>NC_141864.1:2017500-4782500 GCF_024713525.1 Acromyrmex echinatior
TCATTTGATTTATAGTTTGGATAAATTTTACAAATCGAAGTAACTGCGATTTATTATAGTAGTTTTTAATTGTTTAATTTAAATAGATTTATTTTTCTCTTTTGAATTGCAGCAAAACTAAAATTGGTTTTCTATATGTATTTATTTCCAAATTGTTTTAAGGTAATTTTACACTATCAGTTAATCTAAATTAATTTAAATTTGTTTGTTAACATTGTAAATCGATAGTGCATGTGCGTACCAGTATGTAATTGTTTGCAATAAATAATGAAATTAAACAAGAAACGAGTGTCCACTCACCTGACGAGAGAGGTACCATTATAGTGTATATTGCATTTCAGAGTAGGACGGTATATTCGATGCGGGCGGTACATCTCGCGCCGCGGCATCGTTTCAAAAGTTACGGAAAAATGTGAAACAGTTCAATTGGCGATGACTTTAAGGAAGCTCGTGAATTTTAAAAAACGTCTTTAAAAGTAAAATTCGATCAAATAAATTAATGGTGTGCGAAATTTCAATCAGATAAATAAAGTCGCATTTTATTTCTTTAATATCAATCACATAAAGATATTGGCAATTTAAAAAAAGAAACTAGTTACGTTAAAATATAATATGTGCAGAATAATCACGTGCTTAGCAAACTTTATGAAGAAACAATTAAATAAAACATACTTGACACATATGTTTTTATAATACAATAAATACAATAAATAATACAATAAATAACTTTAAGAAAATGATTTACACTAATAGCAATTTTTTAATTAATCTAGTTTATAAGTCGAAATCAAGTTAATATCGATTGATTTTTCGTGTGATTTGATATCAACTACATTTTCTATTGATCTTCAAAGAAGATCAATAGAAAATTTTATCAACGCTGCATCCAAAAGATCGATCAAACGTCAATGTTGCATCGGATCTTCTTTCGAAGATCAATAGTATATATCAAACATGGAAAAAACATAGCTGAAAATTTCACCGATTCAGCAATATTACAGTCGTAATATACAGACAATTTTCTATGTTAAAATAGCAAAATTGACAGCTGAACAACATTAGCGATTTGTTAAACCATCAAATCTTCTTTTCGTTATCGATGTTGAATTCGCATAGTAAATTATAGATTTGCTGTACCAACCAATTAATTTTTTTTCCGTGAACGATAAATCAATCTAAAAATCAATCGATTTCAAATCGACTTGTAAATCCGGGTATACATGTAAATGCACTATATGTACACACACACACACACACACACACACACACACACACACACACACACACGCACACACACGCACACACACGCACACACACACGCACGCACACACGCACGCACACACACGCGCGCGCGCGCGCGCGCACACACGCATACACGCACACGCACACGCACACGCACGACACGCACACGCACACGCACACACGCACACACACGCACACACACGCACACACACGCACACACACGCACACACACGCACACGTGTACAAGATTAGCAAGTAACGCATTATTTGTAACTTAACAATAACATTAATTGTTATTGTTATAAGTTACTTTTTTCGGTAACGAATGGGTAACGATGTTACATTTTCTTCTGAGTAACGTTCATGATAACGCAATTACATTTACAAAAACGATTTTATTAGTTAGTTTTATCGTTACTTTATTTCTAATACTACGTTTAGTCGTAATTATAGCTCTAGAAAACAAAAATGAAACATTAACGGCCTAGGCCTCTATTCTCGAAAAATATCGCATATGAAAAACTAAGTATAAATACTATAATATGCGTTTTTTACATATACTATAGTATTTTCTTAGTTTTTCGTAGTATATGCCCGATGAATACAAAAATTTGTAATTGAGCTCCAAATTATATTCATTCAAAATTTTAAGTTTTCAAAAAATATTTATTCACAAAAAAACTATGAATATTTGACGAGTATATTCATATTCATTCAAACAAAATATAAACTGAAAAAGAAAACTCCAATAAGCAATAGTTATCTCTTAATTATAACCGATACTTTAATGACTTTAAGTAAAAAAAAATAAATTTTATTTTTATTATTGTAATATTCAGATTTTATAAAGGAAACTTAGAAATTTTGAAAAATATTTTAGAAAGATATACATTTTTTATTTATAAATTTATCTATTTGATAGAGCGCCATACATATTTCGATATAATTCCGGTTATATGACAGTAATTTTAAAAATATTTTATAGTATATCTTGGACGCGACGTTCATTATAATGTGGACATTAAATTCCGAGATATATTATTTATTCTCAATAAAAATGTCTTTGTTTAATCTATAAGTTAAACAAGGATGCTTTGTAGACTTGTAAGCTATGTGCAGATAATACAGAGTAAAAGTGAATACAAAATGAAAATATTCCTAATCACATTAAAAAAATATTCATTCAAATGGAATGAAAAAATATTTATTCCTTTCTTGACGAATAAAAAAGAAATGTATTCGAATGAGTATTTTCATTCATTTTTTATTTATTCGAATATTAGGTGTATTCATCAAACGCATTAGTTTTTTGTGCGATACTTTTTGAAAATGGGAGTCCTGGCTATCACGCGACCACAATATCTTTTTTTCATTGTATCTACAGTTCACACGTATAGACTAAAGCGGGGAACACAGACTCTTGCATAACACATAAAGCATAAGAAATTCAATCAGATTCTTTATTTCATGGAAAGGAAGGAAACGGAGGAATTTTAATTTAAACGGAAGAACTTTAATTGTTTTATTTTTTTATGTGCATTACGTATTATGCATTATGCAAGAGTCTGTGCTCCCGTTTAACTCTTTATATATTGCATGTGGTGATGAGATCACGTGAGAGATTCTATGTCAACAAATATCATTGTGGAAAAAAGATTATATGATAAATTTTTTTATGATATGATTAATTTTTACAGTATATTTAATTTCTTAAAATAAAATTTTTTCTGTCATATCTCACAAATTAAATATATGTATGTAGTGCAAATTACAAACAATATTATTATTTTATTATAATATAATTTTATCTTTAGAGTATTCACAACTCATTCGTTTCTTTTTTTCGAAATACTGCACTTGGCTGAATAATTCTTTCTATCCTTTTCTTCTTTTTAAATATACAACTTCATAAATGTTTTTTAAAGATGTTAAAATATATATAAGGATCTACTCATAATTTTTGTATATTTCCAAAAATTATAGAAATTAACCCACACATAAACGACCCATCATGCACAATAAAAGAAAATTGTATGTGTATTAAGAGTTAAACGTATAATTTAAAGATATCTTATTAAAAGCAATACGAAAAATAAATTTACTTAAGCATAAAAATTACAAAAAAATGTAGTATATATTATATGATATGACAGCATCTATTCATGAAAATAACACACTATATTTACTATAGGCATATATTTTTTGAGCTCTATTCCTCTATTAAAAAATAGAATTTTGACATTTTTTTATCGCAAAAATTTGCATATAATATTTTATTAGTGTCAAGAAAAAAAGTAACGGAAAAGTAACGACTCGTTATATTTTGAGTATAACGGTAACGAGTTATTTTTTAAGAAAAAAAATGATAATGGTAATGAGTTATTTTTATAAGGCGACATTGCTAACCTTGTATAGCGCACACACACACACACACACACACACACACACACACTCGCGCGCGCGCGCGCGCGCGCGCACATACACACAAGAAACATTTATATGTAAGTATTGTTTTATTGGTTTATTGCCATAAATATTTACGGATATTTCTCATTAATAAATAGACACATGTTTATTAAAGTGTAAATAATATGTTAAAATAGCTCATTGCAATATATAGTTTCGTAAATAATCCTACATGAGAATACATGTAAAATATTTGGTGACTTAATATTTTCATGCGTGTAATAAATATAAAAACGAAAGATAAAAATTTATGAATATAGTAATTTATAATATGAAATACATCAAAAATTTTTCTATCTCAGAGAGACGATTTCGATGATTTCGACGATTCACGTGCTTCCTCGATCCTTTGCGAGTACCGAGTGGCTGTTGAATAAAACATGTGCCGAATGTTCTGCTACTACGAGCAATAACATTATTCATTGCGCAATAAATTGTCCCGAGAATTTTTACTATAATAATTGAGACACTTCCGGTTCTCTTACAAGTAAAACGCTTGGTACGCAAAATTGGTCTTACAACTGCAAAGAGTTAAAACCTCGAAATTGCGCATCCTCTCTTGTAATTACACACTAGATCCTCAACATTCCTCACCGACATTGTCTGTACATATTTGCGTAACTTTTGCCACTCTTGTCGCCTAACGAACGAGAGCTTTACGTGAGCTTTTTCGCTAAATTGCCATAGAATTTGTAATTGGACGTATCTACCTACATTTATTTCACAATTAACACTTTGAATCATTTTTCTACCGCGAGTGTCAAGGAATGTAATGGAATGATTTGTTCATGAATGTCGATATTCAAAAAAATTGAAATCGATATAATCTCAGTGTTACAAATGAACCAAGATACAATATATTCATTTGCAGCTTACGTTACATAGAAACGTCTAGAGTCATCTTATAATATACTGTAAAATGCAATAATATTAATTAGGATCAATTAAGATGTCCAAAAATTGCGTTGTTACAAATCCTTGGCTCACGCTCGTGTCAGGCATGCGAGCGATGTAGTCATCCATAGATTATTATTCATATCGCATGAAACATGGGCGCTGCGGCGAAATGTTTGCGCGAACGAGTCTCGATAAATGGGATATCACCACAGGGAATCGCGAAGAAATGTCATGTTAAACGGCTTCGATTCTGTGGTCAAAAAAACAATTTTACAATCTTACATAAATCTATTCAAGATACGATGGACCGAAAAACTATGCGATTGTAGGCAATCACTATAAAAAACAATTTCCGATTATTTCTCGATTCGAAAGAAAAGAATATTAAACAAAGATTCTCGTCTGTTCATCAAAACGATGGTAAAATTAGCATGCAAATGATGATTTGAATTAATATTTCGTTAATTTACTTAATTAATAAATAAATGTATATCGTCCTTATAAATATTTATTCTATTTAAAAATAATTAACATTGCAGATGACATTATTATTCGCGATTAATGTCTCGTTCGGTTATATATTCAAGTACGTGACAAAATTTTGTAAATTTAAGAATGACATAAAAATTTTCTTTATTGCTCTAATATTGCCGTAAATGTAGATAACTTGGGATAAGTATAGATGACTTAGGACAGCATGATTTTTGTTAAATTCAATAATGGGTGGATATCACGATTAAATTTAACAAAAATACATGCTATTCCAAGTCATCTATATTTACGGTGCTTTCTTTTCTATTGCTTGTAACTTATTTTTTTTTTTTAATATGCGTATTTTGGTGACGCGTCCTGCATTTTTCCTTACTCATTTCTTATAATATTACAAAATATTGTCACAAGAATAACGATTGATGATTCTTCTAAACTATCAGAACATCTATATTTAATGCAGCAATTATTAACTTCTAAGTCTATTCATAGATATATGTACATTCTCATTATCCTGATACACATTTACATTAAAAAAAGTTGACATCGACAGGCTCTAATTTCGAATAAAACCGGATAATCACAAATTGTAATACTAATTTAAAATTTGATTGTTCTGTCGCAATATTTGGAGAGATTTAGTGATAGTGAATATACTTGCCCCACTAACATTTAATGTTAAACACAGTATACTCATGAGTATCTCTGTTTCTGATACAGATGGCAGCTTGTACACTTTCACTGTTATGTAGCAATAAAATTTCGAAGAAAGAATTCTATCGATTAAATAATTTACTCATCATTTTATATCAATTCTAAAGCATTAATAATTCGCGCAAAGGCCCGCGCTTTCCTGCATTCGATGCGAAAGCATCGCTGATATCGAATCTACATATCATTTATATAGATCATGAATATTAATATCCATAGAAATGAAGCGGAAAGTAAACGTTGTCCGTACCTATTCACGGAATATTTCAAATATTGCAGCGTTAAAACACGCACTTGTTTTCAATATCTATTTCTATTTTTAAAAGAAATAAATTGTTTGTTACGTACATCGCGTATTTAACATTAAATAAATGTTATTTGCTTGAAGAATAATTGAATGTCAAATAACGAAGCATTTTTTTCTTTCAATATTTTAGATTCATATATGAACTTTTAAGGGGGTCCTAAAGCCGTCTCTATTACCGACTAAATCATATAATTTTTATAATAAATTTTTTTTTTCTTTCACAGATTCGAAAATCCTTTTCCAAGATTAAAGTATACGCATTAATATTAGGTGTTGGAATTAATTCGTAGCGTTTTACAAGTGATGGAAAGTACTTTCATTAATGTATTTTTTAATGCTCATGTGAAATAAATAACATTCTTTCATTAAAAAACGCTACGAATTAATTCCAACACCTAATACATATTTGTTAGGTGGAGTTTATGTCGAGAACGACCAAAAATTTCAAAATTGATACATTTTTTATCATTTCTTAGTGTAACATGATATCTCAAGCTGTCGTGATATTTGCTTGAAAGTTTTGCAACTACGGAAAGTTTGCAGCTACGGAAATTTTGCAACTTGTACTTACGAAATAGTAATCCACAAACACACATAATTTGCATGAACAAATAACGTTCGAGTTCTTAAAATTAGACTTAGACGCTTTATCGCGATGAATTTGTTATACGAAAATTGACACGAACGTGCGACTGCGTGTATCATTGCGTGATATATCGTATTGGTGTGGTATATAAAGTATATAAAGATATGTAGATGCGCTTATATATAAAAAGACATCGATCTCTGATGACTTCATCGAAGTTCGAGCTTCGCTTTAAGAACCCCTTAAATGTTTTTTAAAGTTGATGTTAATAATCTCTATACTTTAATAATAATTTAATTAACAGAGAAAGGATCTTTCATACGAAAATGCCTTCCATCTCTTATTAGTATGAAAATATTTGTGCCATTAATGAATCGAAGGATTAAACATTTTTTTCTTTCCTTAGTAATAGCACAGTCATTTAAATAATAATAGCGTCGATAGTCTTCAATATAATAATCATCAATATAATAATAATTGAAATTTATCAATCATTTATTCTCATGAATACTATTAATTCACTGATTATTTCCTTTTGTTATGTTATCGCGTCTTTGCGTTTTCGAGCGTTGTATTGAAGACGATAGAAAAACTATAAAATATTATCATAACATATTTTACATTTGATACGATTCTCCGATTGTAATTTCATGTATCTAATATAAAAATTAAATAAATCAATAAACACATATATACATTTAATAAAATAAAATTAATTAGATGAAAATTATTTAAGTATAATAATGCTAAACAATGCAAGAAGTATTTTATTAATTAAATTATGTGATATATAATTATTATAATATATGATAATTTCTGTAAAAAAGAAATGTTATTTTGTACCAATACATAAATTATTCAATGAATCTGATATATAAATCATCACGCAGCTTTTATGCAGTTATTTTTCTCTATATATAAGTTAATTTACACGCACGTCTTGCTGTCAGGAAAAAAGAGATGTTCTATGGTCCATAAACAATTCTCATCTCACAGCAACCGCTCAACTCGGCGACTGCGATTTATCGAAGTCGCTGTCAGAAAGCGAGTTCCGGATAGATATCGACTTAAAAAATAAATGAAAACGTAACATGTTCTTTTGGAAACGACATACTTTCTGCGTAGATTCTCTTTCTAAGTTATGGTTTACGAGTGATCTGGATAAGGTATCAGCGCATACCTACGTATACATATACCTGACCGGAGAGATTGAAATTTTCGCACGTTGAAATTTAAGTGATGAAGCTCACACTATCTCTTGTGTCCACATTCTCGGCGAGAACGTTTTCAAAAATGTAAACACGTTACAAATAGTAAATTGACAACTTGATATAAACTTGATATAAATGAGGTCACATAAGTGTGTCATACTCTTGGAAAAATCATTTTTCGTTGTAAAAGTCTTTGTGTGCGCGTATCGAGTTCAATAGCTTGTAAAATCTTCAAAGTGAGAGTTACGAGAACATTTATGAAAAATAGAATAGTATGAAATATAATATTATGTATGAAATATAGTACAGAACGTATGAAATCTATCTCTTCTTCATTTTTATCGTCAAAATAAAATATTGTTTAGACAGGGAACTATCCTTAAGACTTTTGAGAGTTTCTTTTACGCTGAATTCTCAATTACGACACGAAGGATGCTGCTATTAACGGGGAATAAAAGCTTAACTAAATGACTCTTTTATCATGTATTTAAGAGTCTGTGCACGATGCAAGCTGAATTTATTGAATGGTTAATTTAATTTATTCGTCATTTGATTTTTGCGAGACCCGGTTTCCTGAAAGCTATGTTAAATCTCGTCGCGAAATAAAGTTGAGTTTCGCACATATTTGCATTTGTTGCGAGTCACGGCTCTAAAGGTTTCCCATTCACCGTGTCCAAATATTCTCATTGGGCGTACCGTAAACTCTGCCAACAAAGAGCTGGTTGAAATGCGATATCGCGAATCTTCGTGAAAGTAATACCATGTGTGTTACGATTGTATCATTCTCGCCGAATTTATATTTTGGATTGTATCCATCTGCATAAATAGAAAATATAATTTTAACATTATCATTATAATACACTGCTTATACATTTCAATAACAGGAAAGAATTTGAATTTATGATATTAATTACTTAAACAATTTATTAGAAATTATGCAAAAAATATGTTTTTTAAATATACAGAATTACGACAAACACTTCAATTTTAATTAAAATGATAACGTATTAGTAACTATAAATTTTTGAGGTAAAACCAAGATTAAATGTATCACAATAACTGCGAGATAAATGATGCTTCTTGCAACGGACGTAATATTTTTCCAGCTATTAAATCCATTTTTCTACTTGATGATATTTAGACACTCTTCTATTTCAGGTTTTCACTTAAAATTTCACAAAAATCAGCAGTATATATATTTCCGATATTTCAATTTTAAAGGAATCGTGCGATGCGATCAGTCTCACAGGACCATAAAATCGATATTGTGATTGTATATTCAATTTTAACGCAAAAAGTTATGAACACTATTTTCCACGCGTTCTCATCATTGAGAATACCATTCTGTGTTAATAAAACTTTACGCCGAGACATAATTTCGGGCGAAGCAATAAAAGAGACACGTTATTTCACAGCGATAGAAATGTGAATAAACATCGCGCCCCCGCATATTTAAGGGATGAATTTAGAAACAAAGTTGGGATTAGTAATCATAGTTAATTGAAAAAGGTTGGGAATCATGTTTACAGAATGTGAAATTACAATACTAATCGTTACGTCGTCTAGAACTAAATATCGATCATTTCGTTTAACATTTGTGAACATTAATCAAACTTATTAATTAGTTTCTTTAAAAAATTGTTTGCGTCAAATATTTTCGCAGAAATAAATTAAAAATAGAATAGTTTATTTCTTAGATAGTGATTCAAGATTTAGAGGAAAACATTCTGTTTAATTTAAATTCCAATTAACATTCCAATATATTATCGATATGTGGATGATATTTTACTAGTTTTTATATTTTAACACTTCCGAATAATCAGATCAATGTGATACCTACATGATATGTTTAATTCTTATCATGAAAGATTAAAATTTACACAATAAAAATTTTACTGGACTGTACATTCGAAAATTCAATAATAAGAAATAAAAGTAATGGCCGTAACGGTCAAAACTAGATCTTTAATGCTTAAATAATTCAATCTGAATTACTATATGTATATACTATGTATGTACTTGCATATATATCATATTTATAATCATTCGAACTGCGCGCCGAATAGTTTTTTCGGATGTATAAACGCGATTAAACTATTGTAGGAAACGTCTTTCTTTCAGGCGACGTAATATAAACAATAAGAATTTTATTGGACATTTGAAAATTCAAATAAAAAATAGAAGTAATGACATAACATCTTTTTAATAGGGTGTTGATTGAGCATCAAATTATTAAAATTGCTTGTCTTAATTCATGATACTATAGTACTTTAATTACATTAATAAGTCCAGAAAAACAATTCGGCGCTTAGTTCGAAAGACAAATATATATGCAAGTATATATATATATATAATATATCTTAAGCTAAAAAAAAATTTTTTTAATTATAAATAAAAGTTAGCTGTAAATCTCAATATAATTTGGGTGAAATTTCATTGAAATCGATTAATATTTTAATATTAATCGACTTTGAAATTATTGTAATATTTATGCATTTCTGATACATGTATCAAAATTCGAAAACATTTAAATTTCAATACAATTTGGTACAACCTATTCTTTTTTGATCGTTAAATACGAATCCGAGGTCAGAAGTACACATTTTAAAATGATGGATCCAATATTACGACATATAGGGTAAAAAGTCCCGAACCGGTGAAATATCTCAAAAATTAAGCATTTCCGAAAGAAATGTTTCCTTCAAAAGTTATAGGATTTTAAATGATCTATTCACTGATCGGCCTTACATGGCATCGCCAAGATCAAGTCAAGATCGATTTTTTTAATACATCCTATTTTTGATTCCAGAATTTGATAGTCGATGTCAAGATCTTTCCGAACTATAATGAAGTTATTTTTTATTGAGTACTTTTCGAGTTAAAAATACATTTTTACGTAAATATGAATATAAGTAGTACAAACTCCAATGGCCTTGATTTTGACAACTATTATCCAAAACATGATTCTAAACAACATTCAAGATATTTTAGCTGTTGATCGGCCATCTTGCTAATGCCGGCAGACTGTAATTTTTGAGCCTTACAACTCAAAAAATACTCAATAAAAAATGACTTTATTATAATATTTCGGAAAGCTCTCAACATCAGCTATTCCGAAATCAAGAATAGGATGTGCTATTTAAAAAGATCGATGTGACCTTGACCTGACCTTGGCGACGCTGCCCAAAGTCAAACTGATTAGATCAGTGAATATATCATTTAAACCCTACAACTTTTGTAAGAAACATTTCTTTCAGAAATGCTTAGTTGTCGTGGACATTTCATCATCGGTCCAAGACTTTTTACTTACCCTACATATTGGATCCGCCCTTTTGAAATGTGTACTTCTCGGATTTGTATTCAGCGATCAAAAAAAAACAGTAGTACTGAATTGAATTAAAATTTAAATATTTTTTTGTATTTTGACACATGTATCTAAGATGCATAAATACTAATTTCAAAGTCGAGGGGCAATCTGAAAATATTAATCGATTTCGATGAAATTTTACCCAAATTATATTGAAGTAATAATTAATTTTTGGAGGAAAAATTTTTTTTTGAAAATCGATTTAGCCCACCCTAATATATACCTATAGTTCAGATTAAATTATTTAAGCATTAAAGATCTAGCTTTAACCGTTAGGTCATTACTCCTATTTCTTATTGTTGAATTGAAAAATTTACAGTTGAACATAAAGCTGATGGTTATATAAATTTGCTTAATGTTAATTTAATATTGGGAGATGAGTACATCAAATTTGACATATATAAGAAACTAACTCAGGAAGATAATTAAGTTATAAATCCAACTGGAATACAAAAGAGGAGCAATAATCGATCAGCTTTACAGAATCCTATTTCTTTCATATTCAGACTATCTCGAGAATAATAAGAATATTAAATTCATGATCAATGTTTTACTAATAAACTAATATCCCCTTAACACAATTTTTCTACCATAAATACTAGAAATATAAAACCTTATCGAGAAAAAATAATTTATAATATTGTAATATTAGAAAATATTATAATATTATTAATAATAATTTATATGAAAATATTGTAATATTATTAATAATACTTTATATGAAAATATTGTAATATTATTAATAATAATGAGAGTCTACTGATAATAATATTAAAAAATTCTTCATAATTCCATATCTGAATGAAATCTTTGAAAAATTCAAAACTATTGTAGAAAAAAGTAAATTTAATGTAGCATATAAATCTATGAATAGCTTGAATTGTTTCATAAAATTAAGAAAAGATAAATTAGAAAAAATGGAGCAATGTGATGTGATATATAAAATAAGTTGTCTCGATTGCGATTTTTCTTATGTGTGTCAAACAAAAAGAAAACTAAAAACTAGAATAAATGAACATAAAGCTGATATTAAAAATCCAAAAGACTCTTTTTCTGTAGTATCGCAACATTAATTCTATGATCAGAATTTAAATTGAGATAATATTCATGTGTTGGATTTAGAACAATTTTTCCTAAAAAGAACAACTTCCGAAATGATATTTATTAAAAAACGAATAGCTTTAAATAGATTTAAATAAGTTAACGATGCAGAGCGGGCACCGGGGATATACTTTCCTATATTCAATATTACTTCCCTCACAAAATTCTAGATTTATCATCTCCTTGGTCTTTTCTATATGTATCGAATATATAAGATTGTAAATCATGATGAAAATTTGACATAATATTTTAACGAGAAGTTATTACAACAAATCAGCCACTATTCGAAATTTTTCCATGAAGTTCACTTTGATACAGATGTAATTTTTATTTATATAATTTCAACTATAAATTCACAAATTGTTATAAATAATAAAGAAATCGATTGTGCTCACTAGAGTCTGAAAATTTTGTGTCAATCAATAATCGATTAAAGAACTCATTGGATTATTGGATTAAACAAGAGAAAATTCCGCTGAATTTTGCAAATTTAATTTGTACTCACTTTGGACTATTGTTGTTAGATAATTAATATTCTCTATTTTACTTTGAATTGTAGAATTATTTAAAATTAACAAACATTTTTATGTAATTACCTTTTTAATAATTATAGACATGTAAATGATTGCTAGACTCAGGTTTTATGTACATTGTGAAAAAAATTGCATGATTTTCTTATATTATATATATATACTGAAGATGATAATTAAGGCAGAAACGTTTATATTTAATTAATTTTTGTGAATTTATTAAATCCAAATAATAATATTCTCTACCGCATAACGCTTGCGTTGTAGTACATGCTCTTTTGATTTACTGTTTGTAGTTTATTTCTATTTACAAAACGAATTGATAGTTTGAAAGATTTTTTAAAATATATTTTTGAAAAATATTTCATGTGATCGAAGTATCATATTGTTAATTGTCAAATACGATTCAAATATCATATTGTTAATTATCAAATACTATCAAATTTATCAGACAGGACAGAACTCTGTTACTTACAATTTTTTTTATAGAGTATTTACGCTGCAGAAATTATAAAAACTAGAAGGAACGGAGGTAATTTGCACACAATTAATCTGTTATATACCTTTATATTATGTTAGTATTGCATTATAATTTTTAGCACAAAGCACACAAAATGCGCAGATTGATACATTAAATGCAATGAGTGCATTACATGAAACATACACTTCACATCATAATAACATCTGTAATCAGGGCTAGGCACATTTCAAATACTTCTATTTGAAATATAGTATTTGAAATACAAATTGTATTTCAAATATTGTATTTCAATTACAATACAAAATGTGTTTAGTATTTTGTATTTCAAGAAGGTCATATGATGTATTTTGTATTTCAAATACAATTTCAATGTATTTTGTATTTGAAATGCCAAAAAATTCTTGATAATAATCCTTAAAACAACGCGACAAACTTACTGGCTGTATTCGGAAACGTTAGTGTTATGACAGAAAATGAGACGTAACGAGATGAACTGTCGTAGTCGTGAATGTAGAAAGAGAGAGAGAGAAAGAGAGAGAGAGAGAGAGAGAGAGAGAGAGATATTAAAGCAGAGAAGAATCGTTAATGTCGTAGTCGTGACTAATCGGGAAAGAGCCGGGAACGTCAAAAAAGTTTAGAAGTATATTGTATTAAATAGTATTTTGTATTTAAAATAAAAAATTTTAAAATATTTTGTATTTTGTATTAAAAAAAAACATTTTGTATTTAAAATATAAATTTTGGACATATTTTGTGGGGAGATCCCGTTTGCCTACAAATCGATTGTCTACAGTATCGTTTATTTACATCACTTTTGCCGATAGTTTATTTGCACACAAAAATTTTCTATAACTGACTTTCCAAAGGACCACATATATATATATATATATATATATATATATATATATATATATATATGTGTGTGTGTCTATATATAATATATTTGCCCTGAAAATTTTTGAATTTTTTGTTGTTATATATTTAGCATTCTTATTCCTTAGTAAAATTTTGTAAACACATTTTATAAGTTATTATATGATTTTATCTCTTATTTCTGAGCATTATTTGTAAATTTTTCATAAGCCGTACTCCACTCATGAATAGTCCAGCCCTATGGGATATACGGCAAAAATGCAAGGATTTGAAAAAGTTTTTTTTAATATAAAAAATAAATATTTTGTTTTTTCCTAATATTTTTTTCATAGTGTTTACACTGTCCACAGTTTATTTATCTTAAACATAATAAATAATACTTGATAAATTAAATATTTTATAGATACAACGAATATACCAGAGTTAGTATTACAGTTTTTTAGCAGCTGATTTCGATCGATATACATTTAGTATTTTATTTTTCATTTAGTATTTTATTATCTATGACTCTTATAGCTGTATCATCTTTCAAAGCAAACATCTGTTTTCAATTTCTAATGCATTAACTGGTGCGAACTCGATCATGAAGTTGCTGAGTTATTACGTCGTGTCTGGTTAACGGATCACGATTGTATAATGAAGCAACGATAAACAACGATTAACATGCTTTACACGAAAGCGGCGAATTTATGCATACATCTAGTGAATTCCCTCGTTGCCGGTATGATCGCGCGCTTATGCAGTCAGTACAATATCATTATATATTAGCAGATTTGTGCTAAATCAAGCGTTGCATATTGGATAAACGTCATGTTTACGTCACTCTTGTGTAGTCGACTCCAAGGTTGGGAAGAGGCATGATTCGTAATCACTATAAATTTATTCTCATATACACGAAGCCGGACATTATAAAAGACTAATTACTAAAACAGGAATTGGAGATATTACTTCTCTCTCATTTCGTATGCTATTATTTCTTGCTTTTATGCAATATATTTTTAATCAGCATATTAAATTTCTTAATACTGTTTGATGCCACGTTATATCAAAATATATACTGTATTAAAATAACTTTATTGATGACCCTCCCAAGTCAGACGCACAGACCACAGCATGTCTTTAGCACAAGCATAAATTTTGCGATACTGATCGTCACCATTGTCAGCGTGATCGCACAGTGATTGCCGTGGATTTGGGACATCGTTATTATATTCTGAGATCTGTGTGAAAGGAGTTGAACTCGCCCCAGTCGCGTCCTGAGGATCCGCGGCAACATGATTGACGGTACGTGCTGCCAGCCGCACGTAGCACGAAATACGGATAACATACCTACGCACCCTCAGTTGCATACGTAAGCATCGCGTTCATGAATCGTTCAACGGCGTTTGCTGCTGTGATGTAGGGTGACAAGCTTGAAAATGATAATATTTGTGTTGGCTTTATATTTAATTTTTAATTCTTTGCTTTTTGAGAGACGAACATGCTTTTATAACAATTTGTTAGTTATAAAAATTTATTTGACAACGAAAACATATTAATTTTTATGATTGTAAACAAACTAAATTAATTAATAAAAAATCAGAAGTATTTAATTTTTTATGAGAAATATTTTATATAATCGCGTTAATTATTAAATTATCTATAAAAATGTCTGTATTTCAAAGAATTAACATATTGATGATTAATAATGATAATATTTTGAAAAAGAATAAAGATAATTGAATTTTATATGTGTCGGAAGTTTTAGTTTAGTTTAGTTTTTAAATTTAAGTGAATAAAAAGTAAATGTACAACAATGTATTCTTTTTTACAAAATAGTTCAAGTGATGTTTTCTGAATAGTACATGATTTTTTGGTTTATTAATTTGTTGTGAAATTAGTAAATCAAATTATAATATTTATTTTATAACTGGAAATAGTTTTAATTATTTATGTAAAAGGAAATATTAGTAAAATAAATATTCACCTAGAAACTTTATATTAATTAAAATAGAAATAATAAATTTGTATTATAATTGAGGATACGAATATTGAAAAGTTTCAATACACGAGATACAAACTCGAATTATAGCACTCTCAAAGTAAATTCTCGAGTTCGAAGGTAAAAGGATTGAGTAACGAAGTTAAAAGATTATAGAAGTGCCTGGAGTTCACTTTACAATTATTCGATGGATATAGCAGTAATGATTATTACTACTCTGCTTTCAAATTTTATAATATAATACAGTCGAAAAAATTGAAATAGCTACAAAAAACATTTTTCACTACCATCAACAATTCTATTTCTTTTTATATTTAACAATTGTACTTGTTTATTAAATGCATACCATTTTTATTGGAACATATTTTTATTAACGTTTACGTCGGTTTACAGAGAAAGAAATATCGAGAAAAATTCCGGAAAGTCTCTTGAAACAGTCGACTCGATTACAAGTCAAGAGTTTGAGCATGAAATGTCGATCGACTGCATTACGAATATACTTTCATTCTGATTCGCATCGATTCATCGTAAAGAATTTCCTCGCCGAAAGTACGAGTACCATTATTGCTATATTATAAACTTTCTGGACAACGTATAAATTTTGATAGAAAAAAATATTTTACAGGAAATATGGGATAATTTTATTTCAATTGTAGAAGTTGAAAAAACGTATTTATTTAGCATCTAATTTGTTTCACCGTTTTATTTTATTTATCTTGCGATCCATTGTCTTCTTGTACATTTGCCAATTGATCGGCAAACGAAGTAGAGAAAGGGAAGTAAAGGAAAACGGAAACGTTGTTTAATTAAGAGTCTCCGGCTTCCATGCTTTTTCCTTTCTCTGGAGAACAGAAACGGTAGAACGGTCGACAGTAACGCCTGTTTCTTCCGAAGTTTACATTATTTAGAAAACTTATCGGTTACACCAAAAAAAAAATATGTATCTTTTGTAAAAAACTCTGTTCAATTTTAAATTAAATTTAAACTGAATTTACCATTACTAATTCGAGTATGGTCACTGCTCAGAATAATCGAAAAATGATGTGTAGCTGGATAAAATTACTGGTTCTGCGTCTTGCAAAGATAATTTTTAAATGTACCGTAAAGTTCCTGATAACAAATATATTTCTCTTTTTTTTTTGTAAATACTTTAAAATTAATTTTTATAAAACATTGTAATATTAATTACTAAGTTAAACGATTAAAAGCAACCAATTTTTTGTGAATTATATTTCTGACTAACAAAAAAGAGAAGAAATTGATATAGAAAATTGATGAATTAAACAAAGCATATATTAATAAAACATTTACTAAGAGAAAAATTAAATTAAAATTTGTCAATCAACTTAGAATTTGAAAATTACAAAAATCTGGTGCTATCTTGTTTTTATTGTAATATATATTAAGTGTACAAATAAGTTTCCGCTGCTTTTAATAAAAAATTAAGCATTTATTGTGAAAGAACGATACATAATGTTTTATTGATGTAAGTCAAAATGTAAATGCAAGTTCTTTTTGGCACGAATCTTCATTCAATAATGCTTCCAATTCCGCGTCTTCGTACACTTTCGGCCTTCCGCTACATACAGTGTTTGAAACCATTCACCTCACTTAAGGCAGCCTCACCATATGCTTCTACAAGCAATCGATGAGCCTCAGCTGCAAATTTCTTCAAATTAAAGAAGTAAATCAAAAGTTCCCGCAAATGACGCTTATTCGGCTCAAAACTCGGCATTTTCGCACAAAAAAAAATATATGATGCTGATACAAAATCGCTAGTATTTCAAGGTTATGTTGTTGACAGATGTCCAATCTTACGATATAATGTTTTACATCAGACAATTTTAACCATAGTTTGCTAGTGGCGTCGTCTTTTGTCAAACGGCGGAAACTTATTTGTACATCTAATATATATATATATATATATATATATATATATATATATATATATATACACACACACACTTATCTACATCTACATTTAATGAAAGACATTGATTGACAAAATTATTATCAGTAAATACCAATGTATATTGCTCTGCTTGCTTTGTCTTTTGATATGACGAATGGATAGAATAAATTCCAATAATACTCGCCAAACTTTTAGAACCGTCAAAACCTTCGAGAAGGTTGATAGATGATTTAATAAAACTAAAGATGATTTGATTAAACCATATGATGTTCACAATCTACATCGCGAATCAGGTCAACGTACGTTTGTAATTTTGTGCATTTCAAGTAATAAAATGATATTGCATATATCATTCAAATTTCATTCATGCATTATCGGGATGAAAGTCATTCGTGAATTCTTACGCTCATGTTTAGCACTCTTGTTGAATCCATTTCTCACGAGAAAGTTATAGCTTCCTGTCGCAATTAAATTTGAACACTTTATTTAATTTTCCATCTTTTATCTTGAAATTACACAAAAGTAGTTTTTGTTAAAATTTTCTTTTTACATAAAATTGACTGTTTTTTTAAGAATCTTTTTTTAAGAATTTTAATAAAAATTGGAGACTATACAAATATCTATAGAAATTAAACAATTAAATTTTAAAATAATATTTTAACAAAAAATAAAAAAGAGAATGACACGTGTTAAAATTAATATACTATCAGTTTCTAAACTTTTTCATTAAAGTAATGGGTGTGTTCCAGAAAAAAATAATTTTAATTAAATCTTAAAATATATTGTATATAACGACAGAATAAAAATTATTTTTTAAACGGTCCGTAATTTTTTAATTACAACGTAGACGTAAATTAAGAAATTGTGAGAGTGTTATAATGACCGTAGAGGATTATAGCTTGAGTCTCGCCAACGCAATGGCAATCTTAAACTAGCCTATTAAGTTCTTAAGCGATCGATACGAACGCACACTTCTCTGAGAATTAATCTCGTCGTCAGTCAACACGGCGGTAAGTGAACTAAACGCGTCATTACCCTACTAACATCATTTTCCACTTGCCGCATTATTGGAAAATTCTCATATTTACAAATTGTTATTATATATAATGTATAATTAAAAATTTGTATTTATAATTTATAAGTTAATTTTATATACATTATATTTCTTTTATATATAAATAAAAGTTTTACTTACAATAATAGCATAGATTATGTAATTAAATGTTTATTTTTAAATTCTTCATGATAAAATAAATCATCTTACAAGACAAAAAACATATAAAAATGAATAAATAAAACGCAGATAATAGCAATCCAACTTTCAGCGATTAGTCGATTAGAAATACTTTTTTTTTCTATTCGATTTTTTTCTCTTTCTTTGTTTCTGTTTTTATCTACTAAATGTAATTTATAAAACTGATTGCTCAATTATAATAATTATATACAATATTGTAAGATTCAGAATCGGTTGTCCTATCTTCGAATAAACTAGGGTAACTCCGATATATACGCCGCACCGTATCAAAAATTATAATAAATTTATTAAGTATTATTTAATATGTTTATAGTAAACGAACTATATCAATAAAAACTTTGTACTACTATAAAAAAAATATTAGAAATCCGGAATATTTATTTTTTGTATTAAAAAATAAACTTTTTAAAACTCTTGCATTTTTGCCGTATATTCCATAAGTGGGATATATGGCTACTAAGGGAAGGGAGGGTATGTACGGCTCATGAAAAATTTAAATAATGCATATAAATAAGATGTATAATGATACAATAACTTATAAAATATGTTTATAAAGTTTTATTAAGGAATAAGAATAGTAAATATGTATATGAAGTAATAAATAATAATTACAATCTTCCTATATATTTTACAAGTGTTATGACATGAAGTACATATTTCATGTATTGCGTTTATTGCATTTAGTGCACTGAATTCAATCTGCGTACTTTATGCATCTGTATGCTTTGGGCATAAATCCCGCTCGTTAAAAATGCCGTATATCCCAAACAGGTGCGATATACAAGACAACAAACTAAACAAAGAATACAAGAGCAAAGTACTTGTATTTTGTTATACAACGTGCTTTACTATTCCTCTACACTCATGTATCACGAAATAATCACTAAGTCTTTTGCACGTCCTACAGTAATTATTTTATGTAGATTATAATTTATGATGGTACTACTTAACACAGTGATACAAATCGATTCAACTCACAATAATTTAATTAATATTAACAGTAAGAAACTGAAATCATAACACAATACTGATATAACATAAAGGTATGCAATAGTAGTTATGGAAAATTATCCCCACTCCTTCTATTTTTTCTAACTTCTGCGGCGTAAATCCTAGCGCATATTTGCCGGAGTTGCTCTATGTGATAATTGATCTGGATAAACAAAAGAGTAAAAGAGTAAGAATATAAGAGAGTAAGAGAGTAAAACAGTCAACTGAAGTTTACCGAAAGATAAAACAACCTAGCCAAATTGATTTAGGGAGGAATATTCATTGTTAATCCGATGCTACTATAGGAATCTTCCGCGTACAACTTCTGCAACAATTAAACAAGCAGCGCGTTTATTTATTTATCATAATAGTATGGCAAGTAATTAAATACTTTGTGCCATTTCCCATGATAAGGAGTATAATTATCTCAAATCTATACAAATTTACGTTTATCCGCATGCATCGCGTAATTTGGAACAAGCCATTTGATTCAAAAATAATGAAGAACTTACCAATTCGATATTCAATTTTCTGGAAATACAGATAATGAGTAAGGTTTGATCGTAATATTAAATTTATGCTTGACTTGTTCCAATTAAATTAAAGTTTAAATTGATTCAAATTTTTTAACTTTTTATAAAATTTTATTTATTAGCCGTATAATTTAGCGTTTAATTTCTCATCAATCAAAAGTAGGTAAATATTGTATTTTTCTTACAAAACGACATTAAATTAAATACATATAGCTGTATATTTAAAAAAAAAAATTCTAGATAAATAATTTATAATTTATGATATAAATTTTTACTTAATTTATTTATATCTTTAATTATCGGTATGAAAAACCTGTTATTTTTACGTAAAGTCTTAAGCGAGATTATATATTATTGATATGATATTTTGTTGATTAATATTTCATTGTCTTCGATAAAAAAGGTTGTACAAATTACTTAAAAATATATGAAATGCAACCAATTTACGATAAGATTTAACATTTTCCGGATCTCATCGTGGAATTTAATTTGAAAGTTTTATTAAGCTAGTATATGATTCTCTCGATATTGTTTATATTCACAGGTGCTGCGGTATAGATTTCTTTTAATTACAATGCAAATGGTTTCCACATTGGATCGTGTTTCGTTGCATTAAACTGATCCAAGTACATTGATCTCGTATTTACTACATTAAGATAACAGTGTAAAAAGTAATTTTACTTTTTTTAACCCATTTCAGCAAGCGTATAATTAAATTAATTTTTTTATTCATCCATGTTTAATAAAAATCTCAAACATTAATATTTAAAACATAACACAGAGTTTGAAACGTAATTCATTTCAAAAAGGAATAAAAAATGTCTTTTAGTATACACATAAAACATTGTACGTCAAATGCACGATTATTAATAACGATGGAAATTGAAATAAAACAATGGTATGATAGTAAATTGCGATTAAAAGAGATATAACAATCTTTTCATAATCGAAATGCTCTTCCCCGTTTTTCTCATTGATTACACTATAACGGAGTATATATTCGTAATGGAAACCAATATTACCCCATAGCAATAATGCTTCATAAAGACTGCAGTTACACGATGCAATTATCGACCACTCGATGAACGTGTCAGGAACGTAATGAAGGAGATCAATGGATTTTCAATTACTAGTATGGCACGGACTCGCGCCAGAACTTTGAAATAATGCTAGCACGTTGTATAATTGACCGGCATTATTTCCTGATACGAATTATAACATGTCTCCCTTCCTACTCTGTATGTACTAATGAGGTTTAGAGAATTAACAATCGATTTACGTAGACAAGTAGCATCACTGTCACATTACAATGACAGATCAAAAACATGAAAATAGGATTAATACATTTAATTCTAAAGTCAAAATGTCTCAAAATCACCATTTGATGATTATAAAATCAATATTAATAAAATTAGGTATTATGATAATTGTAATATATC
Source organism: Acromyrmex echinatior (assembly GCF_024713525.1). Taxonomy (NCBI): domain Eukaryota; kingdom Metazoa; phylum Arthropoda; class Insecta; order Hymenoptera; family Formicidae; genus Acromyrmex; species Acromyrmex echinatior. The sequence goes on from NC_141864.1 coordinate 2,039,872, forward strand.
CAATAGAAAAAAATAAAGTTTATAACAGTCGAAGCTGGATTTTTTGTGCTTAAATAATTCGATGTGAATTTATATATTATATATTAAATCCTACTAAACTATGCCTCGAATTAATTTTTTAGTTTTAAAATGCTATACCGACGGAATTATATAATAATATATTAGGTGTTGGAATTAATTCGTAGCGTTTTTTAATGAAAGAATGTTATTTATTTCACATGAGCATTAAAAAATACATTAATGAAAGTACTTCCCATCACTTGTAAAACGCTACGAATTAATTCCAACACCTAATAATATAAAAAATTACCTAGTAATTTAATCATTTAATGGTTGTAGGCATTTTAGAACGATCTTAATGATACTAATAAATATATTAAAATCCGTAAATAATTTGATTGTGAAAAATATCATTTTATATAACTCATTAAGATTTTTCTAAGATGCCCGTGAACATCAAATTGTTAAATTGGGCAATTTAATTTGTGATATTACTGTTACAGTAATGTTTTGTTGGTATAGCATTTCAAAATCAAAAAATTAATTTAACGCATAATTTGACAGGATTCGATATGTAGTATATAAATAGGAAGCGAGTGTGACAGAATAGACAATGCATCCCCGGTAAAACCAAAATATTTTCATGCATTTATTCTCCTTTCGGAAGGAAGCGACAATCCATTGAAAGTATCTTTGCTAAGAACATTTCTATAAACAAAAACTTCGTCGTTCGGAATCGACATTAAATTATAAGTCTCATATGACCTGTGTACAACCAGCATGCGCACCACAGGCATATTCGCCTGAGAAAAGTCGCCACAAGGAACGAGATTAAAGAATATAAATTCACATCGCATTATTTAAGCTAAAAATCTAATTTCAACAATTATGGATTTTATTTTTTATTGTTGGTTGTATGGTCACATGTACGGCCCAAAAGTTTTTAACTATGATATAAATTATAAATATATGGTATATAACAAAAAATATTGTTTATATTAATGTATATTAATAAGATAACTATGCGATGTTTGTTTCCAAATATAATAATAGCATTATCTTTCCTTTAGTACGTCCTTTAGCATACTTAATGAATACGATTATATTTATGAAATCTATATGAGACACTTTAAATCGTTTTAATTTTAAAATATTATTATTATTATTTTTATATTATTATTTTTGTTTCTTGAGACTCAAATCACATTTATTATATTATATACGTTACTATATAATTTAAGACTCTTAATTATATTGCTGTACTAACTTATACCAAAGACATTTGAAACTAGAATGAGCATGCATCTTCATTATTCATAACATTTAATTAAAGTTGCTTATAATGTCGTAGACAAAATTATAATTACACTGCTAGCAAATTCTGTCTGTTCTAAATATGTAACTGGTCTCTAATGGCTTAATTATAACCAGCTATTTGCTTAATGAAAAAAACGTAAATACATATAGTGCGTTAAAGTTGTGATAAAACCTTGAGACTGCGTCGCCTCTGCGTCGCGTTTTCTCTTACGTTAAAATCTGTTTTTCTTTTTAAAACTACAACTGCAACATTCTAAGAGAAAACCTTTTAAGATCGCTTGCGCATATAAATGCTATTTTCTTGTCTAGTTTATACAACATGCACATTGTTTTCGCGATCGACGCATCGTAGCAGGATCCTCGCAGAACTGAAGAGAACTTTCCCGATAGAAAAGAATCTCCGTCAAAAGATAGAAATGGTAATATTGCAAGAACTCTTCTATTTGCAAAAATCTTGTTGCTCAGCAATCTGTTTTTTCATTTACTATTTTTATTGATTTTACCGCGAAAGTAAAATAAGCTTCAGTACAAAATATATATTTAAATAAAATGTAAAACGTTTTTAGTTTGACAATACTGCTTCGTATATTGAATTGTTTTCCAACTAGGAATTATCTGATAAATATAAATATTAATTTTATAATGTTAATTTTTCCTTGTGAACAATTTGAAAAAAATGGACTAATTAAAACAGATGATTTAAACAGATAATAAAATTTTATTTTTCTTACAATATTATATTATCTTAATATTCTTTCAGGAATTAATTACAAACATTAATTATAAACAATAAATTAAAGGTTACATTGAAAGATTACGATTAAAAATGATCGTTCTCAATATTTTTTTTAAGAAGACATTGGTTTTTCATTATTCAAAAAAGATGAAGTATGGCTTACTAAAGAAAAAAGATCTATAAGATAAGATATTTGATCAAAATATTCCTTTAATTATCCTAATGAACACCGTTCCGAAACATTTAAGTAGTCATTACAGAATGATGTTTCACTGTTCTGTAATAGTGACGTCATTTTCAGATCATGATTTGGTCACAGTGTCAGCATATTTTGATTATATTTTGCGCAACAAAGTCGGAAAAAGAGAATGTAAACCGTAACGTAAACCGTTCCGTAACATTTACATATAAATAACGTAATATTATCGTAGTTACATTTACGAAGTTTTCAGAAAATGAAAATTTATGTTATTTAAATTACATAAATGTTCCATAATTATATTCAACGAAACAGTGACAGCACAGGCGTACATAACAGTTATAGCCTTTTTATGTCAATGATATTCCTGCTATGTCTTTGGTTTGTGCTGTTCTGTAACATTTACGTATACTATGTTATGTAAATGTTCCGAAATTACACACAGTGTGTTCACTGGGATAATCCGGTATTTTCTTTATTATAAATATCTATTAAATATGATATTAAATCCTTTTTCGCATTTTTATTAATTGTCCAGAATTGTCTGGAGAACAAGATTAAAAAGCACAATACATGAAAATGTGGTGATAGAAATTCTGTCGTCGTCTTTCGTAAGCTGGGATCGGATCGCACGCGTGCTCAACTTTTATAGACATGAAACTCGCGAATCTACCCACCCTGAACAGAGAGTCGGATTTAGATTCATGAGGTCCCGCAGGCCTTCGTGGACATGTTCAAGTTGACCAGACTACTGCCGGACTTACTCCAGGCAAACACGTAGAATGGAGAAGCACCCTGCGGAGAGACTAGTCGTAAAGAATATAAGCAGGGTGGTATCTTACCACAGGAGGTCGATATCCCAGGGTTCGAAACAGCAACTATCCTTTTGACCGAGTACATTTTGTAACAGACGAAAAAATTACTTTAGAAAAATTATTTTAGACGCGACAAATGTCTTTCCTTAACTCTTCCAATTAGATTTGGAAATCTAATGACATGTCCTAGAATTTTTGGTACAGAAAATTTATGACTCCTATTTTTTTCTATTTATTACGCAGTAAAATTGTTTTCCTCTCTAATCGCAATTTGTCTTCATTAAATATTTCCAATATAAAAATAAAAATTTTGTTTGACTATGTGTGAGATTGATAGAAGTTATTTCAAATTCAAATGAAAAACATTTTTTTCTATTTAGGTTATAGTTATATATATTAATTATAGTATATATAAAATTACATTTACTTTCATACTTAGCTGTATTGCAATAACAATAAATATATCAGTGTATGATTTTTTCTTTTTATGCTTGTTAACATTTTGTACTTCAATGTGTTATATGTGTTTGATGATAAATTTTTTATTTGAACCTCTTCATAAACTCTTGAGAAATATCGAGTACAAGCGTTTACTATCGCTTTACAATAAAATTCAAAAGGAAAACTCGTACAAATGTAAAGTAGATCTAAAGCGTCTGTATTTTAAAAAGGTTATATATATATATATATATATATATATATATATATATATACGCAAATCAAAGAGAAATGTAATAAAATCTAGATGAGTGATTTTATCTATTTCTTTAAATGTATTTGGCATGCAAAAACGAGGAAAGAAAACCTGCTAAAATAATATTTATCATACATTTTTGTAGCATTATTTTTTTTGTAAAATTATTTTTTTCATCAATAGTAGAAATCTTAAAAATTACATTTTAATTAATTTCTTTGCTTTTAGAGAAATTGCATTTGTTCGTATATAATATTGATCAAATTTATTTCAAAAATTTGTATATTTTGTTACGTTTTTAATTTGTCATTGTTTACCTATTGATATGTAATTATAATTACAATTGATTTAAAAGTAAGGGAAAATTCCATGGATATATTTTTACTGAAATAATTTATTTTAAGAAAAATTAAACTGAATTTTTTGCATCGCGAATCTTGTCAATTTCACGCGTCAACCGTGGCTCTTCTCGAAAGTTTCACAAGACCATCTTTCCGTCACATGCACTTTCGGAAGTCCTCGCGCGACTTTGGTAGAAGAGAAGTTTCGAAGAGCTAGGATCTTCCTTGACAAATTTTATATCAGCGCGCCTAGTCGAGCAAGCATCTGCCGAAAATTTATAGCACCCGAGGGAACAGTAGCTGAAACCGAAGGAAATAATCGACCACGTGATTTGTGGAATTTTCGCTTGATCCTCACTTTGTTCGAATCTTGCTTCGTTACCGCCCATTGATGACTTTATTCTCAGTAAAATATAATTTCATTTCGATTTTGTGTTAACATTCTTTTAGATTTATATAATCTAAAAGAAAGGATAAAAAAAAATTTAATATTTTACTTTGTAATATCCTATGAAAAAATATAATAAATAATCATAATTTATTATTTTTTAAATAAAATTGGGAACAATTAAACTAACTTTTCTTAATGAGTACTTAATTCTTTAATGACGAATTGTGAACATTTTTTGCTATTACGAAAAATTATGTCAATTTCGAGGAAATTTAATTTGATGACAACCTACTATTTCAGAATGTCATCATATTGAACAAGTTAAGTAATGGATGCTATATATATATATACATATACATATATATATATATATATATATATATATATATCGATATTGTTCTTACACACAGCTACACATTTTCTTTTCTCTGATTTTTAAGAATGTCATTTCAAGTCAATGTCCTTTCTCGTTCATAGCAAGAGAGAGAAACACAAAAAGACGAAAAAGTATTCTCTGAAAGCTTGCATTGACTTTCAACGGTCGTGAACCTTCTTCTTATATCCCAACATTCTCAGAAAGAGGAATCCTACCGTAAGGTTCATAAAAACGCTGAATACACCGAATATATAATATCAAAAGTCGCATAATGATTTTCCTCAAAGAACTTATAATTGATTTTTTTTTAATCAATATTTGTCTGATTCTTTTTTTCACGTTTTAACAGTCGACTTGAAGCAGTTCTGTAACGAACCGTAACATCAAGGTAAGTACTTATAGTATATTGACGAAACAAATATTCGACTCTCGATACATTAGCCTTTTGAGCATTTTACTTCTGGTTTGCTTCTCCGGGAAAAAAACGATTACCAAGATAATCGTTTGATTTCTACATTGAATATGAATTCGCGCGGATTAATTCCAATTGGAATGTCGGAAGCGACAAGGATTCAGAGACCACCGTAATTTCGGATTACACACGGAATGCGCCAGAGGAACGTTTCTGGGAAAATGAAATTTTTTCGCTGGGAAACGCGTTATTAAACGCAACTCGATTATAGTCGTGTGCATTTCGCCATTTTATTCGGACAGTCTATTGTATTAGAAAAGATCTACATGATTCACTTGAATCAGAGAAGCTTGAGAATAAAAACATTTTTCAATATTCGTAGCACGATATAGGCACGATATATGACTGGATCAATGGATCAAAGTCTGTAAGCGTAGTTCCGAGCAAACGCGTACGTTTCCTCCGACATGCCCTCGTTCAAATATTGAGGAATTTACGAGCATATCTTCGCCAGTCATGCCAGTACTGGCCTGTCAGCATTGTGTCAGTTAACTTTGACCACAGGAGCGTAACACTATTTCGCGATGAACGCTGTTGCTAGTAAACAAGTATGCGCCAGTACTGCTACGGCAATAGTATATAGTTAGTTCAATATTTTGAGAGCCAACGAAGTTAGGCAATATCAGCTTTGATTGCTTTGTTTTAATAACTAGAACAAATATATATTTCTAACTTTCGCACTGAAAATTTATAAAGTAATAACTAAAAGTGATATATTATTTTGAACTTTATTGCGGTATATATATTGAAATTATTATATATCTTAAATGATTTTACATAACACTACACACTGAAAAAATTCACGAAATTCGATTAAATATTTGTTTAGATAGTGCCAATGGAAATCATTTACAGTAAATAAATATTTGTTCAATTAAATTTAAGTATTATTTTTTTAAATCAAATAAATATTTATTTTCTATAAGCAAATAGTTCCATTGGTATTATTTAAACAAATATTTATTCAAATTTTTTTTCAGTGTATCAAACTTACATTTTTCTGTATTTGGTTTTATAAAAAGTAAATCCTTAAAGCCGATTAAACAGCGGGATGACAGTAGTACTAGTCAAGCATTGGCGAACAACGCCATTTAATATTTAGCTCATTAAACAGAACATAAGAATTTATTATGTTAATATCGTCTGCCTGAATTATCATATATATGAATTTAAGATTGAGATATTATCGTATCGATTTTTTTAAGTAGCTAAATTTCGAGCACAAATCTAAATCAGTTTTTTCTTTCTTATTTTTATCTCGACTTCTCAGACGCTCTTTCAATGCATAACCTCGGTTAAAACGGAAGCTGAGTAACGAGATACTCAAAGAGCTTTTGTCTTGTCTTTTCTTTTTTATCCACCCTCTTAGTCGTCCTCCATTTCTTAGACTGAGTATGATTCCACCGTCTTTAAATCTAAGCGTCGGATTTCGCACGTTTCAGCAAGTTCTCGTTTTCAAAAGTTTGTCGCATGAACATCCGTCATATAATTCTATATATATTTTTATCCAACTTTAAATCTTCTTTTCAAAAGATTTTTCTTCGTACAATGGATAAAATTCTGATTAAAAAACATAATTATATAACAAATATCTTAATAAATAATAAAAACTCACGTATTCTAAATTTGTGATGTGTACGGTTGAAGAACGTAAAATTAAAGTGGCTTAATCTACAATGTTAAAAAATATTTATGTATAATTTTTTTCATCATTTTTTAATAATTTCGATTTTCTTACATAAAAATTTTTACTTAAATTTACTGTACTGTCTCTTAAGTACTAATTGTCTTGATAATTAGATCGTATTTAAATAATATAAATTTAATACTGAATTGAACTCTCGAGACATTTAATAACAATAGTAAATATAACAATAAATTGACAGCTAGAAATAGGAAATACAGTTATTAAATGCGTGTAATTGATAAAAGTATATTCTAAAAAAGATCTTACATCAATTTTGCAAAAAATTTCGCAAAAATCAATATCAGACGTTTTGGTTTTATTCGAGTCAGCGATGTCAAACAATGGATGTGAGCATTATTAACATCTTAACGATCCAAGAGAGCAACTGGAAGAGCCTCTTTAATTCCAAAGAGAAACATCATTACCAATTAATTAGTCAAATGAGAACTGACGATATCAGTATAACTTCATTAGATGATAAAAAATAAATGAACTGGCGATATCAATATAACTTTATTAGATGATAAAAAATAAATGAAAAATTTAATTATAATTAATTAAAGAAAACTTACCAGCTGCAAACTTTGATCACACATAACATAAAGATAGAAAAAATAGATAGAGCGAACTATCTCTGATGAGTATAGAATTGAAATGATCTTTAAGACATAAACGCTAAAGATGAAAGATGCGTCAAGAAATATACACACTACCTTTTGTAAAGTGTATACACTGAATGTCATAAATTAAAATATCTATGTAGATAGTCAAAATAATGTTAAACTTACTTAAATTAAGTCAATTAATGTCTTTAACTAAATTTCTGTGTAGAAAGTAAAAAAAAAACGAAGTTGAATGTAAGTAAATCATAATTTACTTACAAGGATGTTCGCATAGGCATGGTATAAGAATTCAGTGTCCGATTTTAAATTTAAACTATTAGCTTGAGATTTAATATGAAGCATCTCAGAAACGAGTCCTTTTCTGTAGTTGTCCTTTTGTTGTCCAAATCTCAGTATTCTTTCATTCAAATTCACGTTCAAATTTTAATCTGTGTTCAGTGATGACAGACAGATTACCAGTTTTTTTATTAATATTGTTGCGATGTTCTGCTATTCTTGTTTTTAATTTTCTGCCCTACATATGTGGCGTTGCAGTTCTTACAATTAATCTTATATACGACATTTTTCTTTGAATCGTGAAGAAGAACGTCTTTTTGAGTCTTAATAATCCCATCCAGTTTATTCATACTGAACCAAGATAATTTCACATTAATGTTTTTAGTAATGTTCTTAAATTTTCCATAAAGGTGAGAAAAGAATGGAATAGTGAACCACGTGGTTTTTTTTCCTCAATATTATTTTACAGTGTAATTTGCTTGTTTTAGCGTCTTATTTAAATAATGATCTTAAACGAGAGTTTATAGTGTCAAAAATAAACTTGACAGGATAATCATTGCTCAAAAAAGTTTCAATTATAAATTTTAAATTTTCTTCGTGGATCTAGGATATGACAAAAGAAAGCTCTATCCACTATGTTCATCAGAACACCTCTTTTTTATGAGAGTGGATGGAGAGATAAGAAACTAAGGTATCTCCCGAAAAAAGTTGGTTTATGAAATAAATTGAATTCTAATTTTCCATTAACTCTCAAGATTGTTACATCTAGAAAATTTAAACTGTTTCCTCTATAATATATCCAAAGTAAATTGTAATCTGAGATGTAGTGAATTAAAAAAGTATCAAGACATTTATTAATTAGCCCTTGCGAAACTGCAGTGGCGATGTCATCAACATATCTAAAAACGAAAGGTAACTCAGTTCCAAATCTCTCTAACGCGTTTCTCTCAAGATCCGCAATAATGAGAAACAAAGGCGAAAGATCGTATTTAAAATATTATAAAGTTATAAAGAAAAAGTATTTAATTTATATTTATATAAAAGTTTATTTTATATAATATAAATGTTATTTTATTGTAAAATTTTTAATCATAAACTAATGGCTACGTTTATGTAATATTAAACTCACGAATGCATAAATAAGCAACAGGAATACTCCATGCTTGTCATACTTTTATACGGAAAAATTGATAGCTGCATCGTTCGCGATGGAGGCGGTTTACAATTTCTTCCAGGTTCTTTTCGAAGAAATTTCTCTTTCTCTCTTAGTGAGAAGTACACCAACATATTTCAACGATAGCCAGATAAATAGAGAGAGAGAGAGAGGGGGAGGGGTACCACTACGATTCATTTCTCTCACACGTAACATTTAGTACTCGTTTTCCCGGATAGCATGCGAAGTAACGTGAGGTTACAAAGAATCGTATAATGATGGCGCTGGATTTGCCATCAGCCTTCTCTTATTCAGCTTCTTTTATTAAAAAATAAATAAGCAAAAAAGAAATCTGGATATCTAATAGTAGACTAAACATAATGAAAACTATAGCTTTATTTTTAATATAACGCCTATCTTATTATTTTTCTATATTTCTTAATCTTCTCAAATTTTTAAATTATGAATATTAAATTCAAATTAAATTAAATGTTAAATAAATTTAAATAATTTAAATATTAAATTATAAATATTAAATTATAATATAAATTATTTTCCCTAAGAGAATCATGTATCTGTATAAAAATTTTCAGAATTTAAATCTTACTATGTATCTTAAGGTAAATATACAAATTTAGCAAATACAAAGTTATACACGTATTAGGGTAACTCCGATATATGCCGCACCTATCAAAAATTTAATTTATTAAGTATTATTTACTATGTTTAAAGTAAACGAACTAGTAAAAACTTTGTACTGTCTACTATTATAAAAAAAATATTAGAAATCCGAAATATTTAGATTTCGTATTAAAAAATGAATTTTTTGAAACCCTTGCATTTTTGCCATATATCCTATAGGGCAAGAATATATGGGTACTTATAGGAGGAGGAGAGGGGAGTATGTATGGCTTATAAAAAATTTACAAATAATGCATATAAATAAGAAATATAATGACACAATAACTTATAAAATGTGTTTATAAAGTTTTATTAACGAATAAGAATGGTAAATATGTATATGAAGTAATAAATAATAATTACAATTTTTCTACATATATTACAAGTGTTATGACATGAGGTACATATTTCATGTAATGCGTTTATTGCATTTAGTGTACTGAATTCAATCTGCGCACTTTGTATGCTTTGGGCATAAATCGCGCCCGTTAAAAATGCCGTATATCATAAACAGGTGGAATATACAATAAACTAAAATACTAATAGACAATAAACTAAACAAAGAATACAAGAGCAAAGTACTTGCATTTTGTTATACAACATGCTTTATTATTCCTCTACACTCATATATTACTCATATATCAAATAATCATTAAGTCTTTTGCATGTCCTACAATAATTATTTTATAATATATAGATTATAATTTATTATGATGTTACTTAACACAGTGACACAAATCGATTCAACTCACAATAATTTAATTAATATTAACAGTAAGAAACTGAAGTCTTAACACAATACTAATATAACGTAAAGGCATGCAACAGAATAATTACGGAAAAATTATCCCCATTTTTTCTATTTTTTCTGATTTCTGCAACGTATTTGACGGAGTTACCCTATATTACAGTTGTATTACAATTATTGTTGAGTAGGAAATTACATATAATAGATACATTACATGTAACTTGATGTTTGCTGGAGGGTTACATATTTTTATATACAATTTTAAATTTAATGAATCAAATAGAAATGCCATAACAAGGACTCACGGAGACGTGAAGTATACGTAAACTGCGGTAACATTTGGTTAAAAATAAAGAGTAATTTTCGTACGACACGGGTTGACCCAGGCATGGTCGGTTAATTGCCTACTTAAATTCAGGAAGTTAAGAAAGAAGAAATTTTGAAAGGACGGAGATGCAATCCCGATTAAACTTCCGACTCTGCGGCGATATTACCGGAGTATAATTGAATTTCTCTGTTCGTATTTTCCTTCCTCCATTCGTTCCCTCCTTTTCTCTATCTCGTTCTAGTTCCCGACCACATCTGGTCATTAGTATAAGCAGTAATTTCGATTACAAGGGCCTTTAATCACAATATAATTTAGCGATCTTTTTTATTTAACCACTCATGCTATACTCTCTTTCTGTCTTATCTTCGTCGTTTCTTTACCGTGCATAAAGTTATATTTATTAATTTACTAAGAGAAATTAAATATTTTAAATTTAATATTTGGAATTATGGTTGTTACACAACAGATATATCATTAATAAGTATTACATTAAAAAGCGCATTATATTTTATTTAATGTAATATTATATTTGAAAGAGTGACATGTCAAGAATTTTCTTTGTGGTAAAACAGATAGAATACGTTTTATTAACTTGAGAACTCAATAGCTTCAGGACAACGCGATGAGCCGACAATCTTTATCTCACGCGATTGACGAGTGATGCTTTTACGCGAGCGGTCCACGCGAACGAAACTTCCAATCTCGAATTTCAAGATAACGACGCGAGTATTTCCCCGGGGAATACCCTCGGCGCGCCGGCAATCTCGCCCTATCGAGAGACACCGGTACGTCCCGTGACGCGTTTCCAGCAAATCGAGTTTTCCGTATATAGGAGAATAGCCGATCGTTGTTCGTCTTGACGGAAGGTATGACTCAAACTCCGTTTCACATTGCTAGTCTAAATTGATCTTGAAATCGCGCGAAAGAAGAAACGATTGCCGAGATGAATTGAACACTTCAAAAGAGTAACGCAATCTTGGAGAAAGGCAAGAAATTTATATATTATGAAAAGAAAGTAATAGAAAGTTCTTTATTGTAAAAGTTTGATATACCGCACGCTTTTTAAAACGGCTAATAGATACTATTCAGTATATCAATTTTTACTATCTATATACTGTAATTAAAGTTGAGAAGTAATTTATATTATTATGATAAGGGAAGTTTTCATATAACGCGAGAAGCTTTTAGTCTGCAATAGATTGAGATTAATGAATCCCATCAAGTTGCAATAACGTTGCATAACAATTAATTTCCTGATAATAAGTTGCATAATAGTGATGCATTATTGCAATATTGTCATTCTAATTTTGATACATGCAATATAAACGCGATTTTGTTTAAAGGATATAGAATAAACTATGTCTAAAATGCAGCAAATATATATATATATATATATATATATATATATATATATATATATATCGTTATGATTTAAATGAACTAAATCTGATCTTATTCAAAACTTTTTCAATTTCTGGATTTTATACTTGTTTGAATCTTGTCTGGAGAAAGAACAAAATTTAGTTGTTTCATGCACTTATTATAATTCTTGTAGAAAGGAGAAGAACAAACGTAATAGATGTGAATAGTCGCGAGACAGAAAGGAATTTTTGTTGTCACCAGCGCGGAAACAATATTGTGAATCAACCCGAAGGGCTTTGACGATAACTAGTGGATCATATGAAGGTAGTGACGGATTGAGAAACGCGAGGGTGAGCTATAGAGAGTTAAAGGTTAAGTGAAATTGAAGTTCGAGTCGTTGATGAAAACTGATGCGAGATACGAGCAGATTACCCCTTGAGTAATAGTTCCATTCTCTTTTAATCTCGGAAAGAGTAGAGGAAATAAGGGGGAAGTTGACAGCAGCGATCTGGAGAACGGGATGAGACCAATTGTCACTGCGTGTGCGAACTTCTGGACGGACAAACATGTGCGGTTAATCCTATCATGCTGCTGCGCTGTTATAGGACAGCGAAGTATCCGGCTAAATAAATTGCTGCGACTAGTCGGAGAGAACGACAAACGCGAGAGCTTTCTATTGAGAGAGATGATTTATGATCGGTGGTCTCGCGCCGCTATTCCACTCACAGCTTGCGGAAAATCTCGACGGTCCGAAGTAGAACGGATAGAAGCGAATAAAGTATTCGAGCGAGAACCGACAACGTCGGCCAGAAACTGCTAGTCGATGTATCGGGGAGGATGAGGGATGATAAATATCGCGAGGTTGGATTTAGGTTTGGCAGCATTGATGCAAGTTTCCGAGACCACTGATCATCTTCATAGCTGTAGTGACTCGACGTTGCGCGAATATATGCACTATCATGGTGGTTGGAAGATACGCTATTCTTTATTTAACTAGAATACTGTAACTATATTCGTTGGTTCTTTTTAATATCAGATAAGCGAATATAAGAGAGAAGAGAAAAATGAAAAGGATATCTTTTTACGATCACATACAAGAGCATGGAAATTTACGATTAATCTCCGAGCTTATCTAGGCTCATTACACAGCACCGGAATTCCGTTCGGTGGTTCTTGATAGAATTTTCTCAGTTATATTGTACGTCAAGACGTTTTCCGGAAATGGTAAGGGTAAGGCTATTTTTCAGCAGAGTCGGAGTCGCTGTATCTGGCCGCCGCCGGTTAATTCCATGAAATATCGGTGCCTGCACCTTTCCTGATAATGGAGACCTCGACAGACTGCCTCGGTACAAGCAATTTTTCATTTTGCCGTCGACGCTCCTCTCCCTCTACTTCGATTCATTTCGATTTGTTGATTATTTCCCGTGTGCGGTACGCTAGGTTTTTTTTTACCGTTTCCAGAGAGAAGAAAATGAGGACGATGCACGGCGCATCGACGGGTGTGCCGTGAAAGCGTTTTAGGCTGACGATTTTCACGCTAATAGTAACTCTAACATCATCCGAAAATCTCTCAAAAACGCAAAAACGGAAATGAACAATTTATCCACGCAGTAATTTCTTTCTTTCATATGCACTAATTGCAATTTTAATCGCTTTCTTTGAAAACGTATTCTTTGACAAATATGAAATTTTTTTCTTGATAGCACACAGTTTATTCATTTTTCGTCATTTTCAGGCATTAGGTATCTTATTAACTAAAAATTTTTAGTGATCTTATATAATCATGTTTATTAAGTTAATATTCAGTTTTAGTTAATATATCTACATGTCTGCTTGGTAATTACTGTTATTATTACTATTATAAATAATTGTTATTATGTTTTTTGTAATTATTATAAATATTTTATTATTTATTGTTTTTAATTTATCAAAAGTGTAAACTAAAAGTTGTCCATTTCTTTATACTGAAATGGCCATTTCTCACCCTTCTTACTTTCTCAAGCATCTGCTATTAAAAGGAAAAGAATCTGGGGCATTTGGTATATAATATATCACATACCTAACGCGTCCGGTATCATATCACTTTGCGGCTGATAGGTAACGCGAGAAGCGCTATTTTCACGAACGCACCTCGAAAAAAGCTTTCATCGTGGTAAATACATTCTCACGTGAACTTTCATCGAGAATCATTGAAGGTTTTTGCGGCAGGAAATTGCGATTTCGCGTTTAAACCTCGAGATAGAAATGCACAGGCGGACATATACAAATTGCCAAACGTGGTGGGGTAATATATTATATGTATAGGCTCGAAATTGAAATGTGCAGTAGCACTTGATCTGAACTAACAAGAATAGAAACCTTTTTGGTCTTAAACAAATGGTTGTACAGCGTGTCGCTTGCAAATTAAGTTGTTTCAATTTAATTGTTTTCGAGAGTTCAAGCAAAAGATTAAAAGTAAAAGATATATACAGCTCATTAATTCATATCAATGTCATGATATTCTTAAGTAAAATAATTACATTATAAACATGTATTTAGTACAAATTATTTTTAAAAATTAGTTTTACAATTTTTAATATAATTGGAGATTTCTGACATAAAAAGTATTTAATTTTTTTCATATTAAAATCGATTGAAGATCAAATCCGTTTTAAATCTATTAGTATAGTTCGGTAATACATGAAGAACTTTCAAACTTGTTTCACAAGGAACGATATACGATATTTAGTGATCGGTCTTAATGTTCTGTCCACGTCTTTCAGACAGCTGTCAAACAAATCAATAGCTTTGTGAATCTCCATCAGGGCGTAAATTGATTTCGGAAAACGAGGGATTCACACAACAATGGCTACAGATGCCACGTCGTATTACAGTTCGAGGTATCCCGCAAAATGATGTATCCTGTTAGAGCGTGCTTAAGGATTGATCTTCTCGAAGACCCGTAGGAGAATCAGTGTTCATCTTGATAATGTAGCACAATCGTGTGAAAAATAGATTGTCCCAATTAAGATTCTCATGATTTTTATAAGCGAACTTGCTCGGTCTCTTCCTCGATGTTGTCGTTTTGAACCACATGCCGTGTAAAGAGAAAACCTGGCTACATTTTCCGACGAAAATTCGAGACACGTAGGATGGGGAAGCATCTGTGCATTTGCACGTAGATCTGTGATACTTCAGACGAATGATGCGAAGGAAGAGGAAAAATATAACCTCATGCGCGGACGAGATGCATTTTTCTCGAGTAAAGAGCAAAACTAAAAATGTATCAGATGCGATAGCTACAATGACAAACTGGTCTTTTGTACAATAAAACGGACTGAATTTATAAATTTCAAATGAATATCTAGAAAATGAAAGATGGATAACGTTTATTTTTATTAAACATATATTGATTTAGGATAGACCTGCGCGAATCGGATCACTTTTTTTTCCATAAGTAAAAAAATAATAATAAACTAATTCTGTTATTAAGTTTTATTATAAATTTGTAATCTCTATACCTTTGGCTTCAGTTTTATATAATAAAATAACATATAAACATAATATTTTTATTGCAAAAATAAAAAATAAGCAATTATCCGATTCGCCTCAAAATTAAGGAGCAAAACGGATCACCAGTTTACATGTAAAAAAACATAAAAATAAATAAATAAATTCTTTGAAATCTTTGAATTCTTCGAATTCTTCTAAACAAACTCTGAAATAAACTTGTTATATAAAATAAAAAAGTTTACTTAACGCACAAATTACAAATAAATGGTCCTTTTCTCTTAGCATAGCTTTCGCATCATTCTTCACGTTTGTTGCATTGAATCCAGTCTTCGACAGATGGGTGAACAAATTTTCCGTGCAATAAATGTAATACCAATCCCTACATAAATTAGGTTTACTTTTAATCTTCCATTTTACTCTTAATTTCATGATCCGAATCACCTCGAAAGAAGTTATTTGATTAACCCTATATATCAACTTTATAGATTACATTAATTTTCTTAAAACCATCTTAATGATATTATTAAACTATTTACTAAACTGATTTAGAAAACTATACACTGCAAAAATCATATAATTAAATACATTTCATCATACCTTTTCGTTATGAACTCACAAAATTGAGATCGTGACTTTATATGAGACGAAATTTCTTCGTGCTATTCGCGACCTTTGCGTTTATATCGTCGGTTGACATTGAATCACGCAATAAAATTGTTATCTGTTGTTTCCGCTACAGGGGAAGCGCACGGAAGTAATTAGCATGAAACAGATCGCAGAAAGAAAAAGGTAATGATAACTGGCTCAAAACTTATAATTATTCGATTCGCCCTGGTCTACCCTATTACTCATAAAACCTTCAGCGCATTGGAATTACATCTCATTTCGGGCAAGTCTTTTATTCTTCGTTAAAATATGTATGTGTTATATAAATACAATTCGGTTAATATCTGCTAAGTGACAGCTCGTGATATCTTATATGAAAGATTGGAGCGCTCGGACTATGATTGTGCGAACATAAGACGACGCAATTCGTACATTCATTCTCTTTGTACGAATAAGCACACGAGCTGTTTGGTTTACATTCAATATACTCAACCAAATTCCATGCCCACATGGTGAATAAATCGGCCGAATAAACTGTTCGCCGACAAGGCAAGTTTTAGTTGGATTATTAATGCTATTCACATCTCCCCGGAGGGACGAAAACTTGGCGACGTATTCGAAATCGAGAAATATCTCGCCAATACGTGACAGTCAATGCAATCAAAACTATTTTTATATGAAATCATATTATTAGAAAGTTGAGCAAAGTGAAAGGGTTGATTTATCGTCGCTGTGTCCGTGATAATAATATAATTTAAAAAAAATTTTTTATTTTTATTAATCAGAAATTTTGCAAAGTTATACAGACATCAAGTAATTGTATAATTATCCCAAAAAAAAATCTAGTATAGTTATTTTTCATTTCTATTTATTTTTATTATATCTCATTATTAGATTATTAATATTATTAGATTATTAATATTAGATTATTATATTAGATTATTAATATTACATCACATAAAAATCTATTTTGGTTGTATTTTCTTTTCGAGATGATTATGCGTAAAAAACTCAATTGATACACAATTATATTGCAAGAAATTTTATTCATGATGTTGTTAAATAAACAAACAAATTAATAGACTTTAAATAAAGTAATAACAATTTTTTGATACATACCTTTAACATATGGGAATAGAAATAACTAATTACTGTAACTGCTGTTACTCATTGTCAGAAACTTAATCACCTAGTTGTAATAACGATTTAGTAATAAACTTTTTATGGTGATAATGTAACACCAGAGTTAAACAGTCAATAGTTACTTATAACAAAAGAGTTGAAAAAGTCGTACTAAAAAGACTAACTCGCAATTTGTAATTCATTACATTTTAAAGCAACTTGTAAAGTAACTTTACGGCGTTACTCGTTATTATTTTTTTTTTTTAATGCATAATGACAATGTACATTCCAAAAGTGACTTTCCTAATTTTAGCGTAACTTCAGCATTTAGTTAATCATTACAGTCATAAAAAAATTGCAATATTATTATTGCCGAATTATTATTATAAAAAGTAACTGTAAAAATAACAGAAAAGTAACTTCCCTGCTTTTTAATAAAAAAATAATATTTTTTCAATTAAAACGAGCCAGTGCAAAATGTATCTTACTCGCAATTCGTAACAATTCTCTTCCTCTTTGCTGCAGCTTAGAAGCACGAGATAGTGAGCACTTTCTGACTTGATCGTAACTTTCGGGTCCAAAGATAGTTCGTGAGGGACGAAAGGAAGCCGATAGCAAAATAATCCCGGTGCACCTTAGTCATCTACAATGACTTAGTACCTCCGAATTCCCTCCTCGACTCCAGGAAACTCGACCACCGCGCTTAGTTTACTTCGCAATCCCATGTGACCGATGTGACCCTCGACAGTAAACGGGTTGCTATCGACCATGGATGTCTATATATCTCTGTTATATCGAGCTAACATTATATCACTATTTCTTCAATTTAAAAACTTTATTAAACCACCCAATCAATTTCATTAATATAGGGTTGACAGTAGATTAGTATGAGATGATAATGTGAGATAATCCAATAATGAATGGACATAGTCCATTACAACTGTCATCAGTATATTCATCAAAATATTAATCCTTTGTAAATTTTTAATTATAAATAAAAAAGAAAATGATTTTTTAAATTCTATTAATCAGTAATTTTGCAGCATTCAATTAATATGATCTGCAGTAAAGTAATTAGATCTAATATAACCTACCTAAGTATCGCGATTTTTTTAAACATTTGTTAAATTTAAAATTAAAAATTGATGATCAGATTCGAAAGAGGAAGCATTTCTGAAAAGGGGAAGGGTCAATAAGATGGGTTTGTCACCGATCAGTCTCAAATGTGTCGTTTTATTCTTCTGTCCAAAGCTCATAACTCCCTGAAATGATTTTTTTCAAAAATAATTTGATCTGGAGGAATAACCATTTTTAAATTTCCATTTTACATGAGTTTTTGTACTTTAGAGTAAATCAAGATGCGTTTCATATTCTAAATATTGCTCGCGTAAGATCAAACTTCCTTAAAATCTGCACATATACATGTATGTACTACAACATATGTCAGAGTCATAATTTTCTGTGAGATACTTGACCTTCAAAAAGAGACTTTTTTTTACAATCTTTTTTACGTTTGTGATCCTAGAGAATATAATCCTGTTTTTTAGCGAATTTATTTAAAAAAACAAAAAAAAAATAAAGATCAAAACTTGTAAAATAGAAAACAAAAGACTGCCACTTATGGTGAATTGCGCCTACGCTGCGTTCAGTTGTTTTTTGTGTTTATTCTCGACGATCTCCATAATTCCGTTTCATTCTTGTTCCAGTCGAGCTGTGTGAAGCTTTCCTTATTCTTGAGATAAAATATTTTTGTGTTTTCTCAGATATTTATAAGCAATTAGATGTTATTTCATTAAGTTACTTTTGATTTTACTATTTGCTAATATCTGATAGTTTTTAATCATAAAGCTACACTGTCCGGATCATTTCGAGATCTTACTTTCACTGGCCTGATCATTTCCATATTTTGTCTTTAGTGATCGGATCATTTCGAAATCTTATCTTCACTGGCCGGATCATTTCAAGATCTTACCTTTATTGATCGGACCATTTCAAGATCTTGTCTTTAAGGATATATGAATTTGGAGTGTATGGGTTTAGGGTTTAAGGATTGAGGGTTCAAGTAACTTGATTTAATTGATTTATTGTCCGTGGTTGTGGTTCTACGTAGATAAGAATTTATAATCTGCGTTATTTTATTTGCGATGTAAATTGTGTGATTTTGGACCTTCTTACTATGTGTATCTCATAAATGTAATGAGATACAAATTTTCGGGAAATAGATTTTGTTTCAGCATGTCAGAATATGTATGTAGGAAGCAATTGGTCTTCCTTCTGGGACAAAATGCTTTTGTTATTTTGTAGTTCTGTATTATTATTTACATTATCCAAGAATTCTACTTGTTCCTAAAAACATATTTTTTTTAATTTGTTTGGTTCATTTTTTCTGTAATTTCTATATTAAAAGGATAATTCTCAGAAAATCCCGAAATATCTTGGAATCGTATGAGATCCATATGAAAAATCTATCCAAAATCACACTCTTATTGATCATGATTTATTTACTTCATTCAAGAATTCTGCTCGTTCTTGAAAACATATTTTTTTTTAAGTTCGTTTGATTTATTTTTTCTACAGTTTTTATTATAAAAGAGATTGTCCCTGAAAAATCTCAAAATACATATCTTGAAAAAAATTACACAAGAATTATATTAAAGACTTATAATACCTATTCTTTATTGGTCAACATTTTTTCCTGTATTTTACGCATTTTCAAGTTCGTTTATTCCATTTTGTGGGAATTATTCCTGATAGGGAAGCTTATAAAGTAAAATATTTTAGAGTTAACGTAAAAGAAATTGTAAAAAATAAGCCTTTCTTTGAAGGTCAAATACCTCACGGAAAATGATAGCTCTGACATATGTATAATGCATATATACGTGCAGTTTTTAGGGAAGTTTGATCTTGTGCGAGCAATATTTAGAATATGAAACGCATCTTGATTTATTCTAAAATATAAAAACCTATATAAAATGGAAATTTAAAAATGGTTATTCCTCCGGATCAAATTATTTTTTAAAAAACCATTTCAGGGCGTTATGAGCCTTGGACAAAGGAATAAACGACATACTTTGAGACTAATCGGTGATGAGTCCAAAAACTCATCTTATTGACTTTTCTCCTTTAAAAAAATATGAAACATTTTCAAATATTTATATAGGTGCAATGAAAAGTAAAAGAACATAGCATTTAGGTCATACGTACTCAATATGACCTAAGTACATGCTTTCCGTTTTTTTGTAAAAAAAAATAGAGAAGTGAAAAATAATTCAATGTTACTTTAAGATTTAGTATTAAGCAAGTTTATTATTAATATATTGATGTTTACTGATATGTAAGGATGAACAAAGAATTATTTTCCAAACTTGTCTACTTGTTTATTTATCTCCACGATGTTTAGCATTTACAATTAGATTAATTCAAGGATTAATTAAAATCACATGGTCTAAAATAGTAACAGAAGTAGAAAAAAATGTTATAATCGATGTATGTATATTTAGGTCCGGTTTTTCATTATCTGATTAACTTGTGATTAGGTTTAATCTGATGTTTTATTCAATGGACTTCTATGATGATATCATGAATGGAGTTCATTGGGTAAAATATCAGATTAATCATAACTATAAGTTAACTTGATAATAAAAAACCGGGCTTTAAAATGTTGACCATATTAATTCTACCTTACAAAAAATTTCTTCTCTTTGATTATAATCAAAATTATGGCTATAATAAAAATATAAAATACTAAATACAGTGTTGTAAATACAACGCTACAATAATATAACTATAGGAAATAAATGCCTTAAATGGTCTAGCTGGATCTTAAGTGCTTGTATAATTCTGAGTGAATTTATATATTTACTATGTATGTAGTCCTTTAAAATGCGCGCCGAAATGATTTTTCGGTTTTAAAACGCAAACTCTGTTAAACTATCGTTATAATATCACAAGCTAAATTGACCAGCAATTTAACAATTTGATGTTCTTACGCATTTTAAAACGAATATGTCATTCAGTATTATTAAGATCGTTTTAAGATGCATAAAAGCATCAATTATTAAATTGCTAATCAATTTAACTCGTGATATTATTATAGTAGTTGAATAGAATTTGCGTTTAAGGCATTTATTTTCTATAGGTTGTGTTTCTCACATATACGATGTAAATATAGATATACCAAAGTAACATAAATGTTCTCCATTTTCGACTTATTAATCATATCAATAATACTAAGCACTTATTGGTCTACAGGGTATTGGTCTACCACTAGGTTCAAAATGGCAGTCGAAATAGCTAATAGGAAGATTGTTGACATTTCGACTCAGATAAAAGGATTGCACTACTTTTGTTTTATCTAGAGCTTTAATACGTTTATGTATGATTTATAGTCCTATGAGATTTAATATTATTTACAATATGAACTATGGAAATTAATAACCATATGATGATTAGAGGAAGCAATTAATTACATATAAAATATTATATACATAATGACAATGACATTCTGCATTTTGCTTTACTGACAATAATATAAACAAATTGAGCAATAAATTAATGCAATCGAACAGGACGGACAGTCTTTACTTAGTGCTATATGTTGAATTCATTATGTAATTACCTACAAAAATAGCAAATAAGTCATATTTGGTATTATAGGTCATATAAGATCCGGTTACCTTTAATAAGTTGAACATACATAAATATTTAACGCTAAAGTAAACCTTTTTTTCTTTACCCAAATTACGAATAAAATAATAAAAAAGAAATAATAACCTGTTAGATTTTATTGACTCGTAAAACGAGATTATTACGTATCTCAGCTTCCAGACTTATTGTTAGTGGATCGAAATAAGAGCCTGTGCGATAATCCAATCTGATTTTGAGAACGCTTCGAACCAAATAATTCTATATCCGAGTTTAAAGTTACGTTAGTTCTCAAAAAGATCATTTTTATTCTCACGGATCTATTTTACCGTCGATTGTGTGCTGATGAAACGCCTGCAGAAAGACTAACAGATTTGTTACGTTCAAGTAAGATTTAGTTATTTAGAAGATACCGTCAATCACATTAAAACGCATATGTACACACCCCACACACACACACACACACACACACACACACACACACACACCAAACCACATATCACACACATCACACACGTACAGAAATAAATTTAAAAAAAAAGAAAAAACAAAAAAGACGGCTTGGTATCGAATCGGAAGTACAAAGTAAGCTCGACCGCCGCAGCGCCCAGAACCACTAATGTGCTCGCTCGCAGCGCGGACGGCAACTTCGAGGTGACCTTGGCCACGAAGGCCACAATCTACAGTCAAGGATTGGTCGAGTGGAAGCCGCCGGCCATATATAAGTCATCCTGCGAGATCGACGTGGAATACTTCCCATTCGACGAGCAGACCTGTGTCCTCAAGTTCGGTTCGTGGACCTATGACGGCTTTAAGGTAAATTCGCATGGTAGCCGTTAAGTCGTGCCCATTCTTCCCGACCAACTCCCTCGAGCCCTCAAACAATTAATTCAGTTTCCAATTAGCCCGCCGAACGTCCGAGACGCGGATCCGACACGGCTCCGTACGGGATGCGTCTCCGGGACGGCGATCAAATAGATTCTAAGCATAGAGTAGATCACAGACGATTGGCTCGTCGCGTTGGTCTCCAACGATCTCGAGAGAGAGAATACGAGTTCCCAAGAAATTATCCCCAAAGTCGGATGCTGCCATATAGCCTGAGATGACACGATCATATTTATTATGAGGCAGTGAATTAAACATGACAATATTCAATCGAGTATCCTTCCAGAACGGTAGAACAATCAATATTATCTTTTTGATTAAAATCCTATTTCTAAAGAAAAAAACATTTAATCGCATGATTTTTGCTTTTATCAAAAGCAAAGTCAATAGTCGTTAGCAACTTCTCTTTCGAGAGATATTGAAACATGAATCCGCGTTATTTTCGAAGTTATCGATTTCGCGAGTCAGTCGGATATATCAGATTTCCGTTTCAAAGTCTCTTCTGGACAATCGGAAGAAACGTTCGCAAAATAGTAAATAGTGAAAGTATCATGATAACGGTATAAACGTGAACA
Organism: Acromyrmex echinatior; assembly: GCF_024713525.1. Taxonomy (NCBI): domain Eukaryota; kingdom Metazoa; phylum Arthropoda; class Insecta; order Hymenoptera; family Formicidae; genus Acromyrmex; species Acromyrmex echinatior. The sequence continues at coordinate 2,063,395 of NC_141864.1, forward strand.
AGATTCATTTTGTCGATACATGTGAAATCGATATTGAGAAAGACTGAAGAATAGCGAGGGAACGAAGAAAAGAGGAAAGAGAAATAGGATGGCAGCATCCAGAGACCTTCTCTCCGAGCCAATCGTGATCACGCTCGGCTCGTTTCTTCGGTGATTCCAGCGCCGACGGGAACTACGAGGTGACGCTGATGACCAAGGCTACGGTCTACCATTCGGGATTGGTCGTGTGGCAACCACCGGCCGTATATAAATCTTCCTGCTCCATCGACGTTGAGTTCTTTCCGTACGACGTACAGACCTGTGTTTTGAAGTTAGGCTCCTGGACCTATGACGGCTTTAAGGTGCCGCATTACCACAACGCAACGAGCACGAGAACCGCAGTCTTCAAGCATTTAGTCTCGAGAATACTTGCTCATCATCGGTCTACTCTAACGTTATCCTTTAGCTCGTTTTCCATTTTGTGTTCTCTTTGTCAAAGAATGCCTCCTTGACACCCGTAATCGTTCCTGCGATGCGCTAATCTTGGACGTCACGTGATATATTTATTACGTATATTTATATTCATCCGTCTACGCATGTATACAGGGTGCGCCGGATACTCTGCATTCCCTGTATGTATTTCTTTATCAATTTGGACTTGATCTTATTTTAGAAAAAAAATTTCAACAATGATCTTTCTAATTATTCTTCAAATAAAAATTATTGAAATTGAATGAAATCTGAATTATTATTCGCATGTGCACGATAGTGCTTGCTTTTATTAACAATTGAAACTTGATTAGTATTTTGAAATTGTCAGAGAGATCAATTCCAAATTGGTCGAGAAATTCATAAATATAAATAAAACAAGAATATGGGGCACCTGGGACACCCTATATATGTGTGCATATATTTGGATATTGTTACGTGGTGTGGACTGCAGTGTTATTTTATTGACCATCATTTTATCGTGATACGACGCGTGGTCGGCTCATTTTCATATCGTTCTACATACGGTGTATTCGAGAAATCGGCGGACTCGCGAGTCACCTAAACGCATCCGTCAGTTGCGGCTCGTGTTTGCTGTCTAGGCGAGGATCGACGAGCTTATCCGATGTCCACTATGTCAGACTGTAATGGAGTGCACGTACGAGCGATTCGAGAGATTTACCGTTACATGTCGGATGGGATCGCACCGTCAACGTTTGTTTAGCGATAGATCCTGTTGCACTGGATTTATTCCGTGATTAGAAAGACGTAGTAAATGAGATAAGAAAAGACTTCAATGCTCTTCATTTCTCTAATAATACAATATCTTACGTATCATGCATTCCTTATATTTTGAAAAGTAATAAATTGATACGCGCAATTAGTATAAATCGATTTCTACAAAGATTACTTAAAATAAAGAGAATATAAGAACATGTTGTATAGGTATAATCACTAGTATATTATTCTGACATTTTTAACAAGCAATATGTTTAATTTATTATTCGATTGCTTTTCATTTTAACAAATCTTTTCTTTGGTATCATAAAAATTTTATTTCGTAAATTTATAATAATTATGTAATATAACAATTTTCATATCTATTCGTGAGTAATAATATATCAAATTTATTATAAAAATATATTATAGTTATTGCAAAAAACTGTGCAAAATACGAATTGCAAATACGAAAAAGACATAATCTCTTCGATCCTCGCTTCGACAAAGAAAAAAAAATATGTTGAAAATCCAAAGGATATCTCGATCACGATACACACGCCGAAGGGAGCAAATATCCGCTTCCGGTCAGTCGCGCCTCGTTTTTTGCCATTTGCAATATTCAGCAGCCGAATTTGGAGAACGCTAAAGCCACGTTTACGAAACTGTTGTCGATACGCCGGTTGTGGATTCTAGCTGTTTGTTTCTCTAGCTTTTTTTCTTTACAAAACACAAAGCGTCACTACTCGACACACGTGGGAAAGGTATAAAATGTCGCGACAAAAATCGGCACATCATGACACATGAAACGAAAGACAACCACACGTATCCGGTTGTGCCAATACGGGGACACTGGGAGACACTCTATTTCTTCTTCTGCGATAATTACAAGAATTGTCACCTCACAACAACGTCTACATTCGTCCACTTATCGCCAAATGTTTTAATAAAAACAGAAAAAAATTACACAGTTTCTTGTGTAAGTAGGAAACAATAAATCATCGAAAATAATTAATGCTTGAAATCTTAATCTGTTTTTTAATAAATTTTCCTTAAATTATATATTGTCATATTTACTCCAATAAATTTACTATTCTAGGATGTTGATCGTTTCCTGTTTATTTAAGAGAAACATAATTTATTTTAAAATTTATTTTCACGCGAATAATGTTTTGTTTCTTGCAACTTTATTGTCTAATAATAACTGTGTACACACACAAAATTCCATTTTATAATATTTCCAAGACAATATAAAAGTACATTTTTGCAAAGGATTGTAATTGAAGTGTATACATTGGGTGAGGAAGGAGGAGGAGCGGGTAATCAAGAAAAGAAATTTATAATTTATTCTGAAACAAAATAGATTGAATATACGGATTCTTCCAATATTCAGTATTTAGTTTGATATCTATTAAATGAGTATTCAAACGGCGATCTGTTATTTTATCAATCGTATCACATGAACTCGATTGCTAATTTGACTAGCTGATCCGGGTTGAGCGCGCAATTAAACGCGTCGACAACGCAATTTACTTGTCTAGACCGAGCTCGCGGGAAAAGTAGGACGATCGAGACGCGATCGATACGGCAAAGAGTCACCAACCGCGTGCCGCAGAGGTTTTTGAATTTTTCCTTCGTGATTAAAATATTTGTGTCCGCCGCGAAAGGAATACAACTGGATGTAAAGTGGCTCCCTTTCTTAAGAGCAATTTACTGCATTCTACTATTATATATTATATTAAAAGTCGCTTAGCAACAGAATAAATACGGTATAAATTTCTAAAGCGGAGACGACGCTTTTGCAGCTTTTTAAAAAAACTCCAGAACATTATGCACGAGCTTTGGGATTGATATCAAGAATTTTTTATCTTTATTATTTCTCGTTTCAAATAGCAATTTCAATTAATGCGCACTTTTTAATATTCAAATACAATATGTTTTAAACTACCATGTAAGGCATTGTTTTTAGTTACATTATACGAAGCATGATTAATTAAAACATATATGTAAAAAATTCTATAATTTTACATTACATCGCACATTTGCAACTTTACCATGCGCTACATTACAAAATAAGGCTTACAAATCTACAATTATAATGATAATAACATTATTAATATCGCTCCAAACAATTTACGCGCTCGGATATAATACGGTCTTGACGTACATGTTTATTTAATGCGTGCGCGTCCTCTTTGATCCACTGCTCATTCGTAAGTTCCGCACATTCTCATGGCTACATCGTTAAAACTTTCCGTTGCAGAATTTTCATGCTTTTTGCAGCGACGCATTGCTCGTTAGTCCCGCCAATCGGATTATACCAGGCTCGCGCTAACAGAAGCGCTATATTCCGCAGGACAAATCGTTGTATTGTATCTCGCAGATAAAACGATACAACACACGAGACACATATCCTTTCGATAACGAAACTTATTCAATTCCAATTTTTGCAATCTTTACAATTTATCTTTAGAATTTTTCCAAGGCCACCAAACACTTTTTGACATTCAATTGATTATATAATTCTGAAATTATTTGCAACTTTTGTTCACGGAAAATCAATTCAACAAATTGCGTAATCGTGAGAAAAAAATATGCAAAAAATACTTGCGAACGTGCACAGTGCGCAGTACTTCATTCACGCTCGTTTATCGAACAATTCCAGTCGTGCATCGCGAGATAATACGACTTTTCGCGTATCGTCTCTCCGTGTTCCTCCTGCCAGCATGCTTTATTGCTACGATAAAGAATGGATCAATATTCCAGTGCACGTACGCGGCTTCTATGCGCTCATTCCCGCACATATCTATGCCAATCGAGTCGGCTTCGTCTCTTCTGATGTCACCAGATGGTACATAAAATAAAGCTCAAGTTGCAAAAAGAGATCGGGTGGCGGCTGACAGATCTAACGTTCTAATATAAAATCGCGAATGATTTGCTTCCGCTCTCAGCATTGTGACCCTCGTGAATTCACTCCAGCTACCATTTTTTTATCATAACTGCGCATAATCAAAGGAATAGGGAACTAGGAAGAGAATAAGAATTTCTATCATGTACTATAGAATACAGAAATTTTGGGTTGAAACCTTTATTCCCTAGTTTTCTAGTCTTTGATTAGTTAATGCGCAGCCCCTAACTCTTTAAAATGTAAAGAATATAAAAAAGGGTCGATTTTTGCTAAAAAAAAAATGTAAGTAAAAGAAAAAGTGTTTTTTGTAGATTTTGACCTCCTCAATACAATAGTTATTAAAAAAATTGTGACATTTGGGAAATATCTGGAAAATTGCGCAAGAATATTAAAATTTAAATAAATGCACCATGTTTAAAACCGTATTTTGATTTGATGTATTTTTCAAACGTTACGAACTTTTTAATAATTTTATTGTATCCATGATATCTACAAGAAAAAGAACTACATTAGTCTTTCAATTATATCTTTAAATAAAGAAAATCAGAAATTCCCCTTTTAATATTCTCTTTGTTTCGAGTAACATTCGTACAAAACGCGACCGTTCTGCCGGCGTTTTATTTTATTTAATAGAAAATCTGTATAATTATATGGTGGCACACAAAATCGAACAATTTGCACATTGCATAAATAAAATAGTTGCACGGGGTCAGTGCGCTCCCTCGTCCGCGTGACCCACCAACGAATAATTTGGCTGTTCGTTCTATAATGATGCCATTAATAATCCATCGCGCTGTAATATCAGTATACTCGATAATGATTAGAATATACGAGATGTCTCGAATAGAAATTCTGTCATAAAAATATTTAAGGCGTGAAAATATCGCATGATGTATATAATGTATTTTATTTTATTTTTAAAAAATACAGATATATTATAAATTATATAATTAACACATTCCGTGAATCACTGATTGTATAACTTTGCTTTGATAATAATTATGATTTGATTTCGATTAATCCGCATAAGTCTCGCGTCTTCATAATAAAAAAATATATATATACACATATACACACACATATATATATATATATATATATGTATATATATATATATGTGTGTATATATATATATTTATGTGTGTGTGTGTGTGTGTGTATATATATATACACACACGAGGGCAAGTCAATAAGTTTTTAGAAAAACATAATAAAACACATTTTTTTGATCGATTCATTTTTATTTCTCAACATTGTCTCCTTTCAGCTCGATACACTTGATCCAATGATTCTCCAACTTTTTCAAATCGTCCGAATAATGTGATTTGTCCAACCCTTCAAAATAAACCTCTGTTTCGGCGATGAGCTGCTCTCTGGTAGTGGAATCTCTTTCCTCCGAATCATTTCTTCAGGTTTGGAAACAGGAAATAGTCGCAGGGAGCAAATATGTTGGATGGGGAAGCAATTCGTAGCGGAATTCGTTGGCCATCGGTGCCGGGCACGTGTGAACTCGTGCATTGTCTTGATGAAAGAGCACTTTCTTCTTCGCCAAATAGGAACGTTTTTTCTTTAAAATGTTGTTGAAACGGTCCAATAAGGCTGCGTAATAATCGCCATTGATCATTTGCTTCGATGGAAGGTAATCGACATGAATTATACCGCGTGCATACCAAAAAACTGTGGCCATCATCTTTCCGGCCGACTTCACGGTCTTCGCCTTCTTCGGAGCTGATTCACTCGGTGAAGTCCATTGTTTTGACTGTTCCTTTGTTTCGAGCGTGAAGTAATAGATCCATATTTCGTCTACAGTAATGAATCGACGGAGAAATTCATCTGGATTACGTTGAAATATCTCCAAACATTGTTTTGAAATCGTCACACGGTCGCGCTTATGGTCCACAGTGAGCAAACGCGGCACCCATCTTGCCGATAGCTTTTTCATACTCAATTGTTCATGCAAAATTGAAATCACTGTGCCATGTGATATGCCTGTGGCCTCAAAAAGCTCGCGCACTTTCACTCGTCGATCAGTCAAAACAATATCGTGGACTTTATCGATGATTTCTGATGTAGCAGCCTCAATTGGATGTCCTAAACGAGGTGCATCACATGTGGATGTACGATACATTTAAATTCATTCACCCAATTGTATACAGTCACAAACGCTAGTGCAGATGAGTGCTATGAACATTATCCAACTCGGCTTTGATTTTTTCGGCGTTAAACCTTTCATATGTAAATGTTTGATCACTGCATAAAACTTATTTTTTTCCATTTTGCAAAAAATACAAAGGTTGTTCGCTTTAATCGTCCTCAGAAATGAAATCACGCGATGAATTCCGCTCAAAATTTGACAGTAATCAGCTGAAAGATGCTACTTTTCAAAAAGTAATATGACATGACACTGCGAGTGCCCTCTGACAGATTTTCTAAGAACTTATTGACTTGCCTTCGTATGTATGTGTATATATATATATATATATATATATATATATATATATATATATATCTCTGGATGAACGTTACGCTCGATCGATCGAATATCGCGGCTGGACGATTTCCGGTGGTCCCGATATTTATCCGCTCTACTGCGACGTCGATTGTCCGTGGAAATTCCGCAGCTCTGTGCGAGTTATTGCTGGGTCAGTCATCCGAGACGGACACACGCGAGTTTCGAAACGAACAGACGATAATAATTCAATTTCCTGAATTCCTACGAAGTCCCCGTTCCGCGTTCAGCTGCTGCTCGCTTCTCTTCCTTTTCAATCGAAGTAGCAGGTCGTTTGGATCAGAAATCAATATAGACAGTTCTGTACGAGACAACGAAGCAATTTTATAGCTATGCGATTGGTATATCGTAGTAAAAGCGTATTTGTTGAAGATATTGAAATTATTCCGGTGAAATAAATTTTACGTATGAACGCGTGAGATAATTTCGCTATTTTTGTAACAATCCGATGGAAAATTTGACTAAACTCATTGATATCATATTAAGTACGTGAAAAGTCAGATTATTGATATAAGCAAATTGATATAAGAACATATAGGAATATTGGCAAAGGCATATTATTATCTTGACCATCGAGCTATTCAGCCTATATTGTTACCATATTGTTCGTAGAATTTATGCTTGAAGTTTCGGTCAAGACTAAATCTGTGTGTGCGATGACCTTTAGTGTGCACCGGTGTGCACAACGCAGCCAAGCAGTTGAATTCGCAATGAATCTTATCGAACTCGGAAGTAAGCTTCATAGAGAGTGCGAGAAAAATTATGAAAGAGATTTCTACGACTTTACCTTACTAGCACATAAGTTACATTTCCAAGAACTTATACGATCGCGGAAGTAATTACACGTTTAGTAAAAAAGAAGAATGTAAAAGCATTTTCGTTAATCAATTTATTGGTACATCTATCAGCTATCTACTACATATCACAAAAAACAAAAAAAAAGAGAAAGAGGAGCGCTTATAAAGAACACAAAGAAATTAAATGATATCCAATGGGATCAAAACCGTCTGATTCGTTAAATCTTATTTAACGCGCCTGTCGCAACTTCGTAATCAACGGTCTGTGATAACGTGCATTGTCTCACATCGAAAAATTATATTTCTAGCGACTCAATGCGTGATAACAGCGCACAATATCGGGATGACCGATGATCAAATTGATAAGTGAAGCGGAGTTACACGCTTCGTTCGCGTCACTAATTAAGACCTTTCACAATAATTCCTTTTCCAATACGCGACACCATCACTCGCCTCGAATCCGGTTATATCTGGAAACTCGATATGTAATGAAATAAAATAAAAAAATATCTTGATGTAACGCGTATCCTTCACATATTTCCTTAACGAAATTACAGTTAATTTTTTTAAAATGCGCTGATAATAGTCGTTTCCATTAAACATATCATGTTAAATAAATAAGATATTTTTTTATAATTGCAACTTACAGTATTTATCAAAGAATACAGAAATTTTTTTGTAGAATAAAAAAATGTGAACTTTTCAATACACAGAGCCTGTCCGCGAAAAAGCAATGTTTTCCTGAAATGCACATGTATAGCAAAACAAATGTTACTTATGCATATTCATAGAGATATCTATGCATATTTATTGTATTCTTTTTGTTTTTTTTTGTTTGTAGATATATATTCACATTCAGTATATTGATTGGACAGATTTTTTATTTTTTAGCATCTATAAATTCAAATCCAATTGCTGACAAAAATAAAACTTTTTGAATTTTTTGTACATTATTAAATTAATATATGTATATGTGAATTCACACTGTATATCTACTAAAAAATTACATAAAATATTGGCATTATTTTGTCTGCAAAAACAACAACTATTGTATATAATATAGATGAGAACTAGAATAAGTGTTTCTATCACTATGTCTGTCCCTATTAGTACGCCTTTGTATTTAAATATTTTAAGCTATAAAAGAAAATAATAAATAACAATAAATAAGAAAAGATATTTGTTTATTAAATTAAATTATTAATTTAATAGAAATTAATGTACATTATATCAAAGATAATATTTTATTTTTCAACTCTATTAAAGTATAGTAAAGTGTAGTAAAATATTGTAAATTTCTCGAAAGATGCATATTAAATAATTTATAGAGGATTACTTTATGTTCAGTAATATCGCAAAATTTTAAACTTATCGCTATTAGTGTGGTCTATATTAAAGCTGAGAACGTTGTATTATGCGCGTACATTGAAATAGTAAGTATAATAAAAATAATGATATATGTAATATTAATTGAAACAATCAGCTTGCATTTATTATCTGTTTTGGTAACTATGATGTTAAAATGGAAATAGAATCAAATGGAAATAGACACACAAATAGGAAATATATTAATAGGGCCGTCACCTCTTGAAAGAGCACTCTAATATAGGAAGAAAAATTTTTTTTATTTTTATTAAAAGTATTTTAAAATATTAACATTTTTTAGATTAAAAAAATATTATAAGAAAAATATATTGAAAAACCAATATTGATTCTGACAAGCAGATAAATTTGAAATTATAATATTTAATAATTCATTCATTAATAAGCACGTTGGCTTAGACACACTAATAAAGACAGCTACCTATGTTGGAGGCATTATTTTTTATATTCTTCAGTAACGTTTAAAACGTTTTTAAGTATATACCATTCAAAAATTGACAACTCTTCGATCAATGCCGTAACTGCAATTTATATATAAAATGTTATTTATATGCAGTATATATTTTTATTAAGCCATATGAAGATTGAAAAATGGCGACGTTCTGCGGACTCTTTCGCATGACTTTTACGAGTCGCTTTCATAACTTTACTTAAACTCGAAATAAAACAGCAATGGCGACTGCCCGCGCTAACTTGTGTCGTGAAAAGACTTCCTGTCCGAAAAGGTCCTTTCCACAAGGACATAGGATCGCAACGCAAGATATTCATTGGGAAACAGGAATTCCGGTCGCGTACGAGCGCGAAAAGGGCGCATCCCCTTTAAAAGACCCTTAGGGGAAAGTATAGTGCTTTCGCGGCTTTAACTTAGCAGCGGCGAGTCGTTGACTTGTTGAGTGGTTCATGTCAACGTGACCGGGTCAGAGCACAGTCCGATATTTGCCGGAACAACCGACGCGCCACTAACCGATGCGAAACGATGGGACGGGACTGAACCGAACGCGACACGCCGTCGACTACCATCGACCTACGAATACATATACGCCATCAGGATCGCGATACGTCGATCGCACGCCTAGCGTGAAATCTTGTCACTTGGCATTAGAATGTACAGCCAAGCTATGCCACGCGCACACCTTCGTCACACTCGCTGTGACAATGGCCGTGTGTAGAATAGGGATAGAATCCAATGTCTCTGTGGAAATCAACTGGCTTTTCACGAAAGGTCTTTTTAATTCGATTTGATCCTAGCGTTAAATTATTCTCTTCAAAAAATATTTGTTATTTTATAGGGCAGATTAATTCATATGAATTTATGTTCGTTCATTACGCATTACGTTTCTTGAAATCGATTTTTTTAACACAGAAAAAATAAGAGTGTTACTGTCACGATCAAATCGATCAAATTGAAAAAACATGCATTATTATTTAAATGATTTGTGAGCTGGAATCTATTTAACTTTTTTTAAATTTCCACAATTTATAAATTGACTTATACTAATTACGAAAACTTATAATATGAAATTTAGACTTTTATAGTTAGAATAATAACTTGTTTGACACTGTTGTATTAATAATAGTAAATAAAAACATTGTGAAAGTTTTTCAACAATTAGAGCCATTACAGGAAAAGCAATTGTAAAGTGCATTCTTTTTTTCCCTACACTTTCCTAAAGTACCTTTGAAAAAAGCTTTTCCGTGTCTTTCTCTCTTTCGTAACATCCACATTTTTGGAATTAGGAGATTTCGTAATTGGAATTTACTTTTGGATCTAAAGGAGTGTCAAAAAAAAAACTATCATGTAATGTTATCGAAAAGAAATGTTTAGAATAATAGTAAATATAAACAAACGTAATGAATGTCATTGCAAATGATTTTAAGGAAACAATTGTAAATTATTATATTTAATCAAAGATAAGTATCGATGCGCGATTCCCTTAATGCTAATCACATATAACTTCTCTTAATAGAAATTCATGAGTGAATTAAATTTAATCAATCAATTTGCAAGAAAATATAACGAAGCACGTCTCAAGCTCATGTACATCATTACGTCAATTTACGATCTATCTAAAAACAAATTGGAGTATCCAATTGAGTGCATCAGTTCGAATTGTGATAATCGATAACGCGTCTGATGCAATTCCTGTTATTATTGACGCTCATAAATCAGACTATTTTGAATCGCACTAATCTAAGAAGAGAAGGATCAAGGATAGGAAGAAGAGAGAGTTTTTATATTACTGCGATCGTCCGCCTCAGGCGTTTCTCTGCGTCTTTTTTTATCGAGGACTCGAAACTAATGCGAACGTTATCATTTATCGTACCTACCTATTGAACGACTATAAAAAGAAATCGAATAAGAAGTGATCGTAAGAAATGGCTTCGTGAACTTACATCCTCTTATGTCCATTTTTATCAATATAGATTAAATTTCATTTCAAGTTAATTTACCCTTTATCTTTTCCTAATTTTTAGAACTAGAAGAAGATGAAGAGTAAATTAAACCAAGATTGAAGTTAATCTACATTGGTAGAAATGGGCCTTAGACGGAACATATCTTAACCTGATTGTACAATTGTGTTTTAAACCTATTCTACAATTGCGTAAACGTAATTGTAAATAATTGTAATTGTAAGAATTGACCATAGTCGAATTCTCCTTAAGCCCATTCTACAATTACATAAGCGTAGTTGTAAGTAGTTGTAGTTGTAAAAATTGACTAATGATCGAATATTTGACTGTGATTGGTTAATTCTTACAACTACAATCACATACAACTATTCTTACGCAATTGTAGAATGGACTTTATATTGGTCAATTCTTACAAACACACCACTTTCATACAACTACACTCAAGCAATTGTAATAATGAATGGGTTTAAGCCATATAAGTCGTAAGAAATTGGTCGATTACAATCGAATGCGAGGAGAATAATTATTTATCATTCATTTCTTATGGCTTAAGGCTTAAAACATCTATTGTAGATCCAGACTTACATGAACAAATAAGAGAAGAAATCAAGTCGATATATATATATATATATATATATATATATATATATATGTACATATATGTCGATTCGATCTTTATATATCGAAAGTGGCGATTGACGTTATTCCTTTTCGAATAATGCACACGAATTTTATACCTTTTCCATGGGGGCTCGACTTTCCATAGTGGCGTTGGCGCCTTTTGTACATTTCGCTTTTATCACACACTTACACGTACACAGACGCGATATACATTCATATACACAGATGCGCATATACACGGGTATACTTTACTGTGCCGAAAATGCATTTCCCGCGGTACTCTCGATGCAATCAGAAGTGGCTTAGCTTTATGTAAGCGAGCATAAATGCGTATGTATGGCGCATATCATATTTACTTCCTAATAAGTTTGACTACGACATGTGTTGTCATTATCTTTCTTATTCTTTTAAAAAAAATATATTTACGTAAAGATATTGCTAACATGAACACAAGGTGATTTGAAATTAAGTCGAGATTTACAGTCGAGTTAAACAAATTTGGAATCGATTTTTAGCAAAAATATCGATATTTCACGCAATTTTAATATGAATTCTGAATTAATAAGTATTTAATAGAGTGAAAAATTAAACAGTCGCGAAAGAATTGATATTTCAATAAATAAGATTTGATAAGATTAACTTCAAATTCATCAAAGAATGTACAAGTCGAAAACACCTTGTACGCATTGTATCCATTAACTTTATGCGAAAAAAAGAACTAAAGCATTCACTAAAAAAGGAGATTCTTTTACATGCAGAGTTTAATATCGTAGTCTTTCCCTCCCAGTAAGTTTTGTGATTTTTCTCATGGATAAACTCTGCGACACGGCAGAAAGATTAAAAGAGATCGCGCCGCGGTTGCAGCCAAGAGTTGTACATGCAGTTCACACACTCACACGTACACGCACATGTTTCGCACGTATATATTCCGCAAAGTACACGGAATTTCACATGGCATACACTCGGTATACATGTACAGGCTGTTCCGAAACTACCAGGCACCTTAAAGCCACACGTGTATTTTTGTGTCGTTCTCTAATAAAATTCCAGTGTGGGTCAAACTGCAGAACACAATGGACATCCAAAATATTGCTCGCGAAAGTCGTGCATTTTAACGAAAATTCAAACGTAATGATCAAACTTCATTAGAAGTGAAAAGTTAGTTAGCGTCTACTAGAAGGTATCGCATTTTAGTGATGCTCGCATATTTCTTCCTTATAATATTAGATGCTCCATCGCGTGAAAGTTTCGGACCATCCCGTAGAGAAGCAGTTTACTTAACACTATCCATTTACTTAACACGATCCATTGACACTCTCCCAAACATAAATATGTATGTTTATATTATTGTTGGGTGTATGTAAGTGTGCGTTATGCGATAGTAAAAGCCAAGTATACCGCAAGCTCGATGTGTTGTTGCGCGTAGGAAAGCGTTAATGTGCTTGCGCGCTAGGAAAGCTTTCTGTCTCTAGAAGGGCTGCAAGTGTGAATGTAATGCAATAAGAGGGGCAATAAACGTGTCGCTCGAGACACGGCAGGTGTGAAGAAAGCGTCTTTTACGCCATTCTCGTAGTGCATCGCGGCGTAAACGGCTTACCGGTTTAATAGCCCGGATTTATCGCCGAGATTTAGAGGAAGGACCGGACTGCCAATTTCCGTTTTACCATCCAACGTCCAATTTACTGCCTGAACTTATCCGTATTACCATTACACCACAGTTGACGATAATTATTGAACGGCAAATACACATGCGACAAATAGACACACGGGATAATATTCATTATTAGATATACATCATTATTAGATTGGAATAGTTCCATTTTAACAACTGTCTAAAACTTTTAGAATGACTTACTGTGAAGAGTAAAAAGATTTTCTCTTAAAGATAAAAAATTGGACCACTCTTTTTTAAGATTAGCTCAATTTTTACTCTTTAGAATAATATTCCACTCCAAAGAATTTAGAGAATAATAAATATTAGTTTTTTTTAGTCTATTTTTAGTCTTTCAAAGCCCGCGAAATTAGGTTACATTTCTTTGATCATCTTACCTTATTTTTAATTAAAAATATAATTTCAAATGCAAAAAAATGTTTACTTCGAGTAAAAAGATTCTAAACTGATATTGTATGTCTGCTAAAAAACTTGCACGAGGTTAAAAGATACCACGTCTGCACATACGGTTTAGGAAAATATGAGAGAAAACAGTATTAAAATTCAGAAACAAGTAGGTAAGTTTGATGTTAAAGGCGCCGCATAAATATGTATACCAGAGAGTATCAATTTATGCTTCAACGATATCGTTAGAGAAAAACATTTGAGTCGGTAAAGAGGCTATACTGTTTTCTGCTCCAAAGGAATGCCTCGATTTTACGAGTAGATCGTCACGATCAAAGGGACAGAAAAGTTCCATAAAAGTCGCTGTGTAGTTTTATAGTTACTCATACCGAATTTGAGGGCCAAAGTAACATGTTATTCACACAGTCGTTCTTCTATCCAGGTCTACGAAAACTCGGTTTGCCATGTCCCTTAGGATATGTCTCTTCAATTTTTAAGCTACTCTCTCGAGTGGAGGATGTGATAATATCATGAAATTATTAAAAGTATCGAAAATTCAACAGAACAACGTAGCAATGTAGCAATATTTAATATTGCCTGATCATAAAAATTATTTTTATTAATTTTCATATAATAAATGATACGTAAAAAATTATGAAAAAATACACTATTACGTTTATAATTAGAGATGTTTTAATATAATCTTTTAAATCAGATATTATTTCTTTTATAGTTATTTATTATTAATATAGAAAAGATAAAACATCAAAGTAAAACGTTTATAACTCGGACAAATAAAACGGAACCAAGAAACATTCCGATAATCGTGCACTTCATGCTAACGTGCTATGCGCGCTGGAAACGCAGTGACGTGTCAACGAGTCGAATTCGGCGGGGTGTGAAAAATTGCGAGGATTTTACTGCTCTACTTCTACTTCCATATCCGCCGGCCCAGGGTCTCCAGTTTTTCCCACCCTGAATTGGGGACTCGTGATCTTTCTTTTCCTCGCGGAAAATAGGTCGTGGTTTCGCATCGTTCTCGGAACTCTGTTAAACGGCGAGCACTGCGCATTTCACCTCGCGTCATGATTTATGCACGCTTGGTGTTTCCGGTGTGTGTTCTTCGTATAAAGGCATTGTAAACCTGACTTGGATACTTTGGAACAATCATAGCGAGATTTATCTTTGTTAAAACATCACTACCACTTGAAATAACGTCGACCTCGGGAACGTCTTCTACCGATCCGCTTTTATGTGCCCTCTTCTACTTTACGTTCGAATCGTCTGCAACGGTTAAAGCGAAATTTTATTGCAACCTGCGTACATTTCGCACCAAAGTAATACTGTTGCCTGTTTAATGTTAGCTAAACAGTCATGCGTCCGCGTCGTCCGGAAGTACTTTGTTTCACGGCTATCGTCTGTAAAACAACGATTGGGCGTTTTAGACGCGTGATTAGAGCACGATCATGAAATAGTGAAAAATCGTAATTTATTTTCTCGGAAATTAGATACCTTTAGAAGTTTCCTTTAAATTTTAGAAAGAGCTGTTTTTTGAGATTCTATAGATCAGTTAAAAGTTTGTTATGATAATTCTCTCATAGTGTTATAACATTTTAATAATATTAAAAGAAATATCGAATTATAAATTGATTAAATGTACTTAAATTGAAAAATAATTGTTTTGTCTATTGATAAATATTATACATGTAATCTGACAAAACGCCAAGATCTGTAATCATTTTAACTCTGCTGGTTTATTTAAATTTAGGTACTATATGTCATCATATCATTTGAGTCAACACGATAAAAAAGCTATAAAAAATAAAAATGTTTCACAGGAAAAAGATTTTATATTAACAGACAAAATCATCAAATATCAGAGAAAAAGTTTTTAAATGAAACATTATTAAGAAAATAAATTACATTTTCAGAGTTAAATGTAACCTACCAGCTGAATTAAGCTGATAAATTCGTAAATACGAAATAATTAATACTTTAGTATATATATATATATATATATATATATATATAGCATCAAGTAATTCTGAGAAAACGCGGATTACTTGAATCCTACATAATAATTTTTTTTTTTCTCGCATTGCATA
Source organism: Acromyrmex echinatior (assembly GCF_024713525.1). Classification (NCBI taxonomy): domain Eukaryota; kingdom Metazoa; phylum Arthropoda; class Insecta; order Hymenoptera; family Formicidae; genus Acromyrmex; species Acromyrmex echinatior. The sequence continues at coordinate 2,079,371 of NC_141864.1, forward strand.
TACATTCCGCATAAAAACATGATCTTCTCGTTTTGCAAATATTACCTGAATCTCCAGGAAATGGAACTCGGAAACCACAATAGCCGCACTAGAAAAGATATACCCGCTGAGTGAAAACAAGGTTTTGTTTTTCTTTGTTAAAATGGGAGTGCAACAGATTGAATATTATGGTAACGTGAGAATAATTTCGCGCGCTTTTGTTTGGTTGAGAAACTTTCGAGCTAAGAAATCTGACTGAAAATCAGCTAACTCATTAGCAAGTTCGCTGATGTCTACGAAAAAAGTTTCGTCCCGTTGCTAGTAGAATAGTTCCATCTTCTCAAAAGAATTCAATACGGTAGAACTCGTTTTCACAACGAATTAAGTCACTTTCTTGCTTTTCTTCAGAAACAACAAAGAAATGTATCTCTGATATCACACTATTCACATTGAAAAAACAACTTTGTCGGAAATTCTCTTGGAAGAGAATACTCTTCGTGTATTCGCATAATAGTCATTTATCTATTTGTCCGAATCTTAAAAATGTGTCTTCTTTCTGGTACAATCTTCACGTCATTACTGTGTGCAAATAAGAATGGGCGAAATAACGAAATCATTCAGAAGCCGATCGCTTCAATTGATATTACAAAATAACAGGCATTTGTAACGTATTGTCTGAAAAGAAAAAAAAATTGATATTGTGAGAGCTGCAGTCGGCGTTGTCTAACGAGGATTATACATACATACATAACAAGAGCAGAGAGGGAGACAGCCGAGACAGGCTTGGCCCGCAAACTCGGTCTGTAAGCTCACTCCATACGAATTTCTCGCAATCTCAATACTGCACAGTGCTCACCCCGGGTGCAGGTGCTTACGATCTAATCTGATTCGCACACGGGCCCCCGTTCAGGTCGCCGACCTAGCACAATTAGGCGAACTATAGGAACGTGCATCCATCGAAGCTACGGCTTAGTGACTTTCAGATAAAGCCACCTCCGATTCTCCACGGGCTACGTGCCGTGCTCGAGGATGCGCCTGGCGCACGTTATCTCCCTCGAGGACAGCGTTTAAGCTGTTATCGCTCTGGAAAAAATGCTGTAAAAAATCTATGTGATAAACGGAAATTTTATCAAACTAAGAGAAATTTATTAGAGCTGAATACTTCCCAAATATATGACAGTTTGCTATTAATATTAAATTACATATTGATATTAAATTATAAATAACAATGTATACGTATTAATTATATTTGTATCACGACGTCGGTGATATTTTGGAACGGAGAACGTTTTATTCTGTCACAGATTATTATTATTCATAGAACTTTATTTGCATGAGATCAAAAAATCTCTAGCTAGCACATGCTCTTTTTTTACATTAAACATTGTCTTCACTGCATTTGATTATCTCCAAAGAAAAAACTTATATATTGTATTTTCTTCGAAGCTATGTTAATCAGGTTTTTTTATCTATATTTTATATAAGGCACATCTGTAATTCAATTTTTATAGAATTTAAATTAAATTTTATAGAATTTTAAATAACTGGAGAATAAATTAAACAAAATTAAATTACTTCTTAACTTTATATTTCTTCGAAAAATCGAACGACCTGAAATATTTAATTACTTCGATCAAGTTATGAAGACACATTATAGCGTCTCATATCAATTATATATTTTATTGATAAAATACATCTGTCAGACGTTATATTTCTATTTCTTTGAAGAATAAGAATATTTTTCTAGGAATAAATCGTTATTCTTTTTAAATATAAGTTATGCATTGTTATCGAAAGATGCAGACATTGAGAAAAACACTTTTCCGATTATAATAATATTGTGGTGACATATATAAATGTATTTTATGCAGATACGAATATATAGATAGATACGAATATATATGCATGTATTCTTCTTTTCGATTTGTCATTCAGATATCATATCCTCTTCAGATATCATCGCCATCTTCTTTGCAAAAATCCAAGAATCTTATTGCCATAATAAGCAATGCAGCCTATACTGATTAGAAAATTCTTTCTATTTTTACGTAAAAATTTGATTCAGATCAGTTAATTAATCTTGTGAATCGCGAAGTTTTCGCATATATTCTGCACGAGCAAATTGAATAAACATTCTTGTTTAAAGTTTTTTTTTATTTTCGACCACCAAAATTAAAAATATGTTTGTACAATACTGTTTAAAAGAATATCGTAATAAAATAACAAATTTAAATTTTTAAATTAAATAAATAACTCGGGAACTACAAATATTAACATTGCATCTCACTGAACATGTCCGTCGGATTGTTCCACTATTCTTCAATCAATCTATGATCGACAAAATGTCCTTGCATGTTGCTGATTGAGAAATTGTCGCTCCAATTATCGAGACCACGTGAATAACATGAAAATTGAACGCAGATCCAATCAGGATAAGCACGTCTCTCACCATTGATGTAACTTCGTCGATCCACTTGTTCGTGAGGATAACGAATAATAATATTATTTGCAATCAAGCGCAATCAGCTCCGAGAATTAATCCAATCTGGGACTAAAGCTAATCCATTCTGTCAATTTGCATTGCAACGGTTAGACTCCCGAAGTCTCGTCTGGTATTTTATAAGGTCACCCGCAAGTAACCGTAAGATATGTATTTAGATCTATGCACGGATTGTATGCGTAAAAGCATGTGTAAGTAGAAACAATTACTTGCGGGATACTGTAAAATATAAGATTAGATTTTAAGGTCTTGTGTGCAAATGCAATCGGATTTCCGTGCTTCAACATAAATCAACAAAAAAAACATTTATACCAATTTCGATTTATAAAAATCAGATTTAAAAATATTTCAACTACGTTTTGTCAACAAGATAAATTCCAAAAATATTCTTGTCACTTTCAGTTAACAGATGTAAATCCGGGAGTATTTATTCACAATCGATAAATGCAATTTCGAAGATACCGGTTACATTTTTAGCTCATTACGTCAAAGCTCAGAATATCTTATTTATTTTTAATTTAACGGTAAAATAGTAGAAAATTTTTTCAATTACTTTTAAGAAAGTTATGTCCAATTACTTTCAACGACAACATCAAATCCAAGAATATTTTATTTGATTTTAGCATCATCATTGAAGTTTCGATCATTCGACATTGCAATCGATATGTGATGATGTTGCTTTTATCAGAAAACCATAGCACCTCTTACTGATTGAGTCGTTATCTGCTATCATCGATAGAAGACCGATGACGAGCGTTTAGCATTCGTGAGAGTTTTCCGCAACGTAAAAAGTGGGTCGCTCGATAATTGCCAACGATCGAGCGATGCTATTTCAACGTGGAATTCATTAGCCCGATTTATCTCGATCTCCTGCTTCTCCGGGGTGCTATTTCCGGTGAAGCCACTTCCTTGCGCGATGATACCCAAGCAATGTTCTTGATTACATAAATGAGAGGTCACAAGCTTGATATGCGTAAAAGATGAAAATGAAAATTCACGAAGACGCTTAAAAGAAATCTTTAAAGCTTACATCAAGATTTCTTAGTTTAATTAATTACATTTCCCTTTTTTCTTTCATGTCATAAATGATACATCCAAAAAAGAAACAGTGAATTGCTGAATCAAGTTAATCTAATCTCCTGAAAATCTAAGATTTCAATACAACTACAATCTGTCTATGTTTTACAAAATCTCTGAAATGGCTTTTTAGCTTTCTGTCTCATATTCTTCCTCGCTAAATGTTTGCATTACTATTTGCGATTTCTCGTTTGGCAATTCCCATATTTCATATACTTATGATGCGAAATTTATTTAATTCTGCTATTGCATCATATGGAAAAAAAATAGAAACGTGAACAACATTGATCTATGTAGACATATCTTTTTTCCGTATACTGAGTTTATCTTTTTCTGATCTTTCTTAAGTTCTTTCATTTTGATGCTTGTTAATGCCAACGTCAGATGCATGGCAACGTCAGAAGCTTTTTCAAAAGCTCAAAATGACTTATTCGAAGACATGACGTAATTTTTATTATCATTTTTTATTCAATATTGTCTTCCTTTTACAATATATTTAAAAAGGATAAACAACGATGGAGTACATTACTGCTTTTTAAATTTAAATATATTGATGTGATTTTAATATTTATTATAATTGAATAGGAAAATTTTTTATTGCTGTTTATAGGTTGCTTGATGAATGAATGTGTTAACGATACACAAACTTAATAGTCACGTTAATTCCGTGATAAAAGAAATTGGTGTTTTTTGAAAAAGCAAATAAGGTAATAGCATTTTAATTTGATACAAATGTTCAATCAACCAAGGATCCAATTATTGTCACTTTTATATCTTTAACTTTGTTTTAAACATGAAACTCTTCTCGTTAAAATTTGATTGATCCGTCGAGTTTGTCAAAACTTGAAATCGACGAGCCTTTGCTTGATATCCAATAACGATTGTTTTCGTTATTCAATAGATAAATCTTTTTGTCGTTTGCCAGATAAATAAGATAAATGAATCACGTTTGCAACGAATTGAAACAAAAGAATTGTATTTGTATTTGAACGATTTAATTGTCATTTTGTACTCAACAAAGAATTGTTTCTATTCGCTTAAAATACTACACTTTTATTTTAAAAAATAGAACAAATATTGTATTAAAACATTCTGGTTAGAATTTGAACAATATCATTTTATTCACTTCTGGAAACGGCCATTTATTTTCTACATTTCATGTCGCGGATTAAATCGGTACTAGAAGGGCTCGTTTTGGGTCGTCGGTGCAACCAAACGAAAGCACAAAACGCAGTTATGAAAGCTCAAGTTCACGCTTGCAGAAACAGGGGCGCTTGCCGGATGGTATTATGCAAACTACAATATAATTTCATTCGGTTGCAAACACGTGACTTTATGCACTGGCTAATACCATGCAAACCACTTTGCACGGCCTATATGTCGTCCACTCAAGAGACTCTCGTGCGAATGTCGCGAGAATTGCGCAGCTTATTGGAATTTTCGAAGCATCATCAACTTTCGTATACTGCATTTTTTTAGTGGCATTAGTAATTTTTACAACAATTGGAACGTTGAGAATATAAATGGAGCACGTTATGTTTGACATTAAGTTTTAAGAAATTCCGTATTATAATTTTTGTAACAAATTATAAGAGAACAGGATTATACATATACATACTAGATGGGATGAAAAGTAACCTCCTTGACCGCCAGAATGCGCCACTACTGCAAAAAAGTTTATGGTGCCTTGTAGTCCATATTTAGGCAGACATGCCAAGTGGCAGTGCGATACTGCCCTTAGTTTTGTTTTGAGAGCTGATTGTTGTTGACGTGTTTGCGAAAACGATTTTCGTTCTCTCATAAAACATTATTTTTTGAGAGGCAAAACGGCGAAGGAAACAAAAGAAAAGTTGGATAAATATTATGTGGCTAATACTCCATCAGATTACACCGTCAAATATTGGTTTCGAGAGTTTCGTGGTGGCCGCAACTCCACTACCGATGAAGTCCGCAGCGGCAGGCCCTCCGATGCGGTTACCGAGGAAAATGTCAAAAAAATACATGAAATGGTGTTGGCTGACCGGAAAGTGAAGGTGCGCGAGCTAGCAGATGCTACAAAGATTAGTACTGAGCGAACACGCCATATTTTGGGCGAGATTCTGCATAAGAAAAAAATTTTTTTCATTCCCAAGGAGGTTACTTTTCACCCCATCTAGTATACTCTAAATACTTTGGAGGAAAATCTCACTCTAAAAAGTGAAAATTGTTCTAAAAGAAAATGACTCAATTTTCAATCTGAGGGAAATTTATTCTAAAAGTTTCAGTAAAATTATATAAAATTTATAAAATTATAAATATTAATTTATAAAATTAATAAGTTTATACAAAATTTCTTAATTCAAATATGTGTAAGTTATAAAATATTATATTATATATATTTGTACATTCTAATAACGTTTGGTTTTAAGCACTTAGTTATGTACTTGAATAATTTGGATATTTAAATAGTTGAAGTTTTAATAAAACAAACCATATTAACGTGCACATGCTTTGATTATACGTGTATTATTCCTAAGAAATTAAGTTTGCTTTGTTTGTATTTTCAACGCTTGAAGGGTTTGCGTTTCTAAGATTGACGTAATCTTGAAGATTGTAGAAGGATAAAACACGAAATTAAGTCTGCTTAGAATGAAGTACGTTCGTTCTAGGAAAAGCATTTTTTTCATAAAATGGGAATTTCACAAATCTCGAGTTTCACTTTGCAAACCTCGCAAATCTCGCGATTATTCATCTTGCACTGCGGCGGAATCATTCATTCGCAATTCTTTCTTTCAGTTACTCATTATACGACAAACTTTTGGAGATAATTAAAGATCTCCGTTGTCCAAGGCTTTTGATGAAACGCGCGTAACAAAGAGAGACAGGGACGATGCCATCGTGAAAAAAGGCGACAATCGCCGCCATCATCCATCATCCGCAATTTATCATACGCCGTTTCGCAAACGTCGTACCGATAGCTAATGACAAAAAATCACTGTCGCACGAATCGATTCGTCCGTCCATCGTAACTTCTTCGTTGACGTCAAGTGCACCAACAAAAAGCTCCGGATCTAAAGAAACGCAATTAGTTGACTTGACGCATCGAAATTACTGGGTCCACATTCTTTCCTTTTATATGCTGACATAGAATAAAAGGAGAAACGACAGAAATATGAAAACTTGAGTAAGGACAGTCTCTCACAATGTTATTTTTTGCCTTGTCATGATAAAACCTTTTTATTAAAGAAAAAATATTTTAAGAATGCAACGCGTATACTGGCCTCCAAATATTTGCTGACGTTCATCTCTCAAATCGATTGCAGAAAAAGAAGAAAAGACAGAAAAAAATTATAAAGACGAGGAGGAGAGATAATATTTTCTGTAAAATTTTATTAATCTCGATACGGCTTTCATGAAAAAAGGGAAAAAAGGAAATTTCTCGCAAACGACAAATTCTTTTTTCGAAAACAGCACGGTCTATTATCTGTTTACCTAGATTGCATATCTGTTACATTCGCGATGCTAAATTTTACTGTTCTCAATCGTGAAAATGGTTGCAATTAAAATGAATTATAATACGGCATACCGATGGAACGAAGCACACTCGAGGAAAAACTGGCGAGTATTTTAGAATGTTAAGTGGCCGTGCACTCGCTCGCACTGCCACAAAGTGCTCAATTTGAATGCCCAGAATGCGAAAGCCCGCGCTCTTTATTGCAAATACAGCACCCCGTATCACCATCATTCCCCTCGCATATCTTCCCTCGCCTCGTCTAGGTGCCGTAAGCCCGGCTATCTAAACCGTCTCATCGAATCACCCTTTCAACCTACCCTCCATCACATCAAGTTCGCCTTTATCGCATCAAAAGATCAACACTAATCTTTCGATCAGCAAAGTTCCTGTTCTCGTGGTTCGTGCAGGAGGTCGATTTTCACGAAACGATGAATTCAATCTATATATCACAAAATGCCCAAAGTTTGCAAAATTTCGTTGTGTTTGAAGATCGAAAGAAACGAAAACAAAACGATATTTTCGTTTCGTCTCGCGAATGTAGATGAAGTTGAAATTGTTTTCACGATCGATTATATGCAGTATAACAAAAGCAATAGGCGACGATGCAATAAGTGGAACGCGTGAAACTACCACGGCTATCTCGGTAAAACAATCTCCGACGTATCGGCAATCGCGAACCAGCTGTCTCAGCTCCTTCCGTAAAAAGATTCGCAATGGTGTCATCTTCTTCTCTTCATCAAAGTCAATAAAGAAGCGTCTACGGCGCGCCGTTATTTCTGCAAGAATTTTTTAACGTCCGCGAAAATCTTTTGACATTTACAATGAAGTTTAGAGGCCCTATAACACAAAATCAGGTTATGTATTAGGTGTAAAAATAAGTTTCCGCCGTTTTTAATCAAAAATTAAGCATTTATTGTGAAAGAACGATACATAATGTTTTATTAATGTAAGTCAAAATGTAAGTGCAAGTTCTTTTTGCGTTTGGCACGAATCTTCATTCAATAATGCTTCCAATTCCGCGTCTTCATACACTTCCGCTACGTTCTTTGTCTTCGACGTCAAATTCACCGTTCTTAAATTTTTGAAACCATTCACGACAACTTCTCTCACTTAAGGCAGCCTCACCATATGCTTCTACAAGCAATCGATGAGCCTCAGCTGCAGATTTCTTCAAATTAAAGAAGTAAATAGTTTTGAGCCGAATAAGAGTCATTTGCGGGAAAAGTTCCCGCAAATGACCCTTATTCGGCTTAAAACTCGGCATTTTCGCACAAAAAAAATATATGATGCTGATACAAAATCGCTAGTATTTCAAGGTTATGTTGTTGACAGATGTCCAACCTTACGATATAATGTTTTACATCAGACAATTTTAACCATAGCTTGCTAGTGACGCAGTCTTTTGTCAAACGGCGGAAACTTATTTGTACACCTATTTTGTATTAATACTATTTTGTCAAAAATTTTATGAGAGCGAAAGATATACATACTTTCTCCCTGTATATAGGGTGACTCAAAATTCGCAAATTAAGATATCACAGCAAAGTTTTCGAAAAATTAAGTGAAAAATAAATTTTATTGTACCGTACATGTGAAAATTAATAGGAAATAAGAACTAAAGGCCTATAACGGTCGAAGCTTTCATTTAACAAATTTACATTGAATTATTTAAACATTAAAGATCTAGCTTTGACCATTATGAACCTTTATTTCTTACCTTCTATTAAGTGAAAATGTTATTTATAATTTTTTAAAACAATAATTTTTTAAATGAAAAGATTTAAATGTGTTGAAATGAGCCAATCCTCACTAACACATGCCGCACGTAACTCATGGATACGTGGCTGTCTAAATGTAATTTATAATTGACATATTTAAACTCTTATATTTCAAAAATTACTTGAAATATTGCTTAAAATAAAAATTTACAAATAACTTAATTTTTTGAAAATTTTTTTGTTGTATTTTGATTTGCTAATTTTAAGATATCCTATATATAATATATTTTATTCTAACTATTGTAATGTTGCTTTCATTCTATAATTTTAATTAAAGTTAAAATGAGTAATCTATATGTAAAGGGAACAAATTTATATATTTTCTCTCTCATAGAATTTCGATAAATTCATTTGTGGACAATACTCCGATTCTATAATTCTTAACGATAGTATCAATATCGTTATATTGTGCACTAGAGACTCCTAATCAAAATTCACCATACAATTATCATTTTGATTTTTCCGCTGTGTTTTGGTCATTCCTGCTTTTTTCAAATTTTTAAAATTTTCAATTTTATCAATTTCTAAATTTTTATTTTATATTAAAAATACTTGAATTAGAAAAAGACTTGGTAATAAATAGATCTTGCATACAAAATATTTCTTTACCTTACGTAATAATGCATTTTTTTACAGGATATAATTTTAAATGTTTACAATGTTGTTAACATTGATAATGATCCGATCGCGATCGAAATGTTTGTTTGTTTATTGCTAGCACATCGTATTAAATCTTAACTAAAGGATATAATTTGTTTTTCTTTACTTATGTTCCAATACTTATGTTACTTATATTCTATATTAACTATATTAACTGTGATTGAATAATTTTTTGGCTCGTTGCCCTTTTTCTTTCTCGTTTTTTAAATATTTACTATGTTCATCTATTGCATTCTAAAAAAAATGAAGAATTATTTTCATAATATATTCTTTTTTTATGAAATTATTACAAAATAATACTGTACATCTAACCATATTTATATTTTTTTACGATAATAAATTATTTTATCATATAAATTTACATCGGCAATTTTATTCATATTGCACTAACTATAAAATTGACAGCTGACAGCTGATAAGTAACAGCTGCCAGTAATACTGTTGAATATACTAAGAACATATATGTATACATTAGATTGACAAGGAAAAAAAATTTTTTTATTCGGCCTCTCAACTCTCAAAAGCTTTTATTTCATTCCAAAAGAACATCTCTAAATTTTTATTTAAAAATATTAAAATTTAGAGGTCGCTAGTGACGATTCTTAAATCAAAATTTTGATTTTCCTTAATACATGTTTAATTTGATGCAAAAATGGATTAGAATGGATTATAAATGTGGTACTGTATGTTTTTTTTTATCGTTGAACACGATGCTATAATTTATTTAACTCTACGATATATGCCTTAAGAAATACAGCCTGATTAATGTAAAAAAATGACTAAATTTCGAGTTTAAGGTCAATTTTAGCAAGATTTCAAGCATTCAAATGGGTCTTTACTCCCTTCAAATTGTAGATTTGTTCACCCAGAACAAGATCCAGTTGGAATTATCTCAGGATCTCCTACAGGAAGGAAAATTTAAAAGTTGCATCTAACTACATAGATTATAAAACATTTTTAAGGATAGAAAAATTTTTTTACAAGTTCTACAGTATATCGCTTTGTGGTTTTAACATCCTCAAATCAAATGCCTCAATTTGACAATAAAAAACTCTTTATTAGAAAATGAAATGCGTACATAATACAAAAAAAATATGATTTAATTAACTGAAATAAATTATATATTATGTAGTATATTTTTTTTTATTATTTGATTTGAGGATGTCAAAATCACAAAACGATAGAATTTGCAAAAAAAATATTTTCTCTATCCTTAAAAACGTTTTATAATCTAGTTAAATGCAATTTTTAAAGATCCTAAAAGAGATCCCGGGAAAATTCCAACTGGATTTTATTTTGGATGAATAGACCTACAATTTAAGAAGAGTAATGCCTTATTTAAACACTTGGAACCTTGAATTCAAAATTTGGTCATTTTTTCATATCGAGCTATATTTCTTATGACGTATATCGTAGAGCTAAATGAATTATTCCACCGTATTCAGCGATCAAAAAAATATACAATATTACATTTAAAATCCGGATTAAACTATTTTTGCATCAAACATGTCAACATGTATTAAGGAAAATCGAAACTTGTATTTCAAAATCGTTCACTAGCGAATATCTAAATTTTTATATTTTTTGATAAAAATATAGGGGTATTCTTTTAGTATGAAGTGGAAGCTTTTGAGCTGAGAGGCCAATTAAAAAAAAATTTTTTTTTTGCCAATCTAAAGTACATATATATATATATATCTCTTTCACTTTTATGATTTCACTAAAATGCCGGTACTTATGACATTTCTCTGAAATTATCTATTGCGCAATGATATGATAAAAAAGCTATGCAACGACAATATAATAATATCGAACTGTCAAAGAGTTACAAAATTGGGGTACATTGTTATAGGTTCTCTGGATAAAGATAAAAGTTTTTGCTTCTTTTATAAACCACAGAGTGCATTGCCAGCGGGCACTGGGAAATTCGAAACATTCTCGATTTCAGTATGATCAAAGAGGTTCAAGAAACATCTCGATTGACCGATGTTATAACGTCTTAACCATTTGTACCAGTCGATTCCTTTCCGTCCTTGCAGCTTTGAGAGATCTTCCGGCGACATTCATCATTGCTTAAAAAGTACGCGCGTCTCTCACGTTCTTTGTAACTTACGTCTCCGTCTGTTCTTCTTCCCAACTCACACAGAAATGTTCACAAATTGTCAAAAACTCCTATCGGGCATTTCTATCTCCCTTTATACGTCAGTTAGTCTGAAACATGAACGCAGTTTGGAAAAGTGCCACGCGGAATTCTTTATTTATTTTTCGGGAAGCCGAGTAGAAAATATATAGCTATAAAAATAATACACATATTATTGTAAACGTATAAAATTTTTCTTTAAAACATTTTTTTTTATTTCGATTCTACCATGAATTTGAGAAATTTATAATTTTTGATAAAACTTAAAAATTTATAAAAAAAAACGTTTCTCCTAAATGTTTCAATTATTTATAGTTCTAATAGTCATTTTCAGTTATTTTTATATATATATAAATAACTGATATATTAAATTAGCTTGTTTAAAAAACAAATTTTATATTTTTATTAAAAAATGACATTAAAAGACAGGAAAAAAATATTGGCTAAACATCGAATGAATAAGAATATAACGATAAATGAATAATAATTGTAATAAAGTAGATATAAATAAAGTAGTATATAAATTTTCTCCATGGAATGGAAGTAAATTGGCGAGATAAACGCGGAACTGACAAATCACACGTAACGATTACGAGACGTGCAAGATAACGCAATTTTTAGAGAAAAAGGATTGCGCGACGTGCTTCGACTAATAATGCATTTTCTTTAAATTCCGTTTCCGTCCGGTTACCCGCGAGATTAATGTGGCAGCCTGTCTACACTTCAAAGGATCTTTAGCGAAGTTCGCCAAGATCAGATGGTGCGGTATCCCGTACACGCCGCCTTTAATTAATTCTATCCGCAGCACCTCGATTTCACGTGAATCTAATTGAAATGTTATTTCACAGCAGGTGTGAAGTACGCACATTCTCTAGTATAATTCTCATTTTAAGCAGAATTTCAAGTAATATATCTACATAATTGGATTTAACCCTGAAGCATGATGTTACATTTATGTAATACTTTTTAAAAAATAAAAAATATATATTCCCTGCGGCTGATTTTTTTTGTAACTTCATATTTAGTAGTAGGAATTGCTGAATCAGAATTTTAACTAAAAATTTTAAATTTCATAATAATTTCTTCGGAATGATATAGTTCAAAGTCCGACAAATTTTTCATTTGTGTAATATATACTATAATAAAAAGTTTTGTTTATAAAAGATATATTAAAACTTGAAAGTTTTAGGGGTCACTGATTTCGAATTTGGAATTAAAATTTATAAATAATATAATATATTATAGGACTATTATAGGATCAAAGTCTTAAACGGTCTAGCTAGATCTTAAATACTTGTATGATTCTTGTGTGAATTTATATACAACGTATGTAGTCTCCAGAAACACAAGAAGCATTTAATCCAGCTAGACCGTTTAAGGTTTTGATTTCTATAGTTTATGTTATCACACATATATGGTCCTATAATATATTATATTGTTTCTTTATGTCACCTAAAGAGACGTTGTTCCTTCATATGCTCATTATTGCGAAGAATATTACTAAGGCCTTGGTAATCTAAAGGCTTAGGACGCAACAACAGAATACAAGAGATTCAACACCCGGCCGAGGTAATATTTTTCGCAATAAGAATTAATTATACAGATTAATTTTACAGATTTTAATATGTTATTCAGAATTATTAAGATTGTTTCGAAGATGCGAATAAGCATCAAAAATTTGTTAAATTGCTAGTCAATTTAACTCGTGATACTACTGCAGTAGTCTAGTAGAGTTAGTGTTTTCAAGACCGAAAAATCATTTCGGTGCGTTTCTGGGGACTACATACGTAATATATAAATTCACACAAGTATCATACAAGCATTTAAGATCCAGCTAGACCGTTTAAACCTTAAAATTTATAAATTTTCAAAAAACACAAGATGATAGAAAATCATGGAAAGTAGTTAGATTTGATATAACTGTCACCAAATTGTATTCTTTTTTTTTGGATCGCTGATTTTGAACATAAAATAAAAATTAAAAAGAAAATGATTAATATAATGATTGCATAAAATAGATAGAATTGTGTAAAAACTATGTTTGTATATGTTTTGAGATCACTTATGTTGTATACAAGTAAAAAATTATCAAATTCAAAATGATAGACTCAAAATGGCAAACTCAAATACAAAATGCACTTAAATTTCTATAAAAACATACTCAATAGTTTGTAATTAATCATTAATCAGTCAATTTTTTATATTATGAATCCGCCGTATTGAATCCAAGTAAATATTTTTAATTTTTTAATTTTTACTTGAAATTTATTACCAGCAATTCTAAAAACTCCCGAATACTTATCCAATTTTAAGTAACTGGATCTATTTTTATCTTTTCAATGTGCTATTTAAAAAATTTTCAAAATCTGATTGCATATTTGTAATCAGTAACTCCAAAAATTCCTATCAAGTTTTAAGAAATTTGAATGTAAGAAAAAAATGTGTGCTTTATTAAAGTCTTATTATATTGTAGCGAGATAAAATTGTTTCTTAGATACATTACCAATTTTTAATCGAAAATATATATTTTGTTCTTATTAATTTCATAACAATTGAATTTAATCTCGGAATTGAAGCTTCTTGTCGGAAAAGATAATTATTAGATTTAAGTTGAAGAACTGAATCGTAAATCACATTACTTCAGTTTTTGTAGCCGTTTAATGATTCACAAATCGATTAACGACGAGACAGAAAAGATTATAAGTTTAACTAGTTTTGTTTACAACGCTGCTTTTACTAAATACATTTGAAAATTTCTTTTAAAAGACAAACGATCTCTTGAAAAAAATTTGTAACAGAATTGCGCTCTCAGCAAAATAGACGTACATGATTTATAATAGCGCGGCTTTCTCTGTCGTTGCAAAACCGAATAGCTCGTCAGATTTCGAGGCAATTCAGGGCAATTGCATTCTTCAGAATCGCGATCACCGGTGTTGCATCGAAATTGTTTGCCGGCTTTAATCTCGCCTCGCAGCAGTGACAAAGTATCGTCCGCAAGCGCATCGTTACTTGAATCACCGGAGATGCGTCTGCCCGAGGTATTTCACGGTAATACCACTGCAGCGAGCGATCGCCTGAACCAATGGTTAGACACTTACGTAACATTAAAGCCGCCGCTGGCTTTAATCTTGCTGCATGACGCACGAATGGCTTCACAGAAGACAATGTTAGGAACTTAACAGCGGAATTATTCCTGATGAGGCAAACTAATTCTGCATCGGCGAAGTTGATTCGACAATAGTTGCTATCGTAATCATAATATACAGTAAACTTTTTAAGGTATATACAATTACTTTAACTGTATAATTCGCAGTACAATAAAGTATGACAAATATACATTTTTCCTAGAATGATTTACAAAATAAATGTTGTAAATTGATTTTTTACAGTGATTGTTTACAAAATATAAAAGTTCCACAGAATTGGAATGTATAATAGATATTACTACTAACTCAGAAAAACAAAACGTTGAATGAAGAAACAGTTTATTGACGACAATAATCACAAATTGATGACAATATCTCCGGAAAAAACAATGACAATTATAAATTGGAGAGGATAGTTTTAGATTTAAAACTAATTTCTCTTCTGGGTAAGGAATTCCATCAATTTATTTTTTGAGCTATACAAAACTTTTACGGCAGTCCACAGGTCAAAAGTCACTGTCAATAGCTCGAAAAAACATTTACACCAAAAAATCGCGACTGAATGGAATATCTCGTTAGCATTAGGTGCATAGCTGCTGTTATATAGCCCTGAATTCACGAGTGAAACCGAATCGAGTGCGCTAGTCTGATTTCTTTCTTTGACTGCGTGTTCCTTTTACTCTGCAATGTGGTGCACATATAGATATCGATATGTATATAAAGGCGATACTCCGCTGATCTAGTTGCTGCTCTAGAGTGTCCTGTTGTTGCGGACCACCACAGTCGACGCTCCGTTTTTTGATTCCTTGACAATTAGCTCCCTCTGCGCTTCTGCGAACACCAAGTGCATCTCAAGACATGCACTGAAAGTTTATTTCAGAATTATTGTTCGTAATCAAGCAATTAAACGCGAGTGTGCAGTTGTAGACTGAAGCCATGATAAACGATGTATCAATGTATTCATTATAAATTATATTTCTCCTTTTAAGATTAAGAGGAGAAAAATATAATAAAAAAATATAGACTTTTTGTATATATTTTATGTTGTACGAGAGCTAGCTCTCTGACTGCACGCTCGTACGTCAGAGATAAATTACATGGGCATGGAGTTCGAACGTTTTAACGATGGCAACTTTTTACGCGCGAGCTTAATGCCAGCCGCTTTTTCTGTCACGTAGGTCGACCTAAGACACATGGACGAAAAATCGGGGAGCAACGTAGTGGACGTAGGAGTTGACCTGTCCGAATTCTACATGTCGGTAGAATGGGATATTTTAGAAGTTCCTGCAGTTCGGTAAGTGTTTGTTGACGTTATTTTATTTACATTGATCTTCAAATATACAATACATTAATACATCTCTATTTGCATATATACTTTCTATATATATTGTTATAAAATGTGATCAGAATTTTATCAAATTTGTTCATTTAGACGCGATATTTTATAAAAATTGTAATATAAGGACTTGAATTTGAGATCTTACGAACCAAATTTGTATCCTCATATTAAATACAAAGCAATTACAGTTTATTATCTTGTATTCAATATGAGATTTGCCAAGTTCATCTATTTCCTTTGGATAAGATCTCAATCCCAAGATCTAATTCCCAAGATTCTCAAGTATAGCAGTATCATCGAAATCTCAAAGCGCTCTTAGAAAAAGCTCTTTTCTCTTTCTTTATGAAATTCTTCTTCATATTCAATATGCTAGCCTGGCATAAGCGAACAGCTGCTTCCAGGCACGATTCGATTCCCGATATTCGGTGTGCCGCGATGCAAACGGGAATCGGATTCTACTTCCGGAAGCTGCCATAGTAGCAAAATGGATGTTGTCACAGACACTTGAAGTGACCTGCCACTAGAGATGTTCAAGATATTTTGAAATATTGATGCTTTAACATTTGAACACTTTCGGCATTGGTATTGTACTTTCCGAATTACCCGAAAAAATACTATTCGATTTAAGCGCCCCTATTTGTCACGTTGAAAACTGACGAGAAATTATGATCCAACAAGTAGATAAAGTCAATCACAACGATGATTCTCGAGAAAAAATTGTACGTAGAGATGATAAAATTTAGATCAATCTTCAAAAAATCATTCAATTCACATTTTTTTTTCATATATTTAGGATTTCAAATAACTAAATTTCAGAATAAAAATTGAATTTTCGAAATTAACAAATAAATATCAAACAAAAAATAGGCGATTGAGAGCAGATAAGACGCAGTTATTCAGGCGTTACACAATATATTTAAAAGTTTTTATAACTAAAATGATGAGATCAGTTTCGGCTCAATTCGAACCATCCTCAGCGATGTCAAAAAACATTGCAAGTTATTAAAGAAAAGATCTAAGAATGCAGCTAAAGCCTTTTCAATTTTAAACTTGAGAAGTCACATTGTCAAATTAGTTGAATGACTAATTGAGCACTAAAGAAAAGTCAAATTAATAACACAATGCTAAAAACAAATATAGAATGATCTAAGAATATTGATTACGGCGCAGCCGTATAATATTGATGCAGCGAGTGAGTTCTTAGATTATTCTAGACTTATTTTTAGCATTCTTGTATTATTAATTTGACTTTTCTTTAGTGCTCAATTAGCCATTCAACTAATTTGACAATGTGGTTTTTCAAGTTTGAAATTGAAGAGACTCCTTTAACTGCATTCTTGGATCTTTTTTTTAATAACTTGCAATGTTTTTTGACATCTCTGAGAATGGCTCGAACTGAGCCGAAACATCCGATCTCATCATTTTAGTTGTAAGAACTTTTAAATATCTTGTGTAAACTCGTATAACTCCTAAATAACTGCGTCTTATTGTTTGCTCTCAATACTACTTTTTGTTTGATATTTATTTGATATTTAAGATTGCTATCTTTTCTCTTTTTTATGGTGTTTTTTATGGGGACGTTCGGAGAGATTTTCCAAATGCATCCAGGTTAATTAAGCTTCCGAGATTTTAGAGAATCTTCTAAATATTTTTATTTGACTTCTCTTCCACGTTATTCTGTATTAGTCCTGATTTACAATAGATGTAATCCTTAAACTATAAAAGATTGATCAATCATAGTTGAATATGAGGAGAATAATGAACTATATAATTGGTCAAGTTCTTTTAATTACATTAAATTAGTACCACTAATGAACAATTAGATAAGAAATAATTATTCGTTTTATTGTTCTGATCAATTTTATTAGCTTCCATGCATTTTTATATGCGTCCGGTTTCGAACGAAATGTCCGGGATTTTTGGCTTGTTAGTTCTAGTTTAAAAAATTTTGATATGGCAAAATATATATATTTAAAATCGGTTTAACTATCGTTTGATATACGTACCAAAGTTGTTATTGATAGAATTTGGTAAGGATGGAGCTTATTTCGAAAATCTGTATAAACAGCTATTATGTTAAAATTATTGGGTTTTTTTATACATACGAATACAATACCGTTTAAAAATAATTTCTTATTTTGACGTGATATATACTAGAAAATACAACATAGAGAGAATAAGACATGAGTTAAACAGCTAGTTATGTCTCTATTATTAATGATTAATCACGTGAAAATTGTTATATATGTTATATATGTTATATATGTTATATATGTTCTGGTATAGTTTGGTACACTTTGATTGTTATACTGAATTACGCCAAAAATCGCCTAATTTCATGTAAAAAATTGAATGTTTGAAAAATAAATTCAAATTTATTCATGACACAAAACTGACCAGTTTGAGACTATCAGCCTGAATAGATGGGACAGACTAGGGGAACGTAAGGGAATAGTCTGAACCGAGTTACCGACTTAGAGAGATCTTCGATGGAGTTATACGATCCCGCGAAACTTTCCTCATAAGTCTCGCTCACCGCCGACCCTACTTACTTAAAACGTACTTATTGTCTGGTACAAACGCTTCTCCGTCCTGAATAGCGGAATTTTTTACGTTCTTTAGGCGATTTTTTTTTTCTTTTCACTTCATCGCTTTAACCCTAATGCTCCCCTCCATTCGTTTATCGATCCGACGATTAACCGCAATGTCTCTCGCGTCTTTTCTTCTCGCAGGAACGAGAAGTTTTACACTTGCTGTGACGAGCCCTACTTGGACATCACGTTCAACATCACGATGAGGAGGAAAACCCTCTTTTACACAGTGAACATTATCATCCCTTGCATGGGGATATCGTTTCTCACGGTTCTCACGTTTTATCTACCTAGCGACAGCGGTGAAAAGGTAAGGTACATTTCTCGCTGGTAAATATTTGCATTTACTTTATCATTTTTATGAATATTTCTGTGGTTAACGTTAAATTTATATTAATAAATTTGTTAAATGAGGAATGTTTATTTTTACTTTTTTTTTTTATTTATATTTATTTCATGTTTTCTTCAATGTTTTCTAAACAATTTTTTATGCAAACAGTACCATTTCCCTTTCTACTTACATTATCTTTTGTTATATGTATATAATTTATTATATATATATATATATATATTTTTTTTTATTATTATACATATATATATATATATATATTAGCTTCTCTAATTGAATATAAAATTATTTAAAAATCGATATTTTAAAAATTAAAGTGTGTTTATGCTAATAAGCTGTTGTATAGAGAATTTTTCTGTCTTCTATTAGTATCTTTTTAGAAATACATAATATAGAGAATAAACATATTTGAAATAAAAAGAGAGAAGGACAGAGCCGCAATTAATCCTTTTATTCTCAGAAGCAGCCGTGGGGTGAAATATGCGGCGAATTAGTTCTCTTCCGCGTGTCTGTCGACCTCGTTATTTACTCTTATCTGTACATAAGAGCTAGTAGGTGGTTACTTTTGAGTCGACGGCGCCGGCGATTTTTCATTTCCACCCTGGCATTTCTACCCTCATCGACTTACTACCATCTCGACTTGCACTATTTTCGCTCGCCCAAGAACAGATCCTTTCCTACGCTATCGATGTGTAATGCGTAGTACCAAGAAGATTACTCCTACACAGTAATAGGTGTTCGAGAACATTTTTGAATATTTTTGAAAATTTTCTTAATATTACTCGGATATTGTAAATATTCTGCATGAATCTCTTTAAGTTCTTTTAAATTTCTTGATGTTTTTTAAATGTGAATTCTATCAAATATTTCTCTGATCTTGTTATTCAACAAACATCCTAAATATTCGTCATATTATAGATATTTTTTGAGAATATCCTGATAGATGTATTCCTAAGTATTCACATGCTGTGAGTGATTCTATACGCATTTTCTTCCTCTCTGGTGAAGAATATTTTTAAGAAAAGTTTATTCCGCCACAGAACGACGCTTACAGCTGACGTTCTTCCCGAAGCGCCCTTCCTCGTGCAAAGTTATCGACGTAGCATGGCATAAAAGCTTCATCCGTACGTTCCCCACGCGCTTTTTCCCCGTTAATGTCCACGTCGCGACATGCCACAAAGGTTATTCGTTACTCTGTGAACTAGTATTGTAAAATGTTTTTTCTTTCCCAACCCTCTCGGTCGGCTTCTCTGTTTCTTCTGCTGGGTTGACTGCGAGGACTCGCGCTGAAGTCGTTTCTTTTCTTTTTCTCGTTCTCTTCTTCGTTTCCTTCTCTTTCTCGTTGAAAAAGCATGGCTATTAGTCGTACTTGCGCGCAGTTGAAGAACTATCGACCGCGCGTGCAATTAGCATCTGTCATTAAGAAGAAACGGACAGCAGTTGATTGTGTACCGAAGTACCGAAGGTAATAGGGATGTTTTTACACGGTGCAACATGTTTGTCTTCTCTCATTAATCCCTTCAATGTCGAATCTTCGTTGATTATGAGAGAAAATGTCAATTTATCGAGCAGTTTTCTATATTTCACACACTAGAAGCTTTTATTATTAAAATAATTTTCAATAAATTATTTCAATTAATTATTGACGGAATTATTAAAAGAATTTTCATATTTATAATGCTTGCCATGTCATAAATTGCATTTCTCTCTGCGTTTAATTTTTACTTAATAAATGAATTGTTTTAAATGTTGATTCGTTCGGAAAATGGTAAATTATGCATATTCAACATTTCTGACTGAAATATAGCGTGTGTGATTTGACTTGAGAAAGCACAGTGTCAATCATTCATTCTATCTTTAACCGTTTATTGATTTTGCTTCCAAGAAGTAGGCAACGCGAAAAGGAAACGCCACTCTATTATACATCTGCTATCGCCATTTTCAAGCAAAATATAAACACGAGACACATTTTACGAGAGACATTACTTTTATAATGTCCATAATGAAACATCATGCAATATATCTATACATATAATTCACGTATAATGTGTAACTTTGCTACTTTTTATAATTTGTCAAATCTTAACTTTCAGGCAGATTTAACCTAATCAGTATTCATGAATTTAATGAATATTTTCTTCTACGTTGTAAAAATTTGTTTATAACAAATGTTTTTCATAGTTTTACACAATTTTAAATTATGTAATCTTATTCCTCGGATATTGATTATTAAAATAAAAAAAAATCGTTTAATTATGTTAACTTTAAGTAAAAATACATTAATTTAAAGGATACATTGAATATATTACGAATACCAATTAAGGCGGAACAAATATTAATTAGAATAATTCATATAATTTCTATAGATAATGCTGTAATCGTTCGAGAAACTGTATCACAATCGTGCGTATGCTTGTTCCTTTATTGTCAAGCTCCAATTTCTCGTAGAATCTTCGCGGATACACTGCACGAGACGTGCTACGAATGCGAACGACTAGCGCCAGCAAGAAAGTGGCGCGAAGAATTTGCGAACGACTTTTCGCGAAAGCGTCTCTCGTTTGGATGGCTGTCGAGTTGAGACCTGCTATCAACATTCACATTCCAAGATATATATCTTCTGTCGTGTCAGAAAAATGCTAGAAAGTTATGTAGTGTCAAGAGTCACATGTTCTCGGAGTGTACTGACTAAAAATGCAATACTTGATAATATACATATGTATATCGTATCAAAGTCACTGCTATCAGTAATATAGATTATAGAATAACAATAATAACGGTAAAATAGAGATCAAATTTGAAAAACATCAGTACTCCTATTGATTTAAAAACAATAAAAAGCAAAGATAAATAAAAAATAAAGTGAAAGTCGTTAGAATATGATAATATCCTAACAGTCCTCATTTCATCGTTAAAATAATATGGAAGTCACGTTCAAGTAAAACATTTTGCTGAATAAAGATTCAAAAATATGAATAAGTAACGAAATTTTTTTTCTTACTTAATATTAAATGTACAATTCGTGCATATAAACTTGAGTAGTAGTCCAATAGAAATCGATTCTTTTAAATATTTATGTACTTATGCAATTTAATAAAGTTATAACAGCATAGAAAGAACGATATAATTGAAAATTTAGATCTGAAAGTAAATTTTGTTAAACTCAAATCAAAATAATTGTGTAGAAAGCATGATAAGCATACTGCAAAAAGTTTTGACATTCTAACAATCTGTTTGAGCATCCTTACATAATTATTTTGATAATTCAACTAAATTACTTTTGATCTGTATCTACCTTTTTAGATATTTAAAAAAAATTGTTCTTTCTGAAGTAATTAGAGTTTTTTTTTCTTTAAATCATTTTTTTTTAAATTAGTTCTAATTTATAAATATAATCTAAAAACATTATTTTTTGATGCATTATAAGATAGATCGAAGAATTTTTATAGATATATTATATTTATAAATTGGAACCAATTTTTCTTTAACTTGATTTGTGGAAAATATAGTTATTTCATAGAAAAAGCCATTAAGTCGAGGAACTTCTCAAGTATGTGTAACCGTAATAAGGATCGCCTTTAATATTTCGAAAAGATCCTCATATGATGGCATCTTCGTGATTTATCTTATATGCCTCTAGACATCTTTTTTGATCGTAGAATAAATCACGAAGGACACATATCACCATATGAGAATCTTTTCGAAGTATTAAAGGCAACCCTTATTACAGTGGTTACACATACTTGAGAAGCTTCGCAATCTAAACATGACAGTATAAGCCAGCTTTACACTTAGAATTTTCTTGTGAGTTTGCGAGTGTCATGTTGTCCTTAATAATAGTTTGTTCTTGTTGTGTAACAATGAAATATTTTGTGGCAAGCATAACTAGGCGCGTGTCTTAGTCTAATGTCAATGAATGCATTATTTTATAAAGTTTACTTTATTGGAAAGCTATAAATAAAGACAAGGATAGATGTAAATCAGCCAATGCGAGCCAACACAGGTTAGGCGTGTGTGAAATCGTATACTTTATTTTTTGAGAAAAATTGACAAACGTTTCAACCCTTTCGATTGGGTCTTCCTCAGTGTAAAAATAAAAATAAAATCAGACGTATAAATTTAATAAAAGATGCGATGCGAAGCAAATTGAAATATTGTGTGTATGTTAACACATATTCATAAAATGATAATAATGCTGTCTGTCCGTATCTAACAAAAACTCAAATCTAACATTTCAGATTATCTGTAATTTAATAAAGTCAAATAAATCATTAAAACATAAATCAAATCAAATGAACAAAAAAATTACGTAATAATGTTAACGATGATATGTGAGATAAGACATGTTAGCACAAAGATATTCAAAGAGTATATGAGAAGTCAAAATCAATTGTCGTTAGTCATAGGTATAAAACATAGTGATAAATAAATACAATACATATATATATTAGGTGTTGGAATTAATTCGTAGTGTTTTTTAATGAAAGAATGTTATTTATTTCACACGAGCATTAAAAAATACATTAATGAAAGTACTTCCCATCACTTGTAAAACGCTACGAATTAATTCCAACACCTAATATATATATATTATATTTATTTATATTGTATTTACACACACACACATTATATATATATATATATATATATATATATATATATATATATACACAGTACCGGCAAAAATTATGTCACCTTTTGGTTTTTAAGCATAATTTTTTTTAATCTGTATAGATCTCTATCAAATTGTAATATGTTTTAATAATAGATATAATTTACTGAACAAATAACTTTTCATCAAATAATAAAAACAACAACTTGTGAAAAATTAATTTTATTTAAAATCTCTAAAATATGTCAAATTTCATAATAAATTTTTAATTACCATAACGAAAATAAATGTCTTCAAAACGAACAAAAAATTCATAATTTAGATTGTACAACTCTAATATTTTGTAGCAAAACCCTTGGAATTGATTACAGCTTGGCAGCGTCTGGGCATGGAATCGATAAGTGTGTCAATTGTCGACTGAGAGATCTTCTTCCATTCTTCCTCCAATTGGGCGAATTTTTCGGCCGTTTGTAGCTCGCTTACTGGCTAAACGTCTCTGGAGTTCATCCCACAACGATTCGATAATATTTCGAGCGATTGGCTTGGCCACTCTAGAAAAGTTACTCGATGCTACCGAAATCACTTTCCGCACTTTAGCCGCGCGATGCTTTGGATCATTGTCTTGCTGATATATAAAGCCACGACCAAGGAAATGCTTTGCGTACGGAAGCATCACATTCTCGAGGATGTCTATGTATACTTTTTGATCCATTTTGCCGTCGATCCTATGAAGGGGACCTATTCCCTTTGCAAAGAAAGCACCCTACACCATGACCGAACCACCTCCATGTTTCATTGTAGGAAGTTGATACTTGGGATCGAAGCGCTTGCCTTTAAGACAATGAATC
Organism: Acromyrmex echinatior; assembly: GCF_024713525.1. Taxonomy (NCBI): domain Eukaryota; kingdom Metazoa; phylum Arthropoda; class Insecta; order Hymenoptera; family Formicidae; genus Acromyrmex; species Acromyrmex echinatior. The sequence goes on from NC_141864.1 coordinate 2,103,880, forward strand.
CATGTTATTCCGTCAGTACCAAATAACAAAAACTTACTTTCGTCGCTCCAGACGACAGAGGACCCACTGCTGAGGTGTCCAATTAAGATGAGCTTTCGCCCACTCGCACCTTCCGGTTCTTAGCGAAAATAAATGGCTTCTTTACGAGTCGTCGTGTAGTCCTGCGACCTGCAGACGATAACGTATGGTTGGACTAGACTCACCAGAAATTAATATTTCTTTGACAATATCTGATGCCGTGAAACGTGGATATGCGGGATATGCGGAGAATGTTGCGATCAATGACAGAAGAAGTACAACGTAGTCGCCCGGTTTTGTTCTTCTTGACATAATCTCTCTAGGCCTTTCAACGCTTCAACAATTTGGTTACCGCCGATTTAGAAATGTCAAACTGTTGTGAGAGCTCTTCGTGCGTTCGTCCTTGTTTGCGGCCTCTATGATAGCATTCTGCTGTCGTTCGTCTATATTTCGAGCATCACGAGTTTTTGCCATAATGTGAAACATTAAATTTACTGCCAAAATTAGGTTAAGACCGTAAGAACAATGGTTGCGACATGAAAAACAAAGAAAGCATAAAAGTGCGATTTTGCGAAAATCAATAAAAAATTCAAAAATCATGATGTAACATTATCAAATTTTATTCATGTACAAAGTGCATCTACCATCAAATAAAATTTTGAGCGTATTTGATACTCTTTGACGAAAGTTATACTCAAAAAATCAAAAAATGATACAATTTTTGCCGATACTGTATATATATATATATACACACATGTTTTATACAATAAATTAGAGAAATAAAACATGGAAATGTCAAATCTTTTTAAATAGATCTTGGTATAATAGTTGGATCTAAAAATTCTGTATCCTCTTGCACATTTAATCCATTTTTTGTTTGTTAATAAAAATTGATTCTGAAATGAGTCGTTTATTATAATTCTTTTTTCTGTCTAAGATCTTCGTATAATATCAGTCAAAATCATGATTATATTCCAATCTATGTTCAGAAATTACAGATTTTTGTTTCGTGTTCCTCTTTATATAATTGTGGTGTTTATCTAATCTTTATCTGTTTTTAAGTAATCGTTTCGTCTGTCCTACGTAAGATACATCACATTCCTGATAATTAACTCTGTATGTGTGTTGGTTTGCGAAAGTAATGTCAATTTGTCTTTCTAATTTCTAATGAAAGAATTCAGTTTGTTTAATCCCACATAGGCAAGACGAACTGCTCTGTTATTCTTGAAAAACCGTTTGAATTTTTCTAATATTGTTGAAACATAAGTATTGTGAAAAATGTAAATCAAATTTTTGTCTATCTGTTGTTCGTGTGAGTTACATTGTTATTCTGATCTTTAGATTTGTTAAACAATCTCTTTTTGGTGTTAAAAATAAGCTCCAAAGAATATCCATTATTTAGTAAAATGTGTTGATTATTTTATGGAAATTTGATTCGTGAAATTTTGTAAATTTTTTGTTCAATTGATTTAATTTATGTTTTAATAACTTATTCGACTTTATAAATTACAAATAATCTGAAATGTTAGATTTGAGTATTTTGTTAGATACAGTAGACACAGCATTATTATCATTTTATGAATATATGTTAATACGATACTTCAATTTGCTTTGCATCGCATCTTTTATATTAAATTTATATGTCATCGATTTTATGTTTATTTTTACACTGAGAAAGACCTAATCGAAAAGGTTGAAACATTTGTCAATTTTTCTCAAAAATAAAATATACGCTTTTGCACACGCCTAATCTATGTTGGCTCGCATTAGCTGATTTACATCTATCCTTGGATTCATTCGTTGGAGCCTATACCAAGATTGATAGTTATATAAAAAGAAGCGCTGAAGATTTCAAATATTCTACAGAAACAAAAAATTTTTTCTACAATATTTATGTAGAACGGAAGATGGAAAGTGATAGAGAAAATAAACTCGATTGCAGATTTTCGAAAAAATAAAGCCGCGAGCGTCTGTTACAGCTTCTAGGCATGTCAATCAAGCAGAGGGAATCGATAAGCAATATCGCGGTTCGGTGATTGACCCGCAGCCACGCTGCGTCTACCGAAATTGCATACCACATGCATTCCCCGCTTCACCTTTTATGACATGCCTCATGACTGTACATCGCAGCGTTTTGTTTCAATATTTTTGGCCGTCATTTTTAGATTTATTTGGTTGAGCCACTCTGCGTTTATGACAGTACTTAATAAAAAAATTGAGTTTACTATACAATCTTTCCTCATAAATCCATAAAAAAGAAACTTTAAAACTTTGCGACTTGGTAAAATAATTAGATAAAGTTACAAAAGAATAATTAGATAAAGTTACATTTATCCAAAAAAAATATATAGAGTGATCCGAAATTCCTGCATTTGGAGTGTAGGACACGGATACTTTATGCTAAAAGAAATAACTTTTTTCTTTTGTAAAATTTCATCTGACAAGTAGTTTACTTTTTTTTTGCAGGAGAGCAGATTGAAATTATACGAGTAAACGCAAAAATTATTTATCGAATGTAATTTTACTACAGAAAAAAGTTGCATGTTTTAGCACAAAACATAACTTTTTCCTTTAGCAAAATTGCATCAGATAAGTAATTTATGCAAAAGAGCAGTATTGAAGTTAACAAATAAGCGCAAAAATTATTTATCGGACACAATTTTGCTAAAGGAAAAAGTTGTTTGTTTTAGCATAAAGTATTATGTTCAGTACTCCGAATACGGGAATTTCGGATCATCCTTATATATATTGTTGGCGCTAACTGCGCTCTACGAACAAACTTATTCATGTGCACATTAACGATCTACCGCGCACACTCCCCGCGCACAGTATCTTCTCGCCATATTGTTGTTGTCCGCGCGTTTTACCTTCGGCACGCACGTTTGTATATTCTATTAGTAAAGCCATATAATGACCACTCATATACTCTCATTCACCTCTCACATCTCCACTACGTTCCCTTGCAAAAATCTTAACAGGTTATGGGGGCAGAGATCACCGTGAGTGATGTGATGACAAATAGAAATCAGTGATACTATCGCGTTCAACGAAACATAACTTCTATGAACATCGGCGGCATGACACGAATCAAGAGCTTCGGAAAGGATAATTACGACACATGGAAATTTCACATGGAAGCTCTTCTCATCAAAAATGACGCGTGGTCATACGTAAACGGCGAATCCGTAAAGCCTGAAGTTCAAGTCGGAAGTGCTGCTTCGGAAGCCCCGCTGAAAGCATGGGAAAAGAACAATGCAAAGGCAAAGTTCGACATCGTCTTAGCGATTTGGCAGTTCCAAATTGAAGCAAATCAAAGGCTGCACCACAGCGCGCGACGTCTGGTTAAAACTGGAATCGACGTATCAATCACACGGATCAGCCAGAAAAGCGACGCTACTGAAGTTAATGTATGGAGGAAGGCAGCGACATTCGTGAACACATCAAAAAGTTCTTTGACGCGGTCGACAAATTGCAAAACATGCAAGTCGACATACACCCCGACGTGTTAGCAACGATGCTTCTATATAGCTTGCCGTCAAATTTCGACAATTTTTGATGCACGATCGAAGCTCGTGACGAGCTGCCCACGGACGTACTACGCATTAAGATCGTAGAAGAGAACGACGCACGAAAAGACGAGATACACAATTCTGATGCCAAAGCTATGTTCGCAAAAAGAAATAAGAACCGCGCCTATGATAACAAAACGCGAACGCAAGGACAACTCACAGGCGAAAAATCACAAGGCCAATAAGCCTCGCTGTAGCAAGTGCAATAAGCTAGGACACAGCTGCAGAATGCCGTTCCAAAACAAACAAGAGTCAGCCAATAAAAGATGCAGAAGAAGAGGTATCGCTACGCGCCGACGTCGCCCTCCAGTCATATGCAACCGAGCTACATCGAAACGACTGGTGCTTAGACAGTAGTACGACCGCTCATTTACCAGGTATATGCATAAGTTTTTTCCGGTTTTTTGGTAAAAAAAAAACACGTAATTTTCAAGGGAAATTAATTTTTTTTTATTCAAAATATTGGCCATCGGCTTCTACACATTTCACTCATCTTTCAGGTAATTTATGAATACCATGCCAGAAAAACTGCTTGTCTTTTGCGGCAAACCATTCGTCGAGTCATTTTCCAACTTCCTCGAAATTGCTGAAGTGCTGCTCTGCGAGCGCGTGCCCCATTGATGCGAAGAGGTGATAGTCAGATGGCGCCAGGTCTGGGGAGTACGGCGGGTGCGGAAGGATGTCCCATCCAAGCGATTTCAAGGTATCTTTGGTTTTGCTGTGTGAGACGGCGCATTGTCATGTAACAAAATCACTTTGCCATGTCTTCTGGCGACCATTCCGGTCGTCTTTCGATTAATGCGTGGTTTAAATTAATCATTTGTTGGCGATAGCGTTGTGTATTAACGGTTTCGCCGGGCTTCAAGAGTTCATAATATACAATACCGCTCTGGTCCCACCAGACACAGAGCATGGTCTTCTTGCCGAAGCGATTTGGCCTTGGTGTTGATGGACCGGTTTCGCCAGGTGAAAGCCACGATTTTTTCCGCTTCGGGTTTTCAAAATAAATCCATTTTTCGTCACCCGTTACAATTCGATGCAAAAATGATTTCCTTTCGTAGCGTTAAAGCAGCATTTCACAAATGACTTTGCGATTTTCCATTTGACGTTCATTCAAATTGTGTGGGACCCATTTACCGAGTTTATTGATCTTTTCCATTGCTCGTAAACGTCTGCTGATTGTTTCTTGTGATATATGTAATGCTTCTGCTAATTGCCGTTGAGTTTGAGTTGGGTCTTCATCCAATAACTCCTGCAATTGCTCGTCTTCGCATTTTTGTGGTCTACCAGAGCGCTCACTGTCTTTCACATTGAAATCACCATTTTTAAATTGTCGAAACCATGTCTCACATGTTCTAATCGATGGAGCGTGTTCACCATATGTTTCTACCAGCAAACGATGACTTTCAACAGTCTTTTTCTTTTGATTAAATAAAAAAAGCAATGCGTGCCGCAAATGTTCTTTTTCAGGCACAAAACTCGACATGATCACTGAACGATAAAACAAAGACGCTAGTTTTTGGCGGACTCAACTTGTGTGTGTTTGTAGTTAAATGTCAGACGAACAAAATGGCGTATGTGTCAAATTAATACGCTGCGTACTTTTCGCTGGCGCCATCTCTTAGTTAAACCGGAAAAAACTTATGCATACACCTAGTATGCAGTGAGTTAGATGCTTTCTGTGAAATAAGCCACTTGAAGGAAAACTCTGGAAAACTGAATCTGGCCAACAACTCTTCGACCGAAGTAACCGCCGAGGGCAAGGTAAAGTTAACAGCCGATGTGTATGACGAAAACAAAATCGTATCTCTAAACAAAGCGCTACACGTACTTACGCACAAATCTAATGTCAGTAAGCAAAATAACGAACGGCGGCTTCAGTGTAATATTTACGAAAGAAAACGCCAAAGCATCTGCTCGACGCAGATGGAAACGTCAAAATAATCGCTGACAGAGTCGGCGACTTATATTTCGTACGTGAATCCAGACAAAAAAAACTCGAAACCAAGCTGCGCACTATCATCGACAGGATCTTCAGTTATCTGGAACAATTCAATAATACAGCAAAGAACACTGGATCGCTGCGAAGCGTGTTCTTCGATATCTCAAGGGCACCAGAGACCTAGGACTCGTTTACCGAAAAGACTTGAAACCTGTCAAAGGATTCGTAGACACTAACTGAGGCAGTTATCCAGAAGATCGGAGATCATATACCGGTTTCTTATTCAAATTATCCGGCAGCCCCATATCCTGGGACTCTAGGAAACAACCCACTGTCGCACTGTCATCTACCGAAGCAGAATATATGGGACTGACCGAGTGTGCCAAGGAAGCAATATATCTTCGCAGACTCCTGGAGTAACTCGAAGAACTCCCAGAACTTGACATCATTTTTAATGATAACATGGGCGCATTGAAACTGGCTAAAAATCCAGTTTTTCATTCTCGGAGCAAACAAAGGATTGAAGATGGCCCATGTTCCCACAGACGACATGCCTGCCGACATGTTCATCAAAGAACTCTCAAAACTAAAGCATGTCAAGTGCACAGAGACATTCGGACTGCGCAACGTCCCTCCCGGACGCGACTGATCATAGATCGAGGGAAGGCGCTAACTGTGTATGATCTACGAACAAACTTATTCATGGATGTGCACATTAACGATCTACCGCACACACTCCCCGTGCACAGCTTCTTCTCGCCATATTGTTGTTGTCCGCACGTTTTACCTTCGGCACGCACGTTTGTATATTCTATTAGTAAAGCCATATAGTGACCACTCACATACTCTCATTCACCTCTCACATCTCCACTACGTTCCCTTGCAAAAATCTTTACATATATACATATATATATTATATATATATATATATATATATATATATATATATATATGTTGTATATATACAGAGTATTTCATTTTAAGTGATATGGTCGATTATTTCGCAAATCGATGATTTTATTGAAAAATTTTTTGAAAGTTGCATGGCTTGAAGGAAGACACATGATGGAAAAATAGACTTGACCTTGAGTGACCTTGTCAAAATTAGATAAAGGTCATTAATGTTTTTTTAAATAGAAACCCCTATTTTTTATTACATATTCTTGTAGCCTATCTCAAGACCTTTCCAAAACATTATAATAAAGTTACTTTCGTTAAATACTTGTTAAGGCAGGACTTATAAGGCAGGACCGATCAATAATCCGGTCAATTAAGGCAAAATCGGGACTGATCTGACCAACTAAGGCAAGACCAACGATTTAAACTGTAAGCGGCTATTTTAAAAAAAGCTTTAAAAAAGTCCACTAAAGTAAAAAAATTGAAAGAAAAAAGCTATATAAAAAAAAGAGGAAAGTTGAATCATTTAATTGGGAAGGATTGGACTCGATTCCATGCGCGTGAGCGTATGTCAAATAGTGATATATCGTAGAGACGTGCGCGTGTAAGAATCCGCTCCCACGCATGCATACATGGATAATGCCAGCGGTACTGTAACTTTCAAGCTCCATAACTCGGAAAGTACCATAAAACTTGGATATAATATTTTGGAAAGCTATCGAGATAAGTTACAAGAATAAATAATAAAAAATAGGGGTTTCTATTTTAAAAAAAATACTAATGACCTTGACCTGATTTTGATAAAGTCGCTCAAGGTCAAGTCCACATTTCCATTATGTGTCCTTCAACTTTTATTCGAAAAATTTTTCAATAAAATCATCGATTCGCAAGATAATCGATCGTATCACTTAAAATAAAACATCTTGTGTGTGTATATATTGTATATATGTATATATATATATATATTCTCTGTGTGTGTGTGTGTGTGTGTGTGTGTGTGTGTGTGTGTGTGTGCGTAGACTGCTGAAAAAGTTTCTGCAATCTAATACTTCCAGTGGCGCCAACGTTCTGCTACTATCATATCCGTAAAATTAGACGTTTTTAACCTATAATTCAGTTGACAGTTTGTACCCAAGCCAACTAGTTTCGTTTGCATAATATTTAAAAAAAAATTATTTTGTGAAAAAATGGAAATTTCGCGTGAAAATTTTCGGGCAATGATTTTTTACGATTACAAATGTAATCTAACTCCGAAACAATGCATCGATTGACTTCATTTGGCTTTTGGGGATGAAGCACCATCCAATAGGACTGTTTATAATTGGTTTGCCGAATTCCAGCGTGGACGTACCTTTCTTTGTGACGAATTCCGTGAAGGAAATCCATCCACGTCTGTTGTTGTCACTTATGTTGATACTGTGCGTGAAATGATTGAGCGAGATCGGCATATGACATACCGCGAGATTCAGGCATCCTTAGGCATTGACATGAAAGCAATACATACGATTTTGCATGATCACTTGAGCGTATGCAAGCAACTTTGCAATCATTGGATCCCACACAATTTGACCGAAGCTCAAACAGACTCGTGTTAAATGGAGCAAAGAAATGTTCAAGAAATTCAACTGAGGTCAAATTTGGTCTACAACATCGTTACTGGGAACATGGATCTATTTGTATGAATCCGAAAGTAAACAACGGTCCACTGTTTGGGTATTTCAAAATGAACCGAAACCAATAAAAGTTGTTCGTTCACGCAGTGCTGCTAAGCAAATGATTGCTTGTTTCTTCAGTTATACCGGACATGTGGCTTTAGAAGATCGAAGGACTGTAAATACTGATTGGTATACAACAATTTGTTTGCCAGAAGTCATAAATGAATTGCGTAGAACAAACCAAAATCGTCGCATCATCCTTCATCATGACAACGCCTATCAGCACGTCAAACCATTGATTTTTTATCCAGTAAAAATGTCAAATTGATGACTCATTGTCCGTATTCACCTAATTTATCACCTAATGACTTCTTTTTGTTCCCAAACATTAAAAAAAAGATGCGTGATGAGCGATTTGAGTCGCCTGAAGCAGCTGTTGAAACATTTCGTACACTGATTTCTGAGGTTACAGCCTCAGTGTCAGAGTGGAAAAAATACTTCGAAAATTCGAGCGTATGCAAAAATGTATCGATCTTAAAGGCGAATATTTCGAAAAACAATAAAGTCATTTACCGAATTATACATGTTTTTTTTCATATTGTTTGCAGAAACTTTTCCCGCAGCCTACGTATATATATATATATAAAAGGGTAGACGGCTATATATATAGGGTGTCTCAAACTACCCGTCTACCCTTTTTATCTTCGCAAGATAAAATCCAATCAAAATTATGTTCAGACCAAAGTTGTTCCAAAAGATTCATTCATTGATCATATCAGTTTGACCGTGGGTAGCTTTGCCAAGGTCACATCGATTTTTTTAAATAAAACATCCTACTTTTGATTTTAGAATTTAATAGTCAATGTCAAGAGCTTTTCAGAAATCTAAAATAAAGTATCTTTTGATTAAGTAAATCTCGAGTTATTAAGATTAAAAGTTACAGTATTAGCATTACCCAAGATGTCTCGCGTGGAGATAGCCCGGATTTATACCTTTTGTGTGTGTGTGTGTGTGTGTGCGCGCGCGTGGTGTGTGATCTTGATCTGACCTTTTTTTTTTTTTTTTGATAACGGAGGGGAAATGCCTGACGCATACCCCGAGCCTCGGGGGAGAGCCCGGGGTTATGTGGGGCTTGCACCACTAAAACCCCTCCGAGTGTCCTTACCTGGCCTTGCATGAGGGACTCCCAGGAACGCGTGCAGCATACTTCTGGGAGTCCCTCAGGCCAGTCGGCTTATTGCCGACTTCTATTCCCGCCCGGGGATTTTTATGGCGTCGTCTGAGAGACGACGTGACCCCGGGCAGTGCTTGGCACCTTCGACTTTATTCGGGAGCTGGGGGGACACCACCCCCTGCGCCCGCCGCCCCGGTTGGTGTTGGGGGGCGGGAGTTGGGGATCACGGCCCCCGCCGCGATCCCCAGCCCCCCGAGGAGCGCCAATAAGAAGTTTGGCGCCCCTCATGCTTCGGCGCCGCGAGAGGAAGTCTCGCGGCGCACCCCCCACGCGCGGCGGCGCAGGGCTCCCCGCCCGGTCGCGCATTCGGCGCGGCCGGAGAATGATGAGCCACTGCACCCCGCGCACGCGGAGGGTCATCCTGTTTCCGGCGGCGAATCGACCCTAGGGTCGGCGATCCGCCGCCGCTTCACTGCGCCCCGCGTCCGAGACGCGGGGCCGTCACTGATGATGGTGGCGGCGGAGGTGGAGGGTTCACTGACCCCGACACTCCCGCACACCACCCCACCGTCCTCCTCTTCACTCCTCTCATCTATGGGGGAAGGAGGTCGCCGTCGTTCTCGTCCCGTGGGGCGGTCCCGGCAGCGGGTACGCGCGAGGGGTGACCCGGGGCGCGAGCGATCCGGTTGGAGCCGGCGCCCGCGTTGACCCCCAACGCCACCACCCCTCGCATCTCCTTCCCCCCCGTCAGCCCCGCCACCCGGAAGCGGCGGGGGCGGGAGAAGGCCCCGACCTCCCGGTGCCCTCTCCCTCTACTTCTCAGCCTCCTCCTTCTGCGACATCACCCGATTGCAGAAGGAGGAGAAGGCCCTCCAAGCACTCTCCCTGCCGACTATCTCCTTCACGACAGCCGGCAGGGAGAGATCCTCCCCTATCTCACGGACCAGGACACCGCGCTCGCCCGCCCAAGCCGGGCAGGTCTCCAGCGTATGCTGCGCGGTGTCCCGGTCCCCGTCGCAGTGGTGACAACAAGTGGTCGGCTCCTTACCTATGCGACACAGGTACTCCCCGAAACATCCGTGTCCGGTGAGCACCTGCGTCGCGTGGAACGATAGTCCGTCCCATCCCCTGATCTTGATCTGACCTTGGAAAAGCTACCCAAAATCGAATTGACATAATCAATAAATAAATCTTTTTAAACTCCACAACTTTGGTCTAAACATATTTTTAATTGGATCTTATCCTGCGGAAATAATAAGGGTGGACGAGTGGTTTGAGATACCTTGTATATATATAGAGCGCGTCATCAAAATCCGGACAAATCGAACAATTTCTTTAAAAAACATGTTTTTAATGAAAAATTAAATATTACAAAAAATCCTTTTACATGGCACTTGGAGGATCACTATAGAGCATAATTATTTGATATATCTCCCATTAGCTTGAATGACGGTTTCTATTCTCGGTCTGAAGCATTCGCACGCACGCTGTAATGCTGTCCATGCCGACGAATGCTGCCTCAATAGCGGTCCTTAATGATGCACATTGGGATGCCGAGACTATTTGTGACCCTTTCAACTACTCTCCATACGTAGTAGTCCAAGGGATTTGAAACTGGGCTGTTGAGAAATCAGAATGGAAGCAGAGGCAAGCAACTTGTCTCAGAGCCAATCTCAGAGAGCATCTGTCATATCTTTAATGTGTATGATTTGTATCGAAGGTTCTCATTGGCAATTCGACGCATTGTTGACTCGCTTACACCAACAATCAATGTTAATTTTCGCAACGATTGCCCTAGGTCATCCGAAATCATCGCTTGAGCCCTTTCAATGAATGCAGAGGTCCTCGCTGTACATTCTTTCGAGTGACTCTTCTTCGCTGGCATACTGAAATCTTCGTTGGACTGTTCTAAAGCCGTATATTTTGCCAATGTCATAAACGGTTGATCTTGAGTATCCAAAGAACCGAATTATTTTCGTTGGTCCGCAGATGATCCCGTTCGATGATCGCGGCTCTTCGATTATATTCCACACTTGGTTTCAATATAGTGGCCATTTTGAGAATATGACTGTTTACTAGAAGCATCAGGTTTTCTCAGATGCCAACAACCTCTGGCGAAGGCACAATATAGCGGAAAATTTTAATTGAAATTTGTCCAGATTTTGATAACATCTGTATATATATGTATATATATATATATATATATATATATATATATATATATATATAATATATATATATACTTATTATAAATATAGGACATAAATAAAAAATTATGTATAAAGATTATGCGTTTCGCGGGTTTCCTCCGTGTCCAGATCCATTCTTGGAATGCCAACGTTTCGTGAACCTTGCAGTCCACTTCATCAGGGCGAGGAGCAGTCTGATACTGAATCGTTCCTCCGTTCCTTTTATATTATGCTACTTATTAGAGTAGTATGAAGAAAGAAGAAAATTGTGGGTGGAGGGTGGGGGGGTAAGGGAAATTGGTCTTCGATAACCGGGAGAATGATTTTCCATATTTTATTTACGTTGTAGCCATTATTTCTATTTAGATTTTTAGGGTGTTTTTGTATCTCTATGACTTCTCTATACTTTCTTGGAAAGTATTATATGATGTAATGTTGGTTATTGTAATCGTTTTGTCAAACAGTATTTGATGTCTTGTTTCGAAGTTGTGTTCTGATAATGCTGACTGCGTGACATGTTTTAGCCTGATATCACGTTGGTGTTCTTTTATCCGTAGGTTGATCATTCTCCCGGTTTCTTCAATGTATACTTATCCGCAGGAACAAAGTATATTGTATATTCTTGCGTATGGAGCTGAATGGAGGGCTTTAATCTTTAGGATTTCTTAAAATTTACCTTTTTGAGTGGTTTGAAGATAATTGTGTTTGTTTAATATCCTGCCAATCTGATCTATTCCTTTGACATATGGGAGAATGGATAAGATCCTTTCGTCTGGTTGTGAGTCAGAGACCGTTGTCTTGTTTGCATGTTTATTGATTATTTTGATTATGTCTTTATTGTCGTGTCTGTTTTTCTGTAAGACTAGTTTTAGGTAGTTGAGTTCTGTCTGTGGATGTTCTTTGTCAGAGATGGTGAAAGCTCTATGTACAAGTGAGTTGATTGCAGACTGTTTTTGTACTGGAGGGATGGTGCGATTCAGCATGTAGGCATCTATCTGTGTGTGTTGGTTTTCTGTATACTTGATAGTTTAAAGTACCATCAGCTTTCTTAGAGACAAAAACATCTAGGAAGAGGAGTTTTCCGTTTTTCTGTATGTCTATAGTGAAGTAAATATTTGGATGTTGATTGTTGAGGAAAATAAGGAATTAAAGAGTTCGGCTCTGTCGTGTTTCCATATCACGAATGTATCGTCTACATAACGAAACCAAACTTTTGGTTTTTTGAGGGCCTCTTTCTGAAAATGCTTCATGAAGATGTTGTCAATTATAGAAGAAATAGGAGAGCCCATTATCGCTCCTGAAGTTTGTTCATAAAATTGGTTGTTATAGAAACAGTAAGTAGTTGTTAAGCAATGTTCTATCAGCGGAATGAGGTTGGACGGGACTTCATGTGAGACCTTTATTATATTTAATATGTCTTTTACTGGGACTTGTGAAAATGGATTCTACGAAATTTACAAACAGGTCTGTGGGACGTAGACGGATTTTTTGTACGAATCTTTTGTACGAAGTCCGTTGAGTTGATTATATGTGATTCAGATTTTCCAGTGAGGGGTTGTAGTTTTTGTGTTAGGAAGCGGGATAAGTTGTATGTTGGGGAGTGTTGCGTTTACAATCGATCTGAGGGAGATGTTTGGTTTGTGTACTTTTGGTAGTCTGTATAGTCTTGGTGAGAGAGAATTTGTAAATTTTGTTGATTTGGTTTTACTAGGAATGTTGCTTTTTTCCACTAGAATCTTGGTGCGATTGTATTAGTTGAATCTCAAGCTTTTGTCGGCTGTACGATGATGTCTGTGTCTCTGTTCAGGTCTTGGAAGGCCAATCGCTCTTGTCTAGTAATGTTTGATGGAGATGATTTGGCATTGGGAGAGATATTGGTTGCCAGTCTGCGAATATTATCTGCTTGTTCTGATGGGAGTCGGTAGATGGTTGACTCTATTAATAATAATAGATAATAATCTCTTTAATTAATAGATAATAATCTCTTTCTTTGAAGGTGCCACTGCGAAGTTAGAGTTTTTTTGATAAGCGTAGATATAGTGTCTTGACACAGGTCTTTGTTGGATAAGTTTTTGACGTTCAGTAAAGAAGGTTGTGGATTTTTGTGAGGGACAAGGTTTATATATTTCTGTTTCTGTCTTTCAGGGGATTGTGTGTGGGTCTTCATGGCTTGTTTGTATGTAATACGATCTAAAGTTTGCCAGATATCATGCCACAACGTAGCGGATAGGGACAGGTTGAGTTTAAAGATTTTATGGGAGATCTAGGTTATTTGTGACTTAGTGATGTGGATGCGTTCTTTGATAAGAATAAAGCTGGTTTTATGAAGGATGTTTTTGGATTTGTGTTTCCTAAGTGGTCCTTAGTTGTAAGAACTTTGGGATGATGTTATTATATCCCTACGTTTTAGGAATGCCAAGTTTGATAGTTCTTGACTAGGAAAGATCTAAGTTTGCTGGAAGTGTTCACTTTAACAAGGATACTCTTCCCGCAGAGATATTTGATAATATTCTTGAGGCTTCCACGGGTGGTTATATAAAGATTATGCATTTCGCTCCGTGTTCAGATCCATTTTTGGAATGCTAACGTTTCGTGAATTTTGCAGTTCATTTTATCAGAGCGAAGAACAGCCTAATATCGAGTTGTTCCTCCGTGCCGTTCCTTTTATATTATGCTATTTTTGAAGTGATGGGAGGAAAGAAGAGAATTGTGGCGGAAGGGAGAGGGAGAAGTGAAGAAAATTGATTGGTCTTCAATAACCGGGAGAATGATTTTTCATATTTTATTTATGTTGTAGCCATTATCTCTATTTAGATTATTAGAGTGTTTTTGTATCTCTATAACTTCTCTATACTTTCTTTGAAAATATGATGTAATGCTAGTGTGGTTGTTTTGTCAAACATTTAATGTCCTGTTTCAAAGTTGTGTTCTGATAATGCTGACTGCATGGCGTGTTTTAGCCTGACACGTTGATGTTCTTTTATTTGTAGGTTGACCATTCTCCCGGTTTCTCCAATGTATACTTGCCCGCAAAAACAAAGTATTTTGTATACTCCTGCAGAGTTAAATAGAGGTCTTTGATCTTTAGATTTGTCCTATCTTTTTGGATGGTTTGAAGATAGTTCGAATATCTTGCCGATCTGTTGTTCCTTTGACATATGGCAAAATTGATAGGATCCTTTTATCTGGTCAGAGACCGTTGTCTTGTTTGCACGTTTATTGATTATTTTGGTTATGTCCTTTTTCTGTAAGGCTAGTTTTAGGTAGTTGAATTCTGTCTGATGTTCTTCCCCCCATTACTCCAACAAGTAATATAAAAGGAACGGCCCGGAGAAACAGCTCAGTATCACGCTGCTCCTCGCCCTGATGAAGTGGACTACAAGGTTCACGGAACGTTGACATTCCAAGAATGGATCTAGATACGGAGGAAACCCGCGAAACCCGCATAATTTTTATATGGAAAGCACCCGCGGAAGCCTCAAGAATATTAAAAAATTAAGCAGTTAATGTTTAACTTATATATAGTCACAATTATATATTTTTGAATAATTATATTAATTATGTACTTATGAAAACTAGTACTCTCAAAATGTTTCCATAAATTTTATTTTGTCCGTTTATTTATAATCGTTTTATACATATAAAGTTTCATTTATGTCTTGACATAACTGCGACAAAAGATAGATTATCAAGAAGTCCGTGGATCCACCTACGTGCGCGCGTGCGCGGTGCGGATCGATGCGCACAATCTCGAGTGCTGTATGAAGATGTTACTCGAAAGTTATTATCACATTTGACTGATGTGATATGAGGCGGATGTAACGAATGGGGAAAATGGATGACGGATACTGCGAGATATTATTATGTTACATAGAGAGGGAGGAAGGGGAAGGGAAAGAGAGAGAGAGAGAGAGAGAGAGAGAGAGAGAGACAGAGAGAGAGAGAGAGAGAGAGAGAGAGAGAGAGAGAGAGAGACAGAGAGAGATTAGAGGGTCCCATGTACAATATAATCATATTTACCTTATACATTCCGCATGTTCTCATACACGTTCAACGTGATTCGACGGTTTGCGCTCATGGATGAGCCAATTTCACTGCGAACCGACGTTCTATCTAATCACGTTAATCACGCAAACAATCGCTCGAGAATAAGTAAGCCAACAGTAAGCTAACGAGTTTCTATTTGGAGTCGTGAAAGAAGCTTTTTCTTCAAGTACCAACATTTCTGACTTTTACTTCTCACGTGGTTTACGAAATAGGATTCTCATAATAAAATCCAAAATCGAAGCATTACTCGAGAAATTACTTTAAGTAATGGAATTATTTTTCAAAAAACTTTCAAAACTTTGAAAACTTTGAAAACAATTTCAAAATTGTTAATCACGGAATTTCTTGTTAATTATAAATAAGATTAATAATAATAATAATTAAATTATAAAATAATAATAATAATAATAATAATAATAATAGTAATAATAATAATAATAATAGTAATAATAATAATAATATTTTTATCCTTTAATTTAATTAGGTATATTAATGATGAAACACGATAATCACAGGGGTAAATAACAAAAATTCCAAATAAAATACTTGTTTTATTCAATTTTATTTTACCAACGTAAATGGCATTATTTTCTGATACGAATTATGAGCGATCTTTAATCATTGACGGTACACAGAAGTGTTCCTACACTTCCGGTATTACACGCACATTATACAAGACCAAGCTAAGCTGATCGAACACGACATATCGCGTTAACTGTGCGTCAACGTGCATTCGCGAATCTTGTTTAACTGCTATGTATATACCAGCGAACAGACCGTGCTGTGACAAGACACAAGCTACAAGGCAGTATTAGTTCACATCTCTACTGTTACGTGGCTTAAAACAACAAGCTCACAGAACATCTAAATTATTCCTTTATCAGACCATACAGCAGAATGTTTTGAGTATTCTATGATTAGCTTGTTATTTTCTATATAAATTTACTTGTAATTTTATGTGTGTGTATAAAATTTAGAAGATTAAAAACTGTTTTTAAGACTTTTGAGACAAATGATTAGAACTATGAATAATAAGATAAAAAGTCTCTTGGAAGCGAGAATATAAAATTGACGAGGAATAAATAATAGAATATTTTACGAAATAGAATATGAAACAAATTTAATTTTGCAATTTATAATAATTATTGAATCATGCAAAAATAATTCGGAAATGTTTGCTCAAACATTTGACAGAAACAATAGCACCAAGATACGCGATTGCCAGAGGAAGAGTGGGCGACAATAATTAAAGGCGCGGTCGGATGGAAAGTAACCGGGTGCACTATCGATCCGAATGCATCGATGAAAGCCGCCAGGGCGAACGACAGAGCAGCAACCCGATAGACGCTATCGCGCTCCAGTGGTCGATCCTTTAAATTAATCGCTATGAAACGCCATTGCAACGGTGAAACCGCAGTAAAACTGAAGCTCGCCTCGCTCGCTAGCGTTGTGTTCAATTCGCAATAAGAGCTACCGACTTGGTACCGATAAGAGCTACCGATAATCGCGTGTTATACATTCGTGGTCGCTGGAAAATGTAAACTGGTTTTTATTACTCAGCTAGTGCGGCAAATTTTGACGTAATCAAAATGAAAACGAGCTGAAAAGGAAAACGAGCTGAAAAAGAACAACAAAGTTTTATATTCAAGTCAATATCATCTAATATAATTGTAATGATTAGAAACAGTTTTTAACTTGATTACTGTACTGTTGATTGCACTGGTATATCACAATATATTTATTGATCAGAAATTAAAGGTTAAATATTCGTTAAAAAAAATATACAAGCGAATTGTTTTATACGAATATAAGTGCCAAAAATAACTGCAAATTATTATATATATATGACTTATAATAAACATAACTGTAAATTATACGAATAATAAAATAGATGTTATATACGTACTTTAAATTTTGATAAAAAGTAAAATAAAAAAATTAAATAAATAAGAGAGTGTCATTCTATATATTTTTAATGATAATAGATACGATAATTAAAAATCGCAAATGATGATTAAAAGAAATATATCAATTTGTAAAATTTTTGAAAAAGAGATATGAATACTATTTGGCCACTGACGCAACTTTGATGGATAGTTTCATGTAACGACAGGTCGAACTGTAAATTAATCATTGCGAAACGCCGCAAAACGCTATTGAAAAGCCATGTGTATCCAATTAAAAAAAGAAATATAGACTGATAACCACATATATGTTTGCAAATATCTTTCGTCGGAAATTATTTATCGGAAATTATCTCACGGGATTTTGTACGAAACGATTCTATAAATATTATTGACAGATGAAATGATCTCCAGTTTTATGAAAAATCGCAGGACGGAATCAAACAACGTACTACGTACGATATTAAATCGATTTCATTCTAAAACTTTTTCCTCCGCAAATACCGATGCAGAGACGAAAACTTTAATTAAACCCATAACTGAGTCGAGTTCAATCGTAATTTTTATATTCTAATTTAAATCGTTAAAATATATGTCTTTTTTTATATCATGATATGCGAATTTTCCAGATATTAGATATAAAACCAAAAAATCAATCATACAAAATGTCAGCAAATTTTTGGATTTATTTCACTTTTCATCATCTGAAATCTCACGTCGATTTTATTCAATCAAATTTTTATTTTGAAAAAGTTACGTCATCACAGTTTCAGCAAATTCGCGTAAAGAATATCACTTTTTATTTGTTTTTCGAAACTAAAATATAACGTAACATGCTCAATTCTCCGGATTTGCAATAAACGTAGTTAAATTCAAATCTTTTAAAACGATTTCTCAATTTCTTTTAAATACCAAGTTTACATTAACAATATTACAAAATTAACTTATCAGAGATGTTTTTACATTATATATCTAAGCACTTTGGAGTATTTATTATATCATATAGATATTATAACTAATAATATCTACATAATAATTACAGGATATTTAAAAAATGTAACATATAAATTCTTAATTAATATTTTCTCGTATTAACTTTTGTATTAAATATTTTTAAACATTTAGCATTTAAATAGGAAATTTCTTTATTTCTTATTTTTTATTACTGTGCTTTCTTTAAAAATTCGTTTAATATAGAAAAATTACTACAGTTCAAATGTATATGACTTTTCAACTTCATACAAGTTGTACTTCAACCTATATAATGCCCGACATAAAAGGATACGATAAAACCTAAATGGAGAGATCCCCTCCTTCCCTCCGTTTCCTACAAAAAGACTTTTTCTTCCTTTTTTTGAAGTAATCGTTAACCCAGTTAACTTCTGCTTCTGTAACGTGCCTGATAAATCCTTCACCCAAAATTTTTGATGTTTCTTATTTAGTTACGCTATGTTTAATTTTGCTATATAATGCAATATTTGCTCATGAAATATTCGCATTATGAATAACTTTTTATTCAAAAAATCACTAACTGTATTATAATTTCTTTAATAGTAATTATAATTGAACACAAAATTGTATTTAGCATTATAAAATATAAAAGAATGTTGATACGAATATGAACAATATATTTTTATAGCATTACGTATAGTTAAATTACCTGTTTAATTTATGATATTACATATATGATATTTATGCGTTTTTAATATGTATTTGGTACCGATCAAAAATAAATATATATGAATTAAACATATAAGTTTAACTTAAAATGTGATAATTTTTATTTAATTTACACTACACTAATTTTTTTTAATTGTTACATTTTATTTCTTAATCGAAAAAAATAGTATTTCTTAATATCGCTGTATATTATGTTACACTTTTATTATTAGGTGTTGGAATTAATTCGTAGCGTTTTACAAGTGATGGGAAGTACTTTCATTAATGTATTTTTTAATGCTCATGTGAAATAAATAACATTCTTTCATTAAAAAACGCTACGAATTAATTCCAACACCTAATAGATAAATTGTTTAGTATTGCAATAGTATTACAACAGTAGATAAAACATTTCATTTTATTTTGCTCCTGCTTATCCCATTATACTTTTTCATTTTTATTTTCATCATACTTGGCAATGGTACTACTGCTTCCAGACGTGACTGTACGTGCCTGATGCTCTTCGTTTACAAGTTTTATTAAAACGAATGGATCACGGACACATATAAATTCTGTCAGTGAACAATTTTCATCTCACGGGGCCAACCTGTTTATCCTTCTGACTCTTGCTTCGTACATTCTTTACGCGCGAATCATAAATACGAATTTTCCGCTCGAACTATCCGCAGCTCTTTACCTGGCTTCTTCGAATAGGTTCAAATTTGTTGCTTGTCAAAGGACATATTTTGAAAGAAAGGCAACACGTATTTTTGGACTATGATTACTTATTTCTTGAAAACTCTATATATTTTCTCTTAAAATAATGTGACAGAAATAGTATATAATAATTTTCTTATTTTTGTATTTTTATATCCGGTCTAATGTTTGATAAAACATAATGAATTATAAGATAATCATAATTAATTCCTTTAATATAATATTCTATTATTATAATATTATATATATATATATATAAACCGAGAAATTAATTATCAAATCAGATAGGAAAATAAATAACATTACACATTATAAGAAAATTCATTCATTTGATTTATAACAAACTATACAAATCTATAAAATTATAAATCATAATTGTACATTAAGTAAAGTAATTTACTGAAGAAAACAAAATATATGCTCTAGATATTTTGTAAGTTTCTCTTTTATTATAATAAACACAATTTTGAAAAAAACAAACTTTTAATATATTTCACTCTATTCCCTACGTAATAAAACTTGCTTTACAAATGCTTTCAATTTCAGGTAACGCTTTCCATCTCGATTCTCATCAGCCTGCACGTGTTCTTTCTACTGGTCGTTGAGATCATTCCACCGACTTCGCTAGTTGTGCCACTGCTTGGAAAGTACCTGATATTTGCCATGATACTCGTCTCGATAAGGTAAATATTTCAACTTTACACGAAAGCAAAAGACGAAGAACTTTACAGCAGAAAATTACGTTCGCGCTACCTTTGTCAATTTGGTGCAGCCGAGGAGAGAAAATGCGTTTCTGATTGTGACAAACTAGATGTAATACAGAAACAATTTTCAGTAATTTCCGTATAATATCGTAGGAAACGTTTTCTGCATTGTTCCATTTTGCTCGCATTATCACATTTTCTTGTCGTGTTAGTGCGCTATCATCGTTATCGATTAACGCTTCAGCGGCGATTTATCAGTTCGTGTTTACGACAGCAACGATTTCGTAGCAATTAATATAGCCTCATGAAGGATCGTAAAGGGGCTATACAATGACACTTGTATTGGCCAGCGAGAAACGAAAAATGACGATGAGAGTTAGAACCGCGCTCGTTTGTGTTTGCTTTGAAACGATGATTCTGATAACAAGTAGAAGCAATTTTTACAATTGTTTTACAATATTTTTACAATTGTTCTACAATATTTTTTCTCTCTCATGCTAAATAATTAATACCATACACATAATACTATACACATAATACTATACACGCGCGCGCGCGCGCGTGTGTGTGTGTGTGTGTGTGTGTGTGTGTGTGTGTGTGTGTGTATAAATCGATGATCATTCAATATAGGAATGCAGATATCCAGAAAGTATCCGGCATCCGGTATTATCCGGCACTTTTTTACTGTCCGGATAGCCGAATATCATTAGTATCCGGAAATATGTCCGGTTGAAATTTGATATCATTAAATTGTTGATTTTTTCTTATAAATTCTAGAAATAAATATGCATATTTAAGATGCTATATCTTATACATTGTTGCAAAATTAGGCAATCTTTTTCTTTGTATAGGCCCTTTTTTTTAGAAGAATCGGATTTTCTCGAAATCCGATCGAATATCCGGAAAATGTTTGATCCGATTCGAAAAAATTGTTTTCTCGAATATCTAATCGGATACCGGATATCTGTTATTACATTCTGTTCGGATATCCGATATCCGGTATCCGATAATTTTACGATCCAGTTTTTTGCATCCCTAATTTAATGTAAAGATATGAATTGCGATTAAAGAGATTTAACAGTAAAGCAATAAAAATGCGATTTGAAATATGTTAAATGCTGTTGTTAATGATGTAATTAAATTTATAGTCATTTTGATTAAATCTACAATTTTATTAATTTCATATTAATTTTTTTACATCTAATTGTAAGTACATCCATATTTCTACAGAAATTTTTGATAAAATAATTTTGGATTCATTTTCATATATTTCTTTTTATTTCTTACAGGAAAATTTACAAATTAGATTGTTTGTTTCTCTCTCTTGTATCTTTATCTTTACGTATTTTTCTGAGTCACAATTTTCTTTACCGTAGTCTTCCATTTCATCGCCGTTTTATTTTTATTTTTTCTCCATCACGCGTGCGATGCATCTGCGTGTTCAATAGGGATATCTAGGGATCTCGAATTATTTGGAAATGGGCGACATAACAAATAGCAAGCACTCTCAATTTACTTTTCGACCTCGAAGTCGAGATCACGTGGATTCCTAATGACAAAAACATGATATTTATTAATGTAATTTCATTAAGAAATATTTTTAAAAAGTGAGAATTTTCTTCTATTGGATAAAACTGAGTAAAAGAAAGTTAAACGGAATGAAAAGAATAAAAAGAGATATTTCTAAAAATTCCTAAAGCACTTATTATTATATTGGAAAGATGTATCGTGTTTCTGTTGAAAAATTCATCTGGAATTAGTCATATTTAATGCATAATACGGTTTAATTTAATCCATTTTTAAAATAATACTCTTATATTAATTCTTAAATAGAATAATTAAATTATGTCAACCATTTAAATTTATTATATAATAATAATAAAAATAATTATAATGTTGCCTTGTATAACACGGGATTTTAACTTTAACTGTCAGAAAAATAGTGGTCCTTGAGGAACACAGAGCAAATTTTTTTTATTTTTCTGAATTATACAAATATCTGCAAAATTCTTATCAAAGCTTTAATAACAAATTTTATACTATTATAGAAATTGGATTGTAATTTATTGATTTTTTTTACAGATTTAAATTGAAATAAGAATATTGAAAAAACGTTTTATCAATCAAACATTCATAACTTATGTGAATAAATGGAACAAATCCTTTTAAAGTATATGTATTATATAATACTTGAGGGTATGTACTTTGAAAAAAATAGTACATATAATATGTATGATGTTGGTTTAAAAAAGTTGAATTTTTTGCACTCAGAAATGAAGATTTTAATGAGTAAAAAATCATGTTTTTTCAAGAAAAAAATAATAAAATAACTTCTACAGCGGCATAATTATTAAATTCTATTCATTTTAGCCCTTATAGTACAAGACACAATTTGATGCCTCATCCATCCAAACATAGGTTACTAGAATTCGTCAGTTTTTTTCCTATTCAGAATGGTTACAAAAATCTCTAAAAATTCACCAACATATTTTCAATCTTCTAAAATAAATATTGAAACTTTATTTTGAAAATAGTAAAATGCAGTATAATGTATAATTACCGAAAGACTCAAAGAAACTTGCACGAACAGGAATCGCTTGGTTACCAGTAACTCGACCTTATACGATAAAGGTTAATCAAAATGAATACAAATATACTAAAATAAAAATATATTTCAAAGTTTATATGATAATATGTACGATATTCCTCGCTCCAGGTTTATCACATAATGCACAGTAGTTAATATTCCCATCTTCGTTAATTAATATTTAAATAATAAATAATTTATTTTAAAATTTTCTTTTTATCAAACTAATTTAATCATTATTTTAGATGCTTAAGTCTATACAACAAGGTGCAAAATATACAATAACAGTTCTTTTATTAAAACCGATTAAAAATACATTGAATATTCAACACAAACTACTCCGCAGAAATAATTTTTTACTTTTGACGAAACTGTGTCTGTGTGTCGATTAACCTTGATATTGTTTTAATAACATACGACCGTATGTACACAAGACCGTTGCGCACTGTATTGTTTGCGAGTCTGCAGGCAACAGTGCGTGTCGTAGCAAACACGCATTACGCATCAAAACACGATCGCGTGGAATACGAGGAACCGAAGCAACTATTCCTTAGGAATAATTAACTGAACTATCAATCAATTAATATCCTTAATAACTGTAAATTTTATGACTATTTTTATCGAAGCAAATATTTTACACGATTTATTTATTTTATTTATGAATTAAAGCTATAAAGAAAAGGAATTACAAGATATTATTTTAATATACGCGCGCGCGCGCGAGGGATAATAAATTTTTCAAACCACACTTAAATTCGAATGTATTTTGCGTTGAATTTTCATTTTCATTAATTTACACGTGATTTATTTGTTTTGGGAGTACAATATACAAGAATTGTAAGATATATGTATATATATTGAACAAATCATCAAAGTTTCGTTTCTTATACATTTTTCTTTTCTGCATTATCTTTGCGATTGCGTTTTGATGAAATTCTGTAATATGAGATACTAAAGTGTGCGTCGCGTGCAACTAATATTGGAAATGGTATACGAATGCAATGAATGAATCTAAGAAGAAACGAAGGCTTGAGAGTTTCAAAGTAATCTCCACTACACATTGTGTTGGTGATATTGTATTATCTTTTATTAATACAATACATTTTTGTGAAAACTATGCCAATCAAATAACAAGTAATAATAATAATAATATATTATATAATTATGTACTAAACATTAATTTAAAACATGTATAAAATAGAATATATTCGCCAAATATTTATTTTATAAATACGATATTTTATAGAAAGCCAGACTAGTTTGCGTATAGCTTTTATTATAACATATAAGATCATTAAATTTTTACAATTATTATTTGCACAGCAGATAACATAAACGTAATAACATAAATATAAATCGTAGGATTTATTCAATTGCGTCAAATACATAGAGACACAACGTAATTTTCTCTTATCTACAAACAACAGTAATTATCAGTGTACGCAATTAACTAATTCACGACTTCGCTTCTATTAACAACTATTAATTCATTAGCAACTTATTATTTCACAAACAAGTATAATTTTACGCGATTTACTAATAGAGATAAATTTATTATGTAATGCTTTAAATTTTATATGCATCGAATATATCAGATTTTGATTTTCCACTGATTAGAATCAACTTCGAATCGACCATTGCTCTTAATTACACTTAATTAATAAATACGATTGTATTTTAATATTTGTCAACTGCGCTTGACATAAATTCGGTACACATCATGCACATCATAATTTATACACGTCATAATTTATCGAAACCATCCGCTGTTTGACATTTTATTCATTTTTACTAATGCACGATTTGCGAGTATTGAGCAAATTATAAAGCTTCTTATTTTTCTTATATTACTCGTACTTCATGTTGGCGTTTCAATGAGATTTTGCAACGTACAATAATAAAACGCCGGTCGCATGTAATTAACGAGAATGCCGTGCAAAGTTGCCGTGCATTTATTCTACTCTAGTGATTTATATACGCCATTTTAATTTATCTTTTTTTTTGTGTATTGCATAGTACAAGTATAATGAATAAATTTTAGGAAAGGAAGAGAAGGAAACCTGTGGAAAGAATTGAACAGCGATAGAGGAATGGAGAGAGCAATTATTTTATATTTTGTTCGTTACTTGCAGAATTAATTATTTACTTGTATATTTTGCAGATAACAATTATTTTTCTACATATTAATTATTTTAGTTATCGTTATAATTTGCTGCATTTCTGTTTTACAGTTTGATAGTAGTGACATATTTTTTTAATTTATTAAAGTAACAAGAATCTCCATGTATCAGACATTTAAATAATATGTACATATACAAAATTGTTAATTTTAAAAAGAATATAAATAAGTATAGTATCTCATAGAGATCTATTACTTTGGAATGAAGATTACATGACATATTAATAAAAATATTTAATTTTGAAATTGATATAAAATTTGTCAATTATTGAACAAAACCAAAATATTGAAGTTCTTTTTCTTAGCAAAAATATGAAACAATAGACAGATGAAAGTTACACGATTTTTAATAGTGTAAATTACTTAATAATTAATAAACTTTTACATTATTTAATTATTGAACATTTAAACATAAAAATTATTAAGCGCAAGTGTGTGTAAAAATTTTAAGAAATATAATATGGTTAATATAACGTGGAAATATAATATATTAGGTGTTGGAATTAATTCGTAGCGTTTTACAAGTGATGGGAAGTACTTTCATTAATGTATTTTTTAATGCTCATGTGAAATAAATAACATTCTTTCATTAAAAAACGCTACGAATTAATTCCAACACCTAATAATATATTAATAATAATTTTATTTGATTAATTTTTTATTATAAAATTTTCTATCAAACAAAAAAATCATGATTTATTTAATTTGCGAATTTATTTGTTATACAATTAGATAAATAAAAAATCAGGAAAAAAGAAAGCAATTAAAATTGTGATAAATAAAATATTAATTTTTTAAAACATGTAATTTTTATTAGTTTATTTCTTCATGATGTTTCTATTATCTTATAAAAATATTCTATAATTATCAAATATTTTAATGATGTAATAATGTGAATTGTTTGTTTCTTGTATTTATCTGAGTAAACCTTCTCATGCAATTAATCTCTAATTAAAATATTGAACTATTTATGTCACAAAAGATGAAACTTTATTCTAATTATCTTATCTCTCTGCTCAAAAAGTACCGGAATTTCTCATTTGAAAGACGCGCGTTAATGGTATGTCAAATTCTTTTTTCGCTAAGTTGGCACAACTGTCCTTGATATTGATGCTGAGTTTGAGCGCGATCTATCATTAGTTTGTTTACGGCAGTTGTTTATATCAGTCTACCTTAGGTGCGTTCGTCGAATTTTATACTGAAAAAAAAAATTGAGCAAAGAATGGGTTTGAAATTTTATGTTGCTACAAAATTTTTTTGTGCGAACACATAAAAAAATGTTACAAAAAGCTTACGGGAATTCTTTTCTCTCGAAACACAAGCATATGAGTAGTATAAATTGTTTGATGGCCATAAAGTCGTAGAAGACTTGCCGCGTTCTGGGCGTCCATTGACATCAAATACAGATGAAAACATCGATAAAGTGAAAAAAATTGTGTTTGCAAATTGTGTTAATGAAAGAGAGATTACTTCAACTCTTAGCATCTCTAATAGTTTGATTTATCACATTTTAACGAAGTTTTGGGTCAGATGTGTTCAATCGCGATTGATTCGTAAAGCAACTGAATTTCAAAATGCGACTTTTTAACCAAACATGCATCAAATATCATCATTCATGTACCGTATTCACCAGACATGGCACTGTGTGACTTTTTTTATTTCCAAGGATCAAATTGCCGCTACGGGCAAAGCATTTTGATTCGATTGATTCCATAAAAAAAATTCGATGAAGGAGCTAGGCCATATTTTCTGGAGTCTATGAAATATGCTACGAAAAGTGTTAATCACTAGTACATGTATAGCCTCAAATAATTATTGATATTGATATTATTGATTATTTTGAAGGGGAAAAAATAAATTTAATTAAAAATTTTGCGTTTTATTTAAAAATTCCAGGTACTTTTTAAGCAGAAAGTATCTATAGAACAATTACAAAATTTATCGAACAATTACAAATATATAGCTTTTTTTAAGAGTTAATTTTTCTTTTTTTTTTTACTTTTTGACCATTGAGGATGTAAACTTTATATTACAATAATTTTGAAAAAACTTGAAGTTTAAATAGTGACGTATTTAAGTGGCATTTTTAGCAAAGTGAAGTCATCGTTAGTAATTTTTCTCGCCTATCTAACTTCTCGTTGCGAGTAGTACATCTCCATTTACGCTGACGACACTCTTTGTCAATCTACTGCTAATAATTCGCCTCAGTATTCACTTAATTAATTTGAACTTCAACTTGCTTTTCGATCTAAAAATGATTGAAAGTTCTGCATACAAGAAAAAGAAATCTTAGAGCGTTTATAAAACATTTAATTTATTTAAATTGTCATATTACATAGACAAATTGCTGTCTACAATTTAAAAGCTAATAAATTACATTTCCAATTTCTATAAAACTAATACTAGAAAATGCGGCTCGGTTTGTAGATTATCGCCATGTTTTTATCCATTGTTAATGCCAACATTTTGTGAACTTTGCCGTTCATTTCATCAGGGCGAGAAACGATACTATCAATATTGTTTACTATCAATATTATTGTGCTCCTCACTCTAATGAAGTGAATGGCAAGATTCGTGAAACGTTGACATTAGTAATAGATAAAAACACGACGATAAGCAGCAAATTATAAACTTCAAAGATTCTTTCTGATATCTTTGAAGATAATACCCGTGAAAATCTAAAAAGCATTTTTAAGACTAATCTTGATAAGAAAATGTAAATTAACGTCAACTTATACGCAAATTTCTTTAACCACGTCTGTAACACTGATCAAATCAATTAAATATGTAAGGCGATTATTACTTAGATAGTTTTACGGTTTGAAGAAATTGACAATAATGTCCAGAAATAAAAAAAAATTATATTAATCGTAACATAATTACAACTTATATTAATATAATTAACTTATTATTAATATAATTTTATTCAAAAAATTTTAATTTAAATTAGTTATATAATTAGAAATATATTGGTGTATAATAGCGTGCGATAAAATTTTTATAACGAAATGTGTAGTGACATTTTTAAAAATGTTTTTGTTTATATAACCGGCTATACATAACATCGTTTCTCGTGTAACGTTCATAATAATCGTTGACCAAAGAGATAATTAATTAATATTAAACATGAGAGTCTCAGCGAGTGACATATACATGTTTGCCAATTACGGTGAAAACGTTATCTTTCTCTGTCTTCCTCCAGAACTTCTCCAGTACTTGAGGAATATTCGCTGTGCAAATATTTATTTATCTATTTGTTATTTGTCAGTGATTTATTAATGAATAAAATGAATAAAGTTTAATATGCGCATATATATAATATAATAATATTAACAGCATTGAACATTGCTATGTTCAATATGAGATTTTGCTCAATGTTTTCATAAATATTTTACAATTTAATGCTATGCAAAGAGATTGTCTTTTTAATTAATTACAAATTATAATTTAGCGTAACGTTTACACATAATATAATTACTAATATGTATTTATATGTTAAGACGATATTATTATAATACTAAACAGATTAAAGATTTAGTAAAAGTAATATATTGTATAATAATTTATTATTTTAACATGGTATGGACATATTGCTATAAGAATATTATACGATAAATATTTTTTTATTTTTACATATTAATAACATGTTATCATGACTCTGAAGAGATTGGGTAACTCCGGTATATATGCCACACCTATCAAAAACTTAATTTATTAAGTATTAGTTACTATATTTATAGTAAACAAACTATATCAGTAAAAACTTTGTACTGTCTACTACTATGAAAAAAATATTAGAAATCCGAAATATTTATTTTTTATATTAAAAAATAAACTTTTTGAAATCCTTGCCATATATTCCATAGAGATGGGATATATGGCTAATAGGGGAAGAGGGGATATATATGACTCATGAAAAATTTACAAATAATGCATATAAATAAGATGTATAATGACACAATAACTTATAAAATGTGTTTATAAAGTTTTATTAAAGAATAAGAATGATAAATATATATATATGAAGTAATAAATAATAATTACAATCTTCCTACATGTATTATAAGTGTTATGATACATGAGATACATATTTCATATAATGCGTTTATTACATTTAGTGTACTGAATTTAATTTGCGCACTTTGTATGTTTTGAGCATAAATTTCGCTCACTAAAGTGCCGTATATCCCAAATAGGTGGGATATACAAGACAAATTAAACAAAGAATACGAAAATAAACACTTGTATTTTGTTACACAACATGCTTTATTATTCCACTACACGTATGTATCACGAAATAACCACTAAGTCTTAGGCACACACTCTACATTAATCATTTTATGTAGATTATAATTTATGGTGTTACTTATTACAATGACAAATCGATTCAACTCACAATAATTTCATTAATATTAACAATAAGAAACTGAAATCATAACACAATACTGATATAAAGGCATGCAACAGAGTAGTTACGGAAAAATTATCTCCACTCCTTCTATTTTTTTTACTTCTGCGGCGTAAATCCCAGCACGGCGTATTTGCCGGAGTTATCTTATACACATTTATAATTTACGATAATATTATTGTTATCAATTAATAATAATATTTTCAATTAGTTATATTACATACAGTTTGCGGGAGCAATACAATTCTTTCATATGTTTTTTTTTTCATTGTTCGTTGTATTTTTGTTTGAAATCCATTGAATGATGAAGATCAGGCATTACGATATTGTGCAGATAAACAGTTTTTTGTTTTCGAATCTGGGTTATCGTAGAAATGAAAAAAGAAGAGCTACTCTTCACTGCATTATGCAGATGTTTAAGTGCTACTCAGCATAGAACAATTATTCTTTTGTATGATTGCAGTGACAATGAACATAAAATAATGTTAAACCATGATAATATATTTTAATTGTAATGTGCGAAATTTTGCCGTATAGGCAAAACATTATAAAGATCGATTAATTAATTAATTAATTAATTAATTAGCATAGTTAATCATAGCTCTAACAAATGAAAAATATCGGCATCCAAATAAAAACATATCCAAAAAAAAAGATATGATGATAAAACAATTAATAGTTTGGAATTTGATGTTACTTATTTAAACATAAGGATAGACTTCTAATTATCTAAAGATCAAACAATGTTTGTATAGAATATATTGAATTATTTATTTTTCAATCAGCTCTATTCTGAAATTTTTAAATTAAGACGATCTCATATAATCGTTTACACACGAAACTCCGGAGGCACGATTCCTGCTTGAAACCGAATCATAATCGCAGATTGAGCAAATATGAAACTAATCTCCAAACTTTTCAGATTAATAAGTCGAGTTGATGTTTGTCTTCAACATAATTCACTGCCAGAAAACCAATGATTTTATTGATAATTAAATTCGTGAAATGTATTTAATGTGATTGTAATAGGAAAGTAGTATGAATCAACGTTTAATAATACAATATATTTCAATGAATTTGATATTCTTAAATACAATTGTGTTAGTGATTATTAAAATGATTTCTACATTTGAAGTCATGATTGATTTAAAAATAGATAAATCTCTTTCTGTATATATATTTTTTATTTTAACTAATATTTGAAAATCAAACGAAATTAAAACAAAATTTATGAAGTCTAAATTGCGTTGTATAATATTTATTATAAGTAGCATTTAATCGAATGATGTGATCATATATTAGAAAATTCTTTTGTGACAATTTATAACAAATTATATTTAAAATATTTAAATTATGTTAATTTTTTTTCGTTTATTTTTGCTGTAATGTGTAACTTTTTTAGAATAACTATACATATATTATAACATTGTACTATCTGTCAATTAACACTTTCGAAAAAACAGATAAATTATAATTTATTAAAAATAAGGTAATTTATGTATGTATTTGTTATGATGTAATACTTTTAAATTCATAATGTTAAATTATACCTAATCTTAGTTATTTTTAATAATTTCTATAGGTCATCATTATTCCTGCACAATATGTCATTAATTTAATTGAAATAATGGAGTCAAACAATTTTCATTACATTTAATTCATTATATTTAATTAAAAACATGTATTAAATTTGACTCAAATTTAGTTTATTATTTATTAAAGGCATAATATGGTTAATATGGACGTTGTTTATTTTGAAATTAATTATAGAAATGGTTTGATTTTCATTTTGACACACATACAAGTAAAAAATGTTAAATGACGAATGTTATTTAACATTTTTAACTCAAGAGGTTAGACTGCCATTGCTCTACCTAACAGATTACATATTATAATTTGCAATTAGAAAGTGATAAATTTTTTAGCGAGCTAAACTTGAATAAAGAAGACACAAGCATAGAACTTCACTTCACTTTTCTATTACACTCGTGTTATTTCCAGATACTTGATATACCGGTCAACCGGTCGTCGACATTTTGGCATCAATTTTAAATGTGTGTGTGTATTCACACCCTTTTGAAAATGTCCCAGACGACTAGCGTGTGCGTTTTTCAAAGGAACTCATTCCGATATTAATGGTGGCATTTGCCGGCTTCGTACCGGCGACATTTAACTAACGAGCCGGTTTCTCTACCTTGCCATTTTTACGCGGCACCATGGCACGATATGTTCTCGGCTTTGCTTTTTTGAACTAACCAGGCCAAAGAGACAGGATTAAAAAGCAAAATGATGAAAAACGAACTGTACCTGCTTTATGTAGCGATAAGTCAGTGTAATGCTTTCACCTTTTCCTTTTTTTACATTAAAGAATTCTGTGTCTATTATATAGTTCCATTAAACTCTCATATTTGCTTTTAAAACTACATTATGTAGAAATGTAGAATGTTGCAGAAAATTGAATGTCAAAATCATAAAACATTACAATTTATGAACATTACAGTTGATTAGTTCTTTCATTGGTTGGGGGGGGGGGGAGGGATTGTGGTTGGAAAGTTGATTGGAAAAGAAATAATCAATAGTTAATTAAATAAAATCATACTCTAAAGAAAATCATATCATATAAAAAAATTAGAAAAGTTTTATTGTCAAATGTTTTTTTATTAAATATAATTTGAAAAATTTCAAAGAAATCATTTTGAAAGTTTCAGTTCAATATATTACGTTCAGAAATACTTTTTTAGATATTTATTGATTCGAATTGATTAAATTTTGGCGCTGAATATCATTAGCAAATTTTTGCATTGTTTTCCGTCGAGGTATTCATGCGGAAGGATAGGAAGAGAACGATTTCGGAAAAAGCGGAAAATCATGGAACAGTAGCGAAGATCCGCGGCGCGAGGACACGACCTGGCAAAAGCGGTAAAGCGTGACATTCACTTTATGGAGCGGAAAGAAAAAGGCAGCAGCCTTCGCTAGTCGTCCTGGACTCGGTCCAAACTCGGTGGTTTGCCGCCGCTATGCCGAATCAGGATTTTAAAGCCGACAACAAATTCTCGTAAACCGGAGCATAACGATTTCGTTGCTTTACTGCTTGCTCGCTTGTTATTAACGACTGGCGACGTCGTTACGTCAGTCGTCGCGATTCTTTGTTCTACGATAAAGAAATTACCGGACGTCATGCTGACAAGTACATACTTTAAATTAACCGACGTAAGTTGCTCTCCAACCGAGTGTGAACGCATTCCAGAACATTAATTTTGTGTAGAATTATGAAAAACTTGACTATTTTATGCACGAAAAATTCTTTCATCTTTTACGTCAATTTAGTCCGCGTGTTGTAATATAGGAAAGTTATCAATATAATATCAATCGCATAAGAATCACTTCAAAATCACTATGTGATATTTTTGACGCACCAATGTTTAAAATTATAGCCATACTTGCACTTTTAGAAGAAATTTATCTGTATGCTTGAAATTTGAAACATGTTCAATTTATGGCGAAAAAATTTTGAAGAAACTGTCTTGATTGATTTGCATTTATTTTCCACGGGAATATATCGACCGCTTAAATACATGTAGGTATTCGCTCCGTTGAGTCTCATAAACCAGAATCAGTGTGAAACGTAGTCGGACGAAAGAAGAAAGAGAGAAAACGAAAGAAGAAGAAGCGCACTTCGGTGAAGAACGAAGAACCGAGGTTCCTCTATTGTCTGCAGCGATTGTGCCTGCCTCATATAAAGAACGCCCGCAATATCTGCACTTCCGAGAAAAACTCGTTTTGCAGTCGTAAAGCGTGAAGTTTTGATGGAAGGGTAAAAAGGCTTTTCACGACTTTCTCGACGTGACTTTGTTGGATATGTTTCCGCGAGCTGTCGCGATACATTTGTCATCGCGAAGTTAATCCTTCCACGGTCGAAATTATCCAAAGAAAATCCTGCTGTCATAAATTGAACATGTTCGAAGTCTACCTTCGAAATGAAAGTTTTACGAGAATATGGAATATCGATTAATACACTGCGGACTTAAATTTATGCATTGTAACATTGATTAATTACTCTCTAAATTTCTTGGAAATCTTGTTCCAAGAAAGTAAAAAAAAAACCATTTTTGGAAAAGAATGAAAATATTTTATTTCTGGAAAATTAATCTTATTTTTGGGGGGAGATTTCACTCCTTTGAAGTGAAATTTTACTCAAAAAGAGTGAAAATTGTCACTCTTTTTCAACAAATAAAATATTTTCGATCTTCTCCAAAAATGATTGTATTTTCACTCTCTTAGAATGAGATTACACTCCAAGTAAGTTAGAGAGTACAAATGATAACATTTGAAAAAGAAATTCGAGCTTAAATATCACGTTACTTGAATAATCAAAATCATCATTGATTTTCTCATTGTAATAATCTGAAGTAATAACAGCTTTCCGGCAACAGCTGCGTAATCTTTTCCAAGCAGGAAATCGATGCCACCACGTTTCGTCTAGAAATAGGGCGCTCCCTAAATTCCCGATTTAATGTCAGGTCTACTCTAAATATGGTTGCTTCCTTATCCCGGACAGCTAAATTGGAAATTCCAGCCGGTAGAGCTGGCGGAGGTAGTGCTGGGAGACTTCCGTTCACCGACCGCGAACCTCGGCTGTTCCTGTGGGAACAGAATTCAATTTAAGCATGGCATGATTTCCGAATCGCGATACCACCTTGCCTAAGTAAACCAATCGCGTCATGCATTTGTGTTTAAAATTAAAATAAAAGTATGCTTAAGAATATTGTTTAAAGATAAAACAAAAATCTTACTATATTTTTTACGCGGTTATTATTGCACTTTTTGCTTAGTTCAAAAATAATGATCAAAAGAATATATATTAATTCTAAAATCAAATCTTAAAACGAGATAATGTATATGTTTATTTATAATAATAAAGTTAAAATATAAATAATTATTTGATAAATATAAAAATAATTTTTGTAAGTTTTTTATGCATATATATATGTATACATATACATATACAGTATATACAGTATACTTATACTATTAATACGAGAGTTGAAAAGTTTTGAGCCTCAATAAAAATGGCATTATTCATCAAAACCCATTCTGATAAAATCGTACATGTTTTGAAAGATATTTATGAACATTGTAGCCATTTTGACGCTCAGTTTGACAGTCATTTGTACCAGTCGATGTCAGTGTTTTTGTTTGATGAAAATCTTAGTCCTCCGAGCCAAAAACTTTGAACCTAGAAAACAGAAGAAAGTTGTTAGGAGGCCAGATCTGGTAAATAAGGTGAGTAGTCAATCAATTCGAACTGCAATTCGTAAATTTTTGTCATGGTGACCGCAGATATTTGATTTTTTCCATTTTTACAAAAACACTGACATCGATTGGCACAAATGACTGCAAAACAATAACTGAACATCCAAAGTAGATACAATTTTCACAGTTATCTTTCAAAACATGTACAATTATAGTTCCAAAATGATTTTGACAAGTAATGCCATCTTCATATTGAGATTCAAAACTTTTTGACGACCTACAGGATGACCCGCAATTTTTGGCCAAGCATTTTTGTGCAAATAAGAACTAAACTGAGAACTAAACTGAACTGAACTAAACTGAGAGAACTAAACTGAGTCGAAAAGTTTCCTACCATTTTCTAATTTTCGTAATAGTAACATTAATTACTAAAAATCACTGAATATTGGTATTCAATAATTTTTTACTCAAATACTATCAACTTTACAAAAAAAAAAAAACAGCAGGAGATAAAAATTACTTATTTTTTTCTCATAAAAAAAAATTTTTCAAAATTTTTTAATATCGTATATTTTCTCATGTTAAAAATAGTTGTCAATGAGAAAATGCAGTACTGAAGAGTTTATTAAAAATTCTGAAAAAATTCTTAGGGCTCTATGAGAAGAACATAAACAATTTTTGTCTCTTGCTGTTTTTCTGTAAAAATGATAATATTTGAGTAAAAAATTATTGTAAACTAATAATTGACAATTTTTAGTAATTAATATCTCGTTAATCATTGCGAAAATAGCAAAATGGTAGAGAACGTTTCAACTCAGTTTATTCTTCTCTATCTACGTAAAAGTGTTTGGCAAAAAATTGCGGGATACCTCGTATATAACTATTTTTTTCTAAGAAGAATTAAATTGTTACCATAGAAGACTTACGAAAGTTAATTTTCCTTTTATCTCTTTATAATGCTGTGAATTCTACCATAGATTAATCGAATATGTCCAATTCGCGCCCATCCATCCTTCATAATTCTTTAAAAGCGGAAGCCAATCTCATCGTTAAATAACTTTGTGAATAAGGAATTTCCCGCGCGGTTATCTGTCTTTACTTATCCTACGGAAAGCGTTGAAGCCATTTTTCGCACGTAGCAATGATATACGAGAATCCTCATGCAGGAGCCGAATAATAATCGAATTTAATTTGCACAGGGACCGGAGATGAAGGAAAAGAAGCGTTGGAAAAATGAGAACGCTGTAACCGCAATGCGGTCGGAAAATAACTGCGACCCGGTATAGAGACCATAATTACCCGATCGAGCTTTAAAGTTGCTCGTAAAGTCTGGCTTTACGATCTCATCTGGCAATCTTGCACGCGCGCGAACACTTTTCTACATTTTGCATCTCGTTATGCATCGCACCGTTATTTCTTACAGCCGATTGGCAGACGGCATTGCCTCCGCGCCCGTTCGAGCGAGTAATACTTTCGGAAGCTATTCGCGTCAATTGACAAAACGAAATTTCTCCAATGCGAATTGTCATATTTTCTTTCTATACCTTTACTTCTAGTTATGCGAATAAAGTAGAAACATCGAAAATTGACATAAAAGTTCAAATCATCATATACGAGATGTCGAATTGTTCAAAATCGAACATTTGCGTTGGAATTTGAATTAATTTTTTCTAGTAAGATTTTAAAATAATTCTCGCAATTTTCTCTGAATTTTTCTACATTTTTACGCAAATTCAACAGTTAAATTAAATGAAAGTAATTGAAACAATACGCATTTTGCAAAGTTATACGTTCATAGAGTTATCTGTAATATAATATATAATAACAGATATATTTATGGGAATATATATATTCTACTTTATTGTGGAACGCGCAGCGATGCTAATAATACCGGATATCTTCTGTTACCGTCAAGACAATACCGGAACCATGAAGAAAGATTGGCATAAATCGCTGGCGACACGCACTGTCAGGAGAACTCTATTTATTTTCTCAGATATCCATTAAAATCCCGCGCATCCGCGCATGCGTAATGCATGCAAGTTATATCAACGTATCGAATTTGGAAGTCGCAATATCTGCATGCAAAAATAAGATACGCTATAAGGTATATTAAAATCATCAACAAAAAAGTCTCCTTAACAGAAAAAACAATTTTATCGATATCAAACGTCAATTATTCCTGTATTTAAAACAAAAATTAAAATCCCATTAATTAACAAAATCAAATTTAATTTTTTCAAATTAAAAAAACAAATTTCGCAATCCTAAAAAATTTTTGTAATTTTTAATGAATTTTAAATAACTATCTCTTCATCCAACGTTCTATGGTAAGATATTTAAAGTATAAATTTAATAAATGTAATATTAAAATCACATAAATAGAATTGTGAGATAAATCTTTTATTAAATAATTCCTTTAAATCAATTCTAGAAATAATTTCTTTCAATTTAAGATATAAAAATATTTATAACGTTGTTTAACACATTTTAGCTTTTTTTTTTTTTTCAAGTTTATTACAGTTTTTTAAGATTAAATTTGGAAAATTTGGGGGATTATTAATATTTCAGATTGATTGCGTTGAAAGTTCGACAACTATATTGGCACGCAATTATAATTTCTGAAATTAATTTATTTAAAATAAATATATATAGAATAGTTCAATATTTTAACATTCAGACCGTAGTGGCGCTTTGTATTTAAAGTATTTTATATTTAATTAATAATTAAATATAAAATACATTACTTTAAATACAAAGCGTCACTACGGTCTCATTTTTTATTTTCTGCATAATTTAAAAAGTTTATATAAATTTAAATTTATGTTTAAAAAATTACATAATCTAAATCAGTCAATTTTGGAATATTTGTATTTTATGACCGTACTCTTTTACAAATTCATTTAGTTCGCGAATAAATGAAAGATATTGCGAATACAGAGATGGTGGAAGAAATCAAACCGAACTCTCGTCTGAACATCACTTTCGTTTCCTCATTCTCATCGGACAGAGAGATAGCTAGTAGCTCCAGCTACTTTTGGTCTAAATTGCTACTCAAGCGAGTGAACAATTTTCAGTGCGAAGGGTTGGAAAATAAAAACGAGCGCGGCAGAAACGCTACCTTTTTCAACACGTAACGGATTTATGGTCTGAAGCGCTTTTTAGCCGCGTCCCATTTTTGGAATCATTATATATCTATAGATAATATCTAATGCCCTACTTCAATTCATGTTCACTGTTCCAAATAGCACAAGATATTTGCCGATTTCACGGATCGAAGGGAATGAAAATAAAGAGTCGATATAGAGATTATAAAGATATATGTGTAGTTTATGTTAAATAAAATTATGTTCTCTTCAACATAACTTTTAAACACAAACTTTAGCAATATATTTTTTTGATAAAACTAATATTCATCTTATCAAAATAATTTTATTTCTTTGATAATTAATTAATTATTTGATAATTAAAAATACATTATCAACTGGATTTTAATCGATATCTTTTTCTCCTTCTTTTATTAATATTCATATACTATATAATTTTATTATTGTTTTAATATTTATATTTCTTAATAATATAATTCATTATATTGTTTAATTATGAGACCTTAATTATTTCATTTAATTTTATAACGTGTGATGTGAACTTTTGGATCATTGCAAGATTTTGCTTTTTGAGGAAAACTTTCTGGCCGCTCGTCTCGCTATCGAGCAAGTTCCTTGGAGCTCGGAGCGAATGATAGCACCGAAAATCCGTGCGAGGAATATAGCTATAGATGGCTACAAATCCTTACGTGCGCTCGCTATCGAGGTTTATCTCGGATTGCGGTTGACTGGTACTACCCCTTCGCGTCTCGCCGCGTATAGGAGGACACGGCAATCCTTTCCGCGATAAGCGAAACTCGTAAAGGATGATCCCACTCCTGCTGCCTGCAGAGACGTCACTGTGTTCGTTCGAAAGGCATGAGTTTTCCGAAACGCGCAGCTGCGAACTGTACACGATACTGTATTTCTGCAAAGTGTACGTGCTCCAACTTGCCATGTGCTGCACTGTGCTATAATACAAAAATGATATAAGCGTGAAATAATAAAATTGAATCGATCATTGCGAGATAACTTCCTTGCACGAGTTATGTTGGAGAAATTCTTTTTTTATTTCTCAAAAAGTTGCCAAATTTACATTAGATTTAAAAGTAATAATTAAGAATTAGATTTATTTTATTTATGATAACTTTTGTATAGAAAGAAAATCTGAATATGAAAATAATTGTTAGGAAAATCAAAGTATTTAAAAAAATAAAACTAAAGGAAAGTTCGATCATTCTGATAAAAAATTTTTATATCCTTTGAGTTATATAACAAAATTTCGTTACACTTTTATTGAATACTTAAAGTTTGCACTTTACATAGTAGAAATCAGTACAAACTGCGAACAGATTAAAAATGCCTTACCCCGAGTTTCAGAAGTCTTTTGAATCATCAGACCATTAAATTTTCTTTTGCTGATACACGATTTTGTGAAAATTTGAATTCGTCGCAAAAAAATTAAAGAAGCATTTTTATCATTCGAAGAAGTTTGCTTGAAATAAGTGCTTATTATCGTACTTCTCTTTGTATGCAGGTCACGTTCTCAATGATATAAAAATAACATTTTATTGCTTTTTATCTTCTTGACATGCACTATGTTAATTAAATATGATATAATAAATGCAATAAATATTTTATTGCGTAAAACCAATGATTTACTAACGAAGAACTTAAATTTTTTTTATATGAAGTTTTTAATATTAGAGGAAAGACCCCTATTATGAGATAAGCGCCTAATATGAGATAGCGGTGTTTCCACTAAACTAATAAATCGCTATCTATTGGTTCCACTATGAATTTATTATATGTTCTTAGATTTACTCACTATTTAGTGGAAAATTCATTATTAGATCGTGCCTGTTGTTGCAAAAAAAGATTTTAGAATTTGGATGTCTTTAAGTTTCGTTGAGATGATTTTAAACCTTGTTTATTATTCAATAAGTAAATATTTGGTAATAAATTCTTCATGTGATGATAGAGTAAGATCGCATTAAGAGAAAAATACGTGATATGTTGAATGTTACGTGATATTGCTTAATTACAGAAGTTCGATTTGATGATACTAAAACCGTAAGGCATGAAAATCGTAATGAGATACCCAGATTTCCTATATGAAATGACCTATATCATAGTGAAAATCATTGCTGAAGTATAAATTTTATTATACAATAATAAAAAGAACAATCGAAATAAACATCAAATTCCAAGCATTCAAGTGATGCTTGATTCCAACTACCTGAAGACGAATCAGCTAGGTACAATGCATTGCATACTCATTTTGCAAGTGCACTGGCTGTGTTTATTTGTATTTTAGAAACATTAAATATAGTTTTTTTTTTAATTGCAATTCTCTCTCTGATGTACTTTATCGATTTCTCGGGACATCTCATATTAGGAGCACAATTTTTTGACTTTCCGATTTGCTCACTTTTTACATTTCTTTAATTTATAAAAAAAATAAAATTTGAATTAAATTTTACATAACATTATCTTAAAGTTTATTAAATTTCCTTTAAAATGATCTTTTTTTTTTTAAATTTTGTCCATAGATTTCTAGCATTTATCTAAAATAAGCTAGCCTAAAATAATCTTATAATAGGGCCTTTCCTCTACAAATATAAGTCAATACAATATATACATAGGTACAATATATACACATGAGCTTTTATTAAATAATAAATTGATATAAATAAATATTCAATAAATAAAATTCAGATGAAACATTACAAATCTCACTTTGTATACAAAACGTCAAACCAGAAATTTTAAAATATAAAAATACCAGTGTTTTTCGGTATTACATATAAATGATCAAACATACTTTTAATTCTATATTCTTAATTATAAAAATTTATAATTAAGAGATTTATGAAATAATTTATAAAAATTAAAAAGGTAAAGGTAACCATGTTTTTATAAAAATTAAGCGCGCGCGCGCAATAGAGATATATTATTGTAGTTAAAACAATTAAAAAGTTAAACATGAGCCTTTAGCAATCGGTGTTGTAGTAATTGTGCTTTTTTAAAATTGATGTAACAAAATCCTCGTATAATTTTTATCGATAATTTATTTGTCGAACATTTCGGCTAACTTCTAGCCTTCTTCAACGAGCGTGATATAAAAACTTTAAACATATTTCTCCTGTGGTTACACTCAAACACCAAATGTCCCATAATCAGTTTGAAAGCTGGATGGTCAACGGTATTTTATTTTAAATATAATAATTGAATACTGGAGTCGAAGGATATTAAAAAAATTTACAGGAATTATTATGGAGATTCTCCTCAGAAGCACGTCAAACACAAATAAATCATTACACAAATAATTATTGCAACGATAGTATAAGTAAGTTAAAATTTAAGACAATACGATGATAATTAACGATTAGAAAAGTTAATGATGTTTATACTACGGTGTCAATTGTTGTAATGAAAATGGATTATGTATAGCTATATAGACATTTACTAGTTAGTCAAATAACAAAAATATGAAGGACTAGTAACTTAAGTTGTTTTTATTTAAATCCGTTCTTTTGTCGCTTGATGTTTATCATTTCTGATATTAATCTTTTATTGTAATTAGTCCTATGTCTATTAATATTTGAACATTATCTCAATTAAATTATTACAGCGCCGATTTCTAAAGGCTCATGTTTAACTTTTTAATTGTTTTAATATAAAGAATCTTATTTTATTGTAAGTCATTTTGTAGTTATTTATTAAATTACATAAAAAAAATTTATTTTTTATATATTCTGGAATTTTAAATTTTTCTTTAGTAAAAATATTAGTAACAGCATCAAATAATCAAAATGTTTACATAAGCCATTTTGAGACGCAACTCGACAAAGTTTCACTAATTCATCATATTAAGACATTCGCACAAATATTAATATGGGTGGAAGACCTCTACATTAAGG
Source organism: Acromyrmex echinatior (assembly GCF_024713525.1). NCBI lineage: Eukaryota > Metazoa > Arthropoda > Insecta > Hymenoptera > Formicidae > Acromyrmex > Acromyrmex echinatior. The sequence goes on from NC_141864.1 coordinate 2,145,791, forward strand.
TCAATGACTCGCACGAGTAACCACTTGTCTCGCTTTACGCGGGGCTTTTCTACTCGTTCAAGTGATCAATAATGATATTAGTCTAACAAAGTAACTGAATTTTGTTGTCTCGCGCCTTTCTATCATGTTTGATTTGACTTACTAAGATAGCTTTATATAATATCTTTTAATGAGAGTCATTTAGACCATAGTAATTTTAATCTTAGAAGATAAGCGAACACAGAAAAAAAATTACATTACAACTATTGTATATTTGAAAAAACGTTACTATTTAATAATTAAAGTTATAGAAAATGTAATTTTCAAAGTATTTTTAATACTTAGGTATATAAACTAAAATAATAATATTTGTATTAATTAAATACTTAATACAGAAAGTTAAGATTTATATTAATTAAAAACGGAGATGGTATAAATTCCAAATCAATTTTATTAAAAAGAATTAACGTAACTATTTAATTTTATGATTTTATTCGCGTAATTTGGAAATTATTGCATATGAAATTCTATGGTAAAATATCGATGAAATTGATTTCTAATTGATGACGACATATATGCAATACAATGCTTGTGCTAATTGTGCTTTATAGGCGCAATGTATTTCGCAAACGTATGAGATGCAAATAGATGTTCAATAGTCCGTAAATAGTCCAAGATAAAATAGCATAAGTTATTGGGGTTTTACATTCGTAGTAGAAAATATATTCGCTATAAATATAATATCGGTACTACATTATAATCTGATGTGCGATTACAATATCGTCTCGCGAAGAATCGATGTGTCTCAATAATTTAATGCAGATCATCTTATAAAAAGGATTTTTTCGAAGACAAAACACACTAATTCATTTTTTTTTCTTGTTAATGCACGACAATATAATTTAAGGTGATTTATAATGAATACTAATATTTACACGGAAATTTACGAACGTAGCGATATTAACGTCACTGATGCAAACTTAGTGCATGATTAAAGCCAACAATGAGATTTACCGACAAAATTTATTTCGCCCAATGAATTTGTTAAACGGCTTGCCCTAACGAAGGAAAGCCATTAACTTTTAAATGCATATTATATTTGATGCGTTTTTTATATCTAGGCATTAGTTCTTCCTCTGGGATCTTTTTTGTGAATTATTTCCTCGTTTTAATATTGTGAATACCATATCATCGTTAATGATCAAATTTTTTACATAATAAAATAATAAATCATAAAATCTTACATAAAAAATAGGAAACCAATTTTGACGCAATATATTACTGTTTGATCGATTAATAGATACAAATAAATCATAACTTTCCCCAATAAGAAATTTTCCACAGTATGAAACTTCGTGAACAGTATCTAACAATATTTCAAACAAAACTTTGAGAAAGCAGATCCCAACATATTGAAAGAACAGCAATACTTATATAATATAATTTATAGCAACATAAAATGATTTAAAAGTTGCTGTTATAATAAATTTATGAAACTTATATTTAAATTTATGATTTAAAGTTTATTTATGATATCACGAATATTTCAAAGTTTAAACTAATTATTACTCTAATTTGCAATTTTTTTTCAAATTATCCAGTCAATGATGAAGTTTGTTAATAATTTTTAGCAAATATTTATTCATACATATTATTCGCTAACGAAATTCAGCTCAGATGATTGGAGATGTACACACAACTTCCTCTCCCCCCAGCTTCAGATTTTCTTTTGTATTTCGTTATTCTCTGATACCTGACTCGCTTCTGTTCGTCGAGTGCCTTTTCCGAGTGGACAGTGATGTCGTTACTCTTGCTAAGTAAATTTCATCGCCTTGAGTGCTGCTCTCTCCGACTTGTCACGCTTGTAAGCGACAACGACGCTCCAGCTCGTGTCAACCTCTCTATTAAAAGTTTCATTCGCGCGACGGCATCTTTATGTCAAAATGTGACGAGAGGACGACGAGGCGTAAATGTCGATTTATTTCAGAGATCTTAGAAACCATACTGATAGAAAACGTCCAAACATGGAAAAAGATACCTTTAGTTTGATATAAAAAAAGTAAGAATGCGTTTACATCATATATTAATTACAAGTTAAAAATGGCAAAAAGCAATTAAATCATTATTTTTCTGAAATGACGAGATTTGCTATTTCAAGATATGTTTTGATATAAACAGTATTTAAACACATAATTTTAGGAGTTTTTATTTAAAAGAGATAAAGATCTATTTTAAACAGATCTAAGTGCTTAAATATTTCAATGAATTTATATAAGTATTTATATTCCTCACTCTCCAATTCTGTAAACCGCGCGCTATATATAATATAAATGTATATATAATCATGAACACAATTATTTTTTATCTCCTTAAAATTTACAGAAATTTTTGCAAAAATCAATAAGACAAAGAGAAAGAAAAAGAGAAAAATTGCGAGCACATAAAAATTAAACTATCAATAACAATATTAATATGAAACTGTTCCTTTCAGTAACAATATTTAGCTAATATTTTGCGAAATTTTGTAGGAAATCTTTGTAGAAAAATCTGTCGATGAACATTGAAAGAATGCATATATTTGTATAGAATTTCTTCGATCGAACAGACGACCGATTTACAACAGCGAATACGGATTGATAGAGCAAAAAGATGAGAAATAAAAGATGGTACATTCTTCCCCAAATAGCCATCGTTCTTCGCAAGTGCCAACTACAATGATTGAGCGACTAAAACGACGAAGCACTTCGCGAAACCGATATTGGCTCTTGACAAGAAGATTTATGACAAATACGAATGAATAATAATACAAGCAACGCTTGCACATACGAAATAAAATTTTTGCAATCCTCAAATAATCACGCTCGTAAAACTTGGCATGCTAACAACCGAACATACCATTAAAAATTTTTTATTAACTGTGTTATTAATGATTTGCAATTTTTATGTTTGTGATTACACTGAATCATGTTCTATCATTGATTATTGGAAAACATAAAATTTTATACTTAAACAGAGCATTGGTTTTTTAACGAAAATGCATCGTTTTAAATGAAATTACTAGATTCCTATCGAGGTTGCAATAACGCTCATGGGATACACGTTATTAAATATTCAATGACGATCGTACAGGATTTATTACCTCGCGAGGGACTGGCTTGAAAAACGTTATTGCCCGGCGGCGTCCAATATGATCAGAGCCCAATGTGGAAAAATATTCCTAACAAGTCCGGAACTCAGTCGCCGCACCGCCGACGCGAAAAATGAGAGAAGAAACATCGTATGAGGATTGAAAGGAAAGCCGCGAATCGATACATCGTCCAATTGAAGTAACGCCGACAGCGCGATGGTAAAGAAGAACCTAACGAAAAGGACGAGAAAGTTCCTATACGTGCCCACGTTACTGATAGGACCGCATCCGAACTTTAAACAAGTTCAAAACTCGGACCCTAGCCACGGGGCCCATCGCGACGTCGATCGACGCATTAAACGACGAACTTTTGCGATCCTTGAATCGCATTACTATTTCCTTCCACTTCCCCTCTACTTCCTTCTACTTCGTACTAGTACAAAGTAGGTGTACCAAACATGTACCAAACAACTTTAGTCCTACACTTCCTGAGAGATTTTTAAAATCACACGTTCAATTCAAGATACTTAGACTTTTGTATGCTTCAGTATATTAAAAAATATTTCTTAATATATTGATAATATATTCACACAGCACAAATTAGTCCATCCAACAATATTACAGCAACATTGCAACTTTCTGTACTGTATATTTCAAATAATTATCTAAGCCTCATAGAAAAAAATTTGGAATAGCTTTTCAACGACGAAGCCACACTAACTCGCTACAAGCGATTGCATTGAATTCAATATGGAGCTGCCATGGTTTCAACTTGGCATGATTTGATTTTTCGCGAGTTCTTCTAACATTTTATTTAACAAAGTGCGCATGCTCCACTGGTACGATAGATGACAATACATATCGCATTGCATCACGTATTTTAATCATACGAATGATAATACATCACTCTACTAGAGTTAGAATAATTCCAGGGGTGCGTTCCAAAACTTGACTCTGTCAACTTTGAGTATCTTTTATCTTTATTCAATATTTAACTAACAGGGATAAAATAATACTCGAGTTGACAGAGTTGAATTTTGGAATGCAATCCAGCGTGAGTACTACGGAGTCGACCTGCATCCGATTAGTGCCAATTTCAGTTTAGAGATCCCCCCTCTTTTGGTTTATTTCGTATGGATTCGATCATCGAATCAAATTCGCTTTTGTACTATAATAGCTGAAAATAGCTGATTACATTGATATACTTTCTTTTAGAAAATTTAATATCAGTAGAGTGGATTTCAATAAAGTTGTAAGAATTATCACAGAATATGTTGTAACTAATATTTTCTTATTTAAAATTAAAGATGATTGTGAATGTGGTTATGAATTACAGGACTTAAGCTACCTTTTTTGGGCTTGCCCTTTGACAGTTACAGAGTGGAGCTGATTCAATCATTGATCAAACTGAATTTATTCCCGCCTTAGTTCGTTTCCTCTATATAGTTATTGCGGAGATAAATATAAAAGTTATTAATTATTTAGTTTTATTTATCAATAAGAATCTTTTACAAATTTAAGTGATTATTTATATTTTTTAATTCAATATATAATCTTTTGCCTGAGATGATCTTTACCTCTCAGATCATTGATCTCAATTCAAGTTGGAACTTAGAGTCGCTATATATAGAGGACTCAGGAAAAAATTTACATAAAAAATTAATTGAACGTGATGTTTCTCCCCGAAGAGGAGTCATCAGAATTTTTAGATCCAGATCATCGCGTGATACTAGATGATCCCTTACTTTGGATTGGAAATCTATACAGGGGACTTTTAAAAAGAAGAAGAATAAGAACAAGAAAAACAAGAAGTCGCTCGAACATTGATACTGTCAGAGTCCCAAAATTTTTCTATGCTTGTATAACATCTTATGTATTATTTAAGTACATAGAAATACAAAATGTAATACACATACAAGTTAATTATCGGCATGTATTGGCAACTAAGCAACTGAAATAAGTTTTTTTTTTAATTTTTTAAATCAGAATCGTCGTTTCTATCAATTTATTTTCAAATTTGCATTGTCTTTTATATTTCCAATCATGATATAATAAATTCCGTTGCAACTCCGAAGCATGATGCAATTTTCAGTGATGTTGCGGCGATCGATAAATAATTTCGCTAAAGACCTCGGGACCACACCAACCAGAATGCATTAACCTGAATTAATACGTTTACGTTTCATTTGCGAATTCAATATTTGTCGACGGATACGCGCCATCAGCAAATATGGACACTCCTTACATCGTCAGACGATATTTTACTTGGAAATAAAATTTGAACTCGTCACGCGCATATCAGGTCTTACGATATAATCATTCGAAGATATTTTCTTGCACACACATACACACTGCTCAGAAACTTTAATTAAATTATTATAAACTACAAATGCCACTATATAAAAAAACCACTCTAACTTTAATTTAATTTTAACATTAAACATTTAATTTAAATGAATTTAAATTCTACAAAACAATGTGAGAAAGTTAGTAGTTTCTACTTGGATGCATTTACTTGAACATATACACAGAGTGTTTCCTATAATTTGATCATAAAATATCTCCGTTGTTTATGATATTACAGGAAGAAGTTGTTCGATTTGAAGGGGCACATATGATAAACATAACATTTCTCTCAAGGTTATATTTTTTTAAGATTTCAAAACCTCGAAGTCTAAAAAATATGACCTTGAGAAAAACTTTTTGCTTATCATAATATATATGTCCCTTCGAATTGACCAACATTCCTTTTGGTGACTTGAGGTATTTTTGGTATTATTATAACAACGGAGATATTTTAAATGATTAAGTTATAGGAAATACTTTATGTATATACAAGGCGTACCATAATTCTTAATTAATATTTCTGGGAGTAAAAAAGAATGAAATTTTGTACTAAAAGTTCCTTTCTCAATTGTGGCTCAGACCATTATTTATCGAGTTATTAAGAGGATCTTAAAAGATGACTAGTCATATTATAAATAGCACTTACACACAGATGATTTACGTGTCATTGACACAGCACTACATCAATAGCTCACTCACGCATGCCACACATACACATAAATTTTTTGTGTAACAATTATGTTTTAATTAGACATTTAAGTGCAATTTTAAGAACTCCAGCTATTTTTTCATGGAAATTACTATTTCGTAAGTACAGATTGCATAGCTTTTATATGAAGCAAATGTTATTACAACGTGATAGCTCTAGAACACTATATTGGACTCAATTTCAAAATTTTTTGTCGTTTTCGGCATAAACTCCACCTCACAAACACGTATTAATGCATATACTTTAATCTTGGAAAAGGATTTTCAAATCAGTAAAAAAGGAAAAAAGTTGTTATATAATTATTATACAAAAATTATTAATTAGTTTAATCGATAATATAGACGACTTTAGAATCCCCTTAAACTTGATTAATCAGATTGCCCAACTGGAATACACAGGAGCGCTACTATAGGATACCAATATGCTATGGGGCTTCTCAATCTTATTATACATTCTCCCGATTAAAATTTTATTATAATTTTTTATATTAATAAATAAATAAATGAATAAATCAGTAAATGTGTAGATCAATAAATAAATAATTTATTCATTTATCTAACCGTTTATTGATTTTTATTTATTTTTTTATTAATTAATATAAAAAATTATAATATAATTTTAATCAGAAGGATGTAGGGGAGACCGGAGCTATATGAGATTGATTATCAAAATGCTTATAACTCAACAAGATATAGCAGGAAAAGCTCTTTTTTTGACTGTAGACTGCTGACATAATATTAATTCGTTATGTAAAATGATTTGCATCACAAGCATTTTAAAAACTAAAAATCAATATACTTAGACTCAAAATTTTTAAAACAAATTAAATAAAGACGAGTCAATGCAGGATATTAAGTGCTAATAAATGAATTTAATATTACAATAATTTCAATACAATGCTATACGTTCCGACTCTCATTAGATCACAAGCATTTTATACATTATATTTATAACAATTTTTAAGAAAATGAAGTTGGTGAGTTTCTTACCACCTATTTTGTTGTCTGACAAATTTTTGACATTATTAATCGCGATATTCTTGTATTTATAGAAAATGACATGTGACTTAGAAGATTTATGTTACAATTAATTAATTATTATCAAATATATAAAATGAGGCTCGAAAGAATCTATCAGTGAAAAATGTAAAAATAAAATATATTTTATTCGTTTTGTTACATTCACACGAAAATAAAGAATTTTCTGTGCATCCGAACAGCTGATGTAGCTCTGATGGGCTTTTTTACATTTTTTTGACTGATTAATCATTATCCTGACAAAGTTTGTGAATCCAATCTCTTTTATTAAAAATGACTCTGTGGAGTAGATTGACTAAAAAATGAAGTTAGGTAACAATTTAAATATATTTAAAGAATACATTTTTAGAGAATATACAATATTATATTTCATACAGATATGTTTTTTCATTTTTCATATAGAAACTACGGTACAAAAACAAATTACTATTTTATGATTAAAATAACTATTTTATTTGAATTAATACCATAATTACTATTATTTCTCAAAATACAGAAATGATATTAAAATAAAAATTATATTTTTTTTATACATGTTGTCCATAACAAATATGTTACTGTCAATCCTAGAACGTGTGACAATCAACTCAAAATATGGAGTTAATTGTCACATTTTCGCAGTTTCATTTAAAATTAAATAACTTATTTTTACGATATGATGAATTCATGAGTAATATTTTTTTTAATCTAAAGGTAGATATATTATAACGTACATAATATTTTAAAATTAGGCATTCACTTTTGTTTAAAAATTACTAAACAAAAACTGTGACAATCGGCACCGGTCTCCCCTATGTACAATAAACGCGAGAAGCTTATACACGCTATGCTCCTGCGTACTTCGGCCAGGCACAATTGATTGATCAACTTTAACAGGCTTTCTACAATAAGTCATTATCTAAGTTTTAAGTTAAAAATAATTAAATTTCTTAACCGTAAGAAATTGACTAACATCAATAAATAATATATAGTTTGGGCTAAAATTGGGAAAGGAACTTTTAGTTCAAAATTTCATCCTCTTTCACTCCCAAAAATATTAATTGAGTCATGGGACATCCTGTATATGTGTGTGTATATACACACACACACACATACACACACACACACACATACACATACACATACACACGCATATACAGGTTCAAAAAGTCCCGGACCGGGTGAATAACTTGAAAAAAAAATTTTTTTTGAAAAAACGCCGAAACACGTGAAATGATTTTTCAAAAAATCTATCTTTTGAGAGGGGTTGCCGCCCCCAATGGGGCACGTGGGGCACGAGGGGGGTTGAAAATATTAAATAGCAACATAGGTCAAGTGGGGGCTCATTTGAAAGGTCTTTTCGAGGCGAATCCAAAACACTACGCAGGACTTTTTGCACATGAAACACACCGTATTTGTTGTCACACATGTACATGAATGGTCGCGTTTTTGAATGCCGATAAAGACACTTGAAGTCAAAAGTTCAAATCATTGAGTCATTATTATTTTACACTTTATGTAACTTTCTTCCCTGATAAAGCTGTTTTGTCGTAGTTCATCTCTGTAATTTTGAAATCAAGCGTCTTTATCGCTGTTTTTGTGGTTATTTTCTTTTTCCTTCAACGTCGTGGATTTTTCCTACATTTAAGATAACATGGCTCCTCAGAGAACACGCACATTTTAAAAATCAAATAACTCCGCCGAAAATGATCGCAGCGCCCTCTATGCGCAGTGTTTTGGATTCGTCTCGAAAAGACCTTTCAAATGAGCCCCCACTTGACCTATGTTGCTATTTAAGATTTTCGACCCCCCTCGTACCCCACGTGCCCCATTGGGGGCGGCAACCCCTCTCAAAAGATAGATTTTTTGAAAAATCATTTCACGTGTTTCGGCGTTATTTCAAAAAATTTTTTTTTTCAAGTTATTCACCCGGTCCGGGACTTTTTGAATACCCTGTATGTATTTAAGTTTTGATTTAGATTGCATATATTAAAATTTCTCAGAATGTCTCAATTATCATACTTTTTCTTTATATTGAAAAAATAATATCATATAAATAGCACTATTCATTTTAATAAAAATAACTGTTATTTCAAATCCTATTAACGATATAAATACGTCATGCTTTTATGTTAATAACATTTTATCTGTTTCAATAATACTGTTATTAAATTAACAACATTATTTCCAATTAAAACGATGCTTGATATATGTATTATTTTGTTCAGTGTATGTACAATATTAATGGATTAACAAAAATTATATATATTTAATTAGATCAAAAAGAAAATCTCAATAATTAATATATTAATAAAAAATTGAAAAATTTAAACAAATTAAATTTTAATACTTCATTTTTTTTATTTAATAATGATACATTTTTTTATTTTCTGAAATTCTTGTTAACATGTAAAATCTTTATTTTGTATATCATGATAAAATCAAACAAACGCTGAGAGACTATAGTTACTATTATAGTATTATAGTGCTATTATATAAAGTATTATAAAGTATTAGCGCACAATTGCCTAACCGGAAGTTTCAAAAGATCAACTTTTTTCTTACGTTAACACAGCGAACAATACGGCTCGTAAAGTGCGCCATGGTTCTCAAGGTGCTCGCCTTCGATAGCATAACTTTAATCGCTCTTTCGCATCTTCAGACGAGATATAACGAAACGACAAAAAGTGGAGTATGCGGCACTTATCTGTCCCCTCCTCCTGCTTTTTCTTCCGGAAACTTTGTTGAAAAGGTTGAGAAGCATCTCATGGTCCCGTGCCGCGGAAACTTGCCGTTGCAATTCAACCAGACGCAACGCCGTAGATGTCTTCCCTTCCGGTCACTTGCCGGTCTACGTGAATGGCTTTTTCGAACGTGATTACGATTCATGCGGTTGTCGCCCCGAAGATGAACGGTCGCGAGACAGTACGTGCTGGTTGCATGTGAATTCGCAAAGTGGGTCATAGACGTACGAACACGGTCCGGGAAATCTCGTGAAGAAATATTTCGATTCACCAAAAGGACGAGGAGTTTGCGACGAAGAAAACGCGCGAACGTCGGAAGTGTGCCGGTGTAATGCATCATACAGATGTAGGTTACATCCTGCTTGGTCCGACTTAGCTGTACTGCCCTTTGTAGCTTGGTAGTTATGACTCCGTTCACTTCTAAAAATATATCGCTTGTCCTGGTAGGTGTAATCAGTTTTTAAATTGTATATTTCTGCAATTTCTTCTTCATCTTATCAAATTCTCGAGAATCGCATTATATATAGCATAACGATCATAAATAACACTAGTTTTAAATGTTTTATGCGAGAGCATATGCATATGAAGATAGTTTTATAGCGAAATTTCAGTTAATATTTATCTATGATATAGCATTTTTTTTTAATAATTTGAATGATGAACAAAGCAGATATTTTCGCTAGAATTTGATAATAATTGAAAAATCAGGGGTATTAGAACTGAACAAATACATTTAGGCGACTACTGTTAGTCACTTCTAATGTGAAATCAAAAGTTTAAAGACATATATAAAATAAAACAAAAATTTAACACTTTTTATTTTCAATGGAATTATTATATGTATTATATAAAAAAAAATGTCTTTTTTTTTTCTCAAAAAAAATCGAACCTAACGAAAATATTTTAATAGCAGATTCGAACTCATCGCCTCAAAATACATTTAAAAAAATGTTTCTTTTTTTGCACTAAAAATTATTTAAAATTTCTAAACTATAGTATAATTATGTGCATAAACCCGCGACCATAGATGCATATTTCATAATACTGTACACTTTGTAGGACAAGAATAAAGAAATATGATTTTTAATTAATATTCGCCAATATATAACAAATAACATCCAAGAAACTTGTATCGTACAAATAATTTACTAATACTCATAGTTTTGCAACAACGGGAAAATTCTTTTTACTCCTGATATTCCGCAATTATTGTACAATTTCACGCTTACATCTCTTAATTCAATATCTATTTTTTCTCTTGCAATCTCCCACATTCATTCTTCATAAAAACTTCCTCTTTGTGTGTTTCTCTTCTTTCTCTACATTTTTTTATAAAGCTTTCTCAGACTCTTGCTTCCATCTAGCGCAACATTCTTTTCTTCATGACTGATGGCCAACGATGATGAAGCGACTAGGAAATTTGTACGACGTTTTCTCAGCATGACGCAGCCAATTCACAGAAGATCGAAAACGCTCCCTTCGGTACATGTGCGTTTCACTGAAAAAATACACTTATATGATTTTATTTTCTATGTTAAAAGAGCTTTGCTCAGCAAAATATATGAAAGCATGGAATTATTTAATTCTTTAAGGACAATAAGAAGTGGCGTGGTTTCTTTAATAATTTAAAATATACGATTATTTTTATTGAATCTTCTCAATGGAAATATAAAATATTTTTATTCAAATGCGAAATATATACATTAGCATCAAACATGTTAACTAACAAAACGCACACTGTGGCGCGAGTGGAAGAGATATTTCTTTTTCTGAGATACACACTAGCAAATGCGAGCAATCCAACTACGCGCATCCGAGACTTAATGGTCCTTTCCTCAGAGAATCGGTAGAGGAGTCCTACGATTTCACGATTCATTCCACGTCCGCGAACGTCTTAGAACAGCGAAAGGCTTTTTACTCCTCGGTAGCTCTCGAATTTGCAATATTTCTCTGGATTACGCGGCCAAGACGGGCCAGGACGAACGCGAGATGAAGATTGCTTACCTCTGAAGCGGATTTGATCTTCAATGAGAGATAAAGAAAGAAAGAAGAAACTGATTAAGCGTAACAACCAACAGCCATCGCAGTAATTATTTTCAAGGAAATATTTGATATTCGAGCTTCTCGTTAAAGAACGTTCTCTCTCATGAAGCTACATTAATAAAGGCATCTCTTTTTAATGACATAATTATTGCACGCAATTTATATGTGCTATTATATGCATTATGAAGTTCTTCTTAATTAACACAAATTTCCAAAATGTAAAATAACATGGAATAAAAATACTATGTTAAATCTCATGTACATAATTAATATAATAATTATAATTATATAACTATAATAACCTTATATATTTTGTTAATAAACATTATTATAAAAACGGAATTAATCCTCTCACGCAATTGTCTTCTTAATGAATAAAAATTATTTACGCATTCTAAATACGCAAATAAAAATATATGAAAATATAATGACCAGAATTGAATTATAGGACTTCTCCTGGGAGAAAATTTAAAATAATAAATTAAAAATAATATAATCGGAGCGCGAATATGACACCGAAGCGTTTAAAATCCACCGATTTGGAACTTGAAAGCGAATCTCGAGTGTCGGCCATTATCGATGTGGAGGATATTGAACGTAGTTCCACGGAGCGATATAGTCTCGTGCTTTAAGACGCACCCCGAATCAATGACGCGATCTACTTGGGCAACGAAGAGAGAAGCGACGAATCTCCTTGAGGACGAGGGAGTCAGCAAATTGGCAAATTGGGCCGATAGCGTGCCGTAGTTTGAGTGGAAACCACGTGTCTTTCCATGTATGTGTACAGGCATAGGCGTGTGTGTGAGAGAGAGAAAGAGTGTCTGTGTGTATGTGATGGAAACCTCCTAATAGCTTCGGACGCTACAAGGATGCAGTAGGTGTGACACATTAATCAGTAGCAGCGTTCACCGAGGTTGGACTCCAGCCACCCGTGGAGCTGAATTCTAAGATATACAACGTGTCTCGCTTAGGTGTTGCGCACTTTCCGTGATTGCGGACGTTGCAGAACAAATAGAAAAGAATGCTTCTCGTTCCAGAGCACCAAGATATTGATAGTTCTTAAGCTATGTGCGATTGAAGGTTTAAAGCATTATAGAGGTGAACACTGCGCACAATTTCGTCAGAGGAAAGTAACAAATTTTTTATTTTTTAATTGTCTAATTTGAAATGACATTACATATATTTTTAAAAAATTTTAATTTGAAATTTAATGCGCAATATATTAATATAGAAAATTTAAAAAATTTGCGAAATAATGTTTTTTATTTATAAAATAAGAAATTTTTTAAGTTTTGAGTGTTACAAATAAATCTTTAATGGTGATATAATCCATAATATATCAATGTAGAAAATTTAGGAAAATGTACGAAAAAAAGGTGTCTCATACATATTTCTAAGATAAGAGATGAACTTCAAAGGAATTTATAATCGTGGAGAAATGCGCAATATCTGCCACTTCGAATATAGCGCCAAATTTCCCATCTCACTGGAATTTCAAGAGGCTCACTTCGTTCTTCTTAGATCGGCACCATTATGAATTTCCGTTTAGATGTGTACGGGATTCCGCGCGTGACATCCTTGGCATTAGCTTGGTAAACGCATCTTCGATCCAAGTAGTAGATGACCTATACCAACTGCTTACGTATTTCTACATACATAATTTCTGCTTTTTATCAAAAAAAAAAAAAAGATTTCTTGAATTTTTATTATTTTATAATTTATTGAAATTGATTTACAAACAAGATATTTGGGATGCGTGTAAGTTTTAATACACACAATAATAAAATGAAGCGTAATAAAATAAAACGGTGTATCCAATGCAGGAGTCGGATATTTTCTTTAACTACGTTATAAAAATTATTTATAACAAATATTCTTCACAACTTTATATGATTTTAAGTTTTATTCAATTTTTCTTCGGATTTTGATCTTTAAAGTGAAAAAAAAATTATTCAATTATGTATTAATATTAACCAAAAATACATTAATTTTAAGTATACCGGATACACGAATAATTAAAGAAATGAAGCTGTACATATATAATATCGATGACGCTTAATATTTTATGTCGTAAAATAAAACATAAAAATGATAAAAATAATTTATATAAAAATCTTATGTAATAACTATATTATTGAATGATTATTATATATAATAATCATTTTATTAAATATTTAATTATAATAAATGTTCTTATTAATTTCAACCAAGCTCATCTTGAAATTAGTAATGTTTTACTGGAAATGTCTTTCTTGTCACGTCCCGTCGTTCAAGATTACACGTTTAGAGCAAAGATAGCAGCTTCGAGAACGCCTAATACGTGAGCATTATGGCACATTTTGCAGGGATGACTAACGCGGTCGTCGAGCATGATAAAAAGCGAACAGACGTGAGGATCGAGAATTTACGTCGCTGCGGCAACGTAGTCCGAACCGATAAATGGTTTGAAGCCAGTCAAAGGAAGTGGGTCCAATTTAAACCGCGATCTGTCCCCTCTCTCTCTCTCTCTCTCTCTCTCTCTCTCTCTCTCTCTCTTTGCCTAGTTAGAATCTCCCATCGCCGAATGGATCTGCGTTATGAATAGTCTCATGAGATTTACATTCCGTCCTGCTTTGAAGATCAATTATGATTGTACGTTATGGCAATTTATCTCCGTTCGCTGGGATAAACTTGCAGTAATCTAATAATCTGATTTCTAGGACATTATCATAAAATTACAAAATATCGCAATTCACGAAAGAGATTAAATAACACACACACACACACACACACGCGCGCGCGCGCGCGCGCATTATTTGGGGCACAGAAATGGAAATTTTATAAAATTTCCGTAAGCTGAGAATTATATAAATTGAAAATAACTGGCAAACATCCAGCATTTTCTTAGAAATTCTGGATTTTATTTTCTGTAAAAGAACCTAATCTATTTAAAACTACATATATAAAAGAGCAATATATATAACAGTACATATATTATAACTTACATTAAGTAACGAGCGTTTCTTGTTCACTAAAAGGATCAAGCAAATAAATTACTATAAAAACAAAGAAAATAATAAAAACTAAATATTTTAAAACCAAGTATAAAGAACATATTTATTAAAAAATCAAAATATTTTTTAAAATCCTATTTTTGATTTTTAAAAATGTAATATTAATCTATTGTAAAAAGAAAAAAATAAGTTTTTCTCTTTAATAAAAAGTTATTTTTTCTTTTTCGGAAGTTAATATTTACGATATTTAAATAACAAGACTCTTTACATTATCACACACCGTTGCATTTAAAAAGTTTTGCAATTATAATAATAGTGATTTAATTATAATTATAGTGTATACACATTAAGCTTTAAACACATTATCCGAGTGCTTCTATATATTGTTTTATCCTTATTGCTCATTCAATGTTAAAAAAAGGTAAAATGATACGCAGTGATATTCGAGTAACGTTTCCGAATAGCCTAGGCTAGTAACTCTAGAAGTTAACGAGGGTTAAAATCTCTACCGTAATGAAGCGGTGTTTATTAAAAATTTAATTAACTTTCCTTAAGCGTCATAAACAATAACTTTGTAATTAGTTTTAATTATCGTTGCCATGTAAAACAGATATAAAATGTATTAGTTTGGTGATTAGAATAATTACGAATTTCATGCGAATAACTAAATTAATATTTCTATACTAATTGCATTATTGTGCGTAACAGTTAGTCATTAAATTACGTTTGATCAATGGAGTATATTATTTAAATTGTGGTGGATAAGAAAGTAATCTCGTAATACATAATATGTAATGACAATTAAAATATATTGCAAAGCATACTTATTTGTAGCAAAGCATACTTTTATAACATGTTATTTATAATATATGATTGATCTCTGTCTCTTTATTTTTTTCAGTATATGCGTTACCGTCGTTGTTCTCAATGTTCACTTCCGTTCACCACAAACGCACAAAATGGCACCTTGGGTGAAAAGAGTTTTCATACACATTCTTCCACGACTACTAGTCATGAGAAGGCCTCAATATAAATTTGAAACTAGCAGGTTGGTATTACATGTATAATTATAACATATTAGAGGAAACCATTCCGACACTTTGTTTTTAGACAATATTTCTTAAACAAAAGGTAAAAATAAAACTTTAAAAACATAAGAACCAACTAAAAAGTGTCTCCTATTAGATCATATAAGCAGTTTTTATAATACTGTTTACAATTTTGCAATAATTAATGTTTTCGTAAGATAAGCAAAAATGAGCATTTGACAAAATAGGCTCCAAAACTGATACAATAGGCACTAATGTTGCGTATTCTTTTTCTTTTACAGGAATTATCTGTATAAAGTATCTATAAATGAATGTATATAAGATTTTTCAAATTCTTTTCATTTTGTTATAAAACATTTTTATTGAATTATATGCATATTTCCATACAGTACAGAAAATTGAAGCAATATTGCTGCAATGTTCCTTATAAAAATTTTTCACCGTTTTTAGATCTCATATGGATCGTTTTTTTAGTCCGTTCCTGCCCTTTTCTTTCACAAGCACTCGCGGTGTATCGTAAGGAATGATAACGAGTATAAACGAGTATTTTTGAGAAAATTGCCCGTTTTTAATATTCGTTTTTCCGCAGATGAACGAGGAACGTATACGCGAGTATCATGAATATTTTTGAATTGTCCATTTTCAATACTCGTTTTTCCGCTATGAATATTTTTTAGTGCATTGTCCGTCAGCTGGTAAGTGAGAACACGTTAATATGTCCCTCTTTTAATAATCATTTATTTATCACATTTATTAATTATTAATCAATTTTACATTAAATAATTAAAAAGTATTTTATTTTAATATTTATATATATAATAATTTTTAAATATTTCATATAATATCTAATAATTTTTAGCTGATCGAATTTATGCCCAAAACGCATACACAGTTTGGATTAAGTATATTAAATTCAATGCATTACACACAAAAACATTTCATACTTCCTCACATCATATTCTCGTAATGAATGCAAGATTAGAATTATATCTATTATTTTATTAATATATTATATATTCACCATTTATTCTTTAATAAAACTTTGTAAACACATTTAATAAATTACTACGTCATTTTATTGTATTTCCAATTATTATTTATAAATCTTTCATGAGCCGTATATTCTGAGATCCCTGTGTGCGCGCGCGCGTGTGTGTGTGTGTGTGTGTGTGTGTGTGTGTGTGTGTGTGTGTGTGTGTGTGTGTGTGAGAGAGGAGGAGGAAGACACGGTAAAAATGTAAAAATTTTAAAAGTTTCTCTTATATCATATTTAATTTTACATAAAAACTAAATATTTCTTATTTCTAATTTTTTTTTAGTAGTAGACGTTTTTATTATTGTAGAATAATATATTTAATCTTAAACATAATAAACAATACTTGAGTTAAAAATTAAGTTTTGGATAAATGCGACATACATATCAAAGTTACCCTAATATCATCATATACTATGTATATGTACATATACATATGTACCATTTGTGGGTGTATATATATGTTTATTAATATATCTATATCTGTATAACATTACATATATTTGTATACAATGTATTAAATATAATTACTTTTGTAAGATGTAATGTATAAGTAAGCACAACAGAGCGAATATCGACATAGGTGTGGCTCAGTGGAAAAGTGGCAGACTTGGAGACCAGGCCTTGGTTCGAATCTCGATAAGAGCGGAGCTGATTTTCTCGTGCTATCGGTTATGCCTTACTACGAATTACGTAATTTCGAGTGGTGAGAACGTGTGAGTGACGAGTGTTAAATGAATATTTTGCATTCGTATACGTTTTTTCACTTCAAATTTACGCAGCATGTATTTATCACTCAAAAATACTCGTAGTGTACATGTTTTTATCACTCAGATATACTCGTGTCCTACAATCTGTTTTAACCACTCATTTTTACGGAAAAGTTTCTGTTTTGCGATTTAAAAACGGAGTCATACTCATTGAGTATAATGCACGTTTTCACCACCCAAATTATTCGTTCGCGCGGACTAAAAACGGGCTAAAAATTTTTATAAGAAGTTGCAATATTGCAGATTGCAATGTAACATTGCAGAGATGTAAATTAACAATATGCCTGCAAAATGTCAGTAATATGCCTGTAATATTCCAGAAACGTTGCAAAACTGTAATTCTTTAATTGTTTATAATAATATCCATACAGCACACAAAAAGATTGCAAAAACATTGCAGAACGATTTCACTGAAACATTGCAATATTGCATGATGATCGCGAAACGTTGCTGAATTATTGTTGCAAAATTCCAACAATGTTAAGATGTCCGCTTTTTGTTGTATTGCAACAAAATATTCCAGCAATATTACAATGTAATGTATTTGGATAAATTTTTTACGAAGACTCTAAAATAAAAACTATTTCTATACATCTCATTAACTTTAATTTTTCTACAAATCATATTTCTAGCGATATGTACTTTCCAAAAGCAATTTTTTATGATAAAACCATAAAATGTTTCAATAAATATAGTATTAATTCTGAAGGATAAATTTATTTGTAAGGATAAAGCATGTATGTGTGTGCCCCAAACAAACTACGCGCGCACGCGAATATTATTTATTAATATAATATAATAATAAATAATATTTAATATAATAATACAATCGCATAATAATACAGTAATTAATATAATAATACAGTCACTTGGTAAGTTAATCATGAATTAAATTAATCGCAGTGATTCTTTTTAATTCGAAAGAGTCAATTAAAATCGATTAAAAAATAACGGTATGAAATTTATTTAACAATAAAGTTCGGGCGCTGGTTTATTCTTGCGTTCACATCAGACAAAAAATAAATGCATCAACGATCACATAATTAATATTTCGAATTAATATTTCGATTAATAAATCGTTTTTAGCAGCTTAATTGCTTATCATTATCTTATCCGATAATGATGCATTGATTGTACCCAAACTCGATATTATGCAATCTTTTCATTTCATATTTAAAATAAATATAAAACTTAGCTAATGAAATCGTTAAATAATAGATCAATAAATTTTTTATTTAAATATAAAATGAATTATATTAATTATTATATCAAAAAAACGACTGTTAAACTAAAAGACTGTATTACATAAATATTGTAAAAACTTATATTTTTATATATTATTATTATTGTAACAATTAGAGAATTACAGTTTTGCAATGTTTGTAGAATGTTGTATTACAAGCATATTATTGACTTTTGTATGTATATTGTTAATTTATATTTCTGTAATATCTCTGCAATGTTACACTCCAATCTGCAATATTGTAACATTGCAGCAATATTGCTTCAATCTTCTGTGCTATATAAGAATCGCAGTGATTCTTTTTAATTCGATACCATTCCGAATCAATTGAAATCGATTAAAAAATGATGGTATGAAATTTATCAATAAAGTTTGGGTGCTGGTTTATTTTTGCGTTCACATCAGGCATAATACATCATCGATCACATAATTAATATTTTGATAAATCATTTCCAGCAGCTGAATTTTAATCGATTTCAATTGACTCGGAGTGGCTTTGAATTAAAAAGAATCACTGCGATTAACTTAATCCATGATTGACTTACCAAGCGACTATATTATTATGTTAATGTGGATAATATTTGTTCGGGGCACGTACATACCTGCTTTATCTTTACAAATAAATTTATCCTTCAAAATTAATACTACATTTATTGGAATATTTTATGGTTTGTTGGAATATTTTATCCTAAAAAAAATTGCTTTATAGAAAGCACATATCACTAAAAATGCTATTTGTAAAAAAATTAAAGTTAGTGAGATATATGTACAGAAAATAGTTTTCATTTTAGAGAAAATTTCTTCGTAAGAAATTTATCCAAATACATTACATTACAATTAATTACATTGCTGGAACATTTCGTTGCAATGTAACAAAAGACATCTTAACATTATTAGAATCTTGCAGCAATGATTCAGCAACGTTTCGCAGCCACTATGCAATATTGCAATGTTTCAGTGAAATTATTTTGCAATATTTCTGCAATCTTTCTGTGATGTATGGGTTTACTTTATGCTGTTCTGCAAGATAAAAATAACGTGATAGTTTTTCAAGAATTTTTTTATATATGCGATTGTCTTCAACTCCAATAGAGTTATTTGACTTTATAAAACAACATTATAAAGATTAAGTTAGTTCATGGTTTATTTTACAGACAGGTGTACCGGTTTACGCCGCACCCCACCTTTAAATTTAAAATCGCATTATGAAAAAACTAAAAAAAAAATTAGAAATAAAACTGATTTAGGAAACTACAACAAGCATTTAAAATGATGTAATATTATCAATAATATAATCACTATTATTTAAACTACGTTATTTGTAAAAAAAATTGTAAGAATTTTATTTTTGCATTCATAGAATTTGTTTTTATAATTTTGATATAAAAACAAGCATAATATACGAATTATGAGTTTGTACTTCTTTATTTAGCTAAACAGATTATGATTTTATTAATATTAATAAAGTGCAATAGTTAGTTTCTGAGAAATAAGGGGATGTTGCTTTCGGAGAATTATGTCAGTATCAGCGACTTTTCTTTCTCGACTCAAAGACATGTGAATTTATTATTTATTCCTATTTTCTTAATTATCATTGTGATACGAAGTTTTCTTAATTTTTATTTTAATGTCGAGAGAAATTTTAGTTTCAAATTTTTTTATCAATATGTTTAGTATTAAAAATTAAAAAAAATATAGAAGGTATTAAATTTAAAATTAAATAATCGAGTTCTCGAAATTAAAAAACAAAAATATAATGTACGGACAATGAGAGCTTTACACAGCGCGGGAATTGTTGCGCAATAGCATAACTTCAACGATGTCCAACGGTTCTGCCGACACATATATTATGTTCTACGACTTTGCTGAAGATGGTTTGAAGTAAACCGAAATGTATGAATTAAGTCTGTATTGAAAAGTCATTGCTTCTAATATATTATGTGAAGAGTTTGTTATTATTATATAAATTGCGCAACAACTCCCGCGCTGTGTAAAGCTCTCATTATCCGTACATTATATTTTTGTTTTTTAATTTCGAGAACTCGATTATTTAATTTTAAATTTAATACCTTCTATATTTTTTCTAATTTTTAATACTAAACATATTGATAAAAAAATTTGAAACTAAAATTATCCGTACATTATATTTTTGTAAAGTATTAAATGTTCATGAAATCCTAGTAAATCGTTATTTTTGTGTATTATTTGCGCACTAATGATAACAATCAGGGATTTCATTAGGCGAGATTGCGCCGTAACAATAATGTTATACATACTTAGCACGATTATACCTTATATTCTACTCTCAGTGATCGCACCGTCAGCTAGTCCGCTATTTTCCAGAACATGGCACCCGCATTAAAATTCCGCGCCCAATTGTCTATGTTTGCAGGTACACTTCCGGCAGAGTGCTAATGAGGACCGTTAGAGGAAAGGAGAAGACTTGCTATTATCCTTACCATCCGTCGACTCAGGAAGACAGTGAAGAACATCTCACACCCAAAAGATTCCATAGCCGTCCTCCGTCAAAGGAAGATCTCTCGCCTTCTAGGTATTTACGACAATACAGAATACTTTTACTAATTAGCTTTGATTCTTATATTATCGTTGAGATTTATTATTTAATGATCCATTATTTTGTTCAAGGTGCGTCCCAAAATTTTCCCAACTTTTAAATAAAACAACAACGGTTTACTTTTTTTTTCAAATTCAAATTGTTTATTCAAAGTAGTCCCCGTCGGACTCAATACAACGTTTGGCACGATCTAAAAGCATTTCAAATGAGTGTTTTATGTCGTTCAAAGGCACGTCCTTCAGAATAGTGGTACAAGCCCTTTGGATGTCTTCTACGTCCACATACCGCTTTCCTTTCATGGACAAATGCATTTTGCCGAATAGGTAGAAGTCACAAGGTGCCATATCAGGCGAATACGGGGAATGGTTGATTGTTAAAATGTGATTTTTAGTCAAAAAATCAGTGACAAGTGTCGAACGGTGAGATGGCGCATTATCGTGTAACAAGCGCCAACTTCCTCCTTCGCGATATTCTGGCCGAATACGACGAATGCGGTGCACCAAACGCTTCAAAACGCTTACATAGAATACAGCATTAACTGTTTGGCCTGCTGGAACGAATTCTTTGTGCACAATACCCTTGGAATCATAAAAACTTCGATGGAATTTTCGTTAATTGTCGATTTTGGGCGACCTGTATGTGCGTCGTCATTTATGTCCTCACGACCGTTCTTGAATCGCGTATACCACTCATAAACACTGGCACGGGCTACACAATTATCACCATAAACTTGTTTCATCAAATTATGGGTTTCGGTAAATGTTTTACCAAGTTTAAAACAAAACTTAATATTGGCTCTTTGTTCGAAGTTCATTCTCGTACCGATGTATACAACATACTGACACTTGAGACGCCATAACTTCGTTTCCACTGAACCAAATGTCATGAAATTTTTACTGGAAGTCAGCTAGGGATGTACCTTTCAAACGCGCAATCGAACACACGGATGGCACCACCCGACCTATCCCTATTGAAAAAGTTTGGAAAATTTTGGGACGCACCTTGAAAATGCGTATATATATGTATATATATAATTATAAATATATATTTAAAATATCTTTTTGTCCAAAAAAATTACTTAGATAAAATTATAATTATAACAAATAAAAAAGAAGGGCTACGAGCCAAATAATAACATTTAAAATTCAAATAACAAACATATGTTTCGTCATTTTCAATGTACAAATAAAATAAACTTAATTTTGAACAAATGACTATTTGAAGGCATGTAATCATAAAAGAAATAGGACATTAACATGATTTGTTATCTCTTAGACAATACCTCTAATAAATATCTATCGCCACAGTTGGTATGTAATTGAGTCATATTTTATAGTCATTTGGTGAAGTTGCAGATAATAATCAAGAGATCTGTTAATGGAACATAATATAACTTAATAAAATTCAGTATACAGTCATAAAAAAGTTGTAATTAAAACAGTTACTGATATATAATTCAGTTTCAACTTATTTATTTAAATCTTGCTTTTGCATTTTAATGTGAACCATTTCTAATATCAATCTTTTATGATGGTTCATTATCTAAGTTAGATTCTTTAATTTTTATTCACATCATTCTGTGTGTTTTAAAAGAGGCGTTATCATTAGGTGGATAAGATTATTCTACTATCCCATTCTTATTTTTACCGAAAAAATTTTGTCAATGCAATTAACATTTTCTTAAGCAATGGCTATCCATTCCAGTTTATTTTTTTCATCATACAAAAAAGAATAAAATATATCATATTAACAATTCGAACATAATACATGAAAAAATTCACACACTAAAGAAAAATTCTTTTTACCATTCCTTATGTAAAATCAATATCTGAAAGTTTCTTACCGATAGCAATGAAATTCAATTATAAATTCGTCTTTACCATTCCAAATATTCTTAAAAGTTTAAAAAAAAAAGAAAAGATCAATTCGAATTATTATCCAACCAGAATATGGTTCATAAAATATCATGTGAGAATTGTGAGACTAATTACATGGGTCAAACAAAAAAGAAATTAAAAACTAGATTGCATGAACACATTTCAGATATCAACAAAAAAATAGAATCCCCATCGGTTATTACAGAACATCGAGTTAGTCATAATCACAATTTTAATTGGAAGGAGGTAAAAATCTTAGATAACGAACCATCATATAATAAAAGATTGATATCAGAAATGGTTTACATTAAAATGCAAAAGCAAGGTTTAAATAAATAGGCTGAAACTGAATCGCTATCTGAATCTTATTACGAAATTATAAAATTACTCTCCCCCTCTTAATTCATTTCCTATTCCTTGTTTTCTCTCTCTTGCTTCTATCTTTCCCCTTTCTAACTTTATCCTCACTATTCTTATCTCACATACAGCCTTCCTTTCTCTCTGCTCCGTCATTTCATTTCATAATGTCTTAGAACGGCGAAGCATCTTAGAATTCTTTCGCATTTTGTCTATTTGTACATGTGTTGTTTGATGATATAAAACTGACTATATTAATTGACACCATTGGAGCGAACAGTATGACTTAAAGTATAATTTAATTTTTATTTTAATAATATATGAAAAGAAAGAGCATAAAGAATCACAGCACAAGATGTAGTTAGTGATATTTAATTATTCTTGCATTACGAATTACAATAAAAACATTAAACTTCATTTTTATATAAATAAGCATAAAAATAGCCGAAAAATATGTGATACAATCAATAACAACACATAGTATCACGACAAATTTCTATCTGTGAAATGAGTATATTTGTAATTCATCGATTATTTTGCTGTAAAACAGGTAATGTTTTCTTTATTTTATACTCCGTTTTAAAAGATATTAATAATTAAATAAATTATTGTAAATTAGAATCTGGAAATTCTCGTTCTACACTTTTTACTACATGACTTCTGACGTTCTAACATTATTATATGAAGCAGCGTCGCTTTGATGCAAACATGATCTTTACAATTATAACACACAAGGGTTGAATTTGATTCCAACTTGATGTAACTCTGCATCTTAAGAATATTATTAATTTTACTGAAGATGGCCAGATTGTGGCCGAAACGTTTAATGTTTTTATTGTAATTTGTAATGCAAGAATAATTAAATATCACTAACTACATCTTGTGCTGTGGTTCTTTGTGCTCTTTTTTTTCATATATTTTTGAAATTATAACCACATTCATTTTTAACATTTTTTATTTTAATTTTTATTTCATCTTAATTTGTGTATTTGGTAATTTGATTGAGACCGTCTTATATTGATATACATTGTTATTATCTTTTCTATATTAGCATTGGTTATAATTTAATTGCGACTTTCTTATCATATATATATATATATATATATATATATATATAAACTAAACTATGCATATGTGTGTGTGTGTGTGTGTGTGTGTGTGCGTGCGTGCGTGCGTGTGTGTGTGTGTGTGTGTGTGTGTGTGTGTGCATAATTTAGTTTTTTCTGTGATTTTATATTTTCAATTATATTATTTTAAATTGTGTATTTTTTGTAAATCGATTCGGACCATTTCAAAAGAACATACTTTGCTATTATATATCAGTAACTGTTTTAATTACGACTTTTTTATGACTGTATACTGAATTTTATTAAGTTACATTGTGTTCCATTAACAGATCTCTTGATTATTGTCTGCAACTTCACCAAATGACTATAAAATATGACTCAATTGCATATCAACTGTGGCGACAGATATTTATAAGAGGCATTGTCTAAAAGATAATAAATTATTAGGTGTTGGAATTAATTCGTAGCGTTTTACAAGTGATGGGAAGTACTTTCATTAATGTATTTTTTAATGCTCATGTGAAATAAATAACATTCTTTCATTAAAAAACGCTACGAATTAATTCCAACACCTAATATGTTAATTCCTATTTCTTTTGTGATTACATGCCGTTAAATGGTCGCTTATTCAAAATTAAGTTTACTTTTATTTGTACATTGAAAATGACACGATCATTATCCAAACATATGTTTGTTATTTGAACATTAAATGTTATTGTTTAGCTCGTAGCCCTTCTTTTTTATTTGTATTGATTTATTTTTTTCATATTATTACTTATACTTTATAATTATAAATTTAAGCTTGAATAAAATGGCACTAAAATACTCTCTTTTTTATAATAACAGTGACAAAAATGTTGCTCACGATACTAGAAGTAACGAGCAAGGAACACAACTAACAATGTCTCCGATTGTTTCAGCCTTACAGACGGTGCAAGATTTGGAGGCAGCTGCTTGATTCATGGCCCTCCGTTACCACCGTTACACACTGAGTGCGAAGATCTCTCGGTCTCCGGAGACGCAGGCATAGAGGAAGTCAAGAGTCCCGCGCTGCGCAGCCCACCCGTCTTCTCACACTCCCGTTGTCCACCGGAGGTGCACAGATCCTGCATCTGCGTACGCTTCATTGCGGAGCATACCAAAATGCTGGAAGACTCGACTAAGGTATAAAATCTATTGAAATAAATAGAGAAACATAACATTTAATAAAAATTTTATTTTATTTTCGATTATTGTTTTTTTCTTATACATAATAGGAAAGACCGGGCCCCACAAAAGTTTCGTACTTATAAAATCTTTTTATCTCATTTTTTTATATAGAAAATTGTGTATTAAAGAATTACGTATATTTAAAAATATAAATAAAAATATTTTATGTATTGATTTGATAAATATTAATTGATTTTTAAGGAAAAAATAAAAATGTATTTTTTCAAGAATCACCCAAGATGCCTCATACCTGAGGCACTATGGATTACACATTAAAAGTTTAAGCTTATAAGTTTAAGAAATAACAGTGATAAAAGTTGAAAAGAAATTTTAATTAACTTACACAGCCTCAGCATAGTCATTAATATGATAAAACATAATTACAATTATTAACTATAATTATTAATTAATAGAATAAAAAATTCATAAATAAACCTATATTAATCAATGAAGAGAAAAAACTTATGAAGGTAAAATAAAATTAAATAATGTTTAGGCTTATAAACTGCCATTCTAGCGTAGGTATAAATTAGTTTGTTTTCTCATGTATACTTAGTATGACCGATGGTGCTCCAAACATTTTTAGAGCCGGATCATAGTTGGATATTCATAGTCGAATCTTATATTTATAACTGTCTTAAGTACAATCTTAAGATGCAATGAACCAATCAGATTGATGTAACATCTGAAGGGACAATATCTAGGTGAATGCCTGAAAACATGAAGGCTTTTAATATATATCTAAGTACATAAAACAATTTTTATTTAATTTTTTTGTGTCAAGATGGCGACGCTGGAGCTCTGCAAGTGAGATCGCGTTTTTCTCATAGACCTCCGGTACTAGCAGAAGTGCCGTACACTAAGGACAAAAAACAAAATTTTTTTATAATCTACATTAAATTTGCTAGAGAACACGTATATGTTAAAATATTGATTTTTGTAGAAATGATGAATATGTGAATACAAAGTTTCATTTTTATCCAAAAAAGTCAGTAAAAGAGTATTTATAACAAAACAAGTTTTTAACCGATCGTAAAAATTATGTGTACTTCTCTAGAGAATTTAGTTTAGCAACTTCTATAAAAATTTCAAGTAGATTGGATAAAATTTGTTAAAGTTATGCTGCCAGCTAATTAGAAAAACGTGGTTTTGAGAAAAACGTGTTTAAAGTTTTGAGTAATATTATTTCATATTTAATTATAGAAAATTTTAATTTACCTTTAGTCTGCGATATCTACACCATATAACTGTCCTTCCACATTAATATTTGCTTCTTCTTCCTGTAAAGGATGTGGAGACTCTACAAGCGTTCTTAGTGGCATCCGTAAACGAGCGCTCGGCGAACTTGACGCGGTACGCGTCAGCTTCGACGCAGAAGTTATAGCAATCGTGACCTATAGTCAGTTGTAACACACACACACACACACACACTTGCATAATTTCTATTATACTTGACAATCCATCATTGAAAATGCAAGTTGCGATATTTGCAGCAATGTCGACTATTTTTTTGCCACTTGAAGACGTTTTTGGAACGACCACACAATCGAATTGAAGCTTTCGTTGCTATTTTGCGTAAAGCCACTTAAGCAACGATTGAGTAATTCATCTCTGCTCAAATCCTCATACACTGGCTTCACAGCATCGAAAATTTTCTCTGAAAGAAGCGTTTTATGCTGGTAATCATGTAAATTATCTGAAGTCTTCACTTTCTGCCACGAGCATCACGAATCCGCACCGCTCGGGCACTTATCATGTTGCAGCATTTCATTCGTCGAAACTTTGTGATATAGAGTTGTCCAAATGTCGTTCCGCATTTTTTTGATGGAATCCGAATTTCGACGAATGGCCAAGCCATAATATATGGTGGCTCGTCGATTAATACGTTTCTGCACATGGTCGATGCATTCTTTTTTACAAACTGTGACATCTGCAAAAAATAAGATTTAGCATCTAAAATTCCTTTGAATGTTTTGCTGTCTCCATCGCCAATGTAATTAACATATTTAACATTATGAAGATCTTCGGAATGTGAAAACATCTCGATAACTGCATCCACTTCCATCTTTGCAGCTGACTCGGTATGATTCGCTTGGCAATGCTCCGAATGTGAGTTAGTCCATTCTTCATATTCTGCAGTCTTTTTTCTTTATCCAAAAATCGCAGGCCTTCGAGTATTTCGATTTAACACAAACATCAACAATTTTGTTAGTACCACTCGATGAGCGTGACTAATCCATAGAGCGACGAAAATCCTCGCTTTCTTCACATCGCCATACAATTCCAGATACAATAATTTCATTATGTCCTTTTACTGTAGATAGTTTCTTCTCCTCTTCAGCTGCTTTCTTAATACATTTCGAACTAAGCTTCCGTTGCGACAAAAAATGTTATTAATGATACAGTCATAAGATGATTGAAAAATTGTCCGTAGCAGATCCATAAACGCACAAAACTTAACAATACCATTTAAACCAATTCCCAATAATCGCATTGCAAATATATTATTCAGCAGTTAATCTCGTATGCATTATTATTAATTAAGGGAGAAACTACTTATGAAACTATTTATGTAAACTTTTTCACAACTTTCACAAATAATTACAATTTGAAGTCTAAACAACGCTTACTCGCTTCTGTAAATGTCATTTTTCCCGCAATGTTTACAAGAATATCAGAAAAAGCAGAAAAAACTGAAACAAAATTTATCAACCGATAGCCAAATGATTCATTAATTTCAATGTCATAATCGATTTTAGACAGCTTCAATCTCTTTGCCGATGTACTGACGCTTTCAAATTCTCTTTCGATTCACCTATTTGAGATTTTACTTTCGTACAAGTTCTCTTCTTAGTTATAACTTTCTTTGAATTTTTACACTTTATTACTCATGATGATAATTATTAGAAAAACTGGACAGCAACAACAGCTATTCGAAAGCACAGAACATATATTGTATAAGATCGAGAGTGTCGTTTCAATATACTTGTTATACTGACAGTTATGTTTCAAATCGAAAACTAGTAACACTATCTAAAATGACATATTAAACTCACCATTCATCGGTGATTGATATTATCCTATAAAACGCAGAAACCTTAAACTATTATGCGCTCCTTCGATGCGTTTAGATGGCATACCGAGATTTTTTTAAAAAAATCGCTGCAAAACCACTTTAAAAAATTTTTTATGTATAAAACCAATTGCATTTTATTTTCAAACTTCTAAAACATCATTTCAGACAAAAAAATCAAAAAATTTTTTCGATTTTTTGAAAATTTTCACTAGATATTACCCCTTAAGACATTACTTAAGAAAGTCTTAAAATAAGGACGGACTGTGAATACTGTTCTTAATATGGAAAATATGACAAAATATATTATACATCCAAAAAAAATGAGTAATAGTCGTGATAGATGATATTTGTAGTATAGTAAGATGAGAAAAGATGCATAGAAACTTATACCTGACCTTTTAATACCTGACCATATATCTTTTATCATAAAAACAATATTAAAGTTTTTTAAATACAATTTTACAATTATTTTTGCATCACAAAAATCCTTAATAGAGCGTTCTGAAACAACGGAGTTTAATCATTGCCATTCAGATACGAAGAATAGGCAACAAAGTAACAATCGTATAATACCAATTATATTAATCTAAATACTTTGTATTATACTAAACAATTATCAATTTATGATACCAAGTAATTCATAATGCCCCGGTTTTCCCTAATATAATGTGTGCGTGTGTGTGTGTGTGTATATGTGTGTGTGTTGGGGGGGGGGGGGAGGTTGTGTTTGTATGTATCTACATACAACTGTATGTAAATATCTTAATTTGTAATTAATTAAAATGAGTATTACGGTTCAATTGAAATAAATCAACGCAATACATTAATACCAATTAGAGCCAACATAGGATGTTATTATTGTAAAATTTGATTTATTTATAAATCACAATTTGTTACAATTGCAAAGGTTTCGATCCAATTTCGGATCCTTATCAATGCTAATTGTGTAAATTGAATTATAATTAAAGATGCTAATGACAACTAGAATTAATCATCTGGGTGTAATAATCAACAATATCACTGCGCTTCCTGGTACACTATGTAGCAATTTATCAAATCATTATTTTCAGTTACAATAGAAATAAAATTTGTAATAACTTACATAAATGTTGAAGTTTTTCAGCAAATTTTTAAGCTATTAATATGTTGAAGAAACATTGAGGAGCAAAACATCACCTAAACATGATTAAGCTGCCATATGTTTTATCCAATAGTTCCATATCATTCTGTAGATTTAGATTTAATATTTAATATTTTTTCCTTATCTAAAATAAAAAACTTATCTCCAAAATAATCTTTATTAGAAAATAAATTAATGGTCTAATCTACGATACGGAACGATATAAAGTATTGTACTGCAGTATTGCTGCATCAGAAAATGCAATGACATCATTGATACATCATTACCTCCAGCTAGCTAATTCCAATTGTCATTAGCATCTTTAATTATAATTCGATTTACGCAATTAGCATTGATAAGGATCCGAAATCGTTTGCGATTGTGACAATTTATGAATAAATCAAATTTTATACTAACATCCTATGTTTGGTCTTATTGCATTAATTTATTGTATCTTAATTTATATTTTATATGTATTTTATTTGCGAATCCATTTCCACGCCCAAATCCATTTCCTTTTTTTTTTAAATTATGTATAAAATTTGAAAATTTGATTATGTATATGTATAAAACTTGAAAATGTCTTCGTTACTATAAATCGAAAATATTTCCATGAATCAATCAAATCATTCTCTCTGCGCAGGTAAAAGAGGATTGGAAGTATGTGGCGATGGTGCTAGATCGCCTGTTCCTCTGGATCTTCACTCTGGCAGTTTTGGTTGGTACTGCAGGCATCATTCTACAAGCACCAACTCTTTATGACGATCGAGTACCCATCGACAAGAAATTTAGCGAATTCGCTACCACAACGGTGGTGAAGTGTCCGCCCCAGTAGTCCACGCCTGAGCCCTGCACCGTAGAGAAAAACTAAGGACCAAACGCCTGGACCTGGTCTTAGGAGTATTCGCAAGCTCATCTCCTTATCCTTAATGATGAAATTACGGCAAAAGGGCTCCGATTTTGTAAAGAGTGACCGAAAGTATACGATCAACGATTTTAAAGACGACGTGTGGGACGTTAAGCTCCTTTTAGAAAAGGATAAAAACCAGAAGAATGAAACATATTGTTTGTATAGAGAGAGAGAGAGAGAGAGAGAGAGCGAGAGAGAGAGAGAGAGAGAGAGAGAGAGAGAGAGAGAGAGAGAGAGAGTATCGATAAAAGGGTGAGAATCGTCTCGAAAAAGAAGACGATGTATGTCGTTATAAAATCTTGAAACGAGAGAACTTGGGGCGACATCGCGTCGTCGCTTGAACAAATTGCACTTGGTATCTCCTAAACAGGGACACATCACTCGCGTGATGGACGTGAGATTCGCAAGAAGATTTACGTACCTACATAGTCTGCTCAAGTAAATTGTAATACGAAGCTGCCACTATTTAATCGGGTAACACATCAGGCTGACGGACGTTACGATGTAACACTGTATAGTATAATTTTAATGTTCCAGAAATAGGGACTAAGCGCGATGATCGAGCTTCCGATCTCCGCCTGTCGTTCGTCTAAACGCACGCGAACGGGCATTAAATTATCATTCGAATAAAATTTGGAATAATAAATCTCGACATGAATTGAAGCTAACGCGAAATTAATTAATGTCATATTTTAGTCTACGTTGTAGATTTATAATCTAGAACGAAGCAGCCTACAAAGATAGCTTTGATTGTTGATGACGTCGTGGTTGCTGCAGCATCTTGCATGGTTTACAATGAAGACTCAACGCCGTAACAAGCGTGCAAAGATTTTTCTTTTTTAAATGATTTTTATATTAAACGCGATGTATCAATAACTCTATAGCTTGTCGCTGCGTGTGCAATTTACTGAAGCTTGGAGCTTGCAAGCTTCTGCATTATAATAAAATGCGAATAAGAAGCTGCAGTACATCATCGCAATACAATTGACAACAATCCATACGCAAACAATATTTCACTCGAACGACGAAAGTCGTGTTTCGCGAGCGTTTTGTTTTTTACAACGCGGGCTGGGAGTCGCTCGCATTTACGCGAATTAATTAGGTAACCGGCGCGTAGTTAGCTCGTCATACGCAGACCTTAGGGTGTATCCTTACTCGAAATGTATAACCAGTTAATAATTTTAGAAACATAACCGTTTATACGAGCATAATATATACATACATATATAAAAGCAACGGACGATGGCGCGTCGGTAGCGCGAAATACTATTCGACTGCATGTACTATCCTAAATATTTAGTCAATTTCCTTTCTTTTTGCTAATTTCTTTTTATTATTAATGACTATACTTCTATAATTACAATCTTTCTAATTTTGCATCTATTATTAATTCTCTCATTCAACGCTTCTTGATCTCTTTCCCTTTTCCGATAAGCAATGTAAATATCTTTATTCGTACGCAACATTATTTCTTGTTCTCTTCGCTGTTCTCTTTGTAAAGAAGAGAATGCATATCTTGCGTCGCCGACGCATCTCGTGTTACCTCTCAATAAGATATATTGTACTTTATAACGAAAAACGAAACACATGAGAGTATGATAAAGAATAACCGATAGTACGGTAAGAACAAGTAAAGCATACGAATTCTAAAGCTGATAGTTGTAGGGAATTGAACAACCATTGACGCCGTTGTTCAATACCGTAGTTTGTGGTTGTTGTCACTGTGAGTCGTCATTTATTATTTTCGCCCTTTTTCGTTTCCTTTTATAGGCAAAGCGTCACGTACGATATTTGTCATTGTGGTTAAACGATCGTCTGTCGCGAATCGTCCGTGCGTGTAAGCACAAAGATAGTCGTAACTGAATCATGAAACAAAATTTTGATCAACCTACAACTACGACTCACGTTTCACGATTCAGTTACGGTCATTTTTGTGCTGAGGCCGTTATTCGCGAGAAATGTTAATTAACGTCGGAGAATTTTGGATCCTTTTCCTGTCTAATTTGTTGATTTTTCACGTATTTCGAAAAATTCGGGAATGAAACTTTTTCTATAATAATTCAATTCTTGTAATTTATTACAAAGTTGATGAGGACACTAATCAACGTACTATTAATTTATACAGGACAGTTTAGAACTTTTATTAATTTAAAGTGTTTGAAAACACTTGATTGACCATTTTCTTATAAAATAAAATTAATTCGATTTTATTCTGTGACGTTTTTATACATAAAAGAATTAATTTTTTCTTTTAATAAAACAAGAGAATTCACGATTGATTTTGCCTTTTAAATTGACAATTAATATTCGCATCGATATACTCAATTCTCCGACGTTTTTAAGACTTTTACAGTGAACTCGATTGAACGCACTAGTTCATATTAAAGCCGTTG
Source organism: Acromyrmex echinatior (assembly GCF_024713525.1). NCBI lineage: Eukaryota > Metazoa > Arthropoda > Insecta > Hymenoptera > Formicidae > Acromyrmex > Acromyrmex echinatior. The sequence continues at coordinate 2,179,427 of NC_141864.1, forward strand.
CACACTGATCTCAGTGAGAAATGACAATGGAATCGACATCAAATCGATGTCAATTCGACGTCGAAATCATGATTCGACATCGATTTCATTGTCATTTCTCACTGGAATGTAATCTATGTAAAAGTAAAAAAAGATGCAAATCTTTTAAATTATAAGTACAGATTTTACTTAACACCTAATAAAATGAAGATTCATGATTTCATGGTTTAATCCGTTTTTATGTTTATATTAAACCCGTATTTTTAAGTCAATTTGTGTACGGCTTTAATGTGCATCAATGCACATTAAGTGCATCTAATCGAATTCACTTTAGTCATAACTAACGAGTAATAATTTTCGTACATTCTAGATATAATATTGTAGTATGTTGGACTGTAAATATATACATATTATTACGGTGAGGGGAAAAATAAAAATTCCCCATTACTACTGCCATTAAAATGCAACGCCCGTACTTTAAGAGCGTTTTTACGCCATCACTCGAATGACCATCGATCGTCCTTCGTAAAGAACAATTTCCGGCATACGATTTTTCTTTCGTTCACCAATCGATCGAGGAGAGATCGGATCAACGAGAAAGTAGAACTTCATGACAGTAACTTCTTCTCGAAACTCGGACGAATTTTTCTCTCTGACTGATTACATTGCAGCGATCGATACCGATCGATCTATGCCGGATATTGTACAAAAGTATATGCCATTCGATTGAAAATCGTCCAGTGAACGCCGAAGCGTTAAGGAAATAAAGAGGCGTGCACTTAGTATCGTAGACTCAAGAAATTATTCTCCTAGCAAGAGAAAACGAAACAAATCTACTCCGCACTAGATCGTTAGGAAAACAACGCACACATTTTCTATGATAGAGCTAGATGTATTTACTTGTTATAAAATGATATGATCGTTAATATTCGCGTCAACGACGATTGTAGCAAGTATGGCATTTAATTTCTAATGCGGTGAGACAATATGTTAAAATCCTAATTTCAACTTTAGCTTTTGATGAATTATTAGAAAAAATAAGAAATCAATTTTAACTAACTCCTTGTTTTATCACACAATTTAATTGTTATATAAATATTATATTTAATTATTGGTTGTGTTCCGAGTTATCATCATTTGTCCTCGTTGTTTCATCAAATAAAGAAAGATAAAATGATACATCATGCGCTTCATGCGTATTTCGGAACCCATCATATATATTTTATTGCAACAGCGATAAAAAACAATAACGCCGCTTGGAATTAATTTAATTAAATAATAACGGTATCTGAATTTAACAAGTAATTAAATATTAACATAAGAATTAAGAATATAAAGATAATTCCATTTTTCTATCAGAATATAAAATATTGAAAAATTTTAAAAAACAAAAAGTTTTAGAGAAAAAAATTCCGACAGAAACAAATTCGCTATTAAGATACTTACAAGTTGAATAATTTACAATAAATATAATGATTCTTCTTCTACAAGTGCCATACGTTGTGACCAGCGTGTAGGCGTCTCCCTCTCATAAACCTGTGGCCACACACTTGTACACAAGGTATATGGAAACCTACAGTTTAAACATCGATTCCGAACGATAATTTTTGGAAAGAAGTTTCCAGGACAAATATATTATTCAGTGGTTTGTCATTGCCTTCCGAAAGGAGCTATGAGCGTACGAAAATTTTCGGTTCTGCATCGAACCCGGGATCTTTGGTATAGCAGACCAGAACACTGTCTGCAACACCATGCTTGTGCTCAATATAATAATTACATTTAATAAATTGAAAAGAGATTTTAATTTTATAGATTAAATTCATATTAGTTATGTCTAATAGCTATCAACTTTCAATAATTAATTAGAAATTAATTTTCCGTAATTTTTTATTTATTGTCACCAACATTAATGAAAAGCAAAGGAGTTGTACTTACGCTACAACCTCCTGCAAACATACATCGCCAACTGCGAAAATCACGTCGATGTGATCGAAATACTCGATCGATAGAATGATCTTAGATTACGCGAGTCAAGATCGAATGAGAGAAAAATAGAGCGAATGAAGTATGTGCATTTATAGGTAATAAACTATTTAACTGGATAATAAACTATAACAGAATTAAGATGTAAATACTGTGTAAATAATGAACGTAGCGGTAAATAACAGCTATAAATGGATTGGGTCTTTTTTACGATTTTCAAATAAAATTGATACTTTTCCGAAAAATAGCATGGGGCTTTTTAATACTCGTCATACTCGTAATAACATTATGTATATTGTATATCTCGCAATTTTTAAAATAATTTTAATCTTTTGTTATCCAAATATAATACGAGTATATTCAATTCTCATTTGATTAAAGCGATAGAAACATTTTTACCAGAAAATGACTAATGAATTTGAGAAAATAATTCATGACATGTTAGCATTCTCTAATTGTTTTTAATACTAAAGTACGTTTGATTAAATTCTATTTATTGACTGTTCTCTAAGGAAGCTATTTATTACTTATTAAACTTAAATAATTAATTCACACAATCTTCATTCTTTTTTTGTTATAAAAAATAAAATTTTCACTGTATAAAAATAATTTTCAGCAATAGGAAATTATCCATTTGCAAAATCCACTTTATCAAGGTAATTACTGAAACGCTAAATCAGCAAAAGACTCATGAGATGAAAATATATCTTTTTATTTGTCACAATTTTTGTCACATATGAAATTCTGTGTAATCAGTGCAATGTTAATCTTTCGTCACGACGTAATAACTATATCGTAATACATTTTGCCTTACTGCATTACTTACATTTATATCAAATTTACAAACGATAGATTACTTAACAAGTTATTACATGATTCTTTTCGGTAATTCATTTTTCAACAGCAATTCGCAATTAGTGCTCGGTACAGAATTATTGAAAATTCAAGCGCTATTAATTAACGTTTGGTCATGATAAAAAGAACGTCAAGCGTACAAAGGATTGAACAGAATCGCATTAAATGCACTGAGCGAAATTCGCTGTATTCGGATGAAAGAAAAATAAAGAGAAAAAAAGCGCTCAATGCAGAAAGGCATAAATATAACCAAATATAACGAATCTTTTTGACGTACGTTTGAAACGAATACGAAATTAAAAACCACAGAATTCGATAAAATTGCATTTGTTTGTTTGTTTGAAATCTTGCACAAAATGTTAACAATTTTACTTTATTGTGCTGGTGTACATATGCGATCGTTTTAGAATGTCGACAACGCGCTCACACGCAATACTGATAATAATACGTCTGATAAAATTGAGTGAATTGTATGAAGACAATAAACGATCGATATACCTTTTCCACGTAATTAATTGAAGGAGTTATTTACGAAATAAGACGTATCCTTCGAAGCGAGGCTTTCGAAAGTAAAAGAAAATATTTCTTTGTATTGACATTAAATAATAAATTGTCATTAAATAAATTATTATTAATAATTACCTTAAGAAAACTATAGCATTTCAATTTATAGATCTTCTTTGTAAGAAACATAATGTATCTTTAATAAATTGTAATTGTTGACGTAGTAAAATTGTGAAAAAAAATATTTATGTGTAATATTTATGTGCAATTTAATTCGTTAGAGATATATATATGTCTTGTTTCAAAAATAATACCTGCAATATATATATATATATATATATATATATATATATATACAAAAGATCGGAAAATAAAAACATTTTTAAAATAATTTTCATATATTGAGAAACTTTATTTACAAACAGATAAGTGCACGTTTAGTGCCACCAAGCTGAGTTCAATACGAGGTTCTCGCATAACGCAACCATAAAATGGAAACCATAGCCACAATTAACGATTTATATTATAAATCTTTGTAAGAAACATAATGTGTCCTTAATAAATTGCAATTATTGATGTAGTAAAATTGTGAAAAAATATTTATATACTATGTAATTTATATAATTCGTTAGAAGTATATATGTCTTATTTCAAAAATAATACCTGCAACACACATACAACACATGCATACATACACAAAACACACACACACACACACACTCACATATGAGAGACCAGAAAATAAAAACATTTTTTTTATAATTCTCGTATATCGAGAAATTTTATTCGCAAACAGATGAATGCGCATTTAGTGCCAAATGCGCTGAGTTTACGATTCTCGCATAACGCGAGGAACATAAAATGAAAATTATGCAGTTAAACATTAAATATGATTGTCTAATGGTCATAGCACACAAAAAAATTTAAGTATTAAATCATTAGTAGTAAGCGAATTGGCTAATCATATTAAAGACTGTGAGGCCATAAGTAGTAGCTAATATATTGATTTCTTTACTGCTTACGTCTTATTATTTAAATTTTTTTGTATGTGTGATCCTAATTTTTAATGTCATTTTTGCAGTTTTCCAAGTATGAGAATATGTTACTCAATAACAGTAAAAAAAAAGGCTGCATTTAGCGTTAAACGTGTGTGTTGTAAACGCGTATCATGCAGATACAATGTAGGAAAAATCGCATTTAGCGCTAAATGCATTGTAAAAAATGGATTAAATGTCGCCGAAATAAAAAATCGACGCTGTGCAGTTCCGCAATTTTAACTCGTTTCGATTTTTGGAAGATTTCGACATACGCAAAGAACGTGGTAAATCTTTGCAGTGTCTATAAGACTTCGATTTCGATACCGAGTAGTTTTGGTCTCCAACGATCCGACCGACGATAAATCATTGCTTCCAACCCTTGAACTGCGTACTTGATAGCTTGCGAATACCGCACTAAACGCATTTAACGAGTTAGGCTAAAGACGAAAAGAATATAAGAACGGTACAGATAGATTATTATAAAACGATAACATAGTATGTTATAAAACGAGTGTACCGTATAGCAATATAGCGCCATTAACATGAATGAGAACGGAGAGTTTACGGTAAACATTGGAATAATAATTATCACCGTTAGATACGATTATTATGTATATCGTTTGTTAAATATGTACTTACTAAGTAATTATATTAAAGACCGTCGTTCTAAGGCTACACGATGTAAGAACGAGATTCTTGTTGCTTGGTTTTGTAATCATGCTTGACGAAAGCATACGGAGAAATAAAACTTGTTGTCGTAGAAAAGTTCTCGCAGTTATTTTCACATACGAGTGCCAAGTGTGTCGACTGCCGCAATACGAAAGCGAATCGATAATTACGGGACGTTTTCCTCGTCCTATTGTACCCAACAGATCTCACAAATATTCACACCGATGTCTCCGTAGAATTGTTTGCAGCTAGCCACTCCTGCACTTCCGGTAAGGATTCCTTTAACCACTTTATCGCGAATTTAGCATGCGCTTCGACCATCGCCATGGTATATCCCACGATCTTTATGCTTTCGAGATTATCCTCGCTGAATGTTTGAAACTAAAGAATCAAACAAACATTAAAATTGCACTTTATATAATATTCGAAAAGATTTGTGTTCTTCGAGATATTGAAACAAATCATTATGAAGAAATGAAAAACAAAAGATTTGACTGGCATAAAAATAAATATATATACTTTCCATAAAACTATTTTATATTAATTATTAATTTTTTATTATTTATTATTATTTATTATCTTATTGGCTTATTGCTCCAGCATAAATTATTATTTTTGTGCGTAAAATTAAATTACACTTACGTCTTCAAAGTCTTCCTCGCTGATCAAGCCGTTCGTCATCGCTAATGCAAAAGCTTTTAAGATCGGACGAGATTTAGAGAATCTAAACAGACATGAGAGTACATCATAATCTGCTTATAAGTTTGACAAAGAGATAAGAAGGTTGCAAAGTACCTCGTGACGATAACCTGCCAATTATTTTGCACGAACTTGTAGGCGATTTGCGCAGCAACCGGGTTTTGCGGAAAACTTCGTAAGATCCTTTGCGTCTCATCTTCATCGTACATCTTTCCTTCAAGAATCTCGCTAAGTATTCTAACATATATTAACATGAATTATATATTTGCATACTGTCAAATGATATATATATATATATTTTTTTAAATTAATACATTAATAGATTTATGCTTTAATTAATAAGGAATCTTTTTCTTCTTATTTGAAATTTTATTGAACATCTTTTTTATACTTTTTTATTTCTGTATTAAATATCTTGGTCTAAATAGAATATTAGAAAATAAATTAACCCTAAAATGAAATTTACTTACAATTATGTAGATAGAAATCAAGTAGATAATAAAATTTAATAATTTTTATATTACTTATTACTAACAATTTTTACTTACAATTGCAGAATCCATGGCGTCTGGAAACATGCAAACGCTGACAAAAGGCGATTCTTTTCATCTCGATCTGCAGTGGAATTTATCCTTTCGACGAAGTAATTCCATTCGTTTCGCGTGCCGTATCGTGCGATCGTACAATACAGCACTTCACGTGCATATGCCGGTACACTAAAACGATCAAAATTTTACTTTCAAAATAAAACGTAAAATATTAAAATGAGGTCATCCTTTCATAAATGTAAATTATTATCAAAAATATCATCATATAAATTTGTTTTCTAATTTCTAATTATACTTTACGCAAAACGATGCGCATTAAGATTAGTATTGTATAAATAAAAATTAATATTATCTTTAAGCATTTTATTACAAAATTTTTTTATGAATATAGTTGTTATCAAACATTCTGTGTTGCATACGAATTAAAATGACACGTATGTTTCGAACGTTGAAACCTACTAAAAGAAAAAAAAGTATAGCATGTATTTTTATGAGATTACATATTTAATTTTATAAATTAGTGATTTAGATAATACTCTTCTATTAATAATAGTATAAATAAAAGTGCAACTTTCAATTTTAGAAAAACAGGCACGTTTAAAAATATACAACATTGTCATTCTAATCTATTTCGTGACGAAATTTACTTAAGTAACGAAATTTTAAAGTAGAAAAAAACATCACCATTGTTTAAAAGATGTTCAAATGTAAGTGAAAACAAAAGTCAAATGAAAAATTATTTTTATCGATCTTACACTTCATCTGCATCGGAATGATCCTTCAGTTTTGCAAAATGATTCCTGGCCCAGTCGAGACATTCCGCATTTTCAAACGCGCACGCTATCGTAAGAGTGGTCAAAGTTAATCGCGATCCCTCATCGACTTTCCACCCCACGTCTGCGTACAATTTTGAAGTAAATCTTAATGTAAATTCCTGTAAACGGTCCATTCGTTAAGTTATTTAATAACATTACTGTTTAGTAATAATTTGCTTAAACTATTATTTTTTTAATTTAAATTTAAACTTTCAGATTTTTAAAATTTTGGATATTTAGATCTGTCACTGTTTTGTTTTTTCAATAATAAAGATATAATTATATTAGGTGTTGGAATTAATTCGTAGCGTTTTTTAATGAAAGAATGTTATTTATTTCACATGAGCATTAAAAAATACATTAATGAAAGTACTTCCCATCACTTGTAAAACGCTACGAATTAATTCCAACACCTAATATAATATTAAATATAAATTGCTTTTAAATTTTTTAGAATATTTTTTCAACATAAATTATTGTTATATTAAATATTATGTTCGTAAAGCATTTATTCGATTCAATTGTTCTTAACTATCATTATTTAATTATTCTTAATTATATATTGTAACTTTATCTTACATTAGACATTATTTTTTTATCAAATGTTTACCGAAAACTAAATGATTTTCTAAATATTAATTAAACATAAACATGTTATCCCCCAATGTTAAAAAAATGTTTTCAAACTAATACGGTCTTTCAATGCTTGTTTTTTTTTAATAAGTTTGCTACGCTACCTGAAAAGCGCTAAAGCCAGATGTTTCGTAAAGAAGACCGTTCAACTTCAACAGATGACGCATCAAAGTACCCCAGGGAGCGTAATGCCTTTCCTTGATTTGCATATATTTAATAAAGTCGAAAGCGGTCGCGTATTTTGTCAAGCCAACCGCAGCGAGTCCAAGCACATCGTCGATGAGCGACGCTCTGGTTTCTGCCGGAAGGATTTCGTGATTTTCCTCGAGGGCCAGTGTCAAGAGCTTCCAATTTTCCTCGTCATAGTGCACACGATAATAACCTTGAAAGCAATTAACGATAGAGGTCACTTGCATCCCATTTCGCAATTTCATATTAAATTGGAGGATATTAAGATTAACATGTTATTCTCTAGGTAAGAAGAAATTTTCTGCATGAATACAAGTTACAGAAATTATTTGTAAAATCATAATTGTGTTATAACATATTAAGAAAAATTGAAAAAAGATTATAAGTAAAAAAATTAATAAAAATAAAAAATAAAACAAATATTTTTTATTTTACTAAACAACGTAAAAATACTTATCTATAAATATCTACGAGAGCCTAGATAAATTCAATTTCCTGTCTTACTATTAATAATTGTATTTAAAATGTTAAAATATAACTCTTATTTCAAGTTTAATTTGATGCTTTATTTTTTTCATTAAAAATTATTCATAAATTAAAAAATATAAAAACGTTTCGTACAAAATGGTGTAGATAAAAAAATGTTTTACTAATCCAGATAAAAACGTCTCATTTTTTTGTAATTGAGATTTTAAGGATATTTTTAAGAAAAATATTTGTTTAACCAACCTGTTTTATTCACATTGAATACAATCCAGGAATCTTGAGCGCCAATGTTATGCACCACCATTTCCGTTTCGGAATGCAACCACGTCTTTATCGGAGATGACCAATCATTGCTCGTTTTGTTAATATAGTCAAGCGGTACGTACCACGTCGGTTGAATGTCGGATGATTGGTCATATGTAAATCTTTGCTGTGCAATATAGTTGATGGTAAATACCATAATCGAAAAGCATAATATCGAATCGATATAAATTATAATACTTTTATTTCAGAAAATTAAATATGCAATTTAATTCGTAGTGTTTAAGATCGCACACCTGCCGAATAATAGCGGTGCCTTCCTTATATTTCCTCATAATGCTGACAATCGGATATCCATGATGTGAAATCCAAGAGTTCATCACTTCGGCTAACGTAATTTCCATAGGTAAACCGATAGCTTCTTCCGCCATCGCTTCCCAGAAATCGTCAACATTCGCTGTCGAATAATTCCTAGAACATTTTAATAATTTACAATAATTTTAGTATTTTCCTATAACGAAAAATAGAATATTACTGTTCATGAATTCCTTAGCTTGTATATATCACGCGACAAGATTGTATAACTTTGTACGTTTGTGCGATTCAACGCAATATGTATATCGATGATAAGTGCACTTATGTAACGAGGCCGATAAAGAAGCATGAGGAATAATGGTCGGCAGCTCGTGACATTCAACGACTGGCATTACCATAAAGCCGACGAGATAACTCGCTGTAAAACGTGTCGATTATCATTTCGATGACTAAATCCCGCAGTCGCACGAGCGAGTGATATAAACGTCGATGCCGGGATCGCGCGATTAATGAACGAATGACGATCTAGTTGAAGAATAAATCGACGATAATGTGATATACCCACCACCTTGCTATGAATTTCTGGTAGCCATTCCTAAAGGCGGTATCGTTTATCACGCCATGCAACATGCGAATCAAGCATGCACCTACAAGAAGCAGTCAGAATGCAGAGTCACATTATGCAGCGTTACAAGAACGTTATAATAGTCGATACTGCCTTTCGAGTGAAGCTGAGACTATTTGACAATATTTCACTGTTTGCATGTTCAAAAAGGTACAGTGATTTAAATATTTATCGAATGTGATTTTAAAAATTATAGGAAAAAGACAAGAAGTCAAAAAATATGTTGAAAAGCAACATAAACTCTTAAATTGGCGAAATTATATAATGTTAAAATATACAATGCAAATTTTTAATAATTATAAATATTAATATATAGATATTAATAATAATATTCAACTACTTGATATTTATTTATAACATTTGCGAACATCTTTATGTAAGATACAAATATTAAAATCAAATAATCACAGCTTCACTTTCAAGTATGGATATGCAATTGTTAATATTGAAAATAAAGTAAATCAATGTTGACCAGTATTCAATACCAGGAACAATAAGATATTAATACTTGAAAATATCATAAGCATTGCTTGAAAAAAAAACAGTTTGTTAAACGGTCTTTACCTTTTTTATGTCTAATATTGCGGTCCGAAAAGTCCAAATTGGCAGGATTGATGTTCGATTGCAGCGGCCTTGAAACACTGTAACTGTCTTCTTCCATAGCTTCCCATTGCACGTTGGCAAGGAAGGCAAGATTGGAGCTCAATGATGAATCTATCTGAAAATAGAATTTCATAAAAACTTTGCTTTTCTCAACGAGAAAAGAACTATCCTTATCTAGATTGTCAAGTGTAAATCAATTATTTTAAAAAGGTGACATGGACATAAACTGAAAACTAAATTAATAAAAAATACAAGAAAATAATTTTTAATATTAATATAAAATTAAAAAAGTGTATAAACAGTAAAATTAAAAAATGAAATTTTTTTTTCTATATAAAAAAATTTGGTTTTTCTATACACTTTCATATAAAAAATTTTATTATGTTTGAATACTCTTCAATTTAAAAAGCTTAATAATTTTGTACCGTACGAATCAAATTTTTTTATCTAATTATTTTTTACCTTTTTAAAATAATTAACATAGAATTTAATATTAACTTTAAAAGTACACAATTTTAATATAATTTAACATGTGTTTCAGCATAAAATGTTCGTCGGACGTCGGTATGTACTTTTACAGTTAATGGATATCGCAAATATTATTCCAATTATGTGCCTTCTCGATCATCTCGTGTCTCAAATAGAGAGTGGAGCCTTCAAGTAGCCAAATGTCCGTCCAGTTCTTCATGTTCACAACGCCGCCCAACCATTGTTCTCCTATCAGGCTTATCAGAGCACTTAACGCGTCTGTCTTCGTGACCATGGGAGATCGATCTGCGGCGTAGAAGAGCGATTGCCTTGAAAACAATTTAACTTGATATAACGCGACATCGAACATAGAGTGATCGAAAGAGTATAATGGATCACTATAAAAATTATCTTTTTAAAAAAAGATAAAAGTATTCTATGTGTCCGCACCCATCAAAATAGTTGTGCGAAGTAAAAATATTGTTTTAATATACATTTGCTATAAAAATGGTGATATCAAATCGCGTCAACTAAGCATGAATTTATATATATTATAAAATTCTTTTGTTTTTAATTCTTTTGTGTTATTTGTATTTAATTCTCTTTTGTTTTATCCCAGTCAGCCAAATTTGTTGAAAACAAATTTTATCAAAAGCTATAAAGTTTATTGACAAAAAAGCAAATTTTATGTAAATTCTATTATATTCAATGATGTTAGCAAATTGATGGTAGATATACAATAAAATCTGTTGACAAAATAAGAAAACAAATTGTTGGTCAAACTGTTTGGCAAAACTTGTTGACAATCTGACAGTAAATTGATGGTAAGAATCAACTAAAACTTTATTTGGTTTTTCAATTTGCGCTCACCTTATGTCAGCAAGCTTTGTCAGCAAAATACAAGCTTAATGCGAAGTTGATGCTATATTTTAATCAAATTTACTAGCAATTTCTAGATAAATTGCTAATTGGATCACTACATTTTGCTGATTGGGTCACTGAAATTTTATTATATCTTTAAATAATTATAATTTTTCCTTTAAAGTAATTTCATAGTAAACTAATTATTCTCTTGTAGATGAAATATAACGCTGTGAGCTTTTTTACTTCAATGATATCAATCCCGGGCTTCCGGCGTTATCGACGATTCGCGACGGTAATGCGACGATATCCAATTTCGGTAGCGGATAAGGCATCAAGAACATGTCGTTCAAATGTACAACAATTTGGTCGAGTTTGTCGAGAAGATAAATTCCTCGTGATCGTCTCTTCGGATCGCCCCAGAAAGTCACCCCTGTCGCATTATCAAGTCCCATTTTCGTCTCGCCCACCGACTCTATTTCGCCCATTATGAAAGCTAGATTGTAAGGCGAGAGCAACGGGGTATCGCTGAAGGTGTCGATCACTCGATCATCCGATCTTAAAAGATACAAATTGCACACTGATTAGTAATTATTTTTTAAACGCATAAAAATCATCCACATGAAAAAAAAATATAGAAAAATAATGGCACGAGAAATGTCATTACAATTCATTACAATGATAGAATCAAATTTATATTTTAATGAAAAAATTCTTTCTTTAACGTTCTATAATTTTGACATCTTTTAGGAGTAATTTTTAATTTAAAATAAAAAATCGAAATTTGAACTGTAAATTAATTAAAAACTGTAAAGTACAAATTAATGATGTATGATTCATATATGTTTTTTGTGTATGTTTGTTTGCTTTATGTAAGTTTTTCATTATATTGTCTCTAAAGAAAACACAGTTGGAAAAATAATAGCTGTGGAACTGGATAATTTCGCTACTCATAAACGATATAGATCTTCTAGACATGCAAACGTAGACACAGCTGTAATTAACAGTATGAAATACTTACATGTCTCTGGAAATATTGAGAGGCATGTTTGACAGAACTCTTGCTTCGCGCGGATGTACTACGGATACTGAAAAAACAGCCTTGAGTTTCATGTCGTCAAAGATAGGCAAAAGATGCGAAGCTCGTACAGGTTTTAATCGCGTCCCGATTAACGATCTAAAAATATAAATATATAATCATCCAAAAATTAAGTAGACATATTTTTTAAAATACCTAAATTAAGACACACAATTACAAAAATATTCGAAGAAATTTTTTTTAACTTATATTTAGAGAATTAATATTAAATATTCTAAAATATTAAATATTCTGAAAAGTTTTAATATAAATCAGGAAAAAAAGAAAAAAGACATTATAAAAATATGTATATATTTTTATAATCATATATATATATAATCATATATATTTTTATAATTTTTATATTATTAGAAAATGTTAATAACATATTTTTAAAATAATAAACTTGTAGACAACTTTTTTTGTAATTTTCAAAAAATTTAATTATTTCCAGTAAGCAAAACGTTGTAATGTTGATATATCTGAAATATTCCGAAATGCTTTTTGCTTAGATAAATAGTTGTAAATAGCTGTATCTTTTGCAAGGTAATATTTTAACTCTTGTACAATCGACAATTAGTTACTAATTTTTTCCACTATAATCATATAAAAAAACTTACTTTCGTTCACTAGACTCGCTGTAGCTCGTCGAATAAATCGCTTTGCCATCAAATAGAATCTCGTAATCAATCTCCAAGTTGTATATTCCTGGACTTATGGCGACAGCCGGATATATCACATATAATCCATTATTAGTATCCACTTCGTATCGCTGAATCTCCACATCAGTTATGCTTTCATTACCGGAAGTTATCATAATAGAAGTCACTGATCCAGTTGTAGTGTTTGTAGACTCCGCGATTTTCTCATCGGACACTGACGAACTTTCGTTTGTCAAAAAAGAAGTTTCGTTGTTCGAAACGGTTGCATTTCCTTCCGTCACAACGATGCGTGTTATGTCCTGATTTTCCAATTGTGAAGATGACATAACAGTAGGAGCCAAAGTAGTGGCATTGTCTGCGTCAGATCGTTGTTCGGCATTAGACACAATCAATTATGTAATTTTTTTCTTTCTTTATTTAATATTCTCTAAGAGTAAACAAGAGTTTTGCGAAATTTCAAATAATGATTGTTTAATTATATTAATTTTTTACACGTATTAAAAAATGAAACTGGATTTAATCAGCTCAATAACGTAAAATATTTTAAAAATTTGAAACATAAAGAATAAAGTTATTTCTCTTTTTTATTTTAGAATTTATTGCAAACGTTACAATTGACACTATTATATTATCACAGCTGCAAGCTAGTCGTTGTCTTATCATTATTTCACTACCAAAAATCTGTTTGCTTTGTTAAACTGTACATTAACCCGTTGCCTTATAATGACGAATTACATTCACAATACAGATTACAATCCAAATAAAAACAAGCAATTGCATTCGACATAGACGATCAAATTTTATGAACACAAGTCCTAGGTACAACACCTATAAACTTCTGTTCTGTGCACATACTTATATAATTTAAGACAATTGGTTAGTCATTATGTGTGTGAGCCGAATTAAATCGAACTATTTAAGAATAATCTATTTTTCATTTATTTAATTAATTAATATCATATTTATCTGTCGTATAACCAACTAAAATATTTTTTGTTTATTACAATTAAAAAGAAAATAATTTAGATAAGGAATATTAATGGATAGAAAATTTATATAACATTTCTGAAGAAAATTAATTAAATTATTTACAGTTTTAAAAATGCTTAGATTAGTATCAAATTATTAACATGTTTCTATAATGTTTATTAGCATCAAAAATTATTAAATTGCTCGTCAATTTAATATATGATATTACTACTCTAATTCTATTTATGATTAAATTTCAAGACTGAAAAGGATTTCGGCCTATGAAATGTTTTTTGTAGAATTGAATATATATGTACATATGTATATATATATATATATATATATATATATATATATATATACAGGGTTGGCCATATTCGACGGAAAGATCTGGGCAACACTGTAACTTTTGACAGAAATGTTAGATCGAGTAACGACGTTTCCCATGATTGAAAAAAAAACATCTTTCCGTCGAATATGGCCAACCCTGTATATATATATATATGTATATATATATATATATATATATATATATATATATATTGTACGTAAATTTACTCTGAAATATTTAAGCATTAAGATCCCTTTTGACTGAAAATAGATCTATTTCTTTTATTAATTAACTTTTGTAGAAAGTACCAGCGTTCTTTTGGCCTGTATCTTCAGCGCGTCTCCTACGTCTCCTTTTCGCACGCGCGCCATTTTCTTCTATGAGTGACAACTTGTAACGCGTCGCCGTGATATTTCTCGCATTCAGAGACAATTGGTTTAATGGCGTTGTATCATCCACGCGAAATTCAATGATAACTCGCCCTTTCAGCTTCAATGTGGCGTTGATGTCATTCGACAGCGTCAATTCGAGATTATATTTCAAAGGATGAACGAAAGGCGATACTGAGGTTATCATGACATCACCTCCTTCCTCCACTTCTTCCTCAATAAGAGCTAATGGATCATATATCTAATTAACAGAAAGTGCAGAAAAAATTATTATTGGTATTTATTAAAGAGAGAGATATTATGTTTTATTATTTTATATATTGAAACCATAAATGTAATGCAGTATTAAATCAGTAATTAAAACTTATAATAAAATAGTAATGATTTTAAAATAATTATTTTTTTAATTTTTACTTTTTATTTTTTACTATTTTTTTAATTTTTTAACTTTTTAATTTTTTAATATAATCTTGAATGAGAAATATAGAGTGATCTTAATCAATAAATATCAAAAAATGGATCTATAATTTTTTATTTTATAATTTTAATTTTTCTCATCAAAAATAATAGATATATTTAAAATTATTACAATAAAACCACCACCAGTACAATAATGATAAACCAGTAATAACAAATAATTATAATTATATCTATGTTACGATAAATCACTTACTCTCGTTTTGGGTATTGTGCCAAGATTCCATCCAATTATACCGGCGATAATTACAACGATCACGATCAGAACAACAAAAGAAAGAATCTTTTTGTACGTTAAAAACCAGCCACCCTTTCGTTGATGGACAATTTCCTCGCAAGGAGGAGGCAATGCAGTATTACCCTCATATGTCTGCATCATGCAGTCAGCTGAAAATATTAAATGTGCGATAAAAAGATGCGCACATTTATTGCCTCTAAATATTTGTGCCTATTATTCCTTCTTAATAGGCTGTAACATTTCCAAATTGGTCGTCAATTGTATCAATCATGTAACTATTTGAAACGTTGTAAATGTTACAGATAATATTATTACTTTTCTAAATAGATAATATAATTTTCTTTTTAATTGGATAAATTAAGGAGTTTGAGAGAAACCCTTTAAAGCCAAAATGTCCGCATATTTCTTTAATATGTTTAAGAAATAAACAAACTATGTTTAAAAATTTTTTTATGAGTTATCATAACATACTTAATCTTTAAAAACTATTTTCTAAATATTTAAAAGTTCAATGGCTTATAATTAAATATTGTGTGTAATTATAATTTTTTATGATTATATTTACTAGAAAATGTTTCAATTACAGAGAGAGAGAGAGAGAGAGAGAGAAAGGGAGAGAGAGAGAGAGAGAGAGAGAGAGAGAGAGAGAGAAAACTGACAAAAATAAGATAGATAATGTAAACAGAAGAATTAAAAAAAAGTTATAGAAAATATTTATAGATATAAAAATTTTTTAAATTAATCTTTAATTGTGAAAAAACGAAAAATTTCCTTTTTTTAAAGATGATATTTTCTTGAATACACCTCGTACACCTTTCAATTAATAGGCATATATTTTCTTAGAAATCTGATAATTAGCGCTGTTATAATTGAGACCAGTAATTTTCGATAATTTACGATCAATCGAATAAATCATGGAACATTAGAGCAATTAAAATAATAGCGAAAATTATAGACAGACTTGTAAACAACTCGCAAACAATTGACGAGTTGAAGCGACTCGCATGCCGATTTTCCATATCAATTAAAAAAAATCCACCATATCTGTAAGCATATGACATTATGACAAATTTCACATTAGTAGTGCAACGTTAGAAACGCGGAATATATGCGGATGATGTCATCAAAATTGGTTCCCCGTGATGCAGGAATCCGCGATAGGCTCGTGAACGCGGCAGGAGACGTGATTTCAAGGTCCTGCCCGTACACCTCGTGCTGACTACGTATCAGCTCCAGCATTCGCATAATCGTCGTCGCGCCGATAACGCTCGTATCGGTGCCATGCGCACGGCATTAGCGGCGACAGTCTGCATTGATTTCAACTACATAATTTCTAACGAGGAATATTTATAACAAAATATTTTCAATAGAACGTTATTTGTTATTGTTATTTGTTACTATCGCATGATGAACTGATAATGAACGTAAGAACGCAACTAAAATTTGTTATATTTCTTCAAATGCTATGTTATAACGCACATCAATGAATCAAATAAATCCACACCGTTACTGAAAACTGAAGCACAAAATAAGTAAACATTACTTGTACTTACGATTAAAATTTAAGATATTGTCTTAATTAAAAGTTTGTTTTCAATAAAACGCATTATACACTTTGTTAAGTATCTCGAAATTGGAAACGGAATAAAACACATCGAAAAAATGCAATATTAAGTTCTCCTTGATATTGAAATCGATAACTGCAGATTGGAATCAATAATTGCAAATCTACTGCAAATCTATTAATACTTATTCTTGTCCAAACAATATCTTGTTATTTATTTGTTCTTTATTATTAAAGAAGTCGTAGCATGTTCTTTATGATGTTAAATCACATTTCTCGTTACACCCCCCCCCCTCCCCCTCTCTCATCTAAACGTGACTGTCTCATAAACAAACGTCAATATCTTAGTGCTGTATTCAAGATAAAAAAAAAGAATATAGGAAGAGAAGTTTGAAGTAAAGTCTTTATTTAAATTTTCAACAGATTCTAAACTAGTCCGATGTAATATTAAAATTTTATAAATATTTGAATAAAATTTCTTCAATTTGTCAATACAATAACTGCTATAATTTTAAAATAAGTAATAAAATTTGTAAAGTTTGACGTTGAACGAGAAAAACTTGAGTAGCATTTAAATATTTTTGTATTTATACTCCTTTTATATAAATATTACGATATTTTAATTTATATGAAAATATTACATTACTTAATCTTCAATGTAATTGAAGTGATTCCTTTATTGCAACAATTAAGGAAAAATATTTGCTCAATGATATTAATATTTTAATAAAGAAGATATTACGAGAATAAACATTCAAGGTAATCTCCAAGTTGGCAACGCATGGAGAATAGATAACATCAATAATAACACAATTAAGAGTGTGGGAAAATTATTTCAAATTGCTTGAAATTGGTGTGACACCGCTTCGACCTGTGTACACATGCATATTTTAAAAAATCGTATTAGTTCTGCGCGCACACGAGAGACAGTTGTTGAATTTACAATAATTTACCAAAGTGGAATACTTCTAAGCTTGTCTGAATATAGATAACTGATTGAGTTATTTAATCTGTTATAGAGTTGTTTAACTAACAGAGTTAGTTAAGAATAATATATTATTATACATTTATTGGCAATACAAAATATAAATTCTATTTTCAAAGAGAGAGAGAGAGAGAAAGAGAGAGAGAGAGAGAGAGAGAGAGAGAGAGAGAGAGATTCCTGGTAAAAAATTTGTCATGCATGAATATGTATAAATATGTATATAACATACATAAACACATATAAATATTCATAAACATGTATACATGAAATATGTCCATACATCTTTCTTTCTTTTGTAAAATTACTTTTTAGTGTAATAGAGATAATAATAACGTGAAAACATTAAAAATAATTAAAACGATAATTTTCATACTATTTGTTTAAGAAAAAATCAAGTTTAAAGAAATGTAAAAGAATTACTTATGTATAATTATATATAAAATTATGCATAATTATGTATGAGCAATTCTTTTTTTACATTTTCCAAGCTTGTTTTTTTCTAAAACAAAGAATGCAAAAATTATCCCTGTAATTTTATTTTTAATGTTTTCACATTACTATTATTACTATTATTATTTCTATTACACTAAAAAGTAATTTTACAAAAGAAAGAAGGATATATGAAGATGTATGAACATATTTCCTATATAATTATACATGTTTATGAATATTTATGCATGTTTATGTATGTTTATTTTATATATTTATACATATTCATACATGAAAAATTTTTTACCAAGTTGTGATTATTACTACTTTATTATCAACTAAAATTATAATCATGATTAAAATAAAAAATTGTAAAAGTTATTAAATAAATGCTAAATTAACAAAATAAAATTTTGCAAGTTTCGCATTAAACAGAAGAAAACTATATACTGAAAAAAAAGAATATTATATCAACAGCATTTTAATTAAAAATAATTTTGTTAACTTACAATCATTAATAAAACGTCATGTCCCTGTTTTTGAAAAATATAATTTGTTTCATTAATATTATTGTTGAATTAACAAGGTTATTTTCAATTAAAAATACTATTGATATAACACCATTCTTTTTTTAGTAGTTTTCAATCTTCTGTTTATAACGCAACACTTACAAGAACTTATTTGTTAATTTAACATTGTAATATAACATTTTCATATAAATTAAAATATAAAATTTAATTTTACATGGAAGATATATAAATACAAAAATATGCAAATGCTACTTGATCTTTTCTCAACTAATGTCAAATTTTATAAATTTTATTGCTTTAAAATTTTTAAAATTATATGAATTGTTAATACATCTTTTTTTTTCAATATAGAGAAAAGCCCCCTATTATAGGTGCCTAATATGAAATACCAGCGTTTTTGCTAAATAAACACCTATCTATTGGTTCCACCATGAATTTATTGATCTCAGATTGAAAACTATTTAATAGAAAATTCATTAGATCATGCCTGTAGTCATTGTAAAACAAGATTTTAGAATTTGGATGTCTTCAAGTTTCATTGAGATGAGCATTTAAAGCTTGTTTATTATTTAATAGATAAATATTTGGCAATAAATTCTTCATGTAGATAGAGTAAGATCGTACTAATAGAAAAATACGTATGAGATATATTGAATTGTTTAATTACAGAAGTTAGATTTAATGATCGTAAAATCAAAAGGAGTGGAAATCGTAATATCCCAGGATATTCCTAATATGAAATAATCCATGCTCTTATGTTATAGTAAAAATCGTTGCTAAAGTTATTGTAATAATAAAAAAGATAACCGGAATGAACGTCGAGTGCCTATATCTGCGATACTTGATTCCAACTACTTGAAAACGAATTCTGGGTATAATCTATCGCATGCTCATTTTTTTGCGCACGCTGATTGTGTTTGTTTGTATTTTAGAAACATTAAATAAAGTTTTTTAATTGCAATATACTGATATACTTTGCGTTTTACTATCGATTTCTCGGGGCATCTCATATTAGGAGCATAATTTTTTGACTTTGTGATTCACTCACTTTTTACATTTCTTTAATTTAAAAAAAAAGTGAAATTTGAATTAAATTTTACGTAACGTTATCTTAAAGCTTATTAAATTCCCTTCAAAATGACTTATTATTTTTTTAATTTTGCCTATAGACTTCTAGCATTTACCCAAAATGGACTCGGTATCTCATAATAGAGGCCTTTCCTCTACATTTAAAATCTCGCATGATTATAACTGTCATAAAAAGTATAACAATCAACTATTATAGTTGCAGTGATTCGAAGTTTACGGTCATGTTCATATCAATATAAGTTAAATATTTCATACATTTAATGATAAAGGAAAATCCAAATATAATTAATTAATTTGAATGTTGTTTTGAAAATCGAATGAAAATATGGAATAAAGATAGATTTGTTAAAACAAAAAAGAAATTGTTTGTCGAATATCTAAAATATGCATGTACAGTGTATAATGTCTAATTAACGAATGTAATTAATATTATATTGCAATTTATGATATAAATAATAAACATAATTGTCAGTAATATATAAAATAATAATAGCAGCAATAACTATAAACAAATTATATATTATTTCTTGACAACAATTAATGTTAAACAAAAAAATTTTTATTTTAAATAAAAATAATTCTTTCTTAAAGGCATTTTTTTTTAAATAGTATTCAATGTATATATTATAACATTCCACAGTTTGTTTTTCATTTTAATCCAAATGTGTTTGTATAATATCAATATCAGTTTATAACTTTAAACTTTAACATGCATAATGCAATATTCTTTTATTTTCATATTTTATTGTAATAATTTAATAGATTTCTAATTAGATATAATAAGTTTTTAGATTTAACTAAAAAAAAATACTATTAAACACTTTTTTTAATAGAAAAAGTTTATATTTTAAATGTAATCACAATGTAATGTTTAAAGTCAGAAGTAATGGCAAGAGCAAAAACAGTTGTTATCACTTACAATTTCGCTGTCCATAGGACTGCCAACTGCTGACGGATCCTCGTCGCATCGTTGTAATTTAAAATAAAAATGCAAAGAATATTCTTAAGAAAAATAAAAACGAAAGTGCATGAAAAGGCGGCTTTGGAGAACAATTGCGCACCCAACGCGGAAACGAATTCGCGAGCGCGGCAGCACACAGGTGACGCAGGTACAACTGCAATTAGCTATTCTACCTTGCGGTGCCGTGTGTGGATGTTGACCAAGAAACACTCGCGGGTGCCCCCCACTCTTCGTTCGTCAGCTCTCTGTGTCGGTCTCAACCTTCGTTTCGCTCCTTATCCTTGCGCTTCTGCCATAATTCACGATTAGAGCCGCTATCGAAATTTTACCGCGCGAAATCTTACCTTCCTTTTTGTCGTGACACGTGGAACGAAGTCCACGTATGATAATTGCAACATCTAAAGAATGAGGAAAGTTCTTTTTCCTTTATCTTCAAAATCATGACGATAATTTTAAAAAAAGGATTAAACAAAAGGCTGAACAAAAGAAAATTATTAATGTTGTAAGATATAATTTTATTAATTGTGATAAATGTTTTCATTATAAAAAGCTAACTTAATTATAATTAGAGATCATTAAAATATTGTATTATTAAATAATGTTATTTTTAAACCCTTTTTTATTATCTATTACAATAGCGATTCCCATAAAACTTTTATCTATATTTTCCTTATAATTCTTAATATACTTTGAGTATTCTAAAATGTAGTATATTCTCTTTAGAGAAACTCCTATCAATTTTTCCAAAATCTAATTAAATATTAAAAATTTTCACAAAATTAAATTAAGTTACGACGTTCTCAAATAGTGATATCAATGCAAGGTATCCTTTTTTTTTTAAATACCATTAATCTCTAAAATATACAGGGTATCCCGAAATTTTTTTCCAAGCGGTTTTATGTAGAATAAAGCGGACTAATTGAGTCAAAGTGGATTTGAAAAGTCCTCTACCATTTTGCAATTTTCGTAATAATTAACAAGATATTAATTACTAAAAATCGCTGAAAATTGGTTGAAAACATTTTACTCAAGTATTATCAACTTTACAGAAAAGCAACAAGAGACAACAGTTGTTTGTTTTCTTTTAAAGTTATGAGAATTTTTTCAGAATTTTTTCGAAATTTTTTAATATCGTATTTTCTCATGTTGGTAAAAATGGTTGCAAATAAGAAAATATATTAAAAAGATATATTGATAAAAAATTCTGAAAAAGTTCTTAGAGTTTTATGAAAAGAAAATAAACAATTTTTGTCTCTTGCAGTTTTTCTGTAAAGTTGATAATATTTAAAAAAAAAATTATTAAAGACCAATATTCGGTAATTTTTAGTGATTAATATCTTGTTAACTATTGGGAAAATTGCAAAATGATACAGGCTTTTTTAGTTTAGTCCGCTCTATCTAAACAAGAGCGCTTGGCAAAAAATATCGGTACCTGTGTAAAATATTATATACGTAACATCGAATTTGTAACTATCACGTTCTCGATTGCAGCTTAGAACTGACCCAGTTATTGCGCGAGAATCTTGCAGGAGAACTCGCGAACAAAACACTCTATCAAATCCAATTAAGGCGATATGGTGTCGTGGTCCAAGTGCACATTGGGCTTGGTTCGGGGTCGGTACCAGGAGCCGGCACGCAGATCAACGGCACGTGTCATAATGTGTCATTGATGATAGCAACGTAATACAGACATATAGACAAGTACGCTGGCATCGAGTGTTTAAAGGGGAATACAATGGCGCGAAAGTCCTTGCAACAAGCAATGCCCGAGACGCACTTTGTTCCCAATTTGATGGCCAACACTGTCGGCCATAGATTGGCCGTTGACGTCGTTGTCTCTTCGTCCGAATTGACTCCGCCGCGATTAGGTTCCCCTTCAATTCATGACGACGGTCGCGATCGCCAGATTGGATAATGGATGGACGATCCGCCGATTGCCCTAAGTGGACCTGAATCCGATTCCCGGGGTGATACGTCACGCGAGACTGGCACCGGTGTGTTTTTCCGCGCGTTTCCGTCGCTTTTTGGCGACCAGGCCAACGAGGAACCGTTCGAGCGACAGTTTGCACGCGGCTACGCTATCACACAGTCGTTCTCTCGAACTCCTCCCAGAGGAAGTCGCTTCTTCTTTAAGGAGTATCAAGGTCAACCGGCGCGACGGTGATACAGATAATATCCAAGTCGGTTCTTCATAAACCACGATCGCGCTTCGCTGACAGATCATCCTCTGCGTCCCTCAGGCGTGCACGCCTGTCGCGAGGATAACGCCGTAAGCCAGGAATCGATTAAGTAGCGATTTTCCACAACGCGAAATAAATCCCTTCTACGAAGTTTCAGAATACTCCACTCGTGAAATCAGTACAAAATTTTATTAAGATTCTTACGATCTGCAAGGATAAATTGATCTTCTTTTTTTAAACAGTTTTTAAAATTTAGTTTGTTCAAGTCTAAATTTAATTTCTTCAAATTTAAAAAAAAATTGATTAAGCTGTTACTAAAATTAAACGCTTCAATTGAAGCGTCATATTGCTCTATTTTATCACCGATTTATTTTAATTATATCAATTTAGCGATAATCCAAATTTTTAGAATTTAAAATGTTTAATCTAATAATGTATTATTCTTCTCAGTTTAATATATTAATTTTATCAGGATAAGATCTCGTGATATGAGATCTCTCGACTGCTACTGTGGCACTGGATTATTCACAAGACTCCAAACTGATACTGACTCATATCGGATTAACTTCAACGTACAAGTTTTTGTCATATGCAAGTGAATGTTTAAATAACTTTATACTAAACATCAACTATAATTTAGGTTCACTCTGTACCATCATGATGTGGGCAACGTTGCTGTCAGAACTCGTTCTACTGTTGGTGATAACATCTGGTCTTCCTCGAAGCATTAGTGATGTCAAAGTATGGTGCCAATGAATTAAGGAATTATCGTAATCCAACTATCGGAATAAAAAATTGTTCGTTTGATGACAGGGCCGATGGAAGCGCAGTATCGATCTGAACGATGTCTACTACACGAAAATGCGTCAATATAGATTACCGAGTGAAGTTATACCGACCAGTTATCACGTGGATATCAAAATACCTTTCATCGAGAGCAACCAGTTTAACGGTCGTGTTAAGATCAATCTTACCTGGTCCGACACTAGTGATAGAATAACACTGAACGTCCATCCAAATCTTGAGATTTCAGTAGTCGCTGTCAGACTGCTCAAATTACCAGCCGATGAACCGTAAGCAAATAAAACATAAGCATAATTAAGTAACAAGAATTTCATAGTTTAGATAAAACGCTATCTAGTAATTTAATTTTTGTGCAAAGTGAATGCATTTTAACAGTAATTCTTATAACTCTAGTAATAATTTTTATTGTATTCATGTTATAATGATAAGTAGTAAAATATTGTTTTTTATTTTGTCAATAGTTCGTTTTCGTTATAATAAAATCGTAATAGAATCTCATTTTCTGTCATCTTTGTAACAGAATAGGAGACGAATTATATTTCAATATCGCACGAACCGAACGGCAGAATAGGAAATCCTGGTACATCATTTATCTGGAACAAATGTTGAAGAATGGAAGTGCCTGCGAAGTCGATATCACATACTTTGGAAATCTGACGACTAATGAAACTACTGGCCTTTACAAAAGCGCATATATGGATTCCGAAGGTCGAAAACAGTAAGTGCAGCAACAACTGTTTTTGTTTCTTTTCAAAATAAAATTTAAAAATTATGTAAGTTATCAAATGTTTGCTTTGAATTTTTTGCAGAATATCATTAATTTATAACTTATAAAACGTTTAAAACGTTTGTATGATATAAAGAAATTTAAAAAACCTTTCTATAACACAGAAGCTTGTAACGTTGCTGCAACATTTCCAATAATACTGCAATATTGCTGGAATATTGTTGAAATAATTTGTGTTTTACAGGATAGAAAAATTTTTTGTAATTAATGAATTAAAAAACGCTGTGAGAATAGTGATTATAATTCACACTTCCTTCTTATTTTTCAGCCCCTTCATAGCCACTTATTTACAATTAGATAACGCACAGAAAATGTTCCCCTGCATGGACGAACCACCTTATAAAGCCACTTTCAAGCTGAGTGTACTTTATCCTAAGGGTTTAACGGCACGTACAAACACGCCTACAATGTAAGACGTTAATATGGAACCTTTCAATCCCAAAATATTATATTAGCCTAAATTTTGCAAATTTATTGATAATTAATATTACTTTCACATCTTCTGTTTTTTTAAGCTTTGCGCGTGAGTCATCCGACAAAATTGAAGAAGAATTTGCAGAGACACCTCGAATGTCGACGAATCAATTTGCTCTCGTAATATCCGATCTGCAGAACATCGAGCCCACGAAGGAAATTAATGAAATGAATGGAAAAAGACTGCAGGTGAAGGTTTGGGGTCGCAAAGAATTCATGGAGTCATTGCTTAATGTCCCTAACAAAGTTGTGAAAATTATTAACTATTTGCAAGATTATTTTAATACCTCCCTTGGTCTACCGAAATTGGACCTCATGGCGATTCCCATGTACAGCACTTGTAAAGCTTCCGACAATTGGGGTCTCATGTTCTTCAAGTATATAAATATCTATAAAGATAATCTTATATTTGTGCGAAGTAGCACATATAAAATAAATAACTTTCTTCAGGGAAAGCGAACTCAGTAGTTCTCTAGTCTGGACCACTACGAATGAACTTCTCTATCAATGGATCGGTCAATCCGTTACACCGTATCGTCGAAACGATGCACCGGTTAACAAAGCTCTTAATTCGTTCTTAGCATCCATGACGACAATCGATGTAAGCCTGCGATATCTTTCTTTAATTGTAGAGATATATTTTACAATTGTAAATGTTTTTGTAATTACTATGAAATATTATATAACAAATAACAAAAATTAGTATTTTTAATTACTCTATATTAATTTTATTTTGTAATAAAAATTATGATATTATTACTGAGAAATTAATTCTATCTACTTTCAACAGCTCAATCCGAATGAGATGGAAGGAAAATGGCCGATGACAATGTTGTATCCTCTGTATTACGAATTTGCGCAGACAGCACCTTTTTCAAGAGTAGCTGGAATCAGACAAGAAGCTACATGGACTAAAGGTAATTAAAATGAATAATAATAATAATTGAATTAAAATGAACAATAATAATTAAATATTTTTATAAAAAACGATGTGAATTATAATTTACATTACCCCATAAAGTTGACATTCAAGGAAAAAATTTTAATATCAAGTGTATAGTATAAAAAAGCAAATAATTAACAAATAACTATATATTAATTGAGTACATAATTTAAATAAAAGAATAATCACAAACAAATAATTACGCATATGTAATTTTTTTAACGATATAGTGTAAGTTTATTAATAAAAATTAATTATCTCACCTTTTGGGTTTTATAGCCGAGTTAGTTTTCCGAATGCTTAATTACACTCTTGGGCGCGACCTATTCCAAAGAAGCGTGAGGAATTTCTTCCATCAGCAATCGAAAGAGTAGTAATTGCCTCCATCAATTAGTTGGGAAGCAGAGAGAGATTCTAATCTCCAACAATTTAACGTTTTTACGTAAAAGCAAACTTCCGTTTTTCTGCATATACAGAAGTAAATGAAGCTTTTAAGTTTTAAATGTAAATTTGTAAGCAATTAAAGATTTTTTTCAAAGCAATTGAAATTTTTTTCAAATTATTTTTGTTACGCACTGCTTCCCAACTATTTTTCTCGATAATATTGATCACAGATTTTATATATCGCAAAATATCGTGCCTTTTATGCTTAGAGATCGCAGAACCTTCTTCGCCAACGATATCTTCACTTATCTGAACGATGTGGCGAACGAGACGAACAATCTGCCACCAGGCCTGACCATCAACGGCATCGCTGCCTCGTGGATTAATCGAGACAGAGTGCCGTTGGTCACGGTCATACGCGATTACGAAACTGGAAAAATTAATCTCACTCAGGTAAGCTGGACAAAAGCGTTATTTCCTGCAAGGACGCGCGATGCGGGAAGGCACAGATGCGATTTTCTCACAGATAAAACAATAGAAATGACCACGCATGTGTTATTTAGACATGGTTAAAGCATTCCTCTTGTCAGCGGAAATTATATTTACTGACGAGAATTGACAATAATACTAATTCTATTACGCTAAACGTTTTCGATAAATGAAAATAATAAAGAAATTATTAAATGCTTCATTATTTATTTAAGAAATTTAAAAATAAAGTAAAAATACGTTATTTAAAAGGCAAAAGAGTAAAGATCTAATTTCGATAAAAATATTAACATACATATATATTATTTTAAACAATATAAAATATCATTGCGTGATAAATATCAATTGAATTAATTGTAAAATGCGCCGTTACATCCAGAACAAACATACAATTTTCCGCGAGCAGAGAAACATTAATATCAATTCATGAAGAAATATTTGCATAATGGATTGTATTACGTAGATTACTCCGAAAGTTTCCGCAAAATCATATACAAACGTATAAATAATTTCTGAAATTGGCTTTATTGTTTCTCAAAATACTCGTTGCAATAAATACACTTTTCCTTTCAATAAAGTCAATTGTCAAAGCATTTTGTCCATCTTTCTGGAGGCGCCTTATATATCAGATTTTCGAACACTTCCATACCATCTGGCACGTCTGGCATTCCATTACCGCATCTGGCACGTGTATAAAATTGGCCCCGCACTTTTCAAATTTTGTAATTTTTTTAATTGCGTTGTGTTGTGCTACGTTTGTGCCGACTTGTGCCGCAAATCGCAGCTCAATAACATGAAGCGTTTTCTAAAAAAAATTCAATTTGTTATATTAATATATAGGAATGAAAAACTTCAAACTTCAGTAATTTGCGAACTCCAGTAATTACGGTGTGAGATAATCGAATTCTGCGAGTTATGCTGAATTATGCTACTCAAGATCTATGAAGCACGCGCATAAAAAGTTGAGATTAGCTTAAGGCTCGGTAAAAATTTTTGAAAAAAGTGTGGGAGTAAATGAAAAATTTTTGAATTTTTTTCAGTTGTACCGAATTGTACTACGATAGTACATCAACTTTTTCTTATGGCAAAATTTCTTCAAACCAACAGGTTTCACAGTATCGTCAAAGTTATGAATCAATCGTTAGGATTTTTTAGAAACGAAAAACTTCAAACTTATGTAACTTGCGAATAGTGTGAGATAATCGAATTCTACGAATTGTGCTACTCAAGATCTACGGATCTACATTTTTATAAAATTCGTTTTCATTCGGGTTCTTATCAATAAAAAATATAAATCGAAATTACATAAATAACGCAAATTCCAAGTTGATGATTCCCGACAATTTAGTTCGTTCTTCTTTATCCAAGTGCCAAATTAGCTATGTAATGAATAGCCCAATGATCAAAAATATTAACTTATACAATAATAATATAATTACTTGCATAAAATAAAACCGACGTCAGGATGCGTCAAAATCCGGACAAATCGAACAATTTCTTTAAATAAAATGTTTTTAATGAAAAATTAAATATTACAAAAAATCCTTTTACATGGCACTTGGGGGATCCCTGCAGAATACAATTATTCGATATATCCCCCATTAGTTTGAATGATGGCCTCTATTCTCAGTCTGAAGCGTTCGCACACATGCTATAACGTAGCACTGTCCATGCCAACGAATGCTGCCTCAAGCGATCCTTAATGACATCACATTGGGATGCCGAGACTTGCTTGTAATCCTTTTAATTACGCTCCATAAGTAGTAATCTAAAGGATTTAAATCTGGGCTGTTGGGAGGCCAGAATGGGAGCCGAGATGAGCAACTCGGCTTGTCCTAACAGCCTCAGGAAGCATCTGTCGTATCTTTAATGTGTACGATTTGTATCAAAGGTCCTCCTTGGCAATTCGACGCATTGTTAGCTCGCTTACACCAACGATCGACGATAATTTTCGCAATGATTACTCTGGGTCATCCGAAATCAGCGTTTGAGTCCTTTCAATACTACGAGGATTCTCGCGATGCGTTCTTTCAAGTGACTCTTCCTCGCTGGCATACTGGAACCTTCGTTAGACTGTTCTAAAGCCGTATATTTTGCCACAACGTCATAAACGGTTGATCTCGGGTATCCAAAGAACTGAATTATTTCCATTGTTGAGCGCCCAGCGCGAAGACCGGAGTATAATCGAAGATCCGATGATCGTGGCTCTTCGATTATACTCTGCACTTGGTTTCAATATCGCAGTATTTTGAGAATATGACTGTATACTAGAAGTATTAGACTTTTTCGGACGCCAACAACAATCTCTGGCGGAGGCACAATATAGCGGAAAATTTAAATTGAAATTTGTCTGGATTTTGATAACGCACTCTGTAGGTACATTGCGTCACTAAGTAGAATCACATCGTTCAACAGATTATCAGATTTGCTGTGTAGTCATTCAAAAGAAACACGAAAACGAAAAATTAGAGAATTATTAAAATCATTTGTCTGAATTTTAATTATGTCAACTTACATGTAAGCGTTTTCTCGCAACTTGACGTAAAGTTTTGTAATGTCGACAGTCAGAGATACAATGAGATCAAAATAATAAAGTCATGTAATTATTGAAATAAAAATAAAAATAAGAACAAAAAAGAGTAAAATCAACGTCACAATTCCGTAAACAAATTCATGTATAGTGTCTAAAGAATACGTATCATTCTGTAAATTCAAACTCTGTTTCTGGTGCTTTATATGGATCGCTTCCGAAATCAGTCTTTTATTAAGTACGAGTACCTTTTCCTTGTCTAATATCCGATATTTTCCCAATCAAAATCATGTTGATAATTAATTCTCTGTTCTGTTATTACGGAATGCTGTGTAGTGTTCCAATTTATGTGATTTCTATGTTTATTTATGCGTGTCTTCAAATATCCTGTTTGGCCCATATACGATGTTTCACAATCTCGACAATCAATTTTATATACAACGTCTGTGTAAGATAGCTTGGGACAAACATCTTTATGATCTCTGATGAATACCCTAAGATTATTAATCCCTTTATATGCCATGTGTATTAAAGAGTCTCTTTTAAAAAATTTTTTGATCTTTTCTGATAGAAATGGTATAAATGAGATTGTAAGAAACTTGCAATTAATTTTATCTTCATTATTGTTCGTTGTCTTACCCATAGGTGTATTATCATTTTATTGTTTAAATTTTTTTGACAACCTGTTTGATTTCAGAGAATGAGTTTCCATAACAGTGGTTATCTATTGTTTAAAAGAATTTTAATTATTAATTCAAAATTCTCTTAATGGTAAATAGGATGGGACAAAGAAAGAATTCTATCAATTAAACCAACGATTGTTCCCACTTTTTGGTATAAAGGATGTTTAGAAAAATAATTTAGATAACGACCAGAAAAAGTAGGTTTGTGGTACCAATTCTGAATAAGAGAATTTCCTTTTTTAATTAAGCTGACAAGAAAATCTAACTTGTCCTCATCTATTTCAATTGTAAATTTTAATCTGGAATGGAATGAATTAAAGGTGTTCACCAGCGTATCAATATGTGACGCATCATATGCTAACGCAATGTCATTAACATACCTCACATAAAAGAATGGTGAAAGTCTCTGTAATGCTTTCATTTCAAGATCTTGCATAGCAATATCCGACACAATGGGTGATAATGGTGAACCCATCAGAACACCAAAAGTCTGTTTATAAAATTTGTCATTGAAACTAAAAATTGTTGAATTAAGAACTAATTCCAACGCTTTAATTCCCTTTTGGGAATATTTTTCTTTCAATGAGATGCCATCTTCTCGTATATTTTATTCGTTTCATTCACACGAAAATAAAGAATTTTCTGTGCATCCGAACAGCTGATGTAGGTTTTGATGGGTTTTTTTACATTTTTCACTGATAGACTCTTTCGAGCCTCATTTTATATATTTGTTTATCTATTTGCAGAATTCGATTATCTCACACCGTTCGTAAATTATTGGAGTTTGAAGTTTTTCGTTCCTATATATTAATATAGGCTAGGTTTTTTTTTAACGCATGTTATTGAACTGCAATTTGCGACTCAAACAATGCAATTTAAAAAATTACAAAATTCGAAAAATGCGGGGCCAACTTCACACATTGGTATATTAAACTTCAAACGCATTTTATCCTTAATGTATGGAAACAGAAAGAAATTACAAGGTGCCAGATCGGATTATAAGATGGATGAGTCACATTAATTGTGGATAGTCTAAGTTAGTAGATCGAAAACTAAGTTGTTTCCTCTGCATTGAATGACGATGCATTGTCTTGATACAAGATGATGCGCAATCTTGGCCGATTTTGATAAATTTTTTTCAAATACAATCGGCAGGTAAATTGTTGTGTACACTCAGCATTAATCGTATGACGATTTTTAAGCGCGATATACACAATAGGACTAGTTTTCCTAAAAAACGATGCAATCATTTTCTTCCCACTTCTGTCGCGATTCACTTTTGTTGGATGCGACTCCTTTGAGAACATTGACACACTCGATTATCGCTTACTTTCCGATTTATAGCAATAAATCCATGATTCGTCACTTATTACAATGTTATACATTGCTCTGGATCGACTGTGACCATATTGTTTGAGCATTTCTTTGCACCATTTGATGCGTCTTTTTTTTGGGGCCTTCGCGGTATCCAACAAACACACAGTTTTTTTCTGACGCCAAGATAATCATGTAAGATTATTTTGATTTGTTATACATAGGGATGCTTTTATTTCTCTGTAAGTTACATTTCATTTACTGATTACCAGTGACATACTTGGCACTCTGATATCAGTGATTATCCACTGATTCATATTTAAAAAGCCCATCTATATGCGCGATATTCCAGAGATATTTTGAGATAACAAAATTACATCAGGTGTGATGTTACTGAAATATCCAAATATCCATCTTTTATCACATCTCAATTATAATATTATACTTTAAAATCAATGTTATATTACACTTGAAATATAATAAAAGACGCTTGAAATATGATTTGGATATTGTTAGTTAGTGATACGTATCACAATAACGCAATTTTTTTTCAAAATATCGCTAGAATATTGTACATAACTATGCTATGTAGCATATAACACGCAGAAATCCTGAATGTGTCCTGTGAATCTCCAGGATGACATCCTCGCACAATTATTTAATATGTATACTTCCGACGCTCAATTTTTTAATTTTTTACATTCAATTTTAAAAAATTTATCGTTTAACTATAATTAACAACGACATTGAAAATGTACAGCACAGCTTATACTTATAAGAAACTTATAGCAACATTGCTGCAACAATGCAGCAATAATATATTTCAACGTTGCATATTGCAATACAATGTTGCAGGGACTTCTTTTTACAATATTATTTCAGTAATGTTGCAGCAATATTTTAAAAATATTTCCAGCAAGAGACAAATGGACACAAGAGTCATCCTTGTTCGATAATCAGTAAGAAACAAAAACAGAATGATTCTTATGTTGATTTGTGCTTCTGCTGGAAAGCTCCTAGTAAAATCAAGGATTAATATATTTAATGCATTACTGACATATACGTTACGCATATGAAAATATCGATTAGAAGAAGACTCAATTCTACATTTAATTCATATACGAGTTTTGTTCCATAAAAATATAAAATATATATCAAATTTTTAATTATTTGAATATTTAGATCATTAAATCTTTTGAATAGCAGAACTTTATACTTTTTTAGATTTACGATTATAAATTGCCTTTATATATTTATACATACGATTATAAAATGCCTTTATATAGATATATATACTACAATTTTTGCTGTACTTATTTTTTTTAATCCATATTTCTTAAAGTTTTTGTTACTTTATTTTACACTTAATTATTTACATAAATATTGGTAAATGAAAAAATAATAATATATGAAAATTTTAATTTAAATCTTTCCTAGAATAAAAAGAAGATAAAAGAACATCTTATTGTATATTCTTAAATAACACTTATAAATAAGTAACACTTTATTTGTGCTTTTAGAAAGTCTATTTGAGAGATATACCACCGCAATCTACAGCGAAAGTATCCTATCAGTGGGACATTCCGATCGTGATGCAGGCACAAAATAAATTGAATTTTCACAACACTAAACCGACTGTGTGGCTAAAAAAAGAAAATGTACCGAAAAATTACACTATCTCGGACATTACCGACAAAGATAACTTCATTATTGTGAATCCCGAAGAAATCGGTAGGTGGATATTCGAACAATATTTTCAATAGAAAACCATTGTAATTATTTCTAAGCAAATTACAATATTAATGATTTTAATTAAAATAGTTTGATTTCTCTTTAATTATATTATATTTTACATTTTTATACCAACATTTGATTTTTTTTAATGTATATCTTGTAAATGTTAAATATTTTCAAATGGTTAGAAAAAATTTGCATCAACTAAATGAAGATATTTATAGATATCATGTGCTGAAAGCGTACAAATTCATTTTTCCTTTTTAGTAATTAATCTTTAGTATTCACATCATAATTTTTTGGTTCCTACTATACACGATAATCGTTCATATTCTATAATTTCATCGCATTTACACATATAAATTAAAAATTATTAAGTGATTATTAAGTGATTCTTACGTATATTATTCTTACATATATTATGACTTTAACATCTTTACAAAATATTTATAAAATTCTGTATTTAAAAAAAAAAGAAAAGAATAAAGGATATTATAAGCTAAGTTCTAAATGCTAGTATTTCAAAGAAGAGAAATGCGCAGAACATGAATAACTCAACCATATTTACTAAGAATTAATAATATTACTTCGCAGGAATGTTCCCGGTAAACTACGATACGTGCAACTGGAGGATGTTGTCGCAATATCTGCAAGGGCCAGATCGTGAGAAAATACCTCCTTTAACCAGAGCAAAACTTCTGCACGATGCATGGAACTTGGCATACGCTGGCGAACTGTGCTTTGGCGTTGCGATGAACATGACTCTCTTCCTCAAGGAAGAAAAGAGCCATGTGGTTTGGGAACCAGTATTCACAATGATTAATCATATCGGTCGGCGCATCGAGGGCTTGGACGTATATTTGAAATTTGAAGTGAGTAGATGTTGCTTTTGATCAATTCATTAAAATTATTAATATTCAATATTAGCATTATAAATGACAAAATTGAATAGATGCAGCTAATATTCGATATTATCGTTAAAATAGAAATTGTAATTGTAATTATAAACTATAGTTGAACTATAGTTTATAATATTTGTAACTATTTTTTCTCTCACAATCAGTATACGTCAGTTTTCTCTCACAATAAAATACGTCATATAGAAAAATTCCGACTTAAATTTCCCAGATAACAACATGTTTTGTTACTATATTGCTAAGTATGCATTGCTAAGCATGTGTTGCTATCAGAATTGCAGCAATTGTCTTCATTTCTTGATGCCTTCATGATATGATAATATTGAGTAGCAACTTGCCAGTAGTTTGCCGGTAACTTTAAAATCGTCATCATCAAAATTCGTACTACTGTCATTATGTTGCCATAATAATATGCAGCATCATGCAATGCTTTTATATTGCCGACAACACAAGATAACATTGATGCAGCTATTTTGCTGTTAAACTGCTGGCATATACATGTTGTTCCTGCATGTTGCTACAATGTCGGTATATTCGAAATCATTGAAGACAAATCTATAGCAAGTTGCCAAAATCATAAGCAATCACAAATTTGTGTGATTTTGCTGAGACACGCTTTGCTATCTAGGTTATTCTTTAATTTGTTATCATCAGATTGTACGTTAATTAACAATTAAATAAAATTTAATTTCAGGCGTATATTCGAAGCTTATTGAAGCCTCTCTACTTGGAACTTGGAGAGAATCCTCAACCTGATGAACCTTCCTGGAAAATCCACATGCGTGGTCTTATGCAGAATTTCCTTTGCCGTGCTGGATATGAACCTTGCGTTATGGAAGCCAGAAATCAATTCAAAAAATGGTTGACTGACGAAGAGCCGGACAAAGGAAATCCGTCAGTATCAGAAATTATAAGAACAAACCACTTATTAAGATAATTTTTTAGTAAATCGAATTATCATGTATAGAAATGACTAATTTTTTTATATAATGAAATTGAAGTACCAAAATTAACGTATGTAAAATTCTACGGTAAGTTAATGATAAAATATCGTCAACTTTAATGCTTAATATCTCGATTTGCGAGCCTAGGCATGACATTTTACTGTCAGATTCTTTCGTTTGCAAAAATGCGATAAATGAGCATAATTTTATTAAAATTAAAGATGAGAGGCGTCTTCTAAATAATTATCCAAGAATTTATGAGTAATAAAATGATAAATATATATAAATAATAACAAGCTTACATATAAAAACATTTTGTGTCATCATTATCTTTAATTAAGAATTTTTTTTTAATGAAATTGCATTCAATTTCATCACCCGAATCTAATACTTCCATGTAAACAATATGGAACGCCATTTTTATCTTTTTATCTAAACTAAAAGTTTTTTATTCCTTGTCTACACGCTTACATTCATCAATTTTGGATTAGTTCAATTCAGTTCAGTTCTAGTGCAGGAACAGAAAGCAAACCTTATACACGTAGTTTTAATATTTAATGTAGATATTTGTAATATAGAAATTATGTAGATATTTGTAATTTTGGGTGAGCTCATCCCAAATTTTCAGCACTTTACTAAAGAACCGCCTTAATTTATTTAAGAAACTTATTTTATACATATACTTATTTAATTGTTTCAATTCAAACATAGCTTAAGTGAAATATTTTTAATTCGTAAGGGACATGTCCCTTTCGAAACATCCATAAAAACCTGGACGCACTAGATGTCTTTAATATCTTCTGAAAGTTAAAAACAAAATTAAAGTAAAACGTATATTGTTCAATGTAAAATTTTCTAACCAATCAATTGATAATATTTAATTTTCAAAAAACGAAATGTTATTTATTCAAAATAGAATGTTAAACAATACCAATTTTTTCAAGTTGATGCTGATGCGAATTCACATCCAGGTGTCACTAATTATGAGTTAATTAAATTAATAAGTATGCATTTTATCAGTAATAACAAAACGTTATTGAACTGGCGAGAATTATGCTTCGCAGGGTCGCCAACAAATTCCTTTGCCCCGTATTCAAATGGGGCACCGACGAAGAATGGGAGTTTGGATTGCAGCGAGTCATAAATTTCCCGAAGACCAGCCTAGCTAGAAAACAGAACGAGCGCACCTATTTATTGAAGACTCTCGCTGGATGTCCGAAGGATGCAAACAAGATCGAAAGGTCAGCATATTCACAAAATTTACAGCTTTGAATAAATTCTATTTCTTACAACATACAGTCAAAAAAACAAAGTGTTTAAATATAATTTTCTCAAAATTCTTGAAGACTATTCTCCACATTCCTAACAAACTTAAAGTTTGTGTTTTGCAATATGAATAAAACATGTAGATCATTTAAAAATTTGAAATGAGTACTGTTTGAATAAAATTAAACCTCGTTAGTACAAGTAAGTTTAATTTCTTTAGTCTGCATATGTACTCATAAGTTCATACGTTCATTTCTTGTATATGTATTCAGCTGCTTTATATATACTATGTCTCAGAAATGGGGTAGGAGTCGCATTGGGGGCGTAGAAAGGATTAAGGGGAACAAAAAATCTATTATTACTAAACTACTATTAAAAATATACTATTTTGAGATATTTCTTGTAGTTTTCAAATTAAAAAATAAAACGTCTAAGCCAATGCGCGGTGAAACCACGTCGCACGAATTTGTAGCACGACTCATTGTATTTAATTCGACAGCGGCGGCGAGCACCAACGGGAAGGATGACGCTTCGTCGCATGGCGATTTTATGTGTTTTGCCGCATCTACACTATCCAAAAATATTATTTTAGCTGAAATATTCCTTACACATTTCTTATCGTTACAAAATAATCTCATAATTAATAATTGCAAATCTGTACATTGCAAATCCAATATTCTTTTAGTTGAAGTTCTTTTATTTTTTTGTTCCTTTAAATCATTAATTACATTATTTTATACTACACTATTAGAAATTTCATAATGAATTTTAAGTAACATGTAATGAAAGTTTGTAATAACTGAAAAGTAATGAATAATATAACTGAAAACTAAGTTACAGTAGTAATATAATGAACGTGTGCACTAAATCTAACGAACGTAGTATAAAAATTAATTTAGGAGTTAATGTAGGTAATATAAGGGATCTGTGACCAAAAATTAATAAACGCTTTAATGAAATGTAAGAAATGTATAATTGAAAAGTAATGATGTGAATGAAATCTAAGTTACAGATTTTTTTAAATATAATATGGGCATTAAATTTGATGAACAGTTTAATGAAAATAAACTAATAGAGGAAAGCCTCCTATTATGAGATAGGTGCCTAATATGAGATAGCGTTTCTGCTAAACTAATAATAGACGCTATCTAATGGTTCCACCATGAATTTATTGTACTTGGATTGAAAATTGTTTAGTAGAAAATTCATTATTAGCTTGTAGTCATTGTAAAAAATGATTAGAATTTGGATATCTTCCAGTTTCATTGAGATGAGCTTTTAAACATTGTTTATTATTTAATAAATAAATATTTGACAATAAATTCTTCATGTAGTAATAGAATAAGATCGTACTAATAGAAAAATACGGGATATGTTGAATTGCTTAATTACAGAAGTTAGATTTGGTGAGCGCAAAACCGTAAGGCGTGAAAATCATAATATGAGATACCCAGGATATTTCTAATATGAAATAACCCATGCTCCCATGTTATAGTGAAAATCATTGCTAAAGTATAAATGTTATTAGTGTACAATAATAAAAAAAAACAACCGAAATGAACGTCGAGTGCCTATTTCTACGAGGCTTGATTTCAACTACCTGAAGATGAGTTCTGGGTATAATGTATCGCATACTCATTTTTCGCGCACCTTGACTGTGTTTGTTTGTATTTAAAAAATATTAGTTTAAATAAGAAATATTAGATTAAACAAAGTTTTTTAGTTGCAATACTGATATACTTTGCGTTTTACTATTGATTTCTCAGGGCATCTTATATTAGGAGCACAATTTTTTGACTTTGTGATTTACTCACTTATTATATTTCTTTAATTTAAAAAAAAAATGAAATTTGAATTAAATTTTATATAACATTATCTTAAAGCTTATTAAATTCTCTTTAAAATGACCTGTTATTTTTTTTAATTCTGCCTATAGACGTCTAGCTTTTATTTAAAATGAATTCAGTATTTCATAATAGGGGCCTTTTCTCTTAATTTTTAATTAGTATTTTTTGAATACACTTAATTTTTCAGTTACTACAAACTTAAATTTCATTAACATATATATAAATAATCTTTTTAGTTACAGAACATTTAAATTTTATTCACTAGTAGATATTAAAGATGAATATATTAGGTGTTGGAATTAATTCGTAGCGTTTTTTAATGAAAGAATGTTATTTATTTCACATGAGCATTAAAAAATACATTAATGAAAGTATTTCCCATCACTTGTAAAACGCTACGAATTAATTCCAACACCTAATATATATAAAAAAAATTTAAGATTGTTTCTAATAGTGTACGATTAAACCTATTAAACGGCAAGAAATATAAAAAAGAATACATTTACAATGTAGCGGTTATCTACGCGAGCTTACTGTAACTCCAAGATCGTGATTCAATTCACGCTTACAACGCTTAAAAATCATTTCATCTTTATTGTTTGTCAAATGTTAAACGAAGATAAATGATGCTCATGAGCGTTGTTAGCATGAATCGGACCATGGACCAAATGAACACGCATTAATATATCATCAATAAATAATACTCCAGCAAAACGTATCATAAAACGACACGATAGCTTCGACAAAATGTGTCTCAAAGAATAAGTAGAAACATTGTATAATAAAGCAAGCGGAAAGGTATCGCGACGATCACTACGCTTTGCGTAGTGCTCTAATTAATTACATTGCTTAACATACTTGATAGTAAAATCTGCGAAGACAAATTTTGAGCAGGGTCTGCTACCAATTTTTGATTGCAAAAAGGCAATAAATTGTACACAGAGTTTGTATTATCTGACATTGTCAGCTAAAATTGCTGTCAGAAGTATGACAAAGTCTGCTAGACATATTATGCCAGCAGATTGGTAACAGAAACCGAATAAAGTCCTACATAACCTGACGGTAGAATTCGAGCAAACTCTGTTCGATTTCTGACTGCCACTAATCTGCTGGTATAGCCCGTTAGCAGGCTTTGTCGACAAATTCATAGGCAAATGCGGACACAGATGCTATAGTTTTGTCAAAACATGATTGAATTTGCTGCAAATTTGATCCCAAATTGCTAACATTTTGCTATCAGGATGATCATATCCTGATTGTGCAAAAACATATTTAATCATGTTAAATAACATGATTTATAGTGATAAGAAATGTGTAAGGAAAATTTCAGCTAAAATAACATTTATAGCGGCCCTAACAGATTATAACTCATAGCACAAGACGTCCTCAGAATCATGTTGACTATATCAGGACATTCTGGGGATAGTCTAAGGATGTCATCTTCGTAGCGTTGTAATTAAAAATTTTTAGTCAAATGCATTACATAAATATTTGTCTGGAGACACTGGTAATTTCTCGGCGCTAAGCTACACGACGTTGCCGTGGCTACTTTACGCGAGCCGGCGAATTGCGCCAGATCGAGATTATCAGATTTCAATAAGGGCTGAACCGATCAAGTTCTAAGCGTTCAATCGACCGCTCGGGATATAATAAAAGTGTTTTTATTTTTTTCTCTAAGTGCTCTACAAGCAGATATATTGCAAAATACGAATCTAAAACTTTTATTTAAAAAAAAATAAGAAACGTTGTCGCTACGGAGTGGGGAAAATGTCCTTTTGAAATTTTTGGCGCAAGATGCAAATGTGGCGCTAGCAATGCATAGTCACATCACACTTGATCAGCGAGCGTTGCAAGCACTGCAATGATTCTACACATTTTACACATTATACACTCTGCAGAGATTACAGTATAAGTTGAAGTTATTGTTACGGTCATGCGATCGCAAAGGAGTTGAATAAGTGCGATTGTGGCTAAACTATATTATATTATATATAATATTAAATTCCGGTTATTGATAAAAATATTTTTAGTCAATGTATTTTCGCATAATTAAATGTCTAGGTTATCCAAATAATATCGAGATTAAGGAACTGTGATCACATTTATACGGTACTTAATCGGATTTAATAACAGTGATGAAAATACATCCAATCGAAACGTTTTCATATAAAAATAAGTAAAAGTTTGATAAAAAAAGTGTCGCTCTGCCTCATGAACCATGATTAGTTATTGAAGTCGATGATTATTCAGGTTAAGAAGTCACAGCGACGAAATATTGCGATGCAAGCATACATTGCAGATACTGAAATAAAATTTTCATTTCTCTTTAGATCTACCGAAATAGCGGCTCGTATTGATTCCGCATCCGCAAATTCCCGTCAATGGGACATAGGAAAATGAATTCCTGCGGATCGGAATCACATAGGTTGCGTTCAGCGGACTGGAGCCAATAAATTTGCGCAAACAGAAAACAGCGGAATCGGCGGAATGAAGCCATGACCTATCATGAACGTTCCGCAGTACTGCATATTCGCAATTATGCATATCCGCAGTTCCGCATCCTATGGGAGCGCATCTCTGATGATGCAGTCCCATGGTGCGGAACGCTCATGATTGTCATCGTGGCTTCATTCAGTCAATTCCGTTCCACTAAAAAATGTGTTTTTCTATGTTCCATGGAGCAGAATTTCCGGAATGCGCAATTAGCGTTGACCAATCACAAGAGCTTTCCCATAGATCACTTTCAATAGATCCACCGGAATAGCGTTTGTCATTGGCTCGCATTGATTGCGCATCTGCAAGTTCCGCTCCAGGGGACATAGGAAACTAAACTCCTGCGAATCGGAAATCACACATACAGGGACATTGTCCTTGTCTTCATTTTGTCTTTATTTTGATTTTGATTTACATTTTCGCCTTTCTGTATGCTATATATACAACATTCGTGTTTTGACCGTATTGATCTTCGTATTTATCTAGAGACTTAATTAATTATTTTCAGAGTTATGTTTAGATTCCATCCGAATGCTACCCAGGTATCACTCCATTCTTTTTATTTACTGAATGTTAAACAAAAATTAGACATAACACTCGGAGAACACCCAAGTGGAAATCCGAACACGCATCAGCATGTTG
Source organism: Acromyrmex echinatior (assembly GCF_024713525.1). Lineage (NCBI taxonomy): Eukaryota > Metazoa > Arthropoda > Insecta > Hymenoptera > Formicidae > Acromyrmex > Acromyrmex echinatior. The sequence goes on from NC_141864.1 coordinate 2,221,090, forward strand.
ATTAATCATACGCTTATAGGAGACAGATTCCTCCATTAAACCAGCTTAACGAGGTTAATTTTTATAATGGCAACTTGTCTTTGAATGAATTATGATATAATAATTTCATTTAAGAAAAATTTAAATCATTTGGATTAGAATAGGAAAATCCTTTAATAAAATATTATATATGTATACTTAGATTTCATTGCATAATTATTAAAGATAGTACCATTTGGATTAAGTAAATAATAATAAAGATAGTATCACTTGGGTTTTATTTTGATAGTAGAATTTAACTTGGCACCACAGTTGTTGATATCAAATCTTTTATAGGAATGATACATTAAAGTTAATATTATTTATTTAAATTGGTATTCGAATTAGATGGAATTTAATTTGCGCCAATTTTGTTGATATCAAATCTTTTATACGAATGATACATATTAGAGTAAATAAATAACAAAAGATAGTACCATTTGTTTTTTGATTTGATAGAATTCAACTTAATTAATTAAGATTGTAGCATCTGGATTTTTATTTTTTAATTTAATACATTAATTTTTTTTAAAGTAATAATTTTTTTTAAAGTAATAATTTTTGAGAGAGAATTAAAGTTGCCATTGGGTTAGAATAAGAAGACCTTCAATAATATCCTCGAAGAAAAATTAAAACTACTATTAATTGGATACATTGTTAATATTATATACAAAGGGTCGGTTTCACCAACTCGATTAAGCCAAATCGGTGATTAACTGTCAACTATAAGTGGTCAATTCTATTAAACAGCAAATACAATTAGTCAGTTCCACGGCCAATTAAGTAATTGGCGTTCGTGAAACCAGCTCAAATAATTCTTCACGAAAAGATTCTTCACACATGCTTTTACAATATTTATGTAGTACAGTCTTTTAGTTTAACAGTCGTTTTTATGATATAATTAACATAATTCATTTTATATTTAAATAAAAAATTTATTGATCTATTATTTGATTAACCATTTCATTAGCTAAGTTTTATATTTATTTTAAATATGAAATCAAAAGATTATATAATATCGAATTTGGATACAATCAATGCATCATTATCGGATAAGATGATAAGCAATTAAGCTGCTGAAAACGATTTATCGAAATATTAACTATGTGATCGATGATATTCTTGAGGCTTCCACAAGTTTTCTTTCTATATGAAGATTATGCGTTTCGCGGGTTTTCTCCGTGTTCAGATCCATTCTTGAAATATCAATATTTCGTAAACCTTGCACTTCATCAAGGTGAGAAGCAGCCTGATACTGAACTGTTCCTCCGGTCATTCCTTTTTATATTACGCTACTTGTTGGAGTGGTGAGGGAAGGAAGAGAATTGTGGGTGGAAGGGGGAAGGGGGAAATTGGTCAGTCTTCAATAATCAGGAGAATGGTTTTCCATATTTTATTTATGTTGTAACCATTATCTCTCTATTTAGATTGTTAGGGTATTTTTATATCTCTATGGCTTCTCTATACTTTCTTGGAAAGTATAATGTAATGTTGGCTATTGTGGTCGTTTGATCAAACAGTATTATGTTCTGTTTCGATGTTGTGTTCTAATAATGCTGACTGCATGACGTGTTTTAGCCTGACATAAGGTACCATCAACTTTCTTAGAGACAAAAACATCTAGGAAGGGAGTTTTCTGTTTTCCTCTATAGTGAAGTGGATATTTTGATATTAATTGTTAAAGAAAATAAGGAATTTACGGAGAGCTCTGCCTTGTCTCTATATCACAAATGTGTCGTCTACATAACAAAACCAAACTTCTAGTTTTTTGAGTGTTTTTCTGAGGACTTCTTTCTCAAAATGCTTCATTCACAGACACAGATAGATATCTACATACCGAGTCACACCACCAACACAAAAACAATCTGCAATCAACTCACTTATACATAGAGCTTTCACCATCTCTGACAAAGAACATCTACAGACGGAACTCAATCACTTAAAACTAAACTTACAGATAAACGGACACGACAAAAAAGACATAATCAAAACAATCAATAAACATGCAAACAAGACAATGATCTCTGATACAACCAGACGAAAGGATCCTATCCATATATTCTCTCATATATCAAAGGAACAACAGATCGGATTGGCAGGATATTAAACAAACACAATATCCGACTACTATCTTTAAACTACCTATCTTTAAATTACCTAAAAAGATAGGACACGGATAAAAGAACACCAACGTGATGTCAGGCTAAAACACGTCACGCAATCAGCATTATCAGAACACAACATCGAAATAGGACATCAAATACTGTTTCACAAAACGATCACAATAGTCAACTTTACATCATAATTTTCAGAAAGAAAGTATAGAGAAGCCATAGAGATATAAAAATACCCTAACAATCTAAATAGAGATAATGGCTACAACATAACAAACAAATAAATATGGAAAATCATTCTCTCGATTATTGAAGACTAACCAATTTCCCTCCCCCATTCCTACCACCCACAATTCTTTTCTTCTCCCACCACTTCAACAAGTAGTATAAAAAGTAGTGTAATACAAAAGAAACAGCCCGAAGGAAACAGCTCAATATCAGGCTGCTTCTCACCATAATGAAGTGGACTGCAAGGTTCACAAAATGTTGGCATTCCAAGAATGGATCTAGACACGGAGGACACCCGTGAAACGCATAATCTTCATATGTGATCGATGATGTATTTATGCCTGATGTGAACGCAAGAATAAATCAGCGCCTGAATTTTGTTAATAAATTTCATACCACCATTTTTTAATCAATTTCAATTGATTAGGAGTGTTTTCGAATTAAAGAGAATCACTGCGATTAACTTAACCATGATTAACTTATCAAGTTACTGACTGTATTATTATATTAATGTGGATAATATTTTGTAGTTTGTTTGGGGCACACACATACATGCTTTATCCGTACGAATAAATTTATTTAGAATTAATACTATATTTATTGGAATATTTTATGATTTTATCATAAAAAATTGCTTTTGGAAAGCACATATCACTAGAAATACGATTTGTAGAAAAATTAAAGTTAGTGAGATATATATATATATAGAAATAGTTTTTATTTTAGACTCTTCGTAAAAAATTTATCCAAATACAAGTCAATAAATTTTTAGGAAAACATAATAAAATACATTTTTTTTATCAATTCATTTTTATTTCTCAACATGATCTCCTTTCAGCTCGATACACTTGATCCAACGATTTTCTAACTTTTTCAAGTCGTCCGAATAATATGATTTGTCCAACCCTTCAAAATAAGCCTTTGTTTCGGCGATGAGCTGCTCTCTAGTGGTGAATCTTTTTCCTCCGAACCATTTCTTCAGGTTTGGAAACAGGAAATAATCATAAGGGGCTAAATCTGGCGAATATGCTGGATGGGAAAGCAATTCGTAGCGGAATTCATTGAATTTGGCCATCGGTGCCGGGCATGTGTGAACCCGTGCATCGTCTTGATGGAAGAGCATTTTCTTCTTCGCTAAATGGGGACGTTTTGTCTTTAAAATATTGTTGAAACGGTCCAATAAGGTTGCGTAGTAATCGTCATTGTTTGTTTGCTCCGACGGAAGATAATCGATATGAATTATATGGCGTGCATCCCAAAAAACTGTGGCCATCACCTTTCCGACCGACTTCATGGTCTTCGCTTTTTTCGGAGCTGGTTCACTCGGTGAAGTCCATTGTTTTGACTGTTCCTTCGTCTCGGGTGTGAAATAATGGATGTCCCATGTTTCGTCCATAGTAATGAATCGACGCAGAAATTCATCTGGATTATGTTGAAATATTTCCAAACATTGTTTTGAAATCGTCACGGTCGCGCTTATGGTCCACAGTGAGCAAACGCGGCACCCATCTTGCCGATAGCTTTTTCATACCCAATCGTTCGTGCAAAATTGAAATCACTGTGCCATGTGATATGCCCTCAACAAGCTCGCGCACTTTCACTCGTCGATCAGTTAAAATAATATCGTGGACTTTATTGATGATTTCTGGCGTAGCAGCTTCAATTGGACGTCCCAAACGAGGTGCATCACATGTGGATGTACGACCACATTTAAATTCATTCAATATACAATCGCAAACGCTGATGCAGATGTGCTATGAACATTATTCAACTTGGCTTTGATTTCTTTCGGCGTTAAACCTTTCATATGTAGATGTTTGATCACTGCACGAAACTCGTTTTTTTCCATCAAAAAATACAAAAGTTGTTCGCTTTAATCATCTACAGAAATGAAATCACGCGATGAATTCCGTTCAAAATTTGACAGTAATCAGCTGAAAGATGCTACTTCTCAAAAAGTAATGTGACATGACACTGCGAATGCTCTCTGACAGATTTTTTAAGAACTTATTGGTTTGTCCTCGTACATTACGTTGCAATATTGGGACGTTTTGTTGCAATATAACAAAAAGCAAACATCTTAACATTGTTGGAATTTTGCAACAATAATTCAGCAACGTTCCGCAACCACCAATATTGCAACGCAATGCAATATTGTAATGTTTCTGCAATCTTTCTGTGCTGTATGGGAAACATTTGTTTTTAAAATGATGTATTCCTGACATAATTCTAAAACAATTTTCTCTTTGCCAAAATTCTATACGTAACGTAGTTTTTAAATTATAAACAAAAAGAGTGAGCGAATTACGAGTCGTGTACGGGAAATAGATAGGGACAGCGCAACTCACCGTCCGATTCGGGCGCTCAGTTCCCATTAGCTGTTTGCGACGCATGAAACAATGATACGCGTACGTATTTCCTCTCCCTTTTTCTCTCCTACCTTGTAGAGATATTTTCATATTGCAGTCGAGCTAGAAAGATAATTTCATGACCGTGAATTCTGAGATTCTCATAAATTCACACCAAACAACAATAAGTTTTTGTTTTTCACATCAATTGTATCACGATCACGTTTACACGAATTTTTGTCTTTCATATTAATTGTATCACTTATAACATTTCACGCACACTTGATCACAAACGAATTTATCAGTTCGTTATTATTAACTACCGATTAATTACTTAGCGACTGAGAATTAAATTCAAGAAAGAAATTGCATAGAGCAATTAGCAGAAGTTTCCTTTTATAAATTGTATTGCGTATCAATACGTTCACGGATTTATTCACGCATTTGATTAATTTTTACAAACGAATCTATTGGCTCACTACTATTAATTACTGTCAATTCGTGTAAACGTGATCGCGATACAATTGATGTAAAGAACAGAAACTTAGTTGTTTGGTGTGGTGATTTATGAGAATCTCAGAATTCACGGTCACGAAATTATCCTGCCTTTTTCCAGCTCGATTGCGATATGAAGACATCTCTACAAGATAGGAGAGAGGGGGGAGGAAGAGAGAGATGAAATACGTGTACGTGCACGTATCATCGTGTCACGCGTTTCACGCATCGCAAGCAGCTGATCGAAACTGAGCGCCGGTGTCAAATGGTGCGTTGTGACGCCCCTGCCTACCTTCCGTATGCGACCCGTAATTTGCTTACTATTTTTTGTTTATAATTCAAAAAGCTATGCATAGAATTTTGGTAAAGAAAAAATTATCTTAGAATTATGTCAGAAATATGTAATTTTAAGGACAAACATGTTTCTGCATGTTTGTTTTGAGACACCCTGTATAGTATGCAGGAAGGCGAAAATATAAATCATTTGTAATACGCCTCTAAATCTGAATCTGTAGTGAATAGTCACATAATTACCCAGTGGCATACTTGGCACTGGATATTCTGCAGTAGAGTCCAACTAAAAAAGGAAGAATATTTGAGCATTATATAATTAAAATACTGTTATTTGCACGTTAATTTCAATTTTCTAATACTATATTCATTGAATTTATTAAAGCAAGGTTAATTGGATCATACAATAAAGATTAGATAGGTTAGGGATCTCACATTTCATTCACTGATTGACTAGTGGCACTGATATCAATGATTACCCATTGATTCATATTTAGAGAGCACATAGCTCATCCATATGATATCTTAGAGATATTGTGAGATGACAAAACATCAGGTGTGATGTTATTCAAATATCCAAATGTGTCCACCTTTTATCACATCTCAATATATTCTAAAATCAATATTATATTACACTTGAAATATGATAAAAGGCGTTTGAAATATGATTTGGATATTGTAATTAGTGACGTATCACAATAACGCAATTTTTTTTCGAAATATCGCTAGGATATTGTACATAACTGTGCTATGTAGCATATAACAGAAATCCTGAACGTGTCCTGTGAATATGTCTCCAGAGATGCGTCCTTGCACAATTATTTAATTTGTACACTTCCGACGTTCAATTTTTTAATTTTTTAGATTTCAATTTTTAAAAATTTATCGTTTAACTATAATTAACAACATTGAAAATGGCTTCTCCGTACAGTCAGAAACTTATAGCAACATTGTTACAACATTTCAACGTTGCATATTGCAGTACAATGTTACAAAGACTTGTGAAGACTTCTTTTTGTAATATTACTTCAGCAATGTTGCAGCAATATTTTAAAAATATTTCCAGCAAGAGAGACACAAACTGACACAAGAGTCATCCTATTCTTATTCAATAATCAGTAAGAAATAAAGACAGAATGACTCTTGTATCGATTTGTGCCTCTGCTAGAAAGCTCGCTTTGAGTTAAGACTTGTACATATCGATTTATGTATAATCCAATAAAGTAAGGACCTGGATATAATGGAAGAATAGGAATTAATCATCACGTTTACACAACACACTTAATTTAATAACATCTGTAGTTACAAAACTAACCATAACTATATTTCTCTGAAAAATGGAATGACTGGTTAGTTTTTACCTATGAATGTTATTAAACCCGATTAATGTCCATTTTCACCGATATAGATTAATTTTAATCTCAGTTTCATTTATCTTCATATTTTTCTGATTCTAAGGATTAAAAAAAAATGAAGAATAAATTGAACTTGTTGTAGATTAAAGTTAATTTACATTAGTGGAAACAATCATAAGGTATAAATATAATCAATGTCTTTAATTTATAAGAATTATGCCAATAGTTTATAGACATAAAATAATTAGAAATAAGGATTAAATATAACGCACAATGGACACAATAATAACAAGATATAAGACATATAAAATATTGTATAAAGATATAATTATTTATAAAGCATATTTTATTTAATATTATTATTATATATTACATTTAACACCTATTTTTAATTTTTTTATATTTAAAGTTATACAGTACAAAATCTTATAACAAAATATTGCAGTAACGTTGTAATATCACAGCAATATTAATCTTTTATTATAATTTTTTAGCAATAATGCTGCAAGTTTTTCTCCACTGTGCACAAAACCTAATATTGTATATATATATATATATAATGTTGTAATATTGCAACATTACATATCAATATTTTTTAAATGGACATTTTAACGTTGTTGCAATGTTGCCGAAATATTGCAGTAATATTTCGCAACATTTTTGCAATCTTGCAATGAAATATTTTGGCAATTTTACTGCAATGTTTCTGTGCTGTTCGAAATGTTTGTTTCTTTAATTAAAAACATATCAATTTTATATGATTTAATAATAAATGCTTAAATCATTTATTTACATTTAATTTGAATGCAACGAACAATCAGCAATCGACGGCTCTCAGTCCCTTTTGTCTACAAATTATTTTAATATGAATTTTCTAAAAGCTCGTGATTAATTCAACTACAATTGAATAAAACTATGTAACGAACAATATAACATGTTTATATTAGTATAATTCTACTACAACTATTAAATCTAATTCAGGCTCTTGAGTAGTAACTTCAGCTATATTGAATCATAACCAAAAGGTAGTATAAAAGAAGGGCAAAGAGCCAATGACATATATAAAAAAAAATTATAATTTAGATAAGCAAACTTAATACAAAACAATTAAAATACAATAAAATAAAATAAACGTTTCAACTCCAATTGAGTCATTTTCAATGCTATCATACAATAATATAAATGTCGTTCTAAATTAAAAATTCGTACATAATCTTACAATATTCTTACAATTCCTTAACAAAAAATTCTTTCTTCTTTCTGTGTAATACGCTATGAGTCATTTTTATCAAGAATTAACAAAGTCATAAGAAAGTTCTGGAAAAGTAACCGTAAACAAGAAGAATTAATATTAATCACATAAAAATTAAAAATATGATGATATACCTTAGTAAATCTGTTAAGAGTCCAATAATACACAACGAGAAAAAAATGTAAAATGTAGTCCATTTCGGGTACAATAAAAAAGTCTTTTTAATTTAATAGGTTATTATAAGCAAATTCGCAAAGGTAACGAGCTTCTGACTTAAACGATGTCACAAAACGAAATGTCAAACAGAAAAACATTATCGAGAACGGAAAACGGAAAAATAGGAGGAAAAGGATAGAAGATGTTAGAAAGGAGAAAGAGAATGTACAGGGTCCGGCAAAATGATCTCCCACATTTTAATCTTTAATAAAAACGCCATTGTAAATGCTATTTAGATTTTATTTTGATTAACTGAAAATTTATGCTATGCCATTTGTTTTTATTGAGTTTTGAAAATTACAGAGTCCAAGTGGCGACTATTTTTTTCGATACACATTCGAAGCTGATTTCTAAAAGTTTCCACCACTCGAGCAATAATTTGAGGCTATATTCCTGTAATTTCTTGGCGTATTGCTGCTTTCAATTCGTCAATGGTTCGGGAGTGGTGTTGAAAAACCTTCGCTTTCAGGTAGCCCCAAAGAAAAAAGTCGCATGGGGCAAGATCGGGTGAACGCGCAGGCCACCCAACGTCTCCACGTAACGAGATTATGCGTCCTGGAAACATTTCCCTTAAAACGTCCTTAAACGCCCGTCCAATTCATGACGACAACTGAAATGGCAAGGCGCGAGCTACCAACCGACTACGCTAAGCTCCCCCTCTCTTCAGTGGTTCGGGGACAGTGGCGGTGCAAAATGTGGGAGATCATTTTGCCGGACCCTGTATAATGCCAGAATACAAATCCGGCAAAGACTCCGTGTCATTTTGTCTATTAATCCCATGCTTCTGTTTTTTAATATGGACCATTTTTGATATCTTTGGTTGTATGAAGGCTCTATATCTAATATTTCCACTTTATCCCATTTAAAATTATGATTCTCCACTATACGATGGTTGGAAATCACTGATGGAGATTTTGAACTTATATTGATTCACTAACATACCTATAGATTTGGCATCTGATAGTGTGGTTGTGAGGTGGGATGCTATATCTAAGAAAACTAAGATTCCTTTGGACGAGTTTCTGATAGCCTTTCGTATGGTTCTGAATTCGACAGTTTTCATTTTTAATAAAAAAATATATAAACAGATTTTTAGGACCCCCATGGGTTTACCTTTGTCACCGGTTGTTGCAAGTATTGTTATGTATGCAGGATTTTGAAAAGATGGCTATTGGAATGCTGCCTTGTCGTCTGTTGTTTTACTACCGATACGTCGATGATATTATCTTAGCCGCTCCTTCTGAAAGTATTTATGATATTTTGGATGTTTTTAATTCATTACATACTAGATTACAGTTCACCATGGAGATAGGTGATGGAAAAATAAGTTTCTTAGATACGATGTTAATTATCGATGAACGGAATCTCATTTTTGATGTATACCGTAAAGCAACCTTTTCCGGCAGATTTCTTAATTTCCATTCACACCACCCACTTTGTCATAAAAGAAGTGTGATTTATGGTGTCGTGGATAAGATTTTTTGTTTGTGTCATCCGAAATTCCAACAAAATAATTTGATTGACGCTATTAAGATTTTTTTACAGAATATCCGTTAAGTTTTATTTTTTCGACTATTCATAATAGAATAAAATATCACATTAATAAATTTAATAATTTAAATAAGAATAAAGATGACACTGGGAGGAGGTTCTTTATGTTAATACGATTCCATATGTTAATACGATATCCGAAAGATTTATACCTATTGTTAATATGTGTAATTGTAAATTGGCTTTTACTATTCCTAACACATTGAGAAGTTTTATAAGGAGAGGAAAGGATGATTTGGAACACGTTCAGAATCAAAATGTGGTTTATAGAATATCCTGTGGGGATTGTGATGCCAGTTACGTTGGCCAAACTAAAAGACAATTAAAGACCAGATTGCATGAACATGTTTCTGATATCAATATAAGTTCAAAATCTCCATCAGTGATTTCCAACCATCGTATGGTGGAGAATCATAATTTTAAATGAGATAAAGTGGAAATATTAGATATAGAGCCTTCATACAACAAAAGGTTGATATCAGAAATGGTCCATATTAAAAAACAGAAGCATGGGATTAATTGACAAAATGACACGGAGTCTTTGCCGGATTTGTATTCTGACATTATACATTCTCTTTCTCCTTTCTAACATCTTCTATCCTTTTCCTCCTATTTTTCCGTTTTCCGTTCTCGATAATGTTTTTCTGTTTGACATTTCGTTTTGTGACATCGTTTAAGTCAGAAGCTCGTTACCTTTGCGAATTTGCTTATAATAACCTATTAAATTAAAAAGACTTTTTTATTGTACCCGAAATGGACTACATTTTACATTTTTTTCTCGTTGTGTATTATTGGACTCTTAACAGATTTACTAAGGTATATCATCATATTTTTAATTTTTATGTGATTAATATTAATTCTTCTTGTTTACGGTTACTTTTCCAGAACTTTCTTATGACTTTGTTAATTCTTGATAAAAATGACTCATAGCGTATTACACAAAAAGAAGAAAGAATTTTTTGTTAAGGAATTGTAAGAATATTGTAAGATTATGTACGAATTTTTAATTTAGAACGACATTTATATTATTGTATGATAGCATTGAAAATGACTCAATTGGAGTTGAAACGTTTATTTTATTTTATTGTATTTTAATTGTTTTGTATTAAGTTTGCTTATCTAAATTATAATTTTTTTTTATATACGTCATTGGCTCTTTGCCCTTCTTTTATACTACCTTTTGCTTATTAGTACAGAGCCTTTTTCATTACTTTTAATTGAATCATAACGTCAAAAGCAAGAAATGATTATTTTTTTGTATACTATTTGTAAGTAAATAAAAAGAATTTGGATCAAACGAAATGATAAGATTACTTTAAAATACTTATAAAAATGGACGAAAGCTCTCCTTATCTCCCCTGATAGTCAGTAAAGAGTCGAAAAAGACTCAGTGAAATGAAAATAGATTAATAGACATGCACATTGAGTAAAAACTAGTAAACGTATTAGGTTGGTGTATATGAAATGTCGGATTTTTAAGTGAATATATAAAATATCTTTGCATATCTGCATATCTTTTTTCAAAAGCTGTTTATTTAATCAAAATATGCTCCATTTGTTTCAATACACTTTTCCCAATGAGATTTTAATGCATAAATGCCTGTCTTAAAGAAATTCTGATCTTTAGAATCAATAAACTCTGGATATGGAATTTTTCAGTCTTCATTTTCTGTCTTCATTTTCATACTGTTTAGCCCGTAAAAACTGTTCTAAGTGTTTAAAAAAATGAAAGTCGATTGGCGAAAAATCCAGTGAATAAGCTGGGTGCTGCAAAATTTCATATTTTAATTCATTTAATTTCGCAATTGTTTTGTACGACGTATGCGGCCGAGCATTGTCGTGGAGAAGTATTGGGCCATGCCGATTAACAAGTGATGGGCGTATAATTTTCAATTTTTCATGCATTTCATCAATGTACTGGCAGTACTTTTCTGTAATTGTCTCCCCAGTTCGAAGAAATGAGTAATGAATTCCAGTCACATTCCACCAAACTGTTATTAAAATTTTCCGTGGATGAAGTGATAGCCTTGGAGTATGAGCATAAGCCTCATTCCTATCAAGCCACCGAGCACATCTTTTCCTATTGTCGTAAAGAACCCATTTTTCATCACAAGCAATAATCCGATCGAAAAATGGCTGTCGATGAAATCGGGTTAGTAATGATGAGCATACGTTCAATCGATTCAGCTTATTTCGCTCGGTTAGTTCGTGTGGTACCCATTTATCCATTTTTTTCATCTTGCCAATTTCAGAAAGATGTCGCAATATCGTTGTATGGTCAACTTTCATACTGGTAGCAAGTTGTAGATACAGTTGGATTCGTTTCCACCAATGCTTTCAGAGCATCATTTTTCACAGACGTTTTGGGTCTTCCACGCGGTTCATTTTGTAGGGAAAAATCACCAGACCGAAATTTTTCAAACCAACGCTGCACTTTTCGATCGTTAACAGTATTCTCCCCAAATCTCCCGCCTGGTTTATATTGCGTGTAGCTTTTGCAACATTATTACCAAGTTTATATTCATATAAAAAAATTACATGAATATTGGTTGAATTCATATCCTTACGAAATTCAAAACAAATAACAAAAGGAGAAAATCTTTTGAGAAAATCTTCTTTGTTGACTCTGGCAATGGACAATATATATATATATATATATAAACGAGATTATGCCAAAAATAAAAGCATAACGAAAACAGGAAGACAAATGTTCATATGTAAAGAAAATTCGACATTTCATATGCACCAACCTAATATTTTACGTGCTTTTTACGACTATTTATTGACTGTTAAGAGAGATAAGAATAGTTTTCGTCCATTTTTACAAGTGTTTTAAAGCGATCTCATCATTTCATTTCATCCAAATTCTCCTAAATTTATTTACAAATGGCAAGAAAGATCAACGTGTCGAAAGATCACTTATATCAGATCACTTAGATCACATATTTCTCCCTTATGACATCACGATTTAATATGGCTGGAGTGAATACTCAGAAAAATTCCTTAAATCTAAAACGTTCCGACTTTTACTTAGTTTAGACTTTTACTCTTTTTCAGTTATTTTAATCTGTTATTCTATTATATTAATATACCATATATTGATTAATTGTTAAACTTTGATAAGAAACGCATATATTGACTTTATTAGATTCGCATTTTTGAACTTATTCGTTTATTGAGACCATGTGTGAAACCGAATTTTCGAAACATGTCGTAGAATATAAAATTATTTTAAATTTAACGACTCTTTCAATTTAATAAAATAACATTCTTGGATAGTGTAGACAGCGAAGCATCTTCCTTCTTGCTGCGCGCCGCCGTTTTGGAATAAGGTGTAATGGGCCTAAGAATTCGCGCGTCACCGCGCATTGACTTAAACGTTTTATCATTTAATTCGAAAACTATAGTGAATATCTCAAAATGTATAAGACTTTTTTGTTTCCCTTGACCTCTAATGCGACTCCTATCCCATTTCTGAGACACTCTATATATATATATATATATATATATATATATATATATATATATATATATCTTCTTATACCAATATAGATTAACTTTAATCGGTTTAATTTATGTTTTATTTTATTGCTATAATTCTATGAATTAGAAAAAGATAAAGAGGAAATTAAACAAAGATTAAAATTAATCATACATTAATAGAAAAGAACAATAATGAGATATAGATGACGATTATCCAAGAACCATATTAGAACATAAAAATTATAATAATATTATAAGGACATCATCATGATCTTATTTGTCATTTGTAAGTTCATTTTTAAGTATCATGATGATATCTTATGATATTATTATGACTTAATTATGATTTTACTTTCTACCTAAGTTTTTCTTTGTCTCGAGAAAATAATGAATAAATATCAATGATAAATATTTATCATATTGTTTTTGCATCCTCCGCATCAGATTGCTGCAAGTAGCTGTGCTGGACCAAAACGAGAATTTCACGGACTCGGACATCCACTTGATCTTCAGTATGCTAACCGGCAGTGCGACCGGTTATAAAACTCTGTTCAACTTCTTACTCGATCACTGGTACACTGTAAAAGAACAATTCGAGAACAAGACCTTCCTCTGGGACGGCATCGTCAATTTTGCCACGTCGTCGTTCAACACGCAGGAAGGTTACGATAAGGTGAGCAAGCTGTACATGGATCATCAGGACGAATTTGAATCAGCGGATGCCATCATCAAGAAAGCGCTTAAGATCATTAATCAGGAGACTAAATGGAACGAGGAGAACGTGCCTGTGATCGATAATTGGCTCATAAAAAATCTATCTAAAGAAGACCTAGAAGCGATCGCGGCTTCGACATCTCCGTCTTCTATTCTTTCCACAACGAACGTGCCGACAACGATCAAACAGCTAGATACGGAAATCCGATTCCACGGATGAATAAACGGACTCGAGTCCGGTGTTATGGCATTCCTGATCCGTAGAATATAATCTATATCTTCTCAGTTGCTTCGAAGTATCAGATTTCTTTTCTCAACAATAATTATAGTGGAATGTTTTCTTGCTTGACAAATATAGATAGAGAGATAGCGTCGTACAGTAACTTCGCTCCCTTATATATAATTTTTATTAAAATTTTTGATGTTATAGCAATAATCCTTAAATCAAACATGCTGCAAGAGTTTAGAAAAATCAAATGATTAAAAGACGTGAGACATAACAGCATGATTAAAATGCGACAAATGTAACAATTTTTCCATCCCCTCTCTATCCTTCTATAGATACAGTAACTTAAAAAAGCAGATTTCGAAAAAATAATGTATTATATATTTAAATTTTTATTTTTGTAAAACAAATAAAAATCGACATCACTCTCGTGACACATTTATTTTCCAGATGAATGAAATGTTTCTCAGGAAAAAAAATGTATAAAAATCGCTCATAATTAAGACGTAATTTAAGTTAAGATTTATATATTATACATATAATGTGAAGTTTATCTCTCTCGCGATGAATAAAATTAATATTATATAATGTTAGGACTTTGTTAACGTACAATATATATCTTATTTATTTAATCAGCAGTTATGTATATTTAATATATGTTAGGAAAAACACTTTGTAGTCATAAATTTATATAAATCTATAACAATGAGAATACAATGCATACATATAAATATTATTAGTATCACACAGTCGCATTTCCATAATTTGAAAACAAAAATATGTGTATAGAAAGCCACAAGATTTATATTTTATATGATTATACAAAGGAGAAACTCATTCACATTAAATTCAATATCACATTAGAATGATTAAATTTATGTCTTATTGATTTATTAATATATTAATTTATTATAAATAATAAAGGGTTAGTGAGCCAAACTGGTTATTCGTGCTTATATTATTTAATATGCAAAATAAAAATTATTAAGTATAAACATACGTTTCGACCCTTTACATTGGGTCATCCTCAGTGCACAATTTATAACGTACAAAAATTAAAAATAAAAATAATCGTCAAAAACATTTACTTATTATATAACAAAGATTTTATATAAACAATAACATGTAATATTGGTTTTTGATTATTATTTTTTACTTTTTGTACGTTATAAATTGTACACTGGGGATGACCCAATGTAAAGGGTCAAAACGTGTGTTTATACTTAAATAATTTTTATTTTGCACATTAAATAATATTATAAGCACGAATAACTAGTTTGGCTCACTAGTCCTTTATTATTTATATCGAATTTTTAGATTCAAAGAGCCAATTTTTGTATCTTAATTAATATATTAACTTAAATTTTGCATGGTTCTTCATTTAAATACGATTAAGACCCGATTGCACCAACGTTACTTTGATTTTAAGTGAGGCTCAAAATTCTCTGTCTCTTTTTCGCTTTAAAACGAGAAAGAGAGTTTTTAGTTCACTTAAAGTCAAAGTAACGTTGGTGCAACCGAGTCTAAGGTACGTATTAATAGTGGAGTCATATAATCGAAAATTTTCGCGAATAAGAAAATTTTTTGTAATGGCAATTTTATTTTTTTAATTGGTTCTAATCATCAAAATGAGTTTAAAGGTGAGTTTGTTGCACGATTCGTTGACCGGAAGGCCTTTGTTTTTTAATGTTTATGCAAAATTTTTTGGTTTTTTCCTGTTTTTGGTTCAATTTTTTTTTTTTCGTTAAATACATATTTTGACGTATGTTTAAAGAGCATTAATGGATTTTATAAATAATTGAAATTTACATTAAAAACAATTTTTTGTCCAAAAAAAAACCAAAAATGGGAAAATTTTTCAAAAAAAAATCGAAAAAAATGTTTTTTTTTCAATTTTCGAAAAACTTTTTATGACGTCCTTAAAGTACACAAAATTCCGGATTAAAAAAAAAAAGTTTATTCTATGACCTTTTGCCCAAAATAGACAAGCAAATTTTTACAATGCAATTTCTGGCCGCTTTTTTCAAAATTTTTTAACCTTTTTTAAGCTTTGGCACACATTTTTGTGACCATAAAAGCTATATTTTCTCGCATTGTCATTAATATATTGGGTCATCTAAAAAGTATCCGCGGTTTTTTGTCACTAGATGTGTGTTGATGGTCATATATCTAGTGACAAAGTACCGCGGATACTTTTTAGATGACCCAATATATGCATTTAAACCCAAGTTACAAAGGAAAAGCCAAAAATCACTAATAATGGCAGTTTTTATTTTTTTTTAGGTTATGTACGATACAAGCTGAGAAAAATATAAAAAAAACTAAATAGAAAACAGGAAAAAATTTTGCATAAAGATTTAAAAACAAAGGCCTTCCGGTCAACGAATCGTGCAACAAACTCACCTGTAAACTCATTTTGATGATTAGAACCAATTAAAAAATAATGTTGCTATTACAGAAAATTTCCTTATTCACGAAAATTTCCGGTTATATGACCCACTATAGGATTAATTATGCCTCAAGGTCTCGTCCGGATGGAGAAATAATTGTAATAGTGCGCCCGCGCACGTTCAGCCAACAAAATTCAAAATCTAGGGGAAAGGAAAAAGAAATTTTTCCCTTTCCGTACAGCGGCGCTTTCGGCCGTCTTCTGTTCACATCGGCCAACGTTCCTAGTGAGTTTTTTCATCTTACCGTACTTTTTGGCTTAATAACATGTCGGATTCATATTCTCGTAGTCGATCAAGATCAAGAGAACATAAGAAACATAGAAAACGCTCTCATGAGAGTGGGAAAAAACACGGAGTCACATTCTCGTCCGCATGAAATTAAGCGTTTTCGTCTCTTTTTTGAGAATCATTCGCAGTCGTCTTCGTTGAGGGCTTCTCCAGCGGTCGGCGACGCAGCTCTCCTAGAAAGGATTCTCAAAGCAGTACAGGAGCAGGGACGAAATAATCTGTTTGCAAAACGAGGTTAGGGGGCACGCTCTGCGTTCCCCGAATTGCAGCCACAAGAAGAGCCGACGGCTCCTGAGAGCCGGGGCACTGAACTAGGTAAGTTCCCTTGTCGACCCTTTTTTTTCTCAAAATTGGCAAAAAGAGAGCTTAACCGACGTCTCTTCTGCGGCACTGAAATGTATGTTCCACCACCCGCTTCCCTGCGTTTTCTCAGCTTTGATACCAAATCCGGTGGATCGCTCGGTCACTTTTGAGACCGCGGATGCCGAGCAGGATGGTGAACTATCCCTCGTTAGCCAGCTTTTCCGCATCCAGCGTGATTTGCTTGAGAATCTACCCTGAGATCAGACCATACTCGATTTCACCAGATCTGTTCGAACCAGGCTGCCAAACGATTTGCGTACGCAGCTGCTGTCAAAATTTGAGGTTAAGGAGGGACTTTCAGCTTTAGGCCTTAAACCTAAGATGCTTCTACTGGTACTTAAGACCTCTTCGACGGTATTTAAGAGGGACGAATACCAGTTTCTGGCTCAGTCGCAGGTGGCAGCTGTCTTCAAAACTTTGGGCATGGAGCTCTCTTGTCTCACAAAGCCTGAGATATCCTCGTTTTTATCAGAGGATGCAAAGGATTACGAACAAGAGTGACGCAAGCCAATGATGGGACAGGCATTGAGCTTGACGAGGAACAAGCAGAGGCAAGGCTGGAGAAATTAGAAGATATGTATAACGATTTCGAGTCCATATAAAAGCAATTACTATAAAAAGAGGGCGAATTTAATGACGAGGACGCACTAGAGCAAGAATGTTTCGAAGAAAGATATTTTGTGGTAAAATCTTTGTTAAAGCGATGCATGAAGCTATCGTCGGCGTCGGACCGCGAGAAGCAGACGGCAGTCACTCGATTGTTGCAATAGCAAACCGAACTCATGGAACAAATGCATCGCGATGCTCAGCATGAAGGCGCGGACGCCATGACACCGCGTAGTAATAACGAGACGTTGTTCGGCCATTCTCGCGAGACAAACCGACATACTTGACCGCGTGGCAAACAATGCAGGTACGATTAGCATAGATACTAGAGTAAAGTTGCCTACCATCAAACTACTGAGGTTTGATGGCAAAATCGAGGATTGGAAAGCTTTTTCTGACAGCTTTCGATCAATCGTACATGTCAGACCGCAACTGTCTGATGTCGAAAAGTTTCAATATTTAATTTCGTCAATCTCAGGGGACGCTGCTAAAATTATTGAGTCAATCGAGCTAACGGATCAAAGTTATTCGACGACTTGGGAATTACTGCTAAGTAGATATGATGATCCTAGGTCGCTCAAGAAAAAATATATTGAGTGTTTGTTCACAATGTCCATCGTAGCTAAGAGTCAGCGAAGGCTCTTCGCGAGTTAATTGATTATATTTCCATGCGAGAAGGCGCGATGCAGAAGTTCGCGATTGCTATTAAAGATAAAAATGATGAAAACTGTATCGAATTAACCATTCACACAAACATAACATTTAGAGTTCAGCCAAATCGCTGAGGCCATACAACTGTTAGCGGATCATTAATACAGGTTATCCTTAGCCAGATGAACCTTCATAAAACCGGCCTTGAACCTACTGGGTAAATCGATAGCCGATCTGGCTCTAATAGATGAGTGGCTTTTCGGCATCTCTTTCATGGATGAAGTTAAGGATGCGCAGGCCTGCGAGAAAGTGGCTCGAGTCCTTGTCAGAGCTCGCGTAACAACTTCCAAAATCCCCCCTCAGTCGGTAAATACAATGGAGTATCCCTCCCTTGACCTCCCCAGGGCATATGTTCCAGTCACTAGGTGACTCTTTCCCGAATCTTTCCTGTTCTAAACTATGAAAATGGCTGAGCACGCGCGGCGCCGAAAGCGCCGCTATACGGAAAGGAAAAAATTTCTTTTTCCTTTCCCCTAGATTTTGAATTCTGTTGACTGAACGTGCGCGGGCGCACTACTACAATTATTTCTCCATCCGAACGAGACCCATCGACATATTAGGTGTTGGAATTAATTCGTAGCGTTTTACAAGTGATGGGAAGTACTTTCATTAATGTATTTTTTAATGCTCATGTGAAATAAATAACATTCTTTCATTTAAAAACGCTACGAATTAATTCACTTGGTAAGTTCATTTGATCTATAAATCATAAAGATTAATCATAATTACACAAATAGAAATTATACTTACAGTTTTATTCAATTTATGAATTAATTATATTATTATAGTTACACATCCGTATTTCCAATTTTGGATTTCAGCTTGTCATCTTGTATGTTATAAAGCACAAAATTATTAAATCCGATTTAAAGAATAATATATTTAAAATAATTTTGAAAAATTACTTAGTAAAATAAAATTATATCCAAAACGTAATTTGAAAATACACTTTCATATTTTCGTGACAATTAATAAAAAATCTCACAGAGAGAATTGAATGGCGCAATATAATATAAAAAATCATATGTGCAAGTTTACTTAATTAACTACATTATTTTATGTATACGTTGAAACAAAGAATTTCATTGTTATATTCTAACAAAATGTAGAGTAATATTAATGGCTGTAATTTTAATCATTCAAAAAAAGAAACTTTTATTTAAAGAAACTAAAAGATTCCATTTTGTATTTTTTAACAGTGATACAAGAATTATCTTAATTCCGCATTTCAGTCGATGATCGATAAAATGATCGATAAAATGATCGAAATTAATGCAGCTGTATTAATTTAATGTAGAACGAGATTAATATTTTATTTAATTATACGAGAAAATGCATTACGGTCGAATTAACTTAAAGAATAAGGAATGATCAAGTAAGTTGACCTAACAAATTTGTATCACTTGTAGATCTTTTATTATTCTTGGATTCCAACTTCGCAGTTTTTATATCTGTCCAATTTTTAACTTTCGATTTCAGCTTGCTATCTTGTTTGGGGAAATTTGTAGTAGGCAAATTAATCAAAGTTTCATTCCCTTTGGTATTGCTCATCAATTTAATTAGTAAGTTTGATATTTCCTCTCTTTTCCTCGTTATGATAATTTCTTTAAACCATTTTTTCAAGATTTTAATTGGCAAAGTATAATCTTTAATAGGATCGTAAAAAAAAAGAAATTAACTCAATCACATTGATAATACGTAATCAGACATTTAAAGAGTAAATAAAAAAATAGAGTTATTTTATACTTATCTTGAAAAAACTTTCCACATATTGTAATACATATAATCCGCAATCAGCAAAATTTGATTGCTGGTGTACTTTCAGACATTCTCCCTTAATAGTATCTTCTGAGAATATTTTTTTTACACCAAGTTTGGCAACATATTCGCAACTTAAATAATCTCTTAATGTAGCAATTATCCGTGTTCTAATCAGGAAGCGAATCAAATATTAATATACAAGGTCTATAAATTAAATCATTCAAATAAAATCAAATACATATAGATTATATCAAATACATGATATGGCTATTTATTTTTTGACGATTTTCTTCTGCTTCTCAAGTTTAACATTAATTTGGATTGCATTTTTTTTATTGGTCAGCCTTATTCTACAAGTAAAATGATTCAGTATATTCAATTGTTTAAAGCCCACTTTAAACGATCTATAATTCAAAATAGAATTCTATTTATAGTTTTGAGTGTCATGTAACATAGAAAACATTTGAAAAAATATGCACAGAAAATATATATCACTGATACATATTTTCTATATATGTGTATTTACTTCTTCAAATATTTTCTATTCTATGTTACATGATACGCAATAAATAAAATTCTGTCCTGAATTTGATCGAGAATTACAGATCGTCTAAAGTGAACTTTAGAAGGAAAGACAATTATCAACGATAAAATTTATTCTACCTTTTTATCTATTTCTATTTTTATTTCATCATCATTGTCTTCTGCTTCGTTTCTTTCAGATCCGTAATCTATTGTTATGATTGGTACAGGAGGAATTGTTGTAAAATCAATTGTAATAGGTTTTTTCAATTCTTCTTATTTTTTTTATCTTTTGCACAGTTTTATTACTATCGTTTTCTCTAGTTTTCGCAGTGGAAACTTTTTCAAGTAATCCAGGAAAACAAACAATAACCAAGAACCAATGTGCACTATAAATATTATATTGTTAAAATAATATAATATCTATGTTACCATAAGTCAATAGAATTTCTTGAATAAAATAAATAAAATTGATTTACTTGTTTATTACAAGTTACAAATTTAATATAAGATAAATTACAATACGATAAGACTTCAATATTTTTTCTTTTTCTCTCATTACGCAATTAAACTCTTTTTTATCTGATGTCCCAATAATGATTTTAACTTTTAAGTGGAGATGTATCAGGAAGCATTCAGAATCGGCCTTATCTAGCCTTTTTCCTATCCGATAGCCAGATATTATTAGTATCCGGTAATATATATCCGGCTGAAATTTTACAAAGTCACATGGATACAAATTTCTATTCTTTTCAACTAAACTTCTTGCATAGTTTATCTTTCCACTTTTTTTTAGGTTGAAAAGATAAAGAAAATTATTATCGCTATTTTTCCCTTGTTTTCCTTTTCTCCTTTCTTTTTTAAAAAAGAATAGAGAAATTGTAAAATTAGAGAATATCCACCCGGATAATTACTCTATCGGATATTCGATCGAATATCAGATATCTGGTGTCATGTTCTTTCCAAATATCCAATATCCGATATCTGGCATTTTATAATCTGATACATCCCTACCTTTAAGATTCTCTGTTCTGAGTTTAAATTAATATTAAACTTACAGAATTACTTTTTGTTTATAGGAATTATAACAAAATCTTTTTCAAATATATCGATGTCCTTCGTCTGTATTCTTGCGTGCCGCTTGACGACAAGTGTCATTGACATGGTATTTTGAGCATATGAACATATAAACTAGTTTTAACGTTTGTAAAAAAACAAACTGAACACATGCGTTCTATGTTGATCAAATTCTGATAATACCTCTAAGGACAAATACTTTAAATAAAAATCTATAATTACATCGTTCAAGAAATTGTCTTCTGGGAGACATACGTAAATATTGATGGCTATTCCTCCTTTTGTAGGAAGTGCTGGATATATAACTATTCCATAAAAAAGAAATAGTTTTCATACAACAAACATTCAATAATCACATTCATCACAAATTTATAATAATGCACAAAGAATTGAAATAATATTAGGTTAGATAGATAAGATTGTAAAATTTTGTCCGATATATCAAATATCAAATTCTATATAAAAGATAAAAGTTGATTATTAATAAGATTCTCACGTTTGTGTATCATCATTTCCTACATCGATAACATTTGTTAAGTTTTGATTTGGTTTTTCTGTATAGTAATAAATAACTGTAACGAATTCTGTGAAAATACATAAAAATATGTATACATAAAAATATTATATTAAAAAAATATATGTTATATTATATACAAGGTATCCCAAGAATTTTTTCAAAATTTTTTAATACTGTATTTTCTTATGTTGGTAAAAATAAGAAAATGTAGTAAAAAGTCGATAAAAAATTTTCCGAACACTTATTTGGTAATAGTGTAATATATTTATGCACGAGATCTAAATAAATAATAAAAATATAAAGTATTAATGAAGTATAATGAAGAAGACCTAATTGAGACCGAAATGTTTATACTTATTATTTAGACACCAACAGAATAAAATATTATCTCGCTACCACAAGAACTTGCGTTCTTGTTTATTTGATTAATTTAAAGTATTAATCATTCGGATTTGCTATTAAGAGGCTCCTAAAGCCGTCTGTATTACTAACTAAACTATGTAACTTTTGTATAACATTAACATTTTCCCTCTTTCACAGATTTGAAAATTCTTTTCCAAGATTAAAATATAAGCATTAATAAAAATATCTATAAGGTGGAATTTATGCCAAAAACAACAAAAATTTCGAAATTGAGATTTTTCTCCATTTCTTAGTCCAATTTAGTACTCTAAATGAGCTGTCACATTGAGACATTTACTTTATATAAAAGCTGTGCAATCTGTACCTATGAAATAAATAGTCCACAGATTATAATAGTTTGCACAAAGAAACAACATGGAGATTTTAGAATTGGATTTAGATGTCTAATTAAAACGTTACTGTTATATGTATTTATGTGTATGGATGTGAGATATTGATGTAATAGTATGTAGTGATGTGTCAATGACATAAATTATCTGCGTGTAAATCCTACTTATACTATATAACTATACTCTGTTCAATGAGAGAATGATGTCGGTTTGTACATAGGAGGCAGTGTACGCTGTACAATGTTATGAAGATCTGCGCAAAACAGACGAGTTTTCGTCTGATCTGAGGTCATTCTCTCGTTGAGTACAATCATCATTAGGATCCCCTTAAAAATCTATATATTTTTTGTATATATATTATATATACAGGGTGTTAGTTAATGTTGCCATACTCAACTGAACGATTCTTTATTTCAAGTAAAAAAGTCCATATAAACATGTGTCCTAAACGGTTTAGTTTTCGAAATAAAAAAGTTTCGAAATAAAAAAGTTCCAAAATAAGAATCCATCGACAAAAAGCTAGTCTTTGTGGAAAATCGCATAGTAAAAGTCTCTGTACACGTTGTATGTGATAAGGATATAACTGTTGGTCTTTCAAAATTCTCCAGATGATACAATTACTCACATTTAATGTCCTAGCTATTTTCCTTGTGTACCTTTCTGAATATGCTTCGATTTCGTTAAGAAAAGTTTGCTCTAGTACTGGTGTTCTAACAATCATAGATCTCTTACGAAAAGATCTTTCCAAGATCGACAGTATTTCTTACGAAAGAACCCTTTTCTCGAAGATAGCAGTGAATATTCGCAAATGTTTTACAACATGATAAATTGCGTTAGGGATATCTTTCTACATAAATACGCTTTGCCTCACGTGAGTTATCATTTGCAAGACCGTAGGCAAAGTGCATATCTGTCATTTCAAAATTTGTAAATTTAGGCATGATGAAACCGATTTTGATGGACTGAAACAATTTGACCCGAAAGCGTATGTACAAGCCAATGATCCGCAGTAATATCAGTACTGAAGTCTATTTTTGATTTTGTGACTTTGACTTTGACTTTGTCACTTTGTTTACGGTTGTGCGAATGATCACGAAGCAAGGCATATTTGTGCAGGAAGATATCTCTAATTTACCGTTTCGTCAAACATTTGTGAACATTCATTTATATTTCAGAAATTAAGTCATTTAGGATTAAGCCATTTTAGGACACATGTTTATATGAACTTTTTTACTTGAAATAAACTAAAGAATCGCTCTGTTGAGTATGGCAACATACTTAACTAACACCCTGTATATATGTGTGTGTATATATATATATATATATATATATATATATATATATAATATATAAATGTTAAAAATTGTAGATTAAATATTTTTTTAAATAATCATCAAATTACAGAACTATTTAAAATATAGAAAATTCATATATATCATGTAAATACTTTTCCACTAGGGTCATATGGTCCCGTTAGATCTTGCATTCCTAATAATTCATATATAATAGTTCCTGTTCTTGCATAAAGAAGAATATTACTGGCGCATTGCTTTTCCAAAATGAACAAAGAACTTAATTATATCTTCATACTTTACATCAAAAGTAACAAAACTAGAATCTGTAAAATATTCAAATATTTCAGAGTTTATAAATCTTTCCACCCAACATTTCTGTTATATATAAAATTAATCTATCATTTTCTAATGAAGGTACATGAAATCTTACACCATTACGGCAAATTACTACTTTTTCTTGAGGTATATAAGTATATTCTTGAGGTATATTTATAAGAACCTATTCTGACTGTTCGACATTCTAGAGCAATTTGATAGTCCAGTATCTGTTAGAAAGTTTGGATTTTCATACATTTCTAAAATCCAATAAAATTATGTTATTGCATCAACAGCATTCCAGTAAAGACAAACAGTAATATAATACAAATATTATATCAGATCTCTCTGATACTACTCTCTCTGATAATACTCAACAATGTTATGGGGCTCTGCACAATAAAAGGAACAGAGAACAGAGAATAAGAATTTCAACTTATCAGAAATGTATTGTAGAATACAGTTTCTACGGAGCTCCTAAGACTAATTTTATAATGTGCTCTTTGTTTCCTGCTGTTTGTCTCTGTTTGTCTCTTGCCTTTTTGGTCAATAAGACAGAGACAAACAGCAAGAAATAGAAAACAAAAAGCACATTGTATAATAGAATTAGCTTTACTGTTACAAACAACGTTTATGTTATATTTGGTGATTATTTAGACTAGCTGCCTTACCTCTAATTTTAATAAAATTAAATTCATTCACTGAAAACGAAAGAATCTGGCAAAAAAAACACGGCAGTTTACCTCGCGAAGCGAGTTATAATTGTTATAAAGCGTTCGCGAGTTTAGAGGTTAAGGGCCTCTTTCAAACCCCATCGACTTAGGATGCTATTTCATTTGACCGTTTTTTATCATACAACAAATGTATATAGAACAGATAGGCCCTTGGATCTCTCTATTTCATAGCCAATCAAGGCTTGAAAAATTTGTCGTACGACAAAAACGCACAAATGAAATATCACCCTTAAGCGACGTTCAGAAATATCACCGAGTGCCTCAGTGACCTAGTAGTTTCCATTGGAGGGTTTAATCCGGATCAGAATGTAAGAATCAACAATTACAATCGAACATTTCCCCTGTCGTTCGACTGTAACAGAGGAATACTTGACTGTAGTTAGTTGGTTTTTATATTCTGATTCGGATTAAATCCTCGGTGGAAACTAGGCCACTGATGTCAACTATTGAAAAAATTATCCGCTAAATTCTATTTGAAATACTGCCAAAAAAAACCATCAAATATTTATATATGTTTGTAATTATTTTTACGTACGTATTTATATAAGATGAGTGCTAGAAAAGAATGGTACACATATATATATATATATATATATATATATATATATATATATTATATATAGGGTGCATTCAGTACTACACTACTCCCTGAGCGATCAGTGAGCTCTTGCATTTAATTGGCATATTCCAATAGATCCAAAAATATAGACCAAACAGGTGCAAGAGCTCACTAAGCACTCAGTGACTGATTGTAGTACTAAATGTACCCGTAGAGAGAGAGAGAGAGAGAGAGAGAGAGAGAGAGAGAGAGAGAGAGAAAGAGAGAGAGAGAGAGAGAGAGAGAGGAAAGAAAGAGAAAGAGAGACTCATGTAACTTTAAAGCATTTTCACGATTGATCGATTCCGATTAAAGATTAAACATCATTGGATACATTCAGAATGCCAATCGCTTACTGAGCACTGTCACGTCAGCGGTACTTATAAAACTTGTCCAGGAATGTCCCTGGCCAAATTACAAATTTTTCCTTACTTCAATAACCGACGGGGCACTAGAACTGCAGGGACCGCCCCTGACATCTTCTCCCACCTCACGCGCCCTACCAGCATGAAGGGGCACCTTTTTCCTGAAAGCGTTCGGGTTCTAAAAAAACGGGACTTGCTCTCTCTCGCGAGCAGCGAGTGTTTTAAGGAGTTAGTTCAAAACCTCCCGGGGTCAGGTCTAGTCGAAGAGAAACGGTCTCTTCCAGAGTATCGTGATTTCTAGATTAATTCCTAAATTCCTAATTCTACTCGCGTGAGCAATCCAATCTAATCATAGGTACATCTTATTTAACCTTCCTAGTTAACCGCATCTAATTATTAGTTATAACATAAGTCTGGATATGTGTGTAGCAACTGCAGAAGTTATAAAATACACTAATTACTTTTGAGCAATTATAAGTACGTATATATACTAATATTAGACGAAACCTCTCCTTTTACAATAAACGCCGCCGCGCGTATACGTTTATCGTTTAACTTGGAGATCGTGTGTGTGAACGAGCGGAATCAGCGCCGGCCAATCATCGAGCACCTACAAGGAGCCTGACCAACCGGAGTCCAGACTGAGCCGCGTGTCCCGCACCACGGACCGAACCACCAGCAAGATTCATGAAGGGATTACCGTAGGTTTCCTCTTCTCCGAAAGGACGCGCAACTCTCGATTTGTTACCCGCCATTGGTCCCCAGTTTGTCCAGGTATCAATTACCAACGGTTGGACCTTGGGACGTAACAGCACTCAATGAGCTCTTTCACCTGATTAGCATATTCTATTAGATCCTAAAATATAGATCAATCAGATAGCTCTAACTGAGCGATTGTTGTTCTGAATGTACCCATTGATGTCTCTATCAATCTAGCAGTACGAGGTCGTTAGAAATTAAAAATAGCACGAAAATTAGGTGCTTTTTAGGTGCTAATTAGATACTCTATTAAAAAATTAGGTACTCCTACTCTTTATTCGAAAATAAAAATTTCATGGTTGTACTAGCTTGACGCAAACTGACAGAGCACCTACCAAATACTGAGAAGAAACTTCTTTCTCTTGATAAACATTGTCACTATGCTTTATATTGATTTTCACTTTTCTCTTGTTCACCTTAGTGTATATTCACTACTGATTACTTATTGATTTATTAATATAATATATAATTGAGAAGAAATTTCATTATGTAAATAAATTAAAAGGACTGAATAAGTAAAACAGAAGATTCGTTCGCGCCATATGCTTTAACATGCTTTAAAATGCTCCCTATAGCATTTACTCAGTCTACCGCGCTCGTTGAAGTGAGTAGAAGCTATAGCAAGAGCACATTGGAGCATGCTGGAACATGCGACGCGAATAAACCTAAATGTTTAATCTATTTATTTTTCAAACATATTTAAATACATATGTAACATATAATTACCGGGATAACTTGGAATATACATATATATTAAACTTGCATTAACATTGAGTTTTTGCATATTTTATTTACCCATTTCATTGTAAAATTTTTCTCAAATAAATATAAAAATAAAATATAACATTTTTAAAGTTATTTTATAAACTAAACATAAATGTAAAACATGTAAGAGGTCGCAGCAAATCTATTCGATATCAGTCGTGATCCATTCATCTTCACGATCAATGATGTTCTTATCATCCTTGACTAATGTGAATACTTTCCATTTGATGACACAAGTCGATAAAGTCGACACAAGTGTCGTTCTATCTTTGTCACTCTCTGAATATCAACAAAGGTAGAACGATGTTTGAATGACTTGTGTCGACTTGTGTTATCAAATAGAAAGCATTCACATTAGTCAAGGATGATAAGAACGTCATACTCTATATGTACAATGCTAAAGCATCATCTTGCTCTTGTGTCTTATGGTTCCGTACACAGAATGCAGCAACACTTGCCACACGGCGGAAGTTGCGCGATAGCCAATCAACGTCTCACTTGCTCGGAAATAATAGATATATAATTTCCACCGCGCGACAAAAGTTGAACTTAATCCAACTTTTGTCGCGTGACGGAAGTACTATTATACCATTTTTAGAAGTTTTGAATGGTGAGACCGATTTAAAAATATAGAATTATTAGTTAGTGCGATAACTTCCGCCGCGCGGCAAACGTTGTCGCGTTCTGTATGCGGAAGCCTGTATTAGAGGATGAAGGTTTGAACGGAAGTTTGTTTACATGTTGCGACACAGGTTAATTTGTATTTTTTTTTGTTTCAGCATGGGAGAGCAAATCACTCAGCTTACATGCTTGAGTTTTATTCGTCAATTCCTTTCGAATCCAATCTTTTAATTTTGAATACGTCTTCCATTCTAAGCGGAATTTTTGCTAATAAATAGCTTTCGTTTTTTCTATTTTAAACTTTTAGCACAGAAATACAGGTTAAAATATAGCAGGAAAAACAAAATGGCGACTGCTACCCTTAGTCTAAGCTACTGTCTCAAGTCTATGGCTGACTTCAAAATTTTTTCAATTTTCTCGTAGCAGCGCCGCATCCCACAGCGTCATGAATCATAAATGGGTACAACAGCCGCAACCAATAGCTATTGTTCATTATTCTATACATACGTATTGGGTCATCTAAAAAGTATCCGCGGTACTTTGTCACTAGATATTGACCATCAACACACATCTAGTGACAAAAAATCGCGGATACTTTTTAGATGACCCAATATTTAAAGATAGAATATCTTAATGCACCATATTCGCAAAATATAAATTAGAAATCGCGTAAAAATAAGTATTTATTTAAGCTTTAAACAAAAATCGCCAGAAAACTAAAAAAAAATTAAATCCCGTCAAAATTATCGCTATCCGCATTTTTTTAAATTTTACAGCTAGACAACCTTTAAAAACGCTAGATTTGGCTGGAAAAATTGACATCACTTCCGATGTCCTCGTGTATCATCTTATCCTTGTTTAACATTAAGTGTACAACAAGAGGTGCGTTCGTTTCACGCATATTGCGCATGATATATAATTTTATCTTTGTTGTTCACCGAATATTAAAGAAAAATAAAATGATACATCATGCGCATCCCGCATGAAACGGAACGCATCCAAGAATAAAATAATACACTCGAGTGATATTTTCAAACGCAGTCTTAAGGTACCTTTTCATGATGACCTTTTCACGCTCAACGCTCATTTTCAACGTCAAAATAAGTCACATGATCAAAATTGACGTTTAATATTCATCAATTTTTAACACATGAGTCGTGACTAAGGGTAAAATTACACGATGCGGAAAAGGGATGCGGTATAGAGAATGCGTCATTGAAATTAGCGCTATTCGGTGTTACGTCTCAGGGAGATTCGACCGATCTCTGCGGTTTTGACTAACCTGAGACTATGGATGAGATACGAAATTCGTTCCGGGGATTGAAGGAAGCTATGATTGAAATTGTCTAATTTACCGATTGGCTAGATATTTGGCGATTATTGTTGACTCTGGGCCGCCGTTCCATAGAGCACAAATTGACAACTCGCGGAATGAACACGACGAATCACAGTCGTTCCTCTATTTTCGCTATAATTTCACTGTTAGGAGCTCCGCACAATAAAAGGAACAGGGAACAAAGAACAGAGAATAAAAATTTCAACCTATCCGAAACTGTGTATTCCACAATACATGATTTCTGATAGATTGAAATTCTTATTCTTTGTTCTCTATTCCCTGTTCCTTTTATTGTGCGGAGCTCCTTACAATTTGCGGAATGAACGAAAGTTGCACATAATCTCAATATTATATACTGTTGATGTATATTACAGCCATTGTCTATATGATGTAATTGATTACATACTGTTATTTGTCTTCTTCATTAATATGGACACAATAGCAGAATGTTAATTATTTGATCATTACAATAAATATGAATGTAGATATTAATCAGCAGCCTACGATTCCGTTTATTTTTTTTCTCTTATGTACCATTGAACCGTGAACACAGAAGCGGAATCAAGTTTCAGCCAATCATGAGATAGTTTTACGATTATGATTATAAAAATATTTTTAAAATATTTTTAAAATATTTTTTACTGCTATAGAAGTTCTAATGTTTACCAGTTTGTTATATTCTTTATTATATTTATATTAAAATATTATTTTTATTATATAAATATTATAAAAAAGTATAATTTTATATTTTTCCGCGTGTTCTGCTTCTGCTTATTTTGCTCATGAGATATAAAGAATTTAGGAAAAGCGTAAAAAAGAAAACGGCGTGGCTGTGATTCGTCGTGTTGATTCCATGAATTCCGTTCCGTTGCCAATTTCCGCTCTATGGGATGCATTCTGAGGGTGTCATTACATGAAGTGCGGAAATGCGGAAAGACGAAAGACAAAATTAATTAAACTTTACTAGATTTTCGCGTTTCCGCGTGTTCTGATCCGTCTGTTTTGATCTCCTAATATTACATGCAGTACAATTTGAGTGGAAAAGCGGAACAGGGAATTAGAAATTATTAATTTTTAACGGTATTTATTATATTAAAATGCTTGTATTCAATACATAAGCTGAAAAGATAAGCACATTGATGAAAATTGCAATGAATTGAGTGAATACAATTTTTTTTAATGAATGCAAAAGTGTATTGTCACTATATCGTTCTGCTTTTTTGCGGAAATTATAAAGCTCTAATGCTTTGTAATATTAGAAGATCATAATATTAGAAAATCAAAAGATGGAACAGAAATGCGCAGAAACGCGGAAATTTAGAAAAATTTAATTTTTGTCTTCTGCATTTCCGCATTTCTGCGCTTCATGTAATGCCTCCGATACATTCAGGATGCCATTATGACTCCAGCACACCAGCGCGATGTTCGTAACATGGCATCCTGAGTCGTTCCACGGCCGTTCTTCCGTTCTTCCTAAAAATACTAGAAATCTTTTCAAGATATTTGAATACTCAAAGCAATCTGCAACCGCATGAAGTGTAACTAGTATCAATGAGCACGCGTGGCAAGTCTCAAATCGCTCGAAGTTACCCAGGTGGACATAATGTTGTAAAACCCTAAAATAATTCTCCTTTTCGTAAATCGATAACAAGATATAACATTCAGTGCATTTAATTATCCCGTTCTTCTTGTGTCGTTAAAATGGGGAGGATACGCAACAATCGCTACGCACCCATGCAACAAGCCGGATCCTCATACGGGCAACAGCGCTTTGAACGCTAATTGGTGAAAAACGGAAAATGGAGATAAATTTTATCCTCACAACAGATTTTTCACCAATCAGCGCTCTGCGTCAAAGCGCTATTGTCTGTATGAGGATTCGGGCTAAGGGTTGATCGATAGGAGTCGAGCATCAATAGAAGCGCGCGAACGCGGGAATACAGGGCACATGCTTTGCGGTTCATTACGCTACTTTCAATTCAGAGAAATATGAAAAGAAGCTTTGTTACCTTGAGATACATAGTTGCATGCTCTGCAATATCCATGCTCTCAAGTATTCGTGGGAAAAGCGGGTGGTCGATGTATCAAAGCCTCTGTTGCTCCCTGGATGAATTTAATTACTAACTCGGATCACACTAATAGGCCCGCACGATTACCTTTTGCTATGTTTAATAACGGTTGTATTATCATTAACGTTAGAATAAGTTAGAGAGGAAGTGGAGATGTCCATAAAGTACAAACTCGAATCGAATTAATGAGATGTATATTTAATACTAGTCAGTGCTTAATAGCTAATTATTATACGAGAGCAAATTTATTTCTAAGTTAATTAAAAAGTTACGAGCTAACGAATTAGGACTTATAATTACTTCTAGATTCAGAGATTGGATTAATATTTTTAGATTTAAAATTACGATTGGTATTACTAGATTTAGGAGTTGAGGTACAAGAAAATCGCGTTCGGACTTATGATTACGTTTGCACGCGGCGCTTAAAAGTAGAACTGAAGTAGCGATTTTGTCGGACAGTGGAAGTAAACCGTAATTCACTCTTGTCCACTCTGTACGACGCGCACTGCTACTCTACAATCTCTCTTAAGTTTTGTCCGTGGGCGTTCCCCTTTTGATTGCGTCATCGTTGGTATGTGTGGAGAGAAGCGACAGGTATGTTCTAAGAGATGCCCGCGTGTACTACTCGGGGCTGTCAGTGAATCTGTTTGGAAAAATAATTATTGGATAAAAAGTTTTTGCAAACGTGACACCTCTCCTCTCTCCCCCTAAAAATAAAATGTTGGGCTATGTCCGACGTTTTATCGATTATCTGATCTAGGAAGGAAAAACAGAGAAAAAGAAAAAAAATTGATTAACTCATATTGTTACGCCCGTGCCGAGCCGACACTGTCGCGAGATCGCCACTAGTGAAGTCCTAAAAGTCGCGTTGCCTAGCAACTCTGTTATTTAACAAAATCGGCATATTTGGACGTGAGTCGTCGCTGCGCTCGGACTCTCGATTCGCTTATTCTCTCATCGATCGTATGCTTTGAGCTTTACGTGTGCGTGCGTGTGCGTGCGTGCGTGCGTGCGTGCATGTGTGTGTGTTCTGTGTTCATTTCATAATAAACTCTTCTTGTTCTTTTTATAACATCCGTGTTGTTCATTTCTGCGGGCCGGGAGTACGTGAACGCGTTCTCAAGAACATCTCTGCGAGCCGGACGTCCGGACGTAATATTTTTTTTAATTTATCGCAATAAGTGCTTAGTTTAGCACAATTACCTAGCTAACTTATCGTAATATTACAGATTTGCTTAAGAATTAATTATTCGTTTAGCGA
Source organism: Acromyrmex echinatior (assembly GCF_024713525.1). Lineage (NCBI taxonomy): Eukaryota > Metazoa > Arthropoda > Insecta > Hymenoptera > Formicidae > Acromyrmex > Acromyrmex echinatior. The sequence continues at coordinate 2,254,546 of NC_141864.1, forward strand.
TTGTTTTGTCACTCATTTTTTATAATATACAGGTTTTTCATTCACACTTGACACGCATTTTCATACTAGGCATGGAGTTTTTTATAATATACAAGTTTTTCATTCATACTTTTATTGTATGTTAGTGGGGTGAGGGTAGGTGGTCGACTTTTGTTATAGGGCTTGGAGAGGGCCTCTGCTATGATGGGGAGAAGGGTATCCTTGTCCTCCTGCTTCTCGGGGGTGTTCCTCCCGCTGGATACTGCCAGGTGGAGCAACAGGTGCGTGACACCTGTCACTGGAGAGCTCCAAATCGTCCCGAGTAAGTGTAAGCTCCAACCGTTGAATGTAACGCGTAACCATGGATTAACGTCCACGATCTATTTCACCAGTTGAATTAGATGAGGAAAATTGCCACGATTTCTGCGCTTGCTGAACCAAATGTGAATTCTTGCTAGAGGCGCGCCCCTGCGCTTTCGGCAATCTTTTCTAAAGATTTTTCGGCGAAAAGATTCGTTATCGATATACTCCCAACGGGAATATTATGGCCCATTCCCTCGTAAGGTATTTAACATCTGAGGTTTCTCTATAGAAAACATTATATGGTTACGAAGCCGATTTAGGTCCTCATCTGAATAGATTCTGCGGGGCTGACTTTCACGCTGGTCGTGTTAATAACTGAATCGTAGATGGAGATAGTGACTCTATCGGGCGCGATGGAAGTAGATATAAATCGAAACCAAGTTCCATAAATTTTATACATGGTTGGCAGAAGCTCTCTGCAGCACTTATGTGTTCCCGCCTGTGTCAATATCCTTGATCCGGATATGAGCAACGTTGATTTATTTCCATAAGTCACTGGCAATTTGAAGTATCCTTCGGTGTGACGGATTTTGCATTCCATTGGAACGCATTTGACGAGGTGTGTAGCCTCTCCGGTTGTCACGACTGTGTATCAAGGTGCCTTCATGATAAGATGAGCCATCTCGTCAGGAGATGCTGGATAGTGAGTGCGTATAAAAGGATTTGTTTCTCTAGGGTACATTTTTGATCCATAATGTCCCAATATAGACGCGTTAAATGTCTTGATATATTTCTCAATGAATACGGACTTGGAGTTGACATAATCGAAAATGTTCAAGTTACTTACGGAGATTCTTGATCACGTTCTAAAAGCTCGTTACGTTTCCAGAATAAAGAGTTTTGGATGCTCCGTTTGTATCAGCGTATATCCATAGAGGCTGATTTCAACTGCTTGAATGAGCGCGAAAGTAGTTTCTCTCAGCGGGTGCCATTTAGTTACCCTTAGAGATCAGCTTACTTGCTTAATCTTCGTAGAGAACATCATAGTGACTAAAGTGATAGCTATCAGGCAATACGGATGATCAGAAGTTTCCTCGCCGTCAGTGTCCAAGCATTCCCCGGCTGCGATTTTGCATTACAGAGAGAGTAGGATAATTTCATGTGAACTGCGGCCTGAATAGAGGCCTCAAAGCGTTACCATGACTGTTACCTACACGACGCTGTCTCACATTTCGTAAGAATTGGGTGCCGCTGCAACGATCATTGAAGCATGCCCGGCAAGTGTGATGCTCCGAGTAGAGGTGCTGTTCGATTTAAGTCCAGCAATGTAATCATCTCTTCTTCCCAGGTTGATGGTTCCAGTCTCGTGCATGTGTTTGCAATTGCTAGCTGCCAACTCATAGTGGTTGATTCTCCTTCCGCCGTAGATCACTGAAACGTGCGAGTGCATACCGATAATATATCGTGCAATCGAACTTGATTTTACATTGGATCACCCTGTTGTGTCCTCTCAAAGTCCGAAAGTTGGAACAACTGGACATAAATGTTCTTAGTGATGGACTCGATGTCTTACAGATCGCAATGTCCAGCAAAGAAAGTGATGTTAAGACCTTGGCCTACTAAACTAAGTGCTGGTGATATAAGAGGACCAGGATCGCTATGATGAGAGTGAGAGTGATCATCCGTTGATCCATCGTGAGGCGCGTTGAACTCAAAACTGGTGCGTTGGCATCTTGGTTATTCGCATCTGCTGGGCCTAAGGTGGGGAGCACCATCGTTTAGTAGATACGCCCCGCGCTTTTCTATGTAGCGCAGCTTCTTGAGTTTGTTGCCATGCACTATACGAGTTCTATTACTACTTATCGCTAATATTATTATTATTTAAAATTTTCAGGACTTCATGCGGTTCTGTATCGAGCTACAAGTTTCCCTTTTAACAAACTTGATTGCCTGATTTAAACCCTCGAGAGTTAGCTTTTTTATCGTAGTAACGCTTCGATCTTAGTTTCGCATGACAGAGGTTCGCTACCATGGAGTCGATTGGACAAAGAAGTTACATAGTCTGCGTATGTTTCTCTCAAGTCACTTGCTAATATGGATCACTTGTCGAGATTTTGACTATTTTACCGAATACCAATTTATGCGGCGTGAATTTAGTGCCTTCGTGAACACTAATTATAAGAAAACGTTACTAACTTTAAATATTTGTCCCACTCGTGATTTTTGTTTACATATTGCTTAAAGTATGTGTATTGCTCCCAGAGTATGTGGTGGCTCCTTTCGACTGAGTCATTCGATTGGGGATGATAGGCAGTCGTTTTGAATTGCGATATTCGGAATTTGCGTGTTATGGCGCGCATGAGGGCACTTAGAAAGTTTGAATCCTAATCCATAAGACCTTGGAGGCACCGTAGATGCATATAAAATCGTTTACAAATGCATTAGCTATATCAATTAGCTATATCAATTGTCATTGCTTGAGCGATATCGCGAGGGAATATTTAGGTTGTATGTATGTATTTTTTGTATGATTGTGTGTATGTGTTTCCCGCTCGCTTTCAGGTAGTGGTCCCTTAATATCCATGGAAATTTTTTCAAACGCGTCACAGCGTGTCTGTTAGAACCATCGGCTGGCAAATTTTTATGCGCACAAATTTTTTTAGCTGGCAGTTTCTACAGTTTTGAATGTAAGACTGTACATCCGCTTTCATGTTTGATCAGTAATATCGATCTTTAATTCTCCAATAAGTCTTAGACATGTCTTTATGTCTACTGGTCGCTGAATCATGGTACTCTTTAAGAATTCGCCGATTAGAAAGTAACGGAATCGAAATTCGATTGTATGAATCGATATTTTGGCATTGTGGTTACGAAACGTATCGTCTAAAACGTCTCCAATTTTTTGCCACGGTACTCTGCCGATATCGCCTTTACATATAAAGACTAACAAAAGGCTTATTATACAAATTCATTATTACGTTCAGTAGGGATGAAATTCCATTACCATTACCATTTGCCTCTCTATTATGTCGGATACGCGCTCCTTAATTACTAACGCAATAATATATCTACTTTTATCATTAATTAATTTGGCGCGCCCGAAAGGAGCGTTCTCGATTCGCAATAATCGTGCTTGATCCGCGAGTATGCGCGCTCCTCAATCGTAGGGTTCGCCTCGTTGCATGATAAAGATTACGAAGTTATCTTTCCTTGTAGTGAAATTATTCTTTAATTCCCATTAAAGCGCTAGTGCAGTGCACCGAAATCATCTAACAAGGGAACATCACTGTCTTCGCTGCTATCATTTTCGGTATCGCTTTCGCTTAGAATTTCGTTATGTACGAGAGTGGGTGCGGCCTTTGGAATGTTACAGTCTTGTCGAGAGGTAGGATTTTTTGCGAGAGGAGGGAGCAGATGGATGTTGAGTCAGAAGAGAAAGCGTCTTGTGCTGAATGCTTACTGCGCGCAAGAGGAAAGAATTTATGACCCTTTTTTATGATGGTTTACTCGTCTGCAGTGATCGGTGCGACTGGATTTCTCGACAGAACATCGGCGTTCAGATTTATTTTCCCCGTTTTGTAACAAATGTTGTATTCATATTCAGCGAGTTTTATTCTCCCACGTATCAAATTTTTTGACAGCATATATTACTTTTGAGTCCGATTTGACGCTGTCCTTGCCGATTATGTGGCCCAGGTATACTTCTTTATGCAGGAACTCGCTCTTTGTCGGGTCGACGCATCGTTACAACGAATGGCAGGGTGAAATACAGGTATTGTAAAAGCGGTTCAGAACATAAGGAAGTTTTAAGCAACGCAAATGCTTATTCCTGCGTATTAATCCATTCGAACTTAACGTTTTTCTTAAGTACAAGGTGCGTCCCAAAATTTTCTGAACTTTTGAAATAAAACAACAATGGTTTACTTTTTTTTTCAAATTCAAATTGTTTATTCAAAGTAGTCCCCGTCGGACTCAATACAACGTTTGGCACGATCTAAAAGCATTTCAAATGAGTGTTTTATGTCGTTCAAAGGCACGTCCTTCAGAATAGTGGTACAAGCCCTTTGGATGTCTTCTACGTCCACATACCGCTTTCCTTTCATGGACAAATGCATTTTGCCGAATAGGTAGAAGTCACAAGGTGCCATATCAGGCGAATACGGGGAATGGTTGATTGTTAAAATGTGATTTTTAGTCAAAAAATCAGTGACAAGTGTCGAACGGTGAGATGGCGCATTATCGTGTAACAAGCGCCAACTTCCTCCTTCGCGATATTCTGGCCGAATACGACGAATGCGGTGCACCAAACGCTTCAAAACGCTTACATAGAATACAGCATTAACTGTTTGGCCTGCTGGAACGAATTCTTTGTGCACAATACCCTTGGAATCATAAAAACTTCGATGGAATTTTCGTTAATTGTCGATTTTGGGCGACCTGTATGTGCGTCGTCATTTATGTTCTCACGACCGTTCTTGAATCGCGTATACCACTCATAAACACTGGCACGGGCTACACAATTATCACCATAAACTTGTTTCATCAAATTATGAGTTTCGGTAAATGTTTTACCAAGTTTAAAACAAAACTTAATATTGGCTCTTTGTTCGAAGTTCATTCTCGTACCGATGTATACAACATACTGACACTTGAGACGCCATAACTTCGTTTCCACTGAACCAAATGTCATGAAATTTTTACTGGAAGTCAGCTAGGGATGTACCTTTCAAACGCGCAATCGAACACACGGATGGCGCCACCCGACCTATCCCTATTGAAAAAGTTCGGAAAATTTTGGGACGCACCTTGTAGATTTATTAAAGGACGGGCTGTTTTCGAAAAATCCAGCAAACCGCCGATCTGGCTAGTCCCAAGAACTGTTTTATGGCTTTAGAGTTGAAGGGCCTCGGAAATTTTTTGACAGCATATATTACTTTTGAGTCCGATTTGACGCTGTCCTTGCCGATTATGTGGCCCAGGTATGCTTCTTTATGCAGGAACTCGCTCTTTGTCGGGTTGCAGCTCCAAGTTAGCTCCTCGTAATTTTTCGGCGAGTTTATTGAATTTAATCTCATGTTCACGTAGCGAACTTGCATAGAGCATTATGTCGTCTAGATACATAAATAATTCCTTGCAGACCGGAGAGTACCTGATCTATAAGTCGTTGGAACGTCACCGGAGCATTTTTTAATCTGAACAGCATGCCTTTGAACTGATATAATGCCCGTAAGGCATGGAGAAAACTGTTTTTGGCTCGTCGGACTCGTGCATCGGTATTTGGTGGAATTCTGAAGCCAAGTCAAAAACGTTGAAATACTTAGCAGATATTGCTTAGCTGGTCAAATATTTCGGTAATATTTCGGTAATATTGAGTACGCGTCACCGACTGTTTTTTTATTTAGCGCTCGGTAGTCTATGATCATTCGCCATCTTTTATTACCTTGAAGGTCTGGTTTATTGAGTACAAGGGGGAATTATAAGGAGAGTTAAAAGGACAGATAATATCAGGAGAGTTTTAATTTGTTTATTTATCTCTATCTTATCTTTGTGTATTGACAGGTAGTGATATTGCTTCGTGTGTGTAGGGTGAAGATCGGTAGTATTTATTTTATGTTGGATCGCATTTGTACATCCGAGCAGTTGGAAGAGATTGCTATGTATATTCATTCAGAGATTGCTTGTGTACGTCTCTCCGTTGTTTAAGTGTTCGAATCGTAGGAGCGTTTTCGTATGGTTCATGCGTTTGTTTTTAGAAGTATTTTTTGTTCATAACCGACGCTACCTGCAATTAACGGGTCTTCCGAACGTTGGGGACAAAGCATGTTTTTTGAACGATGATACATCATCCGAACAAAGAGACAAGATGGCCTTCGATTTTCTTAAGTTGCACGATTGGAATTTCTAATTCCTGATCGGTCTTGCTTGTGTTAATAACACTGATAGAGGCTCTACCATTATACAGGGTGGGCCATCTATTGGTACGTTTTTAAAAATGCGATCAAATGAGCATACATTGATATTTTTTATTAATTTTTTTTTTGTTGTGAAGCTAAAAGTATCCGCGTCAAGAATGAAAAACGATTTCGTTCATGTGGCTCCCTCTACTGGCCTTACAGTATGCCATTCGGTCACCCCAATTATTAATGACATTTTGGACTACCTCGGCGCCAATTTCACTCAAAACAGTCGTAATATTGTTTTTCAAAGCTGGAATTGTCTCTGGATTATCCGCATAACATCGGTCTTTAACGGCACCCCACAGGAAAAAGTCCAGCGGTGTCAAATCGCAGCTACGCGCAGGCCAATTGACATCTCCTGAACGGCTGATTATGCGGTTGTTGAACTTGGTGCGCAGAAGGTCGATGGTAAGTCGGCTTGTATGGCATGTGGCGCCATCTTGTTGAAACCAAAGGTCGTCCACATTCATAGTGTCGATTTGAGGCCATAAAAAGTTGGTCAACATGGCTCTGTAGCGTTCGCCATTGACGGTAACGGCGTTTCCAGCATCATTTTCGAAGAAAAATGGGCCAATTATGCCACCACTCCAAAATCCACACCAAACTGTGACTCTTGGAGGATGCATTGGTCTCTCTACGATTGTGTGTGGCTGTTCCGAGCCCCAAATCCGGCAATTTTGCTTGTTCACATATCCGCCGAGATGGAAATGAGCTTCGTTCGAAAAGATGATTTTTCGACCAAAATCGACGTCATTATTGAGCTGGTCTATAGCCCACACAGCAAACTGATATCGAAGCGGATGGTCATTTGCTTTCAACTCCTGAGTCATCTGGATCTTGTAGGCGAATAATCCGAGGTCTTTGTGCAGTATTCTCCTCAGGCTGGTGCGACTAATGCTCAGTTGCTGCGATCGGCGTCGAGTTGAAGTCGTCGGATTCTGTCTCACACTTTGGGCCACAGCCTCAATATTCTCGGGTGTGCGCACTGTCCGAGCTCTGGGACCACTTCTGTCATCCACTAACATCCCTTTCTCACGAACTTTCCTCACCAATTTGCGTATAGCTCCTTCGGTGGGTGCTCTATCACGACCCATATTTCTTTTCAAAATTCGTACAGTTTCGGCGACACAGCACTGACTTTGAAAATAAGTTTTTAAAATTTCAAAACGCTCTTCAAGAGAAAACATGTTGTTTCGTGCCGCGGACGGTATGACTAATAAACTGTCAAAATTTCGGGTCTGTAGCTCGTTCGGTGTTGCCATACGACGAAATTCAAAAACGTACCAATAGATGGCCCACCCTGTAGTTAGCAACTAACACGTTACCTAAGTACACATTGTCGTATATGAATTCGCGGGACGTATCCTTCTGCTAGGCCTGAGTTGTTGATACTTATGGGGATAGTGACGCGGGATCTAGGCGGGATTATTACGATATTGCGTTGTGCGAAGGGAATCGTGATGTTCCGTCAGAGGATGTATTTCTTTAGAAAGTCTATTTTCGTGACGTTGTGCAAAAAGTTGAATTCTAGAATGCCTTCTTAAGATATCGGAAAATTATCCTTCACGACTTGCAACGTTATAGTGTGCCCCATAAATTTTATGTCGACAGATCCAGCGTTTTTATATCACCGTCGGTTATTTCGCTAAGGGGGATTGGTTTGCCTAAACATGCATCTCGGGATGTACAATAGGTTATTTCTTTTTATTTGATTCGGCGCCCGTATCAATCATGAACTCAGTGTCTCGTAATAGACCGTCGGCGGAAATACTAACGGCGCGTGAAAGAAATCATTGGGATTTAAGACTGCGATCCGTCGTCTGTTTCCTCATTAGATTGAATTTCGATTATTTTCACTGGACGATTTTGATTCTATGATCTGCTCGCTCGAGACTCGTCCATCGCTCTCGAGAGGTTTCCGGAGTTTCCCTGTACAGCACGAGAGTTATTGTACTCGAGTTTGCGGGACTCCTCGATTTTGTACCTCGTTTTTACAGTAACGGCACCATTTATCGAGCGGTTATTATTAGGTTGATATGCGGACATGTCCCTAATTGGGCTTCGACTACTGCTATCTCAACCGTTTCCGGTTCCGCGTGTTTCTTTGTTTCGTAAGAGATCTCGTCATCCGGAGTTGTCAGGGCGGCGCGACACTATGTAATCGTGAGACTTTCATATCAAATAAATGTTGTCACGACTTGAGACGCCATGTTACTAAGAAATGGTAAAAAATATGTTAATTTTGAAATTTTTAGTCGTTCTCAGCATAACCTCACAAACACATATTAATATATTACGTCCAAACCCTTGAAAATTTGGTCAAGGAGACAATGAGGGAGAATAGAGAGGGTATGGAAGGACGGTCAGACTCAATCTCACAGGTATACGCGCGGAGGCGAACATCTGTGAGTCATACGCACCTTTTAAGTCCCGGAATGTGGGTCAACGTCCGAAGGAACGCTGTTCCGTTGGACAGTGCGAACGTCGGTCCTACTTTTTCGGTCAAGGAACTTAATCCCTTTGACCCGGGACTGGACCTCGTCCTGCGATCTCAGGTATTCGAGGGAAGTAAATGCGAGAGGTGATTTTAATAAAAGACAGAGGAATACCTTAAGTTACATTTATTAATAAAATAATAAACAAAGGGTTTTGTACATTATACTTCTCTTTACAAAAAAAATACATACTATCTATAACTTGTGAATGCGTATATGTGTGTGTGTGTGCGTGTGTGGATGAGAAAGGGTTAGCGGGTACGGCGAGGAACGTATTGCAGGAGCACATCGGGATGAGGTGTTTAAAAAACACAGTGTAAGGTGCGGGATTTCCGGGGATATATACGATCACTAATCTGTCCCCTTCGTGGGAGGGGGACGTATAGAACCGGAACATCCGATCTCTGTTGATCGGTTTGGAATTTAATCGAAATGGGAGGGGCGAGAGTTAATCTGAAGAAGGAAGAGGAAGTGGGAATCGTTGTTCGTAAGGAAGAGGGGAAGGAAAGCGTTCTTTGAGAGGAGGAGGAGGAGGGAATCGTTGCTCGAGAGGAGGAGGGGGAGGAAATCGTTCCTCGAGAGGAAGAGGGGAATAACCAAGGATTTTTTGGATATCGAGGTCGATAACAGGAGAAGAGGTGAGGTCCAACGGTTGCGTTGGTGAGTAGGAGATTTCTGTGAATTGTTCGACAGTCGATTGTGCCGGCGCGATTGTGGGTGGCCCTGGGGAGCGGTTCCGTCTACTCCTCCGGTTATAGGGGAGTCATCCGCGTTTCTTGATAGTTCGCATTACGACGAGTTAAAATTGGAGTACGTTCTTTGGAAACGCGTGTATGTGTATTAATGCACAATAAATGAGTTTTTCCATGCGGGGAAATGCGGGGTGGACTGTAAATAATTACAACTTACTTATTAGCTGTCCCCAAGATATCGAGTAGGTTCTAGATGAGTGGCCAACGAGATCTTCGGCGAAGAGCGTCTGAAGGGCAGTCGCCGTGGCGTATGGTTAACTTCAGTTGCGATTTGATTATAAGTTCACACTCGGACGGAATCGCAACTGGCGTGGTTAGCGCGGGTTATAATGATTTTCGAAGTGAACCGGATGCTTCAAAATTTGGTACTGACTCTCTATGCTTCCGCGGGACCTCTATTTATACCCCGAAAAAAGAGTGTTTTTTGACTCGAGGAGTCGTAGACAAAGAAAGTGCCCGCCGAGGAGCCACTGCCTCTATCCGGGCCGCGAGCGCTGCGCAGTATGTTGTCTCGAATTCATTTGTCTCAGTGTTCCAGCAGATTCGAGAATTGGTCGACTTAGCGAGACATATTCTCCTCCATCATGTTAAGGAGATCACACTGTCCAGGGTGGAGAAGATACATTATCTGAAGACTAATGTGCTAGGAAATGCCGAGTATTTTGTACAAGATTTGCCGTCGAATGCGGACAACTTCGATCGGGCATGGTCCGCGTTCATCGATTACTATGAAAACAAGCGCCTGTTGGCTATTACCTGTCTGCCTTCCTATCGATTCCAAAGATGAAAAGCGACTCAGCGGCTGACTTGCGACGTATCTTTCATGGTCGGTGGCCCTGGAAGAAATTCAGCGACCCATTAATGATTGTACTGATATGTTTCGTACATTTGATGGCCGAGTTGTTCGATGCAAAAACCCGGAAGGAATGGGAGACTTTCTTGTGAAAATCTTCCGAACCGCCCTTCTATGCTAATCTTCGGATTAACGTTCCTTCCGGAAACAGGAAGAGGTGAAAAGAAACAGGTGATAACGCAAGAGGCTCTCCACGATGCTAAGGGGGATTCCTCCTCGACTGGGAAGCCGTCCGATAAGACCGCTCACACCTGTGCTCATCACATCAGGAAGAAGGATCCGGAATCGCGCTGCATCTTGCCCTATCAGAAGGAACATTCTTTGATGGTCTGCAAAAATACAAGTAGAAGTCAATGAAAGAGTGTCGGTTGATGATCACAAATTGTGCTTCAACTGCCTTGGCCGACATTTGGTGAGTGAGTATCCTTCTACTAAGTACTGCAGCAAATGCTCGGCTTGACACTATATCTCTTCCCATCTATGTTACTTACTGCATCACGGCGTTTTAAAAGGACCGAGCAACGCGACAAAGATTCGCGTCGTGTTCAATGGATCGGCGCGCACCCCATGACGACATCCTTGAATAATAACCTCCTGATCGGACCAAACCTGCTGCTGGTCTTCGGAAATATCGTGACTCATCACTTCGTCATAGCCGCCGACATAGAAAAGATGTACCGGCAAATTCTGGTACACCCGGAAGACCGAGACCTCCAGAGGATCCTGTGGAAGACAAATGATATTATATAAGAGTTCCAGCTGAATACAGTTACGTATGGATTGGCAGGCGCACCTTACCTGGCTATCCGAATCTTCAGAGAGCTCGCCGATGACAAAAATGCCTACGCGCCGAAGCACTGCGGCACGACATTTACGTGGACGACATTTCTGGCGCCTCCTCGGCTGACTCAGCGCGGCTTCTCTGGGATCTCATCTGCCTGTGCATAGCGAGCGGGTTTCCCCTCCGGAAGTAGACAAGCAATCACTTTGCACTTCGAGTAAGCGGCACCAAATGCACGATCTTGTCCGAGGCTCGCCTCTTTGATTCTTTAGGTTGACTGACGCCAACTGAGCCAAACTCCTAATTCAGGCCACCTGTTACTGCAGCTTGACTGCCTCGGTCAATCACGAGAAGGTTGTGTCTTAGCAACGATTGCAGAAGGAGCTTTCGGCCTTAGAGAAGATTCGTATTGGTTCTACGTCGACGAGCCCGACTATTTAGAGATTCACGGCTTCTCTAATACGTCTGAACAAGCCTATGCTGCTGTTGTCTACTGCATGGTGTCGGGTAGGTCTTACATTTCTCTGATGCAGGCGAACACCAGCAGGGTTGTTCTGCTGAAATATGTCTCGCTGCCCAGACTGGAGCTCTGCGCAGCCACGCTGCTGGCCCTACGTCCGGACGACCTTGTCTTTGGATTCCATGCATACGCATCTGTGGACGGACTCAACTTGTTATGGGCTGGATACGCGAACATCCGACGAAATGGACAACCTTCGTCACTAATAGAGATTCAAGAAGAGCTGTTGGGGCTTCAGTGGCGTCATGTTCCGAATGCGATAACCCGGTGGACTGCGCGTCACGAGGATTGTCTCCGAGGGAGTTCCTGGAGCACCCGCTGTGATGGCGGAGGCCTCCATTTCTGATGGCGACTGCAGATAAGTGACCTATGGACGCTGGCGAAGTGGCTGACCAGGATCTTCTCAAGCACCTCGGAGGTGCCTGGCTGTAGAAGACTTCAAGAACTGGAGGAACTTATTCGCTTTTCCTTCCTCCAATGACTGCTTCGCGTGACAGCGTGGATGTTATGTTGGTGTGCTCGCCTTTTGAAACGAGTGATGGTCATGGGGGGCAGATGTCTGGCCCCATTTTGACTACGGAGATTAACGACGCTCGAGAGCACTTCTAGATTCTTGTCGCTCAGGGCCTTGTGTTCCGATTGGAGACGAAGGCTATAATTGCCGGAAAATCTGTGTCTGATCGCAGTCCGCTCTGAACTCGTTCATAGACGCCCGAGGATTCCTGCGCATTGGAGGATGAATTAACGCTGTGTTGAGCCTGAACTAACGATTTCCGGTGTTGCTACCAAAGGATTCGCATCTTACTCATCTACTCATCAATGCTCATTATCACCGGAGGAACTCCATGGAGTTCCTCTCCATGGAGGAACGCAGCAGACCTTGACATCTATCCGCCAAGGTTTTTGAATTCCCAGTGGATTCCCCGTCAGCGCGTGAGATATTACATCGGTGTCTTCCATGCGCGCGATGGTAGGCGCACCCCGTAATCTTTGATGAGTAGCTTACCGGTGAGCAGGATGACCCCTGACAACATTTACCTAATATGAAAATCTTTCAACCTGTACTTACTAAATAATAATTCACAAATACGTAGTTTGCATGAACAGATAATGTCAAATTCTTAGAATTAGACTTAGACGCTTTGTCGCGGCGAATTTGTTATATGAAACTTGAACGTGCGATTGCGTATATTATAGGTTGAGATATTGATGTGATAGTATATGTTGGTGCACTTAAAGTGGGTATAAAAAAGTGACGCCAATTAGCCAGAAATCGCCATTTGTGTTCTATATCTGAACTATCTATATGTCGTAATTCCTTGTCTCAACTTTTTTTGTCTTTAATGTTGTCTTCTATCTAATTAACAGTAAGGACACTTAATGGCAGAGTCAATCAGCATTAGGCATATGCATTTGCGCCACTCTCTTTGTATTTCTTCTAGGTGCGCTGGAAAAACAGCGACCCCTGGTGACTTCCTCAAAGTTCGAACTTCACTTTAAGATCCATTTAATATTTTTTGATAAAAATTTGGGGGTGTTCTTTTAACATTGAATGGAAGCTTTTGAGTTAAGCTTTTGATTAAATAAAATATTTTCTTTTTTCTTGTTAGTCTAATATGTATATATATTCAATTATATTTTATTATTATATCATTTCTATAGCTTGACTTACCTTAATCTCATAATGCCATGCTATTTTGACATTCACGAAATTCATACATGAAAAATTACGTTTCACGCGTATATTATTGATGTTGTTTGAAAAATATTAATACACTTTTACTTACGTAGTGATACATGTTATAATTTCAGTGCCAAGAAACTACTCGAATTTCAAGTAACATGAATTATTTTGTAACACTCATTGGATGCAATTAAAACACTGATTGGGTCTGTTCGTGTAAAACAGATCTTTTTAAACGTAATTATTTTTTCTACTTCAGTATTTCTCATATAGGAAATTGAAAAAATTTAAAATAAAGGAGTATCCCCCGATGAATTTGACCTTGATATATGTTATCAAGGTCATGACCTTGACATCCAACTGGTTTTAGGTGGTCGTCAACCTTCGTTACAAAGTTATTAACCATATATCACGATTAGGTAAGATTAGGTTAGGTTATTATCCATGGATATATAATAAACCTAATAATAGTCATGAGCTCCTCAGCAGGGGAGGGGAGGTGAGATGAAAGTCGCTTCAGGTGATAATCGTGTACCCCCAAGCAAGGGGGAGATGGAGTGGGAATCGCTTCGCGTGGAGAGTTGTATATACTTTAAAACAAAAATTTCTGTTTTATATAATAGAAAAGAGATATCATATACGTTATTTCTTAAACTTCTTTTGTTTATATTAGGTGTTGGAATTAATTCGTAGCGTTTTTTAATGAAAGAATGTTATTTATTTCACATGAGCATTAAAAAATACATTAATGAAAGTACTTCCCATCACTTGTAAAACGCTACGAATTAATTCCAACACCTAATAACTTTTTAACGAAGAACAACCGCCACCTAAAACCTGTTGTAAGTCACTCAGAGTCATGACTTTGGCAACATAGGTCAAGATTGAGGAATACTATCCTATTCTAAATTTTCTACCGGACAAAATAATAAGTCTTTAATATAGAGATTGACTCATTGATTTTAACATCATCTCGAAATTTTCGATCATTTTACACTCTAGATTGAAAGAAACAACATACATTTTTTATGGTTCCGAATTATATAAAAATCTAAAAAAATTTGTGTATGCTTGCGAAACCAGTAAATTTTTATTATAATAAAAATTGTATTTATTTATTTTATTTATTTTTTGCACATTGAAATCTGAATAAGAATTTTACAGAAACGTGATACCGATTGTGGTTCCTTAAAAGGCCCAAAAGTACTGAAGGGTTAAAAGACGCGAAAAGATCTTCGTAATAATGAATAATCTGATCAATCTGTTGAATGTATAGAAGATGAAGCAACATTCCTTAAAAATTACAAGTTACACATGTGCGTGTTTTCATCGTCATGCTATTACTAATCGCGCGAAAAAAATAAATATAATAAAATACAGATAGATAACTTCGACATCAACACGTGCCGCTTCCTTCAATTATTGCTTAGTGTTGAACGCTAATTCCCATTCAGCACGAAATAGAAATTGCGCCGGAATAGAAGTTGTCTGCCCTATATTCGCGTCATTTGTTTTGAAAGTCAATATGTGTACGACAACTCAGGTACGCATTTACCCAACGATATTTTATACGCCAATCGATCGTGAATAAGTTTTATCAACCTAGAAACGACAAAATGCATATTAAACGAAAATTTAAATTAGATTCGTATCGGTTGACTTACACACAGTATCACAATTAAAAATAATATTGATGATGAAATTATGCGTTTCGCGGATTTTCTCCGTGTCCAGATCCATTCTTGGAATGCCAAGCATGTTTCGTGAACCTTGCAGTCCCCTTCATCAGGACGACGAGCAATCTGATACTGAGCTGTTCCTCCGGCTCGTTCCTTTCATATTACGCTATTTGTTGGAGTGGTGGGGGAAGAAGAGAATTTTGGGGAGAGGGGGTGGGGAGAGGGAAATTGGTCAATCTTCAATAATCGGGAGAATGGTTTTCCATATTTTATTTATATTGTAGCTGTTATCTCTATTTAGATTGTTAGGGTGTTTTTATATCTCTATGGCTTCTTTATACTTTCTTGGAAAGTATGATGTAATGTTAGCTATTGTGGTTGTTTTGTCAAAACAGTATTTGATGTCCTGTTTCGATGTTGTATTCTGATAATGCTGATTGTGTGTGTAGCGTGTTTTAGCCTGACATCACGATGGTGTTCTTTTATCCGTAGGTTGATCATTCTCCCAGTTTCTCCAATGTATACTTGCCCGCAGGAAAGGAACAAGGTATTTTGTAAACTCCTACGGAGCTGAGTGGAGGTTTTTGATTTTTAGGATTCCTTAAAATTTATTCTATCTTTTTGGGTGGTAAAGATAATTTGGATAATATTTGTTTAATATCCTGCCAATCCGATCTGTTGTTCCTTTGAAATATAGCAGAATGAATCCTTTCGTCTGGTTGTGTATCAGAGACCGTTGTCTTGCACGTTTATTATAATAATTGTTTTGATTATGTCTTTTTTGTCATATTCATTTTTTTGTAAGGCTAGTTTTAAGTGGTTCATATCTCGGATACGCGCAGGCTAATAAAAGGTACATGTGTTCATTCAACCCATCGAAATCGTCGTAGTACTTGATGTACTACGATGTGAATAATCTGTACGGATGAGCGATGTGTCAACATTTACCATACGCCGAATTTCGATGGGTCCAAGATGCTTCGAACTTTGACGTGAGCGCGATCGCTCCGGATTCACCTACTGGTTATATTCTCGAAGTCGATCTCGAGTATCCGCAGCATCTACACGACCGACACACTGACCTATCTTTCTGCTCAACGATAAATCGCCCGGCAAGCGTGAAGATAAACTTCGCGACGTTGTACGATAAGCAGTGTTATGTCTCTCATTACCGCAACCTGCAGCAATGTACTCGTCACGGTCTTCGTAACAAAGGGTGCTACAATTCGTTCAATCTTCATGGCTTCGCGATTATATTGAACTCAATACAAATTTCAGAACGCGCGCGAAAAACGATTTCGAAAAAAATTTGTATAAACTAATGAACAATGCGAGTAGTATAATAGTGGCAATTCTAATCCAGGTCCTCTAAGGGGGGCGCGGGGCGCGGGGGGGGGGGGGGAGAGGAGGCGCGGGAGCTTTCCGGCGCTATCAATGTTTACTGGTATGATGCCCACACCCCGCCGCCACCGCCGCCGCCGCCGCAAACCCCGCGACTATCCTAAAGTGCGTTTCAGACAGCCCCCGCGGAGTCCACACCAACCCTAAAATAAGTGGCAGTATTATAACGCGAACAAAAAATATTAAAGAAAAAGAAGAAAGAAAAAAATATATAATAAAAAAATATTCTTACCTTTTCCACACCCTCTCCCTCTCCGTCTTCTTCTTCCTCCACCGCCTCCTCCTCCTCCTCCTTCTTCTCCTCCTCCTCCTCCTAATTTTCCGCTGAATTCTTATTCCTCTTCCTCCACAGCCTCATGAGGTGGTTGAACGTAATTTTATTAATGCGCACATGTGTGGGATCGTCCACCTAATCGGCAATCTCGATGAGGCGATGGAACAGTCTTAATTCATCTACATGTAATTGAGTGAGATCAATTATGATATCACTCTGAATCTCCTCTGAGAAAGAGAAGGAGGAGACGCTTTCCTCTTCAGTTTCTTCTTCTTCTTCCACTTCCTCTTCCACTTCCTCTTCCACTTCCCTTCCACTTCCTCTTCCACTTCCTTTTCCACTTCCTTTTCCTCCACTATCTCATCGAGATTGTCGATGAGATGATTGAACGCAATTCTATTAATGCGCACATGAGTGAGATCGTCTACTTCATCGGCAATCTCGATGAGGCGATGGAACAATCTTAATTGATCTGCATGTAATTGAGTGAGATCAACTATGATATTACTCTGAATCTCCTCTGAGAAAAAGGAGGAGGCGACGCTGTCCTCTTCAGTTTCTTCTTCTTCTTCCACTTCCTCTTTCACTTCCTCTTCCACTTCCCTTCCACTTCCTCTTCCACTTCCTCTTCCACTTCCTCTCCCACTTCCTCTTCCTCCATCATTTCATCGAGATTGTCGATGAGATGGTTGAACGCAATTCTATTAATGTGCACATGAGTGAGATCGTCTACTTCATCTGTAATCTCGATGAGGCGATGAAACAATCTTAATTGATCTGCACGTAATTGAGTGAGATCAACTATGATATTACTCTGAATCTCCTCTGAGAAAAAGGAGGAGGAGACGCTGTCCTCTTCAGTTTCTTCTTCTCCCACTTCCTCTTCCACTTCCCTTCCACTTCCTCTTCCACTTCCTCTTTCACTTCCTCTTCCACTTCCTCTTCCTCCATCATTTCATTGAGATTGTCGATGAGATGGTTGAACGCAATTCTATTAATGTGCACATGAGTGAGATCGTCTACTTCATCGGCAATCTCGATGAGGCGATGGAACAATCTTAATTGATCTGCATGTAATTGAGTGAGATCAACTATGATATTACTCTGAATCTCCTCTGAGAAAGAGGAGGAGGAGGGGGAGGAAGAGGAGCCAGTCTCCTCAACTTTTTGTTCTTTTTGCATGTTTAGCACAGTAAAAAAAAAATTATCACTTCACTTAATCAGAAAATGTGCAACAATATTCTATCATTAACGCTAAATGGTAAAGTATTGTTGCACGTTGGGGAAAAAAAATATCACTCACGTTATAATACGTCTTGCGCGCGAACAAAGCAAGACAAAGACTGACGTTGAGAATCGATCTTCGCCGTTGAGAAGCGAGCCTGTCTTGGATTTATCTATAGGGGGACAGTTGTATATAAAACACTTTAGATCATAAGTGCCGTCACGAAAAGTTATCTCTATAGCGCTTCGAGATATAAGATGATGGATGGATGGATGAATGGGAAGTAAAGAAAGTACATAATGATATGAACAAAAAAAAATTTTTTATTCACATATTATTACATCGTTTCTTTTTTTTCTATGTATTAAAAAACTAAAGCCAATAGCTCGCAATCGACGAGCTAATGTTTGTTAAAGATATCACTATCGCGTATAGCGTTTTTGGACGCGATGTTGGAGAATCGTATACTTGACATCAACCGTATCAACGAGTCGAGCTAATCGTTCGGACGTTACATCGATATATCCGTCAAACTGAAACATACGTCGTAGCATCGTTTCGGTCATCATCATGCGTACGGATGAAGAATTGAGACGTTCGAGCGTAGCATCGTTCAGCATGCAAACGCTGACAGTTAGCGGTCCAACGCTTATAAAATTGTCCTTGTATTCGTTTCGCAGCATCTTGTAAATATTCCATCGCTGCTCGTAGAGGCCCTTCCACGTTTCGAGAGACAGCAGTAGTTCATGTCCGCGATGATCTCTCAGGGCGATCTCCACGTAACTCGATGGACCAATTTCCAAAAATGATTGATTCCAATTTCCAAAAATTTGTAGTCCGTAGTCGTCAGATCGTAACGTCTACTCAATAAACGCACCTTGCCATGCTCCATGCTGTGTACATACATAATGTTAAAAACGTTTCTTTTGTGTAAAGAATATTCAAACTTACATATTACTGCAGTCCTTCTTCGTTTCGTATGATGCGTTGCTGTCTTTAGCGAAGTATATATTTTTTTCAACCGTTCGTACAAGCGAGTATCACAAGACTAATTGCACCCACATAAATTGCGGTGTACATAAAGTGACGATGTACCTTTTAGAATCGAAGAGGGGGTAACTCTCCCCTCTTCCTAAGAATTGCAAACTTGTCGCAACACGTTTTATCGCGTTGGCATCTGATGAGCACATTGGCGACTTTGACGCCTTTTCTCCAGGACATTCCCAATATCTCGCTTTTTCCTTCGATGGCGGTGGACTTGGCGGACTTGTCGACAACGGACAGTATCCCTTTCGTTCGATTGATTTTCGATGTATATTCTTTTACTCGATCCATGTCTTAACGATCGTAACTGAAGCTTACGATTGAATGAAAAAAATCCAGTACACTGCCTATATACATTGCATATATGTACTGTCGGATATGTCGCGACGCGTTTAACAGAAACGTTGATGTTTTCGGATACATACATACATATTTATGTACATACATACATACATATGTGTTCATACATACATATACGTTTGTTTATATATATATATATATATATATACGTTCATACATATATGTTCATACATACGAGTACATGTATTACAAAGGAAGGGAAAAGAAATACGTAAGAAATACGTTAACGTATTTTTATTTAAAAAATTCTTTTGCAACTACCAGTTATACATTTTCAATACATTTTGTAACGCGCAATTTTGAACATGTTCACATCGCATAGTATTAGCAACATCCAACTTGGTTAAAGATTCCATGTCTTCGTAAACTACACCCAAGGTCTCGATGCACATGCGTTCTCGCTCATCGTCCAAAAGCAAGTTCCACAGCCACGTTCGTTTCTCGCGTTCCTTAACGTACACGATAACATCATCTTCAAATACAGCTGCTGTGATCAGACGTTTCGCCTCGTTGTACGGGACCATCGTAATCACACACAATTCAACAACAATTCAGTAACAATTTCTCGGATTAGCAGGTTATTATCGCAGATAAAGGGTTTTTCTAACATTGCGAAACCCCTGACAAATTTATTAAAAAACGGAGCGGAATTTAAATGGAATCAAAAAGAACAAGATTCCTTCACCACATTGAAAAATACATTATGCCAAGAACCGATGTTGCAATATCTCGATTTTTCTAAACCTTTCGTCGTAACAACGGATGCGTCAGGAACAGCCATAGGCGCTATCCTAAGTCAAGAACCAATAGGAAAAGATCGACCCATAAGTTACGCTTCTCGTGTATTAAACGACGCTGAAAAGAATTATTCCACAATCGAAAAGGAATTATTGGCAATAGTCTATGCAGTAGGACATTTTCGACCTTATCTTTATGGTAATAAATTTATTTTAGTTACCGACCATAAACCGCTGACATGGCTTCACAAAGCAAAGGATCCTACTTCGCGACTAGCACGTTGGAAAATTAAATTAGCCGAGTACGACTACGAAATCATTTACAAAGCCGGAAAAACAAATGTGAACGCTGACGCATTATCAAGAAATCTTATACAAATATATGTGATACAACCAGCATTCGATGAAATCGAAGAATGCTCGGAAGATGAAGAAGCCCATACTAGAAACACAAATCCACGACCTCTCCCGTCATCACCCCGAAGAGGATCAATGATAGAGGAACCAGAGCCTGAATGTAAACCAACAATACAAACCCGTAAAGCAGTCTCAACAGAAGGGGAAAGTGTACCATTCACCCGAAAAGAATTACAAGAACCATCCTTCACACAACATATTATAGAAGCGGAGGTACACCAAGAACCAAAGGACGAGATTCAGATTGTGAAAAATCTGAATGATACAAATCCCTCTCCTCTCTCCCCTTCTCCTGAGGAAAAAAATATAAATCCTGCACCAAGAACCGGTCCAAATATTATAGACACAACGTCAACCATTTCACCCAATTTATTACAGATCATAGACGACCTGACAAAAGACTTGGACGACTGTAACGAAAATAATAAAAATCACGATTCATTTACTAATAATACGGACGACGAGGACAATATTAGTCATAACCATGAGGTGATTAAAAACAGTGAAATTTGTAACAATAACAACGATGACATTAATGACAATGAAGACAATATTAGTAACAGTGATACCGACAACGACGACAATAACAATGACGATGACAACGACGACGATGAAGTCGATATCGACAAAAATTTCAATAAATTTGATCCGGATAAAACCAAAGATCTTAACGATCCACAAATCATAACACGATCACAAATACATAGTATTATAAATAGTCGAGATCAAATATTTATGCACAAAGAAAATTATTTATATTTTATGAGCGCAAACGGCAAACCTTGCGATAATGGATCCAAAAGTCTTCAAGAACAAAAGTTAATTCCACAAATGCCTAAGGGTCAGATAGGGAGAGTAACACTTATTAAAAGGGGAAATAAAACTCATTTTATTTTGATTTGCAAAAATAAAATAAACGATAAAGTAACAAAGGAAACGTTGGATCAATTATTAATTTCACTTCACGAAACACTAAATAATACTCCAATAAAGGTATTAAGCGTAGCAAAAACAACAGAAATCGATGATTTTAAATGGAGCACAATTTTTGGTTATATTCGCAAGTCATTAATAGGATTTCCAATTAAGCTAGTCATCTGCCATGGACTAGTGCAAATACCAGAAATAGAAAGACGAAACTCTATTATAGAAGAATCACATTCCTCAGTAGTTGGTGGCCATAAGGGCATAACTAAAACATACAATCGCATTAGACAAAACTTCTATTGGAATAATTTGAAATCCGACAACCAAGATTATATTAATCGTTGTCTACAATGCCAAATAAAAAAATTGGTTCGCATTAAAACAAAACAACCTATGCTGATAACAGACACTCCATATTCTGCATTCGAAAAAGTGTCAATGGATATAGTCGGCCCCTTACCAACAACCTCTCAACAAAATTCCTATATATTAACTATCCAAGACCATTTAACGAAATTCTCCCTCGCCATTCCTTTAAAATCCGCTACAGCCATGAGTGTTGCTGACGCCTTCCTAGAATTTTTTATTCGTACGTTCGGAGCTCCTAAAGCCATACTAACAGACAGAGGCAGTAATTTTACGAGCAACATGATGAAAAGATTTGCAAAAAAATTTAAAATTAAACAATTTAAAACGACCGCTTTCTACCCACAAGCTAATAGAGCTTTAGAACGGTCTCACATAGTTTTGGTAGAATTTTTGAAGCAATTTGTAGATAGATTCACAGAATGGGATAAATTAGTACGATACGCCATCTTTTCATACAATACAAGCACACACGAGGCTACCGGATACACCCCATATGAATTAGTATTTGGTAAATTAGCTAGGCTTCCGTCCAACGAAATCGTTAATAATATAGAAGAATTAAAAACATCTGATGCTTACTTAACACAACTCATGACGGATATACATAATATACAAAAATTAGCGCGAGAAAATATTATAACTTCCAAAATAAAGTCCAAGAGGTATTATGATCAAAAGATCAATCCTCAACATTTCCAAGTCAATGATGAAGTCTTTTTATTATGTGAACCCAAGATAGGCAAACTCGGTAATCAATACTCCGGACCTCACACGATATTGGATATATTATCTAATGGTAATATAAAACTCTTTGTAAAAGGAAAACAAAAAATTGTTCATCCTAATAAATTAAAGACGTCTCATATTCATTTAGAAAAGGAATGAGACGGAGAAGATTTGAATTGTGCCGCGTAACAATCCAAGTCTTTATATATATATATGTATATACATATCTAAAACAAATTATATAAGTACGCACGCGATTAGTATTATATTATAATAAGTATTATATTTTGTACTTATGTATTGTATCTTGCAAACAACTTTGTGTATAATTGTTTCTTTTCCTTTTTTTTTAAAAAAAAAAAGAAAAAAATGTATTTATAAGAAAAAGCGAAAGGATGCCGAATCTATTGTTATTTGCCGTGCTCATGTGGACTCTCTACATCTCTCAAGCTAACGGAATCGTCGGATATGATTGCGGATCACCACATCTAAATGTCACAACTTTATCTCTCTTAGATGTTGAAAGCTGCAATATTCCTCTAACTCAACAGCAAATTGAAAAAACATATATCCAATTACTTCAATTATCAAAATTCGAGTCCATAGATGTAATTCAATGCAAGGTGTCTATTAATCGATTTATATATTATTGTGGGATGCACTCTCACATTTCAACAGTAACGAATGCACATCAGCAGAGTACATCCTGGAAATAACTGCAGACGAATGTAGGAAGATGCATTTAACTGGAGTATTTTCCATTAATACCAATAATTTCATATATGGTTTGAAAATAAACCAGACTACAACATGACCAACTACTTTCGCGGGATCTGCGAGCTCAGACGGACGATGTTCAGGCGCACAATATTCTGATCCATATGGCATTTGGGATAACGTCATCATACAAGGATCTCGAAAACCTGCGGGATCACATAATGTTCCCAGCTAAAAAAAATGGAATTCTAAATACTATGGCACGAGGAGCTAAAGGCGTACCCATAGTTTCCCAAGGAATCTCTCTTTCGTATCTTTTAGATGAGAGTTTCAATCCAGAAAATTACAGAAAATACATGGAAAAAAATCTGGGGAAATTTTATTTCCTTCGGCAACGCAAGTGCTGGAATAATTGGAATCTATTTCTGCATCAGAACCGTGAAACTAATTATAGACACCATAATACATGGATACGCTATACATACAATCTATGGCTGGTCATTACATCTGATCGGGGCCCTTTGGGACTCAGTTACAAATCTAATTATATTAGGTGTTGGAATTAATTCGTAGCGTTTTTTAATGAAAGAATGTTATTTATTTCACATGAGCATTAAAAAATACATTAATGAAAGTACTTCCCATCACTTGTAAAACGCTACGAATTAATTCCAACACCTAATACATCTCTCCCAAAAACCCAAGAAGAGGGAAACACCTCAAGAGGAAGCAGCAGAAAAATTAACTACATCAGAAAAAAATTCGAATCTGCCCAAGAATATCATGAATCAAGAAGAAAGTACCAAGATCTCTATTGAACAAGAAAACGCTAGAATATATCCACAGTTGTAAGAACTTCTTTCTATAATTGGCATATTCTATATACACATGTATATTTACTGTTATTTTATATATAATCATGCGTGGCGCACATTAAGTGCATCACGCATGACTTAAAGAGGGAGGTATTACATACCAATAAAATCCCCTTATTCTTTATAGAATAATATACTCGTCATAGGTATACAATTTATACTTTACTTTATCTTATCGCTAGATTTCCTTATTTTATCCTTATTTCGAAACTGGAAATTCCGTTTCTCTTTTATATTCAGTTTCTTTATTTGAACATTCAAACTCTAACAGATAGATCACGTTATGTACTTTTATGCGTCATAAAAATTATCTATAGAATATTCTAGAAAGAATGTCTAAGAATATCACACGATCTTTCTCAAAGAAGCCCTCCTATAAAATAACAAATATAAAAGCGTATTATACATTAACATTAATAATAACGTATATTATATTAGCGTTTAACGATTAAGTAATTAGCAGTAAAATAGAAACCTTCCTGAATGCGAGAACGAATATCTTTTTCTTTTTTTCCCTTTTTCTTTTTCTAATAAAGTTAAATTAATCTTAAATATATGAATGTAGTGAATTCGCCTCGCATAAAGGATATTAAGGAAAACCGAATTTTTATAACAAATTGTTAAAATTCAACTATTACTTATTAAGAATAAACTTGTAGAGTGGGGAGTAGGGCTTACGCGGAGCCTTGCTGCCTTATCTCAAAGAAAGCGCGAGTATAGGTTCTACCAAATTTTGGGAAGTGTCGATTGGTTCTGAAAGGATACTTCCATACTCATTTTCAGTATATAAAGGGAGCTGTCGAAGACAGAAACACACACTTATTCGCAAACTCTTAAACTTACTCTCAAACTCTTAAACTCACTCTCAGACTCAGACTCTTAGACTTAGACTTAGACTTAGACTCACTTTCAGACTCGCACTGCTTCGATCAATCAGCCAGTCAGTTAGTTACAGTCAAGGTGAGAACTATCCTCGCGCTTCATCAGAACCTCGCACCCCCGTTTTCGCATTTATCTTTTTTTTAATAAACGATAATATCAAATCGAATCTATCGACGGAACGTCTAAATTTCTAATCTCTAATTCTTCATACAAATATACATATATATATGAATATCTGAGGAGTCGTTGCGACTGTCGCTGCCAATAGCGTGGCCCCCGTTTACGACAGTTCTCCGGAACATTATAATTCTTTTTTTTGCATTACTTCCATGCCTACCAAAGGCGGACGAAGACAAAGGGAAAAGAGATTGAGGTTCCAAGTTAAATCGGCCCTTATTTCGAACCAAGATCCTTTCCCCTATTTCCAAAAACTTGCGCAATTGCTAGACCAAGACAAACCGGTAGACTCACCCCGCGAACCTGTCTATACTCTAAATAAATTGGAGGTCAACCTCACGTTTCCTAGTTACAAAACCATTCCAAAACACGATCCACCTATAGATTCGCCTATAAACTTCGCGATCTTTTTGGCACCGGATTCAAGGTTACCCTTCCTTTAAATTATCCAGTACTTCCCAGTGAATCACATCCTTAACTACACAACTTAATCTCCGGTCCCCGAGTAAATTGTTTAAATACATTGACTCAAAAACGGAGAAAAAAATCTCAATAACAACATTGAGACGTAACAAAAATTTGGTGACAGCGGTGGGATACGCTCTGTTAAGTTGTGTGGAAAAGAAATCGCAAGTGACTAAACTGTGCAAAAGTTTTATCTATGAACAAGGTAGTGCATACTCCGCCAAGAAAAAATCCCGTAACAAACAATATCGCCATGGCAAACGAAGTCGATATATCGTCGATCTACAATGAAAACTGCAACAACAAGAACGTCTCATTCGTCAGTTACAAGAACAGCAGCAACATTCAGAACAGTCACAAGGTATTCCAACGACACCATCTGCCGACCTCAATTTCATGTACTTTTCAATCAGAGACGCGTTAGAAGCTGTACCTAATTTTGACGGAGATAATATTGCGTTTACTCATTTCGTGGAAGGATGTGAAGAAGCGCTCAGCATGATTGTGCCTTCACAAGAAATTATCTTAGTGCGCGCAATACGTAACAAATTAAAGGGGGATGCTTATAGATCCATACTCGGGAGAGTATTTAATTCCTTACAGGGTTTAGTCGAATTTTTACGTAGCAAATATGGTCCTAGAGAAACAGTTTACGAGGCGCAAGCTCGATTCGCTTACATATGTCAGAAGGGAGACGAAAAGATATCAAGTTATGCGAATCGTGTCCGCGAAATAGGAAAGCGTATAATAAACGCCCAAAAACGGCAATCGAATGAAATTAGTCATGATTTTAAAAGATCCGTGGACGAGCATTTAAGAATATGTTTCCTACGTGGTTTAAATCCGGAAATAGTAATATCAAAAGAAGGAACATTCGAGGAATTGGAGAGCCGCGCTATAGACGCCGAAAGAGAACTCGAGACTGTAAAAACGATAAGACAAGTAGTGCTTGGAGAAAAAACGTCCAGCGATAACAAACACGCAGGTAATGCGCCCGTGCGTCGGGTAAATGCCGAAGCAATGACGTGCCAATACTGCCATAAAATCGGGCATACAGCCGATCGTTGTAGACTTATCAGCAACAATCAATCTAGACGAAATTTTATATATATATATATGAAGCCTAAATTATAATAATAGTAATAGATAATAGTAACATGTATATAAATGAAATATGTATAATAGTAATATGTATATTAATGTAAAAAAACATACATAAAATGTAAAAATAAAATAATAATAATACTTACAAAAAATTAAAAAAAAACATTAGGTGTTGGAATTAATTCGTAGCGTTTTTTAATGAAAGAATGTTATTTATTTCACATGAGCATTAAAAAATACATTAATGAAAGTACTTCCCATCACTTGTAAAACGCTACGAATTAATTCCAACACCTAATAATATAAAATAATACATATAAAGAATTTAAAAAATATAATATAAAGTAATAATACATATAAAAAATTAAAAAAAAATCATAATATAAAATATATAATACATATATTAAAGATATCCGCCAATGTCTCCACGGTAACGTCTCCGTCGAGTCCGATATGTATGGATCGTTTGTATGGATTCAGAGCGATTTTCGATTCGGATATCGTGTCGTTTAGATCGTACACGTGATTGTCAACGGGTCATTTCAATCTCTTCGTTCAAACAACGCACGTAATCGTCGAACGTTATCGTTTGCGCTACGACGTTACTCTTTCGCCTTTTTAGTGTCTTTCTTGCTGTCCATCCTTACCGCGTACATCTTCGCTCTGAGTTCAACAAATTCAGTCATTAATACATCGTTGTTCTCCATCATAAGGCCGGGTACTTTTTTATTCGTGAGAGGCACCGTATACGTTATCCGCCGGATAATCGCTTGTATCGAATCTAGCGATATCACGTTTCATCGCATCGTACACATCGTCACATTTTGTGATAAATGAGATTGTCCGTGTCGGTGTCCATGATCTTGCATTTGTCACGATACATCGGTAACATGTACTCATGGTGAAATTCGTACAAATAGACTTTTGATATGTCCAGTATGCACATACCCACGTAATTTGGCTTGTTGCTTCACCTCGAGTTTGCGTATTTCAATAACAATTAGATTTTCCTCAAAGATGCTGTGGCTGTGAAAATTCGGTTTCGCGATCATTGCTTCCATGCCGTACCGTCCGTCCCATTTTGTTATTAATTTTACATCGACGTGATTGCGCACGTTCTCCATAGTCTTACCGAATATCGCGTTCGTAGTATAATAGTGGCGGTTTTAACCCAGATTCTCTGACGAAGGCGCGGGGCGCGGAGAGTACTCATAGGCGCGGGGGAAGAAGGTGTGAGGGGTACTGATAGGTGCGGGGAAGGAAGGGGAGACGCGAGAAGTCCCGGCGCTATCGGTGTTTACTGATATGATGATACATACCGCCATGTTGTGATGTTACGTATTATTGCCATCGTCGCCACCAAACATCCCACCGCCGCAGATGCTGCCGCCACCACCGCTATCCCACACCCTGCCACAGACGCCAGCGCTACCGCCGCCGCCACACTCACCCCAAAAATGCGTTGCGGTACTATAACGTGGACTTTTGTCTAGAAGATCAGTGGCATATCATCGATATATCGGCTGCTACACAAAGCCATCAATGAGGGATAGATGATGAAATCATACTGCATTCTCACAGTTCTTTCTTTCAAGGTCAGAAGCGTCGATAATGATATTTATCTAGGAAGAACCAGAAGAATTGTGACACATCGCGATGTGTTAAGAGAGAGACACCGATATTTTTTAACGCCGATATTTTTTGTAAGAAGAGATCGATGACACGTCGCCGATACTGCAACTCAATAGGGAGGGTAGACAAAGGGACAAAGAAGTCGCAAATAGAATATATAATGGATTATAAGCGCGCGGCATCTCAGTTGGCGTTTTTAAAAATTACCGAATCGCAATAGTGTAATGCGAAAAGTATGGCTAATATCATACAGACGTTGAGGACATGGATGGTGTAAATGCAGACAAGTTATTTGAAGCAAAATAGAATTTGAGGACAATGTAATTTATAATTTACGAGGACAATTTAATGGACGATGTAGAGTATCAGTTGATGTAACATTGAGGACAGAGTCGACGTAACAGAATATATTAGAAATGTGGATGAAGAACAGTTCGTGAATATTAGAGACGAAGTTTTGATGAAGTGGAAGTAGATTTTGAGAATATAATGGACCAAGAGTCGTCCGACGAAGAAATGCTATTCGATGATAGTAGATATGCTAGTGATATGAGCGAATATGAAATGGATCGCGTAGAAAAATTCGTGTCGTCTCCAGAAATTCGTACATTGAATGCTCGTACTAAGCACTGTGTGATCCATAATTATTATACAATGGATGGTTCTTTTACCGTATGCACATCATGCATAATTCGTATAGCTGACATTAACGATGGAGGAATGTATCACGTCAGGGTGTATGAGACCGGTTCTTTCGGTAGGCTAGACGTGCACGAATTGCAGACTTTTGTACATTATATTCTCGTGCAGCATGTGTACATTTTGCACACATTAAAAAAAAACATGGAAAACCACGCGAGTGGAACCAGCGAGTGGAACGCGAACTACTGGAACAGTGCGGCCAGGTCGCTACTCTGGAGTGTTTCTCGTGGCTGCAACGATGCGACGAATGCATCGAGCAGCTCGAAGAGCTTTGTCGTGCCAAGCGTCCGCGCCTCGCCATTGGATACAGACAATCCGCGGTGGCGAGGATCGCGTGACTCGCGGGAGCAAAATTGGAATTGGAACGACCTTTCGTGCACATTGATGGCGAGTACCCGAGTGGCGAATACGCGAGTAGCAATGAACGATCTCTTGTCTGGCGAGAGATCGACGCGTTTGAAAGTCGTATATTGACAGATGCGGTGATAAACTCTAATCACATCCAGCCGCGACAGTTTTTAGAAGACGCTGGCAATGTAATGCTCGAGCGAGTGCGAGACGCTGTAGAACGAAACGGCAGTGTAAAAG
This sequence comes from Acromyrmex echinatior, assembly GCF_024713525.1. NCBI lineage: Eukaryota > Metazoa > Arthropoda > Insecta > Hymenoptera > Formicidae > Acromyrmex > Acromyrmex echinatior. The sequence continues at coordinate 2,284,171 of NC_141864.1, forward strand.
GCAGTGAACACCGTGTTCAATGGCGAGTTTGCGACGAAGGATAAATGTGCTAATAAGAGCATAATTACAAAGAACAGCGAGATATATCGTTGCACCGATATGCGCGAGTGGTACGAACGACACGTCGTCAAGCCTATCCTAACATCGCTCGAAGAATTCCAGGAACACAACAACGGATGGACATTTTCGCGAATCCTCAATTTGATAGTGAATGTGAATAAGCATAATCCAATGCACACGGAATGTTACATCGAAGTGCCGCGAGAAATAGCGACGAAACGAGCGGTGATCAGTGTTTGTTCGACGGACAATGCATGTTTCGCATGATCAGTGATCGCCGCTCTGTACCTCGCAGAAAAACATGTAAATCGAGAACCATTATACCCGTATTAAATCTCGCGGATATCGAATTTCCAATGACATTAAAAGATGACATTCCGAAATTCGAACGGTTGAACGTGGTGTCGATCAACATGTACAGCATCGAAAATAGGCATATCTCCTCTGTGGCTCATCAATGACAAGAAGGAGAGTAGGAATAATAGGCGGGTTCTAACTCAGGTCCTCTGAGGGGAGCGCGGGGCGCGGGGATACTCATAGGCGCGGGGGAGTAGGCGCGGGGAGTACTGGTAGACGCGGGGAAGGGAGGGGAGGCGTTGGAAGTCCCGGCGCTATCGATGTTTACTGATATGTCGCCATGTGTGGTGTCACGTATTATTGGGACCGCCGCCACCCATCATCGCAGACGCTGTCACCACCGCCGCCACCCCGCCGCAGGCACCAGTGCCACAACCACCGCCGCGTCCCCAAATTAAAAAAAAATGATAGCCGTCGTTTCTGTAAAACAAAAGCGTTACATTAGCATGTAACATATAAGAAGAATGTAACATATAAGAAGAGAAATTCACATATATAAATTTATGATACTTACAATTCCAGTCTTCCGGCTCCGGATCAGGCTCGTACGGTCGGAGACCTAATAATTCTGCTAGAAAGAAATCCCTTTCTTCCCACATGTCGACTTGATTCTCCCGGTCGCATTCTCTTTCGTTTCTTCTTATTCGCCAAGTGGCTATGTTAATGAAGCCTCTGATCTGGATAAAAGATCGAGATACAGGCTGAAAAATGAACAAAATGAATTTAAAAGGAAAAAGAAAAAAAAATAGAAAATAAATCTATTTGTTATACTTACTGAGGGGATAATTTGCACCCCCACCTCGTCTCGTAATTGTAGCCGGACTTGCGGCTCGTTGTCGACCCTAAGGTACTGAAAAGTAAAAAGATGCAAAATCACTAAAATGAAGCGCAAAAATCACTAAAATGTTTGATAAAAAAAAACAACTTACTCCTTCTATGGGATACTCATATCTAATTCGAATTAAATCTTGCAAGTTGCTCATCGTTGAAAAATAATCTTAAAAAAATCGACAAAAAAAATTTTTTTTTTAAATTCACAATATTATCACTTAATAAACATATTCTACTATTTAGCGTAAATAGTATTATAGAATACTTTTACACTTTGGGGAAAAAAAAATCACTCACGTTATATATTATCACGTTAAAACTTTCACTCGCATGCAAATTCAGCAAAAGACTGACGCTGAAAATCGATCTTCGGTGTGGTGTCATGTACTATTGGGACCGCCGCCACCGCAGACCCCGCGTCCATCCTAAATTGCTGTTGTGGTGTCATGTACTATTGGGACCGCCGCTTCCGCAGACCCCGCGTCTATCCCAAAAAAATGCGTTTCAGGCAGTCACTGCGGAGTCCACCCCTAAATGCGTAGCAATATTATAACGCGAACAAGAAATATTAAAGAAAAAAAGGAAGAAAAAAAACCTATATAATAAAAAAATTCTTACCTTCTCCACACCCTCTCCCTCTCCGTCCTCCTCCTCGTCCTTCGCTGAATTCTTAGTCCTCTTCTTCTTCCTCCACCGTCTTCTCATCCTTCTCTTCTTCCTCCACCGCCTTTTCCTCCTCCTCTTCTTCCTCCTCTTATTCCTCCTCCTCTTCCTCCTCTTCCTCATCTTCCACTGAATTCTTATTCCTCTTTCTCTTCGTCCAAACCCTCATCGAAATTGTAAATGAGACAATTGAACACAATTCTATTAATGCTTACTCGCTTGAGATCGTCAACCTCATCAGCAGCCTCGATGAGGCGATAGAACAGTCCTAATTCATCTACGCGTATTCGAGTGAGATCAATTATAATATTATCATGAATCTCCTCTAAGAAATAGGAGGAGACGCTCTCTTCTTCAGTTTCTCCTTCTTCCTCTTCCACTTCCACTTCCTCTTCCTCTTCCACTTCCTCTTCTTCCACTTCCTCTTCTTCTTCTTCCACAGCCTCATCAAAATTGTCGAAGAGGTGTTTGAGCGCAATTTTATTAACGCGCACATGCCTGAGATCGTCCACCTCATCGGCAATTTCAATGATCCGATGGAACAGTTCTAATTGATGTACGTGTAGTTGAGTGAGATCTATGATATCACTCTGACTTTCCTCTGAGAAAGAGGAGGAGGAGGAGGAAACGCTCTCCTCTTTAGTTTCTTCTTCCACTTCCTCTTTAGTTTCTTCTTCTACTTTCTCTTTCATTTCCTTTTCCATTTCCTCTTCCTTCACAGCCTTATCGAGATTGTCGATGAGGTGTTTGAACGCAACTCTATTGATGCACACATGCCTGTGATCATCCACCTTGGCAATGAGGCGATTGAACACTCCTAATTGATCTATATTTAATTTAGTGAGATCAACTGTGATATTATTCTCAATATCCTCTAAGAAAGAGAAGGAGGAGGAAGAGGAGGAGGAGGCAGTTTCCTCAACTTTTTGTTGTTGTTTTTGCATGTTATAACTGCACAATAAAAAATTATCATTTCACTTAATCACAGAAAATGTGCAACAATATTCTATCATTAACGCTAAAATAGTAGAATATTGTTGCACATTGGGGGAAAAAAAAAATATCACTCACGTCTTAACACGTCTTGCGCGCGGACAAAGCAGAACAAAGACTGACGTTGAGAATCGATCTTCGCCGAGAAGCGAGCCTGCCTAGGATCTATAGGGGGTGGGAGGCAGTTGTATATAAAACACTTTAGATCATAAGTGCCGTCACGAAAAGTTATCGCTATAGCGTCGAGATATAGGATGAATGGATGGATGGATAGATAGACGGATGGGAAGTAAAGAAAGTACATATATATAATGATATGAACAAAAAAAATTTTTTTATTCACATATTATTACATCATTTCTTTTTTTTTACGTATTAAAAACTAAAGCCAATAGCTCGCAATCGACGAGCTGATGTTTGTTAAAAATATCACTATCGCGTATATCGTTTTTGGACGCGATGTTGGAGAATCGCGTATACTTGACATCAACCGTAGTCGGGTTAATCGTTCGAATGTTACATCGATACATTCGTCAAACTCAAACATACGTCGTAGCGTCGTTTCGGTCATCATCATGCGTACGGACGAAGAATTGAGACGTACGAGCGTAGCATCGTTCAGCATGCAAATGCTGACGGTTAACGGTCCAACACTTATAAAATTGTCCTTATATTCGTTTCGCAGCATCTTGTAAACATTCCATCGCTGCTCGTAGAAACCTTTCCACGTTTCGAGAGACAGCAGCAGTTCATGTCCGCAATCTCCCAGGGCGATCTCCACGTAACTCGGTGGACCAACGTTGATTCCAATTTCCAAAAATTTATAGCCCGTAGTCGTCAGATCGTAACGTCTACCCAATAAACGCATCTTGCGATGCTCCATGCTGTGTACATATACATAATGTTAAAAAACGTTTCTTTTGCATATAGAATGTTAAAACTTACATGTTACTGCAGTTCTTCTTCGTTTCGTACGATGCGTTGCTGTCTTCAGCGTAGTACATTTTTCAACCGTTCGTACAAGCGAGTATTGCAAGACTAATTGCACCCGCGTAAATTGCGATATATATATAAAACTTCTAGAATCGAAGAGGGGATAACTCTCCCCTCTTTTTCTAAGAATTGCGAACCTGTTGCAACACGTTTTATCGAGTCTTTTTTTTATTTTTTATTTTTTGTTCGCGAGTTTATCAATGCTTATACTTTATGATTTATATTTCGATGGCATCGATGACGTTGGTGATAAGCACGTTGGTGACTTTGACACCTTTTCTCCAGGATATTCCCAATATCTCGCTTTTTCCTTCGAAGGCGGTAGACTTGGCGACAATGGGCAGTACCTCTTTCGCTCGATTGATTTTCGACGTATATATTCCTTTATTCGGTCCATGTCTTAACGCTCGTAACTGAAGCTTACGATTGAATGAAAAAAAAAAGTCTAATATACTGCCTATATACATTGCATATATGTACTGTCAGATGTACTGTCTGATCGGACACGTCGCGACACGTTTTATCAAATTTTATCTTTTTATGCATTTTTCTTTGTCACGAATTTATACATACGTTTATACATACGTTTATACATACGTACATACGTTTATACATACATACATACATACATATATATACATACATATGTACAGACATACGTACTACGTACATACGTTTATACATATGTTTATATATTACAAAGAAAGGGAAAAGAAATACATAATAAATACGTTAACGTATTTTTATTTAAAAAATTCTTTTGCAACCACCAGTTATATATTTTCAATAGATTTTGTAACGCGAAATTCTTAACATGTTGTCCACATCGTATAATATTAGTAACGTCTAGATTAGATAAAGATTCCATGTCTTCGTAAACTGTGTCCAAGGCCTCGATGTACATGCGTTCTCGCTCATCGTCCAGAAGCAAGTTCTGCAGCCACGTTCGTTTCTCGCGTCCCTTGACATACACGACAGCATCATCTTCAAATACAGCCATCGTAATTAGACGTTTCGCCTCGTTGTACGGAATCGTCCCGTCCTCCCATTGCAATCCATGGTGATAAGCAATCAATCAGGAGGCGCAAGACCTATCGGATCTTGTCAAAAATTTCCATGGCATGGGGCTCGTAAAAATGTAATGCGTGAGAACGGTCTCCTATTTCAACATCGCTACTTCCTTCACGATAAATTTCTTGTTAACGATGAATCCTTGCAGATCCACGAACGTTGGCACGAGCATGTTGTCGAGAAGACTGCGGTCGATTGCGGTCGATTGCGACGTATCGTAGATCTTATATCGTGTCAGAGGTGCATCTTAGGTGATTTTGCGCACAACATTGGTCAATGGATTATACTGAACCACGCGATCGTGTATGATGAGACAATAGGCTGTTGTATTTGCGGGTACTCTTTACATTCAAAGTCTAATCGCACGTCCACGGTGCCACTCTTGACTGATTCATTCTGTCGAGAGCAATCGATGATCACGAATGGACCATTACGTAAAAAAGTTGTAAAGGTGAGACTCGGCTCGAAATACTCGTATCCGTAGTAGCCCTTGCAGAAACGCGCGTACAAGTCGTACAGAATCGCACATCTGTTTTTGTCAAAATCCAGATTCAAGTCATCGTACGGATAACATTCCGAATTCAGGTAAAGTTTCGCATTGGTTAATTTGCAGTCGTCGAATCGACTTACATCCTCGGACATGATGTTTTTTCGACCTGTTTGCATAGCGAAAATAACATAGCGCGGCTTCTCGAGCTGAGTAGCCGTCTTGATGGCCCACGAATGCTTGGTTGTGCTCTGCAAGAGCGGAAATTCGTACAGATCCCACGAACGAAAAGCCATGCTCAGATATCGGCCGCTCTCCAAAGCGCACAGCATCGACAGCTTATTTATCTCGCTCAATAACACGCATTCGCCACTGTACTTTGAATAATTCGAGCGTTGGCTCTACCGCCGGATCTCCCGTCAGACAATTGTTGTCGTTGCGCGCTCGTATTAAAATCAACTCGTGACGAGCGTTGATCACCACGCGTTTGTAATCTTCGCAAAATCCCAGCAGTACGTAGAGCGGTACACAAAAATTAAAATATCCGGCTGCAGTAGTCTGCGCATCCCAGCCGGCATTCCGTAGAATCACGCTTCTATCGGATGACACAGTTACACAATTTTTGAGCGTGTTAGTTATGCCCACATTTCTATTACGGTCAATCTCCACACCATTGAGTTCATGCGCGGGATCGAGATAGTAACTCGCGATGCAACTATTGCGGAAATTTTCAAAATGTTTGCTATAACAAGACAGCATTTTCAAGTACAGGTCACTGTACTCGCCGAGCGTTCGGATGGAGAATCGCTTCCAGATGTTCACGGCGTGAGCATACTGAGCTCTAGGATACTGTATCGTCTGTCAACGAATTGAAAAATAATTCGGGCGGTGGTAAGCGCGTGTCCTGCAATTTTTCGACGTAATCAATGTATTCGTACGGAAAGACACCTTTTCGTGTGATTCAAATTCTTCGTCTGATAATGTTGGAACGTACAATTTTTAATTTATCTTTGTCGAGATACGACGCCAATTTATCGAGGCTTGCATTTGAAAGCATCAATGAATCTTAATTACGCAGTTTTTGGAAATTCTTTACATTTTTGTCTTTGGTGCGATCGACATGTTCAGTGAATGAAATATATTTTTCTTTGGTTATCGGTAGTACATCTACATGTCCATCGTAGCAATTTCCTTAATTATAAAATGCGCGTCGTAGTCCGATAAATTGTGAAATAAGACCGGAATATAAAACGAATTTTTATAATTTAAATTACAATTCGAATGCGCTGGACCGCGGTACTTACCGGTGAGATGACAACGATCGCGGACCCGCGTATCGTCCGGCGCGAACAGTTTCTCACAGATGTGACAATGCGTCGCGCTACGGTACACCTCCCATTGCTGTTTAGACAACGTTTCCATAAGCGTTGGCGGATATGATATTTTTCACGCGATGCTTCAAATCATTGATTTGTCGCGCGAACCACGCTATACAGTCTTCATCGCGACGGAAGTGATACGACGATTTTCTATGCACATTACTTTTAACTGGGTATAGAGCGTCTATTATCGACCACGCGAAGCATGCATTGTCCATCGAACGCACGTTGATCACCGCTTTCTTAAGCATAATTTCTCGCGGCATCTCGAAGTAACATCCCACGCGGATTAAATTGTGCTTATTCACATTCACTACCAAATTCAGAATTCGCGACAATGCCCATCTATCGCGTTCCTGAAATTCGTCCAATGATGTCAAGATGGCCTCGATAACATGTCGCTCGTACCACTCGCGCATATCGGTGCATCGATATATCTCGCTGTTTTTGTAATTATACTCTTATTAGCACGTTCATCCTTTATCGCAAACTCGACGTTGAACGCGATGTTCACTTTTACACTGCCGTGTCTTTCTACAGTGTCTCGCACTCGCTCGAGCACTACATCGCCAGCGTCTTTCAAAAACCATCGCGGCTCGATGTGATTAGAGTTTATTACCACGCCTGTCAATGTATGACTCTCGAACGTTGTTTCGATCTCGCGTCATCGAAGTCCATATCCAGCACTCACATGCACGAATCGTTGACGCACCGAATCCTTCAAACTCTCGAGCCTCGCGATATATGTCATTACTGATTGTCTCTTGCCGCTCGGGCGTTTGACATAATTCTGCTCTTCCAGAGATTCTATGAGCTCGTCGCATCGTTGTTCCCATGCGACGTACTTCTATGGTATTCAGCTGGGTCGCTTGTTCTATCAAATCGCGCTCCATATTATCGCTTGCATTGACGCGGTGCGTCTAAATCTTCTCATTTTATATTAATTACTTGATCACGTGACATTTGTATTACATTACATTGATGATGATGTTACCGTTCAAACATGTTGTGACATGTCGTACCATGTCGAATGTTCGTGAAAAATCTGGTCACGTGACATGTACACAATTTGGCAACGTTGCATTTATATCAAATCACGTTGATGACGTCACCGCGAAACATGCCGTGACATGTTGTGACTTGTCGCAGCATGTCCTTGAAAAATCTTTGATTACACTATCTAATAAAGTCGTCGGCGCTTGCGAAATTGCAAACATCGCACACATACACACACATACACACATACATACATTTTTGTTATATTAAATTACATTGATGATGTCATCGTGAGAGGTGTCAAATAACAAATACGATGTGGCAAACACCTAACGTAAGATTTATGATAAAAATTCAAATATTGAATGTGAATTATTAATTACATTGTTAATAATAATAATTATAACAATATTATATTAATAATAATAATAATAATAATATATATATATGTGTATGTAATATATGAAAAATAAACAAATATTAACTATGTGTTTCAGCGTTTAAAATTATCCATTCCTTTCATCTTCGCGATATCTCTTCGTTTTTTTCCTTCCTACATTCTTCATATCATATTACATATGCTGGCAGCATTATCACGATCGATAGTATCATTGCGTTTGATAATATTGCTACGCTCGTTTTAAAAGCATTATTAGAATACAATCGAATAAGTACAATAGAAATAAAAAAAATATATATATATATATATATATATATATATATATGTATGTATGTATATATTTTGCGTATGATAATAGTAAAAGGAGCCACATAAGAAGCTGCAAGACCGAAACTGCGAGAGAGAAAAAAAATCGTAAGTACAGGAATGCACATGAATCGCAACGGATGACATAATATATCGAGAGAAAAATGGTAAGTACATGAGATAGAGCACACGGCTGCGGCCGCAGCAGCGACGGTGGCAGCGCTGCTCAATATTTCAATATATAATGGTAATATTTGATAGCCGGATGCTTTATGCACAACAAAGGCAACTTTCTACGAACTTATTTTGTCGATCTTCTCGCAGCGACACTTTTGATTTACTTTGTTTTATATACATTGACTGCCATAGATAAATCTCAGGACAGCGAAGAATGCTTTTCAGCGGCAATCTTGTCCACGTCTTATCCGCGCGCGAACATCATCAGTTATATATATTTAAACGGTGTGTGTGTAAAAATGAAATTCGAAGAGCCCTAAATTTGAAAAAAATGTTGAGGAGGAGGAGAATGTCCCCCCTCATGGAGGCCGGCGAAATTGAGGAGGAGGATGTCTCTGTTGGCGAGAATGCTTCCACCGAAGAGGAGGAAGAAATCGAGCATGAACTCGACGAGAGCCTCCCGATTTTTAATTTCGCATCTTGTACGAGTGACGAATTATCTAGTTCATGCTGGACTTCTTCGATTTAACTGATGAGGAGGAATTATTACACTTTTGTGTAATATACTTTGCTGTAATGGCGGCAGAGGCTGAGAAGGAGGCTGAAGCCGCAAAAATTGCCGCTTGGGCCGAAGAGACTGCGTGGATGGGGGAGGTGGATGAAGAAGAGGATGATTAGATGGTGGTAGTTACGAAGGAGGTAGCGGATGAGGGTATCAGATAAGCATTTTGTATTTTTACTTCTTTTCTCTACGCAGCATTTTTACATTTTTACTTCTCTTCTCTATGTGCTCCCTTACCCCACCCCCCCCCCATCTCGAACAAGTTCCTCTCGCGATCGCCAGTGCCGCCTGATGGCAGCCAGGTGGCTGTATCCCTGGTTCAGAACCGCCACTGTTATACTACTTATTTCCATTTTTGTTGATAACGCGACTAATCAAATGCAACATAGCATTGCCTGCAAAACATATTAATATCTAATCCCATCACAGACATAACAACGGTCGCTGGTGAAACTTGGAGGAGATACAGCAGAAACACCGATGACCTATCCCAAGCAAACTAGCATAATACCCTAGAAACTGTATCTCTGTGTATGCATATGCATGTATGCGCTTGTACATGAAAAATTTACCTCATTAAAACACCCCCACACGCAATTATCTTTTTGTTCCAAAATAGCGCTATCTTATGAATGTCCAATATGAGTACACAATATTCCTAGAATGTTATACGAATATTATTTGTTCCTTTTATTACCCATCATATTCTAAGAATATTGTCTCATAGGATCACTTCAACGAGATGGATTCGAACATTTCAATCAAAAGGCATGAAACACGTTTCGCGTTTCTAAAATAATGAAAGGATGGGAAGGGCTTATACATATCAGTCCGATTGAGGAGTAGATCGCAGTTATGCTGGCGCGTGTGATAAATAAGAATCACTCCTATTGATGAAGCGCGAGAGACGGCTTCTCTTTCTCTTGTCCTCGGTAACTTTCACTTGTGACGCGACGCGTCGATTATATGACATCCGGACGAAAGTACGCTTCCTCTCCCACTTTCTCTCTCTCTCTCTCTCTCTCTCTCTCTCTCTCTCTCAACCTACGTGAATATACGTGCACGTGTTATTTATCGCTCTATCATTTAAGACTATCTTTCTTCTGGTTGTTGCCCTGTGCGGGCTTTTTTTTCAAGACCACTGTCGAATGTTCTATCTGCTCTATGTCTTGGATTTTCTGTGTTTCTGTAGCTCTGGGGTGGACTTTTTATTTCTGGTCTTCCGCGGATTGTTGAGGGAAGTTTTTGGAAACAGCCTGCCCGTCTTGTGTAACATCCGCTGATAAAATAAACCCGAACGTACTTTTACTTAGCTTTAAGAGATTGCGCCACACATACAATTTCCAAATTGATGCACTCTAGTGAACATAACATTACGTTGACATCATTCTCTATAATAAATGGAATATTGCCATGATTATGAAAATATATAACTAATTAATGTAACACAATATCTATAATAATACAATAGTTATACTTCCATTTATTTTCATTTCCTTTTCCTCAATTCGAAGCTAATTAACAACAAATGAAATAAAAAAAAAGAGAATGAGTTAATAAATGTATCCTTTAACGCATTGCATGACAATGCTAAAGTATATTAATTTCCAAATATTGGACGTCATCTCAATGTTATTGCTCACAGAAATATATATATAAATTTATACAATACCCTTATTTTATATGTATAACAAAATACATTTCTATAATATAGATCTTGAGAAATCTAAGTTAATAAATAATTGCTAAATAGTAATAAAATAATCAAATGTATTCATTGAATCTTTTTCTCTTAGCGAGTCAACGTAAACATAAAGGAGTGTCGCGCACTTTTATCTCTAAGGGAAGATAATTACTTCGAAGAAATTTGTAACATATACTAATCGCAAGCACTGGCTTATAGAAGCCCCTTTTGAAAATCTAAATTTAGAATCTGTCAAATTTTATAATAAATTCCACTTTTATTATTGCAGTTGCAACAACAATTAGAAATTTACCACAATTAAAATTATTTTTAGTATATACGTATATATTAGGTGTAGTAAAAAGAAATCCATTATTTTTCCAATAGATGGCTTTAGTAATCTGTATCTCGTCTACGCGTGATACAGATTACTAAAGCCATCTATTGGTAAAATAATGGATTTCTTTTTACTACACCTAATATTATATATCTCTCGTTTAACAAATATTTTATACACATAGTTTAACTCTAATGTTTTAGCTTACTTTACAGTTTAACTTGTATAATACCTAAGTATATTATTACTGTAATAAACAACAAAACTATTGCCTAACAGTGAATTGAACGTTCAAAGAGAAGCACACGTATTCGAATTTAAATAACGGAACTAATCTACCACTTTACTAGGTAGAAAGAAATTAGAAGGACAAAAAAAAATTAAAATCTAAAGTTGCAGAATAATCATTTTATTGTTCAAATAGAAGAATAGACTCGATTGACTATCGCAGTACTTTCTTTGTCTTATCCAAGATTCGAAGACGGTAACTCGTCGTCGCGGAGCTCAGTTGTCTCCGAGCACTCGTCACGTTAAGACATCCTATTCCATTGTCTCAGACGCAGATCCAACATTGAATCTAATTCTATCTCATACGCTGTTTCTTGCGCTGATTCAACTCTAATTCTAATTCTAATTTATCTACGATAAATTAGAAAGGTATAAATTTGAAAGGTAATTAATTATTATTATTATGCATATCCAAGGCATATATATATATATTCTTCTGTATAAACCTTAAGTGATATCTACATTTTATTATATCATATTATATTATATTATAATCATATCATATTATATTATAATACATCAAGTAATTATAATTATCATTTGATATCTAATACCTTGATATTTATGCATTTAATACTTTTCATACTTATCTCCGTTTATAATAGATCTCATATAATGATTTTCATTATTTTAATTACCTTTTGACTTTATTCATATAGTTTCCACTATCAACATATATGCATTTTATTATTTTTAATCTACAACTCTTTCTTTTATCCGATATTTGAATATTAAATGACAATAGATTTCATTTTTAAAATATTCAGATATTTCAATTTTCTTGAATTATATTAGGTGTTGGAATTAATTCGTAGCGTTTTACAAGTGATGGGAAGTACTTTCATTAATGTATTTTTTAATGCTCATGTGAAATAAATAACATTCTTTCATTAAAAAACGCTACGAATTAATTCCAACACCTAATATTACTACGTCTACACATTACTATGTTATATTTACATTCCAATTATATCAGATGGAGATGAATTATTTTATTATATTCATTTAATGTATCAGGTAATGGAGTAGAAGGTTCTGAGTTTTGGAAATTATCGAGGGTAGAAGAATAGGAGGAGGAAGGAAATTCGAAATCCAAGGAAGGCTTCAGAAGATATTACGATAGGAGCTGTCGGTTTGGTTGGATTGTCAAAGGTAAGATCTACAGGGATGTCGAAGGAGGCTCGATCTTGATATTTCTGGCGCAAATGAGCCCTTCTAAGTTGATGACGAGCTTGAGGGAAGATGAATTGTCCGGTTTGTATCCGCGTAATAATCGGGATGCTAGCCTTTCTATGTTTTTCTTGGCTCGCTTCTTGCGTCCTGCTCTGTGTTAATTTCGCCAGACCATCTATTAAAATTTCCTCTCGTTAGTGCCCATGATGGACAATTAGAAGAACGTAGAAAAAGAAAGTAATTTCGGTTAAAGAAAGAGGAAGATTGAAGAGAAATAAAAAAGCGAGAGAATATTGATGGTCACATAACTTTAAAATTAAATTAACATGAGAAGAGGAAGAAGAAAATTTGTTCTTACTATTTGCTGGAAATAGTGGCAAAATATAGCGGGAGTCCCCGGTGATGTCTCAGTGATGCCTCTTAATCAAGGATGAAAGATCTTCGAATGTGAACAAGTGATTTTTGGGATTGCTCCGAGCCGAGAACTCCGCAGTTGGAACAACTAGACTCGTCGACTGATCGAAAAATTTTCTATAACTGATTGCGCTTTTCCAAAGAGCCATATATATATGTCGGAATGTGATGCAATTCGATACTTGGACTTTGGATGGGTGATTCATCTCTTTTTTTCCAAAGATTTCCCAATTATTTCGAAAGAATAGGAATGATTAGAGTGTTTTCGTTTTATATATGAGTCAGAAAATGTGATTAGGCTTATCTATGAGTCATAGGGCCACTGGACGTGCTTTCAATCGAACACTAATAATTATTTTCCTTTAATTGATATCTAGTTATTTATAATAATCAAAAATCAATATTCGATCCGCCATGGTACTGACCCCGTTTTGGAGATAATCGCAAGTTATTCGCACTTGAAAAAAAAATAGATTTTCTCCACAAAAGAAAAGAATCGTGGAGGCAAGACGTAACACTTGCGTTAACGACAAGGCCTATATCTGGATCATTAACACCACCGAAATCGAACTTGAACTTTTAATTCCCACAGTCCAACTACAAGATCTCTCACGGATTGCTACCAATTCTAGAGAGATCTTTCTTTACGAGAACCAAGTCTCCCCTGTTGATCCTCCGAATCCTAAACCAACGGTCTCTGCATCCAACCATGCTGTGTTTCTGAAAGAATCGAAAAATAGATATTCTAGTCTAATTCATTATCTTGCCCCAATAATCGCTGAATCATCCTCTGTATCATTGCCTCACTGAGTTAGAATCCCGAGTAGATAAAAACATATTCTAGGACATGAAAAATCCTTAAGCAATTGCTATAATCTTGCTATTTCTTGCTATAATCTTGCTATTTAAACTTCTATATCCTTACACTCGACTGACTCAGAATCTTTGGAACCGAATCTTTGGACCGAATCGTAAATTTCATTCCCTCATTGAGTCAGAATCGCGGGCAGATAAAATCATCAAATTCCTCCGCCTAGATTATCTCAATTCCGAAGAGAAACAAAACATTCTCTTTTGTAAAGCGACATCAGGATCGGTTTCATCTTCCTGAAGATTTCTTGGGGGAGGGGGGGGGGGGGTAAACCACTTTCACTTATTACAAAATTCTCACTACTGATAATTTACCGATAAAGTGGTACTAAACAGTACCGTTTCCTATCTATACATAAATCAGGGATCGACAAGCAAGTTTCACAACTATTATCCAATGACATTATCAAGCCTTCAACATTCCCGTATAATTCATCTGTATGGATCGTCTCTAAAAAGCCTGATTCTCAAAGAAATTGAAGATCGTCATCGATTATCAGAACCTCAATGAGAAAACGATCGGAGATGCCTACTCCTTTCCCAACATCACTAATATCCTAGACCAGCTTAGAACCGCCAAATATTTCCTCGATCTTGCTAGTAAATTTTATCAGATTTCTATCCTTCGCACCCATAAAATTCTTCACGTCTCACATTATGAGTTTACGGATGCCATTTGACTTGAAGAACGCACCCGCGACGTTCCAACATCTGATGGATCAATTTCTGTCTGAGTTACAAGGGGCCAAACTCTTCGTCTATGTAGACGACATAGTCGTATACGCCAGTTCATTACACGAACACGATATAAAAATTAAAAAAATTGATGAATCGCTTACGAGACGCTAGCTTATTATTCCAATCTGACAAGTGCAAATTTCTGCGCGAAGTTGTTTATCTAGACTATATAATTGAAAATAATGGTGTGCGATCAAATCCTAAAAATCAAGTCTGGAATTTCCTTGTTCCCAAAAGTACAAATAATATCAAACAATTCTTAGACTTCACCGGCTACTATCGTCATTTCATACTTATCTCAGGATTAGCGAAACTATTAATCAGCCTTCTCAAGAAAAATTTCGTGGAAATCCGAGCAATAAGAAGTTTTCGAATGACTGAAAACAGAACTTTGTTAACAACCCATCCTCCAATATTCTGACTTTTCGAAGTCATTTATACTTACCATCTACGCATCAAACATGGCCATCGGGGGAGTCCTAAGTCAAAGAACGATCGGACAAGATCTTTCTATAGCCTATGTATCCCGCGTACTGAATTCTGCTGAAAGAAATTATTTAACTATAGAAAAGGAACTATTAGCTATATACTGCACTTACTTTCGACCGTCTATATGGACATATATTTTCTCACTAACTACCAACCACTCACATGGCTCTGTAAGGTCAAGGACTCTACTTCAAGAGATGATATTTGAAATTAGAGGAATATAATTATAAAATTGTTTACAAACCTGGAACTGCAAATCACAATATTGACGCATTTTCGCGGAAACCCCGAATATTGCCTATCACAGATTCACCTCTGTCATTATTCGATGGGATTGTCGAATATATACTTTCCACAGAAAATCCGAGACTGTTAACGCCGACTTCCCAGTTCGAAACTATTAGCGAATTGAGCGACGACGAACCTCAGTTCCTTTCCCGTGTCGTACTATGGAATCTGGAAATGGAAGGAAACTCTCTCTCATCTATTGCACTTACTCCTACAGATTCACCCGCAATCCAACTATTTCCTCGCTGACGATAACGACACTGACGAACAAACCGCTGAATTCGACTCAACAGGAGAAGATAATAAAATAATGGATCAACATCTCACACGAGCCAAGATAAAAACGATTCGAGATCAACTCTCTGTTCAAAAGGTCCATATTATCGTTCTAACAACAGTTGAGCATCCGTTCGATATCAGAGTTAAAGAATTCCATCAGTTAAAATTCTTGATCGATTTAACTCTCGGACGAGCTTGTGTGTTGCCTCGCAATATGGTCAATAAAAACCTAATAATACTTCCTACAAAGAGAGATGAACGATGATGTTTGATTGGGACATATTTCAAGAGTCCATCCGTTCTTTGTTGGAGGTCATAACCGACTCCAATTGTCTTCCTTCAGTATAGCGAAAACTCAACTATTAGACATACCTTGGAATTTGGTCATTGACGTGTTACAAAATGTCTTTGATCTCAGATCAAATCACTCAATCACAATCACCATATGCGAAAATCTTACCGTAGTTCCCCTTAAAGAGGATAAACCAAACATCATTAGCGAATATTATCATTCAACTGCAGATGGGCACAAAGGCGTAACCTAACCAAAACTTTGTTTACGATTCGCCAAAACTGCTATTGGAATAATATTAAATTCCGAGTTCAGAAATTTATACGGAACTGTCGCAAATGTCAACTGAAAAAACTAATAAGATTCAAAACCAGACAACTTATGATCCTCATAGATACGCCAGGATTCGCATTCAACAAGATCGGGATGGATGTAATAGACCCCTTGTCTAAAACAAAACGTGGCAACAAATAAATTTTAACAATACAGGATCTGTTTATTAAATATTCGATGTCGTGCCTATGGAAGATACGAGTACCATTATCACAGCATTCGTTAATAATTTCATTTGTCGTTTTGGATGTTCTAAAGCCATTTTAACCGAACAGGGAGGAACTAACTTTTTGAGCTATTTATGAATTATGAAAAACATCGCTAAAGACGCTTCAGAATTAAACACTTCCGTTTATTACGCAAGCTAATGGATCCGTCGAGCATTCTCATCATGTTTTCATCGAATATCTGAAGGCATTTATCAGTAAAAACGAAGAATGGGATAAATTTATGGAAAAAGCGACATTTTCATATAAAACTAGCGTTTATGAAGATACGAGATTTACACCACATGAGTTAATATTTAAAAGAATTGCCAGAACTCTATCCAGCCAGAAGCATGCCGAAGAAAAAAACGGAACATACCAATATTACCCTCTCGGACTTTTCGACCGTATTTGCAAAGCGCAAAAAGCTGCCAAAAATAACTTTGAACAAGCGAAAATCCGTTCAAAGCGTCATTATGATAGGAGAGTCACATCACTGAGCCTGATTGAGAATTTGATTTAATTTTCCTGGAGTTAAATAATAGAATGTCTGTAGATAATTACAGAGGTATACCAGTCTTTTGATGCTTTTTCTGGCTAAGTCAGCCTCCAATCTTCTTAGCTATAATTGTAGAGGAACCTCTTTCGTCACTACAGTATTTTGGGGATCGGTGAATGTCATCCCACTGATTCCCGATTAAATTCTATATCCGTATATATACATTTACTCTACATCGCCGACTACTCCGAAGTAAAGACTATATCCTGCAAGATTGAAATTGATTGTCGAATGTTCTACTGTGGAGTGCACTCCCACTATGCGAAGGGATAACAGGATGTACCTAATGAAATTGATCAGCACAAATGAACTTGTCTACATGAGACCGTATTGGGCTGTATCGTACTGGGGAGTTCTGTCTTAATCATCGAATTATTTCTCAATGCGACTAACTATCGAGTCATTAGTTAGAGACACAAACTTGGACGGATCCTGCAAGGGAGGCAATTTATCGGATCCGTATGACACCTGGAATAACATTGTCGTCAAAGCATCAATCACCATCACACTTCAGGATTACTATGTATCTATAAAAACGAAAATGGATTATGTCACACTCCGTTCGAGAGTTCAATGCCCGTTATCGAAAAACAAATGTAACGATGAAGACGGGGCAAATGTATTTTGGGTTCCGTTATCGGTCGCAGCGTGTAATTTCCATGTTTAGAACGTTTTATACCAAGATAAACCATATAAAATTTATGATCCTAATACGGAATACTCCATTGTATATTCTCTAACGACTAAAGACATCACCTTCATTTTATCGAAAAAATCAGAATACAATGTATGTGGATATACCTTGGTACGAAAAACAAATGTAACGATGAAGACGGGGCAAATGTATTTTGGGTTCCGTTATCGGTCGCAGCGTGTAATTTCCATGTTTAGAACGTTTTATACCAAGATAAACCATATAAAATTTATGATCCTAATACGGAATACTCCATTGTATATTCTCTAACGACTAAAGACATCACCTTCATTTTATCGAAAAAATCAGAATACAATGTATGTGGATATACCTTGGTACAAAGAAGATCCTAAATTATTAATTGTAGAGACAAATAAAAATAACTTGTTTGTTAAACTTATTCAAATCTTCGATCAATAACTTAGATCTTCATCTACATTAATTCTAAATTCATTTACGTAGAAAAGCACTTAAAACACAGATGCAAGACCTTTACTATAATATCCTCGATCAGAAGTGCAGATTAGAATAATGAATATTTTTAAAAAACGTAATATTTTTAACCCACGATCAACCCGACGCATTTGCGTACAATCTAATGAAAAGTCCAGGATATATGGCCACTATGTCAGGCGAAATAGCTCACATTATCAATATGTACCCATGGAAGTTACACGCCGCACAACTGAAAATTGTTATTTTGAATTACCTATATCTGCATATAAGTTCTTATATCTAAATCTCCTAAACTCGTATTTTGATCAACAGCGGTATACAGATTGACTGCAACCTTCTCTTACCAATAATATATAAAATATGGAAAGGCTGGATAAGTCTTATCCCTAAACCTGCAATGGTACTATCAGATTCTGAAACCTGTGACAAAACCGATTTGAAGATACCTCGATGCTGAGCACCTCGCCGATAATGGGACTACTCACAGGAGAATCTCTCCAGATTGAGAGACCATATCATGTTTCCAGTCAAAAGTACATCACTTCTCAATACCTTTGCAAGGACTGCAGCTGGATATCGCGTATCTCCATCTGGCATATCACTATTGAGCTTCCTTGATGAGAACACCCTCGACAAAATAGCTATCTCAACTGGGGAAAAACTACGGACGTCCTAAAATTTGGAACTGCTAGTGCTAAATTCATCGGTATTTGAATATTAATACGATTGATTAAACTTGCAGATACCAATTCATAGTTATGTATTACATTCTGGATTGAGTTTACTATCTATTAGGAACAATCTTCTCTTCTATTACTGCTGTTGCATCTGGGGAAATGTACCCAATGAGAACCACTATTCCAATCGGCCGGCGAAGGAATCCTGAAGAGAGTAAATATTTCTCGAGATAACCTTTAATCTTCAATTACCACGGTTCTTGCAATGGTTTAGTTATTATATCCAATCTTGGCGTTCAACATGGACGATTCCAACGAAAGAAAACAACACACGGTCGTTCCCCAATCCTTGCGCGAGGACAATGCAATTCGTGCTCAGAGTGCAAACAGAAACATTGAACCCGATGTTGGTGAGATACTTTGTGCTAAAGAACGCTAAAAGTGACGCTCGTGAACATTAATGAATAATCAGCTTTTCCAATACTTAGCCATCATCTTCGTAATACGGTAGAATGTGATTATCTATATAAGATCAGCTTATTAAGAAACTCTTAAATAAATAACGTATTTCACACGTTATTTACATTCTTATGAAGGGGGGAGGAGGGTGTAATGTCCTCTGTTAAATTAAATGTGAACTTTCATTTCTTTCTAAGAGATCGCGCCATACGTACCATTTTTAAGTTAGCACATCTCGACTAACAAAATTTAAGTATCGATTAGTGATACATGCATTAATTAAAAATATATACTTTAAGGACGTTTTCAGTTTATTCATAATGTTTCATTTTATGTCAATTTAACTTTGGGTGCTTACTTTTATTTACTTTTAGTTTAATAATAGTTAAAATTATTCGATGAAAGGACCATATACAATTATAATATTTTAGCGTTTACAAAAGCGTTTAATTCTATTCAAATTGTTGTAATAGATAACATATATAATTTCGAATATTAACATATTTTAAAAATAAACACATTGATCTATATTAATTGATTTATTGAACAAAACAGTTACGATTGTGATTTGAATTGGGGCATTTATCTTAAAAGAATTCATTTCTATATTTTTGAGAGATCGCAATAATAAATGATTGAAATATATTTAGTTATCAAATTTTTATTTTCTCTCAGCGAGCTAACGTAAACGACACAAAGGAGTGTCACGTGCTCTTATACCTAAGGGGAGAAATTCGTAACATAAACTAATCGCAAGCACTGGCTTATATGAAGCCCCTTCAAAATTTAAAATCTCTCAAACTTTATGAAAATGATTCCACTTTTATTATTGCAGTTGCAACAACAATTAGAAATTTACCACAATTATAATTATTCTTAGTATATACGTATATATTATATATCTCCGTTTAACAAATACTTTATACATATATTAGGTGTTGGAATTAATTCGTAGCGTTTTTTAATGAAAGAATGTTATTTATTTCACATGAGCATTAAAAAATACATTAATGAAAGTACTTCCCATCACTTGTAAAACGCTACGAATTAATTCCAACACCTAATAGTTTAACTTTAATTCTAGCTTAGTCTACAGTTTAATCTATATAACACCTAAGTATATTATCACTGTAATAAACGACGAAACTACCAGTGAATTGAGCGTTCATAAAAAAGCACATGTATTCGAATTTAAATAATGGAAATAATCTACCGCTTTACAAGGTAAAAGAAGAAAATTAGAAGGACAAAAAGAAAATCAAAATCTAAAATTGCAGAATAATTATTTCATTGTTCAAATAGAAGAACAGCCGCTCGATTGACTGTCGCAATACTTTCTTTGTCTTATCTAAGATTTAAAGGCGATAACTCGTCGCGGAGCGCAGTTGTCTCCAAGCATTCGCCACGATAAGATGTCTATACCATTGTCTCTTGTGCCAACCCTTTCTTTAAAAAAGACTCAAAAGTCTACTTAAAACTCAGAAATCTCTTGCAACTCTAATTTTATTTGATAATACCGCATCCTGCGCAGATTCAATTCCGAGTTCTATGATAAACTAAAAGGTAATCAATTATTATGCAAATATAAGATCTATACAAATATACATTTTAAGTATTAATATATATAATTTAAATATTATAAAACAATAATCATCTTTACTATTGAGTATATCTAAATCACATTTGTCATCTTTTAATGAAATGTTTCTTTCATTATTCAATCTATCGAAATAGCTTTTCTTTACGTCACTTCAGCACATCTAAACTATATATATATATATATATATATATATATATATATATATATTGTTACGTCCTACAGACGCCACGATTTATTTTTCTCTTCGCCGCGACTATGGTTGACGTCTACGAGACCCGAGCGAGGCCTTCTGATAACGGACTGATAAAACTGAAAAAGGACCGGACAGGCGCCGCAAAAACTCGTAAACGTCAATCAACCTAGAAAGAATAATAACCTTAATGTAGGCTCGAAAAGAGACAAGATTGCTAAGACATTAAATGTACCGAAGTTTACGCAATAGTAAAAATCTAGGCTTTATCATCCGAGATTGATTAACAATTTTATCTTTCTAAGAACAAAAACACAGGCGCCATATCGCACTTAAAAAGAAAAAAAGAACATAAACGCATAGAATAATTTCCAACAAGAACGTTATCTGAAACCAGACTCAGAACTAACAATGATAGTATGGTAACCATCTGCTTATCTAGTCATATTTTCCGCGAGAATAACAGAATTCGTCATCCGTCTCGGAGCGATCTTGGCTTTTTAAAATAGAAAAAACTATAAATTACTTTCTCTTTTTCTCAAAACCACTCTATGTACTTTAGATCAACTACTATAAAACGTTATAAAAAATCCTAAATCTCGCATGACATTTACAACTAACTTTAACATCTTGGACAAAGGCTCAACACTCTTTTTTCGGGGTATAAATAGAGGTCCCGCGGAAGCACAGAGTCAGTACCAAATTTTGAAGCACTCGGTTCACGTCAGTACCAAATTGTAAAGCATCCGGTTCAGTTAGTAATCAGTATAACCCGCGCCAACCAGGAATCGCCAGTTGAGATTCCATCCGAAGTTGAGTGTAAATTAATCGCAACCGAAGTTAACCATACGCCAACTGCCCATCGAACGCTCTTCGCGGACGTCGGATCTCGTTGGGCTCGCACACAGACTCTCTACTCGATATCTTGGGGCAACTAACTAGTAAGTTATAATTATTTATAGTTCACCCCGCGTTTCCCCGCATGGAAAGCCTCAATTATTGAGCATTAATATACATATGCGTATTCAAATTTTAATTCGTCGGTTCATAGTGCGAATCAGCAAGAAACGCGGACGACCCCGCTATAATCGAAGGAGCAGGCGGAACCGCTCCCCAGGGCCACCCACAATCGCGCCGGCACAATCGACAGAAATCTCGTACTCACCAACGGAACCGTTGGACCTCACCTCTTCTCCCGTAATAGACCTCGATATCCAAGCAATCCTTGGTTATTCCCCTCCTCCTCTCGAGGAACGATTCCCTCCTCCTCCTTACGAACAACGATTCCCTCCTCCTCCTCCTTACGAACAACGATTCTTTCCTCCTCCTTCTTTCGAGGAACGATTTCCTCCCCCTCCTCCTCTCGAACAATTCCCTCCTCTTCCTCCTCTCGAGGAACGCTCCCCCCCTCTCCCCTTTACGAATAACGATTCCCACTCCCTCTCCCTCTTTCAGATCAACTCCTGCCCCTCCCATTTCGGCTAAGTTCCGAGCCGATCAACAGGGATCGAATGTTCCAGTTCTACCCGCCCCCCTCCCACGAAGGGGATAGACTGGTAACGGTGTATATCCCCGGAAATCCCGCACCTTACACCGTATTGTTCAAACACCTCATCCCGATGTGCTCCTGTAATATGCTCCTCGCCCCCCGTATCCTCTAACCCTTTCACACATACACATATACTCATTCACAATGTATAGTACGTATTTTTCTCCGTAAGAAACAAGCTAATGTACAACATCCTTTTATTTTGTTAATAAATGTAACGTAAGGTATTTTCCTGTTATTATTAAAAATCACCCCTCGTATTCACTTCCCTCGAATACTTGAGATCACACGAGGTCCAGTCCCGGATCAAAGGGATTAAGTTCCTTGACCGAAAAGATAGGACCGACGTTCGCACTGTCCAGTGGAACAGGTGTCATAGCGTCCCTTCGGACGTTGACCCACATTCCGGGACCTAAAAGGTGCGTACGACTCACAGGTGTTCGCCTCCGTGCTTATACCTGTGAGATTGAGTCTGACCGTCCTTCCATACCTTCTCCATTCTCTCTCATTATCTCCTTGACCAAATTATCAAGGGTTTGGACGTAACAAAACAATCTATGTTGATAACAGACACTCCATATTCTGCATTTCGAAAAAGTATCAATGGACATAGTCGGCCCATTACCAACAACCTCTCAACAAAATTCCTATATATTAACTATCTAAGACCATTTAACGAAATTCTCCCTCGCCATCCCTTTAAAATCCTCTATAGCCATAAGTGTTGCTGACGCCTTCCTAGAATTTTTTATCTGTACGTTCGGAGCTCCTAAATCAATACTAACGGACAGAGGCAGTAATTTTATGAGCAACATGATGAAAAGATTTGCAAAAAAATTTAAAATTAAACAATTCAAAACGACCGCTTTCTATCCACAAGCTAATGGAGCTTTAGAACGATCTCACTAGTTTTAGTAGAATTTTTGAAGCAATTTGTAGATTCACAGAATGGGATAAGTTAGTACGATACGCTACCTTTTCATACAATACAAACACGCACAAGGCTACCGGATACACCCCATATGAGTTAGTATTTGGTAAATTAGCTTCCGTCTAATGAAATCGTTAATAATATAGAAGAATTAAAAACGTTTGACACTTACTTAACACAGCTCATGACGGATATACATAATATACAAAAATTAGCACGAGAAAATATTATAACTTCCAAAATAAAGTCCAAAAGGTATTATGATCGAAAGATCAATCCTCAACATTTTCAAATCAATGATGAAGTTTTCTTATTATGTGAACCCAAGAAAACTCGGTAATCAATACTCTGGGCCTCATACGATATTGGATATATTACCTAATGGTAATATAAAACTCCCTTGTAAAAGGAAAACAAAAAATAGTTCATCCTAACAAATTAAAAGTGTCTCATATTCATTTAGAAAAGGAATGAGACGGAAAAGATTTGAATTGTGCCGCGTAACAATCCAAATCTTTATATATATATATATATATGTATATGTATATATATACATATCTAAAACATTATATAAGTACATAATTATATAAGTACGCGCGCAATTAGTAATAAGTATTATATTTTATATAAAATGTATTCATGTATTGTATCTTGCAAACAATTTTGTGTATAGTTGTTTCTTTCCCTTTTTAAAAATGTATTTTTAGGAAAAAGCGAAAGGATGCCGAATCTATTGTTATTTGCCGTGCTCATGTGGACTCTCTACATCTCTCAAGCTAACGGAATCGGATATGATTGCGGATCACTACATCTAAATGTCACAACTTTATCTCTCCTAGATGTTGAAAGCTGCAATATTCCTCTAACTCAACCGTAAATTGAAAAAACATATATCCAATTACTTCAATTATCAAAATTCGAGTCCATAGATGTAATTCAATGCAAGGTGTCTATTAATCGATTTATATATTATCGTGGGATGCACTCTCACATTTCAACAGTAACGAATGCACAAGCAGAGTACATCCTGGAAATAACTGCAGACGAATATTGAAAGATGCATTTAACTGGAGTATTTTCCATTAATACCAATAATTTCATATATGGTTTGAAAATAAACCAGACTACAACACGACCAACTACTTTCGCGGGATCTGCGAGCTCGGACGGACGATGTTCAGGTGCACAATATTCTGATCCATACGGCACTTGGGATAACGTCATCGTATAAGGAACAACGACTATCACACTAACTTCTTACCAAACTACTATAAATCTGGAAACAAATCAAGTTCGTCTAAGATCGGGCACAATCTATCCATATACTGACACCACTTGTATGGATATTGATGGAGGATACACCTTCTGGAAAACTTTAC
This sequence comes from Acromyrmex echinatior, assembly GCF_024713525.1. Taxonomy (NCBI): domain Eukaryota; kingdom Metazoa; phylum Arthropoda; class Insecta; order Hymenoptera; family Formicidae; genus Acromyrmex; species Acromyrmex echinatior. Next base: position 2,309,331 of record NC_141864.1, read on the forward strand.
CAATGGACCATTGTCAATTTAATCACTATGACGTTCTTTACGAAGGATATGCTAATAGAATGCTTGACACCTTCTACGAAAATCCGCAAATCGTATAAGTAGTTAATACAGTGGCGGTTCTAACCCAGGTCCTCTGAGAGGGGCGAGGGGCGCGAGGGATACTGATAGGCGCGGGGAAGGGAGGGGAGGCGCGGGAAGTTCCGGCGCTATCGGTGTTTACTGATATGATGAGTCTCAGCGCTATCAGTGTTTACTGATATGATGACACGTATCGCCATGTTGTGGTGTCACGTATTATTGGGACCGCCGTCACCCAACACCCCCCATCGCCGCAGGTATCAGTGCCACCGCCGCCGCGTGGACCTCGCGTCCACCCTAAAGAGCGTTTCGAACTGTCGAAAAAAAAAAATGCGTTGCGCCATCACCCCAACACCCACCCCAACATTCACCCTAAAAAATGCGTCCACTATAACGTGGACTTTTGTCTAGAAGATCGGTGGCACATCATCGATGTATCGGCTGCTACACAAAGCGCCTTCAATGAGGGATAGATGATGAAATCATACTGCATTCTTACAGTTTTTTCTTTCAAGAAAGTCAGAAACGTTGATAATGATATTTATCTAGGAAGAACCGTGAGATCGGGTGACACGTCGCGATGCGTTAAGAGAGAGAGAGAAACTGATAACGATATTTTTTGTAAGAAGAGATCGGTGACACGTCGCCAATGCTGCAACCCAATAGGGAGGGTAGACAAAGGGACAAAGAAGTCGCAAATAGAATATATAATGGGTCATAAGCGCGCGGCATCTCAGTTGACGTTTTTAAAAATTACCGAATTGCAATAAGTGTAATGCGAAAAGTATGGTTGATATCATACAAACGTTGAGGACATGGATGATGTAAATGCAGACAAGTTATTTGAAGCATTGGAAATAGAATTTGAGGACATAATGGACGATGTAGAGTTTGAGAATATCGGTAACATTGAGGAGAAAATACGACGTAGCAGAATATATTAGAAATATTGATGAGGAACAGTTCGCGAATATTAGAGACGAAGTGTTTGATGAAGTGGAAGTAGACTTTGAGAATATAATGAACCAAGAGTCGTCCGACGAAGAAATACTATCCGACGATAGTGGATGTCCTAGTGATATGAGCGAGTATGAAATGGATCGCGTAGAAAAATTCGTGTCATCTCCAGAAATTCGTACATTGAATGCTCGTACTAAGCATTGTGTAATCCACAATTATTATACAACGAGTGGTTCTTTAACCGTATGCACATTATGCATGATTCGTATAGCTGACATTAACGATGGAGGAATGTATCACGTTAGGATGCATGAGACCGGTTCTTTCGGTAGGTTAGACGGCAGGTCATGCACAAATTGCAGATTACCTTTGTACATTATATTCTCGTGCAGCATATGTCCACACATTGCACACATTAAAAAAAAAAAACATGGAAAACCACGAGCGAGTGGAACGTGAACTGCTGGAACAGTGCAACCAGGTCGCTACTCTGACGGAATGTTTCTCATGGCTGCAACAGTGCGACGAATACATCAAGCAGCTCGAAGAACTTTGTCGTGCCAAGTGTCCTCACCATTGGATACAGACAATCCGCGGTGGCGAGGATCGCACGACTCGCGGGTGCAAAGTTGGAATTGGAGCGACGTTTCGTGCACATTAATGGCGAGTACGCGAGTGGCGAATACGCGAGTGGCAACGAATGATCTCTTGTCTGGCGAGAGATCGATGCCGCGTTTGAGAGCCGTATATTGACAGGTGCGGTGATAAACTCTAATCACATCGAGCCGCGGCAGTTTTTAGAAGACGCTGGCGATGTAGTGCTCGAGCGAATGCGAGACGCTGTAGAAAGACACGGCAGTGTAAAAGTGAACACCGCGTTCAATGGCGAGTTTGCGACAAAGGATAAACGTGCTAATAAGAGCATAATTACAAAGAACAGCGAGATATATCGTTGCACCGATATGCGCGAGTGGTACGAGCGACATCGTCGATCCTATCCTAGCATCGCTCGAAGAATTTCAGGAACGCGACAGCGGGTGGGCATTGTCGCGAATCCTCAATTTGATAGTGAATTTGAATAAGCATAATCCAATGCACGCGGGATGTCACATCGAAGTGCCACGAGAAATAGCGACGAAACGAGCGGTGGTCAGTGTTTATTCGATGGACAATGCATGTTTCGCGTGGTCGGTGGTCGCCGCTCTGTACCCCGCAGAAAGACATGTAAATCGGGAATCATCATACCCGCATTACACCGCAGTATTAAATCTTGCGAATATCGAATTTCCAATGACATTAAAAGACATTCTGAAATTCGAACGGTTGAACGCGGTATCGATCAACGTCTACAGCATCGAAAATAGACAGGTCTTTCCTCTGCAACTCACCAATGACAAGAAGGAGAAGCATGTCAATCTCCTGTACCTACAACATTCACGCAACGACAACATTAGACACTTTGCGTGGATAAAAAATCTATCTCGCCTTGTAAGATCACAAATTATTAGGAACGAGAGCAGGAAATATTTTTGTGATCGGTAGTAAGTATAATAAAAAAATAGTAAGTATAATAAAAATATATCAATAAAAAAACAATAAAAAAGAAATAGAAAAATTTCTTTATTATTTGTAGGTGCCTTCATTACTTCAGTTCGTGCGAAAAATTGCAGTTGCACGAAGTGGACTGCCAGAAGATCAACAACTGCGCCATCCGACTGCCGAGCGAGGACAACAGGTGGTTCGAATTTGACAACTATAACAATCGAGAACGAGTACCGTTCGTCTACGCCGATCTGGAATGCGTCTTACGCAAGACGAAATCCGACAAGGAAGATGCATCGTCGTACACGTATCAACAGCATGACGCGTTTAGTATAAGCTACTACGTGCGATGTGCGTAAGATGACGCGTTATCGTCGTATCACTTCCGTCGCGATGAAGACTGTATAGCGTGGTTCACGCGACAACTCAACGATTTGGCGCATCGCGTGAAAAATATCGTATCCACCAAAGTGTCCATGGAAACGTTATCTAAACAGCAATGGGAGGCATACCGTAGCGCGACGCGTTGTCACATCTGCGAGAAACCGTTCGCGCCGGACGACATGCGGGTTCGCGATCATTGTCATCTCACCGGTAGATATCGTGGTCCAGCACATTCGAATTGTAATTTAAATTATAAAAATTCGTTTTATATTCCAGTCATATTTCACAATTTATCAGGCTACGACGCGCATTTTATAATTAAGGAAATTGCTACCGCGTACGGTGGACATGTAGATATACTACCGATAACTAAAGAAAAATATATTTCATTCACTAAACATGTCGATAGCACCAAAGACACAAATGAAAAGAATTTTCAGAAAAATTGCATAAAATTAAGATTCATTGATTCTTTCAAATTTTTAAATGCAAGTCTTGATAAATTGGCGTTGTATCTCGACAAAGATAAATTAAAAATTGTACGTTCCGAATTTCCAACATTATCATGAAGAATTTGAATTACTCACACGAAAAGATGTCTTTCCATACGAGTACATTGATTGCGTCGAAAAATTGGAGGACACGCGCTTACCACCGCGCGAATTATTTTTCAGTTCGTTGACAGGCGATACAATATCCGAGAGCGATTACGCTCACGCCGCGAACATCTGGAAGCGATTCTCCATTCGAACGCTCGGCGAGTACAGTGATCTGTACTTGAAAACTGATGTCAGTAGATATACTAGGCGGGTTCTAAGCCATGAGGCTAGAGGGGAATGCGGGGTGCGGGGAAGTACTTGTAGGCGCGGGGAATACCTAACGCGGGGGAAAGAGGGGGAAAGGTCTAATCTCCTACACAATAGGGCTCCTACACAATAGGGCTCCTTTTTTGTTATCAAAATTAGACCATGTTTTTCTTTAAAAATGCATTGATAATAAAGGTTTGAATTTGACCATGACATATTTTTCTTTTCTTTAAAAATGTATCGATAATAAAGGCTTGCATGTTAGAGAAAGATAGAGCGCGCGTGCTACGAGTGAAGAAAGGATGGAAGAATTAATAGAGTACGAGTTTCTTTTGTATGATACAGTTTTTCAATTTTTATGGTTTTTCCTGGCGCGTCGAGGCAAAGGATGGGAAGTAAAAGACAATACACATGAAATAAGGCGAACAAAAATGTTTTATTTACATCTTATTACATCGGTTTTCGTACTTATTAAAAACTAAAGCTAATAGTTCGCAATCGATGAAAGGCTTGCATGTTAGAGAAAGATAGAGCGCGCGTGCTATGAGTGAAGAAAGGATGGAAGAATTAATAGAGTACGAGTTTCTTTTGTATGATACAGTGAAAATATGAGTCTTTATTTATACACGATCGGTTCAGTAAATACAAAATCTAAATGTGGATCCTATGTAAATTGGATTTTTTCTACATGATTTGTAATCTTTCATAAATTTTATCATAGATCTGACGATTCTGAGGATCTATGTTTTTTGTTTATGTTTCCAATATCGTTGGGAAGATTTTCTAATGGTAAGTTTCTTGAATATTATCACTCACAGATCAGTGATCGTTAAAGTTTGAGTTTTATGTTCATGCTTTGTACTAACGATTGTTTTTTTTCCTTTCTTTGTTGAAATTTTCATGAAACGGAGAAATTTTGGACGGAGTCCATTGGACATAATGAAATATATAAAAGTGCATAAGTGCTCGATGTACCACAGTGGTGTCCTGGAAGACCAAGGAATCAGTCGCTTCAGTTACTGACGCTTCAGTTATTGATAAGCATAATATGGCTAATCATGCGAACATAGCCAACGCAGTCCAGTATATTCGAAACGCAGATCCGGAACAGTTCGCACATATCAGAGACGAAGTGTTCGAAGTACTCGAAGAAGTGAACTTCGAAGAACTAATGGATCAAGAGATCGATTCCGACGAAGAAACATTATCGGACGACGCTGGCTATACTAGCGATTTGAGCGAGATTGATACAGATTATATACAAAGGTTTGTGTCATCATCAGAAATCCGTGCACTGAACAACCATACAAAACATTGTATAATCCATTGTTATTATACAACGACGGATGGTGCTTTACGTATATGTGCAGAATGCATGATACGTTTGAATGAGACTGATATCGCAGGATTGTATCTCATAAGGAAGCACGATGTTGGACATATTTACGCGCTAAGTGGTCAGTCTTGCACAAATTGCAGACTACCAACATACCTTATATTTCCATGCAACAAGTGCCCACAGTGCACACATTGAAAAAAACTATTGCGAATAGTATTGTGAATGAATCACATGCAAGTGCTCCGTAGAAGAGTGTGATCTAAAGACTGTAAAAAAAAAGACATGGAAAATCACGAGCGAGTACGCGAATTGTTGGAACAGTGCGGCCGGGTCGCTACTCTGGTGGAATATTTCGCGTGGCTGCAACGATGCGACGAGTGCATCGAGCAGCTTGAAGAACTTTGTCGTGCCAAGCGTCCACGTCTCGCCGTTGGACACAGACAATCCATGGTGGCGAGGATCGCACGACTCGCGAGTGCAAAAGTGCAATTGGAGCAACGTTTCATGCACATTGGTGGCGACTACGCGAGTGGCGAGTACGCGAATCGCGACGAAAGATCTCTCATCTGGCGAGAGATCGACGCCGCGTTTGAAAACCGTGTATCGACAGGTGCTGTGATAAACTCTAATCACATTGAGCCGCGACGGTTTTTGGAAGACGCGAAGGAAATAGTGTTCGAGCGTGTGCGAGACGCAGTAGAAAGACACGGTAGCGCAAAAGTGAATACTGCGTTCAATGGCGAGTTTGCGACGAAGGATAAACGTGCCAATAAGAGCATAATTACAAAGAACAGCGAAATATATCGTTGCACCGATATGCACGAGTGGTACGAGCGACACGTCGTCGAGCCTATCCTAGCATCGCTCGAAGAATTCCAGGAACGTGACAGCGGGTGGGCATTGTCGCGAATCCTTAATTTAATAGTGAATGTAAATAAACATAATCCAATGCACGCGGGATGTCACATCGAAGTGCCACGAGAAATAGTGACGAAACGGGCGGTGATCAGTGTTCATTCGGCAGACAATGCATGTTTCGCGTGGTCGGTGGTCGCCGCTCTGTACCCTGCAGAAACATATGTAAATCGGGAATCGTCATATCCACATTATACAACAGTACTAAATCTCGCAAACATTGAGTTTCCAATCACTTTAAAGGATATTTATAAATTCGAACGGTTGAACGCGGTGTCGATCAACGTGTACGGCATCGAGAATAAACAGGTCCTTCCTCTGCGACTCACCAATGAAAAGAAGGAGAAACACGTCAACATGCTGTACGTGCAAGATCCACGCAACGATGGTATTGGACATTTTGCATGGATAAAAAACTTATCCCGTCTCGTGAGTTCGCAGATTAGTAGAAAAAAGAACAAGAAATTTTTCTGCGATCGGTAAATATACATGAAAAATTATTATAATTTTCCGTCTCATTAATAAAATAATGGTAATAGTTATAATTTTTTTTCTTTTTTCAGATGCATGCACTACTTCAATACCAACGAAAAATTGCAGTCGCACGTAATGGACTGCGAAAAGATGAACGACTTCGCTATCAAACTGCCGAGCGTGGACGACAAGTGGCTCGAATTTGAGAACCACTGCAATAAGCAGAGCGCCCCATTCATCGTCTACGCTGATTTGGAGTGCGTTCTACGGAAGATGGAACTTGAAAGGGAAAATGCATCGTCGTCGTCGTACACGCATCAACAGCACGAGGTATTTAGTATAGGATACTACGTGCGATGTTCATACAACGACGCGTTATCATTGTATCGGTTCCGTCGCGATGAAGATTGCATAACGTGGTTCGCGCGACAACTCAATGATTTGGCGCATCAAGTTAAAAATATAGTATCCACCAACGTACCCATGGAAACGTTGTCGAAAGAACAATTGGAGGCGTACTGTAGCACGACGCGTTGCCATATTTGCGAGAAACCGTTCGCGCCGGACGATACGCGGGTCCGCGATCATTGCCATCTCACCGGTAGATTCCGTGGTCCAGCGCATGCAAATTGTAATTTAAATTATAAAAATTCATTTTATATTCCGATCGTTTTTCACAATTTATCAGGCTACGACGCGCATTTTATAATTAAAGAAATTGCTACCGCGTTCGAAGGACATGTAGATAACTAAAAAAAAAAATATATTTCATTCACTAAAAATGTCGATAGCACCAAAGACACAAATGAAAAGAATTTTCAGAAAAATTGCATAAAATTACGATTTATCGATTCTTTAAAATTTCTAAACGCAAGCCTCGATAAATTGACATCGTTTTTAAGCAGAGACAAATTAAAAATTGTACGTTCCGAATTTCCAACATTATCAGATGAAGAATTTGAATTACTCACACGAAAAGGTGTCTTTCCGTACGAGTACATTGATCGCGTCGAAAAATTGCAGGACACGCGCTTACCACCGCGCGAATTATTTTTCAGTTCGTTGACAGGCGATACAGTATCCGAGAGCGATTACGCTCACGCCGCGAACGTCTGGAAGCGATTCTCCATTCAAACGCTCGGCGAGTACAGTGATCTGTACTTGAAAACTGATGTCTTGTTATTGGCCGACATTTTCGAAAATTTCCGCGAAAGTTGTGTCGCGAGTTACGGTCTCGATCCTGCGCATTACTATACATTGCCTGGTTTCACGTGGGATGCGATGCTAAAACATACGCGTATAAGATTCGAGTTACTCACCGACATCGATATGGTAATGTTCATCGAGCGCGGTATACGCGGTGGTCTCAGTCAATGTTCCAGTAGATACGCACAGGCTAATAACAAGTACATGCGTTCGTACGACTCATCGAAACCATCGTCGTACTTGATGTACTACGATGTTAACAATTTATACGGATGGGCGATGTGTCAACCATTGCCATACGCCGAATTTCGATGGGTCGAAGACGCTGCGAATTTTGACGTGAGTGCGATCGCTCTGGATTCATCCATCGGTTACATTCTCGAAGTCGATCTCGAGTATCCACAACATCTACACAATCTGCACACTGACCTGCCGTTTTGTCCGACGCGCGATAAGCCGCCCGGCAAGCGCGAGGCTAAACTTTTAGCGACGCTGTACGATAAACAGCGTTACGTCATCCACTACCGCAACCTACAGCAATGTACTCGTCACGGTCTTCGCGTAACAAAGATTCATCGAGTACTACAATTCGCGCAATCTCCATGGCTTCGCGATTATATTGAACTCAATACAAATTTCAGAATTCGCGCAAAAAATGATTTCGAGAAAAATTTATATAAATTAATGAACAACGCGGTATTCGGTAAAACTATGGAGAATGTGCGCAATCACGTTGACGTAAAATTATTAACAAAATGGGACGGACGGTACGGTGCGGAGACAATGATCGCAAAACCGAATTTCCACAGCCGTAGCATCTTTGCGGAAAATTTAATCGCCGTCGAACTGCGCAAACTCGAGGTGAAGTTCAACAAGCCGATTTACGTGGGTATGTGTATACTCGACATATCGAAAGTCTGCTTGTACGAATTTCATCACGAGTATATGTTACCACTATTTCGCGACAAATGTAAAATTATGTACACCGACACGGACAGTCTTGTATACAGCGTCGAGTGCGAGAACGTTTACGAGACTATGAAACGTGATATCGCTAGATTCGACACGAGTGATTATCCGATGGACAACGCGTACGGTATGCCTCTCGCGAACAAAAAAGTACCTGGTCTGATGAAAGACGAAAATAACGGTGTGATAATGACCGAATTCGTTGGTCTCAGAGCGAAGATGTACGCGGTGAGGGTGGATGGCAAGAGAGAAACTAAAAAAGCGAAAGGCGTAAAGGGTAACATCATAGCGCGAACGATAACGTTCGACGATTACACGCGGTGTTTGAATGAAGAGATCGAAATGACTCGTCGTCAATCGTGTATACGATCTAAACTGCACGATGTGTACACGATATCCGAATCGAAAATCGCTCTGAGTCCATACGATGACAAACGATACATCGTACCAGACTCGACGGAGACGTTACCGTGGGGGCATTGGCGGATACCTTTGTAATATGTGTGTGTGTGTGTGTGTGTGTGTGTGTGTGTGTGTATCAACATTTATATCACTATTATGTTTTTTTCTACGTTTTCATACAGTGTACATGTTACTATTATCATTATAATTTACACGTAATGCATTTTTTTTTTACATTTATATAAGTATTACTATTACGATTTATGTAGTATCATTTATTATGTATTACTATTATTTTCATTTTCATGTATCATACATTTATATACGTATTTTATATCTGTATACTGCAAAAACGAAGATGAATGGGAAGTAATAAAAAATATACTTAGTTTATATACTTATATTGATATTTTTTATATGTAGAAATAAAATACATGAATCAAAATTTTTATCAAATAACATTATTTTTGTGTATCCATGAATTGTGTGATTCATCGAATCCCAGCCACTTGACGTACACCTTGTCTCCCTTCCTGCGCAGTACTTTCTCCACGAGATACACGTCTGGATGAGTAGCGCGATGCAACTCATACTCGTAGAACGCTCCAGCGACGGATTTTCCACAATAATCCTCGAGTAAATAGGTTACAGGATTGGTACGCTGCACCTTAACGATCGTAAACACTTCGGTGGTCCAATTTGACGTGTAACCCTTCTCAAAAATCGTTTTGTACTTGCTCACGCGTACCGAATCGCCTATTTTGAATTTTGCAGGACCCGCGATCTTTATCGCGCTGTACACCGTGTCCAAGAGCCTTTCGGCGATCGCGGGAGTTACTTCGGCGGGTCGCATGCCGATGGTGCGATGCTTGCGCGCGTTGTAATCTGACAGGAGACGCGGCAGCTCGTCGACCCACTTATAATTACCGTTGAGCGTAAACATCTTCCACATATCGTTCTTAAGCGTGCGATTGAACCGCTCGACTACTGACGCTTTCAACGTCGAATACGTGGAATAGTGATTAACATTGTGCTTTTTCAAGATTTTCTGCACATCAGCGTTGTAAAACTCTTTCCCCATATCCGTTTGTAAATTTTTTGGACATCTTCTACTCTCTCGAACGATCTCAGCGATAGCGTTAGCCGTCTCGCTTCCACCCTTGCTCTTGAGTGGTACGGCCCACGCGTATTTGCTCAACACATCGATGACGGTGAGTATGTAATGGTGGCCTCTGTTGAAACCTGAGTACGGACGCATCTCAACGACATCAGCCTGCCACAGATCGTCGTATCCCCGAACTATGACGCGCCTTCGCGGAAAATTTCTTCTCGCAGGAGCGTGCAATTCCTCAACGAGTTGACGTCTCTCGGAGCTAATTTTCTCTCTCTTTTTCTCAGATTTCTTTTTCATGATTCGACGTGTAATACACTGAGTACGAGAAAATAATGTATTTTTTCTCGCTGATGTTACTCAACTGAATCGTTTCATTGCTATGCGATTTAATTTATAATAAGACCAGCTTCGCGAAGTTCCTCGATGATCGACAGCATCTCGTTGTTGTGAGCGTTGTTGCCTGCTCGGTGCGAAGCGTCGAGCAATCGTAGACGATCCACCAGCTCGTTGGGATCATCCCAGTGCTCGTAATCGATCGCGTTATCATTCAATGTCATCATTGCATGAGGTAATCCCTTTCCAGATTTCTTCTTCTGTTTCTTGGGTGTGATCGACATCAACGGTGCGATTACATGTTTGTACTTGTATCCCCTGTTGCTCAATAATCGACCCTGCGAATGGTACTTGTGTTTGTGCGCGTTCGTCACCAACAGCATGCTCTTGTACTTGTGCATATCGTCTTCCGTGTAGAGAGTATCGTCGGGAATTCTCTTGAAAATCAACTCGTAAAGACCAGGTGTACCGGCGTATCGTACGCCATCGATAATTATGTTGTCCGCGTCATCCACATCGAAACGTTTATTGCCAAACATCAGTCCATCCTTGTGTAGGTAAATGCCGTACACGTGATCTATACCGCTCTCTTTATCTTGCACTCCCCTCAGGGCAGCCTCGACATACTTTTGCCCCAGTGGGCCCAAGCCGGCTCGTAACGCCTCTCGACCTTCCGACGTTTGCAGCTGATTTTGAATCTTCGTCGCTAGCGAGTCTTCCGTCGTTTCGAAAACATTCTCCAACGACTCTATCGTCGGTACGATTTTGGCACATGGTGTGGAGGTTATCGACTGTGCGCGATCGTGCGATCGATCATTGGATTTATGCAGAGTCGTGGAACGCTCGAACGTCTCATTCGCTTCTTCTGCCTCCTCCTTCTCTTGTTCCTCTTCCTCCTTCCTCTCACGTTTAGAGGCAGACGTTGCATCTTCGTCGCGCGACTCTCTTTTTGTAGCGCGCATGCTGGAATTCTCGACGAAAAGTCGCAGCGGTTCGATAAGAGGTTTAAAATGTCTGTCCAACGCGATGCCCTCCTCGATTCTACCGGTTTTCAGAGCGCGATGTTTCTTGCGGATCGACTCACTCGTCTTCTCGATCTCCCTCGCGATTTTTTCACGCTCGCGCACATTCGCCATGTTCGTCTCTGGCTAAGTATCGGTAACGACTGGTCACGTTACGGTATCGCGAACTCGTTAAATCCTTTTCTATATCGTCCGTTTGTGAGCTTACTGTCTTTGTCTATCACTAGAAATCCATATTTTTGCTGCCAACAGTCGCGGCACAACGTGAAAAATTCATCGTACGACATGTCAGTATTCACATGATCGTTGTAAACGTGTTTCAAGTTGGTACCGTCCTGTTTGAACAGGATCAGCAGGTTCGCGTTGTCACGTATCAGATGTTTAGGTATCCTCGCGTATGTCTGACAGAGATAGAAGCAGTCGACGTTCGCGTGGCGACCCATCGAAAAGTATTCTCTCACCGCATCCTGCTTGTCACATGCCACGTCATCAAAGATAAAGATAGAATTTGGATGCGCCTCGCTCGGTGGAACGATGTCGCTGTTGTTGGAGAACGTAAAATAGCCGATTTCGTCAATAGACGTAAACAAATTTTCGAGATATCGATACTTTGGCTGTTGCAACGATTTCGAGTAGACGTACACGTTTTCGAAACGCACGCCATTCGGGCTCTCGAGTAAGCTTATGAGAACGTTGGTTTTACCACAATTCGATGGGCCGCAAATGATCGCGCGTATAGTACTCGGCAGCATTTCGCCGTGCTTGCGCTTCTCCACGCTGCCTCCCATCATTTGCGATTTCGCGTCACAGTTCGTGACGCGTATCGACAACGGTTGCGGCACGAATTTCATGCTCACACTAAGGCTACGCGCTCTCGAACGACTATTTAAAGGCGCGCGAATTTACGAGTCGCGCAGTAGCAAAATGTATCTCATGCTGTGTCATCCTTTCGACATTCAGGACTTGAACGCTGAGCAGCTGCAGTATATACCGAAGGTTGTACTCTTACGCGTGTACGGTGACTATATCGACTACGTGTGGGACAAGCTTCCGGAACACGTGAAGGCGGATTCGGAGGTTCAAACGTATCGTCGCTGCGACGAGCACTACAATCAGCCGTGGCAGAGGACGCACATCGACGGTCCCGCACCTAAGATAAAGGACTGTAACGAATGTCAGCGTCGGGCGGCAGTCTGTTGAATCGAACGATAAACGCGCTTCCTTTCGAGTTACATATTCCGGGCTACCAGTTTTGCGGCCCGGGCACTCGGCTTACGAAGCGATTAGCCAGAGGTGACGTGGGCATAAATCCGCTGGACGCGGCGTGCCGAGAACACGACATTGCATATTCTCGAAGCAACGATCTCACCGATAGACACGCGGCAGACAAAGTACTCGCCAAGGAGGCGCGGAAACGTGTCACCGCGAGAGATTCGGCTCTGAGCGAGAGAGCTGCCGCTGCTGCCGTTTGGGCAGCGATGAAAGCCAAGACCAAGATCGGCATGGGCATGAAATCAAAAAAGAAGATGACAACGAGGAAGAAGACAACGAAAAAGCGGATACTTCCAACGGCAAAACGAGGTGGTGCATTACCTTTTCTACCAATGTTGGGCGCGCTCGGGTCCTTGATTGGTGGAGCGGCCAGCGTGGCGAAAGCGGTAAACGATAGCAAAGCCGCGCGACGTCAGCTCGAGGAGCTGCAACGTCACGACCGCGCGATGGAACAGGGCCGCGGTCTGTATCTCGCTCCGTACAAATATGGACGCGGACTATATCTCGGCCCCTATAAACGCGGACAGGGTGTAGCAGCGAAGAAAAAAAAAAACGCCAAAAAGACGATAAAAATGCCCTCGGGTGCAACTACCAACGTGCAATTGGACGTGCTCGCGAGACGTATGCGCGTACCATACTTTAGAGGTGTCTTCATGCGTAACGCTTTACCGACGAGCGGGGTGCACCGAAACGAAAGCGGTATTGTGAATCTGGACGATGCGACCGGGCCGGGTACTCACTGGGTAGCATACGCCAAGAGGAACAACTACGTCATATACTTTGACAGTTTCGGTAATCTTCGACCGCCCAAGGAACTAGTGCGATATTTCGAGAACGGTGCTACGACGATAGAGTACAATCGTACGTCCTATCAGACGTACAATCAGAGCTTCTGCGGTCAAATGTGTCTGCAGTTTCTACAAACGGTAGACGCGCGTGAATTTAAAAAGCTCGACGAGGTGCTGTAAAATCTCAGTATTAGTCGAACGCTGTTTCCGTCATGTCGCTGACACTTACGCTGAGCGGGAAGAGCACCGTCCTCGCGGCGAACTACTTTCCCTCCATAGATTTGAGTGACGGCGATTACGAGCTCGGTCTGGTGATTTTTGAGACTTATCACACGATACCGAATGTAAACGAATCGAACAATAAATTTTATTTTGGCAAAGACGATGCAAAAATTACAATTCCCGAAGGTTCGTACGAAGTGCGAGACATAAATGAATTTTTGAAACGTATGATTTTACGGAGACATTTGCACCGCAACGCACTTGAAACCATTGACGTAGTGCATGATGACAACAAAAACAACAACAACAATAACAGCAACAACAACAGCATCAACAACAATGACACTGATGATAATTGTGAGGGTGGAGAATACCCGATTACGCTCCGCGCAAACTACAACACGATGAGATGCGAGATTAAATGTGCATACAGAATAAACTTTGGCAAGCCCAACAGCATTGGATCGCTGCTGGGATTCTCGTCGAAGCGTATGCTGCAACCGCGAAGATGGCACGAATCGAACATGTCGATCAACATAATGAATGTAAACGTTATCCGCGTAGAGTGTAACGTGACCGCGGGCGCGTACAGCAACGGCAAAAGCGCGCACACGATACACGAATTTTCACCGAGCGTGCCACCAGGATATAAGATATCGGAGAGGCCTACGCAGATCATTTACCTGCCGATCACGGTACGGAGCATTACGGATTTAACGATACGCGTCTGGTCGTCGACCAGAACGGACGATTGCTCGATTTTCGCAGAGAGGAGATCACCGTCAGATTGCACGTGCGACAGCGACAGCGAGCGTGAGATGCTCGTATTGAACGGAGCGGAGCGCACGCAGAGAGATAACGCATTCTTTACAAAGCTGGTAACATCACCGCTCGATAACGCTTGCTCATCCAACTGCGTCAGCAAGAAGAAGCTCAGTGCGTCGAACGTTAAATTTTTACAATCTTTGGGATTCGTGGTGCGCAACTTTTAAGATGACTGATATCTTAAACATTAAAGATGAGCCGATCTTTGACGATCGCATCGTCAAGATTGAGACTCACACGTACAATCCGTTCGCTAATACAACATTTGGGTACAGTGACGAAATAAGAATACCTATACAGCAACAGGATCTGTACACACTGCCGTACGAAAGCTTTCTATATGTCGAGGGAAAACTGACGAAGAACAAAGCTGTCCAAGATGCTCATGTGGCATTGGCAAATAATTGTGTCGCGTTCATATTCGATGAGATTCGATATGAACTCAATGGTGTGGAGATTGATCGTAATAGAAATGTGGGTATAACTAGCACGCTCAAAAACTATGTAACAGTGTCATCCGACAGAAGCGTGATTCTACGGAATGCCGGCTGGGATGCGCAGACTACTGCAACCGGATATTTTAATTTCTGTGTACCGCTCTACGTACTGCTGGGATTTTGCGAAGATTACAAACGCGTGGTGATTAACGCTCGTCATGAGTTGATTTTAATACGAGCGCGCAACGACAACAATTGTCTGACGGGAGATCCGGCGGTAGAGCCAACGCTCGAATTATTCAAAGTACAGTGGCGAATGCCGCATGTGTTATTGAGCGAGATAAATAAGCTGTCGATGTTGCGCGCTTTGGAGAGCGGACGATATCTGAGCATGGCTTTTCGCTCGTGGGATTTGTACGAATTTCCACTCTTGCAGAGCACAACCAAGCATTCGTGGGCCATCAAGACGGCTACTCAGCTCGAGAAGCCGCGCTACGTTATTTTCGCTATGCAAACAGGTCGAAAAAACATCATGTCCGAGGATGTAAGTCGATTCGATGACTGCAAATTAACCAATGCGAAACTTTACCTGAATTCGGAATGTTATCCGTACGATGACTTGAATCTGGATTTTGACAAAAACAGATGTGCGATTCTGTACGAATTGTACGCGCGTTTCTGCAAGGGCTACTACGGATACGAGTATCTCGAGCCGAGTCTCACCTTTACAACTTTTTTACGTTATGGTCCATTCGTGATCATTGATTGCTCTCGACAGAACGAATCAATCAAGAGTGGCACCGTGGACGTGCGATTAGACTTTGAATGTAAAGAGGATGTACCTGCAAATACAACAGCCTATTGTCTCATCATACACGATCGCGTGATTCAGTATAATCCATTGACCAACGTTGTGCGCAAAATCACCTAAGTGCACCTCTAACACGATAAGATCTACGATACGACCACAATCGACTGCAGTCTTCTCGACAACATGCTCATGCCAACGTTCGTGGATCTGCAAGGATTCATCGTTAATAAGAAATTTATCGTGAAGGAAGTGGCGGTGCTGAAACAGGGGACCGTTCTCACGCATTACATTTTTACGAGTCCTGTGCCATGGAAATTTTTGACAAGATCCGACAGGTTTTGCGCCTCCTGGTTGATTGCTTATCACCATGGATTGCAATGGGAAGACGGGACGATCCCGTACAACGAGGCGAAACGTCTGATCACAGCAGCTGTATTTGAAGATGATGCTATCGTGTACGTTAAGGGACGCGAAAAACGAACGTGGCTGTGGAACTTGCTTTTGGACGATGAGCGAGAACGTATTTACATTGAGACCCTGAATGCAGTTTACGAAGACATGGAATCTTTATCTAATCTAGATGTTACTAATATTATACGATGTGGACAACATGTTAAGAATTGCGCGTTACAAAATGTTTTGAAAATATATAACTGGTGGTTGCAAAAGAATTTTTTTAATAAAAATACATTAACATATTTATTATGTATTTCTTTTCCCTTCCTTTGTAATGTATAAACGTATGTATAAACGTACGTATGTGTGTATAAACATATGTACGTATGTATAAACGTATGTGTGTATAAACGTATGTATAAACGTATGTATGTATGTATGTATGTATAAACGTATGTATAAACGTATGTATAAACGTATGTATAAACATATGTATAAACGTATGTATGTATGTACGTGTGTATAAATGTATGTATAAACGTATGTATAAATTCGTGATAAAGAAAATATGTATTAGGTGTTGGAATTAATTCGTAGCGTTTTACAAGTGATGGGAAGTACTTTCATTAATGTATTTTTTAATGCTCATGTGAAATAAATAACATTCTTTCATTAAAAAACGCTACGAATTAATTCCAACACCTAATAGAAAGACTTGATAAAACGTGTCGCAACATGTTCGAAATTTTTGGAAAAGAGGGGGAGAACCTATCTTCTCTCATCGATTCCAGAAGTATTACCATTTACACGGATGCAGTCAGTCTTACGATACCCGCTTATACGAACGGTCGAAAAAAAAAAAAAAAAAAATGTACGCTAAAGAGAACAGTGCATCGTGTGATGTGAAGAAGGAATATAACATGTAAGTTCCAACGTTCTATACATAAAAGAAACGTTTTTTAACATTATGTATGTACACAGTACGGAGCATCGTGCAGTGCGTTTACTGAGCAGACGTTACGATCTGACGAATACGGGCTACAAATTTTTAGAAATTGGAATCAACGTTGGCCCACCGAGTTACGTGGAGATCGTCCTTGGAGATCATCGCGGACACGAATTATCGCTATCTCTCGAAACATGGAAGAGTCTCTACGAGCAGCGAGGAAATATTTATAAGCTGTTTCGAAATGAATACAAGGATAATTTTATAAGCGTTGGACCGCTAATCATCAGTGTTTTCATGCTGAACTATGCTACGGTCGTACGTCTCGATTCTTCATCGGTACGCATTATGATGACCGAAACGACGCTACGCCGTATGTTTGACTTTAACGGGTGTGTCGATGTAACATTCGAACGATTAGCTCGACTCATCGATACGGTAGATACCAAGTATACGCGATTCTCCAACATCGCATCTGAGAACATTATATGTGATAGCGACATTTTCAATGGACAGCAGCTCATTGATTGTGAATTGTTAGCTTTAGTTTTTAATAAGTACGAAAACCGATGTAATAAGATCTAAATAAAACATTTTTTGTTAGCCTTATTTCATGTGTATTGTCTTTTACTTCCCATCCTTTGCCTCGACGCGCCAGAAAAAACCATAAAAATTGAAAAAAACTGTATCATACAAAAGAAACTCGTACTCTATTAATTCTTCCATCCTTTCTTCACTCATAGCACGCGCGCTCTATCTTTCTCTAACATACAAGCCTTTATTATAAGCGATTCTCCAACATTGCATCTGAGAACATTATATGTAATAGCGACATCTTCAATGGACATCAGCTCATCGATTGCGAACTATTAGCTTTAATTTTTAATAAGTATGAAAACCGATGTAATAAGATGTAAATAAAACATTTTTGTTCGCCTTATTTCATGTGTATTGTCTTTTACTTCCCATCCTTTGCCTTGACGCGCCAGGAAAAACCATAAAAATTGAAAAAACTGTATCATACAAAAGAAACTCATACTCTATTAATTCTTCCATCCTTTCTTCACTCGTAGCACGCGCGCTCTATCTTTCTCTAACATGCAAGCCTTTCATCGATTGCGAACTATTAGCTTTAGTTTTTAATAAGTACGAAAACCGATGTAATAAGATGTAAATAAAACATTTTTATTCGCCTTATTTCATGTGTATTGTCTTTTACTTCCCATCCTTTGCCTCGACGCGCCAGGAAAAACCATAAAAATTGAAAAACTGTATCATACAAAAGAAACTCGTACTCTATTAATTCTTCCATCCTTTCTTCACTCGTAGCACGCGCGCTCTATCTTTCTCTAACATGCAAGCCTTTCATCGATTGCGAACTATTAGCTTTAGTTTTTAATAAGTATGAAAACCGATGTAATAAGATGTAAATAAAACATTTTTGTTCGCCTTATTTCATGTGTATTGTCTTTTACTTCCCATCCTTTGCCTCGACGCGCCAGGAAAAACCATAAAAATTGAAAAAACTGTATCATACAAAAGAAACTCATACTCTATTAATTCTTCCATCCTTTCTTCACTCGTAGCACGCGCGCTCTATCTTTCTCTAACATGCAAGCCTTTCATCGATTGCGAACTATTAGCTTTAGTTTTTAATAAGTACTAAAACCGATGTAATAAGATGTAAATAAAACATTTTTGTTCGCCTTATTTCATGTGTATTGTCTTTTACTTCCCATCCTTTACCTCGACGCGCCAGGAAAAACCATAAAAATTGAAAAACTGTATCATACAAAAGAAACTCGTACTCTATTGATTCTTCCATCCTTTCTTCACTCGTAGCACGCGCGCTCTATCTTTCTCTAACATGCAAGCCTTTATTATCGATACATTTTTAAAGAAAAGAAAAATATGTCATGGTCAAATTCAAACCTTTATTATCAATGCATTTTTCAAGAAAAACATGGTCTAATTTTGATAACAAAAAAAGGAGCTCTATTGTGTAGGAGCCCTATTGTGTAGGAGATTAGACCTTTCCCCCTCTTTCCCCCGCGTTAGGTATTCCCCGCGCCTACAAGTACTTCCCCGCACCCCGCATTCCCCTCTAGCCCCATGGCTTAGAACCCGCCTAGTATATCTACTGATGTCTTGTTATTAGCAGACATTTTCGAAAATTTTCGCAATAGCTGCATCGCGAGTTACTGTCTCGATCCCGCGCATTTTTATACATTGCCAGGTTTCACGTGGGACGCCATGCTGAAATATACACGCATAAGATTCGAGTTGCTCACCGATATTGATATGGTTATGTTCATCGAGCGCGGTATACGCGGCGGCCTCAGTCAATGCTCCGGCAGATACGCGCAGGCTAATAACAAGTACATGTATTAGTTCGATCCATCGAAATCGTCGTCGTACTTGATGTACTACGATGTGAATAATCTGTACGGATGGGCGATGTGTCAACCTTTACCATACACCGAATTTCGGTGGGTCGAAGACGCTGCGAACTTTGACGTGAGCGCGATCGCTCCGGATTCACCTACCGGTTATATTCTCGAGGTCGATCTCAAATATCCGCAGCATCTACACGACCAACACACTGACCTACCTTTCTGTCCAACGCGCGATAAACCGCCTGGCAAGCGAAGATAAACTTCTAGCGACGTTGTACGATAAGCAGCGTTACGTCATCCATTACCGCAACCTGCAGCAATGTACTCGTCACGGTCTTCGCGTAATAAAAATCCATAGAGTGCTACAATTCGCTCAATCTCCATGGCTCTGCGATTACATTGAACTCAATACACAATTTAGAACATTCGCGAAAAACGATTTCGAAAAAAATTTGTATAAGCTAATGAACAACGTAGTATTCGGTAAGACCATGGAGAATGTGCGCAACCACGTTGATGTAAAATTAATAACAAAATGGGACGAACGATACGACGCGGAGGCAATGATCGCGAAACCGAATTTTCACAGCCGCAGCGTCTTTGCGGAAAATTTGATTGCCGTCCAAATACGCAACTCGAGATGAAATTCAACAAGCCGATTTACGTGGGTATGTGCATACTCGACATATCGAAAGTCTGTTTGTACGAATTTCATCACGAGTACATGTCACCGATGTATCGCGACAAATGCAAGATCATGTACACTGACACGGATAGTTTCATTTACTATATAGAATGCGACAATGTTTACGAGACTATGAAACGCGATATCGCTAGATTCGACACGAGAGATTATCCGGCAGACAATGCGTACGATATGCCTCTCGCGAACAAAAAAGTACTCGGCCTGATGAAGGATGAGAACAACGGTGTATTAATGACCGAATTTGTTGGACTTAGAGCGAAGATGTACGCGGTGAGAGTGGATGGCAAGAAGGACATTAAAAAGGCGAAAGGCGTAAAGAATAACGTCATAGCGCAAACGATAACGTTCGACGATTATACGTGGTGTTTGAACGAAGAGATTGAAATGACTCGCCGTCAATCGTGTATACGATCTAAATTACATGAGGTGTACACGATATCCGAATCGAAGATCGCTCTGAGTCCATACGACGACAAACGATACGTCGTACCGGACTCGACGGAGACGTTACCATGGGGACATTGGCGGATACCTTTGTAATACAATACCGGGTGTCTCAGAGCACCCGTACCACCCTTTTAAAAGGTAGGGATGTGTTTGTACAAAAAAATGGTTCAGACAAAATTTGCAGGATTTCGGGAGATCTATCTGATGCTGACCTTGAATTTGACCTTGAGGTCGACCTTGGGCATAACTCAAGGTCAAAGTACCGTTTTACAAATGTAAACCCTTATTCATGACATCACAAATGAAAATAGCGGAAAATTTTACGTCCGAATACGTTATCAAGCCTAGGTCAAAATTATCCTTAGAGGTCATGTGAAGGTCAAGTTACTTTTAGAGCACCCATGCCAACCTTCTAAAAGATATGGATGTGTTTGTGCAAAAAATAGTTCAAACAATACTAGATATTTACATAGCTATGATGCATCCATCTGCTGGTGAATTTGAATTCTACCTTTAGATTCATTTGTAGTCGTGTACATCGATTTTTAAAGATTCCTAATTATCAAGATCTTGAACAGTCGATGCCGCCTGTGTCAGCGTTACCCAAGATGTACCACGTGGAGGTCACAAGGTCGGACTTACACCTCGTCGGGGTGTTTTTTTAAGGTGGTTCCCCTTGCCGTCACCTTTGTTTGTACGCATGTGTTCAGTCTAGATTTTCCAAGTGTCCTCAACGTGCATGTATGCAGGCTGTTATTCTTCGTTGAAAATCATCCGTCACCCGACGAATTTCGACAGGATCTAGAGACTGAATGGCTTCTCGAATTCTGTTCTTCATGTCTTCTGAAGTCGTAGATCGTTCGCGGTATACGAGGTCTTTTATTCTTCCCCACAAATAAAAATCCAAAATTGTAAGATCCGATGATCGTGGTGGCCAGTTATGTGGACCATATTTACCTATCCATTGGCCGCGAAATATGCGGTTCAGTTGTTGACGAGCAATGACAGACGTGTGGGCTGGACAAAAAGCATGGCAAAAAGCACACCGACGAGGTGTAAGTCCGACCTTGTGACCTCCACGTGGTACATCTTGGGTAACGCTGACACAGGCGGCATCGACTGTTCAAGATCTTGATAATTAGGAATCTTTAAAAATCGATGTACACGACTACAAATGAATCTAAAGGTAGAATTCAAATTCACCAGCAGATGGATGCATCATAGCTATGTAAATACCTAATATTGTTTGAACTATTTTTTGTACAAACACATCCATATCTTTTAGAAGGTACGGGTGCTCTAAAAGTAACTTGACCTCCACATGACCTCTAAGGGTAATTTTGACTTAGGCTTGATAACGTATTCGGACGTAAAATTTTCCGCTATTTTCATTTGTGATGTCATGAATAAGGGTTTACATTTGTAAAACGGTACTTTGACCTTGAGTTATGCCCAAGGTCGACCTCAAGGTCAAATTCAAGGTCACCATCAGATAGATCTCCCGAAATCCTGCAAATTTTGTCTGAACCATTTTTTTCTACAAATACATCCCTACCTTTTAAAAGGGTGGTACGGGTGCTCTGAGACACCCGGTATGTATGAACATATATGTATGAACACATATGTATGTATGTATGTATCCAAAAACGTCAACGCTTTTGTTAAACGTGTCGCGACATGTCCGATCTGACAGTACATCTGACAGTACATATATAATGTACATAGGCAGTATATTAGACTTTTTTCATTCAATCGTAAGCTTCAGTTACGATCGTTAAGACATGGATCGAATAAAAGAATATATACGTCGAAAATCAATCGAGCGAAAGGGGTACTGTCCATTGTCGCCAAGTCCGCCAAGTCCATCGCCTTCGAAGGAAAAAGCGAGATATTGGGAATATCCTGGAGAAAAGGCGTCAAAATCGCCAACGTACTCATCACCAACGTCATCCATGCCATCGAAATAAATCATAAAGTATAAGCATTGATAAACTCGCGAACAAAAATAAAAATAAAAAACATAGAAAGACTCGATAAAACGTGTTGCGACAGGTTCGCAATTCTTAGAAAAAGAGGGGAGAATTATCCCCTCTTCGATTCTAGAAGTTTTATATATATCGCAATTTACGCGGGTGCAATTAGTCTTGCGATACTCGCTTGTACGAACAGTTGAAAAAAAAATGTACTTCGCTGAAGACAGCAACACATCGTACGAAACGAAGAAGAACTGCAATAACATGTAAGTTTTTAACATTCTATACACAAAAGAAAGAAGTTTTTAACATTATGTATATACACAGCATGGAGCATCGCAAATGCGTTTATTGGACAGACGTTACGATCTGACGACTACGAGCTACAAATTTTTGAAAATTGGAATCAACGTTGGACCACCGAGTTACGTGGAGATCGCCCTGGGAGATCATCGCGGATATGAACTGCTGCTGTCTCTGGAAACGTGGAAGGGTCTCTACGAGCAGCGATGGAATGTTTACAAGATGCTGCGAAACAAATACGAGGACAATTTTATAAGTGTTGGACCGCTAACTGTCAGCGTTTGCATGCTGAACGATGCTACGCTCGTACGTTTCAATTCTTCGTCCGTACGCATGATGATGACCGAAACGATGTATGTTTGAGTTTGACGAATGTATCGATGTAACGTTCGAACGATTAACTCGACTCGTCGATACGGTTGATGTCAAGTATACGCGATTCTCCAACATCGCGTCCAAAACTCTATACGCGATAGTGATATCTTTAACAAACATCAGCTCATCGATTGTGAGCTATTGGCTTTAGTTTTTAATACGTAAAAAAAAAGAAATGATGTAATAATATGTGAATAAAAAATTTTTTTGTTCATATCATTATATATATATGTATTAGGTGTTGGAATTAATTCGTAGCGTTTTTTAATGAAAGAATGTTATTTATTTCACATGAGCATTAAAAAATACATTAATGAAAGTACTTCCCATCACTTGTAAAACGCTACGAATTAATTCCAACACCTAATACTTTCTTTACTTCCCATCCGTCTATCCATCCATCCATCCATTCATCCTATATCTCGACGCGCTATAGCGATAACTTTTCGTGACGGCACTTATGATCTAAAGTGTTTTATATACAACTGCCTCCCTATAAATCCTAGGCAGGCTCGCTTCTCAACGGCGAAGA
Source organism: Acromyrmex echinatior (assembly GCF_024713525.1). Classification (NCBI taxonomy): domain Eukaryota; kingdom Metazoa; phylum Arthropoda; class Insecta; order Hymenoptera; family Formicidae; genus Acromyrmex; species Acromyrmex echinatior. Next base: position 2,333,304 of record NC_141864.1, read on the forward strand.
TCGATTCTCAATGTCAGTCTTTGTTCTGCTTTGTCCGCGCGCAAGACGTGTTAAGACGTGAGTGATATTCTTTTTTCCCCAATGTGCAACAATATTCTACTATTTTAGCGTTAATGATAGAATATTGTTGCACATTTTCTGTGATTAAGTGAAATGATAATTTTTTATTGTGCAGTTATAACATGCAAAAGCAACAACAAAAAGTTGAGGAAACTGCCTCCTCCTCTTCCTCCTCCTCTTTCTTAGAGGATATTGAGAATAATATCACAGTTGATCTCACTGAATTAAATATAGATCAATTAGGAGTTTCAATCGCCTCATTGCCAAGAAGAATGATCTCAGGCATGTTTGCATCAATAAAGTTGCGTTCAAACTTCATCGGCAATCTCGATAAGGCCGTGAAGGAAGAGGAAATGGAAAAGGAAATGAAAGAGAAAGTAGAAGAAGAAACTAAAGAGGAAGTGGAAGAAGAAACTAAAGAGGAGAGCGTTTCCTCCTCCTCTTTCTCAGAGGAGAGTCAGAGTGATATCATAGATCTCACTCAATTACACGTACATCAATTAGAACTGTTCCATGGCATCATTGAGATTGCCGATGAGGTGGACGATCTCAGACATGTGCGCGTTAATAAAATTGCGCTCAAACACCTCTTCGACAATCTCGATGAGGCTGTGGAAGAAGAAGAAGAGGAAGTGGAAGAAGAGGAAGTGGAAGAAGAGGAAGTGGAAGAGGAAGAGGAAGTGGAAGTGGAAGTGGAAGAGGAAGTGGAAGAGGAAGAAGAAACTGAAGAAGAGAGCGTCTCCTCCTATTTCTTAGAGGAGATTCATGATAATATCATAATTGATCTCACTCGAATACGCGTAGATAAATTAGGACTGTTCTATCGTCTCATCGAGGCTGCCGATGAGACGGACGATCTCAAGCGTGTAAGCATTAATAGAACTGCGTTCAATTGTCTCATCTACAATTTCGATGAGGGTTTGGACGAAGAGGAAGAGGAATAAGAATTCAGCGGAAGATGAGGAGGAGGAGGAGGAAGAGGAGGAGGAGGAATAAGAGGAGGAAGAAGAGGAGGAGGAAAAGGCGGTGGAGGAAGAAGAGAAGGAGGAGAAGACGGTGGAGGAAGAACAAGAGGAAGAGGAAGAGGACTAAGAATTCAGCGGAGGATGAGGAGGACGGAGAGGAAGAGGATGTGGAGAAGGTAAGAATATTTTTTTATTATATAGTTTTTTTCTTTCTTTTTTCTTTAATATTTTTTGTTCGCCTTATAATATTATCACGCATTTAGAGAGTGGACTCCGCAATGGCTGTCTGAAACGCATTTTTTTGTTAAGGATAGACGCGAGGTCTACGGTGGTGGCCCGAAACACACTTTAGGATGGACGCGGAGTCTGCGGCGGCGGCGGAGCGCTGGCGATGACGCCGACGCAGATAGAATTGCGTTCAACCATCTCATTGACAATCTCGATAAGGCTGTAGAGGAGGAGGAGGACGGAAAGGGAGAGAGTGTGGAGAAAGTAAGAATTTTTTTTTTATTATATAGGTTTTTTTCTTTCTTTTTTTCTTTAATATTTCTTGTTCGCATTATAATATTGCTACGCATTTAGGGAGTGGACTCCGCAGTGACTGCCTGAAACGCATTTTTGGGATAGACGCGAGGTCTGCGGTGATGGCCCGAAACGCACTTTAGGATAGACGCGGGGTCTGCGGCGGCGGCGGTCCCAATAGTACGTGACACCACAACAGCACTTTAGGATGAATGCGGGGTCTGCGGCGGATGCGGTCCCAATAGTACGTGACACCACAACATGGCGATACGTATCATCATATCAGTAAACACTGATAGTGCTGGGACTCATCATATCAGTAAACATCGATAGCGCCGGGACTTCCCGAGCCTCCCCTCCCTTCCCCGCGTCTACCAGTACTCCCCGCGCCTACTCCCCCGCGCCTATGAGTATCCCCGCGCCCCCCTCAGAGGACCTGGGTTAGAACCGCCACTATTATACTACTCGTATATTCACTATCAACGCAAGATGTAACATTTGCACTTGCCAGGACAGGAGAAGAACTTCTATGTGGATATACATTAATAAAAACAGAACATCCTGTTAATTCTCGAAACTAAAAAGGGAGAATCTTTTACTAGAAACCGGCGAATATCTGCCGAAAATCTAGACATATTTACCTACATCAACTCTAAATTTGTGGAAAAACATGTACGCTCTCAGATGAATACTCTGTATAGAGTCCTCAAACAACGTTGTAATCTGAAGCAACAAATTTTAAAAGGCGCACTTAGCCTCGCTATAAACTCACCAGACGAATTCGCATACCAGATTATGAAAGGAGCCGGATTCATGACCATCGTTTCTGGAGAAGTAGTGCATATCATTAAATGCACTCCAGTAGATATCAAAATTCAACATATTAAAGAATGTTACTCAGAACTGCTAGTTCAGAAAGGTAACGAGACATACTTTTTATCCCCATGAACGCACATATTAATTAAAACAAGCACGCAAATTTCCTGCAATCGTGTCATACCTCCAATGTTCTTTTTAAATGATGGATGGTATCGTATGACACCAACTCCCGAACACTCTTTACCTCCGACAATTATAAAACCCATAACAAAACCTACATGGCATTATACAAATCCTGGATCGCTAGCAGCAAGCGACATATATAGTGACAAGGATTTCGAAAACCTGCGGGATCACATAATATTCCCAGCCGAAAAAACGGAATTTTATATACTATGGCACGAGGAGCTAAAGGCGAACCCATAGTTTTCCAAGGAATCTCTCTTTCGTATCTTTTAGATGAGAATTCAATCCAGAAAATTACAGAGAATACATGGAAAAAAATCTGGGGAAATTTTATTTCCTTCGGCAACGCAAGTGCTGCAATAATTGGAATCTATTTCTGCATCAGAACCGTGAAACTAATTATAGACACTATAATACATGGATACGCTATACATACAATCTATGGCTGGTCATTACATCTGATAGGGGCCCTTTGGGACTCAGTTACAAATTTAATCATACATCTCTCCCAAAAACCCAAGAAGAAGAAAGCATTTCAAGAGGAAGCAACGGAAAAATTAACTACATCAGAAGAAAATCCAAATCTGCCCAAAAACATCACGAATCGAGAAGAAAGTACCGAGATCTCTATTGAATAAGAAGATGTTAGAATATATTCACAATTGTAAGCATTTCTTTTCTATAATTGACATACTCTCTATACACATATGTACTGTTATTTTATATATAATCATGCGTGGCGCACATTAAGTGGATCACGCACGACTTAAAGATGGAGGTATTATATCCCGATAAAATTCTCTCATTCTTTATTATAGATATACGATTTATCTTATTTTTATCTTATCCCTAAGTTAATGTTTCATCTTAATCTTGATATTTCGTCCCTATTTTATCTTTATTTCAAAACCGAAAATTCCTTTTCTCTTTTATAGGAGAGTATATTTATTAATAATATATATTTTATAGGAGGGTATTTAGTTCTTTTATTTAAACCAACAGATAGATCACATTATATACTTTTACGCGTCATACAAATTATCTATAGATTATTCTAAAGAATGTTTAAGATTATCCCACGATCTTTCTCAAAGAAGTCCTCCCTCTTCGATTCTAGAATTTTACCATATACATCGCAATTTACGCGGATGCAATTAGTCTTGCGATACTCACTTATACGGACAGTTGAAAAATGTACTTCGCAAAAGACAGCAACGCATCGTACGAAACGAAGAAGGACTGAACATGTAAGTTTTAACATTCTATACACAAAAAAAAACGTTTTTAACATTATGTACACAACATGGAGCAAGTGCGAAGTGCGTTTATTGAGTAGACATTACGATCTGATGACTACAAATTTTTCGAAATTAGAATCAACGTTGGTCCACCGAGTTACATGGAAATCGCCCTGGGAGATCATTGTGGACATGAACTGCCGCTGTCTCTCGAAACGTGGAAGAATCTCTACGAGCAGCGATGGAATATTTACAAGATGCTGCGAAACGAATACAAGGACAATTTTATAAGCGTTAGACCGCTAACCATCAGTGTTTGCATGCTGAACGATTCTACGCTCGTATATCTCGATTTTTCGTCCGTACGCATGATGATCGAAACGACGCTACGACGTATATTTGAGTTTGACGGATGTATCGATGTAACGATCGAACGATTAGCCCGACTCGTCGATATAGTTGATGTCATACGCGATTCTCCAACATTGCTTTCGAAGACACAATACGCGATAGTGACATCTTTAACAAACATCAGCTCATCGATTGCGAGCTATTGGCTTTAGTTTTTAATACGTAAAAAGGAACAATGTAATAATATGTGAATAAAAAATGTTTTTCATTCACATCACTGTATAGATACTTTCTTTACTTCCTACCATTCATTCATCTTATACCTCGACACGCTATCGTACACCGTTTAGATAAACATTACCAACCCGTTTTTTTGTCGTGTCACGAATGTACACATGTACGTATATATGGACGTATGTATGTATGTATGTATCTTTCCGCGTAAGAAAAAAAGAATTACAAGTGTAAAAATAAACGTGTGAACTTTCAGCAATTCGATGGGTTACAAATAATCGCGGCTACATTTAAAGTGTGCTGCAATGATAAGCGATAACTTTTCTCGTGACGACACTTATGATCTAAAGTGTTTTATATACAACTGCCGCTTATAGATAAATCCTAGGTAGGCTCGCTGCGGTAAAGATCGACTCTCAACGTCAATCTTTGTCCTGCTTTGTCCGCGCGCAAGACGTATTACAACATGAGTGATTTTTTTCCCCCAACGTACAACAATATTCTACCATTAATGCTAAATGGTAGAATACTTTTGCACATTTTCTGTGATTAAGTGAAGTGATAATTTTTTTTTTACTGTGCAGCTATAATATGGGTAAAAGAACTGCAAAAAGTTGACTGCCTTCTCTTCTTTCTCCTCCTCTTTCTCGATTCAAAGTGATATTATAATTGATATCTCACTCAATTACATGTAGATCAAATAGAATTGTTCCATCGCCTCATCGAGATTGCGACGGCGGCGGCGGCGCCTGTGGCAGGGTGTGAGGTAGTGGGATAGCGACGGTGGCGGTGGTCCCAATGATACGTGATGTCACTACATGGCGGCATATATCATCATATCGGTAAACATTGATCAGTAACCATAGCGCCGGGACTTCTCGCGCCTCCCGCCTCTCTTCCCCTGCGCCTACAGGTACCCTCCCCCCCCCCCGCGCCCCGCGCCCCCCTCTAGCTCCATAGTCCAGAATCCGCCTTGTTTTACTACTCATGTGATCATTGATTGTCTCTTGCCGATTGATAATCGTTTGGCATGACTCTGCTCTTCCAGAGACTCTATGAGCTCGTCGCATCATTGTTCCTATGCGACGTACTCTTCTATGGTATTCGGCTAGGTCGCTTGCCTTATTGAATCACGCTCCATATTATCATTTGCATTGACTAATGACGGTGCGTCTAAATCTTCTTATTTTATACTAATTATTTGATCACGTGACATTAATATCACATTATATTGATGATGATGTCACTGCTTGAATATGTTGTGACATATCGAATGTTCGTGAAAAATCTGGCCACGTGAGACTTATACTTTGTTTTACATCGACTACCATAGATAACTCCCAGGACAGTCTCGCTACAGCGAAGAATGCTTTTCAGCGGCAGTCTTGTTCATGTCTTGTCCGCGCGCGGACATCATCAGTTATATATATTTAAATGTGTGTGTAAAAATAAAATTCAGAGAGTTCTATAAATTTGAAAAAAATGATGAGAAGGAGGAGGATGTTCCCCTCATGGAGACCTGTGAAATTGAGGAGTAGGATGTCTCTGTCGACGAGGCTGCTCGCACTGAAGAGGAGGAGGAAATCGAGCATGAACTCGATCAGAGCCTCCCGATTTTTAATTGCACATCTTGTATGAGTGATGAATTGATCAAATTCATGCTCGACTTCTTCGATTTAACTAATGAGGAAAAATTATTACACTTTTGTATAATATACTTTGCTGGTGGCGGTAGAGGCTAAGAAGGAGGCTGAGGCGGCAGAAATTGCCGCTTGGGCCGAAGAGACAGAGTGAATGGGGGAAGTGGATGAGAAAGAGGACGATTAGATGGTGGCGGCTGCAGAAGAGATAGCGGCGGAGGGGGGTATCAGGTAGGCATTTTGCATTTTTCTTTTTTCTATACCCTCCCCCCCCCCACTTCCAACAAGTTCCGCGACCGCGACGCTAGCGCCGCCTGGTGACAGCCAGGTGGCTGTATCCTTGGCCTAGAACCGGCACTGTTATACTACTATTTATATAAATTAATGAACAACGCGTATTCGGTAAAACTATGGAGAATGTGCACAACCACGTTGACGTAAAATTAATAAAATGGGACGGACGACGCGGAGGCAATGATCCCAAAACCGTATTTCCACAGCCGTAGCGTCTTTGCGGAAAATTCGATCATCGAACTACGCAAACTCGAGATGAAGTTCAACAAGCCGATTTACATGGGTATGTGTATAGTCGATATACCGAAAGTTCGTATGAAGTGCGAGACATAAATGAATTTTTGAAACGCGCGATTTTACGGAAACGTTCGCGCCGCAGCGCTTGAAACCGTAGACGTAGGGACAATAACAACAATGATACCGATGACAATGATGAGAGTGGAGAATACCCGATTATGCTCCGCGCAAACTACAACACGAGATACGAGATTAGATGTGCATACAGAATAAACTTTGACAAGCCCAACAGCATTAGATCTCTACTGGGATTCTCGTCGAAGCGTATACTGCGCAAAATGGCACGAACTGGACATAATGAACGTAAACGTTATCCATGTAAAGTAACGTGATCGCGGGCGCGTAAAGCAACGACAAAAGCGCGCACACGATACACGAATTTTCGTCGATCATGCCGCCAAGATATAAGATATCGGAGAGACCGGCGCAGATCGTTTACATGCCGATCATCACAGCACGGAACATTACGGATCTAACGATACGCGTCATCGACCAGAACGGATGATTGCTCGATTTTGGAAGAGAAGAGATCACCGTTAGATTGCATGTACGACTGCGACAGTGATAACGTGAACTTGAGATGCTCGTGCTAAACGGAACGGGGCGCATGCAGAGAGATAATGCATTCTTTACAAGGCCACGTCACAGCTCAATAACACTCGCTCATCCAGCTGCATCAGGAAGAAGAAACTCAGTGCATTGAACGTTACATTTTTAAAGTCTTTGAGATTCGCAGTGCGCAATATTTGAGATGAATGATATCCTAAACATTAAAGACGATCCAATCTTCGACGATTCAATCTTCGACGATCCAATCTTCGACGATCGCATCGTCAAGATTGAGACTCATACGTACAACCTTCGCTAACACAATATTCGGGTACAGTGACGAGATAAGAATACCCATTCAGGAACAGAATCTGTACACTGCCGTACGAAAGCTTTCTATATGTCAAGAGAAAATTGACGAAGAACAAAGTAGTCCAGGGTGCTAACGTGGCATTGGGAAATAATTGCGTCACATTTATATTCGATGAGATTCGATATGAACCCAACGGTATGCAGATTGACCATAGAATAGTGATTGACCATGGAACATGAAACGTAAGCAAAACTAGCACACTCAAAAACTAGGTAACTGTTTCCGACAGAAACGTAATTCTGCGGAATGCCAGCTGGGATGCGCAGACTACTGCGGCCGGATATTTTAATTTTTGTATATCACTCTATGTACTGCTGAGATTTTGCGAAGATTACAAACGCATGGTGATCAACGCTCGTCACGAATTGATTTTAATACGAGCGCAACGACAACAATTGTCTGACGGGTAATCCGGCGACAGTCAACGCTCAAATTATTCAAAGTACAGTGGCGAATGGCGCACGTGTTATTGAGCGAGATAAATAAGCTGTCGATGTTGCGCGCTTTGGAGAGCGGACGATATCTGAGCATGGCTTTTCGCTCGTGGGATCTGTACGAGTTTCCGCTCTTGCAGAGCACAGCCAAGCATTCGTGGACCAAGACGGCTACTCGGCTCATGAAATTTGTAGCTGAAATTCCCCCATCCTTGTCCTTGTTACTACTATCACCACAGCTATCATCAATTTTTAAATTTCCTTTTTTCATAGTTTCCACCGATCCTCTTCTCTCAGACACTTTCACCATAACTTTTAAAATTGCAGAGCTCGACTAAATCCGAAACGCCATAACCGGACAACCTCCAGATGCCCTCATGCTCATGCTCTCTGTTTTCTTTCCTCACTCTCCCCATTTTAGTTCTGGTAATTTTCTTATATTTCTTTCCCTTCTATTTTTACCATCAATGAAATCCAATCTTAATTTAGTTCCAATTTCCATTCACCCTGCATTTTCCTTCTTTTGAACACATACACGTTCACTCGTCTAACTTCACGACATCTTTTTTTGTATTTATCATTTAGGTCCGCATTGATGTCGCGCATACACACGCGCGCGCGCGCGCGCGCATTAAAAACATTCACGCGCTATTCCCCGTTATCTATTAAGTAAACGTTAAATCTATTAAGTAAATGTTAAATAACTTTTTAATGTAAAGAGGTAAGATAAGTAAATCATAATTCGGTATGCTAATATAAATCTCAAATTAAATAATAAGAATTACTAGTTATGGACTCTCGAGATTAAAATAATGTAATAATATTAGGCAAATGAAAGTTCGGTGCGGTAGTGAGTCATAACGACGTCTCTGACGCCGACGCAGGTCACAGCTACAATGTTACCTCGTTAAAATTTGTAAAATTGACATGGAAACTTGCTTAATTTTGTTAATTGTTACTTCACGTTCCTGTTCTTAAGGCATTTAATATTCTACTGTAAACATTATCAGTTTTGGACCATAGTGAAGCATATGCAACCGATTAGGGACCTGTTTGATACTTGAAAAGGGTGGAAACTTTATTATATTCCTTTTTCTCTTCATTGCTTTCGCTGAGGATAACCCCAAAAAATGGTTGAAACGTTCAAGTGAACAACAGATCAAAAATATAATTTATGTATACATATAATCAAAGATTGTGCATTAAGTACCGCACCAAACTCTCATTTGTTTAATTTCTTACATTATTAAAATTAAACAATTATTCATTTAGTATGTTAATACTTTGTTATGTTGCGACACATTCTTAAACAATTAATGTAACGTACAAAATTAATATATATAAATTAATAAATTTTGCCTAACATTAAAAATTATGTAATATATAAGAAACATGTACAATAAATTTTTGTATTTGTCTTGAAACCCGCATAAAATAGTGACTAATTTCTGCATACAATTTGTTACGTGCAGAGAACTTCACTTCAATTCTTTTCTTTCGTGACCATGAACTATTCTTTTTGCGTAATTAGAGAATAAATAATTTTTTTTTATTAGACAGCAAATCAAATACTGATAATTATAATCAAAATAATTAAAATTCAATTTTTCCAGTTGACAAATTTAACTGATAAAGCTCAGAGTTAGGCAAGTCGCAAGGTCAGAAAGTCAATCGTTGCCCAATAAATCTCTTACAGAAAATCTCTATTAGTATTATATCTTTATTAGTATTTGACGTTACTCCCGCGCATCCGAACCTAGATAGGACTAATTAAAATTTCCACCAATCGAATTCCTCCAAGTATTCAATTCCTAGAAGACGCTAGGGCAATGATCGACTGCCAAAAACAAAGAAGGACATATCATCCTCGTGAGTATAAATATGAGCCCTCCGGGAGCCTAATTATAATTCGATCAATCGACAGACTACGATATTGAAAAATGCGAAGTTCTCACATTGGTGAATCGGAAGTGCCGAATTCGTTCCATCAACACCATTTTCCTGGAGATTGTCCAGAATCTTCTACGAGAGGCGCTCGGACATCAACTTGAATTACAGCGAAGACTTCCATCGTTTTTCTTTAAGTCAACTTCATCCAGTCCAGTAAGAAACAATTTTTCTGTTATAATTTAATCCAAATTATTTGATCATTTATATTTATTTGCTCCTTTTCTCTCTTTACTTAATCTCTTTCTTTCCCAGTGGAAGTTCCTAAACCCATGTCCCAGCTTTCCCAGCTAATTTCTTCTTCTTCATGTGTTTACTTGAAATGGTAAAACGCTTTGAATAATTTATATCTCTTTCTTCCGCGATTACTTGAAGCAGTAAAATGTTTCAAGTAATTCACATCGTTTTCTTCCGCGATTACTTGAAGCGGTAAAACGCTTCGAGTAATTTACCTCTCTTCTTTTTCCCGTGATTACTTGAAGCGGTAAAACGCTTTGAGTAATTAGTATCTCTCTCTCTCTCTCTCTCTTTCCGTGATTACTCGAAACGATACTTTGGATAATTCATGTCTCCCCATTTTTTTTTCGGCCATATTCAATTCCTTCCCCTGTGTGAATATTCCATATCTATCTCAATATCATGATCTTTAAATAAAAGAAAATTTTAACATAGATGGTCAAACACAATCGGTATCGCGCAAGCCGTAGGAAAAAAAGCAAAAATTGAGGCTCTACAAGCACAAAAGATATCAATTATCACGAAAGTCTAGTCAAGAACTTTTATAACCGAGGAAATCGATAACTCCGGAGGAACTTCTTCTTGCACGAGAAATATTAAATCCTCCACTAACATTACGTAGTAGACTCAACCGAATCGGACCATACTCTTACCACCAAACCTCCAATTCCTCCAAACCGTCCTATAAATTCGAATTTTTTCCCCTTCCTATTCACCAACTCTCCAAAACTTCCAAAATCCAGCAACCCGAATTTCCTTCCCACTATTATTCCCCTGTCTCTTTAGAAGATAACTACACTGTGGAATTTTTACATCTTTAGAAAAAGTAATTCAATCCACGTATCCCACTTTCCCGTAACTTCGCCTAAGCACACAGATATCTACACTGCACTAAAATTGTAAAAAACAAACACCAACGCAAATGAATCTATTATTATTATAACCTATGTAAATACTTTCTCATAAATACATACATGTATAAATATATTAGTGTCTCAGACTACTCGTACAATCCTTTTATTTCGGAAACAGCATATTAGAAAAAAACGTTTCAGACAAAAGTTGTGAGGTTTGAATATTTTAAATAGAACCCTCTATTTTTCATTGCATATTCTTATGGCTACGGTCCATTTGGTGCTTCAAACGCCAAAGCATTTGTAACATCGATTAGCTGGTCCATTTGACGCTCTGAAACGCTCCCAATAGTTCTCATTATGTTATTCATACGTCATCACTTTCGCTCCCACTTCCGCTCCAGCTGCCTTATCTCAGAAGGTGGATTAGCGGGAGCATTCTAAGCATTTGGAGGAAAAGTATAAGTGTGAAAAATAAAGATAAAACATTGCACATTTTTAAGATGTGACAATTACAAACAATCACAGTTTCTAATTGAAGAAACAAATATTGTTTACGTTTTTGACTTAAATGATGAAGAATTTGCTCATGTTTCAGAAGGTAAATATTCTTTATCATTTGTTTTATGCTTCTGAATATATATGTCAAAGAGGGTTAGGAAACAATACAATTTATAGGATCTATATGCAAATAAATTTGTAAAATTTTTTGACAAATTAAAATATTCGTAAAAATAAGTTTCAACAACATTATTGATTTGAAATAATTTTGTTTTCAACAACTTTCTGTCTGTTCTAGTAGCAAATGAATACCAAGTGAAGAAGAAGTGGTAGAAGGTCGCTAGCTTTTGAATTAAAAAAGTGAATAACTCATTTTTGCATATTGAAGAAATTGTTCAATAGACAAACCATGCTGCATTATGAACAAATGATAATATCTGCTTGCCCCTTTTTTTAACACTTTTAAAACACTTTTGTTTTAAACAATTTTAAACTACTCTTAATTAAAACTGTTTAAAAACGCTGCAATTAAAATATGTGATTTGGAAAAGAAATTGTAAAAGAGAAACAAAAAATAATAAAAATAATAAAAATATGTATGTTGCAAACAATATTTTTATTTATTTATAATTTATATGTACCACTACTACATACAGACTATAAATATATAAATAATAAAATAAAATTCGTTAATCTTTTAACGGAATATAAACTATATTCAGTAGTAGTTTTTTCTACTTATAACTGTAAACATAAAAACTTTTAAAAAAGATCAAATTATACAGTCTCAGTTCTCAATATTCATGTGCAATTAGATTAGTGTTTTTGTTCAATGCCTTCAATGTTACTAATTTTGAAGCTTTTTCTGTGTCTAATCTATTTCTTAATTTTGTGGTGCACTAACCCAAAAGCTGAAAACAGTTTTTCTACGCCAGAAAAAGCAATTGCTGTATGGAGTTGTATTACTAAATCAAATGTAACAACATTGATATTATTTTTTAGCGCAAGCCACCATATTATTGACTTAACATTTTTAATCGCTTCCTCACAAAAAAAATAAATTTTAAACAGAGTTTTTGCTCGATAGTATAAAACGTCAGGCATGACTGTAGGATGGTATGAACCAATGTTACCCCTGATTTATCAACCCAATTTACCCGTAAGATCAATAAAATCGATCATGAATTCGCGTTCATTTTGGAAAATCACTCAGTGACTAATTTATTAATCGGCATCGATTTATTCTTCTTCCCAAAGATCCGTATAGGTCCGATCCCTGGTCAAAACGATTAAGTTTCTTGACCTAAAAAAGAGGAATGATGGATGTACTCTATCCAATTAAATAATAGCGTCCCATATCGGACGTTGACCCACATCTGATCTATTCTAAGTGCCTAAGTGCTTCTGACTTGTGGTACGCGTTTATAGAGCAATAATCACAAGAGAAGTGTCGGTTGCGTTCTTCCTTGGCTCTCTCCTAATTCCGTTCCATTGAAATAAAGGAATCCTGGGACGTAACAAATTAATCGGTTTGAAAGGAAAATCGGATTGGCTCAACTAATTTATTTGGAAACAGCACGTAGCCATCGATTCATGCGTGAATTACAATAAATACTACTTTTTTCTTTTTATTTGTATTAAAAAAATATGTTCAAATTTCAGAATTTTATAAATGATATTGTGCAATGATTTGTGAAACTAATTCTGTTTCATTTCTTGGTTTACAAAGAATTGAATTTTTATATATCGCAAGGGATATTTTTTTAATTTTAAAAAACTTTACTTTATTGGAACTTCTTAATAATATAACTTTCAATTTTTCACTAAAATATAATAAAATATTGAAATGTTACTTTTCATTTTTTTTTGGACAAGTAAAAAAATAATTGTAAAAATGGAAAAAATTCGAAATTTGTATTTTATAAAATAACTTTAAATTAATAGAATATCATTTATTACGATATTTATATTTATCACATTGTTTTATATTATTCTATTCCATTATTTAATTTTATTAAATATTATTAATCTTTAAATTTTATACACATTATTAATCTTTTATTAATTTTTTACAATGAGCGTAATTGATGCTCATCGTGTTGTACATACTTAAAAACATCGACGGATGCTAATCTTCAGAAATTCATTCCAATAAACATTTTCAATTCAAAATAATTTAATCTATCATTAATAGATTAAATTACTTAGAGTTTTTTATCATGGATTAATTAATCTTGTCCTATAAAATATTTCGATAAGAGGAGGGTCCTATTAGTGCACAACGGAATAGCACATATTCACTCTTATCGAGTAATTTTTTTACCTAGTAATTTTTTACTGCTTTACCAATGAGAATATTTTATTTTAAATTGGCCAATTAGCGATCAGAATCTTCCCTCGATAAATAACATTATACTTTAATACTATAGAAATCAAAACCTTAAATGATCTAGCTGGATCTTAAATACTTGTATGATTCTTGCATGAATTTATATACAACGTATGTAGTCCCCAGAAACGCGCGTCGAAATGATTTTTTGGTCTTTGAAAACGCTACTTCTATTAAACTACCGCAGTATTATCACGAATTAAATTGACTAGCAATTTAACAAATTGCAGCGGTGTAAAAAATATTTTTTACCTGCTATAGTCTTGCTAATTTGTTCCTGCTTCCGCTGCTTGACGCTTGCGATTGAATGCATCTTATTACATCGCAGTCAACACAGTGGTAAAAATTTAATCCAGCTAGTAAATTAGCAAGAAAACATGCGTTTGCAAGTAATTCAGCCACAGAAAACAGATCTTATGACTATGTTTACATAGAGTTTCTAGAAAAACAGTGTCTGGCCATATCTTCAAAATGTCAGATAAAAATGATGAAGATATATTCTTAATGCTTGCACTTTGCACTTTCGTACTTAAAAGTTAGTTCCACTACGAGCGTGAACCGAGACAGATATGTTTGTCTTATCTCGGCTTGGATGTTGCCCCAATTTTTGTTAAGTCTGCCGGGCTTTTTTATTTTGATTTCACATTTCGTTTTTATTACTTTCTCACCAGCGCCCTTTTCAATGTAATTTTATACACTTTTTTATGAATAAAATGCAAAATGTAAGTTGTTCTAAAATTAAAAATTGCCATGATTTATTATTAAAAATAAGAAAACGATTTATTATGTTTAGAATACGTATTTCTTTTGAGCTCAAATATTTAAAAATGTTTGAGAAGAAATAAATGTATAACAAAAGATTTTTGCTAGTTAACAAAGAGTTAATTTTAACTTGTCTTTTTTCACAAAATAAAAAATTTTCTTTATTTTAATTAATAATGTCCTTTAATTACACAGATAACTTGAAATTTCTTTCAAATTCGAACTTTTGAATTAAAATATGTATATCTATCACGACGGCTGAATAACAATGTTAACGCAATGGATAGCAACGAATCGGCGAATTTTCTACGGAGTAGCAAAAATCTAACGAAGCTAAGCTTCTCGGAGGCGATTGACTAAGCGAGCAATGGCTGAATTCAGCGTTTTATACATTCGGCCAAACAAAGGAGCCCTTAGTCCATCGCCAATAAAATTTCGCAAAATTTTTGGACATCGCACATGATTGATGATCCAAAGGTTCGATTTCGAGAAAACGTGCTCTTGCCATGCACGTCTAAAATTGCAAGTAAATGGCATTCGAGCACGTAACGCCAATTGTGTCACAAGACACGCGGGCGCCCCAATTATCATTAGATTAGAGCACTGTTATAACTGAACGTTGTTGCGTGTGTACAACATAAATTTTGTTTATTAACCTTAAACAATCAAATTTTGATTTTCAGATAAATAAAGAAGAACTTTCAGTTCATTGGCAATTTCTAAAAAATTCGAGAACTTATATTATACACATGCTATGTAATTAATCATGCGATTTATAGCGGGCGATCTCAAATATTCCCGCCTGCCTCGTCATACTGTAACAAAATTATTGAAAGCGATCGGTGATTTCGTAGATGTCGCTAGAACAATGCATGATTGACGAGATCGATCGCGGCGCCTTAGATGGAGCAGATAGTAATTTCGTATACAATACAAGTGTGTTCTTTTAAACATCGGATACAGCAGTTCTTGCAATAATTCGTTTAGCACGACTGCGCAGTCGACTACAATGCAGCTTTTCTTTTAGTAAATGCACAATGGATATGCAGATGATTGTAATTACCTGCGCGGCCGTTTCGAATCTGCGTGATCGTAAAATCTATATTTTCGTTGATTAATAGTCCGTATTCATAGTCAGGCGTTATATTTAAGGAAGCCTTAAGTACAAGGTCTGACTATGAATACGGGCATAAATCCTTAAGGAGATGCTGGATCGATGGCCGAACTTGATTGAAGTTGATAGTACAGATTTTTTAAATTCTAAATTCGATAATAGTGACATCTTTCATTCATTTCTTATACTTATTATATTGGGTCATCTAAAAAGTATCCGCAGTTTTTTGTCACTAGATGTGTGTTGATGGTCATATATCTAGTGACAAAGTACTGCGGATACTTTTTAGATGACCCATATATCGTTGTGTCTCGTTCAAACGCATTCATCTGTTTTTATCTAACATATTGCAACGCCATCTCTTAAAAGAACACTACTAACCTACTGCTAGATACAATTATTGTTTTGTTTACTATTCCGAGTCTTCGCTCAGCGTTCGTATACACGTCATTTGCAGATCGATATAAATCTTCCTGTTAAAGCTTTTAATCTTAGTTTCATAAACTCAGTATTGTTTGTATACATCATGTGTTGAGTGGTGCACTATCGTGTGGTTCATGTAAGCTACAAAACTTTTGTATTAAAAGAACATCTACATCAGATGACAACTTTACGAGTTGAAAAAAATGTAAGTTTTTAACTTTTTTTCTGATTTTGGTCTAAAATTTATTGCAACACTTTCAAATTTTGCGTCTACTTTAATCCTGTAAAAGCATTTTTTGATTCCATTCAGTAAATTCGGAAACTTATATCGATCTGCGAAATCCCGACAATTTGGCCACTCCAGCCCCTTAATTATAATCGATAAAATGTTACATAGCACATCAATTATAGTATCCATTTAACTTTTTTACAATTTTTCTTTAATTTTAAATCTTGCATGTTTTGAGAATATGCGCATATGAGCGCACAACTCCGTTCTCTCAAATCAGTTGCGCAATCGGCAGATTCGCTGCGCAGCGGCTATTAAATCTAATACCTAAAAAAACACATCCTACATTATCGCATGTTTCTATGCCTGCTTTTACAATTCATGTTGTGTTATTTCCAGGTTAGAAAACTATATTTTCAATTATTAATCATTGTACAGAAATAAGATACGCGTTGGTGTTGAGTGAATACAATCTTGTATAACCGTGAAGTAAAGTGAACTGAAATAAATTCAAGAAGAGCGGAGACACGAAAACTATACGCGAAAACTACTGATTCTTTCTTGATTATATGCCACCGAGCTTTGTGCGATAAGTAGGACAACAGAAGTTAGAAGACGATTATATATAGATTAACATGAATGCTTAACAATAAGAAATAAAAGTAATGGTCGATTCAATAATTCTTATTATTTTTAATTTATATAAATACGTTATGAGTTGAGTAGCGATTTACAGTACAAATTGTTGTGCAATTTTCATCCTCATGCGTCCCCAGGTGGAGTGATCAAGGCAGAGTCTTTCGGCACACCAGTTTCACTATATCGGATGATGCAGTGCAGACGATTGTTATCTGGATCATTCCGTTCTCTCCAGGATGCAGCTTTATGATGCGGTCCAAGGGTTATTTGATTGGTGAAGTCGTCTCGAAGTGAGGCATAGCAAGCCAAGCTGAAGAGTTGCGACTGTCTTGAACCACTTCGAATGTAAGACTAAGGTATGCAGATATTCACATGACCACCTTTCTCAGAAATGATCACGCATTCTTTGTAGATATTGCCATCGCGATAGAGAACTTTCTGCCTTTTTCATCAGCGATGTCATCAGCTGGCTCAGGAACAGCCAGCAACAAAGCGCCAATAAGCAAGTGCGGAGTGAGCGCGAAAATGTCGTCGAAATCATCGGAGAGTGCTTGTAGAGACCGAGAATTCAGGCACGCTTCCTGAGTAAGATTTTTTCATAAGTGAGTGTGATATTGCCAATTACTCATCGAAGGTGATTTGGTACAGCAATCTCCCAAAGACATCAAAACCCAGTGTAGTGTGGATGATGAATTAAAATGCCATCGGATTCCTTCTATAATAGCAGCGTTTGCAATGACGGCCATTGGTGGATGCACGGAGAAGCTCTCTCAACTGTCTGTCAGCGCCAGTAAAATTCGTGCCATAATCTGAATAAATATCCGAGCATGGTCCTTTCCGTGAAATGAATCGGCGAAGTGCGGCCAGGAATGCATCCGCAGAATAATCAAAGGCGACCTCAAGATACGTAGCCTTGGAGCAAAGATACATGAAAATGGCGATGAATGCCTTGTGATCGATATCCCGTGCGTATAACTGTCGGACTAGCGTAACAATATCGATTTTAGAGAACGGGCGAATAGAAGTTATGCGTTCCCGACCCACAAAGATCACCCACTGGCAGCTGCAGAGTGACTCCTCTCCTCCGTGTGGTACCGAGTACACGTAACGCACAGATATATAATATTTCATAACGGCTCGTCCTCGAGGGATCCAAAATTGTAATCTCACCAAGCCTAGAGTGAGTTGCACTCCTCCATGAAGTATTCAGTAGTGATAAGATTCCACCAGCAAGCATGTGAGGTGTGATTGCGAAAGTATAATCATTGGGTGCCGTTTGTCAGGAGATAGAACAGCATGTTTCAAGTGATCTCCAATTCTTAGAACTCCGTGATCGTCAAGGAACGGATTTAATGCACGTAATTGACTTCGAGGTAATACTGTGCGATGGTTTCTGACAGAGGTGATCTCAGCGGAATAGTGTAATGCTTGGACCCATCACTTGGAGCCATCGAAAGAGAGCTTTGTTTAACTGATCAGTGTAAGGTCCGTGAGTGATATTTCCCTGGAATGCGACCAATACAGACATTACGCTGTGACTCTCTAAGAGCTAGTGAAGCAAGGAGAATCGAAGTAGGAATTCTGTAATGCAGTGGCAATATAGTGATGCGTTGTTCAGGTATTTTATCCAGAGGAACCTCCATCCATAATATCCATCCATAGTATCCGCTGGACCAAGTTAATGAATCCTTGCAAAGCCAAGAAGGGCCTGACCACCAAAATAGATAATGGACGAGCTCACTTGGCGTTATCCCCCGGAATGCGCAATCGACTGGATTCCTTTTCAGAAGCGTAACACCATTGAGCATTCAAAAGTAGCTCTTGGATTAGTGACATGCGATTGGTCACATAGATCTTCCACTGGGAGACGTATCTTTGAATCCAATGCAGCGTAACTTTGGAATGAGATCATAAAATAACAGAAGCTGTAAACAAACTTAAAACGGTGCGTGTGTGTACAATCAAGTTTGTTAACAAAGCGGCGACGCACAGTTTTTGTGGCAAAGAAACGGGATTGATTGGAGCGACCTTGCTGTTAGCAGGAACATCGCAACGCTATCCACACGGGTGAGAAGTAGACCACGGATATCCCCTCTCGGACGCATCGGCAAATCCCTGCAATTCCATTGCAAATCCTCGACACTGGTTCCCATCTATTAATTCGGAGAACGTTCAAGCTATGAGAATTCCTCCAGGAATCGCTGTTGGCAGGCATCTGCTGATGAAAGCGGAACGTCCCATTCTAATTGCTGCAACCAGGCAGACTGGATAAGAATCTTGGCGCGGATTACAGTGTTAGCCATCCGAGCGGATCAAACAGTCGCGCTTTTTTCGAGAGCATACTTCTCTTCGTGAAATCGGCAATAGCGCGAGACTAGATCGTGAACGCAAACTTGTTGTCGACTGGATGCCACTGCAGCTCTAGCATAGCACGGCTCTCATGCTCCCATGAATGCGAATCAGAGACAAGACAGTGTTCTGCAGGAATTCCAATAAGAATTTCAAGGCAATTGGCGGCTTCGGTTTGCACCGCGATTGCTTCGAGTTTAGTATACGTTCCGGTTACGATGTCATCGATGTAGCTGTCGCGTCGTAACATCGCGGAACCTAGCGGAAATCTGAATTCGATGACAGGCGAGTTGACAGAGTGAACGAATTATGAGAAACAGCGCCCGCAATAGCCTATATGTGACAGTGTTCAATCTGTACTTGTGAACCGATTCACTATCCAAACGACGCTACGCTGGTAGTCTCAGGCTTCAGGAAGTACGAAGATCTGATGGTAACAATAATATCTTCTCAATATCTGTCACGAATGCATCTTAGTGCCACCGCCAGCGCGTCAATACATCAGGAAGTATTGATAATAAATTAGCATCAATTAATAGCTAAAAATTTAAAGATTCGGACCTTATACACTGCGACCCGTTGAATAATACTCTGAGTTTGATTGTAGCACTTGATTCTTGGAGCACTCCGTGATGAGGTAAATAGCACTTCTCTTGTTCTTGTGCATTGGGTAACCTTGGCACGAGTTCCATATGATTTAAGTCTTGATACTCTTTCGGGAAATCACGATAGAACTTCCCGAATCAAGCATCATGTTCACATTTTTATTCCATAGCAGACAGCAATTGTTCGGCTGACTGACGGGTGTCACTGAGTGTCGCTGGCAACAAAACAAAGTAGATATAATATGTTGTCTACTATAATATGCTGGCAGCTGTGGGTTCGAGAAAAAAATCTCTTCACATGATTGCTCATTAGGTATTAAGGCGGCAGAAGCGGAAGGTTCCCTTTCTTGCTCTCAAAAGCGATATACAAACGCGGCCAGTTGATCTCTAGTGCACTGGAAGGAGCGGTATAGAATTACAGATTGATTTTCGGCACAATCCCTTGAGAAACTCCATTCGAGCAATGTGCACTAAGCAACGAGGATTTGCGGAGCATTCCTTCGAAGGCCTTCTTGCAAGATAATGGAGCACACTTTTGTACGAGCAGCAACTCAATGAGATCGGTAGCCATGAACTGTGAATCAGAGTTGGAGGCTCTTGATGTGGAGCCACGTAATATTGCATTTAACAGTCGTGCTCAATAAAAGGAAAGACGTGACAGGATAAAATGACAGCGTTGACCTGTGCTCTATTAATCCTTAATGTAAGATTGAGAGTCATCTTTCCGCGACTGGAGCCTGAATGAGAGTCGTCTATTTCGAAAATTGAGACTGCTGCTCGAGATCTTGATAGGCGCAAGCGTTGCACCAGCGCTTCAAAAATCAGTGAGACTTCCGATCCCTGATCAATTAACATCCTGACAGGATACGGGTCTCCGTGGCGATCGGTGACAGCGAGTCTAGCGATTGTTAGCAGAATCGCCTTACAGTTCTCGTCCAGGCGCACAGCGGATAGCGCGCTCACTTCGGCGGGTTTAAGAGTAGCATATACTTCGTGAAAAAGCAAGTCTGGCTTTGCACATGATGCACTCTTTAATTGATTGACACTTTGCGATCGTGTGAGAGCCGAGACAATTGTAGCTCAATCGGTGTTTCCGCGACGGTTTTTCAGTCAACTGCAGACTTTGCCTTGAATTGTTTACACATCATATTTATTCTTGCATAAAAAACATAGCTAGAGGCGTGCGTTTGACGACATGCGATTGTGCGGGTATCCGAAGACTTTGATGATTTTTATGCAGATTGGTGGAGTCATTCGTGTGAGATTCCCACTCGAGGTGAGTTTTCGGGTCAAAGAGCTTGATGATGAGGTGATTAAAGAGATCAAAGCCGTGAGAATTAATTGTAATCTTTCAATGCTTTCTTGAATGTTTACAGCACTGATGGCTGCATTAGAAATGCGGCTGAGCTCTTCGGCTGTATTATTTTTCATCTTTGGCACGGCGGTAAACGTGCAAAAATTAGAGCGTGATAATCCTTTTTATTTTCGTAGTATTTGCACAGCAATGCCCACGTACGCAGATAGTTATCTTCAGTCATAGCTAACGGGCGTACTAATGTTCTAGCAGGACCTTCCAAACAATTCTTCAAGTAGTCGAAGACTTCTCCACGAGATGAAAAGATTATTCCTGATGATGGACACAAAGATGTCTCGAAATGACGGCCAGTCTTCGAACGCGCTAGAGAACGATCAAATTTCAAGACGCGATAGTGATGATTTGGTGGAAACATCGTTTACCGATTCATTCCGAATGCTCACTTTTGAACTTCGTCACCTAATTGTTTAACAGCACAAACGTATTTTCGGCGGAATCAAATTGAGTCGTACTGTATTCACTTTTATCAAAGAATTCTTTATATTGTGCTCGGATAAGCTTGTGTTGTTTTTCAAATTTAGTCCACAACTGATCGAGAAGAGTCAAGCAAGTTTCGACAGCATGGAGAGTGATATTAGCTGCTCATCTCCTTCAAATTTGACATCAATCTGGTATGCGATCGTGGATATTACTTTGGACAATTAACAAGGTATTTATGGTCCACATAACTCACTCATATGTTTTTCTTTGTTCTTATAGTCGTCAAGTGCACTGAACACGACGGATGCACTTCCGTACTCGCGACAACCGGCAAGAATCCGACTCGAAGAACCAGCAATGTTTGAGAAGAGATAAGTGAGCGACAAGAGATTTTTACTAGTTAACAAGGAGTCAATTTTAACTTGTCTTTTTTCACAAAACAAAGAATTTTCTTTATTTTAACCTTTAAATGCCACTGAGGCAAGTCGAAAAGACCTCAAGACTTTTTTAATCGTATGTATACTATCTTAGGAATACAATCTTAAATTTTTTGCGAAAAATATTAAAAATTAAGAAAAATACAGTTTATTTGTTTAAAAAGAATATGTTTTAAAATCTCTAGGAATAGTAGTACACATTTTCGTGCTGAGGTACAATTAAGGTCATGTGATATCAGTGTGATTTTTTTTGACATGTGGCATTTAAGGGTTATCAATAACGTCCTTTGATTACATAGATAACTTGAAATTGCTTTCAGATCCGAAGCTTTAAATTAAAGTACAAATATCTATCACGACGATTGATTAATGTTAGCGCGATGGATAGCAACAAATCGGCGGATTTTCTACGGAGCGGTAAAAATCTAACGAAACTAAGCTTCTCAGAGGTGATTGACTAAACGAGCATAACGGCTGAATTCAGCGTTTTATACATTCGACCGAACAAAAGAGCCTTTAGTCCATCGCCAATGAAATTTCGCAAAATTTTTGGACATCGCACATTGATGATCCAAAGGTTCGATTTCGAGAAAACGTGTTCTTACCATGTGCGTCTAAAATTACAAGTGAATGATTGGCGTTCGAACACGTAACGCCGATTGTGTCACAAGGACACGCGAACGCCTCATTATCGTTAGATTAGAGCGCCGTTATAACTGAACGTTTTTGCGTGTGTACAACATGAATTTTGTTTATTAATCTTATTAAAAAATCAAATTTTAATTTTTAGATAAATAAAGAAGAATTTTCAGTTTATTGGCAATTTCTAGAAAATCCGAGAACTCATATTATACACATGCTATTGTAATTAATCACGATGTAACTTATAGCGGCCGATCTTAAATAAAAAAACATTGAATAACTCCGATATACAGGGTGTAACTGAAATAACGCCCACTAATTATGTGGTGATTTTCCTAATAAAAAACTGAGACGAAAAATCCTCTATTATTTTGCAATTTTATTACACCCTGTATGTACGCATATAACAAAAACTTTATTTATTAAGTATTATTTATTATTTTTGAGGTAAACAAACTATATCAGTAAAAACTTTGTACTGTCTACTACTATGAAAAAAATATTAGAAATCCGAAATACTTATTTTTCGTATTAAAAAAGAAACTTTTTAAAACCCTTGCATTTTCGCTATATATCCCATAGAGATGAGATATAGGGCTATTCATAAGGAGAGGAAGCGGAGGTATGTACAACTCATGAAAAAATTACAAATAATGCTTATATAATAAATAAGAGGTTAAATAATACAATAATTTATAAAATATGTTTACAAAGTTTTAGTAAGAAATAAAAATGATAAATATGTATTTGAAATAATAGATAATAATTACAATCTTCCTACATATATTACTAAGTATTATTACATGAGGTACATATTTCATGTAATGCGTTTATTGCATTTAGCGCACTGAATCCAATCTGTGCACTTCATGTTTTGAGCATTAATCTCACTCATTAAAAATCCCAACCATCCCAAACAAGAAGCAAAGAAAACAAGAGCAAAACACTTGTTGTATTTGGTTATACAATATGCTTTACTATTCCTCTACACTTATGTATCACGAAATAACCACTAAGCCTTTTATACGCCCTACAGTAATCATTTTATGTAGATTATAATTAGGGCGTTACTTATTACAATGACAAATCGATTCAACTCAATAACTTCATAAACTTAATTCTTGTAGGAAAATTGTAATTATTATTTATTACTTAATATACATATTTATAATTTTTATTCCTTAATAAAACTTCATAAATAACTTTTATAAGTTTTATTATGTCATTTTACGTCTTATTCAGATGTATTATTTGTAAATTTTTTATGAGCCGTACATACCCCCTTTCCTATAAGTAGTGATCCTATAAGTAGTATGTCCCACTCCTATGGGATATACGGTAAAAATACAAGATTTCAAAAAGTTCATTCTTTAATACGAAGAATAATATTTCGAATTTCTGATATTTTTTTCATAGTAGTAGACAGTACAAAATTTTATTGATATAATTCGTTTACTTTAACGTAGTAAATAATACATAATAAATTAAGTTTTTAATAGATGCGGCGTATATATCGGAGTTACTCTATAATATGGAATACAATATTAATAAATAATGTTTTCCGTTATTTCATGTCTACAAGTTTTTCAATAAACGCCATTTCCTTACATTATGATTCGTGCTGCCATAGTGAGGACAAGCTAACCTGAGCCGTTTGAAAACACGGGATAACCAGACTCTGTTCTTTTAGGGACTCTATGTTTAAACGGCTCGATTTTCGACGAAGTTATAACACCAATATTATAACCTTGCCAATCATAACTACTTTTCTGAAAAATGGAATGACTATGATTGGCCAGTTTTATAACATTATTGTTATAATTTCAGCATAAATCGAAACCATGCATAAATTGTTACCATGTAAACGTAGTTAGTATTACATCGGTCGTACAGACTCTACAAAGTAAAATACGTAACTTTTCTCAGTTAGCTACTGTGCGAAACAAGTAGTGTGCCGATAAATACAAAAATTGTAATTGAGCTACGAATTATATTTATTCAAAATTTTCACATATGATTCTTTTCTTTTGTGGAAAATTTGCCATGAACTATTTTTTTGCATAATTAAAAAATAAATAATTTTTTTTATTACACAGCAAATCAAAGACTAATTATTATAATCAAAATAATTAAAATTCAATTTTCCAGTTGACAAATTTAACTGATAAGACCCAGAGTAGTCAAGTCGCAGGGCCAAAAGGTCAATCGTTGCCCTATTAAGTCTCTTGTAGAAAATCTTTGTTTTATCAGTATTTGACGTTGCTCGCGCATATCCGGACCTAGATAAGTTTAATTAATCTGTCTAATCAGATTCCTCCACGTATCCAATTCCTAGAAGACGCTAAGTCAATAACCAACTGCCAAAAACAAAGAAGGATATATCGTCCTCGCAAGTATAAATACGAATCCTCCGCGAGCTTAATTGTCATTACAATTTGATCAATCGACGGGCTAAGTTATTATAAAGTGTGGAGTTCTCGGGATAATGTAATTCGGAAATCGCCTAGTTTATTTCTTAAAGATCCTCCAGACTAGTTCGAGAGGTCCCTAGACATCATTAAACCATCATCGAGGACTCCCGTCGTTTTGTCAATTGCATCCAACGAAATAGTAAGAAACATTTTTTCTGTTCAAAATTATTCGATCATCAATATTCTCTTGTTCTTTTATTTCTCCTCAATTTCTTTCTTTTTTCTAGAGGTTCTTAACCCACTATTACCCCAGCCCACCTCTTCTTTCTGTCGAATTACTTAAGCAATAAAACGCTTCAAGTAATTCACCTCTTTTTCTCTACTCAGAATTATTTAAGGAGATTGTAAGATAAATGCAATACGTTAAAAATTACTTGACAGTTGAAAAACGACAGATTATTCTAAATTGTATTTAAAAGTAATACAAAAAATTAGAGACAATTGACCATTTGGATCAAAATTTATTTTAATAAAAAGTAATATTTTTTAAATTTGTATTCTAATAGAAATATATAAAAATGTATTATAAAATAATGATAAAAATCAATTTTTTTATGTAAATACTTTATGAATTCAAAAATATTTATGTAAAGTTATGTTACGTCCTACAGACGCCACGATTTTTTTTTTCTTTCTTCACCGCGACAATGGTTGGCGTCTACGAGACTCGAGCGGCGCCTTCTGATAACGCATTGACAGAATTGAAAAGGGGACCGGACAGGCGCCGCTAAAACTCGTAAATGTCGATTAACCTGGAAAAAATAATAACCTTAATGTAGGCTCGAAAAGAGACAAGATTGCAAAGACATTATAAATGTATCGAAGTCACGCAATAGTAAAAATCTAGGTTTTATCATCCGAGACTGACTAATAATTTCATTTTAGAAAACAGGAGCCACGTTGCACTTAAAAAATCGTAAAACGCATAGGATAATTTCCCACGGGAGCGTTATCTAAAATCAGACAATGATAGCCCTGCACGCAAACCTATTTGTCACGGTAACCATTTGTTTACCTAGCCATATTTTCCGCGAGAATTCGTCATCCGTCTCATCCAAGTTGCGAAACGCTCGAATGTCTCACTCGCTTTCTCTTCCTCTTCCTCTTCCTCCTCCTCCTCTTCATCTACTTTCGCGCTTGGAGGCAAACGCTGCGTCATCGTCGCGCGACTGTCTCTTTATCGCGCGCACACTGGGGCTGTCAACGATCTGTCGCAGCAGTTTAATAGACTTAAAATATCTGTCCAATGCCATGTCCTCGATTCTACTGGTTTTCAGAGCACGATGTTTCTTGCGGATCGACTCGCTCGTCTTCTCGACCTCCTTCGCGATTTTTCCACGCTCGCGCACATCAGCCATGTTCGTCTGTGGCGAAGTATCGACAACGACTAGTCACATTACAGTATCGCGAACTCGTTAAATCCCTTTCTATATCTCCCGACTTTAAGCGCACTATCCTTGTCTATTACTAAAAATCCATATTTTTTTGACAACAGTCACGGCACGTACGACATGTCGGTGTTCACGTGATCGTTTGTAAACGTGTTTCAAGTTGGTACAATTTTGTTTGAACAGAATCAGCAGATTCGCGTTGTCGCGTATGAAATGTTTAGGTATCCTCGCGTACGTCTGACAGAGATAGAAGCAGTCAACGTTCGCGTGGCGACCTATCGAAAAATATGTATATATTCTCTCACTGCATCCTACTTGTCGCATGTCACGTCATCAAAGATAAAAATAGAATTTGGGCGCGCCTCGTTCGGTAGAACGATGTTGCTGTTGTTGGAAAACGTAAAGTAGCCGATTTCATCGATAGATGTAAATAAATTTTCGAGATATCGATACTTTGGCTGTTGCAGTGATTTCGAGTAGACGTACACGTTCTCGAAACGTACGCCATTTGGACTCTCGAGCAAACTTATGAGAACGTTGGTTTTATCACAATTCGACGGGCCGCAAATGATCGCGCGTATAGTACTCGGCAGCATTTCGCCGTGCTTGCGCTTCTTCGCACTGCCTCCCATCATTTGCGATTTCACGTCACAGTTTGTGACACGTATCGTCAGCGATTGCAGCACGAATTTCATGCTCACACTAAAGATTACGCGCTCTCAAACGATTATTTAAAGGTGCGCTAACCCGCGAATCGCGCAATAGCAAAATGTATCTCGCGCTGTGTCATCCTTCCGATATTCGAGATTTGAGCGCCGAGTTACAATATATATCGAAGGTCGTACTCTTACGGTGAATACATCGAACACGTCTGGGACAAGTTTCCGGAACACGTGAAGGCAGATTCGGAGGTTCGAACTTATCGTCGCTGCGACGAACACTACAATCAGCGTGGCAGCGGATGCATATCGACGGCTCTACACCGAAGATAAAGGATTGTAGCGAATGTCGGCGTCGCGCAGTCTGCTAAATCGAGCGATAAACGCGCTTCCTTTCGAGTTACATATTCTGGGTTATCAGTTTTGCGGTCCGGGCACTCGACTTACGAAACGATTAACCAGAGGTGACGCGGGCATAAATCCGCTGGACGCGGCGTGCCGAGAACACGACATTACGTATTCTCGAAGCAACGATCTCACCGATAGACACACGGCGGACAAGGTACTCGCCGATAAAACGCTAGGACGCGTCGTCGCGAGAGATTCAACTCTGAGCGAGAGAGCCGCCGCAGCTGCCGTCTGGGCAGCGATGAAAGCCAAGACCAAGATCGGCATGGGCATGAAACCGAAGAAGAAAACGACGAAAAAAAGGCGACGAAAAAGCGGATACTTCCGACGGCGAAACGAGGCGGTGCGTTACCGTTTCTACCAATGTTGGGTGCACTCGGATCCTTGATCGGCGGAGCAGCCAGCGTGGCGAAAGCGGTAAACGATAGCAAAACCGCGCGACGTCAGCTCGAAGAGCTGCAACGTCACGATCGCGCGATGGAACAGGGTCGCGGACTGTATCTCGCTCCGTACAAATATGGACGCGGACTGTATCTCGGTCCATACAAACATGGACAGGGCGTAGCCGCAAAGAAAAAAAAAACGTCAAAAAGACGATAAAAATGCCGTCTGGCGCAACTATCAATGTACAATTGAACGAGCTCGCGAGACGTATGCGTGTACTATACTTTAGAGGCGTTTTCATGCGTAACGCGTTACCGACGAGCGGTGTGCGCCGAAACGAAAGCGGTATCGTGAATCTGAACGATGCGACGGGGCCTGGTACTCACTGGGTAGCGTACGCGAAGAGGAACAATCGCGTCATGTATTTTGACAGTTTTGGCAATCTTCGACCGCCTAAGGAACTGGTGCGATATTTCGAGAACGACGCTATGGTGATAGAGTACAATCGCACGTCTTATCAGACGTACGATCAGAGTTTCTGCGAACAGATGTGTCTGCGGTTTCTACAAACGGTAGACGCGCGTGAATTCAAAAAGCTCGACGAGGTGCTGTGAAATCTTAGTATTAGTCGAACACTTTTTTCCATCATGTCTTTGACGCTTACGCTGAGCGGAAAGAGCACCGTTCTCGCGGCGAATTACTTCCCCGCCATAGATTTGAGTGACGGAGATTACGAGCTCGGTTTGGTGATTTTTGAGACTTATCACACGATACCGAACGTGAACGAATCGAACAACAAATTTTATTTCACCAAAGACGACGTGGAAATTACAATTCCCGAGGGTTCGTACGAAGTGCGAGATATAAATGAATTTCTGAAACGCGCGATTTTACGAAAACGTGCGCACCGCGACGCACTTGAAACCGTTGATGTAGTGGGTGATGACAATAACAATAACACTAATGATGATGATGATGATAATGATGAGGGTGAAGAATACCCGATTACGCTCCGCGCAAACTACAACACGATGAAATGTGAGATTAGATGTGCGTACAGAATAAACTTTGACAAGTCCAACTGCATTGGATCGCTGCTGGGATTCTCGTCGAAGCGTATACTGCAGCCGCGAAGGTGGCACGAATCGGACGTGTCGATCAACATAATGAATGTAAACGTTATCCGCGTAGAGTGCAACGTGACCGCGGGTGCATACAGCAACGGCAAAAGCGTGCACACGATACATGAATTTTCGCCGAGCGTGGCGCCAGGATATAAGATATCGGAGAAGCCGACGCAAATCATTTACCTGCCGATCATCGCACGGAGCATTACAGATCTAACGATACGCATCGTCGATCAAAACGGACGATTGCTCGATTTTCGAGGAGAAGAGATCACCGTTAGATTGCACGTACGACGGCGACAGTAATAACGTGAGCGTGAAATGCTCGTGCTGAACGGAACGGAGCGTACGCAGAGAGATAACGTATCCTTTACAAGGTTGGTGACGCCACAGCTCGATAACACTCGCTCATCCAGCTGCATCAGGAAGAAGAAACTCAACGCGACGAACATTACATTTTTAAAGTCTTTGGGATTCACGGTGCGCAACATTTGAGATGACTGATATCTTAAACATTAAAGACGAGCCGATCTTCGACGATCGCATCGTCAAGATTGAGACTCACACGTACAACCTGTTCGCCAACACCACGTTTGGGTATAGCGACGAAATAAGAATACCCATACAGCAACAGGATCTGTATACACTGCCGTACGAAAGCTTTCTATATGTCGAGGGAAAACTGTCGAAGAACAAAGTGGTCCAGGGTGCTCATGTGACATTGGGAAATAATTGCGTCGCATTCATATTCGATGAGATTCGATATGAACTCAATGATGTAGAGATTAACCGTAGAAATGTGGGTATAACTAGCACGCTCAAAAACTATGTAACAGTGTCATCCGACAGAAGCGTGATTCTACGGAATGCCGGCTGGGATGCGCAGACTACTGCAGCCGGATATTTTAATTTCTGTGTATCGCTCTACGTACTGCTGGGATTTTGCGAAGATTACAAACGCGTGGTGATCAACGCTCGTCACGAGTTGATTTTAATACGAGCGCGCAACGACAACAATTGTCTGATGGGAGATCCGGCGGTAGAGCCAACGCTCGAATTATTCAAAGTACAGTGGCGAATGCCGCACGTGTTATTGAGCGAGATAAATAAGCTATCGATGCTGCGCGCTTTGGAGAGCGGACGATATCTGAGCATGGCTTTTCGTTCGTGAGATCTGTACGAATTTTCGCTCTTGCAGAGCATAACCAATCATTCGTGGGCCATCAAGACGGCTACTCAGCTCGAGAAGCCGCGCTACGTTATTTTCGCTATGCAAACAGGTCGAAAAAACGTCATGTCCGAGGATGTAAGTCGATTCGACGACTGCAAATTAACCAATGCGAAACTTTACCTGAATTCGGAATGTTATCCGTACGATGACTTGAATCTGGATTTTGACAAAAACAGATGTGCGATTCTGTACGACTTGTACGCGCGTTTCTGCAAGGGCTACTATGGATACGAGTATCTCGAGCCGAGTCTCACCTTTACAACTTTTTTACGTAATGGTCCATTCGTGATCATCAATTGCTCTCGACAGAACGAATCAGTCAAGAGTGGCACCGTGGAAGTGCGATTAGACTTTGAATGTAAAGAGGATGTACCCGCAAATACAACAGCCTATTGTCTCATCATACACGATCGCGTGGTTCAGTATAATCCATTGACCAATGTTGTGCGCAAAATCACCTAAGATGCACCTCTGACACGATATAAGATCTACGATACGTCGCAATCGACCGCAATCGACCGCAGTCTTCTCGACAACATGCTCGTGCCAACGTTCGTGGATCTGCAAGGATTCATCGTTAACAAGAAATTTATCGTGAAGGAAGTAGCGGTGTTGAAACAGGGGACCGTTCTCACGCATTACATTTTTATGAGTCCCATGCCATGGAAATTTTTGACAAGATCCGACAGGTCTTGCGCCTCCTGGTTGATTGCTTATCACCATGGATTGCAATGGAAAGACGGGACGATCCCGTACAACGAGGCGAAACGTCTAATTACGATGGCTGTATTTGAAGATGATGCTGTCGTGTATGTCAAGGGACGCGAGAAACGAACGTGGCTGCAGAACTTGCTTCTGGACGATGAGCGAGAACGCATGTACATCGAGGCCTTGGACGCAGTTTACGAAGACATGGAATCTTTATCTAATCTAGATGTTACTAATATTATACGATGTGGACAACATGTTAAGAATTGCGCGTTACAAAATGTATTGGAAATATATAACTGGTGGTTGCAAAAGAATTTTTTAAATAAAAATACTTTAACGTATTTATTAATGTATTTCTTTTTCCTTCCTTTGTAATGTATAAACGTATGTATAAAAGTATGTATAAACGTATGTACGTAGTACGTATGTATGTACATATGTATATATGTATATATGTATGTATGTATGTATGTATATATGTATGTATAAACGTATATACATATGTACGTATGTATAAATTCGTGACAAAGAAAAATACATAAAAAGATAAAACGTGTCGCGATGTGTCCGATCAGACAGTACATCTGACAATACATATATGCAATGTATACAGGCAGTATATTAGACTTTTTTTTCATTCAATCGTAAGCTTCAGTTACGAGCGTTAAGACATGGGAATAAAGGAATATATACGTCGAAAATCAATCGAGCGAAAGGGGTACTTTCCATTGTCGCCAAGTCCGCCAAGTCCACCGCCTTCGAAGGAAAAAGTGAGATATTGGGAATATCCTGGAGAAAAGGTGTCAAAGTCGCCAGCGTGCTCATCACCAACGTCATCGATGCCATCGAAATATAAATTATAAAGTATAAGCATTGATAAACTCGCGAACAAAAAAATAAAAAATAAAAAAACGTAGAAAGACTCGATAAAACGTGTTGCAACAGGTTCGCAATTCTTAGAAAAAGAGGGGAGAGTTATCCCCTCTTCGATTCTAGAAGTTATTTATATATATATCGCAATTTACGCGGGTGCAATTAGTCTTGCGATACTCGCTTGTACGAACGGTTGAAAAATGTACTATGCTGAAGACAGCAACGCATCGTACGAAACGAAGAAGAACTGCAGTAACATGTAAGTTTTAACATTCTATATGTAAAAGAAACGTTTTTTTTACATTATGTATATATACACAGCATGGAGTATCGCAAGATGCATTTATTGGGTAGACGTTACGATCTGACGACTACGGGCTGTAAATTTTTGGAAATTGGAATCAACGTTGGTCCACCGAGTTACGTGGAGATCGCCCTGGGAGATCATCGCGGACATGAATTGCTGCTGTCTCTCGAAACGTGGAAAGGTTTCTACGAGCAGCGATGGAATGTTTACAAGATGCTGCGAAACGAATATAAGGACAATTTTATAAGTGCTGGACCGTTAACCGTCAGCGTTTGCATGCTGAACGATGCTACGCTCGTACGTCTCAATTCGTCCGTACGCATGATGATGACCGAAACGACGCTACGACGTACGTTTGAGTTTGACGAATGTATCGATGTAACGTTCGAACGATTAACCCGACTCGTCGATACGGTTGATGTCAAGTATACGCGATTCTCCAATATCGCGTCCAAAAACGCTATACACAATAGCGATATTTTTAACAAACATTAGCTCGTCGATTGCGAGCTATTGGCTTTAGTTTTTAATACGTAAAAAAAAAAGAAATGATGTAATAATATGTGAATAAAAAATTTTTTTTTGTTCTTATCATTATATATATGTACTTTCTTTACTTCCCATCCGTCTATCCATCCATCCATCCATCCATCCATTCATCCTATATCTCGACGCGATATTCTATAGTGATAACTTTTCGTAATGGCACTTATGATCTAAATTGTTTTGTATACAACTGCCCCTCTATAGATCCTAGGCAGGCTCGCTTCTCAACGGCGAAGATCGATTCTCAACGTCAGTCTTTACTGAATTTGCATGCGAGTGAAAGTTTTAACGTGATAATATATAACGTGAGTGATTTCTTCCCCAAAGTGTAAAAGTATTCTACTATTTACGCTAAATAGTAGAATATGTTTATTAAGTGATAATATTGTGAATTTTTTTTTTAAATTTTTTTTGTCGATTTTTTTAAGATTATTTTTCAACTATGAGCAACTTGCAAGATTTAATTCGAATTAGATACGAGTATCCCATGGAAGGAGTAAGTTGTTTTTTTTTATCAAACATTTTAGTGATTTTTGCGCTTCATTTTAGTGATTTTGCATCTTTTTACTTTTCAGTACCTTATGGACAATGACCCGCAAGTCCGGCTACAATTACGGGACGAGGTGGGGGTGCAAATTATCCCCTCAGTAAGTATAACAAATAGATTTATTTTCTATTTTTTTTTCTTTTCCTTTTTAAATTCATTTTGTTCATTTTTCAGCCTGTACCTCGATCATTTATCCAGATCAGAGGCTTCATTAACATAGCCACTTGGCGAATAAGAAGAAATGAAAGAGAATGCAACCGGGAGAATCAAGTCGACATGTGGGAAGAAAGGGATTTCTTTCTAGCAGAATTATTTGGTCTCTGACCGTACGAGCCTGATCCGGAGTCGGAAGACTGGAATTGTAAGTATCATAAATTTATATATGTGAATTTCTCTTCTTATATGTTACATGCTAATGTAACGCTTTTGTTTTACAGAAACGACGGTTATCATTTTTTAATTTGGGGACGCGGCGGTGGCGGTGGCACTGGTGCCTGCGGCGGGGTGGTGGCGGTGGCGGTAGCGTCTGCGAGCCCGAAACGCACTATAACTTTTCGTGACGGCACTTATGATCTAAACTAATATGTGAATAAAAAAATTTTTTTTGTTCAATCATTATATATATATGTACTTTCTTTACTTCCCATCCGTCGATCCATCCATCCATCCATCCATCCATCCATCCATTCATCCTATATCTCGACGCGATATTCTATAGTGATAACTTTTCGTGACGGCACTTATGATCTAAAGTGTTTTGTATACAACTGCCCCTCTATAGATCCTAGGCAGACTCGCTTCTCAACGGCGAAGATCGATTCTCAACGTCAGTCTTTGCTGAATTTGCATGCGAGTGAAAGTTTTAACGTGATAATATATAACGTGAGTGATTTTTTCCCCAAAATGTAAAAGTATTCTACTATTTACGTTAAATAGTAGAATATGTTTATTAAGTGATAATATTGTGAATTTTTTTTTTAAATTTTTTTTGTCGATTTTTTTAAGATTATTTTTCAACGATGAGCAACTTGCAAGATTTAATTCGAATTAGATACGAGTATCCCATGGAAGGAGTAAGTTGTTTTTTTTTTATCAAACATTTTAGTGATTTTTGCGCTTCATTTTAGTGATTTTGCATCTTTTTACTTTTCAGTACCTTATGGTCGACAATGAGCCGCAAGTCCGGCTACAATTACGGGACGAGGTGGGGGTGCAAATTATCCCCTCAGTAAGTATAACAAATAGATTTATTTTCTATTTTTTTTCTTTTCCTTTTTAAATTCATTTTGTTCATTTTTCAGCCTGTATCTCGATCTTTTATCCAGATCGGAGGCTTCATTAACATAGCCACTTGGCGATTAAGAAGAAACGAAAGAGAATGCAACCGGGAGAATCAAGTCGACATGTGGGAAGAAAGGGATTTCTTTCTAGCAGAATTATTTGGTCTTCGACCGTACGAGCCTGATCCGGAGCCGGAAGACTGGAATTGTAAGTATCATAAATTTATATATGTGAATTTCTCTTATATGTAAACATGCTAATGTAACGCTTTTGTTTTACAGAAACGACGGCTATCATTTTTTAATTTAGGGACGCGGCGGTGGTGGTGGCACTGGTGCCTGCGGCGGGGTGGTGGCGGTGGCGGCAGCGTCTGCGGGCCCGAAACGCACTATAACTTTTCGTGACGGCACTTATGATCTAAAGTAATATGTGAATAAAAAAATTTTTTTTGTTCATATCATTATATATATATATATATATATATATGTACTTTCTTTACTTCCCATCCGTCTATCCATCCATCCATCCATCCATCCATTCATCCTATATCTTGACGCGATATTCTATAGTGATAACTTTTCGTGACGGCACTTATGATCTAAAGTGTTTTGTATACAACTGCCCCTCTATAGATCCTAGGCAGGCTCGCTTCTCAACGGCGAAGATCGATTCTCAACGTTAGTCTTTGTCCTG
This sequence comes from Acromyrmex echinatior, assembly GCF_024713525.1. Classification (NCBI taxonomy): domain Eukaryota; kingdom Metazoa; phylum Arthropoda; class Insecta; order Hymenoptera; family Formicidae; genus Acromyrmex; species Acromyrmex echinatior. Next base: position 2,368,818 of record NC_141864.1, read on the forward strand.
CTTTGCCCGCGCGCAAGACGTGAGTGATATTTTTTTTCCCCAACGTGCAACAATATTCTACCATTTAGCGTTAATGATAGAATATTGTTGCACATTTTCTGTGATTAAGTGAAGTGATAATTTTTTTTATTGTGCAATAACATGCAAAAAGAACAAAAAGTTGAGGAGACTGCCTCCTCCTCCTCTTTCTTAGAGGAGATTCAGAATAATATAGTTGATCTCACTCAATTAAATGTGGATCAATTAAAAGTGTTCCATCGCCTCATCAAAATTTCCGAGGTGGATGATCTCAGGCATGTATGCATTAACAGAATTGCGTTCAAACACCTCATCGACAATCTCAATGAGGCTGTGAAGGAAAAAGAAATGGAAGAGGAAATAGAAGAAGAAACTAAAGAGGAAGTAGAAGAAACTAAAGAGGAGAGCGTCTCCTCCTCCTCCTCTTTCTCACAGGAGATTCAGAATGATGATATCATAATTGATCTCTCTCAGTTACGCGTAAATCAATTTGAAGTGTTCGATCGCATCCTCAAGATTGCCGATGAGGTGGACGATCTAAGGCATGTGCGCGTTAATATAATTGCGCTCAAACACCTCTTCGACAATCTCGATGAGGCTGCGGTCAAACAGCTCTTCGACAATCTCGATGAGGCTGTGGAGGAAGAGGAAGTGGAGGAAGAGGAAGTGGAGGAGGAGGACTAAGAATTCAGCGGAAAATATGGAGGAGGAGGAGGGAAAGAGGGTGTGGAGAAGATAAGAATATTTTTTATTATATAGTTTTTTCTTTCTTTTTTCTTTAATATTTCTTGTTTGCGTTATAATATTGCCATGCATTTAGGGAGTGGACTCCGCAGTGGCTGTTTGAAACGTATTTTTTTTTTAAGGATGGACGCGGGGTCTGCGGCGGCGGCGGAGGCGCTGGGGCCTGCGGCGGGGTGTGGGGTGACGGCGGCTCCCAACAATACATAACATTACAACATATGGCGATCACCATGGTATCATATCAATAAACACCGATAGCGCTGGGACTTTCCGCATCTCCCCCTCCCTTCCCCGCACCTACCAGTACTCCTCGCGCCTATGAGTTTCCCCTGCACCCCGCGCCCTCCTCAGAGGACCTGACTATTAGAACCCGCCTATTATTCCTACTTGCGTTACCTTTTATGCCAATGTTGGGCGCACTCGGATCCTTGATTGGCGGAGCGGCCAGCGTGGCGAAAGTGGTAAACGATAGCAAAGCCGCGCGACGTCAGCTCGAGCAGCTGCAACGTCACGACCGCGCGATGGAACAGGGCCGCGACCTGTATCTCGCTCCGCACAAATATGGACGCGGACTGTATCTCAGCCCCTATAAACGCGGACAGGGTGTAGCAGCGAAGAAAAGAAAAACGCCAAAGAGACGATAAAAATGCCCTCGGGTGCAACTACCAACGTGCAATTGGACGTGCTCGCGAGACGAATGCGCGTACCGTACTTTAGAGGTGTCTTCATGCGTAACGCTTTACCGACGAGCGGGGCGCGTCGAAACGAAAGCGGTATCGTGAATCTGGACGATGCGACCGGGCCTGGTACTCATTGGGTAGTGTACGCCAAGAGAAACAACCGCGTCGTATACTTTGATAGTTTCGGTCCGCCCAAGGAACTGGTGTGATATTTCGAGAACGGTGCTACGACGATAGAGTACAATCGTACGTCCTATCAGACGTACGATCAGAGCTTCTGCGGTCAAATGTGTCTGCGGTTTCTACATACGGTAGACGCGCGTGAATTTAAAAAGCTCGACGAGGTGCTGTAAAATCTCAGTATTAGTCGAACGCTTGTTCCGTCATGTCGCTGACACTTACGCTGAGCGGGAAGAGCACCATCCTTGCGGCGAACTACTTTCCCTCCATAGATTTGAGTGACGGCGATTACGAGCTCGGTCTGGTGATTTTTCAGACTTATCACACGATACCGAATGTAAACAAATCGAACAATAAATTTTATTTTGGCAAAGACGACGCAGAAATTACAATTCCTGAGGGTTCGTACGAAGTGCGAGACATAAATGAATTTTGAAACGTACAATTTTACGGAAACGTTCGCCCCCCGACGCACTTGAAACCGTTGACGTAGTGCGTGGTGATAATAACAACAACAACAACAACAACAACAATGACACTGATGATGATGATAATGATAATGGTGAGGGTGGAGAATACCCGATTACGCTTCGCGCAAATTACAACACGATTAAATGTGCATACAGAATAAACTTTGGCAAATCCAACAGCATTGGATCGCTGCTGGGATTCTCGTCGAAGCGTATACTGCGACCGCGAAGATGGCACGAATCGGACATGTCGATCAACATAATAAACGTAAACGTTATCCGCGTAGAGTGTAATGTGACCGCAGGCGCGTATAGCAACGGCAAAAGCGCACACGATACACGAATTTTCGCCGAGCGTGCCGCCAGGATATAAGATATCGGAGAGGCTGGCGCAAATCATTTACCTGCCGATCATTGCACGGATCATTACGGATCTAACGATACGCATCGTCGATCAGAACGGCTCGATTTCCGAGGAGAAAAGATGATATGTCGACGTTGAATTGCACGATGACAGTGATGACGTGAGCGTGAGATGCTCGTGCTGAACGGAACGGAGTGTACGCAGAGAGATGCCACATTCTTTACAAGGCCGGTGACGTCACAGCTCGACAATACTCGCTCATCCAACTGCATCAGGAAGAAGAAGAAACTTAGCGCGTCGAACGTTACATTTTTAAAGTCTTTGGGATTCGCAGTGCGCAACATTTAAGATGACTGATATCCTAAACATTAAAGACGAGCCGATCTTCGACGATCGCATCGTCAAGATTGAGACTCACACGTACAGCCCGTGCGTCAACACAATGTTTGGATACAGCGACGAAATAAGAATACAGCAACAGGATCTGTACACACTGCCGTATGAAAGCTTTCTATACATCGAGGGAAAACTGACGAAGAACAAAGTGGTCCAGGGTGCTCATGTGGCATTGGGAAATAATTACGTCGCGTTCATATTCGATGAGATTCGATATGAAGTCAATGATGTGGAGATTGACCGTAACAGAAATGTACGCATAACTAGCACGCTCAAGAACTATGTAACAGTGTCATCCGACAGAAGGGTGATTCTACGGAATGCTGGGATGCGCAGACTACTGCAACCAGATCCTTTAATTTCTGTTTACCGCTCTACGTACAGCTGGGTTTTTGAGAAGATTACAAACGCGTAGTGATCAACGCTCGTTACGATTGATTTTAATACGAGCGCGCAACGACAACAATTGTCTGACGGGAGATCCTGACGATAGAGCTCGAATTATTCAAAATACAATGGCGAATGTCGCACGTGTTATTGAGCGAGATAAATAAGCTCGATGCTGCGCGCTTTGGAGAGTGGACGATATCTGAGCATGATCTTTTCGCTCGTAGGATCTGTACGAGTTTCCGCTCTTGCAGAGCACAACCTAGCATTCGTGGGCTATCAAGACGGCTACTCAGCTCGAGAAGCCGCGCTACGTTATTTTAACAAACAGATCGAAAAAACGTCATGCCTAAGGATATAAGTCGATTCGACGACTGCAAATTAGCCAATGCGAAATTCTACTTGAATTCGGAACGTTCCGTATGACTTGAATCTGGATTTTGATAGAAACAGATGTGCGATTCTGTACGACTTGTACGCGCGTTTCTGCGCTCCTACGAATACGAGTATCTTGAGCCGAGTCTCACCTTTACAACATTTTTACGTAATGGTCCGTTCGTGATCATCGATTGCTCTGGACAGAACGAATCGGTCAGAGTGGCACTGTGGACGTGCGATTAGACTTTGAATGTAAAAAGAACGTACCCGCAAATACAACAGCCTATTGTCTCATTATACACGATCGCGTGGTTGAATATAATCCATTGACCAACGTTGTGCCCAAAATTACCTAAGTGCACCTCTGACACGGTATAAGATCTATGATAGGTCGCAATCGACCGCAATCGACCGCAGTTTTCTCGACAACATGCTCGTGCCAACGTTCGTGGATCTGCAAGGATTCATCGTTAACAAGAAATTTTTCGTGAAGGAAGTGGCAGTGTTGAAACAGGGGACCGTTCTCACACATTATATTTTTACGAGTTCCGTGCCATTGAAATTTTTGACAAGATCCGACAGGTCTCCGCTTCCTGATTGACTGTTTATCACTATGGATTGCGATGGAGGGATGGGATGGTCCCGTACAACGAGGCGAAACGCCTAATCACGGCAGCTGTATTTGAAGATGACGTTATCGTGTACGTTAAGGGACGCGAGAAACGAACGTGGCTGTGGAACTTGCTTTTGGACGATAAGCGAGAACGCATGTACATCGAGACCTTGGATGCAGTTTACGAAAACATGAAATCTTTAACTAATCTGTTACTAATCTGTTACTATGTGATGTGGACAACATGTTAAGAATTGCGCAATGTATTGAAAATATATAACTGAGGTTGCAAAAGAATTTTTTAAATAAAAATATGTTAATGTATTTATTACGTTTTTTTTTTCCCTTCCTTTGTAATACATGTACTCGTATATATGAACGTGTATGTATGAACGTATGTGTATGAACGTATATGTATGTACGTATGTACGCATGTATGTATATCCGAAAACATCAACGCTTCTGTTAAACGCGTCGCGACATGTCCGATCTGACAGTACATATATGCAATGTATATAGACAGTGTATTAGACTTTTTTCATTCAATAATAAGCTTCAGTTACGAGCGTCAAGACATGGATCGAATAAAAGAATATATACGCCGAAAATCAATCGAATGAAAGGAGTACCGTCCGATATCGCCAAGTTTGCCAAGTCCACCGCCATCAAAAGAAAAAGCGAGATATTGGGAATAAGATCCTTAGAAAAGGCATTTAAAGTCACCAACATCAATGTCATCGATGCTATCGAAATATAAATCATAAAGTATAAACATTGATAAACTCGCGAACAAAGAAAATACGTAGAAAGACGCAATAAAACATGTCGCGACATGTTCGCAATTCTTGGAAAGAGGGAGAGGGTTACTCCCTCTTCGATTCTAGAAGTTTTATCATATACATCGCAATTTACGCGGGTGCAATTAGTCTTGCGATACTCGCTTGTACGAACGGTAAAAAATGTACTTCGCTAAAGACAGCAACGCATCGTACGAAACAAAGGACTGCAGTAACATGTAAGTTTTAACATTCTATACACAAAAGAAACGTTTTTAACATTATGTATATACACAGCATGGAGCGAGGTGCGTTTATTGAGCAGACGTTACAATCTGACGACTACGGGCTACAAATTTTTGGAAATTGAAATCAACGTTGGTCCACCGAGTTACGTGAGATCACCCTGGAAGATCATCACGGACATAAACTGCCGCTGTCTCTCGATAAGCGTCAGCGTTTGCATGCCGAACGTTCATACGTCTCGATTCTTCGTCTATACGCATGATGATGACCGAAATGACGCTACGACGTATATTTAAGTTTGACAGATGTATCAATGTAACGTTTGAACGATTAGTCCAACTCGTCGATACGGTTGATGTCAAGTATACGCGATTCTCCAACATCGCGTTCGAAGACACAATACGCAATAGTGACATCTTTAACAAACATCAGCTCGTCGATTGCGAGCTATTGGCTTTAGTTTTTAATACGTACAAAAAAGAATCGATGTAATAATACGAATAAAAAATTTTTTTCATTCACATCACTATATATGTACTTTCTTTACTTCCCATCCATCCATCCATTCACCCTATACTTCGACGCGCTATAGCAATAACTTTTCTCGTGACATTTATGATCTAAAGTGTTTTATATACAACTGCCGCCTATAGATAAATCCTAGGCAGGCTCGCTGCGGCGAAAATCGATTCTCAACGTTAGACTTTGTCCTACTTTGTCCGCGCGCAAGACGTATTATAACGTGAGTGATATTTTTTTTTCCTAATGTGCAACAATATTCTATTTAGCGTTAATGGTAGAATATTGTTGCACATTTTATGTGATTAAATGAAGTGATAATTTTTTTTTTGCAGCTATAACATACAAAAAGAACTGCAAAAAGTTGAGGAGACTGTCTGCTCTTCGTCCTCCTCCTCTTTCTCGGTTCAGAGTGATATCATAATTGATCTCACTCAATTACATGTAGATCAAATAGGATTGTTCCATCGCCTCATCGAGATTGCCGATGAGGTAGACGACCTGACTCATACGCATTAACAGAAAAAATAATAAAAATACCTTAAAGAAAAAATTTTGAATTTTTTTTCTCTTTTTTAATGAATGCTGTACGTTACTCCTTTCATCTCTTATGAGCAGTCAAAGGCAAAAGAACCATTTTTATTTTAATATTAAATAACTCGGTAAAAAAAAATCCTACAGATGTCAATAAAAACGAAAAGTAAAGGTAAAAATTCAGCTTTTGAAAGCTGTGAATTGTATTTGTGTCCTACTTCTCATTCACGTAGGGTTGTCCTCTTTTCCCCGGACACCATCCTCTTTTTTATGACATGCGGGGACGTCCGAGGGGGTTTTCGAAAGGCGTCCGAGATAATCATGAGAGTTCGGGGTTTTATATAAAAAGGAAATATTTTTTGACTGGATGACAAAAAAAACTTTGGCGTGTAAGTGTAGTGTTGACATTAAAGATTGGCAGCCCTGCAGGTTGAGAATAAAATTTATCCGCATATAGTAAGAATGCCAGCTGCACACTAGCGCGATGTTCGTCGCGTTCACGCGACATACGATATTCAATAAGCATATAGCTTTAGAATGAGAACATCGGTAAAGCTGTACGTTCATTGGATATCGCGTGTCGCGCGCGACCGGCGCGATGAACATCGCGCTGATGTGGTATTAAACAATGCTGCAATCGTCTGTCGTCGGCGCCATCTAGCATTTCTGCGTGCCGGCACACAGCTCATTGCCAAATAAACACCGAGTCACCGTGCATATTTTGGTTAGGTTTTCTTATTTACGTTTTCACGGTTCTCTTCCAAATATTTCAGATTGCAGTTTCATTAATTTCACAGCATTGCTACGTATTTATACCTACCTATGCAGCAAAATAGTTTACATTAATTCGTACGAATTTTAATAAAAAAAGATAATAAATATAATTTACTTTTATAATTTACTTACTTTGCGTAACTTTTATTTCAGAAATAACAAGATGCCAAAGAGAAAATGTAAATTTAATACACAAAGAAAATATCCATTTTTGAAATGTGGACGTTCACATTGAAAAGTAGTGTGCACCTTATGTTCATCAAATTTTTCAGTCGCAAATAAAGGCACGTATATTGAGGTAACGCATATTGAGGAACATTTAATACAAAAAAGCAATGGGACGAAAATCAAGCTGGCACTTCAAAAATTGATACTTTTTTTTCAAAATCATCCGAAAATGAAAAAGTTCGCACACTTAAAGGAGCTATTGCATATCACACAATATATCATCATATGTCATTTATATCTCTTGACTGCACTATGAATTTGAATAAATTATTATTTCAAGATTCTCATATTGCCAAAACTGCTACTTGTAATAGAATTAAAGCCACTGCAATAATTAAAATGTATTATCTCCTCTAGCGAAACGTAAAATGATGAAAGAAATTGAAGAAGTGTCTTTTGTAAGTGTTTCAGTGCGATACCAGTAATCATGGATCAATAAAATTACTATCTATACTTATTCAATATTACGATGTTCATAATAGGGGTATTACAACAAAAATTCTAGAAATAACTGACGAAACTTCTGATACAATTACTGATGTAATTCAAAGTGAATTGGAAAAACATTTATTGTGATCTAAAATGTGTTGTTTAATAACTGTAACACAAATTTTTGTGATAAAAACAGAATAGGAAAAAAATAATGTTTACGCTAAATTAAAAAATAGGCTTCATAAAGAAATAATTGGCATTGGTTGTCGCATATTATTAACAACACAGTTCATAAAGGCTAATTGATGATAATTTTTCTATGGATATAGAATCTATTGTAATGAAAATTTTCAATTATTTTGCAATATTTACTGTAAGAACAGAAGCTTTGAAAGATTTGTGCCAACAATCTGAAATCGAATACTTTAAACTTTTATATCACTCAAAGACGAGATGGTTAAGTTTATATCCTGCTATTCAACGGTTATTAAAATTATTTGAACCATTGAAGCACTATTTCTTAAGTGTAGATAATCCATCAAAAGTGTTAAAAAATTTTTTCGAAAACACTTTCAATGAAGCTTTTTTGTTTGTAATACATTCAACTATGAACATAATGCATACGAATATTGAAAAACTGGAAAGAGTTGACAATTCTATTATCGAAGTAAGAAAAATTTTAAAAGAATTTGTTCTTAATTTGAATGAGCGAATTAACTAGAAATTCATGCCATTAAAAGTGAAAGAAATTCTGAATAAAATTGCAAATATTGGACAAAGTACTGAAGAATTCATCGCAGAAGTTCATAATTTTCATGTCACAATGAAAAATTACTTAGAATCGTGGATTGCATCTCTGGAAAAACTGAATGTTTTTGATTGGATGGATGTTAATGCTGAAAAATCATTACAATGGTCAGAATCACAGTAGAATTTTTACGTTTTTGTAACATAAAATGATTAATAATGATTAATGATAAAAAATATTTAATGCATTTCTTTGCTTTCAAAAATTTATAAAAGATGTATGTATTAAAAGTGTCAGCAATTGCAATAAGTTATGATGTCAGTAGTAAAAAAAGGCGGGTTCTAACCCAGGGGCTAGAGGGGAACGCGGGGTGCGGGGAAATACTCGTAGGCGCGGGGGATACCTAACGCAGGGGAAAGAGGGGGAAAGGTCTGGGCTCCTACACAATAAGGCCCCTTTTTTTTATTATCAAAATTTGACCATGTTTTTCTTTAAAAATGCATTGATAATAAAGGTTTGAATTTGACCATGACATATTTTTCTTTAAAAATGCATCGATAATAAAGGCTTGCATATTAGAGAAAGATAGAGCGCGCGTAACGTGCTATGAGTGAAGAAAGGATAGAAGAATTAATAGAGTACGAGTTTTTTTTGTACGATACAGTTTTTTCAATTTTTATGGTTTTTCCTGGCGCGTCGAGGCATATATACATATATATACTATCAGATCGGTGACATGTTGCCACGTTAATAGAAGCGCCAATGTTTTTCGGCTGCTAAACAAAAAACAAAAAAGAAAAAAAAACCAAAAGAAAACACAACTCTTCCACGTAAATGTGGAAGACAGGATGTGCAAATATTCACACAAAGGCGAGTACTCCAAGTCGAACGCACCCTTTTTTGTCATCGATTTTTCTTTTATTACTTGTGTTCTCTCATTTAGAAAATATTTACCTAAATTTTACGATCGACAATCTAAAAAATTAAAAGCTACGCTTTGTGATTCCTCATTTATTTTACCAAATTCCTATTGTTGATGCCCTTCAATTTGCTTTTACAAATTTGGAAATATGAGTCTTATTTTTTTATTTATACACGATCGGTTCAGTAAGTACAAAATCTAAATGTGGATCCTACGTAAATAGGATTTTTTCATGATATGTAACCTTTGTCGTAAATTTTGTTGTAGATCTGACGATTCTGAGGATCTATGTATCTATATTTTTTTGTTGTTTATGTTTCCAATATCGTTGGGAAGATTTTCTAATGGCACGTTTCTTGAATATTATCACTCACCGATCGGTGACCGTTCGAAAGCTCGAGTTTTATGTTCATGCTTTGTACTAACGATTGTTTTTTTCCTTCTTTTTGTTTTTTTTTTTGTTGAAATTTTCATGAAACGGAGAAATCTTGGAGTCCATTGGACGTAATGAAATATATAAAAGGGCATAAGTGCTCGATGTACCACAATGGTGTCCTGGAAGACCAAGGAATCAGTAGCTTCAGTTATTGACGATAAGCATAATATGGCTAACTATCATGCGAACATAGCCAACGCAGTCGAGTATGTTCGAAACGCAGATCCGGAACAGTTCGCACATATCAGAGAAGTGTTCGAAGTGCTCAAAGAAGTGAACTTCGAAGAATTAATGGATCAAGAAATCGATTCCGACGAAGAAACATTATCGGACGACGCTGGCTATACTAGCGATTTGAGCGAGCGTGATACAGATTATATACAAAGATTTGTGCCATCATCAGAAATCCATGCACTGAACAGCCGTACTAAACACTGTATAATCCATTGTTATTATACGACGACGACGGGTGGTGCTTTATATGTGCAGAATGCATGATCCGTTTGAATGAGACTGATATCGCAGGATTGTATCTCGTAAGGAAGCATGATATTGGACATATTATATATATTTATGCGCTAAGCGGTCAGTCTTGCACAAATTGCAGACTACCAACATACGTTATATTTCCGTGCAACAAGTACCCACAGTGCACACATTGAAAAAACTATTGCGAATAGTATTGTGAATGAATCACGTGCAAGTGCTCCGTAGAAGAGTGTGATCTAAAGACTGTAAAAAAAAAGACATGGAAAATCACGAGCGAGTGGTACGCGAATTGTTAGAACAGTGCGGCCAGGTCGCTACTCTGGTGGAATATTTCGCGTGGCTGCAACGATGCGACGAGTGCATCGAGCAGCTTGAAGAACTTTGTCGTGCCAAGCGTCCGCGTCTCGCCGTTGAACACAGACAATCCATGGTGGCGAGGATCGCGCGACTCGCGGGTGCAAAAGTGCAATTGGAGCAACGTTTCGTGCACATTGGTGGCGAGTACGCGAGTGACGAGTACGCGAATCGCGACGAAAAATCTCATCTGGCGAGAGATCGACGCGCGTTTGAAATCCGTATATCGACAGGTGCTGTGATAAACTCTAATCACATTGAGCCGCGACGGTTTTTGGAAGACGCGAAGGAAATAGTGTTCGAGCGTGTGCGAGACGCAGTAGAAAGACACGGTAGCGCAAAAGTGAATACTGCGTTCAATGGCGAGTTTGCGACGAAGGATAAACGTGCCAATAAGAGCATAATTACAAAGAACAGCGAGATATATCGTTGCACCGATATGCACGAGTGGTACGAGCGACGTCGTCGAGCCTATCCTAGCATCGCTCGAAGAATTCCGGAACGCGACAGTGGGTCGGCATTGTCGCGAATCCTCAATTTGATAGTGAATGTGAATAAGCATAATCCAATGCACGCGGGATGTCACATCGAAGTGCCACGAGAAATAATGACGAAACGGGCGGTGATCAGTGTTTATTCGGCGGACAATGCATGTTTCGCATGGTCGCCGCTCTGTACCCCACAGAAAGACATGTAAATCAGAAATCGTCGTATCCGCATTATACAACAGTACTAAATCTCGCAAACATTGAGTTTCCAATGACTTTAAAAGATATTTATAAATTCGAACGGTTGAACGCGGTGTCGATCAACGTGTACGGCATCGAGAATAAACAGGTCCTTCCTCTGCGACTCACCAATGAAAAGAAGGAGAAACACGTCAACATGCTGTACGTGCAAGATCCATGTAACGATGGTGTTGGACATTTTGCGTGGATAAAAAACCTATCCCGTGAGTTCGCAGATTAGTAGAAAAAAGAACAAGAAATTTTTCTGCGATCGGTAAATATACATGAAAAATTATTATAATTTTCCGCTCACTAATAAAATAATGGTAATAGTTATAATTTTTTTTCTTTTTTTCAGATGCTTGCACTACTTCAATACCAACGAAAAATTGCAGTCGCACGTAATGGACTACGAGAAGATGAACGACTTCGCTATCAGACTGCCGAGCGTGGACAAGTGGCTCGAATTTGAGAACCACTGCAATAAGCAGAGCGCCCCATTCATCGTCTACGCTGACTTGGAGTGCGTTCTACGGAAGATGGAACTTGAAAGGGAAAATGCATCGTCGCGCGCATTGTCGTCGTCGTCGTACACGCATCAACAGCACGAGATATATAGTATAGGATACTACGTGCGATGTTCGTACAACGACGCGTTATCGTTGTATCGGTTCCGTCGCGATGAAGATTGCATAACGTGGTTCGCGTGACAACTCAACGATTTGGCGCATCGAGTTAAAAATATAGTATCCGCCAACGTACCCATGGAAACGTTGTCAAAAGAACAATTGGAGGCGTACCGTAGAGCGACGCGTTGCCATATTTGCGAGAAACCGTTCGCGCCGGACGATACGCGGGTCCGCGATCATTGTCATCTCACCGGTAGATTCCGTGGTCCAGCGCATGCAAATTGTAATTTAAATTCATTTTAAAAATTCATTTTATATTCCGATCGTTTTTCACAATTTATCAGGCTACGACGCGCATTTTAAAATTAAAGAAATTGCTACCGCGTTCGAAGGACATGTAGATATACTACCGATAACTAAAGAAAAATATATTTCATTCACTAAAAATGTCGATAGCACCAAAGACACAAATGAAAAGAATTTTCGGAAAAATTGCATAAAATTACGATTTATCGATGCTTTAAAATTTCTAAACGCAAGCCTCGATAAATTGACGTCGTTTTTAAGCAGAGACAAATTAAAAATTGTACGTTCCGAATTTCCAACATTATCAGATGAAGAATTTGAATTACTCTTAGTAGCATCTTTACACAAAATTTGATCGTCATCGAAGGAAGATTGACGGTGAAAAAGAAAAACGATCAGATGCCAATAACGATTGTAAATAATTGCGTGGCGTTCATGTTTGATGAAATTCAATATGAACTCAATGGAGATTGATCGCAACCGAAATGTATAACTAGCACGCTCAAGAATTACGTGTCAATGACGTACGATAAAGCTTCAATTGCGCTGAACGCTGGATGGAACTCTAGATCCGACATGGAGGAAGGACACTTTAATTTTTGCGTGCCGCTCAGCATACTGTTGGGTTTTTGCGAAGATTACAAACGCCTGATTGTCCACGCTCGCCACGAATTAATTTTGATACAAGCGCGCAACGACAACAATTGCGGAGACAAGTGGGAAATCCTGTGACGGAGTCTGAGGTTGAATTATTTAAAGTACAGTGGCGGATGCCTCACGTTGCGTTAAATGAGGTCAATAAATTATCAATCCTGCGAGCATTGGAAAGCGATCATTATCTGAGCATGAGTTTTCGCTCGTGGAATCTGTACGAGTATTCTCTGTTACAAAATACGACTAAGCATTCATGGGCTATCAAAACGGCGACTCAGCTTGAGAAGCCTCGATTATCTTTGCTCTGCAGACCGGTCGAAAGAATATCATGTCATGAGATATTAGCGTGTTCGACGATTGTAATTTGAATAACGTGAAACTTTATCTAAATTCGGCGTTTTATCCGTACGACGATTTAAATCTGGATTTTGGCAAAAAGAGATACGCCGTTCTATTCGATATGTACGCACGTTTTCGTAGAGCATATTATGGAATCGATTGCTTCGAAACGCTACTCAACGTGCTCTCATTTGTTGAGAAAGGGCCTTTTGTGGTCATTGATTGCTCGCGATAAAACGAATCCGTCAAGAGTGCCACTGTGGACGTACGCATAGAATTTGACTGCAAGGAAAATGTGCCCGCAAATTATATTAAATACAACAGCTTATTGTCTCATCATACACGATCGTGTAGCTCAGTATAATCCATTGACCAACATAGTACGCAAAATCACCTAAATGCACCTCTAATACGATATAAAATCTACGTTACGTCGCAATCGACGTCGCAGTTTTCTCGACAACATGTCCATGTCAACGTTCATGGATCTGCAAGGATTCATCGTTAACAAGAAATTTATCGTGAAGGAAGTGGCGGTGCTGAAACAGGGGACCGTTCTCACGCATTACATTTTTACTAGTCCCGTGTCATGGAAATTTTTGACAACATCCAACAGGTCTTGCGCCTCCTGGTTGATTGCTTATCATCATAGATTGCAATGAGAAACGATCCCGTATAACGAGGCGGAACGTCTAATTACGATGGCTGTATTTGAAGATGATGCTGTTGTGTATGTCAAGGGACGCGAGAAACGAACGTGGCTGTAGAACTTGCTTCTGGACGATGAGCGAGAACGCATGTACATTGAGACCTTGGATGCAGTTTACGAAGACATGGAATCTTTATCTAATTTAGATGTTACTAATATTATACGGTGTGAACAACATGTTAAGAATTGCGCGTTACAAAATGTATTGAAAATATATAACTGGTGGTTGCAAAAGAATTTTTTAAATAAAAATACGTTAACGTATTTATTATGTATTTCTTTTCCCTTCCTTTGTTATGTATAAACGTTTATATGAACGTATGTGTAAAACGTATAAGCGTGTGTATGAACGTATGTATGTATAAACGTATGTACATATAAACGTATGTATGTATATATAAATGTATGTATAAACGTATGTATAAACGTATGTATGTATAAACATATGTACGTATGTATAAACGTATATATAAACGTATGTATAAACGTATATATGTATAAACGTATGTACGTATGTATAAACGTATGAATGAACGTATGTATGTATAAACATATATATAAACGTATGTATATATAAACGTATGTACGTGTAAACGTATGTATAAATTCGTGACAAAGAAAATCCGTAGAAAGACTTGATAAAACATGTCGCAACATGTTCAAAATTCTTGGAAAGAGGGGAAGAACCTGCCTTCTCTCATCGATTCCAGAAGTATTACGTCACAAGTTACGCGGATGCAATCATCTTGCGATACCCGCTTGTACGAACGGCTGAAAAAATGTATATCACTAAAGAGAGTAGTGCATCGTACGATGTCAAGAAGGAATATAACATGTAAGTTTCAACGTTCTATACACAAAAGTAACGTTTTTTAACATTATGTATGTACACAATACGGAGCATCGTGCGGTGCGTTTACTGAGCAGACGTTACGATCTGACGAATACGGGCTACAAATTTTTGGAAATTAAAATCAACGTTGGCCCACAGAGTTACGTGGAGGTCGCCCTTGGAGATTATCGCGGACACGAACTATCGCTGTCTCTCGAAACGTGGAAGAACCTCTACGAGTAGCGAGGGAATATTTACATGATGTTTCGAAACGAATACAAAGATAATTTTATAAATGTTGGACTGGTAACCGTCAGTGTGTGCATGCTGAACGATGCTACGTCTCGATTCTTCATCCGTACGCATTACGATGACTGAAACGACGCTACGCCGTATGTTTGACTTTTAAGGGTGTATCGATGTAACGTTCGAACAATTAGTTCGACTCGTCGATACGATAGATACCAAGTATACGCGATTCTCCAACATCGCATCTGAGAACATCATACGTGATAATGACATCTTCAATGGACATCAGCTCATCGATTGCGAACTATTAGCTTTAGTTTTTAATAAGTACGAAAACCAGTATAATAAGATGTGAATAAAAAATTTTTGTTCGCATTATTATATATGTATTGTCTTTTACTTCCCATCCTTTGTCTCGCCAGGAAAAACTATTGAAAAAATTGTGTCGTAAAAAAAAAACTTGTACTCTATTGATTCCTCCATCCTTTCTGTAATGATGATTTAAAGTGTTTCATATGCAGCGCAAATATTTCCTAGATAGCTTCGCTATGGCAAAGGATGCTTCTCAGCGTCAGTCTTTGCTGAATTCGCGTGCGAGTCTAACAGAAGAGTTTAATATATAACGTGAGTGATTTTTTCCCCAAAGTGCAAAAGTATTTTACCATTAACGCTAAATAGTAGAATACTTTTACACGTTTATTAAGTGATTGTGATAATATTGCGATTTTTTAAAAAAAATTTTGTCGATTTTTTTCAGAATATTTTTCATAACAATGAGTAATTTACAGGATTTTATTCGAATCCGGTACGAGTATCCCGTTGAAGGAGTAAGTCGTTTTTTTGTATCAAACATTTTAGTGATTTTGTCTTCTAACGTCTTTTTACTTTTTTTTTTTCAGTACCTTATGGTCGATAACGAGTCGCAAGTCCGACTGCAGTTGCGAAAGGTAGGGGTGCAAATTATCCCCTCAGTAAGCATAACAAATAGATTTATTTTCTATTTTTTTTTCTTTTTTCTTTTAAATTCATTTTGTCCATTTTTCAGGATGTACCTCGTTTTTACATCCAAATCAGAGGATTTATAAATATAGTTACGTGGCAAATGATACGAGGTGAGAGACAGCGGAACCAGGAGGAACAAATTGATATAGAGGAAAGTGACTTCTTCCTAGAACTGTTCGGCCTCCGACCGTACGAGTCTGATCCGGAGCCGGAAGATTGGAATTGTAAGTATCATAAATTTATATTATATATTTAAATTTCTCTTCTTATATGTTGCAAGCTAATGTAACGCTTTTGTTTTACAGAAACGATGGCGTATCTCACCATATATTTAAAATTTTTTTAATTTTAATTTTCATTTTTTAATTAAAATTTTTTTATTATAATAAAATTTTTATGTAGTGTGAAAAATATATGTAAATTGTATTACTCAGATTTCGCATCTATTTGTTTCCTTTTTATTTCTGCGCTGCTAAATTACGTGAGCATCTTCGCATTCGACGGTACTGTCACGACCGTATTAACCGTCCTCTTTTTAAATAAAAACGTATAATAAAATATGTTTGCGTGCAAGAAGATATAACGAGAGTGACAATGCGGCGGCGACGGAAAAGATGAAACATAAGAAAAAAACAGTTGGTAGTATGCGGTAAGTGTATGCAAGCTTTTACTACTGATACATTTTTGGAGAGAGAGCGGTGGGTGAAAAATAAGGATCCTATGTTTTCGTAACATAGCGCCGCGGGACCTTTTCCTCTCCTTCCCCGCGTTACAAGTATCCCCCGCGCCAATGAGTACCCTCCGCGCCCCGCGCTCCCCTCTAGCCCCATGGGTTAGAACCCACCTTGCTTTACTACTGTTAAGAATGCAGAAGAATGCACTGGCTGTCTCTCGGGATTCCAGTGTATTGATAAAAATACCAGAGCCTACCTAGAATTAAGGTGGGAAGTACTATTGCTGATAGTTATCATACAAGGGCAATCGATCGAAATCGAATGCCTGACCTTCGATGGTCAAATGATTTCCTCATATGTTGCATTAAAATAAAATAAAGTTTCCTCCATATATCAAACTCAACTCAAAAGGAAAGAGAGGTCGATTACAAAAAAATTTTTTTTTATACGAAACTTATTATCTGTAGAATAAGCATGCACACGCACGCATGCACAATAAATTCCTTTTGTATTTATATCAACAAACTTTTAATTCACCATACACAACTACTCCGCTTAAATATATTTAACATTATAATTTTTGTATCATAATGGTATGTGAATCTATCTATAAGTTATAATTGTATATATAGAGGAAAGGCCCTATTATATATATGAGATACCGAGTTCATTTTGGATAAATGCTAAAAGTTTATGGGCAGAATTCAAAAAAATAATAAGTTATTTTGAAGAGAATTTAATAAGCTTTAGGATAATGTTATATAAAATTTAATTCAAATTCCAATTTTTTTTTAATTAAAGAAATTGAAAAAGTGAGCAAAACACAAAGTCAAAAAATTGTGCTCCTAATATGAGATGCCCCGAGAAATCGATAGTAAATCGCAAAGAATATCAATATTGCAATTAAAAAACTTTATTTCATATTTCTAAAATGCAAACAAACACAGCCAGCGTGCGTGAAAAATGAGCATGCGATAGATTATACCCAGAACTCGTCTTCAGGTAATTGGAATCAAGCATCGCAGAAATAGGCACTCGACGTTCATTCTGGTTGTCCTTTTTATTGTTGTACAATAACATTTATTCTTTAATAATGATTTTCACTATAACATAGGAGCATGGATTATTTTATATTAGAAATACTCTGGCAATCTCATATTACGATTTTCACGCCTTATGGTTTTATGATCAGCAAAGCTAACTTCTGTAATTAAACAATTTAATATATTATATATCTCGTATTTTTCTATTAGTATGACCTTACTCTATCACTACATAAAGGATTTATTTTCAAATATTTATTTATTAAATAATAAACAAAATTTAAAGATTCATCTCAATGAAATTTGAAAACATCCAAATTCTAAAATCTTTCTTTACAATGATTACAGTCATGATCTAATAATAAATTTTCTACTAAATAGTTTTCAATCCAAGAGCAATAAATTCATGGAACCAATAAATAGCGTTTATTTAGCAGAAGTGCTATCTCATATTAGGCGCCTATCTCATAATAGGGGGCTTTCCTCTACATCTCTAAATTTTTCTTCTGACAAAAAGATAAATAAATAAAATGATAAAATATATGTATAAATCAAGATAATTACTTCTAATTAATTTTGATACTTCTCCAATTCATTGCGTCTTTCCAAAGATTGAATTTCGAAAATTTTCAAATTTGACGGATACCCATTTCTGTTCGTATAGCTATATAAAAAATCAGTTAAATCGAAATATCAATTACCAATCTTTAAAGTAGAAATTTCAAGCTTTAAAATGCTTCCTTAAAAATCTCATTATGATCATTTTTTACGAAGTTATCTTTTTGAATATTTACTTATTTTTTAGGACAGACTAGGTGATCTTTTAATTTTTTTGTGTTCCTTGTATTACAAAAATTTAATTCTTACCATCCTAGAATACAATTCACATGTAAGATAGGCAATAAAATCAATTTTCTAAATACCACTATTATTATTGAAAACAATATCATCAAGTTTGACATATATCACAAATCATCTTTCTCTGAAAGATATCTAATCATCAGTCTCAACACCTGATATCCCAAAAAAAAAGAAACTGTTATAGGAATGACAAGTTTTTTTTAATTTTGCACCCAGATTTCCATCAAAAGAACTTCGAACAAGTTGTTAAAATTTTATTAGATAATGATTATCCATTAAATTTCATTTTTGATGTAATAAGAGAGAGAATTAAAGTTTTAATAAATAAAAAAATTCAATTAAAAACACACTAATAATCAAGATTCCTCAAATAAGGACAATAAAGAAAAAATGAGTTGGTTCACAATTCCATATGTACAATCTATTTCAGAAAAATTTAGAAATATCATCAAAGATACCAATACTAAATTCTCGTTGTCAGCTTTAACAAATTCAATTCAATGATAAAAACATAAAAAGATCCTCTTCCTGCAGATTGCAAAAAAAAACATTGTGTATAAAATTTCTTGTAATGATTGTGACGCATCTTATGTTGGAAAAACATGTAGACAATTAAAAACGAGGATTTCCGAACACAAAAATGACATCAATAAAAATAAAATCAATCCTTTCACTATCACGAATCATAAGACACGTTACAATCATTATTTTGATTGGAATAACGTTCAAATTAAACATAAAATTACATTAAAAAACATAAAAATAAAAAACAAACATACAATAAAAAACTAATATCAAAAATGATAAACATCGAGCAACAAAAGAACAGTGTTAATTTAAACAAAGACATTGAATTACTTAGTTTTTTATATTTTTGTTGTTTGACCGATCACTAAAAGTTTATAGCTAAAAATAATTCATTTTCATTACGATGATTGATACCGCAGCATGAATATCATCGATTCATACAATATATTTTATATTTATTTAATTATCATTGTTTCGTCTTAAATTTTAATTCATGAGAAAAAGAATTTGCGTTACAACAATTATGATGTAAGGATTAATTTGTATTTGATACGTACTCCTGAAGTGAGTCTCCACAGTAATTCCTGTAAGTTTTTTAATATTTTTCGATTCTAATATTCATTTATTATATTTAAGGTCAAAATATTATTAATCATCCAGCTTATTAACTGGTTATGGAAAATTTGATGTTGGAGTGTATCAACAAGATAAAGATTTCTATGGATTTCGTGTAATACATTCGCTGATGAAGGCTAGAAGTTAGCCAAAACATTCGACAAATATGTTATTTATAGAGGACTATTTTAAATCAATCGAAATAAATGCACAATTATTACAGCGCCAATTCCTAAAAGCCCATTTGTAATTTGTTAATTGTTTTAATATAAAGAATCTTATTTTATTGTAAGTATTAAACCTTTAGACATTTTATATATAAAATTTTTTATACAAAATTTTGCGCAAATTTAGAATACATAATACTTTTTAAACAGTTATAGATGTACTACTTACAATTAATTCTCAAGAAAACAACATATTTATTAAAAATACTCTTTCAATGAATATTATAATTATAAAAAATTTGAATGTTCCATTCGTAATATTAAATTTATATTATAAATTGCATAAAAATTATTAAGTAGATAATGGAGCCGCCTATATTGCTTATAAAACTAGCTTTTAATGTTTTTGTTCCTATCCAATTTCTAATAGTTTCACATAATTCCTTTTCCTCGATTAAAATATACATGCTAATGTATATATAAAAATTATTCATTGTAACCTATAAAAAAATCAAATATGCATTAATTGTACAGCAATTACATTTAAGTAAATAACCTTTCTTAATCTTTGAATAATAATTTTTATTGCGCTAGAATTTTTGTATATCTGAAGAGGGTCCTAAATATAAAATCGAAACATGTAATTGTACTTAGTACTATTATTCTGTATCGTTTTTTTTTATTTTTAATTTTCTTATTTTCTTGTTTGTTATATCTATTTTCAATTATACTTATGTTAAACGAAGATATGTAATACGGAGAGATATATAATAATGGAGATATTTTTTTTTACGTTTTTACGTTTTCTGACTCTTATTAGCCTTTTATATTATGTTGTCGTATTTTGAATATTAAGAGACTTATTATTTTAAGGTTTTTAATTTAAGTAAATAAGATATTCAAATATATATCAAACGTAGTTATATAACTGTAAGTTAGTTATATTGCTGTAATAAAACAGAATGTAACGGGTAATATAATGTATTGAGTAACGTACATGTTAGTTGTAATTTCCCACATTGTAAATTACAGTTATATAAAATAAATATAACAATATAATAAACGTATAACTGTTGCATAGTTACAAAAAAGATACAGAATAGTTACATGCTGAAATGTTATATGGCTATAATCTAAATAATTTTAATGTTACGTAATTGTGTGACCATCGTCCACCAACCTACCTTAGGAATTTGCCTCTAAAATAAGAATAAAAGTAAGACTTTAGGATAAGATTAGATTCTATTGGAATTTAGACTCATTTTCGAGCCTTATAAAAGAAAACCCTCAGACTGCAGAGGCAGTCTTCGATATATTGCAGTTACGTCTCTAAAAATTCTTTCCAAGTGACAATTGTATAAAAAAAAGGGAATACAATAAAAATAAATTTTTTATTTTTGAAATTGTTATCACAAATCTTACAAATAGTGGCAGCGGTGCGGGATAATTAGCAAGAAAAACAGTGAAGTTTTGCTTTTACTTCGAGGACGATATACTAGTCGCACTAGTTACCTTCAAGGAGGACTCGAAGATTATCCTGCTCTATCGAACTCAAGCAGATGGCGTGGATAAACTACAGAGGGGTAAGCGACATTATCAACTCTGATACATCCACCGAGTCAAGTGCGGACAGTAACATACTAGAATCGAGACTCTTCGTTACTGCTCCAATGTCGCGTGCACAGAGCCCTACTCGTGAGCAAACGCTCACTCTAGCAATATTAGCAGACAGAATGATCCAAATGATGGACGCAATAACTGAACTAAAAAACAAAATGGAATCAATAACGGTTGAACATCAGAATCCAACGCGACTTCAACAACCGAGCGAAATAACACCAGAAACTTTCGAATCAGAAACTGTCGAAGCACCTATAAAGAATTATAATAAAGCGATGCCATTGATACCCGATTTCGACGGTTCAAATGTCGAAACTTTCATTAATCATATACAAATAGCCATGAAACGACTGGCCGTGGATCAACATGAGCTATTTTTCTGTGGAATCGTCGCCCAGAAACTCGTAGGAAGAGCAAAACATTCAATACGAACGGATACCACCCCGAATTTCCCGCAGTTGTACGAAAAACTACGGTACCTCTATGGCAAAGCCAGGAATCTTTCCGCTCTGGAGGTCCAAAGAGACACCTGCATCCAGCGAACGAACGAGAGCATCGATGAATTCATAAATCGCTTTCTTCGAATCCAAGACGATATCATCCACACGGTTAATTCACAGAATACCGGCATTGCTACGATCTGTTTGCAAGAACAGATGTATCAGCAAAAAGCAGTCGAAGTATTTCGCCGCAACGTAAAGACAGAAATCAGTGATCATTTATACTCATTTGAATTCACCCAATTGAACAAAACGTTTTCGAAAGCACGAGCCTTTGAAGCAGAACTCCAGTTAAGAAAGTTGCGAACACAACGATACGAAACATCCAAAAAACCGTTCCAACCCAGAACGCACTTTCAAACCAAGGAGTGCACCTACTGCAAGAGACGAGGACATGAAGAAAAGGTGCCGAACAAAAGTATTCCACCAGCAACGAGGCCAGCAGAATTTTCGCGAGCGCCAGCCTTTCAACCGACCGCCGGACCGAGCATCGCATCATTTACGTGCAACCGATCAGGATCCGGACGAGAACCTCAGCGAAAGGTATACCAAGGACCCGGAGGGACGTACGTCAGAGCTCCCAGAATTAAGTTGAAGATACCAGGTCTTAAAGATGTCATATTTTTAGTAGATACGGGTTCCGATATATCCCTAATACACGAAATGTTTATAGATGATAAAAACTTGCCTAAAACAAATTCAATAATCGTATCTGGCTTTACAACGCATTCGATAAAAACTAAATACGGTGTAATAATTGAAATGTTTGGAAAAAAACAAACATTTCATGTATTGGACGATTACTCACCGGTACAACATCAGGGTATATTAGGTATCGATTTTCTCACGGCGAACAATTTTGTCTTTTCGAAAGAATATTTAAAACTAAACGGAAAAGAATTCAAGCGATGCGATAAACCACTCTCTAACGACGCGTATAAACAAAAGGAAGTATTAGTTATATTCAAGGATGACACTGGAGCAATTACGAGGATGAACGATTTTAATAAATCCATACTGCCGACATATTTGCACTCTCAAATTAAAAGCGTCGAAGATTGTTGCGAAGCACCAATTTATTCTATCACCAAAGAAACTTTAAACAATACGCGATCAGAATTATTAAAAGAAAATACTCGCCTCTTGCATCTCCCAGAACACTATAACGAAATCTAGGATATCATATTAGAATTCCACGATATTTTTACCTTACCAGGAAATCCTCTCCCACTCACTGATTTAATGCAGCATGAAATCAAAACCCATGACGAAAATCCCATCCATATTAAACAATACCGTTATCCTCCGATACACCAAGAAGAAATAAAAAGACAAATTAAAGACATGCTTGCAAAAGGAATCATTCAAGAATCAGATTCACCTTATAATTCCCCTTTGTGGATTGTGCCCAAAAAGCAAGATGCTTCGGGCAAAAATAAATGGAGACTAGTAATTGATTACCGAAAACTTAATGAAAAAACCATCCAAGATGCCTATCCTCTTCCGAATATTGATGAAATTCTCGATCAATTGGACAACGCGCGCTATTTTTCCGCTTCCGATCTGGCATCGGGCTTCCATCAGATCGGAATGAATCCAAAAGACGTTCCAAAAACGTCTCCTTCTCTACACCAAACGGACATTATGAGTACACCCGTATGCCTTTTGGTCTAAAGAATGCGCCTCCTACCTTCCAAAGAATGATGAATAAAGGATTAAAAGGATTGATAGGTAATAATTGTTTTGTTTACATTGACGACATAATAATTAACGGAAAAACGATCGAAGAGCACAATAAAAATTTAAGAATCTTATTCGAAAGACTTAGACAAGTAGGATTGAAACTCCAACCAGATAAATGCGAATATCTCAGACCTGAACTTGAATACCTAGGACACGTCATTTCCGAACACGGCATACAGCCTAATCCTGATCGGATCGAAAAGGTCAGAACTTATCCAATTCCAAAAACTCCTAAGGAGATAAAACAATTCCTTGGACTTGTCGGTTATTATCGCAAGTTCATCAAAGATTTTTCCAAAGTAGCAAAACCTTTGACACGCCTCTTACAAAAATCCTCAATCTTCCAATGGACAAGTGAACAACAACATTCATTCAACTCTCTGAAATCAAAATTGACGTCACAACCAGTCATCATATCCTGACTGGAATAGACCCTTCGTTTTGACCACTGACGCATCAAACGAAGCTATCGGTGCTATACTATCCCAAGGGACAATAGACAAAGATAAGCCACTGGCTTTCGCCTCCAGGACTCTTAATAAAGCCGAAACCCGATATAGTACGACGGAGAAAGAATTACTCGCAATCGTATGGGCCACTAAACATTTCAGACAATATTTATATGGAAGAAAATTCACTATCGTAACAGATCACAAACCTTTAATATGGCTCACGAACGTTAAAGATCCTAATTCGAGATTAATGAGATGGAGATTAAAATTAGAAGAATTTGATTACGAAGTAATTTATAAATCCGGGAAAACTAACACTAACGCTGACGCACTCTCAAGAATTCCGGTCAATGCAATTGATTCCTTCGTATCGGACGAAGAGATAAGAAAAATGCTTTCAGAGATTACGAGAATTAAGAAAGAAATTAAAATTGCCTTTAGTCAAGATCCGGTTCCGGACTGGATAAATATCGATCCGAAATCCGTCTCCACAATAAACTTTCGAAATTTAATCTTACCGATTCTTCAGGATACGAATACTAATCCTGATGAATGGACGTTATACTTCGTAGGACCTGTAAACTCTAAAGTTCAAGATTCAATTGACGAGTTAATCGACACGTACGACTTACAGTCTAGAACAAAAATTATAATAGAAGAACGACCGCCTCAATGGTTTAAAGAAAAATTTCCACTACCAATACTTACAGACGAATTCCTACCCAAGGGAAATCCTAAATTACAAAAGAAACCATCACCTCCTTCTTCCATTCCCTCATCCTCGAAACCAAGTATTAACAAACACATAATAATAAGAAACCAGGTTGGTAGGCAGACCAACAAAACTATACTTTTTATTGAAACTCCTCCTGAGATCACGAGAGAAAACGAAATATACATATCGCCTCATGCCACTCACAGACAAATGAGTATTAGATTGCATGACTTTCTAACCGAGGACGATCATCATGTTAACGTAGTACATGACCAGAAAGAGATCAATAAATTAATTTCGGTAATTGACGAATATTATCTCGGAGATAAATTATGTATTCACGTTTCTCAATATCTTACAGAAATAACGAACAAAAAGGAAATTATATCAGACGCTCATTCTGGTATATTAGGCGGGCATTACTCCGTCGAAAAAACACTTCAAAAAATCAGACGAAAGTATAATTGGCCTAACATAACTATCGATGTTAAAGAATTCATTGATAAATGTGAAAAATGCCAGTACAATAAACCTGGTGCACAGAAACCTTATCTCTACGTCTCTCCCGACATTCCTCAAATGCCCAACGAAAAGATATCCATTGATATCATGGGGCCTTTCGAAGTTACAAATAAAGGAAACCGATATATCCTTGTCACTCAAGATTACCTTACTCGATATATCCTAGTAGAACCGCTTATAGATAAATCGACTGCAGCAATTATAAGGCACTGTGGTGCTCCTAGTTGAGATACTTCGATAAACCTAAGGAGATACTATCCGATAACGCCCTTGAATTCACATCTAATGAATTTAAAACGCTTTGCGATAGGCTTAACATTAAACACGTACTTACCTCGGTATATCACCCGCAGTCTAATGGGAAGAACGAGAGATCGCATTTAATACTTGCCGAATATATAAGGCATTATATTAAAGAACAAGAGCAATGGGATAGTATTCTGTCCCAGGCTATGCTCACTTATAATTGCACAATTAATAAAAACACAGATTATACACCTTACGAATTACAATTCGGAAGAGAGCCTAATCACATCTTCAGTGAAGAAGATGAGCGATTAACTCTCCAAAATCAAATCGAAAACTTGCATATTCAACATGAAAATAAGTTGGAAGAAGCGCGCAGGAGCATACGCGACTATCAAAATTCCAACCTTCCTATCAAAACTTATACGCCGATAGAAAATAATGACTTGGTGCTTGTAAGAAACTTCAACGCCAAATCGTTTGAGGCACGGTGGAAAGGTCCTTTCCCTGTTGTCCGACACGATAAACACATAACTAACCACGTTAGAGAAAACGGTGAAATTAAACAATACCATCGAAGTGATATAAAATCATTTATTCCAGGCGATGGATTATCTGAAATGGATTGTCCCGATACTTCTTCTTTTGATACTTCAGGGTCATCCTATTAACAGCGCAGGAAAATATTCAATTACTCAACTAGACAACGATGAAGTAATTTACCTCGAAACTCTAAGCAAGATAAAATTATATCACGAGCAGTGGAAGATAGTTGTAGGATATAACCTAAACGATTTAGAAGATAATTACCATATACTTAAGAATACATATAAGGAATTATTAAAGACACGTTTTCGAAAACTTGATAATCAAAACTGGATTTGTTCTTCCAGAAAACGAATTATAAAGCGAATAAATCGATTCGAAGAAATAGCGAATGATTTAGAAAATGTATTGTATCTAGCAGAACTCAGAACAAAAACAAGAACTAAACGCGGTTTATTTGACTTCATAGGTGAAGTAAGTAAAACTCTATTTGGAACTCTGTCCGATTCCGATGCGAACTATTATAACAGCGAATTAGATAAATTATATACCGATCAGAAAAATGTTATCCAGTACGTTAAAAATCAAACTAGTATCATACTTAAAACTTTACATACTAACGAAAAAATTGTCGATGTAACTTCAAACGCGATAAGTCGCATAAACGATCAGTTTAACCGCCTCAGAAACTTGTCTCAGATTATTGAAGCAAATATTTGGATAGATGAATCCTTATTAGATTTAGACGACGAATTAAGAAAATTAATTGATGAAATTAGAAAAGCAGAAGAACTTATTACTAACGGAAGACACGGAACTATCAAGCCATACGTTTTATCACCCAGGGATTTATTCAACGCTTTGAGGCAACATAAACATGTAGATAATTTTCCCGTACCCTTAGAGGAGACGCAATACACTACTCTTATAGATATAAGCGAAATATCGATAGCATTAACAGAAAAACGATTGCTGATTCAATTGATAATTCCGTTAATAGAAGACAAATTCTTAGAACTAACTAAAGTAATATCCCTTCCTAGGCACGGATGGTTAAAACAATCCATAGTAGACACTCAAAAATTTATCCTATTAGATCCATTTAGAACTACGTTTATTCCTATTAGCGAATTAGAATTAAGCTCCGCAAAGAAACTCGGAAAATATCAACTATTAAAGCGGACATATCCCGATTATAAAATGGGTATAAAAGATAACTGTCTTACTGAAATAATTACAAAACGCGATACAGAAAAATGTACAACAAAGTATATGCGAATTCAAAATACATTATGGATCCAACTCCATACGAATCAAGATTGGATAGGAATTGCACCTAGAGAAGAAGCTTTGCATATACTCTGTTCCGATAAAACACCTCGAAATGTACGAGTATACCAAAATTTTATACTTCACTTAGAACCAGATTGTACAGCAATTTCCGAAACTGCAACTTTGAAACCCGAAAACTTATTTAAAGACGAAATTGAAATTCACAACACAATTCATTTAATAGATAAAATATCAATCAATAAAACGTTAGAGAAACATCAACTGACTGACATACCAATGGACTTAATAAGAGAAACTCATATTAATCCAAAGCATCTACAAACCTTAGGCAAAACAATAGACGAATTAGATAATTTAGCAGACCGAATATCACAGCATAAAAGAACTATCACTTGGAAGGAAACATTCATGCATTATCTCCATTTGACCGGATACATAGCCCTTGGCTCTATCCTTTTCATGTTCCTCTATAAGATTGGACTATTTTCAAATATAATTAATTTACTCAAGCAACTATTCGGAAATTGTTACAACCAATGTAGCTTTGGAAATCACGCTCCAACGCAACACGCCCATTATACCGCTTACTCTGCTCAACCCCCAAATCTCGAGTTAAAATCAGACGTATTAAAACGTTTGATTAACTATAAAATTTGATTACACTCCAAATTTCTTTATAAGGGGGAAGGTGTGACCATCGTCCATCAACCTACCTTAGGAATTTGCCTCTAAGATAAGAATAGAAGTAAGACTTTAGGATAAGATTAGATTCTATTGGAATTTAGACTCATTTTCGAGTCTTATAAAAGAAAACCCTCAGACTGTAGGGGCAGTCTTCGATATATTGCGAGAGCAGTTACGTCTCTAAAATTTTTTCCAAGTGACAATTATATAAAAAGAAAGGGAATACAATAAAAATAATTTTTTTATTTTTGAAATTGTTATCACAAATCTTACAGTACCATAATTTAACTCAAGAAATTAAATTTGACTCAAATTCAATTTATTATTTACGTACATACGTTAATATGAACGTTGTCTAGGTTAAAATTAATTCCAAAAATGAATTGATTTACATTTTGACACATACAAGTCAAAAATATCAAAATATTATTTAACTCAAGAGATAGGGTTGCCACTGCTCCATTGATATTTAACAATAGTGAGTTACCATGTCATATATTTTCAGTAATGTACGTATAAGTATAATGTATAAGTACATTTTTTATTATAAACAGCAATGAATGTATTTGTCGTAAGTTTTAAAACTAATTGTAAATTTCGTTATTAATACTAACATGATTATTATATGACAAAATGTTTGAAATTATAATATTCATTTAAAAAATGTTGCAAAAATATTTCTGACACCAGGAACATCGTATTATAGCAGATGCACCACATATGGAGCAGCGTGGAATTTCTTCAATATCCTTTTCAAAGAACCATAAATCTATGGTTCGGTATCTCTGGAGTTTCGAAATGAACGGTCATTCTTCGATATGTCCACTCTTGAACCTATTCTCAAACATATTTAAAAATTTTAAAATAATGGAGATAGCTGTATATGCGTCAAAGATTGTAATTTAATGATTTTATTATTTCTCAAATATAAATTAATATCATGATTTAATAACATAATCCGATCGCTAAATGTTCTCACAAAATTTGTCCATAGTGGCCCCGTTTGTGCATTTAGGTCGCGACCTATACAATAGGTGTCCTTGTTTATCGTGTAAGTTTATCTGAACCAGTGATCCTAGAAAGGAAAGCCAGGCTGCAACATGTACACAAAAGACGAGCCATATACATGTGCGCCCGACAGTTCGGCTCTCAATATAAGAGCATCGACACAATATCCGATTTGAATTATTCCTCTTTTGCCTCGTGCTATACTGAGCGTCTCCGTTTCATTTTACTACGCGTTGAGTGCTACATGTACATATAATGTATACATTTATACACATATTACATAAATAAGTATTATATATTATACATGTATAATATTTATATAATATTATATATAACGTATTGCATATGTATATAAATATTATTTACACACACACACACACACACACACACACACACACACACACACACACACACACACATGCACGCACGCACGCACAATTTATTACAAAAACTTATTTTTTTTTTGTAAGTGACATTTATAATAGCTACCTAATTTAAAAAATATTTAAAGTAATAGAAATAATTGTTTCTTAATACAAATGGTATAAATCTTCTATGAATATGAAACAAATATAAATTTGAAATATTATGTTGTCATATCCCATTCACGGCAACTAATTGTATCTATAATTGTAAGATTTGTGATAACAATTTCAAAATAAAAAATTATCTTTATTGTATTCTCTTTTCTTTTTTTGTCACTTGGAAAATTTTTAGAGACGTAACTACTCTCGCAATATATCGAAGACTGCCTCTGCAGTCTGAGGGTTTTCTTTTATAAGGTTCCAATAGAGTCTAATCTTATTCTAAAGTCTCACTTCTATTCTTAGAGGCAAAGTCCTAAGGTAGGTTGGTGGACTATGGTCACATTATAAGGTTCGAAAATGAGTCTAAATAGAATCTAGTCTCACTTCTATTCTTATCTTAGAGGCAAAGTCCTAAGGTAGGTTGGTGGACTATGGTCACATAATAAAGTAAACAAGGAATTCTAAAACAAAATCAAAGTTTAACACATAAATGAGAATCACATAAATCCCATAAACTGAAAATATGAAACAAACGAACGTTAACAACTCCAGTATCCAGGAATTTATTGACAATATATTGATTAAACGTTGGGGATATATATATAGTGGGCTAATATTTGTGCAATATTATGCCAAAAATTGTGTTACTAGGGAAGTAGAAAAGAAGAAGGAATGAAAAAAGGAGGAAGAAATAGCACAAGTAAACATATTAATTAATATATTCCTATATAACATAAAACATACTCTCTAATATAAGTATTTGTTTTTAACAAGCATCATTTTTCTTATAGGTACATGATGTTTCTTAAAGACATTATCACTAGATGAAGCGAGATCGATATCATCTGTCGCGTCTGACATAACTTGTTTAATAGAAAACTTAGAAAATAATACATTCGATGATATATGAAATAAATGTTCTGCATTAATTTTCATTTGTATAGAGAGAAAGAATTTTTAAATCTTGAGATACTATTATTTTACTTTTTGCATGATATGCTGTTAAATTAAAATCATTAATCAGATGAATCTCTGTTATCTGTAATGAAAAACACAGACATAAAAACATATCTATTATTCATAAAATACATTTTAAATTCATTTTAGTAATTTGCACTTATGACTGAAAGAAGTATAAATGCAGTTACAAATATTCAAAATTATTTACAATTTTATACTACCGCGAAAACTCGCAAAAGATTAACAATTACAGACTAGTTTTTGTATAAATTGAAAGTGTTTCTTCCAGATGCAGCTTTATTCGATATCGATAGATATCGTTTAATGATGTTTCTTTTATCGTCAAAACCATTGGCGGCTTTGACGAAGAAAATTTAGAAAAAGAATGGTTTACATTGCATTTAGATTTTACTATAATAATATAGAAGAAAAGAATTTGTCAAAATTAAATTTTGATGAAATGTGGAAGCGGATTTTACAATGTCAAACTAACGTCTAATCGGTCAAGTATTTCAACTTTATCTGGTTTTTGAATAAAATCAGATCATTTCTAAATTCAAATGCTGATTTGGAAAGAATTTTTTCATTTTTACCAGATGTAAAAACACGAAATAAACATTCATCGACTTTTACAAATGCTATTTGCGTTAGGTCTGTCTTACAGACAAGACGAGAAAGCGTTAAATGAAAATTAATGCAGAACATTTATCTCGTACGTCATCGAATGTATTATTTTCTAAGTTTCCTATTAAACAAGTTATGTCAGACGCGACAGATGAAGATGATATCGGTCCCACTTCATCTAGTGATAATGTCTTTAAGAGATATCATGTATCTGTAAGAAAAATGATGCTTGTTAAAAATAAATATTTATATTAGAGAGTATGTTTTATGTTATATAAGAATATGTTAATTAATATGTTTACTTGTGACATTTCTTCCTCCTTTTTTCATTCCTTCTTCTTCCCTAGTAACACAATTTTTGACATAATATTGCACAAATATTAGCTATACTATATATAATATATATATATATCCCCATCGTTTAATCAATATATTGTCAATAAATTCCTGGATACTGGAGTTGTTAACGTTCGTTCGTTTCATATTTTTATATACATATACAATACATTATATATATATATATAGTATTGTATAAATATTATACATATATAATATATAATATTTATTTATGTAATATGTGTATAAATGTATACATTATATGTGTGTGTAGTACTCAACGCGATAAAATAAAATGGAAACGCTCAGTATATCACGAGGCAAAAAGGGAATGATTCAAATCGGATATTGTGTCGATGCTCTTATATTGCGAGCCGAAGATAGCCGAATTGCCAGGCGCACACGTATGTGACTTATCTTTTGTGTATGTGTTGCTGGCTCTCATTTCACTAGTGCAGATAAACCTACAGGATAAACAAGGATACCTATTGTATAGGCGACATAAATGCACGATATAAACATAACCACTATGGACAAATTTTGTGAGAACATTCAGCGATATATTATTAAATCATGATACTAATTTACATTTGAGAAATAATATCATTAAATTACAATCTTTGACGCATATACAGCTATCTTCACTATTTTAAAATTTTTAAATATGCCTGGTTCAAGAGTGGACATATCGAAGAATGACCGTCCATTTCGAAACTCCAATAGATTTATGGTTCTCTGGAAAGAATGTTGAAGAAATTCTACGCTACTCCATATGTGATGCATCTGCTATAATACGATGTTCCTGGTGTCACAAATATTTTTGCAGCATTTTTTTAATGAATATTATAATTGCAAACATAATCATGTTAGTATTAATAACGAAATTTACAATTAGTTTTAAAACTTACAAAAAATTAATTTATTGTTGTTTATAATAAAAGATGTTCTTATATTATTGATTATTGAACATATATGGCATGCTCACTATTGATAAATATCATTGATTAATTAGATATCAAAGGAGCAACAGCAACTATTAAGTTAAATAATATTTTGATATTTTTAACTTCCATATATCAAATGTAAATTAATCAACTTTTGGAGTTAATTTTAATCTTAGACAACGTTCGTATTAACGTACGTACATAAATAGTAAACTGAATTTGAATCAAATTTAATTTCTTGAGTTATTAGGTGTTGGAATTAATTCGTAGCGTTTTACAAGTGATGGGAAGTACTTTCATTAATGTATTTTTTAATGCTCATGTGAAATAAATAACATTCTTTCATTAAAAAACGCTACGAATTAATTCCAACACCTAATAAATTATGTAACTTTATTGTTTTAGTTAAGTTAACGACATATCGAGCAGCAGTGGCTACCTATAGAAATGATTTTTGAGAAAAATAATTCAAATTGGATATAATCTGACATTATAAATTTAATTAATATAATAAACAGTTATTTTGATATCGTCGAAATGTCAAAATTTACAGATTTAAAATAAAAAATTTCATCATTTTATAACATTATAACATAAAAGATATTTTGTCATATAAAAGTTACAAAGAAGTAAATATTTATATAATAATAATAATAATAGATATGTCTTTTTAATAATAATAATAGAAACATATTTTTTAAATGACGTTTCTCAAACTATTCAAGAGTGAGAGGAATAATTCGCATAAAAAAATGAGAGTGGAATAGGTCTACTGGGAAAACCACTATAAAAAAAGCGCTTTCTTTGCTCTTTTTATAGTGATTTCCCCTAATAGATCTTTTCCATGCTATCTACGTCATGATAGATAATATGAAAATCGTGGCATTTTATCATTCTCTTATAATAGAAATCTATTTACAATTAGTTTTACAATTACCTTTATCTATCATCAACAATATTGTAAAAAATAATTATTTTTTAGAAAAGTTCTGAAAGTCGTTGCCAACAAACGGTTTGATGAGTAAAATCAGTCCTCATGTGTAAAGTGATGTTTAGCTTTCTCCGCTATATCTCAAAAATTATTCAAAATATACAAGATATAATATATAATCAGATAAGATAAGATAAGATAAGATAATAAAAAAATGTTTTATACAAAAGTTTTACAATAAAATTGCTTCTATTTATTTATGTCAATGATACTTTTTAGAATATTTATTTTAAAGTTTTTTTTAATTTTGAAAAATAATTATTTTTAAAAAATATTATGAATGCTAGTGAATACAACTAATTTTGTTGTAAAATTTTTGTATAAAATATTTTTAGATATCTCGAATGGTTTTCGAGATACAATAGAAAAAGCTGAAAACCATTACATAAAGAGTGATTTCATCCTTTCAAATCGTTTTTTTTGATCAACTATTATTTTCTAAATTCATCTATTTATGTAAGCTATAAATACAGAAAGTTTCATTAAAATCAGAATTTGACACCTCGCAAGGGTTCCATATTAGTCTATAATTTCGCTCATGTATATTATCCCATCTTTCCATAATTCTAATTAAGTAAAATACGAATAACCTCTACATAATTGCCTATGTTAAGATTACATTTCCTTTTCTACTAAAGGATTCCGCACAAATCTTATGAAAAATTTAATTTCGCAATCGAATTGCCTGAAAATTTGATGTATTGTAAATCTTGTCGTTCTAATAAAGTCTCCACGGGCACGACTTCCTGAACCGTTTGACCTCTATGAGGCGTCATTTTTTAAAATGGGCTAATACTACAATATTTTATTTTCAACGAATGTGGTGCATTTCTACGTTATTATTTATTCTTTCTGTGTATAGTTTTAAGTAATAATATTGACTTAATTCTCACAAAAAAGCTATAAAGATATTGAAGTCGATAACTTGATTTTTGAGATTTAAGTCAACGCTGTGTTGCTTCACGTCTAGGGCGCGGAAATTTTTGACACGATTATGGGGCGCGCACGAAGAACCACTGCGCGCTTTGTTTACACTGAGTAAACCGTGCGCTAGTCGAAATATTGCTATCTCATTTCAATGAGCATCCGGTTTGTACAGCGAATTTTTGTGCCCGTGATCGTGCTTGAACTCCTGCGACCTATTATATAATTTCTTTCAAAACTATTCTTTAAATCAATTGTTTTCACAACTACTTTTACAAATAATTCTTTTTAGAGCTACTTTTCACAATAGTTGTTTTCATAACTACTCATACTATTAATTCTTATCAATTAAATATTTCTTTCTTGTAAAAAAATTATATTTTTTTAATAACAAAAATTCATTTTTCTATTGTATGTTATACAAAATTTACAATAATCAAGCATCCCGATTTGTGAGAAACAATCAGGTGAATATTATCCTTATAACTTTTTACTTAAAAATATACATAGAAAGAATTTGACGTAAGAATGCAAATAATGACGTAGAAATGCATCGTACACGTTTAAAATATAAAATTATAATATTAATCCATTTCGAAAAATGACGCCTCATGATGGTCAAACGGTTCATTACAGGGAATCGTGCCTGTGGAGACTTTTTATCAGAACGACAAGATCTACAACATATTAAATTTTCAAGCAATTCGATTTTCCGAAATTCAATTTCCTTCAAATAAGGTTTGTGAGGGATCTTTTCAATCAATTAATTACATGCTTTATTTTCTTTTCAAGAATATATAAATAAATATACTTGGTGTAGACTCCGGCGAGACTCTAGCAATAATTCACAGGAAGATAGATGGGACTAAACTGAATAAAAAAATTTTGTAGTATTTTATAATTTTCACAATAGTTAACAAGATAATAACTACTAAAAATTGTCGAATATTGTTCTTCAATAATTTTTTATTCAAATACTATCAACTTTACAAGTAAATAAGAAAAAGTGTAAAAGACAAAAATCATTAATAAATTTTCTTCTTACAAAACTTCTTATAGAATTTTCTTCTTATAGAACTATTAAGAATTTTTCAGAATTTTTTATCAACTTTTAAGTACTGCATTTTCTTATTTTTACCAACATAAAAAAATATGATATTAAACAATTTCTGAAAAAACAATTTCTAAAAAAATTCTAAAAAAGTTCATAGAACTTTATAAGAAGAAAAAATAATTTTTGTCTCTTGTTGTTTTTTTGTAAAGTTAATAGTATTTGAGTAAAAAATTATTGAAGACCAATATTCAATGATTTTTAGTAATTAACTTATCAATTATTGCAAAAATTGCAAAATGATGTAGAAGACTTTTAGACTCAACTCAATTTAGTGTCATCTATCTGTGAATTATAGTTAGAGTCTTGCCGGACATCCTATATATACAATACAATATACTATATAATATACTATACTATATACTATATATACAGGATCCGGCAAAATGATCTCCCACATTTTAATCTTTAATAAAAACGCCATTGTAAATGCTATTTAGATTTTATTTTTATTAACTGAAAATTTATGCTATGCCATTTGTTTTTATTGAGTTTTGAAAATTACAAGTGCAAGTGGCGACCATTTTTTTCGATACACATTCGAAGCTGATTTCTAAAAGTTTCCATCACTCGAGCAATAATTTGAGGCGATATTCCTGTAATTTCTTGACGTATTGCTGCTTTCAATTCGTCAATGGTTCGGGGGTGATGTTGAAAACTTTCGCTTTCAGGTAGCCCCAAAGGAAAAAGTCGCATGGGGCAAGACCCTGTATATATATAAAATATGTATATATATATATATATATATATATATACATATTTTATATATATATACATATTATATATATATATTATATATATATATACAATATATAGTATACAATATAGTATATTATATAGAATATTGTATTACTGAGGATTATCTACTTCTTTTATTTCTTCGCATCTACAACAGCGTATGACTCTCATATATGAGTCTCATCTAAATTTTTATTATTTTTTATTTTTATTGATATATATATATATATATATAAAATAAAATTATATATATAAAATATGTAAAATATATATAATATATATAAAATTGATATGTATATAAAATGAATGGATTACCTGATTTTCGAGGCTAAAGAATTTGAGTTTCCTTTCGCTAATAATCCTCCTCTAATCGATCGTGAGAAAAAAATCTCGAATTAATTATATTTTACTACACTTACGTATTCCTCCATTCATCTTGTTCGTCATTACCATCTTGTTGTCTTCGCTGAACAATAGTGTCGACTAACAAAATTAATTTCGCACTCGTCATTTCCTCTGAATTAATCTATAAAAATCCCGACGAGATGCACAGCATTGGATGTTAAGACACGTAAACCCCAGTTAAGACTGAGAAGTAACAGTCTGCCCATGAGGCACGTGTCCTCGCCTCTAACCTAGGGGTGGGGAGTCCTAGGAATGGAAACTGATAAAAAAACTTACTCATAGAAAAGAGAGAAAAAAAAGATCAACCACAGTCCCAATCTATGTCAGACGATATTCATATGAAAATATCTCCGTATCCTATACTTTATATATATATATATATATATATATATATATATATTTATTTATTTTTTTTTTCCATGTTTAAATTAAATAAAAGAAATCCATATACAGGATATCCCAGAATGACCGACAAATATTTCGTGTACTAGTAGAACGAACTAAACTGACGAGTCGAAAAATCCTTCACCATTTTCACAATAATTAACAAGATATTAATTATTAAATATCAGCGAATATTGGTTTTCATTTATTTTTTATTCAAGTATTGTCAACTTTACAAAAAAAAAAAACAAGTAATAAAAATTATTTATTTTCTTCTCATAGAGCTTCAAAAATTTTTATCAATTTTGTACTGCATTTATGTAATGTTCTCAAAATCGACGGAACAGATACCTGCCTCGTTTCCCCTTTCCGTAAGAATTTTTTTTCAGTCTCTTTTCCCTTTCCTCCGCTACTACACGAAATCATTTGAACCAGTCGACATCATGATGCTTTCACTTTTGTCATATGACTCAATTTTCTTGTGACAGAAAAATGTAGAAGTCCTGGTAAAGCAGATATATTAAGATTTGAGAAAAATCAGTGCCGGCAGTCATCACAAAAGTAACTGCCAATCCTCTATATGTAGTGCAGCCTTCATGAACTCATGATGTACTGACTGGATCGTCTTCGGACAATGAGTCAGCGTATTTTTCAGAACGCATCATACTGCGTTACGGAAAAAAAATAAAACTAAGATGCAAACAGTTATGTGCCTTTTGTTCACTCGAAAGATCGTCTGTCCCTCCATCTTCCCGGTATTCTTCCCTATTTTCAATCCCAGCAGGTAAAGAGGATGGACCATTCTCTTTGCCCCTATTTACTTTGCTTAAAAAAAACCTATTTGGCGTGAATTTGAAAAGATTAAAATAAGCAACAAGTGAAAAATTTTAATCTTGAATACACATTTAAAGACAGAGAATTCTTATTAAAAAAATCATTCACACTGATTAAGAAACAATTATTGCTAATAATTAAACTACCTTAGCGAAACTCGCAAGAAAATATACAACTTTTTTTATTTTTCTATCAAACGGGCACAATCATGTATTGTTTCGAATTTTCATGGCATCGGTCGGTCATTCCTTCAACAGGTAGAGACTCACAGCATTATCTCAGATAGATAAGAAAACAAAAAATATTTGCTCAAGGCATTCACTTTGCCCGAACTTTCCCTATATGCTTTCATCTCTTTTAACTAATTTTAGTAATTTTTATAATTTGTAATTTTTAGTAATTAACCATCACTTTAGAAATTAACAATATTTTCTTTTATTTGTAAACTAAATTTAATGATTTTCCTTTTAAGTACTAATAATAGCATTACTACTCTCTTTTATTGAATCATATGTTTAATGGATTCCAATTTTTAATTAGCAAATAATTGCGTTTTTATTTATATATCAAATCATCAACATGTAGCTATTGTTCTAAATCTACATTATTTCAGACTAATGACTATTCGAAACACGTTCCTCAATTATATAATTTCATATGCGTTTTTTGAGTTCTTAAATAAGAAAAAAAAACGATTAAACACTCATCTATACAATTAATTTATTGGTACAATTTACTATTGTACTGTATATAATTTTCACATATCGACAATAGATTATTAACTAATTAATTTTAAATGCTAATCAACTTAACCCCCCTCTCCCTCTCCCTCTCCCTCTCTCTCTCTCTCTCTCTCTCTCTCTCTCTCTCTCAATTTAACTTTAAAACCTATAAGCATTAACCTTCCCCTCCAAGGATCACATATGATCCGGACCTAATTATAAGAATTAAATTGCTTCACTAAAAATTCAGACTAACGTTTGCACTGCTTATCAGAAACAGATGTTATAACATCCCTTCAGAACGTTGAGTCATACTCTGGAGCGATAAAAGTGCGTTCGACTCTTGGGTATTCGCCTTTGTGCATAGCGAGACGAAGTCCAAGCGTCCTTCCAAATCCATTCTATTTTTCTTCATTATCTATCCGAGTGATCCCAAAAAATAAATTTCCAATTGTTTGGATGTAACAGCCATAACAAATTTCCTCTTTTTTTAATTTCTAAAATATAGCGACAAAATTTTTAGAAATTTTTAGAGAAAAGACTAGAAAATCCACTTCAAATTACTCAGTGAAAAAAATTATAGCGTAATATATTAGGTGTTGGAATTAATTCGTAGCGTTTTTAATGAAAGAATGTTATTTATTTCACATGAGCATTAAAAAATACATTAATGAAAGTACTTCCCATCACTTGTAAAACGCTACGAATTAATTCCAACACCTAATATATATATAATTAAAAATCAATTTAAAAAAAAAATGCCAAACTTAACTTATAATTAAGGACATTTATTAAGGTTTTAAAATGCTTTTTCGTACCATCATTTCGTGATCATTTTTCGCGAAAATATGTGAAGTTTAAATTTAATCCTTTTTAACGCTGATTAAATGACGTTAATTAAATGACTTTAATTTTGCTGAGAAACAACAGGTAAATTTTAAGCTTTAAAATGCTTTTTTAAATATCTCGATACGATGATTTTTACTTTGTCTTTTATTGACCTCTATACGATTTTTTTTCATTGAGTTATTTAACGCCGAAGCAAAAAGGATCGTTTTTGCTTCAACGTTAAATAATTCGGAGAAAAAATATCACACAAAGCTTCAACAAAGCAAATTAAAGATAAAGATTTATTCTTTCAAACGATATAAATGGCATTTGTGTACAATTTTTAATTCACGCCGTGGAACTTCACAAATTTTGTAAAAAAATTTAAAATATCCAATGCGTCTTTATTTATGTTTGTGTAACTTCACAAAATACAGTAAAATCGAGTTTTTGGAGTACCGATCTGAAAAGTAGATTTCAAATTTTAAAATGCTCTTTTAAACATCATGATATGATGATTTTTTACGAAGTCATTGTATCTTGAAATTTACCTACTTTTGTAGGATGGAATAAGTGAGCCTTTAATTTTGTTGTTTTCTGCATATACTCACAAATTTTGTTTCATTATATTTTCATTATATAATATTAAAAAAATTTATATATATATATATAAATTTTTTTATATGTATATATATATATATATATACATTGACTATTCATGTTAGAAAATCTATCACATGCAATACTGCAATGTGAGCATGAAAATTGAGGAAAGGTGTGTATGGAGACAATACGTTCTGCCTCCTCCCTTACGAGGTAGTGTGAAGTTGGCCTCTCACTATTAAAAATAAAAATATTATCATTATCATTCATTTGATGGTCGTTTGGTGATGTTTGCTAGTTCATTCCCGACGTTTGGTAATCAAAATTATAATGAGAAATTTCAAAAAAATTACATACGCGCATGAAGTTAAGCCCTCCATTTCTAAAACTCAATTTTGCAGACTTAACTGTAAATATTCGTAACTATAAGCATTTGTTTGGTGGTCGTTTATTGACGTTTGATAGTCTATTCCCGATAATTGGTAATCGAAATTATAATTGAAAATACTAAAAAAATTATACGTGAAGTTAACCACTTCCGTATGAAACTCGGCTATTTCTATTACACTAAAAAGTAATTTTACAAAAGAAAAAAGGATATGAAAATGTATGAACATATTTCATATATAATTATACATGTTCCCAGTCAGAAATGATAATGGAATCGATATCGAACCGATTATCATTTCTGATTAGGTTTATGAATATTATGAATATTATGCATGTTTTTCTGTTTGTACATATTCATGCATGAACAATTTTTTACCGGGGAGTGAGATCGCCCTGGTAAAAAAAGTTGAGAGAACGATTGAGAACGATAAGATTTCTATCAATGTGTATCGTTTTCTATAAATTTATATCATTTTCTATCGATGACCTCGCAATCTCTATAAAGTGAGCTTATTTTCAAAAATCGGAAATTTTATTAACAGTTCTGCAATAGGTCTACAATTCCTGCTAAGTTTTATA
Organism: Acromyrmex echinatior; assembly: GCF_024713525.1. Taxonomy (NCBI): domain Eukaryota; kingdom Metazoa; phylum Arthropoda; class Insecta; order Hymenoptera; family Formicidae; genus Acromyrmex; species Acromyrmex echinatior. Next base: position 2,410,071 of record NC_141864.1, read on the forward strand.
AATAAATAATTTCGTTGATTTAGTTAAAAAAAAAAAAGTGGCACTTCAAGATTCGAGATTCGAATTGATTTTTATTATGGAATCTTATAGGTAGTTTTTGAAAAGTTCTATAGTTCCTGATAAATTTTCAACATAGTTCCAGTCTCCAAATATTTTTAAATAAATTAAAAATCTAAGAATTGACATCTCAAAAATAAATGTATATTATGAAATTCTTTTATTCTCGAAAAGTCCTACAATTCCTGATAAGTTTTGGTGACAATTACAGCCTTTAAATATTTCTAAACAATTTTTTAATCTGACCGCACTCTAAGAAGTACTTAATAGTTCTTAAAAGTCTTAATAGTTCCAGCCGATTTTTTAGCATTTTCCAATAATTCTACAATAATTCCGAAGATTTCTATCGATTTCAGAGTTCCAGCCTTTAAATATTTTTAAACAATTTTTTAATTTGAGCACTGGCATCGCATCACAAGAGTAAAATACCTCTTAATAGCCAGTTTCAGCCGACCTTTTGTATTTTCCAATATTTCTCCTGTTGTATTTCCTTGGCACGGCATCCAGTGAAGCCGAGTTAGGCGTTTCAGCAATAAAAACATTTTATAAAATTTATGAGTTTTCTTTGATAAAATAGTTTCTTTACAGTAAAACACTTAGTTGAATTAGTTACTTACAATATTTTAATCAGATAAACGGACAGAGTGACGTGACGCGTTCTTCGTTTGATAATGACTCTTCTCCGCTTCACATCATCGCATTATATCTTCTGCTCTCCTCAGTCGTCTTCAAATCAGCGCTTCCTCGTCAGCGTTCTGATTATTGATGATCAAAGATGCAATGGTCGAGTTTTATCGATGCACAATTCCGGCCTTGTGTTTCTTCTCTCTTTTTTATAATATACTCTTTCAAAATATATAATAAAATATATATATAATAAAATATATAATAATTCATAAATATAAATTAACATTTCTTATAATTCTCCATATGTACTACTTTTGGCACTTGTGCAATGGCACTCGTAGTCGACATCAGTAATGTAATAGAGGAAGTTTTAACTCGGGAGCTCCAAGAGGAATGCGGGGTGCGAAGGAAGATGTGGGTATAATGTCATGAAGAGTGGCAGTAAGAAATACACAGATTTTGAGGATTGCAGTCACGTACAAGACAACAAAAAACATCACAAAAAGGGAATATAATCATGAACAAAAAATGATACAAAAAAACAATGATTATAAAACGAAAAGTGTTTCAAAGGGTATATTTGTCAGTATATGCTTTAACCGTTTTTCGGCTAAGATATGGCGTAATGTAATTTTTCGAGAAACATTTATTAATTATTTTAAATAAATATCAACTTTCATAATTAATCGATTGAGTGCCAACATCTGGCTGCTATCGAAATCAATGATATTGAAACGCAATGTTTCCCTCTCTTGATAAAAAAGCCTCAATTGTTTATTCTTTTTTTGGGAGAGGGGACATGATAATCGAACATGTCTTTTGCAATATGTTTCAAGTTTAGTAAAAATGTAAATAAAACTCAATAGAATTGTATAAATAGTAAGTTGTCATAAATTTTTATAAGAGTAGAAGCATGTCTAAGATAAGTGCGTAAAGATTGATCGCGACAGAAATGATTGATATTTCGAGCGTCGACATCTGGTTGCTATTAAAAGTTAGTAATTGTGTTTTTATATGTATGAGACAAAAGAAATTGAAACACTTCCCATACAGCACAGAAGATTGAAGCAATATTGCTGCAATGTTGCAATATTACAGATTGCAATGTAACATTGCAGAGGTATTATAGAAATGTAAATTAACAATATGCCTGCAAAATGTCAGTAATATGCTTGTAATATTCCACAAACATTACAAAACTGTAATTCTTTAATTACAATAATAATAATATAAAAATGTAAGTTTTTATATTTATGTACAGTTTTTTAGTTTAACAGTCGTTTTTATGATATAATTAATATAATTCATTTTATATTTAAATAAAAAATTTATTGATCTATTATTTGACAGCTATTTCATTAGCTAAGTTTTATATTTATTTTAAATATGAAATCAAAAGATTGTATAATATGGAATTTGGATACAATCAATACATCATTATCGGATAAGATGATAAACAATTAAACTGCTGAAAATGATTTATTAATCAAAATATTAATTATATGATCGATGTATTTATGCCTGATATGAACGCAAGAATAAACAAGTGCCCGAACTTTATTGATAAATTTCATTTTTTAATCGATCCATCATTTTTTAATCGATTTCAATTGACTCAAAGTGGTTTCGAATTAAAAAGAATCACTGCGATTAACTTAATCCATAATTAACACGCTTACTAAGCGATTGTATTATTATATCAATGTGGATAATATTTGTAATTTGTTCGGGGCACACACATACATGCTTTATCCTTACGAATAAATTTATCTTTCAGAATTAATACTATATTTATTGGAATATTTTATGATTTTATCATTAAAAATTGCTTTTGGCACATATCACTAGAAATGCGATTTGTAGAAAAATTGTTATTAATCAATTAATATTGCAACGAAATGTTCCATTAATATTGCAATGTAATGCATTTGGATAAATTTTTTACGAACACTCTAAAATGAAAACTATTTTCTGTACATATATCTCACTAACTTTAATTTTTCTACAAATAGCATTTCTAGTGATATGTGCTTTCCAAAAGCAATTGTTGAGTGGTACAAGATTATTGTCGTGAACGACCATGCGATTCTTCCCGCCAAAGGGATCGAACATTTCAAAGATTATTTAGAATCTTAAATAATGGTTATATATCATCGGATTTTCGATGGCAAACAATTTATATGCTTCAACAATTTATATGTTTCGTAGACATGAGATCGGACTTTGACGCTGTGATTTAACAATAATTATCTCAGCGACTAGCACGGTGGACAAACGCGGTGACACTACCACAGTGAAGATCAAGCGGATCGCGGCGTCTATGATCCTTTTATCGCGTTTGTCGCGAGTTATCGATCTGCCGTCTGATTGGTCGAAATCCAATCGTAGATGAATAGGAGGAGGATCGAATCACACGAAATTTGGAGAAGTCAGTCTTTCGAGAGAACGCGAAAAGATAGTAACTCTGTCGATCGAACGCGAGTCCGTACATTTTAAAGTGCTGAAATCATTTTCAATCAGTCCGATCTTAGTGTTCGCAAGTATTATCCTCATGACTCAGAGTTTTCCCCTAAGCGTCGTCGCGAGGTTATCGTGAACCAGAGTTTTAGCCTCTAAGCGTATGCGCAAAAGTGTCCGACTGGGTGACAGTCCCTAGGCGCATTCGAAATATTGTATTGTATTGTATATCCGCGGTTACCGCGGATACTTTTTAGATGACCCAATATTAACAATAACTAAGTGATAAGTAACTGAGAAACTGTAAGATAAACAGAACAGTGTACATAGATAATAAACAATTCTTTTTTAAATCGAAATCTATTATGTGATATTAAGGTTATTGCATTGATGTGAACAGTAATTTTTTATGATAAAACCATAAAAATTATTCCAATAAATGTATTATTAATTCTAAAGGATAGATTTATTCATAAGAATAAAGCATATATGTGTCTGCTCCGAACAAATCACAAATATTATCCACATTAACATAATAATATAGTCGCATGGATTAAGTTAATCGCAGTGATTCTTTTTAATTCGAAGCCACTCCGAGTCAACTGAAATCGATCGATTAAAAGATGACTGTATGAAATTTATCAATAAAATTCAGGCGCTGATTTATTCTTGCGTTCACATCAGACATAAATACATCATCGTTAATTAATATTTCGATAAATCAGCAGTTTAATTGCTTATCGTCTTATCCGATAATGATGCATTGCATCCAAATTCGATATTATACAATTTTTTTATTTTATATTTAAAATAAATATAAAACTTATATAAAAATTTATTATATTAATTATTATATCATAAAAATGGCTGTTAAACTAAAAGACTGTACTACATAAATATTATAAATTATATTTTTATATTATTATTGTAACAATTAAAGAATTACAGTTTGCAATGTTTTTGGAATATTACAGGCTTATTACTGACATTTTGCAGACATATTGTTAATTTACATTTCTATAATATCTCTGCAATGTTATATTGCAATCTGCAATATTGCAACATTGTAACAATATTGCTTCAATGTTGTATGGGCTTATACTGTAACGTAGATCTAAAGCAGTATCCTGATTGGCTCATCAGCTTAAGTTCATGTTACTATTAAGATTACTGTTAAGACTTAAGTTCATGTTACTCTTAAGGTTACTGTTAAGGTCATTCTACATCGGTCATATCGTAGACGTGGCAAGTCACAAACTTGTCACTTTAGCCAATCCGAGCTTATTTAGCTTTAATTTTAAAGTCACATGATGTTTACGGCGCTTTCAACGCTACGATACGACCAATATATTGAGTCATCTAAAAAGTATTCGCGGTTTTTTGTTACTAGATGTGTGTTGATGGTCATATATCTACAAAGTACCGCGGATACTTTTTAGATGACCCAATGAATGATCTTTACAGAAATTTTTGTCTGCGGCAGTCCTAAGGGCCATAGCACACAAAAATATTTAAGCTGTAAAGCTAAATTTTCACGAACTGCTCTAACAGACTGTTTCAGTGACAAAAAATGTGATCAAAATGGATGCTTGATATTCGTCAATTTTGATCACGTGATCCTTTTGTCGCTAAAACAGCCGATTTGAACAACTCATGAAAATTTACCTTAAAACATAAGCAGTAAGTGAATTGACCAATCACAATAGAGTTTGTAAGTCCATAAGGCTGGGTTTTCACTTGACGCTACGACGCTCATTTTCAGCATCAAAACAGGTCACGTGATCAAAATTGATGCTTGACACCTTACTCATACTTACAGAATTTTGTGTGCGGCAGCCCTTAACACAGTTGACACACATAACCTCAATCGCTAACAGAATATTTATCTTCTTTTTCAATTTTGGCGTCTGCCTTTAGTAAATCAGGGAGTTCAATAGCACCACAACGAAGTACAGAGTGTCAGAGGTTGGAGCAAGGTTGGAGTATGTTTATTTTTTACGACACTGGAACGATCCAAATATGGCGGTGCAGGAGTAATGGTAGGGATCCGATTTGGTGGTAGGGATTCGATATCTATAGGACTCTAATATCCACTATCCACTACCCATCTATACATTCTTATTTATACTGTGCTTTACTGGCTCCACTGTGCTCTTGGCAGACGCGATTGTCGGGGGTGCAAGTCAAATCTCGAGGCCAATGTCGTGTAAGGCCGTCGGTTTCGCTGACCTACGATCTCGCCGGCGTTTCATGAGCCTCGACAGGGCACGTGCTAACGCGCGACATCACTGCCGGCGATCGGCGACCTACGATCGCATGCGTCCGCATCAACGACGTTACGACGAACGCGTCTCATCTGTACGATCTATGCCCGACCGCGGCAAGGACGCCGCTGTTACCCGATCACAGATGCGCACTTCGGCAACGATCACGTCCGTACCGGTGAGTACACGAGTCTGCTAGAGAATCGAAATTGTGATCAATGTCCAATCCTGATGATGCAGGAAGAGAAGATACCTTCTACGTCTTTCCATTGTCACTCTGTCCAACAGAGATCATTCGGGATCATTTCTCTTGTGTAGCTTCGCTGCGGAAATTTGAAAGTCTTACTGAAATTATTTTTTGTTCTTATTAAAGTAGTTATCATTAGAAAAATTATTGTTTTAATTTTTGATTTCGCACACGTGAGGATGTATTTGTTCAAAAAGCTTATGCATGTATTCAGATATATGATAGAGACAAATGTGAAAAGAGAAAGTTTTTTGTTTGATCATTTATTTATTCGTTTTGCATGCACCCGGATATCTTCCAATTTCGTTAAACTCTAAAATAATTGGTGGAAAAACAGTAACTTTCTTCCTTCACATGTCTTGCTTTGTTTTGTATCTACACATTTATCAAGAAACAAGTTTGTCATTTATCCCATTGTCTATGTTATATAATAGGTTCCAGCTTTGTGTGCCAAGATTTATTTAATTGAATACATGCACTTTAGTGAATTTGTATCAATATTTTATCTTAAATATGGCGCTTCATAAATTTTAAATTTATATATATATTAAAAACAAAAGAATTCTGTCTGATGAGCAAAACTTTATGATTCTGATATTTATAAGAGATTTATTGCCCATGTAGATTAATTTTAATCTCTGTTGAACTTATTTTTCATTTTTTTCTAGTTCTAAGAATTAGAAAAATATGAAGAGTAAATTGAATCAAGATTAAAATTAATCTGCATCGATGAAAGTGAATATTATTTTATTGTACATTTGATATTGATATTATTATATATTTAATATTGATCTCTTGTTTTTTTTTGTAGTAATCATGGTTGAGATACCAAAGGATTGTGTCCTGCAGTGGGCTGGCCACGCGGGATATATTACAGAAAGATTCAGTGGTCTTTTGGCACGTCAGGCTCTAGTCGATGTCACATTGATCTGCGATGAACAAAAGCTACGTGTTCACAAACTGGTTTTAGCTTCGAATAGTATATACTTTGAGGTATATATACAAATATTGAAATGCATATTCCTTATCCTATTGTTATTTGTTAATCATCATGTACGTTCTAAAAATTGAATTTATATGTTTTACATGTTTTAATTATTTGTACATTTAAATTTTAATTAGTGCCTGTTTCTAACATATATATTTTTATATAAATTACATTTATCAAAATGTAATAAATGTTTTCTTTTTTATATACAAACGTGTGTTTGTGCGAATATTTTAAATATTGTACATATTAAACAATTAATAATTTATTTAAAGGAACAATTATTTTACTGGTTAAATTCAAGATTTGAATTGTAGATTTTGGGATTTACATTTGATAATTGCAAAAGTGTTTACAAAATACTAAAGTGCTCTAATAAAAGGTCACATGTTTTGCCATTTTCTAAACACACCATCAAACATAATTATCAATTTATACAAGAAATAAGATAATTTTTTTCAATTGTTCCAAATATTTTATAAAATAGCACAACAATAAGAGATTATATTGACAAAAATAATATATATGAACTTTCTCTGTTGTATATAATTGCATTTAATTTTATAAAGATAATTAGAAAGTATAGAGATAAGAAAACTTTTACCGAGACAGTAACATTAATTGAATTATTTATACTTATTACAGAAAATTATTTTAAATTTATTTAAATGTACTGATGTTGATTAATGTTTGGATGTGCATCTCTTTTCCTTCCAGATCGACTGATGACTAAGCAGTATTATTAAAATTTTATTGAATGAATTTTTAAAGATATATTCTTTTAAGATTTTATTTTATATTATTTATGTATAGAATTATTGATTAAAAGAACTTAACTGTTTTTCTCATTGAAACAAGGTAATGGTAATTTGGAATTATATTTTTGTGATTGTATTTATTCTATTAGTGTGATGAACAAAATTTTTTGTATGTTATTTTTAAAAGAATACAGAAAGGTACAAATATATATATAGTAAAGAAAGACGATTTATTGTAATATATGTAGGATTATTTAATTAGATGTATATGACATACCTATATAATTACAAATATATTATACATTACAAATATATTATACTTACTAGGATTTATGAATATTGTGTTAGTTCAAAGCAAAATAAATTTTTTACTAACCGATTTTCCACTAAAATGTCTACCAAACATCATTCTACATTTATAGAAAGACTTTGGACTTTTTTTTATTATTGATATAAACAATAATAGAAAAGAAAAAGGTATTTTATTACATTACTTCAAAATTGGGAAATATAGTGTACTTACGGTAGAACAATTTTGCAGGAATAATATAAAATTCATATAAACTAAAGAAAGCCTTGTATATCGGAATTTCAGTAGTTCTTAACAAACATTTGAAGAAACCAAGTTTGAGGGGCATACTTTTCACAACTTTCGAAGAACTTAGAAAGGTATTAAATAACTAATTTATATGCTCTAAGGATAGTAAAGTATGTACACTCTCAGGTGTTTCTGTTTTCTAAAAAATGCATTACTCTACAAGGTATATGGAAATATTCTGCTTGCATGATTTTACTATCTCTATGCAACTTGAGGAATTATTACTGCACAAATTAATATCTGACAATTTGAAAAAGACAAATTTTAAATGCATACTGAACAAATATTAAAATGAATCTTCAACAATATTAGACATTCTGTATGGGCATCTACTTAGACGTTCTCTTTATTCTCCAACTCTCAATTATTTTATCTTTTTAATATTTTTCGTAATATTTTATTCTGTTTCATATTATAGGAAATACTACAACAAGATTTGGGACAAGAGCCAATTATACTTTTAAAAGACTTGGACTTTGAAATTTTGAAGGCCATGGTCGAATTCATGTATTGCGGAGAAACTACGATATCTCATCAGCATTTATCATCCTTGCATACTGCGGCACAAATTTTTAAGGTATACAAAAATTATTTTAATCAACATAGTAACATGCCCTACAATTATTTTAATATGTAAAATTAATATATTTGTTTTTTTTCCAGGTTAAAGAATTGGTATCTGTAATCGATACTATCGTTGATTCCAAGAAAATTTTGAATAATTTTGAAAATTGCCTAAAGCAGGAGAAAGGAGATAGTAGTTTAAAAGTTACAAGCAACTCGCTCACAGAGGATGATTACATCTGTGTTAGATGTGATAAATTAAACATGGACGAGAATACAGTTTGTGAAAATAGCAATAATAACGATATAAGCACAAATAAGAATCAGTTTTTAGAGAACGATATGGTTGAAGCCACCGAGCACGATTTAGAACATACTTTGTACGAAGACTCGGACGCTATCGATGCGAGCAAGAAAGATGTAGTAGACACATCATTTTCGTCTGATGTAAATATAAGTATACAAAGCGATGCTACTACCACTAATACTGTACTTACGCACGTAGGTATGATAAATGAAGTACAAACTATGTGCACAAACAGCAATAGAGACAATGTGTACCGTCATAATCTCGATTTAAAACCTATCTTGTATGAGCAATGCTGTGATTTTTCTTGCGACGTAAACGAAAGCGATGAAACTATTTCTACACTGTCGCAATCTTGCCTTCCACAAGTCGAGAATGACTTGGAACACTGTTCCGGGAGTAGCACAGATGTTCCTAGCACGGTAGGGAAATGCGTCAAAGTTTATACGCCCAAACGACGTAGATCCATGGACGATGTTCGTAATAAGCTTGTACATACGCAATGCAATTTAGTGCCAACTCCGCCACACTCTACAGATTCCATAGATTTATTAGATGAACCGTCCGCTAATGATGTACCAGTTAATCTATTGACCTCCCTAGATATGGAAAGCGCCGAATATATCTTAAGCTTAAGTACAGAAAGTATACAATCGATAGTAGGTGGTACTATAAGTAACCAACATACAGTGATTGGATACAGAGAAATAAATGCGGAACGAGACACCGCTAAGGAGGGATTAAATTCTCCAATAAATGACACGGATTGCGCGAAACCGATTCTAAGACGTAGCATGCGACTGAGTCAACAGGAGAGCGACGAGACTACGAGCAATGGCTTGGCATTTTTAGGTAGTTCTTTAGGAACCGAAAAATCATTCAAGAAAGGTAATTCACCCAACAGAACGGAATCATGCGCGAGAACGAAACGTAAGGGAAAGGAGGATCGAAAGGTACCAGATCATAGCGTGATCGCGAGCGCAGTACAATCTAACAAAAAAAGTTCCAACAATAAGAAAACTAACTCGAAATTGATAGTAAAAAAAAGTAATAAATCTACGTATACAGTTACTGGTAGCAAAGAAAGGGAAGAGTTGAGATCAAAGGAAGAATCGAAGCCGAAAGCGAATAGTAAATTTAAGACCGAAAATACGGAAAGATCGGTGACAGTGGACCAACCCACCACTCATCATTCTGTAAAATCCAATGTGTGCAAGTGCATAAGTCGCGCTTTGTGGGGCGATATGTCTGATAAATTGGATTATTGGGACGAGATCGATCTGCTTTCATATCCGTCCAACACTGAAATTCCCTTTGCTGTCGGCTTGCTACCTTTACGAACTGCTCTGGAGAAGATGCAAGCAACGCCAGATTATCAACCACGTAAAACACGCTCATCGGTCGCGCCGATAAAGCAAGATGCAAGTAACTCTCTAAAACGAAAATACTGCACGCCACTCGACGCTGTGGTACCATCGAAAAAGCAAAACGGCAATAATAATAACGAAGGCCCGAATACCGTATGTCACATAGAAATACGAACAGCACCTTCACAGTGCGTAAAAAATCGTAAACGATTTCTCTCGGATTCGATTACGAGCCTGCCAACAAAATGGACCGACATCACAAATGACAAGCAATAACGTGGGTTAACATATATTTATAATAAAACCTTCTGTTAGGTATATCATATCGTAATTTTGAATACATTGTTAAACGTCGTTGAAAGACAGCAGCAAAATATTAGTATCAGATTCTTCTGTTTTTAAGCTTAATCGGCGCGAAAATAATTAAGATTAATAATTTATTTTCTTCGCCATATTTATAGAGTCTACTCTACATTTGAATATCTCGCAATTTGTACAATGATAAATAATCTTAATTTAAATGTAAATAGGAATATTTTTAAATACGATTTTGCACAAATTCTTGCAATCATATAATTATGTGTATTATATTTTGCAAATGATTGTATTTCTCTTAAGCCATTCGTATATTGCGGGTAATTTCATATTTTGATAATGTTAATTGTAATTTAACTTTAAATACAATTTGCAATTGTGTTGATAGGTAGAAAGAAACAGAAGTGATTATATTCCTCCTTGTTATATATCTTTAACAATATTTTTAAAATAATTACCATCCATTTTCGTTTTGTATATTCATAACAGTTGCAAAAATAAGTTGTACGCATGATTAAATTTTACCAATTTAGCATAATGTTAAAATCAAATACAATGTAATATATTTTTCATGGCGCACATATGTTTGATCATCTTTGATTACATAAGAGTGAGTATCATATAAATAATTATATTTGATAGAAACGCATATCTAGAATTTATTTTAAGCAATGCAAAATGATTGTGTAAAAAGTAAGGACTATCTATTTTTATAAATTTTTGTTTTTTAATTGTACACACATGTGTAAAAATAGATCTATATAATAATTTTAAGACATTGTACCTTAAAAAATATAGCAACAGTAACATTTTTTAAATGAAACTATGAGCTCATGATAGCATATAATAACTTAATAACATAAATTTAAGAAGTATAATAAATAAAAAGCAATTTGTATGAAATATAGTGAATTTTGTAATGATAATTTATTTGTCATTTCAATGTCGACAAACTATTTCTTTTATGATTCTTTTTTACTTAAAAGATAAGTTTTAACTTAGAATAGATAATGTATGGTGCAACTAACTCAATAAGAAAATGTGCTATATAAAGATGAAGTTATGTGTTTCAAAGTTGCGTTGAAAAATGCGTTTTTAATATACAATGTACTCTTTCAACGCAATTTATCAAATGTAATTTACAATCGTACATTAGATTTTGTACATTTAGTCACAGTATTCTTAGGATTAGACAGTCGCTGCTCAATATAAAAGGATTGTTCGTCGTAATAACAATTAGTAATATTTAAAATATAACTATATTTATAAACATATATGCATGGCTGTACATACATATATATATATTAATATTATACATATATACACATATATAAATATATATTTTTCCACAATAAATGTTTTCGACAGAACTTACAGTTTAGCGTTATCAATGTTATTTTTTATTTCATAGAGAACTGAATCAGTTTTTTACCAAAAGAATTTAAATTATAAGAAATTAGATTTCTAATTATATTCTCAAAATGAAAATGTCATCAACCGTCTTCTTTTCATTCTTTAAGATCTAACAGGATAAATATAGAGTATGCAAAATATTTAAATTCATATATACCTATATATAAGCGCCTAATTCATCTATTAAAATATGTATTAATACTGATTTCTAATAATATAAATTAACTTTGTTCTCGGTTGAACTTACTCTTCATCTTTTTCTAACTCTTGGAGAAAAAGTTAGAAAAAGATGAATTAGTTGAATCGAGATTAAAATTAAACTACATTGGTAGAAACGAGCATAAATAATTTCTATAACATTATAGTGTAAAAATAAAGTATTAAGGCTGAAGGAGGTGAACGTGTGGATAGCGAGATAAAATCGTGCACACGAGGAAAGACAGAGATTGAAGAAAGTAACACGGCAGCTTCTATTTATAGCTACGTAATTTGATTGGTCGCACAAATACGACGACACGCGTATAATCCATGCACGACTAGGCAACGATCTCCATTAGCGTGCACATATTTGCTTATTTCTCAGGTCAATCGTCATGCGGTCAGACTCTAATATCGGTATGCGAGGGAAAATTGGCTTTATAAATGAACATGGATACACGGAAACTCCCTTGATTCGCGCGTATTTAGCTCAAAATGCGATTATGCCAGTATCTAAGACTGCAAGAAAAAAGAGACAATAGTTTATAATAAAAATATAATATAAAGGTATGTTGGAGTTATTACATGAATGGTATCTTTTTGCCTCGCGATATTTGGTGAAATTTACTTCCGTGTAAAAGTATAAAACTGCGTGTAATTGTACTTGAATTTCTTGAAAAGACAAAATCAAGCGATCGAATTAGATGATCGAGATTTGTTTTGTATTTCTACACTAGACTGTATTAGAACTTTTTTTCTTTCGCCAAAAAACGAACATTATACCTATTTCACTTAAGTTCCAAAAGTGTATACTAGTTTAGTCATAGAAAAAAAAATAGACGTAGATCGGTATTCATAGTTCTTATTTTTAAGATCGTCTTAAGTTACACTCTTAAACTGTCGCGAACTAATCAGAGAATCATCTTAAGATATTATTTAAGCCAGTCTTGAAAATAAGAATGGACTGAGTATTGTTTTTATCGCGTAACATTGCATTTTTGCTCCGCGCACACCTGAATCGTGTATATCGTGTAGAATTAAGTTCCTTGTCGTGGCATATATAAATAACATCCCTCTAGATACCAACATATACTAACTTCGAGTACGTAACGGTATAATAATTGAGGTCGTTAATCGGAGAGATTTTGGTTAACGAGCTCGCTCGGATCTCCGATCGCAATGTCGTTGCTTTCTGTAAACGCGCTACTTCTTCACGAGAAGCAAGTTGATTGGAAGGAGATTCGATTATGGTCCGATTCTCGTTAAGACCGTCAAGATTGTTTCGCGAACAATACGTGCTTCGTTTAGATCTATTATTGCTGCAATAAGAACCTGTCAATTTTTTCATTTTGCCGAGAATTCGCAGCCGTTTTCTGCATTTTTCATGTAATAATTGCGTAAACTTGTTTATTTACAACAATTAATTAATTACCAAGATTCGCAACAGCGAGTTCAACCATCAATAGTATCACTCTAATGCTCTGCATTTTTAACTGAATTCCTTTCCGTTTATCTTGTCTTCTTTTTTTTCCAACGTGATAAGAAGAATTATTAATATAAATAAGAAGCTCTGAAAGGGATAGATTTGTGGATCAGACAATATATTGGAGATCACTGCGAATTAAGTTATTTAAATTATATAAAAGGCCCGGTTTCACCAATTCTAAAGAGAAGAAAGAAAGTCAAAATAATATATATTGACTGATCATGATAAAAATGACAAATTCATTAATAATCGATCAATGATGTCATATCAATTGATTAATTATTATATACTTTGACTCTTATTATTTTCCTTGATATAAAATTAACTTTAATTTCGATTCAATTTATGCTTTATTTTTTTATAATTTTAAGATTTATTGATTATTTTTTAATTCTAAGAATTAGAAAAAGATTAATACTTACTTTACTATACTTACTTTGGTGGAATTGAGCCAAAAAACTGAGCCTAAAATTTATATTTGTAGCTGCACTACGTTACACTTTTTACACTTCAAATAGATGAATAATTCTCAATCTAAATTAAAAAAGAGGAAAATAAAAGGAAAATTTAGCTAAAGTACAAACATCTTGACTAATGAAATATTGATATTTGTATCTTTATTTGAGTTGTACTATACCCTGTATTGTGCTTTTTACACTTGAAATTAAACAGATATTAAATATCAGAAAAAGAAAAAAGGAGAAATGAAAAATATAAATTTTATTCGGCCTCGAAAAAGAAACCGATTGTCGCATTTTATCTAGCGGAAAATTATCGACTGTTTTATCAGTCAAAACTTGTATCTCGCTCGCAGTCGCGATAATTTCATGCGTAGTAACCTTACAGAATAACGATCGAATTCGAGAAATTAAATCAGGGTACGTGTTAATATGAAATTATTCCAATTGGAATTGTTTATAATTAGTTCCCAGATTTTTATTGTGTTTTCTAGGAGAAATAAAATGATTCCGATTGTGGAATTCATTTTGAACAATTCCACAATACACGTTCCCAGAGACGCGACACCATCAGGGCCGTTATTAGAGAACCGATTTTAACCGATATAGAGATCGGGGAGTTTCAATGTCAACCGGGCTGGAAACATTAAGGAACGTGACGGTATTAGCGCCGTGAAGGAGGACGCGACAGCGCAGCCACGATGCAATCAATGAGCGCATATTGATCTCAACCTTTCGCCGGTATGTCCGACACCCGCAGCGACGAATCACCACAAACGTGGCGACGCGTATCGCGTTGGAATCTTCCCGGAGGCTCGACGGCGCGCGACCGATTTGAAGCCGAAAGCTCAATGTCGTGCGAGAGTCGAACAAAAATGAATAAGAACGTTGTGCGAGAGCGTGAGATGATCTTTCCTCCCTTCTTTTCTTTTTCCTTGACTTCCGCGAAGAAGCTGACAAAAATTTCCGACGTACGCGGGAATCTCACACTATTTATAACTGATAATTCTTATATTTGACGCTGCGTTTTAAGATGTCATAATAAGCTAATCAAAGAATTTTTGTATTATATATATATATTAGTATCTTAAGACTTTAGATTACTTAAGATGATCTTGAAATAAAAACGGCTTCAGAGCTTGCATTTGAATATCGAGATATGAGCGAAAAACGAATATCGATTTCACTGGATGCTTTTACCTGGAAGCGATACGCGATATAAAACGCGATAAGATTGCGCCTCTAACTTATGTATTGACAAAAATTTGAAAATTCGAGTTTGCGCCAATATACCTCTCGCGGCTATGAATTGTTTTTCTCGCAAATCCGTGAAATATATATGAAAAGAAAAGTTTTATCACGTTATAATCCTTATATTAGATGAATTATACGCACACTGGAAAAAGAATCTGGTTGCATTAATTGGAATTCTCCCCTACAGCACAAAAGTTGCAGCAACAATGCTGCAACATTGCAGCAATATTACAGTGTTATTGCAACGATATTGCTGCACGGGCCGGTTAGATAAATCAGAATTTTCAATTTATTATAATTCTAATTGAGATAATCATCAGAATAACCATCTGATTGATATGATAAAAATTTTCTGATTCGTCCATTTATAACTAGAAAATTTTCTCAATGCATAATTAAAATTCAAATGATAGGCAGGCAATTAATTTACGTACAAAAAAGAAATTATAATGTTATTAAGACTAAGTCTAAAATTTTGTTAAAATAAAAATGTGGAAAGTATAGTTGCATCTTTCTGGTTACCTATGGTTTTTGATTAATCTCTTTCGATGAATGCACGATTACATATGTTAATAATTTTAGAACTCTAATCGCTTCGTCGGTAATGCATTTTGAACACGTAGGATTCAAATAAAATTCGAAATTAGAGTCGTAAAAGTTTTTTTATCGTAAAAATATTCAAGGGATATCTAGGAAACGTAATCACGTTGCATACTTTTTTATTTAATATAATACATGAATATTATGTAAAATAATATTAGGTGTTGGAATTAATTCGTAGCGTTTTACAAGTGATGGGAAGTACTTTCATTAATGTATTTTTTAATGCTCATGTGAAATAAATAACATTCTTTCATTAAAAACGCTACGAATTAATTCCAACACCTAATACATAAATATTGTACAATTAAATTATTCAATAATGCTACAAGATTTATAATTCTGGGCATGTTGACTTAACAGCATTCACGCCTGTTGCTTTCTTTTTTCTTAATAAAAGTAGATCGAAAATAGAAAATAAATATGACAAATATGAATGTCAATACACATCAAGTTAATACCGACAATTACAAATCTTAATGGACAGTACTGAATTATAATATATATGATATAATCTGCATTTTTTGCACAATTATTCTTCGTGGGGTTGATGATTATTCAGGAGAAAATATGAATAATAGTTCAACCATAAATTCTTCAATAGTTCTAATTCAGAAAACTAAAGCTTTTTCTGATAATGTTTTTATTTTGTATACAACGTTATCAGATCCGCCAATTATCTAAGAAAAGTAACGATTAATTTATATCTATGGCTTTAAATTAATATGGTTGAAGATATTTAAAATTACTAAATTTTTTCTATGTAAAAAAAATTGGATCTGTTAATTCGTTAATTCCTTTTTACACTTATTTTCTCAATGTAACGTCATTACATCATCAAAATGGTGATTTGCCACGCAAATTACAATTGCGATAACTATAAAACAACCATGATAATGCATGAAGACATTAATGCCTTCTACTTGTTAGGTCTTTTTTAGACTGAATACATCGTATCTAGGCATTCCAATATTATGACTATTAGACTTGAAATAAATTAACACAATTTGCATTGATAGCTGCTAAAACTAAATAGCTATAGCTAAACAGCTGTTACAGTTTTATATATTAAAATAAAATGTAAGCTCAGTCTTCTTAGGACGTAATTTAATATCTTTATCGCTTAATTTTTTTATATTTCCCACATATAGAAAGAATGATCTTTCTGAAATATTTAAAAATTTAAATAAATCTGAAAATAATTTTGTTTGATTATCAAAATAATTAATTAAATTAAATTTTATTGTATACGAATAAATTTACGAATAAAGTTATAAGAAAGAAAAAATATGAATATGCGTAAGACTTCAGTATAACTATAATTATTATAAACGCCTAACTATGTAATAGCAGTAATAATAATAAGAGTACCAAATGGATAAGAATTATACAAATAAAAGAAAAATAATGTAGGATGTTCAAACTTTGATTGTTTAAATATATATTAAAGCTTTGTACAAAATTGTTCATTATACTTAAGATTTTTACGTAATTATTTTGATAATAAAATTATTTTTAGATCTGTTTATAGTTAAATTTGTGTAGGAATTAAATCGTTCGTTTTTTCTGTACATATGCACATGCACGGAAGAATTACGTAGAAATATTATAAAATATGAATTATAATGGATTCTGCAAAAAGTTTTAATATTCTAGCAATCTGTTTAAACATCCTATATAATTTTTATATAACTTTGTTATATAATCATATTATTATCGCAATTTACATTGATAGCTGTTCAACAGCTATTAATTATATACAAAAAGATTATTCAATTATGCCAAACATAAAATATGCAATTGGATAATTTCCTTCATTGATATGCAAGATTGTCTGGATAATTCCTGAATATCGATAGTTTTTTTACCTATAATAATTAGCATGCATGTTTAAGAATAATTATAAAGATAATTGTAATTCTTTCGCTAATCAGCTCAGTAATAGCGATTTTTGTAGATTTTTATTACAAAATAGATTGTCACAGGATGTCTCGACATTGTAAATTTATTTTTAATGATTAGCGACGCTACGATACGTAGCAGCCATATTTGAACGCGCCAAAGTATGGCGCGCTTCAACGAAGGTTGTACGCGACGGCCGACAGGTGGCGCACGGTGGTCTGTGCCAGCCGTTCGGATTGGTCGCTTCGAAAGTAGTGCCAGACATGTGTCTCGTTTCCCGCCTCCGGTGCGGCTTGTGTTGTGTTGCGTGTGGAGTACTTTGGAATAGCGGGAGGTACGGGGAGGGGAGGGGGTGACGAGAGAGAGAGAGAGGAGGACACCGCCACCACAGTCCACAGCACAGCATAGCACATAAGTCCGGCGAGTCGGCGAGCATAGAGACGCGGCGCGTAAAGGGCTTAACGGATCGGAATCGAACGGGAGCGAGTGTCGGAGGTGATTTCTCTGTTCTCTCGGTCGCTGTGTCTTCGAAGCACGCCTGGACGGAAGAGAACGCGCGACGCGGCGCGACGCACACGCACACGTCAAGCGGGCACGCTACGCACTGCAGGCAAACATCGGGTGGCATTCGCTGTCCGCGCACTGCCCGGTGACCGACCGTGTTGGTTCGGCCGTGTCCGTCCGTCATATTATATTCCCGGCTCTCCAACTCGAGAGAGTGTGTGTGTGTGTTTGTGTGTGTGAGTGAGAGAGAGAGAGAGAGAGAGAGAGAGAGAGAGAGAGAGAGAGAGAGAGAGAGAACAAGGTTGCTGGCACGTAGTTGGTGTTGCGACGCAACGAGGAGGCGGAGGAGAGGAAGAGAGTATAGAGACGGAACGGCCGATACGTACGCGGTACGGAGCGAAGCGAGAACGAGCGGATCGGGGACCGACTGCCGGCCATGGAGAAGCGGATAGAGCTCGAGAAGCGGGGAAGGAAGCCCGGCGACGTAAGACAACCCTCACATTTCTTTTACTGCTAACTATTAATTGCTAACTGCTTCGGCCTCGGCCTCGGCCTCGGCCTGTCTCCAATCTTTATCTCTTGTACCCTTGCAGTTTGCACTTTCCAGTTTCCTCCCGCATGTTTCTTTCTGTAGTGTACTGTAATCTCTGTGTCTGTGTCTCTTTTCGACTTGGACATTCTGCATTTTCGCACGCCGTCTCTTTATTACGTGGATTACGCGTCGTGGGCCAACGTGCGTTTACCAGCGTTTACTCCATGCGTCATGAAATTTCAACCATGCGTCCTCGTGTGTCATCATTTCGTCATCAATCGTCCTCTGGAAACCTTTGGAAACCTAATAAATTCATGAATACCGTACGATCGTGTTAAATAGCGGCGTTTATCATGTCTCGCGAAGGAGAGAGAAAGAAAGAGAAATAGAAGACAAGACTCGCCGCCGTGTTGCCTGTGACGCTTTGCGGCAGCGACACAATAACCATGCACTCGCTATTCGCTAATGTGGCAGGCCGTCCGTTGCTCATACTTCCGTCTCTTTCTCTCGGATTCGGAAGAATTTCGTTTCGACGACGGATGGCCGCGTGGCCGTCCCATCATCAGCCTCTTTGCCGACCGGAGGACGGCATATACATGGCCGCGAACAAGCAACGAGCATGGCGCACCGCCGAGGAGACGGTTCTCTCTCTCTCTCTCTCTCTCTCTCTCTCTCTCTCTCTCAATTCCGTTCGCTCACTCTCTACCTCTCTCGCGAATAAAAAAAGAAACGTAGCTCCGCGTGTGCAAGTTTCTCTCCCATGGACTGCTCCATTTCTTTCCCTTCCTTCCTTCCTTCCTTGCCACTTAATTTGCGGGCGGCAGCTCACGGCGACTACGCTTCATTTCGCTTTGTTGCTCTCGGCGACGCGGTGCGGCGTGGCGTGTCGTGCCGTATCGTATCGTATCGTGTCGGCATTGCGAGCATTGCGAGCAAGCGCGCCTTAGCGCGCGATCGGCATCAGCGACATCGGCGTCGCGTCCTCCAATTCCTCCAAATTTTCTTCGCGCGCCCCGCCGAAGTAAGCTGAAAGTGTTTGGTCATTGGAAGAAACGAGAACGTTTCACGCTCACGTTGCAGCTACATGCGCAACCCGATTTGCTTCTTCCGCACGGCTGTGTATACCTATATGCGCGCCCGCGCCGCCCGCCGCTCTCTTATTCTCTTATCGCCCGTGACGGTGACGCGGGGAGAGATTTCGTTATTCGTTACGTTGGCGCGCGAGCGCGAGCGCGACGCATACACACGCACACGAGGGACTCTCGGAGGAGTTACCATTTTTCCGGTGGCGTGGAAAGCGGGAAGAGGCACACGCGCGTCTCTGACGCGCGCGCGACACCGGCCGCTTCTCCGCGCCGCCGATGTGATTAATGGTGGATTCTCGCCAACGTCGTCGTTGTCGTCGGTCGACTTTACCCGCGGACACGATTGATCGAGAGCTTGATTCTCCGCCTCTTTCCGGATGATAGCGTTGCCTGTAATATAAATGAAGACGGATCCTCGTTTCTCTCTCGCCGCGAGACTTTACTTTCGCATTAATGAACCGGCGGCGTCCAGTATCGCGCGATTTCATTTCTAACGTAACGTTCTAATAAAGCGTCTCGGCATTGTGCGTACTGCGCAGAATGTGTATATATATATATATATATATATGTGTATGTATACACAAACACAATTATAATTCAAGATAAATACATCGAGTGTGTATTATGTACTATATGTAATTGTAGTTTCACGTAGAATCTCCTTCCGGCGTTTACCCGACATATGTATTTGATACACATATGTGAACAGGTCGACACCCAAATCCAGGATTGGTCCGAGTCTAATTTCTCGCTGTGACGAGTATTTAACAATGAACGCGCAAACATGAATACGTCTCTTAATATCTTTTCTATGTAGAGAAAAACAAATTTTACGGAATTTCTTACGAGAGCACGAGTGTAAAATTCGATAAAACTTGCATACATAAATGCTAAATTATACACTCCAATAAATATCAATTTCAAGATGTCTGAGAATGAATCACTTTACACATGATTGTGTAAAAAATTGTACCGCTGTCCCAAGTTTAATTGTATCGCTTGTTACTACTTGGAAATCAATCTGCTTAAATCGGTACGCTGAATTATGTAACCTGGTGATATATATATATATATATATACACGTATGTATATACGTTGTTCAAATACGTGAAACGAAAATCGTCGTGACGTCACGGAGATAAGTTAATTAAATTAAGTCAGTCCGCGCGAAATGGTATATTTTTAGAACAAATTTGTAAAATCAATCGTTTGAATATCCGTGAACTATTCGTGTATACGAGCGTTAATGGTAACAAATGTAATTGAGAGACAGAGCGCCGATGTGGTGCCATAAATGTGATTAGAGTTAATCAGTGAAATACTTGGATAATGGATTTTCCGTGGATTTCACTGCGGACCAAGCGCGTCAAATTCTCCATTAATGGTTACGACCGTGTCCATCAATTAAACATGATTATGCAAAGAACTAAACATTGTATCTCAAATTTTCTAATAGAAATGTACGATACATTCGTTAAATGTCAATTAATAGAAATGACTTATAAAATATTTTTCGCCGATTTGTCGCACTATAAATCGAATCGATTTACGCAAGGAAATCGAGAATGATTTAGATGTCCTGTATGTTTCTCAAGTATCGAAACTTCGAATCGAACTTGTTATTATTTCTTTCGATGTTTCTTTATATTAATATTTTATAACTCATTTCTTTGGAAACCTTCGTAAACTTTGTAACTTTTCAGTGCCTTAAATATAGAGATGTTTAATAATTTTAAATTATATTCATGCTAAATTTAGAATTACAAGAATATATTGTATGCATAGATGATATTAAATCTTTTTTTGAGATTGAATATATTTTCTTAATTGATATTTTTAATAAAATTATGTTTAATTATACTTTATAATTAAATTTATTTTAACGCTAATTAACTTAAAGTTCGATCTATTATTTTATTATTTTTGGAGTTCTTTTTTTCTTTTATACAAATATATTTTTTCTTTATTTTCTATGTTTTTTACACACACGTTCACACAAGAACTTGTTTTCGAAATGCACTCTTCTTGCACACAGAAACATATTCTACTGTTGAGAAAAGTCATTACTCAGTTTATTTTTTTCTTTTAAGTTAATGTCTCAAAAAATTATTTTTTTTAACAAAGAATATTTTTTTCATAATAATCTTCAAATATACTTATTACAAATTTTAGAAAAATTCTTCAACTCATGTTCTCAAAACAATAATTTATTTTTTTTTGAAGAACGTTATAAAATGTCATCATCGAAGAAAAGATTTTATCGAAACATATATATAATAATTAAAATTTGTCCTAATTCAATAGTCTCGATTAAAGTTTAAGCTTCGAAGCTTGCTAGAATGTATTTTAGAATGTACTTTGAGTAAATTTGGTGTTTGTAACAGATTTGTGCAGATATATTTTGAGAACTTTTGAAATATTTGAAACAAGTTAATATTTAAGTAAAGTATGTGCAATTTTCTATGACTATAATAAAGGTGTGACACTGCTCTCAGTGATAATGATCGTTCCCGGGAATCTTTGCAATTTGCGACATCGATCGGTATAAAAAGGCTGCCACGACGTGTTGCATTTCCCGAGCGAGCGCCAAAACGTACAGACTAGAAGCTTTGAGCGTTCTTAATATTATTGCTTCGACATATCGAAACCTACTAACGGTGCTCCGTACTTTCGGTCAATTCAAAAATATCGACGTAAGCATCGCTTCGACGACTTAACACCCATTGACATTTTGTCATCGATGCGCGTTAAAGTGCATAGGACACTTGCTGGCGATGGCGCAGCTGGTGGAGAAACTTTCTAATGTCAAAAAAAGCGTTTGTTTCCTCGTTAAATGTCGAAAGACATAAGAAGATGCTTTCCATTTAGTGACACAAATCGACCGGATATTATTTTATCGTGACATACAACGAACAACAAAAACAGAGTGGCATTTGTGTCATCAAATGGAAAGCATCCATAGAAGCTGATAGAATTTAAACGAATAGCTAGCAACCTAAGTAAAGCCTGCGGCACACGATGCACGTTTTCCTGCTGGATTGCTTGCGTTTCAATAAATTACTAGAAATTTTGCGTTCTGTGATGCAATTCTAGTAATTTACTAAACGCGAGCGATCCAGCAAAAAAAAAGAGTATCGTATGGCTTAATTCTGTCGCTGAACAGAACCTTTTTTTTTGGACTTCCTACGATCGTGTTCTCTCTCTTTCGATACGTCACGTTAATCACGATCATACAGATCATACGTGATACGTGTAAAATAAGAATTAACGCAACATATGTTTACTCGATTAATGTATTTTTTAACATCGAGGCGTCGCCACCAATCCTGATCGCGCGAAAAGCGTATGTTGCGCGCGCGTCGCGTCGGCAGCGGCCGCGTTATGTAAATGAAACGGCGAGACGCGCGCGCGCCGCCATGAGCGAGGCGCGTGCACGCGGCAACCTCCACTGGACGTCGCCATTGCATCGCAGAGTGGCGCCGGGACGCCTCTTCACTCGAGGGAACCCTCCATTGCGACGTCAACTCGCGTCGATCGCGCGATGCACCTCGTTACCTTCCCACGTGTGTGACGTGCGTGCCATTGCGTGCGTAGCCGCTTGCGCGCGCACGCACGCACACACGCAAGCATAAATCACTGCCGTGCGCACCAGATCGCGTTTCATGACGCGCCGCCAATCACCATGCCGCCATCTTGGACGAGTCCACTTTGCCGGCTGATCCGACCGCCGAGTGGCACGCGCGGCCACGACGAACGAATTTTTTTCATCGTAACGGCGCGACGTAACGTAATGTAACGTCACGTCGCATCGCCGAGTCGAGCCGAATCGAAGCTGCCTGCTCGGCCGATGTCAGCCGGCATTGCCCGACTTTCTTCAGGTGCATCGCCACGTTCGCGTTTCTCTGTGGAACGCGTAGGCGTCCGCAGAGCCGTAGCTAGGGTGTGGCGTCAGAGCGATTTTGACACGATAAAAAAATACACAAATTTCGCAATTTTCTTTCGCGCTCAAAACTTTGTAAAAATTTTTCTAATGAACTTTCTATATAATAAGCCATCTAAACTTATCTAAACTTTAAATCTTAAGTCA
Organism: Acromyrmex echinatior; assembly: GCF_024713525.1. NCBI lineage: Eukaryota > Metazoa > Arthropoda > Insecta > Hymenoptera > Formicidae > Acromyrmex > Acromyrmex echinatior. The sequence goes on from NC_141864.1 coordinate 2,434,139, forward strand.
TAAGAAGTTGATTAATAATGGGCTTTCTACAATAATCTATTATCTAAGTTTTAAGTCTTATAAATCATAAGAAATTAACCAATCACAATCGAATGTGAGAAGAATAATCGATAATTAGCTTAAAACTTAAAACTTGGGTAATAACTTATTGTAGAAAGTTCATAATAAGTCAATTATTCTTCTCACATTCGACTGTAACTGTAAATCAATTTCTTATGGTTTAAGATTTAAAACTTTAAATAATGGCCTATTGTAGGATGTGTATTTCTTATCTTCTGCATAATACGATGATACATTCTTTAGTGTAAAGGATTGTCTTTCAGATAGCTCTGTCCATAAGATTTATTTATTTTTTAAAACTTACTTTTCTACCCTTTATTTTAATGATATTACAGGAAATTTCTTTCTAATTAGCATTCCAATGTCTAATTACTTCTACTAATGGGCGAATTTTTACGGAAACAAATTGTAAACTCAAATAGAGAATAATAAAGTCACAATATCAAAATTTTGATTTGTGCTTTACTTGGGAATTAACTTAAGTATACTGTGCAAGAAAATTTAAAAAATGAATGCGCAGTTGTCTAACAGTTATAAATCAGTTTGGAAATATTTAGAAATAAAGCCCTAAAATTTTCAAGTTTGTCTTTTATTTTCTGTAAGAAAATATGGTCACGGTATACATAACGCACAGGATCATTAATATTTTAACACGTAAATTTATGGGCATATCGAAGCATATATGTTTCGATAAATGTCTAAATTGAAGGCATTGGTTCAGCAGAGAAAGCAGTTTGCGACTGTTGTAAGATTCTTTAATATGATTCATTTACAGGTTTGGTACAAGATTAACTCTCGATTTAATTTACTCTTTATTTTTTTCAATTTTAAAAATTTAAGTTAACCCGATATTAATGTTAATCTTAAACTGATGGAATCGCACTTGGTTAGTGATACTGTTAGTTATCAAAGGAACAATAATCAACCCAATCTCTTGAATCAAATAACATTTTGTTATTTTTAACAAAATGTGAAATAAAAGCAGTGGCGACCTATAAAAGTGATTAAAGTAACTCAAGTTGAATATAATTTGACATTATAACTTGAACAATACAGACTTTAGTGAGGAATTAAGATCAATCATATTTGAAAAACATATGTGAAAAATGTTATACTTGGCCAAGACCGCGATTCTTTGTATTTAATAACATTTTTTGTGAATTTATATAATTTTCAGTTCAAACTAACTTCAAATTCATAAGAAATATTATTATTATTAGGCCTGAAAACTCATCTAATCGAATATGGCATTTCTCACTCACGTATATTTAATCTTATCGATTAATTTTCACTTAATATTTGATCATATTAGAATTTTACAACACACAATTGCAAAGCTGCTATTTCTGCTGTACGCTTTAATTTCATATGTATCTATTGTATTATAATCACGCCAAGACGAACCGGGACGTTTTGCATAGTTATTTTGAAATAAGAGAACAAGAACAATAATATCTTTACTGTGTTATACAGCATCCTTCCTAAATGCATAAGTTAAACAGATGTTGAGTTTACGTGCTAGTTAAAATCGCGAGCAGCTCTTACATATTTACGACTCCGAAACTTTACTCACTCTGCGTTGACCACCCGCGTTGCATTTGCAATGCATCTTGGATGCAACAGTGCCGTGCCACTCGGCAGCATGGCGGCGATATTTTCCAAATTGGAAACGTATCGGTTAATGTTTATTTAGATCGAGGAATGCCTTCCGGTTTAATTTTAATATCACATTGCGCGAATTTGGAAATAAAGGACGTAGAAGGACGTATTTTATTTGTACAATTCGGAATCGTAGACGAAAATAAAAACTAAAAATTTGTCGATAACAAAACTGCGTTTTATTATGTAATCGCGTGATTACAAAATATATCTATCTTTGTTACGAAAATTACGCGGCAATTTCACATTTCGAAACGTCGGAGAATCCGAATGACGTAACGTTCGCGTCTTCCTGGTTTCCTTGATATCCGCGACTGTCATTGATCCGCTCCTATAACACCTTGTGACGTTACCATTACGATCGGTGCAACACGGAAAATACATGTAGCCAACCTGTCGACCGATTGGTTGCATGGAGTACACAAGATATCTAAGGCGAGGAGAGTATGGAGGAGTATGAGATGAAAAAGTTGCATGTAATTTAATTTCAAAATTAAATTAGGGGAATCTCAATAAATGCGAGACATATCGTATGCTTGTCCGCGAAATTTAATTCTGATTTTATGATAAAGCTGGCGAATTATGGTACAGATTAGAAAAGGAATTCATGACGAATTATTCCCAAAATAATCATAGAAATAGATATCTTTTATGAAAAAAAATAAATATATATTACTTTCTTCAGTATTTGATGTAACGTTAATCATTGACAGTATCAATTTTCTTTTTTTCTGGTAATTGACAATGAAACAAATTCTGTTCCCAAAGAATATAAAATTTAGAGAAATAGAGAATTTTTTAAGAAAAAATATAGATACACTTTGCGTGTTATTTTTTTCAGTATTAATAATGTAAATTTGAGCATCAATAACTGAGATAAAAATTCTATCCCCAAATATAAAATTCAAAGAAATGGAAGAAAAAATAAAGATGCTTTGTATTATTTCTTTTGAAATATTATTAATGTAGGTATTGATAATGTAGAGTTGATCATTGATAGCATCAACTTTTTTTATGGCAACAGATACATTCTATCACTTTTGAATTGATATAATATAATAAAGTTTGATGAAATTAAAGCTGATAATTTTTAAAACAACTTTAGCATAAATATAATAATATAATATGTTAAGAATTATATGTAAAATTTCTATTTCCTATGTTTCTATTTATTGAACATGAGTCGTCAGTATATAAATTTTCGTCCATGCAAAGCGCGTATCTATGGTGCATCAACATGGCATGTGTATCAAATGTATATATCAAATGTAACAGAATATCATATCTAAAAAAATCTCATATTTGCGAGAGAACGTCGGAATCGCCACATAAAAAGAAGAGAAGCCTATTCTTTTTCCAGAACTGAATTTCTTGCGTGGTCAGCATGGTTCATTTTTTTCTCATCAAAGTGCAAAGAAAAAAAGAACATGATCCATACAAGACGTTCAGTCCTGGGATATGAAAAAAGAACAGACCTATGATGTAAACATCGCACGTAATGGCGGTGACATTAGTGAATCGATGTGTAAGCAGCTAATTAAAAATCTACTCCGACGAATCTAACCGCAGCGTCAGTAACACCTGGCTTGTATTCCTTTTTAAAATTCAAAAGATAAGACTTGTTCATTGGCCATTGTTGAGAGGAACGAGTGCAGGCCAATGGCGATGTAACACCTTGCCTCATTACATCATGGGCGCAATAATATGATATGGAACTATCGATACTTCCGGCATTGAGGCATCTGGTATCGATGATGATCACCCTTCATCCTCCCCTCCCTCCTCCTGTTACCACCCAACCCCACTTCTTGTACTCGGCGTCGCGTGCCACAGTCCGTGCTTGTCGCTCGCCGGCTTTTCCGACGCGGCTAAACAAGACGTGGCATGCACTACGCTTACCGTCACGTCGCTGCTCCCTCCCCCTCCCTCTCCCTCTCGTCACCGCTCTTCATCTGCCTCACTCTTCCCGACCGCTCCGCGCCATCTCTGTCCTCTTATCCGGTCCCGCTCTCACCCTCTGGCCTTTCTCTTTCTCCGATCAATAAAATAGCCCATCTCTCCCGCGAAAGCTTATCGCTCATTTGAATTTTAGCGAGGACGATTTTTTCGACCGCGAACGCTCACCGCTACGACAAAGACTATGTCTGACCGTATCCTTTCGAGCGCGCCGATTCCATAGCCGTGTGAATCTGAATACGATTTCAATTTGAATATGATTTCACGAATCGATAATCGCCACCCATTCCCAAACGCAGTCATTTATTACTCATTAACTCAAAAATATTAATGAATGTCTTAACATGATTAATATTCTCGGTGTCTTTCAGTTACATGAGATATCTGCTTCTGATATTTATATGACTTTCTTCGTCATTTATTTGTTGTAAATAATTATATGATTCTTACATGTTACAGATCAAAGAACTTGTTCTTGATAATTGCCGGAGTACGCAAATTGTGGGTTTGACAAATGAATTCAGCGCTCTGGAGTCATTGAGTCTTATCAATGTGGGTCTTACCAGTCTAAAAGGCTTCCCAAAGTTGTCCAGCCTTAAAAAGGTATATATACATATTTCTACTTATGTATCGCAAAGTATCTCCAAGAGTTAAATTATACTTAACAGAAATAATATAGAAGTATATTAAAGAAGGTGTTTAATGAAATAGTAATAATTGTCTTTATCAGATAAATTTCCTGTTTTCATGTATGATGAGTGCAAATTGTTTTTGTATTGTGCAGTTGGAGTTAAGCGACAATCGGATTTCGGGAGGTTTAAACCTGCTCGATTCGAGCCCCAAGTTGACTCACTTAAATTTGAGTGGAAACAAGATCAAAGACCTTGATACACTACAACCATTGGTAAGTTTTTATAGATCTTATATCTTTGTTATAGAAAGCTGAAATCAGTCTATCGCCAAGTAAAATCCTATTGCGAAATTCTTTTGTATTCCAGAAAGAGTTCAAGAATCTGAAGAGTCTGGATTTGTTCAATAATGAAGTGACAAATATGGATAATTATAGGGAGAAAGTCTTCAATCTTATTCCCAGTCTACGATATCTTGACGGGTAAGAAATTATACATTGGCTTCGCTTTGTCATTTATTTCGTTTATTTTCTCAAAGCGATTGATTGTATTTTGTCTGTTCAGATATGACGCCGATGATTGCGAAGTCGACAGTGACGGGGAGGATGATGAAGTCAATGGAAACGAAGATGGAGAAGGAGGTGGCAACGAAGAAGACAGTGAAGAAGGTTAGTTGACAGCTTAATCACGTAATAATTATAAAAATTTAATCAAGTAGAAATGTTTATTAACGATAACAAATATTATGTCAATGTATATAAAAATAATAATGATGAATATACATATTGAAATATAGTTTCAGATGAAGAAGATGAGGATTTCCTAGATGATGATCCAGGATTAGATATTGTCTATAAGGAAAAGCTTGGGGTGAGTTCACTTCACGTTTAAGTAATTCATAAAGTGAAACTTAAAGCCCATTTATAGCATGCTCGATAGTACGTTCATCGAGATCTTTCGCTTATTAGACTTTTATTGTTCACAATATAATCGTAACAATGTGTAGGTTTTATAAGTTTTTATATAACATTATGATGATCTAATTACATTTAATAAAATATGTTTAAAAAATATATAATATATATCGGGATATAGGATAGTGATGAAGAGGATTATATGGGTGAAGAAGAGGAAGAAGATGACGATGAGGACAATGAAGATGATGAGCAAGAAGAAGAGGAAGGTATGATTTTCAAAAATTATTATAATTTATCTGGAACTAAAAAATTTCATAATTACTTAAACAAATAGTATAAATATACAAATCAGAATTATTTTAATAATATATATAATCTTTCTTCTTATTCGTTTACCACACACATGTTATAAATTAATTTCTAATTGGTACAATTGAACTGATTGTATTCTGTGCAGAAGAGTCTCCTGTTCGAGGAAAGAAAAGAAAAATTGATGATGTGGGAGAGAACGCTTAAGATGGAGGGCTGTCTCTGATATTGTTGAATGAGTGTAAAATTCATATAAATAATAACAATAATTGCGACGCCGAGTGAACAGCTGGGAATCAAACTAATCGACCGACCAATGACAGACTACAGTTAGTGATATGAATTTATCAGTAAATCATTGACTGCGAGGAAATTGTCTGTGTAACAACAAAAGATTTATCGTACGGTAGAGGATACGGAATGTGAATGGATGTGGAAGGCGTGAGAAAAATTAGGAAGGATAATGATGGCATAAAAATAGGGCTGCATTCCAGCTGGACACAGCACAGTTTTAGTTATACTAACGATATTTTATATAGAGTATATAGAGTTAGAGAGTATTAGTGGTGTTGCATAAAGTGAAAAGAAGATCGTGGAGAGAAAGCTTGAGAGAAAGAGAAAAAGGGCGAGAGTGAGAGAGAGAGAGAGAGAGAGAGAGAGAGAGAGAGAGAGAGCGTGCGAAAGAGGCGAAAATAGATTGCGGGAGGTAGTGGAGTTTTACACTCGAAGGAGCATCTTGTCTGTTAGCTCCAGTCGGCCAAAGGCTGGTCACGCTGGAATGCGGTCATCGTTAATCAGTAATAAGGTTACATAAGTTACATTTTAAATACATTATTATTGTACCGTGAGTAAGTATAGAGTAAATGAGGAACAACTTTTGTACAGGTTTACACCATACATCGAGGTGCATTATATGCCTCTGTGATTTTTGGGACAGAAAATAAAGAGAGAAATATATGTTACTCATATACGTGAGCGTATATATCTGACGAGGATGGGATGGGGATTGGGGAAAAAATACGCGTTAAAGCAAAAAACAAAAAAAAAACAATGCAGAACAATCGCTGTGAATGATAGCGAATTATGCACGTTCTCCGCGAGAACGTTCTACACTACGGAGATCTCCGATATTAATGAGAAACGGATAGCGAATAGAAAATATCGTAATATTTATATTATTGTTTTCAATCGCGTGATTCCGATAACAGAAGAGCGAGAATTAGATCGTTTATATCCAGATGTGTGGGACACAAAAATCTCCGATACACCTCGACCAACGTGTCGAGCGTTGCACGTAAACGCGGACCCGGTGTTATCTTAACTTAGACTTTTTTCTAATAAGTTTTAAGTTCCAGATATTCTATGTACAACGGCAATCGGCCGCCCGGCGCATGGCTGTTAAGATTATTGTTATTTACTCTCGGGCATTGCGGAAATGTTGTGCTCTAATATAACGTAAAAAAATCAACTTGATTATTCTCTCACTTTTGAAGACAATTGTACAGCTGTATAATTCTATTCTTTTTTTGTCTATTTTTTTATATGTATGTATATAAGGCATCACAGATTTATCGTATTTTCTTTTATCTGTACACAATTATATACGTTCTATAAATATGAAGTTAATATTTTTTGACAGAAAATATAGAAAAAAGAGAAACAGGAAATTATGAAGAAATATTTTTGTTTTATTTTAAACAAAAGTTTTTTCTAATGGAAATTTAATATGATTTGACTCCAAGTGTTTGATATGATGATACTAAAATAGGAGAATTTGTGACGAATAATAAATTTCCATTAAGATGAAAAGATTAAATATGTATTATTTCTAATCGAAGGAAGATACGGTAATTCTAGGACATCTTGTATATGCCAAAGCATAAATTATGTTGATTATGTGATTAATTTCTATATAATATTTTATAACCTACAGTAGTAGAGGCCTCAGTCTTTGGAACGAATTACTAAGGAAACAAAAGTCAACATCGTGTGCGTCAAGTTATTAACCTTTAATTTCTGTCTCTGAAGTTACCATTGCGCTGATACATTTCGTGATGAATAATAAAGTGCGAAGTTTAGAAATAATGAAGATTCATCAATATATTATGATTAACATTAAAAATTACGAGTATGATTTTAAGAAACAAAATATTTACACTTGCGCTTTCGCACTTTTAAATTGTACTAAAGTCAAAAGATCTGTTTTTTATTCCTGCATTCTCTGAACTAGTGCACACACTGCAATAAGTTGAAGTGAAACAAATGTCAAAAAACAAAAATTTGTTTCACGTCAACTTATTGTACCGTGTGCACCAGTTCAGAGATTACAGGAATAAAGAACAGATCTCATAACGCAAAATTAGATTTAGGGCAAGAACAAAAAAAAATGTGAAAAAGAGACACATTTAATAAGATAGGCGCAAGATAAAGGAACTCGCAGGATGAATCAGACGATGTAGTTAATGGTGAGACTACGATAAGTAGACTGGGACAGGGACAACCAATTAACTACGTAATCGTGTAAGAATGGATGGGAGTACAGTGGCGAGTGAAAAAATGAGGAGAGAGAGAGAGAGAGAGAGAGAGAGAGAGAGAGAGAGAGAGAGAGAGAGAGAGAGAGAGAGAGAGACGATCGGTTTTATAAGAAAAAAAGAATAAAAAAAATAATTATGCGGTAGTATCGAGAGGACCTGGCGCCTCCTTGTCGCCAGTTTGGTTATGGCCTTATCCAATTTTTCCAAGACTAAAAGCAAATTTATATTAGGTACAATGAGTATATGTGAACATGTACAGGTCCAAATCTGTAAATTTCCAATCTGCAATTTGTAATTGCGGCTCGCGCGGAAGCGTTTATTAAGCGTTAAATTATAAATATAATTAAGAATTTAAATTATAAATAATTGAAAACACATTCCGCGCGCCCCGCGACACATGTGTAAACACATACATACATACATACACACACATACACACGTAACACACTTTTGTCAATTGCGATTTTGGATAGACCATTTAAGTAAGGGAAAAAGAAAATTTATCTATCACCTTCTATTACCAGATATATTACATCTGTGTATTGTCTGTCTGTTCCGTTTTGTTAAAATGGATTTTTATCATAACGTTTGTTTATTTCGAGCAATCCTCATTACACAAAATAAGAAAAGATAATTTATTAATAAAACCATTTACAAATCAACGATGGTGTATCCGATATGTATTGACAAGTGAACCTAATTTTTGCACTTGTTTTTTTTACTGCGCTTTCGGCGTTATTAATACAAATGTCTTTGTTTTTTTTTTCATTATATTACTTATAAGTTATTTTTAGATAATTAATTTTTCAGGAAATATCTTTTATATATTTATTCGAACTCGCCGATTATCTCAACTACGAGCCTTGAACTCGCTGTATCAATCGAATATATATAGATATAAGTGAAAGTATATATAACTAAAGATACGATATTTTAAGGAAAAATATTTCATAATTGATCTGTAATTTGTTTCCAATTATAATTATACTTTATTGCTTCTAAATTTAGCAATGTATCCTATAAAGTACGTACAACATAGATTTTCTCGCGTAGACTTATTATTTCTAGTTATATTCCTTGAAACTTAGAAATCTAGATCAAACAAGTTCCTGTTTACTTTTTGTCTCTAATTGGTCTTTCATTTTACAGATGCGAGTATCCGTCTGGAAGTACATACATCGCTAGGATTAAGGCTGAAGTTTCGGATGAAAAATTCCAACAAATTGCAGATCGATAGATATTCTAATTTCAAATAAAATAAAGCCAACAGATGTTTGAATAGATTGGAAAATTCGAGCGAAAATAATGTTTGTTGCCGAATATTCAAAAAACAGCATATCGCTCCTTTCAAAAATAACACAACTAAAAAACTAAGTAAGTTTCTCAAAAAAAGGGGAAAAATTATTTTCTATCTTGACGAAAAATTATTGATTAATCAAATAATATCGACAAAAGTGATATACTTTTAACATGGTCAAATATCACTTGTCATTTTTCTTTCACAACCCTTAAAAAATTGATTTTTTTTACTAATTACTATTTTTGAGTTGTAACGATTTTTTATGAATGTAAAATTTAAATATTAATCGGAACTCTCGAAATTAAAAACTATAATAGAGTGTATCGGGCAATGAGAACATCAATGCAACACGGGAATTGGTGCGCAATAAAATACAATTATCAAACAATATTTACATAATATAAAGATGTACAATGATTTGCTGAAGGTGGTTTGAAAAAAATCGAAACGTCCAAATAAAATTGTATCGACAATCATTGTACATCTTTATATTATGTAAATATTATTTGATAATTATATTTTATTGCGCATCAATTTCCGCGTTATGTTGATGCTCTTATTGCCCGATACACTTTATTTTTTATGAAGCTTAGTTAATTTACTTTTGATAAATGATGGATAATGTTCACTTCATTATTGCTAATAGTACCGCTAATCACTTTAATTTTTTTTCTTTTTTATTAGCTATACAGTACAGAATATTGAAACTACATGAATATAATACAAACAATTGTAACGATCAAGTGTGTAATTCTAAAATAATTTTTTACTAACTGAAAATCAGTATAGAATTACCAAATTAACATTTTCGCAATTCAAGCGGCACATTGGTGTTAATTCATTTATATTAATTACTTGATAATCACGTTTTTATTTTTGTTGTTTTTGAAGAGAGCGATATTCTTTTATTTTAGACATAGAGTTAGATTTGACAATTGGAACATAATATACTTGGAAAAGATTGCAATTGGATCAAAGAATTTTCGAGTGCGATGAAAAATTGTACCGCCGGTATTCACAGGGTAGTGTTTATTTATAGTCCGTTTTTAAAACCATCTCAATTAATGTCTTCGAAATCTAAGATGCTGATGTGGTTCTCTGATTGGTTCGTAACATTTTAAGATTTATTTAATACGATCTATGTAAGAATCAACTATGAAACCGATCCCTGGCTTACGACATCTTAAGGGCTATGGAAAAACACAAAAAAACACAGTAAAATGTGAATAGTAAGCGAATTAACCAATCACAATAGAATCCATAAGGCCACAACGTAAGTAGTAGCCAATCCAACATATTGAATTTCTTACTGCTTACATCTTACTGTCTTAAGTTTTTTGTGTGCCATAGTCCTAAAACTACTTAAGATAATCTCAAATATAAGAATCAACTATAAATACCGGTCATAATCCATTCTTATTTTAAAACGTCTCAAGTAATGTCTTAAGATGATAATACAGCACTCTGGCTAGGGCTATTGATAGTTTTTATATTGAATTTTATATTGATTTTTATATTGAAGATTTTCTTAAGTACAGTTTCAAGAAGTCACGAACCAATTAGAGGACCACATTAGCATCTCAAGACATTATTTAAAACAGTCTTGTAATAAGAACAGACTATGAGTATTAGCTTCTAATTGATTCGTGACATCTTAAGATTGTATTTAAGTCTTAAATATAAGAATCGATTATAACGGTTAATACGGGTCTAAATTTCCATGCAGATTGAAACGAAACGATTTTGCGCGCGCCAATATGGCTGCCGGCGACTCTGCGGCGCCTGCGCGACAGTTGGTGCGCGGCAACATGGCCGCCGGCAACATGGCGGCACAGATCGACAGATTCGCGCCGCCATCCTGTCCCGGACTGTCCCGTGGCCCGTGCGCCGCGCGCTCTTCGGTGACTTCAGAGGAGTTCAGTCTGTTCAGTCAGTTCAGTTCCTCTCCGCGCCTCGACACGAGCGTTCTGGTCCCGTGAGTTGGTGTGTCGCTGCTTCGGCTTCCTCCTTCCTACGTCAAGCTGCGAGCCATCGTTGCGTCGACAAGTTGAGAGAGTTGAGAAAGTTTTTTAAGTGCTTCGCCTCTCCTGCATCCGCAACCGACGCTACGGGAACATCATGGCTGAGAGCAAGGGCGCGTTAATCGCGAAAACAGTACAGAAACACGCGGGCAGAGCGAAAGAGAAGGTAAGTCCACGCTGTGTGTATCTCTCTTGCGTGATGTCCCTCTCTCTTTTTTTAACAGATCGCTTTTCTCAAGCGCGAGCGAGTCTCCTTCGTCCTCGCGAAATTAACAAAAGAATTTGCAGGTTATCGGAGTTGACCATAACCTCCTTGACGTGTTTCTCGACTAGACGCCGCGATACTCCGCTAACTTCGCCAACGTTGGAGGGGTTAACGTTTCACGTCACCACCGCGTGACAATTGCATCGTGCCTCGCAATTAAATCTCTTCGACTCTTGTTTGAATTAAGCTCCAGACAACATAGCCAGTGTATGGCAATTTTACACATTCATTAAATATTGGCCTACATTTATTTGAATAATTATGCATATCATAAATTTATAACGTAATTAGACTCGTAAGACTGCAGAGCAAATTTCAATACTTAATGATCTATAAAATGTCAACAATTTTTTTCTTAAATACAAATTAAATACATTTCGATTTACTTAGTTTTTCTAATAATTATAATTCTAACACATATAAAAAATAAGAGCATAAAAAACCACAGCACAAGTTATAGTTTGTGATATATAATTATTATTACATTAATTAAATATAACACATAAATTAATGTTTTAATTAATGTAATAATAATTATATATCACAAACTATAACTTGTGCTGTGGTTTTTTATGCTCTTATTTTTTATATGTGTTAATATTAGAACCACGTTAGTTTCAAGATATTTTTTAATTATAATTCTATCTTCTTTTAATAATAATTCTTAACGACTACGTAACACTTTAATATAGACACTCTTTTGAATTTCGTCATTAGATATTAATCAAATGAAGAAAATATTGTGATTATTCTAAACTGACGAAGACTAAGTAAATATTTAATTATATATATTTAATTTGTATTAGGAAAAAAAATTGTTGAAATATTAATTATTGCCTGTTGTGCATGTCATGTGTAATATTTCAATACTTGTTAACGTTGGTGTACATTGATCATATTGTCTGAAGCTACCTTTAAAGGAAATCACTATTCAGAAAGTAGAATTTAGAAGTCGTAATTTCTCTGTCGATATGAAAAATTCGTACGATTTATGAGGGAGATAAGAAAAGCATACGTCAATGTGTACAATCGCGTTTCGTTTGCTTGACTCGTGAGTCTCGTGACATGGAAATGTTTCCGCGAGGTTTCTTCGTCGCGATCAATCGGATATTCTGTCATTTGCATAGAATTGCACGCGACGTTGCTGCAATATTGATGAGTGATTTTACAAATTCAAGCTCATCAATGTTGTAAAATTAAAAGGTTCGAAGAACAACGAATGGTAACGACGACTAGATTCGTGTCCAAGTGAATTTCGATTAGCGACGAGAAAACATAAAAAAAAAAGATAATTTTCTAGCAATTTTTTTCTGCCGGCACATCTCGTAGAAGAAAACGGAGCAAAACACTTTCGGTCAAGTGTACACGATAAACAAACTGTCGGTCAACTGTTATGTTTATTAAAATTATCCTTGGCAGGTATATGTAACTGCGCGATGACACGAGGATGGCGCAGTTTTAATTGTAAATGACATAACAGTCGACTTCAGGTGTGATGATCCATTTGGCGCTACAAATGCTTCATTGACTAATCAGAAGAAAAAATGTTACCAATCAACTGACTAATCAAAGGATTTCGAAACATTTGCAGTATTAAATAGATCACATCCTTTGTTTATTATCGAATTCAGTCACTTCACTGAGAAAAATGATTGAAAAAATGATTGGACGAATAAAAAAATTCGATCTGATTCGTTCATTTTCAATCAAAATTTTAATTAGTTTAAAACAGACGTTTTTCTCAGAGTTGCATTTTACAATTTTATTAGATTAGTGCGTACTGAAAACGACTATACGTGAAATTAGTAAAGCATATAAATATTTTAGGTCCAGTTCTTCATTTGCTGGTTAACTTGTGATTAAACTTAAAATAATAATGTAAAAATTATTTTTTTCTATCTATGATTAATCAATAAACTGAGAAAAATGTCTGGTCGAAAATGAACAAACCAGAAAATTCAGATTATATCAATAATCAGAATTCCGGTTATCTCAAGAATTATCCGATTATCTTAGAATTCGACAGTAGATTTAAACAGAAATTTTTTATTTGTACATTTTCAATCAGAACTCCAGTTAATCCAATCAGACATTTTTCTTACAATTTTCTTAACGTGATAATTTTGTAATATATAATTTTCGAAGTTACCACTACAAAACCGTTGATTTAAAACGAGTGTTTTTCAAAAGTTCTCATGATAATATTGTCAACAAAAATAACGAGTTTTACGATATATTTATATATTTAACCCTAAACACAGTTAGAAAGTTAATTATAGTTAGATAAACATTATTTTTACATTCTCGTCAAGTTAAATAAAGTTATCTACTAAACCACAAGTTGACCAGATAATGAAAAACCGGATCTTAAACGATTAAATACCTATTAATAATATTATTATATTTTTAATGGAATATATACAGGGTTGGCCATATTCGACGGAAAGATCTGGCAACACTGTAACTTTTGACAGAGATGTTAGATCGAGTAACGACATTTCCCATGATTGAAAAAAAAAACATCTTTCCGTCGAATATGGCCAACCCTGTATATATATATATATATATATATATATATATATATATATATATGTATTATTTTCATTGTCAAAGTTAATTATATTATGCCACTTTATTTAGGTATATTATAAAAAAACAGCCTTTAATGTGTACTAATCCATTGTAATGTGATTAATCGAATTTATATCATATCGTTTCAGGATCGAGTGTGTATCTTGAATCGACAAAAGTGAACAAAACTATATAAGATATATTGACCAATGAAATTATAAATATTCTAATGATTTTGCTCACTTCTGTAATTTTTATCTCATTTCAAACTCGATCTCCTGCTTACTTATGGTCCTCGGAAATGCGCTTTTTCATTGCCGACGCGGTGCGGCGCGGCGCCTGGCAATGTCGCGCGAAGCTTACATAATCGGTAAACACGTTCGCAGTAACTCCTCGCAATAGTGGTATCATTTAAAATGATAATTGCGCGACTCCCACCGGGTTCATTTCGACGTTAGGAAACCGCGCGTGCACAAGTGCATCCTGACTGCACGTCGTGTCAGTGTCTTGCTTATCGGCGGCAATCGTGTATTTTCGCGGTCGCGCAACACACGATCCACGTCGATCCATGATTTACAATTTTTTGTTGAGGACTACCGCTGCAATTAAAGTCGCACGTGTATTTACTGATTAATCCTTTGGCGATTGGTCCTTGAAACTTCGTATCCGGGAAATGCCAGACTACTTATTAATATTATCTCGACGATTGACGCTTCAAATGGGAGTTAATAGTTGAAAAAGAAAACATTTTTATATATCTTTGTGTGAATCTTTTTTTTTTTTATCTTTAAAACCCAATTTTAAACAAAATCTGTAATTTTAGATTTCATAGTAGAATTCTATGTATAATTTTATGTGCCATACATTTGACAGGAGGATAAAAGAGATGCATATATTTTAATACATACGTATAATATGTTTAATATATGTGTGTAATTTTAATGTAAATATTTTTCGTATTATACGTATTTTTCGGTAAATATATAAATATATTATATTTAAAAAAATGGAATTTTATTTTAACCTTTGACACAAAGTATAGGTTGTTTAACATAAACTTGATGCAATTATCGATATCCTGTAGTTAAAATAGTCTTTTATTTTTCACGATTTCGGAGCATCCTCTATAATAATCTCAGCGTTTAAACTGTAATGCCCTGCGTGGGAGATATATTAATATCTATCATAGAAAATGAGAGAGAGAGAGAGAGAGCGCAAGTTGTTTTATAAATTAGAGATAAATGATGACGAATGTCTTGTATCCTCGATAATTTTCCTTCAATGTCCACGTTATAAAACGACGTCGGTTGCCCTTGGTCCAAAGTTGTGAAGCTGATATGACAGCTATTAGATATAGGATAGAATGTTGCATTATGCCGAGTCTGTGTGACGAGTAGATCGTCCGCGATTAAATATAAATGCACTCGCATTTACGGCGAAATTATCCGACATTCTCACAAGTCACTCAAGATGGAATGCTATTTACATGTTTTACTTTTGATGATTCACTCATGCGCGACGAACAGAGAGAATCTCTCTTACTTTTCTTTTATAAGTGTTATTTAATAATTGTATTTGTAGAAATGTCGTTTTTATTCCACTTTTCACTTTAAATAACACATTTCACTTTAAATATTCGCAACGATCGTTTATACTGGAAAAAAGTCGAGAATTTCTCTACTTTTTCTCGTATTTAATCTCAGCAATCATTTCTGTCACACGTATGACTTGTACGCCAAACATTCTTATATGTTTAGCGATTCATTGCGATCATTCTGAAACAGCTGTTCCATACTTTTTCTTCGTCACGTGTAAATAAATATATGTTTATATACAGTTCTTATATTTTTATTGTAAAATTTTGTAAATTAATTTGTAAAATAATAATTCTTCGTTCCTATATAGAAAAAATGATATATTAATACAGCATTAGCCAATAGCAATCTAATTGAAAATAATTTTCAGTTAGCTTAATAATTTAATGACAATATTAATTAATGACACAAATAGCATTTTATTAAAACGAGAGCATGGCGTATTTGTTTAATTAATACTGTCATTGAATTAACAAAAATTATTTTCAGTTTGACTGCTGTTGGTTAATACTGTTATTACACATGTATATATATATTTTTTTTCTCGTGTATAAAAATATTATTTAGAACATAATTCAATTGGATGTACAATGCGTAATAGTACACATTAAAGCCATCGTACACAAATTGTCGTAAAGATGTATATTTAATAGGAACAAAATCGTAAAATCTTTAATACGAAAATAATTAAATGTTTTTTATTCCTCTGCATTATATAGACTGCACTAGAACTTTCTTTCTTACTTTCATCAAATATCAAACATATACTTATTTCACTTTAAGTTCCAGAAAAATATTTATAAATTATTTCAGCTATAGAAAATAGACCTTTTATTGTGCTGTTAGGTAAAATATCTATTTTATAATTCGAAATATTTACATTTTACTTTTATTCAGATTAAATCAGTACATAATGGCTTTGATATGCACCATTGTGCATTAGTGTATCCAACCGAATTCTTAACTTGATTAATTATTCGTCTCTAAAAACTTTATTAAAGTATCCTAAATTTTGTAAATTAATAATTTGTAAAATAATAATTTTTTGCTCCTACATGGAAAAAAATGATGTATTAACAGCATTAATCGACAGCAGTTTAATAGAAAATAATTTTATTAATTTAATGATACGTTAATATTAATGATATTAATAACAAATAACATTTTATTAAAACAAGAGTATGATGTATTTATTTCATTAAAACTATCATTGAATTAACAAGAATAATTTTCAATTAAACTGCTTTCAGCTATTTAAGCTTTGTAGTCTGATGTTACTACACATTTTTCTATACTCATTTATCATTAGTATCTACCTATTTAAATAATTTGTTGAAATCCATAAGAGTCGCAATCTATAATCTGGTGACCGCTGATACGAATTAAAGCTGCGGAAATTTGCAAGAGAGACTTGTCAAAGTGCATTGTAGATCGCGATGGCGCACGTCGAAGTATTGCCACTTCCGGAGTTCACCTGCGCCTTAAAGATGCGGATCGGGAACCATTGATGCATCGCATGAACATTGCATAAGCGACTCCTCCGTGTCACGCAACTCGCGTGCGCGCCATCGGTGCTGATGCCGGACTTCTTGTATACAAATAACAAACGTCCGCAATTTTTTTCTCTCACGCCTTTGAAATCGTAGACTTCCCGTTTGTTCTACGACGAACGGAAAAGGAATATCTTAACATAAAGAAATGAAACGAATAGGCGACTTGAGCGCAATTCTGCGGGGCGAGTGTACTTACGAATAAACTCCGTGATATTTTGAATAAGAAAATGTAATCTCGCAATACGAAAAGCGATAAAGTGTTAGTTTTCGATTTTTTAATTTAATCTTTAGGAATATTTTTCTACAAATAATAGTTAATTTGTATTCTCCGGATACCGATATAATGGGGAGGAGAGAAAGAGAATTATCTTGATTTATCTCTGGCAGAACCGATCTAAAAAATGTTATAGCTAAGGCTATTATTCTCCTGTCTGAAACCGGGATTCGAATCGAGATAAAGACTGAAGAACCCGAATTTATTTCGACGAAATATTTTGCAAAAACATGATAATTTTCACATAATAGTCTTAATATTTTACTACGTTACGCCATTTCATTTAATCTTATTTTAATATTAGTGTACCATCAGTTTTCAAATTTATAGCATAAAAATCCTATAGGTGATAAGGAATATTAACTGCGTTGATAATAGTCTTATCTGCTTGAAAATGGCCAATACTTTCGCACAATACGGAGTCTGAAACGCGCGTTTTATATTTATAACACATAGAAGGTGTTTGTTCGAATGTCGCGATTTTTAATTATTCTTCGTTTTGCATTTCAAAGTGTTCATATCAATATAAGCTTTCATCCCAAATTTTTACTATTGGGTCTGTTTTCTGAATTCGCCGGAATTGTTTTTAATTTTAAGCAGCAACTTTATCGGTGCATTGGGAACTGTAACGAAAAGTTTATTTTTTAAAAAATGAGATGCTAACTTCACAGAGGTTTGTTCGGTAACTTTTTAGAGCGGCACGTATTAAACGATTCAACGTAGATATAATTGCGTTACGGTTGCGTAAATTCTGGATTGCTATCGCACGCTTTTAATTAAATCGATTTTAACAATGTAGCGCATATATCTTATTCTTTTGAGATTCCAGAATTTCTTCAATAATCTTAATGAATTATCTCTCCAACGAATGAGCGTTCATCATAGTCATTTATCATACATAATTGATAGAACAATCGTAATATTTTACAACAGCGAGCTCGCTATTTATGAGGCGAATAATATTTATTAGCTCGTTTACATCGATATGCCTTCATAAATTATAATTGTTCCTTATAACTTATTATTCGCATACCTTTGATAAATATTGCTCGATAAAATAGTCATCGGCGTAACTTTCTCACGTGTATAATTTAGCCGCGAAGGCGGATAATGAAGTTGAAAACTGCTTGGAGATCCGATTACGTCGCGCTGCCAGAAGCAGCGAAAGGATTAAGTACAGCCGATATTTTTTCGCAGAACCATTGCACGTGTATTGCAAAGTAGGAAGAAGGTAACATTGTAGATTTGATCGCACGTATAATATCGGTGCTGGCATGCAAAAGGTTCAGCTCATACTCGAGGCGAAGAAAGTTAGTGTGGGCCGAAGATCATTAAGGGGCCTTCACACGATCGATAATCACTATCAACAACCCGTATATCTGTCTAACTGCGCAAAATTATATTGATACCACATTAATAATATTTATATAAGACAACATTGTTATAAAAATACAGGATATAAATACAGGATATCCCAGATTTTTTCAAATAAGTTTCAATAGTTCAATAGTTCTTGAGCAGAAATAAGAAAATAAAGTTACATAAACATAGTTTAAAAATTTTTTTTTAAAGTTAATAACGAAAATATGCAATGAGTAAGAAACAGTTTTACTTAAGTTTGCAGTTCAAAGTGTCGTCCATCCAATATAAGCTTGACATCGATATAATTTTGAATTTATTACCTTTTTTACGAGAATAAAGAAAAGACTTTCATAGGAAGATTTACCCTTGCAAAAAGGGTAATAAATTCAAAATTACATTGATGTTAAGCTTATATTGATATGGACACTTTGAAATGCAAATTTAACTAAAACTATTGCTTTTACACATTTTATATTTTTATTGTATCTTTAATAAAGCATTCTAAGACCTGTATGTGTGTTTATACAATTTTTTTTCTTATTTCTCATAGAATGTACTATTAAAGTCGTACGGAAAAATCTGGAACATCTTGTATATAATAATAATACTGGCGCTTTCTTTCAATTCATTTTCTTTCATTTTCTTGACTTATTTTCACTGTAATGTGTGAATAATTCTTCTCATTACTTTAGTAGTCAAATAAATTAATTCAGAATCTCAATTGTGTAGAACACGAAGACAGTTTTATAGGTCGAAACTGAAAACCGCATTTAATGCTAAATCTGCAACGGAAATACGAACGTGTCTTTTCTCACACCGCAAAAGTGCGAGCTGCGGTACCGTAGATCATATTAGAATTCGCATTTGCGTTTGCAAGCCACAATGAAACGAACAACAATAAATACGAACGATGTCAACAGTAAATATTTTTTTCCTCTTGCCTGTTAAATACAGAATTTTTCGCGACTCGTAGCGCCTCGAAATATATACGTGCAGGAAAATCCGATTTCCTTGATGCATAGAGAATA
The DNA here is from genome assembly GCF_024713525.1 of Acromyrmex echinatior. NCBI lineage: Eukaryota > Metazoa > Arthropoda > Insecta > Hymenoptera > Formicidae > Acromyrmex > Acromyrmex echinatior. Next base: position 2,454,172 of record NC_141864.1, read on the forward strand.
GGACAACGTCACGTTTCGCGTCAAATCTATCATTTCCTATAACTGCTGTCCGCCGACTTCCGGATGTTTATTTCCGCCAGCGTTCTAGCAAAACGCCAGACCGTTCTTATAAGATCTTAAAGTAGTTGCCGATACATTTCTTCGAATTCTAATCTTTAATTCGCAATCCTCAATCTCCAATACATACCTACATTCTAAATTTCTTGCAGTGAAATCTCACTCAACAAGAATGTAAAAATACAACCACCCTTCACTTCTTGAGAATGAATGACAATTTTCACTCTTTTTAGAGTGAATTTTCACTTCAAAGAAGCGAAATCTCACTTTTCTTGGAGTAAGACTTCACTCCTCTGAAGTAAAAATTCACTCTAAAAAGAGTGAAAATTGTCACTCATTTTCAAGAAATGAAATATTTTCACTTTTTTTCAAGGGTGCTTGTATTTAAAAAAATTTAGAGTGTAGTGTGATATGAATATCAGAGATCCTCAAGAAATTGGATATTATATGTTTGGTCCACCGTAATTTTTCGGAACTTAAGATAGAATGAAATAGATCATGCATAAAATCGAATAAGATAGCCATGCATCTATCTTAAAGATTATTTTATCTTAAAGAGGTTCTGAAAAATATGGCAGATCAATTAGAAGTTGTCTAAACGATGTCTAATCTCTTTCTTGAGGACCTCTACGTCTTGAGGTCTCTCGTCGTTCTCCTAGATTCGCTAGATTTCTAAGTGTGTCCCACCGCACGACCGGGAGAGACGGCTACTATTCTCGTCTCTGAGACGCGTTCCCGGATCGCTTCGCGACAGTTGGCAAATATATCTACGAGCCCGCGGGGACACCGCTTTTGAATTTCACGACGTTTTACATTTCCGTCGCGTTGCCGTAGCGGCTCTCAAAGCCAGCCAGAATTAGAGACTCTATAACAGAATCTGGCCATGAGCAATTTTGTCAAAATAAGAGTGAAAAAAAAGGCATATGTATTGCCTCTTTTTATAACTTATTTTACTTTAACTTCTTAAAGCTGACAAAAATAATGGCCAATCAATAATTTATTTTGTGGCTCAGATTTTATTATAGGAATGTACGGAGGAAGAGCTCAACACTTCGTTGATATGAATAAAAATATGCGATATCAACACATCAATATATTATTAGGTGCGCAACTAAGTTCTCGCTGTTATTTTGATGAAAATGCCATCAAAATAACAGCGAGAACTTAGTTGCGCACCTAATAATTAGAAATATATTGATATTAAAGATTATTGTTATCTTTTTTTTTGCACATTTTAGGCTGGTATTCATAGTTAATTTAAGATGGTCTTAAGTACAGCCTTCAGATGGCATAAGCCAATCACAGAACTGTATTTGTACCTTAAAACATTATTCAAGATTGTCTTAAAACAAGAACAGATTATGAATATCGATCACCTTAAGGGTGCTATTTTAATTGCGCGATTTTGTCGTACGATAAATGTGTGCTGGACAGACAGGTCCTCGGATCTCTCTATCCTATAGCTAATCAACATGCTTAAAAAATATATTGTACAAAAATGTACAAATAAAATAGCAACGTTAGACATAATGTTCTTAACTTAAATGTGCATTCTTAAACATACAAAAAAATGTCACAATTATTCCACGAATATGAACTTAGTTCACCGAGCACTTGATGCACATATGTAATACTGTACTATAGGTACCTTTCATTTGATGACATAAGTCGCCACAAGCATCATTCTATCTTTCTTGACATTTAGTAACTAACAAAGATAAAAACGAAACTTGTGTCGATTTATGTCGTCAAATGGAAAGCATTCTATATTGGGCGTATTCAGCGGACTCAACAACTTGAGTAAACACTCTGTTATTGATGTATTCTTCTAGATCTAAAGGTCAGATTGGATGATTTAGAAGAATACACCAATAACAGCGAGCTCATTCAACTGTTGAGTCTGCTAAATGCGTCTATTGCAGCTCAAGAGCTACTGAAAAAAATGAATCTCGTTGCAATTTATCATTAACTCACAGCGCTTGAACAATGGAAAAACTCTAAACACCTGCCAAAAACATCACGTTGGCAGACGATCAACTTCTTTAGACGATTAATTTCTTACTTCCACAAATCGTTACTTTCGCAAATGCACGTACGCGCGTTTTTACTCAATTTCATCATATATGACTTCATTATTTACGTTTTATTTTTCTTTTATTTATACAGGTTTTCTCTCGGTTTTTCTATTGTAATATATATACTATAATATCTCAGACTTTCAGTGCTGATAGGCTGATATTGAATTTTGGAACACAACCTATGTGTTGAATCAATTAGTCATCTTAGGTATGATATGCTACGATACTGAAACTCAAAGCTTCAACGTCAACTATCGAATATCCATGGCCATATTTCGATATCAAATTATCGATGCATTATCGAAACATCCCTAGGTTTCTAATTAGAATTAGAAACTGATCACAACACTGTTAGATATCAAAGGAACAACATGGTAATCTAATCTTGAGTTAGATAACATTTTATTATTTTTGACTTACATCTATGTCAAAATATAAATCAATCCATTTCTGTGGTTAGTCTGTATTCACGTATGCACTTAGTGAATAATAAACTAAATTTGAGTTAAATCTAATACATTTTCGCGAGTTATTAGGTATTTGAATAAGTTTCCGCCGTTTTCTAAGAGACGTCGCGAATATTACATAGAGTATTGCATAGAATTCCAGTGACAACTGTTTGAGAATACTATACACAAATTTTTATACTTAGCATTTGATGTAAACAACATTTTTGTCATTGCATTGAAAACGTCGACTTTTGTGCTAACAAAACAGCATTTACGGGAAATTTTATTTGCATTATTTATTGTTAAGAAAAGTGTAGCTGAAAGTTATCGTTTGCTTGTGGAAGTGTATGGGGAACATGCTCCATCCGAAAGAGTGGTTTCAACTCTTTAGAAGTGTTGATTTCGATAAAAGATAAAGAATATGAAAATGTACTGAAAAATTAAAAGATGAACAACTGAAAGCATTACTTGATAAAGATCCATATTAAATACTAAATGAATCGTTAGAGGCATTAAATGTTGATTAATCAACTGTTAGCAAACGTTAAAAGCAAAATTTCACAAAAAAAATGGCGGAAACTTATTCAAATGCCCAATAAATTAACTCCATTGTTTTAGTCAAATTAACGACATATTGCAGTAGTGGAGACTTATATGTATACATGACAAATAATTCAAATTAAATATAATTTGATATTATGAATTTAACTCTTTCGTATATCCGGTTTTCTCAGAAGAGATGACCCTGGCCCTTTCGTGGTCAGTTTTTGATTAAGAGATCTCTAGCCAGAATATTTTTTAGTACATAGTACAATCATTAATTTATGAAACAGAAGTTTTTATACAATAATGAGAATAATAATTAATGTTATTAGTTTGTTATTAAATGTCAGAAGTTTTTAAACTATCGAAATTTCAAATCTATTGACCTTTTGTGATCTCTGAAACGGTCTATCTCGCTTAGTAACTTTCAAACATGTTTGAATTCGTTCAAACCTCAACGAATTTTTATTAAACGAGTGGGTAAATTATGATGTTTATTACTTGTTATTAATATTACAACTTTTCATTTTAGTTTAGCTTCGATTCGCCATATAATTACTTATAATTTTTGGTGCACATAACTACTTTTACTTCTGTTACATGTAGAGATATAATTTGCGCTTATCTTACTTAAATGATTATACATGTGAGAGATTATATATCTAAGAAATCCCTCCATTTATCGCAGTGTATTATATAGCCATACGTATACATAATACATCCTTGATATAAAAAATACAATCTGCGCTTATTCGGAGCGATCACGAATGCATCTAGATTTTGCTACGTCAGACTGATTAATGATACGAGAAAATTGTAGTCAGCATTATTCGAGAAAGGATTAAACTAGATGTACTTCTTAGTTTTCTTAGAATCTTAGTAATACAATAATTTTTAATAATAATACAATATTTTATGCGTAATGCGTTACTCATTGTAATGTCAATTACCGTTCCGATATTTCATTCTGGTAGGCTTTATAGCAGTACTGCTGGTGCCTCACCAATTATGTATTCACGAGTTTTGTGTAATTCTGCTATACAATAAATTAAATTAAATTAAATATGAAATAACAACGGAACAATCTATTTTTTACGTTATTTAAATAAAAGGAAAAGTTTATAATACTTAATTCCAGCTAATTCTTCTTCGACCTTACACATCAAAATTCTGAGTCTATCTCGCGGTATAACTTCGTTTCTTCAACTAATGTTACTGAATGCAACATGCGTAACAGCGACTGGCATTTTATATGTTACGCAAGTCGCCTGAATATGAATACATCTTATATCGGTATATTTTGTGATGTGTCAAAGCGCAGTTTGTATTAGTGTTTGGGAAATATTTTGGTAAGCCGATGCGTGTAATCTTAGTAGTTGAAAGTTTATTTGAACTATGATTTTATACATAGAAACTCGCAGATCTTCGCAACAATGATACGCATTACAATTGCGCTATATTTCTCTCTCTCTCTCTCTCTCACACACACACACACACACACACGTAGAAAAATCACGTAGATCGCTCGTTTTAATTACGCGGCGCTAGAATCCTTCTCATCTTTCGAACTCAAACAGATTCGGTGTCATTTTACTCGGCGCCATTTTCAAATTAACTGTTAAAGAAAAGAAAAAAAAAACAAAGCAAACAATTTATAGGATATAACATATTACATAACTAGTTTACATTAAGAGAAATGTTTTGCTAATGAATAATCACTTATTGATATGTAATTTATAAAAACTTCTTTACATTTAAAAATTATGTTCTAATCAAATTTAACAAATTTTGATTAGAACAATTTTTTTGTAAGTCACATATAAAAAAAAATATATGATTATTCATACCAAACATTTCTCTTACAACTTACAATCAGTGTGAAGCGCGAAAAAGCGAGACGAGATGATTTTGCCGTTTAATTACCCCGCGGTTCGAGTTTAAACGTTAACTACTTTAGCATTAATTGCCGTATCTCCGTTATTTCATCATCACTTTGGAGAACTCTTTGGAGATAGTCCAAGCGAGACTGGTTGAAGTACATAGAAAGAAAAGCGCAGTTGGGATGAGCATCCGAGTGACCTTTCTTCTCAAATAGAAAGGCGTCCTGCGATGTACATAACGTCGCGAATAACAGTGCGTGAGTGTTTCTCTTTCGCAAAGGTAATCGACCACGCGCTTAACCCTTACGTTTACCTACGCACATATTTGTCTTGTTATCAAAAGAAAATGTGATTTCTGCTGAAATAATAGTCTAATATGATAAATATATTTATAACATGTATATATTTATATTTATTTACATATACATATTTATAACAATTTATTTATATGTTATAACATTCTAATCTAATAAAGAGCATTTTTTTGCAAGAACACATAATAGGGTGAATTCTTATTTAACATTGATAAATAACGAGGATTATTGAGTAATGATTTACTATATGTTACACTAACGACACTTTAAAAAAAATTGCTCGATCAGAAATGCTTATCAAATATTTTAACGCTGGACATATCCAAGAATGACTATGTGGAGAGAATTTTTCCTTAGACTTTATTCTGAAAATATAGTAGATATACAGTCGTGGAACAACATTATATATTTCAAAGATATATAATTTTCTGTCACTCGCTAATAAAACTATAATAAAAATGTAAAATAAATTTGATTAATTTTACTGAAGTGCATGGTAAAATTCTTTAAAATATTGTAATGTATTACAACTACATTACATCTTCTTTCAGGATAAATTCTAAATTCTTTTTCTAAAAAAAAATTCATAGTTTTGAGCGTTTTCCAGCAAGGATACAGTAAGTCTGTTTGTGTTGTTTATACTTTTTACACTCAATTTTTCTCTTTCCTTCTTTTTAAAGCTCGAATATATAGGTATCTCATTTAAGTAAAATTATTAATCTCATCTTTTAAGTAAAATTTTTTGGAGATTTCAAGCAACGCCAACAAATTTGCTGAAAAATATTCACGGAAAACTTATCGTCATTCTTTGATATTTTCAACATTAAAATATTTTACAAGTATTATCGATTAATTTTTTATAAGTACTCACAAAGTGATTTAAGTCAATTTTATCGCTGTGAGTTTGCATTTTATAGATTTAAATAATGAAGATTTAAATAATGTTGACTATGAATGTTTAGTGAGTGTGTAGATCTTGATACTATAGACGAGGATGATCTCTGCATTTATTTGCGATTGACGCAAAGTCTTTTTTTATCGATTATCAGACGTATTGTTATTATCGATTATTTAACCGGTTTCTATTCTTCTCGCGCAATTTTGCAAAAACGCGTCTATCAATTGCGAATGTTAACGCTGACCTGTGCGGCAGCACATATAGACGCTCCGGTTTTCTATTAAAATTAGCGACGCCCGTTGTGCGCCAAACATTCCTTTTACGTCTTTCATCTAAAGTTTCTTCCGTGATTTATTAATGAAATAACGAACGCGATTAAGATTTTATTTATTCTTTGAAAAGGCAGCAAAGTATCGAATAAAAATTATTCTGCTTTCTTATATATTTTTTAATTATAATACATTTTAGATTTAATAATTTAGATTTAATAGGAAGTCACGAATGGTATTACAGAATATAATACATTTTCTGATGAAAACTTTAATTCTTCTTTCTTTTTAAATCAAATTTTTTGATAAAATTCTGGAATTATTTTTCTGGAGCTATCTTTTACAAGAATTTTGCCAAAATTAAAATTTCAAATACCGATTATACCCTGAATTACATGCGTTTACTTCATTATATTCATCATTTCAGCAAAACTTCGCTCCAATCTCTTTGGAACATCCTCGTTGAGAGTCGATAATGCTGGCCTGAGTCCAGTGGACTCGTTATAAATACGGCTCACGACAAATGCAGACGGAGACGGTTGTCTCAGACTCTCTTTTTGCCTCTCGTCATCCTTCACATCATATTTTTTGTTCTCGTTATTTGCCTTCTAACGACACGTTTGTGCTCGTTTGTCCTACATTGCGCTCGTTCTTCTTTCTTTTTTCTCCTGTTTATCTCTTAATGGCGTTTTTATATTACACTTGTTTCATTTTTTCTTTCTTTTGATTAACGTAATTCTCTTTTTAATCTTTACGAAATTGTTTATCATCTGTTTATATAGTATAAGGAAAGATTTTATAAGGAAAGATTTTTATTTAGTAAGAGCTTTTCATTAACACATTTTACATGTCCAAACGGTCCACTCAAATTTTTGAGTTAATTTAATATAAGATGAACATATAAAGAAATAATAAAAATATAGAAAAAAATTAATACAAAAAATGCAACACTGACTCAATTTATAAGCAAATTATGCATGTATATTTCTTCACTAAAATTAACTTATAAAATTAATTTATAATATGTTAAATTAACACATTTTATTTATTTATCTAGAATTTACGTTTTAAAATATATATTATTTTTATGTTTTTGTCACTTATTCATAAATACTTTTTTATTTACTCATAAATTATATTATTTTAACATCGAGAAATATTGAATATCAATTGCATAAATATCGTAATAATACAATCATATTATATTAAACCGAGACAGTACCGTATCTCCAGGTTAACACTTGAATATATCAAAAATTTAATACAAAAATTTTAATAAGATCTGATTTTAACATAAAAAAATATGAAACGTTTTTTTTAATACCGTACCTAACTTTTGCACGTATGAAAGTGTCGATTACATTATGTTTTTATTGTATAAATTCAAAAAATTGTTTTATTTTATATATATAAATTTTTATTTTATTTTTCGAAAATATATATAAACCAGTCAAGAACTCTTAAAAGTTCTATAATAATATGACGATAAAAAAGGCAAATAAGAGTCGATTCTTTAAAATATAAATGTATAAAAATTATTAATAGGAGTTAAATACATACATAATGAAAAACATAATGAAAAACTGAGATATTATTACATGTTTCGGTTCTTAGATTGAGCCATCTTCAGATATCCTCCTCTTCACACTTAAAATTAGTTATCATCGTCAGAAATAAAAAATGATGTAATGTGTTTCAAAATATAAATTAATTTCTAAAGACTCCTTAATGATACAAAATGGTTGGATATAACAGGGCAATAGAAGTAAAGCATGGTAATTCTTGTGCAAATCAATACGGTTAACAAACTTTAATAATAATTAATCCGCTTACTGTTTCGGTTCACTTTTGAGTCATCCTCAGAGACAATATGATGTAATTGCAAAAAATTTTTTTACAAACTAATTCATTTCAGTGAGCCACCTCTATCTATTAATGGAAACTATAATATAAAAACGAACTCTAATAACAATCTAAAATGTATTAAAATTATTAAAAGGTAAATTTGTTGGGCGGGGGGGGGGGAGCAAAAACGATTTATTGCAAAATAATAAAAAGTAGCTTACTAAAACAAAAATTCATCATATCGCAAACACTTAAATTCTATCGGTTTAGTCAAAAATCAGTCTTTGACCATTCAGCGAATCAGTGTGAATTATGTCGAAATTAATTAATAACTTTTAATACCTAAAACGTTAATCGCAAAGAAAAAGAAAAAAGAAGGGAAAAAAACTCTGATATTATATATAGTTCACGGACATTAAAACCAAAACTGAATCTTTAGTAATTTAATCTTAATATAACAAAGAATATACACTGATCAGTAATTAACACAAATGTAATTATTACAGATATATTACAATAAATTGTTACTTAATTGTTCTAATTGAAAACAGGTGTCGAAAGTATTTAATGATTTCAAATACATTGATATCAAATACTATAACCAACAATAAAAATAAAAAATTAACAACAATATTACATTATGAACATATTCCTTGAATTAATTTTTCTCGAAATACATATTTTATACAAAAAAATTACAATAACATCCTTGATTTTAATATTAATTTTTTATTAATATTTTTTTTTACTAAGATATATACATATAAGACAATAAATTCGGAATTACAATGGGAAATTAATTATTACGTAATAAATCCAAACAAATTTTACTGATTCATTAAGAAAATTAATTCGATGACAATATTTATTTATCAAGTCATATATTGTACATTTTACACAATATACGTATAAGAAATGGCAGGCGTAACGCTATTCAATGACGTTGCGGCTCACTTGAGTATTAATAACCACCCATTTCCGCAACCACCGATTTTCAGTGCGCGGCTTCATGCCAATTTTTCGTCCATTTTCTATCAAACAGGCGACGCTTACTATATAGAGATTGACTCTACGCATTCATTCTCTTCGTATTCATTTACATTGTTATTAAAAGAAGAATCTTTTAAACTATAGCTCCCAAATTAAATAAAAATTTATTTTTAATTGACAATTCTTCTGAAATCACATTTTGAAAAGTTTTATGAAGTTCACTAGAATCTTTATTCCATTTTTGTTAAAACGTGATTAGTCACGTCTGTAAAATAACAAGAGATAAACAGAGATTATTTATAAAGAAAAGTTTTTTGAGCTTCGAAAAACTTGTAAAGTAACCCCGATGCGTCGGTCTTGAGCAAAGATCTGTTACAGCCACCTGTAGAACAGGATTCTTCGGTACCGGTTCAATATTCCGGTCCCCAAATCTTTCCTTGCGGCGTTGGAGGTCTCATTTGTGTATCAAAAATCGTTGAAATGCTCGTCCGTTTTTTAGATGAGGTTTAAACCTTCGAGGAATTTTGATGTGCAAGGTTAAGGTCGTTAATTGGAATTAGCATATCTTATTTTTTGCAAGTTAACGTATAAATTTTACTATAGATAATTTTAGTATATCAATTTTGCATCGCGATTTTAAAATCAAATTTTATGATCAAACTGTGCTCAACAAATCAATCCAATCTTAATTTTATTCTTTACCAACTGTATAAAACAGTATTGTTAATATTGATTAAAGAACATTTACAAACAGTCCACTCAAACTTTTGCGTTAATTTAATACAAGATGAACATATTATAAAATAACACAAATATTATGTAAAAAAATCAATACAAAACAATGGCACAATTTATAAACAATCATGATTTTTCATTAAAATTAACATTTATAATTTGTTAACAATTATTTATAAATTAACATGTTTCAAATTTAACATTTGTAATGTTAAATTAACGCATTTTCATTTATCTTAGAATTTACGTTTTGAAAAATTATTTTTGTGTTATTTTTTCATTTACTTATGAATTGTGTCATTTTAAATTAAGAAATATTGAATATTAATTTAACACAAAATATTTAAATCACATTATGTTAAATTATCACTCAGATATATTAAAAATTAAACACAAGATTTTAATAAGGATTTGAAAGAATCCACACAAATACAAAATGTGTATCATATTAATAATCTAAACAAATAACCGAGCAAATTTTTGAAGACGCGATTTTAAATTGTATAATAATTTACATAAATATCGAAAGCTATGTTAGGGTAAAATAATATATATAAAATAATATATATGTTTACCTAAAATATATAGCAATTTTCTGCTAATTTGCAAGACTCCCGGTATCGTCTGAAGGTGATAAGGCTGGGAATCGCCGTTACATATCCCAGTAACACGGAAAGTCTTGTAAATGCTCGATTGTGAAGCAATCCGGTGGGCTATCAGCGTACGAAATGGAAACGGGTCTCGATTACGGCTACCCAAGAAACAGGCTCCGATCTCCGGGTACACGTCGCAGTATCTTCGCGGACAATAACGGGAGCTTTCCTGACTTACGAAAGAGACCTCGTTATATCGTCGTCTTCGTGGCTATGGACACTGGTCGAATATATGCAGAATGCAAGTGTGACAGGAAGTGACGAAAGCGTGCGTCAGGAGGAGGGAGATCGCGACTCGTTTCGTCCAGTCGTTTGAAGCGGAAATGGAACAGAATCGCCCGTCACTCGTTCCAACCAATTGGGTTGCAAATCCAGGCCGAGATCACCTGTTACAAGACAGCAGAAACACAGCGAGTCTAGATCTCTATGCACGGAGAAAAATGTAAAGTAATATGCGCTAGAATTCTAGTAAATTTTCTGGAATGGCAGGTTTATGTAGAAACAGAGTCCGTTTGTATAATTATATAATTTAATATAATTTAATTAATATATAATAATTTATAATTATATAATTTATTATATAATTTAATTAATTTTTCTAGTAAATGAGCGATTGCCAAAGAGTCCATTTTACAATTCCGTAAAAGTAAATCTATAAATTACTATATATCTCAATAGAATTTACTTTGTCGGCAAGTATTTTTGCCTTTACTCTAGCAAAATTTATTTTACTAAAAAATACAAATGTATAAAGTCTTGAAAATTGTTTGTGTTTACAGTCTTTTGAATAGTATGATTTACTTTGTAAAGTAATAATCACTTGAATTGAGATTTACTATAATTGTAATGTGCTTTCTACTTTACACATCTCCGGTACTTTTACTGTCAGGCAAGTAAAGTTTGTCATAAATTCGGCAAAAAAGTCAGAATATTTTTACAAGTCTTGTAAGGTAAAAATTACTCGACCATTTTTCTTTGTGTGTAGATCGATCCGTGCGACTCAGCATCACGTAGATTGTCGGCTCTGCCACACAAAAATAGATCTCACGCATCGCGCGTGGTATTGTTTAAACTCTTTGACGTACACCAGAATAGGAAAATATACCGTGTCTTCGAAAATTTGTTTTTCCTGCTCGACTGTTTGTTTAGATTGTTAGTATGATAGTAGTATATTTATTCCACTTCACATAAAACAAGTGGACTAAAAAAGAAGACAAAAACTTATTAAATATTTTTTTCCATACTTTTCCATGGCAAGGTGAATCGTAATATAATTGTATGATAATTACAGACTGCTTGCATAAATCTGTATTTTAAAGAGTTGAAGTTTACCCTCCTTGGTTTTTCTTTTCTCTTTTCTCTCACGAATAGATTTTATTCTAAGTTGCTTGAACATCAAATGATCTTCCAGTATTAAAGAGAATAAATAAAATTACCCAATCTTTCTTTTATTTTTCAAGAATCACCGTGGGCGAGTTTCCGATGCGTCTCAATGCGTCATGCATGCGAGTTTTATCGATTTGCATACTTGATTCGCATTTAAATTATCCCATGGTGGTTACTGCAACACATTCCCTATTGAGTCGATTTGGTCACAAAGTAAATTTGTGAAACTTCAAAGCGAGCTTATGAAACTCAGTTTATCATAAGTCTTGATTATACTTTTACAATTTATGATGTAACCTCGCGGGCACAAAGTTACAGCCAACAAACGTGTTTACGAATAGAATGGCGATTAGGTGTTAATCATCTACATCTATTGGTTATGCTAACTGCTCATATCGTGTAAATTTTATCTACTTGATCAAAAAAAGAGACTTGATAAGTAGCTTTTCGCCTCGAGTAGTGCTGTCTTCTATACACGTTCTAATATGTATAATAGGATATGTACGAGGCGAAAGATAATTTCTGCTGTTAGATAATTTCTCGTTTTAGCCATGATAGGACAGAGTTCTATCGAAGATTAATGGAACTATATATAAGGTAATCCAAAAATGTAAAAATAAATAATAATGATAAGGTATCAGCATAACCGTGTTGTATTTATTATTATAGACGTGTTAGAACATGCATGATTTCAGCAGTCAAATTTTCTTTTCTTTTAATCTCTTATTACTATTATATTAGTAATAATAAGATATAAGTACCCTTATATCTATTTTTATGTTTTCGGATCACTTTTCCATTAATCTTCAACGGGACTTTGTCCTGCCGTAACTAAAACGCAAAATTGTCTAATGGCTCATCCACATACAAGTTACGCCTATTTGCACCGTAAAAGTAGGCTACATTACCAAAGATAAATAAGTCATTAACGTCATGACTGTCCCCCGGGAAAAACAAATTACGGAGAAAGAAAAATTAATGAAAATGAGACAAATGATAAGCATTTACAGAATAATGATAAAGTTTTTAGTGATAGAGACTTCGGTATCCCATGTGGTGTAATTCATATCTGTAACCTGTAACACAATGTGTTTGAGTTTTAATTTCTGATCTATAGTGCTTTTTGTTTCATATTTTTATCGCTTTTTCCTTCTTTGCGACCGTTTTATCGACAATCTCTTCCGAAATTTTTATCTCAGGTGACAAAAAACAAAGAAACAAGATAAGAGACAAAAAGATAAGAAAAGATAAAAAGCAAAACACAGGAAGCAACGAAACAGTGGATCAGATCTTTATTTTGTAATTTTTAAGTTACAGAATTATTCCAAATAATCGTATGTTGAACAAATCAAATTTATTATATCATAGGATAATTGTCATATCGACGGCAATTATTAAACGAATAAATTTGTTTCGTTTAACGTACGATTATTTAAAATGATTATTTGAAATGTATAAACTTGCTGGTTCGTACTATATCCTTGATATTTGCGCACAATAGTAGGTTATGACCCAGTTCTAATATTAGAGAACTTACTTAGACGCCGATTGTTAGCCGCCAAAAAAGTGAACCTGACTGACGAATACCTGAGTATATTTTCAATAAAAACGTTTAGCGCGAGTTTGTTTCGAAGTATCAAATATCAAGTCAGCATTTTACATGGCAGGAATTCGTCTCTGCGTGGAAGCAATCTTATTCAAATTCATGTCGTTACTTCGATGTTAAAATAAATTTGAAACGTTCTGGGAATTCAAATTTAAGAAGAAAGTCATTTGAGGTAAAAACAAAAACGAAATGAAAAATACATGTACTTTCTAGGTAACTATTATTTTTCTTTTTATTTATTTAATTTTGTTTTATATATATATATATTTTTTTAATAAAAACAAATGTATATATATATATATATATTTATTTATGCGCTGTTTATAAAAGAGACGACTAAATCTGGATTTAGACAGGTACTTTTCCTGGCTTAGACTTCTCCTGATCTTCTCTAAGAAGATAAACTAACTGATGTAATTTCGATGTGATGCTTAATCCAGTAGCAAAATGGAATTTGCTTTGCACACTCTAAATACTAGTCAGAAATCTATTCTCACTAATCCTACGTAAATTTAGCTTGTAATTTAAGCTTGTATTCAGAAATAATATATGCATAAATAATAAATAATAAATATCCATGCTAAAATATAAATATATAATTCCAAATAAATCTAAATCTCAAATTTTGATAATCTATGTTGAAATTATACATACAATAAACATTATAGTTTAAAACTTTTAAATTGTATATAGATACAAAGGTCTTTTACTGTAGGAATGATTTAAAATTGTATTAAAATTGTATTGATCAAGTACGGTAATCATTAAATACATTAATAATTGAAAAATGATTGTGAAGAGTGAAGCGAAAATTGCTATAATTAAAATTTCTGTAAAAATGTATTAAAGAATTATACAACTTTATTAAAGAAATTGATTGATTTTGTATAATGAATTTAATAAAGTATTGTACATGTTATATTTCTCATTCTATTTGTTATTTTTAGCAGAGCTTTTGATATCTCCCTTACATGTCTATCATGTTTAATTCGATTATACCAAAGTGGCTGTGTCTTGATAGACATCTCCTTGCATGAATGCGACGCTGAAAATACTTTTTACTGTGTAAGAGGAGAGTTATTGGCAGGCAAAATTTCAATTACACCGTTTTGCGATGGATGATGCTCGATGAATAGAGCCGACCGGCATGGCCGACAAATTTTATTGCGTTCAATTAGGAGAATCAAGTCTCGCGATTATCATGCATCATTCTCGAATCCGCAGCTACGTACACTTGGATGCAGTTCATGAATTCGTGGAATCAGGAAGGGCTTTAATAATACCGGCTGGATTATAGCAGTCTAAACGGGAAAGAGAGTTTATGGTGAGCGTTAAATCATAGGTAACTCGAGAAAGGTTGCGAATTATATATGCATCATTCAGTAGATTCTTAGTCCTTTATTGTGCACGCAATTTATGTTCCATCTACTTAGCAAGAGAGTTCAAATTGTTTATTAAAAATGAGTATTTATATGCTCTGTACTTACCTTTAAAAGATTTTAAAATAAAATAAAAATATTTTTAATAACATTTTTAAAATGATATGTATACTTTTTTGATCAATTTTAATCTTAGAATCAGATTTCTCTTTATTTATATCAAAAGTTACTGAGATAGTATATCTGCATAATAAACGCGCACGGCTTGGCAGAATAATCTGATGCATTTTCTGTTAAAATTGTATTCCGAATTTCTGCGCATATCTGAACTTTAATTATATTTTTGTCTAGCAAAAACGTAAAATTATCACTATAATATTCTAAGAAATTAAAAATCATAGAATTTTCAATTTGGAAATTTTCTATTTGAAGACTAAAAATTTATGGATAAATTCGTAGAGCTACACGTTAAAAAAGTTTATAGATCTAGAATCTAGATAAAATAAAAAATTTTAAAAAGTAAAAATCAATATTATATAAATATAGATAAAATTAAAACTTGGATAACAATATGTTTAATTATCATTTAAATCAAGAATTTAAATTTCCGCTGACGCAGACATAAATTGTAAAATGCATCGATTAACCCGTGCCTCTCGTTAATCTAATACAGTATTAATTGACTCGATCGATTTAAAAGATATAAAAATCAAAACAGATATTCATAACGCTTTTACCGGGTCAGTCGAGAGGTGAGACTAATTCATTTTGCAGATGAAACGCATAATCGCGACCTTCGCCACGGTTGCCACTCGATTACGCGCTCGATGCCGCATCGTCAAGGCAATTCAGTTTGATCAACTCGCACTCCTGACAATGGGGTTCGACGTGCTTTAACCCTTCGTGCATGTAGCACGAGCTATCAAGGTCTCTTTTTATCGTGATTAAGTCGTGTTAAGCATACTGGAGGACTCGAGCCGCATGCGGCGCAAATCAGCGAATTCGAATTGTGAATCGTGTATGACGATGTGTAAAATTTCGAAAAATATTTTTTCTTAGAGGAAAACGAAAGTTATCGTTCAATTTTAGGCAGACAAAGAAACTATCTATCATTCATGCTTTAATAATTTGTTCTTTTTGATGAAAATGAATATAATAAAATTTCGTTTATCTGCATTCTATTTATACGAACAAGTTAGGCTCAGTTTTAAATATCCAAATTCATAGCTGAGTTCCGATGGTGCCATAAATTGGCTAATAGGAGTTCGATTTGTTCGACTTCAATTTTCTGAATGTCAGCTTTTATTATCGGAACTAATAATGAGTACTGCTGAAGAGAAAGTTGGCGAACTTTTATTATCCGAGTCATTCAGTTATCAGAACTGTTTTATTTGGATAAATGAAATTCTACTGTAATTCCATATAATTTTTAAAAAAGTTCAAATAACGTGAGTTAAATTTTTTTAATGAATGTGGAAATTGTTCACTTATAAAACATCTAATTGGCTAAATGAATTGGCTGATAAATTGCATATGTTATACATATTTATTTTTATAAATAAATAAATAAAATATCGCTCAAATATTTAAAAAATGTATCTAAATCACGATAATAAACGAACACAAAGATGTTTGCTTAATAAATATTGAATAAATTATTTAATATGTGTCTTGAAAAATATAATATAATATAATATACGTTTTGATTCACAAAATTTTCATTCGTATTCGTACAACTTTACATTCTGGTGTATAAAATTATGATAGACAAATCTGAATCGTCCATAAAGGCGGTTATTTCCATAAGTCAATTATACTAGCTCTATAAAGCTAGCAGGACAAAATCAGCAGAATCAAATCGGATCTTCTCGGAATTTTTAGTACTCATTTTATTAGGTCACTTAAAAAGTATCCGCAGTTTTTTGTTCAATTTTTGAATGAAAAAATCGCGGATACTTTTTAAATGACCCAATATATTAAATTGTACCATTAATGATAATTTTGTACTGCATTTCGAAAAAAATCGTGATGCTGCTGGCTTAATATTAAGTTGGCAGGACCAATTTAAAAGAAAAGAAAAAAAGAAAAATAACATCAAAAATCAATACGATTGAATTTATATTATTTTGTATTGCCAAAAAACAATTCTATATTGTGTGTCATTTCTAAGAAAACAATGGCGCTGATAGTTTAATATTTAAGCTGGCAGGACCATAAAAAAATAACACAGGCTAAAAATTAACACGATTGAATTTGTACTAATTTGTGTGTACCATTGAAAATAAGTTAATATTTTATGTTTTCTCCTTAAATGACTTTATTAGTACATATAATCCCTACAATTTATGAGGCATTCCACGTCAAATCATGCACCTTCGAAACATCATTTTATTTTTTTTTGAATTTGCTAACATATCTATTCTATAGATAAAAATATAAGATACGTATTTCATGAAAAAAATGTGAGATTTTTTTATGAAGTTACTGACGCTTGTAAGTTGCATATAAAAAATGTCGCTCATGCGAACATTCAAATTATTATATCGTTGAAACCAATAGTCATACAAAAAAATGCAAAATTTTCCGAAATTAAAAGTCTTTTAATATTTTAAAGATCTTAAATTATTCTATGGATGTGTTATTTTTAATTTATCATTTTCATGTAAATAAATCATTTTCCATTTATTTATAATTTTTATTTTTAACACTTCACCAACTCACCAATTTAAAAATTTTATCATACTGTTACCATTTCAATTATGAAATAACCCTGAAAATTTCAAAATCAAACTCGAATGGACTGTATAGTTATAAAATGCGAATTTGATTTTGAAATTTTATTACTTCATAATTACTTCATAAATAATAGTATGATGATATTTTTACAAAATTTTTTAATTGGTCAGTTGATGATGAAAAATGTTGATAAAAATTGTAAACAAATGGAAAATGATTTATTTATATGAAAATGATAAATTAAAAATAACCCATCCATAGAATAATTTAAGATCTTTAAAATTAGACTTTTAATCTCAGAAAATTTTGCATTTGTTTGTGACTAATGGTTTCAACGATATAATAATTTGAATGTTCGCATAAGCGAGCAGTATTCATAAATTTGCATTGTATTCATAAATTTGCAACTTACAAGCGTCAGAATTTCATTTAAAAAATCTGACATTTTTTTGCGAAACATGTGTCTCATATTTTTATCTGTGGAATAGATATGTTAATAAATTTAAAAAAATAAAATAAAATGACGATGTTTCAAAAATGCCCAGTTTGACGTAAAATATCTCATAAATTGTAAGTATTATATATACTAATAAAGTTATTTAAGGAGAAAACATGTATTAACTTACTTTTAATGGTATATACAAATTAGAGTACAAATTCAGTTATGTTAATTTTTGCCCTTGTGTTTTTTATGAGCCTGCCGCTTAAATCTTAAATTAGCAGCGGCATTGTTTTCTTGGAAATGATAACACATAATATAGAATTGTTTTTGACAGTACAAAATAATAAAAATTCAATCGTATTGATTTCTGATATTTTTTTTTCTTTTCTTTTATTTTGAATTGGTCCTGTGAGCTTAATATTAATCTAGCACTACCAAGATTTTTTTCGAAATGGCACGGTAAAAAATTATCATTAATGGTACAATTAATTAGTACAAAATGAGTACTAAAAATTCCGATAGATCCGATTTGATTCTGCTTTTTGGTCCTAGCTTTATAGAGTTAATTATACTTCTAACACATATCCGTAATTACTTGTAGTCAAGATGTAAATTTTTATAACTAATTCTCGTTAGACGGGAATCGACATTAAGTCCGGTAATAATAATTGTCGAGTTGTAAAAAATGATCATGATATGAAAAGAGACACACAATTTACATAAGAATAAAAAATTTTTTGGCAGTAATTATTTCAAGCTGTTATTATTGTCGAGTCCCCAGGATGACTGCTATTTATTTTTATAGTCTACAAATAAGTACGAAAAAAATTCGTGTGAAATTAACCAAGCTATACGCTGTGTTGAACTGACAATGTTGCGACGGTTGTGAGTTTGTATACAAATTGCCAATGAATAATTAAAACGCGCCTCTGGCTTCTAGAATGAGCAACCTTGCACATTGTACAGCATATAGAATTTTGAATCGTTGAGAGAAATCCCTATTATATCTCGCCATGGCTCAATTTATTATTCGCTATTCGCAGCAGTTTAATCAAGCATGCTAATCGAGTTAGCCTTCATCCGCATGCGACGCAACTCTTTTAGTATTAATATGATTATTATTACAATGCTATTACGTGCCCATGATTTAGGTGTACAAAAACCAGTCGCCTATGATTTATAGATGTATAAGAATCAAATATAAAACTATAAAGATTTAAACATTACCTTTGAAATATTTACGTAAGAAAATCTGTTCAAAATATTGCAAATAATAGATTATCTTAGAAATAAAATTTTTAATGTCAAAAATTGACAAACTTTATTGATAATAAGACGTTAAATATAGGTATTGTCATTAGATATCCATATGATCGAAAATTGGTATCATTTTAATCTGTTGTGCTTTAAAAAGTCTGTTTCAAAATAGACACGATCCTCGGTTGTTTATGCGATTATTAAAACGATGATATTACATTACACTTGCAATAAATGGCGTCACTCATAATAAATTATACAATAATATATTTTTAGCAACTGTAATAAAATTAGAAGTAGCAATTTTCTTAATTTATTGTAAATCAGAAATTAAATTATTACCTTTAATTGTATTTAATCCAGTTGTATTTAATTCTCTACACTTAACATTTTACGCTTGTAATATAACATTCTTAGTGTTTATATTTATCTTAGTCAGTAGTTGATTATTAAATAAGAGATCTATATTCAATTGTAAAATACTTAATAAATATTATACAGACACGCGGCTGTCTGTGGCATTATGGAAATTTTTAATTACACGCGCATGAGTAATTAGAAATTTCCATAACGCAATCAGCGTTCGCAATTCGTCATTAGTTTATAAGAAAACCTTAAAGGAGCAGAACGTTTTGCAATAATTCGGAAACCAAATAAGTACCAGTTGTTTGTGCATGATGATTTCATAAGCAGCATCCCGCGACTTCGTCGCCTAATACGGTGGTCATCTATTACCTGCCCAATTAGCATACAGTGCGTTGGTGGTATCGTATGTTAATGTATCAGTGTATAGTGTGTATAGAATGTATGCTGTAAATACACAGATCCATCTATCAAAAAAGGAAATTCATTAATTTTACAAGGGTTTTCTAATAATAAAAATATTATAATACAATTTGTATAACAAATTAATACGTTATATCATTTCCATCCTACAATTATTAGTAGTTAGCATGATTTTCTTATTAAATTGTAAATGGCAGTTAACATCAATTCTATTTTTTATTGTATATATCTTTACAGTAGAAAAAAAAAGTTAAAAGCTGCTCTTTTACATTAAAAAATATTTTATTATATTAAAAATGTTAATAAACTCATTAATTTTACAAGGGCTTTCTAATAATAAAAATATTATAATACAATTTGTATAACAAATTAATACGTTATATCATTTCCATCCTATAATTATTAGTTAGCATGATTTTTTTATTAAATTGTAAATGGCAGTTAACATCAATTCTATTTTTTATTATAAATATAGAGATAAATTCCCTTTCCAGAGTGCATTTCTTGAAGCTAAAATTTTAAAGCTTAATTTTAATCCTTAGATGGAAATTCAAACAATGTCCTGCATCACTTTAATATTTTGAAAAATTAACGGATTAAGTATGCGCGCATAGCACTCAATGGGATCCGGTTATTAACGAGATAAAAATAAAACACATTTGGTGTCAATGGAACGAGCGTATAACTAATAATATAAAGTCGTTTGGTTTACCTGCGCAATATTGTAATTTCCACACGTGTCAGTCTCCCTTACAACAGCCGCCACTTTAACGAGTGCCACCCATTCTCATTGTCTAAGCATTCCTAGGACTCACTTGCCATAATTATATGTAAAAGGCAGTGAGCTATGAAATCTTTCAACTGGGTTAGTTAACCTGTGACATAATAGCTGAATACTTAATCTCAGGATCTCTACAATTCATTCACGACACGTATCTATGTTCTTTCAAAAATATTTCACATTAATGAATAATATTATATTAAAAAAAATTTTTAATTAATTTGCAATTAGGTTTAACTTATTGAAAGAATTGAAGAAAAAAAATAATTATGTTAAAGGATATCGTCTTATTCTCAATATCGAAGATTTTGCAGTTTTTATGGCGAATTCCATGTGTAATCGCATGCGGCTGTCGATATCTGTGGCATTTGGATACGGACTGAATAACAGTACCAGCACCATATTAAATTTAAGCGTATCTGCTTTTTAAGAGGCCAAGTAATCGATCAGCTGTTTCGGCATTCCTTGTATCGCTCCGTCTCTCTCTACCGGCTTTGGTCGGTTCCAGCTCGAGACGGGCTAAACATCCGAATGGTTCCGTTAGCTCAACCAGTCGAGATGCCTGGACTAGGTGAGAAAGAAAGGAGAGACTGCATGAATGCAGCTCCTTTGCAAGGACGATAACGGCACGCCTGTGTATCTTTATATCTCCGCGTTGTGCGCTTACAAATGCCATCACGTTAAAAAGTAGGCAACGCCAAGCGACAGCCAACTAGTCATTACTTTAGAGATAAATATTATATTATACAATTATATGTTTGTGTGTGTGCGTATAAAATGAAAATTGATGAACATCTAGTGTGTACGATATGCGTACTTAAAGCACTATTGCGATGATTTGGCATCGAGAATCTTATTTCCAAAGATATCTTTCAAGATTTATGTAGAATTTCTCATGTATATTTAAGAACCAAATAATACATAAATTAATATATAAATTTATTAAGATATTTGACATGTAATTAAAGAGCGAGATAATTTCTTCTCTAAAGTTGAATTAATTTATGAAGAATTTCTACATGGATCGTATTTAAATCTACAATATTTTTCCGAATGTCCCCTCAATTACTTTGTAGATTTCATCAAGCTTCCATAAATGTGTACATCAACCGAAATCTGGTGCACGGCCAACAACGTTGCAGTTGCAATCCGGGATTCAGTATCTGCAACACAGTTGCTGTGCCGTAAATTTAGAGCGACCCGATCCCGCAAAATGTCTTGCCAGAAAATCCCGTTATAACGAATTATAGCAAAAATCCGTTATAATAAATATCGACAGTTTAGGTGTAACGAAATTTGATTGAATTTATGGGCGTAGTCATTACATGTCGCATATAATCGAAAATATGTCATCTATCATTTCATTTATCAATTAGATAAAACTTGAGGAAATGCCTTAGCAAATATCTGAAAAAATTCTTTCTTATTAATATTAATATTCTTCTAATTTCGAAGTATTATCCAATGTATTGTATTATAACAATGACGATTATTATTTCAATTCAGTCGTTTATTCATATGTATTTGAAAGTTAACAACGATGAATCATTGCAACTCTATGTTTTTTTAAATGCAAAATCAACTCGACGAGATACTTACCTTTCGTTTCGGTCGATAAATCGACTCTAAAATATAAAAACCATACATGATCTGGATTCCAGGACTCAAAGTTCTACTTACGTTCACTTTACGCTCTTTCTTTCTTTTTCTCCTCTTTCTGTATCTTGTTCCTTATCGATCTTGCAATGGCATACTTTTAATTCCGATCTATAACATAAACATAGAGAAATATAGATACTACATATGATAATAATATGATAATAATTAAATATATCACTTTATGTGATTTTTGTGTATCAAATAAAATTTCAATTAGTTCGTGAAATATATAATATTAAAAAGCGAAAGATATTTGGGTATCTACACTTAGATATCAAAGGAATAATAGTAATCCAATTCCCTAGCTTAAATAACAATGTTATTTTTAACTTTCATATATATCAAAATGTAACTTAATCCATTTCAGTGATTAGTTTCAAACATTATTCGTATGCATTTAGTAAATAAATGAAATTTTAGTCAAATTTAATACATTTTCTTGAGTTAAATTGTTTACTTACATTATTTTAGCTAAATTTAATGATATATTGAGTAACAGCAGTGGCAATCTATAGAAATAATTAAAAATAACTTAATTTGGGTATAATTTGACGTTATGAATTTAACTATGTAATTTTTTTATTAAAGAAAACTTATTTTTCTAATTGCAATATTTTTATAATATGTTACCTCATTTATACAACATATAAACATAACATGGAGATATCCTATGACATTAATTAAAGTTGACATATTAGCATGGAAAATTGTATAGCGTGCTCGATCATATATCACGTTTCTATAAAAGAATTATTACATATGATGTGTGTGACTTTCATAACTGCCTAATGAACGATATACATACATTACGATTCGTATTACTATATTATTTCAAGATGCATGTCGCGATGCACCGGTTGCAACCGGTTGTAACCGCCCTGCATAGACATTATATTCTTCGCACCGTTTCTTTTTTCTAACGGTGCGCAGAATACTCGTAAAATTCTCGCCTTGACCTACAATATCAGATTTAAATAACTAGCGAAATATAATTAATGAAGAAACGATATAACGCTACCATTAAGATGTAACCTTGAATGTAACTTTAAGATTTACGACAATCAACTGCAACGTCACTCTGTTATCAAGACAATGTTGCATAAAAATCTTGTATAATAATTCTCTGTAATATTGCAGTCTTCTTAACGAATCACTGCGAACTTATTAAGTATTAACCTCGTTAGCGTTGCTACATATTATTGGCTACATCAATTATGTAAATTAATGAGATATCTCAGTGTAAATGCGTTGCATTTGCAGGTATAAGTGACAGAGAAAGGATAATTTGTCTTGTAGAAAGAACATAAAAAGAAAATTTTCTAATAATTTTATAATACTTTGCATGGTTTTGTGCACATTAATTTTACGTTAATCACTGACGACTTATGACAGATTATACCGGTAGTTGGCCAGAGATTGCAATTTCGGTATTTCATAATGCGTATTCAATCGGCAGCCCTTGACCACATATTTAACTGCATCCGTCCTATTATTATGTACTTCACTTCGGCAAAAAGTTCAGTCATTTCGGGTAACAAAACATGAATACATTGAAATCCTACATTTTTTATCATCTTAAGTTCATCTAATTTTCAGAAATTAACTTGTGAAATGGAAAATAAATATAATTCTGGCAAAACTGTGATAATAAATAAATTAATAATAATAAATATTGATATAAATTCAATATTTGAATTCAATATCTGAAATAAACTCTTGCAATAAACTCGGTTATAAAAATGTCTACAGATAATATTACTGCAGAAATACTTATTTAAATACATCCAAGATTGATTATTAAGGTATTTAAAATATCTAAGAATTTAACTACAAAGAAAAGATGTTTTATATATACGTCTCTCTCTCTCTCACACACACACACACACACACACACACACACACACATTGGGGAGCGAGAAAGAGTTCAATCCATGGGTCGCATACGCATGTACGAGCACGAATTACCGTTCGCCGATGGGCGCCGGATTGGCCGCTTGTGGCGAACGACGGGCCGACTGCCCGAGAGGTTGATGTCCGAACTCCGCGCCAACATTCCGACTCCTCTCGTTCCTTCCTGGTGGTCTCCGCGACTGGTTCCGCGCACGGCTCCGACCGAGAACGTTATCCGCGAAACGCCAAAAAAAGACTTTACTCGCTCATCGCGACCCTGGAAAAGCTTTATCACTTTCGTTAACGGGTCGCTACCCGTGGAATCGACCCACTTCTTTTGGGTACACCACACTTTGCATACAAATCACAGTAAATCACAGTATTTTGTAGATTTCTCTCGTCACGTTAAATACTTATGACATATATTTAAAGAGCTCACTTTGAATTTTTATATATTAGGTGTACAAATAAGTTTCCGCCGTTTGACAAAAGACGGCGCCACTAGCAAGCTATGGTTAAAATTGTCGGATGTAAAACATTATATCGTAAGGTTGGACATCTGTCAACAACATAACCTTGAAATACTAGCGATTTTGTATCAGCATCATATATTTTTTTTGTGCGAAAATGCCGAATAAGCGTCATTTGCGGGAACTTTTGATTTACTTCTTTAATTTGAAGAAATCTGCAGCTGAGGCTCATCGATTGCTTGTAGAAGCATATGGTGAGGCTGCCTTAAGTGAGAGAATGGTTGTGAATGGTTTCAAAAATTTAAGAACGGTGAATTTGACGTCGAAGACAAAGAACGTAGCGGAAGGCCGAAAGTGTACGAAGACGCGGAATTGGAAGCATTATTGAATGAAGATTCGTGCCAAACGCAAAAAGAACTTGCACTTACATTAGGAGCGCCTCAACAAGCAATTTCACATCGATAAATGCTTAATTTTTGATAAAAAACGGAAACTTATTTGTACACCTAATAATTACACTTTTAAAAATAAAATGTTAACTTTAATTTAAAACGTGTAGTGGACTTTTTAGGATATGCAGAAAATAATATTTAAAATTAACATTTTATTTATAATAGTGTATTAAAAAATTGTATGCGTATCATTTAATATAGGTATGTTAGATTAGAAAAAAAATGTTTAATTATAAAGGTATTTTATCATATTTTAGATTACATAATTATTATTGAAGATCACAACACTTATATAAATCTTACAAAAAAAATATTTTTTCAAGAGAGATTTAGGTGTTTCTCTTATAACATCATAAGTTTGATTTATACTTGTCGCTCATGGCTGTTATTACTTTGTACTTTTTCTTGTATAACATTTATTTGTATCTCCACGACAATGGTTCTCCCGAAGCACAATGTGAACCAGCAAGTGGCGAAACGGGGCCATAGGATGGCATAATAATAGCGATGCAACGGCACATTCGCGTCATCTGCTCAGCTATTAATAAACTCAAGAGAGGACCATCTATTTCGGAAACGACATGTCCGGGTCTGTTTGAATTTGGAACCAGCGTTATTAAAAATACAACGACCCGAAGCACCTCAATACATAAATTATCAGATTATCATTACTTTCAATGTCCGGTAAAATTACTTTTTGACAGAGGCAAATTGAATCTTTTCAAAAAATCACCTTGCGTAGGATACATGAATGTAGTTCTAATTTCAAAACCTAGAATTCTAATTCTTCTCTATAATGCTATCTATATATGTCATCTGTATTAATTAACACTACCGTGGTAATAATGATATATCAATTAGAATCTTACTTACACATGTCTACCACATTCGAACGTATCAGTAATAAGATATCTGTAATTGACTCGTTTCCAATACTTGATTATTGCGAGTATCTACCTATTTTCGTTTGCGATAGTAAATATAAAAGAATTAAAAGAAAGTAAAAAACTTCGTTACCGTCATGTCGTTACAATATTTTATTTCTCCTTTTGTCACGTTAAAACGTTCAAACACAAGATACAGATTAAATCTCCAAGGCATTTAGACTGATTAGATATTTCTAACACGTTTCCAACATGCAAACAAAGAAAAAAATATCTTTTGAAACGAAAAGGTGCGTCTTTTTCAAGAAAATTGACTTCACTTGTTCTTATTGTGTGAAATAGTACACAGCGTGTACCTACATACAGCTTGTCGTGTCGAACACTTGGAAAATTGAGTATAAAGACAAGAATAGAAATTCGCGCGGTCGCGCCGGAAAGGCGGCTTAGAATTTTAAGTAAATTCTCTCGGGATGCGCGACGTAAGAGTCGAACTAGTCACGACAAGGAATCTTTCGTGTTCCCGTTAGGCGCGTTACCTATCGCACGAGAGAAAGTTTTCCTATTTATACAGAAAACGGCGGAAGCAGCGAGTAGATAATTGGTTGTCGAGGATAATGTCTCGAAAAAAAAAGTCAGGCGCAATTGGGTGATAGTTGTGCTGATAGTTATCTCTGATCGAGCGAAAATCGTTAAGATTTTCTTAATAATTTAATGTTTATGCATTTAATGTTTATTATAGAATAAAGTTTACAGAAACTGGTAATACTTGTATGTACACAAAAATACGTACAAGTATTTCGAAGTTTATATGTTCGCCAATAAGTTCATCACAATTAGCATCAAATTTATTCAAAATATATTCAAAATATATTTCTTGATAAGAATTCAATAATTTTAATCAAAATTTGAAGATTTTCACATTAAATTAAAACAAATTCGATTTGTTTATTGTATAAAATCATTTTTTCGATCAATTTTATAATATATTCTTTAAAAAAATTCTTTCGAGTACATAATAATGAATTTTTTTTTATGTAATAAGTATATTATTATCAAGAAAGTTTCTTTATTAAATTCTAATTTTTTGTTAAGATAACCCTTTGTATTTAAAAGAAAGAGAGTATATAAAGATTATGCATTTCGCGAGTCAGGCTGCTCTTCGAGACTTCCTGATGAAGTGGACTGCAAAGTTCGCTAAACGTTGGCATTCTAAGAATCAAGAATGGATCTGGACACGGAGGAAACCCACGAAACGCATAATCTTTATATAGAAAGCACTCGTGGAAGCCTCAAGAATATTATCAGAAAGAGAGTATATTGAGTAATTGTTCTTAGTAATAGAATAATATTCTTCTGTGTGTTAGAAAAGAATTTATTTAATTTATGAAATTTTTAGAATATAATAGATTTTTTTTTTAACAATTACGCTATTGACAGAGTTTGTATTGTATCTCATTTTCGCACAATTGCAAGTCGTACATGAATTGTATTAATGTACGCAAGTTGGCTATACGCGTGTAAATGAGTTCAGTGTCTTCGTTCTCACCTGTTACAAGATATCGAACGGGGATTATGTTAACCGGATAACGGTACAAAGGCAAGGTAGAATCGTGACAAAAATCGTGTCTCGTGTCTCGGATTGGTAAAAACCTCGGACAGTCTTGTCTTACCGGTGACGCGTCTATCATTGTTTAACGTCTATCAATATCCTATTAATCAGAATCCGTTGCGTTAATCTCGCTCGATATGAAGGTTGCAATAGAGTCGTGGTCGATTTCACACTCAAGATATATGATTTTCGCTGAATTTAAATGAGCCTCGAGTACATATTGAGGAGAAATATATGTAAATTTCGCCTTGATCACCAAATTAAACTTGAAAACAATTAGCATATTGATTTACGTGTATCTTAGAGGTGTGCATATTTTTGTGAGATAACACAAGTTTCGCGTTCTTTCGTAAAATAAAAATATTTCGCGAAACAAGTATCGCGATGCGTAACGGTATCCCGATATACCGTATAACCAATAGAACGTGGTATATCTGCTTGTGTCTGGCGTCTGCAAGTGCAACTTGCGGGTCGAAATTTTTCGTGGCGTCGCGATCGCCGTGACTCACTCTGATAATATTATTTTTGTTGCTCCGCTAATACACGGAACTCGCTCGAAGTTTATCTCACAATGAGAACATTCTCTATCAGTCGATGATTCACATCGTATTAAATATCGAAAACAATAGACATTTTAATGACGTTGCTCTAATCTCTCTTCTCTTTGATTCTCTTGTACGGAGAAAAATGATTGAATAATTGTTATAAAACTAGTAGTGTTGTTAAAACTATTCTGACTATTTTTGCCGAACTTATGACAAACTTTACTTGCCTAAAAGTAAAAATATCGAAGGCGTTAAAAAAAAGATTGAAGAATATAATTATAGTAATCCATTCAAGTGATTATTCTTACCGGAAAGTAAATTATACTAATTATTCTCAAGATTGTAAGCATAAACAACTCTTAAAACTTTACACACTTGTATTTTTTAGTGAAATAAATTTTATCAGCACTAACGCAAAAATACTACTCGACAAAGTAAATTCTATCATCTATGGCAATTTATAGATTTACTTTAGAAAATGTAAAAGTACTTAACAATATTATTCTATTATTCAACAATCGCTCATGAGAAAAGTAAAGTAAGTTTTAGGGATTGGCATAAATGAATGCCAATCCTTAAATGGACTTGCTAATTCCATAAAATTCACTAGAATTCTAGCGCATATTACTTTACATTTTTCTCCGTGAATACTATATAGAGTGTATCTGATTACTCGACACGTCCGGTAATTTAAACGTTAGCCTTCGAGCTCCGCGACGAGACAATTTATCAAGATAGATACGATAGTGTTTAATCCGAGTTTTCTATGTTAAATTTCTTAGACTAATGTACATGTGGTGTAACCCCTTTCATTTACAGTGAAACCGCTGCTATCTTAATTTTATGGAGCGAGATAGAAATCGTAGCAGTACCTTTAAAGTTGCGACGAGTAAATTATATATGGCAGACAAGATGATCTTGACCTGAAAGTGCACGAGCGAGTTAATAGGATTAATCTCTCTTAAACGACCGGACTCAAGTCTTATAAACTTGTCGCGATTCAATTCGTATTAAAATTTTGTTTTGTATCTCGCTAATTATGTATAATTGGTGTAATTGCAATAAAACGTATATTATTACGTATATTATTTAAGATCAGCAAAATTGATGTTTGCAGTTTTCTGCAATTTGTGCAATTTGTTCTACGCAAAATATAATTTTCCTGTGGTCGTTTCATTAGAATAAAAGCTACATATCAGACGATAAATAACATCGTTACGCGGGTTAACTGGCTTCAATAACGCCATAGAAATGGTTGAAAGAATTAATCTAAACGTTTGTGCCTCTGATAACAAGCGAAATACCGGACGCATGCAACACATGTCTTTTATTAGCTGCTCTCTTTTGTCAAATAAAGGTAATTAAAGTGGGAATTCCATAATTAATATTACAGCTGTGATGCCACTCTCGTGTACATAATATCAACATTTTTTTATACCGTTGATAGACCGACGTAGACAATAAATTGTTTCATGCAATAAATATTTGAGTTCATGGAGACTTAAATATGATACACTTATCGTGCCGTATCTTCATATCTTTACCTATCACTTTCAGAAATTGTTTTCATTATGAATCATATACTGTATGACAATTCTTTTATCGACAAATCAATTAATACAAAGAAGATATTGCCTTCACGGTCAGTGATAATCGAAATTGGTGTTCCTTCATTCGATTATTCGGAGAAAGCATCAATGGCATCTTGGCATTTAATCCAATTTGGGAAGTTAGGAATTAGTTTAAAAAAATGTAAAATTAATTATAATGGTTAATTTTATTGATCTCGCCCTGAATGTGGATTTATCTCGCGTGATTCTTCAGCACGTTACACGTTAACCATTTGCAATTTGCAAATTTGCGATAATGCCCATTCGAGGTCATGCTAGACGACGGAAGGTTGAGGGAAGGTGAAGTGACGAGGGTTTGAACTAGTTCGACGTGTGTCGTTCCGACTCGTTGACGTTACAAGAGTCGTACCGCGTGTAACCGACGCGATTAATTCCCGGGAAACTAGAGAACGGAAATTGCTAGATGATACAAAGCGACGTGCGATCTCCACCTCTCGTTTCCCCGGGATGGGACGAGAAGAGCGGAACGATCTACATGTATAGCAGAAGGTCGGCGTAGCTCTCGCCTCCGCGGACGGATCACCGGCTGGGCTTCGCGAACAGTCAGTCGGCGGTAGAGGTGGTTACGCAATCACCGACTCGCGATTGCGATTTCCATCACGGACGTTCCAGCCTTTGATTCTGGCCCAGCCCCAGGAGAGATGGTCGACATGAGCGCCGGCAGCATCTTATTTTCTCCCTCATGTTCCACTCTAATTCCTCATATTTGAAATATCAAGTTGCTGTTATCGTTTCAAAAAGAAAAGGAATAAAGAGTACTGATTAAGTATTTATATACAGACAAATATCTTTCTATCGCTAAGAAAAGTGATTATTTCATTTATTTTCTTCCTTTCGAGTAACGGTCTTTAACAAAGAATTTTCTCGTTGTATTCTTAAAATATACTTATTATAAATTTTAGAAAAAATTATTATTATTATATACTTGAAACAAGAAATTATTTTCTTTTTTTTTGAAGCATATTATAAAATTTATCGAAGCGACTTTATATAGGAAATAAATCAAATTTATCTTAATTTAATAATCTTGATTGAAGTAAAATTAATTTATTAGGATTTGAAATATATTTTGAATAAACTTGTTTAGCTATCATAAGTGATAAGCTTATACGGATATATGAACTTTTGAAATATTTAAAACAAGTAATTATTACTTGCATACAATAAGTATTTTTCTATGCGTAGAGTTTAATATACAAAGTAAAAGAAAATTCATTCAACTGTGAACTTTCAAAAATTTATAACACATCCTGAACAGTACGTGAACAGTTTTATGAATATTCGCTATTTTTCTGATCAACTATTTAATTACTTTATTTTCCTGATTAAATATTGTTGTTTTCTTGATTAAATATTTAATGACTTTTCCGATAAAATTAAATAAATTACATAATGTGAAAATATCTTGAATCTAATAAACTAATCTTTCAATAAGTTTTTAATTGTAAAATAAAATTTCCATGTATTTTACGTGCGATTTCTAATTGCAAGTACTTAATTACTTTTCAAATTAGCGATAACGAAAGTCTTTTTTTTACATATAATAAAGTAACCTAATTTTAAACAGATTAAATGTATAATAAAGTACCTCCATAGATATGATCTTAGATCTAATTGTGAGATATATATAATTTCTCTTTCCTTTTTGTACATATTACATTTTATAACAGATATCATGATTCAATTCGGCATTTAAAGATTAATGCAATTTCCGTGAATTGTGAATTTCCTGTTCACAGATATCTCCTTTAAGTAATTTCCCGAAGGAGCAACTTCTTTTCCATTGAAGATCGTACAGGTGCCACGGAGCTAAATGAAAATCGAACTCGACGTATGGCATTCCCGGCGTGAAATTTCTCCGCGGTCGATAGCTATTGTTACATCATTCGCATCCTTTCACAACGTCGCGCCTTATTGCCGATAACAATGGCAGTGGTGTACGGAGGCTTTGATAGATTTCTTTATTAACTTGGCAAGAGAGATCGAGAAAGTAAAAATTTAATGTAAAAATACAAATCATTTTGATGCACTCGACAAAATTGATAATCTATTTATTATTATTTTTACTGATATTTATTAGTACTTTTCTGTTTTGAATGACTTCGTAAGATTTAAGATGATATGTGCCTATATTATTATCCATTTCACAAATAAATTCATGATATACATGATATACATGATATTCATGATTTTATGTACATGAAATATTTTATTACTTGAAATAAGTATGCACTGTGCTGAAGGTTCTTTAACATTGACGTATATTAATGTACGTAACATCCGTGAGATAATATTAATTAAAGTTTAAATAACAGATGCAGTATAAGACCGAGCACAATTATCACAGATCTTCCACACGATGCGATGATAATGCAAGCGGTGTTTATCGTTTCGTGACGAGCGCGGTTCAAAGGCCTCATTTACGATAGCCATACATTTACCGTATTGTATAGTCAACCACGAGACATATACATTTAAATGTACTCGTGAACTTAACGAGTATAGAGATTTTATTTGTAAATCAAAACTTTTCCTCAACAAAAATACCGATACGTAAATAGTTTCTTAATTAGAAACAAGAATTATTTTAATAAAAGTTCGAAGATTCTTGAAATATTTAATATCAAAACTTGGATCTTAATTTATAGTCATGTCTGTAAGTATATTAAACCACTACATCATTAGAAAATTATATTAGTGTTTTAATACACAGTTGGAACGTTTTATTCAAAAAAAGTAAATGGAAAAAAATGATTTTATTGAAGTATCCAAAAATTTAGCTACATACAGATATAAAGATAATTTTGATAGACCATCAAAATTTTCAGATAGAACACTCAAACTCATTGCTAGATTCAAAATTTTGTAATCGATATTTAGTTAAAATTTTGAATACTTTAGCAACATCATTCTCTCGTGTAATAGGTAACGTTATTAAAATAAATACATTTGAAATAAAAAAGATGAGACGTTTACATTAAAAAATTATACTTCCGAAATTATTTTCAATAGTCGAATTTTGCTCACACTAAAAAGTTTAAGAAAGAAAAATTGAACACTTATATGAAAAATGAAGATACTTTGTATCTATTTAAGGTACTTCCAGATGATACGGTCAATCTATGTCAGATTGTCAAATATTAAACACATACAGACATATGACATGCATAATTATTCGTGAATGTAGATCAATTTAGTGAATGTGTGCAAAGTTGGCTTATATTGGGCAAATCGTCTGAAGGCAGCTTTATGCTGCAGCGCAGCGCTAACATTTGTGGGAAGAGTTGACGCAAAAGTTCACATACGCGAACTTCATGCCAAGCTTTATTCATAGCTTTCCGATTATATGAATATGCAGTGATTCAATAAATCACGAGCACGTTTTGATTTTATATATATCGTTATTCATTCATGAACATGTATTGACTTTATGTACTGTTATTCATTCATGGGAATATTGTCTAGCTTTTGCTCTTTTATATGTTTCTACAATTTTTTGTATAAATGTAAATTATAGCACCTATGAAGATATTTCTCTATTATTATTGCTCTATTACTATTGTATATATTATAATTTTTACAAATTTATTAATTTCATTCACTTTGAATCGATATACGTAGATTATATCAGTGACTAATAAAGACGAACGACTCAAAAATTGAATACGCATTTTTTTCTCCTTGCAGTTTCTTCAGAATCTGGGCAAGGTTGATCGAACCGCGGACGATATATTCGACGAGCACCTGCAGAACTTCACAAGGCAGCAGAACTCCGCCAACAGACTGCAAAAGGAGTTCAACAATTACATCAGGTGTGTTCGAGGTAAGTCTTCCCGCGGGGCAAAACTAACTCGTCTTTTCTTCAAATGGCAATCGTTATTTATTAGACGCGCTAATGTTTATCATGTATTACACGCAGTACAGAGGGAAAATGTGATACTGCGCGATAAATTAAGTGCTTAAGTTTACAGAAATTTAACAGTTAGCTATAGAGAAATTTTTTATGGAGTATCTCGAATGTGTGGTAATAATTACAATAGCACTTAAGCATCTTAACTTTTGAATGATTAAGCGTTTAATTATCTAATCAGCGTTTCGAATATATTCGATATTGATTAGAAAGAAATTTATGCAAGCGCTTATTTAACAACATATTCACAGTAATTAGACGGATGTAAAAATTTGTATTACGTAGTTAAAACTGCACAGCAGGAAAGCGACGATAGCTATTCATCTAGCGAATCTTGTTAGCTAATATCTTATACTATAACGTCTACATTGTAGAGAGTTGTTTGAAGATTATTTTTATCAATTATAAATTCTTTAACCAATTGTCTTTAACCGAATGTTTTTTTTTATATGAATTTAATTAACGTAAAATATATTGAGATTTATGTAAAAATTCTTGTCATTTCATTGAATTCCTGAAGAGTTTTCCTAGCAATCTTTTCTTTCTGTCGTAACATCCGTAGTGTAAATAGTAAAATCCTTTGCACATTTATAAAAATAACTTACTCGAATTAACAAATCCGTGCAAAACGTGGCATACATTAAAAAGAAAAAAAAAAGACTCGCGCAACCTTCCATCGCCGTGACCTGGTTGCTAAGCTCACGTGGAGGCTGAATTATTTGCTCTGTAATTCCGTACTCTGCCCTCCCTTTTTTGCAGATTGAGATAAATGCGTTTATCGATACGTGTTTAACTCGGCATTAATTTATAGATATGCCTGCAGTTTCACCGTATCATCTTTTTTTCCTCTACATTACGATATAAAAACTATTTAACTACTGACAACAAAATAAATAAAAATTTTGCTCCATACGAGAATGTGATAAAAAGAATACAAATCTCTTAAACAAAATCATGCAATTAAACGTAATTTTGTCATCTAATAAATGCCGAAAAGATTTGTGCTGCATGGAAAGAACGATTTTTCTGGAATATTAAAAAATTTAGTTTAGGATTGTGCATTTATACGTAAAATATAATAATCTACGTCTTTATGTATACAGTCTAAACTATATAAATTATGTCATCTATTTAAATAATCTATTCATCGAAGTTTATGTTCTTTGACATCGCACTGTATTGCACTTAAGCTTCTATCGTTTGTATATTTTCATTTATATTAATATTAAAATCAGATATATTAATAATAAAGCTTAATTATTTTTGTCTACATTATGTTATCCCATTTATAATTTATATATTTTACATCTCTCTCTTGTATTGTCCACATGAAAAAAAATTGTGTAACCTTAACGTAAACAATACGTAAAAAAATTACATGTAAATGTAACCTTGAAATGTACGGCACCTGATTTATTATATAATAGTTAGGTGCAAATTTGAGATTAATTTTGTTGGATCATCAAAAGAATTCTGTGGAAAACTCAAGCGTGATGAGCAATACTACAAAAAGTTTTAACATTCTAACAATCAATTCGAGCATCTTGTAGAACTATTTTGATA
The DNA here is from genome assembly GCF_024713525.1 of Acromyrmex echinatior. NCBI lineage: Eukaryota > Metazoa > Arthropoda > Insecta > Hymenoptera > Formicidae > Acromyrmex > Acromyrmex echinatior. The sequence goes on from NC_141864.1 coordinate 2,489,869, forward strand.
GTCTAACAAAATGATTTTAGATCAGTTTTTAGATCTGTTTTTAGCTTCAGCAAAACCGTTCTTTCCTGGAAATCTTTATCGCTCACATGATGGGGAGTTGATTTCTATTAACTTAACGAAGACTGTCATCGACAATCGGGGAAAATGATTTTCGCTGTCCCTCAATCGCCACTTCCATTCGCTATCGGATGAATGACGGACTGATATGAATAACTCGCAGACATTGAAATAACGACCAACGCGGCGATCCCGCGCAGGCTCGTCGACATCAATTACTGTCGAGAGGAACCAGCCTAATATTTTAATCGCCTGTATATTCGGTAATGCACCGTAGAGGTACATGACACGTACGAAACGACCTTTGATGGCACTCTACAGGAAGGAATTATTCAATCTTTCGTGCTGTTCCAGTAGCGTGTCCGAAATCCACATTAATCCACATGGCCTTGTCGCGATTGAATGTTGAATATTTTAGATAGATAATAGCCTGCGGTACCATCAGCTGCAATCGATAAGGTACAGTCGAAATTGACAATTCGTTGGCTTTTCCAATATACACAGAAAAATATTATTCTATTGCTAAGGAAACTAATTGGTCAATTCACTTTTTTTTTTAAGTTATCTTTAACAAAGAATACTTTCTTGATAATAATTCTAAAATATTTATTGTAAAAAGAATTATTTTGTCCTTAAAATAAGAATTTATTTCCTTTTGAAGAATATTAGAAAATTGATCGAAGAAGCGACTTTATATGTATAATAAGCAAATCAAATTTGTTTTAATTTAATAATTTTGATTCAAGTATTATATTAGTTAGGATTTAAAATATATTTTGTGAGATGAACTTATGATATCTGATAGATTTGCAAATATTTGAAATATGAACTTTTGAAATATTTAAAACGATTATTATTTGTGTACAGTACGTTTTTTTCTGTATGTGGATACGATGAAATAATTAATATTTAGCGCAGTAAGTACGACAACTTTGTACTATTCAAATTTTAGAGCAGAAAGTTAAAATTTACTTGATAGTTACATCTTGCTTCGCGTTTCTGATTTCTAATGACATAATATTGTGATTTACAATGCAAAATCATGGAGTGATTATGATTATTGATTACGTAATATATATATATATTGTGTTGTAGAAGTATATTGTAATTCACATAGGCATAAATTTATTATCAATTTTATTGGACAGGATTATTGACTAAAATTATATCAATCAAAATTATTTTATTAATTTGCAAGATAATTGACACTGACGTTCACATTCCGATGATCCTTCGACAAAGTCTTTAGGTTTTTATGAGGTTTCTATCCGCTTCACGAGTGGAATTACGCGTTTTAAAAGCTGGAGACCCAGCGATGCGCTCATTCTCTCTCTCTCTCTCTCTCTCTCTCCCTCTCCCTCTCTTTCTCACTTCAACACGAGTCTTGACACGAGGCTAGCAAACACGCGCGAAATCAATAGAAAAACGTCATTCGATCTTTAATCTCTCTCCTACTCGAATTGTTAGTCGCAAACAACTTTTCCACGCTTGGCTGGTCTACAGCGACGCGATCGTTTTTATAGTCACTGCGTTTCGATATCGCTGACCACGAATTTTAATTTTCGCCAGAGACAGACCAAAAATCGTCAAAAATGTGTTTAAAAAATAGGTAACGAAGTTCGGGAACGCTGTTTTCCGTTACATAAACATCGCGATGCGGTCGCGGATGACCGCCTCAGAGAAGGCGTTAATCTCGAAGTGCACAGGATCCGCGTTAACAGCTTTTAGCTTTCCATTTATCACTTGGCAGACGGGCATAAATACCCGCATGCGAAATGTGTCGGTAGGTAGGTGTCGACGACGAAGTCCCTCTGTCATTATAAATGCGGGCAATGGTAAAATACGATGAAAGTGTGTCTGCGGCGCGTTGCAAATTCGATCGACGACGATTCGTCATAGTTTTCGCAAATTTTCCGTCGTCGTATGCTCTATGTCTGAGTCCAAATTCCAGAGAAAAGAAGGAGCCATAATGAGGAGCTATAATCAGTACGTGACTCATTGAATCGGGTAAAAAGCGATTATACTGAGAATTATCATTACAGCTCATTTATCGTAATTTGCATCAACGACGAATTATTTAGGTACATTTGCGCCACATGAATGATGTTGATTGCCATCAGTTGTTAAAATTTATATGTAATTATTAAAATTAATTTACAATATAATCGTGAAACTGCTTGCCCTGATAAATGTAATTATTTTACAGTAAATTTTTCAAAAATGCATGCTTACAGTTTCGTTGCACCAATTCGTTGATTCACTGGAAGTCGATATTTTCTATGAAAGCAATGTGAAGCAATTTATTTTATTTCATTTATTTTTTGTTTATTTTATTTATTTATTTCATATTTAGTTAGGTTTTAAATGCAATATTTTTTGGATATATGCTGTAGGTTTAATCAAAATATATATTATAACTACAAATCTCAAATATATAATATATAATAATAGAATTAAAAGAAATCTTTTGATAGAAAATTTTATTATTCAATGTTATAAATAAATAAAATGTCATATCAGTTTACATATAGAAGATTGTTAGATAAGATCTTTCGTACTCTTGCAATGTAATGCGAGCGATAAAACGTCGTTCTGCAACTTTTGCAGAAGGAATTTGTAAGCAATCGGCTTATCGTCGCAGGTGAATGCACTGGGAGAGGTTTAGATGTAGGTCAGGAAAGTAGTCACCCGCGTCGCACATTTATTCCTGAAGTAAAAAGACACGTATCACCGTGATGGAAAATCGGCGTGAAAAAGTTTCTCTCTACTGCTTGCGAAACAACGTCGTCTCTCCCGACGACCGCGTTACGCAGCGTCTTCAACTTGAGATGTCTCCTTCATCTCTTCCTCCAATATATATATATATATATATACCTTTGCCACGTGAATCTCTGCACGTTTTTCCATTTAGCAGTAATACAATTTTCTCAATGACAAATGAAATGCCAATGAAAAATAGATGAGAAAATTGAGCGAAGCGATGCGTGTATTTCATTTTGCAGCAGTGCAGGCCGCTTCAAAGACACTCATGGACTCGTTGAATGAGATCTACGAGAGTCAATGGACCGGACATGATCTGTTATACGTGCAGGCACAAAATCTTGACATGCTGTGGCAAGATTTCACTCACAAACTTGCGGACCAGGTTCTTGTACCACTCAATACGTATCAAAGTCAATTCCCAGAGATGAGGGTACGTCTCGTGCAATCCTCGATGGTTGCACCACACAATTTCTTTATTAATACTTTTTTATCATTATTTGTTTTAAAAATAAAACTCTATTGAAATCACAATTAGAGTAGTATAAATTAATAAATCTTTATTTTATAAAAATTAATAAATAATAATTTGTTACTTGATTTTATAAACACAATAATAATTTACAAAAAATTGTATAGTAAAATTGATAATAATAAAGATTGAAAATGAATTGAGAATTTTGATCTCTACAACAGGATCAGATAATGGTTGTAGTTTAGGAAATTGATAATGAGATACATGAAGATATTACAGTTCAAGGATTTCATTCATCTTCCAGAAAAAGGTCGACAAACGCGGACGCAAATTGGTAGATTACGACAGTCAGAGACACAACTTCCAGTCGTTGCAGGGTAATCCAAAGAAGAGAGATGAACTCAAAGTATCCCGGGGGAAGGAGCTATTAGAAGAAGCAAAACGTACATACGAACAACTAAATTCCGAGCTGCACGACGAACTGCCAGCATTGTATGACTCGCGCGTTCTTTTCCTCGTCACAAATTTGCAGACACTCTTCGCCGCAGAGCAAGTGTTTCATACTGAAAGTGCCAAGGTATCTAAAGTAGAATAATAAGGATCGATAATAATAAGAATGGGTTCTTTTAAAAATTTTTTCTTAAACTTTTTCAAGATTTAATAATACAGAATTTTATTTATTAATTTCTGACAGACTTTAATGTGAATTTAATTCGGTTTCTTTATTGAAATGTAAAAATTTTTTAATTTACAGAATTTTATGGTATAATTGTTATGTCTTTTTTCATTCATATTCCTAGGTATATTCTGAATTAGAAGCAATCGTTGATAAATTGGCTAACGAAAGTCAGCGAGGATCTTACACGTTGAAGAAGAATACGGAACCGCAATCACCGAAGTCACCCAACGCGAACTCATCGTAAGTAGATCTAGTCTGCAAAAATCGAAATTAATGCGAAGAAATAAAAGTAGTAATTATAAAAGGAAAACGTTATTTGGCAAAGCTGCAATTATACAAAACATAATATTAAAGCGGTTGTTACATAAAATATGATACGATAATAATTAATACAAAACGTAAAACCGAAAGATATATGTAGCAGTTATATAATATTAATAATACTGATTTGTTTCAGCCTAATAATTAACACGCAGCCAGCGCAGAACAATATCTCAGGAGGTAATTATTTTGCTGTATCTTTGTTCAAGTTGAATTTGTGCGCGTGTATATTAATTTTATATATAATCACACACACATATATATATATATATATATATATATATATATATATGTTACACTAACACTTGTATGCCTGTAACGTCCTCGCTACACGTAGAACAAAACGCGAAACATTTTCCAAAAGGCTTTGAGCTTCACAAGGCCGTGTTGTGGCTCGGCATTCAGTTTTGAGTGTGCTTTCTCTCGCGTGTTTCAGCTTTAGATGATACCGTGCCCGTTGCCAGAGACACGTCGCCGACCACCCAGATAAACGGCAACGCTAACAGCAACGCTAATAGCAACGCTAATAGCAACGCTAATAGCAACGCTAATAGCAATGATAACTCTCTCAATAATCAGGATGCTTCGCCGCAGAATGCAGTCGCGCCTTCTAAACGAGTCGAGGAACTGTATGATATACCAGTTGGTAAGCCGTTCGCGAATTTTTAAACTTTGCCGTGTTTTTTAATGTGCCTTTTTGCTAACGTTATTTGATCTTAGCGAATTCAACTGAAATAATCTTGAGTAATCATTTCATTGTCGAATTTTTATCTTTAATAATTTAAAAATAGTGTTTTTAGCGTCATTCGTTTGCAATATTATAAATATTTGCATAATTCGATAACAAAGATTCTTGTTACCGAAGTTAGTAAATATGGAGTAAAATAATTGAACTGTATTTTGCAAAAACAAATAAACGATATTTTAATTGTTGATTGATTCATTTTATAAAGTTGAGCTCAATAAATTGTTTCGAATTTCAAAGTAAATTTGCGCATATATGTAACGTAACAATGAATCAAATATTAATAAATTTGCAATATCGGATAATTGTTAATACAACAATAGTACGCTGCTTGCCCCTATGTGCATGGTCTTGCCGAATCAAGATCGTAGTTAATTTGACCTAGATGTGAAATTAAACGTTAATTATGCAGTTATACCCATATCGCGTTAGTGATTGGTGATTGTATCTTTTAACTAATCAGAAAGAAGTTGCCACTGGCAGGCACTTCCTTTTTGATTGGTCAAGAGATGCAAACGCGAACGCAGATGCAATTTTCAATTATCGCTAATGTGATACGAGCGTTAAAAGAATGAAACGAAACTTTGCACACAATTGATATATACATATATATATATATATCTCAAAGTCTCCATGCGAACAAAATCACAGGCAGGTCCATGACTAACGGGGCGGACTCAATCATTCTAGAGGCGGAATATGAAAATGCTGCTAATTTCTCTATAGGGGCGACAACAGACAATCTGCCGCCAGGCGTTTTATACAGGGTTAAAGCCACTTACAAGTACAGTCGTGAGGATGTGGACGAATTATCGTTCGACGTTGGCGAGATTATTCGCGTGGTGGAATACGACGATCCTGAAGAACAGGTTCGTAATTCTTGGAATAAATAAGTCTCGACATGTCTAGAAAATCTAAACGTATTCATTAACGTGTCCGTTTTTGCTTACGATATTTCTTGTTCATTACAGGAAGAAGGCTGGTTAATGGGTATCAAAGAAGGAACCAATGAAAAGGGTATGTTCCCGGGAAACTTCACGAAACCGCTGTGAAAGCTGTGCTCGATTCGCCATTTACACTCCAATGCTCATCAGAGACAGCGTATTTTACTTTAAAGTAGTTAAAGAATCGCGTAATTAAGTGGGAGATAAAGAGCCGCGCGGTCATGCGAGAATAATATTACGTACGGCGTATATAAGTAAAAGCAAACGGAAAAGAAAAAAGCAGGCGAACAAGGTTGCAGGAGGAATACGGAGAGGGAGCGGGGAGAATTCGATAAGATAGTTATGCTGGAGGGTACTGCGGAGAGAATCAATCACCCCAAAGTGCCTTAACCCAGCCACTGTCTGTGCCAACATTCACTCTTATTCGTCAAAAAAATATGGGATTGACCCTCTCATATCAAACGTACGATACACATCATGAATAATAATCAAACGACATATTTAAGCGATTAAATAATATATTGTAACACGTATACACAATAAAAAACACACACATACATGCGATATATACAACGATATGCAATATTATATAATATAAAACGAAATCTATATATTAAATTAATATTATTTTATGAAATTGTGTACATAGATCTATATATACGATTTAAGAGTATTTTACGAGATAACTTTGTGGCCACTGGAAAATTATTATTAAGAGACGTACATCTTCAAGTTTAAAACGTGCGCGCCACTTCAATAACCCCCTTCTGCCATTGAATGGGAAGGGGGATCATAAAATTTTTAAGGTCCAACTACCTGTCTGCATTCGTAAGGTAAGATTCTATACTATTTACTCGCGTACAGTTCGAGAGTCTAGTGATAGCTCCCATTAAAAATCTCGCCACGATTCGCATGCCAAATTTTTCAACGTAACAATAGATATCGAAAAGGTTATACGTGAGAGAAATAAATATTACGATGTATAAATGAGATGAGAGTATAGCTTTTGTGTATTTATGATTGATAGTTCTTTTCTTGTTTCTCCGCTTTTTGGAGTATCGCGAATTTTTCTCCAGTAAAATCTATTCATGAATTATTTTGCGCAGATTTTATTCGCAATTTCATTTCTCCGCAAATCTTTTATGTACATGTATGTAGAAAATCGGGTAGCGACAAGAGAGCGTTTATTATTATAATATTTTATTACTACTGTTATTATTATATATATTGCTATAATTATTATCGCTCCCGTATCTATTCATGTTATCAAGATAGAAAACGAATACGTAACAATTCAACCCTGAAACTTTTGTAAACTCGATCAATACTCGTTAGATCTGCCGAAACATCTTGTATCCGCATCTTGTGTAATAAATAGTGTTGTAATAATATATATATATATATACATACGTACATACTTACAAGTTAGCATTAAGAGAAAATATCAGCTTTGAAAGAATTGTGTGTCTTTATTTTATCATGCTGGTCTATTGTGCAAGATACAGGACAGTTCAAGTGCCTTTCTGTGAAAGAGGTCACTTGTTTCGAGGATAGATTTAATGTTACGAAATTATTAGACTTTGCAGAAATTATTAATAAGTTTTCTTGGTTTCTTAAATTTCTTCCTGAAAAAAAATACTGTAATATTTTTAACAAACAAAAGGAGATAGAAAAAGAAAGTCTGTACAAATTTGCAATCCTAAAGAGATACTTGAATAAATTTTAATTAATCCTTTCAAACTCGAAATTTATATTATACTACGTGCAATAATAATTATGTGATTATACTTTATCAAAATATTTATCGAGTGGAGTGAATGATGCAAGATAATGCATTTAAACATTAAGAACGGATATGACAAAAAAATCCCTTTCGCTAATTATGCACTAAATTTTTTTTATGATATACAAATACAAGTATGCTATTTATTTTGCATTTATGAGACAAAAAAAATCAACAAAGAGAAAGAAAAAATTAAAAGTATCAATGTATTACTGACTTTACTATCTTAAGTACATTTGGCAAGATGCTTAAATATATGCGTATATATTAGAAAGAGTAATAAACAATAATTTTTCTTCTTATCCAAAATATAAAAATATACTTTTCTTGAGTAAATGCAGAGGACTTGACAAAGATAGATAAATACTCCACATCTGTTTGATAATTAAAATGTTAAGGAAACTCAGAAAATTTGATTTTTACTCTATTACTATCAAAGTATAAAAATATATAAAAAAGATAAACAATGAAACAATAAAAGTCAATAGTAAAATTTAAAAAAATATTTTTTTACATTAATCTCATTATTTATAGATAGAGGAACAAATCTCTTATGATATTCAAATTGACAAATATTTATCAATATGCATAATAAGCAAAAATTTAGCGAAAAGAAAATTTTTATTTTATCAAAAATAATGTTTAATAGCATATATGGGTTATACGTGTCCGTTAACAATTTTTCCTTCAGTGTTGGAAGATAAATTTGGCTGTTTCTCACTTAAAGGGAAAAAAAATCATTTATATTATTTACACTAAAAAGGATTTTAAAGCTTGAAAGATTTGAAATAAAGATATGTATGTGAACATGAATGATCCATGTGTGTCATTTAAAGATTAATATTTTATATATTGATATATAACGCAGTTAGGAAAATAAAAATAGATAAATAAGATAAAAAATTGTCTACAATGGAAATAAAGATTCATTATAATGGGCGCGTAACTGATCATTTCTTTCTATCTCGTATTTTCTAATTTTTTTAAATATTTACTTGAAAAGTTGATGAAATTATCGTATCGTATCTCGAGTACCACAAATTTTTTTTATTATTTTTATTTTTGCAAAATTTATATCATATATCTAGCAAAAAAAACCGCAGCTTTTCACGAGCAAAAATAAAATAAAATTAATCAGTGAAATTGAAATAAGAAATGATTGCAAGCGCGACATGCCTCAAGCCTATACTTTTTATGTAGAATTTATTATAAGAGTTCATATATATATTATATTCTAGAAATCTGTCGATATGGGCTTCGTGAAGCCTCACATGCTAAACTTAATCTTCTCATCAAACAACAGTAACAGTTTTGTGTCATGCGTTTTTACTGATTCCTGCATGGAAAAACAACGCAGGTGATGAAATATAGGGAATCAATGTTACGCTACGGTAAATGTTAATTTAGATTTCTTTGCGCATTTTTTAACAGAACGGTACCTATTCAGTTCAAATATTAAATTGACAAATTTGTTAATAAAACTTCGAAGCGCATTTCAGCATTGCGGCTTCTTAATATAAAAATAATTGAATAAGTGAAGAGCATCAACCAATGAGATGGACCTACGAATCCTACGGTGGATAAGAAGAATTCAATTCGAAGATTTCGATTTGCATCGAACGGAAAGGAAACAGCAGAAAACGTCACTACGGAGAAAAAAAAACAATTTAAATAAAAGATAAAAACAAAAGGATTAAATCAAGATAAAAAGTAGAAATATTACTACAAAGCAAAAAATTGAGAAATTCAAGATTTTTTAAATTCTTACGGAAACACGAGAAAGTGTTATTAAAAAAATTCAAATATTTTAAGATGACATATTTTATTAATTCGTGTTAGATCGAAGAGTTCTCTTTTTAGGAGGCTATAAAATTATAGGACCGTATTTTCACCGCATCGACGACGGTCGATCGGTAAAGCAGGGAGCGCGATGATCGGTAAGACAGGCAGCGCCGCGCCGTTACGTTCTCCGTGTCTCCTCCCCGGCGGGTGGCGGCCGCACCTCCTCCTACTCGGCGATTGTCGGCGATTTTAATCTCGTTAGCGGACACGTGCGCGCCCCCCGCGCCCTACGGTGCTGGTGATACGCAGGCAGCTCAGCCACGAGTGAAACGGAGGAGCTGGCCGCAGGTGCCGTGTCGCGGGGCTTCACCAATCTGGTTTGGTCTAACAAGATTCACGGCTCGCGCTTCATAAAAGCTGCGCGCCGGACGGGCGCGGTGCGTGTCGCAAGGAGTTGCTCCGCTCGAAAGGTGTGGGCGCTCGTGCAGCAGCAGCAGCAGCAGCAGCAGCAGCAGCAGCAGCAGCAGCAGCCGCCGCCGCCGCCGCCACCAACAGCAGCAGCAGCAGCAGCAGCAGTAATATAGACAGAGAAAGAGTGATAGATAGGTAAAAGAGGGAGAAGATAGAGACCACCAAGTATCGCTGGAGGAAACTTCTCTCTCTCGCTCTTTCTCTCTCTCTCTCTCGCACGGCGACTCGACACGTCGTCACCGTCGTCGTCGTCGTCGCCGTCGCTGTCGTCGTTAACGTGACCACGCGCGTCGTCGTATGCCGCGCTCATCTCGTGATAATCCTCGTATCGTGTTCCCGTGTCATTCGGTGCGTCGGAGCAGCAACCGCAGTACCACCATCAGCAGCAGCAGCAGCAGCAGCAGCAGCAGCAGCAACAGCAGCGACAGCTTTTCGTGTGTACCACGGAGAGAGCGTGATAGAGGGAAAAGCGGAGCCGTGCGAGTGAGACAGAGGGAGCGAACGAGTGAGCGAGAGAGAGAGAGAGAAAAGTGAGTGAGTGAGAGAGGGTGGGAGGGAGGGAGGAGGGAGACGGAACGGAGCGCCGGTGGGTTACCACACCCAACACCGCGCGAGCCGAGCCGGGGAGCCGATCGCCGAACGTCGTCGCTGCGCCGCTCTCTCGAGAGCTCTCTCTGGCCGCGCCGTGCGTCTAGTACTACGCGGGTGAACGCGCGCCGACCATCCAGGACAATCCAGGACTTCGGTCATCCGGGTCGTGTCACCGGGTGCTTCCGTTAAGTGCGCCGAGTGTTTCATCCGCGCGCCGGGATAAGAACAGCGACACGGATAATAACCAAAGAGAGAGAGAGAGAGAGAGGAAGTGCAAAGAGGGAGTGAAGAAGTGCGCGGAGAGAGAGAGAGAGAGAGAGAGAAAGAGACGGAAGGAAGGAAGGAGCGAGTGAGAAAGGGACAGAGACGGACCTCGCCCTCTGCGAGGAAACATCCGTCGAGGTTACATCAACGTCGTGCCCGTCGGGAAAGGCGAAACGTGTGCGCTCCGGTGGGTACATGTGTGTTACTTGCGTACGTGCGTGAGCAATAGAGAGAAGGAGAGGAGAGCGCGCAGAGAGAAGTATATATTATATAGAGAAATATATATATATACATATATATATATAATACATAACGTGCACACACACGCACGCGCCACACATCCGTACACGCGCGCGCACACACACACACACCACACCAACACACACACACACACACACACACACACACACGCGGGAAGATTCGCGTAGTGCGCCTCGACGAACTCGCAGTTCGCACTCTGGGCGAAACGTGCGTGCGCGTGAGAGAGATACGAGGCCGTAACGGGTGAGAGGAAGACCGTGAGAAAGAAGGTGAGGGAAGAAAAAGAAGAAGAAGAAGAAGAAGAAGAGGAAGAAGACGAAAGAGCAGAGAAAGAAGCATTGAGCAACCGTGCGAAGCAGACAGCAGACAGCAGACGGAGTAGTCGGAGAACGACAGAGGCGGCGCGAGGGCTCGTGTGCGTGCGCGTAGACGCGCGTTGATGCGTCGCTGGCGTCGTCGAGCCCCGCCAGGAGCAGCGGCGCTGCGTAGACGCCGCCGTCGTTGAGGGGAAAACACGGGTGCGCCGCTGGGGACGTTCCCCCGTCGTCGTCGTATACGCTGCCGTCGCCGTCGCCGTCGCCGTCGTCGCCGTCGTCGTGGTGACCGTCGTGCCGGTGCAAGTGCCAGTGGTGGTAGTGGTGGTGGTGGTGGTGGTGGTGGTGGTGGCAGTGGTGGTGGTGAGTTGCCGCGAGTGAGTGAAACACCACCGTCATCGTCGTCGTCGTCGCCGCTACCGTCGACGTGACCGTCGTCGTCGTCGTCGCCGCCGCCGCCGGTGGTGGTAGTAGTAGTAGTAGTGATACCGGTACCGTCGCCGGTGGTATCCGTAGTAATAGTAGTAGTAACAACGGTAGTGGGAGGCAGCCTGGAGTGAGAGAGGCACGACCGGGACGAGAGAGACGGAGAGAGAAAGAGAGAGAGGAAGAGAGAAGGAAGAGACGGGGACCACGAGGACGGCGACGAGGCGTCATCGTCGTCGTCGTCGCTCGTTCGCCACCGTCGCCGCGGTGGCGAGATAACCTGGTTTTCCCGCTGAGGAACGATCGCCGACTTGAATCTTAACACGTACATTGGGAGCGCCGCGTGCGTAAAAGAGAGAAAGAGAGAAAGAGAGGAGCAGCAGCCGCAACGAAGGTCACCGCCGGTCGGCGAGCAGCGCTCGCTGTCACTGCGAATCGCTCATACACCCTCATCCTCCACTCTCCCTTCCTTCACGTTCGTCCACGACTTCCCCTATATTCCTGCCCCCTTGTCATCTCCTTTTCCTTCTCCTCCTCATCCTCCTCCTCCTCTTCCTCCTTCTCCTCTTCCTCCTTCTTCGCTGTCATCACCTCCTCCGTCAAAGGAGGATTCCGCTGTTCTGAGCCATGGCGTGCTGCCTGTCGGAAGAGGCGAAGGAACAGAAACGCATCAACCAGGAAATCGAACGGCAATTGCGGAGAGACAAGCGGGATGCCAGGCGAGAACTCAAGCTGCTCCTACTCGGTGAGTTTCGTCGTTTCTTCACAATAAGGTGGCATCGGAGCCGATAAAACGGTTCGAATGCTATAAAAATCACTCGCTCTCATCCCTATCATTTTTCTTTTTTCATCGAGGTAAACGGGGACGGATCGCGTGCAGCAGGTTACTCCAAAAATAGCGAAAATTGTAAACCCGGCGTTGAGACGCACGGGAGTGATTGCAGGTTACTCGGCTTAAACTTCTGTACCGTCGTCGTGTCGTTCGCCGGGGAAGGTAAGCGAGTAATTTGCCACTCGACTTGCCTCCCCACTATTCGCAGCATAAACCCGGCATTAGTCAGGAATATATGAACGCCGGTAAAAGCAGATCGAGCCGAGTGGTAAGTCGCTCGCTCGCTCGCTCGCTTTTCCTCCCTGAAAGAAATTAATGAAGGACTATAACGCTGTATGAACCCGGTAGGGAGATTAGTGTAGCGAGTAACAAGAGTTGCCGACTCACTGTTATTTTGATCGAGGCAAATAGCCTCCTTTCTTTTCTTTGTATGGAGATTTCTTCGTTTCGACACCGCCATTTCGAAACACTTGATTTCGGTGAGTATTGTATTACAGTAACTTAACTTACAAGAATAAGTCCACAGTGGATTCTACAGAGGACAGATTTTGGTCTCCTCCAGCATGATAACATCTTCCTACAGCGAAAACAAATTATGTCCGAATATGTTTTGATGAATAAACCTTGTAAGTATTATTTTTTAACACTAGCACTGACGATTTGGACCTTTCTCAAAACCACTATGAGTCACTTATTCCTATCATATTACTCTATCATGATTTTTGGAATTAATATACTGTTATTGATATTAAAGTATTGTAATTTCAAAGTCTATTTATATTATATAGTAACTATTTGTTAACGAAAATTAACTGGAAAAAATAGAATTATCGGATGTAAAAAATAATACAGCCGCAGTTCTAGTGTTAATGGATGAAAGAATCTCGCACCAATTATATAGAATCCCAATAAAATGAATTAATTTTCATGTAGGTATAATGTAACTTGTGATATGGCGAACAAAAGGTATCATTGACACAAAGTTTAATAAAGGATAGTTTTTGAGCTATGATGTATCAAAGATGTAAAACTTGTACTCATGCACAGAACATCTTTAAATACACCATAGCTTAAAAACTATCTATTATTAAGCGATTGTTGATCTTTTGTTCGCCATATTATAAGCTACATTTATGTGAAAATTAATTCATTTCATCAGGATTCAATTTTTTATGTAAAGTTAGTATGGGTTCCTTTCATATATTAACAAGTATTATATACGTGTACTATATATACCCATTCTTTCTACTATATAAAAAGCACTATTTACCTAATACCTATTCAACAAAACACTCAAACACGATATATTTTATTTTCTATGTGGATTCATCATTCTGATACTGGAGAAGATCAAAATCACTAGTGAAGAGTCCGTGTGTCCTCTTTTTGTTAGTTAGAATACTGGTTTCGCATTCAAAGTCAATAGGGAGGAAAGCCAGGTGGCAAAGGTAGTCAGAGATGATTATGGAACAAGTGGCTGAATAACGTGACTACTTGACTTGCCTCTCCTTTCACTGGCTTCGTGTAAATCTGGCATTAGCGTTACCATTATCGTTATAACAATCTGCGCCTGATCAAGAGTTTTATCAAATTCGGTGAAATCACTATATATACTAAGGATTTTATCTTTCTCTGTGTGAAATACGTAGCATAATTTATCTCCGTATCATATTTATTAATCAAATTTTCTATTGCTCCATATAGTCAATTTTCGATTATCACATTGATTTTTTTTTAAAAAGTCTTTTTTAAATGTTTTTTTAAATATAATAATAGATAATAGATAATGGATATATTTAAAAAATGTTGCATGGTGTTGATAGAATTCTTTTAGCAAGTTGCATGATTAATTCTCTCTCTCTCTTTCTCTCTCTCTCTCTTAATCAGAATTTAGGAAAACATCTTTTAACTCTTTTTTAATTCTTTTTCACATAAATTCATAAATAGTAAACAATTTATATTTTTGTGCAGATTTCGTTATATGCCTTGAAAACTCCTTTTCACGAAAAAGATGATTATACTAAAATATTTAAAAATTTCAGGTAGATACAAAGCTGAAAATAATTTTGTTGCCACAAAACTAAAAATTAGTGAAATTAGGGAATTGTTAGGGAAATCGGGGAAAAGTCAGAAAATTTTGCAAAATTTTCGAAAAAAAAAAAATTTTAGCTTTAAAGAAGTTTAATATACGTACATTATATCTGCACAGTTTTGGAATATTATCAACTTAACAATTAAAAATGTAAGCAGTTTTAGCAACATTAATAGTAATTTACATTACTATATGTTAAATTGATCTCTCAACAAAATATTTTACGGTTTTTAGATCAAGACAAAAATATAAAACATTTTTAATGTTATTGAAAATCAGGTAAAATTATGAAATTTTGTTTAGAAAAATTAAGGAAAAGTTATGAAATTTTAAAATGAGAAATTTGTGACAATTCTGATTAAAATAATTATGTAGGAAATTCAACATGAACAATGCAAAACATTTTGACATTCTAACAATCTAAAAGTTTAAACTTTTTGTATAATTATTTTTAGATTATTTGAGATAGTCCAACGAAATTATTTCCAGCTCTATATTTAATTAAACTTTTAGATACCTTAACCGTTTTTTTTTCGTATTTTGACAACAAAGAACAGTTTTGCACAGACTTAATTTTATTTTCACTTTTATATATTTTTAGTGGAAATCTTGCGAAAAACACTACAGAGAAAAGATGAAAAATTACGCATTGACAGAATGGTTAATAGATGTAAGCCGATAGTGATTTATGAAATTATCGAATGATGAAAATTCGTTGAACGGGCATGATAAGATCGCTTAAGCACAACTGTCAATTCTGTCGTCCGAGAGAATGACGATTATTAATTTTGTCATTGGCCGTTGCGAGATTACCCTGATTGACCCCTATGTACTCTTCTTTAGAAAGAGTCGCTCGCTCGTTTCATTCATGCGCGCCTCTCGCGAGCGGCCGCGGCCGCGGCCGCGTGCCGTCGACTCCGACGTCGACGCCGATGCTGACGCCGACGCCGACGCTGACGCTGACGCCGACGCCAACGCCGACGCCGGCGCCGGCGCCGCCCGGGAGGCGACGTCCGCGCGTCACGTACGTTTTCTCGTCCTATGCACGAGGTCGATCGGCGCGGCCGGCGTGCGCTTGACAGCTCTTTCTCGACCGGCCGCCGCTCCGCAGCAATACCGTTGCCTATATACATATACACGGTGTCTCCGAGCATTACCGCCTCCCTCCCCCAAATCGTAGTCGATGTCTTTTGCGCTAGAATTTCGTCTAACGACACTTTCCTACGCGCTAACGTCTTGATTTAGTTCTAATATTATACCATCAAAGTATTTATGGATATAAGAAAACATGATGTTGCAAAAAATTATGACATAGAGAAGATCGGGGCCGATTGTTAGTTTTTGATTAGTGATTTTTAGAAAAAAGTGGATGCCTGATTTTTAAATATTATATATTATAATATATATATACGTTAATATACCTACATTCTTTAGGTGTTAAAATATATTACTCGTGAATTCATCATATTGTAAAAATAAATTTTTAATTTGTTTTTGTACTGTTTCTATATGAAAAATGAAAAAACATATATATCTATATGAAATATGATATATTTGTAAGTATATTCTCTAAAAATTTGTTCTCTAAAGATATTAAAATTGTCACCTCTAACCTCGTCTCATTTTGGTCAATCTACTCCACATAGCCATTTTTAATAAAAGAGATTATATTTATAAACTTTGTCAAGATAATGATTAATTAATTGTAGCAAAGATTTTCTAAGACATGTTATTTTCCATGAATACAGGGATATCGCGATTAACAATGCCAAAGACTTATCTGACAACAAAATAAGTGATAAGAAAAATTTACTCATCAATTTCATTTTCTTATACAATGCTTGTGGTGTAAATCATTTTACATAACAAATTAATATTGTATCATCAATCTACAGTAAAAAAAAAAGAAATTTTTCTGCTATGTCCTGTTTGAATTATAAGCATCTTGACAATCAATTTCGTACGACAACCCCGGTTTCCCTTACTAAAATCTGTTTGAGTATTCTATATAATTATTTCGATAATCCAACAATTCAATTTCTATCAATGTAGATTAAAGCCTATGACACATGATCTATATTTTTCTGCTGAATTGCTTGCGTTTCAATAAATTACTATAAGAACTGCATTTTGTGTAGTGCAATTCTAATTTATTAAAACGCAAGCAATTCACAGGAAAAATATAAGTGAGAAAAATACATCAATACGTGCCGCTGACTTAACTTTAATTCTGGTTTAACTTATGGTAAATTCAGTATTTATATTACACTCGATTAGAACACATTAAAGACTACTTTTTATATAAAATATTTATCTAAATATAATGGCATACCTAATATAATAAACTTTTTAATCAACAATTAATTAATACACACACACATATATATATATATATATATATATATATATATATATTCTGTTGAATAATGTGACAATATTAATAATAGATATTTAATTGTTTAAATTGTTTAAAATATTCACATACTTTTATATTAACTTTGCTAATTTTTTGTATAGCTTTAGTGTGCACTAATATGATTGATGCAAGTGAAATAGAATTTGTTTATAATACTTTTTCTAGTTTTAAGAATTAGAAAAAAATAGACATACTCAAATCGAGATGAATTTTAATTAATTTGTGATTTATTATAGATTTCGCTTCATTTAACTTAATGATAGTATAAAAATTTTTTTAGCTATGATTAATTAATTATTAAGCTCATGGTTTTATAGTAGTAACTTTAAAAGTTACTTACAAAATCATCAGTTTAGTAATTAATTATAACGAGAAAAATTTTTACAATTTTCATTAGGTAACCATAAGTTTAACCACAAGTTAACCGAAAAATGAAATTAAATGAATTAACCCTTTCAAACTTATAATTGGGATTATATCAAAGAAATTTTTTTTTAATTCAATTTATGAACACTTTAATAAATAATTCGTACTAAACAATTTTTTTTGGACAAACTTTTATCTATTTTTCAACATATACATTATTATGTACATTAGATCTCAGATGATGTCAATAAAATGAAATAATTTCAACAGATGATATTTTCAAATTTGACGTACATTTTAATGTACGCAGAATCTGAAGGGGTTAAAAACCTGGGCTTTAATCTGCAGAAGTAGAAATAAACGAACTAGACAGATCAAGTTTGTTATTCGTACGATCCACGTAAATATGAAAACGTATTTAAAATAAGTCGTTGCAAGTCATTGCATTTTAGATCAGAAAATCCTAAATGTAGATCTTAATCTTTATAATTAACCGGTAAATATATATTTGATGAATTAGATAAGCTTGTTATTAAACATATTAAGATATTTGCAGGATTTATTTGGAATAAACAAGTAATTTATAAAAGCCACCCCCTCGCCTCCCCCATTTGAATATCTAATATGTAAACTTTTATCTTTGCACCGCGGATCGGTAACACGAGCGCCAACTTAGAACCCTTTTGTGTTACGCCGACTGCGTATCAAATTCGCCTTGCTAACGATCTGATGAGGAGTCGTCGCTCGTTAAACGTATTGTTTTCCCTGGGATGCTCTTTGTGGTTTCGTGATTCACGCGAGCGCCGCGTGTGCATATTTACCCACCTATTCCGCGAAACGAAACACTAGCTGGGCGTGCTCTCGCGACGTTCTCTTATCAAATTTATCATCTCAATCGCATGGAAGATCATATGAATCCTTTTCTCGAGGTACAAACCAGTTGCAATTATAGACTTTGCTCTTCCTGACTTGCATTTCGCGTGTTTGTAGATTGAATGCTCATGTTTCAATATAATTTTAATCAAGTTATATAAATTTCTGCTTTTCCTGCACATATATATTTATTTAAAAATGACAGTGTCTTGAAATAAAGACGTATCTACAGAATATTCGATGAAATCGATTCGAGCAGGATAGAAGATCGATAGTAATATCTTATCTATATTTCTTTCGTCTGAAATTGCATACCTAATAGATACCTGAATATCTTTTCTCCTCAAAATTAGATATTTTTATACTGTAATTTGCGCAGAACTTCATTGCAAACATTCTTATATATTTTTTTACATTATTGAAAGGACTTTGTATAATTTATTCATATTTAGATGTCTTTATAACTTAATAAATAAAAATCAAATCTAACCAACTTAAATGAAAACCAAAAGTAGTGAAGCCACGAGAATGGAAATCTCGCACAGGGAAATGCGAGTCTCGGTGCGCCTGGTGCTCAATTTTATTCCGCCTCGCCTGTATCTAATAAATCTTAGCACTCGTGGACACTCACAAGTGCATCCCTCCTTCGGTCGCCGCAAACTCGAACTGCTCGAACCCGAGCCGAGCCTCGTCGCTCGTCCTTCCCTTCCTTTCCTTCCACTGCCCCACAAAGGAAAAGGGTGCAGGGTGCCTCAAATTTTCATACCTCCCTCACGTAGCACCACTATCTTTCCGCGTATCGGACATCCGGTGATTCGTGCTCGCGTATGATCGCATAAATGAAAAGAAATAAGTTTACGAGACTCACAATCAGTTATTGGAATCGTTCGTGATTTAATAAATCTTGGTTTCCGCTCGGTCAACCCCCAACAGTTTCCCCATTCTTCTCTTTGACGTAAAATCAAATTCAAGAGCCTTGACGCTCCACCGTCCCCTCAAAATCCAGGACGTGACAACTGCATCAATCAAATTTTTGTCAAAATATTATACTAGTTTGCGCACGTTGTAGACACGTCAAATTTTGTTGTAATTGTTGTAAAAAAAAATAATATCGCTGAATCTTTGCTTGATACTAATTGCAATTCTTACGAATCGCTTTTATATATAGCCGAATTAACTACTGCCTGCATTACTCATCTGTTGATTAATTCTATAATCGTCCAATCATCACCTCATTATCGATAATCATTACTACTTATTATATCCGTGCTTTTATCTAATCGTGGATTTTCTCGGCGATAATGACTCATGAAATGAAAAATTGTCACCTTGATGTTTATCGTTGTTTTGTGCTCTTATCTGACATCCGCTTTCGAAATTAATAGACTTTCGAATTTAATAGACTTGGCGCGGAAATGCACCGGTGCGGAAGAGCAACTGCTAATCGTCGTTGTCATCATTGGACACGTTTCAACGAGTCGTTCGTATATAAGGTGTCTTGGAAAATACTCAACTATATTTTGAATAATATATACTCTGAAAACTTGCGATTAATTTTGGCTCAGAAAATACTTTTGCGAATATTAATCATCTATATTCTATTGCAATTTTTCGAGAATTTTATATAAAGTTGACAATTAAGGCTCAAATAATTCTTTAATAAAGGGTCAAATGAAAATAAAATATACATACATTAATATCAAATATATGTTATATTTAAGTAATTTTATATACGTAGGTAGTTTAATAAGTCTGTAACTTTTTAAAAAAAAATTATATTGAAAAATAAGTCGAATTTTTTTTGTTTAAAAAAAATAAGAAGTCATTGATTTATGAAACTGTCTACATATAATTTTATATTTATACACAGTAATATTTGTGTTAAATTTAACCTATTTCACATTTCACCCAAACGGTCCATTCAAATTTTTGTATTATTTTAACATAAGATGAATATATTAGAAAGCAACACAAATATGTAAAAAATTAACATATTTATAATGTTAAATTTAACTGAAATGAAGATCCTGTTTTTACATTTTTAATTTAGACGATGCCTCTGTGATATTTATAATAACATATGCAATATATAGATTTAACAAATATTTACTATTTCAAAAAGAAAATAAGACAAAATATCTGTACTTTTTTACATATAAAATATGTAACTAGTTGTACAGATTATATTTCTTCAATAAAATTAACATTTATAATATATTAAATCAACATACACATTTTAATTCATTTATTCTTAGAATTTATGTTTTAAAACTACATTATTTTTATATTATTTATTTACTTATCTATATATAAATTGTGTTATTTTAACACTGAGAAATGTTAAATTTTAATTGAACACAAAATATTCAAATAATACAATTATATTATGTTAAATTAAAACTCGGATATGTTAAAAATTCAACACAAAATTTTTTTAACAAGGATTTGAATGAACCGTTCGGGACATGTTTATCTAATCGGACACCGTTTCTAACAAAAATACAAAATGTTTTTTAATTTATATATTTATATTAATTTTCGTAATAAATTGATGATTCGGTATATTGAGGCTTTTGCTGTCTGACTCACGCATCTGGCTTTCGCCAGAAATAATATGCCGTTGTAAATTATCACGAATTAATGCAATCCGGACATTCGTGCGATTCATTCCTAAGATTCGTGCTCGCGCTTATCAAATCCAATTTCGGAAATAAAGGGTTCAATTAATGTAGCGCCGCCGGGCAGTCGTCGATCCAGCCCTTCCTCGCGCCCCGCCAAGTTCCGAGTTGTCGAATTGCGGAGACGGGCCTGTCGACTCGGCGAAATTGTAAATCGCGAACCTGCAGCTGCGATTCAATTTCTACGATAGCTCGCGGCTACACTGTATATACACGTACGCACACACGCATATTTGCGCTGCTTGGCAGCGTAACAATTCGCGAGTTTGGAGGAACAATTCGCGCGATCCCAGTCGCAGTATCGCGTTTCGTTGGTTATCGAGAGCGCATTCGCTCTTTCTTGTGGAATCCGTTAAATGATACAGCCCGATCGCAGGATACGTGATCCTGCGACGAGTCCCTTGTCACCGAACGATTACGAGTGATTGCCAGTTCGTGACTTTACAAGAATTTGTGACATAAAGTACCAAGATAGTTTTATTACTACGTTAATTAAACATTTTTTCTCAAGAATCATATAATTCGCCAGATATTTGTCTGTCTTTATCTCAAAAGCTTTGTTTTAATTTACTTTTATCTTCTGGCTCAAAACTTTCGCAAATAGTGAAAGTATTTTTAAATTGATGCTCATTGGAAACGAGTGAAATATTGTCTGTATATTAAAAATGTATACGTTGTACTAACTTTTTTCAAATAATATATATGAAATATTTATCTTCTATTTAAATCTAAGATGAAAATTTTTTATATAAAACCGGCGAAACATAAAGATAATTTTGATTTAATATAAAAAGTGAAAGTTTCGTCATGTGTGTGCATTAACGTATAAAAACACAATTTAATATAATCAAGATTGTGTTTTTTATTTAATTTTAAATAAATTTAATTTAATTTAATGAATTTAAATTTTTAATGAATGCCTGCCACAAACATCTCTTACTAAATGATAATTAAAATATTCTCGCAATATTTTCTCGAACAGGTTTTCATGTCAGAATTAAATATAAGAACTACTCTCCTAAGATAGTTATGAATCATCCTGCATGTAAACATGTAGTCACAAACCGGTTTAAGAGAATTCTGTAATTAGAGCAGAATTTTTTTGATCGAAGCAAATCGATATAGAATTTTATAGCCTTTATTTGGCCAATCCGTGAGAGTTTCGTCATAAGTATGACTTCAATCTATTACGCCATCCTCGTTTCTCAAATAATCCCCGTAGACTTTCCATGTTTGTCTTTTCGTTATCGAAGTAACGGAGAAATCGCAGAAAGAAGTACCGCGAGTATATATTAGACTCTCTCGGACTCTGTTCTTCCGGTCGCAGAGACGTGAGTGGCGTGATAAGTGAGGCACGATTCTCTCATAAAAGCATTTCCTCTTAAGAGCTCCAGTTGTCGCCAATTAAGTTCTCGATCTTCTACAGCTATCGTGTCCTTTTGCATCTTATACGCAGATTATTGTATACTTTTAAGATTAATTTGGGAAATTTGGGGGGATTATTAATATTTCGGATTGCGTTGAAAGCCGACAACCATATCGACACGTAATTATCATCTCTGAAATTAATTCATTTATTTGAAAATATATATTAGTTCAACATCTCAACACTCAGACCGTAGTGGCGCTTCGGATTTAAAATTAATGTTATTTAACAAAACGGTCTTGTTTCCTATCTTATTATTGTACTTAACTTTATTTTTTACTGCAATCTGTTTTTTTTTATTCGATATAACAAATCCGGTTCATTGTTATTATTATAAAATCTCAAAATATTGACGCCGAATTTTTGGTTCCATTCTCTCTGCCTTTCTTATACCGGTTTTTACCGATGTATATAATTTAATTTTAATTTTGATTCAATTACACTGAAAGAGCAGTTTTGCCGGAGCATCAAAACAATTAAATAAGATATTGGTTGCTAAAATATCGAAATATTTTGCAGCATTGCTCATCATGCAAATTCTTGCAAAATTATTTTCAGATCTGTACCTAGCCAAATAAGTTCTTCAGCAAAATTGCTCTTTCAGTATAACTTTTCATCTTTTTCTAGTTCTAAGAATTAGAGAAAGATGAAGAGTAAGTTAAACTAAGATTAGTTAAAGCGACTTGGTTGCACCAAGCATTGCTATTACATATTGAAGTCATCCTACGCAGGATTGATAAAAATATGTGTTTAATTTAAATATAAAAAAGGATTAAATCATGAAATCCTCAATACATTTTATTATGCTATTAAGTAAAATCTGTATTTTATAATTTGAAATATTTGCATTTTATTTTTACACAGATTAAATCAGTGTACAACGGCTTTAATATGCATTAGTGCGCATTTGTGCATCCAACCGAATTCGCTAATAATCTGCATTGGTAAAAACGGGCATTAGAAAGCTGAAAGTCGCTTAAGCGATAAGGCAGTCGCTTAAGCTGCGAAATTTGCAAGGGCAGATAGATCTTTGGACGATATGGAAATACCTCCGGAGTAAATTCGCCGATAATTCCACCGTATAGTATCAAGTCGGCTGTCGCCGGTCGTCCGAGTATTATTAGCGCGCTCGTAAACAGCAGCCCCGGAAGTAGTGACATTAAAGATTGCGGTCGCTTCCGTAGCCGCGTGCGAGCCGGAAGCGTAATCCGCCGGATCTGTTACTATTGTGTTAACCTTTTGTCGAACAATGTGAATGATTGTGAGCTGAATGGCCATTAATTAGTACGATGTAAACAAGCTACACGCTATAAGAGAAACCGGTACGATGCTCGATATGAACAACCATAATTTTGTCGATGTATGAATTATCAAAATTATGTTTTTTTTTTTAATTTATTAATTGTGTTTTTAATTAAAATTTCGTTTTTAACGTTTTCTGATTAAAGTAACATTTTTTATTTTGGTTATTCACATATATATATATATCAATAAAGTTATGGTTGTTCATACGAAACGTTTCTTTTAATGCGTTTGCCTAGATTTCTTTCCTCGAGGTGTCAATGAAAAGATATATGTGTTGTCCTGACACGTGAAATTAGTGCGAGAAAAAACGCGATACGCGTCTCTGCAACACGCTCCGTTTCTTTACAATTAGAATGGATTTTCTTCGAACGTTTGAGATAATAAGATTTAGTAACTCTTAATGACAATAATGAATATTGTTATTTTGTCGTTGCACAGTTTTTTATATGAGAAGGAAGATTTTGCTAAAAATTTAGCTAGATACAGATCTGAAAGTAATTTTGTTGGACCATCAAAATACTTATATACAGGGTGGGCCATCTATTGGTACGTTTTTAAAAATGCGATCAAATGAGCATACATTGATATTTTTTATTAATTTTTTTTTGTTGTGAAGCTAAAAGTATCCGCGTCAAGAATGAAAAACGATTTCGTTCATGTGGCTCCCTCTACTGGCCTTACAGTATGCCATTCGGTCACCCCAATTATTAATGACATTTTGGACTACCTCGGCGCCAATTTCACTCAAAACAGTCGTAATATAATGTCATCCACTAACATCCCTTTCTCACGAACTTTCCTCACCAATTTGCGTATAGCTCCTTCGATGGGTGCTCTATCACGACCCATATTTCTTTTCAAAATTCGTACAGTTTCGGCGACACAGCACTGACTTTGAAAATAAGTTTTTAAAATTTCAAAACGCTCTTCAAGAGAAAACATGTTGTTTCGTGCCGCGGACGGTATGACTAATAAACTGTCAAAATTTCGGGTCTGTAGCTCGTTCGGTGTTGCCATATGACGAAATTCAAAAACGTACCAATAGATGGCCCACCCTGTAGAAAGCTTGAACTTGTTGCTAAAATGTCAAAGCTTTTTGAAGCATTGTTCATGCTTTAGATAATTATGTAACTATTTTGATAGTCCAATAGTTACTTCTAGATCTAGCTAAGTTTTTAGATACTTTAGCGGAACCTGCACAATGGCAATATAACGGTATACTGTTATTAAAAATTACAGACTAGAGGCCTAAAAGTTGTGATGTGTACCGGGTACAAAAAATGCTTGAAAAAATAAAATGTATTTTTTCATAAATTTGAGAAAGGAATAACGTACATGTGTGAAATATTTTATTATGTTGATAAATTTTATCGTTATCTCGTGAACAACATATTGAATTGCAATAATTTGTACTTTAGGAAAGTTCTGTCGCGCGTCGTTGTATAGAAACTAAAATTAGGCTCTTATAAATAAGTCGATCATGAAATCGATTCGTTATTTTTAATCCGTGAGCGTTAAGCCGCGAAGGCCTTCAGTGAGGTAAATAACTCCATAATTAAGTCTACCAATCCATTTAAATCTTTTCTAAGAAAAAATCAACTCCGTGTTCTTAAAAAATTACGTCCTTACTACACCCGACATTCATTATACCTCACAAAGATGCATCATATTATTGATATAATACACATTATAATACCTCTCATTTTTTAATAATTTGTATATCTAGGGATATATTAATTTGTAAATATGCTCTCTACTTTTTGCTTTTATATTTCAAATTTTTCTACAAATAGCAGTTTAATTTTGCTATTGGATTCCGTTCCAATCGTTACATCGTTACAATAAAATCGTAACTCGATTTTCTTTACAATCGAACGACAACTTTTCTCGAATATTGACAATCGCAATTCTTTTTTATTTTAAATTTTTAAACATATTATGTAATATTTCAATATTTGTTATTATAAACAAATATTGAAATAATTATTAATTAATAACAATTGGGTTAGAATTAAAGCATTAAAGTTGTTTACAAAACTGTGGGGGATATTATATAAAAAAATGATATTAGTAACGATATTGTAAATATGAAATGGAGATCATCATTTTTAGGCAATTTGCGTGAGCAATAACTAAAATTAAGCCCTTATAAATAAGCCTATCATAAAATCGATTTGTTATTTTTTAATCCGTGTGCATTAGCCCGCGAAGGTCCTTGCCGAGATATTTTCCGCGCGACGCTATTTTTGCAGTGCGTTTGACACATCATGCAGGATTGCTGCAAGTCTGGAAAACCGTGAAAACCGGGAAAAGTCGGCAAGAAGTTAAAATTGATCAGGGAAATACCAAGAAGGACCGGGAAACCGGCAAACATTTATTCTCTGGAATTCCTTTTCGTGATAAATAAAAAAAACCAGATAAAAAACTCGTTTATTAATAATTTTAACGATATTATGTAAGTGGTATCATTTCAGCGAACGTTTTAGAAGACTACATACGTAGTATATAAATTCACACAGAATTATACAAGCACTTAAGATCCAACTAGACCGTTTAAGGCATAATTTCTATAGATATTA
Source organism: Acromyrmex echinatior (assembly GCF_024713525.1). Classification (NCBI taxonomy): domain Eukaryota; kingdom Metazoa; phylum Arthropoda; class Insecta; order Hymenoptera; family Formicidae; genus Acromyrmex; species Acromyrmex echinatior. The sequence goes on from NC_141864.1 coordinate 2,516,309, forward strand.
TGTAAGCTGTCATTAAGAATTTGTTCACGAAAAAATACGGCAGACGAAAACTGTGAATTATAAAATAAATATAACAAAATAGAATATTTTTATCTTTATTACAACGCACCATGTAACAAAGTAAAAACATTGATAGACGAAAGAAATATAAGGTTACAGCACACCCAAATAACAAGACACCAGCAAAATTGCACAAGCCTGTAACAGAAACGAATGTCACGCGAAATAAGTAAATAGGGCAGAAATACACGCAAAACGTACAAAGAAACCAGGAACGTACAAAGAAACTTCCATATATGTATTAGGTGCGCAACTAAGTTCTCGCTGTTATTTTTATGCATTTTCATCAAAATAACAGCGAGAACTTAGTTGCGCACCTAATAAATAAAAAAAATAGAGAGATATATGTGATAAAAAAATGCTAGCAGATGGTAATGGAGTTGCTTTCTTTTGCGTGTGTATCGGTCTTTATTTTCGTTGTATTTACTCAGTTTGCTTCGCCTTCTTTCCTGATGCTAACAAATGCGATTGCTTTTATATACGTGTTATATCATAATCAGGTGAGTAACGACAAGTAATGAATCTTATCGCGTATTGTCGTTTAACGGGATGCAATCAATTTAGTCGGCTGGTGGTAGGAAGGAGAACGTTGTTCCACGATGTGTTCTGATAATCTTTAATTATCTTCATTGGCAAGTTGCAGCAAATTTACGCGCGTTCGATATATCGGGAGCATCTGCATACTCTCCGTACCGATTCTGCAAGTATAGCATACATATATGCATATTTGCGTCCATATGGATGCTTCCGTAGCTCGTGTCGTTCGATCGAGCGGAATATTACGTTAATCCCAATTTCGAATATTCCGTCTATTTCGCACTAAATGGCGAACTAGTGGCGCTAACTCACTGTCGCGACAATCGCAAGACATCGATATTTAGTTTGGTCGAATTTATAATTCTGCTAATTACAATAATCGCGTTGAAATCAGAAATTCACAAATGAAATCGTGTTGTATCTATTTTACACATTTGTATACAGGATGTATTTTTACGTATTATCATTCTATAGAGTATCATTCTTTTACCGAGTGACTTATTACAGACATTTTAACGAATTTCGAATCGATTTCTTTTTAGCAAATATATCAGACAATCACTTATTGTAGTTTTGGAATTTTTTAATATTTTTTTATCCGAGTTAACACGCACAAATTAAAGATTTATTTTATCAGTGTTTATTAAACAATTTACTTCAAAGGAAAAAGTTTATTAAAGATTATTATTTGTTTTTTCTAAAGCTTATATAGTTTATGAAAAGTTGTTTATTTTTAATCGCTTATATAGCTCAAAAATGAAATCACTTGATATTTTAATATTATAGGCTCTTCTTTGTCCAATTTTATTTAATATAAAATACAGTGACTTTATCGCGTCACCTTTTAATCATAAAATGAAGAATCTAAGAGTTCATGTTAGGCCGCAATCATATATTATATGTACTAGTACTGGTATATATAAAAGTTATATTTTTATCCATTTTTATTCACGGCTTACACATCGCTATTGCACCCCACGACTCATGTAAGAATACTTATGATACTTTGAACTATCGAAGTATCGATATTTTACCTTCGATATTAGCCAACGCACATTAGCCGTATCTATGCCTTTTTGGACACGTGCGTTTCATAGGAAGTTCGTTCTCTCTCTCTCTCTCTCTCTCTCTCTCTCTCTCTCTCGCTCTCTCTCTCTCTTCCGTTTCTCACTTTTTCTGCTCGTTTCAAGATTCCGGCACTGGTTCTATAAATAATCCCCACATATAATGTTACGCTCCGAATAAAAGCCGCCAAATTATTCCACGTGTACGTGGCGAACAATCGCCACGCTAACGATCAACAAATATACGCGAGTTTCCTCTCCTATTCGCGGTGGGCGATAAACACAGATAAGCCGATAAAAAGCTCCGTGAGCTCCTCAGGCCGTGAGCGGGTTTAAAAATAGAGCTCATTGAATCGGTGAAACACCGTCGCTGATTGCGCAATCACGCGATCACTGAAAACACGCGGTCGTTAATCGCGCATTAATCGCTTTTATACAGACGGGATCGCGTAAACATCGAAATGCGTCGAAATACGTGCGTGACTCTGCGCAGAGTGCAACTCCACGACTCGTCGATGTTTCAACCATGTATACATTATATCCAAAAATATTGGAAAATATATATGAAGATAAAAGTTATACAGGTCATCCCAAAATTAACATGAAAACAGAGACAGTACGCGGTTTCATTTTTTTTTTATTAATATCAGAGTCATTTTTTATATCTAGCAAAAATACGAGGCTGTTGCTTTTCAGTATATTAATTTTGACATTTTTAGTATAATAATTTTAATTTTGTTAAGGTAAATCTTCTTCTTATTGGATAAATGAAGAATAATATATTTATTTATTTATATCTATTTTATTTATAAAAAATATTTTTTAAATAATATCTTGTCGCTCAAAGAGAACATACATATATTAGTACCTTCACATATTTGAGATGATTAATGAAAGCAGAACTTCCAATTTTTTACAAGATATTCGAGCTCCCATTTTCCAGTTTTGAAACATCCTGTATAATTTCAGAAAAATTTGCTGACAATTGGCAATATTTTACGTCATCTCTCACAAGCGGGATAAAAACAAAAAATACAATTTAACATGAAAGAGAGAAAGAAAATAAAATTGCTTTTTATATAAAAATATTTTCTGCACAACGAAAATAAATCTTATTTATGGATAAAAATTCCATAAATGTACAATGCGCGCTATAATATCAAATACGACAGATATTAACAACTGGCAATAATTTTTAACATGAAAGAAAGCGTTGGACTGTGATTTATTATGTTTTTTGTATATAATTTTCTTGTTTATATCACGCACGTTCATCGCCGTCATTATTACAAATTTATGGAAACAATTGGCAATAATACTTCTCTTTCTCCTTGCTTAAAATGACCGCTATTGTCATCTTCGAAAGTATTGACCTTTTCTTTGAACACTTTGCATAACCTCTTAAATGGCGGAAGGATTATATAATAATAAATCTACGATTTTTTTTAAAGAAAATTATGCGTATTACAAATAGCAAGTGACTACAGAAAAATTAAACAGTATCGGTCATATAATTCCGATCCCACTATTGAAATTAATTTTAGCAGCGGAAATGTGATTTCAATTACCGTTTTCATCTGCGTGATTCAATCCTGCAGTATCAATGCGTATTTGTGAAACTTTATGCGAGTCGTTTAGTCAAAAACTTATTAAACATTTTATAAAAAAGATTTTGCTCCAATTGTTTTAAGAATATGTCTCAAAAATATACATACAGGTCATCCCAAAATTGACGAGAAAATAGTATAATATATAGTATTTTTTCTTTTATTAACATCAGAGTCATTTTTTATATCTAGTGAAAAATATGAGGCTATCATTTTTCATTATCAGTATATCAATTTTCATTCTATTAATTTTATATTATAGATCATGTTACAGAAATAGTATACGGAAATTGTGCGCGTTACAAAGCACGCAACTACAGAAAGTGTTAAACGGTCGATAATATTCCAGTTCCACCAATGAAATTACTTAATTTTAGCATAACAGCGGAAATGTGATTTGAATTATTGTTTTCATCTGCGCACGATGTAATTCAGTATCAATGTGGATATGTGAAACTTTGTACGAGTCGTTGAGCTAAAAATTTATTCAACATTTCACCCCAATTGCTTTGAAGATATGTCATAAAGAATAAGATTATTCTATTATAGGACTTTTCATAGAAATAGAAAATCAAGTGTATTTCTTTTCCTTTAAACGTCTAATATTGGTTAATATAAACAATAATGTTAATTGAAGTGAGATAATGCTCAAACGTCACGCTTCAGAAGTCAACCTCGAGCACCACACTAGAGTGTAACAGGCACTGTAACAGGTTTCAATCGCAAATCAATTCTCTTCAGATATCTCTCGTTATTGAAGAATAGGTCGAAGGGATTCCTTGGAAATTTCGATATTTTTAATATCAAAAAAGATATCAAAAAATTAAAAATCATTATTTAAAAATAATTAGCGAAGAATGTCACGAGATTTTCACTGCTCGAGATTTTCCAGAGGCTCGTGACGCATTATACTCCAACGTGACGTTCTAGGGTTAATTGTAATTTACCCTTCTTACGCAAGGAAAGGAAAGGGTATATCGGGCTCGAGTTGCAGAAAAACTGGTCATTTTATCGATACCTCACCTTTACTTCGAACGCAACATTTTATTTCTCGGGAGCGTCCCTCTTTAATAACTAAAATTGCTTCCCTACGTCAGCGGTGTTATATAGCCATTTATTTTTAATCGGTGCTCATTCAGTCGCGCCTGAACAATGTACCTAACGGCGTTGGCATTCAGTACGGGAAATAATGTCACGATTGTGCGCCAAAGGCCTCGTCGACAAGACTTTTACAGCCGCGCAACTTTTCATGTGCATTGTATGCGTGCACCGACGACAGACGATATGATGTACTTCTGAGAGAAAAAGAGAGAGAGGGAGGGGAAGGGCACGAATGCACTGGCGATTTATAAACAATTATTTCTATGGGAAGATATACCGAATTGATCTCTCAATACCAGTGCATTCGCCTCGCTGGATTGTCGCGCGTATAAAACAACGTATACAGGAACGAATCCGAAAGTGGATAATTCAAATTGGAATTAATTTTTTTAAGCGTTGTCTGACATCCAGTGTTTTATCCAAAAGAAAAGATTGTTCAGGAAGTAAAAGTAGAGTTTGTAAAGTTATTTTTGTTATTAAATATTTTTTTTTTCCACTTGAAAGACAATTTTATTTATTTCTTTTATCATAATTTTTATCTTCCTGTTTTTACAATTCTTATAACTTAATTGGGTTATCATTTATTTTCTTTTATATTATAATTTCAAAGAGGAGAGGAACAGACACACACTAGTGTTAACAGGAAGTAGCTGAATGAAAACTGTAATAGAAACACAAAAGGATTAAATTGTATTTATTGTCTTTGAGCATTGAGAAATTAAAAGATTCAACGTTGAACGTATATTTGTTTATAAGGACTTAGTTGGTTAATTATTATTCGAAGAGGGATAGAGTGCGACATCAAAAGACTGTAATTCGATAGCGGCATTTAATTAAAGTAAAAAAATGTGTCAACGCGCGTTTCTAACTACAGGAAATGCCGTTGAACGAGTGTCACTTATCGCGCGATCAGATAATAACTACGGATAATTAATAGCAGTAGTCGTGCGAGAAACAGACATACTCGCAAACAGGGTGTCACACAATAATGGGACATTCGTAACTGAATTACGTGTTTTCGTAATCATTTTTGGACGAGAAGCCTGAGTGCGCGTCGGATTCAATTTTGCGAATTCAATGACAATGATGTGTTATGTGTATTAGTATGCAGAGCGTTCTGAATTACAATTCTTTAACTTTTTTGTATCGATCCTTTGACCATCAGAGAATCAATCTTCTTGTGAAATCATCGTAAAATGAAAGATTTTTAACTAACTGTGTGTTTGAAATACAATTTAAAAGAATTTAACATTTTTATAATAAAGTATTATTAAACTACTTATACTTACTTTGAATCTTAGTTTTAGGACGTATGTAGACTCTAAAGATTTATAATTAAGACGTATGTGCCATCGACTCTAGATATTTACAATAGATTCTAATATAATAAATTAAGCTACATTGAGCCTGTAAATAACAGTTGTCGGAAAATTTCCTATTTTTAGGTTCAAAAGAAGTTTTCTAAATAAGAAGTGGATTAAGTAATATTAAAAGAGGTCCTATTTGATTGTTCAAGTATCAAAACAGATTTATAAGGTTTAATTGAGATTGAAAGAGATTCACTGTAGGGCTAAAATTTTAACTCAATTTAACGCTATGTTATTCATGTATTGTTATATGTAAGTTTATTTTTATTATTTTTCAATTAACTTCCACTATACTGATATCAATTATCGTACGTTATTAGTGTATAATTTACATTTTATAAAATGTGTATAATTATTGGCGTATAATTGATTGTATTTTGTCGTACTGTGATGTAATTTGCTATTAATGTAATGTTATTTGCTATTCGTATATGCGTGTATGTGCATGTGCGTATACACACGTAATGAAAATATTTTGCTTGGACAATATATATTTCCCGCTGCTTCTGTTCGCATTAAATCAAGGGCTTTTGAATATTTTATTACGCACGATCCTCGCAAACGGAATAAACTTACGGAGCTCCGTTTACAGGATATCTCGCGTGATCTGTGTGCTTCGTTAAATTACGTGATTTGTTCTCAAGTCGAAGCTTAATTCTTCAGCTATGATCTTTGCTATAGCTTTGCTATAATCTTTACATTATATACGTCACGCTTAATTTACTTTTTTTTTTCTTATACATACATATATATAATATCTATTAACTGATATAATATTCAATTGTGTATATTACATTCGAAATTTTAAATACTCTTTAAGTCAGTAGTTGAGTAGTGGCATCTTGTTCATCATTATTTTTATATCTATTCCCTACATTCCATGCATACACGCACTATAGACACAGCACAACGTTCAAATAACATATGAGCAAGAGGTGAGAAATTCAATTACGATAATTACGCGTGTATTGTCATTCCGCGGAAAATCGCATTCACATGTCACGATAATGCGGTCCTTAACAAATTCTCACGATTGAGTTAAATCATCAAATACCGAAATATTAACGGAAGTTATTCCTTGGTAGTTTCGGAAAAAGACCACATTCACTCATCACTATTTTTAATTCTATCATGGATAATAAATATATTATAATTGATAGCATGTCGATAATGGATTGTACAGAGAAGACTCAACGAAAAAGTTTAAAGTGAACAAATAACATTTATGAAATTTAGAATCACAAGTTTTTCTCAGCAAAATCGACGAATATTACATTAGAATCTGAGAATAGTTTAAAATATTTGGAAATATTTCGAAAGAATATCGTCTTTAGTAATTATCGATTGCTATTTCCATTTTAGATTTTATCGTAAATGATTTGTCGATAATGGATTGTCTACAGAATATCCGAGAAAAAAATGTAAAGTGAACAAGTATCATTGTATATTGGAGAATTAATTTTTTTTTTTAGCAAATTAGATGAATATTAGAATCTAAAAATTTGTAGACGAAATGTCATCCAAAAAGATAATTATTCTCTAGATTTTTATTTCTCGCGTTTTCACACAATCCATTTTTTTCGGATGATATTCGAAAGAATTGGAGGAGATTATTCGCGAATCAAAATATTAAAACTAATCCGATTGTTACTAAATCCGACTGTACTAAATCTTCTCAGAATACCCGAAAAATTTATTAGCGTTGTAATCTGTGAGCTGTTAAACCGCGACAGCTGAGTTCTATAACATTGTCAATTCTATTATTAAAGTATATTTTGTGCCGTATCGATGACGTTTGCTTGCGTCAAACGGATCGAGAAGTTTATAATCTTTGATAAACGCGTTCAGATTTTTTTTTTTTTTCAGTACAATGTTTTTATAAAATTGTTAGGTGTAATCCTTTAATTGATTGTAGCACATTTACAATATCGGATATTTGTTAATGCAACACAGAATGTCGTTGTTAAGCGAAGTTAATAAAGTCCTGACTATTGTAGTACGTATAACGTACATATTTTATATATTTTTTATAACTGCGTAAATACTTATAACGATTTGCATATTTCACATTTGCGAACGGACTAATTCAATCGGGCACTCGCCCATATTGGGGACCGCGAATGTATTTGCGAAGTTCGATCGATACATTTAAAATATCAATGCCTGACCAATATGACGTCAAAATTGCTTGCCTTTTATATGGTATGTGTGTCTGTCTGGTCATTTGTTGCTCGAAGTATACAACATGAGAAACAATATTTCGTGTTATTGAATTTGTTCTGGTTAATTTATTGATGCATATTTATCTTTTTTTTTTTATTGTGCAATAAATTTTGTGGAAGAACAGCACGCTTTGTTTTTATACGTAATATAAAGAAATTATTTCGAAATGACATTTCGTGCGAGTTAATTGTGCAGTAAATAAATAAAATAAATAATTTTTCGGGCTGAGTAAAAATGATATGATAATAGCAAAGGAAACTTCTACATTGTTTCAAGATTAGATTATAGATTATATCGACTCGTAATCGTGGAAGCCTCGCCTTACATAAGGAAAACACGAAGGAGGACATCTTTTGTTGGTTAAGGAAATTCATACGAAACGCGATTTTCGGAGAACTATTCTCGCTGCATTTCGGGTTATTTCCGGAGGAAGATTTCACAAGTCCTATATATCACCACGACATTGTCATGACTATCGCATGGCAGCTAAATTAAAGATGTTGATATATTTTCCTCGACATATATTTAATTTTTTTTAAAATAATTTTTCTGTAATTTTTTAATTATATTTTCTACTTTTTAGTATACGATAATTGCATGTCGATAATTACAAATATGCAGACCAGAATTATTTACGCGTAAAATATAAATAATACTACATTACGCGTAAACAATGTAGACTATATAGACGTAAATTATATGTATAAAATGTCATCTATGTAAACTATAACCTATAGATCTATAAGTTTATATTTTGTTAGAAATAGTGGAAATAATATATAATTCTGCACATATAAATACTTACAATGATTAATATTAGGCAATATAGACATAATGTGCTGCTTTTAACTGAATTTCTTGCACTATCCATCTTTTTCCTTTTTCTCTCCAATATAGAGAAAAAGAGAAAAGATAAACTTTACAAAAAGATCAATTGAAAAGAACAAGTCATATATTAACATTTTTTACATTAACAGTTGTAAATTTTACTTATTTTTTTATTTTTTTTATATTTTTAACACGGAAACATTTTGTATAAATATCACGTAAACAATATATAAAAAATGTGTAGACATAATCTTGAAATTTACGGCATAATCTTGCGAACTTAAGTCACATATTCTTTTGAAAAATCAAAATATTTTTATATATGAAAAAGGGTCTTTATAATAAATGTATACATTATATAAGCTTAATTTTTCTATGTTCATGTAATTAATCATTTTCATAATTATTTTTATATATTGAAGTAATAAAATATAAGAAATCGTACATGTTTAATAGAAAGAAATTATTTGAAAATTAAAAAAAAATACTAGTAATAATATAACGTATATATATGTATATATACATATATATAAGAAATGTATGTGGAATGCAACCAGTAGATTCTCTTCACGTTTCTCGTACGGCTCTCATGAAATTTTTAGTGGTCTCGCGTGTGCAGAATTATTTCCACAACCCATTCAGACGTTTCCTGTCTTCGGGTACGAACATAACGTGCGATTCGGTATGAGTGCCGCCTAAAGGTACCGGCAAAGGCAAAGGGTGGCGCGCAAATATCGGGGCGCGGTGGTGCTGCGGCCTGGGAGACGAAAGAGCTCCGCTCTGCCTGCTCTCTCTCATTCTAGTCAGAGAGAGCATGCACTATCTGTCTTCCTCTCTCTCCCTCTCGCCCTATCTCTCCACGTCGGCATCTATCGACCCACCCCCGGCGACGGCGGAGCTTCCACCGCCCCGGAAAGCTTCCGCGCTTGGCGCGTACACGTCCGTCGATTCGGGCTTTTCCCTTCGCCCGCTAACGGTATACGTCGAAGAAAAAGGGTGTCGATCGTCGTCATGCCTCCTTCACCTCAGGGTGGAGCGATGCTTCGTCCTTTTATGCGAGAGGATGTCAAAGCATCCGCCGGAAGAACAACTTAACTAGAATTAAAATAATTGAATAGTCGCCGTTCTTGAATTAATCGAATAAATTCGAATACAGGATTTTCAGTTCGAGAATGTTCGAGTTTAATTTGAATAAGTATTACCAGTATTTCGGATCGCTCCTAAATATCGAATTTTATATACTGCAGCTTGAAATTGCCTTTGTGTTAAGATTTCAGTTTAAAATTAGAATTTGTCAGTGCAACGGAAAAAAATGTGCAAAAGAAGACAATGTTCTTAAACGTTAAAGGTTTAACCTGTTTTGAGAGATTAAAATGTTTTATGTATGAAAAAAATTCTTTATAATTTGGTAAACTAGTAAGAGTGAATATTTACGTAAAAATGTATACATTATAAATTTAATTTTCCTACGTTCATGTGATTAATTTTTCATCATTATTGTTATACTGAAGTAATAAAATGTATACTGCGAAAAAATATACTGAATTTTAATAAATTACTTATGTACTAATAAATATTTATATGATAATAATAAATTAAATAAATAAATAAATATATAATAATAAATATTTACTTAATAAAAATAAATGACAGCTAGATCAAATTAATGGTTCTTGTACCAAATAAATACTTATATCTTTATGTTTAGTAAATATTTAGTTGGCTTACTATTGTAAATAAGCGCAATTTTAATCTATTAGTAGTTTGAGAAATTTTATTTATTCATAAAATGAAGTTTAAAAAATTGATAGTTCCGATAACGATTTAATTCCGAATTAATCCTGTACAATTCGAATCAATAATATTCAAACAGCTAAAATCTTTTAAAGTCATATATCACAAGAACATTTGGTTATTTGAGCATCTAAATATACTACCCGGAATACAGGACTGTTTTACATAGATTTACATAGATATATTTCCTAGATTTAGCTCTCCAGCAGCTACAGTGTTTCACGCATGGTACAGTTATAAGAAGAATTTGTCTTATTTTGTATCTTGCGATACAACTGTGCGTTATATTGCGCACAGTTTTCATATTTCAACATAATTATTTTGAAAGAAAAAAAATTATGAGCGCGTTGCGGAATTAATTTCAATTGAGTTGCTTACTCATTTCCACATATTTCTGATCAGTCATGTCCTTGATGATTGTACAAGATGTCTCTCGAATATACACCGGTCGAACTTGTCGAGCGGGGAAGAACGAATACTTTGGTATACCGCAATCGTATCCCTATAGCAACCTGTTTTCAGGAACGCGAGGCAACGAGGATATGAGAGGAGACGTTATTTTTTTAAAATTAATCATTCAATTTAAATATCATATCTTCTTGATTCTCGCATTTGTAGATTTTTTTTTTTAACACGTCGTAATTTGCAATTCGAATCGTTGTTTTTTTTAAATTTTTTTTCTATGTCTACTTGTTTCTTTTTATATTGTTCCTCAAAGCTCCGTTATATCGGAGAAATCTTTTGGAAGATTACAATTTTAGATTTTATATAAAAATCTGCAATATTTTTATATATTACATACTATCTCTATTTGAATTTACAAAGAATTGTTTTAAAGTTAAAATCAGTGCTGGCTTGAATTCCGCGGTTTTCATCACATCAAACGATTTTCGAAAGCACGAAGGTCAGAAAAGCGAATTCGCAATGCATCTGTACTGCCAGCCGATCGGAGTTTCGATAAGCGAAGTCAGCATACTCTTCCACGGAAAATAATTTCATGGTGATGTTAAGTTTCTCCTCTCCCTTCTCTTTCCCAGTTGAATAAGAGTTCTAGCTTTAGTTACACGTTGAAGGAATACCGGAAGAGAGCCTAGGTTGTGCTTTACGCCCACCATCGGTTCTCGTTCATTCATTAACCCGCTTCCTTCTCGCTTTTCCTCTTGGCGTTCAAGAGTCAATCTTGATCGGGATCCCGCGAAATCGCTGCCAATGCCATCCGATGTCTCCACACAATCAGAGAATGTTGTCGTGAGCTAATATTAACCCGTTTATACTCGCGCCGCGAGCACACGTCGCATGAAACTAAAATAGCATTTATACAAAACGATCTTGAAATCCATCGATAAATGAAAAGCAATTTCGTTTTTATAAGTAAACGTCGCAGCAACGTAGATCGATAAGAAATAAAAGATTAAGTTTGTTAATGAAAAAATTAATTATCGTAACAACTTGATATTCATTTTGAATTTTTTTTCTTTTAATTAAAAAGTAAAATAAAAAAAACAATAGGAAGTTTACAAAATTAATTATTTCCTTAATTTATTTGTATATATCATTAATATGAAAATACTGTACATAAAAGTAAATATATATATGTATATAAATAAAAAAAATATAGATAAGAAATATAATTTGTGTGTGTGTTACGATTATTATTAAAAGTAGAAAAATTAAGAGGATAACAAAGAAAGTTTGCCACTTTCTGGTCAATTTTCTGAGAAAGCGACCGATAGGGAATTACCTAGTTTAATTAACTGTGCACATCTTAATTAACTGTACTGTGATTAATATAATAACTGAGCATGGCTCGCGAGAAAATTAGCGCGCGATGCAGTCACCGGGATGTAATCATCGTTGACATTGATCGGCGATAGAGCCATAACTCAACGAAGATATAGACTTCAAAGACAGTCTTAAGCACCTAAGCAAACAAGCACGACAAACGCACTTCCCGTATCATATAATCGCGCTGTTGTTGCACGTGTGAGTTTCGTCATCGTACAATAACTAGTAAGGATTTAAGTGAGTTCGCTGAAAAATGCATAATTTTATTGGACCAAAATAATTAAATAGGACACTCAAACTGATTACTGGAATGTCAAAACTTTTTGTAACATTGCTCATCATGCTTCACATTTCTATGTAATTAATTTGATGTTTCAACAAAATTATTTTCAAATCTATATTTATATAGCTAAATTTTTAAATACTTGAGCAAAATTGTTCTTTCCGTGCATCTAAACAGGTTCTTCTTAAGTGATTGATATTTCCTCATATAAATCTTGAGAAGACCCGACAAATCTAATCAGATTTTAATATAATTTCTAATTTAATATTAGGCTGCCCTGAAAAATGCCCCCCTGAAAATTGATAACGTTTCTACAATAGTACAAAATATAAGAAATTGAGACTTTTTTATATTCATTGTTATAAAAGATAACACAAAATAATTTCACATGGAATAATTGTGAAATTATTTTATTACGAAATAATAACAGAATTATCTAAAATAGTAATTTCACAATTATCTTACGTGATGTGTAATTGTCACTTAACATTTAAAGATTCTTTCCTAAAAATTCACTTTCAAAACAATATATATCCTGAATTTTATGCGATAAGTTAATGATTCTGATATCGTCCGATATCTAGAAAGATAATTGATAAGCAAAGGAAAAAATCTCACGGATTTCAATTAATGACTTTCCAATTTTTTAACGCAAAGATTGTTTTCTTTTATCGTGACGCAAAGAATTACTTACTCCTAATCGACAAAATATATATCTACGCTGCCAATCGAGTGCAGAAAGACAGAGAGGGGTGCAGATTGAGATGCGTTTTTTCGATTGATAACACACGGCCGTCTTCATCGATAAAAGGCGTATCGCGTACGCCCGGTGGCCTTTTTGCATCCTCATTAAGGCGGAGAAAGGCGTGTGCTTGTGGGCGCGCGAAGCGTCTTTTCTTGGCGACGCGCATAAAAAGCTCTTTTCTCTGCACCCAGTGTATATTGCTCGCGTGCATGAAGATCGATTCAGGTTGCGCGCCCAACATTTATTACGCATCCGGAAAGTGTAGCAAACACTCATTCCCTTATCTGACGGAATTGGGAGCGGTTCCTCGAAGTGTACCGATACCCGGAACGCAACGCTTCTCACTTCTCATCATCATTTAATTTTAAGATAGATTTTTCGACGAAGCTGAAAACATTTCCAGGGAAGCTATCGATCGAAAACTGGTAAATATTCTACACCAAATGTATCGATAATGAAAGAGTTTCAGAAATTTCAGATTAAAAGTTTTAGCATCTCGGAGAAAAACGGATGAGTTTCGTTCATAATTTATAAGGTTCATTTTAGATGCGATTTTTGGAATTATTGGCTTTCATCTCGTTCTCTTTTATTGAATTCCTTCGATTCTAAAAAAACTCATCCAATTTTTAATGAACAGTTGAGTGTTTTTCACGTAATATATTTTATCATAACAATTTTTTACATTTCCTGCAATGCGCGCGCGTGTGAGTAAAGTTTGAAATTTAAAAAAATGCACATTTATGACATTTCTCTCTTTCTGTCGATATAACTTTTCTATGTATTTTACAATACTATTCAGAAAGAGTTAAATGCTCCAGTCCAGACTTTACTCAATTCTCAATTTATCTGTCAATTAGGATATTTTATGAGAGATAATTTATATATATTATATTATATTATACCTATCAGGATATTTTATGTTATATATTATATATTACTCCATATATGCACATTACGTGTATTGTTCAAAGCAGTTAAAAGGTCATATTGCTCTGTTAAATTCATAATGTCAAATTATATCCAATTTAAGTTATTTTTAGTCATTTCTATAGGTCGCTATTGTTCCTACGCACTATATCGTTAATTTGACTAAAACAATAGAGTTAAACAATTTAACTCAAGAAACTGCATTGACTCAAATTTGCTTTATTATTTATCAAGTACATTAATATGGACGATGTTTACCTTGAAACTAATCACAGAAATAGATTTGCATTTTAACGTATGTAGAAGTTAAAAATAAGAGGTTTGATATTTAACAGTATACGCCTAACAAATGCCTTATATTATGTTATGAAGCGATGTCTCTCCGCCAGTGTTCTATATTTCCGATGATTCATCTTGAAAGCCCGCAATCGTGATTTTTCCTCAAGCTTCAATTTGAAGGAAGAAAAACCAAAGATCGAATGACATTCCTAACGCAATGCGATATTATTATTACTCCGCTTTTGGGAGTGATATTCGTAAGGCTGAGAAAACTGCCGCACGTCACGCCGGCCGCGCGCGGTCGCGTTCATTCATGATTTCGTGAGGAAACGACGGTGGCGACACGACACGCGCCACCTACACACTCGCCACCGCCGTCTCCACCGCCGCCGCCGCCGCCGCCGCCTCCTCCATCACCACCGCCGCCGCCGCCGCCGCCACCGCCGCCGCCTCCATCACCACCGCCGCCGCCGCCGCCGCCTCCATCACCGCCGCCGCCGCCGCCGCCGCCGCCAGCAACAGCAACAGCATCAGCGCCAGCACCGCCCGGTGCCATCGTCGCCGCGCCGGCAGCAACCCCTCTCCCTCCTCTTGAATCTAGCCGGCGTAATCACCCTGCCGTTTTCCAGAAGCGGACAATCTTCGCGCGACTCGCGAGATGCAAAGTCATAAATGTGTCGATATATATATGTTATATGTAGAGGAGAAGGTGCAGATATTATGGCATTCTACGTTCTATACATTAACTTGGTTAATAATAAATATTTAAATTTGAAATTTAATGATTACATTCGCCAAAGCATTGTTCAATCGATTCTAGAACTCGAAGTTATGAAATATTTATTAGATACCTAACACACCGTTTGTAAAAATAGGGATGGTAATGTAGCCTTCCACAAATATAGATTTACAATTTAAAAAAATTGGTTTTTTCTTTAAAAAACAATATTTGTTAGAAAATAAAAAACAAGAAAGTAAAATATTGTGGAATGTATGCGAATGTATATGTATATGTACACATACTTCTTACGCATAGAATTGTTCAGTACTAAAAAGTCTATAATATATATAATATGAACTATAGGTAATATAACAGTACAGAACTACAATCGATTTATGGAATAATTTGATATGAAAATCTCAAAAAAAAAGGTCAACAGTCAACACGAATAGGAGGCCACATTAGCAAAATGCCATGGCATTGTTTAACTTATTCGCATGTATATCAAGTAAAAGTTAAATAACAAAACACTCAAATATGCATATATTCGTGTAATAGTACGCTCAAATTTAAGAAGAATGAGAAATAGGTGTGTACCTATTTAAATGTACCTTAATCTATATTAGCCGTAATACCACCTTCTCTTTTATATAGTGGAACTTTTTAAATTTTATATGCGTGTACGCATAGATGTTGTTAATTTGCAATGTTTCGTTGTATTATACCGATTAAATGAAAATAATTAAGCCAACGGTGTTTGTTTTCCTGCTGGATTGCCAGCTTGATTAGACAGTGCAGTCAGCATTGTCAGCATCGCAGCCAATATGCTAGCAAAATTCTAATTCAGTTAGCAATCTAGTAGGAAAACAAGCAAGCATTATGTGCCGCTGGCTTTAATCTTAATAATGAACAGTATATTGTATTGTTAGATATCAAAGAAGTTATGGTAATACAATCTTTTGAGTTAACACATTTTATAATTTTTAACTTAATTTGAATCAAAATGTAAATCATTTCTGTGGCTAGCTTTCAAAGTAAATAACGTCCATATTGATATATGTACTTAGTAAATAATAAACTAAATTCAAGTCAAATACGTTTGCTTGAATTAAATTGTTTGACTCCATTGTTTTATTTAAATTAATGTCATAATTGCGTAGGAGCAGTGACGACCTATAGAAATAATTAAAAATAACTCAAATTGAGTACAATTTGATATAATAAGTTTAACAATGTGTCTCTCTATATTTTGATATCATCTATCTTCTTTATTAATAAATTAGAAACGGCATTCACGCGTCATGACCGAAAAGTTAAATATTATTATAGCTAAATAATTTGTTAATTATTTACTATAATTTAATCCCCAGAAATTTTGCGTTTCGTTATCTTATATAAAAGTTTCAAATACGTCCGGTCGAAAATCTCGGCACAATATCTCGCTCCCTAAAAGAAAAAAATTGTTACTTTTATTTATTTATTTTGACAGCGAGCTAATAAAGATCGAAACTTTGTCACAGGAACCGGCGAGTCGGGCAAGTCCACCTTCATTAAGCAGATGAGGATTATCCATGGCTCCGGCTACTCGGACGAGGATAAGAGGGGGTTTATCAAACTTGTGTACCAAAACATTTTTATGGCGATGCAGTCCATGATCCGGGCGATGGACCTCCTGAAGATCCAGTATGGCGATTCCTCGAATATAGTGAGTATCATTCACAATTTTATCGATTGCTCATAATTAATAGGTCTATGCAAAAAAAACTTTTGAATTTTACAGCAGCAATAAATAAATATCGCAAACTGCATCATATGTATATTTTAAAACAAAATGAAAAAATTATAAAAGATTACAGTTTTTTTTCTGTTATATTTAAAATAATACAAAAAGTTTGACGATTTAGAAACTGGTTAAAATATTATTTCGGTTAAAAGTAGACGTGTTTTAAGATAAAATGAGAAAATTTTCATTTAAACTATAAAATTGTATTTTTAAATGTAAATATTTGATTTTATTGAATTATTTCATATGTATATAATTCATTTTTGTTATAGAAAATATAAATTTCTATGGCATTTTGGAGCGACACTAGATGTAAATTTATAGTTTTATTGCAGTGTCTTTACTGAGAAAAATGTTCTCGTTGTGTATCAACAAGAAGTACAAAAAAATGAATTCTGACTCTATCAATTAGAATTTCGGTTATTGTAAACGAATTTCTAATTATATCGTGTGCTAGATTAGAATGTTTAATAAATTTAATTACAAGTATCTGATTACTTTTCTGATTGAATCTCTGATTGAATCAGAATTTTTTCCAATTAGTGCAATATAATTTTTTTCCAGAGCTGATAAAAATATTACACTTTACATTATAATTTTTGCTTTCTTTAATTAATTTACTGATCCTATCATGCGTTATTTAATTTAACGGTTCCGAAATATATATCTGATGTACACATCAGATATACCAAACGCTTTAAATCTGCTATTGCGATCGTATGGAGGTCAGACTTCGCGTTAAAGGGTTAATTAAAGCGTTAATTGTGCAGCACATGAGAAGGTTAACGATAATTTCATATCGCATACTTGATATCGGACATGCCGATACGTCAAACCGGAAACTCATAAATTATACATTGTAATATCGCTTCGTCATTTCCCTAAGTTCATACGTTTTTCTTCCTCTTCCTTTCAGGAAAAAGCGGAACTGGTGCGGAGTGTCGACTTTGAAACGGTGACGACATTCGAGAGCCCGTACGTGGGGGCAATCAAGGATCTGTGGGCGGACGCGGGTATACAGGAGTGCTACGATCGTAGACGGGAATACCAGCTCACGGACTCCGCCAAGTAGTAAGTATTTCGACTGTATACTCCGTCTTTTTGTCGCGGAACTGATGCTTGTCCACGTGTTTTACCGAGAGATTATCCTCCCGTTCATCCATCTATAACATCCTCAATTTCCTCACCGAAAAAACTTATGTAACAGGACGACTCAACACTAATCTTTCTCTCATTGATTCGTTTTCAACAAATTGAGAATTTTTCTTTTGAGAAAAGCATCAAGACTCTTGACTTCTATGTTCTTATAAAGAAATTTTATCTTATCAATTCGTCTATACAATTCTGATCAAACGAAAGGAGACATTAAATTAACGACAAATATTTTTTATCGGAACTGTGTACGATATATATGAAAATACTTTGTACTTTCCGCCTCCAGAACACACACATACATATACACACACGCGCGCGCGCGCGGGCAAACATATCCAAACAATTCCTTTCCAAAAGGGCTTGGGTCAGTTTTTAATAAAGACTGCCTTTTAACATATAATATATATAGGAATATATTTCCATCCATTTTCTCTCTGAAGAAAAAGAGAATGATAGTTGACTTAAGGCCTTTCAATAAGCTCTTCATTTTCAAAGATTTTACCGAGATTTGTCTCTGAATCTTTAAACACGTGTCTACCTTATCCTTCTTGCGTTTGCGTTTCGAAGCAATGCTTCTGATATTCACGCGCGCACGGACACGATTTAATTTTCTCACGGTGGCTTTACTTCCTTCCTCTCCTCTTTTCCTCTTTCCTGTACATCGCGTATTGAGAACACGATGTTTCAGTTACCTTATGGAGATAGATCGAGTCGCGGCACCAAACTACCTCCCCACAGAACAGGACATTCTTCGTGTGAGAGTGCCCACCACCGGTATAATTGAATATCCCTTTGACTTGGAAGAAATCCGATTTAGGTATGTGGTCGACCGATGAAGATGATGAAAGAAGGAGAGAGCTGCCTGCGCCTGCAAAACCACCTGCATCGGGCCGTTTCTGCATTATTTTTGTCTTCTATAACATATTCGTTGCACCTAGGATTCGTTGTTCAATTAAGTGTTCACCTATTCCCCGTTCCATGCAATGCTATTTAAACCTGTGACTTTCTCCTGTTAAATATAAACAACATTGACGACAAGATTTTTTAATTCGCTAAAAACTGTAGTCGCGTTCATTATCATATTATATAGATGTGATCGAATTGACTTAATTGTATAGATGAAAATGAAAAATTTTTTCTGCTTCATAAAGATCTAAAACAGATCTATAGCAGACTACAGTTTCTTTTTTTTGGTATCTAATGTGTCGATAAAAATTAACGTGCGTAATTGATATGTGATATTTAATTTAATTTTATCTTTTATTTGAAATCTATGTACATATGTATATGTATATATATATATATATATATATATATATATATACATATACATATATACGAATACAATTAACTTTACTATTTCATTCTATTTATTTGTGCATCAATTACAAAATAAAATAAACAAAATAGACAACAGATTTAAGCGAGAAAAGTTAGGTGTACGAGTACTATCTTTGTACTATCTTCTATTTTAAAGAAATCTGCATGATTTCGTGTACAAACTTCGTATCTTGAAAACAAAAGTATATCATAAATATATAAAGTAAGTCTCAAGACATACCATCGACGTTAAAAAATTCTTTCAGGCTAAACCAATGGACAAGCATGTATGAGAACTGTTTTATATGACATTTCCTTGTTTTATGATATTTATATTTAAAGATATATATTTTTTAAATGTATCACGCATGGCATGCACTTCCAGACAGCAGCTTTTTGTTTCGTTTTGCAGTTATCTTAGTGACCTAGAGCGTATTGAAAAGCCTGATTTCCTTCCGACCGAGCAAGACATCCTCCGGGCACGAGCTCCCACCACCGGAATTATAGAATATCCATTTGATCTGGACTCCATCATATTTAGGTACTAATAGTCTTTCAATCCGATTCTATATCTTCGATCATGCGCTCGAATTTTTCGCAAGATATCTTTATACATAGAAAGCAATGGACTACAAACTATTTTCTTTTTCTTAAATGAGTTTAAATTAATTTTTTTGATGAATTTAAAGTAGATCGTTTTCTTCGTACGAATATCATAGCTTTAATTATTTCTAAATTAGATCGCTTAGAATAGAAGATCTAGATTAATAAAAAATATAGAGAAATACATTTTAATTTCTGAAAATATAAAAGTATATGTTAAGTATCATTTATTTGTATGTCGATCGCTTCAGTAGTTTAATTTGACTGTTAATAAAATTATTAAAAGTATTTAATGTTATTTGCTACAAAAATTGGAATATAATTTAACATTTATTTAAATAATTTTATGATATATCCTTTGTTTCATTTTTCCGAGAAAGGAGAAGGATGAACAGGAGTTTTTTTATATACATATATACATATATAATTATATACAATATATATGTATATAATTTTATAATTATTTTGAAGAAGCTTTGACGTTTGCATGCCTTTTTATGTGTTTTACATTTTTGATTAGGTTGTTCAATTAAATGGGTATACATAAGCGAATGAACAGCAAATGCAACAATAAATTTATTTAAAATTTTCTTTAACGTACTGTACCTTACGAGCGGATTAAATTAAACGTTAACGAATGTGCTGTTATACATTTATCGTGGCGTGAATAATTTTCTATACAGCATATTTTCAACAGCTTAAATTTACATTCGCTGTTCGTTCACTATCTATTTGTTCAGTGTATAGTTACAATAATGCTACTGCATGGGGTGAACTTTATATTAATATCACTTATAATTATGTAGTTGCGATTGAGAATAATAGATATGTATTCATTTATGAATGTATTAGAATAATTAGATGTTTTACGGATTTTATATAAATCAAAATGAATTAGGTAAAAAAACTACTTATTTATTTTATATAGATCATTAATAAAATTGAGAATTTTTAAAAATTTGTAATTATAATATATATATATATACATATAATAGTCTATTTTTTAAATTTAATATAATTAATTTAAATTTATATTTTGATTTTAAATCTTCAAACAGAGAAACTTTCTTAAAAATAAGTGTCAATTTTTAATCACATATATAATAAAAAAAGATAAAAAAGTTTTATCTATTTTATTTCCATTTTTATTGCAAACTACAAATTCCTACAAGATCCTCAAAACGTATGAAAGATAAAGAGCACAGTAGTAGTAAACGTATAGGCAACACATTGCATTTGATTCACTGAGTTTGTTGAGATTTAAAGACCTATTCGTCTTATAATCCGATTCGTCCTATGTATTTTTTGAAAAAGTAGAGATCATATTCAATAGACTACATTTTTTGGTAGTTAGGAAAATTATGTAGCTGAATCTTCATATTCTTTTCCTCTTGTGCTGCTTTCGAAAATATTTTAAAATAATCTTTTTAAATATATGTACACTGAAAGTAAAGATTGATTGCTGCAATAATTTAGATAGTAAAATATGGCATAGAATTTTTAATCGGCAATTGCAGCAATCAGTTTTTGGTAGTAATAGCAAATTTTTAGTTGCGTTAACCTATCAACAATGTCAGTATATGATTTCGATAGGCTAACGCAACTAAAAATTTGCTGCTACAACTAAAAACTGATTGCTGCAACTGATTAAAAATGCTATGCCATATTTTACTATCTAAATTGTTACAGCAACCAATATTTTCTTTTGTGTAATAATCTTTTAAAATACATTTATTCCATACATTTCTATATTAATTGTTATTAATCATTCTAAATCAAAAATATGAAGATTCGACTATATTTCATTTGCACACTAGTAACAGTGCTCAATTTAATAGAATGTTATTTGCAGGATGGTAGACGTCGGTGGACAGAGGTCGGAAAGAAGAAAGTGGATCCATTGTTTCGAAAACGTCACTTCAATTATATTTTTAGTAGCTCTAAGTGAATATGATCAAATTCTATTTGAATCGGAAAACGAGGTAATTATAATATTTTTTATAAGATATAGAAATTATCGATAAATTTGAATGATATTATAACTCATTTGTGTGTATGATTCTTTTTAGAATCGAATGGAAGAAAGTAAAGCACTGTTCAAAACGATTATAACATATCCCTGGTTTCAACACTCCTCTGTTATCCTGTTTCTCAACAAGAAAGATCTGTTAGAAGAAAAGATTATGTACTCTCATCTTGTCGACTATTTTCCGGAATATGATGGTAAGTTGTAATATCTTTTTTTTTTTTTTTTTTATAAATATCCACGGATTATCATTAATCATTCGGCATAAAATGCTAACTACCTTGTTGTTAATTTAGTCAGATAACATCTTATTTCATATTTGGAAGTAAAAATAAACTCTGATAAACGCAAGAAGTTTATTAAAAGATGAAGATATATTTGAAGCTATACTGTTCTAATACCCTCAAAAAAATTAAAACAAAGTATTAATCGATATTTATTAAATTATTAATTTATCTCAAGACACACAGGCTGAATAAAATGCGATAAAATTATTTATCTCGATATTGGTAAATAAATAAGTTCTATGGTATAGGCCCGAAACAACAAGATGTACCAGCCAGGGAGTTCATCTTAAAGGTGTATCTCAATTGTAATCCCGATCCTGACCGAATGTGCTACTCTCACTTTACGTGTGCCACAGGTCTGTCCGAGTACTGAGTGTATCCTGAACAGAAAACGTAGATTCCCTAGTTATTTGTCGAACGATTTAATAATGTGATATTTCGTGCGATTTTCATGCTCTTTTTTTGTAACTTTACCGCTCCGATGTTTCTGAATTCGCGTTTATTATTAGTGATAATCTATTTGCAAGGCTATTTTAATACATACCAAACCTATATCCATACTTCTGCGTATAATTTATGATAATCAGTAGTACGTATTTTACTTGATACAAAATTAACTTGTATGTAGATTGAAGCTAGTTAATCTAATAGTAATAATCAGAACACTCCTGTGTCACATCCTGTGTTGTAATTTATAATTTTGTTATGCCATTAATTACTGAACATTTAATGCAAATTACGTCGGCATATTGAAATTTTAAATATTTATTTAGCAAAAGTTACATTAAACTGAAATTTTTCGACAATAATAAATGATTTATCAAATTTTTATTCGCGATAAAGGACTTTTAGATTTTATTACGAACTATAACGTGTAAGCAACTGTTTCGAATTTGTAAAATTATACTCAATGTTCTTACATAAGCTCTCTAGCTTGTTAATGAGGCTTTCGAAAGGCTTCTTTGATGTTCACTACGATTAATTTAATAAGCTGTCCTTGGAGAGTGTATATTGGATTTGAGTGAAGTATAATATTATTACATTAAATTAGATCGATATCCGTCTGCGTTTCGCGTTATATTGTGCATATAAGTAAAACCGATGATATTTTCTGGATGTAGATTCATTCCTATCTTGTAAAACATTTAGAAATCCCGTAACACGGAAGATTTAGTTAAATTCTAGCTTACATTATGTCGTATTTATACCTGGCAAAAATCTCAACGATACATATCAATTAATCCTCTCGTCGTTAAACGATCGCTAAAAAAAAATACTGACTACGCAGTAGTCATAATCGCATTGTAGATAAACAGAAGTAATGCCATGCCCCTCCCTCGCTTGTGTACTTCGCAGGTCGACAGAGAGACGCTCTCGCAGCTAGAGAATTCATTCTAAGGATGTTCGTTGATTTAAATCCGGACAGCGAGAAGATTATTTATTCCCACTTTACGTGTGCCACAGGTAGGCTAGTTTCTTGATAACTCCCGTGTACAAAAATATCATATTTCTTTCGCTTTATAACAGTTCTTCGATGTGTTGTGTCTTGTACAGAGCTTGTATGTTGCCTGCCTTCCGTATAATCAGGTGTGTAATCAAATGTTATAAATGTACCACGGAAAATCAACCTGCATGTATGAAATACATGCATCTTTTTTCAAAGCAACAGAATAGCACAAATAATGTATTAGTTATCTTTAACGTAACAATTCTAATCTTTCAAATTTACTTGGTTTAATTTAATATAAATATTATTTATATAATATATATAATTTTATAAGTATTGTATATATGTATATTTTTCAGTGTTTACTGATTTACTGAATTATTACGAATATTAGAAGAAAATAGTAAAATAATGTAAATATCGATAAATACGGAATCGGGTTGATTTTTCAAAGGTATAAAACGGTGCTAACTAATCTCAATGATGCCTGATTTATATTTTGCATGCTGCGTTCATGGAATTAACCATCAGATACGGAAAACATCAAGCTTGTATTCTGCGCTGTTAAGGATACGATCATGCAAACCGCGCTTAAGGAGTTTAATCTTGCTTAACGCGACTGTATAGATATAATTAGCAGATTCTTGACGATATTATTTAATATTTAGACGCCGAGAATGACGTATTGTATATATAATGGATTTATAACAAAACTTATAACCAACAAATATTATAGAAGTGGCCAATTAGTAAAGCGATTGCTTGGCAGATGTTATTTGCATATTTGTCAAATATTAATGTTGCTTTTTAACATTTATTCCGGAACTTAAATCTGTGTCATTCTAGGCGATTAGTCGTCGACTGCGAATAATTTTACTTTTGAAAACTTTGAAAATAACTGCCAGCTTTACCGTTGACAACAACAATATACATTAAGTAAAAAATATATTATTAAAGCTCTGTAATCCCTAAATAAAAGAAATATAGCAATTGACGTTTACTCTAATAATTGCTAAAATTAATCTATTTTTTGCAACATATTACATTGCTAATATACCTTTTTAATAAAGGCTTCTTTTAATATTTTTATTTTGTCTGTTACATTGTCATAGAGTCTGACAAGAATAGAAATTCCATTATTCATGATTGAAATTATATTTGTTTACAAACGCTGCTTATATGAAGATATACAATATTTTTATGATGATTGTGTAAAATTATTATATGTATATATATGTATATTCATAGAAATACTTCAGATAAGTTATTTCACACTTTAATATGTTTATTCTAATATTTTCAATCTATTTTAACAAAACTGATGACCTCTATATAACTAAATATGTGATACCTCTTCAATTTTGCATTATTAATCTTTGATTACTTAAGCTTATTTAAAACAAGTATTGAAAAAGAAGTTATGTTTATGATTTCGTTCTCTCGTAATGTTATAAAAAGTATCTTGAAGGAAATTGCATGCTGCATGTGTGTCATGACTGTCACAGAGTTTGAAGCTTCTTGCTTAGGGTAAGTGCCGATCTCTGTTTTGCGCTAATTTTTATGTTAATTCTTTCAAAACAGATCTTTAATGAAAAACATCTTTAATATTAAAAATCCTTAGTTATTAAGGTTCAATAATTTATTTATACAGCATTCACAATAACTAGCAGAGCATGATGTGATATATTTTATAAATACATAGTCACATCATTAGTTTTAAGTTTAAATATCAATTTTCTAAGAATATTTAGCATATTAAAATCAAAAGATTTAAATTACAACGATAAATTAGAGAACTTTCGTTTGAGGAGAAAGAAAATAATTTATGGCATGTACCAAACAATGCTTGCAACCAATTAATGTTTCTCTTGAACAAGTTTTAAGAATACATTCTGATATTTGAACATGTGACTTTTCTGTTCTACAGATACGGAGAATATCAGATTCGTGTTTGCGGCGGTAAAGGACACCATTCTACAGTCCAATCTGAAGGAGTACAATCTGGTTTAGACGGCGAAGCGCGCTGCAAATCCGAGCGGACTCGACCAGTTTCTCTCGCACCCTGACCAATGTATCAGTGCGAGACTGCTACTCCGTTGACTCGCGAGCGTGATCCGTGGAACGACGTGAGGAACGACGAAGAGGCGCGAGACAGAAACGAGACAAACTCGTGGTGCCATCGTATACGCACATATATCGACATGCGTTGCGCCACATTGAACTTCGTCGCATCGAAAGTGTTGTACCAGCACAAGTAGCTAAGACGCGTAATACACACACGTAATTATGAAGGACGTAAAAGCGGGGCGAAGTAAGAAGGCGAACAAGGACCTAAAAGCGTCACGAGCGTTACGCGTTCTTTTTCTTAGCGGAGGAAGAGAGATATGAGAAAATCTCTTCACTGTCGATACCAACTCGCGCGAGTCGATTCGGTTTTCTCGTACACAGGTTCCCGTTTTGGGATTTGTTACCTTTCTTTTGTAGATTAGTTCTTAGTCGATATCGCGGGCAAATACGCCCCACTCCCGGACCGAGGATGCGTCAATACCTGAGGGTCCCGGGCATCGTTGTCTGACTTTTATATATATATATAATAGATATATATAGATATATATACGCGTGCGTGCGTGCGTGCGTGCGTGCGTGCGTGCGCGCGCGTGTGTGTGTACGTCTGTGTGTGTATGTATATATATATATATATATATACATATACATATATATACATATATATATATATATATATATATATATAAAAGCGAAGAAACGCTGGCGAACTATATGTCTCACGCGCGTGAGCGTGGCGCACGGCGCGGCTGTGCCGCGTGGATTTTTAACGGCGCGTCCGTCTGTGTTCGTCTCGAGTCCAAGAGATCTCAACAGAGGAGAAGAAACTGAAGAGGCGAAACGGCGAAGCGAACGAAAAAATAAAATAAAATTTAAAAAAACCGGCTTTTTAATCGCGAATTAGATTCGATGACACAAGTGAGAGAAGCAATTCTAGTGCCATTTACTAGTGTGGTGTTGTTGTTTTTCTTTTCTTCTTTCCTTTCTGTTTTCTTCTTGTTCTTATTCTTTTTCTTTTTTCTCAAATGTACTAAACGCTAAATTATGAGAACATCCTTCATTTAGAGTTACGCGAAAGCCAAAGTCTTTTTTGTTTTTTCCTTTTTATCCATGCCAGAAATGACTCAAAGTTCTTTCTGCATGTGATTCGAATCCATTAAAAACTCATCATATAAATATTGTTATATATAATATATAAAAAGAATGATATAGATTAGAGAGCGTGAGAGAGGGAGAGAGAGAGAAAGAGAGAGAAAGCGAGAAAGAGAAAGAGTGAAAGATATCAGCAACCGTGGCGAAGAGGAGGAGAGGAGGAAGAAAGTAAAAATGAATGCGAGAGAGAGGGAGAGAGTGTGTGAGATGGGTATTGAGGGAAACTTTGCGGAAGCGAAAGATACTGTGGAGAATTGCGTTTGTTCGATGTGACTTAGATAATTAAGGCGCGCGGGAGGAGCCCGCAGATATCTCTCTCTGCCGTCTCCTCTCTCTGCCGGTTGTGCGTGCGGGTTGTGCGAGGAAAAACGTTCCTTGAGCTGCGAGCAAATCCCTCCAGAATAAAAAGTTCCAATTTGCAAGAACAAATTCCTCGAGAACGAGAAATTCTATCTTGTATAGATAAATTTCTAAAAAAAAAAAAAAAAAAAAAAAAAAATATGTGGTCCTGATAATATTTACAGGAACGAGGAATCTCGTCTCGATTTGTGAAGACAATTTCTTTAAGAACGAGAAATTTCTTATAAATCGAATCACACACATTGTTTTTTCGAGGATGAATTTCTTAAGCATGATGAAGAAAGGAGGAGTTTGTCACGGTTCTCCCTTCGTCGGGTCCTCGCCCTTCCGACGCAACGGCACAGCCACCGCGCGCAGCCAAGATCATGGGTCCCCTCTCCTTTGGAAGAGAGGGGCTTCATGCCTCTCGCTCGCCCCGTATCCACATTATACTGTGTACGTACGTATGAACTCACTGCCTGCGCTCGGTCATATATTGGCTAGCGCGCTGCCCGTTGCTCGTACTCTCCGATGGTTCGATATCTTCTCGAAGCCGCGATTTTCGCCATTTTTCTTCCTTCCCCAATGACGCGGGGAAAAGTAAATGAACGAGGAACAAGAGAGGAGGTGGTTGATAAAACAAATTAACGTTGAATTTGAGAAATTTAAGAAAAAGCTTTGCAAATTAATGTAATAAAGTAGTAAGAAATTTGATAGAGAAAAATTCAAAAGGAAGAGGCAAGAGGTGAGATCGAGATGAGCTTTTATTTTTTTTTTCTATTAGAAGATATGAAAAGAATGGAATAGTTAATAACACACAGGAAAGAAATAAAATTTTACGAATACGCACGTTGGTGGAAGAGAACGAAAAATTCTCCTCTTTTCACTTCGCTCGATTTCAAAATCAAGATCTTTCTAGCATTATCACGAAAAGAGAAATATGATGACGCGCAGAAACCACAAGGAGAAATGACAAGCCGGACCTTGCCAGTTTTTTTCGAGGGTGGAAACGCGAGATGTAACGAGACAATTTCCCCAAGTCGAAAGCACTAGGCGTAATCGCGATGAATAGCAAGAGCCGCGCGCGAACCCGGAGAATACGTCGCGCTGATAGAGATGATCCTCTCTACGTGACATCGGCCGGGTCTGGACTGTTTCCCGTTCGGACACAATGCGTGCAGCGGCCCGAACGTCATCAGACTCCGCCGATGTCGCGGACGCACATACACCGGGCAGTATGTGTCATATACCTTAGTTGTGTCACACCCACCTTGGTTGGAACACTGAGTTTATATGAAAAAAAAAGTATATATATAAATACATTGGATAATATATTATATATTAAGCGGATACAACAAATAATATTGAATAATAACATTAATAATTATAATAATAATTATAATAATTATAATGATAAAATAATAATAATAGTAATAATAATTAATAATAGTAATACTGCTTGGTTTTCATTGAGAGCGCGTGATTAAACGGATGATGGCAGAGAGGGAGGGAGAGATAACGCGTGTGCAGGACACGAAGTGCAAAACGATGCTAGTGAGAAATATGAATGAGTGAATGAGGAGAAAAAGAATGTGTGTATATGCGTATGTGCATTATTGTGGTGCGTCTGTGCATATGTATGCGTATTTGTGCAATTGCGTGAGCGTATGCTCATGTAAGAAAAAGAAATAGAGGGGTTGGTCAAAGAGAGAGCGAGAGAGAGAGAGAGAGAGAGAGAGAGAGAGAGAGAGAGAGAGAGAGAGAGAAGAGGCAAGACGGAAAGAAGGCGAGGGAGTGATTTTCATTGTGCGTGCGTGAGAGACACTTTATCAAGAAATAAACATAAAAGGAGATCGGTTGCAACTACTAGGCTTTGTACAACCCTAATCGAGAAACAGTCGAGAAAACGACGTGCAAGAGTCTCCAAGGGGCTGTTAGGTTCATTTGTAAATCATCTCTCGTCAGGAGGCGTAAACCACCCTTCTGGGAGCGTAAAATATGTTGGATATTCTTTCTCTGTGTATAAAATTGTAAACACCTATCAAACCCAAAATCAATGTTTCTAACTTATTTATAATAAATAATATACATTAATGATAAAAATAAACACAGTTTGTGACAGTAGTATCGACGAGTGTGATGAAAGAAGTCATCCCTCAATTGACAACGATCCATCTTCCGTCCCACATATTTTCAACGCCAACATCTTATGTGTTGTTTCATTCCGTTTATCTATATTTCTTTAGCCTATATTTCTACAATGTGTTTTTTGTTTCCTATGTTTTGCTTTTGCTATTTTTTACATCTTGTCTTTTTGCTTCTTGTCCGATTTTTTGTTTTATATCGCTCGAGAAAAGTTAACGAACTTTGAAAGAAATAAGAAATACGAAACAAAAAATACAATTGTCGAAAACGATTGTAAAAGAGAAAAAAGTAAAAGATAAAAAGCAAGAAGCAGGAAACAAAGAGCATATTGTAGAATAGACTTCCGATCTCTAATAAAAATATGATAGAAAAAACAAGACACATTCGTAAAATAATAAAATGAATAAAAATTTTCGAACTCATGAAATTCCTAAAATTTTTGAAATTTTAAATAGTGCAACTTTGATGATTATATTCTGCTGATATTTTGTCGATGAATTTAATAGTTTTTTCAAATTTTTGAAGTTTCAAAATTTTGAAGTTTGAAAATCTCCAAGCTTCAAAATCTAAGAAATATGATTCTTAAAATTTTTGATATTTTTGATATTTTATTGATATAAAATAGATGTAGAGGAAATGTGTTTATAAGATAAAATTTTCATATTAATAATGTAGGTTTTATTATATTTTTCAAAATTGTTATTGATTGCATTTACACGTATATTCTATTATAAAGAAATTGTGTATAATAATTATTTTGAATAAAAGAAGAAATACGAATGATTTCCAACTTTTTTATAATATAATGCGCATTACGGAAAATAAAGAAGGCATAATAGAAATGAGATAGCAGAAAATTTCTTATATGAAACATATTGCATTGGCTCTTTCCTGTTATACGTTTTATACGTAAGAACATTTCGTAATCAGATAACGTATCTGTTAACAGACATGGAATTATCTCTCTTTCAAAAACACATAAAATAATATTCTTCTATCGTTTTTAAACATGTAACTTTAAATTCTCACTTAATATTGAGAAGAACCAAATTTAAATAAAATGTCTATACGAGAGTCTCCACAGTTATCAGTGCAAATAATATATTTATAAGCCATAAGGCAATAAGATGTAATTCGTAAACAAATAAAATGTACTTAACTTTGTTGATAAGTACATTTCACTGTTTGTAAATTATAGATATCTTATCATCTTATATTATTAGGTGTTGGAATTAATTCGTAGCGTTTTTTAATGAAAGAATGTTATTTATTTCACATGAGCATTAAAAAATACATTAATGAAAGTACTTCCCATCACTTGTAAAACGCTACGAATTAATTCCAACACCTAATAATATAAATATATTATTTATGTATTAACAGAGGCTGGTATAATTATTTTACTCATATTTAATTTATTCTTGGAAATCGCAAAACTATTTTATGTTTATTTTATCTAAAAGGAACGATGACATAACAATTTTAATGTTTATAAACTAATTACATATACAATAAATCAATTATTATGTTTGAATAATATTAAATGTAACATTTTGCCAAAAAAATAATTAAAAAAGTCTTTGTATTATTTAATTAAAATTTACAATTATATATGAATCATTTCGAAAAATTTTAAAATTACAGTAATTATTTTGTGATGAGAGGAACATCTTTTTATCGAGTGTTCATCAAGCATAAAATAGAAAAATATAAATTAGTGTATTCATTCCTGTCAACTTTATGCAATTAGGAAAATTGCCCTTTAAAAAGTTTATTGATAAATTTAATTAATTTAAATTATTTATTTATTGATAAATTTATATTGAACTGCGATTTTCGTAAAATAGGCCACACGGAGATCTTTATCGCGTTTGTCGAACAGCTGCGAGCAGAGAATTAAAAGAAGGGAGCAGCTGTACGTGGAATGCGCATGCACCAGGAGGGGTGAGTATGCCACCACCTGAACTCCTGGACAGCGCTTTTGATCCATGTGCAAGAGAAGGATAGCGTGAATCGAAGAGGAAGACAGATTGAGTGAGTGAGAGACGAATACATGATTGAGAGAGAAACAGATAGATAAAAACAGGACAGAGAGACAGAGAGAGAAAGAGAGAGAGAGAGAGAGAGAGAGAGCAAAATGAGAAAAAGAAGGAAATTGTGCAAGTTAAAGAAGAACAATTTGCAATGGAGGAAAAGAGAAAGAAGGGAGCAAGAAAGTATGAGAAATCAGAGAAGAGAGAAGGAGAAAGACAGACACGGCGTACGAGGAAGAAAAGGACAGAGATAGGGAGAAGGAAGGAGTGAACAATGTGAATAAGAGAAGGGCAGAGAATGTCGGAGGGGGGAAAATTGCGAGATAATAAGAGAAGGACAGAGCGTGGTGGTGGTAAAGAGATAAAGCGAAACGGAAGGAGAGAGAGAGAGAGAGAGAGAGGAAGAGGGAGAGGAAGAAGAGAGCGGGGGAAACGCGCCAGTGGAGTCGCGACGCGTTTCCGTGGCTATAGTCCTGCGGAAGATCATCGAGAGGACTACACCCTTGCCGCAGTGTGGCGAGGATCAACCCGTATCCGCATATCGCACAACGCACGCTGCTCCGAAGCGGAGAGGATGAGTCTTATGCTGGACGAGGAGGAGCTCGACGAGTGAGTTCTTGTTCGTGTTCGATAAGGGTCGAAAGGAAATTTAATTGGCATCGCCAGGCTCGATGACTCACTTTGAGGGGTAGTGCTGTCGCAAACACGCGCTCGCGTTCCTCGAGGGCGCGCGAAAAAGGGCTGGGCTGGCCACCTCGAGTCGATTGCATAGCCGCCCTTCGCGAGTGCTCCAACGAAAATCGCCACCGCGTTTGCGCTGCAGCTTCAACGGATTTTTTTAATCAATCGTCAATCTGTGTGTCAAATTGATCAAATGTGTGTTTTTAACGGCGGGAACATCGCGGGATAATCGATTCTAATTTGCCGTGGTCGATACATTTTATATTAGATCTGTCAAAAACTCTGCTCGCAAATTAAACGCTTCTCTCCGACCAAATTTCTACCAATGTAGATTAACTTTAATCTCGGATTAATTTACTCTTTATAAGTTTACACTAGAGACTGGCTCTTTTTTTTTTTGCAAAGAAACATTTAGTTTGCGAGCAAAGTTTTGAACAAGCTTTATACCGGCGCGTTTATTCAACGTAATAGTCTCGTAGCGATATAATAGTCTCCCATTTTACTTTGATACGTAAAAGATCTCTCTTTATCTCTTTTTAATTCTTAGAATTAGAAGAAGATAAAAAGTAAATTAAGTCGAGATTAATGTTCATATCTACATTGGTAGGAATGAACGTTCATCGTCTTATTAAACGAAAAAAAGAAGAAATTGGTTTTCTATCGTGAAGAAACGTTTAATTTGTAATTAAAGTTTGGAACAAGCTTGTTTTATATCATGCTTTTTCAACGTCATAGTCTCGCAACGATAATAATCTCCCATTATTTTATTTTGACGTAAATTAAAGATATACCCTCTTGATTTTTCACCCTCTGCATTTTGAAAATGCAGAGAATAGTGCTTTTAAATCTTGTCAGATTTTTCTTGAGGAATTTGATTTTGTGTGACACGATCGAAAAATGTGTCCCGTTGTGCCGCAACAATAATATTTTTTAGATTGATGTGTATTATACGAACATGCGAATATAATAATATATACTCGTACATTGATCAGACTAAAAGAAAGTCTGTAAATATTAGCGACAATAAAAAGTCTTACACACACCTGTATTTAATACATATTTTATTTAAGTATTATATTGACACACAGACCAGAGATATTATCATTAACAAGAAAATAGTATATATATGTTCGTAAAATAAATAATATACTTATAGTATAACAACTCTAAATACGTGCAATCCTAGAATATCAATATGCTATTATTTATTAAATGTATTTGCAATTATAATTAGAAATATATCGCACCGATGAGACTAAATCTAATTAAATGAGAGAAAGTCTATTTTTTGATCGAAGCAGATCTTGATGCTTAAATATTTTTATGTGAATTTATATATTATCTGATTCTGCAAACCGCGCGCCGAGATATTTTCGGTCTTGAAACGAAATGAAGAGAATCAGAAGTAATATTATGTAATAAATTGATAAACAATTAAATAATTTTCTTGATGCTAATAAACATTTTTCTAAGAACATTAACCTTCCATTGAGGTGGACTTTTAGGATATGTCCAGCAAGGTGGGGTCGATCCAATCTCGTGCTAATTTTTCATCTAATTAATGTACAAAATAAATGAAAGAAGAAATAATAACGTGAAACTTTATCCCCTGTTTATTTATAGATAAAAATATAGTTTTATACATTTATACATTTACTTTATAAATTTATACTTCAAATTAATAAACAAAAAATACTTTGACTAGTACTACGTAAATAAATTGCTTCAGTTTCGAAATATTTTATATATAATTAAAATAATTAGAAAGACATTGCACATTAGTCATAAAAAAATCTTTAGCTTATTACCTTAGTCTCAAAATAATAAACAAATAGTAAATATCATTATAAAATATCATGTAAAATTTTATTTGAATTTGTACCATAAAAGCAGCGTGAGCATAAAGAAGCTTTGACATACAAGAATTGGAAGGATATGTCATTTACCAGTTTAATGATTTCGACCGCTAAGACATTTAGTGAACAAATTGAAACTAGGTTAGCCGAGACCACATAAACGAAAAACAATGCACATGCTATATAAAATAAACGAACTGTGGGGTCATTTTTACTCCATCTTACCAACGGAGAGTTAATAATCTGAACATTCTTAAGCCTGAGAATAATTTATTGTTAAAAATATTGCCTCATGTGGAATTCAATCTCGGATTTCCCGTATTCCATGCGGGCGTCCTCATTAAATGAATTGTATTCTTCTTTCCGCTTTATATTAGGTTCTTTGTCTCTCATCATGTCTCCTGTATTAATTAAAACTGAGAAACGGATGTAATTACAGGTTTACAATGGAAAAGATTTCTCGGAGTAAATGAACCTATATAAGATAAAGCCGTTAGAAAAATGAATTCTATTCGTTTTTTTTAAACTTTTCAAAACTATACAAATTATAATCCGAATAGTTATTCTATAAATATGGAGGTCACTCAAACTTAATTTATTTCACTTAAAATTAATTTCTAAAAGCATCATTGACAAAGATCAAACTATTTATAATTAAAACGCAATATAATTAACGCAATAGACACAAAAAGTAATCTCAAAAAAATAATTTACAGATTAACAAATTCTTTCTTAATACTAAACCAATACGATTTTTTTTGTAAATATATAAATAGTAATTTTAGATACGGAAATGAATACCATTTTAAATTCATATTCCGTGATAAAGTTACATTAAGATTATCAATTTCTTTAATCGTGTTTACAAAGTATAATTATTCTGAATGATCAACCACATTTGCAAAAGTGAATAGTCGCTCATTTAAGAAAAGTGAATTAAAGACATTAAAGCAGTCATAATTTCTTTTCTTCGGAAACACCTTGTATATACATCGTGCCATACGTTCCATCGGAATCGTGTTTCAACGATTAGAGCGGCCTTCGTCAGAATCAGTCAAGTGCATTTTATGTTGCTAAACGATTTACAGTAAGCGATTTATCTCTCTCTCTCTCTCTTTCTCCTTCTTTCAAAGCAGGTGTCATTCACAAACATGTCTAATTAGGGCAACTGCAACTGTGTCACACGCAATGTCCGTTGAACAGTTTTCCGCTAAATCAACTTGATTTACTTATATAAGAGGAAATCAGCTCTAACAATGCAAAAATTGTGTTAAAAATAAACTGAAGTTTATTATAAATTGTATAAATTATATTATATCATATATATTATTATTAAATTAATAAATATTATTATTTACAAGAAAATAATATGTACTCGTATCGTGAAATTAATTAAAAAATTACAGATTTTTTTTATCTATTTCCTTTCGAATCTTTCTCTTAAACTTTCGGATAATTAAATTAAATTAAATTTTTTTAAGAGATTTACATTACGTAAAGCTGAAAGAAAATTTTTATAACAAATTATTACTTTATTTTTGATCGTAAAATATTCTTTCTATAATTTAAATATATGAACTAAATAAGCGACAAACATATTGACGAACATTTCTGTTGTATCGTGCTTCGGAGTTTAAATTACCTAAGATGTGAATTGCCTAGAAAGAAGAACATTAGAAAATACTTCCACTGATGATGCGCAAATAAAATGCCGAATGAAACGCATGAATACGTGTACGTTGACTTGCACGCTTTCCGTTGGTAACCAAGTAGACGATCGATGCAACTCTATTAATAAGAACGTAGAAGCAGATCGTGCCCCTTTCTATATTCTACGTATCAGCTCTGTTCCCTTGCGAATCAAACCCTTAGACTAGGGTCCAAGACTCTAGAATCGTTTCTTTTCTTTCCATCACTGTACGTCATGGCACACGTGTATGCTAATCTCTCGTAACAAAAATTGTTTAGTTTACTTTTCTAGTCTGGAGAATATTTTTCTAGGAGTTCAGCAAATATACATTTAGACAGGGAATTAACACTCGTTATACCTAAGGTAAATACATTCTTTGATGAAGAAATGTCAGTTTTACTGCAAATAGATATATATTAGGTGTTGGAATTAATTCGTAGCGTTTTTTAATGAAAGAATGTTATTTATTTCACATGAGCATTAAAAAATACATTAATGAAAGTACTTCCCATCACTTGTAAAACGCTACGAATTAATTCCAACACCTAATACAATTTTTCAGAGATGAATTCAGACACTATTTGCACAACAAATAGTCTCTTCATTTCTTCAGCTTTACGTTAGTTTATGAAGTTGGAATAGATAGTAATGTAAACATCATCACTAATGGATTACGAAGCATTGTTATTTTATATA
Source organism: Acromyrmex echinatior (assembly GCF_024713525.1). Lineage (NCBI taxonomy): Eukaryota > Metazoa > Arthropoda > Insecta > Hymenoptera > Formicidae > Acromyrmex > Acromyrmex echinatior. Next base: position 2,552,907 of record NC_141864.1, read on the forward strand.
ATAGAATCAAACTATTTTTCTAAAGGGCTAAAACTCAAGGAAAACCTTTCTTTGCTTTATTTGTTGTACTCATTTATTTCCTTCTCTTGTAAATCAAATAGAATTATTCCATCAATGACACAGTTACATCAACACAGTTACTTCAACACATGAATAAATATAAGATATTTATAAATAATGATGTGAAAATATAAAACATGAAAATTTTCATATATATTGCACAATCAAAGAGCATATTTTAAGATTTTATCTATATATCTTTAACGAATCTTGTTAACAAGATTTTAAAAAATTCTTCTCTTCTCTGTCTTTGAAAAAAATATATTTTCACCTTTTTCTAACTTTATTTGAGATAAGTAAACATCTTCAGATAGCTCTAATATATCTATATGCAATAATTTTTCAAAATATTGTACGTAAAATATTTGGTCTCAATAATTTATACAAGATAGAATCAAAAGTCGCAATCTCGCTTCAATAATTGGAACAGTTATTGCTCGCTATTTCGCAACTCAATAATTCTAAATACATCATAAAAACGAACGTAGTTTATAAATCAAAATGTATGAAAAGAAAAGCATAAAAAAACCACCTCACAAGATATTGTTTGTGATATTTAATTATCATTACATTAATAAAACATTAGACGTTTCGGCCACAATCTGGCCATCTTCAGTAAATTCACAATATTCTTAAAACGCAGAATTACATATAGCTGACATTAAATTCAACCGTCGTATGATATAATTATATATAAACGTGTTCTTTCATCACGTGAAGGTGCCTCGTACAACAACCGTGTATACACCGCCAATTGTCATATCACGAAATATGTAGAACAAGAATTTCCAGATTCTAATTTAACAAATTAAGCTATCATTAATATCTTCTCTTAATATCATTTGGCGATGAAAACGGCATAAACTTTTTAGACATAAAATTAATGAGACAAGAAGGAAGAATCATCTTCGATATTTATAAAAAATCTACTAATTCAGGGAGATATTTAAATTATTTTTCGAATCATTCGTTAGTACATAAAAGGAATGTAATCATCGAGCAATTAGATAGAATTTTTATCTCATCCAAAATTTCAGGAAAAAAACATCTCTGATTTAATTCACACTCTGTTAATGAATGGTTATCCTCTTAAATTCACCTTTTCAACAATAAAAAATAGAATAAAAACTTTAGAAAGTAGAACTAATTCAGATAAAAATCGTGAGGACAACGAAAGCGACTCTAATTCTAATTCAAAGAAAAAGTTTTTCATAATACCATATTTAAGCAAAATATCGGAAAAATTTTAAAAATTTTCACATATTCATGGCTTTAATATCGCTTATAAACCCATAAATAAAATGAATAGATTTATAAAAACTGGAAAAGATCCTTTGCTTAAAGATGACCATCGTGGAGTAGTCTATAAAATAAATTGTTTAAATTGTGAGTCTTCTTATGTTGTCCAAACAAAAAGGAAATTAAAAACTTGAATAAAAGAACATAAGGCTGACATAAGAAGATCCACCTCTGAGATGTTAATGATTTCACGTCACCAGTTGAATGAAATGCATGAATTGGATTGGGATAATATAAGAATTTTAGACACAGAACAATCATTAATGAAAAGAAGAATTTCTGAAATGACATACATTAAAGGTCAAATAAGTGGTATCAATAAGCAAAGTGACACTGAAGTTTGCCTGATGTTTATCTGCCTCTTCTTAAGAAAGATCTCTCTCATACTTAGTAAATAATTCTATTTAGAACTTTCTGAACTTTTGACTTATATATATATAAATAATAGTAACATATATGATATGACAAATAATAACACACAATGTCACGACAAATTTCCATCTGTGTAAAGGATGTACTTGAGATTCATCATTTTTTGCTGTAAAACAGGTAACGATTCTATTCTCATACATTTCGATTAGAAGATATTAATGATAGGCTAATTTGTTAAATTAGAATCTGGAAATTCTTGTTCTACATATTTCGTGATATGACAATTGGCGGTGTAACATTGTTTTACGAGACATCTTCACATGAAAAAATACGTTTATATATATTAGGTGTTGGAATTAATTCGTAGCGTTTTTAATGAAAGAATGTTATTTATTTCACATGAGCATTAAAAAATACATTAATGAAAGTACTTCCCATCACTTGTAAAACGCTACGAATTAATTCCAACACCTAATAATTATATCACACGACGATTGAATTTAATGTCAGCTATATGTAATTCTGCATTAAGAATATTATGAATTTACTGAAGATGGCCAGATTGTGGCCGAAACGTCTAATGTTTTATTAATGTAATGATAATTAAATATCACAAACAATATCTTGTGCGGTGGTTTTTTATGCTCTTCTTTTCATACGTTTCAATAATTCTACACCACGTAGACGTGATAATCGTCTATTTATTGGTGTTTTTAGATACTCGCCATTCCAAGGTGCTTCTTATCTCTACCTTCGTGTTCGCCGTGTCCAATAATATAATATATAGCGAAATAGATCGACAAAGCGAGGAAACGCAATGAATAATAAATAGTCAAGTACGAATCATCTGTGGACACGAATGTAAGAAACATGACGGACTATATCACAAAACAAAAAACATTTTAGCCTTGTGTGTGTGTGCTTAAATGCAAATAATACGGCTCGAATATTTTCAACAAAAAAAGGACGGTATTTTATGAAGAAGCTGTAAAACTAGGTCGTAGCTTTTTGTATATGCTTCAGCCCCGACCTCGAGGGGAATGTACAATATAACGTTGTCACGAGTTTTCCCTGTTTTTTATTTTATCTACATGGATTATGCGCAATGTATTGTGACACAATACTCATTTTACAGCATTATTCGTAATATTATTATGCTACATATTTTCTAAGCCACAACATTTTTTAATTTAGTTGACCATTTGAATATACAATAAACTATTATATTGTTTATTCATTAATTTATTATTCTTATTTTGTATTGTATATATATTCACGTACAATTTTGAGAGAGAAAAAGAAATGGACTGGATATTAATATTTATTTCTTTCAATCACATGTGAGGTTTCTTTAATGCATTAATAAAAATGAAAGTATATTTTGTTTCTTATATATATATATATATATATATATATATATATATATGTATATATAAAGCAGTAAGTTTTAAAATATAAATAACAAGAAACAAAATATACTTTCATTTTTATTAATGATATATATATATATATCATTCAATTTTCCACAATTTTCCGCGCATTTAATATTCTTCTCTTTATCTCTCTCTCTCTCTCTCTCTCTCTCTCTCTCTCTCTCTCTCTCTCTCGCAATTATAATTTAATATTTAATTGCAACTAAATCTCTACGTGTGTGATATCTTACATTTGTGCTTTTCCATCCACATAAAAGATCTTCATTTTGTCATCAGAAATCCATTGAAGTCTCACAATAAGTTAATCTTTATCTGAACAATTTTCTCTTGAAATCAAAAGAAAAGAGTCGGATTTTGCTTTAGAAAAGATTATACTTAATAATTTTATTGCTGATTCAAACTTGAAATATCATCGAACGATATCTCAATAACTTTCGCTTCTATTTTCAACAACAAAAGTCTTTCCCAATATTTGAATCCAGATTTTGTAGCATTACCTTTATTCATAATTTTTTCATAATTTTTCATGTTTTTGTTCATAATTCTCTTTATAAACTTTCTATTTCATATATTCGGAATTATAAACTGTATACATGTAAAAATTGTTTTTTTTGTGTAAAAATGGTTTTTTTTGTGTAAAAATGATTATTTAAAAAAACTCTTTATATTATTAACTAAAATGAAATTCTTTGTCTCTTAAAAATAAACCGGAAATTCCAATCAGAATTGTTGAATGTTAATCTTAAAATGCTAACTTTATCGGCGTGTAATTTCATTGTACTCATATTTCATTGTTCTGATTCATAACGTAAACCGACATCATCCAAATCTTACATATTCGGTTTACCGTGACCACTGGAATCTTAACGTTCTACCTTTTATGGTATGCTGAATATAATTTTCTCTTCATACATTTAGAATTTTCAAGCATACCACACCCTCCAAATTTTTCAGTCGTCATGATAACAGATGGTACGTGATAATGGTCCCTCTTGGAGAACGAAACATTATTCGAATACGTCATTATCTTCCGATCACGTAACTGTAAACTGCAGAATCAATCTGAAGTCGGGATATAATCGTATACAGTATATAATCACAAAACTCGTACACACAGAATTCGCTAATGAATTTTTCGACTTTTATGCGTTCATTTCTCAACGACAAACAAAAGATTATATGTGTTTATAATAAGTAATAAATAAAATTATAATTAAAGAACTAGGCATATAGAGGGAAGTAGGAGTCAACACGGTAATTAATGCGCTAGTACAATATAGACATTCAAATAATATAGACATTCAATATATATTAATACATCTCTTTAATTTTGTACGCGTTTCGACTTATTTCAAGTTATTTTCAACAACGAAATAAATCTACTAAATATTACACTCTCATGCAATCTGTGCTATCTTGGTGCCGACCATCCGCCTTACTGCAATGTTTCCTTTTTGTTCTATCAAGGTTAGATAATCTGATAAAACAAAGAAAGCTCTACGAGATAGGCTATAATAATATTGATAATATGATTCAAACAATAACGGTCGATGATATTTTTATACGGAAACAAGTATGGATAATCACTGACCAAATTGCAAACAAATTTATACATTTATACACTCACATCCAGTAGTCAACGCAATGTATTACATAATATTAATAAATAATAGGAAACATTCTTTGTAAAAAAATTAAGAATATGAACGACGTAATTATTATGTCAGTTATGTACAAATCGTCTCGTTTTGCGATTGACGTGTCGGTTACTCAGACAATAATGCTACTTGTCATTACGCTGATATGTAACTACCTAGGAGCAAAATCATATTTTTAGTCATAAACATTTAGTCATAAATTTTGCACTAAATGGCTTCGAGAATCAAAGTATAAGCATGATCAAAAAATTATGTATCCAAGTTTAAGCTCATTTTCTGTATAACATTTTTTATAACGTTTTGAAAGTCAATCTTTTATTAAAATTTCTTTCTCTGTCCGCACATTGTCCCAATCAAATTCATATTTGTGTTGTAATCTACAGGTAATCTGTGTGATCACTAAGTTCACTGACGTTTTTTTAGAGATGTGATTACGATGTTCAGAAATTGAAGAGATGTATTAATATATATTGAATGTCTATTATTATACTAGCGCATTAATTACTGTTTACTCTTACTTCCCTATATATCTAGTTCTTTAATTTGTTAAATATTGAGGAGTCTGATTTCATTTTACTTGTTAGAACTATAATATTATAGAATATGGTTAAATATAACACAATTTAATTTATAATTTAATAACTTACACAATATATTATTAATGACCACTCCCACTAATAATAATTACCTGTTATTTATATTTATTGATAATATAATGAAAAAAAAAAATAATTTGCACAGAAATCACAATAAAATCATGGGAACATTTACAATCGTGTTTCGCGCAATCCGCATTATTCGAATTATCGATAATCATTAATGATTAAGCTCGCCTTTCGTGTTAGATTACGTAATCTAAGATAAACTTGGAACTTTGATTGTATCGCTGGTAGGATCAATAATTTCCGAAGCTTTTCAGCGATACCGCTAGTAGTAGCTTAGTCCGTTGCGGACGTCAATTATGTAATCAAGCATATATGTATTCACGTGGAGACAGTATTTACTTGATGCATCGTGTAATTTTCGAGACGAATCAAAATGGAGATAAATTTAGAATGACCTCGATATTAAACAGCAAGTTAATCTTTTATCATTTATATTACATTTATATAACATTTTAATTTTCAAATTTTTCGAAACGTAATGTCACATAACGTAAAAATTATATGTGTAGAACATAAAAACGATTCGATTAAAATCAAAGAGATTGGAGATACCGAAACATATAATTTATGTCAGAACGGATCTTTTGTCTTTGCCTTCATACAGAATATTTCGATCGGTGAGATTCTAACTGATTTCACTGTAGGGAAAGCAAATGGAATAGTCACACATTTTTATTGGGATATAAAACAAGTCAGACTATTATTCAAATTTGAACTGTTTTTAGAACATTATTTCTTAATTACATAACTAAACGGTTGATCGTTAAAAAATTACAATGCAAAAATAATATACGTCTATTGATTTTAATTTAAATTTCTTATTTGGTTGTAGTTTTGTAAACAGAAAATTTAAAAATAAAGCTTTAATATTAGATTAGATTCTGACCCAAATTTTAGTATCTATGTTTTTAATTTTAAATGTCGATTTCCTCTTGACACAGAAAGAAGAGAAAGCGCTTTTATCATACTACAGAGAATAGTAATAAATTTTATATATCTCTGAGTTCGAGGAAACAGTGCGATCTCATAATTTAACGCGACCGGTGCTACTTTAAGCTCGTATGCGAATGAGGTCAGAGATCAGGAGCAACATGATAACACATTCTCTGCATAATATCAACACATTGGTTAATTAAAAGCGATTGAATTAGAGAACTCGAATATTCTATATGCTATAGTCAAACATATTTCCGTTTATGCGGCTCAAATCATGGGATACTCTGTATTGACCATATACTTATCCTCTTTTCCCTGATATGCATTTATCTTCTCGTGGAAATTGTAAATTAAATTAAAATTCAATAAATCTCTCTTTCACGTAAATCTAGATTATAATAAACAACACAGAATGTACTGTTAATAACGCGGAAGTGATATGATGAACTCAATGTATGTTAGTAGCTCTTTGTATGGATTAAATTGAGTTAATCATCTATATATTGAAAATTATTCGCATACGCTCCATAATTCCGTATTTCTATCTATGATATGGATCATATAATACGCGTTAAATTTAAAAAAATTATGAAGATAAAAAAATAACATATCATCCTGGAAATAAAATTTAGTTTTGTCTCTGAAATAAAATGTATTCTTGTACATATTGGATTTATAATTATACGTTAACGTATGCTTTTGAGAAAACGTATTATTAAAAATTATCATTATATATATTAATCGTGAACGTTTAAATTGATTTTTGATAATTATAACAATAAAATTATAAGCTTATACTATATAATTTTCTTGTTATTGTGAAATCTCGAGAATTTAAAAATTATACGCTTTTACTGTAATTATTGTTCAAAAGATTCAATGTGTGTTCGCCATGCTACAGAAAGAGTCTAGTTGTAATTAAAATTCTGATTAAAAATGGATCAGAATTTTCTGGTTGAATATGATCTAGTTGAAATAATCAGAATATTTGATTGATATAATCAGAATTTATGGTTTGTTTATTTTCAATCGAAAGGAGGATGTTAAAAAGTCGATCTAAAAAAGATGTAAGTAAAAGAAATAGTAGTTTTTGTAATTTTAATCTTTTGGAACATTTCAAAAATTGAGCACGGATAAATTGATTGACTAAACATTGGATTTTTATGCAGATATTTTTTGTATATATGCACAAAATATTCAAATTTGCACAAATATGTAAATATGCACAATATGTACAAATAAATATGCATTTTTAGCAGGGTTGGCAACGTTACCTCATAAAAATAACTCCTTCTCGTTACTCGTTATTGATTTGCAAAAGTAACTCGTTACCGTTATCGTTACTCAAAATATAACGAATCGTTACATTTTCATTACTGTTTTTTCTTAACACTAATAGAATATTACATGCAGATTTTTTCGATAAATGTAAAAATAATGTGAAAATTCTATTTTTTATTAGAGGAATAGAGCTCACAAAATATGTGCACATAGTAAACATTGTGCATTATTTTCATGAATGAAATAGATGCTGTCATATCACATAATATATATTGCATTTTTATACTTAAATACATTTATTTTTTATATTACTTTTAATAAAATAGCTTTAAATTATACGTTTAATAGACAATTTTTTACATATACAATTTTTTTACTGTGCATGATGGGTCATTTATGTATGGGTTAATTTCAACAATTTTTGCAAATATACAAAAATTATGAAGATTCTTATATATATTTTAACATCTTCAAAAAACATTTATGAAATTGTAAATTTAAAAAAAAAGAAAGAGTAGAAAGAATTATTTAGCCAGGTATTCGAAGAAAAGAAACAAGATACGAACAACTCATCATGAATACTCTAAGAGTAAAATTATATTATAATAAAAAAATAATATTGTTTGTAATCTGCATTATATACATATATTTAATTTGTGAGATATGACAGAAAAAGTTTTATTTTAAGAAATTAAATACATTGTAAAAATTACATCTGAGTTTATACGTGTAAACTATGAATACAATGAAAAAAAGGCGTCGTGATTTAAACAACCAATCAGATTATTAATGTTTCATCTTTGTTTTCTGGAGCTATAGTTACTAAACTTTTACGTAGTTAGAAATAAAGTAACGATGAAAGTAACTAATGAAATCGTTACCGTTACCTCAAAAATGTAATTGCGTTACCATGAATGTTATTCAGAGAAAAATGTAATTATTCGTTATCGAAAAAAGTAACTTGTAACGATAACAACATTACAAATAATGTGTTACTTGCCAACCCTGATTTTTAAAATGTTTTTTTAATAAGACAAATTTCTATTTTGATATTATTTTCAGTCTGCTTTCTAAAAAAAATATGAAATTATCATTAGAATCCGATGTCTATTGATCACAGATCTAATCTCAGATAATGTTGATAGAATTAAATAATTTCACTTTGGATCTGTCAATCCAGAAATGGCTTCCATCTAAAATGAAGTGTTCTTACATATTGAATTGTATGAATGTGTCTCGCTGAAAAAGACTCAAAAAAAGAGTCGAAACGTTCGAAATTTATACTTATTAGCAAGGAAAACATACAATGAATACACTCTATTAACTGCGTTATCTCACATTATTATTAAATAATTTCAATGAATAATGTTTTCAAATTTGGTGTACATTATAATGTACTAAGGGGGTTAATTTTCGAAGTGTTCCCTAAACGTCACTTTTTAATAACTATTAGGAGTATGATTTAGTTTTGAGGATTTTGCAAAAGATGGCATTAATATCAGTGTTGTTGAAGACATTCCAATCACAGTTATTATTTCTTAATGCTTTAATATTACTCCATAATATTTAATCGTTTACTAACAATAGACACAGTAAATATCGTATTTATACCATTTAAAAAATATAACTTTCTAAAGAGTATTTTCGACATGTGTTGCTTTTGTTTTTTTAATCAGAAGAAAACGGCGACTGAAGGTCATAGAACTCTGATAGTGAATCTGAAACTTATGGATATTGTTCCATCAATTAAGACGCGCGCGCGCGTGTAAATATCCGTTCTGTCGATACCACCAAAAGTGGTGAGTTTAATGTCAATGACAAAAGCTGGAAAACGTAGATTTGCAAGCATTATAGAATGAAAATCCAGCACAATCCACGTCAGAACTTGTCAGAGAATTAAATGTTGATGATACAACAGTTACTATAAACGTTTATTTGATATGTTGTTTAAATAAATCAGTTTTTGAGAAAAAATTCTCAAAACTAAATTACACTCCTAATATATTATATATTCAGGAAATTAAAATCTACAAAAAAATACTATTCCTTTTACTTACATTTTTTTGAGCAAAAATCTTCTTTTGGAGAATAAAAAAAAGGCCCATGTTTGCTCAAAAGATATAAGTAGAGGAAATAATATTTTTTAAATATAAATTTTAACTTTCTGGGTACGATAAAGTTATTAAAATGTTCTTGACGTTTGAGAAACATCTCAAAAATTAAGAAGAATATTGAAATTAGATAAATATTAGTACTCAATTTTCGAAGTGTTCCCCAAATGCCACAAACGTTTTAATAATTTTATCATATCTGGAGAAAGTCAAAATCTATAAAAAAAGCTTATTCCTTTAATTACACCTTTTTAAACATCGAGCTCTTTTCAAAATCCTCCTTTTTCTTAATGTGGTAGTTCCACACATAAAACCGTGCGAAGTAATAATTGTTCCATTATCAGTTTTGAAGCTAATGAGACATGTTTCATTATGCCGTATTGACATTTATAATGTGGATCACTCTGCACGTTCTCGCATATTGCATTATATATGTTTCATGATAAACATCATTATGCAATCGCAATTGTCGTTTGCCTTAGGTCTGAATTTACGAATGCGAGGCTGCATTTACACGTGTCCGTGACTGATAACGTAGATTCGCATATACATCGTTGAGTTCTAAAGTTTGAAACGGCGAGATATCGACGACTCCTATCAGATATCAGTTGCGAGGCGACGGATATTACTACAGCTTCGCGGTATCATTGCCTGGTGTGGAACAATATAGCTTATTCAATTCATATTCATCGATTAAATTCAAAATGGATGGACGCCGTAAAAGAGCTTGGCTATTGTATATACGTCATGCACGCGATAGGAAGCGAAATTAAAAGCTTGGGCAAAAAGACGACAACATGATCGCTTGTATAACGGAATTCCGCTTCTATAGAGAAGAAAAACAAGTTTGAAATAAGTAGAATAACAGGCGAAAAGTCAACAAAGAGCGAAGTTTACACGCGTTTGTAATTAAATTGAAAATCATTCGGTCGCATTGATTGAATTGATTTGATAGAATGGCAAATGCCATTTGTTTCAATGAATTTTCTATAGAGGCTTGAAAAATAAATTTGTAAAATAAATATTATAAAAAAAATATTATATTAATAATTTGGATAACTATATAGACATCATTGAAGTTTTATGCGCGTTGAAGTTTTATTTACTTTTTTACTTTTTACTATAGGTATACATGATCAAAAGGAATCTGCGAGCAGCATTTCTTATTCAATATTAATCACGATAAAATTAATTGCTTCCTTTCCTTTGAGGAACTGAGAAAGTAAAACCTCATCAAAAGGATGTATAATATATTTTGATTACACAATTTATTGGTACCTCACACATATGTAAAGGGTGTTTTTTTAAGCCCGATAGAACTTGAAATTGTAAAAAATAAAACAAAAAATTAAATTAAACAGCCGCGGTGGCCATATGCCCGAAATCATTTTCAAATGTTAATGCCATGCTTGATCTTTCGACTAAAAAAAATTTTTTGATTATAATTTAATTTTTGTGTTAGTTTTTACAATTTTAAGTTCTATCGGGCTTAAAAAAACACCCTTTATACACACACACACACACACACACACACACACACACACACACACACACACACACACATATATATATATACAGTGAGTGCAAAAAGTATTTATACAAAGAAAATATTTTTAAAAAAACTTTATTTTTAAAAAGTAAATATTATTCAACGAGAAATGAGTCATCGAATTGATGTCGAATCGATATAAATATTATGATTTCAACATCAATTTGATGTCGATTCGACGTTTAATTGACGATCATTTTTTGTTGGATAATTAACAATTTATTCATAAAAAATAAAATAGACTGTATGTTTCTTAAAATTATATATACCAAAAAGATGCGTATTAATGATATAAAATATTATCTGAAAAATAAGCAAAAATTAAAAATTGTATTGTTTGGATGCTCAAAAAGTATTCGTATAGATGAAAAATTTAGCTTCTAAAATCAGGAATATATGCGAAACTCATTTGTTTACATTAGAACAGAATGTATTCATTGTATAAAATTGCTAATTAATGTTTATTTTCTACGAATCAGGCTTTTTTATAACAAATTTTCTTGTACGAATACTTTTTTCTCACTATATGTATATATAAAATTTCAGATCAATATGTTTTTATTCAGCCAAAGATATATTTCTACCAAATTGAGCAAACTAAATTTCCATTGATACGCTAATTTGTGAGTAATTGTCATAACATTCCGTGTCTTTTTATTTTTATACTGTTACTATTATATTGTTAATTCCTCATTAATAAAACTGTAATATGCAATTATAACTGTTGAATTAAACACAACAAGAAAATTAATCGGCTTTGCAGAAATATTATTTCGATATATTAGATATATTAGATATGAATAACATCATGCTTTTCTTCTAAATAGATTCTTCTAAATAGATTCTAAAAAATTTTCATAAATAAAATTATAAAAAATAAACGATATATTCCTTTTGTCCTATATTTATTAATCCTATATCTATTAATTTTATCATCCAGTTCGATTACGCTGTGATATCGCAGCATTTTTATTATCTTAATATTTTTTTTTAATAAAGAAATTAAACATGACTATGTTTTCAGATTGAAATCTTTATGATTGCTGCTTTATAATCTATATGTAATTGGGTGCTTTCCATTTATGCTCATTTCCAACGTAAATTAACTTTAATTTACTTTTTGTCTTTTTATAATTTTTAGAACTAGAAAAAGACGAAGAGTAAGTTGAACTGAGATTTTAATTACTCTACATTGATGGAAACGGGCATTAGTGACTCAAATCGACGTAAGTCAGTCCATCTTTGTTATTTGTTGAACTTGATGTCAAGAAAGACGGAACGATGTTTGTGTCAACATGTCACTAAATAAAAAGCACCTATTGATTAAAACTGATCTATTATTATAAAAATATATTCTTTTAGATAATCCTAATAGATGTCTGCTTGACGTATATTACTTTATCAGATATGCGATAAATGTGCATTCCATAATATCGTCTGATCGATCTTTCAAAAGAATTAGCTTTGATTAGAGTTGAGAAGATCGTCAGATCGATCTTTCAAAAGAATTAGCTTCGATCAGAGTCCTTTTTGAATCTTTTTATTCACATGAATTTTATTGTTTATAACTCGTTGTAAGGTATATATAAATACTAAATGTAAATATAAATAGAAATGTCACTGTAAGAGTGCATTTTTACTGTTATTTATTTTTAAAAAGATTTTTTAAAAAAAGAGAAAAAATGATAACTTCACTAAAAAAATTTCTGATTAAAAATGGACGAACCAGAAAATTCTTATCATATCAATCAGAATTTTGATTACCTCAATTAAAATTCTAATAAATTTAATCAGAAAAATCTGATTTGTCCATTTTTAACCAGAATTCCAACTAATGCAACGAGTACTTTATTGAATTAAATTTATTTTATATGTAATCCCAGTAAAAAATTTTTCATGCATGAATATGTATAAATATATATAAACATATATAAACGCGCGTAAATATTCATAAACACGTATAATTACATGTATATGAAATATGTCCATACGAGTTCCTACATACCTTCTTTCTTTTATAAAATTACTTTTTAGTGTAATAGAAATAATAATAATAATGCGAAAATATTAAAAATAATTAAAAAGATAATTTTCGCACTATTTGTTATAGAAAAAATCAAATTTAAAGAAATGTAAAATAATTATGTATAATTGTATATAAAATTATGCATAATTATGTATGAGCAATTTTTTTTACATTTTTCCAAATTTATTTTTTTCTAAAACAAACAATGTGAAAATTATCTCTTTAATTATTTTTAATGTTTTCACATTACTATTATTATTTCTATTACACTGAAAAGTAATTTTACAAAAGAAAGAAGGATGTATGAACCTTGTATGGACATATTTTATATATAATTATACATATTTATGCATGTTTATATATGTTTATACATATTTATACATATTCATGTATGAAAAATTTTTTTACCGAGTATTATTATGTAATGAAATAATATTATATAATAAAATTATGATATTACAATATAATGGAATTATAATATTATAATTTTTGTCAAATTCAATTAAAGATTCTGATTTTGCTATTTACATTCCTTCTGCAAAAGTTTAGCTTGCAAAGAATTTTTTTTCTTTTAATCGTTAATTATAATCTTGTATATATTAATCGTTTATATCATAAGCTATTAATAGTTCATTAAACTATACTATATTTATTAATTTTTTATTGAACTGTATCAAAAATAAATAAATATCAAATATATGAATATTTTAAGCTTATGCTATCTTAAGACATTTTCTGCTTGCCAAAAGACAGTGGTGCACTTGACGTAGCAAGTACAGCATTGGTTGGCGTCGGTCTAAAAGTAGCGACGATTCAGCATCATTTTGCAGTACAAAGTTTTGTCGAGCGACTAACACTTCTGTCTATTGCTCCGATTTATCACTACTTGCAATGATTTGGACGAATAATGACTCGTGAACTGTGAAAATTAGTTATGATGTTAATATTTTTATTTGGCGCAAAGTGATCGTGATCGCAACAAAATAAACTGATCCTCGAAAGTATGGAAGACATAGACATTTTCCGACATCGTGAGATCGATTCTGATATTACCAGTACCAAGAACATAAAGTTTGTGACTTTTCGTGATTCGATACAAATACAACACGAACCGGAAATAAAAGTGATCCACGTATATTATTAGAAATGCGATTAAACAGAGGAAAGATACATATACTTGTTAGACACTGCAGTGATGGAACTTTTCGCTGATTTTATATTAAATGAAAAAGAAATTTATCAAAGGTTTTATCATGAAAAATTAATGTGATATCACATTTCGTTTCTATAGCATAAAAGAATGATGGTAGTTTTTATAAAGAAATAACAAAATTTTATTATTAAATTTTTAATTATTTTTTTGTCATTGTATCTCTATAATTAATTATCTTTGTTAGCCTATTTTAGTCAACCGTTTTTATATACATATTACATTTATAACTTTGAAAATGACTCGAAGGAGATCGAAATGTTAGTTACGTTTTATTATTATATATAGACATATTTTTATCTTGTTTTTGCTTTTATTTATGTTATTTAATGTCAACTATATCACATGTACATTAAAATTTGTTTTATTTTGGCTCGTAGCTCTTCTTAGTATAATTTCTTTTATCAAAATTTTATTAGTTATATATTACAAAGAAAAAGAAAATACCATTATAACAGAAATGTATCTTATCTCGGCAATATAAAATTTCGCGCTTTTTAATGATTCGAAAACGCATGGCGGACATTAAAGTGGTTCACCAGAGCGTTATTAAGAAAACTTGCAGCCGGTCCATCGAGATGACATTTATTTATCGATATCCCACGGGAAACTTTGAAACAATTTCTAAACGAATTGCTCGTGGAAGTTTTGCGAATGCAACTTACCCCCATGATTTTCCACGGAGAAGTACGCCCAAGTGTAAAAAAGAAATGGATATACCGACGGAAATGAAAGAGCTCCGAACTATGTTTCCTCGGAGCAGGCAGGTGTGTGAAGTTGTGGATCGAGGATGTTGGTTACATAACCGACTCCGGTGACCCTTTCAGTCGCTCAAAAATAACTCTAATTTCTCGGTCTGGCAAAAAAGGAAACAGCGAATTTCATTTCGCACTGCTATTTTGCACTGCGGTTCTAGCTCGTGAAACGCTCGTGAAAAATTCGATAAGTGCAATTCTATCAGAGATCAACCTTAAAATGATGAACGTTTCTACAGCTACAGAATTTACAGTTTACGGATGTACTTTTCGATTTTCTACATCAAAATATCAAGTTTTACAATTATTCTTTTATTGTAACAAGTTTATATATAATATATATATATATAATAAATTTATATTGTGTAATATATCATTATATAATATATAAATATAATTATATAAAGATATTCATTATGTATATATAATAATTTTTAGATTCTGCTTCAAAAAATATAAATTAATAGGTCTAAAAAATTTTGGTGAGATAGACTGGGGATAGTTGTATCAATTTTTAGAAAGACATATGTTTCTTTATTTATAACATATATATTTATTTCTTTTAATGCACATGACGCAACAATTATTTTGATTGATAGTACTATTTGCAAAAAAGTGTAATTTTAAGCTATTTATGAATAAAATATCAAAATCCTAATTAAGTATATTTTGCTCCGATTTGGGACAAAATAAAACAGCTAGAGAAAGTTGTAACATGTTTTAAAAACAAACTGTTCTAAAACAGAAATTCACTGTTTTAAAAACAAATTATCTGTTATAAAACATAAATTCATTGCTTTAAAAACACAAATTCAATGCTTTAAAAATAAATTATCTGTTCTAAAATAGAAATTATCTTTTTATATTATTTTTATTTAAAAAAAAACAGTAAATTGTTATTAAAAAGCAGTGAATTTGTCTTTCGGAACACAAAACAAATAATTTGTATTTAAAGCAGTGCATAATATCTATTACAATAAGAAATACTTATATTCGCACGCGGCCATAGAGCATAACAACGTGACTTTAGCGCATGCTTGCATCACAATATTTCGTGGTTGTGACAGATTTCCTAATCTGAATAGTCGTCAACTTAAAATATTTCGGTTTACGAAGCAAAGCGATTTTTTTTCTTGTTCTTTATTTTTTACGCGAAAATGTATCGATTCAGTGTATTTTTATCAAAATTTGAGATAAACGGACTCTTCTTAACATTTACCATTAATTGTAATGATGTTACAATGTACCCTAGCGATACGGTACTTTTAACTCCAAACCGATGTTGTCAAAATTTACTATATATGAATATATTTGAAATTAAAAATATTAAAAAAAGGTATGCACCGAGCTTGAGAAAAACGTATTTTAGAATCAATAAATTGAAAATATGATAAAAAGCCTTTTATTTGAAAGTTTAAAGCAAAAAAGTGTAAAATCGTAAATTTACACTTATGTGGCTTGTCTGAGCACAGTACGTATATAACTTTTTTTACATACGGCGTACGCGCGATTGATGACATAAAACATAGGACTCGATATCAATTATTTTTATTATTCATGTGATCATCTTATCTCTTATATCATTTAAAAAATATACGCATTGTTACAATTTACTTCCATTCCAACTGTCCCCAGTCTCTTCTACCCATAGTCTGTTTAAAGCAACGTCTATAATAAAATTTTAAGACGTAAAACTTAACTTTCAAGTTTCAAATCGTAAAAAATTAACCAATTATAGTCGAATCCCGGTATAAAAAAATTTTCATGCATAAATATGTATAAATATGTATAAACATACATAAATATTCATAAATGTATAATCATCTATGAAATATGTTTATATGTGTTCATACATTCCTCTCTTTCTTTTGTAAAATTACTTTTTGTGTAATAAAAATAATAATAATAATGTGAAAACATTAAAAATAATTAAAAGGGTAATTTTCATATTGTTTGTTTTAGAAAAAAATCAAGTTCGAAGAAATTATAAAAAAATTATTTATGTATAATTATATCTAAAATTATGCATAATTGTGTATGTACAATTTTTTATACATTTTTCCAAGGTTATTTCTTTTTGAAACGAACAATGCGAAAATTATCTCTTTAATTATTTTTAATGTTTTTACATTAATATTACTATTTCTATTACACTAAAAAGTAATTTTACAAAAGAAAAAGAGATGTATGAATATATATGGACATATGATTATACATATTTATGAATATTTATGTAAGCTAACTCCGGTATGTACGTTGCATCTATCAAAAATTTAATTTATTAAGTATTATTTACTATGTTTATGGTAAATGAACTATATCAGTAAAAACTTATACTGTCTACTACTATGAAAAAAATATTAGAAACCCTTGTATTTTTACCGCATATCCCATAGGAGTGGGCTAACTCATGAAAAATTTACAAATAATGCATATAAATAAAATGTATAATGACACAATAACTTATAAAATGTGTTTATAAAGTTTCATTAAGGAATAAGAATGATAAATATGTATATGAAGTAATGAATAATAATTACAATCTCTTCTTATATATTACAATCTTTTCTTATATATTATATTACAAGTATTATGAGGTACATATTTCATATAATATGTTTATTGTATTTAATGCACTGAATTCAATCTGCGTACTTTATGTTTTGGGCATCCCGCTTGCTAAAAATACCGTATATCCCAAACAAAGATATACAAGACAACAAACTTAATAAAGAATACGAAAGCAAAGCATTTGTATTTTGCTACACAACATACTTTACTATTCCACTACACGTATACTATATCACGAAATAACTAAGTCTTTTACACGCCCTACAATAATCATTTTATGTAGATTATAATTTATGATGGCGTTACTTATTATAGTGACAAATATCGATTCAACTCACAATAATTTTATTAATATTAACAGTAAGAAGCTGAAATCATAACACAATACTAATGTAACATAAAGGCATGTAACAAAGAGTAGTTGCGGGAAAATTATCCTTTCTCCTTCTATTTTTTCTGACTTTTGTAGCGTAAATCCCAGCGCGGCGTATTTGCCGGAGTTACCCTATGTTTATACATATTTATACACATTCATGCATGAAACATTTTTTACCGAGATGAGAGGAAAGTCGTCGACTATGATTGATAAATAAATTTCATACAACTTAAGGCTTATTGTAAACGTCGCTTAAGTTTTATTCCAAATTACAAGTCAAACGAATATGTCAATTTTGGACCTGATATTTGTTAATGTTGAAGTAATGTTTTATTATTGGAGAAAGTTAATGAATTTATATAAAGAGCTAATGGAGTGGACTATTAAGACCCGCAAGCGGTTGTTGTCGATCAATAAAATAAAATAGCTAATGATATAGATAGAATGTTTAATCGAGGCATCCAGTTTAAAAAAGAAATAAGTGTAACTGTATGCTCAAATTGAGCAAAGATGCTTTATACTGTCCAATCGAAACTTTTATACGCACGCTTTTGCAGTAACTGAAGCACAAAACAAGAAATTCTATATACATTTTTATAACAAAATCAAATTGAAGTGTATTAATTAAAATTTTTACCTTATTATTACAGATTTATTCGTCCGGATAAGATTTAAAAAATGAGATATTTTGCGCGTAAATCTGGTTTTTAAAATTGCCTTTGAAGCAACTCCCTGCTTGCCTGAGTCACCTCGATCCGCTAGACTAAATGAATTGATTTTTTTTTTCATGCGTTCCACTTGAGATTCGTCACATTGCAAAGCATTATATGTTGAACATTTGAACAACGAGAAGCCTGTTTTTTACTCCTACTAGAATTCTCTTTTTCGCTTTCGGGATATCAACCCGGAAAAAAATGTTATGTATAAAATATGTCAATTTTTTTATATATTAGGTGCGCAACTAAGTTCTCGCTGTTATTTTGATGGAAATGCACCAAAATAACAGCGAGAACTTAGTTGCGCACCTAATAATTAAATATAATTTTATATAATTACACATGAAACATTTTTCCCCGGAAAGTGTATATACCTATCTCACTTTAAGTTCCAAAATTGCACACGATAGGTTCAGACACAGAAAATAGACTTAAGACCAAAATGATCGATTGAAGCGAGCATGTGTTCCATGAATGGAATACACCGGAGTGCACATGATTCAGATCTTCAGAAAATTCGAGATCTCTCCCTACTCTATATATGCATTCTGCTACCGATAGTCGTGTGAACTGGTACGACACGGACGTCTGCATTGGCGGCCTGCGACTTGCACTTGCACCAGCTAGTGATCGGTTACGCGTGTATTCGTGTTTGAAGAGAACGTGTCCG
Organism: Acromyrmex echinatior; assembly: GCF_024713525.1. Taxonomy (NCBI): domain Eukaryota; kingdom Metazoa; phylum Arthropoda; class Insecta; order Hymenoptera; family Formicidae; genus Acromyrmex; species Acromyrmex echinatior. The sequence goes on from NC_141864.1 coordinate 2,572,595, forward strand.
GCGATTGGCCACAAATGGCAGCGACATAGTGGGGTGAGAATGAGGCATGGTACTTGTCTCGAGTGACGTATAAAGATCCCGTCGCAATCGCCGACAACTATTTTCTGATATTGTCGATCGGCTCGACACGAAACGTGCGACTTGTATCGTGCTATCTGATATCGTTCACGTTAACGGATCCTCGGAAGTAAAAATCAGAATTGAGCAGTTTCGCAGAAAATCTTCTGCCCGTGCGACGATCTACTGATTTCCAAGGTGGTGCAATTTGTGACTTGAAAAATAAATCAGGATGCCGACGTGCGCCTGCCAGGACAGAACTCTGGACGAGTCGGAGGAGCACGTTTGCTCATTAAAACCACCTATGGAGCAGGACAAGGTCATGGAACCCAAAGAATACGTCAATCCGGTTAGGTAGGGACGCGTTTTTACAGACAATGAAAACTGGAAGGTTTTACCTTGCACTTGCCCGCCAAGAATCAGACCAACCCTGAGAACGAATCAAAAGAGTCTGATTATATTCATTAGAATTCCGATTATTTCAACTATACTGAAAGAACAGATTGGTTGCAGCAAATTAGATGGTAAAATATGGCATAATATTTTTAATTAACTGCTGCAACTAATTAAAAATACTAGGCCATATTCAGCTAATCTTTTCTTTCAGTGTAGAATTAGTGGATTTAATCAGAAAATTCTGATTTATTCATTTTCAGAATTCTAATTAATTCAACTTAGACATTTTTCTTATTGTTATACTGTTTATTGTTACTTAGAAATGTAATCACGAGCTTCCTTTACATGTAATTGAAGCTCGAGGTTATGAACGAAATTAAAAGTAATGAATTGATTTAACTGAAAATTAAGTTATAGTAATTATTTAATGAACGTATACATTAAATTTATGAAATTTTAATGATATGAATTTTAATACTTTTAAGAAAATTTTATGAAAAGTACATTAAATTTCATAAATTTTCATGAAAAATACATTAAATTTTATGTATATGTACACAAATATACTTTTTAGTTATAAATACATTAAATTTAATGTAATGTCATGAAATTAAGTTCAAATTGTGTAATTTAAAATTTAATGAAATTTAAGAACATTTCACAGCATGTTAGAAAAAATTTTATTTAAATTTTTATAGCGAACTGAAACGAGCAAAAAATAACCAAAAAATGATAAATATTTCGCTGAATAAAAATTTTAAATAAATACAATTTAAAATTAATAAATCAATTTATAATTAAGAATTGTATATACTATATAGTTTTATACATAGTACTTCGGTTTTAGTTTAGGATTGTATTTCAAGACCGAAAAATAATCGGCGTACAGTTTATATTCTGGAAATTGTAAAATTCATGCAAAAATATTATTAAACCGCATATTTTTCTTCTTCACTTATTTGTGTTTATACTAACTCAATTATACAGTGATATACAATGACTTACGAAACCGATCAAATATACACAATTATTTACGATTGATTTGAAGAAAACAATCGAGACGAAAACAGTCTTTTAAAAAACAATTTATAACAATTATTTCATCAGTTTCGTAAGTCACTGTATATAAATTATTTTTTCAACTTAATGGATTAATTCTTTTTTGCACAATGTAATTCAATTATGGATTGTTTAAAATTAATTTTATATATGTGAATTTATGTTTGATGATTGACAAAAGAGCGAGTTTTTATGTAAGAATTAATTTTAAAAATTAAATATTAAAAGTTATAATATTGTTTTACACAAAGTGTTATTATCGAAAGATCGAAATTAAAAATTACAATACAATTGTAAATATGAATTGCTGACGTGTTTGTGATTTGTCATTTTATTTTATCGAGTAAATTAAATTTAGGTAAACGAAAATGTTTATTGATATATCGTAGTGTAATGTCATTTTCAACTTGTCAAAATATAAAATCTATAAAAACTAATATACAACAAATACACAAATAGATTGATGTTTGAAAGGCTGCTTTTTCCATTTCATTCCATTAAATCCATATTACGGATTTAGATCATTGTGTTTGTTGTGCATAAAGTTCGCAGACGGGAATACTGGGAGATCAAGTAGTACCGCAGTTAGACGAAATATTTTCTTTTTACAGGAAACTAGCAGCTAGGTCTCAACAGACTTGACTGACCACAAAAATCGATTTTTCTCACAGGATTGGTCGTGAATACTGTCAAAAGACTCGTGATTTGCAGGAAAAATACACCCTCATTTTTTGCTTGCTGAGTTCAATTTCAGTCATAACTCTATATTTCGTTTCAGAAAAAAATAGACTATAAATGTCAAGCAAACGATAAATTTTGTATTTTATATTTTAAATTTTATATTTTGAAAGTAATATAAAATAAATTGGAAATTGTACTATAGAACAAGTCTCTCTTCCAGTTCTGCTGTAGATTATTATTATCGCGAATATGAATTTTTTTACATGAGAAAATTAGGTATTTGCGCTTTTGAATTTCAACGAATCGACATGCATTAATTTGCTACGTTGGCGTTGATAATAAAGGCTTACATGCACAAACGTTAGTTCAATATGTTTCTCTCTCTTTTACATATATTAATTGTTGAAAGTGGAATAATTTCTCTTGTACGTTTATATGCCATATTAATTCTATTATAGAATATTCCAATATTAATACGTAATAGCTCGTAATGTCGACCTTGACATTTTACGTTATTATAATTATAAATAAATTGTTGCATAATTAATTTATTAGTATTATGTATGTAAGTAATACACTATAGTGTTAGTAAAATTATTATTCTGATAGCAATAATTTATTTAAATTACGCTAACCGAAAAACACACCAAGTCAAGAGAAAGTCAAAATGACTTTATTTTGATTTTATTTTGACGTCATGAAAGTCAAAGTGATAATTTTTTTTTGTTAAAATTTGATTGTTTATTGACGTTAAAAATCAAAATTAAGTCATTTTGCTTTTTTGGTGATTTTTATATGTTTCTTGAATATTAATTTACTTATTCAATAGGAAAAAAGCAGAAATATACAGAGTGCTCCAAAATTTACAAATCAAAATATCACAGCAAGAAAGTTTCCAAAATAAAGTATAAACATATTTGCTAATTGTTATCCGAACAGTAATTTTTAAAAGTCAAACTAAGTTATTCTAGACTAATTATGATTAAACGACTAATTCTAGGCATCCAATTTTAAACTGCTAATTTTTTACTAATTACGGTAATTTTAAATCACGATTAAACGATCATTTGTTTGTAAGCCGCACATGGATAATGCATGTTAACCAAACACTGTTAACGTGCGGTGATTTACAATTAATGGCCGTTTAACCGTAATCTGTGATTATAATTACATAGTTTTTAACCTTTATTCAAAAAATTATAAAAATTATAAAATTGAAACGACAAATGGCAAATACTTTTATATAAATTATATTTTTTAACATTTTTTTGCTATATTTTAATTTACAAACTTCGGGACACTCCGATGTATAATCATATTTATTAATTGCCTTAATGTACTATAAGATGTATTTTTTTTCATATTTATCATAGAATACACTACATAATAGAAAAACTCGATTATACTTTTCTTTAGCATGAGCGAAATGAGAAATTATTGCGAGATACGCGAAGAAGAGGTACTAGAACGACAATACTATTCTGACGAAGATGCATGGTTGTGTCTTGCGATGGTAACGGAAATATGGCGAGCGCAACTCCGTGGCATAGACAACAGACTGTATATCTTTACATTCCCTATATTATTCGCGTGTAAGCATAGTTTCTGTCGAGCTTGCGTGAAGAGAATAATGAAAAGCCCGTCGCAAAGTCATACAAAAGACAGATAACGCCAAATGAGAAACCTTGGATAGTTTTCTTCGAGCAAAGATATTTCATGGGTGACAGAAAAAAATAAGATTTTTTTTTAAAGATTAAAATATAAAAATTAATGATGATAAGCAACAATTAGTTGAAGTTATACTCAATAAATAATTGATTGGAGATTTGAGACTTAGGAGTTTCTTTTCTTTGATTTTTATCAGTGAGGAATAAAAGAAATAAAATATTCGAAGAAATCTCTTTATCTGTTAATAGGATGGCGAATCAGTTACAGCTGCGAATAAAAAGATGCAGCTAGGTAGATATCAATTTATATAATTAGTTTTCTTCTCCGATTTTTATATATACATAATAACGGATAAAAGGGAAGATCATTTGGAGAAACATGTGATTTGTAATCAGATATTCCCGGGCAAAACTGTTTTCAAAGATTAATTCAAAGATTAAAATCAAGTTGATAAAGATAAGCAATAGACGGTTGAAGCTATGGTTAGTGACAAAAAAATTATAATAGATTTAGGAGCTTGTCTGAATCTTTCTTCTTCGATTTTTATTCGATAACGAAGGAAATAGAAGAAATAAAGAATTCATTGCGATTAAAAGATAAAAAAACACGTGAGTGATCCTATTAGATTATACATTTCTCTCTTCTGATTTTTATCTAATAACGAATAGAGGAGACGATTTTTTATTCGGATTATGTACGTTCGAAGATACAAAAGATAATGTTTATTCGTCATTATAACTTTCTAATCAACGACATTAGATCAAGAATAAACCTTACATTTTTAATTCTACTTCAATCCAATCAAATTGAATTCTATAATTTAAATTGGAAAGAAAGTGTTGCTGCATCTGCAATATCTATTAAAAGTTTAATCAGTTTTGAAAGTCTTTTATTTTCTTTATTAAGTAACTCGATCTCAACATCAAAACTTATTTCCCAGATAATTTCAGGTAAACTTTACTTTATCAGAAACGTAATCCGAGATGTGATTAGTTAAGTGTCATATCGTTGAGAATCAACAAAAGACCTTTCTTAAATTTCCATGGAGACATGAATTAATATTTAATTATTTCATATCCATCAATCTATATTTGAAGGAGTGCAAGTAATAGCCTCTGAATAACATACATACATAGTGAGACATTTAGATGGAAATTGGTGAACATCTTCACACTAGTTATGCATGCAAAATTTCTCAGGAGGACAACGTGGACAGTGTTACAAGTTGTACACACGATGTGAGGAATATACTGATGAGAAGATCAAACACTGTAATATATCTTTTCCTATGATAATATATTTCTCATCAAATATTGAACGTATCTCTCATAAATTTTTTTCCGGAAGCCTTTCTTTGTTCATCATAAGTGACGAAAAAAGTTTGAACATTCTCATTTAAATGAACCACATGCAACAAAAGTAGATATATAATAAAAATCAAACTAAAAAATAATTAAAGACCAAATAAGAAAGAAGAACTAATAAGAACAACACGGATGTTAATACGTAATAATCACAAAATATTAATTTATATAAACGCATAATATTAATTTATATAAATTATACAAAAACATACTTGGTAATTTAGTTGACTTTCATTAGCCTTTCGTTCCTATTTTAGATTCATTCTTTTACTTTTATTATTATACTATACAGCCTTTTATTATATTATACAGCCTTTTACTTTTATTATTGTTAAAGGATAATGACTAAAACTGTATTGTAAATTGTATAAGCATTTACAATTTCTTCGAACACAGATATAAGTAACAGATGTCAAAGTATAACAAATGTGACTCGTGAATATTGTCCATTAGATTAGCGATCATCATAGCTAAACGGATTAATAAACGCTTGTGATTTCACGTTCATAAATCGAAGCTATCAATAACAAGTCAGAAATTAAAGAAGAGTACTGTATACATTTACATTGTCGAGCGATATCATACACCCAGAAACAATAGGCGAACCTGAACTATCGGTGGATATTTTCTTTCATAGAAAACTTCTTCCAGGTAGTCTGGAAAAAACAAACAATCCAGCGAGCCATAAGACGAGCAAACAGCACTTTGCTGTTCTGCTCAGTTCCAACTTGACCCATTTCTGTATTTGAAATATAATATCTTTATAGATATTGTTTCTGACAATCCATATTTCATAACCTTTATATTTTTACTCCTAAATCTACATGTCAAAGTATAAATTGAATCATTTCATCGAATCATTTTCCACAAATATTGAACTTTTTTTACACGTCGCAGAGGATTTCTTTCCTATAATCACGTTGTATATTTCGACTGCCGAGGCGTCAGAAACGAAATACATTTGTTCGGCCATCAAACGGAGATGACTTAATTACGATGCACGAATCCGTCGACAATTAGAACCGATTAGGCTTACGAGTACATTAACGAAGTCAATTTTCGTTGATGCGATTGCCCGTCCTATCGTTTGCCATAGAATCAATTTCATGACGTCGTGATGTCAAAGGCCATCAATTTAATCGAAGCTCGCTTGTGCCTCGCGATCTAAAGATAATCCAGAGATTATGCAAACGCTGAGATTTACTATATAAAGGCATTTATCATCTTCAATGATTTAATCGTTATCTTTAATAGTATTACAAAGAAAAACAGTAAAGAACCGTAATGTATTATACAAAAAAAATTGCCGATTTTTAATTAATTTAAAATGTTATACATTTAAATGTTAATATTCTTGCTTAAATATACACTAAATATCAGAAGTAAGATAATATATAATTGAAATATTATTTAACATTATAGTCAATAATTCTGAATACTAATTATCTTATGTAAATTCGGGTAATTGTATATTTCATAAACAAGGGGAATTGATCATATTTCATGTAGCATGTATATTGCGAAAACGTTAATCAAATATTTTGCTATGATTGCAGTATTATGATACATGTTATCTATTTCGTGGTGAAGTTATTCAATTATTGTATTAAATACTTTATTGCATTCATGATCATGCAAAAGGTTTTTAATAGATATTTAAGATATTCTATCATAAAATAAAAAGTCAAACCGGTTTTCTTTTATAGGTACAGCGATGGCTCCGTACGATTACGAAACCCCAATATCGAACTCATGGATCAGGATATATTGTACCATCTCGCACTTGGCAGCGGTTCCCATGATCTGGTTGAGATGTTTGGTGACGTCAAGGTAAATCAAAGAAATTCCTATTATATTCGTACAAAGATCTGAAGTACATTTATGCAAAGAATCTTCGTTGAAATAGTTGGACAAATTTTGTTGACGTATTTCTTAAGCAATTTTACGTCAACTTCTATTTAGCAAAAATTTAGTTGAATACCATTACATTTTGCATTTTTTTTTTATTTTCGATGCTCAGTGATATTTAATATATCTTGTAATTAAGCCGGGATATGAATGATCTATTAAAGTAAGATCTCTTAAAAATTTCTAAATGCATATGATTTATTTCTATTAAAAGTCTAAAATTTAATATACAATAACTTTTATTTTTAATCACTTTTAATTTAATCTCAATTATATTTCCTGCAAATACAAAGTTACATGTAACGTATCTGTAGTAATTTCCTATCATTTCACAATATAATTTTAATTTAATGTAACATATATTTAATTTAATATAAATAACTATATTATATTGTAGAATTACTTATATTGTAGAGTTGAAAATTACAATTAACAGGAGTTTGATGGAGTGATATTTTATAAATAAAATGGATATAACCATTATGCGTTTCAATAAAAAAATCACTTTTTTTTCTCCGAAATGTACATACTTCAAAGACTTTTAGTTTATTTTATTTCAATTTACTAAAAATCATATTACGCAAATTCTGTCAATCTGGCATCGTGTTCAGAGAGAAAAATATCTTCGGGATATAGAAAAGAAGGTATTATGGCCAGTACATATATTAAGGCCTCTCTTAATATCTTCGCTATTATATAGCGAATCCTAATGATTACTTATGGAATTATTTGTTCAGCAGCTCGCCATTACATCATAACGCTAATATATTAATACTTAATAGTCAGGCACTTATTATAACGCATTTTTACTTTCAAATATTTCGAAACGTTTCTGAGGTACATTTTAGCATTTAATTACACTTACTTCCTTATTTTTCTTGAAGTTGAACGTATTATCCATGAATATATGTATGAATTTTTGAATATGTTATTTAACATTTTATTTGACTGTATATTTAGAGTTATGCAAAATTAAACAATAGCATGACATTTTGCTAATGTGACCCTCTATGGATATTGATTCTCTTTTTTGCGGCTTTTTCATATCAAAATAATTATTTAATAATCGATTGTAGCTCTACTGTTAATCTATAATTTATATTACGTGTACTATTTTTAGTACTGAGATTTTTAATTTTGAGCAGCTTATATGCAGAAGTTATGTGAATATATAATATATACATTCATTTGCATACATTTAAAAATGTTTTACTTTTTTGTTAATTTTGTAACCAAATACTGTTTTGTAAACAAAACTAATATTTTAAGATTTTTACGGAAGGCCACACTATCACTCATTTTTTTCTTTGAGTCATTATGCAATGTCGCCACATTTTTATTAATAATATCCTAAATAATAAATATTTAGTAACTTTGAGTTTAGAATCGATTCAACAAAATTTTAACGAATGTAATTGTCGAGTTTTAAACTTAAATATTGATTATTAACAAAGTATTGTGTATGTGTGTGTGTGTGTGTGTGTGTGTGTATGTGTGTGTGTTTTGTGTGTGTAAAATGTAACTGGGGTCACAATATCATCTTCTCCTCTACTATACAGCACTTTAAAGAGTATTTGATGTTATTTCATGTTATCACGATAAGTCAGCTGATAAAATAATAGTCGATTGATAGACTAATAGACACGTGCGCAATCTTGAACAACAAAAAAACGATGCGCGCGTGTGCATTAGTTACACTTACTTTATTAGTTAACACTCATATTGCAAAACGTATTACGATAAAGATATGTGAGCAAGTATGTTATTATTAAAAATTAATTAATTAATTAATTAAATTTTATAAATGCACAACTCTATTAAATGAAACATTTATATTATACTTTCATGTTGGATATTGTGAAACTCGAATGACATAATTATCAGAATTATTACGTCGTTATCATAGTTTCACTATTTTTTTTTTCGTATTGTATTTTAATCAGCGGCGTTATTTCTTCCTTTTTCTCATTATCTTACATCAACGACATAATAAATGATAAATATTAAATACAACTTTTTAAAATCAAATACAAATTACGCAATGATTATACATAGAGAAAAAAGAAAATATTTGATATTTGTGATTATAATTGCATTAAAAAATTATGGAAGAGATCCATTATATATTACGGTTATTACACTGCTATAATAATAATTAATAATAATTAATAATAATAATAACCTTATATGTATAATTCTCTCAAATATGGAAAAATTGTACTATAAATGATAATCTGAATTGTTAATAGGTATAGTAAAATATTAATATACAAATAATAAATAAAAATAATCACTTTTTACGTAATGAATGCAATCGTCATTATTAGTGAAGGTTATATTCTATATTTTTATTATAACTATTTTCTTAACTACATATTATAGCTATTTTCTTAATATTCGCTAATTATTTATGGTAATAATAACTATAAAAGAGATATGATAAGGAAAAACTTAATGCATGTCGTAGTTGTGAAATCATATTTCAATGTTGAAACAGCTATAATGTGCATGGTTAAAATAATCATAAATTTATAGTTGACTCAGAAAATGACTATAAATTACAGTACTTAAATTATAGTACTTGCAATCATTTTTTTCTCTCAGTACAAATAATAATTATCGTAAGAGATATTGCGATATCTATATAGTATATGTATTTTTTATATCTCTTGTAATTATTAGAAAGATAATCCATAAATAAAAAATATAAAAATTTGGATAAAGAGAAAAGTAGAAATTTTTTAGGGTTTCGCTCGGGGATCGTTTTATATCTATGCCTTCTTATGTATTTTTCATAGAAAAATCGAAAATAATCATTATAAATAAAGTCAGATTTAAAGAGAAATTGGTAGATCGAAATAAAATGAATAAAATCCTTATTCGCATGGATCGTTATAAAGTTACTGTTAGTTATGTTTCAATAATTTATTTATAAAATTAATTCTAAATTGGATCAAATATTGTGAATAATATTGTATCATAAAACGTTAATTGGATTATATTTTTCATTATATCATTTATCATCTTATATTCCGTTGCGCATGAAGTGGAGTGAGGGAAACGGTATCGAGATGCGTGCGTGTGTGTGTGTGAGACAAATGTTATAATGAAAAATATAATCTAATTAACGTTTTATGGTGCAATATTATTTATATTTGATCCAATTTAGAATTAATTTTATAAATAAATTATTGAAATGTAATTGATTTTATAACGATGCGAACAAGGATTTTATTAATTTTATTTCGATCTAATTTTTGTTTAAGTCTGGTATTATGATAATGATTATTTTCGGTTTCTACGAAGAAAAATATATAAGAAAACATAAAAATAAAACGATCTCCGAGCAATAGCAAAATCTCTTTTTGAAAATTTCTACCTTTCTTTCTCTATCTCTAATTTGTAGGAGAGACTGGGGCTAGTTGTCGTATGACAGAAAATTCTCTTTTCTTAACTGTAAAGTGCTGATATAATATTAATTTGTTGTGTAAAATGATTTACACTACAAGCATTGTATTATTTATCTAGTGAGAGTCGAATTGATGTCGATTCCATTATCATTTCTTACTGGGTTATAACGATTTTTAAGAAAATGAAGTTGGTGAGTAAATTTTTCTTACCACCTATCTTGTTGTCTAACATATCTTTAGCATTATTAATCACGATATTCATAAAAAATGACATGTCTTAGAAGATCTTTGCTACAATTAATTAATTATTATTCTGACAAAGTTTGTGAGTACAATCTCTTTTATTAAAAATCTCTTTTATTAAAATAGTTATGTGGGATAGATTGACGAAAATGAGACGAAGTTAGATAACAATTAATTTTAATATCTTTAGAGAACACATTTTTAGAGAATATACTTACAAATATATTATATTTCATATGTTTTTTAATTTTGTATATAGAAAGTACTACAAAAAACAAATTATGTATTTTATATGATTAAAGTAACTATTTTATTTATATTATTATTTTTTTTTTCAAAATATAGAACTGACATTAAAATAAAAATTGTATTTTTTATATAATTTTTATTAATATTATTTAATATTTATATAATTTTTATATAATTTTTATGTATTTTTTATATTTTATATATATATATATATTATATATTTTTTATATATTGTAACAAATATGCTACTGCCAATCCTAGAACATGTGACCCAAAACACCGGATTGATTGTCACATTTTCGCAGCTTCATTTAAAATTAAATAACTTATTTTTACGATATGATGAATTCACGAATTAATATTCTGTTTAATATATCTATAAGATATTATAATGTTTATAATATTTCAAAAAAATCACTAATCAAAAACTGTGATAACTGATCCCAGGCGACTCTCCTACTTTTCGAAAATCCCTTTCAGTTATAAAAATTATGTCTTTCACGGGTTTTTTCCGTGTTCTACAATATCAGGCTGCTCTTCGCTCTGATGAAGTGGACTGCAAGGTTCACGAAACGTTGGCATTCCAAGAATGAATCTGGACGCGGAGAAAACCCGCGAAACACATAATCTTTATATAGAAAGCACCTGTGGAAGCCTCAAGAATGTTATACCTTTCAGTTATACCGTTGGAAAATTTGAGTTAAATTTAACACATTTCTTGTGTCCCAAACGGTTCACTCAAATTTATTTTATGTACCACTTATGTGTTAATTTAATAAAAGATGAATATGTTAGAAGGTAACACAAATAATTATTTTTAAAGAATAAAAATACAAAAAAATTAATATTGACATAGTTTATATGACACGGCATGTTTTTTTCAGTAAAATTAACATTTATAATATCTATTTATTAAATCTGTTAAATTAACACATATTTTATTCATTTATCTTAAAATTTTTGTTTTAAAACACATTATGTTATTTATTCATTTTATTCATAAATTGTTATTATTTTGACACTAAAAGATACTAAATATCAATTTAAGCCCAACTATTTAAATAACATAATCACATTAAATTAGTATTTAAATATGTTAAAAATTCAACACAAAATTTTAACGAAGACTTGAATGGATCATTTTTAATACAAATACGAAACATTTTTTTTACCGTGTACGCGTAATTTTGTCTTTTGATTATTAAAATAACTCTAATTTGTCTTCTTTTCAACATGTACATTTAAACTTATCACGTATAAACAGCAAAATGGTATGACGTAAGATGTTATATCACTTATTAATATTGAACTTTTGGCTTCCTGCGAGGTCCAAGAGGCAATTGCACATAATGTTCCGACGGATATTTATTACATTTGTCAATAATCGATTAATCAACACATCCTTGCTTCCTGCACCTGACGTACGATCTGGATTAGAAATGGAAAGACGCACCACTCGTGACCGCGCAAAGCTATCGATGTCACGCGATACGCTCGTGATGTCAGCCAACATCAATAAATCGCAGAATATACTTCAATGACGTGCGATTACACCATCGACTACCGCTCGTTTATTTTTACTATCGTAACCGATGATCTTTGACATTTAAGATGAATCAGGACGTTTGAAGATTCGGGTCACATCACTTTAACGACGACTTTAACTCGCCTTGCTGTCTCTCTCTTTGTTGATTGTATTATTTCTCTATTTGAATCACTTATTATTCTGACTATTATTTGAAAGATTATTATTTTAACAATTGACCTATTTTCTCTTCTTTTCGTGCCAAATCACTTGATGTAATTGCGCACTTCTCTCGTTACAGTTCGTCTGCATGGGCGGAACACCGAAAAGGATGGAACATTTCGCTAACTACATCATGCAAGAGATAGGTCACAAGCTGCCAGCTGGAACGACCCTCCTCGATATTACCAAAAATTCCTATCGCTATTCAATGTACAAAGTCGGCCCGGTTCTCTCTATCAGCGTAAGTCTTTCATGAGTACCTTCGAACGTTTCTTCAACGTGGAACATTTTTTTCCTTCAACGATAATTTTATTTGTCGTTAATTATCGAGAAAACGACGAAATCAAGTATGACGACGGCCAAGTGGTTCTTTAAAGCACCTCATACTATGTTACTGCGATTGGAATGTGAAGTAGATTATATATTGAAAACTCTGCAGCCATGTTTCGAGCAAATTTACTTTTAACATAATTAAGTCGTAGGTATCCGTTTAACAGTGTTAATGAAACGAGCGCGTTTACGATACACTTGAAAGTTGTTATCCTTTCAAGTCGTAACTAATTTCGCATAATTCGAATACATCGATCATTTTTTTTTGTATTAAGATGGAATATTTAATATTATAATATTAAATAATTTGTATAATTGCATAAACATCAATATTTAAAAAATAATATCAATTTCAAAATTAATTAATGATAGGAGCTTGATAGCTTTTAAAGATTTTGAGAATAATAAAATTATGCAGTATATTACATTATTAAATTTCATTTCTTAATAGAATATTAAAAAATTAAAAGTATATATTAAAGACTGATTTTAAATAAGTAATATCTTTACATCTTTAAAAAAAGCAATGTCAATAATTCGAAGAAGAAAGCAAATTCTTGCAGAGTGCGATAATAAATGATGCTATTAATAAGAGAGCACAATGTTTCTTCAAAAAGAAAATGTTGCAATGTTCTAATCTCTAGGTTGAATGTGGCGCCGACGTAATGAAATAGACAATTCATTCCTAGCAGGCAAATAAATCCACTAACATTCCACACTAATCACGGTACCTGCTTTACTCCGCTGTACTCTACTTACGTTGTTTACACGCCTGGACGATTAAACCGTTTTTTATCGCATCGCGCGAATTACATACCGAGCAAGCTGAGCGGAACGCAATTATGTTATTTGGTTGTTGAAAGAAATTATTATTTATTGAAATCTTGGCGGAATATCTCGGGGTCTTTACAAGCGAACGAATCTGATGTCACAGTATAAGTTTTGTTGTACAAGACATATGTCGAAATAATAATCGGTTTCGTTTTCTTTGTTGTATTTATAATAAATATCCTGTCAAGTTTTATGAAAAAGAAAACTTAACAAAAGGAATCACGACTATTTATAAATAAAATATTTATATCTGTTTAGCATGGAATGGGTATACCTTCAGTAAGCATTCTGCTCCATGAAGTTATCAAGCTGATGTACCATGCAAAAGTAAAGGACCCAATTTTCATCAGGATTGGTACTTGCGGTGGTATCGGCCATGAAGGTGGTACGGTAATCATCTCGGAAGAAGCTCTTGATGAAATGATGAAACCTTATATGGAATTGGTTAGTGGTTTTTTAAAATCTATATATATAATAAAAAAGAGCGGAAAAAAATTCGATAAGTTTAAAGCTTGTTATATTATTGTGTTTTTATTTTTTCAATTAACTAATTAAATTTTGTCTGTAGACTATGATTTATGATTATGATTTACGATTACAATATAAAAGAATTGGGAGAATTAACAGAACTAGAAATATTAAAGTCTAAAGTTCATAGTTTTTTATAAAAATTATTCAAGGAGGGTACAACATTTTTCGTGATCATTCGCAGATCTTTTTATTTCTACATTTTCTTATGTATTTTTCTTCATGATTATCAAAAATTATTATAATAGTGACAATTATAATAAATAACACACAAGGGAAAATTTGTACATTGAAATAAAGTTAATAAAATTTTTATTAACATCATTACAAAAAATATATGTATTTTTCAATCACTTAAAAGCTAGTTCAGAGTTGCCTCAACATGTACACTGGACTTGCAAATACCAATTAAGGAAATATCGGAGCAAATATCAATTAGAGTTAAATAGTAAAAATTAATTGTCGATAGTTTTAGTATTAAATGATAGTGCGTTGCAGATGGTACTCGGAAAATTGGTGCGCCGACCAGCCAAACTTGATCGACAGCTAGCTCGCGATCTAAAGGGCTTGGCCCATCGCGATGATCCTTACGATACCGTGATCGGCAAAACTATGTGCTCAAACGACTTCTATGAGGGCCAAGGCCGCCTGGACGGCGCATTCTGTGAATTCACCGAGGCCGACAAAATGGAATACCTCATGAAGTTACAGAAGGCTGGCGTGGTGAACATCGAGATGGAAAGCCTCTGCTTCGCCGCTCTAACACATCACGCCGGCATCCAGTCCGCCGTCGTTTGCGTGACGCTGTTGGATCGACTCAAAGGCGACCAGGTATTATATGTGTAATTTATGTATTTTCGACACTAATTTTCTACGCTCACGAAGAATCCTATATATATATATATATGCCTTGAACGAATTTTCGCGAGTTAATTTGCATTCTCATTTATATGCACTTTGCTGTGACAATTTCACGACGAAGTAAATGCATATTGTTTGTCGAACACAAAATTATGAACAAAATATAGTAGTTACAATTATAACAAACGTGGTTTATAAATCAAAACTTACGAAAAGAAGAACGTAAAACCACAGCACGAGATATGGTTTGTGATATTTAATAAATCATTACATTGACGGACAAATAATAATACACAATGTCACGACGAATTTCCATCTGCGTGAGGAAAGTGCTTAAGATCCATCATTTTGTCTGTAAAACAGAATCTGGAAATTCTTGTTTTACATAATTATATGATAATTGGCGCTGCAACCACGTTTTATGATGCAAGATGAAAGAATACGTTTATATTTATATTTTTGACTGAATGACTGAATTTAATGTCAGATTTATGTAAATTCTGCGTTCTACTGATATTTCTTATTTTATTGAAGATAGCCAGATTGTGGCCGAAAAGCCTAAAAATTTTTTTATTAATGTAATAATTTATTAAATATCAGAAACAATATCTTGTGGTTTTATGATCTTCTTTTCGTAAGTTATAGTAGTTACATTACTTGCTTGCTAATTTATTCAGACCGTTATCTATAATTCAATATGCGAACAGTCAACGTTATTGAATGCTTAATTTTTTGAATTAATCGAATTCGAGAACCACTTCTAAATTATCTTCATAATTTGTAAAGGTTCTGGCGCCCAAAGAAGTGTTAGAAGAATGGCAGATGCGACCACAGAAGCTGATCGCACGCTATATCACCACGTACCTTCAGCGCAAAGGTCGCCTCTCCCTCGAAGGCTCACATGGTTCCATGTACGTAAAGAGTCCGCGCCGATTCAAACTGGTACAGCAGGAATCTGAGAATTACGATTAAACGATTCTCAAACAAATCTAAATATGCAGCCCCGAAGATCTCCTAAGATGCAATCGGACACGTCGCCGTCTGCTCGACTATCGAATGTACTTATGCCGCTCAAGCTGCTGTATCCATTTATTTGCTCGCAAAAAGTTAATTTATTCGCGAAGGAAGTGGCGTGATGACAAAGTATTGAAGTACAGAAGAGACGAAGGATTTGAGCATAGGAATGGATTTGAACAATTTACATGTCATGCATCACAATACGATATTTTAGGCGTCTCTTGACAAACGCAATTATTGTAAACGTTTTATTTCCGTGCATAATATTCAAATTGTTCAAATCTGCTTCTTCGTTAATTAAATCTTCCCTTAGATAGATTCCCACTTGAAATATTTAAGAATAAAAATTTTGTGGATGAGAATACTTCCGAGAACGGTTGACTTGTAACAGTTAAATTACGCAGTCTTGTCTTGCATTTTAGAACTGCGTTTCGTTATTCACTGCGAATATTGAAAATCTATAATTCATGTTGCACATGTACCATAGATTTTCAATAATCAGTGAGTAATAAAACGCAGCTTTACTCTGCGTATGTCAATTTTGTTAAATATTCAATTGGACTTCAAATTAGATTTATTTTATCAACGAGATCCCCGTATCCTGCGTTCTGTAGATTATTAATAATAATCGTAATTAAGAGTCATACAGTTCCTCGCATTGCGAGAAAGCACGCCGCCGTTGCGCACACCACGAAAACGCGTTAATTCCTGAGACCTCCAAAAATTGATCAATACCGGAACGACCGTCAAAGTTGTACTGCTCGTTTCGTGCGGTAATCCAAGTACAAAATGTGCAGAAACTTACTACGAACTGCGCTCGAAAACAATGCACATTTTTCACGACCACATATCTTTCGAGGCCGGATTGCATCAGTCTTGATCAACGTGATCTTTGATCGTAACTAAAAATTGTCTTTCGATCTATAACATAACATACAATTGAATCGTTAACTTAAAGTCTTGTTGTTTAAAACATCAATAAAAAGTACATCCAAAATGTACAGAATTATAATCGCTGTTATACAATAAGGAAATTATTTGAAGGGCGTTTAGTCAAAATGATGCAATCGGTATCGCGTAGTTCTATAGATTTAATTTTAGGATTCGCTGACAAGAACGCTGCAACATGCGTTTACGCATTCGCCGATAATGCACGACGTTTGGACGATTTTTTTCTTTTACTCGTTAAACGACGATGATTCTCTCGTAAATCTTGAGAGATTTATATTGAGAAATTAGACGAAATCCGCTAACGGACCTATTTCGCGATTTTATTACGGCTTGCGTGTTGCGTCGAGAGAACTTGTAAATTTAGCTACGCGCGTCCGCCGGCGTGTAACGTACGCACCCGGTGACGTGGAATCTATGTATTAGCACTTTTAGCAGTTGGGTAGGAAAGCACATTCCATATATAAAAGAATTATACATATAAATATAGTGAAACAACTAGCGCGTTTTCGTTTGACTGTTACTCGTAACGTGGGCAAAGACTATGTACACATGCACGCAATATAGATGTCGGGAACACATTCGCAAAAATATCTTAAACTGCATGGAGATTGGATTAGGAATTACAATAAAAGTAACGTTTCAACACATTGTCTAACAAATTATATTTTCCTCGTATGCGTTCCGGAATATTGAAACTCAGGTGCCTAAGAAAGAAAAAAAAATGGTTAATAAATAATATCTCTTTGCAATCTTAATCCTTTCTCGGTTTCCTGCTGTTATCAATATAAGTTATAATAGAGCTAAAATGAGAATGACCGATTTGTCACAAATAATATAACTGCAATAACATACGTACTTATATATTTGATACTTTTCTATACGTATTGGTCAGTAAATGCAACATTCGTGATGTTTTAAATGTTGAATATTACAATTTTGTTTAAAAATGTTAATAAAA
Organism: Acromyrmex echinatior; assembly: GCF_024713525.1. NCBI lineage: Eukaryota > Metazoa > Arthropoda > Insecta > Hymenoptera > Formicidae > Acromyrmex > Acromyrmex echinatior. The sequence continues at coordinate 2,590,853 of NC_141864.1, forward strand.
CAAGGAAGATTTTCAAATTTTTTTTATTACATCAAGAAAAAGAAGTTACGCGAGCTTGATAGCCATTAATTATTTGTGATATTCCCAAAACAGTATTTCCAAAACACAAATTTCTGAGGCATAAAATTATAACGTTCGTTAACCCGTTTTCGTATACACTAAAAAAAAATACTAAATTTGTTAATATTTGTTTGACTAATCATAAGTAAATATTTACTAATAAATGTAAATATATAGTTATTTGTTACAAAAATTATTAATTTAATTTAACTATTAATTTTTTTTGAGTAAATATATTTTCTGTAAGTAAATGTTTACTTAGTACCTACTATTTAAAGAAATATTAAGATTTAATAATTTTTTCAGTGTAAATATTTAAAATTCATGTGTGGTTATGCATAATTAAATTAGAATGAAAGATAAAGGCGAAATAAACATTATAAATACAAGGAAATGTAATTATTGCAAAGAAATTATTAATTATAAACTACGAAATATGATCTCTATAACAAGGCAATGTGCGACGATAATTTTAATGACAGCGATACTTCGTCCATGATTGGACAAGATACTATTAAAATGTATTTTAGGTTCAAGATAGAAATTTCTAATTATCCCGTAACATTTTATACTTTACAACGAAGTGTAAGATATTATTAAAAACATGAAGATTCAAGTACAGAATATAAAATACAAAGCAATATTTTGCAATTCCTTATGATTTCGTGTCAATCATAACGCGAGACTGCGTATTAACGAAAAAAATACTGCCTAGTCCTGAACGCCCACGTTACGTCCTATTCGTTATTATGATTAATATTCCATTACCTAGTAGATAGTGAATAGTTGTACGATACATCTTTATTATAATGATATTAAGATGGTTGTTAGCCGGTACAATTTGCCTTCGTCGTTCACATTCATTGCGGCGCGAGGAGTTGCGAATACATAATACCAATCGTACTAATAGTGAATAATTATGAATATATATAGTGTGGAATTTTCCTATTTTATATTTTCTTAAATTTCGGTATGTTGATGCCAAACGAACAAATTTGGCAATATTTTCATAGTTTTTACTTACTTACCGTTTTTTTTCTTTGACTTACCTGCAACATGTGCTCTGAGATTTACTTTCGATTATTTTTATGTGTTCAAAATAAAATTTATAAAATATTCCGAGAAAGTTGTGCACGAATAGCAGGGTACTCATTTTTATTATCTTCACGCATAAATCTTGTTCAAGTGTTCTATGAATTTTTAGAATTGAATTCAGAACAATAATAGTTTACTTTTTCACAAAAATAAATCTTTTAATTGAAAAAATTAATTAAATTTTTCTTTAGAAAGCAATATAATCATCGTTCAATTTTTTACTTTAATCTTTTTGTTAATTTTTCATTTTTCCAAGTAATATTCATAATTCATAAGTTTTATAATATTCCCGTTAAAAATGTAAAATGAGATAAAATCTGTGCAAAACTTTGTTATTCGAAGGGTAAGGTTTTTGAGAGAGACGTTCGCATTATAATGAAATTATAATTAAATTTTACCAAAAACATAAACATTTTTACTATTTAAAATTCGGATATACATTTCGTAGTATATTTAAAGAAGAATCTTTTAGGAATAAAGTCTTGCTATTAAATTTTTCGTGTTCTTTAGAAAACAAATTAATCACCTGAACGATCACGTGAGATCCTTTACTTTAATGATTAAAGAGATGGATAATTATATAAATTTATAGTAAACCATTTTGAAACATGTTTTAAAAAAAAAAAGAAAAGACTCGAATCTTTTGAGAATAAATATTATTTTTCTCGTGATCTTTAAAAAACAAAATTAATCGCACCTATAATCCTTTAATTAATTATAGATAAATAATTATGAATTTATAGCAAAAAACCATCTTGAAGTACGTTATTCAAGGAAGAATCGAATCTTTTGAAAATGAAATCTTACTAATGCGTATCATTCTTGGGACAATCGGTATATTCTCACCGAATCTTGCTATCGCCTTTCACATTTCTTTTCGTTCCACGAACAACGACATATCTGTGATGCGTACTTATAACGTGTACGAGGAGTATTAACAAAATGTACCTAACATTGATACGTAAAATGTATGTATATTCGTGTGGCGATCTTATCTATTTTCCTCGCGAGTGCGTAATGGCTATTTCTCTACTTACAATGTTATAAATTACTCTGTAAAACCTTCGTTGTTACCCCTCCCTCCCTTGCATATAACTATATATACACTATTGATCTATTATGTCTCGCCGAGAGATATCGGCAGGACGTTCTACATTGTAAATTTGTTAATAACCAGCTATCTAATTGTATTGTCACTGTAAACCGTTATTTATATACTAACCCACAAGTCTAACGTGTCCTTTTAAGATTCCTGGCACATGGGTTACATAAAAGAAAGGAAAAAAGAAAGAAAAAAAAAATACTATTGTTGATTGTACGTTATAAAAGGACAATAAAAAAAATATTATGTACTTGACAGTCTTAATTTGTACTTCTTTCCTGAAGAAGATAATCGGATTCAACTAGAAAATTGCTTATTATATCTAGCTGAAAGTGTGGTAAAGACGTGACGCGGGCTGAGGATGCAAAGATAACGTATATTTATGAAATAATGCACAAACAAACTTGTGTCTGGGGATGAATATCATATTTCGTAAATGTTAGGATAACGGAAGTGATGCATTACGCAAGGACTTTGCAAGTTCTTTGATAATCCGATCGCTCGTCTCTTTGACAAACTTATGATGGACGTTTGAAGATCAGTTTTCACTTTAAGTGTCGATCGATGATCCAATTTGGCTTCTAACTTCGTCCCTCGTGGAAAATCCGCATATCAAATCCACAGAAATGGACAGACGTGATATATTTCAAAAAAAGTCATATTTAATCTCTTAATATTGTCAAAGAAATTATAAGAACAATTCAGAATTCAATATATTAGACAGACATTAACTGATTTTTTTATCATCTTACTTGAAAAAAAAAAAAAGGAAATATATAATACGTATTGACGTATTAAATTATAATTTCTGAAGAAAAATTAAATTATCTCTTAAAATCTGTGTCGCTTTTTATTCCTGTTTCCTATTTTTGATTCATAGTTTCTAAAAAAAGAGATCGTCTTAATTTTGTAATAATAATCAAGAAATAAAATACTTAATTTAGTGATCAAAATTAGCATTCATCGGAATACATTTGGATATCGAAAAATAATAATGACGATTTATCTTCTTGTTACTGTTAAGAATGAAAAGACGGAGATGCACTGTTATTTCTCGATTCATCTTCGCACGGTGATTGGGAGTGTCGAGTGGAAGGAGCGAAAATATGAAGAGCGATTTTATTATACTGGAATTTCAACTCCTTACACAGATCATTGTTAATATACAGTTAGGTGTAGGTATCGACACTGAATATCGAGTATAGAGCGCACTACTTCGTCACCGCGTCGCGGCAGTGGCGGTAATAGTAACGACGGATAGCGTGATGATAATCATATAGCAATAATGATGACATCAATGTTCAGACGTAACGATCTCACTATGTTAATTGGGTCTCGCTTAAAATGTTTTTTAAAATGCCTGTGGGGAGATTCATGTATCCGCCTCGTTCGCGTTCGTCTCGTAAGTGTGACGCCGTCGATCGTTGCCGCTGTTACTCTTTCAGAGAGCACTTCTGTTTGCGACAGAAAACGATACTTCAACTAAACGAGCTCTCTAAACTCTTCGGAATGGAATCTCACTCTAAGGTATTCATAGTTCGTCTCTATTTCAAGATCGTTTAATGTTTCAAGATGCTACTACGGTCCTCTGATTGGTTCGTGACTGTACTTAAAACAGTCTTAAATACAAGAATCGATTATAAATAATCTTGAAAAAGAGCGACTCAATTTTCAATCTTTAAAAAAGAGATTTCACTCTGAAAGCAGAGATGGTATTAACAGACGCATTCGGAAACAAAGCACGTTAAGTGTCATCAAACCGGTCGACAATTCGTATAAAAAAATTTCTCATTCTTACAGAAGGTTCTCTTTTTGAGTCCTCCTCTCGAATGATAAATGTCGCCCGGTTCCATGTCTCATAACGCGCTGTAACGGAAGTTATATTGCGCGGGCTCGCAGCACCTCGTGCAATGTACAGTTAGGTGTTATATTCGGTTCCTTATGTCTCTACACGCACATATAGGCCATAACTGCTTCCTTTTATTGCCGTCGCAGTTCACCAGGAACGTAAGTATAAAACCGCACCAGCTGTGCAAGCCCGCGCTCGGTTTTGCAAAATTAAATTTTCGCTGTATCCAATGACCTACATATCGATTTATGTAGAATGTTAAAATTTCCTTTTCTGTTCATTGTTTCTCCGATAATCCTGTGTAATATTACATAGATATTCATCTTTCAACCGTTATTACATAACAAGTGACGGAAATATAAAATTGATAGTTTACATAATGACAATGATATATATATATATATATTCCAATTTTATATCATAATAGATAATGAATTATTCTATTCTAGAGATACTCCGTTTATTCTCGATTCATCGTGGCGTCAGCATCGCGTCGAACGCGCCTAAGAAACGGGACAAAATTGTTGGATACATCTGTCTTAAACTACGATGATAATGATAATAGTAATAACGTGTATCTACTGTACGAATATCTTTAACTGTTGTTATATCAAATGTATCGAGTACACTGGAACAATATCTAAACTTAATCAGCCTCTTTATAATCAACAGCTATAAAACTCATCTTGATGTATCATAAATTTTACCTTAGCTATATATTATAATTATATGTAATTATATCGTAAAAGTACCGTGAATGCGAGTCACTCGAGTCCCACCGGATAGACTCAATTCGACATAACGATACATTTATAAATCGTACTCTTACATCTATGTTACGTGAAGCCTTTAAACAAACAAGAGTCGGACAAGTACGGTTCATCCCTTGTCAGATTTTCATTAGATGCCATTAAAGTGACAATGATTGTTTAGTTTTCCGTGAACGAAGATTATTTATCTTTTAAAATAATTAGACTGTTTATAATTATATAGAACCAATTTCATTTCCATGTAGATTAATAATTCAATTACAAATCTTCTTTCTTATCTTCCTTTAGAGAATAAAAAAATTATTTTCTTTTAAAAGTTAATATTTTAGATCTAAAAATTCTTTATAAAACCTTTAACATTACAAACCACTTTTCAAAGTAGATTTCACCTGCTTTTGCATTACAGCGAGCTTTGAAATTACAAAAGAGGAGAAGAAGGATCTGTCATCCTCAGAAGGAATTCATTTCTCAGATTACAGAAAAATTATCGTATTTTAGCACGGATAAGCTTATTGTAAATCGTTTGAGGCAAACTGCACTCTGCAAACCTGCTCGTTTATAGGCTTCGTATAAGTGAGAATTAAATTCGTAATTAATACAATATTCACTTGAATTAATCTTATGGCTTACATGCCTACGCGTACTATCACAATTTGCCTAAAAAAGAAAAAAAAAACGTATCACTCTTATCTACGTAACCGAAGTTCTGCCATCATCCATCACCGACTGCAGCGTGAGAATGCGCTCTCTGCCATTTAAGAAAGGAATGAAAAGCGACGAGAATCGCGTTAATTTCCGATCTTGAGCCTTAGTCGAGGTTGAAGCAATTCGTTTAAATCACATTGCTCGGAAATTAACATCGTTCACAAGAATAAAACAAGTCAATCGATTGGAGGAGAACAGAGCGAGAATACGAGATCGACTCTCTCTCTATTGAAACTTGAGCATAGCAAACGACTAGCCTGTATCGCTGAAGTAATCAAAGGCTTCAGCGAAACAATGGCCAAGCACATTCATTTGAGAATCTAAAAAAAATTAATCTCAATTCTGTCAAATTTAATTCCAGGATTAATACTAAAACGTATGTAGATAAGATTAATTTCCTCTAATTCTAAAAAAAGTTCGTCCACTACATTGAATCTTTCAATAGTGAAAGCATCGCTCTTAACAAATTTTCCACATAAGTGTCTCTCAAAAGCTCTTTATGAGCTTAAACCATATGATCCCACTGTTCCATCTTGAAGATATTGAGCGGACATTGATGAGATTCTTGGAGAAACGTCCTGGAATCCATCCAATTGTGATTCCATTTTCAGCGATATTACGTTACGTTCCAGATGTCATATCTAGGATGTCAAAGTGGAACAGTGGGACGAAATGGAGCAAAATGGAGAAAAAGATACATGATCGTTTCGTCTCGCAAGAGAAATTTGTCCTACTTTTTGGCACACGTTCCCTTGTCTTCCATATCGTGACTTAGGGCCGCTTATTATGATAGTGGCACAAATCAAATCCTGAAAATCTTATTAAAGCGATTTAGAGTGAATACCGTTACATCAGATTAGATTGCACCAATAAATGATGTGATTCTGCCTTTGTATCTGTTGTTCGATCTGGATTTGGAAAAAATCAAAGAAATCGTTAAAATGCGCCCACCAAATACGGATTGTAATCTTTTTAAGAATTCGATTCTTACACCACCATCAAAATAAAAATTGTCAATCGAAATCGCGAATTCTACTCGTTCTCACTTGTGGATCAAATGATTTCGCCCGCGCGATTACTAACTCACGCAATATTGTTTTCATCTCCAATCATTATTTTACGACAACACGAACAAATGCTATTGAGTGAGCTACATACATGTGTATGCGTACTAGACCGTTACGATTAATGTAAATATATTGTCAAATATATCCAGAAACTCAAGCTTCAAGTTTATCGAGTTCAACTGTCCGCTTCGAGTTCTCGGCGAAACGTGTGAGGCATTTCGACCGAGGGTCACTCAATTCCGAGGGGGTCCTCGATCAAACCCGATGGAATAATTAACACGTCGTTGACACAGGAGCACGTAGGAGGCTTTCCGGATTATATGCACCGTATACTTTTGTAAAGTCCCAAACAGAATCGAAACCGTGACTGGCGAAAGTTCACAAGTTCATCCGCCGGCGTTTCGATGATCGATATACCGTCCATCAGTATTAATCTTCATTATTCATGTAAGGGACAAGGACGTTTATAATTAAATCCTTGGTGTTGGTCTGAGTATCCAGAAGAGCAATATCGATATACCGTCTCGTGCTATTTCGCAACTCACAGCTTCGACTCGTTTAGATGAACAAAAGCGCATACATTCATTTGTTAACTATTCGAGCTAATTTCACATGACAAATAAGTAACTGCGTAGTATATTTGAAATAAAAGTACAAAAGATCGACTTTTTCTCTTAATTTTTTAAACATAAAATAACAATTAAATGATAAATTTCTATAAAAAAAGAATAATATATTATTTCATAATACATTTCCCAAAGAGTTAACAATATTCCTTTTTTTTAATATAATTAAGCTTATAAAGCGCGTACATCTGCAATATCTTTTCCTCACCAATACAATCATTAGCGTGTGTGTGCGTGTGTGTGTGTGTGTGTGTGTGTGTGTGTGTGTGTGTGTGTGTGTGTGTGTGTGTGAGACATGAGTTAAAAAACTCTTAAACTCATCACACGCTTCTCGATCGATACCTTCGTCTATCTATGTATTTACAGGACTAGAGTCTTACTTAAAATCTCGGCTGCTTGCTCGAAGAAAGTTTCGAATCCAGAATATGATCGAGAATCGATAGTAACGTCGTCGAGCAAGCAGAAAATTATGAGCATAACGCGTGTGTTGCCTTAAGAACTATACTTACTTTAAATATACTACGCGATTAGTACCCACCGTTTTTCATACGATAAAAGTTACTCATCAACGCAAATTCACTTGGTATTCCAGCTAGCACCATTCTACGGAATATCATTGAGACGCTTATTAACAGATATCACTCGACTGATATATAGTTTCACGCCTCTAAACTTAACGGTCGTTAAGATACATTTCCGTTTTACTTTAATAATTAAATCTATTGGTATACGTAATCAAACATTTATGCAATAATTGTACGATATTTTCATCTTAATAATTTTTTAATAAAGTTATTGAAAAAGTATTAATATATATGTACATATATTTCTTCTCATATATTCCCTTTACATTATTTCGACTTCTCTACCTTTTATAACATAATCTTCATTTCTTTAGATTTGTCAAGTTTAGAATTAATGATATAAGATGCATTATCGCATATCGCGATATTCATCAAAGAATAGTATTCTTTTCCTCTCGTGATAAAGCTCATATTTCCAATTATCGCGCATCTATCTGTTTTCTGCGAATATTCAGAGCGATAAGTGTTAATTAGCGTCACAAAAACTTCGTATCCAGTTTCGGTCAATTCCATCAAAAGCACTTAATCCGATTGCTAAGACGTCATGTTGAAGATCGTGTTACTCGTTAAAACCTGCTCTCGACTTGCTTCTCATCAACAGCGAAACATCAACAGCGCAGGAAGAATTTCGCTTCTCGCCTTATTATCGAAATAATAAAGCGTCTTCTTGCATGGACGATCTTTTATGAAACGTAACGCGTGTCTTTCATGCTCGATCTACTTTCTTACGAGTTTCGGGAGAAAAGGTCGATATTTGAGAATAAAAGGATTGGTGGTATTTGCCAATATGCAAAATTCAAAATTCTGACTTTAACGAGCTCGCGATCTTATATTGAAACAGGAATATTTCGATGGAACGATGTTTTGCGATTCATTGATTGTTCGAATTCATGATGTGAAACAGCAAAGTCAGTACATATTGTAATGAACAGTAATGGAGAGTAGAATTTAACAAGCATAAAAACACATCATTAAATCATCTTTCTTTTAATAAAACGTCATCTTTCTTTCAATAAAAAACGTACTAATTTTAATATTTCAGCTAAAAATAATCTCAATTTCAGATCTATTTGACGTAGCTCGTAATGAGCCAAAGGTAAAATATATTTATATTACTAAAAATTCTAAATATCCAATTTTTTTAAACGTTACAAATTAAACTAGTATGTCATTCAACTGTAAATAAATATTTTATTCCTGCGTAATAATAGTAATAGTAGTGATAATAGTAATGGTAGTATTACTAGTAGTACTAGTAGTAATACAAAGATGGGTAGAACTTTATCAGTCCCTATATGTCTGAACCTAGTCAATTAGATCTAAACAATTTCCTAGGTTAGTACGGATTACGAAATTTTTTCATGTATACGTGATGCAGGATTTGAAACTCGTAATCTGTCACGTGATGTTACGAGTCTGTCATATGAATCTATACGAATCCATCTCTTATTCCTGCAGTTTCTGCGTAAATCACAAAAAAATAAAAATAAAATAAGGACTAATAATAATTATTTTCTAATTCAACTAATTATTTTTTATAAAATCTGAATTGTATAAAATATAATTAGTTAAACTAGAAAATTTATTTATAATTAGATAAATTAATTTTTCTAGTGTGTGTGTGTATATATATATATATATATAAAACTAATTATTTTTTGAAATTTATGTCAGTGAAGAAATAATTAGTTAAACTAGAAAATAATTAGTCCTTATTTTATCTTTCTGACTTATGCAAGAACAAAACATTTATTTACAGTTTGAACGACATATTAATTGAAGATCATTAGCGTTTGTTTCTCAATATGTGCAATTACTGCGATGGAATGTTTTATATATATATATATATATATATATGTATATATATATATACATATATATATGTTTGAGACTTTCATTCTCTTACATCTCTATCACTTTGATTCTTTTAATCGTAGCTGTCCCGATTTCTCACTGTTTTTTCTATCAAACTTTGATTTCGTAATTTATTCAAGTATTCCCGAAATCTTTTTCTCGTCGCCTCTTGCCACGATTTAGCAACACGAATGTCTTCTACGATAGATTGTCAATGGTTATGATCATTCTGCTAGTCATTTCATCCTAACTGTCAATCTACTAATCGATACTTCGAGGAGATCCTTCTTGGAGATGTCGATACTTATGCAGAATTATTAACTCCTCACACACTAGACATCTGCTTCTTATTTCAGAAATTACGTAAGTGGTTTATGAATGCCGATGTAAATTCGTGAGTGACATTTTACGTGATAAAAGATTCTATATAAATTCAATAGTGATATTCAACCGCGAAAAATAATTCACATCGTTTCATAAAATCGTTAATGTAAAATATGACATTTCTCTCAATTAAAATCTTTGTCACATTTTAAAATAAATTTTTTAAAAATTGACAAATTGTTACAAAGCTAATTCATTTAAAACAAAAAAAGGCTGAATTATCGCGCTGAATCACGGAAATTTGTCATGTTATCTAGCTTGAGCGTTGATCAGGTTTTTCATTGGATTATATAGATGAACCGGGCCGGAGATAATTCGTTCGGATTAAAAATAAGAGCGTTACTTCAATTCTGTGCAAATTGGATTGAACATCCCATCGGTCCATCTAGACTCTAAACATTTGCCAGTGCCAGCTGTTTGATCCATACCGGTTTATCTATTTAGTTAACGTATTTACCTACCTGGATCAAAACGAGAATTTTCATCGCCCTCGTGATATTGATTTTCATGATTGATTCACGAGAGAGAAGAAATCTTTTCTTCCCTTCAATACCAAGGATTGGTCTTGAAAGTTGAGTCATGAAACATTTAAAATATATAAAATACATAGTATATATATCCTGATAGATGCGGTTTAGGATATTTGCCCTAATCAATATCACTATTTTTCAGAATCCTATTTTACACCGCTAATAAGAAATTTTGATAAATTGAACTTCCAGATTGTAGCATAAAATAATGTAATAATAAGCAATGTGCAAACATATTTGCTCACCCTTTTTCACCCCTAAATCCCTGCTGTGACAAATTTAATAACTCGCGAGACCGTTTCAACGCTGAAGGATTAAGGAGGAGTGAAATCATAAGAGCAAGAGGAAGGAGGGGACACGGGTCTCGACCTCTCTCACTTCGTTGGATCGTGATTTGATGTCTGAAGGGACGTGCTAAATCGCGCGCGAGGATACCTTAAGAACTACTTTTGGCCAGAAACGCGCCCTGTTGCGACGAATATCTACCGGGATGTAAATGTTCGAGACGGTGGAGCTTGGCGGTAATGTAAATAGGAAGGTGTGTCGCTCGAGTCGAGAATAACTGAGACTTAATTAATGCGCTGATAGTGAAACCATGCTCGGTGTCTCCCCTGCCAGACGATGCCCTTTTCATGCAGGAGAAAGAAATGCCGCGAGAATTTTGGCATACCGTTGGGAATAGTCCTTAATGCACAAAGAGGCAAGAGATGTTTATGCATGATATTAATTTATAAACATTCATGCAAAATTAGAATCTCGTAATAGAAAGTAAGCTAGAAATTAATAATTTATGATTCCATATTTGTAACATTAAATAACTTCTGTAACATAAATAATTGTTCATTTTTTTGTAAATTAAATTTTTTTAAAAATTAATTCCAATGTAACAATTTATTAATTTTAAAGTAACAATTAATGCTTTTTCTTTTGATAGCATCAAAAGAGCGAATATCGAATAATATATAATTTGACTCGCTGTTGCGTGCATATTTTTATTATGACAGCTAAAAAAAAAAGAGAGCGCATCGATAATAACAATTGAAATTTATAAATATTATCAAATTTGTTCTATCGATGGACTACAAAAGTATCGCGAATCAAGTTTAATTTGCAAAACAATTTTTTTCTTTCTGCAGAACATACGAGTTCTGTTACACATAAAATAAACACCGATATGTTTTGAATTAAATAACAAATGACAAACGTACAAACGTATTATTTTTTTATACGTTTTCCTCGTGCAAATTCATTTATTTCGCTTTCCAGGCGAAATATAGAATTCTTAAATAGATAATACCACTATATATCTACTTGATAAGTAGATATAGTTTCCGTGCACCACTGTATTTGTACCATGATGCACGCTAACGTGTAATTTTCGAAGGTTATCACATGCATATTAAGTAGCACCTCTGATCAGTAGCGCGCATTGCGTACTTCTCTAGATTATCAATAATGCACAATAGCAATGTAGTAGAGAGACGTCGAAGGGCGATCGATTTTCACAATAACTTGGAAATGCAAATTTTTTCAATGTCATTTTTCGAATTCTGTATACAATGCTGGACATTTCCAGCCATTGTAATTTACGTACATTTACATACGATATGCCATCGAGCACTAGAAAATGGAGATACTGAGCATGGTTTTTAATCGAGAGATATCGAGCAATGTCTCCGTAGCAACGATAATAAAACTATCATAACTATCATGATAATAAAACTATCGCGTAGAGTACCGTTAATCAAGTGATAAAAAGTGATGAGGGATCCATTAAGAGATCCCTCGTTTCCTAACGTCAATAATAGATCAAACCCTCTTCTCGGGTCTTGCGTCAATTGGGATATAAAACGATCAGGCTTAAAACGGAGAGTTTGATAGGTCGAACGGGTTGACATTAACCAACGTTAACCAGCCATCAATCACTTGCCTCCGCCAATTTTACTCATGCATCGTGCATGCGGAGACTGTGCCCGGTCAAAGTGCCGCGGTGAGATCAATTAACTCTCAGTTACCCGGATCGTGGCGCAAGACGCATCTTCATCGTTGTTATCTCGCAGACGAGCGAGACGCTCCTAAAACTAGAGGTGGGCAAATTAATTCGAATTCGAGTCGAATCTTTTTTAAATAAACGAGAAAATAAATTTTCAAATTTACAGGTATTATTACCAAAAAAAAAAAAAAATAAACATTGTAACAAATGTGTATTAAAAAGACCTTCTAATAAAAAATAAGATTCTTTTTAATACACTTTGTCATATAATGTTTATTTCTTAGTATACCTGTAAACGAAAAATTATTTATTTTTTAAATATAATTTTTTTCTTCTTTATCTTTTAATGTAAATTCAAAAAAGTTTGATTCGAATTCGATTCCTTTTAGAATCCGGAAGATTCGATTCGATTTGATCTGACGTAAGAATTTCAAATACAATTCGATTCGTTTCCAAATATATTATCAAAGACTCGATTCGATTCAATTCGATCTTACAAATGGTTGATTCGCCCACCTCCTCTATCTAAATCGAGACCTGCTGCTCGTCGCAACGGTGCACGAAGCCGTGTTGCTGCTGCTGATGCTGCAGTTGCTGCTGTCATCCGCTGTTTTGTTCGGGTAGCAGTATGCTGACGGATTTGCGATTCGCTGTGGAAACATGATGGCCGTCGTTCGTTGTGGCCAAGGCAGACGTCGGTTGTGGCCGATGGGACGGTGCGACCACGCGCACTTCCGGCCTAGGTGAAGCTTCTCTCAAAGGACTACCAACGCCTACCAGTTCCTCGGGATTCGTCGCCAGCACTGCCGATGGTCTGCAACGACCATAAAAAAAACCATTCGCCTCATGAATGCGCGTACGTTCGCTTCGGCCATGTTAACTCATCAATTCATACTCTAAAATTTAGAATAGAATCTTATTCTAAAGAGTGACAATTAAGTTGAAGTCTCCATTGAGAGTCATTTTTTTAAGAGTGAGATTTCATTCTTTAAAATTAGATTCTACTCCAAAGATTTTAGAGAATAAGACGAATGTATTTCATACATTTTCAGGATTACCATAAAATCTATAGCTTTTCCTGATTTAAAAACAAAATTTCATAATTTTCCTTGTTGATGTTTCCAATAATATCTCGAAAATTTTTCCAGTTTCGTCCTAATTTGAAAACCGACAAATATTTTGTTAAATCAGCAATTTAACACAGCAATGTAAATTATTACACTAAAAGAAAGGATTGGCTGCTGCAGCAATTTAGATGATATCGTATAGCATTTTTAATTGGCTGCAGCCAATTTTTGGTTGCGTTAATCTGTCTGCAATATCAATATACGATTTCGATAAGTTAACGCAACCAAAAATTGAGTGATGCAATCAATTAAAAGTGCTGTGGTATATTTTACCATCTAAATTTTTGCAACAGCCTTTTCTTTCTGTACTTTAATTGTCAAGTTGATAGTATTCCAAAATTATGTAGATGTAATGTACGCACATTAAACTTCTTTGAAGCTAAAAATTTTAATTTTTCAGAAAATTTTACAAAATTTTCTACTAACTTTTCTCCAATTTCTCTATTTGCAATTCCCAATTTGACATTTTTCTGATTTCCAATTTTGTGGTAACCCTGATTTTTAAATTAGCTCAACCTGGATAACTTAATCTTTTCTTTTGCGTTTATTTGCTTTTAACATTTTTCAATTTGTATTCATATTATATATATATAGTATATATATATGTATATATATATGTATATATATATAGTGTTATTATTGATGTAATTTATTTCTTTTATAATTGCAATATAATTGCAATATAATTCAGTTTTTTTAAAAGAAGAAACAATAATTGATAATTTTCTAAAACAGGCCTATCCAAAATTAATTCGCGAATTAAACATTTCCCTCTCTTTATCTCGTTGAGCGAGATAGAAAGAACAAAAAAAAATAGCTAAAGTTTTACCCAGTGACTGACTGCTTTAACATTTATTCTTATTTTCTACCTGCCTTGACAATAGAAAGGTGTTTAGCTCGCAAGTTAAATTTTGAATAAACTTATTCTAAAACGATCTATGGATTGAGGATTAAAAGATAACGGTAAACAATTCAATGCATTTTAATAACTGAAGTTGTAATTTTAATATTAATAAATAAATGGGACTACTAAAATTTTGTCAGAATTTGTCAATTTCGTATCGGATTTATTTATCGGATTATTATGTTAACTTAAATAAATAATTTCACGTTATCGCTATTATAATTTCAATTTACGCTGACATTACAGACCATCTCGTTTTCTGCGGAGGCGCTTAATTTATTTCGCAAAGTGAAAGTCGGTATCGTTATTTATTAATTTATTTTTCCGCGTCGGAATCAAATAAGATAAACGAAATGTTCACATACCTGTGCTGCGGAGGTGGCGTGGGTGTTCGCGATAGAGGGAAACTGGCGACTTCCCTCGTTACCGAAAGCGATCGGATCGAGCCGAATGTTTGGTCCGGCGATAAATTGGCCCCGACGCTTTGTACCATGCCGCTACTGGAACATGGACATCGGTTAATTGCCAATTAGGCTCACGGAGAGTGCACGCAGCAGTGCTCTTCTGTCTTAACCCTTAAGTTCTCTTCGAATGTCTCCAAATGTGACTCAATTCAACTTTGTTCTTACGTTTCGCGGAATACAAGTGAATCACTTATTAGAGGGGTTCTGACCAACAGTAGACTAACAAGGAAAGTTCAACGAACCGTGAACTCAAATAGATTTGAAACTTCGCGCGGATATAGATTTTAGGGAACGAAGCGACCGATCCTTCAAAGAGATGAACCAATTCTCTTAAGTTTTTTTCAATATCCTTGGAAATCGTCCAAATTATTTGAAATTAAATCAGAAACGTTACAACCTTTTTTTAACAAGTATAAAACCGTAGGATTTCAAACAGTCCTTGAAAAAAATTAATTTGTGATTTCAGTTCTTGTTCTGAGTGTCGAACTTGAAAAAGAACACTCGTATATGAAAATATTCTAAAAAAATCTTAAAAAAAAACTGACATTGTCAAATGTAATGAAGATAAATAGAATGAGTAAGAAAAAAAAACTCGCGATATTTGTGATAAGTGGTTTCATTATGCTGTAATTTGCTCGAATACGTCAGTCCTCAATTAAATCATCGCTACCTCATGATCGCGAGATGACGCACCGATTCTTTTTCTAATAGTTCTTAAGAACTTTACACTTCGTTGCTCCGGGCAAGGTTCTACCGGATCGTTACGAAGACGTGATTAATATTATACACACAAGATAATTATCATTCTCGCATTCATACACACCAAAACGCGTTATTAAGTCCAACTTTGATCACACCTTCAATGATTGGGAAAAAGATTATACATACTCCGATTTACGAGGACTGACTTTTCTTTATATTAAAACATGATTAATTTCCTGTCATCGATATAAAAAGGATTCGAGGAGATCTTTTATCGATATGAGGAAATATAGGATGGACGGATTCTGTGCTCTTCGTATAAACGAGAGATTCCAGACAGTCTGTGTAAAAAAAAATCTGCAAAGGTTGGCATATAAAAATTCGCGCATATATGAAGGTTTACAACAGATATATCGCTTTCATATACGAGTCATCTCTTACACTCTTTCTGACTCTCCCTCGTCGCGCTGTTAACATTTGTCAAGTGACGAAAAGTCTTCTGAATTTAAGAATGGAGCCTGATCGATAACTTTGAAATAGTACGAACTATAGACGTACCCACGCATTCAATTTGTCTCTACACGCGAGGCATCTGTGCCCTTCGTTGACGTGAAAAGAACGTCTCGTTCTGGTCCCACGTTCTACTAAGAATCGCGACTATTTTAAGGATTAAAACGCTACCACGAGTTAAATGGTATAAGTGACTTTTTCATGGAATTTCTCTAAGTGTGATTAAAACGGAAGATACACTGTTAAATATCAAAGGAACATTGGACATTCAATCCCTTGAGTTAAATAATTTTATTATTTTATTATTTTTAACTTCTACGTATATCAAAATGTAAATCAATCTATTTCAAGTTATTTATTTTAATGTAACATTATGAATTTAACAATGTACACGGAACTGTATATTATTCGTTAAAAATATCCGTTAAAAATATCGTGTTGAAAGCGCAGAATATCCTAAAAAATATCCCATGTACACACATTTTTTCAGGAAAAAATATGTGTATCACATTGCTGACTCAATTGAAAGTTTGATTAATCTGTTCTTTAAAATGTTTTCGTTTTATAAAAATACTGTTTTTCAATTTTCAACGTTAAATATTTCACGCAATTGTAAAATACTTCCTGGTCAAGATTCTTATGGAAGGATAAAGGATACATTTGTCACCAAAAAAAAAAAAACTTACACCCCAACTGCGTTTGATTCTTATAGCCCTTTACTTTATCTTTTTGTCATACTTTAAAATAATTGATATGTATAAATAATATTTTAACAGAACATTTTTTAATCAATTTTCTAAATTAATTTATGCGAATTTTTTATAACAAATAATATAAACTATAGCATAAAGATAAACTATATCATATAATACATATAAAAATATTTAGCAGCATTTATAATGCTGATTGACAAAGTAAGTCTATTTATCTTATTAATATAGATACGTATGTGTAGCGTGTCTTGCTTTCGTGCCACGAGAATTCGCGAAACGATTATCGGACGACAGGACAGGAAATAGTTGATCAAAGTGGATGATTATCGATATTGCAGCAGAGGCTCTGGATGCTTTAAGAGATGCTATGAATTATTCATTCAGACCCGACCGGGCATGTCGAAGTTATATCCGACAAACTCGCTATTTCGCTTGCATTCGCTGAGTTCGCAAACTTTTCGGTAAGATCGGTTTTTTCGCGAAAGGATATTGGTGAGACGAAGGTCTTTCTAGAAAGACCTCCGTCGATAACGAAAAAGAAAGTTTTGTAAATGAAAAAATTTAGTTGCTAGCAAATACGGGGATTTATATTTTTACGAAAATTAAAATTCATTATTCATTTATCTAAATATGTGTGGACGTATCTAATACATTTTGAGAATAAAAGCATACAATTTTTTAAGAGGATATTTAAAATATAACGTTGAACAATTTTATATATGTTGATAATTCTGAGTAAAATAGCTTCATTTATGCTTAATGATTATGCGGTTAATGACATCTTTTATATTGTAAAAAGAAAGAATTCTCTCTTGGAGTTCTCTGGTTTTTATTTCAATTATATATAGTAATATATTCATTCTATTGTATACAAGTCAGCACCAACCATTGTACAAAAAATTATAGCGCGTTTATCTCGTTGCTTTGCATTATTTTTATGGTTTTATCTTGAGCAGCGTAAAATATTATATTCGCGTAGACCCTCGAATATTAAAAAAAATAGATGAGAGAAAAACTTCGTACATATTATTATTATAAATACTTTGTATATAACTAGAATACTTGAAATATTGCTTCAATTTTACTTTGTGCATTTATCAATATGTACAAAATATATATTATATATAAAAAATTTACAAGTATAGAAACATAATATTGGTATTACAAAGTTTTCACAACAAAGTGATATTAAAAAGTTTCTGCTGAATCACTTTCACGATAAACTGGAATTACATTACAGCCGGAAATGACTGTAATTGTTAAAATGAAGAGTCACAATTAAAAGTTAAAAACTCATTGATGTCTAAGAGCAAAATATTATTAAAAACAAATAATAAATTAAACAATTAAACAATTAAAAACAATAAGTAAATTTTTAATGGACTAATAAGTTTTCTAGTATTGATTATTGAAAAAAATAAACACGGTATTAACTTACCGTTACTATACATGATATTATAACATACACATATACATACATATATAATGTATATATAATATGACATATGAAATAATGTCCGCAAATACACCTCCAGCTAATTCATTTTTCATAACACTAATTGTTATTACATTGTGACACGTGATAAAAAATGATTATATAAAAAAAAGAAGCTTTAATTATTTCCTTCATCAATTATCGTGCGACATTACTCTAATGTCAAATGCAGCTGTATTACTATTGTCGCTCTTTTAATTAAAAAAAAAAGCAATTAAATAAATATTACAGAAAAGTATTTCTTCATAAAGGATCCTGCACTAAATAATTATATGGAAAATTGGAAACGAGTTAGTATTCATATATAATATAGCTTATAATTGAACAAACGATACAAATACAAAGCTCAATAATAATAAGTAATATTTGAATTATAGTATATCAAAGGCATAAAACTTGTATTCATGAAGCATTTTTAATAGTAATAACTTAAAAATTAATTATTATCAACTTTGTGTCTGTGACATCTCTTATTCACTATTTTATAAATTAAATATATGTGAAAATTGGTTTATTTCATCGAGACCCAATTTTCCATTAATTAATAGGGAATTTTTTAATAATTTAAGAACAAGTTTAAGCAAATATACATTCTTTAAGTGCTTATGTAATATAACTGTGAATTTATTAAATACATATTTATTGATAGACTGAATAAATAAAAAATGTCTTACAAAATTTTTTTTTTTTCGCCTAATCATGATAATCATGAAAAAATCATTTATTTCGGTCACGTATTTCTAATTCTGACGAAAATAAAGAAATCAATATGACCACTGACGTATGTAGCAAGAAATTACAATAGATCAGCAATGAATTAAAACGTACGTATTATTGCCGGCTATGAACTTTCATGTGGCTTACATTACTGATCTATGTTTGTCTCATAGCTGGATATAATGCCCGATAAAATATGTATTAAAGCCTATTTTAAGTGAACATGGCCTTTACGCGAATGGCAATCGGTGTTATGTCAAAAAGGGAACTTTGCAATCTTTCACGAATTTACATAATTACAAAGAATCTTTGGTATGACTAATTATAATATTTCTAATGTTTCTCTGGTAAAAAAATTTAATTCATATTTAGTTTCATTCGAGAAAACAACGCAGAAAAATAACTGGCTCCGAGTTCGATAAAAGTTTAACTTAAAATTGATTTACAAAAAAAAAAACACAGAGAAAATAATATGACAGAATCGATAAATACACAATGCTTCTAAAATTTGATACCAAACTTCAATAACACGTCCTATTTTTACACTCATTGTCAGAATTAGTGACATTTATAGTGATTTATACTATCCGTTATAACAGTTTGAAATCCCTCGGTTTTGTCGAGCTTTGACATTAATAAATCGGATCTCGGTATTACGTATGTCATCGAAAGTGACACATAAAACGTATATTATGACGTATATTAGAGGTTGAGCTATACTCACCTGACGGAGCCTGAAGTCACTAGGAAAGGCATGGGCGTCGGGCACGGGCTCAAAGGCGAGCTGCTGACGGAGCTGCGAGTGCTGCTCAAAACGGAGTGCGGACATTGCGGCGGGCCTACGTGCGGTCCTCCCGCACCGCTTCCGCCTTTGCTAGACGTGCGACCTTTCAGGCACGGGATCTTCGGCCATCCGCTTACGTCCTTGCCAGATACCCCTGAAACAACACACATCTCATTGGTTATTTTAGAACACTAGCGACGGAAACAGATGCACTGATGAAACATCAGCAGCGAATCGTTTAACTAATTAGTTATCAATTTACACGTGTACTTCAAATTTTTTGAAAAATTCAAAGCAAACTTTTTGTTAAACACTGAAAAAAGTGATGTTTCGACAGCATTATTTTAATTAAAAATAATCTTGTTGATTTATAACAAGGATTAATAAAATTAATAAAATTTTATTAAAACAAGAGCGTAAGTATTTGTTTCATTAATGATGTTACTGATGAATTAAACATAATTAATTAATTAAAATAATGCTGTTAATACATTATTTTTTTCAGTGTAAAAATATATCAAGTTTTTAATAATATGGGATTGAGAATTTTTGATCAATAGAGTTTAAAAAAAAATTATATAACATATTTTTCATTTAGTTAGAAATTTAGTTTGAAAGTTTACTTCAACGAGGATTTTATTTGAGTTTATTTATCTCTTACTATAGATAGGATAACTCCGGCAAATACGCTGCAGAAGTCAGAAAAAATAGAAGGGGTAATTTTCCGCAACTACTCTGTTGTATGGCTTTATGTTATATTAATATTGTGTTATGATTTCAGTTTCTTACTGTTAATATTAATAAAATTATTGTGAATCGATTTGTCACTGTAATAAGTAACGCCATTATAAACTATAATCTACATAAAATGTGTATTACTGTATAGTGCGCGTAAAAGGCTTAGCGGTTATTTCGATTTTGATATAGAATTATCGTGATACATTTTTAGCGGGCGGGATTTATACCCAAAGTATATAAAGTGCGCAGATTGGATTTAGTGCACTAAATGTATCTATTACTTCATATACATATTTATCATTCTTATTCCTTAATAAAACTTTGTAAAGTATAACTTGTATAAGTTTATTATAATGTCATTTTTCGTCTTATTTATAAGCATTATTTGTAAATTTTTCGTGAGCCGTATATATCCCTCCTCTTCCTATAAGTAGCCATATATCTCATCTCTATGAGATATACAACATGCAAGAGGTTTAAAATTTTTTTTTTAATACTAATACTAAAATTTATTTTTTAAAAATAAGTATTTCGGTTTTCTAATATTTTTTTTCATAGTAGTAGATAGTACAAAGTTTTCACTGATATAGTTCATTTATCTTAAAAATAGAAAATAATACTTAATAAATTAAGTTTTTGCTAGATGCAGTGTATATACCGGAGTTACCCTATATAAATTTAAATACACAGTTATAAAGAACGTAACAATTAACATTACACAAAAAAATTGATTACAAATAATCTATTCATAAATTTTTATTTGATGCTTTGGAATGCATTGTATATATATATATATATATATATATATATATATATATATATATATATATATACTAAACAGATTATAATAGATTATGCTTTGCGACAAAATATATTCTACGTCTAAAAGCGTATCGTGATAAAAAAGTTGTTGATATTTTTAACTCAACGTCGTTTATCTCAACGTCATTATAAACAGAAAGTTTTACTACTTTTTTAATAAGCTGTATTTAGCTGTATTTCAAAAAAACATAAATTTTTTCAGTTAACTTTAAATTGCATGTGCATAAAAACTTTGAGAATAATATGATAAAGCAAGATAATTGTACGAATATATTACATTAATGATAAATTTATATTCAGTTATTCATCAAAAACTCTTCAGAGTTTAAATTAATCTAAAAATGTAGAAAATAAATGCTTTATTATTTTTAATCATTTAGGACCGATTGTTCCATCTTTAGATAAATTATGTAATTTACTTATTGAATAAACAAAAGAGTAAAAGAATAAAACATAAGAGAATAAGAGATCATATGAGCTGAAGTTTACCGAAAAATCCCCTTAATATCTTGTTAAGGGAATCCTAAAGCGAACTTCGAACTCCGATATCACCAGAGATCGATGTTTTTAAAGCGCATCGATATGTCTTTATATAACACCATATCAATATCTCACGCAACGTATGATACACGTAGTCGCACTTTTGTGTCAATTTTCGTATAACAAATTCGTCGCGATAAAGTCTAAGTTTAATTCTAAACTCGAGTTTAATTCTAAAAACTCGACGTTATTTGTTCGTGCAAACTACGTGTTTGTGAATTACTATTTCATAAATATAATAGTTGCAAAAAAAACTTTCGTATCAAGCAAATATTGACACGAGACATCATGTTATACTAAGAAATGATAAAAAATATATCAATTTAGAAATTTTTAGTCGTTCTTGAGATAAACACTCCACTTCACAAATACTTCACAAATAATTTTAATGCGTATATTTTAATCCTGGAAAAGTATTTTCGAATCTGTGAAAGAAAAAAAGTATTTGTTATACAAAAATTATATGATTTAATCGATAATACAGACAACTTTAGGATTCCCTTAATGCTTTATTCTATAATCAATATAATCAATATATATATGTGTGTGTATATTATATTTAATCAATTTATCAATTTAATCTATACGCGCGCGCGCGCGCGTGTGTGTATGTGTGCGTGCGTGTTTTTTTCTTAATAAAAATTTTAGAAATACATACAGTGAAAGAAAAGATTGACTGAATATCTCATAGTATTTTTAGTTGCAGCAGCCAATTTTTGGTTGCATTAGCCTATCGAAATTCTGTATTCTGTATTCTGTATTGAGCAAGAATTGGCTGCTATAGTTAATTAAAAATGCCATATTTTACCATCTAATTTGCTGCAGCAATCTTTTTTTCAGTGTAAAGGACTTTAATTCTTGCATGATTTTTCTTCGATATTATCTCAAGAATCATTATAAGATAATCATATCAGTATGCGTGCTGCACGTTCATCATGAATACTAAACGGGAGATGTTGAACTCCTCCTGTATTGATAGCGTTATTGCAGTGTCAAGATAATGGGGTGTTTAGTATGTAAAGGGGAGCTTTCGCGACCTCTTTCGAATCCACCGCGATTTGAATATACACGGCACGGTTAGTGATTTGTCGAAGTGATACGCGATTCTCTTGGTTATTTAGATTTCCGTCATGATAGAAACTGAACATATATTAACAGATGGAATGATTGTGTCTTCATTACATGGACAGCAACTAGATCCGCTCTTCGTTTGATATTCTTTGTTATGGAGAGCTCTAAATAACGCGTGTCATCGTTCGAAGTGAAATAAAAATTGTAATCATGTTTCGTACTGTTGGAACATGATTATTTAAAATGCCGATTATTTAAAAATTTATATCAGCGAACATCCAACTATTTTTGTCAGTGACTGTTGGATGGGAAGATCTTTAAATATCGATTAAATGTCACATGTAAAAAAATATACTAAAAATATAATAAAAAACGATTTGCAAATGGATTTCTGAAACCTCTGTCAAGTTACCATTCCTATCACTAAAAATCAGAATAAGGTATGTAGCAAAGTAAGTGCTAATTTAGTGCTAATAGTATTCTATTCCTGATTCTAGTGCATAAGTTATTTAGCAGAAATCTGCGTTTAAATATGAGAATGTTGGATTCAATATAACACATAATTCAAACAAAATTTAAAAAAATAGATGTCACAAAATATTAAGCTCTTTAAGTACTTTTAAGTATTTCAATTTTAATACTAAAATTGCTGTTGTGTCATTTTTTATCTATCTGATAATTTTTCTTTTTCAGTTAATTTGGATTTGCACGTGGAGCTTTAGATTTTTGTGACTTTTCATAAATAGTTTTCATAATTAATTACAAGTAATTTTACTTTTATGATGACAACCTTCCCTCGTAAAAAGCTAAATTTATCTTGAACCGCAATTGGATTAATTTAGACTCGCAGTTCTAGTGTTAAAAGATACTTTACATTTGTTTGTTTTAACGCTCGATAATTTAGAGGTGCTTTTTCAACGATAACTGAAAACCAAAATTAGATGTTATATATCTTATAGGAGTCCAAAATTAGAAAATAATTTAACACTGGAACCAATTCTCTGTGTTAATTTTGAAAGATACTTTATTGTTATTCGTATATTATTATGACTGCTTCTTTGACTTGTATTTTCTAAGCTTAGAAATATAAAAATTGACACAGAAGCTCGCAATTTCGATATTAAACCATTTCTTAATTTTGGTAGTCCTAAGATATACAATCTCTGTTCACTTTTTTTATCGTCAAAAATTCCTAAATTATCAAGACTTTTTAAACAAACAAAAGTAAAATATCTTTTAAAATTGAGATACATATAATAGAAGCACAAAGAGCATTTAATCTTTTTTTTTCCTTTATTTAAATATTATACTTTTTTATTTGTCGTATTTTGATCTAAAAATTAGAAATTAAAGTAGTAAATTAACGCGTAATTAATACTTAATTTTGATATATAGGGTGATTTTTAACATATTTCGTCACTCATCATAAGCAAGTAGAGTGAATCGAACTGAGTTGAAAAGTCTTCTACCATTTTACAATTTTCTCAATAGTTAACAAGATATTAATTATTAAAATTGCCAAATATTGGTCTTGAATAATTTTTTACTCAAATACTATCAACTTTATAGAAAAACTGCAAAAGACAAAAATCATTTATTTTCTTCTCATAAAGTTTTGAGAATTTTTTCAGAATTTTTTAATACCGTATTTTCTCATGTTGATAAAAATAAGAAAATGCAGTACTAAAAAGTTGATAAAAAATTCTGAAAAATTTTTAAAGTTCTATGAGAAGAAAATTAATGATTTTTGTCTCTTGCAGTTTTTCTATAAAGTTGATAGTATTTGAGTAAAAAATTATTCAAGACCAATTTGGTAATTTTTAGTAATTAATATCTCGTTAACTATTGCATAAATGGTAGACTTTTCAACTCAGTTCGATTCACTCTATCTGCTCATGATGGGTGATGAAATATGTTAAAATTACCCTGTACCTTGTTTCACATTTTCAGTGGTAACAACTTGACAAAATTTCTGAAATATAAATTTGATAGACATTCTAACATTAACACGATTAAAAGAAAATCAATTCCATGGCACTGAAGAAGAATGTAAAATTATTAGAATATATAATACAAGGAACATGAAAACATTCTTGAAATTTTGAATTCTTTGTTTTACGCGCAGTGTAATTTGGCAAATTTATTACGTACGAAATTCGGGAATGCTCGTTGGGCTCGTTGGATTTCCGGGATCACGGTCGTTCGCCAATTAAATTCTAGCTGCCTTCCAACGTCAACGTTGGATAATTCAGACAGGAAGGAAGCCGCTCAAACAGTGCAATGCGGTGGACAAGTACAAGCATGAAATTTGTAACGCGGTCGGATTGTCGACTCGAGAGTCTGCATAGAGCGTGGAATATTCTGTTCTGCAATTCGGTCTTCCAACAATGGAGATCAACCCATACCAACAAAGCCTGTGACCAACATTTCGTTCCCAGCTATGTACACTTCATGCGTACATGTATGAGCGCGAAAAAAAATGATAACTGTTGCCAAACGCATGACTGCACGGTGATGTCGTAACATCCCGACGAGACAAGAAAACGTCGATGAATAGATGATGCTGTGTAACGACTGTCGGTATTCTTCCTCTTCACAAAATGTAAAGTCATTTTATTAAAATTGAATTATCTCGTACAGGCATATACCGATAATTTGAAACGTTTATGTAAATATTTTTAAATGTTAAATTTATAAATGATAAATATTAGTGATAAACATTTACATTAATAGATACATTTTCAAATAATAAATTTATTAGATTAATAAAATACGTATGATAAGTTATTTCCAATAAAGATTGAGATATCTGAAGACAACTGTTTTTTTCCTTTGCACACACATTTTTATCATTGGCTGAAAATATAACCTATTATCTATAGAAGCTTTTTTTCTCGTAATGACCCCAGTTAGCAAACCATCAACTTTAATGTCAAAATGTAATAAATTACCATGAAGTAAACGAAATTCTAGTTTCCTCGAACTCTCTAAACGCAAATATCTAATACTATAAGGTAAAAGGTCACGGAGATTAGTGCTAAGGAGATTAATTTTTCCTTCCAGGAAATTAAATATAAAATCTTTTAGATAACGAAGACGGATGTAGGATTAAAAAGATTTAAAGAGAACTTTGAAGATACAAAACAATATTGTAAATTTTAATAACAGCATTAGTAATCAGTTATTCCAAAATAATTATTAAACCAAAATCCAATATTTTACTTAACGATTTAGTAACAATTGTAAATTCTAATAGTATTATCAAGTTATAATCCAATCCCATGCGCTTAACAATTTCAATTATCCTCCCTCGGTCATTCATTACTTTCATAGCATCTACAGAACAAAAGCTTTCGAACTAAATTATTTATCGGCGGGTGAGGATGTGTGAGCATGAATGTTTGCGGCATGCCTAGCCGTCGCCGCGTCGCCATCGTATAGTCGTCGTGCAAGAATCGTTTAATCTCGAAGTCAATAGCCGTCACTCTACTTCCGTCAGAATTTCTCGGGCTTCGTAAAGCTAGACAATAGCAGAAAAGAATGACGCAGCGGCGGACTAGCGGATATTGCACCGTCGTGTCGTAGGTACAAATCGCGCGGACAATAAGAGGGAAAGAAGAAGCCACAATCCGGAGGCCGAAAGTATCGGAAAACCGTTCGATATTCGTCTCGGGATGAGGTCTTTTCAAGTATAGAGAGTTTCGTCATGGGAGGACGAAGAGAAGAAGATGAGACGGCGAGGTCTGCAAGCGACAGTTCACTGGGATTTGTTCCTAACCAACGTCCAGACTCTCAATAAACTTGCGGCAGACCGCTAATCGATTACCAGCATCCACGTATCTATGAATGTTTCAAACTTACCGTTTTTTTCTTTTAATTGAGCGATCGAAGTAAGAGAAACGACGATTATTTCAATCCCGTTATTAGATTCGAAAATTAAAATTGGGCAAATGAGGTCTCGGTTGTTTTTAAAAAATACCAAGATCTATTTTAAAAAATATTGAAAAGAATGAAAAAGATAACAATAGAAGCAGATTCTTTGTGCAGATACTTTATACATACTACGCGTTATATTTATTTCACTTTGTACACAATTTTTATATAGGGCAACTAATTTTTTTGTTAATAAATTCAGAGTCGATCTTTTTTTTCCAAGAAATTTAATTTAATATCTATCTTTTTGGCAAATTTTTTTTTCACATGTTAATTTTTTGTACATGTGCGCAATTTAGAGGAAATTATAGAAATCGAATTGCAACACATACGCCTGCAGATATACAGTACCGAAATAACATCATTTTGACTCTAATTAACTGACTGACATAGTTCATTGGAATAGGTCAAAGGAAGTCAAAGGTGGTATTCTACGATTCAGTGGCGGTCAGCATTTTAATTGGCTGATCAGGC
Organism: Acromyrmex echinatior; assembly: GCF_024713525.1. Lineage (NCBI taxonomy): Eukaryota > Metazoa > Arthropoda > Insecta > Hymenoptera > Formicidae > Acromyrmex > Acromyrmex echinatior. The sequence continues at coordinate 2,618,466 of NC_141864.1, forward strand.
ATCGCCGAAACGTGAGGACGACCTACTTTTAGCAAAGGCCAAGACTGCCGGCTAATTCGTCGCTGCGCTATGCCATATTAATCAATCCCTCTCTCCTCCCGTTATCTCTGACGGCGTCAGGGTTAGCGTGCCTTGCAGTGCACGATAAACCTGACCTTTCAACAAAATAAAATATCTCATCGGATCTGACGATTGCACAGTTGAGCGATGCGGCGAAACGCGTCCTCGTGGAAGATCAATCGGCGTTTAACGACAATCGCGTTTAACTGATAAATCGCGAACCATTTGCGAAATATGCTCGAACGCCAGCGAAATTAATGCAGCCTCTCGGAAAAGTAGGATGGGCGGATGACCGCCAATTCTACTCCCTTTGGAGCATATACGCTACGCATGCATTTATGGAAAATGGAGTCAAAAGTTCAGGATCCTGATGGAATAATACGTTTTATCGACGTAGATTTTTTAGTTATATAATTTACGTTGGACGTCACCCCTTTTATGGCTTTTTCGAACAAAATGTAGAGGCGGCAAAAATGTGGAGAATTGTTTTTGGATTATAGAGAATTAAAAATCCTTTCTAGAGCAGCTGAGCTTTAGAAGCTGAAAATGATAGCAAAATTTTTTCCTTAAAATCTAGAGAAAAAGTTGAAAAAAATAATAATTTCAAAAAGGCTATTAATAGATCCAACTTATGAAGATATTTACGAAATGTAAAAGATTATAGACTGTTTTGCCTAATTTTTCTTTCTCTAGATAAATAGAACATTATTCTCTTAAAAGTTTACTGTAAATGTTACAATTACTTGAAAATAGTTATTTTCTTATTATGTTATCATAATTGTATTAAAAGAGCTTTTTTTTAAGCTTCCTCATGTGCAGTTATCCGATCTTTATTTATGGTTAAAATTCACTGATGTATGGTTTATCATCTAGTATAATAGAATCTTATCATGCAAGTAGCAGTGTAATCTGACATATATATTACCTTTTTAGAAAATATAATAAATGCAAAATATCTATATATGTTGTACGCGGCAATTTAATTACAATTCAACGCTACAATTAATATTGTAATTAACAGAATGTCAGGGTGACTTAATTAATGAAATGTAATTGCAAAAAGTCATTTAAAATATAAAATCATAATGAATAATGAACGTTAAAGTTGCATTTTCACGTATGTGTCTAATTAGTTTAGTTTATTCAATTTAACAAAAAGCTTCGCTTTTACAGAACTGTAAAGTTCTGTAAAATTTTTAGACTTATTGTTAGTCTGTTAAACCGAACAGATACATCTTATTTTACCTTATTTTTATCTATACATATCGAAAAAAATCTGTTAAAATCTATCAAATAAAAACCTACCTAAATTCTAGCTAAAAGAAAAAAAATTTCTTTATTATCTTTAAAAGCTTCTCTTTTAAAACTCAACTTTTCTGAAAAGGATTTCCAATGCTCTATAATCTAAAAGCAAATTTTTGCCGAGAAGATACCACCTCTGCATTTTATTGTTCGAAAAATCCGCAAGTGAAAAGAGTGACGTCCAACGTAAATTATATAACTGATCAGGAAATCTACGTCGATGAAACGGCTATATTCATACGAGACAGTTCTCTTCGCACTTAAGCATTTTGTCGTCATATTACTGTCTTCTCTCTCTCTCTCTCTCTCTCTTTTTCTCTCATAAGCCTATCGTCTACTCGCCCACGGAAAACCTTCCGATACTTGAAGAACTGGAGAAAGTTGTAGTAAGTCAGTGAGTGGGTGCCGCGGGTACGCAGATATAGAAGAAACAAACTGTATGGACGGAAGCAACGTTTATACACACGGCCCTGAGAACACGGCTGCAACATCTGTCGTCTAATTGTAAATTGTGGAACACCGTCCGACTGTCGTCTGTGCTCCGCACCTGCATTGTATTTTAAATACTGAAATAACAAAACATTTTTCCACGCGCCAAACGATTACGAAACAATTTGTGCACGCTGTATCATCTTGAGGACAAACAGCTTCTTCCAATGTTTTTTTTTTATTCAATGTTATTTCGTGTTAGTATGTAATACATTAATGCACGTTTAAAGTTTGTATATTTCTCCGTCAATCCAACAATCCTATTTACCAAAAATTAATGGCTAGCGTGAGTTTATTACGTTCATTTTGTGAATTCAAATAAGCAATCCACAAGCATAACTCTATAGAAACAGAAGGATTAATTACAGCCTAAGAAAAGTCAATTATATTCCAAAAGCTTTTGGAGCTCTAATTAGCTCTTCTATGTCTACTTGACTTAATATTAGTGATTCATCTCACTATATATATATATATATGTTAAAACAAATTTAATTTAACTTCTAAATAAGAACAGGAGTCAAATTAACACAAACATCTCTACTTTTAAAATATCACAAATTTTTAGATTTGTGTTTCTTTAAACGACTGATGCATATGTACTAACAATAAGTTAAATCAGAAGTAGAATACGAATAATTAAGAGTTAATGAAATCGAAAATCAGTTTATGAGCGGAATACCCTTGCAAAGATCTAAGAGAGCGCGCTTGCCATCAGAGACCTTCCTCGATAATAATAACCGTCGCGTTTATCTTCAGTGACGTTCATGAACGCCGGTAAAATACGAAATGCGATTAGGCGGAGGGCGAAGTGCGGTAACGACATTATCCGACGTTGCCGTAGTGTATTTGTTAAGAGAGGCGGAGCAGAAAGGATAAAACGGAGAAGACCGACATTCAGGAACGAGAGGAAGGACGAGACAGGACATAGGAGGAGGAGGAAGAGGAGCAGGATCGAGGGCAGCAGATGTCATGGACCTTGCGCGACCCATTTTACCCTGTCCTATATAAACTAGCTCGCTAATGCTGTTGCTAAACCACCATCGACGACGTTCAGCGACGCCCACCATCGCTGACCCCGGTTGGCAGTAAGCAACCAATGTCGATAGTCTTTATCATTACTGCATCTCCTAATGCAGCTTCATTTATTCTGAAGATCGCATTGTATCTTTTATTGACATCTTTACTTAGCCGTTTGTGTTTCATAAAATATATAAATATAATATGGAGAGTGCAAATCAATATCTATGAAAGAACTAAATTCGAAATATATCGTTACGCGAATTTTATTTTAAAAACAGGATGTTGATTTCTGAATCAAAAAGAGAATATTTTATATTCTTCCCGAAAGCGTCATCTATGACGAAAGTTGTTTTTGCAAAAAATTTTGCAGATTTATTACAAATGTGACGTAAGTTTTATAATTCTGTATGGAAAAAAATATTTGATTGAATTAACTGGAATTCTGGTTATATCTATTAGATATTTCTGATTAAATCTTCTAAAATTCTAGTAGATTTAACCAGAAAATTCTAAATTAAATATTAGTTATTAAAACTAAAATTCTACTAAATTTAATCAAAATTTTAAATCATTCATTTTCCAGTTCTTCAGAATTCCAATTAATTCCAAATCTTTTTCTTTGTGTGTAGAAATTTTAAGCATTAATATACACGATATCATCCTACACATTTCTTTTCTTTGAAGAAATACTACTATACTTAGATAAAAATAATGGTCTCTATTCTTTTCTTTTTTTTAAAATAATTTTATAAATAATATTTTCTAAAGATGTTAAAATTACACGTAGAAGAATAACTTATAATTTTTCTATAAAAGTTTTTCTGTAAAAGTAATAAAAATTAGAACACAGACAGAACAATCCATAGTAAAAAACCGAAAAAACATCGTTTGTATTAAGGATTAAGAGGATGATATGACGAAATTATCGACATTACAGATTAAAAAGTCCTTCAAATTGGTTTTACAGAATAGAAAATCTTTTTACATGTGTAAAGTACATATCGAATTAATTTCGGGATATTCAACTTAAACTTAAAAACATAAAAAAATTCAAAAATTATGTATATATCATTTTTTCGCTTTTTCCGTTTTTTTCAGTACCCTGAAGTATATTCGTGTGTGTTCAACACAACACAAATTTAAATATAATACATATATAAAAGTTTTAAATTCGAAAAACTATTTAACCTGTAATGTCGGTAATTCTGAATCAAAAGTCACGCTAACATCATATTAATAATATTTTAGAAATTTTTGGAAAAATTTGTTTCGTATAAAATATGTTACATACATATATAGGAAACTGTGTACCGATTCTTGCTTCGATTTTCCGTAGAAGGAGTATCGATCGCACAAATGAATCTTGCCACATAAAAAATGCCACTCAATTGCGTCATAGAGACGACCTGTGGATGTCGATTGAATTTCACCTTGTGGTCACTTCGTCTTCCCGCCCCGCGTTGACGTCTACGCATCGCGATTACGCGATTTGCATTCGTGCTACAGCGATGCACCAAGGCTACGTTCTTCTCGAAGACGATCCTCTGCTGCCACGGGGAATTTACATTTAGATCGAAACGCAATCGGTTCACTCAGCGAAGTCGATTCGGCGACGACGGATGAGCACCAGTTTTCCGCTTCGTTTCCAATGATGGCAAGGAGAGATCGCTATATATATATATATATATATATATATATATATATATATATATATATATACACGCAATGTAATATATGTAGACTCTTCCTTTCCGTCTGTCTCTTGAGGCAGGGCTTCACGCATCGCCGGTGATGCGCTCGCAAGAAAATTGCGTATGAACTTATCGCTGAGTCATACTCCGCTTGCGCTGCGAAGATCAAATTTACGGAGAGTTTCCGGCAACGACGAGATGAATTTGTCGAAGCGTGAACGTTTCGAGTTAGCGCAGAAGATAGCAAACTGTAAACAATCTATAAAGATACAGAGTGTACCAGACCTCCAAAAAATACTTTGGAGCAATATGGAGCCGATTTTTCCTCAATTAAAACATGAAGGCCTCAAACATTCAAAAAAAAATATCCGTTTTTACTAATTATTATTATTCTCCGATATTTATTATCAAAACATAATTCAATTAGGATTCCAATAATAATAAAATAAAAATTCATAACATTTTCACGATATCTCCTATTATGTTCCTGAGCAAGTATCGACAAAGAAATTGTCTCAAAAAAGTATCTCTTTACAATACTCAAAAGTATTGTTTAAAGCTGCTCTTCGTTTAGATTCGTGTGACATAATCGAGTCCACATTCTATTATTTTCTTTTTCTGGTTGCGTTCAAATTAGTATTACTCGCAGACGGAAATTTTAAAAGCACGTCGTCGGTCACGCTTTCCATGCCATTGCTCTGATTGCTCATCTTCAAGACTCTTGCCCGCGTTTTTTGCATGGCCTCTTCCGCAAGACAAGCTGTGTTTAGCTACGCTTCGCGGAGCCAAACGTACTTTCGTCGTCTCGTCATAAAGCTTTGGTGACAGTTGTCATTACCGTATGCCACCGTGAAGAATGAGAATTGTTTTCGCACGATGAATACTCGTCTTGCTTGAAATTACGATGATGTTTCTAAAAATGGTGTCTGTTATTTTTCATACGAAGCACGCGTAAGTGCTTGTTTAACAAGTACTACCATGTAATTCACATTTGAAAAACGTCAGTCAGCATAAGATTGGTAAAGAAAATAGTTCATCATGAATTATAACTATTGAAAAAATTATCAGAAAGTAGATAGTTACTTTTTCAAAGTTATCATATATAAACTAGGTAGTACTTTCTTTAAACAATTTTTAAATAATTTTAAAATTATCGTCATCATAATTATACAGGCCTGCAAAATTGGAGGTGTTGAAAGTTGATTGGGATTTAACAATGTTTTCTTACGTAATTTTTTGCGCTGAATCCGTATCCGGCTGCAGAATTGCTTTATCACGTCAAGATTTCGAGATAGCTTAACGTGAAACTGCCAAAAAAGTCGTTTTCAATCATATTTAAAATTAAATTAAAAAAGAAAAAGATTTCATAAATCATTGTAAAAGCAATTTAACTGACCAGGAAGTCATCCACTTTGTCTTAGAGACTAGACTTCTACGAGGTACAATTTATCGAACTTCGAATTGGTATATTTCCGGAAGAAAAAATCACTTTGAGATGGTTCAAAATGGAAAATGATATTGTTGATAGATTCGACAACAAAAATTTTCTCAATTTTTAATTTAATTTTAAATATGGTTGAAAATGGCTTTTTTGGCAGTTTTAGATTAAGATATTTCGAAATCTTGACGTAATAAAGCAATTCTACAGAAAGAAATTGTTAAATCTCAAAAACCATGCAGGCCTATGTTATTTATATATGTTTCTTTGTGACCAATGCTATTGTACATTACGAACCGCAATTTCGTTTTAAATGTTGCCTCGGAATGGAACATATGTTCTCTAATGTATTCGGACCATGGAGTCATATGTTTTTTCGACATTCTCTTAACAAGGATCTTCCACGTCTGACTGAGTTCACATTGACAATGTGAATAACACTTTAGATTGAATCACCAATTGTAAGCTGAGAATGATTCCAAGAAGAGTTGAAACGTTCTATATAAAAAAATATATATTTATGTTTTTACTTACAACGTTTTTATTTATATTTGCCATTTTCACTCTTAATGTTTCTATAATGTTATCATCTTGTTCTGTCTTTTCTACCTGTTTTCAATCAAACACGATAACAAGCTTAGAATCTGATTAAGTAATTCAATATCCATTCAAATATTCAAATAAGAATATCAAGAATATCAAATAATTTTAAACCATTCTGTCAAATATTTGTCACAATCGATTCTCTTTTTATAGCTATGAAAGTTATATATTTTCAAAACTACATATTAGAAGACCATTTCGAAATGTCTACATTTGCTTGAAATATACTCAAGAAAATATCATCGCATCGGTATGAGATTTCTGGAAAACTTTCAGTCTCGCAAAGAACGCACAAAGGGTGTATCCGAGCCAGGATGAAAATGGGAGACGAGAACCCGTCCTTGATAGAATATACTAAGCTCCTTTGGAGTACGCAATAAGATGTCTGAGGTATATAATGCAACGCTCCGGATGTGCCGAGTACGCGAGACGCATGAAAAGGAACGCGTTCGAATCGAAGAACGCACAAAGAGGGAGAAAAAGAGTAGCGATCCACTCGGGCTGAAATTAAATGGGCGGAACTGAAAGTGATGCACGCGCGTCGCACTGCGTCCCTGGATGCAAAGAGCTTTCTTCCTCGAAATTTCTGCGTGACGAGAAACGATCGAGACCGACCTTTAGCAGCACCGAATCAATCTTTCTTTAAACTTTCCCTTCTATACGCGATGCTGTTACCACTAGAATTTTTCTGCAAATGCATCTTTGCCTGATGCATCGACGCAATTATCTTTTTCACGTAACTGAGCAATTACGTGCGCGTTCAGATTAAGAAAAGAAAAGATTGGAGATAAGAAAAAGACTCGGGGAATTCTTCGTAGAAAATCTAAAATTTCCAAAGTGTAGGAAAAACTGGAAATGTTGAAGTTGAATGAATGATGTCTTTCATGGAGAGAGAGAAAAAAAATCTCGTAATCACTGAAAAAACATAATCACTGAAAAAATTATACAAATACATGCTGCGTAAAACGCGTAAAGGTCGAAGCCTGTAATTTCAAACGACAACTTTATTTCCTTAACGTAATCAGTCTCCTCACCCGCGAACGCCGACGCATTTTGTGAAATCTAGAATATCATCAGCAACAGAATCGCGTTTCCCTCTGCATTCGAGTGTGTATATTTAAAGCAATTAGCAGAATTCTAACGTTCCGCTCTACGTCGGTGATGTATCATTGATACGTTATATACACAGATAAATACGTTATATATACAGATAAATATGCTGTAATAACAATTATTTGTTTCAAATATTTCAAAGGTTCACAAATCTATCATAAGTTCATCACAAGCATCAAATTTATTCAAAATATGTTTAGACTCCTAATGAGTTTAATATTTCAATCAAGATTATTAAATTAAAACAAATTCGATTTCGCTTATTAGATACATAAAGTCGATTCCTCGATCAATTTTATAATATCTTTCGAAATAAAATAAATTCTTGTTTTTTAAGTGTATAATAATCATTTTTTCTAAAATTTGTAATAAGTATATTTATTTTAAGATTATTATCGAAGAAAAGATTCTTCGTAAAAAAATATACGTAAAAAATCGTTACTTAAAAGGATATGTGCAACTCTGATAATATTTCTCTCATTTAACGACTTGCAAAATACGAAAAAAAAAATAATACAACAATAAAAAAACCAGATAATTGTCGTTTTGCATTATTCATCATTCACATTTTAGCATATTAAATGGCATATGGAATAAAGAATCCCTGCAAAATAAGCTTATTGACTTATTTTCTACAACCTTAGATATTTCTTAAGTTTCGCGAGTCGACAAAGCTTGAAAATTGCAAGATATAGTATGAGTAACGTTACAACGGAATATTTCGCACAAAGGGGTACGCAAAAACGACCTTCAGCTCTAATAAGATTTTATTGCGTGCTACGCCGCGAAAGAAATTGCAACTGGGCAATCAGTTGAGTTCCAAGCTTTGCGACCCGAATAAATCGTCGTATAAAAACGAATGGGAAAACCACCTTGAAGTTAAAGTAAGAACATACGTACGTATGTGAGGAGATTGATGGAAACAAAAATTAAGAGGGGATACCATCTTTGAGGCTTAAAAATAATACTTAAATTTGGCAATTTTTTGCAGTGTACTAATAAAGTCAATCAAAAATCATTTCGAAGGGCTTTAATATATAAAGTTTTGAGAATACAAAAAATTTTTTTTATTTTCATCTCACAAGATGGCGGCATTATATAATAGTAGAACTATTGAGCCTCCTTTTTTTGATGAGTGTGTACGAAATTTTGTACTCCATTGGATCTGAAAAATCTAAAGAATTTTATTTTTTACATACTTAAAGCTATAGAAGTACGTAGGATTTTTTCAAAATATTGATTTTTGTAAAAATGATCAATGTTTGAAAAAAAATTACGATATTCGAAAAATTTTCATCTTTAAATGTTAATAACAAAAAAGTTTTTCAATATATCGCAAAAATTCTACATACTTCTATAGTTTTATGTACAAAATTTCGTTTTCACCGTTTATACACTCATTTAAAAAGGAAGTTGAATGGTTTTTCTATAAAACTTTATATATTAAAGCCCTTCAAAACGATTTTTGATTGACTTTACTTTTTTGATTAGTTTACTACAAAAAATTACTAAATTTAAGTTTTATTTTTAGGCCTTAAAAAGGTGGTATTTCCCTTAAACAAAACAATTACATTTTCTCACGTCGCTAATATATGATATGTTCATTCGTTGCTGAAATCTTTATTACGAAAATTCACATTTATTTTATAAAAATAAAATCTGTTACCAATACATAATATTTATATACAATATTGTAATGATTTTAATCATTTAAATAAATATATATTTTGCACTCATTATCTTTTCGGAAAAATAATAATTTTATTGAAGTGTGAAAAAGTGTAGATTACCAATGTCTAAAATTAAAGAGAATGAATGTAGCGTTGAATGAAACTCTAAAGATGTGGCAATATTGCTGCTCATAAGTTCAATCTTGATATATAAAAAATAGATATCATAAAATAAATATAAAATATAAATGTAAAAAAATAAAACAAATGAACAAGAAATTGAGGAACAAATAAAACACAAGTAAAGAAGATAATAATACAAAAATATAAAAAGATATAGAAGGTAATAATATAAACATATAAATAGCATATAATATAAACATATAATATAAACAAATAAGTACAAGATAGACAAGAAATTGAGTAGTACATAAATTTAAGTAATATAATTAGCAATGCACGGTATGTCCAATAAGACTCTTTTTAAATAAAAATACGTAGCATTCTATTTATAGTTTGTACATGAAAAGAACAATTTTGCTAAAATATTCACAATTTTGCTAAAATATTCACAAATTTGAAAATAATTTTGGATCATCAAAATATAATTACGCAAGAAACTCAAGCATGATGACCATGATGAGCAATACTGCAAAAAGTTTTGACGTTCGAGCAATCAGTTAGAGTATCCTACATAATTATTTTAATAGTTATTTTAATGGTTTAACGAAATTATTTTCAGATCTATATCTAGTTAAATTTTTAGATATTTTAGCAACACTTCCGTTTATTATGTATAAAACATTAGTTGCTTCGTGTCATCTAGTCGAAGAGACTGCAGGTCTTGCAATTTTTATTATCGTTGCATCGTCAAGTTTCTATATATGCTTGCAGCAGCAACTGCCACATACAAGCGTTGCAGTAACAATTCTCTCAAAAGTTCATGTCTCCCGTCAAGATGCGACTAGCGGGAGCTCTAAATTTCCGGAGCTTCTTGAATTTTTGACGCTACGCTGCTTCCAGAACATGAAAAATTTAAGTCTCCGAATCCGCAACATTTATTGATCGTAAAATGTAGCCTGTATACGCATTCAATATTTACAACCGTTAAAAGTTATTCGACAGTGATCTAACATTTTGATGTTTCCAAATTTTATCTCGTCTATCTCTCAGAGTCAAGCAATCGATAACTCATGTTACTTTCGATTTTTATCGCCTCTCACGGTTCTCCCAAGTCTAAGGTCCGGAAGTAATAGGATTATTTCCATTGCTAAAGATTTCTTGCCGGACGATTCGATGCGATTTTTTTCGATCTCTCGGCCGAATGCGGAAACTTGTAGCATTCGCGATGCGCGCGATCGACCCACGCAATAATCTGATAGAGCCGTATTAGCCTGAATTCCGACAATCCAGTTAGCTACCCTACTCCTCGCCCTGCTTGATCCAGCCTCGTCCTGAATTTGAAGCAATTGGCACAAACTGGCACGTTCGCGACGATAAAATAACATATGTCGATAGATTTCCTAAGGCGAAGTCGTAAAATAGTAAAGTGCCTATAAATTTGTTATTAAGATAAAATTAGCTAAATGTGAGTTATTAAGTAGTTAATACAACATACCACTTATACGTAACCAGAAAATTTACGGAGACTTTAGTAAATTTTAAGATAAAGTTAAAATAATAATCATCAAAAATAGTAAAAATAAAATGGAGTAAGACAAATGGCAGTCCATTATCTTCCAACGATGCACATTCTAACGTTGTTGTAGATGAGTAATTTAACCTAGCAAGCGTATCTTTCATAAAAAAAATGGATCATTTTGCTGTAATTTTAACAAAACATCTATAAAAAGCATAATGGCATCGCGTGCGTGACACGATAATAATGACTGGCGATGTTGAAAAGCAACATCGAGATCTTTTCTCGAGAAGCATTTTAGCGGCAATTCTGCCCTTTGAAAAGGTATCATCGAAATTGCCGATGCGTTTATTGCTATGCGAATCACAAAGGGATGATTGCACACGACAAATGATCACGAGACATTGCAAAGAAAAATGAGTTTCGATGTTCACAGTATTTACACGGAATAGCTTATTTTGTTTTCAAAAGTGTGTCGATGTATTTGCGATAATGATAAAGCAAACGATAATGAAAAAACTTTCTTTTATTGTGAATTTTTTCAAAAGATTGAATTCTAAATACAGATATAAAACTATTATAAAAATACATTAAAGCAAACAACAGAAAATTTTAATGGATACAATAGACACGCAATAGAACAATAATAACAGTACATGCAGGTGTCTCATAACTACCGAATTTCCTCTTAAGGACATATTCTTGAGGTAATTTTGAGACGAAAATTCTAATACGAAATTCTAATATGATGTCGAGATTACAATAATTTTTTTTAATTATAAGCCAACTTTAAATGTTTATAAATAAAAAACCATTTTACTTTTAGAGCCTTTATTATTATTTCTGGATTCTTTTGAACATTCTAAGATGAAAATCCTAATACGAAAATATCGAGGCTACAATAATTTTCGAATTACATACTATCTTTAACCAATTATAATTTAAAAACTATCGTAGCCTCGACACTTTTGTATTAGGATTTTCATCTCAAAATTATTTCAAGAATATGCCCTTAAGAGGAAATTTGGTAGCTGTGAGATACCCTGTATACATAAAGATAAATTAAAAATTATATTAAAAATAATTTTAAATTAAAATTAATTTTGAAATTAAAATTTTAAGAAAATAATTCGAAGAAGCAATTAATTCAACAGAATAAAAAAATAATTTTAAATTAAAATTTAGAAAAAAATTAATTTAGAAACTAATTTTATAATTGAAAAAAAAAAAAAGATTCAAGGGACCGATTAATTTAACAGAATAACCGCTTGAACTAATTTAGAATTAAGTTTTTTCTGAATAAATTCGGATTGATTGATCGATTAATGATAAACTAAACTAAAATTACAATATATAATCACAGATTTTTCTTTTATCTCAATATTTACAGAAAAAAACACTTATCTTATATATAAGATTTCCTTTATCGAATGAATAATATTGGATTCAACTCACCAAGCATTTTGATACCTTGAACTGGACTCAAAGGGTAGAAATCCCCGTGAAGTGGACAATGGAAGCCCACCCTGCGCTCTCTCCGCCTCGCCCTTCTCGTGAGCATGCAGAGCAGCACGCCAAGCGCGAGCATAAGGGCGCCCACAACTATGCAGATCGGCCCCAAGATACGGGAATTGCCGGTAAAGGCAATTCGTGCGGCGTATGAGTTCTTGTCTTCATCTTCGCCGGGGCCGCGATAAGAAGCAGCTGTAACGGAGAAATGGTCGAAAATTAATCATAGAAGTTAATTAAATAATATTTATCAGGTTTGATTTTTTATCAAATTATTGTCTCCTTAAAGTTTCTCATTTTCCAACATCTATTTTTCATTTTTCAACCAGACAAAAGACATAATAAAGTTATAAACGAATAAAATAAATTTTCACATCTACATTAATTCTATTCATTTAATGTAATATATAAATATTATAAATAATACAATAAAGTAATAATAATCTATTTTTGTTCTTGAAGTGTTGAATAAGCTGTTAAAAAATGACAACTCTTAATTATAAAAATGTAAATTAAACGAGTTGTTCAAATATGATTGTGCTCGCCTTTAGCGAAAACGTTGAATACGCATTTGAACCAAGACTTTATGTTCTCTTCGTGTGCTTCTTGTACAATATCGTAAAATCACTTCTCGTTTTTTTGAAGAACTATAATCACGTTGATCCAAGTTACCGACTACAACGCGAATGAGAAAACTTTTCTATCGAGAAGTTTTAGGTATATGTACTTAAAGAAGGAACTCTCTGCGCAGATTATATATAATAACGACTGTCTGACTTCTCGCCAATTGCGAAGCGAGAATGTTACGAAATATTTGGAGAGAAAATGTGCGTCTGCAAAGTAACGGAAATCATGAACATAAATATGTTCGTTCGCCTTCGAACATATTTTAATCGATAACGCCGCGCTAGTGAAACGTTTCATAAACGATTAGCATGCGCAGATCCGACAAGCTTCTCTTTGCATTTATTTTATTTCGTAAAATAAGATAAGAAAACTAAAATTCATTTAATATGATTAAAATATACAGACAAATAAAATGATGTAGTGTTAAATACATGTTTATCGATATACTATTTCTTCATCTTATGCCTACATCTAGAAGATGAGTTCTTTGAATTATTCTGATTCTAAATTTTCATTTATAATAGTTAATTCAAAATTTAATTTTCAGTGCGATACTCAATTTCAATTTTTTATAATGAAAAATATTTAAAATATTGAAGATATTGATAATGTAGCGATATTAATAAATTTCAAATAATATTTTAATATTAAATTTTATAAAAATAAATACTATGTTCTGATGCATAAAAAAAATTTATTTTTTTCAATATTTAGTATATTATTGTTGGTATAACAAAAGTTTTTATTCTAAAACTTTTTGTAGTAACATGAGATCACAACATTCCAAAACGTAAAAATAAAAATGATATAGGTATGAAATAATATTAAAACATACAGAAGATAGAAAACTGTGAAAAATAAAATATAAAAATATAAAACTATGAAAAATATAAAACTTATTAATCCCAAATAAACTAAATATAATAATTTAAAAATGTTAAGAAAATTTAAATAGTAATCCGCTACGTTTACGAAATAATGTATCTATTAGTCCCGTTTAGTCAGTAATAAAAAATAAAATCCTCGTTCCACTTGACTATCAAGGAGGGCTCGGCGATAAACGTAACAAAAACATTATGAGCAACCGGACAGAACGATCTACTACGAATCTAAACTGCTTAAGAGAAAGAGAAAAGAATAGAAACAACGAAAGGGAAATGGACTATTGGACCGGTCTTGGCACGGCAGGAAAAAAGGAAGATAAAAGAAGAGGACAGACCGGTTCTGATAAATCGGTTGGTAACAACTAACAACTCTCGGCACCTCGTATGCGAAGAAACGTGGTCGAGAAGTGACGGCGGGAGATGTGACGGGCCAGCTGTTGCTTGGTGAACAGTCTGGGCCCTCTTCCACTTTTCTTTTTCTTTTTCTTCCTCTTCTTCCTCGCGATAAGAAAGCTGTATCTATCTCCGGGGTCAGCGCCCCAACGAACAAACTATAGCGCTTCGCAAATTAATTCAATGAGAAAGAATACGAAACTAGTCTCTCATCTTCGAATAAATCTCGAAAGTTTCCCACGTATTAATATTAATATTAATTAATATTAAATTCACTTTTCAATCTTCGTTATATCTAAAATCAATTGGCAAACTCACGCATCTCTGAATAATATTCTCGAATGTTTTATTTAATAAGATTAATGTAATATAAAATTAATATGTCATTTGATTAATATTAAAATATATATGTGAAATATTCAAAATTTCTTCGCCGAGGAAATGTTATTAATATTGACAATGGTATTAATATTGACAATGGTATTAATATTCATATTTATTCATAATAAAATTAGAGCAAATTCAGTTGTAATGTAATTTATTAGATGGCTTAAATGCATTGCATGCTGCTCACCAAAATTCAGGTATTTGCGCATAGCTTATACAACTCTACTGCTTCAACCGACTGAATACGGCTTCCTTCTCTATGTAATTAATCCGCTTATAGAATATCAGGAGGCTTCAGTCCGATTAGTATGTAACGACGAATACTGAGAGAGATATCTCTTCGTTACATCCAGTGTCGACAACATGTTGATGGAATATACGCATTTCATTGTTCAAAATACATCGCTATTCCATGTATAATTTCAATTTTACGTATCCATTCGTGTTATTATCATAAATGAATCAAATATTTTTAGAATTCTAAAACGGGAAGATTTTTATTTTCGTTTGAGAAATTATTTAATGTCAAAAATGTTTTAATATCCAATATAAAATTAATGCAAAAAATGTTTTTTGCAAAAAATGTTTTAATGCAAAAAATTTTTTTTCATATATATATATATAGAATATTCATAACTTAATATTACTTACTAAGAGTAGATTCCTCAGATCATTTTGAGACGAAAATCTTAATATCGATGAACTGAAATATCGATCAGATTATAATAGTTTCGAAATTATACATTTAAAATTAATGAATCATATTACCTAAAGTTTATACATCCAATTATAGTTGGCATTTTGCTTATAATTCAAAAACTATACCTCGACATATTATGGTATTAAAATTTTCAAAATGATCTCAGGAATCTATTCTTAAGCGTTGTTACGGTCTTTATGGGACATTCTATATATACAGGGAAAATCGCCTGCAATACTTCGGGAGGTAATTCGGGACTTAAAACGAAGGAAAAAAAACTATATAAACACAGTTTTATCATAAATAACTACGTTTCGGACTATTTTGGCGTTACCTAAAATGCAGCATATGGAGGCATAGTCCGTTTGGCATCCCTCCTTTTTTATTTCTTTATTTAAAAATTTTTTTTACTTTACTAGAGAGATGCCAAACGGACTATGCCTCCATATGCTGCATTTTGCACGTGGTGAATCCTGCATAATGCCAAAATAATCCGAAATATAGTCATTTAAATTAAAAGACTATAAAATAAATCACGATTGTGATTATAAAAAATAAACAATTACAATTTTTTTAACATAAAAGTGGTTATAACTCGGAAACGACTTATTTTCGGACCTGATATGTTTATATAACTTTTTTTTTCTTCTTTTTGAGTCCCGAATCACCTAATCATCAAAAGTATTGCAGGCGACTTTTTAGACACTCTGTATAATCACAAATATAACTTATCCTTTACTACAAAGATAAAACTATAACTTCTGTATATAAATAATATTGAAAGATGAAAATATATACAATTAATAATTTTTGATCAATTTTTTGTTTAGTCTGTCCAAATTAACAGGAAAGGCAATTTCTTTATATAAATATTACAAAACAAATAAAAAAATATGGCTCTTTCGATAAACAATAACAAATGATTATGATATCTCATAACAAAGTAAACATTGATTCTCTTTTCTAAGTGACCCACATACGATTACGGAGCCTATGCTTTCTCCGAAATGGAAAGCTTGAAATTATTCTCATCCGTTAAATCACGCCGTAACGCATGCTCCATATTTCCATAGATATACGAACGATGCGACAAATATAAATAAACTAAAAGTAAAAAGTCTGAAATGATAAATATGATTTGACCTCAAACTAAAAGTCTAAAAGTGATAGGTCTCCTGTGCGCAGCGCCGACATTGCGAAAAATTATGTATTATCGAAATTATAAATTTAAATAAACTAAGATATTTCTTCATCGATGATATTCATTCTGTGCAGCCGAAGCTACATTAATTCTCAGCTGCAACTATCAGAATAGCGCCATCGCGAATTTTGCAGGTCAATCATGAGATGCAAATGCAAATGCAAATGACGTGTTACGAGATAAAAAAGGGGAAAAAAAAGAAAAATTAAAGGATCGGTGAATATTCAAGAGTCGCCGATGTAACTATTGTCCAACACACTGCTGCATGTTTTTGCAATATCATAATTTATACAAGTGCGCCTCTAATTGGAACTGTAAAATTGTGCAAAATCCCTGCAGAGAATATCTAACAAGAATTTAGAAGAAAAATAAATAATATTTATAACTTGTTTGTCATGTTTGTTTGTGACATTTTGTGACGAATTTATGACATTTGTGTTGCATTAATCGTTCGCATGATGGAGATACACTCATTTGACAAAATAAATTTTATTTATTTCGTAAAATAAATGCACCTCTAAATGTGGAATGAAAATTACATTCTGGCATTAAATGTACATCGAGAATGCGATTTGCGATTTTAGAACAAAAAAAAAACGCGTAACAAGACCTAAAAAAAAGGTGTGCAATGTGTTTTATAAAAAAGTATAACGATATTAGAAACATCGCTCTATGATACAGAATACATTTTTAAACAAACAATAATGCTCGCATTCTAAAGATTATACTCTTAATAATATTAAAGATATCAGTTTCAAAATAAGTACAGCCTTTTTACTTTTCTACGTTTACATATTTGTAACGTAATGCATATTATTTTGAGTAAACAATGCAGACGTAAATATAAACAAAAGAGATAGATATGTATACGAACCAGTGAGTACGGCGCCGACGAGCATGAAAAGAGTGCCAAACGCTGGAAGGGCAATCTGGCAATTCGCCGCTATTACCACGCCAGCCACCATCAGGCCGCCCTCGATCTTTTCTACCCTCAACCGCGATATGGGAGTCGGGCATTTCAATTTCGCGCCCAGGCCACCACCCAGCATTCCCTCTTCGGCTGCCATGCTGCCGGTTCTGCAACAACAAGCGAGACTAATTGCTAAATACAGCTGTAATAAAGGCTTTCCCTGGCAAAAATTGCGTGGATGAGTGATCACTCGCTAAACGAGGGTGGAACATTCTTCGTAAAATTTTAAGTGTAAACGCATTTGTGCCAATTGTATAAATTAGAAAATTAATGAAACGATTGATATTATTCGTAATATATTCATATGAATGATGAATTATAATACAATCGATAATACTAGATTTATTATATATATATATATATGATTTATAATATAATAGATAATACAGAATAAAAAAAAATAAAAATTAGACTTTATGCTGGAATTTGAATATGGGACTTATCGCATTCAAAGTAAAAAAAAAGAGAATATCAGTGTCTCTTTAATCACTGTCTCACAACCAAATGTTAATCATTGTACAATTTTATAATACTAAATTTAAAAAATCATTTCTTTCTAAAAATATATATATTTAATTTTTCACAAAATTATATCTAGACTCTTAATTTATTAATAAGTGTGTTAAAAAAAACTAAGAAAAAAATTGGGCTCAGCCGGGATTTGAACCCGGGACCTCTCGCACCCAAAGCGAGAATCATACCCCTAGACCACTGAGCCACTTGCTCAGGACTTCGTAATAAACTCTTAAGTATATATGACAGTTATTAATTTTCATTGATATAACAATAAAAATATATCTAATAAATACAATTTTAATAAACAATTCTAGTTATTAAAATCTACATAAGAGTGTAATTGCAATTAAAAAATATAATTGTTTATTAAGTTAATGATTTTATACATTATAAAAAAATCCTTACACTTAAAAGATTATCACTTAAGATTCTTTATTACTTAAAATATTTTAAATAAAAATGTGACATAAACTTCGTCTTAGATATGGCTTTACATAAAGTAGATCTCATGTGTATGATAGATCTCGCGCTCTCTAAACATCTCACGCATCATTCTTCTCTTGAAAGTCAAACTTATCTTACAAGTAAGATATCTAACACTCACAAACCTACTCAAGCGTTACTCCGATTTTGATAAGCTTTGAGTATGTTGTAATGTAAGTCAAACTAAGAGACATATATTTTTTTATATGTGTCCATACGTTACTCTTATACTGAAAGAAAAGATTGGCTGCTGCAGTAAATTAGATAAAATATAGCATAGCATTTTTAATTGACTGCTGCAAGCAATTAAAAATGCTATACCATATTCAACCAATCTTTTCTTTCAGTGTATATTATATCTCTTATATTATTACTCTTGTATCTTATTATAGACGTCGAGTGGCTTGCCGCTCAGTGGGATTGACTCGCGATCTATAGATCGCATACGCAATTTTTCGTGTTTAAGGAAATAACTCTATCTGATAATTAAAAGATTTTTGATCACCAGCGCCGTTTGAATCTGGCATTAAACCGTAGATCCCATATATCAATGGATGTGGGATTCCCCAGACTATAGGTTGGATATTAGGATAACAATCTAATTCCGGAACAAATTCATTGTTTATTCATTGTTTACCTCGTAAAAGGTAGGCCCTGTTCCATCTTGGGAATGCGCCATCGAATGAATAATAAATGATGATGAATATTTTTATATATTATATCTCGAAAAAAATCGGTTTTTATATTTTAGAGCTAATACTGTTAAAACGATTAAAGATATAAAAAAATTCTCAAAAGAAAGTTTTATGGTTTTTAATGTACTTTATGACAGTTCACTCGTATTATTCAAAAATGTCTTTTTTTCGAAATCACCCTACTCTCTCAATTTTTTGAAAATTTAAAAATTTTTCTTATAGCTAAACTTATAGTATGTTTAACGACAAATACAATCATGTATGATAAAGTTGTATTGCGAAGATGCATTTTTCAGGATATATTCATATAAGAGAAAACATTTAAAGCAAACATAACAAGAGGCGCCATGCACTGCACGGATGAAGCGCGCGAATAGTGATGTAAAGATAAATATACATATATCTAGCTTATTTCTGGAAAATGCATCTTCGCAATATAACTTTATCGTACATGATTGTATTTGTTAAATATGCTATAAGTTTTGTTAAAATTCAAATTTTAAAATTTTTTAAAATTGAGGGGATAAGATTTCGAAAAAGACATTTTGAATAAACTATCATAAAATATATTAAAAACCATAAAACTTTCATTTGGAACTCGTCTCGACGTATTAGAAATATAAAAACAAATTTTTTTCAAGAGGATGTTTTATCCCCTTAATGACTGTGTGAGCACGTATAAAAAAATACATGTCTCTCTTACTTTGACAATTACTAGAATACTCAAAGTTTATCAAAATCGGTGTGTGTAACATTTGGATAGGTTTATTTATTAGTCACTTCGAAACTGCATAAGGAAGAATAGCTTCCTCATAGACATGTCCGACCTTTTCAACTATGATAAACGATTAAAGCACAAAATTGCATCAAGGTTCGTTCCCAGTAAATTGTAGCGTTTACACGACGGAGTAATTGAATCAATCAGCCACTATCATATACAGCTACTAATTCGACGTGGAAACCGAGACTCGATATCTCCACAGGGGCGCGGTAATTAACGCGAATACCCTTTGCGGATCGCTGGATCTGACAAATGGCACAGGTTCCGCCCGCGTGATGAAATGATCATTCTACTAGACCATTCTACATACACAACCTCAATATTAATAATAATTTATTGATCCAATTTTTCCGTATTACATAATATATGAATTAAGCAAATTTGCAGAATAGCCAAATATGAAAAACAATTTTGCTCTTCATTTAGATCCAATATGCCAGAAAAATGGCAGAGAAAATATAACCAATTAAGCGAGAGATTAATTAAAGTCACGTGAGTAGACAATAAAAAGAATTTGTTTCGAATATATCGAGACAGTATTTATAAGATCGACGATGTATAACATTATCTTATGCAACGACGACGGATGTATTTATGTTGGATACGTGAATGCGTTGTAGCCTGTACTTTAGCTTGTATTGTACTGTTAGGATTTGTAGTTCTAACAATATTTGCGATGAATAAATTTGAAACAACGCAGAATAATGTATATCGGCAGTAGTTCGTCACTCTCAAGATGATCTCTTGTAACAACAATAAACGTTCAGCTGTGCCATTAGCAAGAGACAAACAATAGAGATAACGTAAAATTTTAATAACAAACTGTTGCAAGAATGACAGTGACGCAATGCGTTTGACGTATAACATTAATATTCCATTTATATAAATATATTTTTTCGCATGTGCACTTTCTATTCATACGCGCAGTGTTAGAACAGATACCGTTTGAAAGATATCTAGATATAGGTATAGGTATTACGTAGAAAATGTATTTAAGTATAAGTACAGATACATTTTTTTATAATTACCTAAGTACAGATACAGGTATAAAAAAAAAGTATCCGAAAATTTAGGTACTTTTTAGGTATTTAAAAAAAAAGGAAAAAAAGAAAAAATAGAGAAAACAAGAAGAGAAAAAGATATAAGTAGCGTAAAATGCTATATTTTGTTTGTTTTTATACAATACATAAAAGAATGTTTCGATAATGAAAATTTAAGTCGAAAATAACAAGCTGCGTTCATACACAGGAGGTTCCCGACCTACGAGATTACTTTTCATGAGCGGATACATTGAGAGAAATGATTTTGTTATAGGAACAAATCAGGGGAAAACAAATGTGATATTTGTTAAGAAAACGATCGATTAGTTATTATTGTAAATTAGTTATTATTGTAAATTAATTATTTCTCATTCGTCAATGTAACAAATAATCAATAGTATCGCTAGCAAATAAAAAACTCATATATATGTATACATAGAAGTCGTAGGCGGTCATAAGATCTCAAATCGCAAGAAATTGACTAATTCTAGTCAAGTATTCTCCCTATATTTGCCTATGACTGGTCAGTTTTTCCCTCGATTTAAGACTCCACGATCATCTATAGATTTGTTCGCGTCGCATGTTCCAACATGCTCCTATCATAGCTCTTATTCACTCCAACGCGCTTGATAGAGTGAGTAGAAGCTATGATTGGAGCATGTTGGAGCTTGCGACGCGAACAAACCTTATGATTTCTATGATAAATGATCCTAAAGATAGATTAGAAAATTAAAAAAAATTTTTTTTGTTAACGATTGTTAAACAAAAAAATTTTTAAAAGTTTTTTTCTTCACAACATCGAAGTACTCTTGATGATTTATAGTATAGTAAAGTATAGTACAGTATATTAAAGATTTATAATAGATATATTAGGTGTTGGAATTAATTCGTAGCGTTTTTAATGAAAGAATGTTATTTATTTCACATGAGCATTAAAAAATACATTAATGAAAGTACTTCCCATCACTTGTAAAACGCTACGAATTAATTCCAACACCTAATAGTAATCAAAAATTTCTAATATAACATAAAATAAAATGTATAAGTACCTTGTACTTATGTATCTAAAACTTAAAAGATATCATATCCAAAAATAACTAGATACAGGTACAGGTATCTTCGCCTATAAGGATCTAGATAATGCACTTAGATACAACTAAAGTACCTAGAAACTGTATCCAGATACTTTTACCTAGATACGTTCCAATTGCGTTCCTACGCGTTTATGTACATTCTTTTAAAACGTATATCCAATTAATAAACGAGTTCTCTTGAGAGATGGTATTTACTCTTTCTTTTATTTAAAATGTTTAATTGAAATTAAAATTTCAAGTAATTTTCAGATCGGATCAATCTTAAGTTAACTTTGTGCAAGTACTTATTCTCGAAATAATCCTTTTCTGCTCTTAATTTCATAAAATCGTACATTAATTAATTGTTAATCAGTCTAATTAACACCAATTAACCTGAATTATTTCACTCTGGAATTTACAAAGAAGATTATAGCTATTTTGCTGCAAATTAATCATTGGGCGATAAACTCAATCACTCACAACGGAATTCTCCTAAAAACCAGTCAAACAGCGCGACAAAACAGTCTCAATAATCCCTGCGAACTGACATAAATTTTATGATAAATTGTATAAAGCCTGGCAAATCGTATTGACACAAGTATTCTTAGACCGCTAAAAAATCACTGGCCAATCTGACGATTTTGCCGAACTTTTTTCCTTAATGTGATAACAGCTAATGAGATGGCAAAATCACTTTTTTTCGTTACGCATGACAGAATATGCAAACAGCATAAATTACATGTATATCGAGTGATGAAATATTTACTGTGCACATTGTATTCCTAAATTTACAATATAAAACAGCGTAAAAAAACGTCATAACACAAATAATTGATTTATGTGATGTTGTTTTGCATTGTTATTTGTAATAACAAAAACTCGAACAAATCGATTTCATTTATGATGTAATAACTTTAATGAATGCAAATAATTAACAGGCTTGCTGAATAATACAATATAATATATATAGTGTATGTAATAAATATAGATATTACATAATTGTAGACGAAAGATAAGATTACAGATAAATGTTGATTTAATTCCTGATTTAAATGTAAAAAGAGAAATGTGGACATCTAGAGTTAAGTAAAATCATACGCGTTCAGTTAATAGAATGTATATTTTATAAGTAAATTAATATTAAGATCAAAATTCATGTTCATAAAAATTCTTATTAACGATGTGAAATATTTTCCAGAAGAGCATATCTTTCGATACATTACGATTGCGTCTACTTTCCGAACAACATCACGGCTTATGTTGATAACACTCCTACTCTGAAAGATCAAAGTTTACGAGAACCACGCAAGAGGCGACGCCATGTTATCATGTAAAATTCAAATTTCATCTTCCGACGATCGGAACTTTTCGCGTCTTTCGATTGAGTCTTTCGATGCAATCAAATAATATACACTGCATAAATAATCATATATTTTATCACCGAAGGAAATAAAACATGGAAATAATGTTTTTTTAGATTCTAAATTATGAACAACATATATTTTTTGCTATGTCATTATGATAATTTTTATTCCATTCACATTTATTAAGATTTTTACGTAACTTTAAAAGGAAACTTTCAGCAGGATATTAATTTAGCTCTAATTGAACCGTGAAAACAATAAATGTCTGAACATAATTCTAACATTTATTATAAATATATAACTTAGATTATATGTGTATTTCTTTTACTAAATCCATATATGAGTATTTCTAGTTCAAATTCGATGTCAGAGAACATACTAAACATTTAGTCACGCAATTGTTAACAATTTCTAGCCACACAATAGTTAGATAGTCATAATTCTTAATCATAAAACTATGGAAATTTGGTATGTGTGAGTCATCTAAAGTCGTGAGTCACCTAAATAAAAATGATCGCTGGGAATTATCTTCATCGACTGCTATGACTCTGTTCCGTCCAAACCTTTAATTATAAAGGGGTTCGGTGCTCTATCTTGCACGCAATGTACACGATTACTGCAATGGTTTAGCGGAATGGCTTAGGAAACATGTAGCAATCAACATGACCTTATTCCAAAGATGTTGGCGAGATAATCCATGTAGCCGGGTGAATCTTGACTCGTCTCACCCTCTGCCCTATTTACCCGGATGTTTCAGGTCATCGAAATCGGAGGGAAAGAGTAATGAAAGCAGGGATAACAATTGAAGCAACAAGAATGAGTGCCACTTATTCTCGCTTCACTGATTATAAATAGGTTCATCCATGCTTTGTATCTTTGCCATGTTCGAAATCGTAAAATCGATGTTTGAGCAGAGTCGAAAATTAAAATATTTACTTTACGAAAGAGGAATATTAGAATTATTAATAGCGTCCTGTGTATGCACATATACGATGACTACTATTTTGTGATTCTATCACAATTATTTATAATAAAATAATAATTATTATCAAAATAATTACCGACGTGCTTAGTTTGAATAATGTTTGCGAAAATATGACTTTAATTTACAAAAAAATCGCGATTTCCTAAAATTTATTCGAAAAATTTTGTTGTTTAAACTTTAAAAATATAAAAAATATATATTTTATTTATTAGAATTGTATTTATTTTTTTATTTATCTCAATAATAATTGTTATGTGTATTAATAATTTTCACTTTTATCATTTTTATCATAATATAATCTCAATTGTTAGTCGTGATCGGATTGACAATGTTCCCTTTCAAGAATTGAATTGGTCTTTTTCCTTTTAAGAGATATAGTTGAACAAATGTCGCTGTATCCTTGACATTCAATAAATAATAAAGACATTTGTGTCAGCTATCTCTCTTAAAAAGAAAATAGCCATAATGATATACCAAATGTGACAGTAATTAATTTATAAACATCAGACATTAGGAAGATAAAACATAGCACAAATATTATAAATATTACAACCTTTACATAAAATATACTATATCATTTTGATGACGAATCACGGACTCATATTTTCGCATGAGCAAAACTCAGCGTTATTTACGGAAGACGGTAACGACATGTGTACATATTCGCGTGCTTGCTTTATAACTTATCACGATACGAACATCTTCTATGCCACTGCCATAAATTTCATTCGTATATTCCGATATCATAATTTCCTGAATTCTTCGTACAAAACTCAGAAGGCAAAAGATAAATATTCATTTCGACTAATTTTTAATGAACATATTTTACATATATATTGAAAGATAATCACGTAACAATATCGAAGCAACAATATTACATTAATCAACGTGCGATGTGATTTAATACGAAATAAAGTACATCCGGTTAAGCACATCGCGTAATTACTTTACAAGTTTGAGATTACATCACGTATTAAACTCGGGATGCTAGCTAACTTAGTCCAAATTATACAAGTTGTTCTAATATTGCTAGACTTTCCATTAATGTTAACAGACTTTAATAATCTTGACAGAATTATTATCATGAAAATATAATGAATTTTCGACAAAAATTTATTTTTAATTTATTGGGTATATTTTTTAATCTATATTTTTATTATGAAATCTAATTATAAATGTCACATAATTAAGTATTATAATTTATGTTTAATTACTGAATCTATTTATATTCCAAATTAATAAAAATGTAGTATTCAAAAAACAATAATAAATACCATCATGATAAAAGTACCTACTACAACATTTTCATTAATTTAGAATGTAGATCCAGTAATTAAAAGTTAATTATGTAACATTTATAAATAAATCTCATACTAAAAATACGCAATTAAAAAATGAATTAAGAATAAATCTTTGTACATGTCTCATAATATCAAAAATAACTTTCGCCTCTTTCTATTAATTTAATTTTATTAATTGCGATCTTGTTTTTACCTTTTCTTTATTATTTGCGACTCGATTGTACTTTTCTTATTATTTTTATTTATTCCGTTTGTTAATTTATTATTATATTACAATTTGTACTTGCAAACAGAAACATGATTCGTCCTTTTGCACAGTTCGGAGGAATACATTGGTGTCAACTACAATCGTTTATTTGGTTTTCACTCAATTTGGAGCGACTTTTATAATTGATATTGCGTCCGTATGCGAATTTTATTTAATTTCTATATATTTTATCTACGTTATATCCATTTTTATCTTGTCTTCACATTGAAAATGATCCAACAGGGATCGAAATGTTTGTTCTTGTTCACTTATTGATTTGTTAAATTATATTTCACATTTTTTTTTTAATTTCATGACATTGTTTATTTTATTTTTTAACCGTTTAATGTAGATTGTTATTTTGTTGTTTGATTTTTAGGCCCTTTATTCTTTCATTTATTTAAATAAATCTTGATGTCGAAAATTCATAGAATATCGAACACAATCAAGCGTTCAGCAAGGCATACTAAAGTTAAGGATAAGGTTGACGAGAGAAACTGATTAAAGAATTCATAAGTGTAAAGACAGGCGGGAAACTTGATAGTCTTGGAATGTTCCTTGGTAAATGTAAGTCGATTTTTTCCCCTCATGAGAAACAATAGATGCTGAGAAATCAGCGACACTGGTTTACTCGCGGGACGAATCATGCCGCATGTCAAGTTCGAGGCCGCGATTGATCTCTCCCCAAGTGGCAAGTTAATCGAGTCTGCCTGCCGACACTGCCATCAGTCGACCCGCGTCGCTAATGGCATAAGCGAAGCCTCCTCCACCTGACGTGATTACGTAATGAGCGACGTTAATGGATAAAACGACAGACCGCGAAACGGCGGGATAATTTACCGTCAGGACAGAATGTGATTGGCCGTCTAGTCGAGGTTCTGCCAGGAAGCCTGTAAATTTTCTGTGCATCAAGCATATGATTCTATCGCGTTGGAAGACATATTAGACACGCTAAGTTCATTACCTTGCTGAGATGAGCGAGCAGATAAAACGAGCGAAGAGGCAAGTAAATGATGGAGTTACGCTCGTAGTCTTAGCGAAGGCTGAGATCTCTGCTTAATTATTTTCCATTGCTACTGTGCATAGTGTTAGTTTAGTAGCGTAATAGTACATCCAAAGTAACTGGTCGTTCACGTACAGTTAAGGCGCGATAACAGAATTACTACGACAGTCAATGGTGAAAGATCTAACGGAATTAATCCATGCGCTATTCATAAGCAACAACGGAATATATTAATGCAATCATTAGTCGAGAGATAATAAAATAATACAAATATTGTGAAGTGTGCTAAGCCACAAATGCTGTAACTGTATAATATAAACCGTATCACCACGTGTAACAGGGCTTACGTAAAGGTAAACTTGGCAACGAAATTACATGCTCTGAGCTTTACCGTCGATGAGATAAAACAACGGAAGTATGGAGAAATCATTGAGTTAACGAACGGAAATTTAACGTCACGAGAAACTATCTCTTCTTGTGGAAACTATCTCTATGTTCGATATTATTAACATGCACTTCCCCAATCGTCATTTGCGAAGACGGCTTGAAATACTGAGAGAAGAAATTCACGCAGACTGGATTTTCTTGACGAGCGAGATCGGCGATAGAATACCATAAGGAATTGCACACCGTGGGTTGGAAACACCTATATAATGACCTCACAGAAGGAAGTTTCTTCCGGCTGCGCCATTGTGCTTTCTCGCACAAAATGGCGGAAAAATAATTAAGTAGCGTGTAATTTTGCTATAAAAAGTAGACAAGAATTGTCGTTTGAAAGTCAAAAATTATCTATCCTTTTTTCCTATTACGTGTGTGATCGCAGATATCATCTTTTCGAAATTTTTCAAAAGTGATTAAAAGATGTAATATATTCATTTCATCAAATATAAATGTCATAATAACAATAATAATTCAGATATTCCTTTCTTCCCAAAAATGTGATATTCATTTCTTTTCTGTAATGTAATTCTCAAATATATTTCTTCCTATGCTTTTCATATTTTTATTAGATCTCTATATAATTCTTTTACTCCGCTCTTTTTATTTTTATATAAGTTTCTTTTGATTCACCAATTTTGTTAATTGAGCATATATTATTATATATTTTACTCTCCATTCTATAATCAGTCGCTATTTTTTATGACGTCAATATCAATATCAAAGAGTAACTGTCTTGATGAAAGACACAGTTCTGATACGACCTGAAGAAAGAATTTAATTAAAGAGAGCGGGACTACGAGGCTGGGAAAGTCGAATGTGGAACAAGAAGAAACAATTAATGACGGCTCACCAATCAAGTAACGCCATTAGCGATCTTCGAAGATTCTTTGCGGCGAGCAAATTGATCGCTAATTCCGACGCGCCGCTTGCGAGAATAATTGCCGTATTTTCTTTCGCCCAGCGTCTGAAACCTCATTAGATAACTTTATAAATCTAACAACTGAGTATTAAATGCAGTAATGGGCAAACTTATCGGTCTTTCGCAATAATGCTTGTCCATGCAACTCTACCTTTTTAGATTGTAATTTCTCTTGCTCACTGACAGAAGACTCTAGCTAAACTTGAGAATTAACACACTACTTGAATTCCATAGAAATTTCTCGATGTTGAGAGTTTACTTTACTTCATTTGCTTTCATACACATACTTATAAAACCGCATCTATCACAGCAATGTTTAATGACACGCTCTTTCAATTTAAAGTTCCATTTTCTTTAACGAAAATATCCAGGAAGACTGCTAATTCCTCAATCTTGAATACTATATTTTTCGATATATTTAATATTACATCATACCTCTCTATTACACTAAAAAATAAATTAAATTAAATCATCACAACAAAGTCTCAGATTATCTTGTTTTTCATGTTTTTTATACGAGCTTTACATTTAGTAGCTCTTTGTAAAGAGCTTAATTTTTAAGATATACATGTTAGACAAAATAGTCATATTTCATATCAGTATATCATTAATCCTAATAGTTAATCCTAATTGTTCAAATGATCCTAATTGTTCAAATGATTAATGGTCTTAATTAGACAAGATGCGTCGACGTACGGAAGAACATGAAAAAAATCGATTTCAAATTAATCAAAGAGGATTAACTGTCAAAGACTTACACGCACGATTTTCTCTACGTATGTGATTTATATCACCTCCTTTGTAGCACCTCCGATCACCTATTCGATTCATTGCTCTCGATCACCGTAAGCGCGTCGACTTGCTCGACGACCAAGACGAACCTAAGTAAAACGACCTTGCGCAAACGGCGACGAACACGCTCGGGTTCGACGACCGCTCGGTATAGCTCGCGAGATACAACCGGCAGTGCCTTTCTACAGCCTTGACTGCAACCTCCAGCGGCACCGTCGTCGCTGCCAGCCTCGTCACGTGCATCCTGTGACGTGTTACTATCCCTCTCCGCCGCGGCGAGCGCGAACAATGCGCGATGCATGCATGAGTCGATAAAATAAGGCAAATTAGCGCTTTTCGCAGAACGAAAACATGCGCCTATTGTGCGCCCGCGTGCAGTCATTACTGCTTTCCTGAACACGCACAGGCGCTGGCAGTTTGACCCTTTAATTCTGCGGTTGCGGTATGTACACGTCCTGCCTCACAATGAGAAACTTCGTAGCAACGGCAAACGGTTTGATGCAGCGCAACAATGCCGATCGTTTTTACGCGAATTCATAACGCCGTACGTGTATTGATCTTTTGTTATTTTTTTTTTCCTACGTCTATATCATGTATCTTTATTTTCTTCATCCATATTCACGTGAAATAAATGCGTGTAAAACTTTTTATTTATCACGCTTTATAGAACGTTTCATTATCTCGATTGAATAACATAATTTACGCTAATGATTTAGCCATTAGAAAAGGATTTAACATTTACGTTACGTATCACCTAATTAAATTTTCGTTTAATTAGCGAAATAATTAGATGTAATTAAACACATACTACACGGAAGTATCAAATATACGTATCAAAATATACGTGACTATAATCAGGAATCGCGCTATGCTGATCCCTGTGTCGAATAACTTTGTAATTTATGAAAGTCTGAACTTTCGCGCGCGAATTAGAGAGATATCTGATAATGACAGAATTACATTTCCAAACGACGCAACCATGGCATTTTTTC
This sequence comes from Acromyrmex echinatior, assembly GCF_024713525.1. Lineage (NCBI taxonomy): Eukaryota > Metazoa > Arthropoda > Insecta > Hymenoptera > Formicidae > Acromyrmex > Acromyrmex echinatior. The sequence goes on from NC_141864.1 coordinate 2,648,794, forward strand.
AAACAAACTTCCTTTTTCTACATTCTTTCATATCCTATTTTATGCGTTTCTACAATACAAACGTATACCTTGACAATTCATGATTCATATCATTCATCTCCGTCAATCTTCGTGGATCGAATATCCCAGAAATTTTCGTCACGATACTGTCACGTCCAATATCGCACGATGTCGGTATTATTGGAGAGAATAGATAAACAAAAACAACAAATAATATATCTCCATACTTCGAGTACAAGTAAAATGCCTTCGGTTGTCTATTGAATTCTAACATCTCTTATTTCTTTGAGCTTCGGCGCCTGGACAAGTTTCAAAAGGCATTGCAAAACGCTCGATTCGACATGACATGAACGACCTCTTTATCTCCGTAAAGCGACATGAAAACGTGGCCCTAACGGGAGTATTTAGTCGCGAAACGAAGTGCCTGTCCACACGCGAGCGCATGACGTGGACGGATGTCGGACTAAATTGGCGCAATGACCATAACCGGGGCCCAACACAACGAGTATACGATCTTTTTTTTCTCCGCTCGTATCAAGACAACGGATTTTATAAAACTTTATTAGAAATTGACGAAGAAAAAACGGCTTTCTTCGCTAACTTATAGCAGCTAAGGTAAAGTAAATTTCAAGTAAATAAATATATGTACGTGCTTAGAAAACAACCGATTTTCTATGATGTATTACGGTATTCAAATAGGTGAAAGAAATTTCTAAAACCTGTTCTTGAAAGACTTCACATAATAAAAAGTTATAAAAGAATTATATATGGTTCATTACACTCCATCCATGTCGGTTAATAATTACCGTTTCGTTTCTTTTACATGAGTGTATATATATATATATATATATATATAAATTAATTAGACCAATGACTGACAGATTTTCTGTTCTGGAATGATTCTTTATTACGCATTAATAATAACAACAATTCTAAACACAATTTTAAAAAATTCAAAGAAATAAATTCATTCTATATTCATAGAACTTTTTTCAATTTCTAATAAAAAAAAATTTGTCTGCGTAAATATTTATCCTAAATATATAATTTGATATATAACTTGATATAAAATGATTACATGCATTTCTCTCTAAAATTTGATGTTTTAATAATAGATATGCTGTATAATATATTCATAAATTATGTCCGCTTTTATGGTTTAAATGTGTTTTTGTATCTGTATTTTTTATGACTAAAAAAAGATTCGGATGCTGGATAGCTTCAATATTACGTCTCTAATAATACCAGACACGGTTTATAGTATCTCTGGTTTGAATCCCGTTGTATGTGAGCTGTGCCCAGATAATAAGGTCACAGCAATCCACCTACTGTGCGACCTTGCCTCCTTTCCACTACTATGGTATTGCCGGATTTTTCTAGTTCACTGATCAGCTTCGATTCGATATTACTGCGGATTTGTCGGCATGAATGATTTGATTTCGTGAATCTTTGAACGAAATCATATCGCAGAAAAATTGACAAGATGTTTGCAATAATTCTCCCGAGAAATATTTATTAATTATTTCTATAGCAGCTGTATCATATCAATTAACGTATAATATTGCATTAATTAATTAGCGTTAATTAACTAATATTTTCTACATTGAAAAAAAAAAGTTTGATAATAGCAACAAAATATTGAGTAAAATAATTTTAATCTATGGTAATGTTCGATTATTATAATTAAAAATAATTTTACTTTTCTATATATTCCAAATATTCAGTATTATTATCAAATGGTTGATTATATTATTATGTTCGATAATAATATACATCTACTTACTAAATATTTAGAAAAAATTATTTTTGGTTATATTATAACTGAACATTTGACTGAAATTATTTCAACATTTGGTAGATCTTTTTTAAGTGTAAATTTTCTAAGTTTTCTAAATTTATTCATTTAGACCTAAACCTCTACATTAATTTCGACAGGAAAATTATTTGCATCTTTTAAAAACAACAGAAATATATATCACAACCTCTATACAAAAATATCCATTGTGCTGCAAATGACAATGGGTTAAATGTTAAATATCTCCCAACGGAGTGCAGTTTTCGCGCAACTTTCGCGCGAGTAATAAATCGCTTCAACGTTAACGGAAATATGGCCGACAAGGAGAACCGGGAAATTTATATGGCGGTCCAGTTAATCCTCTTTTTGTGAATAAACTTATCGTTTTCCTCGGAGACTACGATAAGTTTTACGTAACTACAAAAAAGTAGTGGCGCAGCCGCGTTATATCGCGAAGCGCATAACAAAGAGTATTAATAATATCGACAAGAATTGCGCGTATTTCTCATTCGCATTCTTCCTCGTGCGTTCGCTTCTTTTCTTACTCATCGCTCGCAACACATACGTCGCAATGCTGATCTTTTTCTTCTCGCGTAAATTCGCACGTGTACACACACAATCACGTGCGTAGAAAGTATTGAGATACTAGTCACGTTCTATGCGAAGGACAAATTCACGACAAAGCGCATTTTTACGATCGCTCTTCTTTGAATCGCTCTTAGAAAATAATTATGTGAGACAATGAAAATTAGATTTACAGAATATATTGAGAAAAATAAAAAGGGTATAACAGGTTTCAATCACTAAAAGGTTTCAATAAAAGAGCGACTATTTATGTCGTGATTATTTATGTAGTGTTATTCATCATTATCTATGTTGCATAAATTTACAGTAAATTATATTATTCAATATATTCATAATAAATTGTAAGTTTTCATAATAAATTAAGTTAAGTAAATTATAATTTAAATTATTCAAATTAAATGCAATATTCATGGAAATTTCGCGCGAATGTTGATTATTTTAAAATAGAACGTCACGTATGTAAAGTCGAAAGAAAATGACTAGGCTCGTTTTCACAATATATAGTTACCTAAAGATCAACAGATTCATGAATTTCTTTAAGATTCCTTAATCTTTAAGAAACCATGTGAAATCGGACTTTAGCATATGTATTTCTTTTTTTAAGTGAACTGTGTGCTGACTGAAAGTAAATAAAACATTTTCTTTTGTGCGCTACACATGTAAGTGAGAAAACTTAAGTTACGTAAACATCAACAATTGTCTACATTGTCTACACTGTCATTTTTTGTGAGATGCTGTTTATTGTAACAATACTATACGCAATTTTTATTGTGAGATAAAAGTTAAAAAATTTTATCAATTCTATTAAAAATTCTATTATTCGTACATATTTTCTTATAACTTTCTATTCCTATTTGTTTAATACGTATCCATAAAAGATTAGTTAAAAAGATCAGAGCGACAATAAAATTATAAGATACGATATCAAAGAGTAAAAGAGCTAGGATATACTCTCTAAATTCTTTGGAATGGAATCTTACTCTAAAGAGTGAAAATTGAACTTGAAAGAACGGCTCAATTTTCAGTCTTTAAGAGTAAGATTTCACTCTTCAAAGTGATATTCGCTTCAAAATTTTACAGAGTAGGTTTTGATGTCAATGCAATCAATCGAAAGCAGATTTCAATTTTGATTCAAAATTTGATTCGGCTCAGGGATATCAGATTCTTTAAATAACAGATCGCTACAGAGATTTGTTACTACAGAGTAGCCCAAAATTCGCCAAATATCACTTCCTAGTAGGAAAAGTACAAAACAAAAGAGATTCTTTAATACTTACTAGATTGCTACTTGCCTTTAATTTTCTCTCATTAGAGAAACTAAAATGTATAAACTAATTAGAGTATGACTAGTCTTAGTCTAGTATTTTTGTTAACGACAGACAGAAATAACAAATATATATTGTTTTTTATTTTAAATAAAATATAAATAGACTTTCACTTAAATAAAATGTAATCGCGTGCATTATATTATTAGATTATACATTATAATGTATTATATAAAAGTATGTAGATATCACACTTCTGTTCAAATCACATTTTAAAAGAACAAAAATTAAAAATTTATAATTGAAAAATAATAATTATATTTTAGTTTCAAACAAACATAAAAAATCATTATATCCATGCAAGAAATGAAATCTTAGCTTTGGCATGAAATCTACAGATTTCAATCTTTACTATTATCAAAACATTTAAAGCTTCCTCAAAATCCATATGACAGCCATTTATAATACGACAGTCAATTTTATGATCAGCCATTGCGATGGCTAATCAGGACTTGTAACACTAGTTGCGGTTCGCATATATAATATAGTATTCATAGTCCATTCAAGACTGCATCCTATTCAAGACCGTCTTAAGTAATGTCTTAAGATGCTAATACGACTGTCTGATTGGTTCATGACATCTTAAGATTGTTGTTTAAGAGTCTTAAATATAGAGTCGACTGTGAATGCCGGCCTAAGACTAATCGTAATGTGCGTTCAATTGAAACGAGCTCAATTTTCATGTAGCTAAAAGCCGACCGGTAGCGACTGGTCAAGAAGCAAAGAAGTCATTTTTCATCGCAAAGTTGAGTAGTCCAACTTGCAAAAAGTATAGCCTAATCTGAGAAAATCTATATATCGGATCGAGATTCCCTTCAGGAATCGGAGCGGCACGGAAACATGAATGTCTTCATGAATGTGAGCATACATACCGAGCGGAATTCTCACTAGACAATCGCGATTTCTCGGTGTGGAACGCCGTGCCAAATGTCATGACAGAGCAAGTGGGCGGCGGGCGTTGCTGTGGATGCTTGTCCCGAGAATTATCCTTATCAGCGGTGCGGCCGCCGAACAACTCGACTAGTCAGCTGATCGCGCGATGCTTCATCGCTTCGGTCAGTGTGCGCATAGCAGTGGCAGGAATTTTCCCGTGTATCGCCTGACTATACCCTCCTCCTACGCGATAATCGGTGACACTTTTTTCACTCCGTTCAAATTTATCTGATATCCCTGAGGGGCAACTGAAATCACCCGCTTCTTCCTACTGTCAATGATATATACTCAGTTTATCACTGTCCTCTTTACGACAGCCCGAGATGTGTCGGTGTCTTTGAATAATTTAATATCACTTCGCAAACAGTCGTATCTTTGATAGTTGGATGCGATAGTTAGGATCCTCCTAAATTCCTGATGCGCGACTTCTCACCAAAAAGTAAATACAAGCTCGGAAAGCGTCCTCGTTCGACCCGGGGAATGGAATTGGGTATCTGGTTCGTATCCGTTCGTGGTCGGTGTGGAGCCTCTCTTCGTACACGAGAGGCGGAGGCCTCGTCCGATCGGTGTGTTGTGGTAGTAACGGTATATCGCGAGGAGGCGTTTGTAGATTTACCGGAGCGAACAAGCGAAGTGCAACGACCGGCTGATCGCGTTCGTCGTCGAGACTTGTCTCGTTTCGTATTGAATATGACTCTATGAGGACACGTGATAGCAATGCGTTGTCTTGAGTTGGATATCAAATATACGTTTTGATTCCCCTCGAATTGAAACCGTTTAATCTTGATCCTTGTTTCGCTACCACTCCAGTTACTCGGAGTTTCAGAGAACTTGGCGCTTATTTATTTTTCGTCTCTGAATATGCGTTTCCTGCACGCCGTCTCGACTCGCTTCAAAATTAAGCTAGTTAATCTCGCTATCTTAAGCTGCTTAAGTGTGTTATCTTATTCAGCTAGTGATCGTCGCTTGAACTCGCTATCTGCAGAACTAATCCGCACTGCCAATTTGTCTTGTCTCGAGCTGAATATCACCGATTGGCCGTTATCCGTCTTGATTCGTTTCGAAGATTAAATATCTTAATCTAGCTTATCTTGATATCGCTTCAATCTTACTCTCTTGCAGTTACGAACTTGTGCCTTGACCGTTTGATCCCTCTTGAATCTCTAAATTTTCATCCCTATTAGAAGACGATGTCGACGTCTTATTTAATCCAAACTCCTTAATTACGATAATGAAGTTTGCTTTAGATTATAGCCGTTTAGATTCTCCAGTTAGAGAACACAGACTCGAACAGAATTTCGAGCAGAATTACCGGAGCACAATCGGAGCACAGTCGCTTCCTCGATTTTATTCAGGCTCTTCAATCTCAATATATCTCGTTTAGAATGAGATTATCATTTGGATTTCTCACAATGAGCGCAATCACGTCTCGATTGCCGTGAGGTGTCCGTTCTCGTTGGGATCGTGGCACAGTTCCTCTATTCACGTATCCTGGTTCCGCGTAACGTTGAGTATCCTCACGGTTACTACTCGGACCGCGCGGCGCGGCGTCCGCACGCTGGCGACATTCGCCGATGATGACGGGCGTCGAACGCGGAGCGTTCGTTGGGTCACGTCGGGAACAGCCAGAATGGACAACGTCGGGTTTTCCACCTGCCGCCGCGGGTCCTCGCTCACGGACGCTCTCGGAGTAACGATCGCATGCGAACGAGAGGAGGAAAAGGGAGAGAAGGAGATCGGGCGAGAGCGGGATCGACCGACCGCAGCCGAAGTGCAGCGAAGAGGGTTTGGATGGACTGTATACACCGGGTACTACTAGCTCGCGTCGCGCCTGGCAGCCGACTGACTCCGGCGAAAGAGGATGAAGCCGGGCGACGTGGCTCTGACGCCGCCGCAGGGCTTCGCCGCCTCCATCCCGCCACCGCCATGCCACTGCCACCATCGCCGCCATCGCCACCCCTGGATCGTAGCACCGTTGCGTTGTGTCGCAGTGCCGCGAACCGTATCGGTACCTTCCGCGTACCTTCAACCCTCGCCATATCGTATTCCGCCATACCGTTCTCAACCTCCGATGCGAGGAACACGTGTCAACGGATAAAGCGACGAATGGACTCGTGCGAACCGAATGAAACGCGACATGTATCTCGAGGACAGTCGATTTTAATCTCACTCGTTCTAAAATCATCTCTAGATATGTTTATAGCGACACGTGCAGTATGCCTCATTTCGCAATTTAATTTAACAATGACGGTCCACTGTCCGCGTCAAAAGCGAGATACAAAGTGCGAGATACAAAGTTCGTCTCTCTTAAAAACTTTTAGAGAGAAAATTTTATTCTAAAGAATGAAATCTCATTCTTTAGAAAAGATTGAAAACTGAGTTTTTTTTAAAAGTCTTTTTCAAAACTCACTTTTTCACTTTTTAAGAGTGAGATTTCATTCCAAAGAATTTGGAAGAGTATTATAAAATATAATGTAAAAGTTAAAGTTTATAAAATAGCAAATTATATGGCTTAATAGTGTAATAAAAGAGAGTTGCCGAATGCGTATCACCTGAGCCATTTTTTATTACATTTTCCATTTAGTATTGATTTGTATATAAATAACCATTGGAAATTGTAGCTTAATACATTTAGTGCCCACTGTTCTCATTGGAGGACAGTCACGTTATAATATATTAAATCCTGCAGCGACTCGCTAAAAAATTTTTTAAATAAATTGAGAGTTAATGGGTTAATATTTTGGAAATTTATTAGGTATTTATTACATGTTTAGTTTTTCAACAATAACAACTTGATTTGTCATAAGTTTTTTTAACATGTTATAATTACCTATAAATCGTATCTATAAATTTTCTGAATTGTATCTCCTATAAAGAAATACTAAATTTATGAATATAAAACCAATTAAAAATATAAGATTAATAAAAGAAATCATCAACTAATACTCTGAAAGAAAAGATTGTTTGCTGCAGCAATTTAGATGATAAAATATGGCATAGCATTTTTAATTGGCTGAAGTCATTTTTGGTTACAGCAGCCAATTAAAGCTTTTCTTTTAGTGTATGTAATTACCTAATACTCAATTTTATTATAATTTATAAAAAAAAAGCAAGTATTTAATAATTATTAAATAACAATAACGAAAGGAGATCGAAATAAAACCGGCTTGCATTTATTTTTGTAATTAAGATTTGTATTCAATAAATTATTATCTTCATTGTTAATTATCAGCCTTATCTTATAGTGATAAGATTTAGGAAACATGATTTTTAAAAAATATCGATTTACTCTATATAATTGCAAATATGCATGTATATGCACACACACACACACAAAATATTTTACAATAAACCTTTTTCATGAAAATACAAAAATTCATAATAAAATTGCATGGTTACATTATTATCAGCTACATAAATCATTAAAAAATCAATATCAGATGTATCTGACTTTTTAAAATGCTGCTACATCCATAAAGCAAGACGTAACCTATTAAATTTTTGTCTTTATTACTTATATCTCATTTATTTAATATTTTTGTTACTGAATGTTGTTTATATTAAATAATAATTATTAATTAATTGCTTATTGTATTAAAAAACAAGTTAAAATTATTAAGTAATAAAATATTGATAAAATTACGATTTAGGCATGCAGTATGCATTCGGCAATTCTCCGCTATTGCATAACAAACCATTTAATTACCGATGATCAATAAGGATATGAAGATATCCTCGATATCAATGCATATCAGGTAGTTTACGAGCGCTGACATATTAGTACGTGATCAAACTCTCTTTCCGTTCACTCAAACACGATGATGAGAACATGTTGAGTTTACGAATGCGACAACGACATCACCGGAATAAGCGAACACCTGTTTGCTCGTATAATAACGACACTGTCGGTAGCAAGCTTTCATACATGCATAGACGCGCTGATACATACCATGTCTGCGGTATTTGAATGAAAATAAGTAGCACCCGTGGGATGCAAAGTTGCATAAAATACGACGTAGTGGCAACTTCGTTCGTGTCAACGCCATTTCACGATATTTATTATTCCATCAGAGTTGGACACAACTCGCTTTGCGTCCGAGCTCATTGATTAACGATGAATGAGCATTGCTCAGCGCAATGCAATATAAAGAATTAATGTCTGAAGCGTTATCATTTTGACGTCAACATTTTAACGTCAGTGAAATTGAATTACAAAGCTATACAAAAATAAAATACTTGAAAATTTATATAGATATAGATCTAAAAATATATATATATAATTTGATTGAACTATCAAAATAATTATGTGAGAATTTCAAGCGTAATGGACAAAGCTGGAAAAAATTTTAATAAACTAAACAACAAGTTTCAGTGTCTTATTTAATTATTTTCATAATTCAATCAAATTATTTTCGGATTTGTATTTGTAGCTAAATTTGTAGATAATTCAGCAAAATCATTTCTTTCTGTATATAAGCTTGGTTTTTTTCGTTAACTTATACTTTAAAGTTAATCTCTCTTTAAATTAATGATAATATAAAAACTTTTTTTAGCTTAATAATGCTGATTAATGAAGACATTCTTATATTTGTAAATTGATGATTTTGTAGTGTGATAACTTTAAGACCCCGGTTTTCATTGTCTAACTTGTAGTTTAATTTTAATCTTATTTAACTTGTATTGATGATAATGTAAAAATTGCGTTTTTCTAGTATCTAATTAATCACTAAACTAATGATTTTGTACTAGTATCTTTAAAAGCTATTTACTATAAAATCATCAATTTAGTGATTAACTATAGATAGAAAAATATAATTTTTACATTATGATTAAGTTAAACCTAATCATAAGTAAACCAATATATAAACGAAACATAGGATCTAAAAGTTACTACAAAATCACCAGTTTAGTGATTAATCATAGCTGAAAAAATATAATTTTTACATTATCAACAAGTTAAATTACAAGTAACTAGAAAATGAAAAACCGCACAGATATAAACTTTTAAGAGTTTATGTTTTGTAATCTTTCTCATGTAATTTATGTTTTTATTTCACGAGAAAATAAATATGCCACGTTAAAAGAAATTTAAGTTAATATTTCATAAAATTTATTGACCTTAATTTTCATCGAACGTCTCCCTCGAAGCTAAATGCCGACCATCATATACCGCGGCAAACTATAGTGAAATACCTTTAAAAGCTTTTTAAAAACGCTGTGAAGATTCGAGTAACGTTTAAAAAAAAATGTAATTTTTTCCAGCCGCTGCGTTCGGTATTATTTCAACTGAGTGAGATATTATCCATCGAAATATCGCTACCTCCGCTATTTCCAATGGAAGCTCGCCGAAAATTTTCGGTTGATAACGGATATCGTGACCGCGCAAGATCGCGCGGGCCGAGATAAATCAGTGGTAGACGTGAATCTATGACGCAATGCTGCAGAATCCATCGGGTGTCCGACGTCACACTATTATTTTCAACCTGCCGAAGCGCCTGACCTATCCTCCAAGATACACTGAGATATTTCCAAACGAATGGATTACAGATCGATAAGGGACTGCGGACGATTTAAAAAAAGGTACCGAGACGGTGGAGCTAAAAAAAGGCGAGGCAAAAAATTACGGGTAAATTGAGATGAAGGGTAATCGATCTGCCTACTTCATAACACGCGGGTGCATGAACTGTTATGTATACTAGGTCGCTCCACATCATAACTAAAGCACTTCTTCCGATGAATTAGATAATTAATGAATCATTTGCAGCGTATCATTAAACTCAGCACAGATAGAACTCGAAATACTGATGCGTGCGAAGAAATCGTTTAACATTTTATACATATGGATAGGAAACGGAGCGTAAATAGAAGATTGCTACGCGGCAAAGTTAACTCCGGATTTTCTCAAAGACCTAGAATTCGCTAAAATCCTGTTACTCTCATATTTCTTTCTAGTTCCTTGCTTTCATGCGTTAAATCTGTTTGATATGATAAATTAAATCTTTTGTCGCAAGTATTTCAATTTGATTTTACTGAATATCGCTCCTTTTTCTCATATTTCTACCAAAAGACGTTGTGCTTCATCTCACACTGTCCGTAAAAATAGAAGATTATTATTCTCTCTTTGCATATCAGCAACACAATTGTAACGCTAATGACTATAAGTAGTTAGCAATTTATTGGATATGCATATGAACATTTCTCGCAACTTGAAGTCCCGCAATAGATTTGCGATAACAAGTACCGAGTTTCGCATTTGCGTACACCTAGCATTACTATCTCTCGCCTTAATGTACGTTCGCCAACTTGCACGGCAGGACGAAGCTATTAATTACGCCAGATCGAGCCTGAGGTTGATGATACCAGTAAATCGACTCAAGACACGATATTATAGCATTACACACACACACACACACACACACACACACACACACACACACACATATACATATATATATATATAATGTATTTTGTGTAACAAATTATCATTATGTATTTGCGATATAACAATTATCATATAGAGTACATCTATAAATTAAAAAAAAATTACCGAAGAAAGACAGATTATTATCTTGTACACTGTTAAATTCATGATGTTAAAATATTAAAAAATAATTTAAATTATACTTTAATATTTATATTTTATATTTAAGTTATTTTTAATCATTTTTTATTCACAGGTTGCCACTGCTCCTATTCGATATGTCATTAATTTAAAATAATGGATTTAAACAATTTTTTTTTTTAAATATATTAAATTTGACTTAAATTTAATTTATTATTTACTGAGTGCATGCGTCAATATGGACATCGTTTACTTTGCAACTAACTACAAAATTGATTTACACAAATAGAGGTTAAAATAAATGTTATTTAACTAAGGGATTGGACTGCTCTTTTGATACATGATACATTTAAATGTACAATGCATTGTAAATAAATGTCATTATAAATTCCAATTTCTGCTGTTAATAAATACGAAATAATTATTCTGTCTCTTTAAGGCTCTTGAATAGTCACCACAGTCATATTGAATCGTGACGTCAGAAGCGAGAAATGATACATTAATTTTATTACGTGCACTTTTATTACGTGCCATTTATAAATAAAGACAATTAGAATAAAATGAATAAATGATAAGTATTAACAATTGTAAAAATAGACGAAAGTTATATCCTTATTCTCTTTGGCAATCAGTAAATAATTGTAACATGATAAAGGACACGTAAAGTGCTTTTATTCGATGCGCATGCGTAGACTATTTTCACTTACCTTTTATCACTTTTTATAATCATTTACTGAATAGTATCAGGGGAGATAAACATAATTTTCGTTCATTTTTATAAATATTTTAACACGATCTCATCGTTTCATTTTATCCAAATTGTCTTTATTTTACAAATGGCACGTAATAAAAATTAACGTGTCATTTCTCGTTTCTGATGTCACGATTTAATATGGCCGTGATGATTAAGAGCCTTAAGTGGTTTGTAAAGATATCTTTAAAGGGGTACGCAAGATATCGTCAAGAATCTTTTGACAACAATAACAAAACTGCGTAGGAATCTGTGAGTCAAGTGAGTTATTATAGATCGCACTGAATGACATTTTTCTTAGCTACCGGAAGAAAAATACAAGCAGAAGACGCGACCGAGTTACAAAGAATTCTCCGTGTGAGTCAACTCAAAATAAATCCAACACTCATCTAGTCACATCTACTTGGCAGATCCGTCTTTAGCATGAAGAAAAGCACATTTACTGAGCTTCTTCAGTTAAACTAGTTCATCGTAAAAAGGAAACATTAGCAAAAATAATCTCACAGAAATTTCTCGTGAATTTTCACAATAGAGTAGTTAGTAATAAGTAGTTTAATAAATAAAAGCGTTTTATAAACTCGTTATTAATTTGCGTTACAACTTTTACAATTAATCGGTATTGCATAATTTGTGTGTTCATAGAAGATATCTAGATTTTTATTAGATACTTATGTATCTCAAAGACTACACTAAAAAAAAGTTTGTTCTAAATTTTAATAAATGTTCGTTTAAATAGAATTAATGAATATTTATTAAATATAAACACATACTTATTTTATACAAGAACTATTTATTTTAACTACACATATAAAAGCGCAAGCGTAATGTAGCAGACAGTCCACTGATATACTTATAGAGATCCCGAGATTGATTCCTGGCAGAATCGAAAAATTTCCGTACACTCGTAGCTCCTCTCGGAAGATAATGGCAAATCACCGAGTAATATACTTGCTCAGGAAACCTCCAAAAATTGCTGTTCGGAATCGGCGTTTAAACTGTAGGTCGACCCACACATGTTGTGTACGATCAATGTGCGCGTAAAGGTATATGAGAGGGAGGCGCCTACGCGCTGAGATAGCTTAACTTAAAGAAGATACATACAAAAAAATATATACTGTACACTAATAATAATTACGTGTTTCAAGGATTTCAAAAGTTTATATAGTCATAAATCTATCACAAATTTCCTTCCATTTGTTCAAAATGTGCTCTGAATTCTAGTAAATTCAGTACTTCAATCAAGAGTATTAAATTAAAATTCGATTTATTTATTACATAAAGTTGCTTTTTCAATCAATTTTAGAATATTCTTCACAAAAGAAAATTAATTCTTATTTTAAGTACAATAATAAGTTTTCTAAAATTTATAATAAATAAGTATATTTTAAAAAATTATTATTAAAAAATATTCTTTGTTAAAGGTAACCGTTGCTTGAAAGAAAGTAAATTAAGTAATCACATTTCTTAGTAATGGAATATTTTTCTATGTATTATTTAGCAAATATTTATTTATCATGAATAAATATTTACTAAATATAAATATTTACAAATAAATCGTGAATAAATATTTTAAGCAAAGAAATATTAATTAAAATTTAATACATTTTTTCTCAGCATATTAATACTGCGACTCTATCTTTCTCTTATGTTATAGAAATATTTATTAAGTTGTTCAAATAATTCGCAGATTTTTAGATGAATAAAAGAATGCGCAAAAATGTCTGACAGCGACGAAAACTTCTCGAGTGTGGGTGTTTGGACGTTCGATCGAGCTTCGTGTACTACGTCATGACCGAGATGCACAAGGACGAGGTTGCAGTTGCAGGCTGCGCGACTACGTATCGTGGAGCAAGCAACGGCAGGAAGTAGTCCGCACGAGTGCATTATGATAATTATCATTCGCTTGCTGGAGCAGAAGCGTAAGGCATCCAATGTTCCATTTGCGCAATATCAAAAAGTATTATTATTTCATTGAATTCAATTATTTAAAAAGATAATACTCAATCCTTTTTTGTTCTTTTAAAAAGACGTAAATTAATAATTTACCTTTCTGAAAACAATGAGCTCAATTTTTCTTTTTAAAGGTTCATAGTAAAATAATTTGTTTAACATTATTTTTAAAGATTTAAAGATTTAGATATCTAGCAATATACCTTTATATATATATATATATATATATATACATATGTACAGTAAGTCAAGTAAGATCGTGGTCGGCCTTACTCAAAGCTAATAAAAAATATCGCCCTAAATCTACCATGAATTCATAAAGGGCACCTTTGTCCTTGATGCACTATCAAGGAAGATTCAGTTGTCATTGAAGTTTCTTAAGAGAATCACATTAAGCGCCATGAGTACCAAATACGCATCACGCTGTGTTCCTCTGCACTCACCCGAAAGGTCCAAAAATGTCACAATTAGCGACTACTAAATATATGGAAAAGTCGAAATCATTCGTACAGAAGTGGGTGCAGCGATATAATGTGGCAAAAAATGATTTCGATGATTTACCGAAACGTGGCTCGACATGCAAAGTGGACAAAAAAGACAATAAAAAAATAGTGAATCTGTTTTCGCGGAATCCTGACTTAACACTGCGTCAAGGACAAGCAAAATTGAAGCAGAAAGGTTTAGATATATCGTACGAAACTATTCGAACCTATCTCAAGGCTAATAGCATGAAATGGTGCAACACCACGCTCTTACTTGACTTACTGTATATATATATATATTATATATATATATATATATATATATATATATATATATATAAAACCCCCAATGAATCAAAAATATAAGAATTTCGAAATTTGCGATTTATATTTGTGTAATATTTTTGATAATCTAGAAATTTCAAAGTAATAGTATATCTATGATTATATACCATGGTACATAGAATAAAAATATTTTAAGATGTCGTGTTGAATTTCTGAACTATTTCGTGGATTACTCCTTCGTATAAGTACGGACAGGAGAATGCATTTCTGCGCTTAATATAGTCCGATATGGTTTATCAAAATCTAGTTTGTAGTCGGAGCTGGCCACAAAATGATTCAAAATACAACCATGCCGAGTGGCTTTCGAGAGTTGCGGAATACATGTACTTTGTGGTTTGTACATTGCTCATAAAGCTCAGATAATAGTTAATGAATAGTGCGAGATCAACATAGATCGCATACTAATAGAATTAAATAAGATATATAATAGATACGATTTTAATTAAAATCTTAAAATTTCTTTTAATTGTAATTTCTATATACAGGTGCTAGAAAATGTAGTGTCCAAAACACATTTGGTAAACAAAGTGAGTTTACTGCTTAAAATTTGGTCCTTGAATTCAACTCTCTATAAGTTACGTGTCTCCCATTCAAAACAGGACAATTCATCAACGAACCATTCATAGACGACAAAGTAATAAAAAAAAGTTACGATTAATAGAGTATTATATATACATACATTTTTTTCTATATTTATATTTTCCATTTTTTCGATTTCTTATATTTATATTTAATACATTATATTTGTACATAGTAAAAAATATTTTGTATTTGTGTTGGAAACGATCCACTCAAGTCCTAGAAAAATTAATATATATTGAAATATAAATTTAACATAAAAGTAATGTGTTTTAAAACACACTGAAAAAAATATTTGTGTGGAATTACATGATACGCTGTTTTTCTCAGCATAATCATAATATTGCAATCCACATGGAAAATTACACATGTTAACTTTACATGCAATATGTATTTTTGAAATTCCATTGAACATGGAATGTCACATACAAAATGTAAAATAAAAAGACGAGTAGACCTAGTCTCTTTGCCTCGCCCATCTTTTTTTTGGCGCGTTGAGCATACAGATTCTGATTGGCTACAATAATCACACAATAAATGTAAAATTCCAATTTTTCTGTAATTTCGCATAAAATTGGTTTTTTCGTTTACACGTAAAAATATCGCTTAAATTTAAAACTACAAGTTATTTTCATATATATTTTATCATTAATGTGTATTGTTATTTTAAAAAATCTGAAAAAGGAAATTTCCAGTCATATTTAAGTAATTTTCCAGTTATAAACATGTAATGTTCATGTAACACATGCATTTTTTTCAGTGCATGTTTAAATTCTAAAAATAAATGAACAAAATATATATTGTATTAATTTAACATATAGTATATGTTAATTTTACTGAAAAATATTTTCTGAAAAATGTCCACGTTTGTTTATAAAGTATTAATAATATTTTTTGTTTATTTTTTAAAATATGATATATTGTGTTATACTTTCTGATACATTCATCTTGTGTTAAATTGACACATAAATTTGAGTAGCTCGTTTGAGACACGTAAAATGTGTTAAATTTAACACAAATTTTATAACAAACTACTGTACATATGTTTGTCATATATTATTCAATGCAACAATGTCAAAAGCATCTCTTATTATGCCTTCGACTATTACACTTGGCCTTCGTTAATATCAGTAGCATGACGTCAAAATATCAGTTTTTCTTCTTGGCGTAAGAAGCAAATAATAAAAGCAACATGTAATGTGCTCACCGTTGACTAACGACAATAAAATGTACTTCATTGGTAGAATCCTTCGCGATTCCTCCATCTCACGATTCGAATGACAAAAGGCTTTTACGTTCACATTACGTGTACATAAGATAAATTCGCGAGAAGAATCAATGTTTCCCATTAGTAGCCTCTCTTGAAAATCATAAAGCTATCGTATTCCACCAATACAAAAAGACAATAAAGAAATGTATACTTAGACCAGAATAGCGTGCACGATATACGAGTATTTTGGTGTTTGATTGATGCAGTTAATTAATATATATCCGATATCATTTTAGAAATTAGAAGTTCTCTCTTAATCACTTCAACAACGTGAATCGAATTACCTTGAAAAAATTATTTCGTATTATATAAAATAAGTAGTAATATAAGTAGTAATATAAAAATAATAGAGAAGAAAATAATTATATAGTAGTATAGGATTATATATTCCATTTATATTTTATACAATAATTTGATTAATAATCAATATTTAAATTTAAAATTTAACATACCTGTCAAAATGTTGCTCAATCGATTTTGAGACTCGAAATTGGCACATTTATTACTTAAACTCTATTTACAAAAATGTGGCGACACTGAATAACGGCTCAAAGAGAAACAAAAGTAGTATGGCCTTTCACAAAAATAAATTTAAAAAATTAGTTGTGTTTAAAAAATACAATAATTAGTAAAATAGCAAAATTAACAAAAAAAATAAAATATTGCAGAATATATGCAAATGTATATATGTACACATCATAATTTTTTCCGCATATTAGGCTGTTCGGTATTAAAAATCTATACATAATTATAATATATAAACTATAAGATTAACAGAATAGACTTATGGAATAATTATTTTGGTATAAAAATTTCAAAAAAAAACAGATCGTCAGCAATCAGCACGCTTAGGGAATTACAAATGCCATTATTGTTTAAATTTGCATAACTCAAAATGTATACAGTCAAAAAAAATGATAAATAAACAATACACTAAAATAGACCTACTTCCTAAAATCTATGAAGTGGAATCTAAAGAGTGAAATGTCACTCTTAAAAATTAACAATTGTGCTGTTCTTTTTCAAAACTATTTCAATTGTTATTCTTTAGAATTAGTAGATTCCACTCCAAAAATTTATGTGTGTGTGGGGGGGGGGTGCACATATTCGTGTGAGAGAGACAATATGCTGAAATTTAAGAAGAATGAGGAAGTATGTGTAATTAAATGTAAAATGTATCTTTCGAAAATGTTTCAAAATGTTTAAAAGTAAAAATGCGTTCTAACAAATACTGATTATTCCGTATTGTCGTAGTGTAACAGCAAGTTATTGTACAAATAATTCCATAAAGAAATCACTATTCGCCACCTAATCGCAGAAATATTAAGAGGAAATATGATATTTTTACATTGGACATAATACTATCTTCTCCTCTAATAAAAAAATAATAAAAAAAATATGTACATACCATTTCATAACGTACACATCCATCTCATAATTTATAAAAATGAAATATCCTAACTCATGGTAAAATGATTCCGGGTCGTGACTGCTGAAAGTAAATTAGTTTTTAACACGTGTTAAGAATATAAGTTGGAAACAAATAACTTTCGAGAGCGACGTAAACGAGATTCAGTTTTAACACGTGTTAAGAATACAAATTGAAAATATAAGAGTTTAAAAATCCATCCATCAAAACGTTAGAATAACGAAGTTGCAAAGGAAGAGCGCGTCAAGAAGAAAAGTCGTGAACAAAGCGAAAGATAAAATCGGACGTACCGCTTGTGTTATTAAACGAGATCACGAACCGAGGATTAAAATACCGGTCTACGATAATTCGTGTTCGCGCTGTTTCTCTCGTTACATCCGTAAAAGAGTACGTGCTATTTGGAGTTCGCGAGAAGGAAGTGGAACAGAAGTCACGAAGCGAATGATGTCTCCTCGCCTACTATCGCGGATATCTCGCGCACTACCAGCACCAACCTAATAATTCTGCTCCTTTTTTTACACCATTTACCATAATATGATTTTTCAACGCACGAGACTTCCCTGCAGTATCCTTGAACCTTCGACTCAGGCCACTCTTGCCGACTCTAAAAGTCGGAGATATATATTTGGTCACGCGAGGTACGGCATGTCGCCGATCGTTTCCGGTAATGTCGCTAGTATTCCTATCGATATGCAGTATTCAATACATGTACATACTTTTATCTCCGATTATATTTAAATCAGCCTTACTGTCATTAATTTCAAAAGAATGATTTGTATCGGTAATCAGCATCTCATTATTAAATTACAAAAACTCTAAATTAATGACATTAGTTATATTGAAATATATCAGTACATAATTATTAAAGTTAATAGAATATTATTTTTGAAATATATTTTCTCTACAGGAATTTTCTTCAAAGAAGCTACACGGTTTGCGGGTTATCTCCCGCGGCATATCTTGATACATCGTTAAATACCAATGTTTTGTAAACTTTGCAGTTCTCTTCATCAGGACATATCAGGTTGCTTCCTGACTTGATGGAGTGAACTGCAATATTTACAAAACATTAGTATTTAATGATGTATCAAAACAGAAAGATAATTCGCAAACTGCTTCCTTAAAAGGATATTTTTAAAGAGATTTTTTAAACATTGAAACTAATGGCTGCGTTCAACAAAAAAAAAGCAGCTTTGTAACTATTGTTAAATTCTTTAATATGATTGCCCTCATTGGATCTAAATATATAGCAATCATATTCAAGAATTTTACAACAGTTGTAAAGTTGCTTTTTATGCTGAACGCAGTCATTGATATACTAATTTACATATTCTTCTGTCTTATTATCTTTCCTGAAAAGGACAAAGATTCTAATTACGAGATTTTTGCGGCAATACTACAATATAATTGTATATAATTTAATAAAGATGCATAAATTGTTGTAAAAAAAAAAAAAAAAAAATCCATTACTCATAATTTTCCATTACTCATCAAATTAGCAATTATAAGTACATTATAGGTGAATAATATGGCGAGATTGATTTCACTTAATGCATGTATGAACTACGGGATATCTTACGAGTGTCACCATTAATACCATAAATGACATATCGAGTTGAAAATTAAATCACGCGAGTTTCAAACTCGAGACGTGGCAGATTCTAGAAATAGGCCACCTCCCAGCGAGACATATGCACTTTGGGATGTGTGCTGGTGGACTCTGAAATTAGACTCCGTACAAATTGTTTCCATAAGACATAAAGCCCGACATACGGTGACATATGTTGTTTAGTAGACAGTTGCGAAGCAAACAACAAAGAACGACAGTCTGTTGTACAGAAAATTTAAAAATATATTCTAGCTAGAAGAGAGGAATTTTGCAAGTTAATGCAGTAAATAGGTTTTTTTTTTTTTTTTTTCGTTTAAAATGCTCGGCAGAAAATCAACGTAAATAATTGGCGATGCAAAATGCGAGGTTTAAATGAATTCCGTTAGGACGAACAGCTGCATTTTTCAACATGGAGGAAGGGACGAATTATCCGGGGCCTAATGAGGCGCCGCTGAGTTAAAATGGCCATAAACACGCGTCACACGTCGTCGGTTTAAAAGCAAGGTAAAATGCACGTTAGAAGCGTGCATCGCACGCGTTTTCCCATCCTGCAGACGCAGCTTATGAGACGAGGCTTTGCGTGGAGACCCTCGCATTCCGGACGCTGAGTCACTCATAGATCCCACACGACGCGATCTCGCATGAGAGGATTTGAAGCGTGAAGCCATCGTCGCGGTCGAGCTGAGTTAAAATTCGATTAAAAATGCGTTTGGTCTGTAAACTTTATGCGCATTATGACGATACGAAGGTCGTAAATGACACATCGATCCAACACTTTTACGATATTCAACCACAACCGTTGTAAACAACCACAACCGTTCGTGCCTCATGATTTCGACATAATTTCGGACAAATATCATAACATCGTATTTAGACCGTGCAACATGATATGGAAATGACGCTCAATGGCTATCGAGTTGTAGTATGATTTAACATCGTATTTCAAATTTGCACTTTCGCGCTTGTGTTGAATTTCACGTAGTCACGTATCATAAATTTATTATTCCGTATTTCGTTGCGAGCGATTGAAAATCCGTGGACAATGTGACAGTGAATATATAATATCCTTCATGAGTATCTCATAAATTATGATTATTATGTGTAATTAAGACGGCCTATGAAACATACATATCCGGCTCGAAATATTATATTATAAATCTTTGTTTAACAAAAGAGAAGATAGGTCACAGGTAATGTTTGTCGGTTATATAATATTTTCATGTCATTTCAATGATATTGTAATGTTGTAATGTATAGATGACATTACAACCAGCATTGTCTGTATTTCCTGTTGTTATAGACATAAACAGACGTGTAATTCATATTACACAACGATACGCGAATAGTCAATCAATATTTCCGTAGTAAGTTTTCGTAAAACAGTAAACGTATTGTTCTCGGACTGTGGATATTGATTACGTAGGAGAAACTTGTTTACGAGCAATGAAAGTTACCGAAGTAACTTTGCGATCTTTACGTTTGCAAATATTCAGATTAATTACGCATTCTACGAGAAATGACTTAATATGTAAAATCTTATTTCAAGCGGAAGACATACGTCTGTATTTATATCTCATTTTTATTGATATATTTATTTTGCATTTATTTTTCTGAAATTCTATAAAGGAGAAGGTGATATTATGGTCAGTGTAGATATAATGGCTCCTTTTAATATCTCCACTATTAGATAATGAATTCTAGTGATTACTTATAAAATGACTTGCTCGGTAGTTCGCCGTTACCATAACATCAATATACAATATATAATGGCCAGCATTTTTATTTTCAAACATTTCGAAATGTTTTTAAACATACATTTTAGCATTTAAACACACTGAAATACGTACTGAATTAATTCTCCTCATTTTTCATAGACTTGCAAGCACATCACATGAACATATTTAAGTATGTTGTTGATTATTTAACATTTTATTTGGCTGTATACATTTCGAATTATGCAAAGTTAAACAATAGCATTTTGCTAATATGACTTCTCGTATCAAAATAATTGTTCCGCAAATCGATCGTAATTCTATTGTTAATCTATAGTTTATATTATTGGGTCATTTAAAAAGTATCCGCGGTTTTTTCATTCAAAAATTGAACAAAAAACTGCGGATACTTTTTAAATGACCTAATATATAGCCCGTATTCAGAACGCGCTTTTATCGATAAAAGCACGCTTTTATCTCTGAAATTCTATAGAAGAAAATGGGGGAATTGTGCACATCCTGGTTGGGTATTTTTCCAATAGATGAAGGCATCACCGTGGCGAAATTTTTACGCAAGAAGTCATCTTCTTAAGATATAACTACAAAAGGTACGACGTAAATACATTACTAGCCAAAGAAATACAAAAAAGTGTGAAATCACATCTTTTCTTGTTATTTTAGCATTCAGAAAATAAGATGATAAGTTCGTATTTTTAATTTGTTTTGTTAAAGTTGCATACGTTATTAAAGTACGTTATTATATATACCTTTTGAGATTTATTAAGTTTGGTTAGGAATTATTGAAGTAATCGTATTTCGTACTGAGAATCAGTTTGCGACGAGCAACTGTGCGCACAATTACCCATCTTCCATATGACTAGCAATAATTTTTTCGTTTCTTCTTGGCATTATTATTTATTTGGCCATTTCATTTTGTTAAAGCATGTACATTATTATTATATTAGTTTTGTATTTTTTCCTAATATATATAATATATTCGAAATATATATTTAATATTATATATATTTATATTGCAATATAATGAATATATTTTCTGATTTCTTCGTCAACATTCCACAATTCATTCATTTCTTACGACTTTTATTTTACGCACAATTACTCGACGCGCGAAAAATTTTTTCGCTTTTCCGTTTTTTCCTTTTGATTAAATGTAACTTTATTAAATGAAAATCTGTTCGATAGGAGAATACGTAATGGTAGAAAAATGTTTATAGTTTCTAGTTTAGTAGGTAAAATTAAAATAATTTACATTTATTTTTCTGTAATAACATTTTGCTATTTAATCAAAATAACAAATTACAAAATCTGAAAATAATTTTTACTAAAAAGTAGATATCTAATTTTTATTTCTATTACTTTTCTATAATGTTTTTGTTAATTTAATGTAGAGTTTATCATAGAGGCAATTTATACTATAATATTATATGTATCAATTTATCCCACATATCGGGGCAAAAGTTAATTACAATAATATGTCCGTATTTTATTTATTGCAAAGAAATTGTACAGTATAGAATCATTACTGGTATGAAAATGTAGAAAAAGATTCTCTCTATCATATTGATATATTTTAATCGTAATAATTAATTATTTAAAAAATCTAATACCAAAATTATGAAAACTATGTCAACGAGACCCGGTCTCCCCTTCTCTTTATAATAATAATTAAATGTAAAATATATTTTTTCTGTTCCCGATGACTTTGCTGAGCTAAAAACCGTTTGTGTTTCTCCTGATTTTCAATGAAGTATCTTCGTTTGACTCAATACATGATGGTTGGTTCGTCAATCTTAGCAACACTGACATCCCACGGGATGTTCAATTATTGTTACAACTAGGCGAAGAGTTCGGTATGCCTATTAAGAAGAATAATATTGAAAAAACTTTAGTTGAATTTATAAAAAATATTGAAAATAATATGAATATATCTGGTCGTCCAGATAATGTTATTAAATTCACTAGAAATAACTCCACTTCCATCTTCAGTAAATTCTCTAAAGAGCTCCCCTTTGTTAGCCCTAATGATAAGCAGCTTTCTTTTTGGTTAAAAATCATACGTAAGTTCATCGAAAATCATAATGAATTGCTTGTCACGAGGGCTAATAAAGGTAACGTTACAATGGTTTTGAATAGAGCTGATTATGTTCATGAAATGGAAGTCATTTCTCGGATACTAATACCTATCAGAGACTAACCAGAGATCCCACAAGAAAGCTAACCAACGATTTACGCAGCATTCTTGTCAGATGGAAGAATAAGGGTTATATAGATAACATTTTATATAGACGGTTGAACACTACTGATGGTTTTAGAGCTTATGGCTTACCTAAAATTAATAAACCGGGGAATCCACTTAGAGTTATTACTTCTTCTATTAATAGTTCACTATACTATTTCCCTTTTTTTTACACAATATTCCTGAGGGATTTGGTCAGGTAAAAAACAGTTTCCATTTGGTTAATAAATTGAATAGGTTGCGTTTTGAATCGGATTATGTTTTAGCTTCCTTGGAGTGGTCTCATTATTTACTAAAATTCCTATAAATTTGGTATCTAAAAGTATTGAAAGGAGATGAGACCACATAGTTAAGAATACTATTATACCGTTGAATGAGTTCCTTATTGCTGTAAATTTTGTTCTGGAATCTACGTTTTTTACTTTTAATCAAAGATTTTACAAACAAATATTTGGAACCTCTATGGTTCGCTTATATTTCCGGTTGTTGCGGAAATTGTTTTACAGGACTTGGAAATATCAGCTATTGAAATGTTGCCTATACAAGTCGTTGTTCTATTATGTGATGATATTGTTTTGGCGGCTTTCTCTGATACTATGAATGATATTAAAAACATTTTTAATTTATTGCATACTAGGTTGCAGTTTACCATAGAAATTGGTACTCAAGGTAGTTTGAATTTTTTAGACACGACTATAATTGTTGATAAGAATAGAATTATATTTAAGATTTCCAAAATCTACTTGTTCGGGGAGGTTTCTAAACTATTAATCCCACCACCCTTTATGTCACAAGAGGGGCATTATTATATGTGCAATAAATAGAATCTTATTATTGTCTCCCCCAAAATTTCATGAGCGTAATCTTACAGATGCTGTTCATACGTTTTTGGAGAATAGCTATCCTCTCCATTTCACATTCACTACGATTAATAACAGACTTTTTTACACTCGTAAATATAAAAACTCTCACATTTCTTATTTTCATAGAAAAGAGATATCTGCGGACAAATATTTCACCATACCATATGTTAAATCAGTTTCTAAAAGTTTTAGACTTATCGCCTTAAAAATGAATTCTAAGTTAGTTTATTCAATTCCGAATACGTTAAATAAGTATATAATAAAGACCAATTAGACGTTTTATCACATCAAGGAGTACAAAATATTCTGCGGGGATTGCGAGGCCAGTTATGTGGATCAAACGAAGAGAAAAACGAAATTGCAAGAATATAAGCTAAACATAAATAAAAATACGAACTCTCCAACTGTCATCGAACCATCGCATTGAATGCAACTATAATTTGATTGGAATAATATAAAAATCCTTGATAAGGAACCTTCCTATAAAAAAAGGTTGATATCTGAAATAGTTCATATCAAAAAGCAAAGCCAAGGTCTAAATAAGCAAAGTGAATCTGAATCGTTACATGAAGTCTACCTTCCTATCATACAACCTTTTTCCTTCTCTTAGTCTTTCTTCCTCTTTTTCTTCTTGTTTCTCTTTCCTGACTATTTCCAACCCCTCACTTTTCCAACGATTCCTTCACTCTGTGTATCGCAAGCAGACGTTTCTTCGCAATACGGCCTCCAAATTTTATATTCTTTTGCCAACGTCGAATTGAATACTCTTGGTAGAAGAAAATTTGTACTAATTTTTTATTCAAAATAATAAGACACAATGTCACGACGAATTTTCATCTGCGTGGGGAAAGTGCTTAAGATTCATCATTTTGTCTGTAAAACAGAATCTGGAAATTCTTGTTCTACATAACTTGCAATATAATAATTGGCGCTGCAACCATGTTTGTATAATGTACACAAGATGAAAGGACGTTTATTCATATTTATATTTTTGACTAAGTCGTTTAAAAAATTACACTATCTAACTATGCAAAATATATCTTCAATTTATGCGCTACTATTTTCAAACAATTTCGATTTTTGCACTGCAACACTTAACCTTCTGAGGATCAAAATATTTTTGATCGACTTTTTTATTTTAAAGAAATGGAACTTTTTTATACAATATCTCATATTTTCTATGTCGTAGGATTAAGTGGCGATAAAGGCCATTGTTAAGCCCCTAAAAGGGTCTCCAGTCATCCAAAGGTTAAATTAATAATTACATTCCTTTTAGAGCGAACTGTAATATTCGTAAGTATCTAAGTCGTTAAAAATTGTGAAAATAAATGCTTCAACTGTGCTAAATATATTATCGATTTATACGCTATGTATTCTAAGCAATTACGTTATTAAAAGTATTCGTTTTTTGATGAATAAAAATGAAGTGTAATCGAAAGGGTATTTTCATTCATTTTTTCGAATATTAGGTGTATTCATCGTGTACTTCTTCGAAACCCTTTTACATTATATTATATATATACATCATAACTTATATCTTCTTCAAAACCCTTTTATCTATTACCTCTGATTTTTTAAATAGAAATGCAATTGTTTGAAAATCATAGTGTATAAATAAATAAAAAATATTTTGCACAGTTAAAGCATGTATTTTCACAATTCTTAATCACTTAGATACGAATATAATTGTTTGCTCCAAGAGGAAAATCCTCTAAGGATTGCAGCGCAAAAATCAAAATTGCTTGAAAATCGTAGCGCAAAAATTAAAGATATTTTTGCATAGTTAAATAGTATAATTTTATAACTTAAAATGACTTAGGGATGAATATGACTATTTGCTCCAAGAGGGAAATATCTTAAGGAATGCAGCGCAAAAAATAAAATGTGAATATGAAAACGCATAAATCTTGTGTATTTCATTTTCCAAGTCGGTTGTTATTAACATGTTGGAGGATTGACTGACAGCTTACTCAGCTCCTCACAAAAAATTTTTTTTTAGCTAAACGAAATGAGCGCAAAATTTTTTCTTGCGAATTTTAAAAGCATATAAATAAGTCATTATATAATTTATCATGATTTAGTTAAGTGGGGGGAGGGAGGCGAGTAGCTAGGCAGACGTATTTTATATTCTATTTTGATATTTAAAACAAATAAATATTTTCGGGATAACATCATTTATAAAGATTTGATAAGTTTTTATTATTGCTATTATACCTGCTATGAAAGCCATAAGGCAACTCTTATGATATTACACTTTGAATGAATTTTTAAATTAATACATATATTAATGTTTTAATCTCGCACATTTAATTAATTAACGACATTAATAAAATGTGTAGCGCTGTTCCTTAATTAATAAATTCAATTCAATTGACACTTGAAAGAGATGAAACAAATGCAAAAGAATCTTGTGATATGTACTATTTAATAAAAAATACTATAATTATTTAATTCTTAACTACATGAGTGGGTCATTTGAACCCAGGTGAAGATTTTAGTCGACCGCTATTTTTGTACGGTTAATATTGCAAAGTTGAAGGGGATAAAAAAAACTTGGAACTTTTTTCTATCGTCGTAATGCAATTGTTTCGTTGTTGTCATGACGATAATTGTGATGCAATAAAAGTTTGGCTTGAACCCATCAAATATAAATTTGATAGATTTTTGCCGAAAGTGAAAATTCGTTTTTAGTAAGTGCCTGTTTATTAGTGCTGTATTTAAATATATATGTTGTCTCTTCTCTCTTTCTTCTTATAATTAAAATATATATTCATTGTCCAAAAAGCATTTTTGTATCTTGATAAAACGATCGCTCTCTATTTTCTCGAAATTACAAAAATCGTGAATAAATAATCTTGAGATTAATATATATTTAATATGAAATATTTTCATTATATTTTTTTTTAAAGAAGAAAATACTCAACATACCTCAGATATAATTTTTTTTTGAGTATGTATAAAAATGTTCCCATTTTAGTCAAATAATTATACTGTTTGGAATGTATAATGTATATTTTTCCTTAAAGTTCATGTTTTCCTCTTTTCAAAATATTAATTTTATCTGTACCTTTTTTCATCATAAAGATATGATTTTTTGAAAAAACTATTGCACTCTTTTCACAAATTGTCTTTAGTATTTTTTAACATAACTTTTTCAATTATTAGCAAAACTTTTTTATATTTCGATATTTCGATTCTACATTCTTATAAAAATTCATTTCATAAAAAAAAATATTTTCTATTGAGATTTGTGATAAGTACAGAGCTAATCAAAGACATTATGAATGATTCGAACCCAGGCATATAAATTAAGACTCTAAAAGAGTCTTACTCTATAATACGAGATATGTAATTGAAGGTTAAATATAAAAAGTTATTCGCAACTAGTGCCTGATCTACATCTAGTACTTTTATCCTAAATAATATATTTTACTTTTGTGAGTGAATGAAATGAAGATTTGATTCTCAGTTAGTTTATTTCAATATCCCCATAAATAAAATTTTTTTAAATATAATAATTATGTTAATTTTTTTAAATAATTTTTTTAAATAATAATAGGGAGTTCAGGTACCTTATTATATGTAGGATAACTCCGGCAAATACGCCGCGCTGATATTTATGCCGCAGAAGAAATAATAGTCAGAAAAAATAGAAGGAGTGGGGATAATTTTCCCACAACTACTAAGTTACATGCCTTTATGTTATATCAGTATTATGTTATGATTTCAGCTTCTTACTGTTAATATTAATGAAATTTAATGGGTGGGATTTATTAGGTGTTGGAATTAATTCGTAGCGTTTTTTAATGAAAGAATGTTATTTATTTCACATGAGCATTAAAAAATACATTAATGAAAGTACTTCCCATCACTTGTAAAACGCTACGAATTAATTCCAACACCTAATATGTCCAAAGCATATTAAGTGCGCAGATTGAATTCAGTGCACTAAATGCAATAAACGCATTATATGAAATATGTACCTCATATCATAACACTTGTAATATATGTAGGAAGATTGTAATAATTATTATTTATTATTTCATATATATATTTACCATTCTTACAAAACTTTATAAATACATTTTATAAGTTATTGTGTCATTATACGTCTTGTTTATATATGCATTATTATATATATATGCATTATATATATATATGCATTATATATATATATGCATTATTTATAAATTTTTCATGAGCCGTACATATCCCCTTCCCCTCCCCCTATGAGTAGCCATATATCCCATCCCTATGGGATATACGGCAAAAATGCAAGTTTCAAAAAATTTATTTTTTAATATAAAAAATAAATATTTCGGATTTCTAATATTTTTTTCATGGTAATAGACAGTACAAAATTTTTGCTGATATAGTTCGTTTACTTTAAACATAAATAATCAATAAGATTGGAAACAAGACCATTTATGTTAAATACTTTACTTTAAATTCGAAGCGCCACTACTCTGAATGTTAAGATGTTGAATTATTATATATACTCATAATTTTAAGGGGATTATTAATATTTCAGATTGATTGCGTTGAAATACCGACACGCAATTATCATTTCTAAAATTAATTCATTTATACGAATATATATAATAGTTCAATATCTTAACATTCAGAGTAGTGGCGCTTCGTATTTAAAGTAATAATAAATAATTAAATTAAATTAAAGTAAATTAAATTAAATTAAAGTAATAATAAATTTAATAAATTAAGTTTTTGATAGGTGTGGCGCATATACGGTGTGGAGTTACCCTAATGTAAACTATATGCATACTTTTATCAATAAAAATAAAATGTGAATACGGATCATTTTCTCATAATTAATATTCTCCTTAGAAATTTATAAATCTATGTTAAACTCTCATTACGGTTAAAAATATCTGTATCCGGAAAGTAAAGGAATCTGTTTTTCGCGACTCTTTTTCCGTCACGAGTGGAATGAAACAGGACGCATCGATCCGAGAATCTACGCGTTTCGAGATAACGCAAAAATTTATGGAGTTCTGAGAAACGTTCCTGGAAAATTGTCTCTACCATACGAAAATAAAATCACGTCATTCGTTCGAACATCGCATCGAACATCTTCTCGCCTCTTTCGTGCGGTTCTAATGCAAGTTTATGAAAAAACACAGAAAAAATTTCTGGTTAAAAATGGATGAATGAAAAAATTTTATCCATCAGCATTCTGATCTCAACTAGAATTACAATGTCTATATAGATTAAACCAAATTCTGATTTTGTTCATTTTAAATCAGAATTCCAATTAATGCAACCAAACTCTTTTTTTCAATGCACAATGTGAATGTTCGCCATAAGATAAAAATATATTCAGCGCCAAAGAAATTTGTACGCATACGTGACTCGACGTAAAACATGTTGCAACAAATTATTTATAGTATTACTCTTACATAACGTATGTCCCAGTTTTAAATGTAACGTAGTTATTAATATATAAACCTTATTCGTAGAAATATAATTTTACGGAGTTTTACATATTTTTATTATTTTCTTTTTGAATATTTATGGATGTTTTTTACAATTCTATTATATTCTTCTCTGTATATTATTTAAAGAGTTATTTCTAGAGTTTCTTGGTAAGCTTTCTCTTTATTATACTGTATTTTTTAGAATATATTTCTTTTAATATTATTTTTATGAAGTTTTTAGCTGTTTTATTCTATAGAAGATTCTTCACTATATTTATATAGTGTAGTTCATATAAGTAGATGCATAATTTACTGCGCTTCGCCCACGTAAGTGACGAGATATTCTTTCATTTAAAAGCATTTCTGTCTTTAAAAATAATTTTATAAAAGAAAGAACACGCAAAAAATCAACATTTCTACTAATAAGATGAAGGGAAAAACATTGATGATGCAAAACTCCAAATACGAATTAATGTTTATTATTTCTCAACAATAACCATAGCTCAGCGTTATCTTCAATTAAACACAAATATTCAAAAAAAAAATAAAATAGCAAATTGACGACAGCCATGATATACCGCATAGAAAAATTAATATTCGAGACAACAGAACAGAAAAGTCCTCAAATAACCGTGCGCCTATAAATTTCAGATCTTTCTTTCTCACTCGATAAAAATACTCGCAATTATCTAGCAATGCTCTAAATCTCCGAATTGTACTAAAGGCAGTCTACATTTTTCCTGATGATGCTCTCTTCTCTGTGAAAACAAAGCTACTTGAAGCTATGTAAAAGCCCTCTTCTAGCGGTTCAACAACACTCTACACTTATCCAAATGAGTCGTATAATTTCACGAATTTATAATGTAGAAACTGTTTTCCACGAGGATCCACAACTCATGATTAATCCATCGTATGATGACGTAGAAGAAGACCAACCGATTGATAGTGCACACGACCTCGAAGAGATCGTGCTCTGTGGGTATGCCGCGAAGGAGATCGCGAAGAACCGGCTCATCAGCAAGGAAACTCTTGGAGGATCGCTCGGCGAGTTCGATCTCAACTGTTTTGCTTTCCGCCACAGAACATTTTCGCCGAATAATCTTTGGATCCGTGTCACCCTGAATCCATCTCTCGATCACGCGCAAGATGGAGTACACCTCGCCCATTATCCCCTCGTCGACCGTTAAAAGAAAAACGATCGTCGTTTTCACGGAGTCGACCAACGACTGATCGACCACTCATTCTCAATGCTTCCAAATGGTATTTTGGCAAGTCGGCTTGACTTCCCGCGCTATTGCAATTTCGATTACCTAACTTGGCGTCGTCATCGGTCAAAAGTGCTTTGTTGCGAAATTTGTGACTTGCAACTTGCAACGCATGCTTGTGGGCGACTGATCCATATATAATACTCTTTCAATTTTCCAAAGTATCTCACTCTAAAAAGTGAAAATTGTCAATCTTGACGAAGAGCGGCTCAATTTTCAATCTTTAAGAATGAAATTTCACTCCTTAGAGTAAGATTCAATCTAAAAGTAGAGAGTATCCATGCCATTAAAACTATATTATTATAACATATAAAAAATAAGAGCATAAAAAAACCACAGCACAAGTTATAGTTTGTGATATTTAATTATTATTACATTAATTAAAACATTAAACGTTTCGACCACAATCTGGCCATCTTCAATAACAACACATAATGTCATGACAAAATTCTAATTGTGCAAAAGAAGTACTTGAGATTCATCGTTTAGTTTTTTTGCTGTAAAACAGAATCTGGAAATTCTTGTTCTACACTTTTCTTGATATGACAACTGGCGTTGTAACATTATTGTATGAAGCATCTTCACATAGAAAAGGACATATTTATTTAATTATAACTCCCGACTGTTGAATTTAATGTCAACTAGATGTAACTCTGCGTTTTTAAGAATATTATTGAATTATTGAAGATGGCCAGATTGTGGTCGAAACGTTTAATGTTTTAATTAATGTAATAATAATTAAATATTACAACTTGTGCTGTGGTTTTTTATGCTCTTATTTTTTATATGTTTTAATATTATAACCACGTTAGTTTTCAAGATATATATTATTATATATTATAACTGTATAT
The DNA here is from genome assembly GCF_024713525.1 of Acromyrmex echinatior. Taxonomy (NCBI): domain Eukaryota; kingdom Metazoa; phylum Arthropoda; class Insecta; order Hymenoptera; family Formicidae; genus Acromyrmex; species Acromyrmex echinatior. Next base: position 2,680,792 of record NC_141864.1, read on the forward strand.
TATAATTGTATTATTATATATTATACGTATAATCACATTCGAACTTTTAAGCAACTTTCTAACACTAAAAAAAAAGATATTATATCAACATTATTTTAGTTGAAAATAATTTTATTAATTCAATAACATTATTAATGGAGCAAATAAAATTTTGAAATAAGAAACAACGTATGTATTTTATTAATGTTATTGTGGAAATAATGCTGTTGATATAATAATTTTTTCTGTGCGAATGTGATTCAAAGAAATAAAATTATAGGTTTTCTATTATTTTGTAACTGCGCGATTTATAATTTAGGTCTAAAGAAACCATTTGTGTTTCAAAAAAACGAAAACTGCAGTTATGATATTATGTAATTTTTGCCATATTGCGTTCAAACAAAATTTGATGATTCAGTATTCCTCAATAAAATTCTTGCTCTCTAAGAATGATCGCAAGTTTTGCCTCAAAGAAGATGCTTCCCGTATCCTTATTTCTAGGAATAATCGCGAACCTTTTTCGAGACGAGCTCAGAGGCAAGCTCGGCAAGCATAGTCTGGCCGTTGACACCGTCGGTTTCTATAAATAAAAGGGCAACCTACACCGCATTCGAGGATCTGAAAGCTACGAAAATATCAAGAATGTCGACTCAAGCGTAATGTCGCCCGACATGTTTGAAATAGTTAGGGTCAAAGGTGGATCATGTCAAACTGTGTGTAAAAGAATTTATTGAGGCTTTATTTCGAAATATATTATCTCATATATCTGTAGTCATTGTAACTTAAGTAATATGATAAATATTTTTATTAAAAAAACTTTATAAAGAACATCTCATTTTATACTTTTCGTAATTTCCAGATTTTACATTTCTTCGCCAACTGGAAAAAATAAAAAAGACGCACTATATTTGACATGGAAGTAATTATGCAATTAGCATATTAAGAAGAGATCTGCTCTATAGCAGATAAAACTTTCTTACGTTTTCAGTTACTCAAAAAGTCTGCTTTGGAGAAGTTATCTTACGAAAATGTGTCGACAAAAAAACCAGAGCAATTTCGAGATAAAGATAAATATACGAAGTCCCTTGAAGAAGTTTTTCTTCAACGAAAGAATCTTACAATGTATATGATGCTAACAAGATTTCAATGCTGATGCACAAAAAAAAACTTCATTAATATATAATAATATCAGTTATATTTTGTAATGTTAAAAGCAAAATATCAAAACATTTTTTATTTTTATCTCGAATAAACAATATTCACAAATGTTAATTTAATAAAGCTTAAATGTGTAAAACAAAAAAATTACAAGTGCCATAAAGTAATATAAATAATAGTAAACGGATTGATTAAATCTAAATAAATTTAATCCAAAATAATACATATATTTGATTATTAATTGATTATATCATTGAATACCGAGTTGAATACACAAATTATTGATAGAACGTAATTATCATAATAGATATTAATTAATGTTAATATAGATTGATTTTGCAAAATGCAACATTATACAATACTTTCTATTAATATTATCCTACATTATCTATTATAAAAAATAATCATCCTTTTAAGCTAAATAAACGTTTAAAAGCGAGTGTCCTTCTGAAAGCAGAATTAAGAGTTATCTACATTAAGAATGCTCGTCAAATGGCACTTAATTTCCTACACAACAAATTGCAAATTGCCGTCTACTAAAAGAAATCAAAATAAAAATCAAAAAAATACCCTACTGGAGGAAGTCTGCCAATAGTAACAAATTATATTACGAACATAATGCTATTACGACGTTTCCGAGGGAATTTATCAAGGAGAAGCATAGGTAAAGGACGCAGCTGCTGAGTTAATATACTTACTTTCCATTCGTTTCTTTGTGACAGCAGGCAATAAAGAGCGTGAATCGAATCTTCATTGCAGCACCTGCTTCTAACACGAGTCTCATGCGAGAAAGTTGTATAATTCCGAAGTTTTTATGTATACTGTATGAAATAAAATGTATGAAAAATATAGTTTCAACAAATAGCAATATAATTTTATCTTTATATTATTCATCTTTAATCAAATCTATATCTCCTAATTTCTAATTCAATTTCCAGTTACATATTAGTTGTTACGGAATGTGTCGGAAGTATTCTGTGAGGAAATACATTTCTCTCTCGCATATTTCTTCCAACGTGAAATAATTCCGCAGACGGAGTCACTACACGTGCAAGTTCGCAGGAGAATCCAACCTCGATTGAGTGACGATGTCGCGAATAATATCAAAGTGTCTATCGCGACGAACAGACGGAGATCGCTACAACTCAGCTTCCATCTCATCGCTTGCACCACTTTTCGATAGGTGATGGAAAACGGAGGTTGAGGAACTTGCTTCCTTGTTCGTCGCCCAGGTACACGAAGAGGCTGCAAACGAGGGAGAGCCGAGGGAAAATGCAGCGTGGATGTACCACGAAACGGAGAGATGAGCGAGGAAGGCAACGAAGGGATGAAGAGCGTGCGCGCGCATATATGTATATGTGTGTGTGTGTGTGTGTGTGTGTGTGTGTGTGTGTGTGTGTGTATTGTACGTCGAGAGGAAGGAGAGATGCAGAATGCCTGGCTGCTGTGGATCGATAGAACGGAGCTGCGTGATAGTCGGCTTTCTACACGAAGAACCGATAGATGCCGGGAATTGCTGTGAATGAGACACACAGCTACCTCATGATGAAGGCAGCCGCAGGAAATTGCGAGTATGCAAGCTATTCACGATTCGACTTCCATCGCATAAACGTCAATGACCGATTCTTTAACGAGCTGCCGTGCTCTCACGAACACATATGTGAGATGTCACGAATGAATGACGTCCAAAAACGCAATATCAAAATTATTAGAAACAAGTTAGTTTAATTAATTCATTCGCATTCCCTTCATAATGCAGTTACACACACACATACACACACACATACACACACACACACACACACACACACACACAAAACTTTATTATAAAAGGAATGTGAATGAATTAAATAAGTATTTATATATTCTATTTTTTTGAATTTTATGGCGAACTATTTATGAAATCGTCATTTTATTTTCAGAATTTTTATGTAAAAATAAAATTTAAAAATGAAAATTTTGTTAATTGTATCAAAACCAGGCCATGTATTTCAAGTATTTTTATTTTAAATACAGTATTTGTAATATAATTGTATTTTATATTTCAGTAGAATACATAAAAATATTTTATATTCTATATTTCAAATCGAAAGATTGAAAGTATTTTGTATTTTGTAATTCAAAATAATAATTGTCTTAATCAATCTTAGAAATTTGAAATACAAAATACTTATATATGTTCCGCTGAAATGTAAAATACAAAATACTTTTATGTGCTTCGCTGAAATACAAAAAAAATATAATTATATTAGAAATACTGTATTTAAAATAAAGATATATTAGAAATACTGTATTTAAAATACATATCCAAATTAGAACTTTGAAAACGCTAATTTCACAAAAATTTCGATTGTAATAATAATTTATCTGACTTTAAATAAATAAAATTTTAATTTAATAGACAAGATTTTTCTAAATTTAATTTTGTTTTAATTTAAATTTTAATTCTAACACAATATTTATTTAAAGTATATTTAAGACAACTAATTCTATTATTTATATGATAAAAAAACAACTATATTGATTTAATAATCTGTAACTAAAGTATCAACCAAATTTTGAGAGATATCGTATAGACTCATATTTTCAATATAAATAGTATCCGTGAAATATAATATATAAACATACCCATGTATAATTTCCTTCTCAAAACGCTATTCATTAACCTCTCAGCAAGAATGATGATTTAATTAGAAATATGTCGGGTAGCTTTACATGGAAAATCGATAGATGCCAGGAATCGTCGCAAATGACATATACAAACTCCACGATAAATGCAGTCGAAGGAAATTGCACGTACGCGGTGCTTTCGATACATGACGTATTTGGAGCGAACTAATCCAAATAGTATTCGCTAATGAAATGTCCAGACATAACTCATTTTCCTGAATAGCTATTCACCAATAATATACACCGATAATATTTCTTTTAATAAATTCTTTAAAAAGTTTAAAAGATTTTTTTCTAAATTCTAAGTTAATGCCACGTATATTTTAAATAAAAAATTTATAAATAAAACCTATTTGAAATTATCATAAATTTTCAATCACATACACACAAAATTTATAAATGCATTTGTTCATTTATCTAGTAATCAGATATAAGTTGCAATAATATCTTTAATCATTAATATAGCTAATATAGCTCTAATTGTAAGTTACATTACCGGTAATTTCATTTATCGAAAAAAGTATCCAGCTTTAGCCATAGCCATAGCCTAGAAAGTTTTTATGAGAAAATTTTATTAAAATATTACATAAAACGCTGAGTTCAATATGCAATTCGCATAAACTAAGTTTTATTTAAATTGAAAAATCAAAACGAATTTCATTATCTTGTTTCATTTTATTTTATCATTTTATTTTATCAATGTTCTTTTTTTAAAGGAATTAATATCAAAGCTCATAAATTTAATTAAAAAACGCGCAATTCTACATTACTAATAATAAATGTTCCAAACGTAATTTTAATCCCAGAAAACCATAGTTATTTATATAATAGACTCAAATACTTAGTTGCAAATTTAATATCATTTAAAAATCTATAAAGTCATATCCTGATTTCATTATATCGCTACATTACATTATAACAGTGCGTCGCAAATTGCAAATTTTTCCATTCTTATACATACAAGAGAGTCAATAAAAGACATGAAAGGACGTAAATGTTCCAACGAATACAATGTGCAATTTCACACATAAAATCGCGTGTTTATGAATTCTATCGGGACTGAAATATAAACTGAAATCGTCGAACACTCCGAGGTTTTATGCAAAAAATAGCATTGATGCAATACATCGACGAGATCGAGATTTCATCGGTGAAACACTGGGAGAAAAAAGCAGTGTGCTTTTTATTAAAAAATCAATATACACCACATCAATATACAACCCGAGAAGAGATTTATCGCTTGATAGAAGATTTTTTGTAAAAAAAAAACACGATTTGTGCGAAATATGAGCTAATTATTGTTAATTACTTAAAAGGAAAACCGTCTATAATAGAAAAAAGTCATACCAAAGCATTCGCACAAGAAATAATTTTTATACTGCGTCAGTAAATAATTTTTAAGGAGTATCCAACAATTATTGTATAATACTTCAAAAAGTATTCTAGAAATTAATTAGGTCCAAAGTATTGATAAGAAAATATAGTTTCTAAATAGTGCAATTAATTGCTTGTTAAAATTCGCATGCAACACTTATATAAATACACTTATATAAATTATACTTATATAAATACCGACCTGTCATCTAGCGTTGATTCTTACAACTTAAATATCAATTTTTACCATACAGCTGATTTTGTCCTTTTATTTCTTTTTGTAAAATATCACTTATACTATATAGCAATATAAGTAAATAGATGGACTATATATAAAGTTAAGATATATTGGCGTGTTATGAAAATAAATGTAATTATTTATGCGTTTGGTATATTAAATAAATTAACTGAAATGTGACTTGAAATATTTTCTATTCTTTTATTGATACTTTTGACACATATTTAAAAAAAGTTTGAAAATTATATTCCAACTTCCATTTATATAATAAATATTTAAAATAAATATTTAACTCTGAAAATAGGAACTCTGAAAATAAACCTCAAATTTCATTAAGAAAATATTTAGAAAAAGGAGAAAGAGGAAATCTAAATACTATTTCTTCATCATGTTTAAAAAGATTAATTTATTATTTCGCATAAATAAATAAATATATATATATATATATATATTTATATAAACATCTTGTTCTTCATTATTTATAAAATATGAACGCTATAAACACTATAAAGATATTTAAATAAAACTTTTATATTCCAAGAACTTTATTTCTTACAACTTTATTTCTTACAGTTTTATATTTTTTCATTTTCATTATGTTTTATAATTTATCTAATTAATAAACTAGAAAATTTAATCAATTATAATGTACATATTATTAAAATAAGCAAAAATATATTCTAATCGATTTTATCATTAATTAATTTTGTTCACTACTGCATTAAAAAATATATGTTTGCATCCTCATATGCACGAAAGTCATCAAATAAATTCTTCCATGTTCTACTTTGAAAGAAAAATTTGGCTGAATATGGCATAGCATTTTTAGATGTGATCCATACGGAAGCATTTGAATCAGAAAAAAGAATTTCACTAATTGATAAATTAAAAAATGCTTTGAAACATTTGTAGCCTACGAGACCGTAGTCTTTAATTGGTTGCAACAGCCAATTTTTGGCTGCATTAGCCTAACGAAATCACATATTGACATTGTGGATGGCTAATATATCGAAAATTAATTACTGCAACTAAAAATTAGCTATTGCAATCATTTAAAAATGTTATGCCATATTTTACTATTTTAATTGCAGTAGCCAAGTTTTTCTTTCAGTGTAGAATTAAATAAATATAAAATCTATTATAAAACATTAATTTTGAAAAGCAATGGATCTATAAATTGTTATATCTACTTGTAATATTTCTAGTACTTTTTAATTCATATTTTTAATTATATGTACTTCTTATATGATATAATTACCAAAAATTTATTATTTCAAATTTAAATAATGAATAACTTAATACTTATGGACGCACGATGCGCAGCAGTGATATACAACTATGTTGAGCTATGTAAAAAACAAATCCAGATTACAAAATGCCTAAAAAAATAAAAAAATAAGTATTGTGCACATTAAATTTCTTATTTGTTCCTACGCACATTTGATAAAATCTTTATGTAATTTTCAATAAACGATTAAAGGGATCCTATAAGTCGTCTGTTATAAATGTTAGTCGTTCGACTAAATGCAATAATTTTTGTGCAGTAATTTCTTTTCTTTTATAGATTTGAAAATTCTTTTCCAGAATTATTAAAGCATTAATACGTATCTGTGAAATCAAATTTATACCAAAAACGGAAAAAAATTTTTAAATTGAGATCTTTACCATTTCTTAATCCAATATAATATGACATCTAGACCTTTGTGAACCTGGCACTCGACTTTTTATAAATTAAACTTTTTTATAAACAAATGATAGTATTTCGTTTGTTGATTGTAGTAACAATAGATTCGTTTGCAGTTTCATATCATAAAAAATAAAAACTTTTTTTTTTTAAATAACCCGACTTTAAGATAAAAAAAATTGTTAATATATGTTGATTCAGAATCGTTTATAATTGTTTGCAGTGATTTTCCGATCGTTTGTAGTTTAGAAATTACAGCAAATTTACAGTAAACAAATTACGTAACTTTGCCAACTTTTGAGATATTTCAAATCCGTTCACGGCATCTTTCTTAGAATCGTTTGTAGTTGTTTGTAGTGATTTTTCGGTCGTTTATAGTTGCACCATTTAAAAGTTACAACAAATTTACAACAAACAAATCACGTAATTATGCCAATTTTTGAGATATCTCAAATCCGTTGACAGCAATTATCTTATAATCACGTCTGCCTAGCTGCCCTCCCCCCTCACTTAACCAAATCTTAAGGAAAAATTTTGAAATAATGCGCTATTTATGCGCTATTCATATCCGCAAACAAAAAATTTTGCATTCATTCCGTTTAGTTAAAAAAATAAAAATTTTTGTGGGGGGAGCTGAGTAGGCAATCAGTCTGATCAGTCAGCCCTTCCACCCGTTAAAAACAATCGATTTGAAAAATCAAATACACAGGATTTATGTACTACTACTTCCAAATATTTTTGCGTTGCAACCCTTGAGGCACTTCCCTCTTAGAGCGACCAGCTATATTTACCCCTAAGTCGTTTAAAATTGCAAAATTAAATACTCTGATTATACAAAATAATTCTCTGATTTATGCGCTATTATTTCCAAGCATTTTGGATTTTTGCGCTGCTATCCTTAAGGCACTTCCCTTTTGGAGCGAACAGCCATATTCACCTCTAAATCGTTTAAAATTGTAAAATTAAGTACTGTAACTATGCAAATTAATTCTGTGATTTATGTTCTATTATATCCACATGCAAATTTAATTTCTTGACTTGTGAACTTTAGTTTTCACCATCTAGCGGCAGTTTTTATCGACAATTCAAGTTCTGAAGTAATATATTATTTGTAATCATTTACACCGTTATCATCAAATGTTTCTGTCGATAACATTGTATTTTTACAGAACAATAATAAATTCCGCCTTTATTTTATTAATGCTACTTTAATTTCCTGTTATCTTTACATCTATTCAACAGATCACATTATTTTTAATTGGATATAAATCTTTTATTAAATAAAATTATATTGAGAAATTTTTGTATTCTTTCTGATTATCAGTATAATACTGTGATACATAACATAAAATATCAGTTATCAATAGTAATAGTGAATATTGGAATGGACTTTTAATGACAGTAATGTCATGTAATGTTTAAAAGCGATATTTAATAAAACAACCGAACTCTGTAGCGAACGAATATGAAAATAAATATTATCTAATCCCTACCTTTTTATTTTTTGTAAAGTTGAAGTAACAGATATTAGATTACAAACTTACATTATTTAATAATCAATATTATAAATGTAACAATCACTATTCAATTTTAAAACTTTTATATTGAATTTATTTAATAAATCGTCGGTAATTTTTTATATTAACATTTTCATTTTGAAATATATGCTTATGTTTGTGTTACAAACTTTGCATTTATATATTGGAATCTAAATTCCTTAATACATAAGCATATATTTCAAAATGAAAATGTTAATATAAAAAACTGACGATTTATTAAATAAATTCAATATAAAAGTTTTAAAATTGAATAGTGATTGTTACATTTATAATATTGATTATTAAATAATGTAAGTTTGTAATCTAATATCTGTTACTTCAACTTTACAAAAAATAAAAAGGTAGGGATTAGATAATATTTATTTTCATATTCGTTCGCTACAGAGTTCGGTTGGAGACAGATTTTCTCGCTCGCAGAGCCCTTAATATATATATATATATACCTGCGGTAGTAATTTCGGTACAAGTTTGTCGCAAGATATAACAGCGCCGATCGATAGCAAATGGCGGTGAGTCTTTTAATTTCGCGTAAATGACACGGGGCAAGTTCGCGGTAGGATCTGAGGTGGCGACAATAACTTTTATATTCGCGACGTTGCGCGGAAAGGACTCGTGGCAGGATTTGAAACAATTGCGCTCTTACACTTAGATCCTTTAGAAGTTTACAGTAGAAAACGTCGCATGTTGTGTAGAGTCACAAATTACAAAGATTACAAAAATTTCCACTTTATTGTATTTAATTTAATGTAAATACATAATGCCTTTCTGAATTATCGAATCATTTGTATTCTCTTTTGATATTAATCTCTGCAGCAACTGATGTATATAAAACAAAAGTAAACATCCTAATGTCTTGCATCATGTCTTTAAAACGTGGCAGACCTCGTCTACATGACGAAAAATTAATAGTATCTACTATTTTGCAATATAAAGAAAGCTTGGTGAATATGAATAACAAAATTTCAAATATTATTTCAAAAGACAATAAGATTTGGATAGACATATCACATCAGTTAAATAACACAATTTCAGAAAATACTTTATATACCTTGATAGTGAAAAATCGTTTTGGATTGAAAGATCAAATACTAAATACGAATATAAAAGAAATATTAAAATTAAATGTTTCAAGCGATTTAAATTGTTCAAATATTAATACCACTTTTTCATTAAATGAGAGATGATGTAAATCGTTCTATTAAAATATCTTTTGAAAGGACAAAATTAGCCGATTTAATTGTTACAAAGCAATATGTATGGTCAGAGAAATCTCGCCCATATATACGATTCCGTAAATATGAAATATTACAACCAGGTGTATGGCAACAATTTGTAACTGAGAAATTGTGGAAATTCGTACAAAATAAAATGTGGATATAATTTTAAACGAAATAAAGTTTATAACAACACAATTAGATTGAAGACAAGTGTAATTGCGGATCAGTTATCAATGATATTATCAATAACGTGATATTATCATGAAATATTAATCTTGAAACCGATAATGCTATGTATTGTAAGCATACAAAAGGAATTGGTGGAAAGAGATTCTTAAGAAATTCTGAATGATTAGAAATAGGTAAGATCTTATAGACATTTAACAGCGGAAGTAGTAGTATACAGAGCTGATCGTGCAGAAGAATTAATGGAAATTAATGATCCGGAATCACCGGATTTACCAATTTATATAAAGCAAAAATTTTAAAAAATGTGAAACAAGAATATAGTCAACATTTATGTTTTGATAAGGATCCGCTTAAATCATTATTAATGGGACAGGAAATATATATATATAAAATATATAAAAATATGATTCATATAATTTAGGATTAAATCCTTTTTTTTCTTATTATTGAACAAGTCATCAAATAGCTATATGCAATAGAGAATATACTACACGAGGTTACACTTCGGTTGCTATTGATGCAACTGGTAATGTAGTAACAAAAATCAATAGAGTTAACAATAATAAATCCAAGCACATTTTTTTTTATATACATATGTACTTAACACAATAAGATAACAACTTGGAAGTGCATAAATAACGCATAAATCCTGTATATTTGATTTTTCAAATCGATTGTTTTTAACGGATGGGAAGGCTGACTGATTTATTCAGTCCCCCACCCCCACAAAAAATTTTTTTTTAGCTAAACGGAATAAGCGCAAAATTTTTTGCGGATATGAATAGCGCATAAATAGCGCATTATTTCATAATTTTTCATTTTTCAAGATTTGGTTAAGTGGCGAAGGAGGGGGGACAACTAGGCAGACATCTTATAATCATTTGTAGTTGTTTGTAGTGATTTTCCGATCATTTGTAGTTGTTGTTGTTTACCATTTAAAAGTTACAACAAATTTACAATAAATAAATTACATAACTTTGTCAATTTTTGAGATATCTCAAATCCGCTCACGGCAACTTTCTTAGAATCGTTTGTAGTTGTTTGTAGTGATTCTCCGGTCGTATTTTGTTTATTGTAAATTTGCTGTAACTTCTAAACGGTACAACTACAAATGGAAAATCACCACAAACAACTACAAATGATTCTGAATCAAGATATATTAACTTAATTAATTTTTAAACTAATTTATTTTATTTTAAAGTTGGGTGATAGTTATTTTTAAAAAATTTGTTATTTTTTATTGCATGTGTGTGTGTGTGTGTGTGTGTGTGTGTGTGTGTGTCTGGGAACCACTATTTCGTACATACAGATTGTAAAACTTTCATATCAAGCAAATGTTGTCACGATTTGACAATTGAGACGCCATGTTACACTAAGAAATGGTAAAAAGTATATCAATTTTGAAATTTTTGATTGTTCTCGGCATAGACTCCACTTCCCAGGCACGTATTAATGCGTATACTTTAATCCTGGAAAAGAATGTTTGAATCGGTAAAAGAGGAAAAAAAGTATTTGTTATACAAAAATTACATGATTTATCGGTAAAATAGAAGGCTTTAGGATCCCTTTAAGGAGATGCTGGAGTGACAGCCGAATTTGATCGATGTCGATAGTACAGATATATTTTTTAAATTTCAAAAAAAAGAAGTCGAGAGTAGTGAAAATTTAATTCATTTTTTCACATCATTTTGTCTCACTCAGCGCATACAGCGCATACATATATCTTGATCTAACATATTACAACGCCATCTCTTGCAAGATCGAGCACCTACTGCTAAACACAATTACTGCTTTGTTCATTCTGAGTCTTCAGCATTATACCTACATGTAATTTGCAGATCGATATAAATCTTTTTTTTAAGCTTTCAATCTCCAGTTCTATAAACTCAGTACTGTTCACGTAATACGCCGGATGCTGCATTGTTGTTCATACGAATCTATAAAACTTTTGTATTAAATAAACAACGTCAGGTGACAGCTCTATGAGTTGAAAATATGTAAATTTTTAACTCTTTTTTCGATTTTAATATAAAGTTCACTGTAGCGCCTTCCAATTTTTCTACTTTAATCTTATAAAAGGATTTTTTATTTCGTTCAGTACATTCGAAGATTTGTATCGATCTGCAATGTCTCGACAATTTCGTCCCTTCAACATCCTCTTATAAAAGGATCTTATAAGAAGATCCGCAAAAAATAAATATCTATATGATGAATTACTCACATTATTGCTTCGTCATCACCGATATATACCTCCCCGATATATACCCTCCAATTCAATTTCTATGTTACCATTTCTCTGTTATATAACATTCACACTCATTGACGAAAACACGGTTAATTACTGCGATTACGCGCACTAACCACCGAAGTACGATGACCAGAGCACGGACTTACTTAGGACTTACTTAAGTACTTAAGACACTCTCGATGTTAATTAACCGTAGCGCGCACTTTACCGTATCGTGACGGAAGATTAACGTGAGATTTACTTCGGTAACTCGAGCCATCGTCTCGATATACTTATCGCTAAAGTCTATTAAACGCGATCCAGTATTCGCTAACTTTAATAGCTACAGAGAATAATCGGATTTGACGTCTCATGGTACGTGTTGCGGTCGCGTTCCGAATGATAATGCTAGGATATGCAGAACGGATTACGTTGCTTCCTAGCTCAATTTTCACCGCACAAATGTCGAGGTAATCGCATATACACAATAGTTGCAAAAAACAAATGTCACCCCTTGTCGACATTAAATATTACAAATTTAATACACATCAAAATATTTTGAGCCTTGTTCTTCAAAGCAAATATTAATTAACGACTATTGAGTGACTTGTATCGCAAATTGCGCTCTTAATCTGAAATACACTGAGAGAAAAATGTAAATTTTAATAAATATTTGTTTAAATATTGCCAATTGAATATTTACTAAATGTAAATATATGTTTAGTACATTCAATCATTAATTCGATTCAACCATTATTATTTTTTAGTAAATATATTTTCCGTATAATGTAACATTTTATAATTATTAAAAAAAAATTATAGTTATTAAATAAATGTTACATCAATACTGATCAAATAATTATTTATTAAAATTTGGTACATTTTTCTTTCAGTGTAGGCTCTCGTTTTCTTTCAATCTGTGTTCTTGTTTCGCAAGAGTGCTATATTTGCATAATTTAAATTATTATTAAATAGAAATTGATATATTTTTATACTAATTTTTAATTAAACGTCACAATTTTATTCATTTTGAAATATCACGATGTTTTTGATTAATTTAAAATATCGATCTATTACGTACGTAGTTATTATTAGGCATCATTCGGATTCTTTGGAAGCAATTTGCATGCCGAGTATGATATGAAATGGAATTCAAATGGAATACAAAGAGAAACTCTTGCATGATTTGAAGAATGAATTAAAAGGCTACAAAGTAAATTGATTCAATTATATTGACAATACGAACAATTATACAATGTATACGTATAATTATATAGTATACGATTGCTCGGATACACCGAAAAATAATTTACATAGCAGATCACCGTTAAAATTAGTTTTTTCTCAAACCACTGACCACCAAAATTATATACGCTAAATCAAAATATCCGGATATTTTATTGTATAAAAATAATTTCAATAATATGAAGGAGAATTGTTAAATTATCAACGTTCGTTGGAATAAATTTAATAATAAATTTAGTAATATTTTTTTATATTGCGATCAAAATATTTTTTTTATTTTTTCAGTAAATTAGATAGACAGAATGAATAAATAATTTTTAAACATACACATATAAAACAAGGAAATATTTTGTATAAACATTTTATTTGTGATTTTTTTTTAAATATTTTGCAATTATTACACCAAGAAATATCAGTTAAATGCTTATTACAATTTTATCAAGAAATCTTACAACTTCTCGACAATAATTCAACAGAAAAGTCGAGAAATTAAAATCATAGTCTAACTTTCTATATTAAATATCCTAGCAAGTAAATCTCGTCTGCAATTTGTCCAAGTAAAGTTGACATTAACTCGAAAGCAAAGTTTTATTTTCCATTTACACACCTTTGACAAACTCAGATCGCAAGAACCTCTTATCTCCAGAGCGAAATAAGTTTGTCAGGGAAACTTCAGTAGACAAATACTCTGACAATTTATCCCTTGGACATGCTTAGTGTATCCGCGACAACCCCATCGGAGCAGAAATAGATTCCACGATGGAGCTTGCGCATCAATGATGTTATATGCACGGTCATCGACCTTTGATGTCGCGCCGGTCACCTGACAGTCGTACAGTTCTTATTGTCCGTGTAACAAAAAGTTCTAGACGCACAAAGCCTCGTCCATTGAATCGTCGAATCTGCATGGCAATGTCATGATAATGTATAACGCATAACGCGCTACTGCAAAATTATTGCGCGGAATCGATACATCCGCGTCAAATTCGAGCGCTGTTCCCAACAATTTGCGTGTATTTATCCATTACAAAGGATCGTAGAGCAAATAAAAGTTTTCTTATAAAAAAAAATTTTCGACGTTTCCCAGTAGCGACGAGATAATTTGAATTAATCCTTAAACACTTTTTCGATATAGCATATCCGACTTTTTTCAAAACTTTTCTAATGTTTTTTTCTACCACTTATTAATTTATTTATTAATAAAGATATATACGATTGCTTGGTGCAAAAAAATATTTGTGTGAAATTACATGATTATGCTGAGTCTATTGAAAAATTCGTCTATTGTTTTTTCAGCGTGCCAAGTTATACAGATTCTAATTGGCTACAATAATCACACAATAAATCTAAAATTTTATTTTTTCTGTAATTTCGGATGAAACTGTTTTTTTCTATTTATACGTTATAAAAATAAATAAATTAAATTAAAAACTACAAATTATTTTTGCGAAAACTATTTTTGTGAAAATACTTTCACATATATTTACCATAAGTAATATGTATTTTCATTTTAAAAAATCTGGAAAAAAATTTCCAACCATAATTAGGTAATTTTTCGATCATAAACAAGTAAATTCTATGTAAAAGTATTACATGGATTTTTTTTTTAGTACCGTTATATTTCAATGTCTAATCGGAAAAAAATTGTTTCGATTGAAAAAAAAAATTATTTACAACATGTTTATTTTTATGAAAGTTTTGAAAGTAAGTGAATTGAATATGCCATACTCAAGTGTATTATTCCCATAGTGTGACATTTAAGAGAGAAAAATTAAAGAAATTGAGACAAATCTTTCTTTATCTTTCTTTAAATAATCCCATGCTACGCATATATTAGAGATAAAAGTGACTGAAAAAGATTGAAAGTGTGAAATGGTTGAAGATTTAAAAAGTAATATGTGAAATTGACTTTGAATTATTACTTCGTAATCAATACTTTATCTCTCCGATGTACTTTATCGAATTATTCTGTTAATAGCATCAATAGCAATTCAAGAAAATTTAAGCAATCGAATTGGATTGGATACATGCCATGTCCAATTGTATTGTTCTCGCAGTGTGGCATTTAAGGATTGAAAAAGTTGGGACAAATATTTTTTTAGTAATTGCATGCTATATATTAGAAATAAAAATGATTGAAAGTATGAAATGATTGAAGATATTTAACCCTTACCATGTACACAAAATAAATTACAAAATAAATGATTTTTGTCTTTTGTAGTTTTTCTATAAAGTTGATAATATTTGAGTAAAAAATTATTCAAGACCAATATTTGGCAATTTTTATCAATCAACCATTTTTATCAACCAATATTTGGCAATTTTTAGTAATTAATATCTTAACTATTGCGTAAACTGTAAAATGGTAGATGACTTTTCGACTCAGTTCGATTCAGTCTACCTGCTAGGTGACGAAATATGTTAAAATCACCTTGTATATATATATATTATAAAAAGTTGACAAAAAATTTTGAAAAAATTTTTAGAACTGTTTAAGAAGAAATTAAACCATTTTTTTTCTGTAAATTTGATAGCACTTAAATAAAACATTATTAAAAACCAATATTCGGCGATTTTTAGTAATTAATATCTTATTAACTATTGCGAAAATTACAAAATGATACAGAATTTTTTTACTTATTTTAGTCCGCTCTATCAGCACATGAAATATTTGGTGGCCATTCTAGGAGACTCTGAATAATATAGGGATGTTTCTGAGCCAAAATCACGTGGTAAGGCCGCTATAAGCCTAGAGCGAGAAACAATAGTGGAGAAATAATAGGCATCGATTGCAAGAATCAGCCCAAAATGTGCATCTAGTGTCGAGCACTATTTTAACAGTTTGATTAAATAAATCATAGCAAAATTAATTTAACACTAATTATAAGTTGTGATATTGTTTAACAAAGAGTCTGTATTATTATTGGTATTTTTTTTAAATATATTTTAGTTTATAAAATACTTATTAATATTTATATACAATTGGATATTATCTGATATTGTTAGTATTAAAAAATCTTAAACGTTACGAGTAGTCGAACTTATTACTATACATATAATCCATATTCTGTGTTTGCGAAATTTTTATATTTTTGTATTTCTGTATACAATAAATATTTGTTTCGTAAAATTGTATTTTTTTTTTCTTAAGTAGTAAAAATCTAAAATCGATATTCTCGACATTTTGCGGATATCCGACCGAATTCCGAGTTTTCAAAAAAAAAAGTCTATACAAAAAAAGATTGTAATTTTGCAACAATGTAGAGTAAGATATTATAGCATTATGAATATGCATACTTTTTTCTAAAACATTTGTATAAGAAAAAAATCAATAATTTAATGATATTAAACTTCAACAGGATATATTCCCGGTTATTAATGATATCCGACTATCTGGTCGGATAATAAAAAAGTGCCGGATAATATCGAATACTTTTCGAATATCCGGTGCATTCCTAATTAATATCACATGCATATTTTCAAAATGGCGACAGTTTAAAAAAATGATTCAAATTTTGCTCATTTTTTTCCCTCTTATTTGATCTTCTAAAAAAATTAATATAGACTATTAATTCTAATTCAGGCGATAATGGTATGTTTTCTGAGTATAATCGTAAAAGTAGAAGTCAGTCGGACTAATAATTTTTTGGAATCGTGATCATTCGAAAACACGGTTTCCAGAAAAACGCGTTTAAAATTTTGAAACATTTTAGTACATTTTAGTTTAGTTAGTTTAAAACATTTTAACATTTTAGTAGAAAGTACCGTTCCTTTTTTCATTAGAAATGAAAGTGACGCTCAGAAGGAAATAAAACTCTGCTCCATTGGATTAGAAACATTCTAGAATGGTCTCGAAAAGTTGAATATAAATAATAGTGAGCGTCGGTTATAGCAATTGGTTGGCTATTTGAATCGATCAAGCGGCCCCAAACACGTCATTTTATTTTGTATATGTTGGATGATTTTCGTTTCTCCCAAAAAACTTTTTTGTGGGATATTCTTAAGATTCTACGCTTGATGTTCGTGCAATATGTATAATGTTTATATGTTTATCCTAAGATAACAATAACGCAAAAATACATACAGACATTTGGACTTTTATAACAGGTCCTCTTCCATATAAAATCTTAAGATCGCATTCCTATTCAATTTCGCCCTCTTTGCAAATTGAAATATTATAATCCCTTATGGAGAACATAGTGTACATCCATATATTTTCAGCTTGTAGTCTAAATTGTCTCAACAAGACATCCTTAAATCTCACATACTCCATGGATCAGATTTTTATAATTTTTTTCCCCATCAACATTGCCCATATCAATAATTATTGATGGGCATTTAATATGATATAAATCGATAGAGCCCTCTCTGCATGACATCTTTCTTATTCGGTTATTAAAAGTCAATCATCATATTAAGTCATCCATCATATTAAGTAATTATATTAAGTGATCCATCAATAATTATTGATATGGGCTGTGTTGATGGGGAAAAAAATTATAAAAATCTATGGAATATGTGAAATTGAAGGATGTCCTGTTGAGACAATTTAAACTAAAAAGATTGATCTGGTCGATTTAGCATGGAATGCTTCTTATACAGATATGTGTGCGTGTATATTATATTAATCAATAAATAAAATTAAATAAAATTAAATTGAGAAATTAATTTATAACATAATTATCTATTATATTAATAATGAATCTTATTAATTATTAGTGGACTATAAGAATAAAAATGTATAAAATTCATTAAAACTCCCAAAAACCCAATAAAACTTGGGTTTAAAAAAACCCATCTAAATTTAAAAAAAAATCCGAGTTTTTTTCAAATCCTGATTAAGGAAGCATGAAAATTTTTAAATATTTTTTCAACTACTTAATCCATAAAAAAAATATGCCGGACATAAATGACTCGTATACACTTAATGAATAGTAAAAAAACATATACACGGTGAGGTTGATACTCTATCGAATTTTTTGTTCATATCATTGATAGCAATTTAAGAACATTACCGATTTATATAAGGATCAGAATGCACTAAAAGCTACTTTTCACCAGCTTTATTTAATAAAAAATGCACGTAAATATTACGTGGAAAGCGCATCCAATTTCCCGATTTTCTCGATTTTACGCTCAACATCAAAATCTGAAATTTCAACCTGTAATCTTGATCTTCGATTGAAACATGACGTTGCGAAATTGGCTTTCGCTGAGCGAAAGGATAGATATATTTACATCGTGAGAATCGAAAGCGCCACGAGATAAGTCTTTTTCCTTAGAGAAACACGGTTACGCGAAGCAAGTCCTTGACCTTCTATGACGTTTTGTTAACCGTTTCTAAGTTCAGATTCTGCGTCGAGATCGTTAAAAGACACGCAAACTGCATCGATCGCGATGTATGTATATATTGCAAGCCGCAAGCGTCGCGCGTGCAGCAACGATTTTCGCAATGCATCATGTGCAAAAGAGATTGACTTTGTTATTATTCAACCTGTTATTATCTCCCAATGTCACGTCCACCTCACAAAATTTGCAGTATATATATATATATATATATATATATATATATATATATATATATTGTGAGGTGGACGTGACATTGGGAGATAATAACAGGTTGAATAACAAAGTCAATCTCTTATATATATATATAAAACAAAACAGATAAACTTCGTACCAGTTTCCTGGCACGCAAATGGTATCGTAAATAGAGTCAATTAAATCGGTAATTTAAATTTTTATTACATTTTATAACATTTAGTTTCATAATATTAAAAAAGGGAAATGAAGAAAGAAAAACTAGAAGTATTTTTGCTTAATCCTTTCTGGCTATAAAGTTCCTACATTATTTATTAAGAATATAAAAATTTTCTTGGAACGAAAATAACATCATAAATGGAGCTGATTAAAATTTTTTTATATATAAAAATTAAAAATTTATTACATTTAATTTCGTAAGATTAGAAAAGAAGGGAAAAAGAGAAAAAAAATAGAGATATTTTCTTAGTGTATATTTTCTTTTCTAAATGCAGAGTTTTTACGTTATTTATAAATGATGTAAAAAATTTTTCTCGAATACATAAATGACATTGTAAATTTGTAAATAGAATTAATTAGATCGATAATTTAAATTTGTATCACATATATTTACAGCTTTGTTATATTAAAAAGAAGAAAGAAAAAACGAAAAAAATAAAGATATTTTTGCTTCGCCTTTTCTGGATGTAAAGCTCTTACATTATTTGTTAAATGAAAAAAAATTTTTTGGAGCACGCAAATGGCATTGTAAATGGAATTTATAATCAAATGAGTAATTTAAATTTTTAATAATGTATAGTTATCATATTAAGCTTTATCATATTAAAAGAGGAGAGAGAGAGAGAAACAAAAAAAGAAAAAATAGAAAAAGATATATAATATAATACGAATTTTAGACAGATGAGAAAAATCTATAAGGAGATATTTTTGCTTATAGCATTTTCTGGACACAGAATTCCTACGTCATTTGTTAAGAACGTACGAAAAATTTCTTGAACGTGCAAATAGCATCGTAAATGGAGTTATTAATTAAATATCGATAATATAAATTTTCGTTAATTTAGCTTTGTCACATTAAAACAAAAAAAAGGAAAAAAGAAATAAATATAAAGAGATATTTTTGCTTAGCCTTTTCTGTAGGACGTAGAAACTTTATTTATTCAGAACGTAAAAAAAAAATATTAATATTCAAATATTTGTAAACATATAATACGTGAAAAGAAGAAGGGGTTAGAGGGACAAGAGGGTGGAGGTTACAATTACACACGCTCGCCGCTCGCGCCGGCGCGCAACTTTGATCTCTCGCGTGCCACTCTCCAAATATACACGGAAATGCAGGGCAAAGAATGTGCCCGCGGCACAGCTCGACAAGCTTGGGCATTGCATTTACATAAGTTGCAAGGCACAAAAGTGTTTTAAAATTCCCATCAAAAACATAGTCGCTATGCGTGTCAATTCGGAACATTTTCGTCGCGTGTCGCGAAACTCGTCATTATTAATAGTTTCGCAGCTAAATGAAAATAGAATTAGAGCGATAAGTACTTTCCACGTTTATTTCAGCTCAGACTCAGAGTCGATGTATTAAAATATCGCGTTGAGACGCCTTGATAAGGCCCGCGATGATCGGCGACTATGCCGCGGAAGGGCCGATGGCGAGTTGACGGGTTGACGAGTTTCGCGTGATTTCGCGACGGGACAGGATTGACAAGAGTAGAGACAGGAGCAAAAAGTAGGACTTACGTTCGGCACTTACTTACTTGGCGGTGGCGGCGCGTCCTAGCTGACAGGACGACACGGAGTCGTCGCTATCGTTCTCAGCATTCGCCTCGTCCGTGGGGAGATGCACCGCGGCATGGCATCCGTCACCGGTGCCCTTCGGATTCGCGACGAGTCTGTACATAGGACGAATGCACCTCACGGGAACGCGACGCGCCGTACGCCGGTCGGCATCGCCGCTGGCGTGCGCGGAAACGACGCGTATTATCGACAGCCTCGGTTTCACGCTCGATTCACGCCGCGTAATAGAACGGACGGACGGACACACACACGGGGAGAACTTGTCAACCACCCCGTAGAAGCGGATCGCGCGTCGCGCTGCGCCTACATCTTACATCCCGCTACCTAGTACCGATTTCGCATACCCTACTAATCGTCTACTCCGACACACCTGTCGTCATCTACCCGACGTCGTCGCCGTTACGACGACGTGCGCCCTATTCGATGGTGCGAGGTCGTTTCGTGCTGCCACCGCCATTTAGCGGCGACTGAGCTAACTACCTGCGTCGAAATTGTTGCTACGAATGTCGGTAACTGCGCAGCGCGTGGTTGCTCGTTTTTTGGAACAAGATTGAGAATGGAAGAAATGAATGAAAATTGAATCAAGTCGTACGAATCGCCTGTCCTAGAGATCCTATAATTAATGATGAAATGGTTTGGCGAATGTGAATTAAAAATGGCGGATAGAAAGAGATAACAGATATGCTTTCTCGTATGAACGCGTGTGAAAAAAGTGTTGGAATATTTGACGGGTAATACGTAACAATATCTGAAGAAACCAATTGAGCTCATCAATTGGCCGAATTGTGTAATTGTAATTTGTTAATTTTCTCTTTGTCCGAGATCTCGGAACGATTTCTAACTTCTTTGACACAAGTTTTATTCATTTGCTTGTAGTTATTTATCTCTTTCTTTTCTTCGCACTCGTTTTGCGACAATGTATGTACGAAGCTATCCGAAGAATACCGAGTGAACCAAGGTGGAGAACCAATTAGAAGTTGTGCCCACAAACTCTAATTATAGGACCTCTAGCCTGTCCAAATTACTATCATTTATTAAATTAATCATATAATTAGATCAGTACTCGGCATAGATTCATATTTCGAGTCGATTCCGGCGCGACCTCCATTATCGCTCGAGGCTCAGCGGCCTATAGAGCTTATATATTACTTAGAGGAGGAATACGATCGTCGAGCTATGAGCAATAGCTAAAGGCTAGAAGATGTACAGGGTGCGTCACCAAAATCCGGACAAATCGAACAATTCCTTGTCGTGGCAGCCTCAGAGAGCCTCTTTAATGTGTACGATTTGTATCGAAGGTCCTCTTCGGCAATTCGACGCATTGTTGGCTCGCTTACACCAACAATCGATGCTAATTTTCGCAACGATTGCCTTGGGTCATCCAAAATCAGCGTTTGAGCCCTTTCAACGACTGCAGGGATCCTTGCGGTGCGTTCTTTCGAGTGACTCTTCCTCGCTGGCATACTGGAACCTTCGTTGGACTGTTCTAAAGCCGTATATTTTGCCACAACGTCATAAATAGTGGATCTCGGGTATCCAAAGAACCGAATTATTTCCGTTGCTGAGCGCCCGGCGCGAAGGTCTTCGATGATCGCGGCTCTTCGATTATACTCCGCACTTGGTTTCAACATCGCGGCCATTTTGAGAATATGACTGTTTACTAGAAGCATCAGGCTTCATTCTTGGACGCCAATAACAATCTCTGGCGGAGACACAGTATAACGGAAAATTTTAATTGAAATTTGTCCGGATTTTGGTGACACACCCTGTATTCCTATCTTCTTCTTCTATCCTCTTGTAGCACATGCGCAGAAAGAAGAAAAGTTACTGAGCAGGATAGAAATACATCTTCTGTCTCTTAGATCTTGCTTGCACTTTCCTCTCATTGCTTGGATAGGCCATTCCCTCTTCAGTAATATAAGCTCTATAGAGTCATCGGGCATTCACGTGACGCTCTGGCTCAGGAACATCTCTGTAATTTAAATGTGCGATGATCGAATCTTACGTTATTAAAGAATATTTTTCTTGCAAAATAATTTTTATTTTCTTAAAAAAGTTAAATACTAAATTTTTTAAAACATTTTGTCACAATAATTCTTGCTTATCAGAGATTATTCAATAATTATTATAAATTTACATCGAGAAGTTTCTAGGATAACTAACAAATTTTGTCATAATAAAAATTTTTTCCTGCTTTTTTTAATTTGTGATCACAAATTATATTTCAAATTATACTCAGTAATAATAAAAGAATTATTTTTAAATATGTTTTATAAATATGCATTTTCAAAACAATAACAAAATTATGAAAAAATTATAAATTATTCTAAATCACATTTAAAAATGATACGACAAATTTGGTGACGGTTTATTATCTGAATCATAAATTATTTTAATAAATAGCAGCATTTTTTAAATCTATGCTCTAATAAAAATGGAAATGTATTATAAAACCATAAAAATCTAAATTTTTTAATATAAGTACTCAAGTCATGTATTCAAGATTATTTATATAGAATTACATTGCGATACAGTTCATGCAGATAATGCTAATTTTACATAAATATAAATATTTTATTATTTACTGGACTATTGTCCTGTTTCTTGCTGAAGGCGCACATTTTTACGATGCTATGACATTTCAATAATGTTGCAAACACATTTCGCATTTTATTTGCAATATTACAACATTGCAATGAGGTATATTTGCAATCATTTTGCAATCTTTCTGTGCTGTTACCTTCATGAAACTTTGGACACTCGCATAAATTTTATCACCATACAATTCAATAATCATAACCAAAAATTAAGACATTATTATAAAACATCAATTGTGCTACATTGTTAGACATTAAAAAAGCAATCTAATCCTTTAAATTAACTTTTACGCTGCCGGAATTTTTCATCAAAACAGTGTTTTTTTTTCTTGAAAATTTTTTTATATGTACGAGTATAAATAAATGCACAGAATGTCGAGATTTGTGCAGAGCTACAAAAGTAGCTTTCCCAGCAGGGAACATACGATCAAATAAAAGAAATTTTTATTTTCTTAAAAATGATGTATTTGAGAATTTTTAGTATCGCTTATTCCAATTGTGAGCATAGATTTATGAAATCTCGAGTCCTAAACGTAATCAAACCGGACGGGTATACTCCCGTTGCCAGAGATAACAACGGAGATAGTAAGCAGAAGCCTAACAGGAGAAAGACGCCTCCTTTCTCGGCGGCTGTTGTGCTAACATGTCCCTCTGGGTCGTAAAGAGAATAGTTAGAAAGGTGGAAGGGAACTTTCGCTCGCGGACCTCAAAATCGAGGATCTCAAGGCTCACAGATTTATGTGAGTGATTAGTGTGTTTTCGTTTTATATGTGAGTCAGAAAATGTGATCAGGCTTATCTGTGAGTCATAGGGTCAATGCGTGTGCTTTCAATCGACCACTAATAATTATTTTTCTTTAATTGATGTCTAGTTATTTATAATAATCAAAAATCAATATTCGATTCGCCATGCTAGTGACCCATTATTCGCATTTGAGAGAAAAATAGATTTTCTCCACGAAAGAAAAGTATCGTGGAATCGTCAAGAAGTAACAGGAGATAAATCTTCTATTTATTTGTAAAAAATAATTAAAAACATTATTTAAAACATTTTATCATTAAATTCAAATATGGGTAAAAAAAATCTATTAAAAGAATATTTTTTTGGAAAAAATGAAAAATTTAATTTTTTTCCTTGATTTTATTTTTCCAGAAAATTGAAAACACTATAAGAGTATTTTTTTAATTTTTCTATACTTTTCAGAAAAAAATTAGAAAAATACAAGATTTTTTCTTCGAGAGAAATTTATTAAAAAATTTTTTTTTTAATTTTATAAATATGATCATGACAGGAACTCTATTCAATAATTTATTTCTTAGAATTCTTAAAAAAGTAAAAGAAATGAGCAATTTAATGAAATTATTGACATAAAGGACATTAACACTTTACAATTAAAAATAAAATTAGAAGAAAAATGTCTGGAAAAATATAGTAAAGAAAAAACCAGAAAGAATCCGTTTTTTCCCAAAATTTTCGAGAATTTATTTGGACTAAGGAAAGATTCACAATTGTCCGGAACCAATTTGATTTTTCATGAGGTATGTTGTTAAACACGAAAATCTAAGACACGTATTTTTTTATACATGCGCTAACTTAAAGGGTGAAAAAAAATTTAAAAAAGAAATAGTATTTTTCTTTCAAGGCGAATATCGTCGGAAGCATAAAAGATAGAAAAAAATAATTTCTAAATATTTATATACAATAAATTTAAAAGAGTTTCATCTGAATTAAGACGATGGGAAGAATAATTACATTCAGGTGGAAATCGTATAGAAAAATTATCTTACATCTCCAAATTTATACAGCTGTTGAATCAGAATTCATAGATTATGATATCGATTTACAAAGATGGGCTTTACAAGCTCAAGAAGAAACAGAAAATTTAAATCCTATATTTAAAGCATCTCACAGTTGGGTATTAAGATTCAAAAAGTCCCACCGAGTTGTTTCGAAAAAAATTAGAAAATTTGTAACTAGAAGAACTTTTGTATCGTTTACTCATTATATTCATTACAATAATGATACTCGATGAAAAAATGTTTTAAATATAATGACTTCTTGCACCATGAACATCTTACTACAGCGATATTACTGTTAACCTTCGATATAATACGCTGTTGAACTTCTGTTGAAACTAAATTTTACTGTATTTTCAAATTCTTCTGGTCTTTCGTTTGTATAACCACTTTTAAACCACGAATATTTAAATAAATTGTTATCTCGCGGAGATGATAACTGATTATATATCAGAGATTGTAATTTTATTATATTATTTCTTTCGTGTAAATTTATATTACTTTCCAATAGTAAAACAATATCTGAAAATCTTTTAGCAAAATTTTTCCAAATTCTAAATCCGTAAATACCTAATGGTAATTGTATTTTTCCTAGTGCCTTTCGATATAATCATAGTAATAATATGTTTTCCTACAGGTGTTAAATCTGAAATAATATAGTTTAGTCCATGAATCGTTAAGAAGAACGCTATTAAAATCAATGTTAGAAAAATAGCTTCTTCTAACCACATTTAAAATGATCTGTAAGAAATATATAAATGTTAAATTAATAACTATTTTACGACTGTGTTATGAGATTCTTAAATATGTTATAAAATATATCATAGACATGACACAGAGATTATAATTTCGTTATATTATTTTGTTTATGCAAATTTATATTTACTTTTTAATAATAAAACAATATCTGAAAATCTGTTGTGTGAAAGGAAATTTATTTAATTACCTAAAGTCATTTTACCAGATTTAGATGCTTTTACAATAACATTTATTGATGTAAATAAGGTTTCTTGTATTCTTATATCAGTTAGTTTCTTTTAATACAATAAATAAAGTATAACAAATTTCCATTACATGATATTATTGGTTGTATGGTGTAAGAGTGTGTTGATGATGATATAGATTGCGCAACACACTACTTCCTTGATTAGACAACGATCTTCCAGAATGAATTACCAATTGGAAACCACTTTGATCAAAATTAAAAATATTTTCAAATCCGAAAATTTTCAAATCCGTTCGATAAGTGGTTTCACTGTTTTCAGAAAATCATCAGGTGTATTTTGCAAATAAACGGAATCTTCTGTTGTTCTTCTAGTTACAAATTTCGTAATTTTTTTCGAAACAATTCGGTGGGACTTTTTGAATCTTAATATCCAACTGTGACATGCTTTAAATATAGGATTTAAATTTTCTGTTTCTTCTTGAGCTTGTAAAGCCCATCTTTGTATTATAAATCGATATAAACTATGAATCCTGATTCAACAGTTGTATAAATTTGGAGATGTAAGATAATGTTTCTATACGATTTCCACCTGAATGTAATTGTTCTTCCCATCGTCTTAATTCATATGAAACTCTTTTAAATTTATTTTGCACTGATTTTAGCGGACGATTCCTTTTGTTGTTATTTTTTTCATTAATATCCCAATTCCATCAATACTCAACAGCTCGTCTTTTATGAGAACTGCCAACATCTGCGTCATCATTTGAACATTGAGAATGAGAATTTAAATTATCTTTACTGCATGCTTCTTCATTATCTTTAATTATTACAGAATTATGTAGTTTATAAGGTTCTTGATAATCGAGATAGATTTTTTTCTGTTACTTCCAACCCATTATAGTGAAAAATGCTACCTAACAATAATTTTTGTATGTGATCTTTTAATTCTATTTCTGCTTCAGTGACTGGTGTTTCTGTTAGATATACTGCACTTATAGATGCTAACAACATTAAGGGGATTGATAATCATGTCTAAAAATGTTAAAATTTGCCTCGTAATATGAAAACAATTTAACAAATTGTATAGATATGATTATGACAGAATGACTGTACTGACTGAACGTAAGACTGCTACAAGAATATCTTTTTATTGTCCATTTAATATAATTTTTGTGAATGTATATATGAAATTATATTATAGCACAATTATTCCTATCGTCTATTCCAAAAAACTTATCTTTTCTTTGAAAAGTTTCACGACTCTGATACGTGATTTAGAAGATTATTTCTTATATCTCATTACACATGACGATTTAGACGGGAGAATTTCTGACAATATAAATACATTTTATAAATTTTAAATATATATCAAATATATATTTTCTAACAATTCAATGTACTTTTACATGCAACAATTTTTTAAAAATTTATTTTTTAAAGATTCAATCTTATACAATAATTTTATTATAAAAGAATGAATTTAAAATAAAATTATTTTTAACTTTTATTCATAAAAAAAATTAATCGGTCAATTCTAAGCAGAATCGTACGATTCATATCTTGTTCTCATAAAACTCGTAAGAACTTATAACCAGTATTCTCTAATTCTATGCGTATGTATCATAAGACGCAAGATTATTCGTAAATATTTACGATTTCTTGTAAATTTTATGGCTAGTAAAAAGCTGTCTGTAAAAATATTGTATAAACAATTCAAAATTCTTATACATCTTACGAGAATATGTTACGAAACTTATAATTTTGTTTAGAAATTAAGCATACATGTCAAAGAAATAACATTAATGTTAATATGTATATATATCTTCAAAATATTATATTTTTATAAATATAAATATAAATATAAATACATATACATACACACATATAGTGTATATAAATACATAATTTAAATATATATATAATAAAGCATATAGAAAACTATACAAATTTTACTTAAGACTTCAAGTTTCCGTACATATTACTGTTCCGATGACAATTTCTTACGCATATGAGCACGATTACGTATATAAGAAAACCTTAATAATTAATTCTCAAAAATGGAATGTTGTAAATATAACAAACATGGTTGAATTCGCAAAAAAATAATTTATAATTGAGAAAAAAAATATGAAGATTTAAGAAAATTATGAGAGATGGTATTTTGTCAAACAAAAAAAGAAACAAAATTTTATTTATCTATAGCATTAAAGTATCCTTAAAATCGTACAATCTTTGTTTAAAAAATTTTTTTCTTTCTTTTATACTTCCGCCGATATTCGCCTTGAAAGAAAAATTTCTTCTTTTTTTAAAAGGATGTTTCATCCCTTAAACATGAGTTAGCGCGCATATAAAAAAATACGTGTCTCTTAAATTTTCGTGTTTGACAATATATTTCATGGACAATCAAATCGGTTCCGGACAGTTGTCAACCTTCTCTTGTAAGCCTTTTTACTATAAAATTTTTTTAATTAAAATAAATTTCTTTAGTTTATACTTTTACTCTTTTAATTCTTTGTAATTAAATTTTACTGAGAGTTGGAATAGAAAAATATATATTATTTGAATAGGAAAATGGGAAGACCTTTAAATGAAATAAAGAAATATATATAATATTACTTAAATTTTAAAAATAATGTTATAATTTAATGTAACAATTTTGAAAGAATAATATAATAACGGAATAATTTGAAAAATGTACTATGTTACATAGAAAAATATTAATATTTTTATAAATTTTATTTTATTTTATTGAATGTTAATGATAAAAATTATATCTGGGTGAATGATTCTGAATCTCGAATAATGATTTTGTATGTAGCAAGTAAACTGCGTGCTAGTCGAAATGTTGCTTACATCGGTAAGCATTCGACTCACTCGCGCGCGCAGCGATTCTCCGAACTGAAGAAGTAGTTCAATAAAATTTACCAGCATGGGAAATGATAGGAATGTTCATAATGAAATCGCATATGCTAATAGAGTGGAAAATGTGATTATTGATGTTGTGCAAAACAAAACATCTTTGTCGCTCTCAAAACAAAATATAACTGATTGGCTAAAAATTTATGGTCAAATTTTATACAAATTACAACTGGCTGATAAAGGAGAAATTTCCAAAAATTTTAATTAATGATCCACATCTAGTTCTTGAGTCTAATTGTGGATCATAATGCAATTTTAACATTAAACTTTATTTAAAATTAGTGACAGTCAAATTAATGATAAATAAAAATAAATTAATGAAAGATAAACGTTTGGCAATAAAAAACAGTTAAATTATAAATATTATAGTAACATTCTTTGTATAGCCATGTATACTATTTTATATTCTATTTTGATTAAAACAAATAAATCATTTTGTAATGGCATCATTGTAAAATTTGACAAGTTTTTAATTTATTCCAAAAAAAAATGAAATTTAATGCTATTTACTACCTATTATAAAAATTCATATCTACTTTAAAAACTGTAAGACAATTCGTATGATATTACACTTTGAAGAATAAATTTCTAAAGATACATACGTAAACTTAATTAGTACATTTAATTAATTAACGACAACAACAAAACGTATAGCGCTGTTTCTAATAAATTAAATTCATTCGACATTTGGAAATAAATGCTAAAGAATTTTGTGATATGTAACATTTAATGGAATATACTATAATTATTTAAATATAAAAAGAAACTAGTACCTGATTTATATCTAGTGATTTTATCCTACATAAGTGTAGTGTGTGTGGATGTGTACATAAAAATATATATACACGTACATCTTGATTCAGCCGTTCTAAAGATTTTGACGTGATTAGTTGTTAGTAAATTAAAAATTTAACCGTTTATTGTTTCGGTTACTACAACAGAGCCGTAAGAATTGTATGTAAGATATTAAATCATCAAAATTTTAGTTTTATAATTTAAATTCAGATCATTCTAATTTTACAAATATCTTTTTCTTATAATTTATTAATCTGTTTTTGATATATTATTCTATTTCTTCCTTTTTACTTTTCATAATAGTTATCACTTTATTATAATTTTATTGCTAGAATTAAATTCGTTCTCACCGTCAAACGTCAAATAAGTTTTGATTATTGTTTATTCTTCACTGAATTCTCTAATTTCTATTTATCAGATTTTAAAATGACAAGCAATCATACGATTTATTTTTAATACTTCTTTTTTCATAGTCCATTAAATTAATTAATAACGTCGCATGAATTGCAACGTCTCACAGACATTGTAATTCAACGGATATTAGGTGATTCCGCAACATCTCTTCGACATTGAATCTACATTTCGCGATATTACTGCAAAGTTCGCAATGTTGTAATGCAACGTTTCTGAGATATTGATTCAACATTAGTGTGCTGTATGAGTTATGCAATTTAGTGAGGTAACGTCAAATTTGATTTTCACTTAAATATCAAACAATAATCTTTTAAAAAATGGTTTTACTACTAATTCTAAGACAATTACGAAAAGAACTTAGAGAATGTTACAATAAAGTTAACCTAGTAATTTGAAAAGCTTGAAGTATCTTGAAAAACGGGAATACTCCATCAATCTTATGTTTGCAATATTTGAATATCTACAATTGAGAATAATGCATAAGGACACAAAAGAATATATATGCCAACACACAGTGCGACAAACTTATATTGTTCATGTATATTGTGAATATTTCCATTTTTATAACTTCATATTACCTCAACAGTTACACTTTTTATCATATCATTTTAATATTTAATCTCGGTAGTCTAAAGACTTATGACGCACGCAGGAATGCAAAAGATCCGGATGCGAATGCCGAGGTAATATTTCTCGCAATAAGAATTAATTATTTACAGATTCTATGTCTTTCAGCATTATTAAGACCGTTCAAAGATGCGAAAAAGCAACAAAATTGTTAAATTTCTAGGCAATTTAACACGTAATATTACTGCAGTAATTTAGTAGAGTTAGCGTTTCAAAGATCAAAAAATCATTTCGACGCGCGTTTCAAAAGACCACATATATACTACATAAATTCACGCAGAATTACAGAATCCATCATTTAAGATCCAGCTAGACAGTTTAAGGCACTGATTAATATAGTTTCATCATATTTATTATTATCAACAAATATTATTAACAACAATCTTCTTTATTATTAAAAATATACAGAATATCTCCTCACAAAATTTGCAACAACATAAACGTATATACTGACCTAGGCCCCACAAAGAAGAGTGTGGTAAAGCTTTAAAAAATAAATGGAGTTTGCGTGAAAAAATTCATAGAGATGAAAAGTCTTATAAATGCGAGTTTTGTGAAAAAGCATTTATATGAGTATATTTAAATGAACAATAAAAGATAGAAGAATTATTTAATAATTCGATGCATGCTTTAAATCAATTGATAATCAATGATAAATATTGCTACGGTCATTTTGTAGTTGAAATGGGGATTTAAAAAGGCACAAGAAGGCAAAGCATTGCAAAGATACAAATTACAAGTGTATCGCGTGTAAAAAAGTTGTCAAAACTAAGCAGGATTTGCGTTATCATTTAGATACGGATCATCCTGAAAGAAAATTTAAATGTAACTAATGTCCATACACATTTATCCATCGTAAGCACTTAAATCGGTACATAAATACATAGAAACCATATAGCAATAATACATATAGGCAATCGACCTGGCAATAATCAAAACATGCAGAAAGGAACTGTCGACAAAGATAATGTAGGTAAAGGCGCCGCTAGAACAAACTATTTTACCAGCGGCGAATCAAGTGCTTTTCGACTAAAAATCGTTTATTTTAATTGAGTATTCTCATCAGTATATATTATTTTAGAATAGAGAATACATATCATTTAGGTTGAATTAAAATATTACACATGTGTATGTGTTATAATTATTTTTTAATATAAAGATACATTCTTCATAAGTAATACAATGTTTGAAAAAAAAATGTATATTATGCTTGTAATTGACTCAATTTGGAGATTTTATATTAGGTGTTGGAATTAATTCGTAGCGTTTTACAAGTGATGGGAAGTACTTTCATTAATGTATTTTTTAATGCTCATGTGAAATAAATAACATTCTTTCATTTAAAAACGCTACGAATTAATTCCAACACATAATATTTTTAAATAAAATTATATATTTGAATTGGTTAAAATAATAAAATTTTCTGGTATCACTATTTTTTTAATAAAAGTACGACAGAAACTTGTTTGAATCTTACATCTTCCAAATTTTTTCTTGTGTGTGTAATAATTCTTTAATAATAAATAATCTAAACATTGTATTTTTAATTTGCGAATCCCAATATTTTCGGTTTTTGATTGGTGGTTCCTGGCAACCAATAAGCAATTGAAATCCATTTGTTGTTCTGATTAGAGTATAAAGACTGTAATATGCAGTGCGTACTGTCAATCAGTAATGCCGTAAAATATTTTATTATTTTAAGAAAAAGATAACGAAAAAGTAACGACTCGTTACATTTTTTTTTAGTAAACATAACGGGTTACTTTTATGATGTAAGGTTGTCAACCCTGTGTATATAAAAAATACATATGCATATATACACAAAAATGTCCGTTTTGTTCACAGTTGTTTCCAAGATTCTGACATGGTTATTTGTCAGCAAACACTTTGAATTTCAATCGTAACAATCTTGATCTAAGCCGTAAGCATGTAAGTTATTACATTATCAAAGCTTCAGTTTTCAAACTTAACGACATTTTTTAATCTATAAGCGAAATTTTAATTTTATAAATTTCTCTCTTAAGATTTAGTCTATCTTTGACATATTGTTCAATTTCTTCCCTCTTACTTTTCGTAACCATTATATGTTTATTATAACTATATTGCCCGGAATTTGATTACCTAATTAAATATATTATTACTATTGTCTTATTTAATTTTCTAATTTCTACTTAACAGAATTCAAAATAGGACACTTGTACTATTCTAAATCTTTCTTTCCATACTAAATAATCATATATACAAGATATTGCTTTCAACCTTGATGACGGTTTCTTATTTATATGTTCCAATTCGTACTCATTGTTCGTTTGAATTACGTTTAACTATTTTAACGTCTCATGTTTTTAATCTAACATTATACTTTTATTTACGTAAATTAGAAAAAAAATAAAGGAACGTTTATATATAGCATAAATATTTAAAATTAATATCGAGTATCGCTAACGATAAAATATATCAACTTAGCAATAAAATGCGTCAAAAGATGATGACTTCGACAAAGATTTTATACAGTCCTTCTTGCTAAAAAGTAAACTGTTAAAGTGTATTCGATATCTATCCACTAAAACCAATACAATTTGATAATTTTATACCTAAATTGTGAATACATCACAATTGTTGTTTTAGATATTGCTTTAACAATGTATTCACCTGTCATTTTCAAATGTTTTAAGCTGTTTAATAAGAAAAGTACAATTATGATAACCGCGGTCTTCCGTTATAAAATTTCTTCGATAAAATTTCTTCGAAAAAATTTATGTTATTAAAGAATTATGTTTTCTTACGGTTTTAGATGGATAAACTTAAAAATATACATCTTTAAAAAAATTTTGACCGTGAGAATTACGAAAAGAATTTAGGGAACGTTATGATAAATTTAACCGAGGAATACGCCTAAAGAGTTTGAAAATTGAATTTGAAAAGAAAAGGAACATCCATCAATCTCAAGTTTTGCAATTTGCATCCATAGTCGAAAATAATGGACAATGACACACAACATTATGTATGCCACTATCCCAATTGCGGTAAGATTTATGTAGTTCATTATTAATATTTTTAGTGTTTTGATAACTTTGTGCTATTTCTTTGTGTTGTCAGTTCTATTTTATTGTTTTCATATTCATTTCATAACAATAATTTTCCTTAATTTTAAAGGTAAGCAATTTACCAACTCGATAAGTTTGGCACTACATATTATAGAGGAACATGGAGGACCGTATAAATGTGACCTATGTCCAGCTACATTTGTTTATCTTAGATTCTTAAACCGTCACCAACTGGAAACACATGGCGAAAATCCTTATGTTTGCGAGGTATGTGCTACAAAATTATTGTTAGTATTCTTTCTAATTTTTTGTCATTTGATCATTTTTATTTTTACCTTTCTTTAATCATAAATGTACTCTATTTTAGATATGCAAGAAAAGCTTTAGAAATAGTGGTGAACTAAACAGCCACCGAGTTGTACATAGCGATGAAAGACCGCATGAATGTTGGGTGTGTTTCAGAGCATACAAGAGAGAAAATGAACTTGATCGACACATTGAAACTCAGGTCATTTATGATATAACGTTTTAATTCATTCGCAGATTCACATTTGTCTTTCTATTTTTGTTATATATTCGTAATCATATTATATAATAGATTATTGTAATCAGTGTTGTAATCAGGTATTTAGATATAGGTATTACGTAGAAAAAGTATTTAGATATAAGTACAGATACATTTTTTAAAATTACCTAAGTAAATTCAAATATAAAGAAAAAAATATCCGAAAATTTAGGTATTTTTTAGTACTAAAAAAAAAGGAAAAAAATGTGGAAGTAGGAAAAAATAAAAAAAACAACAAGAGGACAAGATATAAGTAACATAAAATGCTACATTATATAATATTTTATTTATTTATTTTAATACATAAAGGAATGTCTCGATAATATTAGGTGTTGGAATTAATTCGTAGCGTTTTTTAATGAAAGAATGTTATTTATTTCACATGAGCATTAAAAAATACATTAATGAAAGTACTTCCCATCACTTGTAAAACGCTACGAATTAATTCCAACACCTAATATTAAGTCGAATACAATAAGTGTTCATATACAGGACATTGCCGACTTACGAGATCACTTCTCATGCGGGTTCACTGAGAGAAATGATTTTTATATGAACAAATTAAGGGAAAACAAACGTGATATTTGTTAAGAAAACGATCGATTACTAGTTATCGATTATTAGTTACTATTGCAAATTAATTATTTCTCATTCCATAAATAAAAAGGAACATATAGTAGCCACGACGCAAGATGTTTTAAACAAAAGTCAATATATTTGAAATCATATAATAACATAGACGTTTCTCAAGTTTTGGCCAAGATTTGGTCTTCATCAGTACATAGAAATATCAAGATGTCAAAAAAAGTTCCAAAAATAAATATCAAGGTGTCACAGAGAGAAATACATAGAATTATGATAATAATCGCTAGTAAAAAAGATGATTTCCTCTCTTTTCATAATATATAAATGCTCCTCTTTATTTATATTTTGTATTTTTAAGCCACTTTCAAACAATTTTATTTCTAATTCAATCAATGTAACAAATGATTAATAGTATTGCTAACAAATAAAAGGCTCATATATATAGAAGTCGTAGACGATTGTAGGATCTCAAATTATAAGAAATTGACCGATTCTAGTCAAGTATTCTCCCTACATTTGCCAGTGACTGGTCAATTTTTCTCTTAACTTAAGACCTCACGATCATCTATAGATTTGTTCGCGTCGCATGTTCCAATATGCTTCTATCATGCTTTTACTCACTCCAACGCGCTTGATAGAATAAGTAGGAGCTATGTAGGAACATATTGGGACATGTTGGAGCTTGCGACGAGAACAAATTTTATGATTTCTATGATAAAGAACCTAAAATCTATCCAAAAGATAGATTAGGTTCTGTATAATTTGCTTCTATTACTAATAATTAGTTGGTACAGCAGTCTAGTAGCAATCACAACAAATCAATTTTGTTATCATATATTTACCGATTAGTTGTTAAAGGTACTAGTAGCTTGTTATAATAAATTAATAAAATCCTATCTCTCATTATCTGTAGAATAGACTAAACTAATAGCGTTTTCTCTTGGCTGCACTATCGCATACCAGTACAACATTCAGATAGTGTAACGTATTTGCTTGGCTGGAGGTGAGCGAACTTAATCATTGTAATGTGTTTCCGTGGCTATAATGTAGTGCAAATTTTATGCACGAAATGGAGATTTATTACACGAGCTGAAAGAGACGGTATAAAGTCAGTGTGTCATTAAAAATTTGAAAATGGAAGTCAACCGGCAGCAGAATTAAACACGATAGCATGAAGTGTTCACCAAGGTTACATTTGTTTAGTGCAGCGCTGATACAGCACTTACACGCAACTTGTGTAGTGCAAGGTTACACTTAGGGTAACCAAGAGAAAATGCTATAAGTCGAAAGTTCTTTATCATTTTGCAATTTTCATAATACTTTAGGAGATAATAATTTCCAAAAATCACCACATATATAATAAGCACATATCCGTGCAGACTACCGTCAAGACTACGCCTATCAGTTGCAGTCGATTATCGCGCGAGGATTACTAGGCGTGCACTAAGCGCCATAAGCAGCGCGGCAACCAATCAGTCACTACTTCCCGCACAACAAGCGATCGCGACCAATGGGCGTATACTTGATGGTAATCCGCTCGAATTCGTGCTCATTAAGTGATATTTAGAAATTTATATTTCCTGATGTAATGCAAAAATTGCATAATGGTAAAGGACTTTTCGAATCACAAGGGAAGTTTCACAACTGTCTCGAACCGATTTTATTCTACATGAAATATGTTATTAAACACGAAAATCTAAGAGACGTATTTTTTTACATGTGCCCTAAATCACGTTTACGAAGTGAAACACCACTTTGAAAAAATATAATGGTATTTCTATTTCGAGGCGAATATCATCGGAAGTATAAAAGATGGAAAAAAATTTTTTAAACAAAGGTTGTACGGTATTAAGAGTACTTCAATGCTGTGAAGAAAAAGATTTTTTTAATTTTTTTTAACAATTGTTAAACAAAAAATTAAAAAAATTTGTTTTCTTTTCATCATTGAAGTACTATTGTTATATATGATTTATAGTACAGTGTAGTAAAGATGATTTATGGATGATTTTAGATATAATAATGAAAAATTAAGTTTCTAATATAACATAAAATCAAATATAAGTTGTATAAGTATCTTGTATCTAAAACTTAAAATATACCGTAAAAATAACTAAATACAGGCTATATCCGTCAAGGAAGTAATGCACTTAGCTAAAATCTATCTAGGAACTGTATCTAGATAATTTATCTAGATACGTTCCAACACTGATTCTAATATACCACATCACATGCGATACATCAAAAATTATTTATTTTTTAGGGTCACTGGCTACATCATTACATATGTGATTAAAGAAGAAACTGTAATTGACAACGAAAGAGATAAAGAACAATTATAACCTCAAAAATAACAGCAAATAATGATTAATAATAATGACGAACTGTTGAAAGAAGTGAAGAATAAAGATGTAACTTTTAAGATTTTATATGTATAGACGGGAATCTTCTAGAATTTACAACTTTTCTCGGAGGTACAAGTGAACACTGTCAGATATAGGAGCACCGTCGTGTAAAGTTGTTAATGCATTTTAAAGACAAAATCGTCCGGCAAATCCTCACGACTTAATAATTTTATGTCCTAGTTGAGTTTAAAGTAGTACAATCGCGAACAGAATTTCTTGAAATTGATGCTATACGTATTTTATTAGAAAGCGTTATTACACTTATGTAATTGCAATGAAGTTTCAATATGAGCAAATGAAAGCCACACTTTTTATACGTGTCGCATACAAAGTTAATGAAAATATCGTGTTTTTTTTTTGTAGAGCTTAAACTACTAACAATGGCAATACGATGGTAATGTTAATACGAAATGAGTAAATGAGTAAGGTACTTGGAAGGGATAGCGTGAAACCAATCACGGGAAGAAATACATAATGTTTAATACATAATTATATAAATTTATAAAAATACATATAATTTTATAAAATTATAAATCAAATGAATAGATATATATTTTATATATATTTACATATAATATATATATATATATATTTATACATAATTACATATAAAATATTTTTTTCGGATGTCATTTAACTTTTTATTATTTTGATTGGAACAGTGTCGTGACAAGATTTATTTTTTATAAACATTTGTCAACGCGATAAGTGAATCGAATAGAGGTAACAATGAACTACGTTAGGCTGCGTCTATCAATGTTCACTTTTTCGCCTGCGACTATGAACAAGCGCATTCAAAAGTTTTCTCATACTAGCGAAAATGGAAATTAAGTAGCTGTGTCAAACGTTCGAGAAAATTTAACTTCTGATAATATTATCGCTAACATATTGCCGAATAGATACGTTCCTTATACGTTCTTTACTACAGTATAGTAAGCATTATTATGTTTGTTTAATATGCAGTGGCAAATATGAAATAATATTTACGGCATGTGAACGTGAAAAGGAAACTTAACCTAAATGTATTGACCAATCGTAATAAAGAATCAATTATAATATTAATATTCGCGTGGCATCTTCAGAATACGGTCTAATTTTAATATTGTACGTGCTGACTATTATTCTTGTATGTATTACTAGTATGTATTATTATAAGTCGAGAAACATTAATTATATTAAAGCAATTGATATTATAAAGCATTAGTAATTGTTTTTATTTCAATTATTGAATCTTCGCCGTAATATTTTTATGATGTAGTTCTACATAGAAACCTCTTGATATAAATACATATCCTGACGAAAATTAGAAGTTTCAAAAATTTTTGTTCAACATTTAGCCGAGCGTTTGCAGGAATTCGTTGAGAATTCAGAAACGATCACGTAGAGTGTTTATAAAGCAGATATTGGAACACTGCAACGTTTGAAAGGTTTTTTTCTGTTGAAAATAAGAAGTTACTTGAACGTTCAGTTCAAGTGTTGCTGAACGCAGACATTTTATTAAAAAAAACATACAAAATTTTTCACTTAGAAGTCTCATCATACCGCGCCTTATATCCTATTCGTGGTTTTCTAAATGCGAGAAATTTAATTTATTAATTGTGTCCTTGTAGTGACGATGTTGTGCACTGCTTGAAAATTGAATATGATAGAATGTTTGCTAAACGGAGGAGAAACACTTGTGTTAGGGAATTGAGAAAAACGTTTTTTAATGCTTTTAAGACGTTTGCGTAAAAGCCTTACAAACGTTTACTGAGATTCAATATTCGCCATTGGAACAGAGTTTGACAAACGAAAGATAAATGTCTATCTCACGATGTTGAGAAAAACGTTACCTGAATGTTTGAAAAGTTTGACAGTGAACTATCTGCACGAAGATGCATCAACGTTTACTGAGCATCCTTTAAAATGCGTTGCTTTAGCATTACAGAACTTTGACGAAACGATACATACTGTATTTTATAAGCGTCCTGAAAAGTATTTAAAACTCATTAGTGTTCTGTAAGCGTTCTTGTAAAGTTTGAAAACGTATAAACTCTTAAAAAATCGTCATCGAACGGTTGTCAATGTTTTTAAAATTCCCTATTTTCGCCATGGTATAAACATGCTATGCTGAAGGGGTAAAACTCCGTTTGTCAACAAGAACTGATTGCCTACAGTATTGTTTGCATACGTTACATTTGCTACAATTCATTTGCGTACAAAAATTCGGGTGTACACCTCAACTGTCTACATGCACCATTTTCTGCTTTAAAAACGCAAATTCTCTGTTATAAAAATAGCAACTGTTTTCTCTATATTATAGTTTATGTGGTTGTAGGCCATCAATCTGTAAGCAATAATACATATATATGCAAATTTTTTTTGGTTCTTAATTTTATTTTTCTATACAAAAACGGAGGCATAACGGAGTCACTAAGCAGGTGCGTTCCAGCGCAAAATTTGGAAGGAAGCAAAATTTCAATATGCAGCGCTACTTTTGTAAATATTAAGCTTTATCTTGATATTTAAAATGAATTAGCTAAAAGTAGTTTTCCAGAAATCTTTTCAAATGTAGCAATAGCGTTACTGATCTTTATTTGTGCCAATGTCTGTGACAACTGTAAAGACATTATTTAAAATTAAAAATAATGAAGTTTCTGAAGTATGCAACGACGATGACGCGGTCATGCGACTTAGCTATGACATCAATTGAAAAAAAAATTAGCGAACAGTCTTGGTATTTACGTAATCGATTACACAATAATTGAAAAAGCGTAATCAAAGTATTTTCAAAAGCTAAAACTGAGAAATATAATAGTATGTTGTATTACGCACCAAATATGTCATAACAAATAAAAATTTAAAATTTATTGCATTCATATTCCTGTGTTATGCAAATTGGTAGAAATTTCTTTTAGTTGTTGATAGGGATTGGTGCTTCAGAGACTTAGCAATCCTTGTGATGGAACGTAAACGTAAATTCCAGCGTTGTGCGTTAAAAGCAGTCGTATCGTCCCCGCATAAATGTGCTTGTAGATGATAATGCGATGTGGAAGTAGGTTTGATTAATTCGTTTGTAAAATTTGTATTTATAATTATACAAAAATGCTTATAAGTAATCGATCTGTAATTAATAATATTATGCATGCAATAATGTAGTTTATCGCCCGGAAGTATGAAAATAGAAATAAATTTTTTAAACAATATTTGTACGGTTTCAAGAATATCTTAAACTTATAGATAAGAAAATTTTTATTTATTTTTTGTTTTACAAAAAATATCCTCACCAACCATAACTTTCTTAAATTTTCAAATTTCTTTTTATCAAATTAAAGATTATTTTTTACGAATTCAACTATGTTTAATAAAATTATATTACATATCATTTTCGAGAAGTAATTATTAACACTTCCTTATATACGTAATCCATGCTCATATGCGTAAATAATTGTCGATGAAACAGTAAAATATATGAAAACTTGAAAGGGTGTCTTAATTTTTAAGATATATGTACATATTAACCTTATTATTATTTCTTTGACATTTATGCCTAAATTCTAAAGAAAATTGGAAAGTTCGTAATATTCTCGTAGAGAGATTTATAATTATTTTGAAATTTGTACCTTTATACTTACGATATGTACGATATTTTGACAGACAGCTTTTTACTAGCTATAAGGTTTAGAAGAAATCATACATATTTATGAATTATCTTACGTTTTATGGTACATACGCCTTAAATCAGGGAATACTGGTTATAAGTTTTCACGAGTTTTATGAGAACAAGTTACGAGTCTTACGATTCTGCTTAGAACTAACCTATTAATTTCTTTTACGAATAAAAATTAAAAATAATTTTATTTCAAATCCATTCTTTTATAATAAAATTATTGTATAAGATTAAATCTTTAAAAAATAAATTTTTTAAAAATAAATAAACTTTATTTAAATAATACGATTGAGTTTGTTAGAACAATATAATTTAGAAACAAAAATACAAGAATTTTAAGAATAAAATATACTTCGCCCAAATCTATTCGTTATTGATGCCAGTGAATCTTTATAATTGAAGAGAACATTTTATACTTAAATGAAAGTAAAT
Organism: Acromyrmex echinatior; assembly: GCF_024713525.1. Taxonomy (NCBI): domain Eukaryota; kingdom Metazoa; phylum Arthropoda; class Insecta; order Hymenoptera; family Formicidae; genus Acromyrmex; species Acromyrmex echinatior. The sequence continues at coordinate 2,722,444 of NC_141864.1, forward strand.
AGCATTCAAGAATAAAAATATACGTGAATCAGGAATTCATTTTTTTCTGTGATGGAGTATTCTTTTTAATGTGATTTCGATCGTACACGAGAAGAAATAAAGTTGTCAAATTAAGAGAAACTTTTTGACCACGTCCTTATAACGTAATGAATAACATGAAAAACACAAATATCGGATGTGTTGCATTGCCCACCAGGTTAATTATATTCTTCGTAGTACATAGTACCAAACATCTGTATTAAAGTCACCACAATGGTCAAAACTGTGTCGTAAAACTGAAACAAAAATGCTTTTATCATATATAAAATATTAATATTAAATTGAGAATATTTAATATAAAAGAAGATTTCGAATATGTAAAATAACAAATGAAAAATACACAAATACAGTTAATTGAGAATTGATTTCCAATATTACAATATTTTGCCACTTAGTTATTTATTTATTTTATTTTATTTATGTAATTTATTTATGTAATTTATAGGATTGAATATAGAAAAATTTGTTCTATTATATGTATCTATATATGTTTATTAAATATATGCTTACATTTTTATTCAATATAAGACATACCTGACAAACGAAATTATATCCAAGGTGGAAGAGTCCCGTGCCAAATTTTATTTCCCTTATTTTTATTTGCAATATAAATTGTAAAATCTAATTAAAATAAATTATTGAATAAAAGTTATCCAGGAAAAAATGTTACATAAATGGACATATATTTTATATAAAATTATATAATATATAATTTTTATAAAATATGCCAATTTCTTATATATCTTTCATATATATTAATTATATATGAAACATTTTTTTCTGAATAGACACCCATACAGCACAGAAACTTCCAGTAATATTGCAGAAATGTTGCAATATAGCAGATTGCGCTGTAATATTGGTGCAATATTGTAGGTAATTACGAATTGTAATATATAATATATATTACAGCGCAAGATTTTATAAATCTTGCAGCATTGTTACAGACATTAAAAAACATTTTGATTTTGACTAATGAACTGCTGTCACATGTGAAAACATACGTCAATTTCACGTTATATGATTATTAATTATTTCTATTAATTTATGGCTTCTGTACACTGGACGCGGAAACGCTTGCCCCGCGACAAAATGCGATGCGGTAATCAATATGAACATACAGGAGCTGTAAACTTATTGATTACCGCATTCCATTTTGCCGTGCAAAATGTAATTCTGCATCCAGTGTGCGGGAGTCATTAGGATTTATAGTTTGTTGAAACATTTGTTTTTCGCCGTCGCGCGACAGATTTTTCAAACTTTATAATCAACTTTCATAATTTTTTGAAATATTTGGATTAAAAAAATTCTTTGAATATTGTGAAAAAAATGAAATAGAATGCGTGGAGTTTGTTATTACCATTTACTAGTTAAGATGTATGTACAAAATAGGCGTACCTGCATAAAATGTAAAATATATGTCTATACGTAAAATTTAAAAAATATATATATTGCATATAAAATTTACAATTAAGTATAAAATATAATAATTATTACATAAAACATATATTGACTAGTTCTTTTCCTACTTTTTTTAAAATTTATATCACAAATTGTATTTCAAATTATAATATATTCAGAAATAATGAAACAATTATTTTTAAGAGTGTTTTACATATGTATTTTCAAAACGATAATAAAATTATGAAAAAATTTGAGATTATTTTAAATCACGTTTAAAAATAATATGACAAATTCGTGACGATTTACTATTTGGATTATAAATCATTTTAATAACTAGCAGCATTTATTAAATCTATGCTCTAATAAAAATGAAAATGTATTACAAAATAAATCATAAAAATCTCAAGTTTTTAATTATGAGTACGTATTCGAAATTATTTACATACAATTATAAAGTTACATTGCGATGCATGAACTAGTTGTCCAGTAAATAAATAAAGTACTTATTTGTTCTATATCTTTGTAATCAGTGAATCACAATAAAATTTTGCATAAATTATTTTGAATATTGAAAATAGTCACAAAAGAAAAATTACGTAAATTTTTTATCATTTAAAAAAATTTTCATTTTTAATTCAATAACAAATAAAATAAATAAACTACAAAAATGTATCATTAAACAAAAACATATTCTTATTCACACGACTTTTATTCATATATAATTTATTAGAAGTGTAAACATTAAACATATTTCCAATTGTAATTTTCTTGCAAGGACTGTACGTGTTATACAACTTTATTAATAGTTGCAAACATTGCGCTGCAACATTGCTACGATATTACAGCGCAATCTTGCTGAAAATGGACATTTTTATGATGCTATGACATGTTGTAAATACATTGCGCATTTTATTTGGAATATTACAACAATGCAATGAGATATCTATAATTATTTTGCAATCTTTCTGAGCTGTATGAGTACTATCTTCTATGAACCTTTGGACACTCGCATAAATTTTATCAAATGGTCATACAAAAATTAAGACATTATTATAAAACATTAATTGTGTTATATTGTTAGATATTAAAGAAGCAATCCAATCCTTTAAGTTAACTTTTACGCTGCCGACATTTTTTCATTAAAATAGTGGTTTCTTTTTTCGAAAATTTTTCTATATGTATAAGGAATATGCACATAGCACATAATGTCGAGATTTGTGCCACAAAAGTGACTTTTCTGGCAGAGAACGTAAGATCAAATAAAAAAATTTTTACTTTCTCAAAAATAGTGTATTTGAGAATTTATGATATCGCTTATTTCAATTTTGAGCATAGATTTAATGAAATCTCGAGTCCTAAATATAACCAAATAGGGCGAGTATACTTCCGTTGCCAAAGATAACAACGGAGGTGACAAACAGATGCCCAAGAAGAGGAGGAGACTTCCTTCCTCGCCGGGTATTGTACTAACATATCCCCCTCGTACGGAGATAGAAAAGCAAAGGAGAAACTTTTCCTCACAGACCTCGAAATCAAGAGTTTCAAGGTTCGCAGATCCATGACCAGGGCCCTCATCTTCGAGGCTCCTAGCGTAGACTGTATGATGAAGGCTAATGCCCCTTGCCGAGGAGCTAAAGCAGATCTTAGCCTCCGAGGAAGGAGTAATGATCTTTCGGCCCTGTATCAGGGCAGAGATAATAATTAGAGACCTGGCATACTCCCTAATTACAGAAGAAGTCCGGGTCTCTCTGGCATCTTCGAAGCAGTGTGACTCCTCAGAGATGCAGTTGGATGACATCCCCGACGGAGGCCGTCAGGGTGCGATTCTACCTGTCTGTGGCAGATAAGCTCAGCAAGAGAGAATCAAAGTGGAGTGGGCGCGAGCGCGGCTACTGGAGCAGAGATGTCCAATGTCCAGTTAGGAGTATAGGTGCCTTAAAAAGGAGCATGTATGAGCATAGTGCACCGCGATCGATAGTAGTGGCCTCTGCTTTAGGTGCGGAAGCGAGGGAGAAATGAATATCTCTGCGGTAGAGTGCGTAAAGAGGTCGATCGCGCCTACGGCCATTGTATTGGTGGTTGAGCCAGCATGGCCACTAAAAAGGGAGACAGACTTAGCGCTCCTCCCTCGTTATCAGGGGATAAAGCGGTGTTAACGTCAGCTCAAAGTTCTGGAAAGCTCTCAGGCTCCCAGTCAGTCATGTCGATAAAGGTAGATCCCATCTTTAAAAAACTAAAACTAGTGCCGGGACTATCCGCCTCCGCTGGCGCTACGAAGAAGCCAATTCTCCGACCTGATCCGGCAAGGAGTTTGTTCCGGAAGACCCCCACTCGGTAGATATGAGGTTGGCTTAGAGGTTTGCCTAGAAGAACTCCTGATTACTGGAGCCTCAAATTGCTTGTAGGCTGCTACAGACGAATCTAAACCATTGCGGCTAGGCGCAGGACATTTTCTTGCACAACCTGGCCGAGATGGATTGCCAGGTTGGGGTCATTGCCGAGTAAGCGAAATGAAAGTGAGGAAATAGAAGTCATGTGAGAAGAAATTAAACAGATTGTGTTCAACAATATAATAAAAAAGAAAATAAAGAGAATAAAAAGGAGATACAAGGACTGGTGAGATATCAGTTGCACCAAGAAGAAAAGAGAAGTAAAAAGGAAATGAAAGAAAGGTAAAAAAACGAAGGAAAAATATTTGGAGAAGAGGAGAGAGTTCAGAGCTTTATTAGAGAAGAAGCAAAAAGAGAAAAGAGAAGAGGAAGAAAAGGAATTGAAAAAGCTAAAGAGGAAGATGGATGTATGGAAGTATATAAATAGGAAGAGAAGTAAGAAAATATGGAAAAAGAATAATATAAAGAATGAGAAATGGAAAGAACATTTTAAAGAACTATTGGAAAGTATTGAGGACGAACTAAAGCACAACAGGACATAAATAGGTCTATAACAAAAAGAAGAAAGAAAAAGAAGGAAATGAAGGAAATGGAGAAGAAGAATTAAAGGCCGAAGAAATAAGTAGAATGTTACTTGAGATGAAGAAGAATAAGGCAACAGGAATTGATAGGATAGGTTTCCTTATAAATTCATTTTATAATCTAGTAAAATTTTTCTCGCGAAACATATATTTGTACCCCCATCTTACCTCTTTCAAAAAGATAAATTTATATACTAATATTATGGTTTTAATATTATGGTCTTTCTATATAAAGAGTATATAAATTAATTACTTTAGTATATTTTTTATGAAGATTTTTAATTGTAACATCAAGATTGGAGAGTCACTTAATCGTTATTTATAACTGATTGGAACAGACACTCGTTATTTGTAACGCGTTGCTTTTTATTCATTACAAATAACCTTTTCAGTGAATTAACGTCTAATTGTAAAGAGTCACTTTTCAAAATGACTGCTCCAAGCTTAGCACAAAAATAATGTAGTCAGTCATCGTTGCAATCATAAAAAAAACTACATCGTCGTTATCGTTTTTATCAACGACTGTAATGTTATGAACAATATATGATTTATCAACTTAATACGCATTTTTTACTAAGAACCGAAGAGTACGCACTCTTAGCACCTTTTTCTACCCTTTTTAAATGTGTAAGTTGTGTACTGATATCATGTATTTTTCCTTATAAATTTCCTTATAAATTCATTTTTTTAATTTATTAATATTTTTTTCTCACGGATCATATATTTGTACCATCTTCTTATCTCTTTTAAAAAGATAAATTTATATACTAATATCCTGGCTTTTGTAGTTTTTAACATTTTTCTATATAAAGAGTATATAAATTAATTACTTTAGTACATTTTTTACAAAGATTTTTAACTGTAACATTAGAGTTGGAAAGTCATTCAATCGTTACTTACAACGAGTTATAATGATCACTTGTTACTGAAAATAGTAACTCGTTATTTGTAACGCGTAACTTTTTACTCGTTATTCGTTTTACTCGTTACGTCATTACAAATAACCTTTTCAGTAAGTAAAAGCGTAATGGGAAGTGTCTTTTCTGTAACGCAGGTGAAGATAACTTGGAACATTATGTTAATGAATATAGGAGGTAGGAGGAAGCTTTAAAGAGTTAGGGATAAATAACAATGAGATAAGAAAAAAATGGGGGGAGGACTTACACGAACTTAAAAGAAGAATGCTGAAAAAACTATGGAAAGACAGAGAGAAGATAGTAAAAAAAAAAGGAGTTAGGAAAGGATACAAGTAGAAATTAATTTATAGGTACCCTGGTTCGGCGATCTTTAGAGATTAATATTTCGTTAACTATTGCGAAAATTGTAAAATAGTGGAGGACTTTCCGTTCTCAGTTTAGTTCGTTCTACATATCCACGAACTCTGTCAAAAGAATTATCGGACACTCTGTATAAATAATATTAACTTTAATGACATGTATCGTTTCTAAAAATAAAAGATTTAATATCAACCAAATTAAATCCTATACCAAATTAAATAAAGAATACAATCCGTAATTGCGTTACCTTGTCCATTCAAGTGTTACCACAAAAAGTTAAAGAAGTAAACATTTGGCGCTGCTAGACTACGGTATAACATAATGCTAAAAACATAAATGCAAAGTAAGAAAAATGAAAAACGTTTCCATAACAGTAAAAATATCTAGCGTAGATATGTATATATATATATATTCGATTGGGTTAAATAAGTAATTTGAATCTAAAATTCTTTCTCCGACAAAAGTTAGACCGTGACTTGCTACGCGAACGTTTAAATTCAAGAACTGCAATTTTCTGTTCAAGTTCAGCTAAATTAGATCGCAGAGATGCCAGTTTTAGCAATTTATGAAATCGATTGGCTAAATGATAGTTGACTATTATTTCGTTTTAAAATTTTATCAGCCAGTTCAACTAGTTTATTTAACAGAACATCTTCAACTGCAAGAGTGGCTTGGACTCTAAGAGGTAATCTTTATAACTCAAATAGAATGTAAGATATTATCTGCAACGGCGCCACCCGAAAGTTGTTTAATTCGTAATAAATCTCGTAATAAATCTGAAGGCTTCTTGTCAAGCTCAATCCCCGCTAAAAGCTGTCTAAGTCGTTTCTCTTCGAAATCAGTAAAACAATTAATGAGAGCAGTCTTTAAGGTGATTTATTTATCTCTTTCGGAAGCGTTTTCAACAGACGGTTTTCATATCGGAAACAGTGAAAAGCGCCTGTTCACCTAAATAAAATCGAGCTGAACTTAACTTCATCTGAACGGATTCTATATACAAGAAATTCATTCTCTAATTGAGCAAACCAGAGTTTCAGATGCTTGTGTCAGAAAGTCGGAAGTTTTATAAATCAAAATTTTGTTTATCAGAATATCGATAAAAAAAAACATTTCACCTTTATTACGTAGATGGTAAGAAAAAAGTCCAACAAAAGCACATAGCACAACAAAATGTCAATTATTTAATAGTTTAATTTAAAAATGCTTATGCGAGACGAAACATTTAGTACAAAAGCACAAAACGTTTCTGAATTAGATTAATAATTACAATCGCGACAGCTACCACTTGATGGTTATCTGTGACTATATTGCCATTTCAAAAATTACAATTTGTAACTGCAGAAAAGCATAGTTCATTTTTAATTTGTAAAGTTCGAAGCTATTCCTGCAAAAGCTCTCCCTCTCCCCTCTAGCGTTTATTTTATAAAACTCCAATAGAATAATCGATACATTCAAATATTAATAAAAATAATGTAAATAAAACTTTTTCCATAACCTACATATCCCTACCGATGATGTTAATGTAGTATGGAGAAGCATTCTAAAATATCTAAAAGTATAATACAATTGCTGTTTCATAATGTCCCCATTCTTTGAATAATCATACGATGAAATTTATGCAGGTATTCGAACTTCCATGAGCTCTTGCTCAAATGCGTAGAATAGTTAAAATTCTATTTAACATTATGTTATAATTATTTACCTGTTCACGTAAATTCTCATCGAGATTATAAATGGATAATTTGTGAAGAATTATTACTGTCTCGTTTTTCTGAAATTGTTTTGATACAATATAAAAGTTTATAGTAAAATTGAAAATTTTGTACTCAATAAATAAGGTTGCGTTATTTCAAAGAAAATTTCGATATGTGTAATTTTATTGTTGCAAAATTGATGCTTGTGCTTATTATTCTAATTATATAAATCATTAATAATAAATATAAATTATTAGTAATGTTTTAATTCTATTATACCTTATTGTAAACAGTTTGACATATGTAGTTTAATGCAAGAAATAAGGCGCTATACAAAAGAAAATTATAAGTAATTTCTAAAGAGACGATAATATTTCTATATGTCCACATTGTCGTTATTATATTTGCATATTTGAGCAACCAAGATATATATCTACAGAAATTTAGAGCGTGTATAAATAACCATAGCATTTGTAATAATATTTGTATATTGAATATTTTGTTTAATTTGCGTGATATAAGGCATAGCTGTAGGTGGATGTGCCTGTAATTAAATTAAAGTTGTTATAATTAATCAAACCATTATAGAAGCACAGAAATACTAAAGAATACTAAATACGAGAAGAAAAGAAATACGAGAAATACTAAATAAAATATATATTTAGCTGATTTAGCATAAAATTCGAATTTAAATTATACGAGGGCAAGTCAAGGTTCTTAGAAAATCTATCAGAGGGCACTCGCAATGTCATGTCACATTACTTTTGACAAGTAGCATCTTTCAGTTGATTACTGTCAAATTTTGAACGAAATTCATCGCGTGGTTTCATTTCTGTAGACGATTAAAGCGAACAACCTTTGTATTTTTTACAAAATGGAAAAAAACGAGTTTCGTGCAATGATCAAACATCTACATATGAAAGGTTTAACGCCGAAAGAAATCAAAGCCGAGTTAGATAATGTTCATAGCACATCTGCGTTTGCGATTGTATACAATTAGGTGAATGAATTTAAACGTACATGCACATGTGATGCATCCCTCGTTCGGGACATCCAATTGAGGCTGCTACGCCAGAAATCATCGATAAAGTCCACGATATTGTTTTGACTAATCGACGAATGAAAGTGCGCGAGCTTGTTGAGGCCACAGGTATATCACAATGATTTCAATTTTGCATGAACAATTGGGTATGAAAAAGCTATCGACAAGATGAGTGCCGCATTTGCTCACTGTGGACCATAAGCGCGATCGTGTGACGATTTCAAAACAATGTTTGGAGATGTTTCAACGTAAGAATTTCTTCCAGATGAATTTCTGCATTGATTCATTATTATGAACGAAACATGGATCCATTACTTCACACCCGAGACGAAGGAACAGTCAAAACAATGAATTTCACCGAGTGAACCAGTTCCGAAGAAGGCGAAGACTGTAAAGTCGGTCGGAAAGATGATGGCCACAGTTTTTTTGCACGCGGTATAATTCATATCGATTACCTTCCATCGAAGCAAACGATCAATGGCAATTACTATGCAGCCTTATTGGACCAACAACATTTTAAAGAAAAAAGGTCCCTATTTGGTGAAGAAGAAAGTGCTCTTCCATCAAGATAATACACGGGTTCATACGTACCCGGCACCGATGGCCAAATTCAACGAATTCCGCTACGAATTGCTTCCCCAACCAGCATATTCACTAGATTTAGTCCCTTGCGACTATTTCCTGTTTCCAAACCTGAAGAAATGGTTCGAAGGAAAGAGATTCACCACCAGAGAGCAGCTCATCGCCGAAACAGAGGCTTATTTTGAAGGGTTGGACAAATCGTATTATTCAGACGGCTTGAAAAAGTTGGAGAATCATTGGAGCAAGTGTTGAGCTGAAAAGAGAGTATGTTGAGAAATAAAAATGAATCGATCAAAAAAAAATATGTTTTACTATGTTTTTCTAAAAACTTATTGACTTGCCCTCGTAATTCAGTTGATAATGCATCATATAATGTGCATGTATAAAAGTTAAAAGTGTTAAAACGAGGAATAAACCGCTGAGGGAATTATTTGATTACTTAAGAATCAGTAGGAATTACCAAGTAGACATTACTAGGTTTTATTATTATGTCTTACTAGTCATTATCAACATTATTATCATTTATGCAATCCGAATATAAGAGTAAATTTTATAAGAGTCATATTGCAGAAAATCTTTAGTATATAATACATATTATGCTTTTTTTAGTACAAAATATATTATATACAAAAGATTTCCTGCACTATAACTCTCATAATCTTAAAATTTTACAATCAGCAAACATTTACAAAATATGAAATATTACTAGAACAAAACTGTCCATTTCATGAACAGTTGGCTTGCCTATCAATCAATTTAACATCCATTATTTGTTATGTTTCTATTCAGTAACTGGATTCAGATTTTACGCAACTTTTGTATGCAATAACTGCAAGCAAAGCGTTACATCCTGATTGGGATCCTAAGTAATTTTCTTTCTCAGTTAAGGGAGACCGGGGTCAGTTGAATATAGGAGTAAGTAGAATAATCGAGGCTACATTAAAAACAAAACACGCGAGACACGCGTAAATGTATCTGAGCACGCAGCAGCAACTGTTGCTAAATTTACTGTAACATCTTGTTGCGAACACATCTATGATAGAAGTTATGTCACAATTTTAAAAAATCGTACACCTAAATAAATATTTTTATTCTTAAAGTTTTTGTTTTATCGTATATGATTGTCTGAAATATTTGATTTCTACTTAAATAGTAAGTGTAGTTCTTACTTAATAAAATCCAACAGATTTTTTTTTGTTTATGTGTCTTTGTTATCGTATATTGTTAATGTTTTTAAAAAATGAACGGATAGGAATAGTAGATTAATCACAACATGGAACTGTATGACTCATTTAGTGACGATTCTTATAATACTTACTCAAAATTTTATTCCTTTAAAGAGATTTTTCTCAGTGGTAAATGTTATAAGTTTAGTTCCCTCAATCTCGAAAACTAGACTTATTCAACGTGTTTTTGCACGAAATGAACAAATTTTGCAAAAAGAAATATTGTTTTGTCCTGCGAAGCGAATGTTTGTGTTTAAAATATTTTTATAAAAGTTTTATTAATATGTAGCCAAAGATGTAGTTTAAAATACATTAATCTTTATTTTAATAATCTTTATTTTATTAATCGAATTATCCCCATCTCGGGGCTAGTTAAATCAGATGGAATACATTAGAAAAATGCATTTTTTTTCATATTAGTTATTAACTTCTTCTTATTATTAAAATATTATTAGGTAGTCAAATGTATGTAGTAACTTGTGTAGAATTCATTTTATCGATAAGTCTCTTAATTTCGTCTGTAAAAATTCGAAATTGAAAAATGAGTCTATTATCTCCCTTACTAGACAGAAGTTATTAAACAGTATAACTGTTTAGTAACTGCTCAAAAAAATACATGAAATTTCTATCAGGGGTACTTAGCATTATATTCCAAAACACATATGAAAGTTATCATCAAAAAATATTTTAATTTCAATAGCAATGTAATAGTAATATTGTTGCAATTTTTGTAATATTGTGCATTATTGAAATATTGCTGCAATATTGCTGCAATATTTTGTGCTGATGGAGTAAGTGCGCGACTCAGCCATAAGAGCGACACGCTACTCGTAAGAAGAAAACGTCTGGCAATCCTATAAGAAGGAATCGTAAATCGAGTTAATATATCTCCTGGAGATTCCCAATCTTTTTTGGAAATGCTTTTTAGGCCTATAAACGTTTTTTTTATCATGACTTTATTATGTAATTACTTTATTTAATAAATTACTTAATTAAATTACTTTATTTATTGTATACTTTGGAGTATCATATTAAGCAATAATACTTTGACACAATTAATAAAACTGAATTAATTATTGTAATATATCATAATGTTGCAGCAATATTGCAGAAATATCCCAGAGGTATTCCTGCGATGAATTTTTTGCAGATATTTACTATATTGCGGATATTTACTTATATTGTAGTGATACTTATATTATGTAATATTACTGCAATATTATTACAGTATATAGAAATACTATCGCAATATTGCAAAACATTAGCATAATATGTAAAAATATAGTCTAATATTACAGTAACATCACAAAAATATCGCAGAAATATTTCCGCGATGAATTTGCCGCAAACATTTAATATTGCATTATACACTATTACCGACATATTACCATGCAATATTACAACAAATTTGTAATATTATTACAAGATTACTACAATATTACTTGCTGTATGGGTTCTATATAAAAAATGAAAAAACATATGTATCTATATAAAATATCATAAATTTGTGAGTATATTCTCTAAAAATGTGTTCTCTAAAGATATTATAAAATTAATTGTCATCTAATCTCGTCTCATTTTGTTCAATCTACCCCCCTCCCCTCCCCCCACATAGCCATTTTTAATAAAAGATGTTGTATTCACAACTTTGTCAGGATTAATTAATTGTAATAAAGATCTTCTAAGCCATGTCATTTTCTATGAATAGAGATGTTGCGATTAATAATTCCAAAGACTTGCCAGCCAACAAAATAGATAAGAAAAATTTACTCGCCAACTTCATTTCCTTAAAAATCGATATAAATAATATATACAATGCTTGTGATGCAAATCATTTTACACAAATTAATATTATATCAGTAATCTACAGTCAAAAAAAGAGATTTTTCTATCATGTCCTGTGTTACAAGCATTTTGACAATCAATCCCGTACGACAACTAACTCCGATCTCTCCTACGATTATCAGTAGTGACACTATTAAATATCAGTAATAACTATTGCAGCAGCAGTGATACTAGTAATATATATTTGTATGGGATGCGCACGCATTTGTATATATAGTAATTCTTTTAAAAAATTACATTATAATACATATATATTGTTTGCAACTCTTAACTCCTGTTATCTGTGGACACACTAAAATGGATTTGTTTCGTCTTCTATAATCTGCATTATTTTCAAAAAGATCATAATAGAGTATATATAAACGATCATTGACTTGATGGAATCTGGAGCTTATGTATCTGAATTGAAAGAAAAAGATTTTATAATTATATTTTTCATTAGAATATTAAGATATATGTATTACGTACGCATTATTTATTAATTGCATTAATAAATAATTAAAGTCAGACTAAATTGGAATTATGTCATTTGTTTTAATGTTTTAATTTAAAACTTTTATTATTTTTTAGATTATCTTATAATGCATTGATTACAATTTCAATATGTTAATACTGAAAAAATGTTATTCAAAATTTATAAAATATCTCAAAGTATTCAAATAATTTTAAAAGATCTTTAAGATTTTCAGACTATAAACATTTTAATGCACTGTCAATAAACAATAGCTTAGTAAATATTTATATATGTACTAACCCAATGATAGTTCCCCAAATCAGAGCACTTAAGGCATTTACATATTCCGAATAAAACATCACAAATATTTCATAAATATTGAAATTTATGTCTTCCCCAAAATCAACCCTAAGAACAGATTCTAATAACAATAAACTACAAAAAACATATACAATCCATCCGATCATCAATCGAATTATCCATTTACGTAGCCATTGGTATTTTTTTGGCGCACCAAGTGCTTCCAACGTATCGTCTACTACAGAAAGTTCACGTAAGTGCATTTTCAAGTCCTTTAAAAAATGATATCAATCAATATTTAAAAACTTATTACAATTTTATATTTGAGTAAAAATTGTTACTGCAATGTGTATAGAAAATATGATAGATAAAAAGTTATTGAAATTTAATTTGTGTTTGTAATGTAATATTTAAAAAAGTTATGTTAAATTTAAGAAAATAATATATGTAAATACCAATATTAATTTTATCAAATATATTTTGACTACAATATACAATATACAATATACAATAATATAAACATTAAAATTAATATGTTCAAAAACTTTTTATATATTTGTATAATATTTGCCTGTAATTGTGATATCAAGATTCCTTTAATACTCTCAATAAAATAAAGGACAATACAAAAGTTAAGAAATTTAAAAAATTAAATAATAGAGATTGAGGAAGTACATTTAAAAAATTCTTACCTTAAAACGAAACAAGCTAACAAATATCGACGTGGTCGTGATGATAAATTTTATGATATACATCTCATCTGAAAAGTGATTCTTCCTATAATTCTGCCATATATCGTTTACTATTGAGTAATAAACGAAACACGTAAAAAGGCTCCATATGATCAAGGTGTACAGGTAAGAGAGACATGGCCTAGGTTGTCCAAGAGGATATTCGAACACGCCCAAATTCCAAAAAGTGGCAAAGGTCAGTAATGGTGACATCGCTGTTTGTAGCGTCGTCATAATTTTCGTATCGTCGATTAGTAATTTGAATTAATTCTTGCCGCCTGAGACACAAACTGTTTTTATACTTTTTACAATTTCAGATATAGTTTTTGCAGATCCTTTAGAAACTTTATGAGGATTATACTCAGCTGCTTATATTGATGGATAAAGTATGTACATATTCAACTAACAAGCAAGTACTAAGCGACAGAATAAACGTACAGATAATCTAGATTAGATTGCTTTCTCCTCGTGAAATTTTTATTTGTACGTATGTATTATTACGGAGCATAAACGTGACTATAAATGTGGCTATTCTTCATATATTATGCAGTTTTTATACTATGTTCGAAGGTATTTAATTGATGCTTTTCATTTACGACATGTGTCGACTTGAGTTGAAGCTGATAACTTCGATAAAATGTTTTAGTATATAGAAGTTAATGCGCACAATATGTTTTTTTATAAATTAAAAGTACATTATATTATTCTTATAATAATAATAATATAATGTATTAATATAGACATAAAACTAAATGCTTAGTTTTCATTTGTATTCCTTATACATATATTTTTATATATATATTTTTATATATATTTAAATGTATGCATATATGTATATGTTAAATGTATAGAGGAAAGCCCCCTATTATGAGATAGGCGCCTAATATGAGATAGCGGTTTCTGTTAAACTAATAAACACTATCTATTGGTTCCACCATGAATTTATTTATTGGATTGAAAACTATTTAGTAGAAAATTTATTATTAAATCATGCCTATAGTTGTATATAAAACAAAATTTTAGAATTTGGAAGTCTTCAAGTTTCATTGAAATGAGCTTTTAAACCTTGTTTATTATTTTATAAATAAATATTTGACAATAAATTCTTCATGTAGTATAATAGAATAAAGCCGTACTAATAGAAAAATACGGGATATGTTGAATTGTTTAATTACAGAAGTTAGATTTAATGATCGTAAAACCATAAGGTGTAGAAATCGTGATATGAGATATCCAGGATATTTCTAATATCAAATATAACCTATGCTCCTATGTTATAGTGAAAATCGTTGCTAAAGTATAAATGTTATTGTACATAATAAAAAAGACAATCGGAATGAACGTCGAATTTCTATTCCTAGTTCTTCTATTTCTGCGATGCTTGATTCCAACTACCTGAAGACGAGTTCTGGGTACAATCTATCGCATGCTCACTTTTCGCGCACGTTGGCTATTTATTTGTATTTTAGAAACATTAAATAAAGTTTTTTTTAATTACAATATTGATATACTTTGCGTTTTACTATCGATTTCTCGGGGCATCTTATATAAGAAGCACAATTTTTTTATTTTGCGATTTGCTCACTTTTTACATTTCTTTAATTTTCAAAAAAAATGGAATTAAATTTTATATAATATTATCTTAAAGCTTATTAACTTCCCTTCAAAATGATCTATTATTTTTTTTAATTCTGCCTATAGACTTCTAGCATTTACTCAAAATAAACTCGGTATCTTATAATAGGGGTCTTTCCTCAATACATATATACTATATGTCTGAATATATATACAATTGTACATATACTTATAATGTTTATTTTTATTTATATAATTTATTTCAAACCGAATTTAATTTTTGTCTTCTATCTTTCAATTAATTGTTAAAATTTAATATATTGAATGAAAAATAAGAATGGTACAGATAATGATTTATATATACAGATTATGAAGAAGAAACATATGTGTATATATAATATACTATGTATATATAATATCACTATTATGGAAGACGGTGGCTAGTTGTCATATGGAATTGATTGTAAAATAGCTAACAATTTAATTAATATATGAGAGCACTTTCTTCTTTTTTACTGTGGATTGCTGATATAATATTAAATTGTTGTGTAATATCGTTTAAGACAAAAGCGTTACGTCATGGATATTACTTACAATAATTTTTAAGAAAACAAAGTTGAGTGATGAGTACATTTTTAAATCTCTTTTTTCGCTTTTCATTACTTTTTAGCACATTACCATTCCGCGATTTCCATGTAACTGTAGAAGATATGCCTACTTACAAATAAACCTACCCCAATGTTACAAGCCGATTTTCATAAGATTTGAGTGTATTTTACTCTACGCCAAAGTAAAAGTTGCGTATTTTTTAAACGTGCTCATACGTTCGATAAGGGGGTGAAATGCCCTCTTGAAAAAAATTGGTTTTTATGTTTCTTTTATGTTTTTGTGTCTCTTTTATGTTTTTTATTAATTTGAATTTTAGAAAATAATACAATTTTTTAAACATTTATATTAAACGTCAGATAAACGTTAAATAAATATTTTTTTAATCATATTTTAAATAAATAAATAATGTAAAAAAATGTTTCTTCAGAACATCAATGTAAATAAATAATTAATATTAAATTAACATTTAATAAACGTTAAAATAAATATTTAATAAATGTTCCTTTGAAACATTACGTCAAACGAAAAATTAATGTAAAACAAACATTTATTTAACATTAAATAAATGTTTAAAAATGTTTCTTTGAAACATTATTTTAAACGAAAAATTAGTGTAAAATTAATATTTAATAAACATTAAATAAACGTTTGAAAAATTTTATTTTGGAAATGATTCATAAAACGTAAAATTAATTACAAAAAAACATTAAATAAATGTTAAATAAATATTATTTTGGAAACGAATCGTGAAATGTAAAATTAATAAATAATGAACGTTTAAAAAACGTTTAAAAAATGTTTTCTCCCTATTGGGAAAGAATTTAATTTAAAAAGAAAGTGAGAGATTGCTTTGAAAATGGGCAAACTAACTTCGCAATATATGCGTGTTTGTTCAAAGCATTTCACATCTCAATACTACTTTTCAGGAGGCAACTTAACAAAATTAGTAATAAACACTGTCTATTACATCTAAATTTACACATCTGCTGATATTTTTTTGAAATATTTTTATTTTAATAATAATCCAAACAACAAAAAGTATCTAAAATCAAGTCATAAGACGTTTTTGCTAAAAGATGACTTAAAGACTTAAAGACTCTTTATGTCACAATTTTAGCACTTCATGCTGTTTGGGAATATACAAAAATATCTTTACATGTTCTTCCAAGTTGTAATATTGCTATTCATAAGCTGCTTTTTAAACTTCTAATTGATTTTAATTTAGAAAAAGGCACAAGTTGTTTTCAATGTCTGTACCCTCTCAAAATATTTTACAGCAAAGTTTTGAAATCGAAATGACATCATCTAAAAAATGCTAAGTAAAAGCTAGATCATGGCATCTATCATGGAATAAAGTGATACTCGATATGTAATTTGGAACGTTATATCTATACATGAATGTTTCTTTATTTTTTTCTGATTTACATAAATAAAATATTAAATTGAAAACATGGTACATTGAAAAACAGTGAAAATAATTAAAATGTAATTCAATTTAAGTACAAATTAAAACATGTAAATAAGAAAAATTTGGATATTATGTTTAAAATAATTTTATCTATATACGATAAAAAATTTCAAAGACCAGTGCCGAAATGGAGATATTCACCTTCAAAGTTCCAGCTTTTAACACGTAAACTCCAAGCCTTGCCGAAGTAACGTTTTAATACTTTGCGACGAAAATCTTCTACAGATTTTTTTTTTAAATAAATATGTAATGTAGAAATATTATAGGAACTTTATAAAAAAAAATGGAGATGCCTAGCGGTGTCGTTTCTGAATTAGAGTAATTTAAATTTGTAATTTGATGAAATTCTCCTTCTCGCACGCCGATCGGCGAGACAGGGACATATCGTTGCCACATTTCAATTGTCTTCATGCGGATTAGTGTTCGTGCAAACAGATACAACATATTTTTGCGTATATGCGCTCAAAAGTGTCTTTCTTCAGAGAACACACAGGGAAAGGCATATTTGTAGATTTTACGCAATTAATTTTCTAGCGCAATTGTGACTGAAGAAATACTTTAATTACACTGCAATTGCCCAACGTTCGAAATAATGTCTATCATTCAAGCAGTCAAAATAAATCAACGAACTACTACAAATCGTTACAATTAAGTTACCAGCTGGCTTTTACCAAAAGTCAACGTAAATCAATGTAAAAGAAAATTTACTAGAAATATTAGTTCTCGAATATTGTAATTACTATAATCATTTTATTGATTCTACAATATAGATTGCTGCGAGTGTTGCGTGTACGTTTCAAATATCTATAATATCTATATTATGCTGTAATATAAAAACACAGAATCAAAAAATTACACGTTTGCCATATACGTACAAATTGTCATATATTGCAATATGCATTACTCAACAAAAAATAGGGAACACTTTAAAACACGCTCAAAATTGCGTAATATTCAGAACAACATAACTCAGTGAAAAATTATCGCAAATAAAAAATCAAGAAAAACATTTGAAATCTCTACTTTCGGAATCGGTAATTGATATTTTAAAATCAAATCTGAAAAATTTTTACAAACTTTACGAAGATTTATGACGTAAAGTAAAATTCAAAAATGCGGTTTGCGGCAGTCGAAAGAGTAAATCTTTACCTTCAATTTACTTTTTTATTGAGTGTTATACGATTTTTCTTCACCGAGTTATTGAATATTGAAGCAAAAGTGGTCATTTTTGCAACCGCATTTTTGAATTTTACTTTACGCCATAAATCTTCGTGAAAATTTTTCAGATTTGACGAGTATCCATTTGTATCCGTATATTTCCATAAAGGATCAGTCAGATTAAAATATCAATTATCGATTTCGAAAGTAGAGATTTCAAGCTTTCAAATGCTTTTTTGAAATTTGGTCTGCGATAATTTTTCACCGAGTTATGATGTTCTGAATATTGTGCAATTTTGGGCGTGTTCTAAAATGTTCCCTATTTTTTGTTGAGTAATATGTATTAATTTTTCTATAATATAATTAATTATTCTCTTATAGTTGCAAAAACGTGTTCCCTAAAACATATCGTAAAATATCCACATTGAACGCAAAAGTAAATGTATATAACGTAACATCGCTAATATCGTCACGCTTGTTCGTCACGATGAGATATACATATGTGAGTAAATACGATGCCATTTGCATTATTTACGATTGAGCATCGAGCCCATTATAGGAGCGCTGTCGCAGTTCCGAACGGTTAAGTAAATTGTGACGTATATTAATGCGCACGTAGAGAGAATATCGATAATGTGATATCATGATATGTATTAAAAACGGACACGAATTCCTCGAGGTAGACGTTCACGATTTGTTCTGCATATATTGATCCAGGTAATGACGACAAGGGCGAAACAAATACAATATTTTGTACATATGTCTAAACTAATTCACTTTCACTCTTGGATTATGAATGTTCGAATTAAGAAGTTACTACTTTTCTTAATTATACCCAGTAGGCAAGAAACATTTTGGAACATTTCAGCAACATTGTAGTAACGTTAAAATGTTTTTTGCTTACTGGACATATGTATGTGTATCATACATATATAATATGCATATATATTGTATGTATATATTTTATATGTGTGTAAAAGTAATAGTTGTTTGTAATTTCTTTGGGAACACATTTACAAGTATTGCGCGTACTTGCAGCTATTTATCTCTCTTTAACTGTAATTGTTATCACACGGTTGTTACATTGTTATTGTAATTTTTTATGTAAATTACTTCCCATTTCTAACAATTGAAAATTACAACTATATATATTAAGAAAATGAATAAATTTTCAATAAAACATCATCAAATCAGTAAAA
Organism: Acromyrmex echinatior; assembly: GCF_024713525.1. NCBI lineage: Eukaryota > Metazoa > Arthropoda > Insecta > Hymenoptera > Formicidae > Acromyrmex > Acromyrmex echinatior. The sequence goes on from NC_141864.1 coordinate 2,742,018, forward strand.
AATTGGTATCTTTTGAATCCCGAATTTACTAAGGCATTTTGTGACTATTTGATTATTATGCGCCATACATGAGCATTTAGTATGGAATATTTCGAAAATTTATTTGCTTGAGGGAGGAGGGAGGAGATTTTTGTTTTCACGTAATTGTTTCTTCATAAGAAAGAACTATCGTAAAGTCTCGGTAAGGCACTTTTAAAACACACATAGTCATTACTTCTTCTTCTTCGGTTCGGTATCGATCTCAACTTTCTTTGTTTCTTTCTCACAGTCGCTTTTCTCTTTACTAACGTCGTTCTTAGAATCTTCCTTTTCTTCCTCCTCCTCCAGAAGTTTTGACTCCAGTTCGTGCTTCTTCAATTCTTCATCCAGCAAGGCGTCCCAATCGGACATGTCTTTACCTTCGCGAACTCTTTCTAATTCTCGCTTAAGCATATCGAGGCATTCCCTTCGTTCCTTCCACTTCTCTGACATCTCGAGATTCTTCTTCTCATCGTCGATCTGATCCAACATTTCTGCCCGTTCCTTCTCCTCGCATTCTAACACGTATTTCTCATAACTGTCCACCTAAAAAATCGTACGTTTATTATAATTAATGATTATCTCACGAAATATTAACATTTTGATTGCCAAGCTGATATTGACGTTGAACTTAATAAATCTAATCTATTCATAATGTGTCATTTTTATATTCTGTTTTTTTTTTATTTATATTGTGTCTTTAATCTCTTAAAGTACTTAGTAAAATCATTCTTAATTAAATAAATAAAATATATGTAAATAAGTGATAGGATTCTTATAAATTTTGTCGAAATGTAAGTGATATAACAGTCAAAATGTTAAAAGGTTTTCGTATTAACTGTTTTTAAATAATTAAAAAAAGAGGGAGAATTAAATAAATCTTTGCTCATTTTAATTAATGTCCACAATTTTTAAGGATATGTTATACGTATTTTTTAACAAAATAAGAAAATGTCAAATATTTCAAAATTAAATTTGAAAATAATAAATAAAAAGTTTGGTAACAATTCAGATTTTCAGAATCAAAAAATTTTTTAATAGAAAATAAGCATGTCTTTAAAAAATAATTAAGATAAAATGAGAAAATTTTCAACTATATCATTTTAAACTATAAAATTGCGTTGTTAAATATAAACATTGATAAACAATGTAAGATTCTATGATAAATAAACGACTAAAAACGAACTAACACAAAGATATTGAAAATAATAAATATATTTAATAAATTAAGCAGTTACGTACAAAATTCAAGCAAAATTAGTTTCAACATTAGTATGTTTTCATCAATTGCAAAACGAATTGATAATGCGCAATTTAAATCATATTACAAAAATATAGTCGCAAATATAAAAAGGCGAAGATACGAAATGATCAAGAAGTAATCAAAATAATTAAGTCCGCGTTATTTTTAATTGATCGTCAAAGCAGCATGATCGCAGAAATGTTGATGGACATAAAAAAAACAATTTCGTATTTTCATTTTTTCATATTTATAGCTATGTTTTTGTAATATGATTTAAATTGCGTATTGCCAATTCGTTTTGCGACTGATAAAGACGTAGTAATTTCGAAAATAGTTTGCTTGAATTTTATATGTAATTATTTAATTTATTAAAAATATTTATTTATTAGTTTCAACACCTTTGTATTGTTAGCTCGTTTTTGGCCGTTTTTATCATAGAATTTTATATTGTTTTTCAATAATGAGCAAGTCATAATTCATAAATGTTAATTTTTTTAACTGTTTTACACATATAACATTTATTTTTATAAGGAAAGTATAAATTTTCAATTTCAGTCACTTTTTGCAGAGATTATATTAAGTGGCACTCATAGTTCATTTTTATTTTAAGATCATCTTAAATAACAAAATACAATTCTCTGTTTCACGACATCTTAAGATTGTACTTGAGACTGTACTTGAGACTGTACTTGGTCTTAAATATAAGATTCCATTATGAATATATAGTATGTACGGCTTACGTATTTCATATATCGTTAACAATGTGCATTGATTTGCGTTATGAGTATTACGATTAAGAAAAAAAAACACAAGTAATCAAAATTATTGAAAGACAGTTAAGTTTACCTTATCTTGCAACATTCTTTGAACATCATTTTGCCTTTTCAAATGTTTCGGTAGCCAAAAACAGGCCTGGATCAGTCGCAAAAATATCCAAACTGCTCCGGCGAGTGCCAAATAGGAGCAAGCGGTAAACACCATGTTCGTCATGTCTACGGTTACTTGTTGGTGCTTCATAATGATAATTAATTCAATTTAAATATTCCTGCAATAACCATGGAAATAATTTTAAAGTGAAGATTTTAATCTTCTAATCTTTAAACTAAATTACTTGCAATAATTCGCAGAATACAAACTAATAATAATATTATATCTATATTATAATTTCCTATCCTATAATGTTCCTAATCCACAATGTTCTTTGCTTCCTATTTCTTGCTTTTTAACTTATTCCTTTTTTCTCTTCTTTGCGACCTTTTTACAGACAATCGCATTTCTTTTTACGTATTTCTTATCTCATACGAAGTTCATCAATTTTGTCTCAGAAGAGAATTTTGTAACAGAAAACAAAGGAACTGATAGTCGAATTCGATTGGGCGCACTCAGATGCGCATTAAAGCCGTCGTACATAAAAGAAAGATATGTTTATAAACATAGAAATCGATTAAATCCTGAAATACTCAATACATTTTATTGTACTATTAGATAAAATATGTATTTTATAATTGCATTTCACTTTTATACTCAAATTAAATCAGTGTACAACGGCTTTAATATGCACTAGGTCTTTCAATCAAATTCGCTTGAGTAAAAGGCAAGAAGGCAAGAAGTAAAAAGTGGAAAAAAATAAAAAAACAGGAAACAAAGATCATATTGTAGAGTAGGCTTAACTACAGTTATGTACGGCATGTGTTATATTACATGTTGTACACAACATATTGTTGAGTGGAAAATTATAAAATAAATGTAATAATATGTACTGTTTTGTGAGAATAACGATTTGAACAATACAAAGATAAGCAATTTTATTTACTGAAGAAATATTTGTGCTATCGTTTGCCAACTAAACTAAAAATATTGAAATTTCCTCTTTTAAATTTTATGTGAGTAATAGATAAAAGTAGTCTATAAAATTTTATTGATTTCTACATAAAATTTATAATAAATTATATGCTTTCATTGCACGACTTCAGGAGATGCTTTCATAAAAGGAGACACAACCTACAATTATCTCTCTTCAATGTTAATATTTAATAAGCTTTGGATATATTAAGTTAAAGTATAAACAAAAATGAAGATTACCATTGTTTTATAAATGCTGAGTCGCACATTAAAGAAATGAAACTCTCTTAAGAAAAAAAGATCGGTTTTTTTTCTTTCATAGTGAATATCGTCTAAATCATAAAAAACATAAAAAAATATTTCAAATAAAAGTTGAATAGTTGTAAAAGTATTTATAATAATAATAGAAAGATTTTTTAAACAAATTTTTTATTTATCAAGAAATGAAAAATTTTTTAAATATTTTAAAAAAATATATTATTATAAAGTATTCTTAAAATTATTTAACTTTTATTTAAAACGTGTGACACTCAACACTTATTTAGAAAATCGCAGTTTTTGTTTTTACTAATAATTTTAACGCATCCAATGCTTATTGAAATCGAAGATGTACAGTTGATTGATTGCGTTTCCTTGTCAGAATCTTTTGTTAAAAAGACTCGTTCTTTATTCACGACTTGTTAACTCGGTGACTCTTATGCAAAGCGCGTCATTGATTTTGCGGTCAAATAATGCGTGCGATATTCTCTTTTTCTCATGCCTATATCATTCAACTCTAGTATTGCATAAGTATACCATTCACGAGACAGTGCACTGCGTTGCAGTTGCAGACTCGACTAGGCGATTATACGTGGTGATAAGTGACCTACTGCGGGTCTCGCCGTGTGCTTTAAACACATCGCGGGGAAAACGACGTTGAAATCCGTATCCCGCGAAACGCTGGACGTATTTGGGTTGATTCATTTCGATAATGTCGACAAACGATTCTTCGACGGAAACGAAATATTTTCGATGGCGCGTGACAGTTTCGTGAACAGCGTGCTCGGATATGTCACGTCGCGTCGCGACATCAGTTTGTCGGTGTCTTTGCGACTGTTGTGTATCGATCATGCCCGTTCAGAATGCGAATGTATACAATATATACGGCGTGAAAAAGAAAGCTTGAAATTGCCATTAAGATCCTCATCGCGGAAGTTATTAATGTCGAGAGGTCAAAGGAAAGATGATTTATGCATCGTGTCGGTGTCCTTGCTAGGTGTCTTTCGCGATAGAACTGTTTGCATACGATTTACGCAACTTTTGATGGTGAAAATTGTGTGTTTACGTCAATATACAATTATTTCCTTTTTACTTTACTCACCATAATGACAATGAATTCGATGTTTAATAATAACGGACGAATATGTCTTGGACGCGTTGTGTACTCGGAAAAAAACATAAGGAGAAAACTCATTAAGAAATTCTAAACGCAAAATATGTAAATGTTTGGAACATAAAATTTGAGTATCGTTATTGAAATGTAAAAATTATAATAGATTCTTTCTGTGAGAAATTTATTAGTAATAGCGTTGCATTAAATAATACGCGGCAAAATATTTTAAATAATATGCGGTGAAATAGATATTTTTCAAGTATCTAAAAATGTAAAATATATAAAATAACAGATATCAATATAAATTAATGCAGTACTCATTATAAAAGATATAAATTCGTAATTATATTTTAATAAAAATAAAGAATTAGTTATTATAAAAAAATTACTATATATGATTCTTTCCAAATTAATTAACAAACGCTATGTTATAGGAACAAAAAAATTTTGATCAAATTGATTTCTTATTCGTACATTTTGTTAATTAAATCTTCAAGTATAAAAAATTTTATTTAATTAATTTAGCCACTTGCCTTTTGCCTTACTTGAAGAATGTCGTCGAGAACATAGCCGTGTAGGAACGTGCTCCACCTAAGAGATATGAACTACTGAATGTATCACGTCTGGAAGTAGTAGGAACTACTATATGTACGACTGACAGGTGGAATGTTACTCCACTACTGACCCCCTATAGAAATGATCGATATATGGATGTAGCCACGTATGATTGAGCTGACACTATACAAATATTTCAGTATGTGTACACGCGACATTACGAAAGACCGTATGCGCACATACGGCAGAGATAAAATTTCGCCGAATTTATCCCTGACTGTAATTTAGCAAGAGTTTGCTGACGGCTGAGGATGAAAAAAAAAATTTCTTTCCATCGATCGTGCATCGATAGCTTCCTTACATTGTAATTCAAAATTGATTCACGTGAGGAACTCTTATTTATGCAAACAGATGGAAATTGAATTGTGTCACTTTTCAATTGTGATCGATTAATATCGGAAAGAGTACTCGTGAAACGATAGACGTTTGTAATAAACGACGTTCTAAAATATTCAAGCTACGTCAATGACGTCTATCCGTATAAGTCGCGTGTAGGTTTTTTAAGGATTGGGTCAGGTGCCTCCATCTCGCGATACGGCACAAAGCACATGTGATAGACAGGTGTGTGTCAAGAATACATAATTTTTTATTATTTTACAGATAACTGAATGATAAAACGTTCCACGTCCCAACTAAGGCTAAGTCATCTACGCGCGGAATCGCGTCGCTCGCTTTATGATTCGTTAAATCGAGCTGGTGTTTCGTTACATGTACAGAGGTCGACTTGTCGTATACCGTCCGATCTCGCCGGGACTCTAACTTACATAACATGATTGGCGATAGACAGTTTTACTTCCTACGAAAATAATACACGCTCGCCTCTCTAAAACCCAATGCGGCACGTATACAGGAAGAAGAACTTGGGTGATCTGGAATGTGCGATACATCACAGCGCAATTATTGAAGAAGGAAGAGAGGAGGGAGAGGAGAAGAAAGAGGGCAAGTATGGGAAGAACGAGGCCCGTTTTTGTCATCATGTGCTCGTTGCCTCGCTTGGAATTCCAAATCGAGACATTTTGATATTAAATTTCCGTCGCGGGAAGGAGACAAAAAACGGCGGCTTACGTCGTCGACCTCACGTAGAACAAGAGATAAGGGGTGGCGGAATTCCGCGCATTGGGTGCCAATTTGTCCTCGAGTTCTCGCAGTGGGATTACGTGTACCGCCTCATCGTCGCACTCCAACCATGTGACGCCCTGTTTATTTCGTTTAATGCCGCAACAGTCCATGCTACGACAGCCGATCCTATTCACCAACTGTTCCTTATTCTCGTTCGTGCTGGGTTTGCTTCTGTACAAGTACTTAAGTATACCCGATGGTTTGTCTGAAGAGGAAGAAGATGATGACGAGTTCGCGCTCGCGGTGCCAGCCTGACTCAAATTCTGCCGCTTATTGTCGCGATCGCATTGGGAATATTCCACGTACGCAGGTTCGTCGGGTAAACGTGTATAAGCGACGTAATGACCGGCGGTCATCGTTGCACCTTGGTGCATTATAACCGAATATAATTTGTACACGTGTCGCGTCTCCGTGCTACTACCAGCTGTCGTCCCATGGGTCTCATCATTACTGCACTCCTCGCAGAAGCATTGTAAGGTAAGTGGCGTTGGCATGTGGTTATTGATTTTCTCCATCGAACTAAAAACGTAAATCTGACTGCAATCGCGATACAGAATATTGCAAAAGTTTTTCACTTAGACAATTTTTTAAATAAATGTAAGAACTTGAAAGCAAAATTACATGTGCAATAAACTCCTTAAAGAAAATTAATTAGCAAAATATTTGTAATTTTAATACAACTGCTACTTTTATGATTGTATGAACATTAAAATATGCAAATATTTTTCGATATCTTTTATAAACTTTAAGCTATATACTTTTCAGTTGTTTATTGCTTCTAATTATGCTGAAAGATCGTACAAGACTTACCCAGCAGCGGTAGAAAACCTCTTCAACTGCAAGATAAGGAGTCGGGGTAAGGAAGGAAAACATACAGCTCTACGAGCCTCATTATATCGTAGGCACCGTGCACACCAGTACTTATCCCTACCCCAAAGCAATTCACTAGTCACTACAGCGCGTTTGTATACCTCACTGCTATCCACCAATTCACCGTCATTATCTATAACGAAAGTCACGTTACTATGAATCTTAGATTAATTATGGAATGTATAAAATATTTAAGCTAGGTTGTTCCATCTTTCGAAAAAAAAACTTCATCTCGCTCTCTTATTCTTTTATTCTCTCTCTTTTGTCTATTCATTAGATAAATTATTACCTAATTTATCCAAAGATGAAACAGCCGATCTTAAAGCTTTAAATCTTAAAGGTTTCGCGTAATCAAAAGAATAGAGAATAACACGAGGTCGATTATGTGTTTTGAAACGAAATAAAAGTTATAAAAATGAATTTATTAGAATATTTATAATTGGTCAAAAGACTTATAATCTTACTTTTGACTTTGTTCTGAGATACATAATCGATCCCCTGTTCTCTGTTCCCCATTCTCTATTCCTTTGATTATACAAAGTATTTGATTATACAAAGTAAGTAGTATTTTACACAAACTTAGAAAAACATGTCACACGAGCTTAAACTATATTATTAATAATAGCACATCCTTTTGATCTCACATGTACTGCAAACAGAAATTAATTAATTAAGTGCACACCTTTCTCATTCGAACGATCAATGTCAATGGGGACGCATATATCGCAAAATGTCTCCTTCCTTTCCGTCACGTGTTCACATTCGAGACATGTTGTGCGCAATAGGCTGACACCTTCAAAATCCTCTGAGATAAAACATTTCTTGCTTTCCGGTTTACGCATTCCAATCTCACCGTTACTTTCGACAAACTCTGCGTGACCGTTCTCATACAATCTCGCGGATCCTACGACGCCGTTTGTATTTGGCTGCGCAAGAGATACCGAACTCCCTCTGCTCGTAATCTTCTTCTTCTTTCTAGACTTACGAATGCTTCTCTTCCCAGAACTGCTGCTCTCTGACTGTGTGTCTGTTGACGAGTGATTTGCGGTAAATTCAGGAAAACCACCATTGCTTTGACCGAATTGGCTCTCTCTATATCTGACCAATAATTGAAAAGTCTCCCTAATGTTATCAAGCAAACAGACTAGCAGCTCATGAGCGTCCTGCTGCTGATTTCCTTCGAATATTGGATTTACTTCTCTATAATAAAATCAGTGCAAAAGCAATGTAAACACGAAACATAACATTTTTACAACATTTTGACATCAGCATACATACCTAAGAGCTTGTAAAAAGGCATCCGGTTGATACGGTTCGCTATTTTCTCTTACTTCCGATGCTCGTAGTGCCATAAAGAGCTCGTGTAATCTTTCAGTGGCTATTTGAATACGTGGTTTATTGGCTTCTGATGTTGACCCAGCTAATGCCAATAGATCTTTACTGCTCCAACTACGACTACTGCTCGATGTTAGCGATACACCAGTTCTACCTAATGAAGAAGATTTGGCCTACAAAAAAATATTGATAATTTAAAACTTGGATTAACACGTATTGCATATACATAAACAAAACAATTTCGTTTTAGAAATTAATCTATATAAAGACTATGCGTTTCGTGGGTTTTCTTCATGTCCACATCCATTCTTGAAATGCCAACGTTCTGTGAATCTTGCAATCCATTTCATCAGGGCGAGGAGCAGCCTGATACTGAGCCGTTCCTCCTGAGCCGGGCCATTCCCTATTACGCTGCTTGTTGGAGTGGTGAAACGTTAGCATTCTAAGAATGGATCTAGATACGGAGAAAAACGCATAGTCTTTATATAGAAAGCAGCCGTAGAAGAATATTAATAAAGAATATTAATAAATTAATCTGTTTATTTAGTACTTACTTTTGTCTGAAGTTGCTTGTCATTTAGATTAGACAAGTCAGTGGCTAGATGATGTAAATTGTGCAGAAAGGAAGGCGCGAACCGTAAAGTATATAATACACTATTAAGGAAGCAGGTATTTCCTAAATTGCATAAGGTAGCTATCTTCAATCCTTCCGAATTAGTACCAGACATGTCGTAACTTCCATCCTGATGATTGCTCAGCTGATTTCGATAGCCATTCAACATTTTGCTTGTACCTTTACAGAATCAAGTATAATCAAAAATATATATTTCAAGGAAATTATACATCATCTAATAAAAATATCAACAATAACATAATATCAATATTACAATTTTACTCAGCAATAAATGTAACATATGGTATGCCTTCTAACAGGCGAAATAAGTGACACGGTGTGACACAATGGATCATTACATCCTTGTTATTTGCCAATGTTAAATAAAGATGACATGATCACTGTGTTGCACTGTGACACTTATTAGAAGTACTAATACACATGTTGTACTAGTTACATTGTTGAATATGAAATTGTAATATTGACATTATGCTATTGTTGCTTTATATTTATTAGGCAATTATCAATATAATAACCTAGTAAACACCACTAATGCTAATATAATGCCAACGTTGTTGTATATGATTTCACACTTAATAATACAAATAGAATAACATACTGTACATAACAGTTACATCCTATACGGTAGAAACATAGAAATGTTAAAATATAGAAACATTTATAGAATATTTGTGCTGCATAGATTATAGAGTGAAATTTTAATATTGATGTTATGTTACTTTGTGTTAACTATTATAAATTATAAATAAGGTATCATTAATAAATGAGAATAAATGAGAAGCATACATACTAAATGAAAAATCTGTTCTATTCAGAAGGCCCCCTCTTGTGGATGTAGGAGGGGGCTGCGGGACGACGATGGGAATTGCACGTCCGCGGCTCGACAGGGACAAGCAGAACTTCTTTCTGGGAGGAACCGAGCGTTTATCTGCGTCTTCCTCCGTTTCTAATACTGTCATCTTCTGTTAACCTAAAACAATGTTACCTATCCTCTATTTCTCGTTTCATCAAACAGACGGACGAGGAACGCGTTTCACGTGCACAAACTTTAACCCCCCCCCCCCCTTCCCGTCTGTCCAGCCTCACATACGCTCGTCGAGAATTCTGGAAAATTCTGGAGAATTCTCGGTTTTACGTGAACTTGGAGACGATCGGTCGGTCGCGTCTGAAGCGGACACGGAGTTGCGTCGCGTCGCGAAACGAAATGTCAAAGTGCGTTTTACTCACGTGTGATCGAGTGGAGAAGTCATGGAACGCGAACGGGCTAATTTGTTACAATGTTGCTAATGCGAGCCGGTTCCTACACTAAGAGAATCACGGAAACGACTGCCCGGAAACTCGTCACAATAAGCTACATGATCTCCGAAAGTCCGAACTCCGACCAGCGTCCCGATTTGGCGAATCCGCCTCAGGCTCACGCCGCTCGCTGGTTCATCCCCGTCAACTCTGCGAGGACAGAGGACAGAGACAACTTCACGCGACGCAACAATTAGATCATGGCTGTGAGGGGGTTCTCGGGGAGAGGGGAAATATTTGCACGTCGCGATCGAGAACGCAGAAACGTGCGCCTATCAGCGCTCCAACGGATACGGAGCCAATTAGATTCACCAGAGCATCGATGAGATGCTGTGATTCGTTGACGTGACATTTCTGTAGCGTTCTATCCATCTTACTCGCATCTGTTTTTTCGTTGGGGTTGTTTAGGATTGTTGAGCACAATTGAGGAATGTTTTTTCCTGGGGCACACGATAATGTTCAGAATGTTCGGATACGTCTAAATTTGAAGCCATTATTAATTAAATTTTTTGAAATTACGCAAAATTCATAAATGAATTAAGCGAATTGTCATGATCCTCCGATTAATAAAACTGAAACACTCCGCAATTCTGTGTATATCTATTTCAAATATATTTTGCAGTATGATTCAGTATGATTCAGATGTGCATTCTATAATTATTTTATATGACTAATAACGCAGCTTATATATATGCTATTTTTTAGGAGAAACAATCAACACAATTAAACGTCGTTCTATCCTTCTTTTGATATTCATCTTTTGATAACAAAGATAGAATGACACTAGTGTCGACTGTGGGTGTTTGGAGAAATGCTATTAGCACTATTTGCATTATTTTATCTTCATTGTTCATTAAATGTAAAACGGATGAAGGATAAAATGAACAAATAGCGTTAATAGCGTCTTTTCTCTCCAAATATACCCTGTGTTTCTTAAATCCTGTTTCTACGATGCTAGAATCGACATATATACTGGACGAAACATGCGGTGAAATCTCTTTGATCGTTTATCTTAATAGATCTAGAAAGAGTAAGGTAAATGTTTGGGCACAGAACTTTCTTTCTATTATTGGTCAAATTACATGTTTCAGGAGAGGAAGGACAGTAGTATATTCTTTAAAGTCAAGAGCCATCGCAAAGGTATTAACTAATAAAGCAGGGAGCACAGACTCTTAGGATCATTCCACACAACTTGCATAGCCGTATAAACATATGCATAAATAAAAGCATCCAATCGTATTTTGTCTTTATGATAGAAATGTGATTGGATAATTTTTTTTATGCATATGGTTATATGACTATGCAAGTTTATGTGGAATGGTCCTTACATAACACATATTACGTAATGCGTAAGGAAATGTACCAATCAAAATTCTTCATTTCCTTTCTTTCCATGAAATAAAGAACTCTGATTGGTGTAAAAATCTGTGCTTCCCGCTTATGGGTATATCCACACAACTTGCATATAAATATATGCATATAAAAAATTACTCAATCGCATTTCTCTTATAAAATTGCACGTAAAATGTGATTGGATAATTTTCGTTATGCATATGTTTATGCGGCAATGCAAGTTTGTGTGAATATATTCTTACGCTGCAAGTAAAAGAAGCCTAATTTGCTGGATTCATACTGGATCCGATCGTCGTACGACGTTCTGCAACCAAACAGAAAGCAGAACTTTATTTCGTATTGGGTGCATTCAGAACGACAACCACTGAGCGCTCAATGAGTTCTTTCATCTGATTGACATATTCCATTAGATTCTAAAATAAATCAATCAGATAAAAAAACTCACTGAGCTTTCAATGAGCGGTTGTCATTCTGAATGCACCCATTGATTATACAAAGCAAAATACTGTTTTTTTATTAGTTGCAGAGTACGACTCACGTCAGATCTAGAGTCCCCAGAATAGCAGTCTGGCCATCCCTCCATCTTCTCTTGTGATTGGCGTATCCACACAATGGCAGTACCAATCAAGAACGCACATATATTCATATCACCAATTACCATAAGAGCAAACACACATTTCGGATACGCACGCCATTTTTAGGATATGGCCAGACTCTGGTTTCTAGGAACTCTAGTTGAATCCAATGTGAATCCAGCAATTGGCTGCGTTCAACGGATTCAATAGTTGAGTGAGCGCTTGCTACTATTGGTATATTCTTTTAGATCATCCAATCAGCATTTTAAATTTGGAAGAATATATCAGCGAACAGGAGAATTGTAATTGATTGGTTCTTACATTCTGATCCGATCTAAACCCTCGATGGAAACTAAATCATTGCTTGAGATTAAAATCTGCAGTACACAATGCTTGTTTTCCTGCTGGATTGCTAGTTGGATTAGCTGTCATATTAGCTGCGGTGCTAGTATTAAAAATCAAGCATCGTGTGTCGCAGGTTTAATAATGGACTATGGATTCCGGCCTACGGATGCTTTCTATTTGATGACATAAGTTGACACATGTCTATCTTTGACTACGTTTACATGGCTGAAATTATTGGGTCATCTAAAAAGTATCCGCAGTACTTTGTCACTAGATATATGACCATCAACACACATCTAGTGACAAAAAACCGCGGATACTATTTAGATGACCCAATATATGTATATAGAAAATTACTCAATCGCATTTCTCTTATAAAGTTGCACGTAAAATGTGATTGAATAATTTTCTTTATGCACACATTTATGCAGCTATGCAAAGCGTGAATATACCTTTAATATTACGACAATAAGTCCATGTATCATGCATTTAAGTAAAAGTATAATATATTTTCACGATGCATTTAAATGGAATAGATGAAAAATATCGGACCAATCACAAACTGGGGAGAAGGTGGCCAAGGGACTTATTACGATTCTTGAAACGAGGTAAAAATTACGAAAATGATCGAATTTATTAGAATATTTCAAATTTCATTGGTTAACATCTAGTGTTTGTTCATTTTTGTAATTTTTACTTTGTAATACCCGTATATTCATAGTCCTTCCTTATTTTAAAGATGGAGGAAGCTTCCATGAAGGATTTCTCGATTCTCTAAGGCCTCCTTGTTTCATAAATGGATTTCAAGTCCGCCTTCTCAAGTCCGTCTTCGAAGGAAGGAATATTTTAGGAATTTTAATTTTACCTACTGAGCGTAGCATGTCATAATATTGTATTATATTGTATCAATGATGGTCAACACCAGTGACCAAAAACCGCGGATACTTTTTAGATGACCCAATATATGCATCGTGAATTACGAATAATAAAGATTATAAAGGCATTGTTGATTAAATAGGTCGCGATTAAGCATTTTGCAACAATAATGGACAAAAATAAAACTAATAGCGAATTTGATTCGACGCACTCATTGCGCACTGAAGCATATTAAAACCGCCGTACATACACAAAATAACGTAAATATATGTTTATAAATAAACATTGAATTAAATTGATTAAATTGTGAAATACGCACATTTTATTGTACTGTTAGATAAAATATGTATTTTATAATCAAAATATTTGCATTTTATTTTTATACTCAAATTAAATTAGTGTATAACGGCTTTAATATGCAGTGCTTCCAATCGAATTCGCCATAATGCTTATTGTACGCAGAAGGAGAAAATGCTTTTAGAGGAGTTTATTTCCGAAAATAAACTATCAAAAATAATTATCGATGCGTCAGACTTAAATTAAAAGCTATCGAAAGTAAAAAGACCGGTGTGACGAATTAAATTTGGAGATTTGCTTGGTTATGAAGGCTACATTTTCTCCTCAAGGAAATTCGTAACCTCTCTTGAGAAAAGGAAGTTAATAAAGCTTCTTATTTGGTCAAGGAAAGTTTATGAAATGAAGAAACATGAAATGAGGAACAAGGAATCCTCATTTTTCAAGGAAGAACTATGAATATGGGTATAAGGCCGGAATCAGACTACGCATTGAAGAATGAGATTAAAAATTGAAAGATTGAAGTTTGACCAATCAGAACAAAAAAGTCAAAATTTCTTTGTCTTCATTGGTTCAATCTTTAATTTTTAATCTTAATCTTTAATGCATAGTCTGATTCCGGTCTAAAGAACTAAGAAAAGAGCTAATAAGCTCCCAGATTCTGATTGGAGAGTCTCTACGTCTGTGAAGTGAGCCTCAAAATTGGGCTTCAAGATGGAAATACATTAATGCTCGTTTTCACTAATGTAGATTAACTTTAAGGACTGCCTCGGACAAAATTTCTGTAACAGTAATCTTAAGATGTGAACTTAAGCCGATGAGCCAATCAGAATGCTTTAGATCTACGTATTCTAACAGAAATAGAAGTAGGAGTAAATTTATCTATAAGACGAATTTCAATCAGTCAAATTCACCTTATTATAAGATTATGGAGAAGTTATTACTGTTATTTCTATTTCCGTTAGATTACGTAGACCTAAAGTAATAATCTGATTGGCTCGTCGGCTTAAGTTTACGTCTTACGGTTATTGTTGCAGAATCATGTGTGGCAGCTCTTATCTCGGTTCAACTTACTCTTTGTCTTTTTTTAATTAAGATTAAAAAGTGAGCAAATTTACTAAAACAATTTACTACATTCCAAAATGTTTCAATATAATATAGTAGACATATAGAATATACGATAGACATATAGAATATTCGAGTACAATTTTTCTCGAACAGGATGTTTTAGAATGTAACCTATGTGTTGAACAATAACAGCGTTTGATAAGATGTTCATTTTGCAATTATATTTGAAGTTTTCTTCGCTAATTCAAGACAAGAACACTCCTCTAGATCTAAAAGCATAATCCAATCGGCGCAAATGAAACTTCCAGCAGTTGCAAAATAAATACAAAAAATGTTGTGTTGAACGCGACCAATAAAATTATAAATATTTGAATGGATTTGTTGGAAAAATTTCAAAAAGGATTTCAAAAAGCCGCGTTTTCGTAGCCATTTCGAAGTGGTAGGTGCGTTCGGCATTGCAAATCGAAGTCCGTTTGTTCTTTTACTTCGAAAATCGTTTGGCAACTTGTATCTTTCTGCTACATGTCATCTCATCTGCGTTTGGTATTAACATTTCTAGAGCCAATCGAGCTGCTTGATTCATTCCGGATTCGAAGACTGAGCTCACAGAGCTAATGCAGATTTTCGCGCCTAAATTAAATTCATAACTTGTATATTTATGATAATATATTCAACTGATTCATTAACACATACAGCAAAACACATCTTTTGATACTTCTATTTTACAAATAGTGTATTTGAATCGTTATAACGTCTGAGTCTACAAATGCTGAAACAAATACTATCAAATAGAAATTGATGTACATTATATATAATATTTAACGAGGAAAGTAAGTTTTTAATTCTTTTCCTCTTTATGAATTTGAGATTACGTATTTGAAAGCAAAGAATTTGCTAGTTAATTTTTAGATCAAAGTTTATGTTGCACATATAGAATGAAATAAAATCATACTGTATTAATATATTAAAGATTCTAACGAATATAAATCAAGTGATATAACTTATAAATTGCTGAAATTTATTTTGCAATGTAGTATTTTCTTTTAAGAAAACACATATGAATCTGCTACATTCATGTGTAACATAATCTATTTTTAGTATATAAGACTATTATCAGTTTCTAGTAAAGCGAAAGACATTTTCAATTAATAGGATATTTTTTATTATTCATAAAAATAAACAATTTCCTTTTATAATCTAATCTTAAAGGACAATTTACAGCTCTGTAACGTTCGGAATTAATTCTTGGCACTCGGATTGCTCGAAGATCACGTGATTCAAGCTATCGCCATCTGCTAGCTCGCATCTCAGATACTCAGATTTACATTGCCGAACGCACCTAGTCACGTGACCATCGGTCGTGCGCGATATGAGTGCGCGATCGGCACGGAAACGAGGACGGCGAGGAACGGTAGCGCGTGCGCCGGAAGATTTCGGCTCGTGAGATGCATCATTTCTGACCAATGAAAATCGGCGTACCGCGTTTCACATCTTCAACACTGGCGTTCACCGGCGCTCAGGTGCTTCCGGTACCGAGCAGATTGATGCGCCCGTCTGTGTCTCTACGACGCCTTCGTTCGTGTATTCGTGTATCGCCAAGTTCCTCTAGCGGTGCTCTGCCTCTGCGCGCATTTGCTGACACAGTGCCGTCGATACCACTACACAGTACAAGTACAAGCCGCGTAAACGACGATACATACGAAATCGCGAACTGTTTTTATAATTAATATCACGAACTTACGCCACTTACGGGCTCTGTGTCTGTGGCGTTCGCTCGATCGCTCGAGGCATCACCGACCCTCGCAAAATCGTTCGCGACACCGTCGGCTTCCCGCGCGATAAGCAACCGCTGCCGGTCGTGGTGCCGAGGTGCCCCCCCGATAGCTGCGTCCCCGCTGTGTGCCGCACGCGAGTCCGCCTGAAATCAGGTAAGTCCACCCCCCACGCTGAACGCTTTATTGTTGCCATCAATGCCATCATTGCGATCGCCGAGGCCATCGTCGCGATGATTGCTCGCTCCATCGCTTCCTCGTGCTCGATGCGAGGGAAGACGCACGCCTTCGACGGAATGGAATCGCGTCATCTCGAGACCGTGCCCGTCGGCTATCTCAGCCACGCCGTCGCGATCCGCCCCGTCCGATGGACTCTCGACAGTCTCGACGTCGCGTCCCGTCCGTGTTGGCGTGTTTCCCGTACGCGGTACAGGTCATCGGGAAACATCGCCATGCTTGCGCGAGCGACCGGGCGCGACCGCGCGCTCTTTCTCTCTCTCTCTCTCTCTCTCTCTCTCTCTCTCTCTCTCTCTCTCTCTTTCTCTTTATCTCTTTCATATCGCATCCGTGCTCTCATCGGCGTGCTCTCTCTTTCCCGCGCCTCTTCCTCGTCCCTTTTTTTGTTTCATCCTGCTCCACGGACTCCCGGACGGGGATGTGCGAGGAAATGGACTCTCCGTTCGGAGTTGAGAAACACGTGCTTTGCAGAATACGCCAAGTATCCTCGGCGCGGTTTAGGATCGAGGTATGGAGAGAGACAAAGAGACCTTGAGGGGGGAGGGGAGAGGGGAAGAAGAGAAGAAGAGAAGAAGAGAGGAAGAGAAGTGATGGCATGCGAAAATTTTGCCATGCGCTTCGCTGAGCTACGCGCGTCGCCAATCCCTTTGTGTTTGCCGCATGTATCGCTCCGATTATTTGCGCGCTGCGTAACGAGACTGGATTTTCGGGAGAGCTCGAGGGATTAAGCCCTCGCGAGGTCGCCGGCGATGATTCCAAAATCCAAGGGCATATCCTTCCCCCCCCCTCTCTCGTCCTCCCCCTCCCATGGATTTTACATGCAAGGGAAAATACAACCTCGTGTATACCTGGGATTCGGAGAATCGAAGAAGATGCTCGAAGATTCTGGATGGGTCAACGCGTGAAAATCACCGTAATATTTTCTACGTGGAAAATAATTCAGCGCAGTAGTATAGGCATTGAATAAATCAGCCAGTAATTTAAATCCGATTAGAAATGAAATCATAAAATATTCATGAGTTATAAAATATAGTACATTTATATAGAACATTGACTATGCTATAATGAATGTGTGCGTGCGTTTAATATTTAACATATTCTCGGAATATCTGCGACGACAATGCCTCAAACGATGAAATTTGATTTCTTTCGTTTTAATAACATTCATTTTTATATCGTTAAATTACACATATTAATTACATTTTTAAACAAATTTTATAAATTTATTTCTCATAATTGAGATGCATAATGAAAGAGATATTTATATTTGATTATCCGTTATAATAAGAATGCCACGTGTTTTCTTAGAAATATTATTCGCTTGATACATGTTCTGTGAGAGATATTATATTATTAATATATTATAATTTAATTAGCTTTATAAACATTTAAATTAAATTTAATAAACATAAGTTTAATTGTATTTTCAAATAAATATTTGAAATTTAATATTATACAATACTTTTGATCTATTTAATTAAATATTGTACTGAAACATAAAAAAAAACTTTATAATACATTTGAATATTATAAATTATATTAAATTATATTTAAAAATGTATTAAAAAATACTCTGTTCACAAATCTAATAATTTTCTTTTTAATCCACAATTTTATGTTATAATTATACCACGTGCTTTTTCTCTCTCTAATAAAGATGTATTTTTCTTTGTTTCAGATATCTGCCTTAATAATTTTAAGATTTTACATTTGAACGTTTAGTTTGCTGTTTCCAGCGAAAAAATATTCTAGAAGTTAAAAAGTAAGAAGATGGTCATGGAGGCATCTCCCTCTCCGCAGAGTGTCGGTCGTGAGTTCGTCCGACAGTATTATACATTGCTGAATCAGGCGCCTGCCCATCTCCACAGGTAATGTTGTCTAAGCTATATTTTTCCAATTTAATTTATGCCGTAGATTTTTTGTCTATTGTAACAAGCTCAAATTTTATTCAAGGAATAACAATAATTTAATAATAAACAATAATAAAAATAAATAAATAAAAAAAAATAAGATCAAAATAAATAATAGTAAACAGACATTGGTGCCTTTCAACTATTGCACATAAGTCTCCTCTAACATTTTCTCTCATAATATTTAAAATTTTTTTGATTATATAAAACACGCGTCGCAAGAAACATGTGTGTTTAGCGAGTTTATATTTCAACCTCTTATGACTCTGATCATATATGGAATAATATATTACCATCCTAGGGTGCTTTCTCATAACAATCGGAATTTCGGAAAGCGGAATCTCGAAAAAATAATCCAATCCAAATAATAAGACCAATCATAATCATTCGTTTGTACAACATGCTAAATTTAAATGATTGATTGATCGTATGATTTCTAAGATTCTGTTTTCCAAAATTCCGACTGTCATGGAGAAGCATCTTAAGAATCAGAATCGAATCCGGGATCTGTCAACTATAGGTCTATTCGTTTTGCTTGAAATCACAAAAATTTTAAATGAGATAAATATATATTCGATTGTTGAGAGAGAAAGCGAAAATCCTGAACGCAAAAAGTGCAAGTAATACGAACAAATGTTTTAAGTCAATTGCTCCTCATGGAGCAACGCGTTATTCCCTGTAGGAATATTTTTCGAACGCCGCAATAATTGTAAATTTTACGATTAGGTTCTACAATCAGCATTCTTCCTTCGTGCACGGCGGATTGGATTCTAATCGAGAGTGTACCCCGGCGATCGGTCAAAAACAAATACATCAGAAGATTCAACAACTGAATTTTCGCGATTGCCATGCCAAAATAAGCCAAGTTGATTCTCAGCTTACTCTTGAAAATGGGGTTGTTGTCCAGGTAAATTACATCAATTTTAAGATGAGAATTTAACATTAGCACCAGAAACGATGATATGATTACAATTGTATTTTATTTTTTAATAGAATATAATAATAGAAATTTAATATGTATTAAAATATTGCATATATCTTCACGAAGCATCATTAATTTTTTAACACCACTCACTTTTTAAATAATATTTATATAGCCTTTAATTTACTTAAAATATCATATTTTTATGAAACCTAGCATATGATGATTTTAATAAACATGTAATTATTACTTACAAGTAATTACATATTCATGTTTTATTGTCATATAGGTATCCGGAGAACTGTCTAACGCCGGACAACCAATGCGTCGATTCACTCAGACTTTCGTATTGGCTGTGCAAGCACCCAAAACTTATTATGTGCACAATGATATCTTCCGTTATCAAGACTTGATATTCCCCGATGAGGATGAAGCTGATGTAAGTGCTGGAGATAGTGGTGAGAGTGGTGAAAGAGAAGTGGAGGAAATTGGTCGATCTGAACCTGAGGAAGATGAACATCAAACTCAGGCACAGCAACTGTCGACTCCTGCTCAAGCTACTGAGCAGCAAGCTCAACCACCTCTCATTCCGACTCAGCAACCTCCGCTGCAGCAACAGCAGCCGATGTATTACGCTGCGCCACCCCAACCACATGTTAGTATAACAAATATAAAAATGTAAAAGGAAGTCAGATAGTATCGGACAGTTTATGTTTTTCCAAAATTTCATTTTTTGGATAACAAAAACTACGTATAGTATACATAAAAGTATATGAAACGTTATTCTTGTATCAAAGCACCCTTATAATTTTTTTTCTTAATGTAGAAATACCTTTTTTACATTTTTAAAAATCATCATTTTTAAATTTTTACATTTTTTAAAGATCATATTTTTTTGGTTTTTTTTTTAAATTAGAAGACGACATTGGACAGAAATATTTATAAAAAAAAATAAAAACTTTTATTGAAAAGTTCCTATAGTATTATCTGTGCATGATTTTAATGTTATCTCTTGCTTCAGTAGCTTTTAATCTATTTCCTAATATACTTTTTGAAACAGAATATCGCTTTCTCGCCTCTATCATCATTTCCTTATCTCTTACTTTCTTAACAACTTACATTTTCTTCTTCTCTTTGCCTCGTTCTCCATATTCACTTAGAATAAAACATAGTTTGTCAAAGGCAAGTCTAAGGCTATCTGATATCACTTAAATTACATTCACTGAAAAAACAATTTATGAAACGAAATAAAACAAGAAAGATTTTAAACACACAATTTAAAGAATATATGCTTGTATTGTGAATTAAAAATGAAATTTGACTTACAATGTGACTGATTGCTAAAGTTAACTTTGTGCTAGTATAAACAAACAGCTACAAATAAAATACAAAACAACTCACAAACAATACTATCCCTATTCTTAATATGGAGAGGTCTTGGTTCTCACAAATAGATTTGCCAGTGTCTTGATAAATGCCATATGCGTCTAAAATTATGAACAATTCTTATCCGATACCATCCGATCTTCTATTGCATTGTCGAAAAATTAAGGTTTTTTAACTAGGTGCGCCTTCTGGCCAAATATTAATGGGCACTGAGTGTCGCATAAAAAAAAACAAATTTATTATTTAGGAATCATAATAATTGAATAAATAATTGAATAATATTCATAAAAGAAAGTAAAATATATTTATAATAAATATAATAATAAAATTTAACGTTAAATGAAGAATACCGAAGGTCGGTAATAAAAAAAGACTTGCATTATCAATGATTTTTCAGAAAAACAAGTTTTGCGACACTCAGTGCCGCGGCGCGCCCGATTAAAGGTTAAATTTGCAAACATATTGCATAATGCAAACAGTTTTTTCTATATGCTCAGATTTAAATTAGCAAAGAATTAAATTTTCCAGATTTTATAATTTATTATGGGTTATGCAATTTTCTATTTTTTGTTTTTACTGGTAAGGTTCATCCGGTGATACAGCAAGTATTAAACGGAACGGTGCACGAGGAGGTAATCAATCAACAAGCGCCACAGCAGCAGCAGCAACAGCAGCAGCAGCAGCAGCAGCAGCAACAACAACAACAACAACCGCCGCCACCGCCTCCTGCACAGCAACATCCATATATAGCTGAACCAGCTGCTCAATCTCAGTTTGTACAGGAGGCAGAGCTCAGCAATGGCGAGCAGCCACAACAGCAAAGTGAGAACGAGCCACAGGCCCAGACAGAGGAGAGAAATGAGCAGCCTGAGACAGAAGCATTTACTGCATCCGCACAAGAGACCGAACCCGAACATCAGGTATCCAGCGCTACTGTCAACAGCAGCGGACCCAAAACGTATGCTAATTTGGTAAAGTCTTTCCCAAGCGGTCCTACTGGTGCTACTAGTCCTCAAGCTCCTAAATTATCCATATCTCCGGTAAGTTTCATTTGGCATAATGTCATTTATAATATATATGATATGAAGAAGAGATGAATAAATTTCTTTTTCTTTCTCGCAGCCACCTATGACGAATCTACGTCTGGACGATAGGTCGCCATTACATCCTACAAATAACGGACCGACATCTATGTCTGTATCCAATAATGTATCTACAGTTCAGCAACAGGCGCATCGAGTGGGCGGAAATCAACCACCGCAACAACAGCAGCATCCTCAGCAGCAACGCGTTCCGAGAGGAGGATTAGTTCAAAGAGGTAAAAAGAACTGGGAACTAGTACAAAGGGGACTAATACAAAGGGGAAAAGGTAAAAAAAAAGAAGATAAGATAACTTAGGAGGCAGAATATAAACTTCCATGTTTAAAATAATATGGAAATGAGTTCTTTTAGCCGCACATTCCTATAAATCTTGATTATTTTTATATTAATTATTTTTTAATTATCTTAATTACTTAATTTCTCATTTTCTTTTTTTTTTAAATAGGATTTTGTTTTGCACATAATTACATGTAATTATCTATCTTAGATGGAGAACGTCGTGGCACAAGACCGGGACAGTACAGCGACGCTCATCAACTTTTCCTGGGCAACTTACCACACAACGCCTCTGAAAATGATTTGCGTCAAGTATTCGAACGTTATGGTAGAGTTGCTGAGTTACGCGTGCATAGTAAATCGAATGACAGATGTAAACCGCAAGGAAACAATACCGCTCGAGTACCTAATTATGGATTTATCACGTTCGAGGATCAACAGGTTGTGACTAAGGTGTTAAATTCCTTGGTAAGTTTGCCTCCTAGATATATATCATCTCGTTTAATAAAGATAGAACTTGTTGCTTTTATTATGATCATTTCAGCCCATTTATTATCCTGACGAGAGTGGACAAAAATTGAACGTAGAGGAAAAGAAGGTGAGACCCAGGCCCATGTTGGATGGTAGTGGTGGCAGATTGAACTCCGGCGATGGTGGCATGCGCTCCATGGGTGGTCAACAACAACAACAACAACAACAACGTGGACCAGGTAATTTCTAGATTATTCTTCTTCAATTTATTAATTTTCTCAGTAAAATTTTTTTATTTACCACTTTATTATTGATTTAATTCAGGTGGACCCGGAGGCGTAATGAGAGGTGGACAGCACGGTGCACGGGGTGGCCGTGGAGGTTTTTCACGAGGTGGTGACGGCGGTAGGGGTGGCGGCATGCGACAGCCAGGCAATCCGAGTAATCCCGGCTACCAAAATCGTCGCTAATACCGGCCATACTACGCCACAGCCTCCTTCTAATTTCGTCTATACTGAATAAAGTCACCGGTACCATCATACATCTGCCATCTTCATTTCAAGAAGCGGAATCCAGGACTATTTCATATGTCTCACGACCTCATCACTGACGCCAATCTCATGCTAAACGTCGCTTGCAACGTTCGTCAAGCAACAGCAACAACCGATATTAGCTGACGTAGCTCAAAAAAGAATCATACGAAATATGAGCTCGAACATGGATGACGTGCCAATCGAAATCTCGACCGAGGATCACTTCTCACACGAGACTTTGAGCTTAGTGGTGTGTGTATCTGAAATCATCGGTCAGACGATGATCATTGGTTCGAATTCGTCCTTCGTACATCGACAATCGGGCAATCCCGTAGAACTTTGCGACGCGAAGTACTCGTACGCAATCATAGACACATACATACACATACACGCGCAACCGTGCGACAAGAAGAGCATACAGGAGAACGTTGTCGGAGTGTGGCAAATTTTAGTGCGGAAAAAGGCAACGGAACGTGATCTGAAATCGGGGAAATTGTGTCGAAACTCTTTGTGAGGCGGTTTCAGAGTAGTGCGCAACATTCGTCACTCCGCGCGTTTCCTCCGGCTCGCCAAATCGCAGGACGAAAAGGCAGCGGAGCGAATTCCAGTGCACACACACACCACATAACTAAGCGAGGGGCGACCAAGCGAGAGCGAAGCGAATGAAGGAGTGTCGTTGTGACATGCATAAATCTCATACGCTTTTGAGTCGACTCATCAACCGCTAACGAAAACGTCCCGTTGCCCCAAGTGAAGAATCAGCGTAGATAAAAATCGCACAGAACAAATCCCGACGAAACGACTACAGGATCCCAAGACTGTGTCCCGGTTGCACGCGGCAGAAAAAAAATAAAAAGAAAGGCGACAGTTTCTTCTCTTCTACGATCTTCTCCTTTATTTATATTACCGATCATCGATTGATCGGTACCGATCGTAGACAGGACAATGCTTTTAAACTGCAGTAACTGGTTTCGCCATTTTCCCTTGCTCCATCCGCATACAAGTAAACAATCCTGGCCGCGTCTCGTTACAGTTCGGAACTTTTTGTTCGTGCCTATCTTATTCCTGGTCTTACCTTCCTTCCCTATCCCTTTTCTTCTAGAAACACTTTCTGCGCTACTCTGTCCTCTTTCCTAGACTCTTTCTAGCATCTACCTCCCTCTCCCTTCACGTACATACTTATTATTACTTTCGTTTAGGTAAAGTTAATAAGGATCGCGCACGCGCATGGTCTGACGTTGTATCGCCCGATCGCTAAATTATCAGTTGCATGACAGCGTTTTCACGAGGGTCAATAATGTCTTCTGGTAATCACAGAATTCGTACTACGCCAAGCATTAAATGTGAGCATTAAAACCATACATACAGTACGAAAATGCGTCCAGCGTAGCGACAGAACATTTTCGTTCTATGTGAGCAACAACTTTTTCGGAATATGATGCACCAATTTCTCTCGGGACAATATTATCTGTTCACATTTTTTTGACGAAGTACATTCATATGTCGTAGACTGCTTAGAGTATGAAGTGAAACAAGAGTTCTAGTCAGCAACGCTCACAAGCAATGCACGAGAAGGATCCTGTGATTATTAGAGATTGGGCGATGCGTCTCTCCTGGCCTATCAGCCTTCATTCCTTTATGAAACTAACGGAATTTTGGAAACGAATGGTCTGAAATCCGCGCGATACTGTAGTAGAAAGTAACGTCAAGCAAATTTTTAATTTTTCCTTTTTATGTTTTGATGAAGAAAGAACATTAAAAATTTGCATTTGACAATAAGTAGTGAGAAAGAGAAAGAGACCGATGAAGAGAGAGAGAGAGAGAGAGAGAGAGAGCATGAGAGAAAGAAAGTTTGTATTCTTCATCGTCGTGATCAAGATCATCGTGGAGATTGTTAACGTAGATCACGCACGAGCGCGATATATCCGCAGTAGTTTGTAATTGAAAAGAAAAAAGTAAAAAAAAACTCGTCGCGATGCCCCGCGTCTGGGACACGGCGACCGCGCCTCCTCTTCGGGGGCTCCGCCTCGTTTAACGTTACATTTTTTTAAGCGTACACTCTAGGGATTAATATTCGTCATGTAGTATTATATGCGATGTTAGTGTCTCGTTTAACAAGACTCGGGACAGTGACGACATAACGATGACGATGACAGACTGATAAATGACAATGATATAATGACAATGGCGGCGATGATAACGCGGCCGCTCTGACGCAGACGCGGACAAAGGGATAGGTTTCGCGTAGCTGCGATTTGCTTTTTTTCGGAAAGTAGTTAAAAACAAATAAAAAAGGACGAGTAAAACCAACGAGCATCTCAAACATGCGTTCTCGTTGGATATATAATATCTCGCAATTCTTAAGCCTATCTTTCCGTTATAGGTATTATAAAAAAAAGCGCTACGTAGGAAGTAATGAAGGTTCGATCCATTTTTATCCTACTTCTTTATAAGTTAGTTTAGTAACGCGTGGAAACGTTTTCCGGAATTTCGGTAGTTATCACGTAATTGGCATACTTTAATATTGTTAAAAAAAAGACGAAAAAAAAAAAGAAAAATTGGTCATTAAATCTGAACTAGAAATATACAGGATGGAGCACTCAACTTTATCACTTCTCTCTTCCTTGCGGCAGAATGTTGCGTATGTGATTATGAAAGAGAGGATCGCAAAATTAAGATAGGTCACTTTCATGTTCCTTTCATTCAATTATAATCATTTTATCCTAATATGAAAATCTACTTGAGCTATTAAACAATCATTTTCAAGAATATTTTTTTTTATATTTTTAAAAAATTATTGTATAGACATATTTATATTTTTACATGACATCCTCTTTAACATCAAGTAAAACATACCAATTGAAGCACGGTGCGATCACGTTATTTGTTACAAATTCTTAACACTTCGACTGAAATTTCACCCGCAATTTCTTGGAAACCATGGCATTCCCATAAAGATTCAGAATCTTACCTCTCTCGCTTTAGTCACATTGACAAATACGAATTAAAATAAGAGTCATTCGTATACATAAGTGCCATAATTCCCAAGAAAACTGAGTATCGTGCACATAACTGTAAAATATAGCAGTCAAAGTGTTAAAGAAGAAATTAAACTTGAATATAGTATGGTGATATTAGATACAATTCATGCTCAGTTAAGGCAAAATTTTTGCAGTAACCTGCACTTTGTTTAGTAAATATATTTATCGCTTTAAAAAAACGAGTTTTAAATTAATACTGCAATGGTAAAATGTTTCTCTTTTCACGGTATGTGAGAGATAAATGTGACTAGAGAGATTTTGAGATATTGAAGTGCCAGCAGCTTCACAACTTTGTATACATATGTAGAGCATATATTTAAACGAATATTTGTATGGCTAAGAGAGAATTGTCATTCTAGATCCTCTTGTACATTACGAACGTTAGAAACGGTAAACCGTCTCTATCATTTTTATCCCAATTTAAGATCGATTATACATTCGATACTTGTTTATCAGTCAGCGCAATCGTGCAGACATAGAGAGAGAGAGAGAGAGAGAGAGAGAGAGAGAGAGAGAGAGAGAGAGTATTTTAAGCTGAGCGACATAGTTATTTAATATTTGAAATCGCAAATTGACTTCCGATTTTCGCGTGCCACCTAATATAAAATATTACACACCATACGCGCGCGGTTTGACTTCACTACGTCCTTATCCATGTGCATATCCGTGTGTTCAAGTACAACGTGTTCAAAGCCGCAGTTACGCGAGATCATCGCTTTACATAACTTGAAAGAGAGCTCTGCAAATTTTTAGTGTGAATGTTTCCGTTTTTAAGTAACTATTAATATTAATAATAAAGATAAATATAATAACGAACGAAGAAAAGAGACAGAGGATATGAAGAAAATACAAATAACTGTAATAACTAAAGGACGGCGGTTATGAATTTTTGTAGTATACATTATTATTTTGGTCTGCCAGGCCAGTTTGTGTGTATAACCAATTGAAACGTTACTGCGATAAAAGACGGATGAGAGAATAATGTTAAAGGAGAAAAAAAGTGAAAAAAACGAACATCAAATGTATTGTAACTTTTTGCATTTAGTATAATATATATATATATATACTTACCTTATACTACCAACCCCTATTATAGCATCTCTTTATTTATCACAACACGCTTATCTGTTTGGTATGAACTTTATTAGCTGGTCTCGCGCATAGAGTCACATTTCCTCTATAATCGGCTTTGCCGAAACTGCTGAGCACTCTATCGATTCATCAGCATTTGATGGCGGTGGAGAATAAAATGTACGACGAAAATAATGTCGATATCATCTGCACACAGAATTTCTAATTTTCCATAAAATACAAATACTATACAGGGTTTTTTTATTTTTTTTCTTTATTTTATTAATTTTTTTAACCGACTATCGATTGTATGATGTATTGCAGCTGTGATTAAAAATGCATTCCCCCTATGATTATTCATTTTTCGTTACATTTCAATTATTTTCCTAACTTCAATTAAAATATCTATTCTCTAAATTCTTTAGTGTGAAATTTCAATCTAGAGAAAATTGAGCCAATTTTGATTCGCTCGAAAACTTTTTTAGAGAATACCATATTATTTTCAGAGCAAACTTATAACTAAGACAAGTTACAGGTTGATTGTTATAAGATTCATTATATTCGCTCGGACTGACACCACCCTTCATTAGAGTACTTTTTATTTGAATTTTTGCAAGTGATCCGAGCAACCCTTCGAGGGTGCCAATGTCGAAATTCGTCGAGACGAATGAGAACGTTTGAGATATCATCGAGGTGATCGGTTGCGTGTATTGCGTAAGAATGTGACTGCGGGGCATACGCATACGCATACGCGTACGGCAGAAAGATCAGATGAGGGTGTAGGAAGAGAGAAAAACGCAAGAGATGAGATCATCTCTCCTCTCTGGCCGCGCGTTCCGCTCGGCACGGCGCGGCACCGCCGCAATGTGCCTCGCGAACGCAGTCTGTACCGGTCCAGCGACCGATTTGGAGGGCTGTTCTTTTCTCAATCTTTCTTGCTGAAGAAGAGAACGACAGAAGCGATTTGCGAAGAAAGCCAACGCGAGGTACGGTAATCTTATGAATTTTCATTTCGTACACTGCTTTGCCAAAATATCAAATTCAGAAAAATATAAAAGGTTTCTACCTTTAAAATATTTCCGAACACTATTCACTATTTTTATCGATTAATGTACTATATAAATATTACATTTAATAATCTATTCAAATATAGATCATTATATTGTAGAAAGTTGATTATGTTAAAATATCAAAACTATTAAAATATCTTGTGCGTCTTATTAATCTTAATACGTTTTAAAAGTGTATTAATTCCACACATACTAAAATAATTAAAATAATTATTCTAAATAAATTATACTTTTTTACGAGTATGTCATTTAATGTAGATTATAAGTATATATTCCTAAGTAATAACAATGTTGACGTTTTTTAACACTTCTAATTTATACATTAAATTTTTTTAATGTATGAATTAGTAAAAAAGTAGCAAAGTTATTTTTTAGATGTTTGTGTACGAATGAAGAATGATATCGTATTGTAGAATAAGTAAGTACCTGAATGTGTCTGAGTTGCGAAATGTATAATAACAGATATGAAAATAAAGAGACTGCCACTAGGTAGCTGGCAATCAGAATTCAAACATGAAAAGGGTCTTCATCGAAAAATCTTTTCATGAATGATTCTAGCGATTCTCTTATTTTAACGAAATTCCTCGAGCTTCTTGTAATAGCACTAGTTTCTGCTTCTCGAAGTTTACACCATCAATTTTTATCGTCAGATTGAAAGTATCTTTATAAGTGAAATAACTGAAGAAGATAAAACTGATGTACTCCAAATAAAATTACCGCGATAAAAGTGTCTTAACCATATTAATTTTCACACACAGCGATTAATGTGAGTCATTTGTACGTGAAGAACTGCATACGATAGACGTTTTATATCAGTGGGCGTACTCACAATTATAATACTTATCTCTTGTCATGTATTTCTCGGAAATCGTGTCCTTTCTAGGACGGAAATCCAACATCCTTTGTTTATTGAAGCGCAAATTATTAAGGAAAAGATGTGTCATTTACTATTATTTACTACAAATTTTCGCATTATGTTTAAAGTTACATTACGTTGTATCGGTTATTGTAATTGCCACAAAGTTATGAATGGAAAAGAAATCAATTGCGACGAGTAGCGTAAATTATAGATATATTTTTATTTCTGCATTAGAACTTTTTTCTCGTTTTTGCCAAAAATCAAATATATCTATTTCACTTTAAGTTCCAAAAGTTACACCAGTTTAGTTGTAGAAAGCAGACCTTAAAAGTAACGAAATTCATAATTTTCTCTTAGCGACTTAAAATAGAAGTGATGTCCTATACTTGTTATTTCCAGTAGATCATTCATTCGACCTCTTCTCATGTCGCCATATTACGCCGCATGATATCCCAAGAGTTCAAAACTAAGATCGATAAGAAGACGCGAATTTATTTTTTAATACTCTTATTCTTCCATAATAAGAACGCATATTCATATATAAGCTTACATATAAGAAGAATAAATATACTAAAGCATTCTTTGAAAAGCAAGAAAGAATAACGAAAATAGATAAAGACACTTCTATCTCTGAAAACATTTGTTCGAATTCTACCTACATCGTCATATTACATACAATTTTTATAACAATCTTTTATGATCCAGTTCCTTTATAATCATTTTACGGATACGGATTTACGAACAATTTTCCATTAGGATTTATACATATGCGTTCCATACATTTTATTATTCGTAATAATATCAAGTCGTGCATAAACTTCCGCCCGTCGACAAGCAGATTGAACGAGATGAATCGAATCAACGCATATTAACTGGAGTATCTCGTCGGCAAACTAGTTAACTTTTAATTCCGCGTTGGTGAAGCTGGCACATAGGACTAATAACGAAGAAACATTCATGATGTTCCCAATTTTATGGGATTAGGCGTTTTGTGAACGTAATGACTGCTTTAAAGAAAATATAGACGAAGTAAATAGAATTTAAAATAAAATGAAATAAGAATAAAATTTTCACAAGCACGACTCCATCTACATTATTGTATTCTATTTCGATGGAAAATTCTGTTCCACTTCAAACGTTTAGTCACCTTTTTAACAATAGAAACTCGAGTATTTATTTTATTTTGTTTTATTTTTATATAATGCATCCATTTACTCTTTTCTTTTTCAGAAGCTATAACCAAAAGCATTGTGGTATTTATTTTATTAATTTTAATTTTAATTGATAAAATTCATGATTATTCTGCAGTTATTTACGCGTGCAGATTGCTTTTTATTTCACTGCGCTTTGAATTGCACCCATTGCTGACTTGTGTATTATTAGATATATTCAGTTGTATAATTTTAACTGTAATTGTAAAGAACCCGCGTTTATATTGATTAGTCCTTATCAAGTTTTGCGATAGATATGTG
Source organism: Acromyrmex echinatior (assembly GCF_024713525.1). Lineage (NCBI taxonomy): Eukaryota > Metazoa > Arthropoda > Insecta > Hymenoptera > Formicidae > Acromyrmex > Acromyrmex echinatior. The sequence goes on from NC_141864.1 coordinate 2,772,994, forward strand.
AACTAGGGATGTGCGATCTTCGGATCGATTCGCTAAAAATCGATTTTTTACAAAAAGATCGCTTCAAAATAGTTTCTTTTGTTAAAAAAAAGAATTCTTTACAAAGAGATCAATTTAAGGTAGTCTCTTTTAGTTAGAAAAATCAATTTTTCGCAAAATAGATCGGTTTAAGATCACTATTGTCGTTTGAAAAGATTGATCTTTTAGAAATTGGAACATCTCTGATATTTTCGTTGTTACGTGTAAAGATAAATAACAGCTGTGAAGGCACGATTTCTTTTTGTTATAAAGGAATTACATTTTCGTTTCTTTCGTCCACTGGCAGAGACGTTTCGCCCACGTTGGCGAACCGCGCGATAAAAAAAAAGGGGCCATGTGCCTCGATTCCTACGCGCGCGGCTGCGTTGGAGAACGAGCGTTTCCGGAGAAACCGCGCGACGCATCGCGAACGCACTTCGACGCATCGCGAACGCACACTTCGACGTCGAGACGACTGCCGGATCGTTGGGACCGGCACGTTCTCCATATGGAGAAAACTCGAGACCTTAACACGTTACATATGGAAATCTTTACTCTTCTCTCGTTCAGCTTGGCTACATGGTTACGTATTACGTAGCGATTAAAATAAAGAATTACGTAATTTTTTGAATACTCGATAAGATTAACTTATTGTATAGATACTACACAATTGATAATGCACGATTATTGATTCAGTAGTCGGTTTGGCAACGAAGAAAGCCATGAAAATTAAGAAATTTAAATTGATAAATTATAAATGCGCAAAACGAATTACGTAGAGTGAAGAGAGAAAAATGTACTAAATTTTAATAAATTATTTAATGTATTAATTGTATGTATTTATTGACAGGAGAGAAATATTTGTTAAATAAAAAATAATAATAATTAAACCAAATGAATTGTTCTTGTTCTAAATAAATATATGTTTATATTTAGTACATATTTAACTGGCACTATTCAAACAAATATTTATTAAAATGTAGTACATTTTTCTCTGACAGTGTGAGTGTATTATTATTTTTTTTTTTTACTTCATATTTGATCAAATCTTTTTACAGTTTATGTTGGTTTATGACTATAAAAAGACATTATTCAGGTCTTGAATAGAGATTCAGAAATAGCTATAATATATATGTGTAGCTACTGTATATTATAGTATAACATAATATTTGATATATACAAATATTATATCATGCTATTAGTACACATATATTATATATTATATCAGACGTATTTTTTACTTTATATTAATTTTCGATAATTTTTATCGAAAGTTTTATTTTAAAAAATTGTTTGGAGGACAATTTAATATGAAAATAGATGCGCGTTCATACAATGCACAAATATGCTCTTCTAGAATGAATCTCACTCTTAAAGATTGAAACTTGAGACATTCTTTCTCGAAACTAGCTCAATTTTCATTCTTTAGAGTGAAATTCCACTCTGAAGAATTTAGAGAGTATACAAATCACGTTGATTTTGTATTTGGTTCCAATTGTTTGTATCACGTGATCCCTTGGTTAGTGGAAAGCGAAGAAATGGCGCACGTTATCCTCTGAATTCATGAGCTTATTGAAACATTGACTTAACGAATTGTGTAACATCTCATAAATACAATTGGATGGAACACTTGACAGTAAGCCGAATAATTGTGTTTATATAACAGGAAACGTTCGTGTTTTTATTAACCAAACGCCTATACATAGTATTATTAGGATACTTATATTTTATTTATATTCGGTGATATGTATACATAGATTGCAAATTTCACATAAGCACTTTTTCCAAGTTCATTCTCACTCTTTTTTATCCTTTAAACGACATATTGTTTAAATAAAATATCGAAAATAATATGTATAATCTAAATAAAAAGAATTTTTAATCTTATATCTAGCTTTTCAAGACGAGTTAGTCATGAAAAAAAGTTTCAATCTTTAAGAGATTTCACATTATTTATAATAAGGTTTACTCTAAAAATTTTCAGAATATAATATATATTTATACATTGTATAAATGGATTGATTTTTACTAAATTGTGATCCTATTCAGACAGCACAGAATATTTATGATAAATATTTATTATAATTCATTTTTTGAAATGTTATATAAATATTTTATACGTATTTTATATAAAGCTTTATATTCAAAATATTATTAAAAGATGGACTAAATATTTAATGTAATATTTATGAAATAAATATAAATAAATATTTCCGTCAAGTACTTCTTATTTGAATTATGTTTCATTATTTCCACAGCATTTACAAAATTTACAATAAATGTTTCATAATATTTATAATAAATGTTTATCTATGCAATCTAAGATCAATGAAATATTTACCAATGTATTACCAAAAATATTTACAATGTATTTATTTAAAAGCTCCCGGTAAAAAATTTTTCATGCATGAAAATGTATAAATATATATAAACATACGTAAATATACATAAATATTCATAAACATGTATAATTATGTATATGAAATATATCCATACGTGTTCGTGCGTCCTTTTTTTTTGTAAAATTATTTTTTAATGTAGTAGAAATAATAATAATAATGTGAAAATGAATAAAATAATTAAAAAAGTAATTTTTGCACTATTTGTTCTAGAAAAAAGCAAGTTTGAAGAGAAATGTAAAAAAATTATTTATATATAATTATATATAAAATTATGCATAATTATGTATGAGCAATTTTTTTTTACATTTTTCCAAACTTGTTTTTTTCAAAAATGCGAAAATTATCTCTTTAATTATTTTTTATGTTTTCACATTACTATTATTATTTCTACACTAAAAAGTAATTTTACAAAAAAAAGAAGGCTGTATGAACATGTATGGACATATTTCATATATAATTATATATGTTTATGAATATTTATACGTGTTTCTAAAAATATTTATGAAATGTGTGTGTAAAAAAAAATTAATAAAAGATGCACCTACATAGGACTTATATAAGTATATCCAATTGGATATATATGACAATCGAAATATATTCAAATCAAAATATATTTATATTTAAGTAATATTGCGTCTAAATAAAAGTTGCGCATTAAACGGAGATTACATGATTATGTAAATCTATGAGTCGAATTCGTACAAATTTCATAGCGTTCAAATTTCACCGCTGACGAAAGCAGCAACCAATTGCTGACGTTACATTACATGCGCGCGTCCTTCGTCGTTATTAAAACGCTGCAATTAAGTCGCGACGCGTAAACCGATTGTAAAGGGTGTTTTTTAAAAAAAATTAAATTAAACAGCCGCGGTGGCCATATGCCCGAAATCATTTTCAAATGTTAATGCCATGCATTGATCTTTCGACTAAAAAAAATTTTTTGATTATAATTTAATTTTTGTGTTAGTTTTTACAATTTTAAGTTCTATCGGGCTTAAAAAAATCTATCGGGCTTAAAAAAACACCCTTTATCATCCGCGAAAGGCAACGAGAGCGAAGAGACAAAACGTCGCGTGCGACGTACGAAGAAAAGACAGCGTCGTAATAAAGTCACATATATTATATATTATATATTATTATTAAAAGAGCGCTCGTGACTCGGATGTATCCAAAGCGATTTGATTTTCAAATATCTGGGTTATCGCTTCGTTGCTCTTATTAAGGTCCCGCGAGATTTATCTCTGGTCTCTCGCGTTGACCCGCGCTCGCGTTGATCGGTGCCATGTGTGCGTGCGTGCGTACGTGCGTGCGTGCGTACATCGTCGATTTTTTTAAATAGTACGAGTTAGTACGAGTGTCGCAAGGAAATGTCATTCGTCTTTCATGCCGATATCAACTGGAAACGCCGTGGCAATAAAGCATTACGCGCGAGAAATGATGGCTTATTTACACGTTCAAACCTGCTTGCACCCGATTTAGCTCAGGGATATTAACCCCTTTCGACGCACCGAGAAACTTGAATCTATTCCGAGAAAAATCTCAACTTTTCTACCAGCTGCTTTCGCGGCGAATACAGAATTCGGGAGCTTTCAAAAGTTTTTCGATGAATGGCTCCTCGAGGGATAGAATCCGATCGTCAAGTAAAGCTCTCGCTCGATTGATAATAATCCGAGTTTCTAGGGTCTTACTTAAGAGGGAAGTAGAGGACGAAAATAGTTTACGTTAAGTCCTCCTTCCTGAATCGTGGTGGTTAATTTGATCAATTACGCGAGCCAAACTTCTCTAGAGCGACTTATGAAGATACGATGTATCCTACAATGAATGGGTCATAGTTTACGAGGCTTGTAAATTGCCAGTAACGGGAACGTGTCTGAAATTATAAAGATACTACTGCACTCTGGATGCTATCAAACTTCGTTAAGATTGAGATCATATTCTACTTTAGATCGATTATTTTAAAAGGAAGGCATCTTGCATATATTCATCATCAATTTATCACAGAGATCGCAATGTCGACGAAGCTACAGCTGCTGCTGATCGCGTTGCTGGTGACGGTTCTAATAGTGGACGTGTCATCTGCTCAGGTATTATTATCTTTTAATAATATATATCGCAATATAATTTTTTCAATCTTAAAATCATTATATTCAAAATTATCATAGCCGAACGAGAGAAATGAAAAAAAATTTTTTTTTAATTTAAAAACTAGAAGAATTAAACTACTCTTAAAATAAATATATGTTTGAATAGTTTTAAGTATTTACTAAATGTCTATAAACATATATTTATTTTATAGAAATTATTAATTCGATTTCACTATCATTTTTTTATTGAGTAAATATTTATTACTTAGTACTTTTATATTTTTTAAAGTGTGTTTTTAAGATCTTTAAATTTTTTTTTTTAGTGCAGTAGCGCTTAAAAGTAATTTGTAGGGAACATTTAAATCTTCCTTTATGAATATTACAACAGAAAAATAGTTGTTCTTCAAATGTTCGAAATATATGAAGTTTATTTTGTTAAGAATAGATATCAGAATATATGATTTTTAATTTAGCAAGTAATATGAGTTTTCCTTACTTAAAAATTCTTTTATTTAAAAACCAGGAATTTTCATAATTATAAATTTCATCAATATTTATGAGTACTGTAAATTAAAGTATAATATTTTTTAATTTAATTCCTTAGATTCCGTCTAAATTTTTTGTTAGCATTTCTCTGTGTAAAATGTTATGGTTTAAAACTTTTAAAGTGAATTTCGTTCCGAAAAGTAAAATTTTACTTTTAAAAATTGAAAAATGAAAATTGTGCTTTCAAGACTAGCTCAATTTTTATTTTTTAAAGTAAGATTCTCACTCTAAAAAACTTGGAGAGATAAATAATGGTGATAATGCTAAATATAACACATTTATAGAAAAAAGATATGAACTTGAGTAATTTAAATATTCTGCACTACAATGAGAAATTTTCAAAGTTTTCTTGGAAAAGAAATGACAAAGCGAGAAGTACGGAAAGCTTTCTACAGTATTTTACTCGCTCATTTTCTATCGTCAAAAGTATTACAAAGTACGAAGCAGAGAGAAAGAAAAAGAGTATTAATCGAAGTTTATATTAATCGATTCCTAGCGCAGACGAAAATATCGGCGTCGCACGACCACGACAGAGGCACCCGTGCAAGATGAGATCATGAACATGCTGGAAGCTGACGAAATAGCCGAGGAGGCGGCGACGGCGGAGGAGGCTGAGGTCATTCTTGAAAATGGCAGAAACGAGGTTGGATCGAAGCAGCAGCGTTTGCTTCAGGACCCGTGCATGGACAAGCATTGCGGCGCTGGACGTGTTTGCAAGGTTCGTCGAGAAAGCTCTCTTTTATTCATGAATCAATGATAATTATTTTATATTGCTACATATACACACACACACACACACACACACATATATATATATATATATATATATATATATATATGAACAAGACGATCAATAAGAAAACAATCAATAAGGAAATGGGAATTAAAGACCTATAACGATCTTTAATGCTTAAATAATTCAATTTGTATATACTATATATGTATTAATAAATAAGAAACTTAAGATTGCTTTCTGACATTCACCTATACTGAAAAAAATCTTCATTTTAAAGAAATATTTCTTTGTTCATATTTAAAAAAATTATTTTCATTTCAAAGAAATAATTTTTTGTAGAATTGAATTTTTAGTCTTATCTGCCAAGATTTGATCCATCAATTTTAACGTTTATTTGTTTATTTATATTTTTGTGATTTGTCAACTTCTAATAAAAAAGTAATAACGTATGCTTAATGCAACTAAGGCGTTTCTACAAATGTAAATTAATTTTAATTACGATTCAACTTACTTTTCATCTTTTTCTGGTTTTAAGAATTAGAAAAATATGAATAGTTTAAATTGAATCGAGATTAAAATTAATCTACATTGATAGAAATGGACCTAAGTGCCAAACGTGAAAGTAAACGAGAGAGATATACAGAGATTGAGTGTTTAAAATATGAAATAAGAATTTTGTCCTCTCTTTAAGACAGACAGGAATAAAAAGGAAAGTGAAATTTCTTCGATTTTAGAATACGGAGGAGGGCACGGCTGAGTGCGTTTGCGTGGAGCTCTGCAACCAGGAGGTCGATCCGCGTCGCAAGGTCTGCACCAACTACAATGAGACCTTGGGCAGTGACTGTGAGGTCTACCAGGCGCGTTGCTTCTGCGACACCGATGACGCCAGGTGCAGAGGTCCCGATTATCAACATGTCCACATCGTATACTATGGCGAGTGTCGACAGATGCCTGTAAGTATCATTCTGTCACAGATGTGACAGAACGGTCCTTGTAAAAAAAGCCGTACATTATTTTCACACAATAAACTGTACTCACACAACATTTTTCCGTCTGTTAACTCGCGTATCTATCTCAGTGATTTCCGACTGAAAATAACTTTAAACTTTCGGAGCGCTAACTTAGGTATATTGAATTTATTCAATTATAAATTTCTTTATAAAAAAAGTCAACAAATTTAATTTGTTTATGTAACATCTACAAATTTGTGTATTATTCTTATTATTAGAATATCCTCACACCGAAAGAAAAGATTGGCTGCTGCAGCAAATTAGATAGTAAAATATGGCACAGCATTTTTAATTGGCTACTGCATCGAATTAAAAATGCTATACCATATTTAGCCAATCTTTTCTTTCAGTGTAGTATTTATTTTTTTATACGAGTTGTTTTGATTTCTTGAAATTAATTAGTGCCTTTTAATTGACATAAATCAAATAGAGCTCAGAGAACAATTTAAAATGTTTTATAATATAACGTTTAAAAGATGTCTTTAAGACGTCTTAGTCTCGATCCACAATTTTGCTTTAAATACCCTTATGTTTGCATTTTGAACATATTATTCCCCAAGAAGTTTTATACACATACAGATTGAGCGTCAGTAAATGTGTTACAGATTTGGGTATCAGCTCTAGAGAGTTAAAAATAGAAAAATTATCAACGATAAAATATCAAAAGCATGTGTATTTTAAAAGTGTTTTTCGATTACGCGATACATTTATATATATGTAATATATATATATATATACAAAATTCTTTAATGCGCGTAGATGTGCAAGGAAGAGGACATGGCCGACTTTCCCAGGCGAATGCGCGACTGGCTATTCAACATCATGCGCGATTTGGCAGACCGTCAAGAGCTGTCATCGCATTATCTGAAGATGCAGCGAGAAGCTGAGACCAATCACACTTTACGCTGGTCGAATGCAGCTATTTGGAAGTGGTGCGACCTGGACGGCCACCCACATGACCGAACGGTATCTAGGCACGAGCTCTTCCCGATTAAGGCGCCCTTGATGGCTCTCGAACACTGCATCGCGCCCTTCCTCGATTCCTGTGACATCAATAACGATCACAAAATCACGCTGGTTGAATGGGGCAAATGCCTGCAACTCGACGAGGTATCTCTTCTTTTTTCTTATTTTTCTCGAGAATGATTTTTCTTAAGAAATATTAACAGAATATTAATCCTTATATTATGCACACGATAATTTTCTGAATCTACTGCACACGATATTGGTCATTCATTTTAACAAATAAATAAATATTATTAACCCTCAACTTCATCGGTAAAATCTGGCCAACACGACCACATCCGTGTGGTAGTTCTGTAAATTTTAATAAGAGTTTTAACTAAAATGCAATTTAAAAAGTTGGTGTTTGTTTGGTCTGATATAATAAATCAATATCTTGAAACTAAAAAATAATCATTTATTACAAACATAATAGAAAATAAAGTTTGTAGAGCTCTAAATAATAAAAATAAAGATTTTCTTCTAACTTTTAACAAGGTTGACTTAAAGATATTTTTTTTGACAATAACATTAATCTTAGATTATAATTCAGTTTTCAATCAGTCTACTAATGAACTTTACTAGCAACAGATATTTATTGATAAAATCTATAAAGGAAAAAAATTACCATCAATTTTGAAAGGCTAAAAAATAATCTGTTTTGCCTTTAGTAAAAACATACACATTTGATTATAAATTACAGTCTATGTCTATTCATCACACGCACAACTAACATAATTCTGAAGTAGTGTCTTGAATAATTTACTTCTTAAATTTATTCCTTGAATATATTGCGATTCATGCATAAAACTATCTGAAAAGAAAAATAAAATAAAAAATACTTGCGTAACATCACTCGCGAAGTATAAACGTACTCCAAACAAATAATATTTTTGTTTATAGTGCCTGTTGCGTATCCTCCTAGTGTGAGATACGAACCAATACTAAGAATATATAAGGCGTGACAATCTATACAGTACAGAAAATTGAAGCAATATTGTTGCAAAGTTGCAATATTGCATAATGTTATATTGCAGAGATATTACAGAAATGTAAATTAATAATATGTCTGTAAGATGTCAGTAATATGCCTATAATATTCCAGAAACATTACAAAACTGTAATTCTGTAATAAAGATTCTTAATATTGTTTGTAATTCTTTAATTGTTACTATAATAATAATATAAAAATATAATTTTTTATATTTATGTAGTACAGTCTTGGTTTAACAGTTTTTATGATAATAATTAATATAATCCATTTTTATATTTCAAATAAAAAATTTATTAATCTATTATTTGACAGCTATTTCATTAGCTAAATTTTATATTTATTTTAAATATGAAATCAAAAGATTGTATAATATCGAGTTTGGATACAATCAACACATCACTATCGGATAATTAAATTACTGAAAATGATTTATCGAAATATTAATTATGTGCTCGATGATGTATTTATGCCTAATGTGCACGCAGGAATAAATCAGCGCCCGAGCTTTATTGATAAATTTCATATCGTTATTTTTTAATCGATTCTAATTGACTCGGAATGACTTCGAATTGAAAAGAATCACTAGGATTAACTTAATCCATGATTAACTTATCAAACGACTATATTATTATGTTAATGTGAATAATATTTGTGATTTGCTCGGGGTACACACATATATACTTTATCCTTGCGAATAAATTTATTCTTCAGAATTAATACTACATTTATTGAAATATTTTATAGTTTTATCATAAAAAATTGTTTTTGGAAAGTATATATCACTAGAAATGCAATTTGTAGAAAAATTAAAGTTAGTGAGATATATGTACAGAAAATAGTTTTCATTTTAGTCTTCGTAAACAAATTTATTCAAATACATTGCTGGAATGTTTTGTTGCAACATAACAAAAAGCGGACATCTTAACATTGTTGGAATTTTGCAACAATGATTCAGCAATGTTTCGCGACCATCATGCAATATTACAATGTTTCAGTGAAATCATTCTGCAATGTTTCTGCAATGTTTCTGTACTGTATGGGAACGTTGCTTGTGCCACGCGAGAAATAATTGCGAAATTGTGTGCGGTGGAGTACGTTTGTACCTCACCACTATAATTGAGGGTTAAGTGATTCTTATTATTTATTATACTTAACATCTTTAGAAATTATTTATAAAGTTGTGTATTTATACAAATTGTATATAAATATTATAACTAATATTACTTAATTTTTCAAAAAAAGAAACGTGCAGGACACGAATGACATGCAATTAATTATTAAAGAGGCTTTCATCTTTGACGGTCGTAAAATTAATTTTTTTATGAATTAAAAAAAAATCTGTTGCATATAATATAGAGAAATACGGGGTTTTGCATGAAATTATTTAGAGAGCAAAAAATTTTTTTATTTATAAAAAGATACAGTTTGATATTTGAAAATGGGGATCGAAGTAGGGGAAAAACGCTTGCCTTTATGGTAGAAGTGACTTGTGCAAATGATCTGAAAATTTCTTTAATTTTTATTAATTATATGAGTGTCGCTATGGCATGAACTAGAATAAAGTGAATTGCATGAAATTTATAAAAATGACGGCATTAAAAAAAAAGATTTGATTTTTGTCAAAAAAAATCTTACTTCTTTGTTTATGAAAAATTGAACTTTTGTTGTTAAAACTTAATTCTAGTTCATGCCATGCGCAAAAGTGTTAGGATCAAAAGGAAAAAGAAAGATGCTATCTTAATTACTTTTTTAGTTATCACTTTCATCAAAAATATAATTTTGAGAAAAATGCGTTTAAAGTTTTATTTTTATTTTATTTATATTATCAACAGTTTCAATGCACTTACGATTATTCTGCAACACCATGTGGGATTATATAATAACCTTCTTCTTCAAAAAATTCAATAAGATCTTCAAAGACTAGACTACAACCGACATCTATTGGTTTTCTTTGAATTGTAACCTGAACAGGATTTACAAACGCTGTTGCGCCGGCAAGCGTTTGAAGGTCCATGCGTTCTTTCATATTTGAACTCATAGTTCCATTAATATTGCGAATTTCAAAAAATCCTTTTACAAGAGGATATTCTACACATGTAGGAATAAAAATCAGCAAAAAAAATTTTTTGGAAGTCATCAAAGATGCCCCCTTAAGGATTAAAATCTTGCAGATTCTTTATACTAATTTTATTTTTATAACGCAGAAACTTAGATTTGTCTTGATATAAATGTGTTATATGTGCATTTCTCAAACTGTTTTGCAAATATTTTAATATAAGATGTGTATAATGATTGTATTATATTCTGTAATATATATATTTATATAAATATATATATATATTTAACATGAATACGTACATATCGTTATCATATGTACATGGAATTTGTAAAATAAGAATTTGTGACTTATTTTACTTGTTAATTAATCATAGATATATACATATAAAAAGTAAGATTGGCAATGAAACTATAACGGTAAAATAATCGTTCGTTCTGAATTTTAAAATAGTAATATATTTTTGCTTTTCAGCGACTATGTAATTTTTTACTCTGCATGCAGTTACATATTTATATAAATATGATTTTATATTTAATTGCGAGCAGGAAACATCTCATAGCTTTACGTTTTGTAAATCATATATTCTTTTGAGAAATGTTATACTATTTATATAACGAAGAAAGAAAAGAAAAAAAAAGTTTCTCTCCTCTCAGGAAAACAGATGAAAAAAGAATATCTTGGCACATGGAATTCTTTACACGGACTTTTCATTAACATTTTGTGATCAGTATAGAAAGTCTCTGTATTAACAAACAGAATATTTTTTTGATACAATTATAAATACACTGATAAAAATGTTTTGATTAAATTAATAAAAAGGTCCAGAATGGCATTTTAATGAGAATAAAAAGAATTTTTGATCATATTAACATAAGAGTGTCATATTAAAATTTTCAAAAAGCTATTAGCCAAAAATTAACTTATTAGCCAATTATTTAGCTTATTAGCCAAAAATTCCGAACATTTCTTCAGCGCAGAATATTATTTATGATAAATACTCATTATTCATTTTTTGAAATGTCACATAAATATTTTATACATATTTCATATAAAGCTATATTTGAAATATTATTAAATTGTAGATTAAATATTTTATGTAATATTTATGATAAATTTAAATATATTTTTAATATTTTTTACTTGAGTTATAATTTTTATTTAAGTATTTTCATAGCATTTACTACAATATTTACATAATAAATTTTTCATATTATTTGTAATATTTATAATAAATATTTATAATCTGTGCAATCTAATCACAAAAAATTTACAAAATATTTAAAATAAGTTTTATAAGTATTTACAAATATATTTTGTAAACATTTTATAAATATTGTGCGCTGTTTGGATTGCTTGCAACTTCGGACGCATATAAAACTGTGTAGATTAGTACAATTGATCAAAGAATAGTCAAGGATAATTATTACTTCACATTCAATTGTTCATTAGGGGTGTTAATTTAATATTAGAAATTGATCAATCATTGGCTATGGTCCGATTCACCTCCACGACGCTCACATAATTCTACGATACTAAGGGGCTGCACAATCAAGGAATATAGGAACAGAGAATAGGAACAAGAACAAAGAATAAAAAATTTCAACCAATTAGAAACGATGCACTATAAAATTTCACAGTTTCTGATAGATTGAAATTCTTATTCTCTGTTCCTGTTTCTATTTTCTGTTCCTTGATTGTGCGCAGCCCCTAACGATCGATCCGATTCATTAACGCTAATGACGATTGCGTTTCGGATCATCTCACGTAATCACGAGGTACATAATTTGTATATTGCTTTTAGTAAAAATCACAATCGATATTCAATGAATAGAAAGCCCATTTTACAATTGCGTAAGCGGTAAGCTGTAAGTGGTTGTAATTATAAGAATTGACCAATCGCAATCGAATATTTTCCTCATATTTGACTTTGATTGATTAATTCTTATAACTGCAACCACTTATGCAACTATGCTTACGCAATTGCAGAATGGGCTGCGCTGTATATATTGTAATAATTGAGAGAAATTGCGTTCGAGGATTCGAAGATAACATATATTGATTAAATAATTGTCTTCTATTTATAAATATTGTTCTGATATGTTAGAAAAAAGATTTGTGTATTGATTATATAAACTTTTTACAATTAAATTAAAACATGTAATTTAAATAAATTTTATAATTATCCAAATAATACTTAAATACAAAAATATAAGACACGGTAATTTATTTTGGATAAATATCCACGTAGATATTTATTTTTCAGACATGCTTAGTCTATATTAGAGTGATTCTTAATACAATTCTTAATACAAATATCTTTTTATCTGAAACTTAACCGTCTAATGAATAACACATATGCGCTTTATATGGAACGCAGCCAGTATAAACTGCGTTTCATGAATGATACATATTAACGATATTTTTTAGATTCATATTGATCTCGTTTTCCCGTGAAAATGACTTTCACACCGACCCATTTTCACATCAACCGTAAGCACGCGAATTCAAAAATCTGTAGTGTCACTTCGCTCATGCAAAATGTTCAGAGAGTGAATCGGACGACCGTACGTGAGAACATTGACAGTGCTGTGAGCATAAAAAGCCTATAAGAATCGGATCGCAGGTCAAATGTTCTTTTTGCATTCAATTGGTCAATTTCTTAAGGATTACTATATCTATTGTAAATTCAGAATAATAGAATAGCGCAAGAGGAATCAAAGCAAAATATTTAGAAGAAATTTCCCTGAAATTTCGGACGCTCACAATTAGATGCCTTTAGAAAATCTCCCCGGACATTTCTAAATCTCTAAAAAAGAATTGGACGGTATCCGGGGAAAAGAGAAAACGAGGCTAATCCTACAATCGATATTCATAATCAATACATTTGAGAGTGTCTTAGTCTTAAAATGTCATAAGCCAATCACAGACTGATATTCGTAGAGGCTTATTAATTTTTATAGGCTTTTTACAATAAGTCATTACCTAAGCTTTAAGTATCAAGCTATAAAAAATAGACCAATTACAATTGATTATTCTTCTCACATTCGACTATGATTGGTTAATTTCTTACGATTTAAGACTTAAAACGTAAACAATAGCTTATTTGTAGAGAGCCTATTACATTTGTCTTAAATATTATATATATTATTTATTTAAGATATTATAAAACGGCGTCTACATGAGATTTTAAGGCGTAAATTTTAAGTTTTAAGTTCTAAGCCTTAAGAAATTTACTAATCATAGTCGATTATTTACTTCACATTAAACTATGACTGTCTTACATTAATTTTAAGGCGTAAATCTTAAGCTTTAAGCCGTACATAATTTCTTACATAAGGCTCATTGTAGACGCCAATCAGAGAGCTATATTATTTTTATCCAGACAGCAAACAATGCTAAGAAAATATTTACAAAATATATTCTTAAGGCTTCCACGGTGCTTTCTATACAAAGATTATGCGTTTCGCGGGTTTCCTCCGTGTCCAGATCCATTCTTGGATATTAACGTTTCGTGAACCTCGCAGTCCATTTCATCAGGGCGAGGAGCACAGTATCAGGCTGCTCCTCGTTCTGATGAAGTGGACTGCAAGGTTCACGAATCGTTGGCATTCCAAGAATGGATCTGGACATGGAGAAAATTCGCGAAACGCATAATTTATATTTAGAAAATATTTTATTAGGTGTTGGAATTAATTCGTAGCGTTTTTAAATGAAAGAATGTTATTTATTTCACATGAGCATTAAAAAATACATTAATGAAAGTACTTCCCATCACTTGTAAAACGCTACGAATTAATTCCAACACCTAATATAAGCAAGAATTATTTTTAATATTTCGTAAATATTTTTGTGATCTTAGATTGGACAGATCATAAATATTTATTATAAATATTATAAAATATTTATCATATGTATATTGCAATATGTAAATGGTATCCCAGACGGCGCAGAATATTTATGATAAATATGTATTACTTTTTAAAATGTCATATAGATATTTTATACATATTTTATATAAAGCTTTATTCAAAATATTATTAAAAGATAGACTAAATATTTAATGTAATATTTGTAAATACATTTATAAATAAAGATTTCTAATAAGTATTTATTACTTGGATTATAATATCTTATTAGATATTTTTATAGCATTTATTACAACATTTATGATAAATATTTCATAAACTTTTATTTTTAATAAATGATCTGTACAATCTAAGACCACAAAAATATTTAAATTAAATTTTATAAATATTTACAAATATTTCGTAAATATTTTATAAATATTGGGTGCTTATAAATCTGGGGTGAAAATACTTAATAAGACATTATTAATCCAAATAAATATTTGCTAAAGATATTTATTTATATTAATCATAAATATTATATAAAATACGTAATCTATATTTCAATAATGTTTTCGAATAAAGTTTATATGAAGTACGTATAAAATATTTATATAATATTTAAAAAAATAAATAATAAATATTTATGAATATTTATTATAAATATTCTGTGCTATCTGAGTAAGACTTGAATAAAATAACTAGAAATTCAATGTTGGATTCATCAAAATGTTATTATTGTTAAGTCCTTTTGTTTGTTTAATCAAGACATTTTTCTCCGTATGATATAAAAGATAAATTTGAAAGAAACATTTGAAGACATCAAGCCCATTTTATATTTGACGAAAACATTCAATTAACATTGAATAATTTTCTCAATTGTAATGTCGATAACGATAATAACGACAATTTCAGGACGACATAGAAGAAAAATGCGATGAGCTAGCGGAGGCAAACCAGGAGCAATACTAGAGAATTCGAGCCGGAGTTTGAAGCTGACTTCGTCGCACCGTTGTGGCAGCAAAATTATTATTTAAACTATTATTGTCAAAAAAAAATTTTTTGTGAGAGATATACTTTCAATTAATTCTTGAAAATTTGAATCATATGACATCTTGCTGCCGCAACGTACTGCGTTTAAAAAAGTCCAGAAAAGTCAGCATAAGAAGGACAACAGCGCGAGCGATACAGGACAGGACGCAAGGCAAGGCGAGGCAAGGCGAGGCGAGGCGAGGCGAGGCGAGGCGAGGCGAGGCGAGGCGAGGCGAGGCGAACACAATAGCGAGCGGGATTCGGGAATAATCGGGCAGGAAGGGATGCGGAGGACGCAGGTGACGCGCAGAGCAGGGTAGGGCAGAGGAACAGCGAGAGTCGGCGAGAGACTGGATGAGAGATGGCGGCTGGGTAAAAATGGCGGGAAAAATCCTCGCCAACGCGCGCGCGCGCGCGCACGGACGCGCCAGCGCGCAGGTCCCGCGCGCATCAACGAGTCGATACCGCGCGGACGGAGGCGTCGTCGTCGATGCTGACGACGGCACCCGAGGCCTGCCAACCGACAATTAACCGATATTAAACAATTCGACGCCTCAATAATACAGGCGCAGTCATCATTGCCCGAGACGACGGAATTTGCGATCACAAACCGATCACGATTCGATCCGACAGGGAGAAATTTCGAATTTCCGCGTAATCGAATGCCCTCGCTCGTCGATCCTCTTCGATACTTGGAATCACATGACGCAATTAATTCGAATTTAAGCGTCAACTGAATGCAATACGCGATTCACGAGTGAACGTAGAAAATTTCCATTCGGAAGCAAACAGAGGAATCTATGGGAAACAATTACGAAAGCAATTTCTATTACGAGCATCATTCGGATGATTTGAATTCGAATATAATACAAAAGCGTATTTCAATTATGAGCATATAAATGAAAACTTGCTCGGGCTGCGGATAGAAGGAATGCGTCATCCGTCGCTCGAAGGGAGAGGCAGATTCGTTCGTATAATATGTCCGTACAATCGCGGGGCTAAAAATAAACGCAGCAGGATATTTTATCGACGAACGCGCAGATTCCGAAATGTTTGAATAGCGTCACAGGGGTGGATATTACATCATTATTTGCCATTTCGTAATCACTCCATCGAAAATCCGTGAAACGTTTGCTTCGCCGTCCTTTAATCAGCCATGTAAAGACTTAGATAAAACATGGAAATTCTTCCTCCGAGAAAAGATATTGCCGATGTGCTGTATTATCATAGAAGATTCGACATGAAAATGGCCGACTCGTTCGTGCTTCTTATATAGTATAATTTTTGCAGTCTTGTAGCGCACGATTTTTCTATATGTGACTTTTTGTAATGAAATCACTGCCTTTTTCCGTCAATAAAGAGAAGTAATACTATTCGAGTTTTCTTTGTAATGTCATGTAATACCCATCTCTCTCTCTCTCTCTCTCTCTCTCTCTCTCTCTCTCTCTCACTGCCATTTTCTCGAGCTCATAAATATATTATCTTTCCTTTTCCTGTGTTGTTAGAGTCACATCCGTTTAACTTCAATTTAATGTTAATTATTACAGAATATTTTACAACACAGATGTTTATTATTTTACATTTTTAGATTTATTAAACGTAATTCTCCCGAAACATAAATTAAGATATACCTTTAATTAACAAAATATAGCTGTAAATTAATATATATATATATATATATATATATATATATATATATATATATATATTGTTATACAATGATTTTATATTACTGACATATATTTCAGCGATAACGTTTCGCAAACATATCGTACCGCGAGGATGCATGATCGAAATACTGTTATTGAGAAAATACAATATTGTTAACTGTGAAGAACGGGGCAGTTTGTTTATGATGTAATTCCATCTGATGCACAACTGTGAATTTATAATCAATAATTTATACATGCATTAATGTATACATTATTTCGTGCTGTTTTTATTATTCCTTCTACATATGCATAAAAATCAAAAATATATCCAAAGCAAAACAAATCATATTGAAATGACGTTACAATAAATCATAACTGAAAAATAAATTTTAATAATGACATTAATTTTGATGTCACGATGACTTGTTCCGCTTGGTATTGTAAACGAAATTATTTATTATATCGTAAAAAATGAAAGAAAAATACAATGACTGATATACGAAAGGAAAATGAAATCAATTCTAACGTATTTCGTATGCCATATGTTAGCAACGTAGCAAACATAGCAAACATAATACTGATCGCTACAACATATCTCATTACAATATATTTAAGATAATTATAGAATCGTCGTCGGTTAAGCACGATCAGGACATTTGATCTCTAGATAGCGTGACACGCGCGAGTGCATTACAACAAACGTATCGTTTTTATGCTTCTGTTTACTTCATTTTTATTCATATGACCCATCGCCGATGAAACGACGACGCGGCGACGCGACGCGACGTATGTATAACATATACATAGATATATATACACGGGATAGGCGAGGAGGCGAGCAAGAATCGTTGGCGCATACGCGTGGTGCGCGTGGTGCGCACGGCACGGGCCGAGAGCCGAGAGCCGAGAACCGTTTATCGCCTCGACCGATAACTCGGCGAGTTGGCCGCCAGGCGGCGCCTCGCACCTCCGCAGCTTCGCCTCTATTGGCTGGCAGCCGGGTCACGTGGCACGACCGCGGGACGCGCCCGCAGCGCCAAGCGCATTTGGCGGGCTCGTCGCGTTTAGACGGCGTCGTTCGTGGCTGCTCGTAAGTCTTTCGTGCTGTGTGAAGTGTCGAATATCCACGTCGCGCAATGGTGAGTATCCGCGAGTTTTTGACGCGCACGACGGCCATCCGTGCCTACTGTCGGCGTCCCCGCACGCCGCGGATCCTCCTCCATCGACTGGCGGAGTTTCGCGGCTGGATCTTGCGAATTAACCTGTGATTTTCGTCTCTGAACAGGCTGGCGGTAAGGCGGGCAAGGACTCTGGCAAGGCAAAGGCGAAGGCGGTCTCGCGTTCGGCTAGGGCCGGCCTGCAGGTGAGTCGTGTGAAACGTTTCGACGCGGCTAACATACGTCGGCGGAGGATTGATTTCTCGGACAATAACGCGTGTTTTCCCCGATGGCATCTCGTTCCGGACCTCCTCGCATTCTCCATCTCGTGCGCTCTCGCGGCTTTGCAGGTTAAATCATCATGGTTGTGGCGCGAAAAGTCCGGCCGACTCTCGACAGTCTCGACACCGCGGCCGGCGAAGTGATTTTCCACGGCACATCGCGTGTCCGGACACATCGTTACGGACGCGTCGCGATGCTGCGTACTTCGCTCTATTCACGCTACACCAGACCTTTGAGAAACGTTCCCGTGGAACGGTTTATTTTTCGAATTTCGCATGTCGTACATTGATAATTTTCAAACGTGACCGACCGGCTTTCCTCGCGTTCCGGGTCGTCCCTTCCTCTCTCTTTCTCTCTCTCTCTCACTGCCCGGGATCGTTTCGGCGGGATTATTTAGCTCTGTGGCGAGCCCGGCAACCCGCTGTAAATCGAGAATCAATTTTGCCGCGAATCACAGCGGTCGTCCCGACTTTGTGCGGACTGGTGTGGACGAGCCCCCGAACGATCCAACTCAATGATACAAGCCGAAAGCGTAGTTTCGCTGTTTGTTGTTACCCCGTCCGTCCGTCCCTGAGCGATCGTCTCGCGACCGACGCGACGATTGTCATCGATACTCGCGCGGCCGAGCTTGTTTTTATCATATTTACGTTCGTCGCGACCGCGCGGTTGTCCATCGATCGTGCGTGCCGTCGCGTTTATTCGCCGACTTAAGCTCCCCGTCGCGTCGACGGGACACGGAAATAGGATTCCTATTCATCGGACGGCCGATCGAGGAGGCGCGAGAATTGCGAATTTGAATCGCCGATATTCACTTCTTATGTTTAAGATGGTCTTATTATTGGCTGTCTATGGGAAGAATATTGTGTAGTGAGCATTAAACTTTTAAGAAATTGACCAATCATAATCGATTCTAATTTTTTATTGTGATTATTCGATTTCTTACTGTTATAATTTACTACATCATATTATTACCAGTAGGTCTGTTCATGTTGCTTGAAATTCCCCAAAATTTGTTTCACTAAAAGGAGATAAATATATATGAGGCGTTAAAGAGAAAGAAAGCGCGGAGATACAGAGTGCAAAAAGTACAAACAGCGCGAACAGATCTATTGTAGATAAACAACTCTTTATGGGCCATCTACAATGGAAGTAATATTGTGCAGTAAACCGTCAGCTGTTAGACGTTGACCAATCACAGATCATTCTCACGTTTGATTGCGATTGGTCGATTTCTTATGCACATTTCTTATACACAATTTACTACACCATGGGTGCTTTCCATTTAATAACATGAGTCTCGACACAAGCATCGTTCTATCCTTGATATTCAGAGAGTGACAAAGATAGAACGACGTTATGTCGAGACTTGTGTCATCAAATGGAAAACACCCCATATTACTCCCATTGTACAAACAACTTTTTAAATATGATGATCTTGAAATACACTGCTCTGTGATTGGCTTGTATCTCAAGACTGTACTTAGGACACAGTCTTAAATATCAAAATTGACTATAAATACCGGTCTTCGTCTTCCTCGATCGCGATACATCGTCGCGTGGGTGGTGTTGCTTTCTAATTGCCGGATATCTCGATCGATCGTTTGTCATTTACACTGGGTTATCGTTTACTATCAACTAATAAAGGACACGTTTTGAAAATATCATCCCGGTACATTTAATTCATTTTTCCGTGAATCATGTGAGGAATGTTGTCCATTTGATGCGGAATGCAATTTTCGCTGATGCAATTTGACGATCAGGGTGCGTTCTATTTGACGCTCACAATGCTCGAGTATTATCCTTAACATTTGATGAACAAGGATGAAATATTCAACGAGCGTCGTGAGTGTCAAGTGTCAACGCACCCCCGTGATGCAGCAAAATTTCGTCGAATAAAACTGAAATTATGTAATTTAGGACGGAAATAAACGTAGCGAGTGATGACGTTATTTATTATTATTATTATTTTTTTCAAAATGAATGTCTATTTATTGAGTTTAAATTCGCATCGTATTTGATTCGGTTCGTTATTATAGCAAACCATCTGCATTAAGTAACTTGACAATTAAATATTAAAAGTTCTATTTTATTTTCACCATCAGATGAATTAAAATGAAAGCAGCGGTGCTTTTTGAACAAAAATATTTTGTTCAAACAAAAACTGTTCTTTTATTCTCGTTTAATTTAAATATAATACGTTGTAACTAAATTAGAAATTTACAGAAAGTTACGTCCTCTCATAGGAAAAAAAAAATTCATGACCGCGATTAAGTCGGTGTTAGTTATCACTGTTTATTAAAAGTTCTAGTCGATTTTTTGACATATTATCGACATGCCGCGTTTCCATAATCGTGATTAAAATTCTCAATTGTAATCACGCTCCGTCGTTTAAATGTTAACTAAAAATGCCTGTTCAAAGTGTCACATCGATGAGCAAAATCCTTGTTCGTGTTGAATGCGATCGAATCTTCTTTATTTACAAGCATATGCTTACATTTAGCTGATTCAGACCAGTTTCTATCGATGTCATTTAATTTTAATCTCGATTTAACTTATCTTTTCTTTTTTTTAATTTTTATACCCGTTTCTACTAATGTAGATTAATTTTAATCTTCAATAAACGATTTATTATTAATTTTAATTTTACTTAATTTTCACCTTTTTGTAATTTTTATTTCTCATTTCTACGAACAGATATGTTCGCGTTGCTTGCTATTTTTTGCATTAAGCATCTTCGCTCTCTTTCTCTTTAATGCCCGAATATATATTTATCTTATTTTATGTGCAACAATTTTTGGAGATTTTAATCAACGCGAATAGATCTAACATAGATTAAATTTAATTTTGGTTTAACTTATTTTTTTTCTAATTCTAATTAATAGAAAAGAGTAATTTAAATAGAGATTAAAGTTAGTCTTAGATTGACGACGAACTGGGCTTTAATATTAATGCAAACGAGGAACCGAAATGGGCTCCTAGGTTACAAGTCGATATTCCTGCCCGATAATTCCGTCGCCAATAACATTTGGCAAATAAGATTACTTCGATATACCACGCACTCTTTAGAAAGACAGATTAGAGGCACTTCTCCGCGAGACGATACTCAGAAACGACGCTTCGCCAGCAGGAATTAATTATACTTTTGTCGTATTTTGAAGTACGTACAAGATCGTGCAAAAATTAAGCATTCAACAAGTCTCGATAGCCCAGATATTCCCGGTTATTTACGATTCTCGTCGAACGACGCTCTTTGTGAAAATTCTCGACGCGTCTCGGGAAAGATAAAAAGTTATAGCCGATTCTGTGGGCTATTGAATAATCTTAGTCGAATTAAACACAATACGATTATAATAACAAAAATGTGTGTCGCTCGTGCAACGATGAAACTTTTAACGAACGATTAAACTTTGAAGTCGCGGTTTTGTAACAGATGAGCGTGAGATACAGCTGGAGTATGATTCGAATTTTTTTCTGTGACAAACTTGATGTACACCATACAAATTCTTATTCTTATGAATTTGAATCTCTGTGGAAATGCAACATTTCGACATGTCGATTGTGAGCCCGGTATCAGCGGTGACAAAATTATTGTGCAACAATATCGACCGCGTTTGAGACAGGAGAGGGAAGAGAGAGAGAGAGAGAGAGTGTACGAGGGGAGGGGAGGGGGAGTGAAGACCACTTACACGGGGAATCTTCGAACGAGAGAATGAGAGAATTTTAGAGAGCATCAGACGAGATAGATAGCTCTAGCTAGAGTGAGGTTCTCAAATGCGTCTCGAGGCGTCGGATGACGAAACTTTGTACCAAAAGTCGGAGAGCGAGAGAGAAAGAGAGAGAGAGAGCGAGAGAGAAAGGAGCGGCAGGGCGAAAGAGATAGAGACGGAGAGAGATGGAGAGAAAGAGCGAGCCAAATCGTACCGCTCGATATTCGTAGCGTGAGAACGGGACGAGGTCTGATATTCGCGCGGATTCCGCGAACAGAGCCGAGAGATGAGCGGGAATTTTCCTTTCTCCCTCTCTTTTTCTCTCTTGAGAGAGAACGACGCGGAATGTTGAAATGACGAAGCGGAATGTGCCCGGGACGCTTCGCGACGAGCAGACAGACACGACTTCCCGGGGCGACGATCTTCGCGGAAGAGGATGGATGAGACGACCGAGGTTCATTCCGGCCGCGTTGTGTTATGGAACTCTACGCGGAAATCCATGCTGTCGCGCTTATCGCTCGATATCCCGCCTCGACCGAGAGAGCCGAGAGAGCCGAGAGAGGCAGAGAGAGAGGCTACCGACGCCGTGACCGACAACGACCGGATGTCATATGAATGGATAGTAGACGCGAGTTGATCCGTCCGGAAAACGTTCGACCGGTACTGACGCAAAAGTTCCGGCAGAAGTCACTAGACGCGCCCTCAGTGGCGAATTAAGACACAGGGTGCCCCGTACCTTGGCGCAAGAAAGTTTCAAGAGTCTCGCAATTATTGACTTAAGTCGATATCATTGATATGTCAACATTTGGTGATTAAATTGTGGTGTCAGGTGACTGAATTATTGATTTCTATTCTTGTATCTCGTATCGGTGCATGTCACAAAACGTTATATAAAATGAGATATCATTGATTGTAAAACACATGTCCATTTCTACCAACGTAGAAATTTAATCTCAATTAATTTAATTTATTTTTATTTTTTTTTTCGAATTTTAAAAATTGGAAAAGGATGAAGAATAAGTTGAACAGGCATTAATCTTCAAGTAATAATAAGAATTTTTAACAATTCTGGATTTTAGGGTATATTTCTGCTATATTTCTGAGGATTTAAAAGTGATTTAAATATTTTTAATATTTCAAGTTATTTGTTATTTTTTTATTATAATTTTCTTTTATTAAATTTCTTTTGTGCAGTTTTAAATAAACGTTTTCTGCATTCATAGGGAAACCGTCTCTTAAATGCAGTGAACCATCGAGAACATTGTTGACGCTACGTTCAGATCAAATGTAGTTTTATTATTTATAAGTAATTTTAATTCGTCACTAATTATTCATTCGTTAATTATGTATAAAATAATTATTCAATCTCGAACGTAGCTTTTAAATTTTGCGATTTCGCAAATTGTTTGTATTTCGCATCTTGATGCAAATCTTCCGAGCAGAAAATTTGAAAGTTTAGGTGAAATGCGAAATTGTTGAGATTTATATAAGTTTTTTGTGTTATTTCCATCTTCTAGTTTGAAATTCAAAAATATTTGAAATTCCTCTTGTCTAGAATGTTTTACTTGATAATGAGACCATTATTGAGTACTTTTACGAAATGTTTTTATCACATTTAATGATAAAATGATGTCAGTGACAAACGATATATTTATTACATTATTTGCTTTACTTATTCCATTGTTATTCTACTTGTTTTATATTTTGCGGAAAAACGTACGGTTTCATATTTACATGGTTTTTTTTCGTGTCTTGCCTATCGAGTTATTTTTTTCAAATATTCCTGTAAGATTTGGGCAATATTGTTTAACAAACATTTCGATATAAATAAGTTTAAAGGTCCAAATTTAAAAACATGTCTACAGTTATAAACTTATAACTAAAAATATAACTTGAAAATACAAATTTAGTAAATTTTTTAATTATTTCTTCGGAATATTTTCGTACTCGGGATATCGTTTCCAATCGTAAATGTAAGCAACAAAATAAAATTTTGCGCCTTAATAACATCCAATTTAGATATAATGCAAAAGTTCGGTCTTATTACGGAGTTGAGTATACTTTATGTACATATATTATTGACAGCGTCTGGAAAATAGGATGCCGGTAATGATGTTTACGAAGTTTACCATATAACTACGTGGTAGTCGAACAGTCGTTCCCTTTTCGCTCTGAACCTAAAGTCCAACTTCGAGACCGAGCTTTTTATATCACTACACACGTATTACATACATTTCTGCGCGTAACAGTGACGTCAAGTCTCTCAACGCATAAGAAACATATACCGGGTGTATCGAGGTGACGAGGGGCTGCAGGTACTGTCATCGCTTTCCCGGGGGTGAGAAAAGCGCGGGCTAATACCACCGTCTCTCATTGCAGTTCCCCGTAGGCAGAATTCACAGGCATTTGAAAAACAGAACCACGAGTCATGGTCGGGTAGGCGCTACTGCGGCGGTCTACAGCGCGGCCATTTTGGAATACCTTACGGCCGAGGTAAGTGAGCATACATGTGCGTGCACGCGTGTGTGTGTGTGTATACATGAGAGTGAGAGAGAGAGAGAGAGAGAATGCGAGAGATTGTAACTGATATTGTAACCAAGACCGAAATCGAGACTCCATTCAATTCGGAGAAATTCTCGTAAGATCAAGGATTTCGTATGACAAGCTGATAATTTGACAATTGAAAATTTAAACGAAAGGAGATATCGATACAGATAAGAATGGTTTAAGCCGACAAAGGAGAAGATAAGAATGTAAGAAGCGAACAATAAATAATTATAAATGATAACGATGAAATAAGCAGGATTATTTGTGAGAATAGGGAAAAATATTTATGCATTTAATTATATTATTGTTTTTATCGTTAGTATATTGCGTTTGCAAAAAGAAAATAGAAATATCTCAAAACCTTTTATCTAATCGTTAATTACAATTTGAATGTAATTATAATTGAAAACAATGTAATTTGATATAAATTTAGTTAAAATTAAACTTAGGGCGCAGTTACGTTATTTAACGTCTAATTATTGAACTATTTATATTTTATGCAATGTAACTAAATAATTAATGTCCAATAATGCTTACGCTGACGTAAATGCAGGGAGGAGACAAAGAAAGAATGGACATTGTACATAGAAGATAGGGAGAGAATTAAAATACAGGCAGAAAACCGTTACAAACGCGGCATCACAAGTGTGATGGCGTCGCAGTCTCTAAAAACATAGCTCCCTTTCCCGCTTTTATTTTTGAGTTGAATTCATTTTAAATTAATTAAATATTTAATATCGATGGCAATATACGTTTATTGAAATTAAAATTGCCATGTACGCGCGAGAGAGTAATTCACTTTGACTGACAATCATTTTTATGGCTTATTATTTTCATTGTTTGTATAGCTATTATTGATATATTTTATTTTCTATAGAATGGTTTATTAAACAGTTACAATTTCTTTTTGCTCTCAGGTATTGGAGTTGGCGGGAAATGCATCAAAGGATCTGAAAGTTAAACGTATTACACCTAGACATTTGCAACTCGCTATTCGTGGTGACGAAGAATTAGATAGTCTCATTAAGGCAACTATTGCAGGAGGAGGTACGTGTCTTTTTATAATTTTTACATAGCTTATATATTTAACTATAGTTATTAACGTAAATTCTTAATTATTTATAATTTCGAAAATTATCAACTTTATGGGATGACATTTTGTATGCAGTAATGTTCAAAGTTTCTGTACATGTATGTAAGTTTGTTGCTAATTTTTTTTATGACTTTTATACTAGTGAGAAAACGAAAAGGAAATTTATGAATACAATAGAATATTTTATTTACTTCAACAAATACAGAAGGGAATTTGTTTTACAAGAAATGCTTTAGCCTCACATATCCTTCCGCACTTCTATTTATGCGTCTAATTACATAAAGACAATTACTTTTCTCTAAAACTATTCAATTCCTTACTCCGAATGTCTTAATTGACTCCTATTCTGTTCTAATTATCCTATTCTTTATATACTCGTCTACCTCCCCCCTAGTATTCTTTAATCACAGCCACCTGTTTCATACAATACTGACATATTTCCTCTGAGAAAGAAATTTATGTATATTGTTGTTTGATTGCAGGTGTTATTCCACATATCCACAAATCACTTATTGGCAAGAAGGGTTCGCAGAAGCCAGCATAATTTAGCGATAATTGACATTGAATATTTTAAGATTCGTGGACAAACGGGAGGAGGAAAGAATTGGTCCAGTGCTTGTTAACAAAGTGTACCTAGATTACTAAATCGATGGCGAGACTGGCGTGATATATACATAGATATATATATATAGATATATAAATAAAACAGTATATTGAGATATAATTTAATATAGATAAAAAAATAAGAGTTAAAGAAAGACAAATGTTCATTGATAATTGACAAACGGACAAGACAGGGAGAGAGAATGGGTTCTAGGCCGAGTGTAGGAAATTTTAGAGTGTTGCGAGCGATGCGTTATAGCATGGCTCGAGATAACGGAAGTCTTTGGTAGTTTGCAACTTTTGAACATTGTGAAAACATCAGAGAACGTATGAAAATCTGTTCAATTACTATGTTTAATTATTTACAACTGTGAGCGATTACTTTATCAAACTGTCATCGTTGAACTTTTGTCTCATTTTCGTTTTTGAATCGCGTCATGTACTTCTAAGAGGTAGGTTTTGTTAATTTGCTTTCAAATAACTCTCATTTCACAATCTCGTACAACACACATAAATCCAGTTCATCGTTTCATATGAATTTAATATGCTTTATTAATCTTTATTAATATACGTTTATGTCGGTAAAATTACGCTTTATAATTATAATTATGAGATTATGAACAGTTAATTAACAGTTCCTTATTATTGAATTCGTTATGATAAGAAAAGAAGGAAAAATGGCAAACTTCAGTGTGCATTTTCGAGTAACTTAAAATGAGTAACTCCATTTGGCCAAATTCATATAAAATATATAATAAAATTTCAATTTACTAGTTAGATATTAAATCGTCTCGCGCGTTCATCACGGTTCACAAGTTTCTTGCGCTTTCCTCCTGTCAGAATCACGAAGATTATTATAAGGTTTCGATAATAATAGCAACGATTCCAGAGTTTGAAAGTTTAACCATATGACTCGATTGTACATAACGGTTTTAATTACATACAGAAAACTCGTGTAACATATGGATGAAATTGAGTTTGTGAATATTAAGTTCTGTGAGCTGCTGAAATTAAATGAGCTTTTCATCTAAAAAACCAGATTGTGGAATGTTTAGTTCTGTTACAAATTTTTTTTTATCTTGCGAGCTAATAAGCGAAGACTGACTTCGTTTCTTGTAAAATAATTTGGAAAATAGATACAGAAACGATTCGATATATCCGATGATTTATTTGCACATATGAAAACGTGCTTATTTTTTATTTCCGCTCATTTTTTTCTTTCTAATTTTAATGTTTGTCACTTCGTTATTCCTACGATTTAGCTTAATTTTTATTGTACCTACACGGTTTCGCACCATATGTAAAACGTTCATTTTCATACATAATAAAGATAAATTTTATTAAACTTTGCATGCATATCGTAAATTTGTACCATATGTAAAACATTTATCAAAGTTAAACTGCATGTGTGTTATCAACTATTACTCTGTATAAAATTATGAATTAGGAGAAGGTATGTATTTCAATCCTTAAAAAAAGTAAATTTAATTTTACTTTCATACAAATTTTTAATATAAAATGTTTGTTGGGGTCGTCATAAATTTATAAATTTATAAATTTTATTAAATTGTAAATAAAATTACTGCGACACTATATAAGATTTTGATTTAGGGGCTATGTATTTTATTTCCATAAGCAATTCAATGCTTCTAATGTAAAATGTTTGTTAGTCATAAATTATATTAAACTCTCTCTCTCTCTCTCTCTCGCTGCAAATCATAGATTACTGCAATAGTTTATACAAGATTTTAATTTAGAACGTACATATCTTATTCTTTAAGAAAAGAAACTATAATTTGATTTTCATAAGCAATTTGATACTTCTAATTATAAAAAAGAAATATTGGAAGAATATACATAAAGAATTTATATCAAAGAAAAAAAATTACATGCATGTTTCATCCATCGTAGGTATTTATACACCTATCTAAAAATAAAAAAAAATAGAGATGATGTGGGCAATCTTTGTGTATATACATCGATTTTATAAATAAGCTACGATTCCACTCGGTCGCTCTTAATGGCTTCGGGTATTGCCGGATATCGAAAATAGATACGCTTCGGTATATATTCATATATATACGTATTTCGTTGCCGACGTGACGACAGGCGACAGCCCTGACCATGCAAGCATTGCAAGCTTAAGCGCGTCCGTGCGGTGGCGTCGTCTGGCGAGTAACGCGTGAAGTTGCCGCGGTTCCCGTCCCCGCCAATTTTACGAGCTGCTCCCGCCGGGCACGCCGCACGATCGGCACGATAGCTGTGAAGTTGGTGGAGCAGGAGGGGAAGGAGTGCCCGCGCCTGCGCGCTATTGGCGAGCGCGAGCGAAACGGAGCTCCCCCCCACTCCCGCGATGGTTACGGCGCTTGGCTTGGAGTAGACGAGTAGTTGGAGTGAGTGAAGTCGCAGTCGCCTTTCACGGGTACGGTCGGGTTGGTCGGTCGGTCGTTCGTTCGGTCGGTCGGTCGCCCGAGCGGGGCTTGGAGTAACGTACACGTTCGCGATCGCTCTCTCTCGTCGGAGTCGCTCCGGGTATTAACGTCGTTGCCGGTGCATCCTTGGTAAGGACCGGCTGTGTGACACGCGACAGGCGCGCGCACGCATACGCGCGCAGCACGACGCATACCTCGCCGCTGCCCCGGGCACGCACTTGGCTCGCGGTGACAGATCGCGTGGAACAGGAGTCGAAAGTGTGTATCTCCCGTAGGACGCGTAGTCCTTCCTATTATCGTCTCATCCTATTATCATCGTATTACGACATTGAAAAAAGAGATCACGAGAGGTAGACGTGCGTGTGCGCGCGCGCGCGCGTGTGTGTCTCATCTCCAGTCGTTTAAAAACACGCATCGCCCTGAAGTTGCCGCTGCGTCCGTCCGGTGTATGTACTCCGCTGTCGCGTGAAGTTGCCGGTACATCGTCTGCATGCAAATTGAACGTGCGCGCGCGTGAGTTCGTGATCATTTTTCCTGCCGGCGATCCTCTCCTACTCGCGATCAGTGCCAGTCGCGTGCGGAATTCGCATCCGAGAGTTCAAGGAAAGAGCACGCCGTCCCCTTTCCTTTCTCGCTCGCCTCGCTTTACGTCGTCATCAGGTTGTCGCTCTATGTTATTCGGGACAAGACAAAAAATCATCCGTTCCCGGCTTCCGTTTACATGACGTCATTCAGGTGATTCGCTTGCTATTTCGAAAGCGTGTTGTAACAATTTCTGAGTAGCATTACGAGATAAAACGAGAATTATTTGATAATATTTGTCCGTTTCCTATGCTTGCAAATATTGACGATATTTTGATATCAAAATTGACGAATGGTTATTCAAGTCGTGGCAAGTTAAAGAATATAATAATTTAAATCCGTTTTATCGTTAAATTTATATATCTTTTATATTATATTATAATTAATATTCAGTTGATAAGATTTTCTTTAAAAGATGTCTTTAAACACCATGAATTGGATTTTATCTACGATGAGGACATTCGTCAGTAGAAAGTAAATGGCCGCATTCAGCAGAATGTTTATTTTGTAACTACTGGAAGTTTTCTGCGCTGAGATAATAGAACTGTTCTTTTAGATCTAAAAGTACAATTCAATGAGTGCGAAGAAAACTTCAACAGTTGCAAAATAAACATTCTGCTGAACGCGGCCAATGCACTGAAAAGAAAATTTATTAAATCTTACTACAATTTCTTTGAATACTAAGTAAACATTTACTTATAGTGATAAATATTCGCTCAACAAAAAAATGATAGTTAATCAAATTAATGATTCTTGTAGCAAATAAATTCTAATTTATGCAATACATAAATAAATGTATGGTTTTAAAATTTTGGAAGAAAACCGTTTTTTCCAATTTTTCCGCGGATTTTTTCGGTTCCTTTTTCAAAAATAGAAAAATTGATGTGCGTGTTCATAAAACCTATCATATTTCTTTCTGCAATTTGAAAAAAGCTTTTTTAAAACTATAAATATATGTTTACATTTAATTAATATTTATTTAGAATTATCTAACAAATATTTATTAAAATTTAGTATTTCTTTCAATGGGAAAAATATAGTTTGAGGTATTATGTATGATGGGAAAAGCAATTATTTCTGATGCATTGTCGTTGTCAATCTAATCTTTTAATCTAACAATGTAAATATTGCAAAAATTCATTCGCTGGCTGCACATGTCGACAAAATTTTTCTTGTAAAGCCGTCATAATTACTTATTACAACTATTAGAAAGAATACTTTTTATTGAATACAGCAAAAATGAAAAGCATATTACAGAACGTCGATAACTCTTTTTCTTCATCGGATTCATGCGATAAATGCGTTTTATTTACATGGCGAAATCTGTTTGGTTGCGTAATGATATTCATTTTAATGATATTCATTTTCATATTTTTCCGAAAGTATTTACGGATGAATAATATTTGATATTCGTTATTAGTTACTTTGATGTCTCACGTAACGAATCAGTTTATCCGTATAGTCGATTAAATTCTAGCTAATTATGCCCACAAACTCGAATGATTAATTATTAATTACTCCGAGCCAGTAAAGATTAACGAACATGTGTGTGCAATTATGGTCGTTTGGACGCGACAAATGGAGGGAACGTAATTGCAAACGCCTACCTTCGCACATGTAACGTATTGAGTAAATCAAAGTCTTCGCGCGAAGTCTTCGAGTCTTTAATTGACTCGATCTTTTAAGAATATAATCGAAAGCAAGTAACTCGATCAAAGTGTAATTTCTTTACTTTCTTAATCGAGCGCTATATCGCCTTCCCTCGCGCGTATCTAATGTATTACATGATGAATTGAGCTGGTACGGATATCTCTTTGATCTAAATTGAGATATGGCGGAAAAAACAAATATTAATCAAAAATTGATTAATATTTTATCGCGAAAAATCGATATCTGTTTCTCGAAGAAAGGAAGAAAAAGGAAATACACGTGAAAAGAGGGTTTCATCTGTGCACAATACCAATTGGACACATTTGTTTATTTCAGTTGGTGCCTAGAGAAATTTTTCAATATACCACCAAATTTTATATTAAATTGCCTAATTGGCGATGTGGATAATTGGGACTCTCCTTACGTGAGAATGGACGCATTTAGCAAACTCAACAGTTGAGTAAACGCTCGCTGCTATTTGTATGTATATTCTTGTCATGGGCGTCGACTATACTGTAGTTGATTTGGAGTATTTCAAAATTTTTCCATGTGTTCCGGAATTCCACACTTGGAAATCCGAAGAATGTATAAATTATTTTTTTGACGAAATAATTTATTATTTAATATTTTAATAAAAATGAAAGTTGATCAAACTATATATATATATGAAAAGTTGCCTGTTTACAACTCGATCGGCGGTTGCCTCTTTTACGACCGTCGATCAGTGTTTCACTAGTGCTCAGATGTAGCGCTTCGATGAAACGAAAGTGACATTAATCGCATTATTACAATATATAAAATTGATTTTGACAGGAGCAAATTAAAACTACATCGAACGATGTTTTATAATGGAGGTCAAGAAAATAGAGATCTATAATTTAAAAGGTGCCGTTAATTTTTTGAAAAAAGATGTAGCCGTGAGAGAAATTATATCAAGAATACACAAAAATGGTAAAACTCCTGCTTACAATCCTGGCAACATCCTGCATTGCGGAAAGATTTTTTTTTAGCTCTTAAGAGATTAAAAATAACTTAACTACGTTCTAGCCCATTGTGCGGGAACAAAGATCCTATAACAGTGGGAGTTTTCTAGCAAGAGTACATTTTCTAGATCACCCAATTAGACTTTTAGCCCTCGAAGAATACGTCAATAGCAGCGAGCGCTCGCTCAATTATTGAGTCTACTGAATTTGAGCTAGTGAATCATTACAGCTTTGTTGTTTGTCAACGTTAAACAAGGATGAAATGATTCACTGTGTTACACTCTGTCCTTGCTGGAAAACGCCCAGAGTCTGAACCACAAGATAACAAACTTTTGATTAAACTGTCGTTTTTGTCAACTTCAGTAAGTTAGAATGAATAAGGTAGTAAGTTAGAATGAGATAACATAAAAAGAGACAATATATACATCCCTTCTTTCATATTCTCGTTTTGACAAAACTGCTTGTGGTCAGATTCTGTTATAAGGTCTCCAGTGTACGAGAAGGACGAAGGGAAACGCGATATCGCGGAGGCGAGCGAAGTTTCGATTTGAATTCCGCGCGGAACTTGGCGTGCAGTCGCGGCTAACTTCCGACCGTTCGGTTCGAGCGAAAGTCGTCGCCGACGCGACGTGACGCTCGGAATTCGCGTGCGATTTGTTACGGGTGCGTTTCGTTACGTCTCGCTCGAACGAAGCCCGCTCGAGAGAAAACGTCTTCTGCTTCGAAGGCTGGTGTGCGCGTCGCCACCGCACGGGGTGCCTGGCATGGAGTGATCTGCTCGCCGCCGTGAGTCTTCCCACGCAAGCACGACCGGCCCAGGATTCTTCGAGGATGACGAGCAGGCACGCGGAACGAGCCGTCGCCGCTCGGTGAGTCCCTTTTCCTTTATCGCAAAGCGACGGTATCATGGGCCGCATTTTACATATGTATGTATGATGCACGGTGAACGTGACTCCGAACGGGAGTAACCTATAAGGCTCCAAACGTGAGTCGTTTTAGTTGCTCGCTCTTACACTATTTTTTGCATTATAATTAGAAAAGCTGTCTGGATGTAGTTTTCGAAAGTGAAAGGAAAAATTAAGGAAAAAATTAAGCACGACGAATTTACGGAATGGATTTACGGAAAAAAAATGTGGATGAGAAATATCCGAGAGAGAAGGAAAGAACGAGGAAAGGAAGAAGAAGAGAGAATAAATGAGCTATGAATTTCAAATTTGTTTTTTTTTCTTTTATTTTTGTGATTACTCTTAGATCTGTTCGCGTTGTTTGTACTTTTTGCACTCGGCATCTTTGCTTTCTCTCGCTTCAACGTCCGAATATATATTTATCTTCGTTTAAGTGCAAAAGTGTTTGGGGATTTCAAACAATGCGAACCTATTATCTACGAAAGAGAATTCATGAGTTTTGCACTCGATCAATGCTATTACATTCAATACGTTCGTTTTCTTCTTCTATTTTCGTGATTACTTTATACAAAAGAAAATTCTGTGTTTTGCATTCAAAGATTAATGCAATTATATCCCCTATATGTGAAATATTTAAATTGAATATTTATAATTGGCATAAAAAATCGTATTCTTCGTTTCTTCTTCTTTCCGGAAAAATATCTGAATATTTGAATTGGAATTTTAAACTTAGAATATTGAAATTATATTCTTCGATCGTTGAAATACTATTTTGAAATTCCACATTCTTTCTGTGTCTTAGTGAGAATGACCTAAGGCTATATTTTTGGTATTTTGAATACAAGATAGATTTATTTTAAATTTCGAGCCAAATGTAATACATGAGTTATGGTTTTACCATTGTAAAACCCAGAAAGTTCTAAATTTATTGCTGACCGCAATTTCTACTGAAATAAACAGAAAAAATGTTTTAAAATATTCTTGTATTAACATTTTGAAATAGTTACTGAATTATTAACGATATTATATTAACAATAAAATATAGAAGATAATATGAAGATGAGGCTCGAAAATATAGAAGAAAATATGAAGGGCTTTTCTCGATGAACTAAATTTTATACAGCTAAATAGATAAAGATTTTTCCTTCATTTAATTTGATAAAATAAATTTTACTTTATTAATAGATTTCAGTTTAACATTAGTTCTAAAAATGTTCAGTATCGAAAATTCAATTAATAATGATCATACAATTTTCTCGTTGAAATTTATTTCGAGCTTATCAGATATTCGATTTATATTAAATTGATATTAAGTTATTAAATTAAATATATTGTAGAGAAAAGTAGATATATGTTAACATTTTTATTATTTTTACACAGATTTCGTATTTTCCATTTTTAGTTTTTTAAATATATGAATTCAGCATTGAATTGTGCTCCAAATCCACGTTAATTAATCTTACTCATTGTGTAGCCGGTTTCCGAGTCGTATAACCTACATATTAATATTTATATACTATTTAATTTTGTGAACCGAAAGAAAAGAAAACATATATCCCGTTGTAAAATATTGTATATATGTATAAGAAAATTTTAGTGACACAAAGTTGAGTTAAATGAGAAAATTAGAGTGAAAACGCTCGTATATTTTCTAAACAAATTAATAAAGTCGTGGCTTATTTCGAGCTTATAATTAGACTGACTGACTTAAATTAATACAATTAACATAACAATGTAAATACTATATAATAATCTAAATACAATTAATAAAATAATATAAAAAAATATAAAATTACAAACGTTTCGGCTTACAAAGCCTTCTTCAGTGTATAAAGCAAAAATACGTTATTAAATTATCAATTAGATAGCGTTATATAATGAAATATTTATAAACCATCAGTGGTAATGTGTCGATTCATATAAGATTCGAATGTCAAAATGTGTTAAGACAGATTACATAAAATAAGAAGATTGTTAATTGTATTAATTTAAAGTCAGTCTAATTATAAGCTCGAAATAAGCCATGACTTTGTTAATTTGTTTAAATGAGAAAAAGATACTATTTTCCACACATTTGTGTTTTTATGTACAAAATAATGAATAAATAATGAAATACATTGGAATAATGTTTGGCGTTAACAATGATTGTTGAGTAATATCTGGATTGTTACTAGTGATATGATAAATAATATGATAAATCCGATATCTCATTTTATTGATATGAATTTTTTTACGTGCGCGAGCAGTATAATATGATTATGACATAGCGCCGTGCGTTGTAATTATTTTTAACGTAATATCCCGTTTTATCGTTTCATGCTTTTTTCCATCGGTTATTGTTATTGTTATTACAGCAATGTTATTATTGCAACTAAGCTAAAAGAGCCTGTTGTGATATTACGCGTGTAATTTTACCTTTTGCGCCGAATCTTATCTGATCTGATCGTGCAGTTTAATTCCGCGAAAGATCACCTTTTAAAAATGCTCACCTATATATATATATATACCACTCGACAGAATCTTGTTTACACGAGCACATCGGGCGTATCATATCATTAATGCAAACTTTCGCCGGTCACGAATGCCTTACTCAATTCGGTTTGTTTTCGCGCGCACGCGGATGTAACACTTCGCAGGGAGCAATTATGGAACTCGCGGTCTAAGTTCGCCTCGCGAGCAGTCGCGATAATGAACCAAGATCGCCGTGCGGTCTCCTGGTGCAACGTTGTGTATATATACGGCTGCCGTTTGGAGAGCATTGTGCGCGTTAACCCTTGAAATAACCTAACGAGAAACTGTATAAGGTATCCTCGTTCTCATAATTACCTTTTCGTTCTTCTGTGTTTAACGATTTACATGATTGTTCCAATCTGAATTAATTTTGTAGGAATTTCTATGATGTATTGTTTAAAAAAGGAGATTTTTTTTTTTTCACTGTGCTTATATATGTGCTTGTATATGTTGAAGACGTTATTATTAACTGTTATTGTTAGTACACACGATTCACGCAAAAAAATATTTTTCTGTTCCAATTAGAGTTGTTGTATCTGAAAATTATGTATCATACGCATAGAATTTATAGCACAAATTCTATCTCTGTCTTCTATATGATCCCTGGTGAAGATTTTTCTCATAATTTTCATACGAATTGGAACATTTTTCAAAAATACTCAGAAATATTCGGAAAGTTTACATCTTCTCTCAGAATTTTTCATACAAGTGAATTCTGAAATATTCTGAAATTTTTCGTCTCATAATTTAAAAAAATATTTTAAAATTTTTTAGATTTTATAATTCATTTCATCAAAAATTATACTTATAAAAAATCTTCAAAATCTTACGATATTTTATAATTAACATATATGAAAAAATTTTGAGAAAAGATGTAGATTTTCTAAGAAATGTTCTAATTCATATAAAAAATGTGAGAAAGTTATAAAATTAATATAGAAATTCTGAAAAATTATATGAAAAATTCTGAGAAAAATTTCATCAGGGATTAGATGCAATACATATCTAATATCGCAGCTTGTTAGAAATTTATCTATTTTAGCTACTTTTCGTACTTGGATAATTTTCGCTATAACTGCAAGATCACTTTTTTGAGTATTGGGTCATTCGTGCCCTGCACTGTTAAATGTCGAAAGCAATGGTAACCCAATCCCTTGAGTTTTATCCTTAAGGCTCCTGAGTAGTCACTTCAGCTATATTGAATCAGTTATAGTATCATTGACGTTATAAGCGAGAAATGACACGTTGATTTTTCTTGCATATCATTTGTAAATAAAGAGAATTTGGAAGAAACGAAATGATAAAATCGCTTTAAAATAAGACTCTTCTTATCTCCTCTGATAGTCGAAAAAAGCTCGTGAAGTGAGAATAGGCTACGCATTAAATAAAAACTAGTAAACGCACTTTACGTGCCTTTTACGATTACTTATTGACTATCAAGGGAGATAAGGATAGTTTTCGTCCATTTTTACAAGTATTTCAAAGCGATCTCATTTTATTTCATCCAAATCCTCTTTATTTACAACTAGCATGCAAGAAAAATCAACGTGTCATTTATGACACTTTTCTCGCTTATGACGTCACGATTCAATATGGCTAAAGTGAGTACTCAGGAGCCTTAAGTACTGAAGTAAAAATAGTGACACTTTTACTGAGATTTGTTCTTGAAACATCGATTTTAAAAAATTGGAATAAAAATACAGGAATTTTATAAATCTATGTTTTATTAATTAAGTTGTTAATCAGTCTTTATGAAAGTACTGAAAATGAGATACAGTTTTGTTTTCGTGGTTCCATTGACCAACTTCAGTATTCGAGAATTAAATATCATTTTTGTAATTTTTAACAGTCGACAGGGGAGACTATGGAACCTCTGTTGGAGATAAATTTCTTTATGCTGAAATTATGCTAAAATACCGAGAAAATCGCAATGTATTGTAATTACGACATTTGTAGAAATCAAGAAAGTCGCCTGAAGACTCATACAGTGTTTCTTTTTGGAAAAAGGGATAAAATAAAAGTTGATATCTCGATTTTGATATCTCGATCTGCACTCTAGTGCAGTTGAAGTGCATATAATGTAATTTAATTTAATATTTATTATAATTATTGATTTTAAGAACCAAATTGCAAAATCCGGTTGTGTATTCGCTTTTGTAGCTCCATAAAAATAAAAAGCTGAAAGTATCTCGTGACACAATATTAGCTTCTAGGAGATAAAATCAGCATAAAGACATGTATTTACACCGCGAAGAGTATGGAGTGGATCATTTTATTTATTATAATATTTTTAGCAGAAAATGCAAAATCTTATGCACGCTTTGTAGCTTCGTAAAACATAAGTCAAACAAAGTTTTATGACAAAATGTTTCTTTTACGCTACACTATACGACAGAATGCAGATATGTATCTACACCGCAAATGGGGTGTAAATGAGTTGGCTTGTTACTCGTTATTCTTGTCAACCCTTAACTTCCATGTACGTCAGGATATAAATAAATTCATTTCTTCCATTAGTTTCAAAGTGAACATCGTCCGTATAAACGTCTGCACTTAGTAAATAATAAATTTCATAAAATTTGAGTCGAACTTAATATATTTTCTTGAGTTTCATTGGTTAACTCCATTGTTTTCAAATTAACGATATATTAGGAGCAGTGGCGACTTATAGAAATGATTAAAGATAATTCAAATTGAGTATAATTTGACATTATAAATTTAACAGCGTACATTTTTTTTCCTTCGAAAAACTTCTTCGAAAGGAGCATCAAGTGATTAGTTATAATATAAATTTTTTTAAATACACAACATTATAAATACTTTCTAAAGATGTTAAAATATATATAGAATCATAATTTTTGTATGTTTGTTAAAGTGATGAAAATTAACTTGGAACAGGAATAATTCATTGTATACAGTAAAAGACTAGAATATCATCATGTATACTAAGGATTAAGGTAAATTTCAGAGGTTTTTTTCCAAATTTCAGAGGTTTTTTTTTATTAAAGGGTTTGTATACAATGAAATATACAATGAAAACAAAATGTGATGTAAACTCGATTAGTACTTAAAAAGTTACCTTCGCGTTCCAATGGAAATAAACAATCGACGATCGTCTCGTCGCGCACGCAGTAATTAGAGAAAATAACACAAGAATGCGTATTGCTCGGTTATTTTTTCGTGCACTCGCGGATTTCATATTTTATATTTTATATACGGAAGAGGAAGATTCATCCAAATATTTACCCGGTCATATTTCGGTGGTATGCTCGCCGAGGTAAAAGCAAAGTTATACAGGGTTATTGCAGCGGCGCAATATTCTGTGTTTGTCGATCGCATCCTCGTTTACTACCCATTGATTTTAAAACACGCGTAAACGATGTCCTGCCGTCGGCCGATTTTTTTTCGACTCTTGAGCAACGGTGCGACCACTCCACGAGACAAATACGCTAAATCGACGCTATCGCAGTGTTTTTTTTTTTTTTTCAACTCTTGGTGTTCCGTGATGTTTTGTGACTAGTGAATACTCCTCGAGCGTCCTGTAAAAACTTCATTGAAATATCGATCCTCCCCGTGTAATTTTAGTCATTCCCAAGAAAATGCTTTTTAATTAACTTTGAGAATCAGTCCTTCGACCGTTCTTGCAACCGATTGTGAGAGATTTATTCTCTCTATTTATTTTCTATTTCTTGAAGAAAAATTCCAAGCAAGGAAGTAGCTCTGAACTCAAGTTACATAAAGCACAACTTGTTTTTTTAATAATTTCTATTACGTTCAATAATCTCTGTATCAATTTAAGTGGACACGATTTTCTTGCTACACTGTTTCCTGCCATCTTTCTTTCATACGGAAGAGAATGGCATGGAATTGCGCATGTAAAATTATCAGGAGGCGGGCGAGTTAAGAAATGTTACACCACAGGCCTGCGAATGTTTCTTTTCACGCGAGGGTCTGGCATAATAGTTGCGTCCTGCGAACATGTGAAAGTTACCGTGAATTAAAAAACGGAGCAAAGTCGGAAGTGGAATCGCACGATGTGGAAAAGAGTCGGTGAGCAGATTTGCTTTCGATATCCATTGCGTTTCCGAGGGAACATGAGCATATCATTTCATAAAGCCTTAGGAAACAACGACTTTCTGAGAGAGATACACCGGCAAAGTAATTATCGTTCGTTGAGAAAGAGAACGCTTCAAGCGGAAAGTTCCGGCACATTTTTCATTAAGCGCGCGAATCCTTGGATTTAATTGAAACCGAATATCAAGGCGAGACTTGAAATTTTGTCTTCTTCGCATTGCTTCTTTGTTCTTCCTTTTTTTCTTACAACGACGGAAGTCGTTGGTCTAATAAATAGATTGAAGGAATCTCGCGAATATTCTTTCTATTAACTTGAATGTAATAGCTGCTCTTTTGACAAGCAGATACTTTGTGATATTTAAGTAATTTAAAAACAATATCTTTATATAATACATATAAGTTCTTGTTAGGCATTAAGTATAAATTATGTAAGTATAAGTAATGATTATATAAGAAGTAAATGTTTAAGTACAAGTAAAGATAATGATTTTGCATAATTCATAACTTAATTCTCAATGCTCTAAATAAACTTTTCAAAATTTATTTAAATTCCGTCTGAGAAAAATGGTCTGGTTGGATTAAATAGTAATTCTGGTGAAAAATGGACGAATCAGAATTTTCTGATTAAATCTGCAGAATTCTAGTTGAAAGAACTAGAATTCTGATTGATATCATCATTCTGGTAAAAATAAGAATTCTAATAGATTTTATCAGAAATATTGTATCAACTAGAATTCTAATAAATTTCGTCCATTTTTAAGCAGAAATTTTTTTCAGTTTATAGTCTCATTATCAGATAAAAATAAACCAGAGAAAAGTTCAATTTTTCCATCATATTTTTTTTCTATTTGTTATATTGTACCGTGATTTTGAATTTGCGTTACCAGTTCCATTGTTACGTCATCCAAATTCATGTTAAAAAAGAATGTTGCGGTTCGAGCCGAGGGGATCTTTAATTTAACTCCGATCTATTTTGCATCGACTTGAAATACCAAGCGAGCTGGTATATTCCGCGTAATCTGAATACCGGTACTCGCGGCACGCAAGGTCGACCGATCGTCGTCATCGAGACGCTGGTGAAAGTCTATTCCACGTGGAAGGGATCTCCTGGTCATGTTCATGCAGAAACGAACACGGAATCATTCTCGGAACGAAAGTCCCGGGTCTACGGGTCGGGAAACTTCGACCGGTCTACTGCGAAAGAGTTGCAACTACTTGGAACGTCAAGTTTCCCGACCCGTTTTCGAAAGTAAATCATAAGAGCATGAAGCTTAACGTACGTTTTTAGAATATCGTTGTTTGAATCAAATTCAAACTCTATCCCGAAGAGGTCTAGATAGTTGCTGAGTAAGATATGTTTAACTTGCTGTGTTGGAAGTTGAGTATGGCTGCAACAATGCCAATACTATCTGATTGTGAGTAAAAAGCAATGAAATGGTTGAATAGAGGTCAAACGATTAAAACGGTTCAAACTCAAAGTGCCGATATTGAATCGGTCTCAATATGTGTTGCTGGTAAACATTCCCTATATTGAAAAAGCTTCATATATTGCCGGTCACATTATTTTAGTAACTTTTATGTGGCCTCGATCGTTAATTATAAATAGCATTAAAATCTAATTAACCGCTCGTGATAAAGCTTTGCGAAATTGCGAAATATTAATTTTCTATTTGCCACGGCTGATCACTGCACATATTTTTCAACTGGGTCAGAAATTTTATGCTAATAGCGAGATTTTATGCGGGAAATGTTTAACGGATGGGTGATAAAGAACTTTTTAACATCAATTTAATGCGAATTTAATTTATGCGAAAGATCTCTTTGTTATTCTGAAATAAACTTGGTGGAAAATCTATCTGCTCGAAACAGATATGATAAATTTGCAAATATAAATGGTAAAGTTCTTTCGAGAGATTATAACGTTCGATTATGACGAACTTTTTTTTTATTCTCTATTGACGTATCTACTCTCATCTAATCGATGTGCAAGTGGATTATTGTAATTTTTTTTATATTTGGAATGTAAATCTCGGAACTGCTTATGAATTTGACCTATCATGTTCTGCAGCATTAAGACGTTTATCAATTTCACGTCTTTGTCAGACTAATCAAACAATACGTCGCCTTGATTGCATTGCTGAAATAGGCACTTGATTGTCGTGATTATGAGACGGGAGGGGCTACAAACGAGCTCGCGTGATAGATAATCTCTCGTCGAGAGTATGTTCGATATATAACGGGTATCATTACGGGTATATACGCTTAGACACCTTTGTTGCGCTTTTAGAGAAACAGCTTTAGAACTTGGTGACATTAACCCTCTAGGGACGGATCGTTGTGTTCGAAAGAACAATTCTTTTTCTACTAATTTTATTCAAAAATGTTTCGTGAGAAATCTATCGAGATACATTGAGAAAAAATGCATTAAATTTTAATAATTATTTATTTGAAGTGCCAACTAAAGCTTTACCTACAGTAAAGAAATATTTACTTAATACAAAAATTATTAAGTTAAATTAATGGTTCTTGTAAATATATCTTTATATCTAGTAAATTAAATTTAATTGGCATCATATTTAGTAAATTAAATTTAGTTGATATTACTATTCAAACAAATGATTTATTGAAATTTAAAATATTTTTAGTGTATATATTGACATACATATATTAATCGTGATCATATATGACCTTTCTGATAATTAGAAGTATGTATTTCAGTATTCAATTCTACATACATTTCTTCAATTTAAGTGTAAATAATCCATGTAAATCAAATTTACTCCGAAATTTATTTTAAAAATGAACGTTGCAGCATTCGCTCTTAGAGAATTAAATTGAGTCGACCTCTCTCTCTTTTTCATTATTAAAAAAATTTCATTATTACAAAAATCTGTCGTTAGAATTTAAATTCTAGCTGTAATTGAATCTGGTATACAAGTATTATATACAAGTATTTAATATGTTATAAATAATTTCGGCTATTAATTATAATTACGAAGCATCCAATTATTAGTACATTTACAAAAATGAGTACATTTATTTTTTGTGAAATTTGATCTGTGTTTACAGAACAGAAGCATCAAGGCATTAACAGTTTTTAACAACTGCTAAGTGAAGGGCTTCCTTCAAGTTAAGAGACGCTCATAAATAATGCAGTATTATCATACAATTTGAAATGGCTTACAATTTGAAATGCCTTTACTTTAATAGAATTTTAATTGCAAGCTTAGTTAGAAACTTA
Organism: Acromyrmex echinatior; assembly: GCF_024713525.1. NCBI lineage: Eukaryota > Metazoa > Arthropoda > Insecta > Hymenoptera > Formicidae > Acromyrmex > Acromyrmex echinatior. The sequence goes on from NC_141864.1 coordinate 2,816,141, forward strand.
CTAAAGTATTATGTCTTAAATTTAAAAAATAATGGAAATTCGAAATTTGAAATACATAATAAAATTTTCGCGAGAGCGTGTCGTTAAAGAAAAACCCTACATTTCACAAAGAATAATACCATTCATATTCTATCAATTCTGAAGAACATTATTATTTTATTGGAACACTAAAGAGAGTCTTTCTGAATTTTTCGGGAATGTTAGGTATAAAATAATGAGGACGAAATTTGATGGGATTTCGTGAAGAGATTATCGCGTCTCTTATTACGATCAAATTAAAGGATTCTGCTTGGGCGTTTTATATATGAGGCGCCTTGCACCATTTCGGCTCTGCCGGAATGAAAAGGTTGCGAACTTGTAATCTCGTTAGAACGTAAAACTGGAAGTTTGCGACTTCATAAATTCAATCTCACGCCCTCGTATATAGTCGTTATTAAATTAAGCGCGGTCGCGTTCCAGGTCTGTTCTATCGATATTAGCTTGCGCTTGAAATGGAATTAATGTGAAAATAATGCACGATAAGAGTTAGTACGTAAGTGCGATATCCTGTAATTTATTTTGCTAATATTTTTATGAGTTTAAAAAGTATACTCTGCATTACGTTTTTCTATGAAGAAAAGCTATTAAGAGAATATTGATATAAGTTTGTACGGATGGAACGTTTTGTCGAAGTAGAAGTCGTAGTAAACATTTCAGAATTTTTGATTTCAGAACTGACTGCGATAGTTTAGGTACTGCTAAGTACTGGATGATAACTTTAAGCTTAGTACTGGTTCAGTCAGTTTTAGCTAATCATTTGTCAGTAATGGCTGAGTACCTGGCTGACAGAACTTTGGCCGTCATTTGTCAGCGTATCATTTGTCAGTGATGATCCGATATTGGTTGACAGAACCTTGTTCGTCAGTTGATAGTCGTAGCGTTGCAGGCTAAGCGTTTTAGGTTTCGTTGTAACTGTTGACGACTCTATATGGGATAGAATTTCCTATGTAATTATTTTAATGGTTGAACAAAATTATCAGATCTGTATTTATAAAAATGTTTATAGATACTTAAGAAAAATCGTAAACACTTTCTTAAAGAAAAGGGATATAAGTAAGTAGAATTATTAGTAGGAATATATATATATACAGAATTTTCTAGACTATGTGATGTTTTCTTTTAACGACGAGAGTTGGATTAATTCCAAGTCTTATTTTTTCTCAAAAGAGTTTAAAGAGAAAACATTTCTCTCATAAGATATCGTTATAAAATTTTCAAGTGAGGTTCTATTTGAAGTTGATTAACGAATCATTGAATTAGCAATTACAAGTTTGCATTTACAATTAAACGAAAGCATGCTGGATCAGAAATACCTTTCAATTAAGTCTTTAAATTTAGTATTAAAGATTGATTAGAAAGGTTCACTGTACTAGCTATTTCTGACTAGACACGATCCTGAGGCCCCGACGATACACTGTGTGGCAATGTTCGTTTAAACCGTTACTCTGGTATGTCGCTTCACCTTTGTCGTAGACGGAGATACAAACGCGCAGCATTTATTTATTCTGTATGTACATAACATGCCTTCCGTCTTACTCGACAATTCTGTTCTTCCGCAATTTTGTCATGCTTGGACTATTAAATAACGGCTTATCGACAGGAATTACAATAGTATCGACAAATTAAAAGCTCAAATTCAATATTCAAATCGCACTCGCAGGACGTTCGTTTATTCTGTCAAATTGTGCTGTTAAACGCGCGTCCGCGTTTCGAATTTATTAATACACTTGACAATGCACTTTGCTTCCGCGAAAATTTCTTGCGACGCCAAGTCTGACTCTACTATTAAGTAAGCCATAGCGGTTAATCGACCGAAATCACATCATGTGATTACATATTGCGGAAAATGGCTAGCAAATGGCTATGCGACGAGGGAAAAGAGCACAGATGCACGCAGCTCGTGGCATTCGTAACGAAATACACGGGGATGTTCCAACGCGGTGGATATGATAGATACGATCCGAGACTACTGGAACAGATGTACGGGTGTCCGGAAAATGATTTATCGTATGGCCGGCTGCCCCGGCCGGTCGGCCCGACTGAACTTTGCGTTGGTGGATTTTTCCCGGTATTATGTCATGTACGCGGTGCCACGAAAAACCTGTGCAGTCGAATAAATGCGCTAATGGTTGAAATATTTTCATAAACATAACACAGAAACATGAGTGACTTATTAAATTCCAATTTGGATTATTTGACGTTTTAATGATAAAACTTCAAATTTTAAACACAAGCTTTTTAGCATATGATCAGAATATTTAGGAAAAAAACTACAGTCTGTTGAATAAGAAAGTGTTTGTCATAATCAAAAAACTATAAACATTTAGACAGTTTTTTATTTTTTTTTTTGAAGTACACATTATTAGCTATTGCGCAATTACCTACCCTAGTATTTTGTCCAATCACCTCCATTACTGATTATTGCATGACACCTTTTTTCCATACTTTCGACGAGGTTATCTGCATATTTCTTTGGCAAAGATCGCCATATCTTCTTAATTTGAAATGACAGCTGCTCCACCGTGTACACTGGCTTTCCTTTGAGTTTCATCTTCATGTACGACCACACATTTTCAATGGGATTAGCATCTGGGGACATTGCCGGCCATTCCATTCACTAAAAACACTGCCTCGTACCGCTTCAAGAATTTGGCACTCATTGTAAAAATAATAAATTCGCTGACGTAAACTACACAATGTGCTGGTAGGATATATTGCGCAAAAGAGCACGAAATAAAGGTTCAAACGAGTTCAGGAAGATATCGCTATGGTCGCTCTTTGTAGAATAATGAGCATCACGTTCTTATTGAACATAATGAGCATCACGTTCTTATTGAACAGACTGTATACATTCACGTGAGAGAAGTATTGTAGTTAAAAAATTACTGTTAATTGTTTGTTCAATTAACACAATCATGTTTACACGCTCTACGTTTATACGAATCCATCTTCCTTCGTTTTAAAGAAGGAAGATTCTAAAGATTCGATTTAGAAGTCTGTTCAAGTATTTTAGTGACGTTCTGCATATAATTTTTTGTGCAGAGGAAAAATAATTTTTCTGCACCCACGAAAAAGTGTTTTTCGGAGTACCTCGTATAACATGCCGAATCCGACGGGACTCGCATGCCACGCACTCGTACTGGAAGTATCTCCTTTACTCAAGAGGGTATCTCAAGTTGGAATACCACACGGGAACTGGAGGCGAGGTCAGGATCCGCCGGAGGATGCTTGCAAACGCGAGCTGCGAAGTAGCGATGGTGTCGATACTCTCGCGCGTCGTGTTGAGTAATCGACGATGGTATTATACTTTCGTAATGGAGATTTATAGATACTAATAATCACAATTTTGTTGTCACTTATTTTCTATTAGCTCTATTAAGTGTGAAACATTTCTATTGTTAAAATGCAGCAGCGGTTTTTCTCTCGTATTTTCTCTCGTTCAATCGTTGAGTGTAACAAATATTTCTAAACAAACACCTCTACTTTCAGATATCGAAATAGTAAACCGAATCCCTAAAAGTGAATTTCTATATGTTAGAATGTAAATTAATCTATTTTTGTGATTAATTCTACAACTTTTATATATAATATAAATAAATACTAATTTCAGTTAAATTTCATACATTTTCTTGAATTTAATTATTCAACTGCATTTAGTTAAATTAACGACATATTAAGATTGATACATAGTTAAATATATGTACGTCAAATTATAAAAATCATATTATAAATTTAACAATGAAGAAAGCGAATATAAATATTACAGTCAAATCAAAATATAAACTTTTCTAAGAGATTGTGAAAAAACATTCTGAAACGACATATGAAGCTGAAATTTCGTAATAAAGACGCAAGATAAATCATATAAAATGCAGAATATTTTTCCACATCTTTACTAAAAAAAAATGACTACTTCCATTTCTGAACATCGCTTTTTTGTCACACTGTAGAAAGAGAGAGAAAGAGAATTACAAACAATACAATAATGTCCTGATGTATGGTGTATTGCTTATGTATTCAAATTGGAAATTGGAATATAGTTACATTATATTTTTAAGTGCTCGAGTACTCACGGTAATACTATACTTAAATTTAACTATAGTTAAATTTATAATGTCAAATTGAGTTATTTTTAATTACTTTTACAGATCATCACTACTCCTACCCAATATATCGTTAATTTGACTGAAAACGATGGAGTTAATTAATTTAACTTAAGAAAATGTATTAAATTTAACTCAAGTTTAGTTTATTATTTATTAAATTTATTTATTAGGTCATTTAAAAAGTATCCGCGGTTTTTTGTTCAATTTTTGAATGAAAAAACCGCGGATACTTTTTAAATGACCCAATATTATTATTTATGATGCGTGTCATACGTTAATATGGGCGCTACTTTTATTTTGAAATTGTAACCATAAAAAATGGATTGATTTACATTTTTGTCATACATGGAAATTAAAAGTTATAACAAAATATTAAGTCAAGGGATTGGGATCCTTTGGGTCGCCATTACTCCTTTCACATCCAACAATTGTAGCACTTGAAGATAAATAGTACCTTAATAAACATTCGTATTCGCTTGCAATATTTCACAATTTGCAAGTGAGCATTGGATCGGAGGCCATCGCTACCTGTGCGCGATCTCCTACGCGTAGCGGCCGTGTGGTCGATGACCCAGAGGATGTGCTAACGGATCGCAACGTGCGACCGAATAAAGAGAGACTCCCGAAGACGTTCGTGAATGTCTTCGGATAACACATGAATGACAGAGTCGGACTCTCAGAGTCGTAGACTCAGCACTAAACGTTAAACGTAATACATAAACGTACCATTTTAACTATCATGATACGATTTTACTATCAATTACTATGCAGAGCGGTTACTACGATAAGTAGTTTAACGAGCTACCTGAGGTATCTTCTAATTTAATTAATTATTTTATCGCAGTTATTAAAGCAAAATCCGCATAGAATTAAACGAATAATAAGATTTTGTTATTTGCATTTCTGAATTGTCTACACTTTTTGAAGTGCACTTTTTGCGCTCTTACGATTCCTCACAGATATTGAATGCACGTGTTACATGCAATTATTACATATGTGTACACGTATACACACACGTTCGCGCGATCACTCGCAAAATTATGAAGACATTGATACTTTCTCGAAACACAAGATTCTCCTGCATATAAAAAATAGGTAGGGTAAAGTCGCCTATTATAGGATATTCCCAATATGAGACAGCGGGATTTCTGCTAAACTAAGCACATGTGGTTGGTTTTATTATGAATTTGTTACTCAATAGAGTGAAACATATTTAGTAGAGAGAGAGAGAGAGAAACTCATTATTAAATCACGCGTGTAATTGTGAAAAAAGATTTTTCAAATTGGATGTTGTCGAATTTTATTGAAGTTACTCTTCAAATCTTGTTTTATTATATAATAAATAAATATTTGGTAATAAAGTCTGTATACAGTTGTGATAGAGTAAGGTAGTATTAATAGGAAAACACGTGATATAATGATTTGTTTAACTGTAAAGATTAGATTTGGTGAAATCGCAAGACGTAATGGAAGTCGTAATATGAGATATTTAAGGTATTCCTATATGAAAGCATCTAAACGATTTAATATCTCAAAGCATATTATTGAACGAAATGTTAAAAATGATATTCTATTGTTAAGATTATTCACACACACATGTTCACATACATACATCAAAAAATTATATAATTATTACGTATAACATTCAAATTCTTTATTCCTACTTGTATGTAATATAATAAAAGTATGTATAAAAAGCTTATCTTTATTTTTTCCTTAGTTTTCTGTTATGAGATACCACCTCATACAAGAAAACTCTTGTATCTCATATTAGGAAGCCATTTTTTGAGCAAAATCAGCACTTTCGATAAAAAATTTCACATACAACAAAGCTATTATCGATCGCTAACTTTAGGTGGTAAATCTTGAATATATTTCTCATAAAATTGACACGAAAATAGGAGTTAAGGTTGTAAATTAAATAAATTACAAGTCTTTAAAAAAATATCTCATATCTCATATTAGGCGACTTCATCCTATAATCTTTTGATTATTGTAATACACCTGTATACATCATTTTTGGTACATTCTGTACGCATGTGTGATTGTAAATAGATGTGTTCCTGTTACACGTCGTGCACACCAGTCGCAATCGGAACACATACGGTGTTCTCCAACGCCGGTCATGTGCATGGTTTATATAGACGATGTTCGGCGTATTCCCGTATATCAGCGCTCACTCACACACTTAACGATACAAACACACGCATAATGCTGCACCTTCGTAGTCAGTGCGTATCCTCGCGAGTTGGCACGTGCAATCGCGGTAGGCATTCACTCGCACACTTCGTGTCCACGTACCGTACATTACCGACTCAAACAAACCGAGGTGCTCATACTGGAATAGAAGCGCGAAGAGATGAAGGACGAAGGGGAATAACTGGAAAATAGACGAAAGGACTTTGTATAACTTATAAATGAGAGACGAGATTATGCGTGAGAGTATCGGTGAGAGCTCACCGCGCTTCGCGTGGAACGTGCTTGTTTATATGTAAATAATAAATGCTGGAATTATTTTTCGATGACTGAATATTACGTTATCGTTAATTATCTGTGTGAAGGCTCAAGAATTTACTCGTAATAAATATCAAAACAAATTTTATTATGGAAATTAATTAAATGAACGAAATTATGTAATATATTTTCAGCAATAATGAAGTATTATTGGACATTTTCATTGATGCGAGTTGTAACTCGTCACTCAACACTTTTTATTTAAATAAGAGATTTTTTTTTTTAAAGAGAACATCGAGATATTGTGTCGATCAATATTTTCTACGCTGTGTAGTGCGTACGTTAAAAATCGCGAGGCACACTTAAACTTATAATATCAAATTATATTTATATCTCTAATTATCTATAATTTGAGCTATTTTTTGAATCAGTCTGTATCTCGCCACTGCTCCTACTCAATGTATCGTTAATTTGATTAAATGGAGTTAAACAAATTTAATTCACATCAAATTTGAAAATGCATCGAATTTAGTATTAATGCATTAAATTTATTATTTAATTACTGAATTCATACATTGTTAAATTTATAGTGTCAAATTTAACCTAAGATGAATCGACACTGCTCCTACTAAATATGTCGTTATTTAATATTAAAACAATGGTTATATTTAACACTATATTGTGTCTGACAATTTGATACGACATAGTACAGATTTAACAGTACGTTAATCTGGGCGATATTCACTTTAACAATCATACGTTGAGAAAAAACATTGTGTATTTGGCTAAATTAATCTAGTTTATTTTTATTTCTTTTAATGGAAAAAAAAATATGTTTGATTTAAATATATTCTTCAATGAAAGAAATAAAGACAAACTAAATAAAAGGCAAATAAATAATTTTTTTCTCAACACAGAAATGGATTGCTTTACGCTTTGATATACATTTTCAGAGTTAAAAATAACAAAGTGTTATTTAGCTCCAAGGATTGGGTTACCATTGTTTCTTTGATATGCATAGCAGTGCAATAATGTTAACAGAGTTCAATGCTGTAATATTAATATAATTACTCATCTGTCAATGACGTCGAAATGTACGCAGCAACGCGGAATCCTCGTAAAAATCTGCGTACCGTTAACGGAAAGGAGATCAACAATCAGTCGTGCGACGACTTTCGCATCAGGTTACCCCGTACGGTCCGTAATCTCGGCTTCTTTCCCGCTGAGCATTAAAGCGGAATGTCTCATGTAAAAGAAGATTCGGAGACGTACTCGCCGGTATTGCGCTGAAACGGCAGTGAAAAGGGCATGAGGTAATAGAATTTAATGAATGGTGAAGGAACGGGTGGGAGATGGCGATAGTTGGAGCTGTGTGTGTACGAGCAGTTTAAAATCCTCACGTCGACGCGACGCGACGACGATAGAAATGATTGGACGACGATCGTATCGCGTCGGTTCTTATTCTGCCTGAGGAAATGGAGTTACGCGTGTATCGGATTATCGTGAAATCGTCACGGTCTTGAAATTCTGAAAAATTCCTCGCGGAGAATAAATTATAGAATAAATTTCTTCTCGGATTGTATAAAAAAATTCCCACGTCTTAAATTAAATACTTAAATAATTAATTTCGTTGCGTCAATACAAGTTTTTTTTTTCCCCTAATTTCCTAAGTGGTGCGGAAATTCTTCGAAGAATTTCTCGAGGTCAGTAACTTTACCGTAACTGGTAAAAGTCGAGGATGAATATCGGATTAGTGCCGGTAATAAATTTTCTCTCGGCTTGGAAATTGGAAACTCGTTTCGCTATTAATATGCAGATGATTTATCTTATTACGTTAATAATCAATTCTTAATTTTGTAAGTGGCGCACAAGGGAGTCAAAGAGATCCTCGCGGAAATAAAGGATGTTCGGCGACTTTACGTGTGTTTGGCAAACTCGTTGTAAAGCACGAGCAAACTCGTGGATAACTATAGGATTAGTGCCGGTAATATCTGGAAAAGGGAGCACGCGCGAGCAATCGAAGATAGCGCGTTTACGGCTGTTTTTCTCGTCAGGAATAACGGGCTGACGTTATTCCGGCCTCTCTCGTGTAAAAAGAACCGCTTCCGGCGACGTAGCCGCGGTAAAATAGCAGTCGCGCGAAAGCCAACGGCGATATAAATCGCGCAGAACCGTGGAAAGCCGTGCTGTAAAACAATTGTATACACCGTGATGTAACGCATACTATCCTCTTCGTTTTATTGGTAATTGTCGATGCGCCCTTGTTCGGTTTTATATGCTGCATAAAGGTTTAATTCCGTTAGAGGCATAGGTCAGAGGCATACAAACAATGTAATAGAATTTATCATTTAATTCAATTACAGCGGATTTTATGCTAGTGAATTGCTGCATTTCTTCGTCGATATTTTTTTAAAAATGTGTTGTAATATATTATAACACATATTTTCAAAATGATGAAAACGATATGGAAAAACAGATTACAGATTATTTTCGCATTTTTTATCACTGAAAAGTGATAAAAAAAATTTAGCGACAGTTTATTATGTGAATAAAAAATTATTTCAATGAATAATTTTTTTAATTTGTGCTGTAATAGAAATGTATGGAAATATAAAATAATGATAAAAATCTCAAATTTTTTGTGCACGTACTTTAAGTATTCAGGATTTAGTAAAGTTGCATTGCGATGCAGAGAGATTAGTTGTTCTAAATAAACAAAATATTTATTTCTTCTAAATCTTTGTAACTAATCTCTGAATTGAAATAAAACTTTGCAGAATTCATTTTGAATTCTTAAAGCGCTTATGCAAAAATTGGAATTTTTGTTTTTAAATTGAAATAAATAATGAAAATAATAACTAATAAAGTAAAGACAATGAAATCGTATTATTCAAGAAAAATGGATTATACACACAACTTTACATTTTGTATATAGTTTAATTAGAGTTATATAGTTTATAAATATTAACATATTTGTAAAAATAAGTATAACACATCCATAACATTCCTGAAAGTATTTCGATTGTGAGCAAATTGAATGAGTTATTTACAAAGAAAGAACGATTTGAAGTATCTAAAAATTTAGCTAGATTCTGAAAATAAATTTTATCGAACATTAAGATAATTATGTAAAAAACTCAAGCACAATGCTGCAAAAAAATGACATTCTATCAATCAATTTGAGCGCTCTATAATTATTATAATAATACAATAAAGTTATTTTTACATCTGTTTAGCTAAATTTTTAAATACTTCAGCAAAACCAGTCTTTCCGCATGCTTTGGCAATCTTTTTATTCTTGAATCCTTCAACGTTATATCAAGAGCTTATATACATTAATTATTATGTTTAACTGAAATATCAGTGTACTCGTAACTGGAGAAATATAATGATATGAATTGATGGTAAATCGACGTGCGTTGTATATGTATATAAATGTAAAGTGTGGCAATTTAGCAGACTCTAACATTACACTGACAGTTTCATCGATTAACGGTTCGAGCATTTTATAGCTAAACCTCATGCGTGTAACATGATGAGGTACAGATTCCGGTATTTTTTCAACATGTAACGGAAATTCCTGATATGTAATATATGCCGTTATCGAGTTCGAATCATCTAGTCGAAAACTTCAAACAAAACGATATTTGAATTTATTTTCAGTACAATGCATATATCAATTCTTATTAAACAAGCGCTTCCATTGCGGCGCGTTGATTGAAATCTATATCGGTTGTCGCGACAAAAATTTCGTAGTTACGTCTGTTATCTCTTTGCTTTTGTTCTTTGGTTCATTTTGTACACACTCGACATATTCTTTTTGTTATATCCGACAACTTGGATAGCTCTCTACATAATAATTTGCACATTTTTTTGTTACTGTTATGTGTATAGTTACCGCAAACATGCGATTTTATGGGCGTAACGCATAAAATTATGCCATACCGTGTCTACTGTTGTAATTTTTTACGACACGCTGTGCGTGGCGTAATAGGCAAATGTAGGGTACAAGAGCGAGATTATTATTCTTTTGTGAATATTATTCCCGCCGCATTCTTTGCATCATAGAGCAGAGATATTGCGAGGATTAGGCCTAGGATAGACACGTAACTTGCCTCATTAAGCCTGACTCTCGCTTTTTAAATACGTCTATTAAGAGCATAGTTCTGCCTCCGTTGATGGATTCCATTTATGTAATAAAGAAGATTTCGCTTCTATTTGTGCTGTAGAAAGTGTGGGATTATCTACGAAAAAATTTCTGTAATGAAATAGAAGCAACTATTTAAATCATTCCATGAGACTAATATCTAAAAAGAAGCTGCATATAATATTTTTTATATATTTTATTCTGTATGCCATATTTGGTAAATATTTACTTGTTTAATCGTGTTTTACCTTGCAATGTATAATATAATATAAAAAAAAATAATAAAGTTAATATAAAAGTGATTATAATTGCAGTATAATAAGAATATTAATAATGGATTTAATTATTAATTAGTTTCTGCTTAATCTGTTTAATATTTTACTTTACGTTAATAATAATACATATTCATTACGATTTTTTTTAAAAGCCTCTTTATTCAAAACATTGAATATTAATATAAATTAGTATACACAATAGTAATTTTCTCTATTGAATAATTTTGATCAGAGCTAAGCACCGTGAGTTTTTCCATCACATATTCCTCGGGGTTTATTTTATAAATTCATCCGAAATTGTAATTGTTTGTGTGGTATTCGTTTCGTGAGATAATATACCAGCTAGCGAATTACAAGCTGTACATTTTCATGTAAACATCAGATCATAACTGAAATTAAATTAGTAGTGAAAGATAGGTACAAAGCAATCCCGCCATTAATACTAATACTAGTACTTCAGTTTATTATGAGGTAACATTTATTCAAAATCATTTATAAAATTCCATTTAAACTGTGGCTGAGGTAAAACCCGAATAAAGCGTTATTCCTATTTGCTTGCATTAGTTATTCCAAACGAGACGCTATTAGTTTGTAAATATTCTGTCATATCTACCACACATTTCAACCGTATTTACATTTGTAAACCCGTATCTGTACTCCATATTTCGTGCGGAATATTATTACACATATAACTAAAGATATATTTTATTTATCTCATTCGAAAAATACGCCACATTTAATATGAATTTAGATATAATCGTGGAGATTAATTTTACTATAATATTTTTTTTTACTCGATCCATCTCTCTCTGTGAAAAAAAATCGCGCACCTTCATGAATCTTCGATCTCATTCTTGTCGGGAACGATTATCCACCATCGTGGGAATTTCTGTGCGGTAGAGTTGCATAATGAAAGGCGATACAGCAGCGGGCGTAACGTTTCCGACCTTATGGTGTTCGTGTGGACTCGTTATCTCGACGTAGATACATTCTCTCGTGCGTTATACTAACTCGTGATTGTTGAAAACGAAGTTCGCGAAGCGTTGTAGCAACGTGGAGACGCACCACCATACAAGAGATTGCGCACCAATCGTTTTAGATGTTGATAATATTATGATTACTCGTTCAATATGTGTGTTTCATGTGTTCTCGATACCTCACGCTCGTTATGTCGTTTAACGTTTTAAGCCCTGCAATAACGTTATATTGCACATACTGTGACTCGTAGGCCCAATTGCATTGATGCCGATCAGATCTGACCCTGATTTGGCATTATATATTTACATTTTATTTTGGGTTACGAATTATAGAGAAAAACTTCCTTTTTATCTAATTAAAAAATATAACTGATTTTAATTACTGTAACCTGCAAGTCCAATTGCATTGATGCTGATTGGATCTAACCTTGATTTCGCGCCATCTTTACATTATATTTTGGGCTATGAATAGTTATATTAACTATTTAACAATTTTGTTTTCCTAGAAAAAACTTGTCTGATATTTCTTTTTTTATCTTCTTTTTACACGATTAAAAAATGTATACCGATTTCAATTACGCGTATTTAGAGAAATCAAATAATTATACATACGCACGCATACGCACATAAATCGTGTATACATAATTGGAAAATTTATGTTAAATTTAATACATTTTACATGTTCTAAACGATGTACTCAAATTTTTGTGTTAATATAACGCAACATGAATATGATAGAAATGTAAAAAATTAATATAAACATAATATTAATATAATTTGTAAACAATCATTTTCTTGATCGTAAAATTAACATTTATAACATGTTACATTAACATATTATCCATGATGATATTTTATGTGTAAATTGTTTACGACAAATAACTCTATTGCTACATTTAAGGTAAACGTGATAAATGTCGGCATACATTTTTCGCTTAACTTGCAAAATTGCAAGACCTAAAGACGCTTTACGTAGTACACTTTTACTGGGTTACGAGTGCGCTAGTTTGCGAGAACAACGTTTGTAAGGATCGAGAGGCGATGCGAATTGTAGAAAGTTGCCGTCCGACAAGATGCATTTTCTGCGATACTACATAGTTACGGCGCAATGCAAGAGATTTTATCGAGTAACAAAGAGATTTCATAGGAACGTTAGACATATGGGTGACGTCAAGCTATAAGATTGTACCGCAATTACTGAGAATTGACCTTCAAGACTCATTTGATACACTTTATTATTGATTATAACACGCGAGAGACTATTGTTGATTAAATCTTATAGGTAATCTAACTGAATGTATTTTAGAAAAATAATCAATCGAGTTTAGTAAATAAGATTATTTTATAGTTTGAGTCCAAATATATACTTATACTCAGGGCCCCGTTTAGCACTAAGAGTTTGTGATCGCCGAACATCTCAATCTAGCTCTCTATATAACTTAATGAATATAACTCTTTTTGCATGCCTTTAATTAGATTCACAAATAATCCGTCTGACCTGGCTAGTTTTTGGTTAGTTTCTGACCAGTTTTTTGATCCTAATCAAGATTTCTGGTCACTCACTATCTAGTAAATTAAAAATAATAAAAACTAGTCAGTTTTTCTGACTAGTAACCAGTTTTTTCCAGACATTTTTCTACTTGGGTAACTAATGAATACAATTCTTTTTGCATTCCTTTAATTAGATTCACAAATAATCCGTCTGACCTGGCTAGTTTTTGGTTAGTTTCTGACCAGTTTTCTGATCCTAACCAAGATTTCTGGTCACTCACTATCTAGTAAATTAAAAATAATAAAAACTAGTCAGTTTTTCTGGCTAGTAACCAGTTTTTTCCAGACATTTTTCTACTTGGGTAACTAATGAATACAATTCTTTTTGCATTCCTTTGATTAGATTCATAAATACACTGACGGGATTCCTATTAATAGTACCTTGTCAATGACAAATATTAATTAATCATATCTTGTTATGAAGGCCATTGCTTCACACGTACGTATACTGTTAATGACGCTATCTCTTGTTTCAACAATTTAAAAAAATTACACCATAAATGCGATTGTTTAAATTATCTAGTTCCTTCCATTTTTTAAAAACTGTCGTACCCTTTACATTTAGCGCCCAAGAACTTTAGCTCATAAATAAACGCGCTACTACTTATACTTATTCTATATGAATTTTAGAAATTTTTTTTTAAATTTACATTACCACGAGAGTCATATGTAGCTTTCATACTATTTTTTTTATATTGAAAAATATAATATTTGTATTGCGTTCTTCTTTTAAAAGATTTATTTTGGTTAAAAAAAAAATGAAATGTTATTTTATTTTGCAATTGTCAATAAAACTTGTCACGTCTCAACTTTTAATTAAATTATGAAATATACTTTTACCTTTGCTTTTGATGCATTTGGTCGTTGGAAAGTTAAAATAAAAAAATATTGATATTTCAATAATCTTTGAACGTTTGGTCTGAAATGTTTTATTTTGAAAGTTTGATGAGCGTATCAACAATTATATATCGTGTCCTACAAATACGCGAACTCGGAAAGGTCTTCCCTGTTAAACAAGCAAACAAGCAAACGGGATTAGTCACGTGCAGGTGTACTCGTTGCACGTTCATGTACGACAGGTATATCGACAAGTTTGTCGTTGCAAGGCGTATGGTTAAATGAAAAGCTACGGAAGAATGATGTGACTCCGATATGTCACGTCTTTGAAGTCTGCTCTTTCGTGATCCATTTCCGCGATCTTTCCCTGCTTTCAACTTGTCGTAAGATATCATCTTTTTCACGTTGGAATTTTTCTAAAAATTCAAAAGTTCAAGTTTATGCCTAGATTCTTGACAATTCTAAAAAACTTTTTCCAATTTCTTCAAAAACTTTTGTTTGAATTGTTTATTTTTTTTTATCCGATGTGAAATTTTATTTAAAAAAGTAACGAGAAATCCAGTTAGATTCGGTGTTGTTATATAATTTATCTACAGGAAAAATATTGAAAAAGGGACAGAGATTCATCGTTTGAAATTCGCAGGGAGAAATTGCGGGAATGTACATTATTCCCGTAAGTTCTGCGAGGCATGATAAGGAACTTTCGAGAGCAGAAAAAGCTTCAATTCTCCATACTCGTGTTAATAATCCTTTTACTCGCGCTCGCTCGCGCGGATAAAGCTCGCGAAAGCTTCCATAAAATTTTAACTCGATCACGTGCGGTGCATTTGTACGACTAAGCCTGTTCGCTTTAATGACACTTGATAAAAAGGTGCATCTCTCCGGTCGGCCAACAAATTCACTGACCACTTTACGTTTATGCCGAGTAGAATAGTCTTGATTTTTTGCATGATAGCGCAGTTATTGAGCAGAGATTTAAAAAAAGTTGCGGTATTGCGTTGTTAAACAAGTATACGAGACAACACGTTAAATTCGGTGTTTCTGGTTAACCGCGCATTTAACAATGGATGTTGTGGAATACATGAATATATTATAATATGTATCATATATATATATATATATATATATATATCATTTATAAACAATGTGGATATAGTCATACAAACAAAAACTTTTTATGTAAATTTGCTTGTATATTTCAGAATTAATATTTAGTAAATATTAGTTGTGAGATTGGCAAGTTAAAAATGTATTATCTCCACTGAGATAAAAGGCATAGCGATGGCAATTATAAAAGTGACAACTATACGAGTTTTGTCTATAAAGTTAATATATACGGTTAAATAAATTATAGCTTTTTTTATAAAATAGTTTATTCAATTATGCATACCATTACATATCAGAGGAGCCAATGATAATAACATTTTGTTATTTTTAATTTCCATCCGTGTCTAAATATAAATCAATTCATTTCTAAGGCTAGTTTTAAAGTAAACGTCGTCTATATTAACATACGCAATCAGTAAATAATAATAACTAAATTTAAGTCAAATTTAATAGATTTTCTCGAATTAAATTGTTTAACTCCATTGTTTTAGTTAACGTATCGGATAGTGGCGACTTATACGATCAAACATAGCTCAAATTGAGTATAATTTGACTTTAGGAATTTAATTAATGTGCACATTAATTCCACATACAAAACGTGTATAATTATTATCCTTACAGTTACCAATTTTGTCATTAAGGTTTTCTAAAACTCTTGCCTTTCCTAAACGCGCTCAATTAAAGCTAATTACTGACGATATCAACGTTTGATGCAAGTAACGACGTAGAACATACATGCAATTTCTAAGAAGTTTAATATCGAAAGAAACCTAATTATGTTATCGTAGTCATTGACTCTTTAATTAAAGTTTGATTGAAGAGATATTTCTATTTATGTTTAATAGTAGAGTGTCTTTCTGAATAATATTAAAAATCTCGGAATTGACAAGCAAATATGCTAGTGAAGATAGATTGTCTAGCGTTTACCTTCCGAAGTATAATCATTTGTTTATAAAAATCACCAACAACCCATTGCGTGTGCTTCATTTGCATCATAATAAAAAAAAGTACACTCAAATATTTCGATAACTGTGAGAGGGAGTTTTGTTACCGAAAGAGTGGCAGAGCCGCTGAAATTGTTTATTGACGTGACGTCACTACATCCACGGTTTGTTGAACTTTCGATTGACTATGTATTACCTGCCGATATACTGCGATGTTGCTTCGCATAAATGAAAGAAGAAGAAAAATAAAACACTGACTTTGATACGTCACGTTTCCGAGCCGCCGCTTCCAGTCGCGACAAAAGTCTCCCGGAGGAGGAACTGGGTGAATGTGCGAGGAAGACGAACGGTGCACGTGACTGTGTGGACTTCCGGTGCGCGTGACTGTATGACACGTACACGATCCGCTACATTTCGGAACGTCTTCGAATACGTCCCGGTTACGTACAGGTTTTCACTGCAGATACCTCTCGATAACCAGAGAGGATCGGGAAGAGAAGAAAAATTTATACTCTACGGACACTCTATATATTTGACTCCTTAGCGTTCATGTCACTAGCACTTGTTGCTCCGAACTGAAGACGGTGAAACTCACGTATCGCGTCAGAATTCCCGATCTTAATTTCAGCGAAATCCTCCGATCGATTCGGAGTTCGATTTCTCTCGGGATAAATTGAGAACGACGCGGGGATGAATTTAGGACCCTTGTTCTCTACCTTATAGCTCGTATCTGAAGAGTAGCGCAGGCACGTCCGTTATGGGATATTTTTCGACTGACGGCGCATTTTATCGGAGGCACACGATATTCCGTGTCCATCACATATTCTATTCATACCTGCCATCGCATCGGATGATTTCCCGAGTTGTTGCAGGTGAGAGTCCCCGTGGGGAGGACGATGCGAAGAAATTGCGAATGATATGTCTGCGATATCGTCTCACGGACGAACGGACATATATACGGATATATTTCTAGTTCACAAAATACCGCCGACGATCTCTATCTCGTTTTCGCTAGTCGGAGTTTGTCCAGGTGCAGCGATGGCGCGCGTTTTGCATTCGTTTTGCATGAAACGCTGCAAAACTCTAAATAGATGGAATAACATTGCGTTGCGCGGACTTGTTCGAGTTTTCTCAGAAAGCGAATCGTCTTAGTGTGAGTGCGTTTCGGAAAGTTTACATAAAACTTGAGCGGCGCATTCTTTGACGAATCGAACAAAGTTTACAAAATAGCCCATATATATTCTTTGAGAAATTATGAATCTTAGAAATTATGAATCAAGGTACATTTCAAAAATATCACAAGTATGTTTGCTCGTTATATTTCTCAAAGTATAGAAAGTTATATTATAGAAAGAAAATTTCGCTTCCTCGTGATACTGAATTAAGTATCCAATTTTATTGTAATTACACGCTGCATTGCATTTCAATATATTCATAATAAGTTGCATACTTCGTGAGTGAATTTTGTCATTAATGTTGGATTAAATCTCTGTGTGTGTGTATTTAAAAAAAAATTTTTTGTGGAAAAAGAGATAGCCGGGTGATATAATGAGAAACTTTGTACGAGGCAATAACTGCGATGCCATTCACAGGTGAATGGCAAGGCAATAGAAATATATTGCCATGTCCAGCTTGTTGAAAATATGTTCTTCGAATGTCTCAACGTGCACGCTTTTTCATCAATGCTGAAAAGCCGGGAATACTTTATTAGATTTTAACTCGAGATTATTGTTACGTAGCTGATATTAAAGCTGTCTTTGGAGAGCTGTTACTTTATTAAATTCATAATGTCAAATTATACCCAGCTTAAGTTATTCTTAATCATTTCTATAGATCGCCACTGCTTCCAACTAATATATCATTAATTTAACTTAATCAATAGAGTTAAACAATTTAACTCAAGAAAATGTATTAAATTTAATTTATTATTCATTAAAGGTCAATAGTCCGATTCTTATATTTAAAGAAACTACTTCAAGTAAAGTCTTAAGCTCATAAACCAATCAGAGAACTGTATTAGCGTCTTAAGGTATTACTTAATCTAGGTCTCAAAATAACAAAGGATTAGATGTTACTATAACAGAAATGAATGGATCTACATTTTTACGCATGATAATTAAAAATAACAAAATATATATTATTTAATTCAAGAGAGAGAGAGAGAGAGAGAGAGAGTTATCATTGAGATCCAACATCTTTGACATCCAACAGTGTAACGCTTTGTGTCATTCTATCTTTATCGTTCCATTAAACATAATACAAGGATAGAATGACATAAATTAGTGCTAATAGCCTTTCTCCGCATAATATTCACAGTAAATTCGCGGCATTGACAAAGATAGATATTAATCAATCGAAATACGTAGAGGAAAACAGTAGCAGTATTTTAGATGTCATATCCGGCGAGTACGTCGATTCTTGCGAAACATGTCCGTAAATACACCGTAAATACATGCAGCAGCAGCAGCAGCAGCAGCAGCACAGCACTGTATTAGCTCGCACCTTGCGCGCTAGAATTTGTGGGACCTTGCGGCTGCGGGCTTCTAAATAATCCCGGAGTTGGTAATATCACTTGGTCCACTAAATTCCCCCGGAACTAAATAACGAAGAACAGGCGCCCTCGACAGACATTACGAGAACTGCCTTAGGTTTGATTCACTCAATATGGAAAGTTATACGCACCGCGATCTCATTATAGTTTCACAAAATATATTATATATCCTCTAGCGAAATATTGCATAGGTAAATAATTAGTTAAATATTACATAAAGTAATTTGAAACGTTGGAGCGTTTGCTTGTGGATGTTTTAATTAATTTGGATGAATTTTTCTTTACGGAAAGAGTTCCGGAGTCGTTGGCATCTGTTGCAACTTTTGAATATTCAATGTTTAACATCTCTTCGCGAGTAAAGTTTGAATTAAAATTCTGTCTGAAAAAGTACAGTTTGAGAGTATTAGAGAAAGAAGGAGGGAGAGAGAGAGAGAGAGAGAGATTTGTTAAGAAATTATCATTATACGATCATTCCAGTCGCAGAGACTGTGAAAAACATTAATCTAAGTTTGAAATTCAGAGGTAAAATCCAAAATTATTGATATTTTAATATGAAAGGAGGAAATGTCCATACCATGTGAGAGTTTCGTACATCGCTGTTTCTATGCACGGCACAGTGCGACACGGGCTTTATTCACGGTGCATTATGGTCCGCCGCGCGTAATCGCTGTAATGAAATTTAAGCCACAGGCTCTGCTCGATGCGGAAATGCATTTCGCGACGATAAATTCGTTCGCCGGGATGCAGCTAGATCTTAACGCAACACAGCTTAATGAGAGCAACACGGTGAGAGGATCAAAGGTGTAATCAAGCAAGTACACTCGTATTTGGACTCTGTGTACATGGACGGCAAATGACCTTATACAAGGACCGAATTCGCCACTACTAGACACGTGACTGGCATATCGATTCGAGTATGCTTGATCAGACCTGGTACTGGAATCCTAAGTGTCAACGTGTCTTATCGAAGGCAACTTGGATTGAAACGATATAGTGTCTTACATTGTGACACGATAATAGCGACTGAGGCTTGGGAAAGCTTACACGTGATTTGATTGTGTTTAGGATGCTTAAAAGAAAAGGACAATGCAATATCAGCAAATGAACCGCAAATGACTGTAAATATTATAACGAATTCGATTGGACGTATTGAAATCGTCGTACACAAAATATTGTAAAGATATGTTTATATATAAACATGGAAATCGATTAAACCCTGAAATATTCAATACATTTTATTGTATTATTAGATAAAATATATATTTTATAGTTCGAATTATTTGCGTTTCACTTTTATACTCAAATTAAATCAGTGTACAACGACTTTAATATGCATCAGTGCGCACTAAGTGCTTCCCCAATCGAATTCGTCATTAGAGATTCTTTTGAGCTGCTCGAAAACTTTACGTAAATAAATACAATTTGGTTTCACGATAAGTAAGAAAGGAAATCTGTAGTCATCTATAGAGCAGAATCAGTATTTCTTGATAAATTCTAGATCGCTGAAATCTAAATCCACCAGTGAAAGATGCCCATCACGTCGGATTTTTTTAGATAAATCGAGTAATATGAGCCAAAAACAGCATTTTTCGCGATATTTACTTTTTTTTGTGACTAAACGAAATTTTATTTTTTTTTAAATTTTATTAGCGTCACTCTAAAGAGTTAATCTTCACTTTTAAAAGTAATTTCCACTTTTTACTGTGCGATTTTTTTTCATCGAGTTATAAATGTTTTCCGAAATGTAAACTGTCGGATCCAAATTAGCGGATTGAAACTGGAAAGTAAATAGATTTGCATAAAAAAAGATATAGAATACAGACTAAAATATATATTTGTATTTATCAATTTAGTCCACCATGTTGGGTCTACCATTTCGAATTTCGTAATTTTGAATTCAGATTCACAAGCAGCGATCCCAAAAACCCCCAAGTATTCACTTTGATCAAAATCGAATCACTTTTCACATTTCAGTCCGCCATTTTGAATTTCTCTATTTTAAGTTTTTCAGATTCGGTATCAGGGACCTCGACAAAGTCTAAGATACTTTTTTGATACATGTGAATTTATATACCATGTTTGCAATTTCTTGAATTGCGCGTCGAATTTTTCGGACTAGGGCCATATCACACTCAAAATTACATAACCATAGCGTAAAGCTGCTAAACCAATAAACATCCAACACAAAGACGCCATGATATTTACATAAGATGCTCATTAATCTAGGCCCTAAGGGCCTATGTTATGGTTATACAGCTTATGTGATTTTGTATGTAATGGCCCTTAGAAACGCTATAGTAATTGAATACTATAGACCAAGAAAAAAATGCTGTTGATTCAATTAAAGTCTATATTACGGGTTGTCACTAATATAAATGATTAATTCATGTATATTTTTATTGACATAAAGGCATAAATTATTATTCCAATAATCAAGGCCTTTACGTCAATAAAAATATACATGAATTAATTACTTATGTCAGTGACAGTAATATAGACTTCAATTGAATCAACAGCATTTTTTTCTCAGTGTACTATATTATTATAGCATTCAATCCAACCGAACTGCTGTAGTAATATTATAAATTAAATCGACGTGCAATTTAATAATTTGATGCTCAATTGGCATCTTTTTAAAGAGATCTTAATGTATTGAAAATCTGTAAATAAATTGAAAACAATTTGATTTATTTTTAGCGACAATTAAATAGCTACGTCTGTCATTCTACTTATTGCAGATAATAATCTTGATGAGTGGATTTATAACTGTAAATTCTTTCGAAGCTTTGTGCTCTACACAATTTCTGTCACATTTCGAAGTAACAGGATTTTCTCCGCGTACTTCTCGTGTCAATTAGTTCTGTGATACGTTATCGCTCGACGAAATAGATCCTCTGTAATATATTCTGCGGAGGATAACTACATGAAAGATTTCAAATAATTGGAACTTGGAAGTCTGAATGTGAGAGTAATTTGTAGAAGGAACTTTACGTCTTATATGATGAGAAATTCGATTTGAACTTGTAGAATATTTGAAATTCCTCGTACGCGTACCTTTGACACACTGTCTTATTTCGTCTGTATTGCGTTTACACGATTGGTTGCATCTAACTTATATAACACGTCTCGTGTAACTTATTGCGCGTCTAAATCTTAGAATGAAATTTTAACATTTCTCTGGACACTTACTTAATTCGCGTAAGTCAAAAATACAAATAAAATATCTCATCTTCTATATAAAATATTCAAAAATAGATAATTTATTTATAAGCAATCAAAAAGATTATACTACAAAGAGAAAAATAAATTATGTATAGCTTGAGTTATTCGATTTGGAGATAATTGAGTGAAAATATTTTAAGAAATAATCGTAATTGTTAGGAATTTCAATTATTAGTTATTATTTAAGATTTTATAGCATTTACACTTTTTATAGCATTCAATGAGAAGTACATACTTGACTTTTGTAAGGCAAATTCGTCTCAATTCATAATTTACTTGTCGTTACGTTTGATGTACCATGATTGTAATATTTTATCAATTATAAATTACATCATTTGGTGAATAATACAAATACTAAGGATGATCACGATGCCGAGTAACTTCACTGCCTTGTTTGATCACGTTGAATCGATTGTTTGATCGTGGTAGTCGATGAGATTGGCAAACAGGTAATTAATGATAAAGGAGAATGTTTGTTTTACCTCAGGCAAACTAATTGTACGAACGGAGAAGTGGATTATCTGAATCCGCAGCGCGATAAAACGCTGCCGCAATTAATGCACGATTCCATTTTTTATTCTGCTAAACAAATTGTTCTAGATTAAATATTCTAAAGGAGTAAAGTTCGCTTTAATAAAAGGATAGAATTTGTTTTATCTAATTGCATCTTGAAAATATATACGCAGAGTACGCGTAATTTACCATCGTTTATAGAACTTAGAAACTTTATATATTCCATCTTGCCTTGAAGAATAATGAAAGAAAAATCGATTTCTAATTGATCAAAGCAGTTTTAATTAATCTAAGAATGCAAAGTATTCTTTGAGAAAATTTCCGGAGATTCTTTCTAGATATTTTAGATTATCCTATACAAAAAGTTGTGTGAATAATAAAAGAAATGGTTAAAAATTTATAGTTCACATTCAGCGAACGCGTTGGCGTAAAAAAAAAAGAAAAAGAAAAAGGTAAGCGCGTTCCACCTCATTCCTTCTACAGCATCTTTTTCTTCTTTGAGAGGGATACCGCGATTAAACTTTAAACAATGTCATAAGGTGTTCTCGACTGAAGTTTCGCGTAACTTTCGCGCATCTTCAAAGTTCTTCCTGCTATTTTCCGGGACGAAGGGAGTTAACCAGGGCCGCGGCTTTGCGTACACGTTATCTCGAGGACGTACGGCGCGTCGCTTAATCTGCTAAATTACCGTGTACAATCGAAGAGCGAGATCTTCGAGGATTACAGCTTAATGAAATTTGAACCCGGTGGATTTGCTCGTGGTACCCGCAACCCCCCGACGCGAGTACATACACAGATTCTGTGTAACCTCACAGAATCTCGACCTTAAGACCGGCACTTACCTAAAAGACAAATTCGTCGTGGGATATTCTAAGGAACCGTCGCAACAGTAGAAACTTAGTCGCGTGTTTTCGTAATCCGATGGATGTAATCGCTTCTTCCACGCTTTCTATGTGGCGAGCTGAAATCCGTTAAGTCGTTTTCATCTTGTAAGATACATTCGCGATACCGTCCGCTATTCGAGTAGGGACAGAGGAGTTATTTCGACTATGCAATCGCGATGTGAATTGTCTTACGCGGAGATTAAGATTAAGTCGAATTGTATTATGGTTACAGTACAGTCGATAAGTGAATAAAAGCGACGAATCGGTTCGTCTTTCATTGAAACTTACTTTTTACAAATAAAAATGTCGGATTATTTGGCAATTATCTATATTCTTATTCTTTCGGCAATATGAAATTTTCAACCTTCCAGGCTTTATCCACAACATACCGAAAGTATTTCAATTTCTCTGTAGATTTTTATATTGTTCTCTGGATTGTATGAAAATTTGAAAAAGTTCTTATATTTATGTAAAAATTTAAAAAACGAATTTCTTTAATTATAGTCATTATAGAAGTATTTTACTCATCTTTTAGATAAAGATCCCGTACACTTCTTATAAAGAAATCAGCTTCTGTCAAATTAGTTGAATTTTTTGTGATTGCTTTTATGCTAGAAGATTGCAGAAAGGATACAAAAAAGTACGAAAAAAATTAACGATTTTATGTAGAAAAGAAACTGCTGTAAAATACATAATTTTGAGCAATTAAAAAATTGAGCTTTCTCGATATCATGTCCATTGAGACTTTTGAGATCAATATCATAAAAACAATCAATCAAAAATTATCATATCAAAAATTTAGTCAATTTTAAATAGACCTTTTTCTTCATAAGAAGATGGTTCTTTACTTATCAGAGTTTATAATTAAAAATTTATGCCTTTAATGTCCAACGGAGTTGTGACGGAGAGATAAGAGTTCTGATAGCATTTTCTTTATATTGTATTTATATTATTGTTTATTATATTATAAAGCTTTTTGCAGACATCTTCTAAAAATAGTAATAAAAATAGTATGCGGTATACAATACATTTTATAACAAGACGATATATACTTTAGCAAAAGTTTAATTAACGCATCATACTTTTTTATTACTAGTTATTTATTTACTACTATCAACTCAACGTTTAATTTCTGAAAATAAGCTCTAAATGAAGTCTTATTCTATTGTATTTTCTTGAAATCTCCTCGGTTTATAATCCGAGATAACTGACGTGGGTATTAAGGTCTTTTACGTCTTCAAGTTAAATAACAATTAAGCATTAAGTAGCAATTACCGGCTACAAAAGCGACGCCAAGGTGGTGCTTTAGCCTTACTATATCGCAGCATCAAAGACCGTATTAATCTCTTCCCTGCATCGCTGCATCGTTCCAAGGACGATACTCAAGTTCGTGAAGGTATTCATCGATTGATCACGAAGTCCTTCGCTAGATAGGAAAGAGAGGAAATTGCTATTCCTCTTTTGTTTTTCAAAAAGTGGCCAGCGAGAAAAAGAGAAGCGATTAGAATTGCAGCTCTCTCTTTACACGATTTTTCTCTTTTCCACTGCCATCCCTTTTTCACGTGCGCAACCGTCGGAAACCGCGCTGTTCTCACGTAAATGCGCATAAATTTTCCCGCTTTCGCTCCCTTTTCTCTCCGACTTTTGTGTTTTGCTTTTTTTTTCCCCCCCTTTGCCAACGGAGGGACTTTAATTCCTCGGTCGTCTTAATCAAAAGTTACGGTCCCGTTGTTTTGCGCTGAGTTAAAGCGTCGCGCTACGCGGCCACGTAGATGCGCGCGAACGCTTATGAAAATGGATTTTAATTCGGTGAAAGTGAAAAACAGAGTTAATCTTCCTCGACAGTCGCGCGCACTGCGTCGCCGAGCGAGATTAAAAATTTTGAATCGTCCAACGAGGGAGAATTCAGGAAATTATTCCGGCAAGGTTTCAAGCGCTTTATCGAACCGCGAGGCTTCAACGTTTCGAGTCATTTAAATATTTCCATGCATTTACCACGATTCAGCTCCAATACTTCTATCTGACTTAATACTTCTATTTGCATAAGTGACGAAAAATATCGTATGATGTTTGAATATATGTTACATTCGCTTTCTCAAAACCACGGAGAAAACGTATTATTGTGAAAATGACGATTTATAATATAAAATGTATAACACACACCCACACAGAATGTATGATTTTCTCGCAAATTTACTTATACAGAATTTACTTGTAAGATTCAGTGTCCGATATAGATTCACTCTACGATTTACTATTACTCGATATTTCTTAATAATCGTCGCGATTTAAATCTCTAGTCGATTTAAATCTCTAGTATTTACAAAGCTGCTCGCTTCCGCTTTGATTACTTTTATAAGCCAATCGACTTCCGTTAATGATCGGCTTTAGCTAATGGGATAGACCGAGGAGGAAATTAGAAAGATACGATCGCGAACTGGGCGAGGAAGAAAGAGAATAAGGATAGAAGAAAGACAAAGGGTGAAGGTTAAATAGGTGCCCCCGCAGTCTTATCTACGCTTTTCGCTTGCGAATCTCATAAACTTTTGATGTTATCCGCTCGGAAAAGAGGATCCTTGCTTCGGTGAATGAAGAAACGCACAAATCTTCCAGGTACCGGATAACAAATAGTTCGCGCGCTAAAGCAGAAGCAATTATAGTCAATTAACGTGCAGTGTTTACTTAGATCGTTTAATTTTTATATCACACGTCACATACAATATTTGCCGTTTCTAAAACGATAAAGGACAGGCGTCTAGCAAGCGTGAAAGAGGTGATAGAATATTAATACATGTTTTGCAAGATACCTGTAAAAATTGTAGCCATTTTGGAGAATCATTTGTGTCAGTCAATGTCAGTGTTCGATGAAGATCTGTGTCCTCCGAGCCTAACTTTGAGCTTAGGAAACAGGAAAAAGTCGTTGGGATCAGATACGGTGGGTAGTTAATTAATTCGAACCGTAATTCATAAATTTTTGTTATGGGGATATTCCATTTTATATCCGATTTTTGTTATTTTTACAAAAACACTGATATCGACTGGCACAATGACTCTCAAACAACAACCGAGCGTCCAAAATGGCTACAATTTTCACAAGTATCTTGCCAAACATGTACGATTGTAGCACCAAAATGGTTTTGATGAGTAATGCCATCTTCATGTTCAGGCTCGAAACTTTTCAAACGACCTTCGTACATGTTTCATTTTTACTAGTTCAGATACCTGTCTCTTTTTTCAATCATCGTACACACTTATTGTCAGAGAAAAAGTTATAGTGATGGCAACTGTACAAGTTTTACACGTAGACTTGATCTACTTATGTAGTCGAATAAATTATTTTATAGTTACAGTAAGTGTAAAATAATTTATGTAATTATGTACATTAGTCTTTTAAAGTAGACAACAGTAACAAGCATAAAAAAAATAACGGTATAATTATTAAATAATACATTGTTTAATAATACGATGATTTCGGACGTGAGTTACGCCGTTGGTTGCCTACCCACGCTAATAAAGGCATTGTTGTGGAGAATTATGAACTAATTAACTCTTCGCGCCCAGGATTACATCGCGCGTGCTTGAGTAGGTGTAGTTGCGCAAGCCGCAGCACTGCCCGATCTGCAGGGGAATTGTAACGAATTTCTATGTTAATTAAGTCAGAACTTTGAACGAGCGACGAGACGTGTTGACGATTTTCGTTCATTTTGTAGAAAGTTCACTTATGCGCTTGATATTTGAACGATACATTTCCTCGTATCCGCTTTCTTAAAATAAATGCAAGATAATCGGTAATTATTGGAAAGTTTAATTTTGTTATAGATTTCTATTTCATGTTTGTATTTCAAACGTTTTCTTTAAATAATAATATTTCGCTGATATACATTCGCTGTAATAGATACATAAATTGTATATTCATAAATAACATTACATATTTATTTTTCGCAATTATGAGCAGCCATGGTTCTGTGCTTGTAATATATGCTCTTTATAATATAACGCATGATACAAGGATTATTGCGCAATTAGATCTTCTTAAATGCAAGACCCGCTTAGTGTAACGTCATCTTCTATTAACACGTAACAAGGAGTAAATAATACGAAGTAGATGCAGAAGAAAATTAATTTTCCTTGCTGTTCCCGTACGTTTAATCCTATTGTGAAGCACGCAGAAAATAGGAAAGAAATAGAAAAAAGTTTCTGTATAATTTACTTTATAGAAAATTAGTGTTATTCAGTTTATTATGAAGCTTTAATGATTATTGATTATCTCATAATTTGGATACGGTAATTTCTTGAGAGAGAGAGAGACTTTAGACATGAATAGTGTATAGAAAATGTGTACGTAGTATCAAGAATTAAATTTCGCAATCCTCCTTATTTGAAGAGAATTTAAGAAAGGTTTATGTGCTAAATATACTAATTATTTAAAAATAAAATAAGCCAAAGAAATCTAAATTGCTGGGAAATATCTTAAACTTTTTATTTGTAAAAGGTTGAAAAAAATATAAGAAATATTTAGACATTCTTATTACAAAATAGATAAGATAAAGAAGTCATTCTATAATATTCTCAGAGAAAACAATTGTGACTTGAGGAATGAAAGCGACTTATCTTATTTCTCAAAAATGGTCGACCCAATTAAGAAATAAAATAAAAAGGGTTTAAGAAAAATAGATATTGTCCTTTCTCTAGTATAAAAGACAATTAATTTCGTTCATCCGTAAGCTTCTAATCGTAAAATGAATTGTTCGCTGCAATATTATCTCGATAAAGTACAAACAGTGCCTTCGATGTTTTGCTTATTAGAGATGCGCTCTAATTAGATTTTACCATGCCTGCAGTTTGTTGGACGATTGCGAAAATATTAATAGAGAAATCTTTTTGAGATTTGCTCCAGACGTCGCGGCGCCCAACGCTTATTACAATGCATATTCTTTCTGCGTCGGGGAGTTTTATATCCCGCTGTTTTTATTGTTTTATGAGTTGAACGTTTCTTCCAAAATTGCGAGACATCTCTGATCGAAACGAGATGCGCTCAACTTTTGTTATACGGGATTACTGCTCGTTTCTCCGTTCGTGTTTCCGTTCCGAGATCCATGTTGTCTCTCCATTGTGAAATGTGAATAAGTGACTGTTGTAGAGGATTCGTTTATTTAACTCTTAAGTTAGATTTTAAATAAAAAAATTCTTAAATTTAACTCTTATATTCGCAACAAATTATATTTACAGATTTAAGATTCATTTACATCAAATTATTGATATTATTATAAAGAGGCTTATTAGTATAAAAAATTATTAAATTTCTTGTCAATTTAATAAGTAATATTATTGATATTACTACTCTAGTTCTGTTTCTCATGGTTGCGTTTCAAGACCGATAAAGATTTCGGCGCATTATTTACAGAATGAGATATGTACATAAATTCACACAAAAATATTTAAGATCCATTTTGATTGAATATAAGACTTCTCTTTAATTAGATCTATTTTCAATGGTTTAATTTTCGTATCGTAATTCTTAAATTAAAACAAAATGACTGGCGGTCATTGAGTTATCTTATAGGTTTTACATTTTTTAATCATATAAGATATTTTATAATTAACGTTTTTTTTTGCGAGATGTAATTTGATGTAATTTTTGTCAACAAGAATACTGAATTATTAATACTTAATGTACACAATTTTTCTTTATTACAAACAATGAGTCGTTCGCGTTTTGATTAATTTTAGCGTTTTTATTTATTCAAAAATTATTAAAAGAATTAATTATCTATTTCGAAGTTGCAAAGCAATGAAAAGTGCAAGAAAAATCAAACATGAGCAAATAATTAGATCGCAAATTAAAAACTAGTTAAACTAGAAAAATGATTAAAAAACCATTCTTATGTTCTTTCACTTTAACATTTTTAGAAAATATGTATAAAATGTATTAAAAAAGGGAAAGAATACAGACCATTATTTAGTCAGATACTTTCAGAATTTGAAAGAAAAAAAAAGAAGGACACGAATGATTCAATCATGTGCTTTAACAATTAATATTACAATTATATATGAATAATTGAAAATCTCCTTGAATTAAAAAATTATTTATCAAATAAAACCACTGATATAATGGTCGCTTTTATTACGTAGTCACATTTAAAAAACCAGAGGTAAATGTGAGTACATATTATTTCTCGTTTTTCTTCCTAAAAATGCTCGAACAAAAACACAGGATCAATGGAAGTAAAATGTTTTTTCCTCGTCTTCATTTCCTCCCTCTTGTTTGAAGATATCAGTTCGTGACGTAATAAAGAGTAGCGAGTTGTTTAGGAATTTTGCATGCCAAACGTGTGCGTGAAGCGCATGTAATAACCGACGCTATTTTTGAGATCTTGACTGTCGTGTTACGACAGTCTGCTTCCCCCTTCCCCTTATGGTCGAGGGAGAAACTTTCACTTATAAAGTTGTTGCTCCGCCGTCGCGACTGACAGCTCCATTTGCGACGTTAAGGGAAAAATTCCTCGCGAGAAAGACTAATCGAAAGTATGCTCACAGACTAACTGTGTGAGTTTTTCCGACTTCGCGAGGGACCTCTCGTTCCTCTTCATTCGATGGTTTATTTGACGTTACGCAAAGTGCGGCTAGAAAAGTTGCGAAAGCAGAAGGTCTGTCGCGAGATAGAAATTAACGGTAACGCGAATGGATTTTTCTCTCTATTTTCTTTTAAATTATTACGTTTTAAATTAGCGTCTACGTTACGTAATATAGGGTTGCCATAAAATTGGAAATCAGGTAAATGACAGGAAAATTGAAAATGGTCAAGGAAAAGTCAGAGAATTTTGTGGAAAATAAAATTTTCTGAAAAATAAACATTCTTAGAAACTGCAGGGTATAATATACACATATCAAACTTCTTTTTAAAGAAGGAATATTACCAACTTATATTATATTAACAATTAAATACAAGCGGTGTCAGTAATAATAATTAATAGTAATTTACATGCTATGTTAAATTGCTCTGTCAACAAAATATTTGACGATTAAAAAAATCAAGTTGAAAGTACAAAACATTTTTTAATATTATTGAAAGTCCGAGAAAAAATTATGTCATATTGTCTGGAAGTCAGGAAAAAATTGTGGAACTTTGGGACGAGAAATTTGTGGTAACTTTATGACATAATAAAACGTTCTGTATACTTTAATCCACACTCTAAAAAATGTTGGTGTGGATTTAACACTCATGCGATTCCAATATAATTCTCACTATGTTGATGTTAATTTAACACCAACACAGTGAGAATTATATGTATAGACATCGCGTCATTGGTGTTAAGTTTACACCGCTATTTCTAGAATGTAGCATTTTCAAAGCTGGAATTTGAGGTTCTTTGTTTCCCATCTTATATATCATCGTACGTTTTCGAGATATGTCGCGATAATTAACAGAGTGGTGGTTAATTCATGTCAATTAAATCTGACGTGCACAAATTTGTTCGTGTATTAAGCACGGAAGTTTAGATCGAGCTTACGACACGATACCTACCGCAATTCCGAATGCGAGAAATTTTGGCAAATGGGTTATACGATGGGTTATACGATTCATTGCCTCGGGGACGGTCAGCGGTCGTAGGCCGTGCAAGGTTGACAGTAAGATAGATTTATAAGCTAAAGTTTCGCCGACTGTCTGGTCATTTATCATAACTAACGCGCTTGGATCATGTTAGTCAACCCTTTAACTAGCGCGAGCTCACATATAGATATGCACGCGACACTTTACTTGCGACACTTTCTACCGCATTGCCCTAATATATTCATAGCGCGATGTTATCTTTCAATATTAACAATATGAAAAATTATCGAATAATGTTACTGTATGAAGTTATTTTTTATCGCATAGGATCTATTAATTTAAAACACGATACCTACTAATTCGTTATCGATCACTCTTTACGTACCATGACAGTTTTTTTACAGTTATTACAACGCACGTTTCTTGTATTCTTATTTATCTTTAGTACCTATATATTATCATGTTTACATCGTTTACGTTTCACATCAAATTACACATTTACGGAGAAAATTAATTTTCTCTCGAAAATTAATGACGATTCTTTATGTCGGGCCTGTAGATATTAAATTCATAATGTCAAATTATACCCAATTTGAATTATTTTTAATCATTTCTATATGTCATTTCTGCTTACTAAGTATGTCGTTAATTTAACTGAAACAATAAAATTAAACGATTTAATTCAAGAAAATGTAATAAATTTGATTAAATTTGATTTATTCTTTATTAAGTATACGTTAATATAAATGTGTTGTTTACGTTGAAACTAACCTATTAACTAACTTATTAATAAATAGATTGATTTACATTTTGATACATATGGAAGTAAAAAATAATAGAATGTTAATTAATTCAAAGGATTAGGTGTACTATTGATCCTTTGATATTCAACAGTGTAATATTAAAAATTAACACACTTGTATTTTAACTTTCAAGCTTACAAAGACATGTCATCTATATATAATAATGCAAATTTTAGAATTAATATAAAAAATGGGAAACGTATATTGTTTTAAATTATTTTTAGATTGGAGCTAAATAAACTCCAATATTTAAGCTTAAATATTTTTTGTTATGTTGTTAATCTATTACGTTTATCACCTACGATCGGTTTCCTTTAATCGTGTTATACAGAATTTGCGGATCACTGCAATTCTCAAGCTAAGAGGGTTATTGGTCGAGGTACTGTAACAATCGTTCCTCGTTAAGACGCTATGCTGAACGCACCATTGTCTAATTAATGAAATTACCGAATTGCACTCGAAGCAAAATGCACCACAATAGATTGCAGATACTGACACCGAGTGGACCGGATTTCTATGGCATATTGACGCGCAACGGTGCCCTAATCTATTCTGGCTTTATATATCATCCGTATTCATCTCACACAATGCGCCGTAGTATTAATCCGCACACAAAGCAAATTGTATGATATTGTATTGTGCGGCTATATATTCATGCTGTCTTCATTCCTTCTGTCTCATATCACCGGAAAATTTATTGCTTGAAAGTAGTGTGTAATGTAAAAGACTCAACAGAATAAACGGTTACAGTTGTCACGACCAAAAGTCGACCATCAATACATTTTTTGGTTATAAGATGAACTGTAATATGGTTGTGATAATCGTAAGGTTGGCATAGCTTAACGGTTATGGCTGTTAAGATATGTCCATCTTACAATTATCACAACCAAATATATTGATGGGCGAAAATTGTCATATTATTTCAGTTATGGCGACCGTAGCATTTTTTCTGTACTTATACGCACACTGAGAGAACAATGTTTGATATTTGTAACTATAATTATATATTATGATTATTACTGCTATAATAATAATAACAGTAACTATGTGTAAAATTACACACATTACAAGAATTAATTATTTACAGATTTTAATATGTTATTCAATATTATTAAGAACGTTTCAAAGATGCGAATAAGCATCAAAAATTTGTTAAATTGCTAGCCAATTTAACTCGTGATATTACTGCGGTAGTTTAGTAGAATTAGCGTTTTCAAGACCGAAAAATCATTTCGGCACGCGTTTTTGAGAACTATATACGTAGTATATAAATTCACACAAGCATTTAAAATCCAGCTAGATCGTTTAAGGCTTTGATTTCTATAGTTTGTGTTATCACACATATACGGTCCTATAATATATTATATTGTGTAAAATTACAGTCACTTGAATCATTTTTATGGTAATTTCAACTATTTTATGATTATATAATAACTATAATTGTAGTCATTTTAGGTTGCCAACTATACATTTGTTACTAGAACTATACACATAGTTACTGTTATTACTAGCAGTAATAATTATATAGTAATATGTAATTATTATAGTTACAAATACCAAACATTTTTCTCTCAGTGCACAGTACAATTGTTAAAAATATTGAACACTTTTCAACATATCTATTTAAAATAAAAATTCTATACGGAAATAACAGTTTTGCGGAAGTATCAAAAAATTTTGCCAGATACAGGTCTGAAAATAATTTTGCTGGACCAACAAAATAATTGTGTAATATGTTCAAATTGTTTGCTAAAATATCAAAACTGTTTACAGCCTATCATATTTGAAATTCCTACGTAATTATTTTGGTTCCGCAAAATTATTTTCGAATCTATATTCAGTTAAATTTTTTAATACTTCTCGTTTTTTCCATACGTAATAATGGAGGGAGAGGCGGAAATATTTTTAGTACGAGATTTTCATCAAGAAAGATTAAATACCATTTTTTTTTTCGTTATCTGACATCGTGAAAGTTAGATGTTCGTTACTTTTGCAAAAATTTACTTAAAATAATTTATATAATAAAAAAAAACCAATATATTGTACCACTATCATCTACCTGCGTTTTTTTTCTCTCTTTTCATTAAAAACTCTCAACACGTTTACTGATATTACTGACAAGAATTTTTTCGGAATGATGAATACAGGATTAAAAATTATAATAGTATTGCAATTGTATGTACATGTTTTTGGTTAGAACGATGTTGAAATATTACGATACTACATTGAAAATGACTCGATTGGAGTCGGAACGTTTGTTGTCAATTGTAATTGTTTATATGAATTTTTAATGCTAATTTAAATTACTGGCTCTTTATCCTTTTTTGTTTTATACCACATTGTTTTATACATACTTTATTACTATTCATTAATTAAATACCAAGTTAACGAAACAGAGATTAGAGAAAGCTCCACGTGTGCGTGTGCTTCCTAGAGTATAGAGGAGTATGTGTTCTTATATGACATTCTTGCGGAAGACGGTTTAGCCGGAATTGCTTCGACAGTGTAGTTCTGCAGTAACTGATATATGTCTCTTTGTAGCACTCCATATGTAGACGTAAGTCAATACGTTTCAACATTACCTAGCCGATTCGTTGTACCATTCGTGTTTGCGTTTAATCTCTTTCCTTAGCTCCGAGCTACCAGTCCCGACATAAAGGCATCGTAAAGTAGTCCGCTTTGATCTCTTTGCTCGGCATAGCCTTCCTAATGCATACGACAGCGCGGCGAGATTATGCATTTATTGGAGATTATGTCGATATAACGTTTAGCGGTAGAAAAAAATTATAAGAGACGCGTTGCGCTTCGTCGTGTCGTCTCATTGATGATGGGAATTGAAACAACATGGGAGGATTTGAAGCGCAAGAATTTAAGACAAAACCTTTTTGAAAAATGTAATGAGAAATCCGAGAGATGGATTTCCCTGATGTACAGCCTTTTTTAATGCCACGTCTACTTCTGAAATGTTATCTTATTTTTCTTTGTACACTCGTAATACAGCTTCGTTATATGTATATTTCCGGGATCCGCAGTTGTTTCTACGAATGCATTTCTACGAATGCGTTGCCTTTTCCATTGCGCACCGTCGGACGAATACTAAATGGCAAATAATTCACTTATCGAAGAAAGTAGTTTCCCTCGTCGATTCTCGTAGCCGCGAGCCTTCAACTCGCAACGGCTGCTGCCGCTGCCGCCGCCATCGAAGATGCCGCCGCGAAAATTTCAGATCGTTATTTACCTTGCCGGGAGTTCAGAGACCGCCGCGGGACCGAGGCTCGCGTATGCAAATAGATATTTCATTCCTGTCTGCGGGAACAAGAATTGAGGTTGGAGGATAAGGTGATTTTCTCGAGGGAAATTCTGCATGGGGTACTCGGATTCGCCGAGTGGTGCGTTTCTCGTTTGTCTATCCTTTTTTCCTCTTTCCCTTCTCCATATCGTGAACTGCGACAGAAACAGACTACGCCGCTTGATATATATCTTCGATCTCCGCTTTTCTCCGATGATTCCATCGTCAATCTGACAAACGCAGAGGGTTTATGTAGATCTATAAATTTAGAAATTGATCTCATTCTAAATGGATTCGTACGAATTCAGTTTGGTAAATTACTGTAGTCGTAAAATTAATTAATTTCTGTAAAATTAAATCTTTTAAATATACCTAGTTCAGCAAAGTCGTTCTTTGTTATAGTAATTAAAAATTTACAGACGATAAGTGTAGCGAAAGTGTAGCATTCACTAATAATGAAAATGTTTCTTTTGTTTTTCAGGGAGGAATGCGGAGGTCGAGGATATCTGAGACGACCGATGGGGTAAGTACAACGAACTGTTGAGAATTCTTACACTAAACGTAATCTCGGTTTAAACCGCCACTAGAATCCCAAGCCTCTTCAAGAGCCGAGCGATAATGCTTAAAACCAAAGAATTAAGCCGGCATGCTTGTTCTGACACATCTCACGTCCTCTTAAAAGCACCAAGGTATAAAAGTATAGAGTTGGCTTAAGATTATTTTAATCATCACACATTTTCGTAGGATCTATTTTTGTTTTCTTTGGCTATGATCTTGAAATACGAACAAAAAGAAACGTTATTGCATAAAATAATTTTCTTTTATTATTAACGTACGTATTTTTATCTACTTTATAGTAGCAATCTTATTCATGTTTAATGAATATTGACAAACAATGTGTAAAATGTACTTAATTTTGATAATTTTATTTTCATTTCATATTAATTTAATTGGAAAAAAAATTTTAATTGTACACAACATAAACTTCTTCATGAAGTCAAGTGAGCTAAAAGAGATATTTGTAATATTCGCTTCAATGTGGGATGGAAGAAAATACTAAATGATTTCGCGTGCAAACTTTATAAACATGATATGATTGATCCGTAGTCCTTACACCCGTCCTGCCGATAATTATCACATGTGACGTAACTTGGTGCATTCCCTTACAACTTAAATCGAAGTTTCATCGACACTCATTAGATCGAAGTAATTTCTACTGGCAAATCGAAATGCACGGAATTCACGAAGTGTCGGAAGATTAGTTTCCTAGCAACCGAAATTGAAGTGAGCTTTGCGCGCCTCGCCCATTACAAGGACTTTAACCCAGCCTCGCTTTAATTACAACACATTTGCGGATTAAAGACTGCGATATTTAGAAGGGTCTCGACGACCGAAAGTCGACTAAAGTCCGATCGCGCAACCTGAAAGTTTATCTACTCGTTCACGAACAAGTATCACCAAGTTTACTGAAAATATTTATTATTCATCATTGCTTTAATATATACCTCCTATGAATATATTGAACCATGTTTTTGCTATCTTGATAACTGCGTAACGTCATTTAAAAAAATCTAGTCGTTAATTAAAATGTATTCGTTGTTCTCTAATTTTTCTTATTCAATTAACTTCAATTAGATTTTATGGTTTGTATTATCAGCTTAGGAGATTAGAAAATGAACTCGATATCGTATATCAGACACTCTTGTGAAACAATGTTTCCATCAATTTAGGAATTAAGGGAATTGAGAAAACAAATTTCATTTCGGATAAATTGAAATTTTAAGTCATTACAGAAGCTGACCTGATTTATTCGCGTAAATACTTGTTTTTAACAGATACCCTTTATTTCTCTTCTACATAAAATAGCCTAATAATTATTGTAATGATATTTTGAAGATTAATTTAGAATCAGGATTTGTAATATGAAAATATAAATATCGAGCATTTCTCAAGATATCTGTAATATAAGAATTTTCGAAATTTTTAAAATGTTATTAATTAATGAAATATTATTAAATTTATGAAATTTATTAAATATTTATTAAAATTATTGGATTATATATCGCTTTATTAATTTAAATTATTATATTATAATCATCTATCATATTATTAATTAAAGAGTTGATAAAGCTAAACATTTTTCGTAAGAGAAGGGAGAAATGTATCCTAGGAATTTCTATTAAAATTTTATGCGGCACTTGAGTAAAAAATTACGTAATCCGTGCAAGAGTTAAAAAAGATCGTTATCATTCACGCTGTCTTCTTACAAAGGCCAACGTGCGAGAACGATCTTCTAGCTAAATGAAATGTATAAAAAGCATTTTTGCGAAAAAGGGACAATAGGCCCGCCTGAAAGCAGTTCTCAATTCTCAACGGTCAAAGTGGGAACGCTCGTAACTTTCAGTTACGACCAAACTTGATTAAGTTCTCGGGAAGGGTTGCCCGCGAAGAAAGAGAGCGCATTTGTTTAGCAGGGTTAGAGAATGCAGAGAATGAACGTGGCACGGAGTGGCTGACTGGTAGTTAGGGGCGTATTTTTCGCGCCTAATGACGCGAGCAGTTAATCATTTTTGCTCGGGAATTCGCGCGTCACTATTGCGCAATTACCGAAAATTAATAGCCGACTCTCGTCCCCGATTTCACAAGTAAATCTCTTTTACGTTTACTCCAAACCTAAATATTTAATAACAAATATTTTCGGATTATAATGATTTATTTTCCGTATAATGTTAATTATATAACATATATTATAATACGTACACAGAGAAAAAAATGTGCCAAACTGTAATAAATAATTCTTATTTGAATAGTACTAATATAACATTTACGGAAAATAACTATTTGCTAAATAAAAATAATAGTTACACACACATACACACACACACACACATAAATTAATAATTCTTGTACCAAATAGATATATGTTTACATTTAGTAAATATTCCACTGGAACTATTCAAACAAATATTTATTAAAATTTAGTACATTTTTCGCTCAATGTATACATAAAATAATTATTAATTAATCAATATATTAAATATAATGCTTGTTATCTCCCATCAAGAAATCAAGGTAACTTTTCTCATAAGATGGAAAAATAAAAATTTTTGTATACATATGTATATGCAAAATTTTCACGTTTCCGCTCCAGAAGAAAAGTTACATAATCCTTGATTATAAAAGTTATGTATCTACCTCGATTATAAAGAGAAGCGCGATAACACGATAGTTTCTACAGCCCAAGCATAAAAAATCCGGAATATAAAAGACAGAATATTTGGCGTGGATTTATTTTCTAACGTATAAAATATTTCCATGAAAGTTAACTAGGCAAATTATGGCTCTCGGCGTTTTGTGCTGAATGTACGCAAGGTCATAACGTCATTCGCGTGTTCATTCAAGCCTTGGCCCGGAAGGATCAGGTAGGCCTGAAAGGTCGTTGCATCTCATTACATCTTGAAACATTCGTGGCAGATACCATTACAGATACACGAAGCACGATCGATCTTTTAATCGGTCAGTGATTAATTGCGAGACGTCGGAGTATTGTACGACGACATCTTCCTTGCATTATTTCCTTTGTAGCGACATAAATAATGAGATGCGCATCGGAAGTGTCGTGAAAAGTGTCGCGTGATCGTACTGTACGATCGTT
Source organism: Acromyrmex echinatior (assembly GCF_024713525.1). Classification (NCBI taxonomy): domain Eukaryota; kingdom Metazoa; phylum Arthropoda; class Insecta; order Hymenoptera; family Formicidae; genus Acromyrmex; species Acromyrmex echinatior. The sequence goes on from NC_141864.1 coordinate 2,855,047, forward strand.
GACTGCTTTCATGAGTGTGAATGCCATGATGAAGTAACGAGAGAAGCTGAGATTGCTGAGAGGAGAAGGAAGCTTAGGAGCCATCGGACGATGCAAGCAGAGGAGTAAGTATTATACTTTATTAGTAGTATTATACTTTGTTATTTACTTAATTATTAATTAATTTATTATTTATTATTTTATTAATTAATCGTTTCGTCCTACGATAATCATGTGTGATATAACGCCTGCAAAAAATATTTTTTATTTTATTTTAAGAATAATCTTTTAATTAGTAAATGTCAAAATATTTTTAATATTCTATATATTGTATGTATAGTATTCTATGTACAGTATTTTCAAATCACGTGTTTAAAATTTTTATTTATTATTTTTATTTTTTATATAAGAACTGTGGGCTTTAATAAAAGCCCTAAAGCTTTTAATAAAAGAAAAAAAAAAGTTTTATTGAAGGAAAGATTTTTGTTGGAAATATTGTTATTTTATGCGCACGATGTTTATTTCACGATATATTATTTTGTACTATAATATAATTCTATATTGTATTATATATTATAGTAAAATATTGATATTTTCATATAATTTTGATTTGGTGAAATCAAGTTTCATTTATGTTATATATCGAACGACAAAAATAACGACAGAATAAAATTATATATTTTTGTATGTACTTACGTGCTAAGTAAAACTTATTAACTATTTGTGTGTAAATTATTAACAATAAGTGTGTTAATTTACATCATTTTTTCCTTTCCTAAATATTTTTTTAATAGATACACTTTGAGGTCTTTGACTTTTATTCTTCTAAGATGAAATGTTCTATAAAGCTATGGCACTAAAGAAAATAATACTTGAACATGATAGATTTTTAAGTTTATTTATATGTGTCACAAGATAATTAAAGAAAGGCAAAAGAAATATTTTACGCACAATATCGGAATTTATTTAATATAAAAATGTCGCGCAAAAAATAATTAATTATAATTTTCTTATAATACTAAACTTATTCTAATTCCTTTATAGCTTATCCATTTAATAATATTTTTATTTTATATAACTTAAAATGAAACAGGAGATTTAATAAACACTCTATCGCGGAATAAAATAATTTATATATATTAGGTGTTGGAATTAATTCGTAGCGTTTTACAAGTGATGGGAAGTACTTTCATTAATGTATTTTTTAATGCTCATGTGAAATAAATAACATTCTTTCATTAAAAAACGCTACGAATTAATTCCAACACCTAATATTTTTGCATTACCTCATTTTTATTTAATTGCATGTTATATTAAAATACTTAATATTTGAAGTAAATCTTATATTCTAATAAAAACAATTACAATCTAGCAATATGATGCGGGATATTTAATTTAATTATCATAAAAATAAAGATGTATTAACATGCATTGAAAATATGAAAAATTTATATTGACAGTAACATAAATTGTACAGGATTATTCGTTTTGGATCTCACATCTCTTATTTGGAAAACGTTATCATTCATAATTGAACTTTTGATATTTCGAAAAGTATCTGATTAAAGTTTTTATTAACTTATGAAACTATGAATATATTGAATTTATTTAAAAAATTATGAGAAAAGAAGGTGGAAAATTATTAATTATTATTATGATTTCGATATGTTTTTGTTAGGAGTCACCTAATATTTTAATCTTTAAAAAAACTGTTAAAATATTATATATACGGTGATTTTTAATTATCCTATACAAATTTTGCAAATATTTAAATACACGATTGCATTCAATAAAAGACTCATAAGTCTAAAATTAAGTCGACGAGTCTATAAAAAAATAATTGTTTCGGTTAGCTTTAAAGAGATGTGGGGGAACGTATAGAAATATACATACATAGTCAAATAATGAACTGCTTTTAGGAATTGCATTGCGTACGAAAATATAAATATTACGTCCTGCAGATCGCTGTAGTTATTCGAGGACTCAACTAATTGTAAGTTTCACGGAGAGGTCGTCTACGAGGTGAGCATTTGTTCGCGGTTTGCGAGGGTGAGAACGGTTCGCGGAGTGGCTCATAACATCGGGCGGTGACAGTTAGTTAAAAGCGCATTTCCTCGCTTCCAGCGAAATTCTTGTCACGCGACCGTCGCCGTCGCAGTCGGAACTAACAGATGTAACACGTGCGAAAGCGCTTCGTCCCTGCAGCTTCGTTGCATTCGCGGGTTGCTTGAGAAATCGCCGCGCGCGTTTTGTAAATTTTCCTTGCAATCCAAGACCGCGAGAAAATTCCAACCGAGATTCCTCATCATGCGCAAGTCGTACTAACAATTTCTGAGAAAGATTGTTTCGATTTGTGAGCAACACTTAATTGGATTATTTTGATAGAGGAAGCAATTTATATATATATATAGTTCGTAATTAAAAATGATTTAGTTATGTGATGGATATTTTTTTAACGGCTCTTCATCTAATTAATAATATAATTGGTTTTTAGTAGCAGCTAAAATTTCTGACATGGCATAGCAGTGAACTTTTGCTTGCAAATTAGGCTTACGCTTGCTTCACTTTATAGTATAATACAAAAAGCAATATTTTTTCAATGACATATTATTGGAAAATTTATATTAAATTTAACACATTACATACAGAACCCTCCATAAGTTTGGGAACATTCTACAGGAAAGCCATTGATAGTGATTTGTACAAGTTTTTGATTTAAATACTTCGTAAAATGTCTAAATAACGATAAACATTTATCTAGAACATCTATAAGCTTGTACATGTCGAAAATATGTTGGACAATCATTTCACAGCATCGAAGCACTCAAGATCGAATTTCGAGCTTTGGTCTTTTGTTTTGCTTGTGTTGTACTTGTGTTCGTTATATATACACAGGCCATTTAATTGTAATTTAACGGTTTTTATAAAAATGTTAAACTATTTGAGTCACAAGTTGATTTCAGACTCCGTAAAAATTGTAAAATGGCCCCGAAGAATCAGATTTTGTATGAATTGCATTTTAATTAAAATTCCATATTTTGATAGCATGTTATTAAATCTTTAATTGAAAAAAGACGAAATAAAAATATATACATACGAATTATAGATAACGTACGTAATATGTATGTACTTTTATTTCGTCTCTTTTCGATTAAATAATTATTTACAAACTTGTAAAACGTAGGGTGTTCCCAAACTTATGAGGGTACTGTACATCCGGGCAAAGAAAAAAAATGCCTAAAAATATTTTTGTGAGAAATATATTTATTTCACTGAAATAAATATTTATTTAAATACGAGCGAAATAAAATTTGATTCCTAGTAAATAAGTCATCTATTTAATTTTTTTGCACTTAATCAGATATATTTCACAGAAATGTATATTTCGTTATCACAATCAAATTTCGTAAGTAACATTTACTTCGCAATACTTCGACATTTTTCTCTCAGTAATTTAACACAAGATAAATACAAATAGATTAGAAGATTATACAACTATTATGTAAACGAATAAACACAAGAAAGATAATTTACACAATTTGTAAACAAGAAGCATTTTTTGTAGAAGCATATTTTTTGCAGTAAAATTAATATTTATGATATGTTAAATTAACGTATATTTTATCCACTCATCTTTGAATTTACGTTATAAAACACATTATTTTCATGTTATTTGTTCACTTACTCATAAATTGTGTTTATTTTAACATTAAGAAATGTTGAATATTAATTTAATACAAATTATTTAAATAACACAACTACATTATGGATGCGTTCCGAGCTACGCATGAAGCGTTTTATCCTTCTTTATTATTTCGTGAACAAATGAGGACAAATGATGCATTATGCGCTTCATACATAATTCGGAACGCACCCTATGTTGAATTAACATTCGAATGTGCTAAAAATTTAACACAAAAATTTAAGAAGGATTTTACTCGAATGAATCGTTTTCAATACATATATGAAATGTTTTTTGCACAATGCACGGAAATCCTTACAGAAAGAAATACGAGTGAAATATTAATATATTTTTTCATAAGAATATGGTATTTAAATAGCATTTTTATTTTGATATGGCGGAATTACGGAAATAACGTTTTTCTGAGATAAGATTAAAACTTAAAGAGAAATGAGTAATTTCGATATTAATTACGGAATATTTCACTTCATTTGTTTTGGAACGCGCGATGGAAAATTGTTGGAGAATATTGCGTATAAGAAAGAGACTCGGTTAGGGTGGTTTGCGAGTCTTAGGAAGGTAGAAGAATTGTTCTTCCAATGTGGTGGAAGATTTGTTTAGGGTTTGTAGGGTTCACGGCGAAGGTGGGTGGGATGGTTGGTTAGTCGAGGGAGGCTTAAACGGCGAGCAGCATCGGGCGGTGACGGCTAGTTAAGCGCATTTCCCTTGGAGAAGGGAAGTTCTCTGGCGCGAGAACATGTCGTAGAGAACATCTGCTGCCCTGCCTAAAGAGAGAACTCCGACTCCTGCGCGCTTCCGGAAGTGACAGAAATCGCCGTTAAAATCCGCTCTTTGCGACGGCCTCCTGTTCTTGTTCCCGTCGTCCTTCTTTTCCGGCGATCACTTTCTCACTCCATCGATTGAAGTATCTCTTACCTCGTAAAATGATATAATGATGTAATCTAACATTATATACTTAATTTTTTTATGATTGAAACCGTTTGAAAAAGATATGTTGACGTAATCGTGAGATTTAAAATTTTAATTATTTAAGCATACTTTTTATTATATATGTACCAAAATATTTGCTCTAAAAAATGCTAACACATCTGATATTACGTATTATTTGATGTTTCATCGAACAAAATAAGAATATGATTAAACGTTGAAAATAATTTTATAATAATAGAAAAATCGTAGATTTTAATAATTTTTTAAATGCATATTTTTGTAATTGTTATAGGGTGTTTCCGCTAGACAAATTTAACGATTATATCTACTTAATTATTTCACGAATATTTGAAGACATAATATACAATAAATAAATTTTCCAGGAGAAAATTTCACTTAAATTTTTAATGAGAAAGTCATTATTGAGTTTAGTGACTTTTTAAACACATACTTAGATATAATCTTTGTTTTATGAAAAATATCTTTTTTCGATCTTTTTGAGGCAAAGCTAACAATTCTATATCTATTATTATACATATTCAATCTTTTATCAAATGTCCTGGGATAGAATATAATTAAGAGAGAAATGTTCAAAGAGAGTTTTAACGTAATGGAAATATCCTTTGGTTTGGCGGACCTTAGTTTGCGTTTCTACATTTAAAACCAGTGGGAGTAATTAAATTCTCCTTGGGAGATTGTTACGCGCTGCATATTATGCTGGTTATTTGATCGTTCTTAAACGAGAGTTGTAACGATTATAAGGAAAATTTTCATACTATCTTTTGCGAAACTTTTTTATTTAGTCGCATCGTTTGTTTTAATTTTGCATAGGGGGTGACAAGTGGAAAGGAGGAGGAGAACTTCTTTTAAAAACAGTTTTTTTTTTCAGAAATCTACTTGTGTATACTTCCATTATTTATATATATTTATTTTACATATATTCTTTTATAATAAAGTAAATTAATATTAATGCAAAAGTACAAAAACATACAATTAAGAGAAATCATTTTTACAATTGTTAGTTCATCTGTAATTTTATATTAATAAATACAACAATTTCGCATAATTACAAATATTTAGAAAACAGAAATAACTGCAAATAATTTTTTTTATTTAAAATTATAGATAATTTGTTGAAATGATTAATTTCTCTCTTCGCAGCGTTCAGAAAGAAAAAGTTTGTAGTTTGACTATAGCTTTTGATCCCGTCGTTAGTTTACACTGTCGCGATTTGCACAAAGGGCACATATGACCATCGATCATGTCCACATGTCACCATAACGTGAAAAATACACCACCATCCTTTTGCAATCACGCTGCCAAATATATTCTCAGCAGCTACATGTCGCTCAATGTTAAACCCGAAAATCGAATGCTGGTAGGGATACAGATATCTGATTTTAATGACATTCGTTGACAAAAGTCAAATCCTCTTGTTACGTATGTACAAAATATATGAATAATGTCGACGTAGACTAAACGTGTAATCTTCATCTGACTAGACAGAAGATTACGTCGACATAAAGATGACATCTAAAATTAATATTTTATTCACGAAGTCAAATGAATGAGTAGTAGTTTCTGAAAAATAAAATTGTCACGAATTTTAACATCTTGTTTATTTCTGTAGATTTTAATTCGTTGCGTATGAAAGATAACTTATTATAGAAAAATTCTTGCATAAGATTAATGTAATACCGTTCATAATTTTAATTGTTACAATGTTACGATTTTCTCATTTACTTGTAATTACAATTTCGCGAATTGAATGGCGAATGAAATTGTCGTTTCGTACTGCCTATGAAGAGAAGAGACTTTTCAACTAATAATATGTTTGAGCGGTAACAATATATCGATATAATAGGGTATTCTGGGAATAATCGATTCGATTTTCCGTGGATAATAATCGAGAAGCGGTCGAAAGGAGCAATATGCTTTATTTATGATTGCCAATAGCAGTATATCGGATAACAATGGTATCATAGTTGTATGGTGGCCTTTATAATAATTTGGGGATCGACGTGATATTGTCAGCATACAAATTTCGAATTCAGCATTGATATCGCTAGTGATTGTAACTGGAACGGCTTTGCAATACACATAAGGAATGTAAATACACGCAAGATGTCGAGTTTGCATTGAATTATTCATTAGACTCGTAATTATGACGGGATAATTTTGCAGTTACACATTTTCGAGACTTTCTCATAAATTTAAAACTTTTTCTGCGACTGCACGTGCTTTCATAAAAGTCAGTAGTAGTTTGTCACACGAAATTTCGGTACATTTCCTCGCTTCTGACATCTCCGATATGCAGATACATGTATATAAATATTGTATACATGTGTATGTGTGTAAAACGATCATCATATACTACCTTAAAGGCAAATTTCTGTTCTGCGTTTGAAGGAGGAGATGCCAAAGATATTGTCTGGGCTTTCGCGGAGTATCATCTAAGTTTTCAGGATTTTCATCTTTCCCGGTGATTGCTCATATCTTATAAAACACGTCGCAGGCATTCTTCCGCATAATGCTTTTTACACTTCACTGCAAAAAGGATGCAGCATCTTTATCGCTTTCGCGAAACATGTCGTAAATGTCGGCACGAAAATTACTTGCTATTTAACGCTATTTTTCACGTGACGCAACGTACTCGCTCATTCGCAATAAATGCCGAATTACGAAAATTACGCATGAGCGAACATGTATTTTTCGCTTCTTTCATTGTCGCGACATACACAGGCCTGCCATTCGCGTGACCCGAACGATTTTTTCATGCGAAATTTTTTGACGAATTCGAAGCCGATTTTTTATCATAGAAATGTGACGGAATTATTTGCGCGTTTACCATATACATATATTTTTAATTTATAAATTTAATTTGTGGCAGGTTAATTTCAATTCTTTTATTGCATTTTGCATTTATATTGTTGCATTATACGGGATCGAATATACGAAATATTAAAATTTAAAAAGATATAAATATAAGAAAATCAATTTTTCAAATTTATTAAAGAACCTGTCGGTAATAAAATAAAATTTCCAATATTAATGACTTCTCATATTTCATTTTGTTTGATTCCATTTATTTCAATGTTAACTTTATTTTATTCATAAATATGGATTTTATGTGTATGTTGTAAAAGGTAGATTCTGGTATATAAAATTTGGATAAAATACGAAAAATTCTGTTCAATTTGCATTTGTTAAAGCATTAATTGAACGAAGAACTTCGCGTTGCATTCGCGTGACATTTATTATACGACGCGGGAATTAGTTTGCTCGCTTAATATGATAAAACGGCATTCGCGCGTTAAGCGATATGAAATGTAAACGATCCGTGTTTGGCAAGCGCAATCAATTTTCGCAACAGTTAAATTCTGCAATAATTGACGAATGTATTTGCCAGGTCAGAATATGTCGCGTGTCATATATCACAAGTCTGTTCGTATGATATGCGTATAGCTTGTTATCAAGATTTTCATTCATCAGTGATCAATTAATCTGTTAAATACCAACATATGGCTTATTGTATTCAGAGAGATCACAATAATGTAATGTATAATTACAATGTAATTGTATTATTGAAAATTATATAGTTCTGAGTGTACTCTTCAACTATCACGATAGTTTAGAAGTCTCAACGTTATTACTAGTCAAGGAGTCTCTTGATTTTTTTGATAATAAAGTCTCTCTCTCTCTCTCTCTCTCTCTCTCTCTCTCTCCGTATATTTATACAAATTTAAAAAAATTATATCTATTTGGCTTTTGAAACAAATATGTATATTAGAGAAAAATGTTGATATCTTATTTAACTTAGACAGAGATGGGACAAAAATGTAAATGATTCGCCAAACACAAAACATGAAAGGCACAATATTTCGAACGTTGACTCGGAATTCAATTTTAACGTATTTCAAATCCGAGCTTGCAACGCTCGATGGCGTGACGAAATCCGGGTTTTCAATCACCGATCATTCAAAGCTTTAAGTGTAAATTAATTCGATTTTCCGCTTTTCATTGTGCTCGCTGCAGCCTGAGGAATCGATGCGACCGGTGATATATTTTACCGGGGACGGAAATGCGAAATACGTCAGGCATAAGCTCGAAACGTCCTACTGGATGTGATTTTTTACGGTGGACTTGTATAACGCTATCGAAATATTCGATTCACACGGGCGATATATTACACGTACAGGTATGTACATTAAATTTATATGAATCGACAGGATTTCTGTGGTACTTTATGATAAAATTTACAAATATTTACAGATGCCTATTAAAATTCGTGCATTTGAGGATGCCGGAGGTAGTACGATTTTTATCGCCACTGCAGAACGCGCCGTATCGATTTCCGTGATTTACGTGGTGCTTTTTAAGCGCGGCATCCGATGCATCATCGCGCGGTTGACGGGCACGTTTTATAGCCACGATTATTTATTATAATAAAACACATAATCCTCCGGCGAGAGAGAGAGAGAGAGAGAGAGAGAGAGAGAGAGAGAGAGAGAGAGAGAGAGAGCGCCCAATGTGTCGTCTCGAGCGAGTTTCGTGCACGTTGCGACGGTAGTCTCATGAATATTAACACGTACCTGGAACACATTGTTAAGCCTACACTGTTAAATATCAAAGAAGCAATCGAACAATTCAATTTCAATAAGTTAAACAACATTTTACTATTTTTTTTACTTCCATATGTATCAAAATGTAAATCAATTCGTTTTTGCAGTTAATTTCAAAGTAAACAATGTCCACATAAATTTGTATGCATTTAGTAAATAATAAACTAAATTTGATACACAAATTCGTATAATATGTCAAATTTAATATACTTTCTTGAGTTAAATTGTTTAACTTTATTGTTTTAGTTAAATTAACTACATATTGAGTGTACGAGCAGTAGCGACCTATACAAAGGATTAAAAAGAACTCAAATTGGATATATTTTGACAGTAAATGAATTATGAATTTAACAGTATGCGGTGCACGATGTATTTCGCCCAGCTGGATTGCTTGTATTTTAGTAAATTACGAGAATTGCACCACACAGAATGCAGAATTTCTAGTAATTTACTAAAATGCAAGCATTTCGACAGGAAAAATACATCGTGCAGCCATATTGTTAAACATAAAAAAAAGCAATAATCCCGCGAGTTAAATCCTGTGAGTTAAATAACATTTTGTTATGATTAACTTCCATGTGTATCAAAATATAAATTAATCAGTTTCTATAGTTAATTTTAAAGTAAACAATGTCCATATTAACGTATGCTCTTAGTAAATGATAAACTAAATTTCAGTCAAATTTTTATATATTTTATTGAATTAAATTGTTTAACTTCATTGTTTTAGTTGAAATTAATAATATATTAAATACGAGTAGCGACGACCCATGAAAATAATTCAAATAGGATATAATTTTAACATTATGAATTTAAGAGTGTAAGTTTTACTTAAATTCCTCTGATTATTGGTTCGTAACATTTATTTAGTAAACGCTACCGTGTCTCCAGATAATAAAGAAATTACATTTTTACATCATGAGGTATTAATTTAAAACGACGAACATGTAGACACCGAAAATAAATGCGTCGCTTAGATATAAAAAATGAGAATTAATGCAATCAGACAGAAAGTGCTTATTAGGAATCTTCAATACCTACATTAGTCATCCTACATATTATGATATAAGATGGAAACGAAACGAGAAAAAAAAATCGGTGAAGAACTGTTGCGACTTATCATTATCTATTGCGACAAAGAAATGATTTAATTTGCCACAAATTATTGATGTGACGTAGCGCAGTTCATAAATATAAGTTATTTTTTTTTTCCTTGAAAATTTAATTTCCCACAATTGTTCACTACTTAATAACCGGCAATGGTACTTAATCTTTTATTTCTTTTTCTCCTATTTTTAGTCGTGGAAACTAACTACCGCTAGTTTTTTTTCGAAAGAACGTTAAATAAGTAATTAAGGAAAATGAAGATGAAGTGTAGTACAATAGAAAAGATTATGGTGATGTAACTATCGAGCGTGACAGACGGGCGGTCGTTAAATGCGAGACGAGGAAACGGCATCCGTCGTAATGGATGCAATTAAAAGGCGCAGCGGGTTGCCGGTTGAGAGACTGACAAAGTCTACACTGCGACGTCGTCGGTCTTCAATCGAGTTCTCTCACTTTGAGAGATTTTCGGGAGTCTAGGCTGGCGATGGTGGCTTACCGCCGCCCGACAGGAGACGTCGACGTCGTCGTCGTCGTCGTCGTCGTCGTCGTCATCGTCGTCGGGCGTCGAGTGTATCTTCTCTCGCGCCGGCTGCCGGATCGATTCTCGCGTTTCTCTTTGCGAGAACAGGGTGCAGTGGCAGCAGGAGGTGAGTTTGGTGAGTCTGCGAGGAAAGGAGAAGAAAAACGATCGCTGAAGACCTTTTCTCACTATCGCACTTTTGCCGACGGGACGCCGGATGCTGTGACGTTTTCGCGCAACAACAACCGCCATCGCGAAACCAAGTAAGTAACTTTGCGCCATGATAAAACCAGTTTCATGAACCAGTATTAATGCGTAAGAAAGCAATTGATAAAGTTAATTAGATACAGTTTATCATAAACGCCTTTATTATAAGCGACTTTTAATCAGCTCTTATCGTTCTGTTTTTAATACTCCAAAATTATCTGTACGGGATAAATTGTATGAAATATATAATAGTATTTTGATACCAAAATTATGCTTTCAAATTTTAGGAGAAGAGATTCCTCCTCCTCCTCCTCCTCCTTCTTCTTCTTCTGCCTTTCACTTCGAGCATAATTTTCTTGTCTTGGAAAGCACATCTTTTGAAAATCGTTTATTCGCCTTTTCTGATGCGGTGCCGCCGCGTGCAGAAGTTCGCGCATCTATTTGTCTCGCCGCCCCCGCACTTTGTGGAAGTTTATGCTCGAGCATACTCTTTCCTCTAGCTTTTATTTCACCTTCTATCCACCTTTCGTATTTCGAAAGAACATAGAAAAGCGACGAGATATTTTCTCGTAATTGGAGTAGTATCGAGGTATCTGTACATGAAAAATGTTTCAAAAACCGATACACATTTTTTTAATCATATTAAATATTTAAATAGGATTAATTATATAAATAATATTCTATCTTAAAAATGCAACACGCTTTTAAGCTATTAAATGTTGAAGTACAGCTTTATTAAAACCTTCATGCTTTTAGCCAAAGCGATAGGTATATATAGGTTATGCTAAAGCGTGCCATTCCATTACTAACAATTAAAAAATGTATACGAAAATGGATCGAAGTGAATATTTCATTTTTGTTACAGTGAATATTCTTTCTCTCGTTTTCTTTCCCTCTTGCTCTCTTTTCCGCTTTGCGCTACGTTGCGTACTCTTCATCAGAATCGATCTAGCGTTGACTGTTGAGTAAATTGATGATTATTTCGTCGATATGCGATTTCGCGATTGGATTTCATCGTTAATCGCCGCGACTGTACGATACAAACGAAATTTTACACTGCATTGAAGCGCGTATCTGCGCGACGCTTTCGCCTATTTGCATTTAGTCATGGCAGCTTGCCTAAGCCCTAAAATGCCAACTTTTCATACTTTTCATACTTTTCGTAGAAATGTGAAATCTGACTGCTCCGCAGAGTAGATTATTTGACATTTTGAAGCATTTCGGCCTATTTTGCATGCAGGCTCAGTCAAACTTGTAGATACAGATAAATTAGATGTTTTTGAATTTTCAAAACAAAACTATTTATTTTTAACTTTTTGTATTAATTTTTAAAAATAGATATTTAACTTTTTAAAAATAGATTTGAGCGTGTATAATTATATCTACAAAGTTCATTATTAGAAAATCTACACTCTTCGAAAATGGTAGAAATGTTGAAAATTGACATCTCGAAAGTATAATTTATTAATTTTTTTTGGAAAATATTAATATTTTTGCAAGTTTGCAACAATACCTTATACTTCAGCATCACATGAAAGTTGAATGAAAATGTGCAAACAGTCTAAACTTTTCGTATACACGTAATAGAAATAAAATAAATTCCATAAGAATTTAAACAAATAAATTCTCTATTTTAAATCTTTATTGTTGTTAATTGAATAACTATTATGGTATTATAACAGTACTGCTTTTATCTCTCATATTATAAAAGATGACAGTTCGCGTGTAATGAATATTGAAAAGATTATTTTCACACTGCGATATTATAAATTCTACTAAAAACTGCAAAAAAATACAATTTGATTAAAGGAAAATCAAATCTTGTTATCATAGAAAAGTTGGGCTGAGAGAAATGATTTATATTGATTTAGAAATAACCATTTGAAGTGGGTTAAAGGGTCAAAAAAGCATTGTACGTGCGTGCATCGCTTTTCGTGTTTCCTATATGATTATGTTCGTTGCGTGCATCTAAAACATAAACCGTTTTCTAATTAATACGAATTACTAAGAAATAACATCAGATCATTTTAATTAAAAAATTCTACACATCGATAGCAGTGTGAGAAAAAAATATCGAACAAGCTTTCTGGCAAACAAAGCGGTTCGTAGCTTTTTCATGCTTTCAGCGCATTTTTTAATATTGCAGCGCGAAACCATAAAATAATTCTCTCAATATTTTTGCTGCGAGCAATTTTTTTCATCTTCCAGCAGATGAGAGAAATCATAAAAGTGTTGGTGTAATTATTTAACAACCAAAAAATAAATAATAAATATTTAAAATAGAAATGATATATGTATTCTTTAAAATTTATGACCTTTATTTTGTCTTGATCGTATCAAAATATTGCGAGTTTATACGTTTTAGTTAATTTTTAACTTTGGAAATAAAAAATCTGGATCTTCATTTCATAAATCTGCTTTAGAGATGAAATATGTACGATGAAAGACTTATAATTTTAGTTTCACTTTTTCTTTTATCATGATATTCGTAAGTTTCGAAGTGAAATTTTTTCAAGTTGTTTAATCTGAATAAGTTGAAATATAATCTGTATATAATATAATAGTTCGTATCTATCAGAAATATCTGTAGCCGAAGAAACGACTCTGCAAATTTCCCGAAGGCTGTCGTTTGAATCGTTTGAGCCGCGCTTGATCTGCTATTGCGAAATTAGGTAACTTTACGGAAAGGCATGCAACCAGAGCTTTGTAGTTCTGTGCGATCCTTTTGTGCACTTCGCATGTGCTCCGATAAATACAAAGCTTTCAGTACATTGAACTTCTTTCCGCATCGACGTAAGATATGCCGTACTTATTTGTCGCGTGAGAATTGAGTTTCACACAGGACACATAAAAACGATTTAAAAAAAAAACGTTACCCTATTATCTTTATTATATCAAAAATATTTTTTTTATAATTATAGGAATCTCGGAAACTAACTATTTATTAATACTGATATAAACATGATCTGTTTAGACAGTTAAAAAAAAATGAAAATAATTTATATATTTGTGGCTTATTTCTATATAAAATAAAAAAAACTCGAATTCTACAAATGCGAAAATAAAATTTTTATAATTTTCTTTTGCAAATTGCGTACCACTAGTTTAAATACTAGTGGTTATATTATTAATAATATTATACTGAGAAAAAAGATTTTGTTAATTTAACAAACTACTAGTATCAATAAAAAAAAATGATTTGTATAGTGATAACAATTAAATGTCGGTACCGAAAACGAATACCTAATATGATTTGTTATTTTTGATTTGTCATAGAGATTCTTCTGTCATGACAAAAGTTAATCTGCTATTTTAATCAGTTATTATTAGTGACAGAGGCAATCAGGTTTCTGCTGGATATATTTTTATTCGTTAACAATACTGATTATTTGCAAAAGGTATAAACAATAATTTATCAAATGTGATTTCCGTGTATTACTTGTTACGTTGACGAATAATGAGAAATGATTTGTAATAATAACTGATCGATCCGTTTTCCTACCAAATCATCTCATTTGTTATCGTTTTTATTCTAATAACAAACTCATTCTCTCTTGTACATCATTTTATGTTTGTAGTTTTCTAAATCAGTTTTATTTATTTATTTTTATATTGTAATACAATTTTATACAAAATCGGAATGCAGTTAAATTAACATACCTGTCTGTATGACGGACCATAAACTAACTTAGTATGTTGAATGCGGTGCTACAAATGCTTTAAAGCGTTTTTGATTGATCAATTTTAAAATGTTTTCTTCTGATTGATGAATCAAACGCTTCAAAGCGTTTGAAACGAGACTTTGACCACAGCCTTAATCTTTAAAAGCCCGGTTTTTCATTATCTAGTTAACTTGTGGTTGAGCTTAAACTGATGTTTCACCCAATGGGTTTCATCCATGGCATTATTATAGATGAAGCCTATTGGATAAAATATCAGGTTGTCTAACTACAAGTTAACCAGAAAAATTGGATCATAGTATTGCATTACAGCCCTATCAAATAGCCTCTATCGGAGTGTAAGGTAACATTTATTTTAGAAAAGGCCTAAAAAAAAGAAACTACTGCGTTAGATTGAAAAGATTCTAGAAAATTTTATATAATTATATTTACTTATAAGTATTTTATACAGGTAAGAATATGTGGCATTACTGCCTACTGTGTTAGTTTTTGAGTTTATTTTATTAGACATTTATTCTTGCTTATCATATGAAAAAGTTAGTTATTGCAAAATTACAAATAATAAATAGTTAAATTATAAAAACTGTTATAATATTTGATCGAAGATTCTAGTATTTACGTTTCTAAAGTTTTATTTTTAGCTTTTGTTTAAGAAATATTGTCTAAAAACAAAGTAGTACGTCGGTATCGGTATAATCTTCCTTTATTTTATCATTGTATAATAAAAATTATATTCGTGAAAAGTTATTAAAAGTTATTAAAATTAATTGAGATTCTTTTTGTGTTGATTTTATTATTATTTGATTATCTCCATGCTTACATTTTTTTAGATGTACTTTTTAGTTTTCTAATGCTCGTCTGGAACGAGAAAAGGAAGAAATCATTCGATGCAATTTCGCGGCGCGAATTGACATTTCACCTGATTGGCAAATTTTCAGTACCGGCCCGAGCAATTTTTCTGTTGACGCGTCGACGTGTTTTTCATTTCGCTCGTTTGCAAAATCAGGTTAAAAATTCATCCAGCAACTCGTCGGTGCGTACGTCTCTTCCGTTTTTATTTGTTCGGTCGCTGATTTTTCCGCGTGCACGCGCGTCAGGATTTTTCGTACGGAAAACGAACCTTATGCGTTTGATAATGAGAGGTGGAACGTAATATATTACGGCTTTTTGTCGGGCGTACCTGTTTTCGCGAACATCGCCTAAACGCAGCATCGATGAGCATGCAGGATATCGATGCGGTAACAATTACGAATTGACGGGCATCGATAAAGAAGAAAAGAGCTCTTTTTATAAATTATATCTTTTTTTTAGCAACAAAATGACGAAGAGATTAACGAATATTTTTCATCAGAATGCAGATCGTAACGTTATTTATGAGGCGTTTGAGAGATGCAATATGAGAAATGATTTCAATTTTTATATTCACCCTTTCATCACTTTTATAGTACTCACGTTGAGACACGTGGATGAATCTTTAAGATTATGTAGCGTGCAAATCGCAAGGTATCAAGCGCAATATCGGGTACAAAAGGCCCTTTCTTTCGCACGTTTTTACGATGTCACAGTACAAAGCTACTGAGAATGTTCCGGGAAAGTTCAAGAGGAAAATTCTCACCGAAGTGAAAGGCCTCTTTGTACCACCGATCGTCATTATCAAGTTTCAGAGGCGCGCCTTACTTTTATGAAAATTTTAAAGCAAGAGAAACTATTTTGTTATATTTTTTAATAAGTTTTTTTTTTTTCAAATTTAACTGTTGGCGAATATATCGCGAACATTTATCTTTTGGGACACATGACACGTGTTTCTCGTGAATTTGCACATGTAAAATAAACAAGTGAAATAAAATTTAAAAAAAAATATTGAAAAGAGTACGAGGTTAATTACGGTTGCAATAATTTTTAACTGCATTTTTTGCAAAATTTCTTAGTATCGTATAGTGTTTTATATTTTGGTTTGTTTTCTTAAGTAAGAATTTAATAAAAATATTGAGAGAGAGAGAGAGAGAGAGAGAGAGAGAGAGAGAGAGAGAGAGAGAGGCGTACAGAAACTAACACATGTAATAATTAAGCAGCATTAAATGTACTGAATTCTTAGTTTCAAGTGATTAAAAAATAATCAATATACAAGTTGAATTAAATTAAATTTTTAATTTACAATATGAATACCTAATATACATATCTCCAATACTTTTTCAATTATATTATACGATCCATTCTATTATAATATATTTTTATTATTATTTCTTTAATTGCGTGATTTACAATAATATTATACAATTTCTCTTTATAGAATTATTATATTAACGATTGTATAATATTATATTTATAAAATAAATTTTATTAAACAAAATATTATATTACATTAATGAAAAAAGATGGATGCGCGAATATTTCATATTTTTTATTTCTCTAGATAGTATTAGTTGCCAGTATAAATTTTTATAAAATGAAATCGATGTAACGATGTTCCAGTTTATATACGATAGATTTCAGCTTTTATTATAAAATTGCATTTAAATTCTCTTCAGTAATAGAATGTATATACAAATAGAGACGATGTTGTGTTAATGTTCGCTTTATTTTCATCCAGTTTGTTTTATTTTTCCCGGGTTTGTAGGCGTATGGCGGCGCATTATGCGGGAAACCACGCGCGCATATTCGTTTATAAGGTTGTACGTAGTTAGCATTCCGCGGATATAAATTCCGCGCGACTTCAAAGCACCTCACACGGAATAATTCGCATTTTTGTGTGACGCCGTGAGTCCGCGAATAAATGCTGCGGTTGACCGAAGAGAGACCAACCGAACGAACGAACGCACGACAGCGAGCGGTTTGCGTAGTAACGTGGAAATGCACTCGAATGCAAACGGGATCGTTAACTGAGAGTTGGTATCCTCTCGGGTTGCACGAAGTCAAGCCGAGTGGCATCCCCAAGTTTGGGGAATAAAACTCGACTGCTTCGTTCGATGGGGATGACTTTTCCCGTGGAAACTTCTTCCCAAGCATTTCTCGCTCTTGAGTGCGCGGCTTATTAACACAGGACATGTTCCTTTTTTATTGGCAGTACAGCCATCATGACATCACAATAGTCCACTGCCACAGCCATTCCGAAATTACTTTGGTACTGCCAGCAGCATTGTGATGTCGTATTTCGAAACGGTATTGCAATAGTCGTAGCAGATTTACTCGTATAATAGACACGATTGATAAATGCGTTAAATTAAAATATCAAAATATGCTTAATATTATTAGAGGTTTTGAGCAAAAGTAGCAGCGATGTTCTTTTAGAAAATTTATTTATTTTTATTAGATCTAAAATTCTTTTTGCGCTTCTTTATCCAACGTCATATTGCATTGTAACTGCCTTATCTCGAGAGTTAACTCTATAAAGTTAGCTGAACTAAATCAGCAGAATCAAATCGGATACATCGGAATTTTTAGTACTTATTTTGAACTAAATTGTATCACTAATGATAATTTTAATCGAGAGCTGCAATAGTGGCAATATAACTGTCATGTATGACATCACTGGACTATTGTGATGACCAATGGTGTCATCACAATGGGTGTTTTCCATTTGATAACGAAAGTCGACACAAGTACCATTCTATCTCTGTTACTCTCGGAATATACAAACAAAATAGAACGATGTTTGCGTTACTAAATGGAAAACACCTAGTATAAATATACACAGGACGGGCACTAAGGTTTTTTTAGTGATCTTCAATTTTTAATGTACATGTATTGGTTTGTACTATCAATATTGCAAACGTATCAGGTTAGCAAACGGGTTTAACGGAAATTCAAATTTAAGAGTCTGTCCTGTCACAGCTTTACTATATACTACCAGGAATAAGGCGAGTTATATGACTTGGAACCTCACTATATCAAAGGTGCCAACGCTTAGTGTCCATACCGTGTATACTTACACTGTGACTGGATGCTGTTGCAGCACGCTGCGTGATGATAACAGAATAATTTTTCAGTAGTGCCAGTACTGACAGTGCATATCAGAACACACACACAGCTTACGTTATGCTACTGCTCCGTTGTAACATCTTTACTTATACAAAAATCATATTATAAATCGTAATATTATACCTTGTTATGGGAGTTAAAGAAAATTAAGATAAATGTCATAGTGACCAAAAATGTATCTATTTCCGAATCTTTACACAAAACTTTTATTTGTTTATTATATTATTATTAATCTCTAATGTTTTTTTAAAATATAATACATATTGTAATTTAATTATAATCTTTAAATATAATTGAATTGTAATATAATAAAAAAATATTCGAGATTAATAATAATAAATTTTGTGTAAGTGTTCAAACATACATGTTAGATACATGTCCGGTCACTGAGATATTTATCTTAAGAGCGTGGTTGCTTTATGCTAAGTGATAAGATGCGACGAACTGTGCAACATTGCATTTCTTTCTTCTTAATTGCGACGTTCTGCAATTCTATACAGAATTTGCACAGAATTTGCAGCAATATCGCTGCAAAATCTCTGCAATATTGCTGCAACTTTTGTGCAACTTTGTGCTGTAGGGGACGGCATTTAATTGATACTTGAAGTTATTTGATAAAAACAATATTTCTAAATAAGCAAATAGATATATTCTTAGATTGATACGATATTTTTAGACCGATATGATATCCTTGGACTACTATAATATTCTTAGACTACTAAAATATTAATTGCTGATTCATTTAGCGTTAAGGCACTTGTTCACTTACTACTATCTTAGAGTGTGATGTCAGAAAAAAACGCAATAAAATTTCTCGCAAATAAAACATATCAAAAACTATTGTCTTGCTTTGGGAAAAAATTAAATATTTTTTTAATATTTACTATTACTTTGACAATTTGTCATAGCTGTGAATATGTCATTTCGTTTTTGATCATGCATAATTTATTTCTAAATATATAATTATTTATTATTTAATAAAATGAAAGGAGAGCTTTCGGTATGTTTTACAAGTTAATTCTATTGATTGTAAATGTTATTTTTTATATTTCCATAAAAAATATTTTCATATTAATATATAATATTCTGCAAAAATTTTCATTATGCGTGTGTTTTCTTGTTTTGGACACAAACATTTACAATCTGAAATTAGCAATGACGAGTAAATTGAACATTAATCCTCAATTTAACATTAATTAACTGTATCATATAAACCAGTATAATACAAAATTCGAAATTATTCACTAAAAAAATGTAATGATATAGCAACTGGTTCATTTTCATGTAAAATGATTAGTCCGGAATAAAATGACCATCTCAACCGTCTACCATATAGTTTAATAACCTTTGAAAAGAGGTCTCTAATCAGAAAGCTCAATTGTATTATAGGCCAAAGGAGAGGAAAGCAGCAGAGCTCACGTTAGTGAAATTTTGATTGGTTGGGAGATGTTAAAATTCGCGTTTAACGCGACTGTTATTTTCATTTAAGCGTGAACCGCGCTTTATACTTCACGCTTTGCAATTTTGAGCAAAGGAACGCGTGCAAAGTGAACAAAGAACGCGGTGCATTTCGGATAAATAGGAGATAGATGTTCCTTTTCTGTTTTTCACTCTTTTATCTTTCTCCCTCGCTCGCGTGTCTTGGTGTATATTTATTCGTACACATGTGCACATGCCAGTAAATAGACCAATACAACACAGGCATGTATGTTGGTGTGTGCACATATGCATGAGCGAGTTAGCGGCGGCGGTGCGATGGTTATCGCGCGAAATAGTCGAAACTTTCAGCAGAGTCTTTTCGGGAAAACCGGAGGGGCGGTTGTTTGTGCCGGCGCGGTACGATACACTAGACTCGGTGTAGCATTTGCGAATGATAGAATGGTGAAAATGGTAAAACGGCGAAAATGGAAATCTGTGAGTGAAAGAAATGAGATGGGGAAGAGGGAGGAGTCATCCGTAAACTCGTCTTGCACAGGAAATACGTGTATCTGTATCTTCGATATTGCTCTCCTAAATCTATTTGTATTCTTCCAGTCGCAAGTATTCCCTGTACTTAGATATATTAGGTGCGCAACTAAGTTCTCGCTGTTATTTTGATGCATTTCCATCAAAACAACAGCGAGAACTTAGTTGCGCATCTAATACATATGAATAATACTGTACTATTTCTAATTAATTTTGTAATTAACGCCGTCATTAAACGCAAGCAGTATAGTAATTTTTACAGTTACATTTTTTTATTGAGAATTTCTTGTCAGGATCTCTCGGT
Organism: Acromyrmex echinatior; assembly: GCF_024713525.1. Classification (NCBI taxonomy): domain Eukaryota; kingdom Metazoa; phylum Arthropoda; class Insecta; order Hymenoptera; family Formicidae; genus Acromyrmex; species Acromyrmex echinatior. The sequence goes on from NC_141864.1 coordinate 2,876,042, forward strand.
TTATTAGAAATTGCTAAATCTCTTCTGCCCTATATACTTACTTTATACTTTTTACATGCCGTACATTATTATGGTACGTTTTATATCCCTTGCTTTACGTATTTAAAACATTCATTTGTCACGTGCGACACGGAAGACGGGATTTGCAAACAGAAGGAAACTTCTGCGCGCAGTGTCTGGGGGTGTAAATTACGTGTGTAAGCAGGAACTCGCATTGTTGGGACGTTTTCGGAAGGGAACGGCCAGTGACACGAGTTCTCATAATCCGCTTGACCCTGAGTCAGCATTCGTAGATCACTGTAGTCAGGTCGTATAACAGTTCTGCATCCGGTGCGGTCGCCCGGTGGAAGCGACTGTTTCCACCCGGGAGATGACTGGAATATGATTACTGCATTCATCGGCCAAAAAAGGGTGGCGATAAATCTGTCGATAGAAAACACTTTCCCAGCCTCGTTTTTCATTATTTGCTTGACTAAGTTGACCCGGTGGTTTAGACTCAACCTCACTTAACGATAAAAATTGTGTTTTTCTAGCTTCTATGATTAATCTGAATTAATAGTTTGGTGGTAGTAAGGTTTTTGAAAGTAATTCATTACAAAACACTATCAGTTTTAATGATTAATCGTAGAAAAATACAATTTTTACATTGTTATCAGGGTAAACCTAATCTAAGTTGATCAACAATTGAAAAACCGGACCCTAAATGCAGAAGCTGCAGTTAATGTTTGAAATTCAGTCACGAAGCAGTCTATGCGTGATAATTTGTTAACAATTTGATTACCTCACTGCAAAACGAAGCACATATATATATATATATATATAGAGAGAGAGAGAGAGAGAGAGAGAGAAGAGAGTTGAAAGGGCGCGTTGAAACTGTTTCCCATATCCTGTAAAGCTAATTATTAACTTGGTAGAAATTTACGTTAGTAAAATAAGCTCTTAATTGAATAAAAGTACCAATTGTTCAAAAACAACTGCTATCGGAAAGGGAAGCGTCTCTTTTTTTTCTTTCTAATTTTCGAATGCAAAGCAAAATGTTATTCTTTCGCGTTCTCTCCATTTGTCACAACGAAATGCAATCAATTGCCGCGCCACTGCAGAAGCACGAGACGGGGAATGCGTTTACATCGCGAGGAATTCTAAATTGACTCGAGACGGTCGTCTGCGAAGATTTTGCCGTCGAAACTTTCTGGCCGCGCCAGCTAAATCCTTCCCGATTGCGAACGAACGACCATCGCCGTTGGCCAATTCGTTGAGAATTGACAAAATCGACGAGTGGTAACTTGTGCCGAACTTAACTTGGCACTTTCCGCGCTACTTTTTCTTAACTGTCCCTTCCTGCGTCGATAAGATTTTTCCTTTTCGACTTTTTCTCAATGGGAATTGTCCGTGAAGATCGTTTGTTGTGTCACGATAGAAAAAAATAAACACAGCGAGAAAGAGAGAAGAGACGAAAATTCTTGCTCGGAGAATTCTGAATGCAAATGAACCGTCGGACCGCAAATAAAAGCTGGGGTGGCTATGCAAAATTTGATGACACTGGCCCCACGACGATGCCCGAATGCCATGCATAACCATGGCGCCGGGCAAACTTCCTAAAACATACATCGTACCATCGTTCCGAGGGCATGGCATGTGTACAGACGAACCGGCGAACACGAGACCGGTTGGCCGGACGCGCATTTATTATATGCCGCTTTATACACCTGTAAATAGAGTACGTGTGATAAGCAACGTATGACAATCTGTTTAATCAGCCAACTCTATATGCACGATCGTTGCAGATAGGGTGTATGCGCTCGCGATTAACTTTAATAAACTCTACGATGTATATCTTCCATGATGCATTCCTTTGTTATTCCACCATGTGGACTTATCGTTTCTCCTGCACGATTAAAATGTGCTTTTGAATTTTGTCATTTTATGTAAATTATGTCTACATACATCTGTGGATTTATCGTCTGTCGCTCTATTTTGTTTTGTAAACGATAAATCCCAGAAAAGTTACATAATAGAGAAAATTTTGCCATGTTTCATAATTTTATTATGGTCTCTTTATATACTTTCTGCTTTTATCACTTAAAAAATCATTTTCATTTTCACGTTTATCTTCATTAAAAATACTTTTTCAATGTATAATTAACACGTAATTTGTTAGCCTTTAACTCACGCTATTAACTAGTTAAACGTACACAACGTTGAATACCTACATCATCAATAATTTATCGCGAATTTCTCGAGTTACGCAAATTGCAAACGGGTTTATAAAAGCCTCCTCTCTAACTTGCTGTTTACGATTGAGTAGTGTTTCGGGTTACCAGTAACGAAAGCGGCTGTGCGTGTGTCGTGGTGCGTGTTTCGCAAACCAGAGTGCTTTTCGCGGTGTAATTTTCGCTCGGCAGAGAGAGAGAGAGAGAGATGTGCACAGCGGTGATCCAAATTCTCCCATAATCCGACGATTGGACCCGGATAGCTCGAGCGAGCTCGTAAAAGCTCAGACCAGGCTACCCGTCGTGCGGCCGGCTGACGTTTTATCGCGTTACACAGCTGTCCCATTGGAGATGGCCTGGTCATATCGCACAGTACGGAGGATAATGACTATGGAATTGGCGCGAAAGACATATCCGCTCGATTATACGGTCGATATAGAAGTTGGCTAGAGCGATAGTTAATTTATTTCTTAGAGGAATCGTTTAGTTGCGATTATACTCGTTATTTCTTTCGATTTTTCCAGTGGAAGTGTTATTGAAAAGCGTGTTGTTTCTTAAAACTACCGATCTTGTCATTGCAGTTAACGATGTATGTAGGATCGATTTTTTTTTCTTTTGATTTTGTAGGTAGGGTTCTCTCTCTCTCTCTCTCTCTCTCTCGAATGGAGTTTAATCTCGGCAGTAATTTCCATTTAAAAAAATGAAAAAGACATGCTTAATTAACTGCATTAATTAATTACGTTTTATTATTTTTTTATTCCATTATGTTTACAATACAGAAGTATAATATGTTTTTCCAATTTATACGGGATACTCATGAGAATTACAATTTATAAACATAATTACGGGTCGTATAACGAAATACGTTATATCGATGCGCGCGTTGAACGAACGGACGTTAGCATTTGCAAGTTAATTAATGTGTACTGTTAGTAGGCAATTCGAGAATTGTTTCATCGATCTGTATAACTAAGTATTCAATTATTACATCTCCCGGCTCGATCGCTTCTCATCGTGTGGGAAATCCGCAGCGTACATCGCCTACAGCATTGCATTAAGCACTCCCTTCGTAATTTACAATAAGGGCATCGCTGCATTACGGCTCGTATTACTATACGGACATAGCAGTACCGGAGGCACGCATTCCCCTCGCGATGAAACCAATGTAACGACTAACAGTCCATGTTCCCATTGCCTACAACTATCTCGCAGTCAACATTACAACGCACGTTACAGTGCAACTGCGATCGAAATTCTTGCCAATTGTTGGATCGCCTATTTATCAAACGGCAGTGTTTGCCAACCTCTCTTTGTCTTCCTATCCCTCTCTTTCTCTCTCCACCTCTCTCTTTTGTTCTTCCATCTTCTCTCTCTGTAACAATAAATCAAGGAAGTAACCATCGCAATTAACATGCCTGATGGGACTAACGTATAATAAAAAATTAATATTAATTTTTTCAAGATCTCTATCTTGAAATTATTGTAGGTATTTAAATTCTTGAATTATGTAATAGAATAAATTGTTCTGATTTTACGTACGTATTATATCTTTCAAATATTGTACTCTTTTTTTTCATTATTGTGTACAATGTTTATAGACAACATCATGATTTTTTTAGTAGGTAGTTTTGAGAGTTACTTCGAGATCGAAACTTGTGAAATTCGTGATGGTGAGCACGGAATTCATTCGTGTTAGCTACCTCGCATTAATTTTCATTTCTCGAGGTAACGTAACTCACCTAATTATCATTTTTTACCCCATTTGTCCCCGCCGACTTGAGCTCGTGCGCAACTGCTTCCATTTCGTCTAATTGATGTATCATTCTGGCAGTGACCGCCGTATGATTTATGGTTGACATTATACAGGCTCTCTTTTTTCATAAGGCGGAAAGACGTTGATGAAAGCGACCTGCCCGCGAGTAATGACGTCGCTTCTCCTGGAGTAACAAAGCGTTTCGGCGCCTAAGATATTGCCACCATCTTATTAAGGAGTAAATCTGACGCTTTCTCTTTTCCGCGATCATTATCGATATGGCCCCTCTGCGCCAGGCTATTTTCTATCTTCTACTTTAACACTTGCGTAGCCAAGAGATCCTGACAAGTACAGAAAGCCAAATCTTTCACTTATAATAAAACTGTCGACGATAATATAAAAAAAAAAATATATATATATTTCATCTGTAAATGGATATTCTTTTGCATAAATTCATAAATTTTTCTTGAAATGCAAATTTTCCAGATAATTATCTCATCTTTTGCATATTGCGATAGAAGTTGATACAAAGTCTGATGAAATTAAGGAGATCATAAAATTATATAGCTAGCAAGTTCCAAGATAAATAGTCCTTCTTCTCTTGAAATTTGTATTTTGTCATAGAAGTCTTTCGTATATCGCTTCAAACTTGTACAATAAAATTTACAATTTCATAAAAATTTATAAACCATTACCGTAAGCAAGTTCGAAGATTATATCTTTAGTCTTCTCATCACTTTGCCGAAGGCTTCACTTAGGAAGCTTGGCGGTTCCGCGAAACATTCTGCTCTACTTAACTTTACCTTATTTCGAAAGCGCATAAAAAATTACATCGGGAGAGTGAATTAAATTTGAGTGAAGTAAGTCGTTAAGAGGGCGGCGAATGAGCCATGTAATCGTGTCAGCTATCTTTTTATCCGGCGCAGCGTAGTTAATAAAATTCGATTGTATTGGAACCTGCGGGTTTTATTCTTCGCGAATGCTGAAGGCAGCCAATAGTTCGAGAAGAAAGCCAGTTTCCGCTGCGAAAAATGGGTCTCTCTCTCTCTCTCTCTCTCCCCCTCCCCCTCTTTCTTACTTCGTAAGCTCGTCGTCAACGCGTTTCGATGAAGAATTCCAATTCGACGGATGGCACTTCCAGCAGAATACTGAGAGTCATTAACCGAGCGCTGCTATTCGCCGTCCTGAATACTCAATGGCGTCGCGTCAAAATCCACAAATGTAAGTGGTAGATCGCCGATAGATCCTGGCTTGCGAAGTGGCACTCTTCCCGCGTAACGTCGGGCTACCGTCATATCGTTTTCAGTAGTTTAATCCCTCGAGTTTGAAATTCACAGTGTCTTTACAAAGTTTAGAGATTAGCTCGGTGAACTGTATTTTGGATATTAAATCAGTGTGAAAAAATGCAAATTTAGTCTCGAAAATTGGCAAAGTTGATGCATTTTGTTAATTCGTAATAGTAGCGATAATATAGACATGTAATGTGTTTCTAGTGTGTTTCTAATGTGTTTCAAGTTTGAACTAAAGCCTGAATTCTCTTGCGAAATAATCGGTATGTCTCGAGGATAAGATCGAGGAATATTCTCGGAGAATAACATTCGACTTACGAGCGACGATAACATGATGTTGATGGAACCGCTTTTAATAATAAAATCCGAGACTTCCTCTCCTCGAATTCAACGATAGCGGCTCCGTATGTTGACCTCTTGACAATTGGAAAATCATGAAGTCGACTGTCCGTCCGTCGTGCGAGTCCAATTTTGCCGAAGCTATTCCGCTCGGAGGACCGAAAACCGTCGACCGAGTTTCCGCTCGAGCCGTAAATAATCAACGATCCGGATCGGTGCTCCCTTTCCGCCGAGACAGTCATCTTTAATTCTCTCTTTCCTTCTTTTATATACGCGTTTCCATTCTCCCGATTTTATTTTCATAAATATGAGTGGTGAAACTAGTATATGTTCTGCCATTGTGCAGGATCGAAATGGCCTCGCGCAACGTAGAAGCGAACCAAATGTAACTTCCTCGGTTTCGCCATACAGTGGCTCTCAGGCATCTCTCTGTAGCAGTCATATATACGTAAACTTTTAATTACAATTTCCTTGACAAATCTCAATTAAATTTTTTCTTATAAGCTAATAAATTACGTACTAATTTCTTTTAAAATCCTTTTATTTATTTATTTAATGTTTTACAATCGACCCAGCTGAGACCCATTATTGGTTGCCACAGTTCAGATACTGGCGCAGTTCTGGCTAAGTACTGGATAACTTGGGCCTAGTACTAGTAGATGGATACTAGTCTAGTTATTTGCCAGTGATGACCCAGTACTGATTGACAGAGCCTTGGCTGTCAATCAGTTGACAGCGTTGACTAAGCGTTAGTTTTGTAATTGTTGGCGACTCTATATGGATTAATAATGAATTATTGCCTAATCTAATATGTCTACAATAGAGTAGTAAGTAAGAAATCGACGATCACAATTAAATATGAGGAGAATAATCGACTTTGATTGATCAATTTTTTGATTTAAAGCTTTAAATTATTGTAGACATCGCGTAATATACATGGGTAATTCACGCTTTGTAATTAAGAAAAATCATTGTCCAATCGATTTTTATATGTCATATCGATTTTTATAATATATCTGAGAATCGTTGAAGTAAATGAATATGTCACGTATATAAAAAAAATAAGCGCTATGCGAGAAACTACAATTAGACCTTATCGGGGCGAACACCAGGTGTATATATATATATAATTCTACCAAGCGAAGCGCATCCACTTCCATAAAAGCTACGCAAAGTGCTTGTCATTATATCGAAGTGGCTCGTTATCGTGAATACTCGGTGACCCGAATGCAGGAGCACTGAGGGAGAGTAACACAGACCGATATTTAATTTCTCCCATTTTGGCCGATAAATCTGATTTATTCTATCTCCGATTGTAGAGACAGCGGATTAATAATTTCCGGATTGTCTGTGAAGTATACAGAAATATTACCCGAGCTATACGAATGTCTGAAAGACGTCAAATAAAAAAGAGAAGCGGCAAGAAATAATTGTTAGTGGAATTGTATGATATGCTTATCGATTCATGGGCAGTGCTTGCAAATGCTTTCCGTGCGACCCTCTTTCACGTAATCCATTAACTGAGCTTTTATCATGAATAATTGACGCTTTCGATAATACATTCGTAACAATGAAAATTTTAGAATAAGCTTCATCCGGATAATCCAGTTCCTGTCATATGTTCATAACTTGTACGCTTGCTATTACAGTAAATTAATGTTTCATTCTGGTTACGTTTGTATCGAGTTCTCAGCGATACGCGCTTTTCTGCCAGTTTTATAGCTATCGCTGTACATCCTCTATAGTATTATGGAAGCATAACACTGCGGAATAGTTTACAAAGTTTTTAGTTCGTTCAATTGATTTTGCAGACACCACACGGTTTAGCGTAATAAAAAATATCGACTGCAATATTGAAAGCGCTAATTATGTAATGATACTAAAAGTATTGTCTGCTAATTATTTTGTACTTGGTCTCGAATTATATACTTTAATTTGCCTAATGTTTTAAAATTTTGTCATACATTTCGTGTAATGTGCATTTTGCTATTCATGCTACGATAAGTATGATAAAAAGAATGTCCATGGAAGTGCTTTGGAAAAAAATGTGAGATATTTCATGGAACATAATTAAAATATAATATATTAAAATATAGAATACCGTAGAATATCGATACGAAGCTATATTTTCCCGTGGAACAAGGAAACGCTTTCGAGCAACTTGTTCCTCCGTTATTTCTCGCTGATATCCCAATTAATATATCAAGAATATCTCCGGAACGATTTTAATTGCATTGCTCGAGATGGGAAAACAAAGTTATTGCAAATATTTGTTTATACATTTTGAACGTAGATAATAACAACCGATTGTTGCTAATTTTAAATAATTTATTATCTCAATTTAAAAAAAAATTTCGTTTTGAAACATTCATATAAATTTTATATTTGAAATATATTTATCACAATATGTAATAGAATGTAAATATATGTATAAACGGCGCGTTGAGCATTCCAGAAAATAATCAAATTTTTCACGAAGTTTCGTGTCTTTAGTGTTGAAGAATACATTTAATCTTATTATATGCTCTTTAAAACATTCGGTATATGTACTGTATAATTCAATATAGTAATGTAAACAACGAAATACGGAGCATGTTTGTGTATTGTGGATTCTGTACGTTTGTCAAAGACAAAGTACACAAAATGGAGAGACAGACAAAGGTAGTAACTGAGCTAATATCATGTTCATTATACTACACGTGCTATTAGATAATTGATATATTCGAGAAATAGGGAATGAACTTGCTGAAGGAATCTTACTGAAAATAGGGTTTAGACCTTGAAACTAATTTAAAAGAATTAATACTCCTAATCCTTGAACTAGCTGTGTAAAAGTAAGATTTTAACTCGTTTGTATTCGTTGCGATGGACGTAAGCAAATGTAATCACTTTTATTGCTCGCAGGGCAGAGTTTCAAGCTGTACTTTCTTCTTCACTTCTCTTTACTAGAGCCATAATCGTCGCATGAACGAAACGGGAGCTCCTTCTGACTAGCTCGCGAAGATTTGCGGCAGATAATTCCCGCGCGCAGGAATTTCGTAATCTAGAGGGATACCGAGAGGGATGCCGAGGATTCGCGGCGTCGCTAAAGAAAGTGGATGAAAACGGAGATAGGAATAGTACGTGCGATTCTCTCTCTCTCTCTTTCTGTCTTTTACTCTTCGGTCATTACCCTCGTACACACGACGTAAGAAAGACAGTCGTGAGGTTGGCGAGTCGACGGGGGTGGTGCTGAACGGCCCAGGAGAAAGGCAGCCGCTTTTGAAAGCGACGGCGAAGCGAAGTAGACGAAAAGAGGAATAAGGGTTGCCCCAAGAAACGCCGAGAGAAAGAGAAGGATTAGAGACGGCTGCCGAGGGTAGCAGCAACGTAGCACAAGTATAAGGACGAGACTGGCGGAGTCGGAAAAGGCAAGCGTTTAATTTGAATCGCCTCTTTGTCCGCTTCGCAAAATTTAACCGTGCCCCACGCCCGTAATTCAACGATAAGCGTTTCCGCCCAGGAAGAGGGCGGAAGGAAGAAGCCGACGTGAGACGAGGAGAAAACGAGCCGACCTCGTCTCGGTGCCCAATCTCGCGCAAATCGTAAGCAAGCGAAAGCCTCGAACGACTATTGGCACGAGATATCGTAAATTTTTCCAGTTCTCCCCGCGCACAGGACTTTATTCTAGCTTACCATCAGGACAACCCAGACACCACTACACACCACCGTCACCACAACCGAGACCGGTATTCACCATTTCCATCCCGCTCCGCATGGTCTTTTTGTTCTTCACTGCCTTTTCTCTTTCTTTATCTCTTTCTCTTCTCTGACGTTTTCAAGACAATTTTCCTCGGTGGACCTCTCGTTTCCGAGATAGCAACGAGGACGACAACGACGACGAGGATGAGGACGAAGACGAGAACGCTATTTCTCTCCAACCAACGCTCGCTGGGTATCATCGTTTCGCTTTTTATTAGTAGGGAACGTCGTTATTATCTTGAACCTCTCCCTCCTCTCTCTCTCTCTCTCTCTCCCCCCCCCCCTCTTTTCTCACTCACTTCGACAGCATCGTCGACTTTTTTCTTCACTCGTACTTCTTGGTAAGAGGGAGGAAGCTAAGAAGGATACAGCGTTTATCCACCACGATCATCGTTTTTTCATCGACTATCGAGCTTCTTCGTCTATCGAGATCTTCATTCGATCGAGGAAGTCACTCGCAGTCCATCGCTCCCGAGATGAAGATCGCTTGTCGACCTTACTGCATGGCTAACTTTCTTCGTTCTCGAAGGGTACCGAGATGGGTATGAGATAACGCTAGACGAATAATTGGATCACATTCCGCAAAAGGAGATGAACCCACTGAGATCCCTGTCAGATCGAAGAACATCGTTTATCAACGCAAATAGCTGCAACGGTCCTGATAAATCTCTAAGAAGTCCGCGATAATCGATCTTTTTCAGAGTCACCCTTCTGCTTCCATTTACTTACAAAACCATCACAGCTGTTGAGAATTAGTTTTTTAGGAATCACAATTTATTAGATTAGATTACACTGAAAGAAATTTTGATAAATAATCAAGGTTTTGTTATTGAAGCAATTTGTTGACATGTTATCAATTAAACGTCACCATGCCGATATTAATTTGTTGATCATTTATTTGCTAAATAAATTGATGTTTTAATGATACAAAACTATTTTTTTATGTACAGAGATTTTTTATACTTTAGAACATTTTATTACTAGGCTAAAACAATTACATAACAATAATACATATCTCTCACTTTATGGAGTGAAATTATGTTTGGCGTTTTTGAACTTTCTTAGCTTAACCAGGATATACAGATTGATTCAGATTGATTGATTGATTAATTGATTGATTGATTACTAATTGCCTTGAAAAAATTGTCGCTATGATTGGCCATGATGTGACGAGAAATACATGTAACTGGTCTCTAATCAATAATCATCCTCGCTTTATACAGGTTGAATCCTCCCCTCCCCCCCTCTCTTCTTTTTTGTAAGAAGACTCGCCATCTTTGAAAGTTCCGCGGAACGCTTCTTGTCCTATCATAATAAATTATTTTGAAATTACGAAAGAAAATTGATTTTTTGTAATTGCAATCCAATTTTATTTGTAAAATGTGAGTAATCAAATAAAATTGTACTGTTACATCAAAAGGTTTAAATTTTGCTTATCTAACGAAAAAATATTACATTTTGTTACTTTAATAATATCATCCATTGATTACTTGTGAACAATTCTCTTTTTTTGTTATCATTATAACTTTTTTCTCAATATGTAGACTGTTTTTTTTTTCTTAAACAATCGATTAATATTTTATTAGACTTTGTCAAACTAGTTAAGAAATACATTTCGAACGCGAACTCTTTTATACAGTTAGAAAACCTGAGAAGTGCATAGCAAATCTTATTTTTAGCAACAAAGAAATGCTGGATGAAGGAACAGTATTTCGACTTAGGGGGGATGCAAGGGAAGCGTTATACGCTTCCCTTATACATTTGTCAGTAAATCTTCTTGGCGCGCATAAATAAATTTTATCCTTCCCTGGAGTCGCATCCGCGGAGTTTGCGAATGGTGAGAGGGTGCTCCTATTCAAGCTTGCTTAGCTCATCGACAAGCCAGCGAGCCGAGACAATAAATAACTCTCTGGGGTGCATGCATAGGCGTGCGCGCAGACGTGACCATTAAGCCAACTCTGGATCTAATTTAAATCGGATCTGTCAGGACGACACCGGCGCACACCGGTTTAAACTTCCACGTCGGCAAGTTCGGCCACAGTCGATAGAAACGACGAGACCTTCCAATCGGATCGTGAGGCTGAGGTAATAAATAACTAGCGGGGCTTTCTGGAAAAACCGCAATTGGGAAGTTTGCATTTTCAGGACCGGGACGACTCGAATACGATTCGAAATACCGAAATCTTTTTCGTTTGGTAAATTCACGGCGATGGTGTGTGTGTGTGTGTGTGTGTGTGTGTGTGTGCGATAAATATTCAAATAAATCCAAAATGACACAGAAATGACATTATTTTTCTACATAAATGTTTACAACTAATTTTTATATTTAATTTAAATGATACTCGTCGCAATAACGTCGTTATAAATAATTATACACTGGTATACGATCGTAAAAAAGTAATTAACGTTAAAGATAAACGAGATTATAATGGATTGCGTGAAGTAGACTCATCGATCATTTCACGAGAAGCATTTAAAATAATGGTTTATAAAATATTCCTCATAAAATTATTTCAGAGCCCGAGACGATAAAAAATTTCTCGATATCGCCGGCACCGCTTTAAACGAAAAACTCGAAGAGAAAAGTCACGACCCATTAGACCTTTATTTTCGAGGGATTCACGCGTTTCTTGCTGTCCACATTGAAAGTCTCCGCTCTCTCGTCTCTCGGGTACTCGCTCTTTTAAAGCCTAGAAGGCAGGCGAGAGAGACCCGTCGATATGGCATTAACGTGTACCCGCCTCATTTAAGTACGCGCGCACGTTCGCGTAAACTCCTCGATTCTCGATAACGAATTTTTCCCGGAGACGCGGAAATGCTTTTCAGAGTTTTCTTCGACTTCGTTCGTTCCCTCTCTCCTCCCTCTCTTTCTTTCCCGCACCTCTTTTTCCGATCGCTTTTCCTCGTTTTTCCTCCTCCTCAAGCCCGCTTTTTCTCTCCCGTTTCCCATACAGCTGTTTCCCCGAAGACTTTTCGCGACTGTCGCGAGGAAGGCAAGAGCGAGGCAGCGCGAGTCTGAAATGATCCGCCACCGCGGCTCATCTTCTCTCTCGCAATCGACGAAACTTTCAAGAGTCATCCTCAGTCGTGCAGCTGACGAAATTCTCTCGGCAACAATAAGAGCGATTATCTCGACCGGCTGTTCCTTTCTTCTACCCATATCTCTGACGTTCATATGACGTGTCACTGCGATCCCAACGCATCCCAACGCATCCCAACGCATCCCGCAGTGAATCTTCCCGCCAGGTGCGCGCTACAGTAAGAAATCAAAACTTTAGCCGTACTTTCTGCATTTGAGAATATGAAACAGGACTTTATAAACCGGAGAAAAATTCTATTAAAAAGAAAAAAAAATGAGAGACTTCTCGTTCTCCAAATTCTTCTTTACTTCATTTCCTCTTTCCAATATTCCAGAGAGTGGAAAATTTGTTTCGTTTGTAGAAAAAATAAGATTGGTGTGGTTAAATTTTTGCATCATCCATTTTTATTTTGTTAATATATTTATAATAGTGAATGTTTTTGCGCGTACGTATGTTCTCCCCATAAAATGGCATTGTTTCAGACCGCTGTAGAAAGTAACATTTTTTTTTTTTTTTTTTTTTAGTCCGATTCGATCGTACCCTTTGTTCCAAGGGCTATTGCTATCGATCTAAAATTTTTGCCAGAGACGTCACGTTCGTGAATCCACGATGAAACGTTCAGCTGCACCGAAATCTCGTTATTGTTGCCCCGTCAAGCCACGCACGCGTTATATATATATATTTTTTATTTTTTATTTATTTACAGACGCGTGCGTGGATTTTGTAATTGGCGGAATTTCGCGAGAATTTGTTCGTCGCCTCGTTGAAACGGCGCTTTTTCCTCGTTATTGGAGCGATTTCGCGACGCAACGAACGGAATATGAAATAAAAGGGCTAAAAGGAAAGTACCAATGATTATCGAGCGAAAAACGTGAACGCGGGTAAACAACGCTAACGTGATAAAGCGATAAATAAAGCAAGCGCGCATCGCACGAATCACTAAAGCGGTAAGAATAGCGATTGGAAAATTTAAAAACGCCATGCGATTCCGGCGACACAGAATTTTTCAGTGAAGCCGATCTCTAAAGTTCGCCACGCATATTTTACTCGCATTTGCGACAGGCGTCTGTAAAGCGAAAACGTCTTGACTTTTATTCAGGCCGCGCTTTTATCGTCTCATTTTTCGACGAGATACCACATCTAGGATGCGAGGCAGAGGAACGTAAAGCTGCCTTAAGGTATCCACGTAAAATTTTTTATCAAAGATTCATTTCACATCACTCGCTCGATGTCTGATCGGCCAGGCTTCGATGCCATTCTGTTTTCACATTGAAAGCAGGGACACTGCAATGCGTAATGTTTTTTAATAATGCGTTTCAATCCACGGCGAATAAAACATAGAAATAAATTTAACATTAACAAATTTAACATTAACAAATTAATTATTAAAACATATAATGTCGAAGAATTAAAATATTGTACCAGTATTTTGATTCTTCGACATACATGTTTTAATAATTAATTTGTTAATGTTAAATTTCTATAAAAAGCAATTTCCCTTTCGTAATCTTTAATCTTTATCTTTTGTCTTTTAATATTAAATGACATCGTACGCTGAAAAAACGGTTTTGCTGAAGTATCTAAAAATGTAGCTAAATCTAGATCTAAAAATAATTTTGTTGAATCATTAAAATAATAATGTAGGATATTCTCAAGTTGATTGCTATCAAAACTTTTTGCAATATTATACATTATATTTGAGTGTCTTACGTAATTATTTTGATAATCCAACGAAATTATTTTCAAATGTGTATTCTAAATTTTTAGATTCAATAAAACTGTTCTCTCCAATTCTATCAATTACCTCAGCACTTCTCTTAACGTGTGATTAACACATCCTATATAGGTACACGTCTCTTCAACTTATTGCAATACTTTGTTAGAGACGCGTGTACCTATTTATTGTTACGTTCAAAGTTCAAAATCGGGAAATAACATTCGCTTTGCAGTCCAGCTGGGCCGAGCCCTGACGTTTCTCTTTACGCGAAAAACTCATCTCGTTCCTCCGCTTTCGTCGTCAATACGTGTTCTGATATCTGACACGCGGTATCTTGCGAGAACGATCTTTTGTATATTCTCATTCGACGGGCGAAAATATAATTTCCTGCCGGTATCGAGACACGTCAACGTGTTTCACGCACGGAGCACGTCGCGAGGAAAAAGCAAAAATCCTATGGCTGGCTGACAGTAAAATTTGTTTTCTCGAAGGTCCGAACTCACACGCGAATTGTTTCTCGCGTGTGAGCTCTTGATAGAACACGGTGTGCTGCAGTATTTGCGACGTCGACATTCTTGGCAAAAATTCGCATTAAACTGCCGTTGGTCGAGAATATGGAAATCGCCTTTGACAATATTCTCTCGCATACTGATTGTTTCGCTGACGCTTCGCGGCGTTTCTAATCTTTGATCCTCAGAATTTTACAGTTTGTGAATTTTTCAACTGTTCATGATTTAACTCTTTGCACTCTTATGTAGAATGTGACTCGACATCAATTTTCATTCACAGGAGCTCTTCACGCTTGACATTTTTAAATTATCAGTTTAAATATGTATTATATTTTCGAAAAAAAATTCGGAGTGCAAAAGGTTAATGAAACCTCATAAAATTTCTTATATTTACATATGTACAGTTATAAGCTGTTCTTCTTGTGAAGTAAACTTATTTTTCAATATTCTTTTATATAATGTAATACATTTATATAATAATAATAATATAATACAATTTTTACACAATATAATATATAATTTTAGTAATATGATAATCAAGTGAAGGGGATGCTGGAGTGGCCAAATTGTCGGGATTGATATAAATCTTGGAATTTACTTTGAATCAAACATCCTTTTACAAGATTAAAGTAGACACAAAATTGGGGAGTGCTGTAATAGACTTTAGACTAAAATCGGAAAAAAAGTTAACAACTTACATTTTTTTCAACTCCTAGAGCTGTCACCAAGCTGTTACAAACGCTGAGCGAAAATTCGGAATGATTCGGAAACAAAGCAGTAATTGTATCTAGCAGTAGATGTTCGATCTTCTAAGAGATAGCGTTGCAATATGTTAGATGAGGACAGATGAATGCGTTTGAGCGAGACACATGATATATATTATATAAGAAATGAATGAAAGTCACTATTATCAAATTTGGAATTTAAAAAAGTCTATACTATCCACCCCGATCAAATTCAGCCATCGATCCAGCATCCCCTTAATATTCTATACTGGCTCAAATTAAATAGAACTGAGATTCAAATAATAATTATCAAAAACGGATTATATGAGTCTAAACTAAGTATTATTTGCCACTTATTGTACAATTAAATTATACATACATAAATGTTTCAACTTTAAATACGGTCATCTTTAGTGAGATTACAAAATATGTTAAATAATAAAATTACACTATAATTTACTATGCGTGAATCTATTGAGAAGAATATTGCGATGTATAGTAACAGATTCACATATTGACGCATGATAAATTATAATATAATTTTGTTATTTATAATATATGTATTTTATTATGTAACATATTCCGTAATCTCATTGAAGATGGCCGTATAGATTAAAATGTATTAAACATTTATATATGTATGATTTAATTACATTGTAAAGTAATAAGCGGCAAGTAATACCTAGCTTTTACTCAAATAGTCCATAATAATTAATATGATACAATTTTAATTCTTAAACGTCCACTCTGCATCAGAAACAATATTGAATATAGGCATATCCAACTCCAGTTTAATTGCTTAACTTTCATAAAATATAACTTTTATAAAAATGGACATATTGTTAAATTTTTTTTCAATTGAAACGTCAGACATTAACGATACCAAGTAAATGAGAGTCGTTTGGAAAGTTTTGAGTTTCATGAAGATGACATTACTCGTCAAAACCATTCTGGTACTACAATCGTACATATTCTACAAGATACCTGTGAAAATTGTAGCCATTTGTTCCAATCGATGTCGTTGTCAGTGTTTTCGTTTGATAAAAATCTGTGTTCTCCGAGCCTAACTTCGAACTTAGGAAAAAGTCGTTGGGGATCAGATTTGAATACGGTGAGTAGTTAATTAATTCGAACTGCAATTCGTGAATTTTTGTTATGGCGTTCGTTGATATTCGATTTTTTCCATTTTTTTTTTACAAAAACACTGACATCGACTGACAATACTGATAAATGGCTGTCAAACAACAAGCTCCAAAATGGCTACAATTTTCGCAGGTATCTTGCAAAACATGTACGATTGTAGTATCAGAATGATTTTGACGAGTAATGCCATTTTCATGTTGAGGCTTAAAACTTTTCAAACCGACCCTTGTATGCATTGTTATTAATAAAAAAGTTATGAAATTAATTTATTAATAAGAAAATTATAATGTGGAAAAAGCATTGAAAAGCCGGATGTAGCCATACGGTAAAGAAAAATATAAAATAAGTAAATAAAATAAATATAAAATAAAAAAAGTAATATAAAATAAATAAAGTGTTTTAAAGGTTATTTATATTATATTAGGAAGATCAGAATTTGCGCTTTTAGATTGAGAAAGAGAGAGACTGGTTAAAAAGAGGAAGCTGTGAAATTATACAACGTGTTCCGCGGACTTCATGTCGTAACTTCGAGATTAGATTCCCGAAGTGATTTCAACTGTAGAACGTTGGGTGAACATGGATCCGATTCTGAATAATTTCTAGAGTTTCTAACTCTAGTGCACCCATATTCACGTAGAATTTATGTAGAATTTTTAATTCCGGATAACTCCGGAAATTAGATTTCGAAGTTATGAGGACTCGCGGGAGGACGCTCGGTATAATCTTACAACTCATTTCGTTTTGCTAAAGCATTCTCTGAAATTTTAGAAGTTTTTCGGTTTTCATTTCCTATCTTGATTCTTTTCCCCATCTTGATTCGACGACGTCGCCGGAGAAATTTCAACTCGCTGAATTTCATCCGTCCGCTGATCCGCG
Source organism: Acromyrmex echinatior (assembly GCF_024713525.1). Taxonomy (NCBI): domain Eukaryota; kingdom Metazoa; phylum Arthropoda; class Insecta; order Hymenoptera; family Formicidae; genus Acromyrmex; species Acromyrmex echinatior. The sequence goes on from NC_141864.1 coordinate 2,893,424, forward strand.
GAAGAGGACGACGCAATCGCAATTACACGAATCACGTGGTCTGCCTTGGAGAAATGGGAGAAATGATAATTAACACGTACGCGGTCTTATCTGTTCGAGTACTACTTCGTTTTCGTTATTTTGATGGGTGTGAAAAGCTTAATGAGTTTTCGCTGGTTTTCATTTTCACTTCTCTGCATATTATTAATATGTCAGCATTGTAATCTTTTCGAATAAAACTCAATGAAAAATTACTTTATTTTACGTCAAAAATTGCACCACTGATACGTAACACTTTTTGTTAAATATGAAATTTCATCGTATGTATACGAAACAGCATTACAATAACAATACAAATAATGTCGCAAAGATCTAATACTTTATTATATACTTTTTATTTAACTTTGAAAATTTTACTCTTCTTGCATATAATCTAATATTTACGTTTACAAGTCGATAAAAAAATAATTGGAAAATTTGTGTTATAAATGTAATTGTAATATAAAAATGATGAATTGTGCGAAATTAAAATGATCCAAATAAATTTCGATAATTTTAATAATTTTAATAACAAAATTCTAATTTTAAACAGAGAGATATGCGTGTACAGAAGAAATATTTTCGATTAATACCTAGATATTTACGTGGATCGCTCGCAAACGTAATATTTGCATACGTTAATTGGGAACGTACGAAATCACGATTGGGGAGGATTCGTCTCGATTTTCCTGAAAGAGAAATAAGGAAAATACAAATCTTGCGCACTCGCGAACTCTGTTTCCGTTCGATTTCCTGGAAAGGATAATCTTCCCGACCGCGTAGTACGCTCGGATTGAAGTCACGCTATACTGTGTGTTCTCTCTCGCCGCGGGAGGATCAATGATCCTCGCTCGCGTGAGAGCAGCCGTCCTAGCGTGAGAATGAAAGGACTCGTCAGAGCTAAAGAAGCTATCGTGCGGCAAATCGGAAGCTTGCGATCAGCGATGCGCGATTCTCACGCCAAAGTATCGGAAACGTGTCCATTTTCTTCGAATTTCTTTGCCCCTCCCCCTCCCCCTCCCCCTCCTCCCGCCCCGACATTTCTCGTACGCCACTCACGACCTCCGAGTTCTCGTAGTTCTGCGTTTTTTATTAAAAACTATGAAAATAAAAATATATAAAAAGTGCGTAAGCCCGATGCGAGCTCTGCTGACCGTGGAAAATCTTTACGTGGAATTGTTTTCATTAATATTTTCATTTTACGAGAGATAATAAATTAAATCGCGAATAGTTAAAATTAAAATAAAATGATAGACTGTGATTCAAACTTTTGCTTTTCTCTATAGAACCTCCTTTTTGAAAATTAATACTTTTATGAGATGCACGAGAAGTAGAAAACAATACAAAATATAATATGGTACAGAGGAGACACCGGGGTTAATAGACTTATTTTTTAGTTTCGAATTTTTACAGACAAAATTAAGAGACTTATCGAAAAAATGAATTCTACACCAGTTACTACATACATTTTAACTACCTAATAATATTTTAATAATAAAGGGAAACTGATAATTAATATGAAAAAAATGCATTTTTCTAATGCTTTCCATCTGATTCAATTAGCCCCGAGACCGAGAAATTTGACTAAGAATTATTAAAATAAAGATTAATGTATTTTAAGCTACATCTTTACATATTAATAAAAACTTTTATAAAAATATATTTTAAATACAAACATTCGCTTCGCAGGGCAAATAATACTTCTTTTTGCAAAATTTGTTCATTTCGTACAAAAACACGTCGAATAAGCCTAGTTTTCGAAATTGAACATGAGGGAACTAAACTAACATTTATCACTGAGGAAAATCTCTTTAAATGAATAAAATTTTGAGTAAGTATTATAAGAGTCGTCACTAAATGAGTCATGCAGTTTCATGCTGTGGTTAATCTACTATCCGTTCGTTTTTTTTTAAATATTAACAATATACGATAACAGAGACACATAAACAAAAAAAATCTGTTGGACTTTATTAAGTAAGAATTACTTATTATCTAAATGGAAATTAAATATCTCAGACTAAAAATTTTAAGAATAAAAATATTTACTCAGGTGTACGATTTTTTAAAATTGTGGCATAACTTCTATCATAAATGTATTCGCAACAAGATGTTATTTAGCGGCAGTCGCTGCTGCGTGCTCAGACACGTTTACGAATGTCTCGTGTTTTGTTTTTAATTAATTTAGCCTCAATTATTCTACTTAGTCCTATATTCAACTGATCCCGGTCTCCCCTACGTTTTGAGATACTGATGAAGATATTGATGACAGTATTAACTTTATATAAAAATAAAATACTTGAAAGGAGAAGTAGAACAAGCGTGGGAAACTAGGACTGAAGGACGGATAAAAAAATATAAAATTATTAGGTGTTGGAATTAATTCGTAGCGTTTTTTAATGAAAGAATGTTATTTATTTCACATGAGCATTAAAAAATACATTAATGAAAGTACTTCCCATCACTTGTAAAACGCTACGAATTAATTCCAACACCTAATAATTAAATTGAATATTTGGTACGAGCGCGAGAATCGTAGCGGTATGTAAATATAACGCTTTGCGAAATGTTGCGCACCATGCAACTTTGGAGCTGTTATATTTGTCCGGGACAGGGAGAACAGGCAGAACGATGGTACTCGTTCATCAAATCTGAGGTCATTGTATCCAATTATGAGCGAGAATCTGTGAATCTATGGACGTACGGATCTATCAGTCCACTTTGGATTATACATATATCGATGGCTAATGATTTACGGCTACGTACACCCATCACCACCGCAGTATTGTACACAGCTACGTAATCGATTTAGCCGCGTACGGTTTAATGGACGTTCGAATTTATCAGCTGTGAAGAAGGATAACGACTCTCTCTCTCTCTCTCTCTCTCTCTCTCTCTCTCTCTCTCTCTCGTTTTAATCCAAGTGCAACGAGAGGAAGAGCAACACTTTGAGAAGTACGTCGTCGTCCTGACGACGCGAAGGCAAGGTAATACCTCTCACTTCGAGGAGCGCGCGAAGGAGTCGTTTTCTTATCGAAGAAAGAGGAAGAGGGAGAAATTCAAAGAGGCCGAAAAGGAAGAGGCACACCGACTGCAAACGGCTACGGAAAAGTTTCGCAATAATGCAAGATAGATCTTGGGGCGAGTTTGGCGCATTGTTAACTGGATAATCTTGTTGCGAGTTTGTCTGGACTCCTGCCAACGTCGTTGGGGCCTGACACATGAAGCAAGGAAGCAGGACGAGATGACGGGGAGGACTCGCGATCGACAAATGTGGATAGAGATGATGACATAGTAGAAAAGAAGGACAAAGTACGGTCTTTCTTATTGTGTCTTTCTCACCGTTCGCGTCCATACAGGAGCTACACACAGGTTACTCGACCACGATGATTTGAAACGCTCTCTGGCTTCCATGCGAAATGCCCGATCGATATGGCTGTTTCTCACAAGCCCGACACGGGTCTTGATCCCTGTTATCATCGACATCCTCCTCATGCTTTCTGCTTTTCCGCCTCCTTCTCTTCCTCTTCCTCCTTTTGCGCTCTCCTTCTTCCGCTTCTCTCATCGCCGTTGTTGTTGTCGTAGGAGATAAGAGAGAGATTTCCTCCCGGCGATCGGATCGATCGATGTTGAAAGAAAGTGGTGAGCGACTCGAAAGAATGGATAAGGATAGTGGACGGAAATTAAAATCTTCTTCGCAAAAAGTGATATCATGAACGAAATGATGAACTAAAATCTGTGAAGCAATCGATAGATTGCAGAATGTCATTAAGTGATTAATTATTTTTGTTAAAAGTGCTCTTTTTTTATTTTTATTTGCTTAAAGTATATCAAGATATATGTCGCAGTGGTCTAAATTCTTATTTCTGGTTTCTCAAAAAGTGAATGATTTTTTTTTAAACTTCCTTAAAAAATTAAATTATTCACATTTTGTTTTCTTTAATATAGAAAAATACATACTGTACTTAAGTTATAATTAGATACTTATTTCAAAAGTTCATATATCTGCAAATCTATCATATAAGTTTGTCACAAACGTAAAAATTTTTTCAAAATATATTCTGAATTTTAAGAAGTTTAATACTTTTAATTTATTAAAATTTATTAAATTAAAACAAGATTGATTTTTTGCTTCTTTGATTAATTTTATAATATTCTTCAAAAATAAAATAAAATCTTGTTTTTAATATATAATAATGAGTTTTTATATATAAAATTTGTAATAAGTATATATTGAGATTATTATCAAGAAAATATTCTTTGTTAAAGATTTGTTACTTAGAAGGAAGAAAATAAATTGAGTAATCACTTTTCTTAGCAATAGAAAAATATCTTTTGGTGTGCATACGAAATAATATTTATCGTATTTGGTAATGTTATATTTATTGCGGATAATCTATATATACATACTACAATATTTTACAGTGAAACTGAAATATAAAAAAATAGAGAGAGAGAGAGAGAGAGAGAGAATGTATACATATATATAATATACATAGTTAAAAAAGTTTGCAACAATATGTTATGGAAATACCAATGTTCGCTAAAATATCTGAAGTGGCTGTGGATGAAGACGAAATTTTTTAATAATATTGATTTAATAAATTCTGCTTATCATAGTAATAACGCTAAACAAGGTAATATAATTGATAATAAAAAGCAGTTAGCGTGTTATATGATACTGGCGTAATTTGTCACATATTGTAACATTGGATGAGCACAGAAAGAGCTTTCGAGGTATTTTCCACGTTATTTTTAAAATCAAGATTGTAACGAATCCACACGTTGCGTCAATTTAGGACTTTTAATTCTCTGTTAGGCTAAATCATTTTCTTTTTTTAAAGATTTGTTAGTCATATTTTTTATTTGTATGCTTTACAGAAGAACGTACGTCATGATAAACGAATGATTTTCTTTAATACGATTTCCGAAATCCGAGAGAGAGAGAGAGAGAGAGAGAGAGAGAGAGAGAGAATCTACTTTTTATTTTTAATTTCGAATCAAGGAGATCTTAAAATCTATTTTATTGATTAAATATAATAGTATGATTCGTAAAGAATATTCATATATATTACTTTTATTTGGAAAAGAATTTCAAATAAAAGTATACACGAAGAGAATTTTCTCTTAAAATTTATTTTGAAAATATGATAGCTGTGGTACAATACAATATTTTAAAGATTTTTACCACGCACTTTAAGTAAAATTAATATATGGTAGGTACATATAATAACAATGTATCGATTTTACATAACTTGTATACTATAAATCCCAGTGAATCTATAGAATAGCAATCCTATCGGAGAGAGTTCGCGGTCTTCAATTTAGGATCCTCTTAAGGGTTATCTGACAATTTTACAGCACACTCGTACATACGCATTTTAACGATCTTTCGATACTTTCACACGAAGTAGAGCGTATTGTCCGATCGAATTGAAATTTCGCTTTTACTATTCCCAGGGGAATTCGAAATCGATTCTGAATTCGCACACGGCGTACTGTTCGTCGCCGATAGCTCTCGCACATTATAGCGCAAAGTTAAACTCGGGGGGTGCAATCTCAAGCACGACTTGCGATGAGTAGAAACTTGGAATTTGCAAGCCTCTTCGCGAACCAGTGCGAAATTGATTAAAACGTTCAATAAAGATCCTTCAATTCAGGATATTGTCCCTGCCTATATTATTACGCCGCGTTATTACAGCTTGCTAGTATTGATTATTAACTATGGTAATAGACCGCTTTGTTCTGACTGTTTGGTTGGTTGGCTGGGTGGCATTTTATGTCGCAGCTTGATAATGCGTTGCCGTGGCCTCTGTGTTGCTACAAGCCTGCATAATTACGCGAACGTATAAATTTCAGCGCCAACGCGGCGCCACACGGCAGTCGGTTTCCATTGTAATTGCCGAATTTCAACAGAGTAATGTAACTGCTGGGTGTCCAGCTGTATTGAGTGACAATTTGACGCTGACTACGGAAATATTGATTGTTACCCGTCCTCGAATTTCTCCTCTCATGTATAATATATCTGATTTACATCATGACATACCGTCGCATGAAACATGTTCCTGACGGTATAAAATGATATAAACACTGTGGAATTTTTTTTTCAAATATCGTATTATTATTATTATTATTATTACAATTTTAAATATCGTGCACATCAAATAATCGCGCATCATGTTTATTTCGTTGTGATACACGTTTTATTGGAATATCGTAATTCGCATATAGAACGACGCTCGCTCGCTCGATGAATTTTGATAATCGATTTCAACTATCATCGTTCAATTGTCCGTCCGGATGTACGGACATCAGCATCGCTATTATATCAGTGAATTTTGCATTACGCGAGTGTCTGTCCGTGATAGGCAAACGTGCCGAGCGATCACACCGTGAATGTGCGCTTGTTCGTATCAGTTTACGATCAGAGACAGCAGCCACCAGCATGATTTTATCATTTAAAAATCGATGCGTCCTGGATTGAGTTTAAAACAAAATAAAATGTAATTCGCAATAAGTGTGAAGCAATGCCTATACCGGTCGAAGCTGGATCTTGAGTGCTTTAAATAATTTCATGTGAATTTACATATCATGTTCGTAGTTTCTCGAATTGAGCGTCGAATTAATTTTCCGGACTTAGTTAGAAACGCAATTGAACAACCATGTGCACAGTAATATCACAAATTAAATTGCTTAGCAATTTAATAATTTGATGCTCAACGGGCATCGTTTTAAGATCTTAATGTATTGAAAATCTGTAAATATATATAAATTTATTGCGAAAAATATTCGAGAGTCGAATATCCGGCAGAGGTAATATAATAAAATATAATGTTGCAAAAAAGATTTGCAGATTATTCGGAAATATTATTGCTCGTTATATCCTTCTATGATGAAATAAAAACGCATCTTTCTCTTGCTGAGTTTCTCACCAAAAAAGCGCGCACGATTGCTCGTATCTTTTCCTGTTTTTCCCGTTTTTGCAAACGTATTTGAAACGTTAACTGCAATTATGTGACGCGACGCGACCTGCGTGTATTAACAATGTAGATTAGCCTCAAGCGCGAGGAACGATTCATTGCGTTGCACTTTTGTGCAATGCAGTAATCGTAATTTGCTTTTAATTGGAAGCAAACGTGGCGCGTTTGGGTATTTATAGTAATTAAGCGCGAAAAATTATACGGCCGAAAAGGTATGCCGAACGTTGCTCGAATGTAATTTACAGGCGCGAGCTAATCGAACTAAAGACACGTACGTGACAATGCATAAAATAATATTCATGCTTGAAACTGCAAATGCACGTATAAAATAATGCTGCAGCGATAAATAAATTAATTGGGACGTGATCAAAGTTTTGATTAACGAGCATTATTGTAAATGTTCGATTGGAATTCTATGCGAGAGGTATGGTGCGGCAATAATACGGGGTACCTTCAATCATTCCATTGAGTCTCTTAATGAGTACTAGAATACATAAATTACGAGCAAGACGTTAAATAATACGTTGACTTTCGATATATGAAAGTCAATTTTTCATAACAAAAAAAAACCCTATTTTACGCTCAAGACAGTTTCTTGATCGTAAGCAACTTAAAGAAACCGCATTTTGCAGAAGTTGTGCCACAATTTGCAGTAACGAATAGCGTGATTAAGTAAAAGCGGGACGGTAGTGGTATTATTGTATATATCAAGCAACACAAACCCTTCTTCAGCAGCGCCTTAATTCATGCGCTGCAGTTTCGCGTGTGTTTTGTACATAATCTAACGTTCCCTTCACCCTTCCCTCCGTCATAGTTTCTCCGTCAACTCATTCCGCAACTTCCAGTTACATGCATCCAAGATGGGCGAAATGTTACCGCGCGGTTTACGTTTAATGCTCCTTACTTCTTGCGAACGAGCCGGGCGCCGTGTAAGTCTGTCTACGTGTAAGTCTGTCTATTACTACACAATTAACGCACAGACATTGGAAACGAGATGCCAAATATACGTCGTCGAAGGTGTCTAGGACGAGCGTGAATGTTAATTCTCAACGCAGTCGAATCGCATGCGAATTCGCAGCATTCGCTTTACAGCATGTAATTAATTATTACAGCGGAAGCGTCTCCCAAGGTGGAAGCTGTCAGTTGTGTCAGCAAGATGAAGATCTTTTCAAAGGAATTACTACATTGATTTTAAAACAAAACAGAGGATAATGAAGACCTAAAAATTATATTACTTCCCAGAATTGTTGTCTTAAAAACGTGCGTTTACTGTACAGGAGACTGGGAATAGTTGTAACAATTTCCAAAAATATACATGTATTTCTTTATTATTGGGTCATTTAAAAAGTATCCGCGGTTTCTTCATTCAAGAATTGAACAAAAAACCGCGGATACTTTTTAAATGACCTAATGTATGTTTATTTCTTTTAATGCACGTGACGTAACAATTATTTAGCTTTATGGTACTATTTGCAAAAAGATGTAATTTTAGACTGTTTACGAGTAAAATATCAAAATCTGAATTGATCTTCATCTTGCCTCGATTTGGGGCAAAATGAAACAGAGCTAGGAAAAGTTGTAACAAATTGTTGTTCTAAAAATAAATTATCTGCTCTAAAAACACAAATTCAGTATTTTAAAAATAAATTATCTGTTCTAAAACAGAAATTATCTCTGCTTATATTATTTTTATTTTTAAATTTACTATTAAAAAGTGGATTTGTGTTTGTAAAGCAGTGAATAATATCTATTACAATAAGAAATATTTACATCGCATTCGCGACCATAGGGCATGAAAATGTGACTTCTGCGCGTGTTTGCATCGCAATATTTCGTGGCTGTGACAGATTTCTTAACCTGAAGAGTCATCAACTTAAAATATTTCGGTTCACGAAGCAGAGCGACATTTTTTCCTTGTCAAATCTTTATTTTTACGCAAAAACGCATCAATTCAGTGTATTTTTATCAAAATTTGAGTGGACTCTTTTTAACATTTACCGTTAATTGTAATGGTGTTACAATATACCTTGGATGTGATACTTTTAATCTCAAATCGATGTTGTCAAAATTTGTATAAATATATTTGGAACCATTCAAAAATATCAAAAAAAGACGTGCACATAGTTTGAGAAAATGTATTTTAGAATTAATAAAATGAAAACATGATAAAAGTATTTTATTTGAAAGTAAAAAAGTATAACATCAATTTACACTTACTGTAAATTTACACTTACGTGGTTTATCTGAGCACCCTGCATATAACTTCTTTTATATGCGACGCACCTGCGATTGATGAGGCAAACACAGGTCTCGATACCGACTATTTTTGTTTTTCATATGATCATCTTATCTCTTATTTAAAAGATATACGCATTGTTACAACTAACTTCCGTTATAACTGTCTCCAGTCTCTCCTACTCTTCAGAATAGCACGATGTTATTGTGATATATAATTCTTTGATGCCTATTTTATCGATTTTCATGTGAAATAATTGTTCTTTTTGTTAGAGTAGAGTTTGTAAATCGCGACCCGCTTTGTAGAATAGCAAACTTCGCGACTCATCTACCTTTAGTGGAAAGGCGAGAGGATGTGGGAATTGATTATTTATTAATATTTAATCTTACTGCTCTTCTTTTTTAATTTTTTATTAAATACATTTAATATATTTTTCAGATGTGTGAGATGTATGTAAAAAATACGCTTGTTTCCTATTATATCTATTAATAACAGTCTTAATGTCGATATTGATAATATCATTTTCAGGTGCAAGGAGTTTGATAGTTATAACTTATTTCGCAATTTAGTTTTAATTCCTACACTGAAAGGAAAGATTGGCTGAATATAATATTTTTAATTGATTGCAGCAGCTAATTTTTGGTTGGTTAGTCTATCGAAATCTTAACATTGACTTTGCGGATAGATTAATGCAACCAAAAATGTTATTGCAGCCACTTAAAAATACTATGCTATATTTTACTATCTAATTTGCTGCAGCAGCCAATCTTTTCTTTCTTGTATTATCGCTGAAAAGCCAATTTCACGCATGTACGAAATCATAAAAGAAACTCTTAATATAATGAAATTATAATTTAACATTAGAAAATTTTCCGCAACCCACCAAAAATCGACTTGCAATTCAGTAGACCACAACCCGCACTTTGCGAATCCCTGAGTTGGAGGCAAGTAAAGTCTACAAAGTACTAACATACACAATCATCTATCGTGTATGGGTGAGAAAGATACACAAGATCTCAGAACGCGAGTATGTGTAGGATGTTACTGTTCCCAGCATGGCTATACAAAGTTTAGGAATAGTCGTGTGTGTGTGATATATTCAGCTGTGTTACCAGCGTTTGTTGAAAGTTGATACATCGTGTCTTGAACGTAACTTGTTCGATTAAATTTATTCATTCGTGGACTTATCGGAAAATTATTTCTGATTTTCATTTATCGTTTATTTTTAATTGGACTCTGACGAACGTAGACTCCCTCGCAGATCAGATTGTGCAACAATTTGGTTGAATGACGCTGAATTCTGTCGGTGTGCAGGAATTGTATCTGACTTCGATAATCTACGAAGCAGAAACTTCGTCCAGTAATATAAAATTCCGATAATGTAAAGAGGAGAAGGGGAAGAGAGGCCGACTAACTTTTCACCGTCATAACGAAATTCAGGGGCGAGAGCTTCAAAGTTATCCTTTCGAACCTCTCAAAGCAACGTCGTAACTGCTTCTTTGATGGATATGGTGTTCGACTAATCGCTTCTTATATTATAGCTGGCTAATTGCATTAAAAGTGTGTAAGAGAAGGTTACTTTAAGTAAAACCTGTCCAAAATTGTTAACTCGCGAGCTAAACGCTCCCACCTCTTCATCATCTCATTGAGCAAGATAGAAAACAGAAAAAGATAAACGCTAAAGCTCTGCCCGCACCGACTGCTCTAAAATCTATTCTTTTTGGTTTGTTTTTTGTCTGTCTTCTCGTTCAACGATGAAGATGTAGAAGCATTTAGCTCGCGAGATATGAAAAACCGTTTAAAATAGTTTTTTAAAAATAGAATAAATTTTTCGAACCATTTATTATAATATGTGTCTTTCTATGATTGTTCTTAAATAATTGTTTTATACGAAAAGAATTTCAATATTTCTGCACAATTTTCGTGATAAATTTTTCTTGAAAACTATTCGAAGCTTCATTAAACAAGAAAATGATTTTGTTTAATGACGCGGTATAATAGAGATAAATTTCTCTCGGCGATAGATTTATTTTTCATTTATTTTTTGTCCGAATCAAATGTTAACGAAGCAAAGATTAACGTTAAGGGAATAAAGCAGTCGAGTCGATAGATTCAATGCGAAGTAGACCGTTAAATTCTACAGTTCGATTGCTCCCGCTTTTACATTAATCGCCACGCTTCATTAAACCTTTGTACCTCAACCTTTCTTCCTGAAAATAGATGGCTCGCCGGCGACGCTCGTCGACGCCGATGTCCGATTACCTAACTTGCGAGAAGATGTTCAATCCCCTTAGTCTATCTGAATCATTCCGCCTGATTGAAAGCTCTGTCTGTCAATATAGAAAATATTTAAATTTTGCGAAATATATTCGCAAACCGACAATCTTTAATGACATTCAATCTCAAGGATTTAACGCTAAATCATATAAAATGTTCGAGTTGAATGAAACTTTTTAAATGGCCAGCGAGCTCCGTATATCATACCACATATATAAAATGCTTTCATAAATCTTAGTGCTTTTACTCACGCGGTTTAATGGCGAGACGTGCAAAAACTTTATGGAACGACCTAATAATTTTATTGATTTTATGTCAGGCTAGAAGCTAAGCGATTCGCCATAAACAGAGTTACAAAAAAGCGAGCGAAAGAAAATTAAAAGAAAAGAGCTATTAAGATAAAATTAGCTATTTATTTGAAAAAGTATATAGAAATTAATTGGAAATATTTTCCGGATATATATTTTTAACACAAACGGATGAAAAGGATTATAGGATTCGACCAAGTCGTATTGGTGTCTAATATTATCAACTTTTATATAAATTTTTACTTTCCAGTTTAAGCATTTCCAATTATTAATTAAGAAACTTGGCTGAGATGATATTTTTAGCAAAAAGAAATATTGTATTTACAGAAATAGTATCAAATTATTTACAGTGTTTTAAAGGTGCTAATTAGCATCAATAATCTATTAAATTGCTTGTCAATTTGTGATATTACGTATTCCAGCTTCAATCTAGGACTGTGTTTTTTGAGTAAAAGTTTACGCAAAATATTATTGAATTCCACACTGTTAGATAGCAAAGGAACAATGGCAATCTAATCCCTTAAATTAAATTATTTTATTATTTCTAATTCCCGTGCGAGTTAAAATGTAAATCAATCCATTTCTGTAGTTATTTAAAGTAAACAATGTTCATACCAACATATGCATTTAGTAAATAACAACTTAAATTTCATGAAAATGAAGATCAAGAATCAGAAATACACTTCCTACATTTTCTTGAGTTAATTTGTTTAATTTTATTGTTTTCGTTAAATTAACATCACATTGAGGAGTAGTGGTGGACTAATAGAAATGATTAAAAACAACTCAAATTGGATATAATCTGACATTATGAATTGAACAGTGCAAGACAGTTTCGTTTTCACTTGATATCATATCTTTTTAATTTCCTGGAAATAGAAATCATCATCGTATGATCGTTGGTGTACAATAATCCCATAGAATGGGATTAAAATCTTCTCGTTTGGTCATGGGATTCCGGTACACAACCCGTATGCTAGCATAACGCGTTATCGCATTTTGATCGACTGGATCCGAACGGTCTCCCGCGATCGTGGGCGTCGATAATCGTTGGACCCAAGTTCAAAGGTTACATTCGGGACGTCTGGCTCGCTCTGGAAATTCCCCGCGGATTAAATTCGCGCGCGCGGAACGGAGAGATTGTGCGAACGGAGAGACAGGCAGACAGATAGATAGATAGATGGATAGAGAGGGTGGCCTCCGGTAGGGGAAGGGAGATCGCCCTCCGAATATCATCCCAGTCCCGCAAATTCCAGGGTGCACTCGAACCGGAAACACCGCGCTTGGTTACCTGGAGAGCCTGTGCCGCCCGCGCTGCTGCCCATCCGCGTGTTTGCACGCGTGCACACACATATGCGTACACGCGCGTGCATACACACGTGTGTTGTATTGGGTACACACACGGTGTATGTCCGATATACGCACTCGCCGTGCGGACGTGCCAGTGGTCCTGAATATTCCATGCTAGATTAAATTACATCATCCCTGAATCACTCTACGGTGGATGCTTTTATTCGCAACGATAAAGTATTCGCTTCTTCTTTTTACCCTTTCGCTTTTCCATTTCCTTGCGTTGAATCGTAGAAGTTGACAGTAAATTATATTATTTTCATCTCGATAATTTATAATTCTTGTTTAAAAATACGTGAACGCGCAGAAATGATTTTATTATCTCGATTTTTTTTCTTTGTCTTATTAACTTGTCTACTAGAGTTGTTACTTTTGACAACTTTGAAGATTCGAAGTTAACCGTCGCGAAATTTAAGGTATCTTCACACACACACACAAAGCTTCAAAATTTCGAAGTTCGAAAAACATATTTGTGCGATTAGAAAAAGTAAAATATATTTGCATAACTTTTATAAAAATATATCGTTATGATTAACTATATTAAACCAATAATTGTATAATTTTTCTTCGAAATTTCAAAGTTCGAATGTCGAAGTCTTTAAAGTAAATCATTTTTTATATATTGATATTTTTTTATATTTTCTCTTTTCTCTTAATTTAGTTATTACTTTTAATTAGTTTGTATTTTCAACTTTTGTTTTATATTTACGTATATATTGGTAGGCAAGCATGCGTATACATATTAGGAAGTATCGCTTCTTATTTAATTTTGCAATCGTTATCTTTTTTAATATTTTACCTATTATCGCTACAGAATTCAACATCCTTTTTATATTAGAATATCCATTTTCTCTCTTGCTTTTTTTCTCGATTTTCTGTTTTTATCATGCGTCGTCGTGACCACAAAATTTTATCGAAGCGCGAGAGTGGACGGTATCGTTTGTTCGCGGTAATTTGCGAGCGGAACTGAATCCAGGTCGGGGATTTATAGTTGGTTTTAATATACGGTTTTGGAAAATGCACGCAGACGAGTGACTCGTTCTAATGTTATACTGTCCGCGTTTTTTTCGTTGCTTTTGAAAAAATACGAGAAAGATACTACGAGCAGGGGCAAAAAATAAAGCACAAGAATTTTTCTCGTTGCTTTCCTTCAAGTTTCGCTTTAGCGCTCTTTTAATTCGTCCGTCTCACATTTATATTGCATATTTAACGTTAAGCATAGTCACTTGATCCTTACTTCACGGTCTGACAAAAATTTAATTTAAATTTTATATTTTGGATGTACATAATTATACTCTGCAAATTAAATACGAGTATAATTTAATATGTGAAGTATATTAATTCATAGAGTCGATGATATATCAAAAATAAAATATAAAATTTTTTAAAATAAAATTTGCAAGAGAGAGAGAGAGAGAGAGAGAGAGAGAAGAGCAATAAATTAACATTGAAAAAGATATCAATTAATATATTATATATTAAGTTTTTCTGATTTGTGTTTTTATTAATCCAGTAATCAATTGATAATTAATAAGTGATAAATTTTTCTAGATATTTATTTTGATTATTAGCTTAAAAAATTGTGTACTGTTGTGCAAACTTATACAAGAAAACAGCTCCGAATTTTACCGTATTTCATACGTCCGTTTTCCAAGCGTAAACCTGATGGCACTTTCGACAAGTCGATACGTCAACACGACGTACGGCTTTTAATATTCTCACTCAGCGGTCGGATTCGGTTGCGCAAAGATCGAAACGCGTTTCGCGATTTGCTCGGCTGTTCGGAAACATATACTTTTACGAGAAACCGTTTTCTTCTTCCGTCAAATATTAACACGTGCTATTCAAATCTGGGAACGCAGTTACCGTTCCAACAACGTTATTTCGAAGTTCATATTTCGTTACTGTATGAAATTTCGTGAAATGATATACTACTGAAATCATGTAACAGTTCTTATACGTCAAAACGCAGCGGTGGAGATTCCGGTTGATCGAAAACAAATTTCGCACGACATTAAATTATATCCTTAATCACGAGTCACTTGCACCTGGTTTCATTATTTATCAAAATTTAATTACACACCATTATTTTGATAATATTTAATGCAATTTAGTAATTATCAGTTACGATAATAACGTAACATTAAAATTGCATTTAGTCATTATTTACTGTATTTATCGTCAACATTTATTAAGCAGATATTTAATAATAATACTACATCTAAATTGACTCATTATTGCCATCCATTATTGCTTTCGCCACGTTATTTTTAAAACCTATTAGCTTTGTAGCTGCGATAACGCGCGGTTCGTTAGCTCGCCTGATTGAACGACCGGCCGATCTATCGGGATCCTAATCATGCCATAGATTCGCGAAAACCCAAAAACCTGCAAACGCCTGAAAACGTCGTGTCAACTTCAAGGTTGATCCTGCCGAAAGTTCGGTCGCTTTTCTGCGGATTCGTGGTTACTCCCTGGTTTCGCTGTTTTTTGGCTTAACTTCCTGTAGCTGCGCGCTGCGGCAAAAGAGAACCGGACGGCAAGGCCGTCTTTGTCGATGGTACAAATCCGGCGGTGGCAAATCCTCTGGTGTACCTTGACAGAATTTACTTTGACGTTTCTATCCCGAGGGATACCACGCTATCCGGTGCACGGTGGTGGATTATCTGTCATTCGTCGCGAGGCCCGCAGGAAGTACTCGTAACGGAAACCGGTTATCTACCGTAGAACCGGAATGTCATTCGTAGATGACATGACGTTCCGTTCCGGCTACCCGCTATCCTCGTCGTCATCATCAGCAATATCGTCATCATCAGCAACATCAGCCCCGCGGCGACTACGCGGTGACTTCTACCCGAATTCGTATGCAAATTGCACGGTACACGATTCAATACGCGCGGCTGCGTCGGACGTGTTGCAGTCTTTCGTAGCTCCCCTTTGTGCCACGACGACGGTGTTTGCTTTACATAACTAGCGGCGAGTACACGGTTCTCGCATACGGAAATTCCGCGCGTAGGACATGTCGCAGACAATATCACGATCGATCGCGCGAACGCTCTGTAATTAGCGCGGTTCCGGCTTCTCTAACGATCTTTGATTTGCAAACTGCAATTATTGCAACGCTCTCAAATATATCACAAAGCTAACAATTGCATTGTACGTCGCGAAGGGTGAAGTGTGTTTATTTTTTATTTTGAATATGAACATTGAACACTTGAAGAAGTGCTAAGTGAGTAGTTTGATTATACATTAATTATATAATTGTATAATTATATAATTATTATATAGTTATGTAAAATTGGAAAATTTGTGTTAACACATTTCATATATCTCAAACGTTCCATTGAAATTTTTTTTATGTTAATTTAACACAAAATGAATATGTTAAAAATAATGTACAAAATTTATTCTATTATAATCGTATTTCTTCATTAAGATTTATAATATGTTGGCAAATGTTCAGAAGTGATACTCCCACACAAATCGCGATAATATATACATTTATACATATATGTATAAAATTGACTAATATTTGGCCTGAGAATTATTTTATTTTTATTTGCTACATATATAATTTATAGGTATTTCATTTTAGAGTAGGCGAGAGCGGGGCTAGTTGTAATATTTTTCGTAAAACAGGTTCGGATTTTTTATCAGGTTGAAATTAATCAATTACGAATAGTTAAACTATAATTTCTTAATCTTAAAACATAATCATACAGATATAAAAGATTTTTCTTTTAACTATATATAATTTTAGGTTTTATTATACTTCGTAGATGTTACTTTTAACCTCGAATCTGGAATTAAAAGTAACACCATTGGGGTAAGTGATAACACCAAACAACTACATATAGGAAATATTTATATTTCGCAAAAATATTTATTGTATTGCATAATATTATACATTACAGCATCGTATATTATCGCACATGTGTTATCACATTATATTTATATTTGTTAATTGCACATATTATTAACAAATTATAAAATAAATATTAGGAAATCAGATAGCATGCCATTCATGCTATTTTTCTTTTTACAAGCCATTTCTTTTTAGATTGAACTTTTTTTATGTTTTTTTTTATCTTTTTGATTTGTTTTTTTATTTTTATTTTTTTGTTCTTCTTCGCGAGCTTGTTTTTCAGGTGTGTTTGTTAAAATAGCTATTCCTAGTTTTACGACTAAACTTCTTTTTTGGAGCTGCTTTTGGGAAAGGTCTAATAACTTCTGGAAAAAATATAATTTTATTCGATACGTTCGATCGATCAGGAACGGGCTCATCGTTTAATTCTATTGTGTTTGATGTTAAGGGTCTTATTAATTCGGAATATTCGGAATGCTGACGTTACAATTAACCCCAGAAAAATGTTACTTCTAGCCCGAATATAAAATTTAACATTCGAACTAATATAAAAAGTATATACGAAAAGTAAAAACTTTGAAGTTATATGTAACAAGGAATCTTAACATATATATAGATACATTATTTGTTATTTAAAGGTAAATGTATACAAAATTGAGACTAAAATTACAAATTGTAAAATTTATTTACGTGTAATTTTCAATAACTTCTTGCACATACACGCTCGACGATGATGCGTGCGCTTCTAATTGTTATTACGATAGATAGTGTCATTACAGACTTCTGTCTCTATTTATAATTTCATATCTTGTTTATAACGTTTTTTTGGTTAGGTGTTACTACTTACCCCTGTTACTTTTAGCCCCAATCTCCCCCATATGTTTTACAGTATAAGATAAATTTCTTAAAATATACAATTTCTAATGGAGTAAAAAATGCTCGTATATTTTCTTAAAAATTAATACAATGTCATGTCATGGTTTATTAACAAATGTTAATTAATGTTAATTATATTAATTTTAAGTTAATTTAATTATAGCTCGAAATAAGCCATGGCATTGTGTTAATTTTTATATAATTTCTGTTCTCGCTACATATTACTTAATACTAGCACTTGATAAAAATAAGATCGTCGAGGAAACTTATAAAAAATTAATTATCTCATACATAAATATTTCTATTGTATCCTGTTTTATATATACATATATTGCAGAAGATAAAGTTTCAAATTTGATCGCTCTCGTAATAGTTCTGCTGTGCACGAACTGCTGTTTCGTAGAGGAAAAACCATTTCCATGTATTTCAAAACGTCTGTCATTAACGATTGACACGGGGGAAATTGAACACGTCGTATTAATCGGCGTATTTCCGCGCGTCTGTCAATATCTACTTATGTCTCCTTCATCTTGCGTGAAAAATGATAGCCGATCGATATCTTGTCGACGATACCGATGCCGCCATTATCGCAGGCTGTATCGATTCTAAGTGATCGAAACGAATTGCACTTACGGTAAGGCGATACGTCAACGCGACAGCGGTTGCCGCATGGCGCAGCAGTTTTATTCGACCGCAGATTGGATTTGTACATGCGGAATTAGTTCGAAATGGATATTTCGTCCCCAGGCGTGAACGCGATCTATCCTAACTGGCTGACAAGGCGCATTCTCGAAAATCAAAATTGCGCGAGTGAGTTCGGCCATGTACGAATTTATCGCGCGAACATTTCCCCGACAACTCGCTTTCGTTATTTTATTGACGTAGAAAATTGTCTATGAATAGTCATCCACGGAATTTCTTATCATTTTTAGGATAATTGTGTTAAGCGTGTTTGTGGTAAATGCGGAATCCAACTTTCAACTTTATTGACAAGCTGTCTATTTTCTGGTGTTATTTTAGAATTAATCGTTGAAATTACTTATTAGAAGAATTTCTGGGTTTTCTACACTGCATTCAGGTAATAAATATTTAAATATATGGTTTAGTTGTTTTATTGACAGACTGTCTGTTTTTATTTCTGGTGTAATTTAAAAATTAATTTCTGAACTATATATATATATATATATATATATATATATATATATGTGTGAGAAGAAATTTTAGATTTAGACAACTTTAAATTTGAGTTTGTAATAAATGTCTTCATATATGGATTTTTTTTTCTATGTAAAAATGATGATGTTTAAAATGTCTATGTTAAGCTGTAGTAAGTGCGGAAATCATTTTGCAACTTTAATGACAAGCTGTCTGCTTCTGATGTAATTTTAGGATTAGTTATTGAAACTACTCGTTAGAGGAACTTTGGATTTTGTATAATGCAAATTTAAGTAACAAGTATGGTTTTTTGTTGACAGACTGTCTATGTCTTTATTTTTGGTGTAAGGATTAATTGGTGAAATATATTACTCATTTGAAGAATTTCTGGATTCACTTACAAATTTGAATGTCTCCATATATATATAGTTTTTCCGTATAAAAATGACATATTATATTGCAAAATAGGTGTACACATTTAAACGTTTAGTATATATGTTATTTCACTAAAATTAAATCGTATGATGGCACTTATTACAACACTTGAATTTGCAGTGTAGAAATGCGATGTAAAAAAATTTGGTGTGCTTTTTAATTTTTAATGATTTTTCAGAAATGCGTACTACAATTAAGAGATTGCTTGTATTTTTTACATGTTAATGTGACATGTTAACGTTAAATCTTAATTTATATATGTGATCTCTTGACAAATGCGAGCCTACGTTTGTAAGCCTGGCAAATGAAACTGGAAGCAGAAATTCGAGTTGATGACGTGCCAGGAATCGTGTTTCGATGCCCATTATCGGTCGCAACAGCAACGCTTCGACGTTGGTCAAATATGGACGTTACTGCTGAATGCACTTAGCGGGACGCATAGATAAACCGGTTTTCGTTTGCCGCATCGCGTGCCGGCCGTAAATTCTGGCGTGTTTCGTAAGCCGCAGCGGAGCAGATCCCGCACGTGTACTTCGAACACGTTGAAATTGATGTAATCCCCCGGAAATCACGTATTTTTCTTTCAACCGAAAGATGAATAATTGAAATTATTTTTCTCCACTCCCACGTATATTTTCGTTATTTCGATTCTTCCGTCGAATTTTTTAATTGAACTTTCGCATTTTTTTCACATTTAATTTCGAGATTATCCCCTTAGCAACTGCCGCTATTGTTTGGACAAGGACGCGCGTATTTTCTCCCGATAATGATGTAAAATTGCCGGCGGACCTCCCATGGCGTGGAGTTTTGTCATTGACATTTTCATAATGAGTTTTTATCGGATTAACAAGGCCGCATCGTCCTGCTCGTGCTCTCGCAACGGGGGTTGCGCCCGGCTCTCGCAAAGCCCCGGACATTGCGCGTCCAATTCGATTCGCGGTCGTTTCCGTCGGGTAACATCCGCCTCCGACATTGAAAATTTAATATCCATTTTCGATATCTGCCGCCAACACGCACCGCGGCGTTTGATGTTTCCAATGTAGCGCGCGCGTGTTACGTAGGCACGGATAGCCACGGCTTTGCACGGTTCATTAGTCGACTACGGGCATTGCAATTCCATTAGCTACAGCGCATCTCGTCCGCATCAGCCGACACATTTCGTCTTTTTTTTTTGTCTTATAATGAGGATGAAGCGGAAATTTTATTTACCTGACGAAAATAAAATCGATTGATGCTCCATTTCTCGAACTTGCTCACGAAACATAACTCGTTATTTCTTTCGCTTACGTGAAATTACACTGAGAGGAAGATATAGTTACAATTATATGTATAATTTAATTATAATCGATATAACTGCAGACGTTTTCGGTGCCAATTGTATATTTGTTTAATAGAATTAAATATAATGATTATCATTAACATTGTAACAATAATAACTACAAAATGAGCTTCTAACCATAATTATTTTATCGTGAAATTATAATCGCAAACATTAAACTTTTCTCTCAATGTATTACTCTCAATTGGTTATTACAAATAAACATTTGACGTCAAATTAATTATATAGGATCTACTATACATATATAATACTTGTTATATATATTTACTATAAAAACGACAATTTCTTTAATAAGTAAAAATTCAATAAAAGATAAGTGAGAATAAAAATCTTGCATAGTAATTCGTGCGCCATAATTTAATCAAGTAAATTTCATTTAAATTCTTTTTATGTAATTAAAGACACCCGGATGTTTTAGCTCAATTCAAGCTTTCATCAGTGATATCCAAAATTTCAGATAATTCATTATGCACGCAGCGTCCACACCAAATTCAGTTGTAGTGTGCAGCAGATAGAACCTCTTCCAATTTGCATATTTGAAGAGTGAATTGTCAAATAATTCTTATACTAAACGAACTATCAAGTGTGAAATGTTAGTGAATATTTTGAGTCCAATTTTAACGATCGTAAAAAAAAATTAATTTCGTTTACCCACTGCAACTGTCACTGCATATAATAGACCTCAAAATAAATAAAAATCGCAAAAAATACAAATATTACAGTTGTCAAAAGAAAGCTGTCAATGAACGACAATGAGTCCAATCAGATACAAACAGGTAACGAAGTTAACGAGAAAAATACTAGTTGAAAAATAATTTGTAAGTGACATGTCAAATGACAAAAACAAAAATAATTTAAATAACTGCCGATAGTTGTTGCAGATCAAATGTACATATAGTCAATAAAATCAATTCGTTATCAAGCTTTTGAAACTTCTATAAAATATTGACGTAAATATGTTGCTAGCATTGTGTTAGATTTTTAATTTAAACCGCGTTTCAATGTTTCAATGTTTCAGAAATCAATCTTTTATTTTTCACTTAAATATCTTTTACTTTATAAAATCTTAATGTTCTCCGAAAGTAAAATTCATGATTAAATTGCAGCTTATGTGATGACAGAAAGATTAGCCTTTCTATTTATGTGGATTCGACATTGAAACACTCGTCTGTCTATTATAAAAATAACTGCTTTATAAGATTTTAATGAGTGTAATAGCAAAATATATACAATCAACAAATTACAAAGTAGAGTGCGTTGCATAATAATCAGTAAGTATTGAGAATTGCAAAACATACTTGGCATTGTTTCCTTTTACGAAGGAACAATGTAATTCTCGATACTAATTATTATGCAATGTACTTTTACGTATCTTGGAAAAAGGAGGAGCAATCGAGATAGCAAAAGTCTCAAAGAATATTCTGAATTGCTAGCTGCAGCCAGCATCGCATTCAATTAAGCCGGATGGCACGAAACTGCTAATTAACACCTGCGACACGCCCAAAAAAAGGAAGGAGACAAGAGGGCCAAAGGTCGACCACTACTCGTTGTCCCGGTCTTCACCACGAAATTTGAACGTCGACCTTTGTATAGGGTGTATATGGAGAATAATTAGCTCTCTTGAGCGCAAAGAAGCGGTCGGGGTCGTTAAATCGCGCGCCAATTAATCTCTCCTCGCGTCCCTCGCGGGGAATACCCGCGAGAATCCGCTTGCATATTAGACGCACGGTGCTCTAAACGCGAATTGCAGTTACCGAACTCGTATCGTGCATTATTCTCGAACGGACAGTCGAAATTCTCATAGGCGAGACAAATCTTCGCGAGACATTTTCATATATCCACCGATTTCTTTTATTTCATTTTCGATCGCCGCGCAGATATTAGACTTTTCAGCGGGAATACCAAGAGCGATATTAAATTTCGCTCATGTAAATCCAAAACGCCTTAATCCGTGCATTACGATTTACCTGCAATTTTTGAAATAGGACCGCGCGCTTTTCTTTGTATGTCGTAGTAACGTAATGGAATCTTTTACAGAACGGTAATATGATTTTTCCGTGAATTAAAAGCACCGCATGGGATTTATTAAAATTTTATCATGAAACGGTCCACTGTGCCAGATCTTGAATTATGGATGCACAGCGAGTATTATTTACAAAGTCAAAATTGTGCGTTACAAAGGGAATTCTCCGAGTTTACAACGTACTCGCGGATTTCTTAATGAAATGCTTCTATAAATTTACGAAGCATATGTATATGCGATATAAGAATTGATTTAATAATGCGTTTGTGCCGATCTAAAAGATCCGCTTTTATATTTAGAGGACAATGCCGCAGAGTCGTGGAATTCGTGATAAAAGGATTCGTAGGAGAAGTATCGTTATTGCCACAAAGTAGAAAATCAGAGAATTGTTGGGAAAATTGAAAACAGCCAGGGAAATCAGAGAAAAGTTAAGGAATTTTGTAAAATTATCTGGAAAATAAAAATTTTTAGCTTTAATATGCATGCATTACACACCTCTGAAATACTAGCAAGTTAACTATGCAAGTAGTGTCGGCAATAATTGTAATTTACATTGCTATATTAAATTGCACCTTTAATTAAATATTTATATATGGTTTTTCAAATTAAGAAAATATAATAAATTTTGAAAATATTAGAAGCATCAAGGAAAATCATGAAATTCTGTCTGTAAAAAAAAAGTCGTGAAAAAGTTGCAGAATTTGAAGATGAAGAATTTGTGACAACCCTGTATTTGACAATATTCTTGCGAAATATTGTTTAAATACAAGCGCTAAAAAAATTCAGCTTTGTAAGCTCTGCTTTTCATAAATTTTTGCTCGTAATGAGAATTAAAACTCCTGCAGTATTTTCTTATATTTTCGTGATTGCGTACATTTCCGTCGTTCCACGCAAATATACCGGCAAGCCGACAAAGTTTCTCGTCGGCGAAAAGCTTATGCATTCGCGGATCTTCTGGATGGCTCGCCCGCACTGCATCCATTAAGTAGTCAATGCATAATTACCGGCCTTGCAGAATGCGGTTCTACCTAGGCGTTGCAACCCGTCGCGCCGTGTTTGCTGGCTACGAAAGCGTGCAAGGTGGAGTCTCCACTTTGAGAAAGCGCCGCGCTAATAAAAGCATAAATACGTGATTCCTTTTGTGTAAACGGAAACGCAGACCTTCTGCTCAAAGCCAATTGCGGTTGCCGAGAACGGAAAAGCATTTTACACGTAAAGAGGCCAAAAGACCGAATTCACCAGGGCTCTCCATCAGGACTCTGTTTCCAACGAGGCTCGCAATCAACCCTCGCACTACATGACATTTATACAAGTTGTGTTTTATATTCCCCCTTTTTTTTTTTCGATTGGCGTTGATAGCACGCGCGGCATCATTTGTCGTATTTTTCGTGTTGCTTTTTCGTCGTGCTTGTGGAAACGATGCGACATTTGTCCGATCTCAGCTGCGATTTCGCGGAAACAAATTTTCCACGGAATATCTGGCAAGCGTTTCACACTTTGGTAAAACGCAACGTCACGTTTTCCATTTTTCTGCATTCACCCTGGCGGCGCCATCGATAGTGATTATTTGTCACAGTGTTTCTGTTACTTTTTGTCGAGTCTGAAACAACGTCATATACACGTTTATTCAATCTGAGCTTTCTTTCGTGCAAACAAATTTTCCACGAAGTCCCAAGGAAGCGTTTAGGTTGCGAGTGAAACGTGTGAAATGTGGAGTAACTCAGATTAAAATTCTTCCCAAGTTTCTTGAATGGATGGCGAACGGTCTAGCAGGGATTTACACGCAGTGCGTCTCTCTAAATTACATTGGTTACCGCGATAACTCGAACGTATTAATTACTATTTAAAAGGGATTAAAGCCGGGGATGAGTGGATTTACTTCCAGCTGTGATAAAGGTCGACCGAGTTTCCGCATACACTACTCGTATTCGGCGGTGTGTGTATCTGTTACTTCCCTTTTCTCTCTAATACCTACTGACCTTCTCTCGCTTTTCTATTACCTCTACGAATCCCCCTTTGGATTTCCCGCCTAATGAGATCATCAATTCTGGCTCTGACTTAATATCTCTAGAAAATGTATGCCGCCGCGTTTGTTACACAAAACGCTATATAAAAATATATTATATCTCGCTAATCGTACATTTTATATTTCAAATCTTAATCGATATAAAGCTAAGTGACGTATTTAAACATGTGTTAACTTTCCTATTTAATTTGGATGTTACAGCAAATAATCAAGTACCTTACAGTCCAAGATCTCACCGTGAATTTGTGCACCTATGCAGATGAAATATAAAAAAAAAAAATCAAAGTTCGTGTTGAGGGCAACATTAAATCGCGAGGTTTAATGGAGTGTCTAAAAAAAAGTGGTCAGGAATATCATTAATTACAACGTTTTTGGTTGAAAAAATGACCAATCGCGTATGTTTACGAAAGGGCTACCGTTGGAAAGGGGATGATCTGCAAATTACGAAAATGGACCAATTTTTTAAAGATAACTCTTGTCTAAATTCCGTCGTAAATAGTAAACATTAAGCTACGATTTAGTGCAAAAATTATTGAACTACGCGATGGGTGCATTTAATGAACAAAAATTTATTCATTAATCACCCTCTTTATTCAGAGGGTTGTGACCACTTGAAAGTGACACCCTACCATTTTCGTAATCTACAGATTATCCCCTTTCCAACAGTAGCCCTTTTATAAACCTTCGCGATGGATCATTTTTTCAAAATTTTTTAATCAAAAACGTCGTAATTAATAATATCCCTGACCACTTTTTTTTTTAACACCTTTGCGGTTTAGTGTTGCCCTCAACATGAATTTCGATTTTTTTTTTACATTTCATCTGCATACGCGATAGGTGCACAAACTTGTGGTGGAATCTCGTACTATTACAACAGCGGTAAAATCTCATTAAAATTTTACATTTTAACAACTCCTACATCCTGCAAACCCTTTCGTTTCTCAGGACGAAGGAAGCTTTATTTATACAATTACTTAACTCCTGAATCAAATATGATTTAGTAGATTTCTTTTATAAATATTTATTGTGAGAGTTATTTTTTTTTTAGAGAGACAAAACATTTTGGTACAATGAAAGAGAACGAGGGAGAGATAGCCGAAAGATAAATTTGCCCCTTTCTTTCTTTTCATTCATATAACTTCTGTTTTCAAGAGGCAAGATGTCACTGTATATTGTTGCCCGATAGATAGAATCTCTGCACTTGAGCTCGTGTGAACTTTCTCGTTCCCGATTACGAAAGTTTCAGCGTGTCGCGTTCGACAGATTTTATAAATCGAACCGGATGCGAAGCTTCCGACTTTTCAGTCCGATCGGACGGGAATGCGCAAGATCGGCATAACACCGGGTGAAATATTTCGTATTTTTCGCTAGCACGATAAAACAATTTCATAAAATGTACAAGCTGGCTGGCGCTGTTTTCATCGAACGCTCGTGTTTGACTTGCGCGTGTAAACGCGCCAGGATTTAACGACGATCTCGGCGCAGGTTAAACCATCCACGTAACGTTACAATGAAATGCGAGAGGACATTTTTATCTTATTTTTTTTTTTAAATTTTGATATTACACGAGCAGTCAATATTTTTTGTAAAAATTGGAGTTTCATTGATGTTAGAAAGCATAAGTTGATATTAGTAGAATGATATTTTTTTTATAAGGATCTTGAGAGAGCTTTTTCACAAAGATTCTTCTAATTAAGCGTTAGGTTGAAATTACGTTAAAATAACGTTCGCTAAAACTAATGGAAAAGCCGAGGGACTTATAATGTTCGATGGCTAGATCTAAAAGGACATCCTTTGATGTCTAACATTCGCTAGATCTAAAAGGACATCCGCCGGCGACCGCTCTGCATATTTTTTGCGGCAATTAGTACGGTCACGGAACAGCTGGGCACCGTAAAAAAGAACGCGTTATCAAGTCACAATTTATGCGCGGAAGTTAATACGGGTTTCCACGAACGTGGATCATACAGCTTGACCGCTGAAACGAACTGGCGGAGCAAAAAGGGCGATGAGCGCGAGGAAGAACGGCGCTTTAATTAGCTGAAATACTTGGCGAAATACGCAGGTGTATCGCGTTGCGTTGAGACGATTCGCAGTATCGACGTTGCGAGACGAAAAAGTAGCAGCGATAGATTTTCTTCCGTTAATGGCTTTTCGAGAAGGGAAACGCTGCACAATCACGAGGATGTTTATTCTTTCGACGATCCCAGCTGTTACGTAAATAGCATGATATCGGGCTTATAGTGCAAATGCGATAAAAAAACTCGTAACTTTGTGTCCCCTTTTACAGTCCGAAGCTGTAGCCGCTTGTTAATCGTTTAAATTTAAACTTTGGTAAAATTTAAAAAAATACCACAGTTGCAAAAATTAAATGTTGAATTTAACATAAATCGCATGTCCCAAATGGTCCACTTTTTTGAGTTAATTTTACACAAGATGAATATATTAGAAGGTAACACAAATATTATGTAAGAAAATAAATACAAAGAAAGATAATATCGATACAGTTTGTAAAAAAACCGTGGGAATATATTTTTTTTTCAGAAAATTAATATTTATGATGTGTTAAATTAATATATATTTTATTCATTTGTCTTAAAATTTACGTTTTAAAACATATTATTTTTATGTTATTTGTTTACTTATAAATTGTGTCATTTTGACACTAAGAAACGTTGAGTATCAATTTTAAGCAAAACCTTTAAATAAAATAATTACATTATGTTAAATTAATATTCAAATATATTAAAAAATTCAACACACTTTTAACACAGAACATGAGTGGACCATTTTCAACACAAATATACAATTTTTTTTAATTAACTGTGCAGCGTTACATATTTAATTAACAAAAAGTATAAAGAAAATATAGGGAGACTCACAAATAAAATAATAGAATTCGAAACTTTAATGTTCTTCTAATATAAATTTTCTTTCAATATATAATACATTTGGAATTGCTTGTAAAAGAGAAAAAGATTGTGAAGCTAAACTCTTTTATTCTAAAATTAATGAATATGATTTTTTTCTATTACATAATTACATTTTTATAGTATTATTTTAATATCATTTTGTGAATTTGAAGACTAAGTATGGATATTAGTGATGACTTTGCATTATTTTTCTCAGGAATCGGTACGAATGCCGAAAATTCAATCTCCATTTTGCTTAATACAGTGTACTCAGGGATGTGTCCATAATTCAATGCGACCAAAGGCTTAAAACGAACGGCGCGTAATATCGCGACGCGATCTGACGTTTAATTTCCTACGGCGTGACTGAACGTGCGCGGTCACCAGAGATCGGGCACAATATGTATGCACGAATCCGGATCTATTTGACACCAAAGTACCATTCTATCGAAATCGCACAAAAATTACTCCCACCAACTCAATTACGCTCTTGATACTTGCAGAGATGAAAGAGTGGAGGTAGCTAGAAGAACGAGTGAATTTTTTACATTTGCACGATCAGCATTGCGCCGCAATCTCGACGTTGCATTGCATATTTTGACAAAAATTTACGCTATGCTGCATCTAGAATTTACTACGATTCAATACAAAAGTAGGGCAGACTTGCGTTAAAAATATTTCCTTTCTTATTTTATTGTTCGTATTGTCTTCAAATTCATTTTCGGGTATTTTAAAAGCTGCTGTATTTCCGCTGCGTATTTCCTTTTGTATTTAACTTTAATTGGTATTTCATTCGATGTTTCAAATAATAACTATTGGAACAATAAAGGATTTCAGGTCTTTTGCGGGATTGTAGGTAGACGAAGAATGTTACGCGTCGGACTCTTATTGACCTATACTACTATTCCATGCAATGGCTCGTTCTGAATTCTATCTCCAGAGCGATCGCCGCGCGACGCGAATAATGCCGTTCTCGGAGCTCTTCCCGGCACGGAAAGGAGCCGCAATTTTTACGGATACCGAATTGGTTGGCACTGTCGATTGTGATTCACGGGACCGAGGTACGGCGCCGGAAATAGTCACTTCGTCAGGCTATACACTTCGTCGCTAGATGGTTCGGCACTTCGTCAGGTATACGACACGAACGCGGTGGAGCACACAACACACTCGGTCAGACGCTTTCGTTCGATTATCCTGATAAAGTCCTTGATAAAGTCGTTTCCTCGTCCCGCCATTGGTTCGCCGGGACGCCGAACAGACTTTAACCTGATTAATGCAACGTCCGTTGGATAAGCAGCGCGATAAATCGTGTTCCAGTGAGTGCTAAATCGTTTGATAATTCCGTGCCCTACGGCGAGATAAGCAGAACAAGCGCCGAGAGAAATACTTAGGTGGAAAATAGAACCGAGGAAATAGGAAATAGAGATTGGAAATCAGGATCCAAACCCAAATGGTACGCTTTCGCTACAATCTGCGACGTGCCGAACTGCCGAGCGTTGGCCTCGAGAATCGCCTTTAATATTTTATTTTGTAGTGAAAGAGAGAGAACCGGAAAATGTGAGATTAATCGCGAGTGATACGCTTCATTCCACGCAATTGAGCATAATCTTCTCGAACTGGCAGCCCCCGATTTTCAGGTTCGTCCTCGCTTTATAGCCGCAAATGATGTAGCTAAATATGTAGATGCATTCATCTAGATATGTTGCGATATGATACACTTTGCACAATTAGCACCCGCGCATTTCGGATGTGTTTGCAGAGAGGCACAGTCACGCAATGTCTTGCAAATGTAGGAGGATATATATATATATTAGGTGCGCAACTAAGTTCTCGCTGTTATTTTGATGAAAATGCCATCAAAATAACAGCGAAAACTTAGTTGCGCACCTTATATATATATATATATATATACACGTGTAGCAGCTAAACATATTGGTAATGATATCTTGAATCGCAGCGTTTCTGTAAATAAATTATAAAAAATATCAGAAAGGACATTTGAAATTGCAGCGAGAGGGAAAAACATGTAAAATCTCGCGTGATGAAGAAAATACTGCTGAAAAGAGATTCTTT
The DNA here is from genome assembly GCF_024713525.1 of Acromyrmex echinatior. Classification (NCBI taxonomy): domain Eukaryota; kingdom Metazoa; phylum Arthropoda; class Insecta; order Hymenoptera; family Formicidae; genus Acromyrmex; species Acromyrmex echinatior. Next base: position 2,923,294 of record NC_141864.1, read on the forward strand.
TCTCCTTCCAATAAATGGAGAAAATGATATTCCGGAGGGAAATGGTATTTCTGCAAATGTGAAATTTTAGGTATTTCTCACTGTAATTTAAGATATGTCTTTATTGGCATTTAGCCGACATTTCCATTCTCTGCGAGTGTCAAGAAGTCTCGTTAGAGACGTCATTCCGTATGAAGGAGGCTGCAGCGAAATTTCCGAGAATCTCGCGAGCGTGCAGAACGTGTCGATGCGGGCGTGCACGAAACGTGTTATTCTGGCAGACGTTAATAATTTATGCAATCAACGCCAGGGCCTTTATTAAACATGTCCGTTTCACGGGGAAAGTTGCTAACAATACGGCGTCGCGTACAATGACACAAGGCGACGAGGCTAGGCGACGTCGTCGTTGCGAGGATAACTTAATTAAGGAGCGGCAAATTACAGAGCGCCCCGTCGTCTCGACGAAAGGAATATATGAATTTCCGTGCGCTCCCGTGTATTCTTAATTTAATCTGTTTGATGCAAGAGCCCCGGCGCAGACTCCGGTGAGATGAAAGGATTTCCAAGCATCCACAGAATCCGGCACGATGGTATCCCTGTTGCATCTAACGAGAAGGATGCACTCTTAAGATGTTCCTTCTCGCGTTTTATGAATTACGAGTGTGTCGCAACTGGAGAGTATCGTCCACTGACCGGCACGTATCTTTTCATACGTGCTTTGCCGTGACTTTACCGACCGGACTTCCATCGCGCTGATAGAAAATCTACTCTTTGAGGAACGTGGGAACGTTATAAAATATTTTCGACGAGAAAATTCCAAATGATAAAATATTCAACGCGAATCCCGTTACGGCGAAAGGCGTATAGCGTGCCATCACTGAGAAAAATCTTTTGTATGGATAACCATAATTTTGTTATATTATACGTGCGTTACAAAAACTTTCTTATTTTTTAATTTCAAAATTGTGTTGTTCTAATTAACGTTTCGTTAACTAAATTTTTATTAAAACAATACAATTTTTTAATTAAAAAATGAGAAAATTTTTCTAATTTGCACATCAACCGAATTATGATAGTTATTCATACGAAAACAAGTTATTCATACGTTTCTCTCTCTCAATGGCATAATATAAAAACGAAAAACATTTTTCGAAATTTCTCATCAACTCGATATAGCAATCAACGCGATACTGCATAGAAAGCAGCGAACAGAAACATTCCGAAGACTAAATTATTCCAAAATGATCCGTTGGAGCTTTCGACGGATAATTTTGGACGGGGGACCGCAATTTACCGTCGTCGTCGCATGGTGGATTCCGTGCGCTTCCCACCTGAATAATGAAAGCTCGTGTTACTCGGGCAGCTCTAATGCGTAATACAGCGTACCCAGTATACACACAATCCACGTTGAACTTTATTAAAGCTGCCTGTTCTCGTAGCCGAAGTAACTTAGGCACCTCTGTTTGCTGCGGAGCGGCATCGATAAGTAAACGGAACAGTCCGCAGGCACTTTCATAGCCGCCATCACCGCCGCGTAAGCACGACGATGTGACGATGGCGGTGTTTAACATCGACTAATTGGCGCATACGCTCGTTTCCAAACCGCGCACGCGTTACAACGCTGACGAGAGTATGTACACCGCCTGTCAATTTGCGATGTGGTCAATAACATATTCAATGTATAGCTTTTGACGTCGAGCGACGTACGGAGGTAAAGAAAATAATCTCGGAAAATGAGCTTCAGTCATTGAGAAAGGTACTCGTATTTCTATATCTCAAGGTACACATTCAAAGATACACATTTTCAAGCTTCGAAGATTTGAAGCTTCGGCATTGAAAGCTCTCAAAGTTTCAAAGCTTTTTGAAAAACAAAATTATATAATATAATTATTAGTTTAATATATTGTTAATAGCGATGAAATATATTTTTATTAAAAAATTTACAAATGTATATGTTTACAAATGTATTTTTATCTTTTTCTATCCGCACGAAACGTATTTTTCGAAAATTTGAGAGCACCTGAAACTTTGTCAGTTTGAAGTTAACTTCGAAGCTTCGAAACTTTGAGGGCATCTTAAACTTTGACGATTCGAAGTTAACTTCGAAGATTCGAATCTTCAAAGTTGTCAAAAGTAACAGCTCTAATACGTTGTAATCCCTGATTCATTAGTTGTGTTTAGAAGAAAAAGCAGCTTTTCCCTTGTAAGATTCTTTAATTTGATTGATTTATACATTTAATATTCGTAATGAACTGACTCGTAAGAACCAGTCATATTTAAGAATCTTATAATAGTAAAGCTGCTTTTTCTGCTGAACGCAGCCTTTCATTACTGTGTAAATTTTTGCGCCTTAAGATTGATTCTTACGATTTCAATCATTAAACACAATTTGCTTTTTATTAAAATATTTTTAGTTATAAAGTTCCAAAGAAAAACGAGAGAATGTCATAATAAATTTTCGTAATATCTAAAGCTCTTACACTCCGCGAAAGATCTATTATACACGGTTTCCATTACCTTCCTTCGCGTGTTACCGTTTTTTCACTCGATGGACGAATGAAAAAGTTTTATGATATCACATGTAAAAGAGTTTACAGATCAGGCTGCAATTATGACAGCGTGTAATTCGCTAATGTCTCCCGATGGTATTAGAATGCGCTTTGCATACGTACGGCGACAATGTTAATGCAATTTGTGCCACCCGACTGGCCACGATGTTAATAATCGATGCAATTAACTCGGCACATTATTAAACGTGCACGCTCGGAAGGAAAACTGGGTTATAGCGCGACATAACACACCGCTCTGCTGTTTACTGCACGGTGTTAACAAGCGGTTCTGTCGTACCATCTTCGTATGCCATCTCGCTGTCATATTTGCACTCTTGTGCACTAAAATGCGATTGCATTCGTTGCGTTATAATACACCTGACAACAGGGAGTCATTATGTCTCTCATCGCTGTTGATGATATTATTTCCGTAATGGTGTTTCGTGTCGGGTCCAATTAATTACACTTACTGATCGTTATTACTAGCTGCATATAATCTGCACTTACGTTGGTCATGATAAATTAATGCCAATGTTCATTCCATATTTTAATTTTACTCTCACTATCACTGTTATTATAATATAGTATTACATTTAGTTTTATTATTTATGATAAGCACTTTGATAGATTTACGTGCTTTGAATAAGCTTAATTTACCGCGATAGAGGCGTGGAATGATTATAAATAAATCATTTTGATATTTATATAGATAATGAGGAAATGAATATTAAATAAGAGTTTATAAGGTATTGTAATAGGAATTATGAGTTATTAACTGTTTTCAAAATCCTCTACATTCAATATTTTCATTTAAAAGAGGAATTTTTTTCTAGAAAACTTTTTTATAAAACTTTTCTAATCTCTGCATAAACAAGAAAAGACGTTAAATTTAATAGATACGTTCTATTAACGTAAATTCATCACATTTTTTTTTACACTTCAGCGAATATTCGCTTTATGAAGATGCAACGTAAGCACGCGAGATGCAAGTTATCTCATTATCCCCCGTACTATCGAATTCCGGTCTGTCAGGAGTAATGCATCATCGGAACGTCGTGGTCGCGATGAAGCCGAGCTTGACGTGTTAACTTTAGTTCGAGCGCGAGCTTGCATAATTTCCGATCGGTCTTAGTAACGGCTGAGAGTGCTGCAACCGCGGCTGCCTTATCTCTTCCACCTTATGCGAAATAGTCGCGATTAATGCAATTTGCTTGTTGCACGGACGGCCGCGATGTTAATAGTTGATGCGATTAATTCAGGCTCGGTTAATTTGAAAATGTATGAACACACATTCTGTATACCTGGGACAGAATGCACGCCACAACGTCAATCTAGCTGGGCTCGCGAACTTCGTTACACCCGCTTCGTTGCGGCTTCTCACTCTGAACTTTATTATTACGGATTCCTTGGCGAAAAGATTGACGTCGGATTAAATAGTCATTAGACATTGCGATAACTGTTAACAAATGAGCCTACCGTATGTATCCCACCTCGTAAAGGAAAACTTTTTTACGGCAGCGATGATGCGTTTTATGATAACATATATTTTTCTATTTTTATCGTTCTTATCTGGACGTTCAAGTTATATATGAAACTTATTTTAGATGATGATAGACGAGGTCGTGTAAAAGCAGTGTAAATTAAAGCTGGATAAACTCGTTCCGTGACGATGCTCTGAGATAGGAACCACTCGCTGTAACGGGACGAACGTATGCGACATAACTGTTTCGCGTGCGATGACGCTGATGTAACTACGAGTATGATGTCCCGCGTCAACTGATTAACACGTGACTATTTGCAAATCGGCGAAGCTGCACATATGATGTGTCAAAATGCACAGTGCATCGAGTACATTTATATGAATTTGCGCGTATAATTTCAATTCGTGTAATTTAACATTAAAAGATTCATTGCGTGAAGGTGAAAAATGACAAACGTCCGCAATAGTAATTTCTATAGTAAATGCAACAGGAAATACATTCATAACTTATGGATGTTAATATAATATATATAAATTGCAACGTGAAATAATTGAATAATTAATCTTGACCTCGTTTTCATAATTAAATCCCGCACGTTGAAGATGATCTTAAAATATCTCGCACTCTGATTTGACGAGCCACCGACAAAGACAGCAGAGAATCATCAAAGTTTTATTAGATTAAAAGCTTTTCTATTTTATTTTGCTTTGCAATGATCCAATAAAATTAATGTAGTTAATGTTGTAGAGCCGAGAATTTCTCGTTACTTCAATATCCACGTACATAAAGCATTCAATTCGTTACTAAGCTGTAATTAAATTAACGTTATTACTTTAGAATTTGCAATACGTAGATGTTTGACGTAATATCGATTGGATATAATAATCGTTAGCGAAACGCTATCTGTACACTGATGAACTGTCTGTCTATTGCAGCTTGTTTATCACGGATTCTATCGTGATTAAAACATTCGCGTGTACACGTTGGTGCAGCCTGCATTCATTGAATTACATGTTTTATATGTGTATTTTTTGCACGCGAATCAAATTCTGTGAGTTTTACCGTACGTATGCATCGCGTGTGTGATTACGAATCTGAATTTTTCGAAAAAATGCGATTAATTAAAAGGATCTCTTCACACTAATTGTATGAAAAATTGGATCTCGGTGAAATGAGTTTTCATAAATAGAGTACATTCCGTTTTGCGCTCACAGCGCTTGTAAGCATAATTTGTCAGTGTTTAATATTTGATATACAACAAGAATGATGCTTACAACGTGTGAGCGTGAAAAAGAAACGTACTCATAAAGTTGCTTATAATGTGGTGAACAAAAGATGTCGTAGACAGAAGGTTCAATAATGAATAGTTTTGGTGTATCAGGATAGTCTGTGACGACAAGTTTTATACGCCTGGAAAAAGGAGTTATGTTTAAATGGAAGAAATCGTTTCTTTCGTTGATTTTTTGAAAATATCTTTGAGAAAAATAAAAAATGATTTGATTTCAAATCAAAGAAATTTTTTAACTGTATAGCAATGCACAACTTTCTTTCATTTAAATAAATTTGTTTTGAATTGAAGAAACTTTTCTCTGAGAGTGTATCTTTGATATAGCTTAGAACTGTCCATTATTGAGTCTTGTTTCTGTAATATCTTGTTCACTTGTAAAATAAGTTACATCATATACGTGAAAATTAATTCATTTCACGAGATTTTCCATTTTTGTAGATTTTCTAATTCTCCTTTTAATTAATGCAGAAATTTTTTGAGAATTATCAAATTCACTCTTTTCAACTTAGTGATTTTTGACTTATGCAATTTTTACGACATCGCGTGATCTATCTTAAGTCTTGTTTTGAGAACGTTGACGAGGAACGTCGTCGTATTTCGAGTCGGTTCCGAGTGCCGACATGGCACCATGAAGGTACATGTGGTGGATAATGGAAACGTCACTCTGAATACCACAGTGTTATCTCTCGCGCAAATGTTATCTCTCTGCTAATTCCGTGTGGCGGATAATGGCATTTTGGCAGTGATAGTGCCGACGCGACGGTGGCCAAATGAAACGATTAAAATTATTAATATGAAAAAAACACGAACGAATGTCGCGCTGATCATCATGGCGATTAAGACAAGATTGCGTGCATCGTATTCGTCCTCTCCACGTGTGACGTCGTAAAATGTGCGAACCGTTTTAATGGGATACCTATCTAGCTTAATGCGACGCTATCAAAGTGACGCCAAGATAGTCATGCGAACGTTCAAATTAATTCCCGCGGCAATTAGTGCGAGCAATACTCAAACCTACCATTATCGTAATTGAAGAGGCAAGTGTCCGAAGGTGATACGACGCGCATATGGTGATGTGACGTATATATTTCAATGCATTTGCTACCATTATACTATGATTCCATGTGAGGTAGACTGATTACGATCATCATCATTCCCCGGCGACGTCACAACCTAGTTTACAACTTAATGCGTCTTACGAGATCAATTCTAACGTTCGAGACGAAAAAACGGAAAATTGTGGACTATTGCATTTGCGTTTAATATTAAAAATAGAACAAATATATAGATACGATAAAGATTCTTTTCGAAAACATGCCACTAAAGATAATCCATCATGCTCTGTTCAAGAATGAAAAAAAAAAAAGAACGTTTTAGGAGGAAAAATCAGCTTAATTTGCGCTTGTTCCGAACAGAGATTCGTAAAACCAAGTGGTCAGTATAACTGCGCAATGGTCAGTAAACATGATTTATTACCCTGTTCTGTTTAAAACCACCTTTATTTATGGAACATGGAAAATACATATCCGTACAAAAATGCATTTTATATAGGGAAGAGACTGTTGTTAACAGATTTCAATGATTATTCTTTTTTGTCGAATACCTACTTTATTTGTCAACTGCTTACTTAATTTCTTTGAAAATATTGCTGTGAAAATAGACGTAACGTTTAAGCATTCAGCAGAGCGCGATGTAGTTGTGTGTGTATGTGTGTGTATATATATATATATGTAGATGGCGTACATGTTGGACTATGTCATTTTTAAACAAGATTATACATTTTTGTACACTTCTATTTTGCAAACGACATCTGCGGTTAAAATGGGCTGCACGCGGGCAGTATCTCTCTCATTTTTGCCTCTTCTAAGTAGCGCAGGTTCTAGTAGATTTCTGTAAAATTACATCGTAACAACTTGACCGGGCAAGAACAAGCTCCACTCTCCTCCTTTTAAAAACAGCTTTAATTTTTTGCCGTGCAGAATGGTACTTAACAAAATGGACACTCCGCGCTAACTTTCCCGCGGGATGTTGAAATTTTTCCGAGAGCGAGACGGTGGTAGCCAGCGAGGACTTGTTGCTCATTTTTCCGTCCTCGTTGGACTGGTGCAGACGCGAAGTCGATATCACCAATTAACCCAAGACTGTTTACCGTTCATGTCATGGGACGGTCTGTATCGAACCGACGCGATGGTTCTATGTAACCGACATGGCAGTATGTAACAGACATGTACATACCTATGGTCAACCCAGGTAATGGCAAATGTCACTTGGTCTGCCGCCCGATCGCCGCACAGATTCTCCAACGGAATCGTTATCGTTTGCCGAAGGAAATAATATATAGTTTGTGTTGACGGGCTGGTCTAATAATATGCAAGGAGCATTTCCAAGTATAGAACATTTTGTAATGAAGACTTTCAATTATAAGTGAAAATTATATGAATATTAAACATCTGCTTTGATAGAAAATATAATTCTTTATTCTCTTATTTGATTAAAACTTTATCGTGAAAAAGACTTTGAGTGAGAGTTCTCTTTTCTCTCTATTTGATTCAAAAACATCTTGTTTGGTATAATCTTATTCGATGTTTTGAGAACTCATGCGGCAACTTTCTGTCTGTACTTATTTCTTACTAAATATTCATTCTTTACTATATTGTTCCGTTGAATATTCATTACTTTGTTGTAGATCCACATTTTGCAAGAGAGAATAGAGTAGTTTAATAATCAAATACTAGACGAATGGTTTTAATATGAAACTTAAACCGTAATTCTCCAGGACTTGATTTCAAGAAAAGCTCTTACACTTTATTTAAATACTCTTTTGTTACTTTACCGTTTTATCATTTTATGTAGATACAGCAGTTTAATTGCAGAATGAATATAAAAGTTGACATCGCATAATTACCGCAACGCATATGTGCTTATCATGATAATACTTTTGTATTTACGATCATTTTAACAGGAATTTTAACCCTGAGGTTATTTCGCCGTCGTTTTGACCCAATTTAATTAAAGTTTCCAACCAAATTTACAATCGTGTCCGTATCGTTGCATAACTTTATTTAAGCACTGCAATTCCGACGGTGGATAACCGAGTTTTGTCAGTTAGAAACGAGCACCAGCGGTGTTTATGATCCAACGAAAAATTGCGAAAGCCACGTTATAAAAATACGTCACTTACGGCATGAAATTTAACGCGATGACACGATGGCGTATCTCTGTAATGTCAGTTGGGATTGTTGGGATTTTATTTTTAACTTGCAATTGCAAATGATACCTGTTATTGGATCGCACAGGCCGAGATATTCTAACGGAATATAATCCGCTTAATGCGGTTATCTATTCATCTATCCGTTGGTTGATTCGCTTATCGTATCACTCCTGAAACCATTAATACAGATATGCGTATAGTTTGCGTGTAACAAATTGAAACATGTTATTGTTATATTTTCTATTCTGTTGAGAGTGATCATCAATGAATAGTATCATAATATTAATTTCAGCTTTTCCAAATAATTACTAAAATTTCATTATTTGCTTATCAAATTTAGATGTACAAACAAATAATATAAAAGTCTTTTATATAATTTACTTATTACGCTCTTAATCTTGTTATATCGCCAAAAATTGGAGATACACGTTGAAAAAAAAGCCTTGACGTAAATTACGAAGATCATAAGTATCACCTAACATAAGAAGAAAAATGGTCGAAATGGTGGAAATCTTGAAATCAGAAGTTATCCATTGTGAGGAGAAAAAACCTTAACTTATATATGATCGTACTGGAACTGATTATATTCCATGTGACTCCGTTGTCGATTGTTTGTTAACATATCTTGCTGGTGGTACATTTGTAACGTATTGTGGCGTTCATGAAGTACAAAAATCTTGTATCTCCAAAAGAAAAGTACCTGCAGATACCTGCAATCGAATCGTTATATTCATTACTACCTCATAAATTTCCTATTAGTCCTCCTGTTTATTATCTTCCTATCAGTGTGCAATACGGATGTCATATTCATTTAGAAATTTGTATCTCGAATTTATAAGTACTACACGATCATACGAAGTTAAGAGTGTAGTACAGTAAAAAAATAGAAATATATTGCTGATTTTTCATCTTTCTACAATAACTTAGATAAAAAATGCAAAGCGTTTCAGCAATAGGAATTGAAAATTGGTTTTAGAGAATTAACGCTCGACTCTATAATACTCATAGGCAAATATCTTGAGTGAGAGATCCGCGTGAAAGCCACAAATGCGCAATTAATTAAGCGTTCCAATGCGCGCGTTGAGCATGACGCGAGATTAATTCGTCTAATCGCAAGCCTGATAGCCGCCGAGTCGAAGTCGAGCATTACTCTTCTCTCGATTCGTCTCTCGATTGGCCCAGGGGGGTCAATCAATAATCACCGTTCTCCTCTTCTGCTTGCAGGTTGCCCAGGAAGCGAGCGGCTCTGCTGGTGATTTGTCTTTTGGCCACTTGCACGGGTAAGTCTAGCCTTCGCGTATGACACCACGTTTTTCTTTTCGCTGAATTTATTCAGTCACACGTCGTGCATCGCGATATGTAGATCGTGTTACGAGAAATGGCGACGTTCCGTTTCGCGTTCTCTTCGAGGCACGTGCATGACGCTTCATAACCGCGTCAGAGTCTTCTTCTCGTCACTGAGGAGAATTTTATTTGATTCCTCTTAGGCCGTTTCAGAAGTCTCCTTCAGTAGACCTTCAAGAACGCGGGAGTTATAGCATCCTTCCGTCGCTTTACTGCTCGCGCACGTTTGAATTCTAAAAGCGAAATGTGACCACCGAAAGTAGGTTTTGCGGGAAGCCTGGTAGAATATAGCGATATTTTTAGAAACATATCCAAGGAAGAAAGAGTTATTTTTATGAAATATTTTTTATCATAATTTTATGTACGTACCGTTAGATATCGGAAGGACCAATGGCAATTCAATCCTTTGAGTTAAATAACATTTTGTTATTTTTAATTTTCACATATGTCGAAATGTAAATCAATCTATTTCTATTGGCCAGTTTCAAAGTAAGCAATTAATGTATAGATTTTTTTTAGAAAGTAATAAACTAAATTTGAGTCTCTCTCTCTCTCTCTCTCTCAAATTTAATTTTTTAGTTGAATTATTTAACTCTGTGGTTTTAATTGAATTAATGATACATTAAATAGGAGTGGTGACCTATATAAATAATAAAAATAATTCAAATTCTTTTCGATCGGAATAGAATATACTAGAATAACAAAAAGGATTAGAAAATATCATCTACAGTTTTTGTCATGTTTATATATGTTTGTGCGAGAGAAATTATGTACTACACGTAAAATACATTATATATTAAATCACATTGCGAGAGTTGCACTCGAGCCAAGGGATGGCTGTTTAAATATCTCGTTGTCGTGAACGAGACCAAAGTACCGGGTACCTTAGTGATACGAGATGGTATGAGGGGATGGTTAGGTGGCGCACGGGGGTGGTGCAAGAATGGAGGAAAGGCGTTTCCTCCTTCCGGCGGAGAACAGGAAGCTTCTAGCGAGCTGCCTCTTCGCTCTACCTTCGTCCCCTCCCCCCCTCTCTCTTTCTCTCTCTCGGTCTCCCTCTCTTTTTCTCTCGTTTCCATCTACCTTCACCTTTTTCCCCTGTCGTACCACCCCTACAACTCAACTCCCCTCATCTCCGTATCTCAACGAAGTCGAGAAATGGTTTCTCTTGGAGAAAGCGAGCGAAGCTTTTCCTTCTAACGTCTCTTCATCTTCTAACATTATTTCTCTCTTTCTCCGACACATATATATATTTCTCTTACAAATATATATATATATATATATATATATATACATATGTGTGTTTTATATATATATATATATATATATGAAACGACTAACGCTGATTGCGAATAATGCAGTAAAACGCCGCGTGCTTATTTCGCCAGCTTCGTGAGAATTTGACGTTCTTATAGTTTGCAATCGTTTTCAGTTTATTTGCTCGATTTTTACATTATTAAGTTTCATTTTATTATGTGTTATACGCTTCTCTCTCATTTTCATCAATTCCTTTTTTTTTTTTTAATTATACGTCGTTAGTCCATGTAGTAATCATGTCTACTTAATGTAGCCCATCTTGTAGATGTAGATTTAATCTTCTTTAGAAACGTTTCATCGTATGATACAAATGATCCTGTTTTATTCTTTCTCTTTCATTATCAAGATATAAATCGCTCAGTATTTGTTCATTCATTTCTTCACTCATTTACTTTCCCCGTCTTTTCGTGTCTATTTCCCTCTTATAACTTTTTTCTCTCTCTTTCTTTACATTCTCCCCCGCCATTTTCTCTATCCCTTTTCTCGCTTTACATACCTTCTCCCTGCATTTTTATGCTTCTTTCCTCTTTCCCTCTTCACTTAAACCTGCTCGTCGTAAATCTGTTGCCACCTACTTTCTTCTCGTCCCTCGTGTTTTACTCTCGGTTACAGCAACCAGATATTTATTATTCGCGCATACCACGTTTGCATTTTTAAAATATTGTTCTTCCGTTCTTATTAACCGCGTAGCCGTTTTGCGCTTCATGTCGGCTTGCCCGAGTCGGCAAGTTCATCAACAAGGAGACTTTCGCGCGAGTAGGTGGCCCGATAATTTATGTTAACCGCGTTTGCGAAGAGGAAACGAACGAGTCGAAGTGAGATACGTCGTTCCCTAAGAATTATAGTTCCCAGCGCCATATATACGGAATCTTGTTGTGTGCAGTAACACTTTCCTTCGTGTTCAAACGCTTTCTTTTGCATCAAAATATTTAATCGATAATGCGTTGTTCGTTATTTTAATTTAAAAATTTCCAAGCGTGTTGATTAATTCCCAAGAGAACTATGTCATAAATACCGCCTGCATTATCGGAAAACAATAATATTCTAATTATTTTAAAAACAGTGTAGTAGTCTCTCCTGTTTACTAAAAATATTCGGACGATTTATTGAAATAATTCAATCAAAATAATTTAAAATTATTTAATCAAAAATATAAACAGTAATAGATTTGTATTACTTTTGTATTATTTATATGTCTGAAACGTAACTTATATTTTATTTTTTATTATACCTCTATAATTAGCATTTTATTTTTTAAACAAAAAAATCACTTTAAAATTGAATGAAATTTGCCGTATTTTTGAGAGTTAAATTTTCTACATTGTACCGTATATTTTTTAAAGGTATTAATATCGTAAAATTAAAAAAAAGTTTCTTTACAGATCGTATTTTTCTCTTCGAATGAACATATTGACAGAATTTTTTATTTATTATTAAAAATTATAGCGCTATTTTTCATTAGTTTTGATAGATATCGGAAAATTCATTATCCTTTCTCTCTCTTTCTCCCTCCCTCCCCCCCCTCTCTCTCTCTCTCCCGAAGATAAAGCTCTTCAGAACTCGGTTGGAAATTCCCTCGCATGACCCTCTTCTCAGGGTGTTCCGCAGTTTCCGCATCGCCGCTCAAGAAGATCATTGACTGCTGGGGCGAGAGTCGCGCGAGCAGTAGGGTACTTCAGAATTCGACCGGTCGGTCGGTTGGTCGGTCCTGTCGAAGGGTTGGTTGCACGATTGATCACTCGGCGGGTAACGTTTGAGCAGTTACAAATACACGTGATCAATCGTGTCCTAATGGCGCGCCCGAGTGCATCGCGTGCAACGGCAACGGCAACGGCTGCAACGGTAGACAGCACGGCGGTGGCGTAACTGCTGCACGGCAAACCTCATGCGCTGAAAGTATTTGCCCAAAGTGCATTAATCATTCAGCGTGTCTGTTCGATGCACTCCACGGACGGAGACTACTCGGCGCGTTCGATCGAGTTCGATCATTTTCGGACGTGTTATCTTTTTTTTTTTTTTTTTTTTTTTCCCCTCTCGATTCGATCCCTGCCCGACGTTGATTCCGCGAGCCTGTCGTTGCCGAACGATCCGATCGTTACGTGATAAACGGGAATTAATTCTATGTAACTCCATTTTTCCGATTCATCAAGAAAAAAAAGGTTAATGCAGCAATATATTGTTGACAATGGATATAGGATTTACGTGTGATCTATTTTAAGCCGGTTATGGAATTTACACTGCAATAGATTGCAATAGAATTTCATAGAGAGAGGGAGAGAACAATTTGGGATTAACTGCATATAGATTTAAATGGATGAGCGAGAAGTGACAACGCGTGACATCATCCTATTGTCTTGGTTTGCGGTTACAAAATCGAACAAATCCGAGGGCAAAGCTGAAGGGACCTAGATGCGGATGAAAGGGACGTAAAAGTGCATTGAAAAAGCACGTCAGCAATTCCGTCATTCGCTATTGAGAAGGTCGGTACGACGACGACGGCGACAAGTGCATTCAAACATGACAACACGCTCGCTAGTTACGTGGCTTTACTCGTTAGCGCGTTTTCATCGAAGAAACCCCTTCTCACCCCCTCCAGGCCATCACTCTCCGCGTCGTCGCCGTTGTCCCGCCGTCTCCCAATGCGTCCGCGACTCGTTCGCGGTCCAACCGTTAAATACGGCTCCGACGAGGCAGAGCAACGAGTTTCCGATAACGTCGGATGCGACGGAGCGTATTACCGGATAGAGTGCGTCCCGCGTTCAATAATACGCGGCATTCGCCTCCGCTCGATCGCACGTTTCATTCTCTACTTCGATCGTGCCTCGTTCGTTCTCACTTTTCCCTCCGGCTCTTTATACCTATGTTCGTTTTCCGACTTTGTCTTCTCGCTTGTGTAATTTATTAGGATAATTTTTTTACAATTACGATTTTACAATTCTATACGCGATACTGTAATTTATGGCGGTTGGATTTCGTCAAATATTTCTTGCAATTCAACATGGCAAGACTAAGACTATATTTGCTTGTAAGCAAAATTATTATCTAAAATTATAAAATGTTTTACGAATATATTTAGGTTTGTAATATACAACACGAGATGTATAATATATTTGTAATACTTATGTAAATATTTCTTGTGGAACAATTCATAGCAAAACTATGTAAGAGAATTCGTTTATAGGAAAAATTATTATTTAAAATTCTAGACTTTACGATTATATTTGTGAAACTTACGCGAAAGAGAATATCATTATATATCTAAAAATAAAACTGTCTATCGATATTAATCGTATCGTATTTCTTCAAAAATAAGGACTTTGTCTTTTTATGTTAAAATATATATATCTCTCTCTAATCAATTTTGATTCTAAAATTGAAATTCTTTAATATTTAAATTGAATTTGATTTTTTGCAAAAATACCTTATTCCGAATATCTAATTTTAAATGTGTCCCAGATATCCAATTTTTACTGAACAAAATCGAATGTTTCGAATATTATTTAAATATCTGATTCATGATATTCATTAATCATACATATTTCTCAGAATGAATGGAAGCAATTTATCAATTATCGTTAAAATTAAGAATTACATTTTTGGGTTCTATCATTATTTCATTACGAAGTGACAAATGTTTCATGTGTGGTGGAATTTTGGCGAGGTTTAGCGGAGCATTGGCCCCTCTTATCCCTAAGCAGCCACAAATTGTCAGTAGTTCAACTCCGTGTGTGGTCTGACAGTTAACGAACGACCAAGAGACGGACTATTCTGATGCGCGCACTGGAAATTTCGCTAACGAGGGAACGCAAGTTCTTTGATTGGCGCGAAACTCTTGGAGGGCTTCCATGTTTGTTAATACGAAATAAGCGCACACATTGCATACCATTAAAGCTGCCTCTCTAAGGTGCTTGTATTACCTCTCGTGGTCGCGAAAAGTTCAGATCATTAGCCGATTTAATGTAGACTTGTATTTTCATATTTTTCATTGAATCATATATTTAATATTTTAACATTTTTAATATTTATATAAGGTTGATATAGGATACTTTATAACATTATAAAAATATCCTTGTAAGTTTTGAAATTAATTATTTCTTTTTGTAAAAATAAAATTTAATTTTTAATTTTCAGTCTCAACAAGTTAATGATTATCTTAAATTTCATGTATTAGGATACATAAAATTTTCTTTATTTGACAGACTTAATTTGAAAATCATTTACTTTTGAACAATAAAATCTGATTACTATACATTAACATTTATACTTTGTTTTTCTTATTAAAAAAAATTTAATTGTTCTCTGTTTTGTTATTTAGTTATCAAGTAATTTTATGCATAATAAGTTGACAGTCACCTTAAATAACTTTTCTTCTAACTGATGAATCAATTAACGACTTCGACTATATGTGTTTAACTGTAAGATTAGTGTTAATTTATGAATATAAATAATTATATATATGAGAAATAGATTTTCAAAATGCGTTTTGTCCAAAATTTGTCATTTTCAGAAAATAATCGAGAAAGAAAGAAAGGGACACATTCAAAAATAGATATTCGGAATAAGATATTTTTGCAAAAAATCAAATTCAATTTAAATATTAAAGAATTTCAATTTTAGAATCAAAATTGACTAGAGAGAGATATATATATTTTAAGATAAAAAGACAAAGTCCTTATTTTTGAACAAATATGATACGATTAATATCGATAAGCAGTTTTATTTTTAAATACATAATGATATTTTCTTTCGCGTAAGTTTCACAAATATAATGCACACAAGAAACTACGTACTTTACAGAAAATAACAATATGTCAATCAATAGGATGTGAAATATTAAAGAAAATTACTAAAAATGTTAAACAAATGCATTTTGTTTGTCTCTAATTAAAAAACATAATGCATTCCGAAATGTCTACGTTTTTTCAGCATATAAATTAACGATAAAAAATGCTTTCTGAACATCTCAGAGTAGCTTATAATATGAGTTTTTCGACACTGAACACTCCGTCATCTCTAACTAAAAAAATGAAATTTTGGATAAAACTCATTTTGAAAGTCTGTTCCTCATTTATTCAGAAGGGTCCAAAATCAAAGGTTGAAATGTTTATATTTTATCTTTTTAAATAAATATAATTTTTTATACACATCAAGAACTTGTGCTGGCTTTAAATAACTTTTTTATTGCATGCATAATAAAATTGCTATTAGAGCGTAGCGAAAATCAAGAGCAAAATGGTCTCCAATAGAGATACATATAAATTCGAATAACCAATAACAAAAATGTTATTTCTTAATTGAGAGTTAAATACCTTTACCTGCTGTTAACCATCGCTTATCCTGAACGGTTATTGAAGAATCACGTAAAGGGCACGCGATGCGCCATGAATGTGTGCTATACAATTCTGGAAGTAATCCATCATATTTGGGCGGTATATGTATCCGACGTACCGTTTTCCCCGGCATTAAGCCTCGGTAATCCTCGGCTCGTTATCCCTCCGCTATTAGTTTTCCTTGACGTTTCTCTTTGTTAAAAGAAAAACCGAGGTAAGCCGGCGGGGAAATCGCCGCATTACTTTTAAACAAAAATGAGGCGGACTCTACCGGCGGCGGATATCCGCGTCTCGGCGAGGAGGTCGCCGCTTAAAAATGGCCGGGACTTGCGCAAGCTGATGCAGGATGAATGCGAGATACATGGCGTTATTTAAGGATCCGTATCTCTTCCCTTTTTCTCTCTTAGTAAACTTACTGCCGCGTCGCGCATCCCTGATTCTCTTGAATCGCAGACAGAATGTAGTTCGTGACGGCACTCTACCTTACAAAAATTGCACGTTTAACGCCAAAATTCGACGATTTATCTTGCGACAGTGTAGATACAGATCTAGACGTTTTACATGTTACATTTTTCTCGTGATTAATCGACAACGCGTTATATCTAATGATTTCTATCACCAGAAATTCATTTTCTTTACGAAAGAGACGATTTTGCTGAAACATTTAAAAGTTTAGCTAGATACATATTTGAATACAATTTTGTTTGGCCATCAAAATAATTATGTAAGACGTTCAAACTGGTTGCTTGAATGTCAAAATTTTTTTATAGAATTATTAAGAACAGTAAGAATCTTACTGGATCGTACATTGAAAATTCAACAATAAGAAATAGAAGTAATAATCAAAGCTGGATCTTTAATAATGCAATCTAAATTACTATATATATATATATATATATATATACATACACTATATATTATCTACTATATACATATATATATATATATATTTTTTTTTCTTATTGAATTACTGCAAAATTATAATCCTTGAAATTCCTACATAATTATTTCATTTAACACAATTATTTTCAGATTTGTACACGAAGAAAAATATTTGGTTGAATTAACTGTGGCGGAAACTGAACGATCCAGAATTCTCTAGTTAAGTTTACTAGATTTATGATTAAATTTACTAGAATTCTGGTAGATTTTAAATTAGTTATTTCAGAATTCTGATAGATTTAAGAAATTTAACAAACTTATCTAGAATTCTGGATCGTTGATTTTTCACCACAATTCCAATTGATTCAACCAAATATTTTTTTCCATGTGTGGAATAAAACAGAGTAATGTGAATAAATTAATAGAAATTGTGAAATTGTACAAAAGATTGAGGTGTAGCGTCAGTCAAACGTACAAAATATATATTATTGATGCATTCGTTGTTTTAGAAGCAACATTTAGTAACCCAATCGATCCTTTGAGTTAAATAACATTTTGTATTTTTAACCTTCATTATATGTGTCAATGTAAATTAATTCATTTGAGTGTTCAATCAGTTCAATAAATTTGAGTCAATTTCTTGAATTAAATTTTTTAACTCCATCTTGTCAATCAAATTAATGACATATTAGGTAAAAGTAGTGAGATTTATAAAAATAACTCACACAACACACACACAAATTGACTACAATTAACGTTATGAATTGGCTATAATTGACATTACGAATTGAACAGTATAGCTAAATTTTTAGTTATTTTAGCAGAATCGCTCTTTCCATGTATCTCTATTACACCTCTATCGTATCTGAACTACATCTTCGTTACCTTTACACTCTGTCACTTAACATCCTCGTAAAACGAAAGTTCTATTCCATTCTAATTCTGTCTCTGTATTCTGAAATGAGGGATGATAGATCTAACTCCGTCATCGTTATTCTATGTCTATGTGGATACATACCTGTTTTGTTAGAATTCTGAGACAGGCAACTCCGCAGTTCCATTAGATGAACGGCGATGTAATGTAATTCCGTCATGTAACGCAACGCGTTCTTCGCGCGCGGCTCTGATCGATGCGTCGGCAGACTCTCGGCGTTCTGCGAAACGGTAGTGAGACGAACGACGCGGATTTACGAGGAATCGCATGATATAAAAGAACCAGATAGGAAAAAGAAACCGAGAGGAAGAGACGGTGGAATAGAGGTGCGCAGATACGTCGTGTATCATGATTACCACTGGCGCGGCGGAACTTTTGTCATGGTTGCTCCAATTTCGAGACATTAACAATCCCCCTCCCCCTTCTTCTTTTTTTTTTTTAAACGGGCCACAGCGAACGGGAGATTTTACGTTAACCTCGTTTTGGGACACGAATGCGCCGAGATTCCGGCGACCGTTGGTCATACTTGAGGGTAGACAAACGGCTATTTATTCAACGCGGTCGGAAGTTAATCCGCGACGCGACCTCACTTCATTTCCTCTCTGCGTATTCCGTTTTTAAAAAGGATCTGCGCAGGACGCGCGAACATAAACATGCGCGAGTAAGGGTAGAGTTACCGCCTTCATTTCTGACTTTATTAAAACATTGCCTTTTGCTCTACCGTAAGCCGCCGACTTGTATTTCGACGAGACAAGTTCCTGCTTCGCTGAAGGATTTTACAAGTGCAATTGTGTATTGCGACGAGAAATTGGGAGGATATTGGGGAGCTCGCGCGGCAACCAATTTCAGTATCAATCCTCTCCGAAACAGTATTGGTATTACGATTGTAAATCGAAAACTACACGCATTCATTTTGGATGAATGTGTTATTTTATATGTATTAAAAATGTTATTGTTTGCATGCTCTCTGTTATTCGTATATTTATTCTATTATATTTGAACAATTTAATTTTTGTCGCTAATTGAACTACCGTTTACTTTAACAATTTTCGTTCAATCAATTCTTGTTGAATTGAAAAATTTTTAAGTGTGAAAGCCAAAAAGTGTCGCTCCTATCGTCGTATTCCGAAAGCATTATAAATAAACGAAGGTAATGAAAGTGCGCGACATCACGTAGACATAAAGTTACAAGAATTTTCCTCGCGTTGCGAAGCTCTTGACGTAGCTCTCGCCAAGTCTCTCAATGAGAAAAGCGTACGCTTGTATCTCTGCCTCGCGAAATCGCTGGCTGCGTTTTGTTGTCACGAATTAACGCGCCCAGCGCGCCATAATCAACGAACGTGGCCACCGTTGTTCGCGTCGCGACTGCAGAATAAATTACTCGCTTCTCACGGCGAACTCCCGACTTCAAAGCGCCTCCGCGGTCATTTAATTTACGTCGCACGCCGGGCTGAGACGACGCGGAAAAAGGAAAGACGCGGAGGGCAAGAGTCGCAGGAGTCTCTTTCTCTCTCCACCTCGTTTCTTCCTTCTCTCTTTGCCTCTCTTAACCCCTTGTCCATCTGCCTTATCCCGACGCCTTGATAACGAGAGCACACGGAATACCAGCCAAAGACAGGGTAATTATCTACTGTAGAGCCCGTGGCTTTTATCTCGCGCGCTGCAGACGCATGTTCGCGACATCGTCATCCTGATGTACCTCGTCACGTCACCCGGTTAATCGCCCCGAGTACACTCGTGTAGCTCCTTTGCTTCTGAGGGACGACGATCGTATTCCGTCTCACGTTTAAGACTCGCGATGGAGACTTAACTTGTCGCTTCGTGTTTCTTAAATATTATATATATCAATAGTGATGTAGATCGTCGCCACGGGATATATGATCAACGAAGACTAATTGTCTGAACAGTGCATTATAATGATGATTTCTTCAAACTGTTTTCTCTAATTATTAAAATTAAGAATTATGGATATTAAAAATGATGGTTCTACACACGCATTACGACACTAATAGTTTTACATAATAAAAAAACCGAGTAAAAAAACATTGTATGTTTGCGTTGTTTAAAAACAGTCCTTTTACATCTTTGTTAAAATTTTCTCTTGAATTTTTAACATATTCGAGTGTTAATTTAATATAGTATGGTTCTGTTATTTGAATATTTTCTGTTAAAATAATATTCAATATTTCTTTGTATTAAAATAATTTATGAGTGAGTGAACAAATAACGTATAAAAATATGTATTTTAAAATGTAACTTCTAAGATAAAGGAATAAAATACTATAATAATACTAAATAATATAATATTTCTGTTATTTTTAACATATCAATTTCGAGTTAAATTAACATTAAAATTTGAGTCGACTGTTTGAGTGAAATATGTTAAATTTCATATAATTTTTTCAGTCGCATTATTTTTAAACATGATTTAGAATAATTTTCAATTTTTCATAATTTTGTTTCATAATATTATATCATTTTGAAAAAAATATATAAAACATCCTTAACGAACGTGTCCTAACAAATCATTTTGAAGTTACATATATTCAAATTATGTTATCACTATTTATAAGAGAATCATATGGTCGATATTTATAAGGGAAGATGAGGCGATAAAATATCTACATTATTACTCGAAACTACATTTTCCTCGAATAGTTATTGCTTAAATTGATCCGATTGTATCTGCCAGAAGGATAGTACATAATATGGTATCCTTCTATCTTTCTAATTCGCTCTCTATCGAGTGTTTTGGCTCAGCTGAACCACACCGGGGACAGTCAGTCGACTAGTCGGTCCGAGTGTCCATTGAAAGCGCCGTTGAAAAGAGCCAATATTCCGCTCGGTCGCCCTATGCAGAGTTCGATTCATCCGGGAATTCAATTAGCGCCAGTTGCCGGAAACCTCAAGTAATTTGTGCACGGCCGGCGCGGCCGTCCTCTCGCCCTTCCGATGCGACGCGACTGCGATTCCCTCTCTTTCTCTGTTTCGCGAACGTAAAAGCCCTGCCCTAACGTTGCACCTCTCTGCAACCTTCCCTGTGGAAGCCTTGGTCACCGTGCTCTCGCGTCTGGGAAACCAAGGCAACCATTGTAGTACGTGCCTGTTAGAGACGTATCGAGGATATTCGCCGGTTGTGGGAAAGATGGAGGCAGGCTATCGGCGGATGAACCGAGACTGCTATCAATCAAGTCGATAGGGCCGCGTCCACGGCAGATTATACGACCGAGGGTGGATGACGAGGAGGATAATAAGATCGAACGGTATTCTAGGGCTACCGAAAAGTCTTGATTTTTCGACTTTTCAAGGTAATCGTTGACGGCAAAAGAGGCACACGTGTATATCCATTTTTAAATCGCTCTTTTTATTGTTCGAGAAAAGTGTGTGATTCTTTTATGAGTTATTTCTGTGGGTGATTTAAAAACTTTCGAGAGAAATATACTATCTGTGAATGGACGCGTTCTGAAATAACTCAGAAATTGACTTCAAGATTTTTCTTTCTCTCTTGCTCGATATAGGAACAACATCAGAGATTAATCGTGAAATGTTAAAGGACTTCCGGTTCGAAGTAGCACTCCGGTACGAAGTCGGATATGAGAGAGGCTCTCGTGCTCGTGACGAAATTCGAGGGATGAAATCCGATTTCACCGAAAGCGACTTGATAATTGGTGCTCGCGTACAATTGAAAACGCATGACAGTACGCTCCGGAATGCGAACGTAATTAGTGCATCCAGTTGAACGTAATTGTTTACCGCCAATACAGCATTTAATATGTATGTGTGTGTATACCAAACACAGACAGCGATGCAATCAAATATATCATGAATAATATTAGAATTTCTATAAATATTTCGAAAATACACTAGTTGAGTTAGACTTCGGAATAATTAAATGTTTAAAGGAAATGTACCTTAATATGGAATGTATCCAAGAAAATACAATTGCTATTTATAAGCAGAAGCAAATTTTACCGAAATATATCCAAATTATTTAACAATACATAAAATAGTTTAACACGTTATGTATGAATATATAATTAATCATAATTATTTGCGTACTACAATGTTTGTGATTTGTGTAATAATTACAAACAAAATTGTATATATTTAAAAAATCATCTCTTCTCTATAAAAAAACAATCTTTCTTTCACATAATTCATCACACAGTTCAATAAGGTTCGAGTATTTCCATTGAATGCTGATTCTCACAAAATTTGACGTATTTATAACACATTTTTATGAATCGTGGAAACAACCAGTTCTGACTTTCAATAGGAGCTTGATTGTACCAAGCACCCCTCGCAAGCGAAGTACTTCGTAAGTACAATATAATACACCGAATGAAACAGCAATTTTTCTGAATATCACACGCGATTTCAATGCAACGACACTTGGCCATTGAATTGATTCAGATTCATGATTACATATTGAGCTCGATTCCATCCATCCCTAGCGAGGGGATCCAATTGACGACGCGATTACGTGCGTGTGTGTGAACTCGTGTGCGCATACATGCGTATCAGCCGTACGCACATCAGGATCGGTGCGCTTCGGGCGTGTCACAAGCCAATGCATATATCGATCCCGAGATCGGTTGATGTAGTTAGAATATTGTCCCCGTTATCGAACTCGAAATCGAATCTGCTATTACGAGGGAAATTTATCATATTTTCATTTTAAAGTTATTATAACTGTACGTATAAGAATTAAAATAGTAATTTTATATACATTAATATTAGGCAAACAATGTTATTCTATTATTGAATTTCAAATAAAAGTTTTTATTTTTTATAATATCGTATTTTATAAATGGATAAAATTTTACAATCAATTAACAAAAATATATGTTATGGTGTCAATTATTTTATCAGGATGTTTTCGACAGAAAAGATCAATCTTTTACTGGCCTTTTACTTTACAATCTCTATATTTTCCATTATTACAAGATAACATCGTTAATTCACAAATTCGATTCGCAAGCTATTATTTCCAAATATTTGTCTGTCTGGAAGCAATTTGCAAATGACGGGATTAAGCTTCGGGTATAATTCGTCGAGGAAATTCCAATATCCGGTCGACGTAAGTTTCCATTCATCGGCGGGAGAGATGCGACGGACGAGTAACGAGGGCCGGACTGAACGAGGTGCATGAGTATAGTAAAGAGGTGGATCTACATGCTGCGCATTCTTGTACGTGATTGTTATTAGATCGTCGGGCCGACGCGCATGATGTCAAATGGTCGTGGCAATTTGTTTAAGAGGTGTATTTATTACCTGCAGGCGGGCGAAAGGAAAATCCTTTTCTTCCGGTTCGCAGAGGGTAGTAGAAGCCCGGGCAAACGGCCGGAAGATTACATTCGCTCCCCGAGAAAACGTAATATAGAAAGGAATTTAATAATGTCGGCGATGCGCGCGTGTCGTGCGCGTTTTCGAAGCGTATGTGAGCCTGGCATTTTTATTCATCATCGCACCCGCGCGTAGAAAAGGATTTTCCGACTGACGTGAGGAAACAATCGCCGTCGCGGTTGCGGTTTGGGAAACGGCATAACTCTGTAACGCGGCTACGAACGTCAAGAGATCATTTTTTCCCCCATTTTTAACTTCTTGGGAGCATTTCTGAATTATCGATCGTTTGTTGTGGGCAAAAAAAAAAAAGAGAGAACGTAAAAATGCTGCTGGAAGAAATCTACAAAAATGCGAGGAATTGAAGTACTATTTCGAATGATTTATGAAATTAAATATATTAAATAGTCACACTGGAAAAAAAAATCTTAATTTCTTTGAATACAAGGAAAGAAATTAAGAGTTTTTTCGGTGCACTTATCTTTGGGACGTGAATTTTTTAAACAAGAATTGAAAATAGCACAATTTTGACATTGGACTTTGATACTACTGTTCATTTATTTACGAAATGCGATAATTAAAATGGAGTTTTCTGTCTAAATATTAATCGAACAATTTATTAACATAACATTGAAAGACACTTGTTACATTGTTTATCGTTTCAGAATATGCCTGTTGCATTTGCATGTATAGAAAGACAATCCAGTAGTGTTTATATTTGCGTAACGTTTCAACGTGAATTTGTTTTTATAACAACGAAAGAGAAGTACACCACAAATTTCACACGTGGTTTTATCGATAAAGCTATTAATTGTCTGCGTATGCCATAGAGAGTGCCTCGCAATGACGATGTACAACTATACATGTATAACGATGTGTACAAAGATCATTGATTCGAGCAAATTATTAGAACATATAAAAAACTGTTGGTTTTATCAAATGCACTATATTTTTATTGCATTCATTGTTTATTATGCAGAAAGACATAAAAAATATACCGCATTGTTGCACATTAATTTCTCTAGAATATACACTCTACTTATTTAATTGTTTTCATTAATTAACAATATTCAGTAAAAATAATACTTTGTTAAAAAAAACCTCTATTAAATTTTATTAGAATTGAAGTGAAGTTTAATACATATTTGAATAGCCTTAAGGGGATCCTAAAGCGAAGCTTGAACTCCTACGAAGTTACTAGAAGTCGTAGTTTTTTTCATCGACATGTCTTTATATATTATCACACAGGGTTATTTTGTTTCTTTTTTAAACAATTTAAAACAAATGTTTAAAACATTTTTTTGTGTTTTTAGTACTATTTAATAGAAGAAAAGGTGATACTCCAGTTATATTTTATACGATAACTTGGTTTATTAGGTTAATAATGAATATTTAAGTTTAAAACTTTACAATTACATTTATTAAAATGTTGTTGAACCGATTCTGGACTCAAAATTATGAAATATTATATTTATTACTTAGGACACTATTAATAAAAATGTAACAATATTGCATAATGGCGAATCGAAGAGGAACATAGATGGTAATGTGGCCTTCCATAAAAATAGTCTTAAAGTTAGTTTTATTTAGAAAACAATAGTTTGATTATAAAATTAACAAAAAAGTAGAGTGTATTGCAGAATATATGCATGTACAAATGTATATACACATGTGCTCATATATTATAACTTTATGTATACAGTTTATGTATTTGGAAAATAATGATAAATCTTTCGCATAGAGGCAGAATGGACTAAATTGAGAAGAAAATGTACTCTACCATTTTGCAATTTTCGCAATAGTTAACAAGATATTAATTACTAAAAATTGCCGAAAATTCGTCTTCAATAATTTTTACTCAAATACTATCAACTTTACAGAAAAACTGCAAAAGACAAAACTTGTTTATTTTCTTCTCATAGAACTCTACGAATTTTTTCAGAATTTTTTATCAACTTTTTAGTACTACATTTTCTCATTTTTATAAGAAATTATGGTATTAAAAAATTCTAAAAAAATTCTAAAATAATTCTTAGAGCTTTACGAGAAGAAAATTAACAATTGTTATCTCTTGCAGTTTTTCTGTAAACTTTAATCGTGGAAAAGGATTTTCGAATGTGGAAAAAAAAGTATTTGTTATACAAAAATTATATGATTTCGGTAATACAGACGACTTTCTTTAAAAAGTAGATGTATTTCATGATAGAAGGAATTATGAGAAATATCCAAGAAAAGTTAACAAAAGATGAGTCGCTATTTTTGCCATGTAATCTATGCAAGCTAAATTGATTGTAGAATATTACGTGTATATGTGTGTGCACACACAACCTTAAGCAAATTTGATGAACGTTAATAATATATCAATATCTTCATGTTTAGATTGTTATTGTGTCTCTAGATATTTTTTTTTCATCTTTTTTAATTAGTTAATTTTTATTGAGTTACATGGAGATTGAGTTACATTAAAACGTTTTATTTTTCTCCTATTTGTGACTGATGGTAACTTTCGTTCGCCTTCAACGTCATAGGTTTCTTGCGAGTTATTTCTGTGTATCCCGATACATGACTTCTATCTCAATTTAAATTTAAACTTCAAGTTCTCCCCTTTCCTTTTCCCAAAGTTATATCAGTTTCATCTTCATAGTAAGATGTATCAGTGGGACGAATGTTCGTCAAGAAGAAGTTTGCTGTCCCTTTTGCAGAAAGAAAACTTAGCGGTTTCGTAATTTAAATAATACTTAAATATATTATATTGATATACATAATAGACTTTTCTCTCTTCGAATTTTATTAAAGTTTCGTAATTAGGCCAACAAAAAGAATTTAAAAGAATTAAAAAGCCACGCACGCGTTTTCGATGAAATACCTTTTCGGATATTTGAAAAAGATATGTAGTGCGATTCAAACTGATTAACCGATTTCCGATTTTATCGTGAATAAAAAATGTAGGTACATGAAAACACGATATTGATTTGGAAACGATGAGTGACCAAGGGAGAGAGAAATGTTTCATCAATTTTATAACGATTATATATTCATATATATTTTATAAATTATCCGAATTTTCTGAATTACATATGTTTTATTCCTTGCGTTATTGAATTGCAAGCAAAAACAAAAATAACGATGTTTTGCACATTTTTACTGAATATGTGTTAGGAGAAAAATATTCAGAGAGAAATCGTACTTGAATAAATATTTATTAATAAACAAATCAAGTTTAATTTTAAATCCTACTTCAATATCTCATTTTACCTGATTACTCAGAGATGGTAACGATGGGATTCGCTAAACCCCCACACAAGCATTATTTGCTTGCATTTTGTTGTTCATTTAGTTACGTCTATAATAAATGTATGCATATTTAATGATGTAACAAATCATTTGAAATTTCAATCATTACAATTTCATTATTTATCCTGATTACATATAAATATTACCTCGTACGAAAATTTAAATTAAATGATACATTCAATATATTCAAAAGGGCTTTTTTTTATATTTGAAGTATTTGCACTGCTTTATACTTTTGTAATAAAATCGCAACTATAGATTAAATAGGAAAATATAAAATATAAAAAATATAAAATGTAATATTCTATCTACGATAATCCGCCAGTATTTTCCTCATACATGTTGAATATATCCATAATAATGCGCCAATAAATAATTTCAATTTAAAATGATATATTAAACAATTTATCTATTACCACTTATCTTTTAAAAATTAGCATTATTAATTCAAATTGATCGTAAAAATTAGATTGCTCAACTGCGGGAAATTATATCGCTTCAAAGTCAAATACGATCATTTAGAATGAATCCCTTCGACGATTTGTCATCGTTACTCAGTCGTTTCGGACATTTCATCTCCCAGTGAAACCGCTGACCGTTCATTTCGGATTCTATCGGTGGAGGAATAAACTGTAAAGCATCGCGGGAAGAGAGATCGGGCGTTGGAGAGGTCGGATGCTGCGATGGCGTGTGCGAGGATATGCATGTGCAAACGTGGGAAGGGGATGAGAGAGGCGAAGAATTAGAGGGAGATGCTTACCCTTCGTGTACGTCCGACATGGAAGATTTGGCGGATGGTGTTAGGAAAATCCTCTTTGCGATAAGAGCATTTTCGTAGCTTTCCTGTACAAGAGCGACGGCCGCCGCGCGTCGAGAGAAAATAATCGAACTTAAATCGCCTTTCATCGACTGTCTCGTCCGCCATTTTTATTGTCGGCGGATGATGTCGTCGTTTTTATTGTCACAGTCATGCGGAAAACTATAGCCGTTTCCCGAATCCCGAAGTCCTTTCATTTTCTGTGTAATGTGAATATAATTCGGATTTATTTAATTCCTCTCCAGTTATGTTGTACCGGATAACATCTCGAGTATATGACATACCTTTATAATATTTTTCGCACAACCGCATTACGCAATTAATAATTTTTGCGGAATTGTTAGGGTAACAATTCGGTATATAGATACGCCGCACCTATCAAAAACTTAATTTATCAAGTACTATTCACTGTGTTTGAAAATAAATTATTTCATTGTTTTTTGTTAATAAAAACTTTATACTGTTTATTATTATGAAAAAATGTCAAGAATCCGAAATATTTATTTTTTATATTTTGTATTTTATATTTATTTTTTATATAAAATACTTTAAAACCTTTGCATTTTTGCTGTATGTCTCATAGAGATGAAATATATGATTATTAAGTGAAATGTACAGCAAATTTAAATATAATGCTTAGAAATAAGGCAAAATGACACAGTAATTAAAATATGTTTACAAAGTTTGATTAATAAGAATGATAAGTATATATGAAGTAATATATAATAATTTTAATCTCTTTTTTTGGATACATATTACAAATATTATGATATGAGACACATGTTTCATACAATGCATTTATTGCATTTAATTCACTAAATTCAGTTTGAGCACTTTATGTACTTTGGGCATAAATCCTGCCCGTTAAAAATGCCGTATTTCCCAAATAAGTCGGATACATACAAGACATCAACCTGAACAAATACAAAAAATAAGCATATTTTCCATTGTTTATTGTCCCTCCACACTTAGGGGCTGCGTATAATCAAAGAATAGAAACAGGGAATAAGAATTTCAACTTATCAGAAATTATGTATTCCATAGTGCATAATTTCTGATTGATTGAAATTCTTATTCTCTGTTGCTATTGTACAACCCCTTGATTGCACAACCCCTCTTATGTATCAATAACTATCAAGCCATTTGTATTCTTTATATACAGCACTAAGAAATGATAAATATCAATTTAACACGAATTATTTAAATAATCTAATTACATTGTGTTAAATTAACACTCGAATATATAAAAAATTCAACACAAAAGTGTGTTTAACAAAGATTTAAGTGGACCGTTTCTAACACAAATATAAAATGTTTTTTACTATGTAGTTTTTTAAAATCAAAATTGTAATACAATACTAATATAATATAATATAATATAAAGGTATACAGATTGGTTGCATGCAAATTACTTTCACATTTCCTCAATTTTTTCTGACTTTTGCAACGTAAATATCGAAGTTATGACCCTATATGATATATCGTGATTTAATGTAGCAGATAAAGCCGTTATTCTCGTTTACATTTTGCGACGAGGTTAGTTGAGTAAAAATAAAACTCGTGTGGTAAGAGAGTTAAATGGCAGAAGGAATTCCGGAGGAGTCGCCGTTCGCCTGTCCATGTAACATCCTTATTAAGGATGCCTGCGGCTTCCGCGGTGTCCGATCGGATGACTCTCGACGTTCGAGGAGCGGTCCTTAATTGCCGGCAGCGAACTTTCGGGGTTTCAATCCCTCGTCTCTCCCGTCTCTCGCCCTCCTAGAGGGTTCAGCGTGACGAAAGTGCTGAGAGCATCGAATTTCCGGTATAACTCGGTTCTCAGGGATCGAACGCCACTTCATCTTCGTCCACGCGCTCGGATGAGCCGAGGAACGAGTATTTAAGAGGGATGGTGTTGACGGCGTTGAAAAATATCGAAAAGCTGCCGGACCCGTTGTTGAGAAACTACGTAGAAAAAGTGTCGAGCACGTCGACCATCTGACGCCAAAAATCTTGTAACAACAGTCGAGCGACGATGTCCAGAACTTCCATGGAACGGCTTGCAACAATCTCGCCGTCGTCACCAAAATTTCGGTTTAAATATCAGTCGCTAAAATATCGTACAAAAATTGAAAGCAACCGTCGAAGATAGTTTTACATTGCACTCTCAATACGCAATCTATACACAATTTTAACAAAGAACTAGAGTAGCTGCACTGAATATTAGTTTATTATTAATAAAATTCTAAATTCTATGATGTTCCATTGATGTTTCACAATGATTAACTATAATAGAAAGCATCTCTTAGGCTAATTCTAGAATGTGCTTTTTGTTTTCTGTTTCTTGCCGTTTGTCTCTTGTCTTATTGACCAAAAAGGCAAGAAACAAACAGAGACAAACAGCAAGAAACAGGAAACAAAGAGCACATTGTAGAATTAGCCTTAACATTTGTATAAAAAGTTAATTTTGAATTATCCCAAAAGAATTCCTGAGTAGAAAATAAGCCAGAATATAGTCAGTAATTAGCCAGGAATATTAGTTACTATTTAGATTTTTCTCAGTTTGGGCGATGCTTGTTTCGGCAGTCTAGATAGTGAAAGTAGCCAATTTATAATTTTTCAGATACATAATCAATTTCTAATCATTTTATATTCAATTCTTAATTTTTATATTTAATTATTAATTGTTTATTACGACATTAATTTCTAAAATATTTTAATCCAAAAGGACCTATATTTTAATTTTTTTCTTTTGTTTTATTAAAAATTTTTTATTTTCTCTCATTTTATTACACACATTACAAAAATACATATCTACTTGTATTTCCAATACAGTGTAATTAGAGCAACGTTCCTCTCATTTGTGGTATTCCTCTTACAATTCTTTCTACAATACTTTAAATACACACATTTTGGCTTCCAGAGAGAAAAAAGGAAGAATTGTAACTATTAATAGTTCATTTTTTTTCTCTCCGAAAGCTAAAATGTGTGTATTCAAAGTAATAAAGAGATTATAAGAGGAATATCACAAATTAGAAGAGCGTCGACTCTAATTAATGATTTAATTTTTATTTGGTTTCTAAAGTTGCTCTCTTCTCTCTGTTCGTGATTTCCAACCGCGTTCTCGTCGTGGCGTCGCCGGCGGGTAATCCGCGAACACGACGATTCCCTCCCCCGTTGAGCGTGTCGTCACCTCCGATGCGAAACTCAGGCAATCAGTGGCACTTCTCCGTCCTTCGAACGGAGGGAGCGGTTCAATGCATAATCTCTCGCTCCACTTCGCGAGAATGGGATCCCGGCGACGCGCGTCTCCGGAAGAAGGATCGTCGAGAAGCGGACGATCTGGAAATTCGGTTACGAGCCTCGTTACCCTCGTCTCTCACATCCTCTCTCGTCCCTTCGGCTGTCGACGCCCGCTGGGGGTTCGAAAGCGCCGCACGCAGGAGGAGTTTCTCAACTCGTTTTCACGACCCGTTTGTGCCAGACATTCGCGATACCTACGATCGTACTTACCCCTCCTTCCCTATCTCACCCCCGTTGCGCTCTCTATCCTTCCGGTCGCGATGGTTCGCAGATTTTCAATCTGTGGAAACAGGGACGTTTAAATTTAACAACGTTACCGGGTATTTTTCTTCCTTCGGTATCAAGTGTGAATAAATTGAATCTGCATATCTGAATAATTTAGATATTGTGCAACATACAATGTAGGTTTTTTTCAGTGTTTTCCTTCTTATTTATGCGAAACGATTTTGTATACTTGAGGATATAGTTTTAGATTATTGAAAACTTTCTAGTCTTTTCTTTTCTATTTTATTCTATTTGCTTTCTCTCTCTATTTAGGATGCAGGATATTAAAATTATTCAAATGCAATGTTTTCTCTCTACTGTCTTAGTACTGGTGTAAAAACACGGTTTGTTTAAAAGCACACGTATCTTTTTATTTATAGGATTGGTATTCCAGAATCATTTAAAGTTGAAGATGTCATATAAGCACATGATTCTATTTAATTCTTGAATACCGTTTGTTCGAAGTTAACGTGACCGTTATGGCGGAGCTATTCTGACCTCAACGATGAATGTTAATCTTATGTTAATGAGTTGGCAAATCACGGTGACTTTATCTTTTATCATTTATCTACATAATGAGTAAGCAAAACTGCGACCTCATATACGATCATAAGATCAAAAAAATGAAAACACGGATTGCACATTATATGTTAAATGATAATTCGACAAATAATTATCCAAGTAGAAAAATATTTGGAAGAAATTGATCGCTGTCAATAATTGATCAGGAAATCTTGGTTAAGAAACGGCAAAAACTAATCAATAAATGACAGCCAATTTTTGCCTAGAAAAACTTGAAATATCAGTTTTTTTTTAATAATTTAATTTAATAATAATAAATGTTTTTAAGTAATTAGTAGAAATAAAAAAAAAGGATAATTCGTTTATACTTTTCTTCATCATTTATAATTATTATTACTTTCGAACAAATACGTTAATAATAATATATTATTATAGGACATAGAATATACTGTTACTAAAATGTAAAATTCAAATTGCTGCTATAAAAAAGTAATTAAGAATAAATACATTAAATTCAACTCTTGTTTTATGACAAATTTTGTTTATTAGAAACTGTCCATAAACTGATTACGAACTGGTTAGAAACTGTTAGGAACTGTTAGGTCACGAACTGGCTAGATTTACTTCAGTTATATCATCCCAAGCCGTCGTCCAGACTAACCAGATACTATATAATAAATATACAAAACTGCGACCAATAACTAGATAACTGGTCAAAAATTTTTGGCCAATTGCTGGCTAATTTCTTATTTGTTTTCTACTTGAGTAAAATACTTTTATATGTGTAAGCATGTGATAATTAATGACGCACTTTTGTAATCGTAATTATCTCTTCGCCTCAATATAGGGATTAATCAATACTTTTTTTTTAACGGAGCAAAGGCAATATCCGTCAATATTTTTGCGAGTGACCAGTTAAATTTGCCTACTACTTCTCATTGCGCTTGTTACGTGGCACGTCCAAACGACTCGACATTTAAGCGTACTTACGCGTTTGGAGAGCATTTATTATACCGGATGAGTTATTCGTACCGGTGCAATCCGGGAGAAGCGGCTGTTAATAAAACTTTCATTTACAAGAGTTAATTACCCAGACGGCACGAGCGGGAAACTAATTGCGATAGTTGAAGCACTCTTCGTGAGACCGCTTCGCGTTTAATAAATGTAACTGCGCTGTTACGCAACTGCAGGTTTTCTTTCGTTTATAAATATTTATACTTTCTCGATTTGCATTTCCCTGATGTACTTCCAACATGTTTTCTTTCAATGTCATTTCGTGTATATGTGGAAAGCTGAATTTCAAAGATTGCTAATTCTTTCACAAAGATGATTTAATCTCGCTATCAGAGAGGATTTTATTATCTTCGTAAAAATGCGTGTCTATCTTCCACTTTTTAGCAAGAGAGAAGAACGCGTCGAGTGCCACGATAATGGACACCATTGTGTCCACTGTGACATTCGACACTGTTGGGATATCTTGTAACATCATGTGTGATTATCAGAACAGGTATCAGTTATCATAGTAGAGAAACTAGTTATTACCAAATTTCAGGATTTTTAAAATCATCAAACTGCTGTGGATTGCCCATTAATATTTTTTTGCACCTTTGTAAATATGTAACGAATAGATAACCAAATAATACAAATATTATAATTTAAATGTTGTCGATTGAGAAAATATATTGAAAATATTATACATTAAATACTGAAAAAAGATACTTAAAAATTTATTTGTGGAAAATATATTTATTTTGCTGAATTAAATCTTTATTTAAATACGGCGATATAAAATTTTATTCCTGTAACAAATAAAAGCCATATATTTTATTTGTTTACAATTATATTTCACAGAAATGTATATTTCGTTATCAATCATTATATTTCGTAATCAAATTTTTTCATAATTAATAAATATCGAAGAAAATGTGTAAGCAACATTTTAACATTCGCTTTGCAATATTTTGACATTTTTCTCTCATTGCATTAATCAAGAATCGATTTCTTCTTGATGTATAAATTACTGGTTTTTAAATTAATTGATTGACTTTTAGCTAAATAATTAACAAAGAGATGATTGAATGTTGCGAAATTCTGATTATTCATCAGCGGTATCGAATATGGATATCGTCTTTGAAATTTTTAACTGCTTTTTATCATTAAATTTAAAATTTTTTTATTTCCAACTTATTTAATGCGTCTGGACGGATAATTTACAACAAAAGGTTACTCTTTGAGTCGAATTAAATAATTCTTATAGATTTTTGAATGCTGAAAATAATGCCGTAAGCCAAAAAATTTCAGCATGTCAGGTTAATTGAGATTCAATGTTTAAAAATGGCTTTTTTGTTGATATTTGGCTTTTTTTTGTAAAGAAGATTATTTTGAAATTCCGATTTGAATGTATCATTCATTTTCTATAAAATACGTTTTTTTTATTTCAATATCTTATTTTTTAGCTATATTATGAAGAATTTAAGTACAAGGTTTTTCTAAGATATAAAAAATTTTCCGCCTATAATGAAGTCATATACAGTTTCTAATTTGTGACTATCAGTATACATACATAAATCGTATGATTTTTGTTTGTAACATTTTTTTTTTTGAAAATGCATTTTTCCAAGATATTATTCGAAGTAGATGATAATTAACTCTAATTATATACTTTTTTTTCCCGTGATATATCTTGATATATACACTGAGATCCCAACCATATTTGTTATCGTAACTTTCAAAAATGGACATATTTTAATTTTTTTTTTTCAATCGATGGAGAATTGATTAAAAAATAAGTCCATGATATATAAAAGTCGGTAGAATTAAGGAGCTACGGAGATTATAAGTTCAAAGAAAAAAAAGTTCAGAAACACGAAAAAAATCTTGGTTTAGCAAATTGCACTGAGATTTTGTATAGCTAGAATTAAAATAAAACATCCTGTATAGATATATGTACATATTATGGAATCTATAACGATAAATTACAGTGTACATCGACAGTTTCAAACTGTAAGTATTTCTACTTTGTATTCTACTTTATCGTAGACGAAAAATTCGCTATCTTAGAAAACCTTGTATTTAAATTCTTCGTAACATGCCATGGCTGAAAAGATACTGAACGTTTAAAAAACGTATTTTATAAAAGATGATACATGATTTTTTATCACAATTTCAAAATTAACTTTAACTTTTTTTTAGAAAAAAATGTCAAATATCGCAAAAATAGCATTTTTGCACATTTAAACTTCAATTACTTCGGAAACCCAACATACGTTAATAAAATTAAACTTGCGTCGTCCGAAAACTTATAAGAAATCAATCTTTAATCAGATCTTGTCTGATTAAAAGTAATTAAAAACAATCTTTTTTTGTATACTAATTATTCTGCAAATACTGCGGGCGGGCAATTGTGATAGCTGCGTACAAATCAGACCGTCGATCGAAAATGGTCCTTATTATCGCCGGACGAGATTGAATCGCCGTTAGCGTCGGCGCTTCATCAATCAAACGAATACCGTGTGGAACTTTTCTCGACGGTTACTGATTTCATCGCCGTTTGTCGTCATTCGCTCAGAAATTAGGACGGAATTCGAAGAGCGCGAGCACGGTGCCGTTCTTACCACGACGATTTGTCACGAAGGAGGGGGAGGGGGTTCACATTCGAAACTCAAATACGCTGCCGGTACCGTGATAGTCGCGGGGGACCGTCTGATACAATAGGCGATGGAACGTGGTGCCCGTTCGCGAAGCGGGCGAGCAAACTTTGCGACCGCCGCCACCGCTGGGTCAATTGTCTCGTTTCCTCACCGGCAGCCCGTCGATATTGCGGAACTTGATTGCGCGAGTTCCGATCCCGCCGACAAATATTATCCGGAATGCCAACCGCGACCTGTAATCACATGTCGTGCCGTCGTGAGAAAATGAAAAGTTCCACCGTATCTCATGGAGGCAAATTAATTACGTTATTTCGTTTGCATTTTGTGTGAGACACACAGCAAAAAAACATTTATTTATTATTGTATTTATGTTGGAAACGATCCGCTCAGGTTCTTGTCAAAAGTTGTGCTGAATTTTTAACATATTTGAATTGTTAATTTAATATAATGTGATTATGTTATTTAAATAGTTTGTGTTAAACTGATGTTCCAGCAGTTCTTAGTCAGAATAACACAATTTATAAGCAAGTTAACAAATAACATGAAAATAATGTATTTTAAAATATAATTCTAAGGTGGATGAATAAAATATGTGTTAATTTCATATTATAAATGTTAATTTTACTGAAAAATATATGTTTCTACGGTTTGTTTATAAACTGTGTGTCAATATTACTTTTCGTATTTATTCTTTTATGTATAATATTTGTGTAATCTTCTTAATATTCGTTTCAGATTAACACATAAATTTAAGTGGTTCATTTGGGACAAGTGAAATGTATTAAATTTAATTAACAAATTTTCCAATGTGTAATTAATACACACAAAAAAAGACTATTCTAGCAAAAATATTATAGTCTTGCTTTAAAAATTCTTGATTTGATTAAATTTATATTGTAAGATTTATTGATTGAGCAAGTTTTGAATTGAGTGCAAAGTAATACTTTTTCAAAACAAATTCAATCGAATCAAGACTGATATCTTTGAAGCAAAATTACAATATTTTTGCTTATATTGGGTCATTTAAAAAGTATCCGCGGTTTTTTCATTCAAAAATTGAACAAAAAACCGCGGATACTTTTTAAATGACCTAATATATGAGTATATTATGGTTGATTTAAGAATAGTTTGTTTTCCATGTATAACTCTCGACATTCTCTCCATATCATGATCTTTGTTGATCTTTCATTTTTTCACATTTTTAATTAGAATATCTTGATTTATGTTTAAACGGTGCAATGATAAAAAAAGAGTTTCTGAAATCAGAGTTTTCTGAAATTGTTTCTCGATTAATAATAGACTACATAATTGCTGCAGCTATGCCAGTAAATACGGAGCCATTAGGTGCACCTGCGTGCGTTTATGTGAGTGCACTCCATCAACGGTGGAATGCACGCGCTATTTTCCGACGACTGTACAAAACTCCGTCCGGCTCTCGAAATCCCAGCCATGCGTCGACCTAATGGTCCTTGTTACGATACCGAGTGCCGTACGAAGCAACGAAGATGGATCGGAAATTGGTCGAGCGTTGATGAATCATCACGTTCGCGATGAATCGGAAACTAACAAGATTTATACGTTAATTCTTCGACGCACTTAAGAGATCAAAGTCAGCTTGCGAGTTGTATATATGATTTCTTCAATGTGATGTGAGAAAAGAACTTTAGAAAATTTGACGACTCAAGATATAATGTAGTAAACGAGTCATTTTACTCTCTTTACAGAGATATATTTTATTTAATAATATAAAATTTTAATTAAACTAATTTGATAAAATAATAAAATATAGAATTCAATAAAATTTTATTAAATTATGTACACTGTAATAAATATGCATACACGTGACATATAAACTTTAATTATTCGAGATAATACCATTAGTCGAGATAATGCGTTTCTAAAAATAGAAATTTCAAATTATCAATTTTCACGATTTTTATTATGTAATATTCTTGTGACTATTTGTTAACATATAATACATATATGAAGAAATGGAGAATTAATGATGTTTCATTCAGAATGTAATTTTTGAATTATTACATTGTAGCGAAAGATTGCAAGAATGTGATAATAGTACGATAACGAATACAAGCAGACATTCAATTTTTCCTACGACGTTTACATCCGCTGCATTTACTGGTCCACCGAAATTTTAGCAGGGAAACATTATATGTTATCGCACGAAGCACGGTAAATGCGCATGCAGGAACAATCTACTCCGGACTCGGTGATAAGCATGCAAATACAAATCCACCGGATCTGCCTATCGAGGTGGTAGAAGGTATCCTAAGCACACAGTTGATTGTTTGTTATCCCGCAAAAGCGAGTACGGACTGTTCCATGTTGGCTGTCCAGTAGTCATCAGCGTATAAAATTTTCAGAATGCAGTTTGTGATAGTTTTAGATTCTTTTCCATAATTTAATATCTCGTGCCGAATATTTTTTGACGATGCTATGTTATGTCTTTTGTAAATCGAGATCTCTGTTAAGAAATATGTTGTAAAATAGCTTTGCATTGATTCTCCTTTTCTCTCTTTCTTTTTCTTTTTTTTTCTCGAGATATTAACTATAAAGAGATCAGTATAAATCTATGTTATCGATAATTGAGGAAAATTTAATTGATTACGAATTCCGGCAAAATTCTACTCATTCATCAGAATTCTAACTTGCCTCACAATTTTATACATAAAAAATATAAATTAATTGTTTAAACACATGATAATGAGCTTTTAAAGTCTATACTTCTACATAAAAATTAATTTTTTTTAGCTTCTGATGGCTCTTTTACCTTCTGATTCGAACGTTGCAATTGATTATCATTACTCATTACATATTTCGCTCCTGTTACGAGATAACGGATATCTACTCGACATTCTCGCGGTATAATGAATTAATATGGAATTTGATGAATTTAATTGGCTACTGACCATCTATCACGCTTCTGTCACACGAATCACAAATTTAGCAGTCGATCATGGACGGTCCTTTATTAAAGTCACTACACAAATACAAAAACACTTGAAATAGAGAGTCTATATTTTTTATTTATTAACTTGTGTGTGATTTTATGTGGTATCTGGATATCTATAGTTCTTTTTTTGCAACAAGATATCTTCTATTGTTATATTTCGAGTATATTGAAAAATCGGTATTGATATTTTGAGTTATTTATATATATAAATATTATATATATATATATATATATATATATATATATATATAATATATTATATATATATGGAATACCTTTGGAATTTTATGCTGGAACTACCGCCGCTGCTGCGCACCGCGCAAGATTATAAAACAAGATACAGAATTTTCCCATCCTCGCCCACGTAAAATGAATAATGAACACATTAGCTGTCGAGTTTTTTTTATAAATATACGCAGCGTACGAATAATATTAATTGCTAAAGTTAAACAACATTCCGATTTAATTATAATCCTATTTCCGTTCTTTTTTATTGTGTTACCCAATTTAATTTTTCTAATTATTTTAACACATAACGTGTAGTTTTATCTAGAATATTTTAATGGAAATTTAGTTATTTACTTGTACAGTGTACTGACCACTGACTATATCGATCGAACATGCATTTCCTGTCCTGAAGTCCATTTACACTGTAAACTGCATTTGACGTGGTGTGAACTAATTTTGGAGCTCTCCGGCAGCTCCCTCGTTACACCCTGTAAGATGACCACGTTCTGGAGGGTCGTTTATGGTCTAGGTTGCATGGTTATGATCCTTCTCACTAGTCAGCTTAGGAAACGATGTTAGTTCGAGCGACGTTAGTTCTCGCAATATTGTCACTCATGAGCGGTTTAAATTCGAACTCTCAGTTATTAATTATTTTGAAGATAGTCGCGCAATATATATTATATATATTTTTAAATGTTTTTTCTCGTTTTATTTAATGTAGAAAGAAAGTTAACGGGATTACAGAATAACATAAATCATATGCAATGCAAAGATAATTATGCTGGTAAAAAAGATAGTTTAATGCTTTATAGAAATCTAATATTAGCCAATTTATTAAATATATACTGAAGAACAGTAATTAATTATTTATTTGGAGTACTGAACTAAAAGTACTGAACAATAGTGCTCTTACAAAATATAAAGTAATATATGCGTTAGAAATTCCAAATGAATTTTATGGCATTGGTAGATTCATATCCAGGAAAATTAAACAAAAAATGAGCAAATAGATGAAATAATTTATATAGTTTTTATATTTTGTAAATAAATTCTCAAAGGAATTAGAAATAAAAGGAATTAAAAAGTTTCCATTCTTATCGTGGGTGAAACATTCCCTTTTAAACGAAAAACTATGCTTGGAGCAGACTCGTTTGGAGTTTTCTTTATTTAAACCGTTATTGAACATGAAAATATCATAAAAACTGAAAAAATTTGTTATGAAATTCTGTATAAAGAAGGTTATATCTTATACATTGTAGAAGGTTATATCTTACATCATAAAGTTAATTTTCGTAGAATTCTTGCAATTAGAGTTCAAAGTTATGAGGACTGATACGCGCAAATGAAAAAAATCGCTTTAAGAGCACGCCTTTTTGTCGCAAATATCTCCAAAACTGCTGTACTTTCTACGCAAAAAAATGATAAGAATAAAAATTATAGAGCAGAATTTTTCCTATAAAATATATGTCTCACAATTTTTGTTTCTATTGTTCTTTATCGACTTTTTTGCGCCTTCTCTGCAACGTGCATTTCATAAACATACATGTTTCACGATTAATATACGTATATTTATAGGGTAAATCAGAGTAGTTGAATAGTTGAACAAGTTTTTCATCTTATGAGAAAATTATCGATTACCTAATTATCGACTTAGCGATATAGATAGAATGGATAATATCGTGCTAATCGTGGAATTGCTAATCTGAACGCAAAAACAGGCACGTTTGACATTGAGTTGTGAAAATTGTTACAAGATTTTATATTATCCGAAGATACTAACAATGCGCCTTTTTCTCAGTTTGCTCAAACAGCAATTTGCATGATGTATCCACGTATCTGATCTGTATCGCTAAGTCAATAAATAGGTGGGAGGTCGATAATTTTCTGTATATACAGAGTGTATCCTAAGTTAAAAGATTTTAAGGGGTGATTGTTCACACGATAGGCGCCTACTTATATGTAAAATTTACTTTATTTATCTGGTAAATGAGCGATCGTTGTAGATAGCCATATTATAAGATACTTTTTACATTTTACAAAATAAATTGCAAGAGTTTTATACACAGTTTAACAGTCTTGAATAGTATTATTTACTTTACTGCAAGGTAATAAACATTTGAATGAATTTATTATAATTGTATTTTTTTACTCTAATATTTTTACTTTTAGACAAGGAAAGTTTGTTACAAGTTCGGCCAGACTATTTTTACTAATCTTTTTAAGGCAAAAATTACTCATTTTTCTTCGTGTAATATTTAAAATAAGTAATTAATTACTGTCTTTCATTATTGGCCTGTATTATACAAAGTGTCCCGTAAGTTTTTTGTAGATAGAGCGGATTAAACTGAGTCCAAAAGTCCTGTACCATTTTGCAATTTTCACAATAGTTACAACAAGATATTAATTACAAAAAATTGCCGAATATTCATATACATATGGTCTTCAATAATTTTTTATTCAAATACTATGAACTTTACAGAAAAACAGCGAGAGACAAAAAATTATTTATTTTCTTCTCGTAAGCTCTTACAATTTTTTCAAAATTTTTTTAGAATGTTTTCAGAATTTTTTAATATTTTCTCATGTTGATAAAAAATTCTGAAAAATTTTTAGAGTTCTGTGAGTAGAAAATAAATAGTTTTTGTTTTCTCCTGCAGTTTTTCTGTAAAGTTGATAATAATATTTGAGTAAAAAATTATTGAAGAGCAATATTCGGCAATTTTTAGTAATTAATATTTCGTTAACTATTGCGAAAATTGCAAAATGGTAGAGGAATTTTCGACTCAATTTAGTCCGCTCTATCTACACAAAACTTGCGGAACACCCTGTATATTTTTATAAGAGATCCAAAACGTATGGATTAAAAGATAACAGAAAATGTAATGCGAGTGAAAGAGAAATGTGGAGACCCATCTGCGTGGACAACGTGCGCTTATGGAAGGATCGAAGGATCCATAAGGATATAACGGAGTAGGAAAGGGTTTGGGAGGGTATTTCCTGTACTTCCAGAAGCAGCCCGAGAATCTGTCGCTAACGACAATGCAATTCCGTGAGACGATCCAGCCGAGGGATGGTATCTTCCAGCCGTCTTGCCCCAGCCTCTCTTCGCGATTCTTTCAATACTAACGTACAGAAATTCACCACCATCTGCCGTAGAAGAATCCTCGCCTTCTTCCGAGCATAGCTGGTGCTAGTCAAACTTTTGCCGCGTCTCGTCGTCGGAACCTGACCGATCTAAACTCTCTTCTCCCACTGTTGCCGCCGATCTTTGTCGATTTTGGAGTAAAAACTTTCAGTGCACCGCCTGCGCTAAGTTATTATGTCTGCAATTGTACCGCTTCGATTCCTGTCGAAGACGAGAACAATGCGCTCGTTAGAACAATAGCTATTCGGAATATTCTGTTTCCTCGATATTTATATCGCTTTCAGCAAAATTATTCTTTCTTCTCGCGATTTCTGTTTCTCATTTTCTGTTGTCAAAAGAAAATGGAACAATATGGAACAAGTTAAACATCAGGAAGTTATATTGATGTTATATATATGTATGTTTTTATTCAACATTTCCATGACAAATAATCTTTGTCTATGAAAAATATTTGGAAATTTTTTCTCATTCAATTTCATTCTTTTATGTATCTACTCTCTCGTGAAATAATAAATAATCATATGAGAACTATTAACGAGAAAGAAAGAAAGTTTAATAAATCATATTTTTTATAATTTTGTTCAATGAATATCCCCACGAACATATAAAAAGCTTCAGCTTTACAATACCTATCTCATTAAAAAGTTTATGCTTCCATCTTTCTCTCACTTTCTTTCTCTTTCTCTCTCTCTCTCTCTCTCATTTCTCGTTTCTGCTTAGAATCTGAAAAATTCAGCAATAGCATGTGCACTCGCATTCGTGCAACGAACGAGCTAACGTAAATATACGGATACGATGCTTTTACGGGCTATATATAGCTTTATGGACCTTCGTGGAAACGCATCAAAGACCAGAAATGACAGGAGAGTTCGAATAACGAAAG
The DNA here is from genome assembly GCF_024713525.1 of Acromyrmex echinatior. Lineage (NCBI taxonomy): Eukaryota > Metazoa > Arthropoda > Insecta > Hymenoptera > Formicidae > Acromyrmex > Acromyrmex echinatior. Next base: position 2,966,008 of record NC_141864.1, read on the forward strand.
CCGATTCCTTGAAAGCAACGACGTTTACGTGGCTGGCGAAACGATAATCAATTTCAATCATAGGAGCGTATCGCACGCATGGGAGAGATCCAGTTCTCTCGATGCGGAGAGTGACATTCCTTTCGGCAGTTTCCCCCCGTCATACATTCGTAATTGGAGATCTTGATGCAAGAATCCAGCAGTTCCAACGAATCATCAGATAACCACTAGGGGGGTGAAACCCGGTTGGGTGTAAGTACGACAGACGTGGTGTTTGCGCGACTCTGACGCGTTCACATCTCATACATATCTAAACGACGGTAACTTACGAGCTTTGCTCATCTCTCAACCCTGTCAACTCTGTCATCCCGCATACGTCCGCCAATTTTTACACGCTTCGGCTGTTATCTCGCATAAAATGCTCGCTTCCTTCCATTTAGGTAACCCCGGACAGTGGAGCGTCCGAATAATGGAATTTCTACCCGTTGATTCCATCAAGATCTTCAATTCAGCGCGAGCGAACAACGCGCGCGCGCTCATCTCTCGGGGGGTGGCAGTGTTATTTTTCATTCGAGAGGAGCGCGTAGGATAAGAGGGGTGAGTTCGAGGGGGAGGTACGAGCGCAAACCCGACGCGACGTTACGTCGATCTATCTCGGAGCCCGAAGATAGAGCCTAACGACGAGCGGCGCGGTCCTTTATCTTGCCCCGCGTAACGACCCATGATTATTTACCCTCCACACCTTCTTCTCTCGCGCCCCGTTACAGCGCGGATGGAAATTCAAAAGACTGCGAGCGCCAGGATGTTCATCCTGCGCGTTCAATGGACTGCAAGAGTGGTGCACTCGATCTTCCCTATAGGTGCGGTATGATGGGCTGAAATTGCACCGGCAACGAGTAACTTTGTGTTATAATGAAAAGAAGTATTCGCGGCCATTTAATACGTAAGAGAGCGATTCATGAACTTCAGCCTTCGTCATGAGTTTTTGTTATTTGCTGATTAAATGGATCATTTTTTTTTTACAAGCATGGAAATTAAGATGATTTTGCTAAAAATTTAGTTACGTACAGATTTGGAAGTAGTTTTGTTTGAGCCATCAAAATAATTATGTAGGACGCTCAAATTGTACTGTTATATATAGTGTTAAATTTGATTTAATTAGAGTCGTCAGTGGTTAAATTTGATACTATAGTTTCAAATTTAATCATTGTTTTAGTATAAAATGACGACATGTTGAGTAGGAGCAATGGTGACTTAAATTAAGTTAAATTTTATTCTCTCTCTCTCTCTCTCTCTCTCTCTTTCTCTCTCTCTCTCTCTCTCTCTCTCTCTCTTCTATAGATTTAACAGTGTGGTTGCTAGAATACTAAAACTTTTGGTAGTATTATTCATCATGCCTGAGACGCCTAGTAATTATTATAATAATCTAATAAAATTATTTTCAGATCTGTATTTAGCTAAATTTTTAGAAGATGATTCAGCAAAATAATTCTTTCCGTACATAACTTATTTTGACTATTTCTATTTTGGAGCAATAAAAAAGTGCTATGAATTTATTATCTATTATCAAACATTATTAACTCTCCGTTAGCAATGTGAAATTTTCACCCCTTCACAATCTAAGTCTTCAAACTTCAGTGCAGATTTTTATACTTATTTTTGATTAACAGTTTCACGTCAAGAAAATTTATTCCATTATCCATATTTGTAAATTTAATTCTTTCATGGTAAGAATTAAAAGAGCATAGGATTGTATTAATATGCTCGTTTGGAGCTGCAATAATAATCCATCCACATAGCGATAATAGAGTGGAATATGTGTGGTTAGTGTCTTAAATATGCTACATTCCAAATCTTGAAATTACCACATCCACTAGAATTGGAGAGATGCTATGAGCAGACCGAATATTTGTTCGTAAATTTCATCATTAAATTTAAAAAAGTAGACTTTAGAATAATTGAAATAGCTATTTTAAACTTGTAAAACGGTATTATCGTGTTGTTGCATATCGAATCTCATCTTTTCAAGATACTTTTTACAGCTAAATCGTTAGGAATATTTGAATACATAGAAGTGATGTCAAATGATACAATTTGATAATTTTCTTGTAATGGCATACCATTAATTTTTTTAACAAGATCGAAACCGTTTTTAATATGTGTATAACCAAAATTTTTTTTAATGCTTTTGTCAATAATGTCTTTTAGAAAAGTGGTCAAATTGAAGACTGTTTATGCAACTGACAATCATTCTTAAAAGACAACACTTAAAAGATAACAATCCTTATGCACTTTAGGGAGCTCATAAGACCTTGATAGATCTCTGTCCGATATATATAATTTTTTATACGTGGATTGATTGATATACTCTTTAGTTCTCCAACGTGTCAAAAGTGTGCGCATTTTCGTCGTCAATTTGCTAATAGGACCTTTTTTTACCATCATGTAAGTATTTTTATCGGACAAAATTTCGTACATTTTATCATTGTAATCCTTCAAATTTAGTATTACAGTAGTATTGCCCTTATCCGCTCTAGTAATTAACAAACCAGGACGATCAGCAACAAATTAATTAAGTTCTTTGAACCCTTTTTTTTATCAAAATGACATTTGAATTATTTGGAAAACTAAATTTTATATTTTTAAGAATAGGTATAACCTCTTTTCTAATAGAATTCTTTTTTCTTTCATCTAATTTAGATACATTATTTTCTATGTTTGATATATTTTATTATTTTTTCTTTATTTGTAAAATTATTTGGTGGATTAAAACGTTGATTTAATTGTAATATAAATTTAGCATTCTCAGGAATATCAATACTAACTAAGGTTGATCAACCAGTTATTGTTTATGTTATTTAATTTATAATCAAAAACAAATTTCTCCGGACTGACATTTATATGATGTGTAACAATAGAATTATTCCCTCTAACATCTTGTGTTGAAATTTTATTAATTTTAATCGGAACAAATTCTTTACCAGTAACAATCTCTAATAAGCGGTTTTATAATAGCAATACTATAAGTATAATAATATTTTTAATATTTTCATTATGAGTACGCATTTTAGCCGATCTTAAATTATCGATTTTTTTATTAATGTTGCAATTTTCTTTATCCCAAATTTTGTTAAAATTACTTTCTTGTTGATGGAAAAACACACAACAAATATCAAACGGAAGAGACGAATTAATAGTTTTATAGTTAGTAAAAAGTTCGTATTATAAATGTGATAGTTGTCTGTAAGCGTCATTCAATTCTATATGTAATAGTTTTTGGGTGAAATTGTGTTTGAATCTATCTATCTGTTGTATAAAAGAACAAGGTGTGTATTAATTTCGTACTTTATTTTAAAATTTTGAAATGATCAAAACGTCTACATTTTTATATGATAATTTTAAATATATGACTTTCGTTTTAACATCTATCGTTGTGGCTATATGCTCCCTATTATTTATATTTTATAGAATTATTATTCCAACATCTAATTTTGATCATAATTGGCGCTTCTTCTTATTTAGTTGATTTATTTATATGTCTAATTTCTATCTTGTTATTTTTTTACAAAATTTTTTTACACAATTAAGTTTATATCTCCTAGAATTTACAATTTAAAATTCGACTGCGATTTTAAACTTATTATTTTACATTACAATTTACGTATTATTAATAGCGCGATTAATAATGCGCAAATTGTAGTGTAAAATAATAAGTTACTAACTTACTCTTACTCGCCATGTTCTTATTGTTATTTCTAAGTTTGAGAGTCCATATCAAAGTTACATTTTTGAGGATTGCCGATAGAAGGTTAACCTGCAGTTGCACAATGCGGTGGCTCAGCGAATACTATAGTGGTTCTCTGAGAAATGGTCCTGCAGAGCAAGGGTCACGCAGACTTCACCTTATGGTGGAAGGAAAAATCCTATGTCACCGCGAATGTTTGGGCGGATTCGAGATGACGAATGCGAATATTCGCACGGTCGCGCGCGGAACAAAGCGGCCGGAGAAAACGTCGGGGAATTATTTGTGCGGCGAGCACTCGCGCAGAAATCAATGACGAAGAGCGAGAGATTTATGGGGTGGAGGACAGAGAGGGAGGACGCGATGAAGCAGAACTAAGGACGAGAAGGAACGACCGAGCACGGCAGTAACAACGAAGATAGCGCGCGACGAGCGCTTATCGCCGCGTCGGCGATAACGCCCGATGAAGTATCGCGGTTTAATAATCTAGAGGAAGCGATCGCGCTGAATCGACGGCACAAGCGAGACCGCGAGGAAAAAAATGATATACGACGACGGATATATTCGGGCAGAAGCGCTGATTACGAGCCCTGTCGAAGAAGCGAGTCGACACATGTCAGAACGCGAGAGAATTATTACACCCGTTAACGCTGCGAGCAGATACTAGCACATTCGCAAAATTCATATTCGTTAATTAATAAAAATAATCCTATTGCAATCAAAAAGGATCTTAATGATACTATGAATTTTTGCAAGTATATTATTTTAGTTTTATAAACTGCGCGCCACGATGCGGTTTATCAGACTTGAATCGTAATCGCAAACTGAGACTGAAATTAATGTCTCAAATTGGATTTTGATCCATTTTACCAGTTAAGCTAATATCTTAAACTTAGCTATACACGCTGAAGTCCCAGAAACAATGTAATTTGCTAAATCTAAATTTTTTCGTGTTTCTGAACTTTTCTTTTTCTTTTAATCTATAAGAAGCTCGAAGCTTCTTAATTCTATCGACTTTTACACATTGATTTATTCCTAAATCAATTCTCTATCGATTGAAAAAAAATTAATTAAAATATTTACGGAAGTTATGGTAACAAATATGGATAGAGTCCTAGAAATTCGAGAGAGTATATCAAGGGTAAAAAAAGTGTGTATAGCTATGGTTAAAAACCTGTAAATAATTTATTGCCAAAAATATTACCTCAGCCAGTTTTTAACCTGGAACGCTGGACTTTTCGGGACGAGCGTCATATTAATTCGACATTCAATGATCAATCACCGAGATATGGAAATATTTATCGTAATAAATATTTTTTATCTCGGGGAATTAATTGTTTCTAATTACAACGAACATAAATTTGTTGGAAAAGATAATAATGTCGCGTAGCCGTAATTTACGATGTTTTGAATTAAATCTTTCGTAAAATATCTACGTCGCTACTTGTGTATTTCAAATGGAAGATACATTGTAATGCAAACGTCCCAGTTTCGCGCTTCGTCGTCTATCGACCCCTGGAAATGCAGTTCCCGCGAAGTGCTAACTTTAATTAAGTGCTGATAAGCGAGAACACCGGGAATTTATTTTGGATCTAAAGAGAAATATTAGAGTTCCGTTACGCTTGGAGCTTTGCAAATATCTTGGCGGTATTTAAGCGTTGTCTGATTTATAATCAACTGCAAACAACAGATTTATTACTGATAAAAGTAGGTAATATATAATAATTTTTGTGCGAAAATTAATCGATATGGAATTTCACTACGATATCGCCATGTGATAATTTTGTATATTAATATAAGTGTATCTTATTATATTCTTTCACGGGTGCTTTCTATATAAAGATTATTTCGCGGCTTTTCTTCGTGTCCAGATCCATTCTTGAAATGCCAACGTTTCGTGAACCTTGCAGTTCACGGAGAAAACCATCAAAACGCATAATCTTTATATATCTTATTATATTTACGATTGTCGTAAATTTATTTTAATTACTGACGATCACAATATTATTTCACATTTTGTTCCTGTGGGAATCTGTACATATGTTTAGTATTTTGTGTATACAATTATCTTTTTTATATATTAATAACCTTTCTAAGAATAAATTTTAGAGAATTATTATGGCAATTGAAGAGATTGAAGAATTACAAATGTAGATGTATTATATTTAAAATACGCAGCCATGTTTTTTGTCGAATTACATTCTTGCGACGTTTTTCCAATAGCAGATTCAATTATCTATTCGTCTGCTTCATTAATTTCCAGGGGACCATTAAAGTAATTATTGTGACCCGATAATATTCATCCGACACTCATTCGTTCCATACAGTTAATTAGTACAGTAATTACATTACATACGCACGTGTATTAAAGTTGAAACAATGCCACTACGAAGGGATCTATATTTATTTGTGACGTTTTGATAACGTGAAATGATCCCAATAAAGAATAATTGATTACTTACATTTATTATCTCTCTACTCAAATTAAATTTTTTTTAATAATCCAAGAGAGAAAATCAAATTGCATTTACAAAAACATTTAATTTTCTCTCGTGAAATTTTACGTATTTGACAATCTATTTGCTTTATAGTAAATTGTGTTTACTCTTATCATTAAATTCGAAAATAAATTATAAAGTTACACGATTTATTCTGTTGCATTCAGATAAAAAATAATTTTGTATATTAAAATTGCTTGAACGTTATTAACGATTTTTTTTACAATCTTTAAGAAATGAGTCAAAACATAAATTTCTGCATATAAATTCTATGTGTATATATACATATATACAATTACTACACTATATTTTTTAAAACCGACGTATCAATTTTATACGCCCTTTTCTATTTTTTCATTTCATTGCAGACGTTGTGGCTCTTTTTTGCTTTCGTGAACTGTAAAATCCATATTTCGCGCGTTATATAATCATGTATGCGTTTTTCTTTCGCAAAGGCAAATATCGTTTTTCCGTAAGACATCCTCAACACGTGCAATTGTCCGGGTTTTCGGATCGCTTGATTTAACCATTTTTATTACGAAATGCGCAAACGGAAAAAATATGCAGTACGAGAAAAGACTGAATTTTTCATGAGTCGTTCCCACATACGAGGATTACAAATTGGAAAAAATTGTGTCCATAGTTGTGGACGTTGTAGGGGTAAAAAGATTAAACTAGCGACGTAGCGAGGGGAATAATTAACCAGTCGTCCGTCGGTCGGATGGTAGCGGACATTTTTCATCTGACCGCGGTGAATTGCATTACTCGATGCCGCATTAATTAGTCGCGTCGTGGCGACGGTGATGTGATTGCGCATGTCGAATCCGCGTGCATCAGCCAACAGATAGAAGATCTATCTGGGTCACGAATACGTGGACGCGAAAAATGTTCCTTGTAAAATGTAAATTCTCCATGATTAATTCGATTAATTCCTCGCACCAATCGCGTCTCGATAGTGTTGTTTTCGCGCAGCCGAGTTGCATCGCGTCGATGTGTCGGAGCACCAACGGGTCCACGAATTTTGCTCGCTTCCCTAAGCATTAAAGCAGGGATTTACAAAACGGTTCCTTGTCTATCAGACTGTTTATATTCCACACAGACTTCTATATATACTACAGACTGTTAACTCTTTCGAAAAAGTGACTCCAATTGAGGTTCCAACTTTTGAGGCTCCTATGGATATTTAATTTAAAGGTACCAGGGGATTTGCGGATTATCACCGTGTTGTGATCCATTGTGATACTACAGTATTTACAGGTTTGCTCCAACATACTCCTATCATAGCTCATACTCACTCCAACGAGTGCATTGGAATGATTAAGAACACGAAATCTCATAGTATCAGTGCGCTCTTCGCCCTGATAAAGTGAATGGCAAAGTTCACGAAACTTAAAATTAGCAATGGTTCACGACGATAATCCGCAAACCTTCTGGCAACTTTGAAGTAACTCCAATTCTTATGCACCGCGTGACGTACATCTCACACATCTATTAGTCCCGCAGACTGCTATTATATATGTAGAGGATGCAGTTCACTCAACGCCGCAAATACATTTTTTTTTAAACATTCTTCAAAATTGGTCAATTCGTAAAATTCTTTCTTCTCTCAACATTGCATTTATAGTTAAATACGTTAAATGAATCGCATTTATCGCAGAATATAAAAACTGTAGTTGGTCCATGCTGCATATCCCATGCATGCGCAGAATCACTATATGATCCAGACTCATTGCTTGTACAGGATGCGTCACCAAAATTCCGGACAAATTTTAATTTAAATTTTCCGCTACATTGTGCCTCCGCCAGAGAGGCGTTGTTGTTGGCGTCCGAGAAAGTCTGATGCTTCTAGTAAACAGTCATATTCTCAAAATGGCCGTGATGTTGAAACCAAGTGCGGAGTATAATCGAAGAGTCGCGATCATCGAAGGCCTTCGCACTGGGCACTCAGCAACCGAAAATAATTCGGTTCTTTGGATCCCCAAGATCAACCGTTTATGACGTTATAGCAAAATATACGGCTTTAGAACAGTCCAATGAAGGTTCCAGTATGCCAGCGAGGAAGAACCGCGAGGACCTCCGTAATCGTTGAAAGGATTCCCCTCAAGCGCTGATTTTGGATAATTTAGGGCAATCGTTCTGATGGATGTAGTGAAGCCGTGGATGGAAACTGTGACGTCCGAAAGGCCATATGTTTTTCAGCAGGACGGTGCACCGGCTCATACGAGTCATTTGATTAAAAATTGGCTCTCAGACACGTTGATATGTTTTGGTCCAAGGAATTCTGACTTCCCAACAACTCAGATTTAAATCCCTTGGACTACGTATGGAGCGTAGTTGAAAGGGTCACAAACAAGTCTCGGCATCCCAATGTGACGTCATTAAGGACCTCTATTGAGGCAGCATTCGTCGGCATGGACAGCGTTACATTACAGATTACAGCGTGCGTGCGAACGCTCAGACCGAGAATAGAGGCCATCATTCAAGCTAAGGAGGGATATATCGAATAATTGTGCTCTACAGGGATCCCCAAGTTCCACGTAAAAGGATTTTGTAATATTTAATTTTTCATTAAAAACGTTTTGTTTAAAGAAATTCGATTTGTCCGGATTTTGGACGCACCCTGTATATAAGAAGTTAAGTTCAGTAGTATATATATATATATATATATATATATATATCCAGTCTGTGATTCCAAATCATCACCGATGTAGAATAATCGTTGACTTTCGAAGAAAGACACGTGCGAAACTGGAGTGCAGCGAATATTTGAAATCTTAAATTAAAAAAAGAATCTATTATAATAAAATCCTTTTTGGAAAATTTGGAAAAGACGAAAGAGAAGAAAATTTCCGGCAGCTGCGATTAACGATATGTTCTCAATCGTTTTAATCTTTTTTTTTTTAAGGTTTTCGATAAAATATTCCCTTCATACCGTTTTTTTCTTCGTTCAAAAGTATCCTCAATCCTCACTTGCGAATAACCCCGTCATCGTTGAAATCCAATGCGGCTCGGCTTACCCGTTGCTTCGCGAGGCTCTGCCTTCGAATGGGTTGAAGAGGCAGCCGAAGAGAGGATTGAGGAAGGAGAGAGGCGCCTCGAATCCTCTCTGAACAATTGAACGATTATCGGGAGATTTGCTGCCGTTCAGCCGCGATTCCGAAAGATGGCCGCGTGTCTACTCCACCTTGTGAATTATTCAATAGTTCTGGAACGAAATTTTATCCACCCCATCTTCTGCTTGTGTAATTTCCTTCTGTTCGCAAACGACGACACGTTGTTACTGTTTATGCAACTCGATACAGAACGTTAGATATTATCGGTACAAAAGTGGAAAGAGATGAGGTAAAAAAAAAAAAGTTGAATTGTCTTTGACAGATAAATACAATAGTATCGTTATTGAAATGGATATCATTTTTATAACACTATTTTTTGCTTTGAGAATGAATTTACCTAACAGAAATCGTAATTATCTGAAGCGATTGTAGATGATACATGCACTGAAAGTATATTCGAAAAAAAAAAAAAATGTTTTCTTGAAATTCGACGCGATGTCGTGCATCGGGTGTCCATAGTTTCAAATGTCGAATCGGTCATTCGGGAACCATTTACATTGGGATCTTTTGTTTCCGCGTTCGATCATCCTCGTAAAAGCGTGATACGTTTAGATATTCGATACCAAACATTGAAACTGCAATAAATGTCATTTCAACCTTTGTTAAAAAAAAATTCATTGCATGTAAATTTGAATTTTTTTTTCTTTGTGATAAAAAAATGGAGGAAATTAATACAAACGAAATTAATGCGCGATACGTAGGAAATTAATACGTGATTTTGCGGTGTCTTGTATATCATACAAAGAGTTCCTGCAAAAATTTTTATTGCTGCATCATTTTCGGTAAATTCTGATTACTAGCCAGCCTGGTCGCCGTATTGCATGTACCAAACGAAAATTCCGCTGGAAACGTTATAAAGTGACGGAGTTTATGAGATCGCATAAACGATCGACGCGATGCAGCATCGGATTCGCGACGACTTCCGTCATCTCTTTCGCCGGTTATTACCCGATAAACTCCGATAAATTTCCGATCGATTCCCGAACGTCATCTCGAATGTCGGTAACCAAGCGAGATTTTTCCTTCTCTCTTATGAGTCTTTAGCTTGCGAATCTTTCTGATCGAATTTAACGTAAAAAACTGCCTCGTCTCTCGTGGATGTAAAATAATAAAATTTTGTTTTTTAAAAATTACACATAAACGAAATATGTAAAATAATTATTAAACACTAAGACGCATCATAATTAAAATGTTAAAATGGGAAGTAATACATCCGTTTTTATCTAAAAAATAAGTTTCATGCTGAAATAATTAGATAATATCAAAACTGGACTTTATGTAGAATACTATTATAGACTAGAATCGAAATTGATTTCAAGATTTAAAACATTTTTGTCATCTAGTGTCTTATATACTTACTAAATAATTAGTTTTAACATTCATTTTGTACTCGTTCATAGATTTATTTGGTCGATTTCAATTTCTTATTTATGTGTATATTATTTTATAATTTTATTAATTATTGTAAAATTTTTAAAAGTTTCTGAATAATTTCTCTTATTGTTTTGAGGAATGAAATTTTAATATTACACAACAATGCTAGAAATTTATTTTTTTAGACAGCATTAAAAAACAAAAAATATTTTTCCTCTACAATAAGTATAATAATATAGTATGTATTTTATTTACAGAGTATATATAAATTCTTCGTCTTGCTTTGGATTTAAAAATCCACGTAAGTTCCTTCTTACTTGGCGCTTGGAATAGTATTACCCATTATTTATATTTTAATATTACTCCCAGTGAAGAGAAAAATGACTTTGTTGAAAGAGAGCTACAAAATCTCAGTTCTCAGATAAAAATAAGGGACCTACCGGAAGTCGTATCGTCTATTGTGCGAGCGGGAACAGCACGGAATCTGGAGTATAAATAGACGAGTACTTGGTCGTACTTCTGTTGTAAGAGGACACCTTTGGCATAGAATATACAAGAGAGCAGGCTCACACCCGCTGCATTGTTTTCGCAATTTTTATTTTTTCGCAGGAATGGATAATGTCATTTCGAACTCATGGATTCGAGATCAATACATTGGATATCCATACACATTCGCACGTCGTATACATTTATACATGGAAAAACAGTTTTACTAAAGTATCTAAAAATTTATCCTTATCATGTTTATATTATTAGCGTCTCAAATCGATTGTGGTTAATATCTAAACGTTTCGGCGCACAGTCACATCTGAGATAATTAAATTTAAATTAAGAACATATATTGTATTCATAACATCTAGCTTTGATCGATTATTGGCGTCCTCTATCATATTTATGTCTAAAAATTTAACTAAATGCAGATTTGTGTAAATAATTTTGTTAAATTATTTATTAAAATATTTACATAGGACGCTCAATCTGATTGCTGGGATATTCAAATTTTCTGCAACATTATTCATCATGTTTGAGTTTGTTACGTAATTATTTTAATCCAATAAATTGTTTTCAGATCTATATTTAACTAAATTTTTTAATATTTCATACAAACCGTTCTTTCCATGTTACTGTTTTCCAACCATCCTCGAACCTCGAAATGTAACTACAAGCGCAGAGATAAAAATTTCCGTTTTAATTAGGAGATGTAAATAAGAAATGAGCATTAGCTTTTGTTATTATGTCACACATATTATGTCAAACATAATGTAAGCAGTTTAATTTTCCTTCTTGTTATTCTTAAATTAAATATCTTGTTTCCATATGTTTTTCTCATATGTTTATTACTATCATTCATGCAAATCACGTGCAAATACGTATATACAGGGTGTCTCGTATCTTTTCATTAATATTTCAGGGAACGAACGAGGATGAAATTTTGAACTAAAAGTTCCTTTGCCAATTTTGGCTCAGACTTGATTTATTTATTTATTTATTTGTTTTTTTTTAATATGAAAAATTAAAATAATTTTCAATTAATTAGAATAAGTTTCAATCAGGATAATGCATAGCAAATGCGAGGAGTCCCATGGCATATTCCGTCTGCATGCTTTGATCAACTTTAATCGTTAATAACACGGTAAGTAAAATTGGTCAAGTAAGTAAATTTTGCCAAAATTGGCAAAGGAACCTTTAGTTCAAAATTTCCCTGAAATATTAATGAAAAGATACGGGACACCCTGTATATACGTATTTGCACGTGATTTGCATGAATGATAGTAATAAACATATGAGAAAAAGTGGAAACAAGATATTTAATTTAAGAATAACAAGAAGGAAAATTAAACTGCTTACATCGTGTTTGATATATGTATGACATAATAGCGAAAGCTAATGCACATTTCTTATTTACATCGCCTAATTAAAACGGAAATTTTTATCTCTGCGCTTGTAATTACATTTCGAAGTTCGAGGATGGCTGGAAAACTTTGGAATTGCGAGTAATATTCGCGTCTCGCTCGACAATAACGTTAGAGCTGGGATGTTGGATGCACTTCGTAACAGAATTTATTAAACCGCGCGAGGATACGCGATACCGTTTTGTGACGTTTCGAGATATTTACGACGAATCCATTTTAAAACTAACATAACTTTGTACGTGCCAACACTTAACAATATGTAACTTCCAATTTAGCTTGAACATTATTTATCGATTTTGGAAGCTCCAGATAGAGGACACATAGCTATCTTGCTTGTACGATCGCGTTCACGATATATCGCATGAATTTAAATCATTTTCGAACTCCAATATAAGGAATATCTTTTTAACTAGTGTTCTTAGAAGACAGAGGTATTCATTCTTATTTTAAGATCATCTCAAGTAGTGTCTTAAGATGCTAATACGGCTCTCTGATTGGTTCATGACATCTTAAGACTGAACTTAAGACAGCCTTAAATATGAGAATCGATCGTAAATACCAACCAGAGTCTTCTAAGCTATCGTTTATATTCCACGGGATTGGCTTAAGTTAACATGCATGCACAATGGCGGTGCCAATCAAAGTATACCCGGAAAAAACTTTTTGTTGAAATATCTAAAAATTTAGTTAGATGCAGATCTGAAAATAATTTTATTGGACTATCAATATTTGTGTAGAAAACTCAATCGTGATGAGCAATACCGCACGAAATTTTGATAATCTATCAGCTTGAGCGTTCTACATAATTATTTTACACTCTAAAAAATATGGATGTGGATTTAATACCATGCGATGTCTATAAATTCTCACCGTGTTGATTGTATGATGCGGATTTAAAACGCCCTTTATATCAACGCCATCGTGGATTTAAAACCCTTGATGTTCAATCCACTCCATATTGGATGTTTGATGTTTATATATCAACACTAACAAGATGAGAATGATATAAACAGCGTATGCTGTTAAATCCACACTCATATTTTTAGAGTACAGCGAGAATATACCATTCATAACGATGCACAATTCATTTCACACACGCAAATGTAATACATTTTACATGTATATACGCTATTTCGTATGGATGGTCGGACTCTGTCTTCTGGAGACCCTACCTTTAAACGGCAGCAAGTTACACTTCAACGTAAGTCTACGTCGTATGCGTACAGGAAACGATACACCGGAGAGGTGCATCTTGTATCGCGTGCGCAAAGTGCATCAGGAGAGGTTCGTTGGCTTTTACGATGGTACCTTTGTGTACGGCGGACGATATCGGGCGCGTTCTTTGTTAAAACGCTCCCTGGGCGCATGTCGTAACCAGTTGCGAAATTGCAGTGAATTTCTGTGAATTATCGGCCAATAGGGTTTATCGTATTGAGTCGTAGCGCTGCACTCCAGTTTGTGGCATTTCTCCGTCTTCGTACGCGAGCTTCGACAGTGCGACAATATCTCGCGCGAACGTGAACGACAAACGTTGCCTCTTGGAAGAAGAACACGGAGCTTCCTCGCTTCGTTAAGTTTTGTCGTAACGCGAGATGAACTCGCAAACGCGCTACGCGTTTCCACCGCGCTTTCATCGCAGTTTCCGGCTAGACGGTCTCAGTGAAATAGTTTGCGTAAAGTAAACCGTTGCCGCTCGGATCGTCTGTGCCGCCGCCGCAGCGTACGCGTTTCTCATTTGAAAATTAGTTCGACGTGTGGGAAGGGGGGGAGGGGGAGAGGGAGGGTATTAGCGAATAGTTTCAGTAAACTTTATCGACGAAATTTTCGGCTGCCGCACGGTCGATTATTGTTCAGCAGGAATCTCATTGGTGCCATTCTTTCCGCATTCTTCTTAAAGTATGTCGGATATCTTTTACTCTCTTATTTAATTTTGCCGGATATTTTGGACAATTAAAATTTGCCAGTTTCAATAAGTTCAGTTCTAAAGTTGAATGAAAGATGGAAAAATAGAAAATAATTGATTAGTATTCGTAATCGGCGTTAAATTGGAAGACACCGAGATTTCTGGATTAAAATATTTTATTGAAGCATTCATCATACAGCTTTTTAATTTGCGAACGTATTTTTTAGTTAAAATTGTTACAATACATTAAAGCTACATACATTTTACAGACAAGTATATATAAAAACAATTTAATTTTGCGTGCTGTGTATAAACTTTATCGTGCAAACTATCTGTTAGAAATTGTTGCAGTAATTTCCAAATTTAGTAATAGTTTACAATGTGAACACATAAACTGTTGGCGGAGTTTCGAAATTATTTGTTTAATGTATCCCAGGAAGTAGATCATGTTCATGATAACAGGCTAATTGCGCGTACCGCACGGATTTTTAATTAAACAGATGCCATTCATTTCAGGAAGTATGAGGTTCGATTACTGCCCGTAAATAAACTGTTAGCTCGTACGAGATCGTTTATTGCGGGTGCTTCTGTATTTTGGATATTAATTTGATGCACCACGGTAGTTGATTTCGAAATGAGTATTTTGAAACGGGATGAACAGCAGCTGCAATTAATCGTATCAACGAATATTTAATAATCCAATTAATATACAAATAATGAATATTCAAAATGAGTTATCGATAAAAACGCAACGCTGAATAAATTCGAAAATATTCTTTACGAATCTCATCATTACACTCCACGTCACGTGTAAACTCATCGATAATTTCCGATGATTCTTCCGTGAGACTTCCGGCAGTGGAATTGAAAGCGAGCAGTGTTGCGTTTAGATTATTAAAAATTATTTAAATAAAAAGAAGATGAATTACATGTAAACATATCTGACAGATAAAATACAGATGATTTTATTTTAAATTTATTTAGATAAAAGATTAAATTATAAGTCGTTTCATTTAGATAATTTTTAGATAATATCACTTTTAAGTTACAAGACAAGTTAGAATATAGAAACAATATACTCATATTTTTATTTATAATATAAATTTTTATTCCTTTAAGTATTAGAGTTTTTCAAATCCATCTCCGTAATTTCTCCATATACATATATCTGTTGTCGCTTCACTGACACCAATGATAGCAAGATTATAATTCAAGAAAGTCTGTTGGATATGTAAATAAAAAATAAAAATACCAATGCAGGAGCACAGATTCTTGCATAACGCATAGCGCATAATGCACAAGAAAATCAACCAGTCAGTCTTTTATTTCATAGAAAGGAAGAGAATGAAGGACTTTGATTGATTCATTTTCTTATACATTATGCGTTATACAAGATTCTGTGGCTCCAGCCGTATCATTCTTTAGATTTAGATTTCAAACATAAAAGTATTTCATTGAAAGTTCTTTCTTTTTTAAATGATAGATAAATGCCAGTCGATATTCAGAATTACAAATCTTTAATAGCACTGATCTAACAACATTAAACATGAACATCCGGTAAAAAAAGGAGTTTTACAATCTTACTGGGGATACAAAACTTATTACACATTAACATAATTTGAAAATATAACACTCCTTTTATTCCAGATAAAGATGAAGATAATATATATATTCTAATAATCCAAATAAAGATAAAACGAAGCAATTTCCTCATTTAGATGATTATCTGGATAATTTATTTACATAGATAACAGCAAACACTGACAGTGATCAGCTACGACAATTCCGCGTGATGTGGTTCCATCTCGTTTCCTATTCGATTTTTGTTTCGAGAAATTCCAACCACAATTAAATTTCACGGACTATCAGGAACCAGTCGATTGCGAATTGCGGTTGTCGGATCATCATCATCATTGTCGTCGTTATCATGGTCCATGTTGAGAACATGGGTCCTCTTTTTAATTTCTCGGATGAGAGGTTTCAGAATAGCGCATGGCACGAGGTTTAATTTCACCGAGTGAATCTGAATGCCGCTTTGTCCCGTTGCTTGCGGTAGGACCGCGATGACAACGACGAAAAGAGCGGGGAAGTGACGGAAGTGGAAGAAAATACCGACGAGCAGATAGGGAGGTAAAAGTTTCGCGCTTCAGTGATAAAGGTTCGGCGGAGTATTGCATTCGGGCGAAAGCACTCTTCGGGATTCTGGAGACTTTTACGGAGAACGACCGGCGGTGGCGGCGACGACGATGACGGCGATGATGGAACGAAAAGGTACGAGAGGGATGTTAAAATGGGAGATGACAATAACGCAACGCGAAACGTAGTTGGCGAAGCCGCATCGGTTTTCGTTAGCGAACGGACTGTTTAATTGTTTCTCCGTTCGGCGCCCATTTAGCCGAGGCGAGAAAGGTCCAGATGGAAACATCGCGCGATGCAACGGTCGTTGAACGGCATTCAATACGGCAGACGTGGGATATTCAAGATTAATTCTCCATCGTTGGTATTCTGAGAAATGTCAATACTTCTACTATAAACTTTATCTTCAGACAGCTTCGGAAAACGTAGTAGGATATCGCGGAGCTTAGCTGTTGAATGTTTTATACTGAAGAGCTCTGTGTGTAGTTGTCCATTGCTTAAATATTTAGTTCGCTCCACATTCCGTGTTAGAATACTGTCAGACAGCAGTCTTGTAGGAAATACTTTCTGTAACGCTATTGAGATATTTTTCTAGTAGTTACTATTGTATATTGCCACTTTATCACGGAGTACGTAGTTAATATCATTTAATCGTTAAGGATCGTTCTTTCTCTCGCTGCACTGACACGTTGTTCGATCCCTTCGAAAATAGAGCGGAGAAAAAGGTGGAGGGCTTTGTTTTCTCTGTTGCGGAGGGAAAAGCACTTCTGCGAAGGCAATTAAAACTCCTCGCTGGTCGGAGAGACGCGATCAGGTCCCAGAACGACGCCACGAAGGCGACGGAAAAGGCTGCAGGAAATTCATGCGGAAGGCGATGACTCGTTCACGAATAGAACGGTTTTGTTGAATCTATTGTAAAAATGTAGCTAGATGCAGATATGAAAATAATTTTGTTCGACCGAGATAATATTTTTCGTAATAAATTATTCGCAGATTTAACATTCTCATTTAACATCAGATTATTAAAAGATGCTATTCTTAAATTGCTTGTCAATTTAATAAGCGGTATTACTCTTATTCCGCGTTCACGATTGCGTTTCAGGACCGAAAAAGATTTTGGTATGTGGTTTGGTATGTGGTTTGCAGAATCAGATGTGTCTATAAATTCACACAAAAATATTCACTAACAATGGGACGTTCTAAATTTCAAAAGTTTCAAAAGTGATATCAAGGAATTAACGTTACTAGTTGGAAGATTATGTTTGAAATAAATATTCTAGATGGTCAAATCTAAACTTATCTGATAGCTCTCTTTGAATCCTACAATTTTCATTTAAAACATTTTTTTCAAAAACGTATTTTTCTCGAGATATTTTATGTTTTAAGTTAAAATGGCTAAATATGTTTCCAAGTTGAATAAAAAAATCCATAGAATCCCAAAATTTGTGATCATCTAGAATATCCAGATCTTTGACTTGATCTTTTGACTGGTAACGTTAATCTTTTGATGTCGCTGCTTAGAACGTTCCCACTTGTAGATCCGCTTTGACTGAACATAGAAAATTTCTTATTTAATTAATTTTGTACGACCATCAAAATAATTGTGTAGAACGCTTAATTGATTGTTAGATCGTCAAAGCTTTTTGCATACTAATAAAATTAATGCTAAGTCTTTTAAAACTTAAAAAAAAACCTAATTAAATTATCTCTTTCTCAACACTTCTAATTTTTAATATAAAATATCTTGATAATTAAACGTATTAAATTAAAATTAAAATTTTATTTAAATAAAGTCCACTTGAAACTAAATGGAATAAAGATTTGCTTTTGATATTTAAAAAAATTGCTCTTGCTACATTCATATTCACAAAAATCTTCCTAGCATTTTTGCACTGTTAAAGCAATTTTGAAAATTAATTTTTCAGTATTCTGTATAAATTCACATTTATATCTCTATTTCCTGCGCGCATACGATCACATTTTAAGTCAATCCTCGCTAATAGCTACAGAGCTGCAACGTAATTCAGTCCATTGAATAAAAATGCAATCCTCGTCCGCTCAAACAGCCTTCGTTGTGTCCTCGTATCACCACATACACATGTCGCCGTGGCAACTCGCATTAAATCCATGCTATTGCCGCAAAAAAAGTCGCCTCGTCGCGGCGCGCCGTCGTGGTACGTTGGAATAAGTGGCAAAAAGAATTTCACACGGCCGCAGAATTAACAGTGCGACGCGGAAAACACGGAAGGAGTCGTAAGTCGGCGATAATTCAAGAGCACGCCCGCACGCGGTCCATCCGTGGTTAGGACAGAAAAAAGGGAGACGAAAGCACGGCAGGACGAAACCACGGAAAGAACTATTTTCTAAAGTAGCTAAAAATTTAGTTTGACACAAATCGGAAAATAATTTTGTTGGATTATCAAAGTAATTATGTAGAACGATAAAACTCACTGATAAATTCGTATAAATTTTTGACATTCTACAAATATATTCTCATTATATATTGGGTCATTTAAAAAGTATCCGCGGTTTTTTCATTCAAAAATTGAACAAAAAACCGCGGATACTTTTTAAATGACCTAATAATTTAATGAATACAAGATATTATGTAAACATGTAATTAAGATTGTGCGTATAAACATAAAACATCTAATAATTATAAACAGGATTATACTTTAAATTTTGAAAAAGAGAGAGAGAGAGAGAGGGGGAGAGGTAAGTGTTTAATACTGCTCTGGGACATCTTTAAGAACAAAAAAGTAAGCAAAAGAAAACGAATGTGAAAGAGAAAAAATATACAAAAAAGAAAAAGAAACAAAATACATTAAAATATAAAATTTATAAAAATAATAGCATTGAGAGAGCAAAAATAAAAGCTTGAGAGAGAGAGAGAGAGAGAGAGAAATGTGAAACTAAAGCGTCAGTAGTGAAAGATGCATATAGTCAGACGGGATTATATGTCAGATGCTAGCGCTCCGTTACAGCAACATTTTTATTATTTACTTCACATGGCATTACATTATAAGCAGTATTATTTATTACGTAACTACACCATAATTTTCTTATTTCATTTTATAAAATAACGCTCAAATTTATTCATGAAATTATTGAAATTAGACAGAAAATTATGCGATTTCGAATTTTATATTAATATACGCACATATTAGACTCTCATGCTCTGCTTATTAGTCACCAATAAGCGAGATCTCATTAAAATCACAGCTCTATATATTAATACCGTGCATAAATTTAATAATAAATGCTGATTGTCATTTGATCGGTAAGCCAAATATTATTCGACGCTCTAGAGAATTCGCATGAATTTTGCTTTACGTCACTTCCAAACTTCAGCATACGCATTATTGACGTAATACGTGAAGTAATATGTGTAAAACGTTCGCAAATTAATCATGATTTTGTAAACTTTGAAATACGATTAAACGGAATTTCGGAATATCAAGATTAAAATCGACTCTTCGCGGCATTCCAAAATCGAAAATGCATCCTCAATCAACAATGTTCTTGAACTATCTAAATATGTAGAGAGCTTTATGGCTGGGTTCCACCTTTCGATAAATTTCAACTTACTCGCTTTCGCTCTCGTCCTCTATCTCGTTCACTTTTTCTTTTGTTTATTACATAAATTACCACATAGTTTATACGAAGGTGGAACAATCGGCTCTATTTAGTTTCGAGAATATTATTATATTAACGTTTTCCTCTTTCAAGGTTTACCACAAAAGTCAGGGAATTGTTAGAGAAATTGAAAATAGTCAGGGAACATAAGGAAAGGTCAGAGAATTTTGCAAAAATTTCTGTAAAATAAAAATTCTTGGTTTTAAAGAAGTTTAATACGTACATCATATCTATAGCAGTTTTGGAATACTACTAAATTAAAAATGCAAGCAGTGTTAGCAACATTAATCTTAATTTACATTGCTATATCCAATTGATCTCTCGACAAAATATTTAATTGTTTCCAAATCATAATATAAAAAATGTTTAATATTGAAAGTCAGAGAAAATGATGAAATTTTGTCGGGAAAAGTTATGGAATTTTAAGATGAGGAATTTGTGACAACTCTATCTTTATATTCTCATTGACAAGTTGACGTTCGAAGTAAAATTTTAATCTTATTTTTTTACAGCTATATTTTATTATCAAAGCGTTTAATATGAGAAAATTGTTATTTTACGAAACACATAAGGTATTTTAATGTAGCCGCTAAAAATAATGAAGAATTTGAATTTTGGATCTTAAAAAAATCACGAGAGACGTTGGGCAAATATCTATGGAATCTTTGGCATTTTTACGGCGCGTTCATCTTTCAGAACGACCTGCAGATAGCCATCCTCGGCTGGATATCGCCCGCATGGCCGTTAGTCTCTCGAAACGTCGAAGTTGCGGCTTCCTCCGGGTAATGCCGGGCATTAGCAACTTTTGGCTCGGGCTTCGCGGCGGAAAATTGCGAAAGTAATAAAGCGGACGGAGCATAAAAGCGGCGGGAAAGTCCAGGGAGCTGTATATGAATCGGGCTGTCGGCATTTCGGGATGGTACGGGAGGTACGAAGGAAACACGCGATCGCACAGACGGGAGCTGCCTGCCGCGTGCCGCAGGTATCCTGTCTGTCTCGTGTCACTTTATCGCCGCACGGCGGACTCGCGTTTCCTGAAAAATGCACAAACTTGCCAACGCGCATTTTCGCGCCTGCGATCGCGCGACGTCCGTCACGCCGCGGCGCCGCCCGCCATTTCCTCGCTGTCGGGAACACGAACAACAGCACGACACCTTGTATCTGTCCCGGCCTTTTCATCTTTTCCGCATACTGCAATTCCCATCATTGCTCCTCAAACTGTGGCTACGTGAGGAAATTTCGAAGTAGAGGTACGGCACGGAATGTTGAGAAAGGAAGAAAATTGTTATCGACGAAGTACTTGAAAATTAACCTATACGTTGCGAATTCTAGATGTGAATTTTGTACTGTATTTTATTATTACGTCATTATCATTTCATATCATTGTATTATTTTGTATTTATAATTATTGTTATTATTGTGAAAGTCGTAAAAATTATATACGTATACAGTCGCAAACTTAATTATCCAGATATTACGATATTATATCGATATTTTCGTAATCTATTAGGTGCGCAACTAAGTTCTCGCTATTATTTTCATGGCATTTGCATCAAATTAACAGCGAGAATTTAGTTGCGTACCTAATATATTCTTCAAACTAGTGTGACTGTGCCAGTTTCATTGATGATTAATTATCTAAATGTATCTATATAAATATAATTAGTGATTACATAATGCCCAACAGGAAGGCGACACTGAATGGAAATTATGTAAAAGAATATCTATTAATCAAGATTAAATACAAATGTTTCGTCCCTTGTTAGGATCATTTTTAGTGTAAATTAACAAATTAATACGATTTATTGCGCATATTATGCATTGAACACAGCGGAGATATCAAGTCACTTCTTCAGAACAAATTCAAAACAATTCGTATTATACTTTTATACTGTACGTTTAATTGAGTCGTGCTATCGTTATCTTATTATAAATTTATTTTTCAATTCACGATTAAATATTCTACTAAATACTAAAGATGTACGTTGGTAATGGTTTATTCTGGACATTATATTCAGGAAGTTTCTTAATATTAATATTATATCAGATAGATGACTTGATATCTCCGCTGTATTCAATGAATGCGCAATAATTTGTATTAATTTATTAATTTAGGTCACTAAAAATGGATCCCAACAAAGGATCGAAACCATCTGTATTTAATCTTGATTAGTACATATTCTGTTACACAAATTTTCATTCAGCGTTGACTTTCATGGACTTCATTTAATATGATGATTTATTTCATTTGAAGCCTTTGTTTTTACATGTTAAATTAATAAGGCTGTAATGCGTGCGTAAAACTGTGATTTTTTAACATCCGGATGACAGTTTGAAAAATTCATAATGACGCACTATGACATGCACATTTTTATAAAAACATAATTTAACAAACGTGTTCTTATAAATAATCGCTTGGATTATTTCATTTTAATTTTGTTAAATTAATTCAATAACACTATTAATAAAAACAAATAAAATTTTTCAAAATAAAAGCGTGACATATTTGTTTTATTAATAGTGTTATTATGTTGTGTGTATTTGTGTACGTGTGTGTGATTTAACAAAATTATTTTTAATTAAAATAATGCCGTTGATATAATATTTTTTTTTACTGTAGAACACTTACTGTTAAAACTAGAATATGTATAGTCACGAAACTAAAATTATTTAAATATTGAGTCATTTATATATATCAGTTCCTTTTCCTATTACGATGGTTCCTTCAAACTGTTGTCCAGAAGTTAAAAATTGTGATTTCACGCATGCATTACGCACTAATAGTTTATAATTACATTTGGATAATTAATTGTATCTGCTGTAATGGCATGCGTGGAACCACAATTTTTAATACCCTCAAAACGGTTTGATGAAATTATCGATATAATGGCGCCGGATAATTTTAGTTTCGTATATTGATATTCTAGTTTTAGCAGTAAGCATTCTATTATTTTCTAATTGTGTCCATAAATCTGATCACCCTTTATCTTGTCTATACGTCCTCTCGGGAGAAACTGCGCTTCCAACGGATTAAATTTGAGACACGCGGCTAGTGCTTTAAATGCAAATTATCTTAATTCGCCGTCAGCGCCGTCGGCACCAATTTCGCGGTGACGTACCGTAAATTCGTAAATATTTGCATCATGCTCTGATTGGAAAAGTCCAAAATAGATTCCGGCTCCTTGACATATTTGAAACAGTTGGACCGTTCGCGAGATCGTCGTTGCATTCGTGAATTATTTACCGAAGTGTGACGCTGACGTTAATTTATGACGCCGTTTTATAATGTGGTTTTTTCGCGTTACAGAGTACATTACTGCGACGGAATAATTGCAAAATGTGAAGAAATAAACAATATAAAATCTATAAAATGGCATGCATTAATTTATTATAGATCATTTTAGGTAAAAAATGTAGTTTGCACACAGTATTACTCGTTAATGAAAAAAAAAAAACTGTCACGAAACTTTAATTATGTCAACGATGATAGATAATCAATAATTTTAATTATTCTTCCATAATTTTAATTATAATTCTTTCACCTCGTTAATATACAGTTTGGTTGAAGAATAAATAGAGTGTTTCTTTCCGCCAAAAAGGAAATCAATCTCAAATCGATTAAAGAACATATTCAATGTCTGCGCCACAGAATATTATGGTTATTCGTGAAAAAAAAATTGGTCCGCTGTTATCTTTCAATTACTTGGCTCGCATAAGTCGACGGATTAATATGGTTTTATTCGAACGAGAATATTAGCTCAATTTTCCATTCGCTTCACGCGGTCGTAAGTCCACTTTTGCTTCAACCTTCGTTTAGTAATCATTGGAATGAAGTCTTACAGAATACGTGAAAAAAGTTCATCCTGAAGTGAACTTTTCCTGCTGATGAAACGATTTGCTCGCTGCAAATCCGACCAAAGTATCGAATTCAGCACATCATACGTAAGTTCGAGTGTGCGGTATAATGGGATTCGCGACAAATGGAATTTCACTCGAAATTTTCTGGCAAACCGAACATTATTTAAAGTAAGGTCTAAAATATTCGATTATCACATTACATGCTTTTTCATTAATTAACTGAGAAAATTGATGCTGTTATTTCAGAAGCTCTTCGAAGTCAAATGAATAATTTAGCTCTTCATCGTTCAGAAAATTTTGCTTCATTTCGATCGTAAATTTAAGTAGTTTGTATGTCTCTACAATTCCCAATTTCTTATGTCGAACAATAATACCGAATCATTTTCCCCTCATCGCCTGAAGCGAATAAAATATTCTGCAATTCGTTTGAAATTTGCGACTAAATTAGATTACTTGGACCGAAATAAAATATTCCGATATAGATCGCTACAATGCGACACGTGGGAAGAATAAAACATGGTTATTCATATCCATCGACAGCGTGTTATCGTTTAAGATAGGACGCCTGAATCCCCTAGATATCGTGATGCTATCTGAACAAAAAAAGAGCTTCGGTCTTTGGAAATAATCCCCTGGAAACAATCCTCGGGAGAAAAATCTTCTGAAAAATAAACTCTCGGATAAAAAGAACGATGGGTATTGTTTTCTTTCGGGTCCTCCGGATACGTGTTTGTGTGTGTGTGTGTGTGTTATGCATGTATGTATACGTGTGTTTACCTCGCGTTCGCGCCATTTTTCCACCCCCTCGGATGCGCGCGGGTGTGTACGACTCCGATTTTCAGTTCTTCGCGGCATCAAAGTTTTTTCACGAGAATTTATCTGCTGGTGCCGGAACGAACTCCCGGCGAGCGTTTTCTCTCGGGGGGCTAATTTCGCCGCAGTTTGTATTCGCCATTACAAGGCCCGCGGCAACCCCGGTACTTCTGCACGAACCCGAAAGGTACCGCGCGAAACGGGACGTTTCGCCATTAATAATGCACCGCCGTGTGAAGTAGCGAACAATAAATGCGAGTGTACTAAATTTTGCCGAATGAAAGTTTGAGGTGTATTACGAGTTGAAAGATGGCCGCGATATCGCTTTCACATTGCATTTTACGTTGCTCCCCTTCTTCGTTCTGGTGTAAATGTATTATGTACGATATAACTAAATTTATTTATTTATTTATTTTTTACTGTAATTAATATTTTATACGCTTCTCTGTAAATCCGTTTTGCAGTATTTTTATTAGTAGATATGTTTGGCTTGATTTCGTTCGCAAAAATTTATGAAGTTGATCGAACTGTAGGCTGGTATTTATAATCAATTTTTATTATTAATCACAAAGCTGCATTAGCATTTTAAGACATTACTTAAGACGATCTTAAAATTAGAATAGTCGAGATTGAATTCTCAAGATTGTCACAGAACTGAAAATTAAGCAAACCAGAAAATTATCGGGGAAATTGAAAACGATCACGGAAATGAAGGAAAAGTCAGGGAAATTTTCTGGAAAATTAAAATTCTTGACTTTAAAGAAGTTTAATTACATATATCACATCAACGCAATCTTGGAATACTACCGACTTAACAAGTAAAAGTAAATTATGAAAGTTATTGATCTCTCAATAGAATATTTAACGGTTTCTAAATTAGGATAAAAATACAACAAATTTTGGAATATTATTAAACGTCAAGGAAATTAATGAAATTTTGTCTGAAAATTAGGAAAAAGTTATGAAATTTTATGATGAGAAATTTGTGACAACCCTGTGAATATTGATCTTAGGAAATGTGCATATTAATATCATATATGTAAAGAAAAAATTAGCTGAATATGGCACATTTTTGGATACAGCAGCCAATTAAAAATGTCATATTTTACCACTTAATTTGTTGCATCAATCTTTTTTTCAGTATTATGATATCACGCTACCTCTCTTGTTAGAAGAACGCGTGACGTCACCACTTTTATGCGACACGACCGACGGAATTAGAGTTATATTGAGTTGAGATATTTCGCCGAAGAGACTATCGATCTCGTTCATTTGTAATTCACGAACGCGCGCGTGCGCGCGCGATCTTCTCTCTCCCAATACTGTGTACAAGTCACTCCCGTTTTTTCGAAAATTTACTTTCCGCAAGATGTTGCGTCTGAGATTTTTCAGGGATTAATTTCCCCAGGGATTGCGTTGCTCATCCAGGACTGGGAATGCTCCATTCGTTACTGAAGTTGTTCGAGTGCGACTTGTGTCCCAACTTGCGCAAAATGCAGGATGTGACAAGATGTAGAGCACTTCGAAAGCTATGAACTTTTTCTGAATCCACTTTCAGATTGTATCAGTCGCTTCCAGATTGTATCCGAAATTAAAAAATATTAGCTTCAACATTGCACGTTAATAATTTTTTTACGTGCGTTGAATAATAGAAAAAAAATTAAATTTCTGAACGAATTTTCGAATAAAAACGCAAACAGCCTGTCATATGTTCGAAACAATTTAACGTTCGTAACAATTTAATACTCCAAGCCTTCTAACGGTTTTAATTTAGGCCTTTAATTGGAATTAATGAACGTATACTGATCAATATGATATGGTTAATTGTGTTTTTCTCCTGATTGCGAAGAACTCTATAGCTACAGGTTCATATTGTTTAACGCTAAATATGACAAATTGCCTTTGCAGCATGAATTGAAAATCAGAATACATTTTTCACGGCGAAAAAAAAAAGAGCAGGTATCGCATCACATAAAAAATAAAGAGAGAACGTCATTAAAAGCGATGACACTGTCAAGTTGAAAAAAACGATCAATCCCGATCGCTAAATTAAACTTGCTGGAGACGCGGCCAGATACTAGAGTTTTAATACTATCCTAGAATTACGACCGCGCGAGAAAACTTTGGTAATTTTTTAAAAGTAAGAGAACAGGCCGCTTCTGAGGTGCAGCGTCTTGGTAAAACGCGGTCAGCTATAAGAAAGTTTCCGGAGCGAGACCACGGCATAACTTCTTTTTTTTTTCTTCTTTTTTCCTTTTTTTTACATTTGGTCGGTTCTTTGAAAGACGTCGGTAAACGCGTCTTGCAATTTGCTTTGCTGCGGTAATCACGAACCTTTGCGATATCGTACCACCAAGGTACAAGATATTTGGGCTGGGCGAGAATTGCCCCGGTTCGATTCTAATCATCCCTTTTACGGCTCGTGAAAATTTTTACACCTCCTCGCAATTTGCCCCGAAAAAGTTCCGCCATCACGTCGATGCTCGCACATCGTGCTCGTTCGGAAACTTTGTCGCGATCGTCGTGGTTGTCGATGATGGAAGGAACCAGCGCGCGTGTAATATTGCGCATCCATCTGACCGAAATTTTTACCGTGACAGCTAGCCAGCTGCGAAATCGATATCGCCGATATCGCTGTCGAAAATATGCAAGACCGCATGACCGCAAGATAGATCGGAAAAGTTGGGCGGCTGCTGCAGTTGTCGAGGGACAAAACTTTGTAAATTGTTCATTGTTTGTCTGCTTTAGAGTTTGACGCAGTGTTGACGTAAGTAATGAAATGTTTAGAGACATTTTTCAACTCCTTTTCTTCGTAAAATTCCTTCTTACGAATTCTTTCTATTTATTTCGCGTGTGCTATAATAAATAATAAAAAGATTATTATAGATAATAAATAAACATAATGATATATTGTATTTTTGAGAAAATGAGAGGATAGTTTTAATTTTTATATCAAAACTATAGAATTATCTGACTGCACCAATTAATTAATTCCTTCCTTCCGTTTTCAAAATCGAGAACAAAATGTTTTTGTTAAAATGAAAAATGGTTCTCTAACAAAGAGATTCTCTATTTCTATTTCCTTATCTGTTGTCAGCGAATTATAATCCGTTCACGTAGATTTGGTCAAAGTGACAAGAAGGTAGGGATTCGTACGTGATAAGGGTTACCGGTGGCACGCAGAGCTAAGGAGGGGGGTTGGGAGGGGGGATGGACAGAGAGGCGCCGGTGCTCTCCCGAACTAATTATTTTTGATCCTGGACGGGCTTGGACCTGGACACACAATGGCCGACGGGGTTTCTTTTGTAACTGAGTGCGATTAATTCCGTGCGCAGCGGAACGCTACCCCCGAGACTGCTTGTCTCAGTTCGAACCCTTTCCCTCCGCCACCTCGTCGTTCGTGGTACTCTTTATAGGATTCCCCGACGACCGAAAAGTCCGTTCACCATGCAAATCCACGCGCTGCCACCAGGGATTCCCATTAAGGTTCTCGGACACACCTTTTCGGCCCGAACGAGTATTCAGACAGCTTCTTCGGATCACGTCCTGCTCCTTTCCTTAATGCAAAGACGAATTCGGACGCGCATTTATTTTGTAACTCCGTCAGCTGAACAGATAACTAAGAGAAAATAGCTGGCGAGACAATATTGTTTCAAAAGTGATACAACTCAGTTTCTGAAGAGAAGAAAAACTACTTTACAACAGAAAATTATTAATTTAGAAACATCAAATATCATATATTTTTGTTATTTTCATTTTATATTAATAAATTATTATTTGTTATGTTAAAAAAAATCACCTTTTTTGAGTTTTGACGATTTTGATATTCTACAAAATATATCAAATCAACAATTCATCAAAAATATAGGTATAACTTGAAATATTAAATTTATATCATTTTTGATCAGCTAAAATGATTAAGTTCAAAATAATTTCTTTTTCAAACTTTGATCTCTAAAATTGTATCAGCTATAAATGTTCTCTACAAAGACTCCGCAGAAGACTCTTCTTTTTATTTACAAAAACGACACAATACAAAATGTATCACTTTTGTAAAAGGTTTTATCTCTTTGAAAACCTTAAGAGTGACACAAGAGCTATTTGGATGGAAGTGAAGTTAAGTTAGTTTACTTTTGATGATTGATAGAGTGATCTTTCCCTATCATTCATAATAACTTGAAAATCACATTTTTTTTTGTTATGTCACTTTTGAAGTAGAGGAACAATGTGTAGAATTTTAAAAAATTAATAATGATATTAAAAGAGAAGCATTGAAATAAATTCCGAATATTATATAATGAAAATACGATATTTAATTAAAATATCAATACATCACAAATATCAATATTAGAAATATATCAATATAAAAAATCTCTTTTTAAAAATATATATATATATATTGGCGTCGTTCCTCATCGTCAAAATTTAAATTTTTTAAAAGAGATTCCTATATATATATATATATATATATATGCAATACATGTGTTAGTTTTCATATAAAATTCTTTCTGTATAATTGCGATGCAACCTTTATATTTTAAATGCTTAATTTAACATTATTAATATAACGATTATACATAATATTATAATGAGATGATAAATATTACAATGAGAGCCACGCATCGAATTAGTACATATAATATGTACTTCTCAATATAATATGTTATTCTTTTTTATTATAATATATAATATATTTAAATGATAGAAATTTAAATGATAGCCACGTAGCTTTTCGAAACCGATTTTCCGTGAGAATACATACATTAGGCGAAAGACGAGAAGAAATCGAGACCACGCTAGCTGATATCCTCCTTTTTACGATAAATATCATTTGTTGGCCGCATGTCGCATCAATACTCGTGCTTGCGTTGGATATCACAGTCAATAATTCTTCCGCTGTCTTGCATATAATGATTTTCTAGCTCGATTTATGGATACAACTTGCTTTCTTCTCGCTGCAAACAGCCGGTATAAATTTGCATTGTCGATAAACTCCGGACTGTATTTGCCTTTCTCGTATGGTTATTTTGCCTCTTCAGTAAACTAAGGAAGTAGTTATTTTCGATTATTGTTATCGTGGAGAAGTTAAGAAAAATTTATCCTTTTTTTTTATATCAGAATGCATTTATTCCTCTACTATTCTCTTACATTTATTTATTTCTTTTATTCCCTTCTGCATGCACAAAATCCATTTTCCTTGTGTAAAAATAAGATGTTAAATATCTTCATTGATTGTGAGATGCAATGTGAGTGCACTTTATTGAAATGCATACCTATTGTTAATTTTTTTATTATTACGATTTTTTGTAGCAACATATCAATTTACAGGCAGAGTAAACGCATTTCTGTTTTTCTGTTATTACATCCGCTTTATACATCAGACAAATCTTTACTCGGTTCGCATTTTCCATTTGTAATAATTAATTCAAACATCTGTGCAGGCATACGTTTTGCACGGCTTGCCATTAATGAGGATAATGTTGTATTATATAGAAACAACTTTATGCTTATACCGCATCAACGGCAACACACCTATCGCAAAGTGGATCACGATTCTAAACACGACGAAATAGCAACGGTGAAGTAACGCCGATGAAATTTATCGTTGAGAATTTTGCTTCGACAACTTGTCGTACGAGTTCTCTAACGAGCGAGATTAATGATGCCGCCGTCTGAGCGGCGCTATACGGGATAACAATGTGTTGTAAAACTTGTTCTGACATGCACAGGATATAGCATGTAACAGTATGTGAAGGTAATCGTGTCAATTATTCTTCTATAGCATTTATCTCGGCGCCTTTCAGGCTCTCACAATAGCAATCCACGTGTATGATTTCGTAACGCCGCCATTGATTCCGACTTCCATTCACGGTATCGGAAATGTATCGGAATACCTGTATCGCGAGTACGTATCTCCCCGGCCCTTTTGTCTATAGCCGAGTCCCGTCGATTCACGACGATAAATTGTATATGAAGCTCGTAGAAGCGAATAGATTTGATTCCAGGGCTGTCAGATAAGCGAAATTCATGGCGGTTTCGAGAGGCGGAGAGAACGAGCGCGATTGCATCGACAATTTATTTTCCTATACCTGCAATAGAATCTACGTAAGTAGTACGAGTCGGCCGCGATGCCGACGGAACCCTTCTTCCTCGGCAGAGCCGAGTCTGACTTATGCATTAAGCCGTTGCACGTTCGCCAACGACGGGAGATGTTTTGCAGAATTCATGTAGGTACGCGTAACGTACGATAGTAATATCGCAACGGATGAGGAGTTGTTTACGAACTACGAATATATTTTTTAATCTTATATTCTTTAATTCTATTCGTATTGGAACCGTAATCCAAAAGTGATGTGGCGTAACAAAGAGAATTATGTCTCCGCGAGGGGATGTAAAGCATACTGGATATCTCGCGGGAAACCGATGCAATATCGCGGCACGACGAAACCACTCGCTTTCTCGCGAGAAAGAGGAGGAGGCTGGCTGCATCTCGAAGTGGCTGAGCTCCCACGGCATCGCTCATACTGCTGCGCTGCAGCAAAATCTCGTGGACCGCCGCGCTGCCGCCATGCCGGCGCATATAAGGGGCTGCAGATATCGCGTAAAACGCCAACCACCACATTTATCCTCAAACTTCGGATCCACGGCGACGTGGAAGGTGGCGCTCACCTATTCGCCGATGTACCGTGCGAGCTTTCAAGGGAATTGCATTAACAAGTCTAAAATAATTTCCCGGATCAGTAGCCTTACCGAGATCCCGAAAAGAATCTCGTCTCCACCTCGTTTCTTTTCCTGTAGATGTCCGTTTCTCCTCCTTTTTCTGTTTCTTCGAAACTGCAAAATCGTACTCTCGGTTGCAAAAATGGATCGTGCAATTATATTCGTGTTAGTATATGTTAAACACGTAGTGTTAAAATAACGCAATTTATAAGTAAGAACACAAAGAACGTAAAAATAATATTTTTTTTATGAAAATTCTAAATGAATAAAATGTGTTAATTTGATTGTAAATGTTAAATTTGTTGAAACATTAATTTAACATATTAATAAATGTTAATTTTAATGAAGAAATATATAATTGTTTATAAATGATGTCAATGTTACATTTTTTTATGTTAATTTATTTTACATAATATTTGTATTACTTTTTAACATACTCATCTTGTGTTAAATTAATACAAAAATTTGAGATTTTTTTTTTTTTAGACATGTACAGTTTAACGTAAATTTTCCAACTATGCATATTATTTATTGCATTTTACTTATTTATAAAATATTTTATGTTAGCATCAAAAAAGACCGTTTTATCCTCCACATTATGTTATTTGTTATATCAAAATAAGAAATACCAAAGTTATTATTATTCCATTTTCGTTCTTCATGTATATTCATCATCCCGCGCGAAAGTTTGGGCACTGTCTTGCCTGTCTTGCCGTTTCTACTTCCTCCATCTATCCCTCAGCATCCATTTATCTTTTTCTTTCCTCTCTCCGCCTTTTTTATTTGCGCTCGCAGCCAGTTTCGGCGGAGCACTTTGCTCGATGGCGAAACGCGCC
The DNA here is from genome assembly GCF_024713525.1 of Acromyrmex echinatior. Taxonomy (NCBI): domain Eukaryota; kingdom Metazoa; phylum Arthropoda; class Insecta; order Hymenoptera; family Formicidae; genus Acromyrmex; species Acromyrmex echinatior. The sequence goes on from NC_141864.1 coordinate 2,998,529, forward strand.
AAGACGGCCGTGCGTCCTCCGAAAATCCGATTTCCGTTGAGCTTAAGGCAATCGATCGATATCGTAGGATTACTTGTGTAACTACGGAGTGCTACACCCGAAAAGACTACTCTCAGTTTCCGCGTCGGAATGGTCATTTTTTGAGATAGACGTCGGGGAGCTGTTTATCCAATTCTCTCTTCTAATGCATCGGACGTTCTTTGGCTAATGGCACGGCAGAATCGCGTGGCAGTAGTTTCATCGAATTCCAAATAGGTCTTCTCGTGTTTCAAGGATAAGGATCCTCATCGTTCTTGCGTCACACAGGCATTGTCAGTTCGCGAAATCGATATTTCATTTGAAGAATTATACACTGAGAGAAAATATGGTTGTAGTTTGCCATAATTTCATTATAATTCATAGTCATTTTTTTGGGACAACTATACTTATAGTTGTTCTAACCATTCAAATATAGTTAATTGTGCTATTATTAATATTACTTGAATCTTTAATTTTTTTTACATATTTTACAATTATTATTATATAAATAGTAAATGAATTTAAGAAAATTGTTATATTCACTATAATTGCGATTGCTAAATGAAAATGTTTATTTTATTTACTATTTACATCTTGATATTTTACTATTAGTTTTGAAATTATCATAATTTATAGTATAATTTCTTTCATATTTGAGGAAACTATATATTTTGTTCGTGTGTACAGTCATTGTTATATATACTAATATTATAGCAATAATCATAAAACTGGAGCTTCTAATCGTAATTATTTTACCATGCAATTATAGTCATAATATCAAACACTTTTCTCTCAGTGCATATGCAGTTATGGAGAAACGAGTACAGGAATACAATTAACACGAAGAGGAACGAAAACAAAGCATGTCCTCTATTTTCCACAATTTATAATAGATCATCTTAATTTAAAATTTTGATGAAAACAAATTTTGATCAAATACTATTTACAATGAGGATGAATTCATCGTGTGAACTGTTTGTTTATTAGCAATAGAAAAGCTGTAAACTTTAGTACTAGCGCCACCGTTTAATGTCTACTAATTTATTCCAGGCTTTAAATCCGACGTTCCTTGGTTTCGCGGGAATTTGTGAAAACTAGAAGTAACGAAACAGAAGGGGATATCGCGCGCGATGAATTAATTGTTGGACATCTTAGTGGTGCGATAACACCAGAGGAACCTGTTAATTTCCTGCCGCGCTGAAAATACGGCTATTTTATGGTAATTAATCTCAAGCGATGTTACAGACTTTTTATATCTTAATTATGCATCGCTTCGACGCAATATATTTGGACGAGAAATTACTATAAAGCTATGTATTCATTGATTCTACCACTATCTGTATATTGATTGATATTGATTGATATTGTATATTAATTATAATATTAATATTAATTATAACTTTGTATAACATAAGAGTATATAAAAAAAAATTCGTTGGTGATATTAATTTTTAAAAGTCTAAAGACTCATAGTTAAGAACGTTTTTTATTATTTAGTGTAGAACTGAAAATATTTTCTATAAGTCATTTAGATTTTGAAAAAAAAGTTCAAAACTGTCACTTTTTATATAGTTTCCAATTGTTCTCCAAAATCTAATATCTAAAAGCTAATATCTACAATACACAAGATTTTATTTAGATTACCATATACATTACACGAATAATATAATATATTATAGAACTGTTTGTATTATCACATAATATAATATAATATAATATAATATCATATATTATGTGGTAACACAGACTACAGAAATCAAACTACAGAAATCTTTGAACGGTCGAGCTGGATCTTAATGCTTGTTTGAACTAGCAATTCGTGATATTACTGCGGTAGTAGTGTTAGCATTTCAAGACCGAAAAATCATTTCGGCCCACGTTTTTAGAGACTACATAGTAGTATATAAATTCACATAAGAATCATACAAGCATTAAAATCCAGCTAGGCCGATTACGCGAACTGTATCCGACGAGAAAATTAATTGCATATCCGCAGTTTCATCCGCTGTGGATTCTATAAACTGCGGATCCACACATTTCTCAGAAGTCACCTTTGGATATTGAACTGCGGATATCTTGTCATACAGATGCTGTGGCACGTTTGATGAAACTCAGATGAAATGAAGTTAATGGCCTCCGCCTTCATGCCAAGCGCCCTTTCTTTTGGCTCGCACAAATCTTCTAAATAACAAATGGAACTAATTTCTAATAGTTCTTTTTATCTTCCGTCTTTTCACACACGATGAGATAACGGCGCATCCATTATTAAGATTTATTTTTTGTATTTTTCCATGAAATTCAATTTCCGGCGCTTAAAATATATTAAAAGAATATTGATGCTGTCTATTTTATCGACAAAAATCTTTTTTTTTTCTTTGTTACATGAGGTATACTTTGTATTGATTTCACAGAATTAAAATTCCTTTTTCACGATTGAAATACATATGCTGGCTTGAATACATTTTGTGCTAAAAATAAGAAAAAAATTAAAAAATTATAATTTTTCTTCTCGATTGTTACTTCAATATGATGATTAAAAAACTGTCATTTCACTGAAACATTTATTTCATCGAAAGTTTATGCAGATTATGTGAACGAAATAAAGACAGAGCCAAATATAAAATAAATAAATAATGGTGAATCGTGTTAGAATTAAATTTAAAAGGTGTATATTGTGTATCTCGATGAGATGAAAATTACAAAACTGAGCAAATTTACTAGAATATTTAATTTCATTGGTCAATAAAATTGCTCACTTTTGAAATTTTCACCTCATTTCGAGGTACATAATTGATCCCCTCTAGTCTAATTTGAAAGATTACTTTTTTTGACAAATTGTGTATAAATATACGTGCGATAACACACAGCAGGAGTATGTAGTAATTGTGTCGATGACTCGTAAATCGTATATTTGTAAGTCTCATTTAATCGAAAAAATAATAAATCTGTCAGAGTTTGGCTGTCACGCCAAGCATCCCCTTAAACTTAATGTAAATGACATTTTATTAATCCATCATTTTATATTTGTGCACTTTTGAATCAAATTTAATTTACCACGCAGCTCATATTTCGAATGTATTACATTAGGAAAAGGAAAGCAATAATTTATTTCAAATAAATTAACAGTGTCCTGAAGAAACCGATAATTTACTATAACAGGAGTAAAAAGATTCGTGGAAAGATATGATATGTATTACGACAAAAACGATCTTTTAACCGATTACGATCGATATTTATCAATATTATATGCGTATACTAGGCTTCTCTATGTTAGTGGAGATTTATTTTCAGTTCAATTTCCGGACAACGACCCACGTTAGATTTCACTGGTTTCCATTTTACGATATCGCATTAATCTTTCATATTACTCGTATCTTTACGATGTTTATTTTCAGCTTATGATGGATAACTAATAATTCATTGCAATAAAAGTAGAAAGGAAATATTACAAGATTTTGGCAAGTTTTAACGAGAATAATTGAACGATTAATGTTTATTAATGATTTTATAAATTATGCGCTTATATTATCAACTGTAAAATTGAAAATTTACAATTTTATTATATTAAATTATTAATTCATATAATTAAATTTTATAAATTCATAAAATTTATAATTTTACTACGACATTATTCTTAATTTATCTATTTTAATATTACTATAAAATAATCAGAATAAACGCTTAAATTATTAATAAAGTAATATTTGTAAAGTAACTTTAAAACAAGCTTCTCGAAAAAGCTTCGTCCTGCGCGATGAGGAACAGACGCGTTTATTTCGTAGGATACATTGCCGTTTTTTGGAGTTAATGGCGCGACGAGCAACAGAATGGTCGACAATAACGTGGTTTATGTGAAGAGAGCGGATCATAAGTACGCCTAGGAGGTGTAATAAAAAGGGGCTCACAACGCGAAAATTGTTCCTTATCGCGCGTGCGAAGGGTTGACGTTGGAAGAACGATTCGGAAATTGAGAAGATTAGTGAGCAGTGGCTGGAAAGAAGGAGGAGGTGAAAGACGGGCGACGGTCTGCCGAGGTGAGATCGCAGCCTCGAGCTATGATTGCATAGAATTCAACCTCGAAGAGGAGTCGCACGGCGAGGATGGTAGTTACCGATTCAGTCTTATCTGGCTTTTCGATTTCCGTCAATCCTCTGGAATAACTCGCTTTTTCGCGATCCTAAGAAAATCCTCCGTGCCCCCGATTATTCCGTGAGTTTTCACGCAATTAAGATGACAATTAGAGCGGAATCGCAGCTGTGTTCGCCCGCCTGAAATCGTACGAAGTGGACTCCAAACAGAACGATTTCGTTACTTGAGAGATACGTAAAGGCGTGGAAAAATGTTGCATCCGATCTTTTCTTTACGCTTTAAAATTTTTACTCTTCATTATCCAAAATCATCCTTAGTATTAAAGTAGGACATTCGCGAATTAGAAACAGTCAAAATTTCTTGAAATTGAAACTATATTGTACTAGAAGACTGACACGCTTGTGCAATTACAATAAGATTGATCGTTTCAATACTGAGATTTAAGCAATTAACTGCATTTTTTATACATGTCGTCTATACAAAGTTCATGAAAATGTCACATTTATTTTTGTAGGATCTAAACTAGCAGTAAGATGTTAATAAAAAATGAACATATGTGATGAAAGAATATAAAACGGATGTTATGAAAAAAATGTAATTTTCGATTTTGATTCTATATAGAGGTGACTGGAAGGAATGGAAAGGATGGTCAGCATCTGACAACACCGGCATTAGTTTTCATCTATTTGTATTCATTTTCTTTTTGTGTGCGGCCTTGATTAGGCACAATCAAAAGTTTTCTCTCACTGGCGGGAGTGGAAGTATCGCCAATGAACGCGCAGGATCTAACTTTTGGATGGTATTATCGCGAGTGTACTACCTTAATTAAAATAATATTTTTAAATGTGTAACACAGTAAATAATTGATGTACTTCGTTCAATTTTTTTACTTACTAATACAACATATATATTGCAACAAGTTGTTAACATTTGACACGGTTTCTTATTACAATTATTAGTTTAATTGTTGTCTCACTCTTACTTGTCATGTAGAATATTTTTTATTTCATTTTATTAAGTGTAAAAGACCAAGTAAAGATAGAAAACGTTATTCTTTGCGTCAGTAAAGTAAATAAATTAATAAAAACTTTTTAAAAACATTATATATAGTATTGTTCCTTTCCGGCCGCTTTTTTTTAATAATGCACAGTATTTTTTTCACATAGAGTATTAATATGTTCTTTCGATAATATGTTCTTTTAATTTTTTTAAGATATAGGAATAAAATGTCGGTCGAAAGTTCAACGATTAATTTGGAGGCGGTGGAGATATGCGGAGTTAAGATAGTTATAATAAACGGTAGTTAGTGACTGAAATTTATGGTAATTCAGTTATTTGCGTCATTCGTGATGCTCGATACCGACCGTCACTCGTTCGCCCGCTCAAGGAAAGTTCAGTCCGCGTCATTCTCGAATCCCTTATTTGAATTTACAAAATGCGTTTGAAGAAAACTTCCTCGGCAAAAGTTTACTACCGCTTCTCTTTTGATGGATCAGAGAAAATTTGTGCGTACAACGGTCGCGGTTTCCAACAGTCTTACTTCTTCGATGCAGTAGGACTTTCAGCAGAGACTTTGCTTTATCTCTTCTACTGACGAACTTCTTGGAATCATATCGAATTACGAATCTTCTTCCCGTTGTTTCATACTTTCAACATCGTAAGAAATCAAAGCAATTCTCGTGTAACAATATTTATCTTTGTAAAATCTTTAATCTTACAATTAATATAATTTCAGATTTAATATTCGTTAAATATATTAATTACGTAGCATGTTACATAAAGATAATTAGTAGATACACAATTTTACAGCTTCCTTTTTATTTTTACTGCACGGAGAAAAATGATTGAATATTTTTTACTTTATAAAACTGATAAAAACATAGGTAAAAGGTAAAAAATACATCACAATTATAATAGTAATCCATTCAAATAATTATTCTTACAATAAAGTAAATCATTACTCTATTGTATTTTTTCAAGACTGTAAATACGAAAACTCTCAAGACTTTATATACTTATCAGGAGATACGGTAGTGTCTCGGCGCCAAGAAAGTGGTGGAAAGAATAACATGGTGTATGCAGTTGGACGGTCTCTCTCTCTCTCTCTCTCTCTCTCTCTCTGTGTCTATAAATGTTCATGAGTTTTAAAGGCTATAACTGTGAAACACGAAACATGGGATTCATAGTTCGTTTTTATTTTAAAACTGTTTTAAATATAATGTTAATACTTGAGATGTGTTAATACAACCCTCGACTTACGACATCTTAAGATTGTACTTAAGACAGTCTTAAATGTAAGAATCGACTGTGAATACCAACCTATTTCGCGTCGTGAAATTGGTACTGAATCTTTTCTTGCACAAGGAAAGAATAGAACGAGTAAAAAATACTTTGCATTAAAAAAAATTTTTTATTGGCAGTATGAATACTAAGGACTTTAAGGTTATTCAAGATCGTCAAAGTATGTTTTCTACTTATCCAATTTTGATAATAGGTCTTCCCCTTATCTCTAACTGTTTTCGAGAAAGACGTGGTGAACTTTTTATCAGACTCACCTTATATAGGTAATACGCATATAGAAAAATATTAACATGTAACGCAGTATTAATATAAAAATATGCTCACAATTTAATTAAACATACCGACTGAATAATTACCGAATATCTGACCTGATATCGGATATCTGATATGCAGTAATTTTATGATCCAGTGCATCTTTAGTATTATAAGGATTAAATGTACATTCCAACATATTAAATAATATACTACTATCTATATTGAAAAAAAATACAATTGACTAAATTAATCTAATTTGCTTTTATTTCTTTCGAAGAATAATGTATGTATTTAAGTGAAATATGTAAAATACATAACTTAAATTTATATATTCTCTACGAAAAGAAATAAAGACGTATTATACGTACTAAATTAATTTAGTAAAATTAACAATTGTTTTTCTTAGAATAAGTAGGTACTTTACGGATATATATGTATATACATATATGCAAGGTTGGCAAATAACGCGTTACTTGTAACATCATTACCATTACAAGTTACTTTTTTCGGTAACGAATGGGTAACGACGTTATATTTTCTTCTGAGTAACGTTTATGATAACGCAGTTATATTTTTGGGATAATGGTACCGATTTCATTAGTTACTTCTATTGTTACTTTATTTCTAGTCATTTAAAAGTTTTAGTTGTAACTAGAACATATATATATTTAGACTGTATCCTGTATATTATACAGTTTTTGACATTTTTAGAAAAAATGAAATTTGTTTTTATGTATTTGTCAAACTATTTACTTTCGATTTATTTCTTTGTCAACGATACGGTTGGCTTGTTCTTCTCAGACATTAAATAACTGTGAGTAAATTGAGGTGTCGATGTTACTTGTTCACTTACTCATAAATTGTGTTATTTTGACACTAAAGACATTGAATATCAATTTTACAAAATCTTTATAAATAACATAATTACATTATGTTAAATTAACACTCGAATATGTTAAAAAATTCAACACAAACTGTTAATACAAACATGAGTGGACCGTTTCTAACACAAGTACACAAATATGAATATACTTTTTTTACTGGGTGTATTCAGAACGACAAGCGCTCACTGAGCGCTCAGTGAGCTCTTTCATTTGATTGATCTATATTTTAGAATCTAATGGAATATGCCAATCAGATGAAAGAGCTCACTGAACGCTCAGTGAGCGATTAACGTTCTGAATGCACCCAATGTGTATAAGCACCTCTTTATTTAAATAAAGATTAACGTATTATTCTAGGCGGGAGAACCCCATTTGTCTTTATAAATTGATTGCCAACAGCACCGTTTGCCCACATCATATTTGTCGATAATTCGTTTGCACACAAAAATATTGCTTATAATTCGATTGCTTACATGCGTTATACTGTGCACATATATAAGTGTGTGTGAAGTTGGCGTATCATTTTATGGAAGCTCACTAATTATTGAGAATTCTGACTGTATTTTCAATACAGTCTATATATAGTTCTAGATCGATTAAACTAAGTTCTGCTCTTTAAAGCGAAAAAACGCGAAAAAACCAAGGCGCCAAGTTCACGCGGCATCTTACTTTATCCTACGTAAGTTTTGATCACAGATTCTTGTAGGATTTTAAAAGATACATAGTTCTAAGTGAGTTTTAGAAAGAGTTCTGGCGATAAACAATGTTATTTTTAATTTTTAATGATTTTATCCCTCCAAAAAATTACTTTCAATGGAATAAAGATGAGATACTGGCCAATTTTCAACAGTTCTGTGAGTTCTGTGGCAATTCTCGTGTAATTTTGAATGTACCTTAACGCTTTTCGAAGAGTTCTAATATAAATTAATTGTTAATTTTTTAAACAATTTTTGTCACCCGAGAAAGGCGCCTTTTAAGGTAAATATGTGAAACGCTTTTGTTTTTTCGCTTTTTTCGCTTTAAAGGGCTATTAGTTTAATCGATCTAGAACTATAGAACTATTGAAAATACAACCAGAACTCTCAATAATTAATGGGTTTTCACGAAATGGTACGCCAGCTTCATACACATTTTGATAAAATTAAAAAAAAAAGATACGTTTACACACTATTACACAATAATATATTACTACCTTCATATTGATTGCCTACAAACACTATTCTTTACTTTAAAAATATAAATTCTCTGCTTTGGAAATAAAAATTATCTGTTTTAATGCTTGTACGCAATCGATTTGTAAGCATATACTATAATGTTATGATCAAAGAACATTCGATATATTATAGAAAACATACTTGAAATAGCTTGGGAATTTCCTGCAAGCCTATTCTGTAATTCTCAACGTAAATTTTTCATTATTGTTATAACGCCTGGTAAATATTTTTTTCATAGTTTCCCATATAATCATTATTTGAGAATTATGTGAAATTATGAGAAATTTTTCAGTTTTTCTAATATTTCCTCATATTTTTTTCAACAAGAATTAATTAAAAATTATTTCTCATTACGATCTGATGAGAAATTATGAAAAATTCTTCAGATTGTCCAATGTCTCATATTTTTTTCCAACAATAAGGAATTTTATATTTTCTAAAAACGATTCAATGAGAAATTATGAAAAAATATTCAAATTTCTTAATATTTTCTCCTATTTTTTCCAACAACAGGAAATTGGAAATTATATGATGTAATTAAGTTTTAAGATATTTACGTCACTATATTTCTCATAAATAAAAATAAAAATTTCTCTTAATTTCTCATGGGAAAGTTCTGAAGAGCCATAATATAATGTTTCTTGTTTTGTTGAAATATGAAAAATTTCTCATAATTTTTTTTTAAATCGTTTGGAAAAAGTATGAACTTCTGATTTCTTATTGGAAAAGGATAAAAAAAGAATATAAAAAAAGAAAATCTGAAAAATTTCTCATAATTACTTACAAATGGTAATAATATTGAATAAGATATATATGTATATATATATATATATAGAATAGGATTATATATTAGGAATATATGTAGAATATAATGATAATGATATATATAAAATATAATGGCTCCTATGACCTTGACTTTAACATACGTTGTCAAAGTTGTCATGATTCTGAATAACATTCAATATATTTTAGCCGTCACTTGTTATCTGTTAAAAAATTTTTAAACAAAATATAAGTTTAAGAAATAATTTTTTTTTTCACTGTTTAAAAATGAAAATTCGGCTTTAAACTTATTGAGACTGTTATAATGGAAGAATATAATCACGATATTACTAAAACGAAAAGCATTGCATTGTGCAGAAGATAGATAGAATAAATACTACCAACTTTTTGCGTAACTATAAATTGTATAATTTTAATCGTTTTATTAATTTTGTTCAATTTGCGTTTAATTTCTTTACACTGAGAATGACATAATAAAATCGAAACGTATGTTCTAAGAATTTGAAATACATAAAAATCTGGCTTGCATCCCCTTTTTGTTATTTATTGTTTATTATTATTGAGCCATTATAAGATTATTTTTATTTAATAAAAATTTTTTTTGAAAGCATTTTTAAAAATAATATTTGTTTTTAAAGCAGAGAATTTGTTTTTGAAGCAGAAAATTCGTTGTAACGACTCCATGCAAAGCAAGATCTACCCCATCTCCTCTTCTGCCAAGAAGCGTCCGACTTTCATTACATCTTCCATTACACTTCCCCCCCCCCTCTCTAAGCAGGAGAATGTAATGTATAGACTTCGCTTTGTATGAAAAACTGTGCGCTCTATGGCAAGGGGGGGGGAGGTGGGGTGGATGGATCTTACTTTGTGCGTGAAAAGTTGTATGTTCCTAAGCAGCGGAGGTTTAAGATATTAGTTTATATATATATATATATAGAAAAAATGTGACATTATTTCTTAACCTTTGTAAAGTTTAAGAAACTTTATACTCAGGGTTATGACCTTGACAACATATGTCAAAGAGAGAGAGAGAGTTCCTTATTCAATATAATTACCAACAATATGTATTATATATCGTGTCATTGCATTTTTGATTACAAAAGTAATCATTCTTTTATGACGGCTCTGCTCAAAGAAAAATAGTTAGTAATTTTTAATTAAATTCATTTCTAAATTATTATTATTAAAATTATTATTAAAAATCGCTGTAATAATTTTTTCGCTAATTAATCACTATACTGTTTATCCGAACATATTATTGATTTACAAATGTAACGTAAATCTCGGATGGCAGCCTCGGGTCACCGGCGCTGTATTGCAGTAGGTACTTTGTCGCACGATTTTCCTATTTACGAGCGGTACATGCTATTCACGTAAAAGTCCAAACTCGTTACGATGATGGCATCGTATGACCCCAAGTGTAATGGCAAAAATTCTAAGCGGCTGTCGTGAATCCGCGACGATGGCGGCTCCAAAGAAAGGAATAAGATTGTGATCGTATATGTCGTTACCCCCTTTAACGATTATCGTTGCTCTTCAAAGAGACTCCTTTTCGTCGTCGTCGTCGTAGTCATCGTTTAGGTCATTGTTCTCTCGCGCGCGCGCGCGAGAGAGAGAGAGGGAGGGGGAGGGGGGTAGAGTAAAACGAAAGAAGAGAATAGAAAGAGTGAAGAAGAGAGAGGCGCGAAAAACCACAGCTGCCCGCAGTATCCTTGCGTCGAATGAGGTCTGTAAAAAAATAGCGTGCCCCGTTGGTCGATCCTAAAGTCCGCGATGTATCTATTACGTCCGCCACAATTTCCGGCTAGAAACTGCGGAAGTTCGGAAAGAAGTTTCTGCGGCTTCGGGAGGGCTACTTCGTACGCCCGAACTTGGTAATAGTTTTACGACTTTTCAGGCTTACGAGGTCGAGCCCCAATGTTCGCGTCGAATTAGCGGCCTGGGACCTCCAGGCTCTTTTGAGTCTCGAAGTGCCGTGACTCGCCACGAACAAAGCTCATCCAACGATTTCCCAGGGTTGAGATGATTGTACTGGGTGTCCCGTCACCGATTTCCATTTCTTTCGCTTCGATATTTTATGATTATGAATTTTTTTTTTTTAATTTACACTTTCATGCCGCGAAAATAACAAGAAAAAATTACAAGAAAGAGAAAATAGGACATGTTTTTCACTACAATTTTTTCTAGAATTATAGACCGGTATTCTTAGTCAATTCTTATATTCAAAAATACGGTCTTAAACTGACATAAGCCATATTAGCATCTTAAAACATTATTTAGACAGTTTTAAAATAAGATCCAATTACGAATATCGCGCGATTTTGCTGAAGTACAGAAAAATTTAGCAAGCTACAGATTAAGAAATAATCTTATTTTGGATTATCGAAATAATTATGCAGGATAAAATTAGCTTCTAGAATGTTAAAATTTTTTGCAGTATTACTCATCATGCTTGAAATTCTTATGTAACTATTTTGATAATTCAATAACATTCTTTTCAGATCTTTTAGCTAAATTTTTAGGTACTTCAACCAAATCGTTCTTTCCATAATATCATCTGTTTATAAAACATTTAACACGAATGTAAGAAAAAATGTAAGAGAAAGACTTCTCTTTAAAACGAACGATTTGGAAATACTGTACACGAGGAATAAAGATATTTCATCCCTGTACAGTATGCAGTGCAAAATATCGATGTTCCTTTCTTCAGAAAAAGAATATGTAATATAAATGCTTTCCTTAGATATGAATAATTCGATAGTTTCTTCTTTCGCAGAGAAATACAAGAGTTATTAGATTTTAAGCTCAAGAATCCGTTTTCCGAAGCATTTGTCTCTTGTGACAAAGCATTCTTTTCTCTTGTTCACGTCTTCAAACGATATAATGATATAATGTGATATAAGAACTGGGAAAGCTTCTCTGACGACGCGATATATTTTCTTGTTCGACGCACTGAATTGGGATTTCCGTATTGATTGCGCCTGTCGCAAAAGGAGTACGAAAACACTAAGCTCCGGATCTCGCAGCGAAATTGATTATCGACAGGTCCGGCGGATGATATTGGCGGGCAAAAATCGATTTCCGCGCACATCAATCATAATCTACTTAGCTCGTGTAGCCTTAATCATCTAAATCGATCCGACACCGGTTATGCACAATAAATGCGCGATCCCAACACTATGTACGTACTTAGTGATTGAATTCACTGACTCACGGAATGACTAATATTATATTATTCCTGATTACTCTATCATCTTCATCGTAGAAATCGGACGTTTTAAATATTAACGTGTTGTAGACCAAAAAAAAAATACGTTTATAGAGCCAAATAATTGATATCTTTGGACAAAGGAAGTAATAAAATGTAATAATGTAAATTGCGACAATTAATCTTTTACTTTTTGACTTGTTTTATAAACATGTATTTTAATCTAAATTAAACTTCTATAATGAGTTAATGATAAATGAATAAAGTTTTTATGCGTTTCTAAAACAATTATTCAAGTTTTTACATTTTCTCAGAGTTTAATAATTCAGAAACTGTTACGGTTTTATAGAATAAAACTTTCGGGACACCCTAAACATTTGGTTTCGAGCGAACGCAGCTCGCAGCGTGTAAGAGGAGTTAACGAGAGGGATAAATAAATTTGCTAAGGTATATAGGAAGAGAGGATTTTGCGGGCGTGTGGGTGATCACAGTATAGCCAACGACAGAAACTTTTGAAAACAAACGTTTCTTTTTTGTTGTTCCAGCGGGTAACAACGTGAACGAGCCACCTATCCTGGAAGCCGGGGGATACCCTACGGGCTTGCCACTCTCGGAATCGACCAAGGTCGGGACGGAAGTATTCGTCCTGAAGGGCCACGATCCCGAAGGATCGCCAGTGAAATATGGCATACAACTTACGGACCATTTCGTCGTCAACCCGCGTACCGGTGTCATCACTTTGGCGAAGCCGCTCAATCGTGAGGTAAAACATCATTTGATTTAGACGACCGATGTTTTTATCGAAGAAGGAGCTTGCACGCAAATTGCACGCAGCTCTTATTTGAGCGATAGATGTTCACTCTATTTTGCTGGCGGTACTTTTAACTCGTATTGCAATATCTTACGCGACTTCATCGACGTCGTTTGTCTCTAACAGTCTGTTTTTTATATTTATATGCCTCGTCCCATATTTGAAACTTCTTTCTCCTTCCCTACCTTTTTTTATTTCTTTATAATGTAGAAAAAAAGATTATTTATTGAAGTAAATATATAACATATGTTATAATATATATATAAAAAAATATATATATGTATGTAACATATATATAACATATATGTATAGAGTATTTTTTAAATAACATTCACTAATCATACAGTGCTATTCCTAATAAAAAACTGAATCGAAAAGTCCTCTACCATTTTGCAATTTTCGCAATAGTTAACGAGATATTAATTTCTATAAGTTGCCGAATAAACGGATAAAATCAATGTATAAAACAATGTATAAGATATTTTTTAGTATCCTTTGTGAAATATTTTGAAGATGTTTCTTAAAGAACTCTTAGATGTCTTAAAAGTTGTCTTATATATCGATTTTAAATATTTTGTTCAGTGGATAACTAAAAAAAAGTATTGCTAAAATTGCAAAATGGTAGAGGACTTTTCAATTCAGGTTTTTTATTAGGAATAGCATTATATGATTAGTGAGCGTTATTTAAGAAAACACCCGTATATATAAACCATTTTCTCACCAACCGAAAAGTTTTTAAAAACAATAGAAATAATTTGATCAATTTTAACTTCTATACATAAAATGAAAATAAGGTTAATGTATTATAACTACAGAGTTTTTTAATCTAAATTCAAACTGGAACTACTTCTACTACTTCAGTTGATTAAGAGAAATTGATAATTACATAAAATTAATCAATCAGAATTGTCGCCGGAAGCTGATTACAAATTTATCTGAACAGTCGTTTCTGCTCTTGTTAAATTTATCTTGTTTAGGAGAGTTTCTGGTAGTACATACTATATTTACGTCACTTATACTACTTATTCCACTGTAAAGTAAACAGCGTCATGAATACTGCTTATGAGGTTCATGTAACTACTTAAGTGCTAAGAGGACACGCTTGAGTTCGTAGACAGTGTCGTCTTATCTTCAGCACGTTCCTGTGTACCTAAGAGAACAAGTAATTAGTTATTATCAAACATATTTAGTAACTAGAATATTAAACACTTGGCATTTAATCAAGTCATTGCGCAATTCGTCATTAAATAAAACGAATTTAAAAGTAATTTAAAAACAAAAGTTCTTTACAGATTTTAAGATAATAGCATCAAATCAATGATCTAATTAAATTTGGGGAGGTTATTTTGTATTTCAAATTATGTTGGAAGTCCGTAAGTAATCGGCGCGCAGTCATATTTCTGAGATAAATTTATTTGGCATTTCTCGTATTTAGATTTGATTTAAAAGTAAAAATTTGCAATGTATTTTAATCTTCACGTCTGATTAATTTTGATTGGTCGACACGAAATTATTGAGCAAATACTGATTCAATTCGTTTTTTCAACTTGTATTCATCGGATCCGTTCAACAAATCGGTTATTCGTATAACTTTCGTTTCGCGAAATCGAGGTTCAATACAAATCCTGTTTTTTCAATTCTCTTCTCTCTCACCTCCCAACGCAGATATATAAATATTTTATTCTAATTTGTTTCTTTTCGCAATTATTGCAAGCTATTTCTTTATTAAATTATTCAACAATTATTACAGATAATGATCATTGCATCATTACATGCTTTCATAAAACCACTATGCAATCGACAATGGTGTACTATGATATGTTCGTATTCGACTACGCTGTGGAAATGCATCGTTAATTTTCAGGAATTTAGTTTAATCACGGTTGATCATCTCTCCGAATCATAAATATTAGTGCGATCGACTCAAATATGCTGTATGAACGTCAGTGAAATTGAATACGAATCAGATGCGCGAATATACTTTTCATTCACGTGATTTCAACGATAATCCGATCTTTATGCATTTCTGCGCTTTCGAAATAAGCGTATTATCATCACCGCAACTATATATTTGTCGCATGAGGAGAGTCCGCAAAACCGATTGACATTTAATCGTTATAAACAATTTTTCTAAAACATCTTTATACACATTCTTGCTATATCCTTAGCAGATAAGACGTTATATTCTTTACACGGACGTTTTTCCTAAAGTATTAAAAAATTTAGGTAGATATGAAAATAATTTTATTGAATAAAATATTATAATTTTATTTAAAATAAAAATCCTATTTACAAAGAATGATTTTGCTAAGGTATTATTTAAAATGCAGATCTTAAAATAATCTTATTAGAATAATCTTATTATTCTATGTAGAAGATTTAAATTAAACTTGCTAGACTGTCAAAATTTTGTGCAGTGTTGCTTATCATATTTGAGTTTTCCACATAATTATTTTGATATCTACGTTACAGTACTCTAATAAAATTATTTTAAGATCTGCATTTAGCAAATTTTTTAGATACTTAGGATAAAATCATTTTTTCCATCCGAAGTGGGATCTTTACTTTAAATACTTTAGGGATATTTTTAAGATTTGTCTGACCACGTTCGCAAAAAGTAGCACCGCGAACAACGAACGATTTTGGATATTTGGTGCGAACCATCTGTTCCACGACTGAATTCATCTCTGCTGCAGCGGCACTCGATACGGTCGCCATCAATTCGGAATGGGACCTGTCAACTTGGAGCGCGAAACAAATATTGGAAATTTTCCATCGCTGAACTTGTCCGCAGCGGATTCCCAGCCGCGTCCAACTGCGTTTGTGCACCCGATGTTCCCGGTGTCGGTCAATGCAATTAATGCGATTACGATGTCCCAGGGACATAATGCGACTGCTGCGCGCGTTCGTGGATTTTCGTACATTGACCTATCTCTCGGCCGATCCTCCATTGATTTAATCTAACTAAATAGGTACAGGACGTACTCGCACGTGCTCGTACTAATTTCCGATTGCGTACATAATACGTGCACGCATTAGGCGAGATTCGTCCAACGTCCCTTTCACGATCGAAATTAATAATCGGTTATATACTCACACGTAAATCTGATTCCTCTTACGGTAAAATCTCGCATACAAACGCTTGACAGAATCTGTTTCGATAAAATTATCAACGGGATTAACTAATGTATCCATTTTTGCTTGCGATAAGTTTGGTAATTTAAAATCTACAATCAGAGCTTCGTTGATGACGTATTCTTATTTTCTACGTTATGTAAAGCGGTATCTACTGACAAAATAAGATTTTGCAGCATAAAACTTAAGTTTACGTAAAAAATTAATCAATTACAGTCAAATATGGAAAGAATATCTGACTATGGAGCTTAAAGCTTAAGTTTTACACCTTAAAAGTCTCATTGTAGATGCTTAAAGGAATTACATACAGGTGTATTTAAGGAGAGGGGGAGGGAAAGGTTCTAACTCCTCCTCGAAATTTTTTATTCATTTTTTTCCATATAATTATAAAAAATATAACTTTTGACTTTGAGTTTTTTGTTGTCACAGGAAATTTTTTTTCTATCTTCTCCCTTTATTTATGATCATGTAAATAATTTCGGGAACTTTCGTTAGTTACACTTTTGACAAAGTATCTGATATATAAAGAAAATTTTCTCAATTTTTAGCAGAAAAACAGAATACGCTGAGATATTGATGAGTACTCCATTTACAATTACATATTTTATTTTTAATTACATATTGCCTACACATTCTTCGAAGAAAAAAATTAATTTACTTAATATTTTTTTCATTCAAAGTGAAGAATGAGTGAGGAAAGACATTATAAGCTCTAAAATATTCAAAAAACAATTCATTAAGCCAAAAAATTACTGTTTATGTAATAACAGATTGTTAATTCTCTCCTCTGGAAAAAATTCTGGGCATGCCCATGAAAATACAGTTTCCTAAACATCCAATATATTTTCCCATACGAGTAAAAGAACGTGATTTCTCATGATGGCAGAGCCTCTTTTGTTCGTGCCAACCACTTGTCGCGTACTATATCCACTGTCATCGTTAAAGATTCGGCAAACCGGACGATTTTCTCGTCTCCCATGGGCGTGTCGCGCCATTGACGGGTGGAAGTCGTGAAAAATCGGCAGCGATAAAGTTCGTTCGAGGAAAGTTTCGAAGTCCCTGGACCGCAGGCGGGCGATATACTAACTGACCGTAGATACACATTTGGAAGTTTTGCAGTTCGGAACACCGTTCGTTCGCGCCACGTTTCATTCGCAATTTCGCGAACGACATATCACTCCACCATTCTCTTCTAGGTCAGGTCAGATCGACTTTGACACGTATTTAAACGCATGAATCTCTGAGTTACTGCAATAGAACACAGCAAGACAGCAGAAATATTTTTTTTTATTACGTACGAAAAAACTGAGGAAAAATATAATATATATTGTATAATACATTGATATAAGACATTTAATTTTTAACTCTTTGTTACTCACTATTATTTATTTTCTTTAATTATTATTGTTATATACATATTATATTAAATTCGATTTTATTGATATTATCAGCTACGTTTTATTTTCTATTTTTATGTTACAATTTTTTTTAATTTCATTGCTTTTTCTGAGTTCATTTTTTTCAGGGAGAAGAAAGAGTTATCATTATGTTATTTCGTTATTATATAAACAGTAATTTTTTGAGTCAATGAATTATTTTTTTGAATATTTTAGAATTTTAGAATGTCTTTTTTTCATTTCCGATTTTGAATAAGAAAAATATTAGGTTTCGTAAATTTATTATAGATATTAACTTGTTTATTATATAATTTATACACTAATGTTAATTGTAATAATAATTATATATATATAAAACAGAATATATTATTTTCATTTATGTATTGTTTTATATATTTTATATAAGCAGGAATATTTCACTAATATTCATATTTTTCTTTTCGCGCATCTCTACATGCAATGCAAAGTAATTTGGATTTTCCTTTTAATCACAAAGAGAATTTTACGCGTTTCTGAATTCGCCTCTCAACAGAAGAGAAAAATTCGCAAATTGCAGTAGTTCGAGATACATGACGTTCGCACTCCGCGAAGTAAAAATTAGCCGAAGCACGTGCAAAATTCACTTGAAGTTACAAAGGATTTCCGGGTTCATTTGAATACGTCTAATTATCTCGGAGAAAAAAGAAGATAGAAGAATGGATCCCGCTGTTTTGCGGGACCCGTTTTACAATTTCTCATCTAATAGTGAAAAACATGTGCCTTGCATTTCACTGGAATGATTCATTGAAATACTGATCGAATCTAATCGAATCTAATTAGGTATTGTCGCTTTACAATGTGAAAATTACAAGCATTTGTACCGCCATCGTCGAAATGTTCGCCATTATGTACGTACAACTACAGTAATTGTGATTATTGTTCTTGGCAATAATAGATGATTACTTGTTTTGGCTGAACATAAATCAATATGTTTTATGTTTCGAATTATACCACAAAATGTTTTTTAATGTACATATGTAATATAAAAAAAGTGGGTAATAAACGTGTAATAAATGTGTATACCGAAAGGCTGTTCACGTTATGTAGTAACTATTTACTGAAAAACAATTAAAAATAATTGCTTTTAGGGGTGGGAAAAAGGTATCCAGATAGCGAGCACAGTTAAATCGATTATCAAAAGCTCGCTCGTTTGATATCAACATCGGCAATCCTTTTTTTTTTTTACATTTCGTTTCTAGGATCGTGTTTTCGTGCTTTTTTTTTACTAGTGTATTGGAACGCGAGTCTTTTGATTGCGGCATCGAAATAACCGGGCGCAAAAATCTCGGCATTCGTTGGGATTAATCGAAACTGTACGCCGAGTACAAAGGCCGCAGAGAAATCGCCAGTTATTTTGATTCCCCTTTAGTTTCTGATGGACAGCAGCGCATACGAAAACAAACGTTTCGGCTAACGTTGTTTCAGGGAAACAATCGGGGTGGAAAATCGCGACGCTACCGCAACGTTGTCGCTCGGAGGGAAGTTCCATCTCGAGCTGCACGACCGTATCCGATCATGCGAATTACACGATTCTCGCTTCTCGCGAGGAGAAAGTAACACGGTGTCCGTAATATCGTGCAAATGTGAACTGAAAGCGATTATCGTACGCCGCCGCCGGCGAACCTCCGAGGGTTTTCATGGCGGACTTAATTGTAAAAATATCATCTCGACGAAATGGAAGCGGCGATGTGCATTGTGTGACGTGGACGATTTTCATATGACTTCGCAATATATAAAATTGAACAAAACATACTGTATTGTTATTATCCTACCGCGCCAAGTGTCGCAAAACTGTGCTATATTATCTCGGTAACTTTTCATGTACGCGCCTTAACGCGAGGATGCGCCACACAATAGAGGCGAACCTTCTTTTCTCGGATGCTCGTAAGACCGTTAGCTGAGAGTTACCATTTTCTTGCTGAGAAAGGAAGTAACGTAATTGTAATATTATGCCGTAGGTAAACAGTTCATGCTCCTTTTGCTCTCATTTTATCTCATTGTTATTGAAATTCATATACAGGATGATTCGTATAAAGTGACCGATTTAATTATTAGCGAAATTTGAAGACATACGGAAAAATTATCAACTTTTATATCAACTTGTTCAGTACAAAAAGGGACATCGCATAGTGGGAATAATTATTTTATGGACTGATGCGCTGGGGACATTTCAAGGTGAACTTCAATTTTTTTGGAAACACCCTACTTTTGATTCTAGAATTTAATAGCCGATGTTGAGAGCTTTTTAAAACACTATAATAAAGTTATTTTTCATTGAGTACTTTCGAGTTATAAGGCTCAAAAGTTATAGTAAGTGTCCGATCGACTGTTAAAACCTCTTGAATGTTGTTCAGGATCATGTCTTGGATAACATTTGTCAAAATTAAAACTATTGAAAGTTGTATCTCTTATTTTCATTTTTACGTAAAAATGAATTTTTAGTGCAAAAATGAAAATAAGAGAAATAATCTTCAATGGCCTTGATCTTCACAAATCAGATTTTAGTCATCACAAAATCGTTAGAATTCTTAGGGAGGCAACCAGAACTCTAAAGAAAATACCGGATTTCCGAAAAAAAATTTTGACCTGTGTGGACTTGGACAAATTTCGTAAGTTGAAATTTCAAAGCCCTAGAACTTTTAAAATATCCCGCGTGGACTTTGAAAAATTCAAAAGTCGAAACTTTAAAGTTCCAGAACTTTTTAGATATTGATTTCAGTGCATCGGTTATCGAGGATAATCGTTATAGAACTCTTCGGGGAGCTACCAGAACTCATAACAGAATGGCCGAAATCTAAAAAAAAATTTTTTTTTGGAAAACTTTTTTCGGAAATCCGATATTTTTTTGAGAGTTCTGATTGCCCCCCAAAAAGTTCTATCGGTTGTCCTATATGGACCATAGTGCTACAGTGAACAATAAAGGAGTTATATAGGAATTTCTTTCAGTTTCGGAATCGTGAACTTGGCCTCCCCCCCGAAATGATGTTTTCAAATGGTGTTTTCACCGCTTTAATCAATGGAACTCTTTCTAATATTAATAGAGAACTCTAGAACTCTTGGGGGGTGGAGCAACCAGAACTCTGCTTATTTTTTTAAATTTTGAAAATGAGGGGCCAGCTTCACAGACGTAACTTTCGAGCCCTATAATTCGGAAAGCACTCAATAAAAAATAACTTTATTATAGTGTTTTGGAAAGCTCTCGACATTGGCTATTAGATTCTGGATTTAAAAGTAGGGTGTTTAAACAAATGAAGTTCTCCTTGAAATGTCCCCAGTGCATCCGTCCATAAAATAATTACTTCCAGTATGTAATATCCCTCTTTATACTGTTGGTATAAACCATTTTTCCGTATGTCTTCTAATAATTAAATCGATCGCTTTATACGAATCACCCTGTATAAAATTTATAAACCAAAATTTATAAACATAATTATATTCTATCGATTATGCGGATTTCACCCTAAAATGATATCAAAAATTACATTACTTCAACCTACGATATTTTAACTTATACCATCCATAATACGATTTCTCTAAGTCTTTAAAGTAAGTGTTAGTTTTATCCGATTACTTCCGTATTTGAGTCAGATCTTTTTCCTGCGAGTTATTTCTTCATGTTTGGAAAAAGTCACCGGGGGCTAAATCTACTGAATATGGTACGTGCAGAATCAATTGCGAAGCGCAATTCATCCAATGTTGCGACTGCAATTGAAAAAGTGTGAACGAGTGCATTGTCATGATAGAACTACAAGTTGATTGCGTTAGATGATCGAAAAAAAAATTAATGAATTCATGTGTCTGAAATGTTAATACTACTCCTGTGCAGAATCAAACTTGTTAAAAATTATAGCAGTTTGATATTTATGGCGTCATTTCTGTGTCAGAGAACTTTTCGAACTACGCTCTAGTTTTGGATAAATTGCTATTTTTATCAAAATCGTTTTTTCTGTATACGTTTCAAAATATCCTGCATAAATCTGTTTTATGTATGAATTAAAGGTAAACGGAAAAAAAACTATACCATAATGCGAAAAGAAGTTATTAAACGATCAATAGAGGATAGTAAGTGATAATTAATTTGATCGCGTTAATTATTCTCTCTATATAGGCCGATCGAACTATTAAATGAAAGCTAACGTAAATAATATTGATAGCCGCGGATAAAGCATGGTTGTGGCCAACCATATCAACAGTATGCAAATACACACCGCGGTTGCGCTTGCGGTAACAAATCCAGGTCTGCCGGTTGTTTAACAAAGTTTTATCGCAACGTCACATGTTATTATGGCCGTTCACAACAACTATTCCTCTTCTCCGAGAATGCGTTTGTCAAACGCACGAAATAAACGGAGCTGTACGAAGCTATAAAGATGACTGCTAATTTAGTGTTCGTTGCGAACTCGCAGTTGCTGATCAAAAATGATCGGATAGCAACTTGATTAACATTGTGGATAGCACGATATTTTCTGCTTGTGAAGCATCGATTGAGATCGATCTCGTCGCACCAGCGAATTGAATATCGGAGGAACATGAACGCGCTCTACCTCACGTAAATATCTAAAGATATTTCAAATTTAAAATGCATGAGAAACAGTGTTTTCTAAAGTCTACAAATTTGCCAAAGCATCTCATTTTAAAATCGGATCTGATATACAATATTATCTTCGACACATCTATTAATATATTAACGCAATTAATATCAACGCAAAGATTGACTGATCTCAATGTGTCGAGACTGAAAGCTCTACAAACTGCAGCAGCTAAATTGAGAAACGTCACGACGATTAAACGTGGATATTTAATATAAATTACAGCGGTCGAAATATAACAGAGTCGATTAATTAAGTACTAAGTCCTAACTCGCGACACATGCACGTTCGTTTTGCGATGAAAATGACAACGTAAATTAATTTCAAAATTTGTGTTTCCTGAAATTCTATGTATTTTATTTCTGCACTTTTTAACTGCAATGGACAAATATGCATTATTGGTTTTTATTCTATTAAGATATTATCAATATTTATCAGCGATATAAAGTATTACCATTATTATGTTTTTTTATATGTATCTATAAGTAAGTGAAAATATAATCTCAAAATAAAAATAAATTCTATTTTAAGAAAATAATTTTAATTTAACTTTATCTCAATTTAAAGATGCTTAAAGTTCCAAATTTATTATCTCAAAGAAGTAGAAAATTATAGCACGATTTTTCTCGATGTTTTTATTAATGAAAAAATAGATTCTAAACTCACCCAGAGAGAGTGATTCTCTGAAACAGTATAATTAAAGATTAAAATTAAAGTCCCGGACGCTAGAAGTACACAGAAGCAATTATAATAATTTAATGGAAAGAGAAAGACCATTGAGATTTTCATTCGATGTGAGAGAGCGAAATAAATCTGAGACCTTTTCACGGAATCGAGTCTCGGTAGATCGAGAAATTCGATTCGCGTATAATTAATTATCGTTTTGGAGAACAAGAGAAGGACCAACAAGGAGGATTGTTGGATAGCGTTCACTTTCCTCCGAACCGAAAGGGGATGAAATGAGGCTCTTCGCGGCCATAAATTTCGGCACGTTTATGCAGAGGCGTTTTCCCCGTATAAATGAAAAAGGTGAGTGCGAAAAGAATATGGATGGACTTTCCTATTTCAAGCACGTAGCGATCGTAGCTCTCGACTTTCCAACTAATCCTGAAACGAAAAAGAGAGCGGATATACGTGGGGGTGAAAGAGGGGATCGGAATCGCGAGCAAGAGATTTTCGGGTCGGTGTCAGCCGGTACATCGGCTTCATATTTGTTGCCGAAGTGAAAAGTAGCATACGAATGGCGCGGCGCCGCATGTCGCGCTTGTCTTTGACTTTCAGGGATCGAGTATCCAAACTTGAACCAGCATGGCAGGTGGACGGAAGAGATGCCGTAAAGCGAGGTTGAATTGAACGCTAAAAAGATTCTTGTAAGAACATAAAATTCCTAAAAACCTGCGAAAAATGTCAAAAAGCTTCACGTGTCTTTTAAATGTTGGAATTTTGTTCATATTTTGCATTTTATTATTTTACACCGGGACTGAGGAACAAATCGAAATTTAGAGGATGAATTAACTATTTTCTTCATAGTAGTAAATTAAACAGCGGAGAAGTTAAACGTAAAAGGTATCGCTAATATGTCGATATTTTAAATTATATGCTCGTATATATATATATATGTATATATATATATATATGTATATATATATATATTTTTACGGATTAATTCTGAAACTATGGAAAGTAATTATAACAAAGATATAAAGACATCGTATTTGTCGAAAGGAAGCAGCCTGCCAATAATTCGCTCGAGAAAGAGGCATTATCGAGTAGTATATGAAAGCACTCGAAGGAAAAAGAAAAATCAATATCCTATAATTGGTTTGATATGCGGTCAGTTATTCTGGTGGCATATAATTTTATTATTATCATCCGCGCACGATATTAAGTAAGTAAGTATATGATCTGGGTAAAAGCAAAGGAATTTGTTTTAATATAGATTTTATAAACAAATTCGTTATCTACAAATGTTGCATATGATTATAGATGTGCAAATCGATTTACATTATTCGATATACAATAAAATCATTCTTTTAATTTAGTTATCTTTTCATTCCTATACAATATATTACAAAAGAAAAAAATTTGTTGTGACATTATAGAAAAATTCGCGATAAATGACATTCTCCCATGCATTCATACGTAACTCTTATTATACACAATGAAACAGTTTCGTGTTCCGGATTAATTTTCATCATTTTAACAAATGTAAAATTATTTAAGCGATTTTTATATATATTGTACATTCTTACATATATAAAATACACTTTAACATTTTTTAAAAATCGTGTATTTAAAAAAAAGTATATATATATATATATATGTATAAATGTTATATCTATACGATAAAAAACATTCTGTATTTGTGTTAGAAACAGTCTACTCAAGTTTTTGTTAAAATTTTGTGTCGACTTTTTAGTATATCTGTTAATATATCTTAGTATTAATTTAGCATAATGTGATTGTATTATTTGAATATTTCGTATTAAAATAGAAATTCATATTAAAGATATTTAACATTTGAGAATAATACAATTTATAAGTAAATGAATAAATAACATAAAATAATGTATTATAAAACATAAATTCTAAGATGAATGAACAAAATATGTGTTAATTTAACATAACATACTTAAATGTAAATTTTAATGAAGAAATATGATTGCTTACAAATTGCGTCAGTGTTACATTTTTGTGTTAATTTTTCACATACTATTTGTATTATTTTCTAACATATTCATCTTCAGTTGAATTAATACAAAAATTTGAATGAACTGTTAGGGACATATGTGAAATATATTAAATTTAAATTACATACATTTTCCAACTGTGTAATTACTCGAAGTGCCATATATATGTTCTTCGAAGAAAAAAATATAAGCCATGAACGATCGTGTACTAAGGGTTAAAGATTCATATTAAATAATACTACAATAGCTATAAAACGCGCGATTAAGATCAATAAATGTTCTGCTAATATACGAGCAAGAGTTCTTGGATAGGCATATAAAAGTCTTTGAAGTAATGTGTTCAAGCGTAATGTTCAAGCGTTGTTTGAATTCCGTAAGAGATTAACGACCTTCTCGTGCATCGCATGGCAATATTTTTCTAGCAATCCAACTGCAATTTAATCGTATTCCCATTACGAACTTTTCTGGCTCCAAAGTGGAAGAATGGCTCCTTATCCCCGAAGTCGTTTCGATCCTCGAGAAAGTAAGTTCCAGCCGTAGATTACGCCTAGTAATAGCCCGGTTTCTTATTTCCCCTTCGTTATCGATGCATTATGCCGCCGATTAATGGATACAGCACGTTTCATTGTGCCACTAGAACTTTTTAAAATCGAGCGACGTCGAACGTCTCGTTAAGAAAATCATTTTCCGATAGATATAAATCACGGCTTACCCCCGTGGTATCGTAAAAAGATTATTCGTTCCGAATGCAATTCCGATTCTGTTACGTATTGTATTTGTAATTTCACGCGATTTCGAATAATATTGATTACGGCCGCCCTGATAAAAATAATACTTTTCTGCTTTTTTTTTACATTACACTTTGTACTTTGCACTTTGCGGTTTTTATTTCGCACCTGCCTACAAATGAAAAGTGCAAAGTTAAAGGAGAGAGAATCGAAACTTTTTAATGACTCTTCAGTTTTTGCCGTAGCGTTGTCCCAATTTTATCGTAACGCTCTAAATTCTACTTGTTATTACAATCGACAATTGAAAGCTTGGGTGCAATAACAGCAAGTAGATCGAAATAAATGTTTTAGTAAAATAAGTTAAAAACAGTAACAAAGTATAATTTTGACAAAGATACCAATTAAAAATATAATTTAGATAGGAATGATTGATTTAATATTTCAGACAAGTAGCTATTTCAAAAGTACTATTTTCGTATTAATCATTTATATCTTCTTGAATAAATATCAAAGTTTTGCTTTATATTGTTACATCCAATTTATCAATTAGCTGATATTGTTGAGAATTACTATTCTACTGAAGAGGCTTGTTCCGGAGATTCGAAACAAATTCTATCTACCTACCCATCGTGCAGTTTACAAGCTCGGCAATAAAATCATGTCTCATGAAATCTCGTCTTTCTCTTCCGAGTTCTAAGTAATAAAATCAGAATTATTCGTAACGAAGTGTGTGTACCAGAGAACAATAGATAGCCAATAGGATAGTCTCATGTCGTGCCGGGATAGCGAACTCGAACGCGAAATAGTGCCCGTGTGTCGTATAATCGTCCCTTTAGCGACCGCTCGATCGTTAAACGACAACGGATTTATTGAAAAAGTGCCGCACACCTGATATACAATTGCAGCGACACACCAGCGGCTTGCTGACGAAAGCACCACGAGAGACGACCAGAAAGAGGCGGTTCGTTCATGGTCGATGGTCAACTGGCTACCCCGATGCCGGGCAATAAAAGCACATCGTCCAGGCCCTGATGCAGCCGAACGGCCCTTTGTCCAAGCAGATTGCAATGCGAATTTCCGAGTATTGTTTACAGCACGCTACTAGCCGGCCGTTAAATAATTTCATTGCGCTAGTATCCGGTGTTACGCTACGCAGTCGAATGACTTCGTATAAATGGAAGCGGGCGTGTATCAGTGGAAAAATGTGAGGAAATATGCTTCTAAAGATACCTCTGACATATCAGCAGTTTGCGATGGATATGACGTTAAATATTCTCGAAAGAGACGATTTCGAGAGACTATATTTTTATGAGATTGCGTGTGCGAAAGTGTACAAGTTCTACTTTCGTTACAATTTTTTTATGCTATTTGTGATTAAATAATAATGTATATCCGAAAGTTTAGCTTCGCGGGTTTTTAATTGGTATCTTGGTTCAATTCTAAATTTAATTCTTCACTTTATTGTGTGTGTCGTTTAATATATTTATCCAACAAATCTTTAGGTTATACTTTAAATTATAGTAAATGATTTCTTATTAATTCAGTCAAATTATCTTGGAAACACTTTGTTTCCCACAAAATTTGGAAGCCACGTGCTTTAAAGGAAGATATCTCAGCTTAACGCAAAAATTGCGATATAAATAACATTGATTTTCCTTCAGTGTTACAGAGAGAAAAAAGATGCGTTAACTGGAATTAGTTGATCAAAGACTGTCTTAAAAGTGAGTTATTAGCGCGGTACGGACGTCGATCAAATGTCTCCGCCAGAGAAATTGCGTCCAGCGTAATATCGACAAACGAGTAATTAATTGCATCTCGGACTTCGTATTATCCCGTTTCTCGAGCAACCAACGAAGTTGCAACAGGAAAAAAAAATGGAATTAAATTCCAGGAAAATTTACACTCGCGTACACGACAGTGGACTATACAAAGAACGTTAATCCTCGTATTTCATCCAAAAAATATTTTCTCCTTTCAGTAACGCGAGACTTAAAATTTATATTTTACCCGCAACAATTCTAATGTACTTTTCAATCGTTTTATTATTTGGCACGAGAGAGAAAAATAGGTAATAATAAATCGTGAACAAGCGCGCGGAGCACTAAGAGCGATCAAGATTCTACCGTTTGCGCGAAACGTTTTCTCTTCCCCCGTGCAATTTCTTTGCTGCAACGGAACGAATACAAGCGCATTTACCTCAATTCACCTTACGACCTGGCTCACCTTTTCGACCCGCCGTTGATATCCTCGTCATTACTTACAGCGATACGAAGGCTGCTTACGGTGGAGGCGGCGAGCACGTGTAACCTTATGAAAGCATTTACAGTACACGCGACAAACATCGCGCAACGGCAGCTGGTTGCGACCAGCTGCATACGTTACATACAGATGTGTGTTCCGCCATCTACATGCAAATCTACCTGCAAATGCATCCTCGTTAGAAATGCGCGTCGCGCGATCTCGCTGCGAGCGATCGCCATGATCGTCGTCGTCGCCTATCTTTTACTTTACATCTGTTTACCTGGGGCGACTCAAGTTTATGAACGAAAATTCTCTTCGATTTCTCTTATCCTAGAGAGATAGAGATAACTGAGTCAGCTTTTTCGCATCCTATCATTTTACTATCATTTCACATTTCTCTCTCTCTCTCTCTCTCTCTCTCTCTCTCTCTCTCTCTCTCTCTCTCTCTCTCTCTCTCTCTGCTAATTCTCACAACTTATTTTAAACAAACAATAATAGAAACAAATTCCCAGAAATTTCAAATGCAAATAAATAAACTAAGACAAAAGACTAATGGGAATTGACGCTATAATAATTGCGCTATTATTACAATCCGATATTACAAACATATATATACATATATGTAGATGTCAGCTAATATTTTAGTCATCTACAGTATCGTGTTACAAAAAGATGATGATACAAATTAGCGTAAATTAATCGTGAAAAGAGCCACCACTCTCTCATGTAATCCCATACCAGTTAGGCAGCTGAATGATACCAGTCGATTGATTGATCTTTAAAGGCAACAAAGTCAGAATTTAAAACAGATGAGATTAAACATAGAAAAGTTACTGACTCACTTCACTGGAGCAAATTATAATATATTAACACACATATCAAGAACAAAAAATGTGATGTGTGATCATCATTATATAAAATAAGTATTTTTTAAATTAAGAAATTATGTTGAAACGTTAACTAAAAGCATATATGCTCGTTGTCATGTCAGGATTTAAATTGAAGAAATTACAGGCATGAAATTACAAGCACTGAAATTTAACGTTCTTTATAATGTCATTATCGAATCGTAATATTGTTAAAAACATAAAAATATAAATTAGACATTATTTAAGAAAGGCATATATCTAAAAATTTTGTTTCAATGTGAAGATTTACATAAATTTTTCTTGTATTGGCTTATTTATTTACATTTGCAATTTACTTCAATTTTTCGCACTTATTTTCTACTCATAATATTATTTTCTATTTTCTTTTCTTTACTCTTATGGACTACCTTTACACCGTTCAGCCCGCAATTTATACGATGTATCCTATAGATTAAACAAAGACACCTATCGTATTGGTCGCAGACTAAATGCACGACAATCTTTTAAAAGTGCATCTAAATATAACAATTTTTGTATCTTTTTTTTAATAATTAAAGCATAATGCATATTTTAAAATTTAATAAGTATATTTAATAAATATTTATTAATTTTTAAGAAAAAAATAAAAATATATTTTGTTAAGAAATGACTCTCATGATAACCCTCATATCTGGGGTACCATAAACCACCTACAGAATAGTGGAATTATGCAAGAAATAATGGTGATGAAAGTTGGAAAGTATTTTCAATTAACTTACACATTCTTAGCATAATCACTAATACAATATAATTACAACTAATAATTATTAAATAATGAAATAGAAAGTTACAAGAACACAAATGAAAAATAACCATTAATATAAGATAAAAAATTTATTACGATAAAATAAAATTAATTGCTTAGAAGTATAAACTGCCCTTTTAGTATATTTTCTGTATTGTTCCGTTTCATTATAAATATTATATTTAATGTATGACCTATATATAGTACCTCAATTATACATTTAATTATACATTTAATAGAAAACTATAACAAATAAATGTTAGATTATTACTTGTAACGTGGTAAGTTGAGAAAAGATGCGCAGAAACTTGTATCTTAGCTTCATCACATGTATCTTCTACAACAAAAACAATATTAAAACATTTTTATGCGATTAAAAAGTTACAATTGCACCACGAAAACCATTAATAGATGCTTTTCGATACAATGAAATTTAATCACTGGCACTTAGATAAAAAGTATGGACAAAGAAGTAACAGTATTGTACTAGTAGTATTAATTTAAACATTCTAGATTATATTAAATAATCGATGACCCTTAGTATCCCATGACCTATGGTACTCCAGTTTCCCCTAAACGTATCTGTATAGTTTTTGTCTTTACATCTTCATTTATATTATTTTGTATCTTTGTACTTTTGATCCCTTATTTTCATTCTTCATTTTTTCCCTCCTATATAGGGTGTCTTACAACTACCGCATTTCCTCTTAAGAATGTATTCTTGAGGTAGTTTTCGAATTACACATTATCTTTAACCAATTATAATTCAAAAACTATTGTAGCCTCGACATTTTTGTATTAGGATTTTCGTCTTAAAATTACTTCAAGAATATGTTTTTAAGAGGAAATGCGGTAGTTGTGAGACACCCTTATATGTTCTTAAAGGATTCCTAGAATATTATTAAACGTCGTATCATCTCTCTCTGTCCCTCTTATTTTTTCTTTCTCGTTAGCTTCCGTATCTAAATATGGGATCGTTTAGCGTTATCATACTACAAATTATCTGCACATATCCACGATTTTTGCACTCACTCGAAAAATTCGCAGTATCACACTTCCGATGTAATGGCAGTGCCGCACGCGATCACTGGCGTCATCATTCCTAATGCGATCAGTCATCACGTATTAAGATTCGACTTATCTCACACCCTCCACGCACACTGTTATCCTCACAAGTATAAAATACACCTCATTCAAAAAATATCTCCACAGACACTCTCTTTCCTCCGCGTGTAGCTTTATCGCCGACCCTTCGGGGTTTCTCGCGAAAGTATCGCCGCCCGCAACCTTGGCGTCTTTTCTTCCCTCCCGGAAGTAACGCGGTCACGCGACCGCTCCTCCCTTCTCGTCACGATTCTCCCCTTTACGTCCGTACCAGATAATTCTCTCGGTATTCTTGTGCTTCCTGTCGACTGCAGACCGGGAACTACTTTCGGAGGATACAATGCTTTTACCACCCCCTCCCACGGGGTGGGAAAACCACCTCATCCTCGCGGGCGTCGTGTATCGCGACTACGTGCACGGAATCGCGATCTCCCGGACAAAAGGGTGCACGTGGACCGCCACAGTGCTCCTTTTTGCAGGTTTTATTTCGGTGTTGGTGTAGCCGACATGCCCGCGATACGAATTGCCGCACAGATAGTCGACAACGCCGAATCACATCGCGGCATTTTGCCCAAAATTCCGACCTATAACCGATACCATGCGATATCTTCGTGACGTTTCAATCGAAAAGAGACACTCTCTGTCAAAATCGCATGGCAACGTTAGCCATAATTGAATAAAATGTATACGAGAACGTAGAGCTTTTTTTTGTTATCTTTGTATTTAATTTGCCTTGAAGTGTGATATATATTCTTACAAAAAAAGTTTTTGTCACTTCTCAATTAAAGTATTACTAAGAAATATAAAAATTTCATAGATATTGCGCTATTATTACATTTGTAAAATTTTATAACAATCTCTTATTAATTAAATAATTAAGAAGTTATTTAATTCTTTTGTTTTGCCTTGATTCTGAAGTAAAATCATGTAATACATATGCATAAATTTGATAAGAAAATGGTATTAAGTCAATTTTAAATAAGACGAATTAAATTAATTTTTTTAATACACTGATAAAATTTTAATAAATATTTATGCAAAAGTTTATTTGAATCTACTTACTCATTTAAAAGTTGTTTACCTAAAATTGAGGCAAAATAAAGTAATTGTGCTAAAACATGAGCCAGTATAAATCAAATTATTTCTTGTTTTGTTTATTGAAGTTGGTTTCAAAGCGCGGCGTATTCACCATCAAAATTTTATGATTGATAATGATTTTTGTAATACTTTTAGCTGATATTATTCAACCAAAGCATCCTTAAAACTTTGCTTTTCGTAGCATTCGTTCGAGTTACGTTTTCTATTCCTGTAATTTTGACATGCACCGTTAGACATCAAAGGAACAGTGGTAACTCAATCTATTAAGTAAAATAACATTTCATTATTTTTAACTTCCTATGTGTAGATCCAGAATGTAAATCAATCTATTTTTGTGATCAGTTTCAACGTAAACAACGTCCATATTAACGTATGCACTAAATAATAAACTAAATTTGAATCAAATTTAATACAATTTTTCTTGAGTTAAATTATTTAATTCCATTGTGTTAGTTGAATTAACGGCATTTCTGTAACTATTCAGTAGGAACAGTGGCGATAAAAGTGATTACAAATAACACAAATTGAGCATAATTTGGGCATTATGAATTTAACAGTATATACGTATTTTTCGTGGTCCATTACAATTTTATTCTGACGACATCAATCCTCTATTAATTCTACGAATCGTAGCTACGATAGAATCAAGTCTAATCCAGTGAGAAAACATGAGGGATACAAAGCAATCCTTCAATTAAGCTGAACATATTTCTTTATATTAGACACACAATTTTATCTTAACTTTTACAACATTTGTGCTTTTTTGGGGCGTTAGAACTATTACTTTCTCGTATGTCACGAAACTCGTAGATCAAAATCACGATCGTCAGTGAAGGCGCAATACACGCTCGTTAGACGACAGTCACATCGCCAGGAACGGGATATAACTGTGCGAAATAAAAATCGCAGCTCAGCGATTTCAGGCCGGGAACGCGCGCGACCTGTTAGTGTGTAACGAGTATGACCGTATTCCCGGGATATATCGGGATTCGATCCAGATGTAGACCCGGGATATTCCGCGTCCGAGAGATGAATTGACGCGAAAGCAACTAGCTCGCAGACGCGAGCCAATTACGATTAGAACGCACAAGGGAACCGTACACAGAGAAAACTTTTAATTCGCGCGGAATTAAATTTGAATTAGTGAAGACCGAGCGGAAGGACGAGGTACATACAGGTTCATGTATATCTTTTATCACGAGTCGGTGTTGTAACGACGGTGTGCGTGCCGACAGCCCCAATTATCGCGTGAATTCACGCTCTTATCGATGCGCGACGGAAGGCATACATGGACGTTCGATTTTGCATAAAGCTTGGAGCTCCTGTATTGTAACGTTGCGATACGGTGAATAATTGGTGGTAATTGAGCGAGTAATTGGACGAAAGGAATTTTTCAAAAGCGCAATTTTGGTGTATTAGGCATCAACGAACCCATTTAACTTCCCTTTGAGAAGGAACGTCGACTATGCATTGTCAAAAATAAATTAATATTACGTAGTATTACGTGTGTCCGTTATTCTAGATTTATTTTCTTGAATGCTTATTTCTTTTTTAAGCAATACATTTTTATACGAAATTATAGAGAGTCTCGTATTTCAATGGATTATCGCAGACAAGCAATTAACCGTAATTGTCTCCGTAATTTTATGAGAGAAACTTTTGTAGAGCGTAATTTTATTATATCAGCGAGAGCCGATGAAAATCATACGTTGTAACACAATCAAATTCATTTTTCGAGCAATAATGTGATGAATGAAATTTTCTAAAAGATGTGATATTATATTAGCCTTTGTGGTGAACTTATTTATTTGATTTTTTTAGAAAATCCTTTTTTATTTTTTTAGAAGATACTTTTTCGCCAAAAATGAATTATTAATAAATTATCCTTTTTATTTTTTTACGTGTGTATAATTGACTTACTTAGATTTTTTAAGCTGCTTCAATTTTTCTTATTTTTTACATTCGTGATATTTATTTGAAGGCATTGCAGAAATGCATTTGATTAACATTTAGACGACATTTATCGAACTTTAAATAAATTATTTTTAAAAAATTATGCAAATAAGAGATGATTATTTTTACATAAATTCATCTCGTCATATCTCAATCTCATTATATTATGAATAATTTTATGAACAATTTTTGAATCTACCGCATCATATTTATACGGTTTCAGATAACTCATTATTTGTTGAATTCGATTGAAATTTTATTTTGTATTAACAATTATCATATGTTTGTTTTTCAACGAATCAAAAAGTCATTAAATTAAATAAAAATATTGAAACACTACTTTTATATCAAGTATATTGATGAATGTTGTACGCAATATACTAAACTATTACCGCTGCATTTATTTATTTTTTTTTTTATAGTTTCGCAATAAATTCTCTGAAGCATGTAATCGCGAGCGGAAAATTCGCGAAAGAATGCAACTTCACCGGTGTAAACGTGATTGCGTTCAAACGTAAAATTCCTTCCCATTTAATCCGAATAAATAATCGATGGTGGTGTGGAATATGCGGGAAAATGAAAGGGGCGAAAAGTTAGGACGCGCTTTTCACACAGACGTGCTGCATTCCGTCGACAGCGTAATGACGGAATTGTCGTCATGTCAAACGCTCTGTCACGAGTACCTCGCGCTCGTTTCGCTTTGCATTCGGCGACGCGACGCGCGTCCGCCGCGTCCTGCATGCGCGTACAGATTAAAATTCCGATAGCGAATGCGACAGAAAGCACACCGCCGGGGCTGTTGGCAAAATAGAAAGTCGCCTGCATTAAATAACGCGCGTGCCGACCGACTCGGCGCCAACCTGGCTTCGGTCAAATTAAATTTTTGACGAATTGCGTAAGTGACGTAAGCGACAAACTTGGCCGTCTACGTTACGCAGAGATCGTAAAAGATTATGAAGATTTTGAAGAAGCAGTAAAAAATATTTATATACAGGGTGCTCCGCACTTCTTCCGATCTTTTAGACACTTCTGACAATTAAAAAAAATCAGATTGAAAGGTGATTATCGATTTATTTCATGCGGGTTACAACATGCGATAAAAAAATTTTTTTTAAATTCTTTTTTATAAAAGACAGTCAAGATCACTTGAATTTTTTAAATGGCACCATTACATTTTTTTCTATAATATTGTAGGGATCTCCAAGGCGAATTCAATGCACTATCGAAATTGTCACTTTCATTGATAATTTTATTGATATACATAAACATAATATTTATCACAAATACTCGTTAATAAAGGAATATTTATGTGAACTTATTAACTGAACAAATATTGATTTTATTGATATTTAATATATGTATGTTTAAAAATAGAAAAAACAGTCTTATAAAGAGTGATCTCAAAAATCGTCCGTTTTTTGGTCCCTCGATTTTGGAACTGAATTATGTGCCAAATTTTACCTTATGTTGAAACATTAATTACAGAGAAGTTCGAAGTTGAAGTGACAATTATTATCAGAGCTGGGAATGTAAAAGAAAATGGATTTTCGCATAGACGTATTACGACCCCCCCCCCTCCAGCTATGATAACAACATTGTCTCAATCTGAAACTTCTTTGTAATTAATATCTCATTTAACACACAGAATCCAAAAAACGGGCGAAAAAAAACCTTTTTTGGAGTTATTCTTTGTGAAGCTGGATTTCCGATCTTATTGTTATTTCTTACGAAGCGCTATTTATAAAGTGATTGGACTGTAGACAAGTCGATTGGACAAAGCATTGGTTACAAACAAGCAGAATCGCTCGAAAAGTCGAGAGATTTACTAATTATAAAAGAGAGACTAATTTGTGCACCTTTTTGTACTAACTATTGCTTAACATTAAGCTTCTGGATTCGGAATCTTTCTATATTATTTCTATAAAATATAGATAAACGTAAATTCTGTACAATTTTTTCGATACTATATGGACAGTCGAGACTAAATAGAGTATAGAGGAGATTCAAAAATACTTGCAATGATAACATACAACTGTAATGAAAAACTACAAAAACGTAGATCCGATTACGTACGCCGATTATGTCTCGATACACATCTCGTTGCTGTAGATGCGAAAGTACCGCTCGCAGATATCGCCATCGGTCCAGATCAATTTATACGCGGAGGAATTGCAGGAGAATAATACCACTAATGCCGAATAATCGACGAGCGACGCATTACAACGATAAGCGGGTCATTCTCGTCAGCTTGCGTCATGGACGTTGGACGTTGAGTACCGAGTATGCCTTAACACAATCTCTCTTATTTGCATATGAATCATCGATATATTTTTATAAAAGGAATTTGTATAGCGCGAATAATATACTATTTATTGGCAGTTGAAGCATACAGAAAAGCAGATGTGTGAGCAGGTTATATGAAAATGATTTTATTTATTTTATAATACAATATATAAATAGACGCACATTGCTACGTTAGTATCGTTAGTATATAGTTGTTATTTTGACCTCTTTCTTTACGAACACATTAAAAAAAAGAAGCAACACACAAGAAAAATTATTTTATAAAATAATCTCATAAATATAAGTTACAATAGACGCACAAAATTATATAAAAATAATTTATCTAACAAAAGAATTCTTATTTTATTTAGCTCTCAATGTTTAAAATAAAATAAAAAACACAATTAGCCCTCCTTCAGTTGGTGAGGTTGGGATAAAAATAACTCCACGGTTCGTTGACTAGTCAAAGCGTTTTTTGTTTAATCTAAAGTATAAATTTATAAAGTATGAACGTATAAAATTGTATTTTTATCTATAAATTTTATCTATGAATAAATAGAGGATGAAGTTTTATGTTACTATTTGCTTCTTTCACTCATTTTGTGGATTAATTAGATGAAAAATAAGCATAGGATCGAATCGATCTCACCTTATTGGGTACGTTCTAAAAGTTTACCTTATTAATTAATTAATAAGGTGAGAATTAAAGGCAACTGAGAGCAGTTGACATTAGCATATCTATATTTTATATATGCGAATAGAAGATTCTTGCTAATTATATTCATCCTTTTTTTCTTTTCTTAGATACGTACGAATGTTTCGGCCTTATTTTGGTCATCTTCAATGTATTATCATTATAATTAAAAGCCGTATTCTTGATGGAACCAAAAGTGATTGCACAATTCATACAAATAATTTATGTTATCAAATCCTTTATGTTATGTTATCATGTTATCATGTCGGTTGTATTAGATCTCTTTCTTTACAAACACACATTTGCGTGCATTTCTTTACAAACACACAAAAAAAGGAAGCGATATGTACAAGGAAAATATATTTTCGATATTTTTACAATAAAGCTCTTCCTATAAAACGAACGATCCCGCTGTTGGTGCAAAAAAAGAACAACGACTGCATCTTGTATCTTCGAAACTCGTGGACACGGAGCGCGCTTGTCCTTCCACTTTTTTTCGCAACAAATAATAAGATCGCGTATCAGCCGACCGCGTAGTAATTCATCGGGCGTGACGGTGAACCGCACTTTTTTCTTTTTTCCTGGGGACTTTTTTCCTCTTCCCTAGATAAGCCAGAACGAAGACCACCGGGCGTTTGTCATGTCGCACGCAAGCCGTACGAAATACCGTCGAGTTATTCGATTTTCGTCGGTCATTTAGTCGCGCGGCTGCATCCTGCATTCGTGAATTTCGCGACGCCCGCGATGTCCGTTCGTGCGCAATTTCGCTGAAGCGCGCGGCAAACAATGCACGTGAATTATAGTTTTAATATCGCAAATGAAAGACGATTGTGAATATGTGAGGGAAATGTGCGGAACGATGCGTGTACAACAACCGTCAAAGTATTTATTTTTCAATTGATGCAGATGTACAGGGCGTTCCAGAAATTAGTAGTATCATCAACGGGAAGGAGGTGATTCCTCGTACAAAAATAAGTTGAAAATATGAATAAAAATTTCTTTTTAATAGAGCTCTGTTTTCGAGAAGATTGAGTTTAAATATTGTCTTAAGAGACAATATTATATGGGCATCCGAAAAAGAATTTTAACATATTATTACCATCGGTTATAATTTCTGCGCTTTTAAAGATATATCACACGTACAGAAACACTCTGGAAAGAAAATTAAATTTGTAAATGTGTTTAATACTTACACTTCAAATATACGTATGAAAGTTATGTGAATAAGATTACATTTTTATTTAATAACACATTTTTGTCGTTTATTTATTTTATGTGTTATTTAATTAAAATTTAAAAAATGATAAATATCTAAATTTTTTAAATAAATTCTTCAAATATTCAAAATAACTCATGCAAAGTTTCATTGCGATTCACTGATTAGTTACAAAGATATAGAAAAAATAAATATTTTGTT
Source organism: Acromyrmex echinatior (assembly GCF_024713525.1). Lineage (NCBI taxonomy): Eukaryota > Metazoa > Arthropoda > Insecta > Hymenoptera > Formicidae > Acromyrmex > Acromyrmex echinatior. Next base: position 3,037,113 of record NC_141864.1, read on the forward strand.
TATTTACTGGGCAATGTAACTCTATACATAAATAATCTTGAACCCATGATGTACTTATATTTAAAAATTGAGATTTTTGTTCTTTATTTTATAACATTTTATACATTTTAATTAGAGCACAGATGAAAAAAATACTACTGTTTATTAAAATAACTTATGATCCTGATAGTAAACCAAATTTGTCGTATTATTTTTAGATTTAGAATAATCTGTAATTTTTTATAATTTTGTTATCATTTTGAAAATATGTATAAAACACATCCTTAATTGCTCGAGCAAGAACTTGTCTGCGATATGAAAGGTGACATTTTTAACAATTTTTTAATTAATAAATGAATACATTATTAAAAATTATTTATATTTGTATATATTTTTTTAACACATATATCAAACTCAGATATAGAAATAACAATAAATCAAAGGATAAACCGATCAAAATTACATACACCAATGCCTATTAAAGCCCATAACGTTCTAACAATGTTCTACAATGCCCAGTAATGCTTAATGTCATACCGCTTATTATAATACACAATTCTCTTAAATAATTCCGAATAATGCCTCAAATCACACCGCAATACCTTCAGTACTTTATCCCTTGTAGTAAACAGTCTGCACTGAGAAAAATTTGTGATTGAAACGATGAACGAATTAAAAAATTTTGATTATATCAGTCAAAATTCTGATTATTTCAATTAGAATTATAATAGATTCAATCAGAAAATTCTGATTTGTTCCATTTTCAACTAGAATTCCAATTAATGCAACCGAATTCTTTTTCCAGTGGGATGAAGCAGATTGTGGCTAGTCAAGTGTACGCATATAACGAATATTCAAGTTCGATTATTTTGAAAGGAGTTCTATACGAAAAAATTCTATTCTATATTTTTTATTTACGAGGAATTATCTCTTTTGTACCGTGATTTTCAGAACACCTTATATGTGCACACGACATTGATGGAGTGATTAAATCTCACATTTCCGAAGAGATTATTCATTCCATGGGACAAATTACTGCAATAGGATGCTCCAAGAATACGCTATAATTAATTGGGATCCTATTGAATGTAGTTCGTCGTTTCTGCGCATCCGTAGTGTAAAACTACGATTGCAAAAGTTGGTCTGTCTTTTATTCGTACTCGTTTTTTTTCTGTTTTTTTTCTTGCAACGAAAATGTATGTTTGCTCGTCTATCTTTTGCCAAAGCTTTGGAAGTTGCTCAAAGCACGCGAAGATACGGAAGATGGCAAACGAAATGGAAACAGGCAACTTTGCCGACGTCCAACCATTTCAATTACCCGCTTCCCTTTCCACGCCCGAATCTTGTCGATGCGATTACTTTCTACAGTGTGAGTCATTGTATCAATCAAATCATTCTCTTAATGCATCACTGTACTATTACTTTATATATATTGTTAAATTTATATTGTCAAATTGTACTTAATTTGAATTATTTTTACATGGAAAGAACAATTGGCTGAAAGTATTCAAAAAAGAAATATAGAAAATAGGGATAATTTTATGATACAAAATCAATCGTCACTTGGAATCGTCACATCAATGGAACTTGATAAGACGTAATATGAGGAAATCTAATTAAAATCGAATGATTAAATAAATGAATCCTAGTCAAAAACTATAAAATCTCAAGTATAATGAGGAGAAATGATGCAAAAAGTTTAACATTCTAATAAGTTTTAATGTCTTACATAATTATTAGTCCTATGATGGCTGAACAAGATTATTTTTAGATCTGTAGCTGATTAAATTTTTAGATACTCCAGGAAAATTATTTATTTTTTTTTGATATAATTATTTTTATTTTCTTTTTGCGAAATCAGAATAATATTCTTTTTAAGAATAATAAATTCAATAATCTAAAGAATGTACGCACATTGAAAAGCAAGTTACTAAATCTTAATACATATTTATTTGAATACTACTAGATAAATATTTACTTTTTTAATAAAAATGATAGTTAAATTAATGATACTTGTACTTGAACACGTTACGTTCATATTTAATAAATACTTAAAACTATTCGAATAAATATTTATTAAAATTTATTTTTTTTTTCAGTGAAATTTTATAAAATAAAAATCACTTTAAAGAAATATTATTAAAAACTCTTTGTATCGTTAATTTCATACAATCGGCTGAAACCAGAATCCGGCGTAGCAAATCAAATGCAGCGACCTAGTTGTTCGTGACACATTTACCGCGCAAGTGTCGATAGTTTAAACGGTGAAACGAATCGTGTCGTCGTGTCGTAGCGTGCGATTGTCGGCACCGTCCAGGATGGGTTGAGGAAACATTTTTCGAAAATTCTGACAGCAGAAAGAAACGCTTTTAAGTAATTTCAACATATCCCAGCCGTGCATCGCGTGATAATAAACGCTGTCGTTCTGTTACATTCGGTCAACCAACCTCGCAGCTGGAAATCTTCCCGCCCAATGCAACTTAGATACGGACGTGGGGGATGAAATCCGTAGTTTCATTCCAGGGAATTCATCCCTTGCCGCGACCCGCTTATCCGTGCTTGACCCACCGCCGATGTCACCGGCTAGCCGTGTTATTTCGAGCGTTGCATTTCGCTGTCCGCATTTACGAAAAAGGTCCGGTGCGGTTGCCAAGGGTTTACGATAAGGTGTTTTGCGAGATCCTCCGAAATGAAAGAAACAACTTTTTTCTTTTCGTGAAAACTTCGCCTGCAATTTCAGTTTGCCCATAGTCTTCGTCTGAATTTGGATTCGACTTCGGATTCGCCGTAAAAATCGAGAGGTTTAATTTCATGTCTTTCGTAAAATTTAAAGACAAGACAGATTTTATCAGAACCACAAAGATGCATTGAAAGGAATGACTATTTTTTTCTTTTTGTAATTTGTAATTTGCACTTTTAGATTTCTCCGTAACTTTCGCCCAAATTCAGATTCGGCGTAAAAATCGAGAGGTTTAATTTCTTGTCTTTCATAAAATTTAAGGTCAAGATGGATCTTACTAGAACCACAAAGATGCGGTGTCCCGATTTTACGCTAAATTTGGAAGATATAATTCGGTCTCTTCTGAAAAAAGAATATTGAGCTTTTGGAATATGTATACTCTTAGTTTTAACGAATCTATTAACAGATATAGTTTTTTTTTATTGTTGCACTGAGATGAGACATCTGACATAACTTTATTTAGAAGCGATTATATAATTTATGAAACGGTCGAGAAGTTCGTTATTGAAAAATGATATTGAATGACAGAAACAGAGCATCGTAATTTCATCCTGATAAATCTGATTTTATTTCCCGTTTATTTTTACTTATTCCTTATTAAACATTAAATCGCGATGCATTATTATTCTGTAGATATCACATCTAATTTTGTAAGGCGCGAATTTGAATGTGTCAGTTATTATTACTCTTACTCCTTTCACAAACGGATGTCGAATTATTGTTCCACCTCCAGCGAAATACCTTGGTTGAGCTCGGAATTCATGCAGAGGAAGCGGCGCGGTTAGTTAGAAAGTTGAAATTACGGCGTGCAAATGTTACGTGCGTGTGCGTATGTACCCCACACGTTACGCACTATGCGTCGAGTTTCCGCAAAATTGATACGATGCAAACAGAAATAAATCGATGTGTCTCATCTTTTCTCTATTATTTTTTCTCTATTATTTCGTTCATTGATGATTTCGCGAGTATTATCGATATTATACTTTAAATTTTAAATAATATACATATATATGTATATATATATATATATATATATATATATATATATATATAATGACATATTGAGTAGCAATATGATAGTCTATAAAAATAGTTAAAAATAATTCAAATTGAATACGATTTGTGATAATATTAATTTAACGTGTGTGTATATATATATATATATATATATATATATACTACAAGTAATAATCTAACATTTATTTTTTATAGTTTTCTATTAAATGTGTAATTAAATGTATAATTGGGATACTATAGATCATAAATATTCATAATGAAATGGGATAATACAGAAAATATATGTACTAAAAGAGCAGTTTATACTTCTAAGTAATTAATTTTATCTTATCGTAATAAATTTTTTCTTATATTAATGATTATTTCTCATTTGTGTTCTTATAACTCTCTATTTCATTGTTTAATAATTATTAGTTGTAATTATATTTTATTGTATTAGTGATTATACTAAGAATGTGTAAGTTAATTGAAAATACTTTTCAACTTTCGTCATCGTTACTTCTTGCATAATTCCACTATTCTGTGGGTGACTTATGGTATACCCCAGGTACGAGAGTCACCATGGGTCATTTCTGAGAAAAAATGTTTTCATTTTTTTTTTAAACTAATAAATATTTACTAAATATACTTATTAAATTTTAAAATATGCATTATGCTTTAATTATAAAAAAAAATGTATTTAAAAAAATGATAGAAATTTTTATATTTAGATGTACTTTTAAGAATTTGAATTTTTAAGACTTGCCCTGATCTCCTCTATATAGAAGTTAAAAATAATAAAATGACAAATGTTATTTTCAACACAAGGAATTGGGTTACTATTGCTCCTTTGATATCTATTAGTGAGTTCTGTCTACACTGTTAAATTTATAATATCAAATTTCAGATATTTTTAATCATTTTTTTAGGTCGTGACTATTCTTATTCAATACATCCTTAATTTAACTAAAACAATGGAGTTAAAAAATTTAACTCAGGAAAATGTAGTAAATTTGACTGAAATTTAGTCTATTATTTACCAAATGCGTAATATGTTAATATAGATATATGTTGTCACTTTAAAGCTAATCATAAAAATATTGCATTGCATTATGATACACATAAATAATATGAAAGTTAAAAATAATAAAATGTTGTTTACAACTCAAGGGTTTATTATTGCTGCTTTTGGTATCTAACAGTGTATTCTGTCTATGCGATTATTCCGCGTACGTCATTATCCGCCTCGCTGGAAATTTTCAACATTTGACGTTGTAATTACTGGAAACACGGCGAGTATGATAATGCCGATGCTACGTTACAGTATATTATCAAGCGCGTTATAATGTGTTACGACTCGCACGCCGTTGTTAATCACTCCGCCACATTATTGCAGATGTTTACGTTGTTTATTTAACGTGCAGCTTCTCATAATTAAGTAATGAATTAAGTATTCCCGCCTGATTGTGTTGTAAGACTCTTTGATCGATCTGTAATCGCAATCTATTCGCGTTCAATTTTGTGAATTTTTTTTATAATTATACGTAATGTGTTTTTATATATATTTATAATACACGTATATTTTTCTGTATAAATAAATTTTAATATATATTTTACATACGTGCGTATTTTGATACTTCAAATGTTTTTCATTCTTGCGTAAACATAAAATTATGAATACGAATTAGATCGCCTAAAGTGATCTTTCATAATAAATATAATAAATATAAAACACATAAATGCAGTTCATACAGTAAATTATCTAGCTACAAATGATTTTCTTTTGTAATTTCAAGTAAAAGATTCTTCGTTTATTTAAATCGTAACGACCAAGAGGTCGATTTCGACAAGAGAATTCGTATCTGCATTTGCACTGTAATATGTTAGAAGTAAATTTAACTTCGCCATCAGGTATCGCCATTATTATTGTTCTCTATTGCTATGACGCCTTTGGGAGACTATCTACCGCGTAAATATGTATATATTCTAATGCATGCGCAATTGGGTACACGTACACACTTGACAAGAACTTTGAGTGCCATCTTTCCACCCTCGACCTCGTTAGTTGCTACTAAACCCTCGGTGTTACCCACTTTTCCGTCTTTTTCAAACTTCCATGCAAGCGATATCTACCCTTGCGACACTTCGCAGCCTTTGTAAGTATTTTTTTTTCTCGCTGAACTCTTTTCGAGCGTTTCGATATTTTTAACAAAATTGCTGTATTTTCTGATTTTGCATTCTTTTCATTATCATTATTTAAAACATAAGATTATATATATATAATAAAAATAGTATTTGTTTCTTTAATTATATTCATTTAGAATGAATTAGAATAAAAACGTACCTTTCTATTATATTACGAAGAAACATTTCACGTTTCCGAAGCTGCTTTTCTTCTTGTCATTTTTCGACAAACTTTGCAGAGATCTGAAACTGTTTACGAAACTTTTAAAAAGTCGTTTAAAGATACAGACTTGGAATTGTTTTTTCAATATTAGGACTTGACTCGTTCGCCTCTTCTCAAATGAAAGTCTCGGTACTCGACTGTACATTCGTGAACTTGGGAATATTTCAACATAATAACGAATTTATCCATCGAGGAGCAAACGCTCGGCACGTTCCTATGTAACGTAACAATACGCGTAATAAAAAATGCATTCATCAAACATGGTCGAATTTCTTGTAACAACAAAGAGGAAGAACGTGCGCGTCTCGAAATCCGGAAGAGGTGGATTTGTTTCTTTTTTCCTATACAGAGGAATTTCCATCGCACAAATCCACCAATAAAGCCGGGCGTTTACTATACTTGCTGCGACAACTCCGACTTTCCTTCGCGTCGAGAGAAGAAAACTCCTCGAGATGGTCCAAGGATGGACTTGCGAAGACTTTCGCAAATGATCGATCTCGTAAAACGGTGATGCCCCTCACGTATGAATCGAGGCACGTTCGAGACCCGTGTGCCTTCCTAGGCTTCATAAGGGATACAGTAAAATTCCGGTCGCGAGAAGGAAGCTCCTGATCTCAGCGCACGTTTGAGATCGCACGTGTCCTGACACACGCGCGTGTGTGCGATGTCAAAGGTACCTACTACATACAAAATACATGTCGTATTAAGATCTGAATGATTGCAAAGGATATTTAACACTTTGCCCTGTCGATTTTAAACGAATTTCTGTAAAGACTCTGTCACTCAAAGATATAGATGACTACTTTACTTACAGAAATTATTTTATGAAGTATTTATAAAGATATTGATAGAAAACAATAGAAAAATTATTTGTATAATATAATAATTTATTAAAAATTAATTATATAAAATTAGAAATTATAATATTAATTTGAAATTGAAGGATCCATCGTTTTTCTCTTCTAGATAGATGCAAAAACAGTTTAATATTGAATTACATAAGATTTTTATGATTCTGAGGCATTTTTATTATCCTATTAATATAAAAAAAAGTTACTATATTATGAAACACATTTAATTATTTATTGGAAAAATATAATGTCTTTTCTATTTTTATTTTTATGTTAAATTCAAGTGAAAATAAAATACTAATTACAGAGAAGGAATTGGCAAAACAAATTTTATTTTAAAAAAATAGGAAATAAAAATAAAAAAATTAATAAATCTAGGCTAATTAGAGATTTCAACTTCTTTTCTTATTTAACTTATTTTTCTTTTGATTTTATAAGAGTTGTAACATTTTTAAAACATTCAATTCGTAATTGAAAGACTAAGGAATTCAGGAATTTTCAATATTTTCCTAATTTTTTTTTTTTTTTACATTAGTGATATAAGTAGCTATTTTTGCATATCAATTGTGATTTCGTAGGACATATCATTTGCTTTCCACTTACACACAAGTTAAACTGAGTTTGAAACGAGTTGAGTATTTCATACTCAGATTAATGACGTCATTATTTCCTTACTTTGATAAAAAGTTATCACATAACAACACGAGTTCACAACCTCACTAAAGTGAGTTTACGAGACTCACTAAAGCACACGATCTTGTGCAGATTATAAATAAAAACTCAGTTAAATCTCACTTACTAGAATGCAAAAGGAACAAGCATTCAACTGAATTATGATGTCACAAGTGAGAATTATCTGAGAATCTGTATAAAGCAACTATTATAGAGTAATATATTATTATTGTCTTTTGAATTTTTTTCTTGTGAAGGATAGAAAGTTTTTTTCTTTAATTGATCTTAGTGATCGATAATGTATGATTTTGTACGATCTCTCTTGAATTTGATCTTTCCAAGGCGTATGATTGAAATTAGTGTGGCAAGTGTTAGAGTTTAGGCGAAAATTGAATTAAATCCATAATTTGTAAGACCCTCTTTAAGTACAATTTTATCCTCGAATTATAAAATTAGCTCGCTCTCTTGCTCTGAATATTTCATTTAAACGCATAAATTGGACGACGCTTTCGCACGCTTAAGGACAAAAATATTAACGATCTTAAACTTAGAACTAAGAACACTAAGCGTCAGCCTTCTTATAAGTTAAATCTAAACCCTCTTTATATAAAGTTTACAGTATAATTCCCAAAGTCAAAGCTTTGAGCTCGATTTTGCAACATTTTACGAGCGTCCGACGGTTTCTCTTTTCCAGGAAAACGATACAATACGTTTTCGTGTGACTCTGGAGGACGAGGTACCCGCGGGACAGCAGCCGAACATCGTCGGTGTGGACGCTTACGTGATTGTACTGGATGAGAATGATAATCCGCCGCACTTCCTGGGTGTGCCATATGAGGCGGTCGCCGAGGAGGACACCCCGGTCGGCTCCACCATACTTCCGGGCATCAGGGTCGTGGACCCTGACCTGCTGGGCGACATTATAGATCTAACGTGCGTCCCGCAGCCACAGGTGAGTCATTAATACGCGTTAGCGCGCGCGGTAATGTCCCGTGAAAGATATTTTTATCTGGTCTCACCCGACGATCGAATTTCTTGTCGCCTTTTCCCACGTGGGATTTTCTCCCGTGGAGGAAAATTTCAACCGACGAGTCGTACCCTTCTGATCCACCGTCTTGGAAAATCCGTCGTTGATAGAATTACGTAGAGAACAACATGCTTTCTTTCTATCTCCTTATCTCTCTTGACTTAATATCTTTACGAAGCGCACTTTCCAACAAAAAACGCGAGATCTTTTCTTACTTTTCTTCTTCCGAACCGGTGATCGAGTAAAGGCGTAATGCAGTTTGACAGCTCCCACATGGATTCATACAACAATTTTCTTGTTAATATTGCTGTATTATGCTGTGTATGTTAAAGTGGCTAACCGTCCCCAAATCAGGAGGGACAGTTTTAAATTTTAACTCTTCATACCACTTTACAACGCATTCTAAATTTCATCCCAAATTAAGGACATGATTATAAATTGTCCCTTTTTTAAGTGTATAAATAATAAGTGTGAAATATATTATACTATTTTCAACTAACATGAGTTTTTAATTTAAAACTCTAGATATTGAATGTATTTATAAAATATTATACAATAGAAATGTACAATTTTAAAAAATAATATGTGATTTCATAACTTGATCTAATTTTTATTGTACTCTCATGTTATACATTAAGTGTCATTAGTTATTTACAAATATAATAATATAGGTAATATTGTTTATGTGTTTCATAAACAATTATAAAAAAAATGTTTATTTGTTAAAAGTTTTCTTTCTTACAAAGGAGTTGATTACCTTAATGTATTGCTTTCTATTTCAACATTGAGAAAGATTTTACATTGAAAATGAACGAATTAGTAGATTCTGATCAAAATTCTAGTTTTCATCGAACATCTGATTATCTCGATTAGAATTCTAATTGGTATAGTTAGAATCTACTATCAATTTTCAACTAGAAATTTTTCTCAGTAAGGAGTAAAGTCCACAAATCCTGAGCTGCAGTTTATTTCATAACTACCACATAGGTACTGTAAATTTATTTATTTGAACATTCTGCCTCTCTATCGATTTTCAATCGACATCGATTAAATTATTTATTCTGTCGCAAAATATATATACAGAGAGTATCTGGAAAAAGACGGTGTGGAAAAAAGAGATTAGGAGAATAAAAAAAGAAATGAAAAAAAAAAGGTCTCTTCTAAATTCGTTTTTGTTATCGCGTCTGACAGTCGTACGAGAGAAAACAGATAATAAACAGACTATAAAAGAGAGAGTTGTTTTTCGCTCAAAGGATTTATTAAGAATCGTCGTCGGTCGTAGTTTCGGTCTCCTTTACGATGCGACGCGAACAGCAGTATCAAGACCAAGCTATAGCTGCAACGGCCGCTATCGTTGAGATACAGTTGGTTGCACGGGGGATAAAAGATGTACAAGTGCCGGTGTTTCACGTAAATGAAGAGAGCTCGGATGAAGTGTTCCCCTTGCCTGCGAGACGAAGCGAGGCGAAGAGAGACGCGAGGTGGAATATCGGCGCCGAGGCGCTTTGTAATTCGCAGTTTTCCATTAAGTTATCCACTCCCGTATCCTGTAATAAACTCAGAGGAAGAGCGAAAGGGAATGAGGGAATGCGCCGGACTCGCCTCGCCTCGTCTCGCCTCGTCTCGCAACGTCGAGCAGCACGCCCGAGGGAGCTGAGGACTCGTCGACGACGGAGGCGTATGGCAGCCAGTTCTCGTAGTCGGTGTCGGACTTTCGCAATCATCGTTGTGGAGCCCGACGTTAACCCCTGCGGAAAACGCGTGGCCTATTTCGCACGAGCGCTCGTACAGCAAAGCGCGTTCGCAAATTTAATAATCGTTCCGATGCGTAAGCGGAAATTTTATTACCGCCGCGTAGAATTTGAATTCCAATTTCTTCGCCAACTTAACCGGCGCGGCGATGTAATTGGGTTTATTTTTGGTATGTGCAAACGAGATACTTGTCCCACTAATGATTAGAAATGCAAACATGCGTTTAAGTTAACCAATTGTTTACAGAGGAAAAGAGGGACGCCATAAAAAATTCATTCAATTGTTGTAATTAAATTTTAATAGATAAACATTTTTTATAACTGTTAATGAAATACATGAACAATATTATATTATTATATGTACAAATAATTAATAACATTTAATGCATAATGTCACATGAGATCACAACAAAAATTGCATCAAATTGTCATCATGAGATTACATTTTATTTTTTTTTTTAATTCGACTTTTCTACTGTATGTATTTTATGAATAATATCTGCATTTTGGAATAGAAAATCATAAAATTTTGCACACGTTAGCTGAAAATTATATTTCATTTCTTATTATTTCACTTATTTTATTTCACACTTATTATTTTCACACTTAAAAAAAGGACAATTCATAATCATATCCTTAATTTGAAATAAAATTTGAAACGCGTCATAAAGTAGAACGAAAAGTTAAAATTTGGGATTGTCTTTCCTGATTTAAGACGGTTGGTTTTCTTGATTTAAATACTTCATCTTTCCATTTTGGAATACATGCATCACGTTATCTTCCCTTTTCTTTCCCTTTATATTTGATCTTTGTATTTAACTTTTATATTTGCCATATTGTCAAATATGAAACATATATAATAGGATTAAATCAATTAATCCTACTACATTTTTATAAAAACAATGAAAACTACATCTAATAAGTTCTAAAATATTCTGAAGAATGCAAGTAAATTTCTGCTTTATGGCGATCGATAGAAAAAGTTTTTTACATGAGAAAAAATATTTTTTTAAAACAACTAAAAATTTCACTGATTTAGCAAATCTACAGCCGTAATATACAGACAGTCAGTTTTCTATGTTAAAATAGTAAAGTTGTAGAGGTAGAATAAAATTAGCGATTATAGATTAATTATATTTGTAATAACAATAAATTAATACAACAAAAAAAAACCTCTAACCTAACTCTAACCAAACCTATTTTTTGATGTGAGGTAGCTCTCATTTCATGGAAGGTTATAAATCCATGTCATTTTGTGTTAAAAAACCTAACTCTAATCCAACCCATTTTTTACTTTCGCATGAAAAGTTGTACATTCAAGAAGCAAAGTTCTACTAGATTTACAACCTTCCACGAAATGAGGGCCATCTCGCACCAAAAAATGGGTTTGGTTAGAGTTAGGTTAGAGGTTTTTTTTTTAACACGAAACAACCCCACCTGCCTCTCTACTTGGGGGCGCACAACTTCCACGCGAAGCGATTTTCAAAATCGTAACCCTGAGTGATCTCCAACAAGACTTCGAAAGTTGCTTCATGTGAAAATGTTCCAAAGCAGGGGAGGAGGTGTGGAAGTTGCTTTACGTGGAAAGTCATTACATAAGCAAGAAAGGGTGCAGGATAGTTTCTAATATTATATATAGCAGAAATAAAATTAAAAATTATTTTTTCAAACTTTGTTTCAATAATTTTTTAACGAATAACGAGCGACGACTAAAACTTATTGAAGGTTACTCAGGTGATGACCTTGAACAACATATGTCAAGGTCAAGGTCGTCGGCGGGGGTGCTCCCTTTTTCTGCAGAGAGTTTTACCAAATAAAATATTATTAAAATTAGATAAATATTTCCTATTGTTCTCCATTGAACTAAATAAGATTGATTCATATGATCTTGAAACAGGAATAACATATATAACTTTAATTGTATATATTCTTACGTTTAGATTTTAAATCTTTACCTAAGGGATTTGCGGGTTATCGCCATGTCGTGATCCATTGCTAATGCTTTTAGCAATTTTGCGACACGACGATAACCCGCAAACCCTTTGGCACTTTTGAAGAAAACATCCGTGAAAGTCTCAAAAGTATAAATCTTTATCCGATATTATAATCGTGTAATGCTGACGTTATATATATAATAGTATTTGACGCGAAATTGATGTGCTTGATCATTTTTATTCTAGATTTAAGATTTTTTCATTTAAGAATAACATATTCTTCTTTCAACAATAAATATGATTGTCTCTATATCGATCTTATTTTAAATTAAAAAGTAATAGCATTGGATTCGGAAATTTTTCTGTGAAAGTCGAAAATTAAGCAGAATATATGTTGCTTTTAGAATAAAGCTACGTTACATTTTAATCGATTTGAAACGGAAAGGAAGTATCGTTAACAACCTATCTTACACATACCTATATCTGAAAGTGTAATCTTTTTTTGTATATTTTTATTTAGTACAAACTCAATTCAGATAAAGCGTCCGATAGTACGCCTTGTAATAAGGTTTTTGTTTTATCGCACTTCGCACAAGTCTATAAAATTTAAGTCACGTACGTGGATCGTATTTACGGAAAGTTGTAACATGTTACCGTGGAAAATTGCTGTTGAAAACCGCTTTCTGCTTAGGCTCCCATCATATAACGTGCAATCGGTAATGCGATACGCGTCGTTTATTTTACAAAGTGGCACGAAGAAACACCCCGAAAATTCGGTCGACGGGAAAAACAGCGCAACGTATCGCTTTCGCATAGACGCTTTTTTTCGCGAGGGGAAAAAAGAGAGATTCAATTCGTATATCATCACACGACCCGTTAAAATTATCTGCCTGCAGCCTCCTGGTTTCATCCCCTTTCTCTCTTCGCACTGGCTCTCTATCTTGCATCTCTCCCTCCCAGGAAAGACGCGCGCGGTGGAATATTAGTACGTATAACGCACCACCCCCTATGTCATATCCGCTCGATAAATTCCCGGTTGGAGCCGTTAGGTGCGACCAATAAAACCGTAAAACCTTTTAACTAATGGCCTGGCTTTACGGCGACAAACTTTAATGCCTCCCCCGTTTTTCGTTATATGCGTGCATCGCGATGCCGCTGGCCGAATGGTGCGATTGCGTTCAGTCATTAAGCGTAACTAATGTTTACAGGATTCAGAATACCAGCGCGCGAATCATCCGCGAAACCAAAATCAACGGCGAAATTTTCCATTAACGATCCGCAGAATCGATAGCTGACTGAACCATTCAAATTTATTATAAATTAGAGACACACTCATTTGCGTTTATTATTTTCGATCTGATTTTGATCTGATTTTGATATGAATTACTTTTAATCTATCAGACATTTCTCATTCTTTTTCTCTGTCGATGCACACGGATTATAATGAATTTTTATTTTTTTAATTTGTTTCCGGTAATTTCTGGATTCGTATTAATATTTTTTTATTTATTTTGAAGAGTCTTGCACGTGAAAATTGTGTCAACAATTTCCAAGTTTTCCACGTGATTTAACAAATTTAATTTTATAATCTTGTAACTGTTCTACGCCAGCGTTTTGTCAACCTTTGTCACATTAAACAGAATTGGGCATAATTGATTCATAACTATAATTAATTACAATTGTAATTACTTTGATTGTAATTACAATATAGTTACAATTACGCTGTAATTGCAATTGTACTGTAATTGCAATTAAAGTAATTGTTAAGGACATAATTATACTGTAATTGCAATTAAAATAATTGCCATTAAAATATTTGCAATTAAAATAATTGTTGAGTCGCAATTATATTTAATTAGTTACAGTTATAATTGTAACTGCATACGATTACTTTCACAATTATGTTAGGCAAAATTGTAAGTTGAATAAGATTGGAGATCACACAACTTAAATGTAATTGATTTAATAATTTAATAAAAATAATTCAAGAGTTATGTAATTGTTCTTGCTGTGGAATCACAATTACTCATAATTATAATTATTTACAGAGTTGGCAAGTAACTTAAGAACGTTTTTGTAGAGTTATAAATTAATTCAGCGAAAACTAGAGTTACACAAATTATAGACAAGTAGATTCGAGTGCGTTGAAAACAATAGGTAGGCGTACCCTGCGACAGAATAGTTCAAATTCGCGCAGCTAAAACAAAGGGTCTTTTTAGTTTTTTTTGCATAATCAAAAACGAGCAAAATTTTTTATGAAAAATCGTTATATTAACTTTGATCATTTTATGCTGCCATTTTAAGCTGCCATTTTATTCAAACGCAATATTTTAAAAAACGGTCTCGTCAAGTATAAGATCTATGTTTCCATTTTATAAAACTTATGCCATTTTGCTTTCAGACGAGTCTTGTGTGAACAGCGATGGTCACTATAATCCTCGTTTTAAAACAAACAACAATGTACGAAAATTTGAATAGCGACTCCATTTTATATTATTTTTTAATAAAATTTTAATGGTCAATAGAGAAAAGTAATCTTTACAATAGAATAAACCCAACTTCTCTATCTCTATTCGTTTTTCCACAAAAAATTAGCAAAATTAGATCTCGTTTTGATGTAGATGTCTAGGTGTATACATATTATTGCCCCGTTAATTGCTCTTATTCTAATTACAATTACAGTTTATCAATTAACAATTAATAATTAAATAATTGTAATCTGTTTACAACTTTTT
This sequence comes from Acromyrmex echinatior, assembly GCF_024713525.1. Taxonomy (NCBI): domain Eukaryota; kingdom Metazoa; phylum Arthropoda; class Insecta; order Hymenoptera; family Formicidae; genus Acromyrmex; species Acromyrmex echinatior. The sequence goes on from NC_141864.1 coordinate 3,052,205, forward strand.
GCAATTACTTTATTTAATTGTTTTCAGCAATTAATAATTAAGTATAATTACTAATTGAATTAAAAATTATATCTACATTGTAATTTGTAATTGTTAATTGAATTATAGTTTTGTATAACTCTGATATTAAATAATGAGCTTTTATTTTTCGAGGTACATTAGATTCATATGCTTCGGTGCTTAGCACTGATCTTTTGTCAGATGCCACTAACACGACATTCAGAAATAAAAAGTAAAATTTTTAAATTTTTATTTTTTATTTTAAGAATGACTGGCACTACACACTGGTCACTCTGGATATTGTCGTATAATATCTTAACTTGGATCAAAGATCAAAGTGATCATTAGCGATTATAGTGTACAAAAATTATTAATTCCTTAATACGGATTACCTATAAATTATTTAACCCATTAACGCGCAGAACAAAATTTTTTACTTGATTTTAAGATAATTTTTAACACACTAAAACATGAAATATTTCAACAAAACTTGATATTCTAAGGTTTTAAAGGTCGCTCTTTACGATGGCGTCATCAAAATTTCATTTCGATCACATGGAAATTAAATATGGCGATTGAAACAAAAAAAATGACGAAAAAATAGTCGACATTTTTTTAATGGTTGTTTTCCAATTGATAACAATTTTTCTAATTTTCGACAATTACACCATCGATGATCAAAATAGTTGTATTTTAATACCCCACGGTGAAATTTTTGAAATCTAAGATATACGAGTACATAAAGTATTATTTCTTTATATCATATCTAGAATATCTTTATAAGCCACTATGATAAGTATCTTCGAGAACATCAATTTTAGATTTTCACTGTTTAAGAAAAAAAAACGCAATTTTACAAAACAAATATTTGCATACAGGAACACAAAAATATAAAAATTTCGCAAACAGAATATGTATAGATAGTAGGGTAACTCCGGTATAAACGCCGTACCTATCAAAAACTTAATTTATTAAATATTTACTATGTTTAAAATAAACGAATTATATCAGTAAAAACTTTGCACTGTCTATTATTATAAAAAAAATATTTGAAATCCGAAATATTTATATTTCGTATTAAAAAATGTACTTTTTTAATGAACCCTTGCATTTTTGCCGTATAGGCAAAATCCTATAGGGGTGGCATATATGGCTACTCATAGGGGGAGGGCGGGGTATATATGGCTCATAAAAAGTTTACAAATAATGCATATAAATAAGACGTAAAATGACACAATAACTTATAAAATGCAATTATAAAGTTTTAATAAAGAATGATAAATATATATATGAATATGTATATGTATAATAAATAATAATTACAATCTTCCCAGATGTATTACAAGTGTTATGACATGAAGTACATATTTTATGTAATGCATTTATTGTATTTAGTGCACTGAAATCAATCTACTTTGTATGCCTTGGGCATAAATCCCGCTTCTTAAAAATGCCATATGTCCCAAACAGGTGGGATATATAAGACAACAAACTAAACTAAAGAATACGAGAGCAAAGCACTTTTATTTTGTTATACAACATATTTTACTATTCCTTTACACTCATATCACGAAATAACTATTAAGTTTTTTGCACGTCCTACAGTAATTATTTTATGTATTAGGTATTGGAATTAATTCGTAGCGTTTTACAAGTGATGGGAAGTACTTTCATTAATGTATTTTTTAATGCTCATGTGAAATAAATAACATTCTTTCATTAAAAAACGCTACGAATTAATTCCAACACCTAATAGATTATAATTTATGATGGCACTTAACACAGTGACAAATCGATTCAACTCACAATAATTTTATTAATATTAACAATAAGAAGCTGAAATCATAACACAATACTAATATATAACTTAAAGGTATGTAACAAAGTAGTTGCGGGAAAATTACCCTCACTTCTTCTATTTTTTCTTACTTCTGCGGCGTAAATTCCAGCGCGGCATATTTGTCGGAGTTATCCTAAGTTCGACTACTTGAAACATTTGAGATTTTTTAATACTAACAAAACAATATCCAATTGAATGATTTTTGACCTTTGTTATTAGGTTTTAATTCGTGACACGATGACTCATCTATTCTGTATATTTTATACAACTATAGTTCATAATTTACAATATGTTATTAATTAATTATATTTTTTTTGCATTGAGAAGGATCGAAAACATCGGTTGAAACATCTAACGGATTAATTTAGATGAATGATGAAATTTGTTTATCAATAACCGCGTAAACTCTTATTGATTTTTTTATTCTTTTTTATTAGATTTTTTATTTTAATATTTTCATTTTCTAGAGAAGTGATTTTATGGAAGCAATATCATTTTAATTAAAATCAGAATATATAAATTCAATATAATTTAAACACAATATAATTTAAATAATTTTTTCACAATTTTTAAGAGATTTTTTTTACTTCGTGCCTCACTTACTTTTTTACTTGCATACTTAAATATTTTTTTCTTCTTTTTACTTTCTCTAAAATTTTTGCGGCATACCGGTGTACATACCGGTTAAAAAAGCCCTGCATAAATTTGATAAAACATTCGTGTAGAGCGATAAAACATTCATAAGAGATCCAATGAAATAACAAGATGATGATCCCAACTTAAATGAATGTTCAATGTGATAAATCGATTAATTAACGCTAAAAGTCGTGAATACTGAGATATCCCGCGCGCGCGGTTCTGCGCGTCATTAAAATCACGAATACGATCAACCGTACTTGTCACGACAACTCATCCTCATGACCAACTTTTGTTGCAGTTTCTGGATGCCTGCGAGAAGTTTGGCATCGTTAACGTCGAGAGGAGCCAGAACACGTATGTGGGTGCCCTGGTGTTGCGGCAGCCCCTCGACTACCGGGAGAGGCCTTTCTATCAGCTACTACTGCGAGCGAGCGTGAGTCTCTCTCTCTCTCTCTCTCCCCTCCTTCCCTCTTCCCACAACTCTCTCTCAATTCGTGGATTGATTCTAATTATGCACACCGCGAAGGAAAGCCAAATGCCGTTTCTCGCAAACACATCAGATAAACTCCAATATCAGAGACGTGCAAAGGATTTTTGGGGCCCTAGTGTAAAATAAAGATAGGTTCCTACCTGTTCGTAAAATTTGTATTAAAAAAGTTTTGAAGAGTTTAAAAAATATAACAAGACAGTATAATTAAAATTATAGCGGATCACAAATTATCAATTATGCATCTCCGTTATAGAAAATTACATAGATATATAATACATATAAAAGCCAGATTGGGTAAAAAAATTGCATCACCGATTTATAATTTCACATTAAATTTTATATATAAAGATTTTATTTAATTTAAATTATTTTCTACTTTTATGAAGTATAATTGAAATGTAAATGAATATTATTTGCATGTGCAAATTAAATTAAATAGAAATTAATTTAGATAGAAACAATAGAAACAATAAAATAAATCAAGGAAAAAAAGATTTGTTAAAACAACTGAAAACTTCACTGATTCAATAAATCCGCAATGTACGGACAGTCGGTTTTCTATATTAAAGCAGTAAAGTAGAATAAATTAGCGGTTGCAAGTAATCATCGTTATAACAGCACAGCACAAATTTGTTAATACAGCAAAAGATATAAATTTTCTATTGTTACATTAGCAATTTTCATTGTAGCAAAGAATTAGCTGAATTAACATACTGTCATAACATTACATTTATAAATATAATTTCTTTGTTAAATCATCAAATCTTCTTAATAAGATATTGAACCTGCTATAGCTTTGCTGAACCATCCAATCTATTTTTTCTGTGATATATTTAAGTTATGTAATGTTAATATAGACAAGGTAAGCAACAAATATTCGACGAATTGCAAGGCTCACGATAAGATTTAATTGCAAAGACAATATGCATATGAATGTTCTCAGAATAAGAAAGATAAATAAGAATAAGAGAAATCGAGTTAATAATCATACATGAGCACCATGTTCTTTCGACCAATGTAAAGATATAAAAATCGATAAGATATGAGAGATTCAAATACATTAAATATTTTAACAATTAGAATGAACTTTCGGTTTTAAATTATTGCAACAAATAAAACTTTGGAATTCCTTAGCACTGGAGGAGGCCCGCTAATGCATGTTGTGCACTCCTCTTTGCACGGTCCTGCAAGATGTGCAACATCGAGATTGCGGGAGAATTCGGGATACGAGAGAATTTGCGAACTAACGAGGATGCGAGAATGACGTACCGGACGTGCGTCGGGCGGACTTGCGTGTCTGTTGTCGGCCAGTTTGACTTGAACACCAACCATCCCCGTTCAGAACCGAAACGAGCGATTCTCGCGGCAGCGTTAATTAACGGTTGAACGTTTCTCGATAATTACGTCTATGACGTTTAAACAACATTTCTAAATCAGTAGCTTTGTTCGCGCTGCAGTAGTCCCACTTTGATAAATTGTATCTGTTACATATTAAGTAACTCTCCTTTAATTTAATTCCTTTTTTCCGTACTTATGTGGTACATGTTCTAAAGCCGATTGGATCGAAGTGCTTTCTTCCACGAAGAAAGGCCTTCGTATTATTTAAAATGAACTCCGTGAGTTCCCGGTGAGCGTGAAGAACACTATCGAATTTACGTGACTTCAAAGGGTTTACAGATAAAAGGCAGACGGCGATGGACCTGGTATCCGGAAATCGGAAACCTCAGTTACCTCGGTTATCCTTTGATTCCCATCGACGTCGTTCCGATACATTAAAATACATCGTAAACACACATAGAAAAAGTCTAAGCTCGCCGACTCCCCGTATCAACTAAAAAGCAATCAGGATTTACTATGCGTTTTCATGCGCGAAAACGTATCCCGCGCCGCAAAGCGGCAAACATTGAGCTCATTTAGATTTTACATTGCGAACGTGCTCGTATGATCGATGCGGTTTTCCCACCCATACATCGATTTTGCGGTATTTTCCTTTCGCCGCAATATCTGAGGAATATAACGCGAAATTGAAGAAAAACAGTAAATATTTGCCCGCCGTACGAAAGCGCACGAGCAATGTAATGGCACGTTTTCTCATCGCACATTTAGCGTTAAATGCGAGTCTCGTCTCTCATCGTCGACGCGTTGCACCGCAATCTTTGCGTCAGACACGTAGGGAAATAATAAAAGAAAAAAATATATATATGAATCGTCGGCGACTATAGTGACTGAACAGTAGACAAGAAATCTCTTCTTATATTTTCTGTTTGAATTTAATATCCTTATCGAACGTGCCTTGTATTATAATTACGATTATCTTTCAAGTGTTCTACTGAGAATCGCAGCTCTTCTGCTGGAGATCCTATTATAATTATCATGTCGGAGATATAACTGCACCGAGAAAAAAATGATTGTATTTATTATATTTGTAGTTATTTTTTGGAACTACTATATATTTATAATTGTTTTAACCATACGAAGTCAATTGTACTATTATAATCATAGTCACATACACTGTTTGAAAATCTTAATTTTTTTTCTTAATATATTTTTTGTTATTACTACCACATAAATAGAAAAAAAATACTTATATTTATTATAATTGCGATTTTCTATTTTATTTATTTTTATATTTTGATATTTTTGTATATATATTAATATATAAATACCAAAATTTATTTTGATATGTATATATAAATATTATTTGATTTGTATATATATTAATATATACCATATATATTAATATTTGAAATTATAGTACAATTTATATTTGAAATTATAATATTGTATAATATTATATTAATATTTGAAATGATAGTATAATTTATAGTACAATTTTGTCATGTTTTAGAAAACTATTATATATTATTATTATTATTACCCCCACACACACACACACACACACACACACACACACACACACACACACAACATTATAACCATAAACCATAGGACCTTCCCTGATTGTAATTATTTTGTAATTATAATAGTCATAAATATCGAATATTTTTCTTTCAGTGCAGTAATACTGAAATTGCTGAAATTGAAACTTTCATATTTGAAAGGTTTTCCGGCTTCCTGGAAACATATTTTTCCAAAAACCGGAAAAAATCAACGCGTACATTAAAAAAAAAACACTAAAAAATAAAATTAAATTTTGAGCGATTAAACGGAGATTTTTTTTCCATGTATCAACGGAGATTTGATAAAAAAGCTAATCTCCAGCCGAAAACCGGATAGGTGGCAACCTTGCTTGTAATCCAAATGAAAAGTATTATTTTACGATCTTGGAGAACAGATTCTCCCGGTCATTCAACCCCCTGCAATAAATGGCGGTCTGGAATTAAAAGCTGGTCGAATCAAAAATCACCGAAATGTTCTTACAGCTAAATCGCGGACGTTGTCGGATTTTTCTCTCAATAATTGGAGATTCTCGAGGGGCGTGGAGGATTAATTAATCAACGTCGTGCGCGCTTTAACGCGGAACGTCATCCTCGCGCGTTCACGTGTGCGAGATAAAGAGATAATTGCGGTTAGTTGCGACACTTGGTGTGCTCGTGAACGGCGAAAAGCGAACGAGCTCTTTCTGTGCGAGAGCTGTAGAGATTGATTTTAATTACGCGTTCTCTCCGGAAGCGACCGAAGTGCCGTCCGTTTTACTATGCAAGAAGACTGTCTCGTTCGCGATAGTGCGCATAATTACAGCGGCGAAACGAACGGACGCGTAAATTACAACTGTAGCGACTGTCACTGTGCGAAATAAACCATTGCGATAAAAGTCTAGTTAAAAATTTTATATCTTTTTATTTCGAAGGATTTACTTTTTCCTCATTAGAACGCGCGCAAATATTAATCATTAATACAAACAATTGTATAAGCCACTGATCTGTTGCCTTTGAACGTTTCGGTCTCGGAATGGACGGTCCGTGTCCCAGATTAATTTTTATTACTTTAACAAATATATAAAAATTGTTAAGTGATTTTACATATACTTTAACATCTTTAGAAAGTATTTATAAGACTGTGTATTTAAAAAAAGCTATAACTAATTATTTGCTGTTCATAATTTTTTGAAGAAATGAAATGTACAGGACATGAACAATCCAATCGTCTGTTCTAAGAGATAAGAATACGGAGATTTGGATTATACGTTGTGAATGCGGTGTGTCGGATTGACTTGCGTGAATCTGAATCCTTCAAAAAGGAACAGTCGCAATCAACTTGATCGTGCGAATTTTATCTGCAGGATGGCCTGAACAATGGTACCACCGGCGTCGAGATCAAGGTGGCGGACATTCAGAACAGTCCGCCGGAATTCTTGGATTCCTTAACAGGCGTGGTGCGTGAAGACGATCCTATCGGGACCCTTGTGATGACCGTAAAGGCCCGAGATGGCGACAGAGGCATGCCGCGGAAGATGATCTATGAATTAGTCACTAGTGAGTATTCAATTTTCTTTCTCTTTTTATCTAAATCAAAGATTGTACAAATACAAATTCGTATTCCCATCCGAGTTAAAGAACTTTCATCAAATTAAGGTCAATTGTATATATGTGAATTAAACAAAGATAATTTATTAGGTCATTTAAAAAGTATCCGCGGTTTTTTGTTCAATTTTTGAATGAAAAAAACCGCGGATACTTTTTAAATGACCCAATATTATAAAAAATGTAAAAATAATTTAGATGTTAGACAAATATAAGGTAACCGCACCTAATATGGCTTATCTAAGCTTTGCGCTTTTTTTGTAATTTTTTGCTGAGTCCAAAATTGAAAACTGGTGCTCAGATTCTTAAGGGAAAACATTTTTAAACATTAATTTAAAATATGAGGCGTTTTCAAATATTTATTTAAGTGCTTTGAAAGTTAAAAAAAGTTATGATATTTAAGTCATATTGGATACACATGTTATATGTTTACCTCTTTTTTATAAAAAAGGTGTTAGAGAAATAAAAAATAGATTTAATGTTACTTTTATAATTTTATAACTTTTTTAACGTATGATATATGTTATTTATTGACATATAAAAAGCACAACAAATTATTTTCCAAATAATCGACTTACCTACTCTACTTATCGACTTAACTTTCCAATATTTAACAGGTGAATTAAAATCCATGGTCTAAAATATCAAAAAAGAGCATTACAATCGATACTTATTGTCAGTGTGTCTAAATTAGCCATATTGATTCTATCTTAGAAAAAATTTCCTCTCTTTAGTTATAAATAAAACGGACATATAAACTAAATACGATGTCGTAAAGTGTAAATAAAGAGATTACAATAATATAATTAATAACTATCACTTGATAGTTATAGACAGCAATAATTTTTGAAATATTAGATCGCAACATTCTGTATTTGGCTTCAATGATGACAGATGGACAAACTAAGCAATTAACAAAAGTCACATCGACAGCCTGCAAGATTATTGTATTATTTGTCGAATTGTGAAACTACAAACAGCGAGAAGATCACATTACAGTTACCTTACGATTAGACATACGAATCTGTTTGTACTTAGTGTAGTAATATAATAGATCTAATTTTCATTGATAGAAAGCTTCAACAGATACACGAAACATAGAATTTCGTAAGATTCATGATTTCGGGTAAAACGACTCGATAAAATTACCGAATTAATTATGGTGACACGAGTTTTCACGTGCGACAATAAAAGATTTTCACGTCAAATGTCGAATGTCGAACGTCTGTCTTTCCCACAGACCCATTTGATTACTTCTTGCTGGACGACGACACGGGCGAGCTGAGGACGGCGAAGCCGTTGGACAGAGAGGCGCTGGAGAACTCGACGGGCGTGCTCACGCTAATTGTGAAGGCCCGCGAGCTGATCGACGGTATACCTGGAAACGACAAATTGACGGTATCGACTGCCGAGGCGACCGTGACGATTAAGGACGTCAATGACGAGCCGCCTACGTTTAATCGGCGCGAATACAACATCGAGATCCCGGAGAACGTGCAGGACGGCACGCCATTGCCGCATCTGGACATGACTGTAAAAGATCCGGATGTGGTGAGCACAGGGCCAATTCGTCGTAGATCATATCTGTCCAACTTTAGCCTCTGGAACCAGAACGCAAGGTCACCAATGCAAAATTGTATTAAATATTTTTACGTCGACGACCTTGCGTTTCGGTTCTGAAGCTAAAGTTGAATAGGCTTGCCATTGATGTACCTGTCGCGTTCGATTTTAAATGCAGAGTATTTTCCCGTGCTCTTTCTCTCTCTCTCTCTCTCTCTCTCTCTCTCTCTCTCTCTCTCTCTCTCTTTTTCTCTCTCTCAATTCTCGGGATGAAAATGGGACTGGAACCCGCAGCATCCCGCATTCGAGCGCAGCCAATAATCCGGCGAACGCCGCCGTCATCGAAAAAAATCAAGGGTTAATCCAGCACGCACGATAAACGCCTTTGTTAATGTATATAGCATTTACATTAATGTATTCGGCTTTTTGTAAAGCTCCCGTATGCTCGCGCGTAACAATAGCGAACAGTCGGAAAGGCGCGTCGGGTGAATACAACTCGGTTATTAAATGTCCGCACATTAATGGCAGTACAAAATGGAACGGCAAGGATAAATAATTCATGATACATTATAAAGCTTCAATTAAATATAATTATTATTTTGTCGCAGTCGTATTGATCGTTGGATGCGGCTAAACGTATTTTCATTGGTTGCGTTTAGCAGAAAAAGAAACAATTGTTGCTTTTTCTGCTAAATGCAATTAATGAAAATACGTTTAGCAGCATCTAACGATCAATACGACTGCGACAAAATAATAATTATATTTAATTGAAACTTTATAATATATCATGAATTGATATCGAAAAATTCTTTAATACGATTGATTTTTATATTTAGATTCAGTGATAAGAACTAATAAGGGAAAACATTCTAAATTGCAAAAATGATATTGAAAAACATTTCCAGTCGAAAGATCATGTTTGAAATAGGAATTTTAGATGGTCAAATCTTAGGATTCTGTACACGACTTGGGCCGAAACATGTTTGACCATTTTAATTTATATAAAAAACATTAAAAAAAAATTTTTTCAAATAAAAATTGTAGAATTTGAAGAGGGCCATCAGATGAACTTACCTTAAATGTACTTATAAAGTCAGGTGATTTTTTTCTCATTGGGCTCAAAGTAGGTTCTGAATCCAAAATCTAAGTAGCTCTTCTGAGGATTTCTTCAAACCTTACAACTTTTATTTGAAACTTTTTTTTAAAACATGTTTTGTTCTCGAGATACTTTGTGCCTAATAAGGAAACTACACGAAGTATTAAATTCTGATTTTAATGAAACTTCGAATACATATCGGTTATATAAAAAGATGAATTAAAGAAATACTATAGTTGCGACGGAAAAACAGTTTGAAGGAATGAAATCACCCCTTATAAGCAACACGGGTTTTAGCTTTATTCGTTGTATCTTAATTAAAAACTTCGAGATATCAAAAAATGCTTTATACAAAATTTTTACAATACCTCGTTCATTCACGTCAATAATATTTTTGAAAAATAAAAAAAATTTTTTTAAAAAAAACTGTTTATTAAAAATATTATTGACATAAATTAATAGAAGTAATTTTATTGTGAACTTTTCGTATAAAATATTTTTTGATATCTCGAATAGTTTTCGAGATAAAATGGAAAAAACTCTCTTAAAATCGCTTTACCACATAAGGGATGATTTCATCCATTCAAATCATTTTTCCACCGCGACGGACATTTTCTAAATTCTTTTTACATAACTTATATATATATATATATATATATATATATATATATACACACACACAAAGTTTCATTAAAATCAGAATTTATCACGTGTGGTTCAGTTGTAAGTTAAAATAGCCAAACATATTTCGGTCCAAGTTGGGTACAGAATCCATAGAATCTCAAGATTTGATCTAGATCTCAAGATGTGAACCTATTTCAAACGTAGTCTTTCGACTGGTAATGTTAGTTTTTTGTATCACTTTACAATTTAGAAGGTTCTTTTGTAAAGGAAAGACCAATCATATTAAAGGATTTTGCAAAGCTGCTTTTTCTATTGTTCCGCACGTATTGTAACACGTTTCACCTTGCTCTTTCGATCGCGGGAGATCCTATCCAGCACACATCTCGCAAAGAGGACTAAGCCCATGACATTTTCACTTTAAGGGCTTAAACTCCGTGTTCTCCTTACGACTGGAGGACATAACGGGTGCGTTCACCGTGGAGCCCGTCTTGGCGACTGGCAGCACATCCGTGAATATTCGCGTTACAAACGGCTCGCTTGATTACGAAAACCCTAATCAACGAAAATTCATTATCCTGGTAAGTCAATTGGAGATATTTACCTCTCTCGCCTTTTTCAATTAATTTTAGAATAAATTAAATCAATAACTCCTTCAAAAGAAAAATAATTCTTTCTTCACACTGAGAAAAATTTCTGGTTGAAAATGAACGAACCAGAAGATTCTGATCATATCAATCAGAATTCTAATTATTTCAACTAGAATTATAATATAGATTCAATCAGAATGTTCTTGATTTGTCCATTTTCAATTAGAATTTCAATTAATGCAACTAAACTCTTTTTCCTATGTAGAAGTGATGTAAAATAAATAGGAAATTAATATAAAACATAAAACGTAACGTAATTTAGTGAAAATAAAATTCACTTGATTGTTAATAATTAATTAATTAATTGTTTCACATTTATTTACGATTTAATACAATAATCAGAAAGATATCAAATGACATTTCTCTTTCTCTTTCCGAGGCAATTAATTATATAAGCCGATAATGATACGCAAAAATTGCGCGGAAAATAAACGCGTGCGACGTGGTGATTATCGTTATCAGGTCGTTGCCGAGGAAGTCCACACGAATCCGAAACTCTCGTCTACGGCGACAGTAACGATCTCCATCACGGATGCAAACGACAATGCTCCTTCCTTCGGGAGCCCCACGTACACAGCTACAGTGTCCGAGACGGCGGCCCCAGGGAGCCCAATTATAACGATTACGGCGAAGGATCGCGACAGCGGGCGGTAAGGGCTCGTTAAGCTCGCGCTTTGTACCGTAAGACATCAAAGCACGTTCACCCTTCATTTACGTTGCAATTCTCTGTTCCGCAGCTTCGGTACCGCTGGCATAGTCTACCAATTACTTGGCCAGGGCGCGGAGCACTTTGCGATCGACAAGAAAACCGGCACCATCACCGTCGCACCTTGCCCGACACCCGGCACTTCGCCCTGTCTGGATTACGAGCAACAGACGGAGTATTTTCTCACTTACAAAGTAATCCTCATAATCACGATATTAATAAGCCTGATAATATTATTATATTTGAAAAGCAGAAATAATATAGAACTGCTCGAATTTTATGATTTGGTCAAATTATTAGTCTCTAAAAACAGGAAATTCCATTCATCTAGAATCTAGAATATACATTTTTCAACGTATTTTTAACGTATTTATTGTAGAAGGTTTTATAAACGAGTAAAAACTAAACGTAGAGATTTTATAATTGAGCAAAGATTAAATAAACATATTTTTTTTAGGCGACAGATGACAATGGGGAAGGACAGACAACGAGCGTTTCTTTGCGCATCAGTCTGGTAGATGCGAACGATAGTCCGCCGCGTTTTCTACAGGACAAGTATCGTGCGGTGGTGGATGAAGGTGCAGAGAAATTCGAGCCCGAGCTGAAGGTTCAGGCGCGCGACAAGGACAAGACGTCCAAGATCACGTATGCTCTGGTGGGCGGTAACGAACTGGGCTTGTTCTCCGTCGATCCGGATACTGGCGAGATCACCATCAAGAGCCCGGTTGACATGACCAACGCCACCCACGATTGGATCGGTCTAACTATACAGGCGAGCGACGGCATATTCGTCGACTCCGCGCTCGTCAACATCACCGTCCGCGACGTTAACAACAACGCGCCCATGTTCCCGCACGACATATACACGGCCAGCATCGCGGAGATATCGCCGATCGGTAAGTATCTGGATTATCTGGATTACGCTTAACGACGACCGTGCGTGTCCCCGATTGCGCAATTACGAGCAATCTCGAGGGTGTAATCAAGGTTGCCGGATATGGGATATCTGCTTGGAACGATGTTTCGTTCGCTAAGAGGACTTACGTTTTCACTGCGAGACATTTCATTATCATTTACTGAACTAATCTCGGCAATTAAGTTGACTGTGGTAGTTGACTGTATTCGTCTTTTCAGGAACTGTCGTAGAGGAGGTAACCGCGACGGACGCCGACAGCGGAGTTAATGCGGAGTTGGTTTACAGAATACAGAAAGGAGCTTTCGACGATTTTACCATTAACGAAACCACCGGTGTCGTCACAGTGTCCCGAAAATTGGATTACGACGAGAAGAACACGTATCATGTAGAAGTCATAGCATTCGACAAAGGTAATTTTGTCATCACGATTGATTGAAAAAAATTAAATGGAAAATAATAATAGCATTAGTGTTAATACACGAAAGCTAAATTTTTTACTTTACGAAACGCAATTTAACGTGTCGTTAAAATTATTGCAATTGACTCTACTTACTCGATTTTTGCGTTTTATTTTAGGAACACCAAGCCTGACCGGAACGACGACGCTGATGATCGAAGTGGAGAACAGTAATGACAAGGCACCGTATTTTACGCCCGAAACGCAGTTGGCCGAAGTTACAGAGGATACGCCAATCGGCACCGTTTTCACAACATTGAAAGCCACAGATCCGGACAGCACGAATCTCGAAGCTTTGAACTTCGCTATTTCCGAACCAATCACCGCTATTGACAGAAATGGTCAACGCGTCAACGACAGCAAATCTTTTAAGGTACGAGAAACGTTTCCATTTAACTCTCATTTAGGAAATCTTTTTGATCCATGTAAATTCACGTATAATTCTATCCACATATATATATAAAGATAAAAGTATTTTTTTGTATATGTAGTAAACATTGACTATATATTTTTTCGTAAAAAATCTATGTTATTCAATTTTCTAAATTCTAAAACATAAATAATATAGTAATTAATACATTTGATCATTTGTATATTTTATAAAGCATATGATTTATAGATAATGTGTGTGTGTGTGTTGTATTATTTTTAAAGTATTTCTTTATTTTCAGATAGCTTATTTTTATCTTTTTATCACATTTATTTTCATTTACTTTCGTAGGACTTCTTCGCAGTCGATCGCGCTACTGGACAGGTTTCTGTCGTTCGAGCTTTGGATCGTGATATAGCGGCGACGGTAAGCGTCACGATTGTCGTAAGTGATACCACGGCGCCTACATTGCAGCAGGGACGAGGTAAATAATACATTTTTCCATAAAATGATACGAAATATTCTTTGTTATTTTTGATATGCATCATACAATTTTTAATAGGTAAGCTGGTAGTTACTATTATCGACGTGAACCACATGGCGCCAGAATTTCTGAAGCCGTGGACTCGAGAAAATCCACGGTATCTGATAGAGATGCAAGAGGAACAACCTACTGGTGCTGTCGTGGGTGCTTTCACGGCAACAGACGCTGATAGTAACATAGCAGGATACGCCATCGATCCGCCAAGCCCTTACTTCAATATTGATAATATTACTGGTAAGTTGCTCGTCGTGAATCCCATGTCAGTTTCACGTAAGCCTGTACCGAAAGTCACTGTCGAAAATCAATTTGCTTACTCAAGCAGCACTTTACTATAAGTAAATGGCATATTAAAGTAATCTCGAAATCATTTCTGTGAGTAGAGTGAGTGTTTAAATATCTTTGTTTTTTCACCGTATTATTATTATTACTCTTTTCATTGAGGAATAAATAAATTAGATAAAAATGATCGATATTAAATCGGGTACATCTTAATGCGATTTTATGCGAGATACTAAATTTATATTTTTTACTAGCAAAAATCGATCCCCTTCAAATGTGTTTTTGTTTACAGGGATTGTAAGAACTAGTCAGGTGATCGATTATGAAGAAACAAAGCAGTTGGAATTCACGGTGGTCGCTTATGATTCTGGAGTGCCTCAACTTTCCACGACTGCGAAAGTTACCGTTACTGTGATTAACGTGAACGATCAGGATCCAAAGTTTGAGAAGGAGCTATATAACGCGTCAGTGAAAGAGAATTCTCCGCCTGGTACTCGCGTTATCGTTGTGAAAGCTACGGATGGTGATGAGGGACCTTTCGGCGATGTCAGTTACAGCCTAATTGGAGAACACGCTGCTGACTTTAACATCGGTAAGTTAACAAATACGATCGATTACATAGCTCTGGTTGTAAAATATAAAGTCAAATAAATTAAGTATCTTTTACTTCTCTATTATATTGAATATAAAAGTCTTTTACTTCATTGGATTTTTAATCATCAATATAAAATAATAATAAGGTTTAATTCTTTAATATTCACACTTATTCACGCAATTTTTAGGACATGAAACCGGAGAGATTACTGTAGGCGGTGCTACAGTTCTCGATAGAGAAGTGACGCCGGAAATCACCATAACGGTGATGGCCAGCGACGGCGCCCATATAAATTCTCGGCGAAGCACCACCGTGCCGGTGGTTGTCAAGTTAATTGACGAGAATGATAACAGACCAATATTCTCACAACACAGTTACAGAGCTTCTGTCGCGGAGAATTTGTCCGTTAATCCGCCGGCACCTATCTTGCAGGTATTGTCATCTAAAATCGTCCTGAATCTCTTGAATAAAATAATAATTTACATCATAAATAGATAAGAATTTTTTCAAGTATAATCAAGCTTTTCTTGTCGAGAAAAATCTTTTTCACTTTATAATGTATTTTTAATTTCCAATATTCTTTGCAAGATTTTTAATATTACATAAAACATATATATAAAATATATAATATATAAAATTTAAAAAAATTTTTAAAGTTTATAATAAAATTAACATATTTATGATGTCTTTTAAGGTACGAGCGGCAGATCAGGACGAAGGAATAAACGGCGAAGTCTGGTACACAATCATCAATGGGAATGAGAATGAATCGTTTTCATTAAATCGCGAAACTGGTATCCTGTACCCCGCAGCCGCCCTCCTCGGCAGAGCCGGTTCTTACAGAATCGAGGTCGAAGCACGTGACGGCGCCGGAAGTGGTCCGCACTCGGACAGATGTTACGTCGATATAAGAGTCACACCTGTGAATCAGCATAAACCGCAGTTCGTAATGCCGGAATTGACAAACGCGACCGTGGAAGTGCCAGAAGTACGTACAGAAGAAAGAATATTTCTTGTTTGTCAAGAATAAGTAAACAATCAATATAATATATGAAATATTAATGTAATATTAGGTGTAGTAAAAAGAAATACATTATTTTTCACGCGTAGACGAGATACAGATTACTAAAGCCATTGGAAAAATAATGGATTTCTTTTTACTACATGTAATATATTGATTGGTGGTTAATTTTCAGAATGCAGGTGTGCCGAATTATCTAATATTAACTGTAAAAGCAATCGACAGAGATCCTGGCGAGAATGGCCGTGTTAGCTACCATTTGAAAATCGGCAATAGAAACGTTCAGGAAACTGAGGAATTTTCTATAGACCAAGAGACCGGCGAACTTCGATCGAAGATTATTCTCGACCGTGAGATCAAGAGTAAATTTGAAGTAAGTAATATATGAAATTATTTTCTAATGAGCTCGAAATTCTATGAACATTTTCTTTCAGCTTGTTCTTGTGGCAGCCGATCATGGCAGTCCTACAGCGTACGAAACACTTCGTTTATTAACAGTTCAATTAGTTGATACAAACGATAACGTACCGCAATTCTACGAGGAATATAATTTCCATGTATCCGAGAATCGACCAAAGGATTATTTCATTGGCAAAGTTACAGCGGAGGATAAAGACGAAGGCAGACATGCCAAAGTTTATTATTACATAGAAGCAGGTAAATAAATAATATACACAAGATATTTAAAATTATACTCTTTTCTTCTAATTATATCTTCTTATGATTTCTTGATTAAAAAATTATTTTTCGATAAATATATTTTCACAATTTGAAGATTGAGATATCTTATGAATGTATTATTTATTTTTTAAGGAAACGAAGGATACGCCTTTTACATGGACAAATCTGATGGCAGTATCTACGCAAATAAATCATTTGATCGCGAGACAAGAGATAAATATGTTCTTTCTATTCTTGCGTCCAACGATCCCGATCTTTACATCAATCCTGCACAATCCGGCCGACCGTTGACTCACAATCCAGAACACGGACACGTGAATGTAACAATAACGGTGTTGGATGAAAACGATAATCCGCCCATCTTTGAGCGCAATGATTATTATGCCGGTGTAAATTCCATGGCGAACATAAATGACTTCGTGACTAAAGTAACTGCTTCCGACTTAGATGTCGGAGACAACGGTACTCTCCATTACTATGTCGCCAGCGCGAATCTTTACAAATATGGCTCGGAAAAGCCGAGCGGCTCGATAGTGCCAAGTCCGTTCAATGTCACGCAGGATGGTAAACTCGTTACGAGCGGATACATGGCGGAATACAATCAAGACAGATTTATCGTCGAAGTTATTGCCAAGGAGACAGCCATTCCAGAAAGATACGCGATGACGAGAGTTCATGTAAGCTTTTTGCAATTGTCATTGTTATTGTCTATTATAATATAATATTAGTTTCACATTAACATTACCGGTTTTGTGACGTGATATTATTATTAGTATTGTATATTGGTTTGTAAGATTTTTTTACACGATTGCTTTATTAAATATCTTCATTTTATAAATTTAATTAATTTTTATTTTTTGTCAAGGTATGGGTGTTTGAGCCATCTCAATTAATACGAGTCATACTGTCCCGGCCTCCGGAGGAGGTGAATAGCGAACGCGACGAGATTGTTTCAGAGTTATCTAATGCTACACAAAGCAGAGTCGTAGTGGACGATATTAGATATCATGTTGACGCTTCTGGACATATCCGCAGAGAATGGTAATTACACGCAGATATAATTCTTTCTGAAATTTTTGTGTCACAATTTGTACATATATATCGTATGTATATATATATATATATATATATATATATATATATATCGTATATCATCTATATGAAATAATTTTTTAGGTGCGACATGTATTTGCACGTTGTTGAACCGAAAACTCAAACTATCGCGCCCATACCTCATGTACTCAAAGTCATTGATGCGAAATATGATTTTTTAAAACACTACTACGCTGGGTTTGCCATAGAGAATGTTGTAGTGAGTATCATGATATCGCAATTTAAAACTGTAAAATTGATTATTTTATAATAGTAAACTAGATAAAATAAGTCTTGTAGTATAACAACCGATAATATTACTAAAATTATTGAATATGTGTATAAAACTTACAATTATTTCAGCCCGCATATGCTGGGATTCAAGAAGAACCATTCGATCCTGCACTCGCTGCTTTAATAGCTCTTTTAGTTGTTCTACTCGTAGGTGCGGTTACTGTTACAGTCGTTTGTTGCTGTCTACGCCATTGGTAAGACTACCAAGATTTCAGACATGTTCTTATCTTACTCATTCATTCAATACATCTACATCAATGATGCTTCAGGGTGATAACTGTGCCAAATGATATACGTAAGAAGGACGGCCTAATTAAGAAACAGATCATTGACGAATTGAACACAACGGAGAATCCTCTATGGATCGAGCAGTAAGTCTTATTTCTCGCGCATGCATGACCTTACGTGCGATATATGATGAAATATTGTTCTTGATTGTAGAAAATTGAAGCTCTACGAGGAGCAGGAGTTAACGATGCAAGTGTTCAGCGAGCCCGAGGGTGGTCTCGGTGGCGAGAGACGCGGCAGTGGCGTAAGCGTCGGCATGGGTGATACATCCCAAGATAACACTTACGCAACCATCCAACATCCATTGCCTACGAACAGGCATCGTCCGACCACGCCGGATTACACGACACTTCCAGGAAATCATAATGTAAGTCGAGTAATGCTAATGGGTATTATAAGACAGTAAAGCCTTGTTACACTGACAGACTTAACTCTGATTAGTGATTCTCTCTTTGAGATCATAGTTTTAACTGTAATGGAGTGTTCTGAAAATTATAATAATCAATATCAGTTGTACGATATTGAAATTAAGTAATTACGCAATTTGGAAGTAACGAAAAGGACATGTGCATTATATACAGATAAATACAATATTTGGCCTAATGTCTCTTTTTGCTTTAAGAATTAATACATAAAAAAAATTGTAATCGTTAATAATGCATAATAGATGTCAGTGGTCACCCGGCTCTTACAGAAATTTAATAATTGAAGGTAGTGATTAATTCTTTTTATTTTTTTTTAAGTATTAAAAGCATCATTATTCATTGTTATGCTTTTAATACTCAAAGTAAGTAATTTCTAGTATTAAATTGTATTTCTGTAAGGACTGTAAGGTATAATTCTTAAACAATTTTTAATTCTTAAGCAATTTTTTGTTATGCTTCAGTTATACGAATCGGCAATGGGTTTTCAAGGATCAACGTTCCAGCCTTCCCCGAACGTGATGCCGCAACTGACGGTCGACCGCGACGGCCAGCCCCAGTTCGTTTCGGGGCTAATATAAATCAGCTCTGATACACGGGCACACTCAGCCCATCCTCTCCTCCTTCCTTTCTATCTCTAAATAAGCTCCGTCGCCGTACGTTGTACCTCTTTGTCCGCGGCTCTTTTTCATTGCACGCGCCTCTTCGGAGCGTACTTCGGGCGACTCGCATGCACACACCTCTTTGACAATAACCGAGTTAAATATTGGTCGGGTTTGTCCTGCGAGTAGACGCGTGTACGAGAAGAGCGACACAACACGACATGACATGAAACACGAGACACAACATTCGCGAGATCCGCCCTTTCTCACTTGCGTGACTTTTGCCATTTTCAGTTCAGACTCTTCCGCGAGAGCTTATGAAAGGACTCATGATGAAGAGTGACGACGAACGACACAGTCAATATTACTGGAGTAATTAATCCCTGTAGCTGGTGTGTGCATGTATATATGTGTGCGTTGCCAACCTGGGGTCCCGTCTGACTTTATCGTTAGAATTACTTTTTAGAAGAATCAAAAAAAAAGCAAAAGAAAAGAAAGAGAGAAGAATATAAGCTAGGTAAAATAGATACTGTGTGTGAGATAACTCGACACGACCGAAGCTTGGCACGACAGATATATGTATATAAGTGAATGTGTAGATTCCGTCCAGCCCAGTTTTTGTATTACTTTTCTCGTTAGTTTAATATTTATGCGTTTCCGAGGTACGTACGTGCGTTCGAAACGCGAACGCATCTTGTACGTTTTACAACGATCACTGCCACGTTTCTGGCATCTAAGCGATGCGGATTGCTGTATTTGGTGAACGAACAATTACGTCATTGTTGCTACTCGCACAACGGAACGTTTATAATCAAGATAGTGCGTATAATTTCTAAGTTAGTACTGTTAATTTCGTGTTAGTATATTTATTTAAGATAGAATATTAAATGACTGATATTTTTTTCTTCTTTTCAAGTAAACTGTGATTTGATTGCGCCCAAGTATGAGTGTGATGATTTAACTCGTAATGATTTTGCACGAGTCACTGGCGGTGGGCGGACATAGTCATATCATAGTTAGATGAAATAATGACGCTCGCAGCGAATTCCAGTGTCATTACGGCGAAATAATCTTGCCTTCGAAAACCTGTCGACTTTACACTTTAATAGCGACTTCACAAACCGTCCTCGGCTGAGAACACAGAGATCATGACCTTCGGGAATTCCCTGCGGATGCCACTTTCCGTAAAAAAAAACGTATCGCAACTACTCGATAACAACAGTAAACTTAACTTACGATCGAGTTATTTCTAAGAACATTTAATGTAAAACTATTATCGGTATCATGATATTACTAGATGGTTATGAATATTCCAGTTAGCAAAAGTATCTGTTTTATTAATTACAAATTTATTGTAATATTGTAACATATTTTATGTAAGTCATTAATAAAAAATATTCATACACCAAATCTTGAGTTAATCTATAAAATACATGAACCCGATCAAACTGCTTTAAGATTAACTGCTTTTTTTTACTTTTATCTTGATTGGTATTGTTCAAACGATTCAACTTGTAGAATTTCTAGGATAGTTTTCAGTTTGTTCTTTTACTTCCTCAAGATTGCTTTCAGAGCCAAGTTGCTGAAAGTTTTTGTTCTTTGATTTTGGTGTAAAATCTAATATCCGAACTAGTGATTCTGGCTGGTCGAGCCATAATTTGTATCCTTTTTTTGCAGGATACCTCTTACTATTCATGCAAATTAAACATGTCCATTTGATACCCTTTATGGGTTTTGATACTAATCTAACTCTTGCCGTCTCTCCAGGTATGAGTGGACTTTGACAACATTTACATACAGTTCTTTTCAAATTTGGTTCCCTAAGATAACGAATCGTTACAACTCTTGTAAATAATTCCTTATAATAAATCATCTAGAAACTTACGTGCGCAATACTGCCTTCTTAGCACAAGCGAACATATGGTTACCAAGATAAGATGCCATAACTCGATTCTTTAATGCCATTAAATGACTAGCCTGCAAGGAAATATTAAATCACAATAACATCATATGTTTCTATATTATTTTATCAAGTAAAAATAATCATAATGGATAAATAAATATCACTTAATAGATGATAAATTTCAAATTATTCGTACCTGATATAAATAATTCATTCTTTGAAAAACGTCTTTGTGCTGGCAAATTTGATTCTTTTCTATAAACATGTGTATATGTTACAATAAATGTATATATATATATATATATATATATATTTAGAAAGATTTTAATAATATTTAACTCACTCATTATAAAATTTATTATTTATTGCTCCAATTTAGATCGACAATTAGCAGTCTAACAATTTATATTGTTGAACAATAACGTAAATAATTCAATGATTAGTAATCAATTCCTCAATGACAATTTCACACTTTTAAGGTTAGGTTGAACCGGTTGGGTTAAGTTAGATTACTTCCATGCGGGGATTATTTGCAGCAAATGGCAGCTCCTTCTCATTTTAATGATACCTGCCTCGCTAGAGTAAATTTTTTGGAGATTAAACAAATACGAAGGTCAGAGCAAATGATAGCAAATAACAATTTTATTTCTCTCATAATACTTTATTATTGAACTTTTTAATTAAAAAATTCTTTGTTAAAAAATACATATAAAAATCCGTAAGAACTACCTAGTTTCATTTTCAATTCTAACATTTCGTTTGTTACATGGTATATATAAAAAGAATTAGCCAAATAGTATATTTAGCCAAGTAAAATTAGAATACAAACATTATCGTGTACTTTATGTACTAACAGTATATAAACATATATTTATATTTTAAGAATTGAATTAAACATAAATTCATTTAAATAATTTAATTTATTTTCCAATCAATATTTTAATCATTTTTACGCTGTCGTAATGTACTAAACAGGCATATCTTTTAACAAGGCAAATAATAGATATATCTTTTCTTTTTTACATTGCTAAAAAATAGAAAAGCGGAAAATATGTATGGAATCGAGATTATCTCCTCAATACTTTTGTAATTTGTTTTGAATAATTTGATTTTTGCACTGATGCATTATTTGTAAATACTCCTTTTCCATTCAGAATCTCTGAATGTAAAACTGATTCTAGACTTTTAAATACAGGCGTTGCGATACCCTTGATGGTATTCTTCTGGCTTGCATTGGAAGAGTCCGATTCTCTAGATTTAGTCTTACATTTCCATGTCAAGTTCGGCGTAAATTCAACTTCCATATCAAGCATCTCTTCAGTATCAAAAGCACAATCATTCATGGAATTCTGATTATCGTTTCTAAAAGGAAAGAAAAACATCATGAGCAACTATGTATGATTAATGTTCGTTTTTACCAATGTAAATCAACTTCAATTTTGATTTCATTTATTTTTTATCTTTTTCTAATTCTAAGAATTAGGAAAAGATAAAGAGTAAATTAAACCGAGATTACAATTATCTATATTGATAGAAATAAATTATATTTTATATAATTCCAGGGAATTGTTCACAGCGTATACAAATAATGATTTTATCTTTTTTATTGTTTTATAAAACTTTTCAATTAAAAAACTCTGTTAGAAAAAAATATGTATAAAAATCCATTATATGTATAAGGATCCGTTTCAATTTTAACATTTTGTTTGTTACATTATAATTAAAAAATTATAGTAAGTAACTTAGAACACATATTATAATTTATATATTTTCTGTCTGTGTTCGATTTAAACCCTTTTAGTGCTTCTATCCTTTCACATAATAAACGATAAAGACAAAATGATGATTATAAATACTTAAAGCTTGAGTGATTAAATCGAACTCAGCTTCTGTAATATGATATTCTATATATAAAATTGCAAATGTAGAAAAAATCTCAGGGACCTGAAACATATTCAAATTATAAGATGTAGCAAAAATATAGTACCGTAAATGATTCTCTTGTTCATCATTACTCTCGTCATAATGATAGCCATATTCTGCTAGAACAATGTCCAAATTGTCGCACTGCTCTTTTAAATCTTTGTACATCTCTTGTGACTCTTTTAGTAACTGATCTGTCTTATCCAAAGATGGTTCCAATTTTGATTGAAGTTTTTCCATCTCAACCTATGATTAATTGCACAATACATATAATCAAATGCTCACTTCACAATTTCTTCATAGTTAATACACTACTCATAATGCATGATATCTTATTTCCTACAGTATAAGGTACAGTAAGGTATAAGATATAATTCAGACTGTGTTTCAAAATTCATTGCCAGTAAATCTGTAATAAGTGTAACATGAACTATGCTGACAGTGAATTTTGGAACATATTCGTGGAATAATTACTTAGCAATATAACCAATGATATTTGAGTGAGTATGAATTATAATAGGAGTATGTTGGAGCATGACGCAAATAAACTTTAAGATATAAATTTTATCATTTCAAAATAATAAAAAAATTATTAAATGATTACAGATTATTTTAAATCATATTTAAAAGTAATACAACAAATTTTTTTAGTGATGGTTTATCATTTAGATTATAAATTATTTCAAAATAAGTAGTATTTTTTTAAATCAGTGCTCTGATAACAATGTATGGACATATTATTAGGTGTTGGAATTAATTCGTAGCGTTTTTTAATGAAAGAATGTTATTTATTTCACATGAGCATTAAAAAATACATTAATGAAAGTACTTCCCATCACTTGTAAAACGCTACGAATTAATTCCAACACCTAATATAAAATGACAAAAATCACAATTCTTTGTTCAATAAATACCTTATGTATTAAGATAATTTATGTAAAGTATTAGATTACATCTAATTCCTGCATCCAGTAAATAAATAAAATATTTATTCTAAATTTTTGTAATTAATCAATGATGAAATTTTGCAGTTAAGTTATTTTGAATACTTAAAGTACTTATACAAAAACATTTAGAGATTTTTATTTTTTTTAATTTTAGTTTATAACAATAAAATAATAACAATCAGGTACTAGTAATCCGGTTAAGGAATAGGAAAGCACTAAAAAGAAATGTTGAATCACATAGGAAATGGTTTAATAGTCACATAGGAAGATTGAGGAACGCAAACTCCGAGATAATATTAACCGAACAGTATTTACACCAGTATTTCGTATAGACTCCCACAATCCCTCCAGGTAGACATTAGTCTCAGCCGTACGTTCTGCATAGCCACCGATGAGAAGTTGCGGAGTTTTCCAGGTCTCAGAAAGTCTCTCGATGCCTTCATCGATATTGCGTGTTTTGCCTCGCAATCTGTCGAAATAATTTGAGCATGACGCAAATGTACTCTTCTCCATCTTTATTACCAGCTACACGCCAATGACTGGCAATGACTAAAGAATGGCTTTCGGTTTGTTGTGGTTTACAGCTGACTCAAATTGAATTTTCTCCAGTCTCTCTACTTTTCATTTCTCTTTTTTCTTTCTCCAACCAGAAAGGAACCTAAGAGAGGACATAAGGACCTTTTTCTTGTAAGCGTAAAATACTGTCACGCACTACTGCCCTCTGAAAAAGTGGATGTAGACTATATAGCAGCATCCACTTTTCTGCACTGAGGATACACACATCCATTTTTCAAGACTGATAAATCAATATTTGGTTCATTACCAACGAAATACTATTAAACACCATCGGCCTTGAGCAAATTTTCATGACCAGCGATTGGTTGATTGATTGCGAAAATTTCTTAAACTATAAGAATAATGAGAAATTTTCGGAATCGGTCAACCAATCGCTTGACGAACAATTTTCCGTTTTCTCTGTTTTAACTATCATCTAATTATGTAACGAAATAGTCGCTTTCTTAATTTTTGAATAATGTATTATACTGCGCCGTGAAATAAAAAATTTTTTGTACATTTGAAGAGGGCCTGAATATAAAGTCGAAACATGTATGTAATTGTATTCTAGTGTTTTAACTTTTGTCTTTTCTATAATTTGATTTATTATTTCTGTCTTTAATTATACTTAAACGAATAATGGAGTTTTATTAAGTTTTTTTGACTCTTATTAGCCTTTTATATCACGTTGTTTGAATTTTAAACATTAAGAATCCTATTATTTCAAATTTTTTCTTCTAAATCACGTATCAGAATCGTGATATATTTTTCAAAGAAAAAATAAGTTTCTTGAAATATATGATAAATGACTTGTGCGGTAATAGTTTATATATACATTCAAGATAATTATAATAAATGGACAGAATATTCATGTAGTTTTTACATTCAGTCAGTGCAGTCATTCTGTCATAATCATATCTATACATTTGTTAAATTGTTTTTATATTACAATTCAAAGCAAAGTGTAACATTTTTAGATATGACTAATAATCCACTTAATATTGTTAGACTTTTATTAGCATCTATAAGTTCAGTGTATCTAACAGAAACATCAGTCACTAAAGCTGAAATAGAATTAAAAGAACACATACAAAAATTATTATTGAATATTTTTCACTATATAATGGATCGGAAGTAACAGAAGAAATCTATCTCAATATCAAGAACCTTATAAACTATATAATTCTGAAATTATTGAAGATGACGAAGAAGCATAGAGTGAAGATAATTTAAATTTTCATCCTCAATGTTCAAATGATGACACAGACTTTGACAATTCTTATAAAAGATGAGCTGTTGAGTATTGCCAGAATTGAGATATTAATGAAAAAAATAATAACAAAAGGAATCATCTGCTAAAATCAGTGCAAAATAAATTTAGAAGAGTTTCATCTGAACGTCAATTAAGACGATGGGAAGAACAATTACATTCAGGTAGAAATCATATAGAAAAATTATCTTGCATCTCCAAATTTACACATGATAAATTTACTACAGGTGTTGAATCAAGATTCATAGTTCACGATACACAAAATTCGATTTACAAAGATGGGCTTTACAAGCTCTCAAGAAGAAATAGGAAATTTAAATCCTGTATTTAAAGCATTTCACAGTTGGGTATTCAAAAAGTCCTACTAAATTGTTTCGAGAAAAATTACGAAATTTGTAACTAGAAGAATAATAGAAGATTCCGTTAATTTGCAAAATACAGCTGATAATTTCCTGAAAACAGTGAAATCATTTATCGAACAGTTTGAAAATGTTATGAAAATGTTTTTAATTCTGATCAAAGTGGTTTCCAATTCATTCTGGAAGAAATCATTGTCTAATCAAGAAATAAAGAAAGTAGAGTGTGTTGTGCAATCTATATCATCAACAACACATTCATACACCATACAACCAATAATATCGTGTAATGGAAATTTGCCTTTATTTATTGTATTAAAAAAAATTAATGGTATATTTGGATCAAGAGTATAAAAAACCTTATTTACATCAATAAATGTTATTGTAAAAGCATCTAAATCTGGTAAAATGATTTCAGATAATTAAATAAATTTCCTTTTACAACAGATTTTCAGATATTGTTTTATTGTTAAAAAGTAAATATAAATTTGTATTAACAAAATTATAATCTTTGCGTTATTTCTATGATATATTTTATGTTTTATTTAAGAATCTCATAATAATTGTAAAATAGTTATTAATTTAACATTTATATTTCTTACAGATAATTTTAAAATGTGGTTAGAAGAATCTTATTTTCCAAACATTGGTTCTAATAACGTTCGATTCATAAACTGGACATTGTCCCAATATTATTTCAGATTTAACACTTGCAGGAAAATATATTACTACTATGATTATACCGAAAGGCACTACAGGAAAAATACAACCATTAAATGTATACGGATTTAGAATTTGGAAAAATTTTGCTAAAAGATTTTCAGATATTGTTTTACTATTGGAAAGTAATATAAATTTATATGAAAGAAATAATATAATAAAATTACAATTTTGATACATAATCCAAAAGTTCAACAACGTGTGATATCGAGAGTTGCAGTAATATAGTTGTAGTAAGATGTTCATGCAGAAAATCATTATGTTTAAAACATTTTTTCATCGAGTAATTCATTATTGTAATGAATGTAATGAGTAAACAAAATATAAATTTATTGTATATAAACATTTAGAAATTATTTCATTATTAAGTACGTTTAGAAATTATTACATAAATGATAAGTAAATAAGATGTTCACAATTATTCCTATCATCTATTTCAAAAAATATGATATAGATAAACTTATCTTTTCTTTGAAAAATATATCACGACTCTGATACGTGATACGTGATTTAGAAGGTTATTCTTATATCTCATTACACATGACGATTCAGACGCGAGATTTTCTAACAATTTAAATATATTTTATATATATATATATATTAAACATAGTTATTAAATATATATTTTCTAACAATTCAATGTATTTTCAAATGCAACAATTTTTAAAAAATGTATTTCTTAATGATTCAATCTTGTACAATAATTTTATAAAAGAATGGATTTGGAATTATTTTTAATTTTTATTCATAGAAGAAATTAATAGGTCAATTCTAAGCAGAATCGTAACTTGTTCTCGTAAAATTCGTAAGAACTTATAACCAGTATTCTAATTTTATGCATATCTATTGTAAGATTCGTAAATATTTACGATTTCTTGTAAATCATATGGCTAGAAAGCTGTCTGAATAAATAAAAAATATCGTATAAAGATATAAACGCTTCATAATTCTTATAAATCTTACGAGAATATATTACGAACCTTACAATTTTGTTTAGAATTTAGACATAAATGTCAAAGAAATAATAACAGGGTTAATATGTATATATATTTTAAAAACGGTATTTTTTTTCGGCAAATAAAACGATAAATTATATATTTAGAAAATCTAAATATGTACATATATATATATATATATATATATATATATATTTTATATGTTGTATGTAAAATTTAAACACATATATAATAAAACATATAGAAAACTATACAAATTTTATTTAAGACATCTTTTTAAGTTTTCAAGTTTTATATTTTATTGTTCCAACGACAATTACTTATGAACATGGATTGTATATAGAAGTGTTAATAATTAATTCTCGAAAATGATATGTTGTAATATAACTTTATTACACATGATTGAATTTGTAAAAAAATAATCTTTAATTTGGTAAAAAAAAATTTGAAAATTTAAGAAAATTATGGATGGTGGGGGTATTTGTTAAACAAAAAAGAAACAAAATTTTTTTTATCTATAGCTTTAAAGTACTTTTAAAACCGTATAACTTTTATTTAAAAAATTTTTTTCTATCTTTTATATTTCCGATATTCACCTTGAAAAAAAATACGTTTTTTTTTAAAGAGGTGTTTCACCCCTTAAATATGTGTTAGCGCACGTATAAAAAAATACGTGTCTCTTAGATTTTCGTGTTTAACAACATATCTCATGGAGAATCAAATCGGTTCCGGATAGTTGTGAACCTTCTCTTGTCAGTAGTAATGATAGGGGAAAGGGGGGAACCCATAGATGTTCCAAAAGTAAGTTGTAAATAATCTCATTAAAAGTAAAATATGTCGATGTTAAGACAAATTTGATCGCATTAACGAATTCATTTTTTGATATGTTTGTGGCACATTTAATGGAATCCCTCTTTTTTATTAATTCTTCTACCACAATATCTAATGGAATATTAGTGAACAGAGAAGTATTCCAATGAAACCATTATCTCTGTTTCTCATTCCAGTTAATTTATTGTGAGATTCAAAACTATTTTTTATTCTACTCTTTGATCATTTTTTTATATAAATTCATTTAGCTATAATTTACGTTACGCATACTATAGAATTTTAGAGATAAAAGCGTGTTTTGAATACCGGCCAATGATTTTAGATCGCGCACCAATCAAGTGTAAGGTTATTGGCCGCCTCGTCGTCTCGCTAGTGCGCGTGCGTGATGAAACACGCGACAGAGAGCGCAGTCCTGATTGGCCGCTTAAGTTATTTCGAAGGAGACGAGGCGCGACACTGAGTTCTGAAGAACCACTCGACCGTGGCGGACGTGTTTCGGTTTGGTGTTATAAGTTTACATATTTTTGAAAGTGTTGTCGACTTTGACTGAGCATTGAAATTCTCACAGTTGTCCCGTGATTTTGAATGACCCGTTCGTCCTGACGCTCGTCCGTGCGGCATGACGACGCCGTAGGCGCCCGATGTTCGTACGGGTTTCGCCATTTTCGCGGGCATTGCATCATTTTTTTTATTTTTGTATATCTCATTAAGACGTGATCTGGCCGTATCGATTTCCGTTTATTATTTCGGGAGACGGGAGCCATTAATCAAGAAGAAGAAGAAGAGGCGCTGCGTTTTTGTAAGTATTGTGTAATCGTTCAGTTTCAGTTTGCATGGCAGACCACGGCAGATGCGTAGTTTCGGCTAGGGCCTCGTGATTGAACTGGTTGAACTTTATGTACGATCGGTCGTAAAAGTTTTGTGATATCATTCGATCTGATCGGTCGTGTCTCGTCTCGCTTTGAGTGTACGTAACGTCACCTTAACTATATTTCTAAAAAGCGTGGCCGGCTTCGACTGTGCAATTGCGTTATATTCATAGTCTCTTCATTCATCTGTGCTGCGCGGAAATGTACTATTAGAATGTAATCCTGAGCTTCTTTTACATGTAAACATTATGAACGAAATTAAAAGTAATGATTTAACTGAAAATTAAGTTAAAGTAATTTCTTAAATCTAATGAACATATATATTAAATTTCATAAATTTTCATGTAAAGTACATTAAATTTTACGTACATGTACACAAATATTATTTTCCAGTTATAAATATATTAAATTTAATATATCATGAAATTAAGTTCGTTTCTTAGGCAAGATGGAAGGTGAGATAGACTCGTTTCTTTGTATTAATCTTGCAAAGTATTGGTATATATATCTTTGTTTTGATTTCCACGCGAAGCGAGCTTCACTACCTTCCCCCCTGCCAAGGGGCGCACGGACTTTCCACGTGAAATGAGTTTAGGACATTTAGAGGTGCTTTCCATTTGATAACACAAGTCGACACAAATATCGTTCTATCTTTGTCACTCTTTGAATGTCAAGAAAAATAGAACATGTCTTGTTATGAAATAGAAAGTATCCTAAGGTTTGTCGCGTTACATGCTCCAACATGCTCTAACATGCCATAGTTTCTACTCACTATAATTTGAGCGCATTGGAGTGAGTAAGAACTATGATAGGAGTACATTGGAGCATGTTGTAGCACACATGCGACGCGAACAACCTTACGATAAATCCCATGATCAATAATATTGATCAGGGTATCAATTATAAAACATTTTTAATGGTAAATCGCATTTGATACTTATTTTGAAACATTTTCTTACGTTACATTTTCACATTTTTGTATATGTAATTGATTATTTTTTATTAAACTAAATATTTGTCAAATTATATATAATGTGCGTAAATCTTTTATAAACTAAATATGTGCAATAATAATTAAATTTTTGTGATTTATCCTTTGAAACTTGTTTCAGATAGTTTGTCACGGTAGCTGTCTCAGCCTTGGATTGGCTACAATGGATTCGCATAGACAAGACGTTTATGAACAATTAAAATTCAATTTGTATAAAAATGACGCCATGACTGATGAAGCAACTGGAATCGCTACGGGACTTGTTATGCTAGGGTCCAAATCACATGTGATCTACGATATGCCGGTTGCAGTAGTTAAGTGAATGCACATTTTTTATAACATTCTTTTATTCTTCGCGTAATTTTTTTGTACTTAGATATTAAAAATTTCTGAGATATTTCTAAAAATTTATGGTGCTTATGGGAACTAGTAATTTTATCAAACTAATTTAGCTATCGATAGATTGTATTGAACTATTGTTGTTTTTAATGATGATTCTTACGTTTTTACATTTGTAATGCATGAACATCATTCAATGCTCGTTTCTTTTTTATCGAACGAACTCTCAAGCGTTGTGGATATAAAGCCTTACTATTTCGATCATTTTTGCTGATAGGAATGTTGTAATAGATAAGTCTAAATTATAAGTTATTTTATAGTATGATATGCAGTGTCTCAGAATGACTGCCAAATATTTTGTGCAGGTATAACGAACTAAACTGTCGAAAAGTTTTCTATTATTTTGCAATAATTTAACAAAGGTATTAATTAACTAAAAATCGCCGAATATTGGTTTTCAATAATTTTTTTACTGAAATACTATCATCTTTATCAAAAAATAGGAAAGGACAAAAATTATTTATTTTCTTCTCATAGAATTCTGAGAACTTTTTCAGAATTTTTTAATACCACATTTTCTCATATTGGTAAAAATAATTGCCAATAAGAAAATTCAGTACTAAAAAGTTGATAAAAAATTATGAAAAAATTCTTAGAACTCTATAAGAAGAAAATAAACAATTTTTGTCTCTTGCTTTTTTTTTTTTAAATTAATAGCACTTCAGTAAAAAATTATTGAAGACCAATATTCGGCGATTGTTAATAATTAAGATCTTGTTAAGTATTGCTAACATTGCAAAATGGTAGAGGATTTTTCGAATTTAGTTCGTTCTACCTGCACATGAAATATTTGGCGGTTATTCTGGGACACCCTGTATATTGAATTTTATACGCAAATGTGAATAATTAATATTTAAGAAAATAATTGATATGTAATATTGATATATGATAGTAATTAATAACTTCTATTTCCTCTCTTGTAAATTTATTATTTCTTCAGAGTTTTTTCATTTATGAAATATATTGTTAAATAGAATACGTTTGGATTTTTTATTTGAATCATAGTCTTATTTTTAATAAAAGATTTACATGAGTATTACATAATTCCTTTATAAGCTCTCAACAGTCTGCCTAATCTTTTCAAATAACAAATTTCTTAACGGCATACACCACAACGCAAGATGTTCGTAATTAATATTTTATATTTTAATCGCATAATAATCAAATAAATATAGACGTTTCTTAAATTAGGTCATCTTCAATATTACACAATTACTTATTCAAATTCGCGCATATAATATATTGTCATACCATCGCAATAAAGAATTTGATGTGTTGCGTTATAACATGTAAAAATAATCCAACAGGACAATGTTAACAATAAATTATCTTTTCTAAGTAGAACTTTAATAAAGAAGGTAGTCGAATATTGTATCGAATTATACTCTTGAGAAAATGTCTATTGTTTCTTTTCAATTTTGTTGTCTTTTCAAATAATTTCACCTTGTTATGAAAGAATCAATTAATTTTATTAGATTGTTTTTTATGATGTTGATAACACTGGGCTAACTCGAAGCATCCTGGCATTTTATACCACCCGGTAAAAAATGTGTGCATGAATATGTATAAATATAAACATTAGGGTGGGTCTTATTTACTCTTGATGAACATTTTTTTTTTCGAATTTTTTTGTGGCATTTCTCAAAACGGTTCCAATTCAAGAAAAAAAAAATCTGTAAAATTGTAGTTCGATTGGATAAGAGAAAAATGTGCCGCCGGACCCCTAAACTTTATGATAAAGTAAAAAAAAAATCGATTTTCGTGAATACCCTCTAAGTTATATAAAAAAAATTTTAAACAAAAGTTGTAGATATGAAATAAGGAGGATCTTCTATTTATTTTTTTCCTATGACGAATGATTTTCGAAAAAAATTCACAAGTAGGCAAGGATTTTCCTGGAAAACCAAGAAAAATCAAAGGAAATTGAAATTGGTCATGGAAAATCGTGAAAAGTCAGGGGAAAATGTAAAAAAGTTTGGAAAGTTGTTGATAATTTCCTTAAACTACTCGTATTCTAAATAATTATTATAATTTTTTAATATTATATCTGACGTTTATAGTCAAATATGTTCAAAATTCACGCATTAACGATTTTAATAAAATAATTAAAATTTATATTTTATCCAGTATTTTCATTTAATCGCTTTTTTTCGTAAAAAGACATGTACGTCGGTGCATTCTTTTTTCTAATACTAATTTATTTTTGTTGGTTTGAATTTGCACTCAAAATATTATGCTATTAAGTCTTTTTTGCGTTGTTTTTAATAATATAGGCTAACTTCCCTACAATCCTTGATTCTAATAAATGTGTTAAAATTTACATATTTTATATTGAAAAATTTTCCATTTTCATCTGGAAAACCTGGAAAAGTCAGAGAATTTTAAAATTCATTTTCTGTTTTAACCCTGGAAATTGAATAAAAATTGTTACTAATCTTCTTAATTGACTTGAACATTTTTAATTAAGAGAGGCACGAAGCTATATATATTCTTGATTTTTAACGTGAAAGGGTTATTTTGGAAAATTTTAAGTATAATTTTTAGAAAAAAAATTAGAAATCATTATAAAATACTGTAATCAATTTGTGGCTGCGTTACGAAGTCCGAAAGTCATGTATGAGAATTCGAAAAGCCCGAATGATGATGGCGGTTTTCTGATTCGCGGACTGGAATCTGCTGGTATACGCGCATAACTCTATTGTGGAAAATACGGTTTTACCGTGCAGAAAATGTGTGCTGTCCTGTAGGAATGGAATCGAGAAACGATCCGGAACGGTTACCTCGTTGAGCGGTAATCCCCGCACGGACGCCAGTCCGTGTTCTTCTTCTGAACAAGGTGTAGTGGACTGGCCCAAGGGCTCTTGGAAGACCTGCATAAACCTTGTTGTATCATGTATTCGAACACCTGTTTGGCCACTTTCAATTTCTCTGGACAGAGTTGTCTGGCTTTGTTTGACACCGGGGAACCCGTTGTCTCGATTATGTGTTCCACTCCGTGTGCAGCTTGTTTGTGCGTGATCGATGTCCTGGTTATCTCTGGGAACGCGCTTAGAATTTTTTTGAATGGACAGTTGTCGGTCAACCGTGGAATGGTTTTACTGACAAGCTGGGCAGAGACCTTGAGGAATGTGTCGCCATCGATCAGTCGCTTGTGCCGGATGTCAGGCAACAAGTTATAACGTGCCAGGAAATCTGAGCCAATTATGAAAGTATCTACTTCAGTGATTACAAAGGGCCATTGAAAAACGGCGGAATTCTAAATCGAGCTGGAGTAATTTATGTCCGTACGTAGAAATGATCGTCCCGTTTGCGGCGTAGAGCACCTGTTTACTAACATGAGCAAGGTCGCGTCTTGAAGCGGGGATGGTCGAGACATCCGCTCCGGTAGCCATCAGAAATTTGATGCCGATGACACGATCCCTGACTACCAGATGGCGATTCGCCACGGCTAAACTATCTGCCGTCGGGGATAGATGATATAAGAAGAAAGGTCACGTATGTGCAATAGTTTATGGCCAATAAGAATTGGGTCCAAATGTTCAAAACAATATGACTGCTATTATACGAACATGATGTATCTACATATTAGCAAAAAGATCCCAATCATAACGATAAAATGCATATAATTTTCAGTGAAATATGTACAATGTACATTCATTAGACTATTTATTTGAATCAACAGTCAGAATTGAACAGTTGAGACATCTCAACTTTCCGGTATGTTGAAACCAAATGTTATTGGTTCGCAATCATATCCGGAATAAACCAATTTAATATAAGAATATATAATGTATTATTTGAAACATCCAATCTTGACTGATCATGGCTTTCTTTATCGTATTTGATGTATTCACACATACGGTCGTGTTTAAAATTCTCAAAATGTTTTCTAATAAAATTAATAAAATTCTGCGCGCAATAATATATACTAATTATAAGTTAAAATGACAGTCACATTACATAATGAACTGAATAATAATTGATATCAAAACAGCTGTGCATAGCTGTCAAGTATTCATAAAATGATCAAGTGATCGTGTTAAGATTCGGTGTGTAGCTGGAATTGATAAATTACGCAATGATTATTGATATATTTTATACAATTGTAATATATTTTACATTAATTTTTATAATCTTCAGAATTCACTGCACGATTGATATTTCCAAAATTAATGTATTCTTTTACAAGATTTTAATTTTATCTGAATAAAAATGTTCAGTATTGTAATAAATAGACAAATGAATCGAGCAAGAATTTAGCTTTAATAATTAGATTATTTCTTTCACATAAATTGATTAAATATTGTTAAAGTTGAGACGCTTCAATCTTGATTTTTTTCTATTTCTTCGAATATTTTTTATGTGAATTCTCTTGAAAAAATGGCATCACCGTTAAATTATTGAGTGTTATACAGACTCGAATTTTATATGATTTATAACTCGACTTTATTATAAAATTGCAGAATATCATGTAATAATGCAACGTGATTTATTATCATTGTAATAATATTTTAATAATTAATCATTGTAATAATTGATTAGAAATATTCGTATCTGTTACATTAAAAGTTTATACTCAGATTGTGCTTTTTCCATCAAGAAATTGAGAAATAGCAGGACACAAAATTGCTCGTAATATTTTGGCACGTGTTATTATTTTTAAATAAAATAATTAAAATCAAAGAAATAATTTTCTCACTACAAAAGCATTTTTTTACGTTTGTATTATTCCAACTGTTTTTATATTATTATATTATTTTTGCGCGCTTGTATTCCAAATATTGGGTCATCTAAAAAGTATCCGCGGTTTTTTGTCACTAGATATATGACCATCAACATCTAATGACAAAAAACCGCGGATATTTTTTAGATGACCCAATATTTTTATATTATTTTTTCAAACATTTTAGGTACTTATGACCATATGTGATTATTTCGTGTTTAAATTGCACGGGGGGTATTTGGACCCAAATTTCATTAGCTTCGCTCATCGTGCCGCCATCACTATGATGATACACCTTATCTTCTTAAATCATGATTGTAATTAAGATTTTAACAAATAATTTTTAGAATATTTTATTTTATCTTTATTTTATGAATTAAAGTAATTACTAACACATTGTATGTAGATTATTTTTATTATAGATGATTTTAGATTATCTTATAAGACTACAAGTTCTATAACAAAAATAATTTGTACAAAATGTATTAATTACCTTAAGGGAAAGTTCTATTCTAGACATCCAAACAAAAAAGATCTTCCATCATCGAAAATTAAGTTCGGAATAGGTAAAAAATTTAATGCTTTTTTAGGTGCTAATTTAATACCCTATTCAGAATTTTAATGCTCAAATCGTTTAGCAGCAATAAAAACAAATGGGGGGGAGCGGGTTCAGCTTAATGGCAAGCTGGATCCTCCATAAAAAAATAGATACAAGACACGTACACAAAAATTAAATATTATATGATTTTAGTGCTAATTTGGTGCTTCAAAATAGAGCTAAAAAAAATTCAAATATAGCGTTAATTCAAATATTTCAACATGTATTAAACACTACACCGTCGTATACGACACCTACAATTTACAATTTAGAGAACTAGTGATACATATATTTTTAAAAGTATTCATAACTAAAATGATGTAGATTTTATATATATTCGAAAGGTAAGATTTCATTTTTTTTTGTTGCTAAAAAAAAATTAAATATATAAATAAATATAATAAACTCATTCCAACCGATGATGTCGAGGCTTAAATTCCATTAATTGCACGTCAAAGCGTGCATCGCACGTCGTTGGTTGCGGCGCTGCGTACATCCGTCGCGGCACTGAAGTTGGTCCTTCTTTCTGCTTCTTTTTTTCGCTCTCTCTTGTGTCATGGCGTGCCGCGTGCGGGCATCATGTAAGTCTCTGCGGTAGTTAGTTAAAACTCTGAAGTAAGGTTCCGAATTACTTTGTGTACACTGCAAGATCGATCACCATTCATGTCTTGTGATAATTGTTAGCGTCGTCGGATAAATACTCAGTGTATATTTTCTTAATTTTCTGTATTGTAATCTCGCGACACAATGCCGGTATCCGAGCCGTCTTACGCACGCAATCACGTCTCTATTTTTGTAATCTATATTTGTTAAATAATTAGTCAAGTTTGTATTAAACCGCCTTACGGCATAAGAGTCAGAATCAGCGAATAGCATTCATTCGCAACCTAATGATTTCCAGCCAATTGTCCTTCGCCGTTAGTTGGTAATCGTCAGCGCCCAGACACTTTCGGCGCCATATCGGGCACATCAGCCGCACCAATAGCCACAAACTGGCTACGAACATCAAAGAACTTGGTGCTCGCATGATATTGGTTTTAAAACAATACATAGACATTGTTAGGGAGAGGACCTCGGTGTCCTCGTTGCGTTATGTGTAACGCTATTTTGTGTCTCGTGCCTTGTGGCCTGTCGTCGGTCTGTGTCATCTAGCCTTGTGGCCATGCCCGAAGGAATTCAGCAGCGCGTAATAAAAAGAGGCGATTGGCTATAAAACTATCTTAATATCTCTCGTGGGTTATACTCGCGTCATATCAAGAATAAAAGAAAATGGTTGGCGCACCGGGCATGCACGTGTTCATGCTTAGTGGACTTTCTAACACCCTCCTTGTAATAGAAGAGGCCGGCATAATCCACTCCACACTGACCAAATATTTTCGAAGAAATTTTAACCCGCGGTTCCGGCAAGTTTCCCATAATAGCGGAAGCGAGTTTTGGTGAACTTGAAACAGACGATACATCTCCTAAGAATTTATCGAATGACGTTGCGCGCCGAAGTGAGCCAGTAACGCTCACGTACCGCGGCCAGAGTAGCCTGTGGTCCGACTACTATGAAAGTGCCTTTAATGCTTGTGTATCACAATTAAGAAAATGGATTGATGATTTCCAGGCAACAGCATGGGATGCTTGGAGGCATAGGACAAGGTGAATTCTTTTGGCTTGCTGGAATTTTGATCTTGGAGGGCAAGAGCATTGGATGCCCATTTTATAGGCTCGAATTTCCCGTAGCAATGCGGTGATCTCCTTCTTGATAGACAGAGCTTCATCTATTGAGTCGGCCCCCGTGACGAGATCATCCACGTAAAAATTCCTCAATGCTATTTGTGACGCCCTCGGATAGCAATCCGCATTGTCCTCCGCTAATTTTCTCAGGGCTCTGATAGCCAAGAATGATGCTGATGACGTACCATAAGTGACAGTGAGTAATTCGAAAGTCTTGATGGGCTCATCTGGAGATTCTCGCCAGAAAATACGTTGCAATGGTGTCTGAGTTGAATCGACCAGAACTTGTCGATACATCTTTGCTATATCGGCTGTGAGAGCGATCCTGAATGTTCGGAATCTGGCCAAAATGGAGAAGAGATCCTCTTGTAGTGTGGGTCCTACTCTCAATGTGTATCATCGTTTAAAGATAGTTCGGTCGTGGTCTTGCATGAGCCGTCAAATACTATCCGGAACTTGGTAGTGGTGCTCGTTTCATTTTGTACAGCATGATGTGGAAGATAGAAAGCTGGAGAGCTATGGCTTAGCATCGTGCTACTGGTCACCTTAATGTGATTCAAGCGCCTGTATTCATCCATAAACTTCCTGTATTCGTACATACAGGGTTGAGCGATGAGCCGCTTCTCCAAAGATTTGAAAGATTTTAGAGCGATGTCCTTGGATTCTCCCAATTCATCCAGTTTGTCTTGCTTTGTTGGCAATTTAACGATAAAACGACTTTCTAAATTACGCTTTACGCCTTGCAGAAATGACTCTTCACAGGCCTTTTCCTCGAGAGAAAATGATTTAGGAGTGGTATCATGTTCAACCGCCCAAAATCGATTCAATGTGAGCCTTAAATCATCGAGTGAGGTTAAATGAAAATTAAGAGAAGAAACAGATCCGGTTATGTCACTTAGTGTGATACCAGAAATGATCCATCCAAAATGTGTCTTTTGCAAAGTCGACTGATTTTTTGATTGTTTGATCTGACCCGTACAAATGAGCCTCCAGAAGGACTCGGTCCCGATTAACATATCAATGCTTGCTGGTACATTAAAACTAGGATCAGCGAGTTTTATATGTTTTGGAACAGACACACTTTGCATGGGTATGAAGTGCTGTGGCAACTGCTTATTTTTGGAAGCACCACGCAGTCCATTTTTTCGGAGAAATTATTAAAACGTGATTTGACGCAAAGATTAACTACTTTATTAGCGTGGATTACTTCATCTATAACTTCTGACACATCAAGAGGTCGCTCCCTGAACTTCAAGCGATTTGCCAACTCCTTCGTTATGAAATTCATTTGAGAACTGCTGTCAAGTAATACTCGACATGAATGAATTTGATTATTGGAATCGTATACATGGATAATTGCAGTAGATAGTAAAATATTTAATGGACGGATGATCTGATGTACATTGCGTGGCGACGGGGAATGGAGGATTGGTAGCTTGATTTGTTGCTTGATCGCGATATATCCGCACTATTCGGAGCACTTATGTGTAACAATGTGTTATGTTTTTTGCCACATTTTCGGCACATACTCGAATATTATGCTTTCACTTGATGTGTGTTCGATCTTAAACAATTGAGACATAAATGTGCTTTTTTCGCAGCCTTAATTCTATCTTCAACCGATAAATTGAGGAATTCCTTACAATGATGTATTGAATGGTTTTCCTTGCAAACACAAGAAAGATTGGATGTAGCGACATTTGCGACAGATGTGGACTTTGAATTGCTATTATGCTTTGATGTTATACTACTTGTTACGCTATTGTAAAATCCACCATGTACTGATTTCAATGCCTGGCATCGGAGAGTCAAGAATTCTATTAATCTCTTTAAATCTGGCAGCTCTTTTCCCTTGATACTTAAATCCTACGCCTTGCTGGTGACTACATCCAACTTGCAAATGATAAGATGAATAATTAAATCCCAATAATCAGTAGGCCTTGCGAGGGCCTTGAGCGCGCGCAAATGTTTAAGAATAGTGTCTAATTCACGAGTCATGCTGTGATTTTTTTTACGTACAGCCGGTACCTCAAATAAAGCGCGAACATGCTTTTGAACAATCCATCTCTGATTGTCGAAACGTTCTATGACCGCCGCCCATGCTTCATGATAATTGGCTGCAGTGGTCTCTATGGATTTAATTATATCAGAGACAGTGTCCTTTAAGGAAGACCTCAGATAATGAAATTTTTCAATTTCCGCTAAACCCTCATTTAACTGGATTAAC
Source organism: Acromyrmex echinatior (assembly GCF_024713525.1). Taxonomy (NCBI): domain Eukaryota; kingdom Metazoa; phylum Arthropoda; class Insecta; order Hymenoptera; family Formicidae; genus Acromyrmex; species Acromyrmex echinatior. Next base: position 3,092,842 of record NC_141864.1, read on the forward strand.
TGTTCAAAGGGAGGAGTATCAATCGTCATATGCATCTGTAAAAACTGGTAAATCTATTTTAGGCAATTTAACACGCGTTTCCCTCGATCTCACCGCTTGTCGATCTCACCGCATTTATGTTTGAAGTTGGCGGAGATGCGTTTTTTTCCATACGCTCAATAAGAGCGGTATAACAAGCCATTAACTGGAAATAAGAAGCTCCAAAATTGTCGCGCTGTTGCGCGTGATGTTCATAGAGAACTCTTTTATCGGTGGTCGAGGGATCTGCGTTTTCAAGAATTTCTATGCGAAATTGAACTGCTTCGAATTGAATTGATCATTTTGAATTTCAATAGAATATTTTCTACTCTTTTTTTCTCTTAAATCAAGATCTTGAGTATTTGCATGTATTATTTTTAGACGACCATTCATGTAGTTTATTTTTCGTGCTTTTAAACGTGAATCTTTTAAAAAGTTGGAATATTTTTTAATAAAGTGTGCTACATCGATACCTATGTAGCAGGGAGGTAAATTATCTTCTTTGCAAGCATCTGTATATTCGTTCAGTGTATTATAATTAGTAAAATTTCGTATTGCTGCTGTCAATATGCACGTGAAAAAGCACATACAACTTCACGTGATCGTGATGCACCGGATCGTATCCATTCCATGAATCAATACTGAATAGCATTCGTATTATGTCTTTCAGATAACATCTGTGTTGCTGGAAAAAGATCACTTTTTTCAAAATTCGCTACACAATTATATAAAAATGTTTTCCATCTTCGATTTATCAGGCCTTTTAATTTTTCTTATAATACTGCCAGTTGCGTCTATGTAAACACAAGCTGTCTCGTCTAATGTGTATGTTCTGTACATATCTAATTGATAATTGGACCAATAATGCACAAAAAATGGATCTAAGCCAATATCATGAATAATGTTCTTATAAGGACCCAATTTCATAATTTTTAAAGCTTTTATTGGATCCTAAAAATAACTTTTTTCTGTAACGTTTGGCAACTCGTAAAACATTTGCACTAAATAAATGCGAAGGTTCAATATTATCATCACTTTGCAATATTATCATCATGTTCAATATTATCATCATTAATTTTCGTGCAGTTTCAACTCGATATTCATAGTACTTTTTCCTTATAATTCATTTGCAACAGCTTCTCTAATTGGATTTCTTAAGTATTGGATATTTTAAGTTTACAACAGCGTTCTTTTTTTTCTCCTTCAATAAATTTATTTCATTTTATTTCAGTAATTAGTATTATTTATCTTATATTTTATAAATGAGCCACATTTACATGAATCATACGCGTATTCAGATTCTCCATTGCTGATTAATTTATGCCGTTTAAAACTACATGGCAGTTTTGCACTTTCCCAAATTTTCTAGGTAAATACGTGTTGCCATGTACCGGGTTGTAATATTGTATTATATATTGACGCGTTGAAGTAGGTCGGCCTTTATCTTTTCGCCTATATATGTTTTATGAATTATCATGGCATTAAAATCAGCCTTTTCCACGGTAAAAATAAATATTAGTATACCACCAATTATTTGCAGACATAGCAGAATCGTTTAATGTGGAATTCACTGTTGATTCAATTATCGTTGATTCATTACTATTATCAATGTTCTCAGAAACATGATGTTCAATATCCATTGGTTAATAAGGAGAGACAGAGGGACAATTAATTTATCTCTTACATTTTGTTTATTACATATAACAAATGTATATAACGAAATTGGGATTATCTGATTATCTAATTCTTTCGTTATTGTAACCCAAATATCAATTTCGAAATAATCTTCTGACCATCCACTATCAAGCGGTCTTTATAATTAATGTGTCGATGAGCCTATGCCTATTTTCGTTGGTCTTCCAGGCATGACATTAATCTTTGCACAATCATACAAATAACGTACGTACTTATCACAATCGTGCAAGTAATGGAAAAAAAAATCGTACGAAAAATCGATACAAAAAATTCATACGAAATCACGAACGAAAAAAAAAAAGAATAAAACACTAGTCGCACTATACACCCGAAATCCGAAACGAACGATAAATAAAACCGAAACACGGAAATTGCGACGTTACTTCGACGGTGATCGACTAATAACTAACCCAAACGTAACGGCCAAGGGAGGGGAATCAGACTGTCTGGAGACAGTGCGACGATGTAAACAATCCCAATGAAAAGGAATCGATTGAAAAAAAACTCCCTTTGAAATGAAACATGCTTTGAAAAGTGCCGCATGCGAATTCAGTTCAAATTTGGATTTGTATATATTTCGATATCTAACGATAATGTCATTATCACAATTTTGAATCTTTGATGATCGGGTAACGAACTTTCAAGTGCGCGCTCTTTCGCGACGAATTAATTATTTTCATTAACTAAGAATGAGCACTAACATCCGAAATATATTTCGATAGTATGATGTCTAAGGATTGTTTTAATATTATTGTAATATGCGAGCACCAAATTATTTGACGATCCGGTAATGAACTTTATGACGCGGCGCCATGTAGGACGTGTACTGTTTGAATATTTTAATTAACGCTATATTTTGTTGAGGAGGGATTGCAGAGACGTAAGGTTTAAGGAATGTGACACACAACTTTTAATCTATGAAACGTATATTCTGTGAAAAGCTACAGCAACAGAACGATGAAGTAACAGTCGCGACGCATGTCGTGCTCGAACTGGTTCGTCGAACTATGCACGCAGAGACGAACGTGCCGGTGATAGAAACGCCATCTGTGGTTACCGATAGCGTAGCGCGAAAGTGACTTCCCAATATATTTTAATTTTAATTTTTTTTTTTTTTGGAACACTAAATTAGCACTAAAATTCCTGTACTTACTTTTTGTACATTGTATATATTTTTTTTGTGGGGCTTGCCATTCAGTTGGACCCCCCATTTTTTTTTATATCTGCTAAACGATTTGAACACTAAAATTCTGATACTAAATTAGACCCTAAAAAGCACTAAATTTTTGACCTATATATATAAACTATGTATTTTTTATCATTTTTTTTTTATAAGGAAGAGAAGGAGATATCAAAATAATGTTTGGTACAATGTTTTATATATTTCACACGTACAAATAATTTTTTTTGTTCGAAATGTAAATATAGTGGCTGTTTCTTAGGCTGCATCAAAGCGTGCAGCGTGTACGTGATCAACTGGCGTGACATCCTGGTTATCGATTTAGTTTATTTGAGACAAAAAGTTAATGAAATTATTAAAATATATAACATTAAATTTTTGAGGCCATGAACTTTATTTCATTTGAAAAATCTGAAAATTTACAAAATGATAGCCGTTTGTAATTAAGTGTTAATTTTCACGAACTATTTTTTACTTTTAACCTGTTCAAATAAAGATATTTTGGAAAATTTATACTATAGTATTTTTAGGTCCATGGCCCCATAAAAATTTTTTTTTTACGTAGCGAAAAATTTAAGTCAATCGGATGATTGGTTGTACATTTCACGCCAGTTTGAAAAACATGAATTCGAGAAAAATGTGAAAAATAAAGTTTTATTTTATGATAACGATTTTAATTAACTACAATGTTTTGCACTACATTTAACCAGCGATTCCTGGCCCAGATAAATTAATTTCTCTTCTGTTCAAATAACAAATTTTGCTGCATTTTATTGATTTCCTTCTTTTGATTTTTACTTGTTTTGTGCATAATACCATCGAGCTTACTTGATTTTCGACCGATGTAAAATCCGGTTTAACAAATTTTATAAATTGCTTTAACATTTCGAGTATTATAAAATCCTTTTACAGGAACATTCTACACACTTTAGAGAGGCAAAAAATATAAAAAAACAAATCGAATTTTTTTAACCCTTTAAAGTAGAACCTCGCTTTAATTCGTAAAATTAAAGCTGCGTCCGAATTATCGAGCTGAAACGTGAGTCGAACTTTTAGCCGAATCTCGAGCCGAATCACTCTATCCTGCCACTTATGAGACCACTCTGTCCTTCATACACATATACATACTATTGCATACGAATATGATAGCTGATTAATTATGTACTTGTTTTTTTATCAATATTTATATGTATGTGAAGTCGAAGTGTCATATTCGGCTCGAGATTCGGCTCGTGGCTCGATTCGAAGCTCGGTTCAAGGCTTGACTCGAGGTTTGGCTCGCGTTTTGACTTGATAGTTTGACAGTTTAAGATAAAATATTCTATTTTTATTAAAATAAAATAAAATATTCTAAATTTTTTTCAAAATTAAATCATTTGTTAAAATCTTAGTTACAATATTTTACATCACAACTTTCTAAATCTGAATCAGTGGATAATCACTGATTCTCAGGGACTATTCACTGAATGCATCAGTCTCAAGTAGTAGTGCCACTGATAATCAATAAAATTCAACTGAATGATTAGTGAAACGAATGAATTACTGAAAAAAATCAGTGAAATAAGCTGATTAAATCAGTGAAAAAGTTACTTGTTGATCACTGAATCTTGTTAGAGAAAGAACCTTGATATCCTTGTTGCGTTAAGTGGAACGTTGTCTTCTCTTCGTCAGAGACTGGTGTCTCGTGCCTTGTGGCTTGTCGGCGATCTGTGCCGCTTGCCTTATGGCTACGCCCGATGTAATTCGGCAGCGCATAATAAAATGAGGCAGTTTGTTTTGTGCAAAAATACTTTAATGCATCTTAGATTACACTCGCATCATACAATATCGAAGAAACCGGCTTGCGCACCAGTCACGCACGTGAACACGAGAGGATGGTCGCACGCAGAACAACGGCAAAATGGCGAGTAACACTACTGATTCGCACAGAAGCATAGTCGCGCGCATGCCCTCCCCTTCGGTGGGTCTTACCAGCGCCACGGGAACGCTGTAGTCACGTGGGTAAGCCGACGTGCTGGTATTAGATCGGCTGAGCTAAATTTATATTAACAGGCGCCAACATACCGCCTCCCTTGAAAGGATCACCTTTCAATAAATACAAATGAATATGATTGATAAACAAAATAACATCATGCTTCAAACGATGAAAATAATAATACAATACTAAAAAAATGAACATAGTTTTTTCGTTTAGGGACGTTGGTTATGTCTGCGGGAAGAGCCTCTTGAGGCCAGTTTTCTCTGTCATGCCCCAGCCAGGAAGACTCCGACCACTAGCTTTCTAATTGCGCTAGGGAACCCGGCATGACGCCTCGGGACAATGGGTCCGCGGGATTGTCATCACTTGGAACGTGATTCCACTGCTGAGTCGATATTAATTCGTGTATCTCATCAATGCGATGTGCTACAAAGGTTGACCATGATCGACACGATTGCAACCACGATAGTACAATTGTAGAATCTGTCCGTAAATGAATGGATGCTATTGGACACGTAAGACATTTGGAGATCTTGTTGATAAGCCGAGCTAGTAGCAATGCACCACATAACTAAAGGCGCGGAAGTGACAAACTCTTTAATGATGCCACTCTAGATTTGGAGCAAACTAGGTGTGTGCGATAAGCACCATTGATTGAAGTGGAGCGTTAATAAATGCATGCTCCGCTAGCATGCAATTTCGCTAGCGTCTGAGAATGTAGTTCCAAACGGGTATATTGTTCTGTAGTTGTGACAAGACGAGGAATGTGTATGCTATTCAGTTCCTGTAACTCCGTTTCGAAGCGCTTCTATTTGGTATGTAATTCTAAAGGAATCGATTCATCCCAATCAAGCTTGAATCGCCAGAGATCCTGCATGATGAATTTGGCGAGTAATGTAACTGAACCTCCAGAGAAGGCAGATGATTGATGGACCAATATTTGAATACGTCTGCTCGGCAATCCCATGCAATGCCTAACGCCTTTTTCTCGGAGTTCTTGTTTGAGGATAAGGTAAATTCTCTTAGAGGAGTTCTGATCCTGGCCCTAGAACATTGATGTCCATTTTCTAAGCTCGAATTTCCCGTCCTGCAACAATGCAGTAATCTCTTTCTTAATGGAGAGCTTCATCTACTGAATCGGCTCCCGTGATGAGAATCCACGTAGAAATCTCTCAATGCTATTTGCGATGCCCTTGGATAGCGATCTGCATTGTCCTCCGCTAACTTTCTTAGGACTCTGATAGTCAAGAATGATGCTGATGACGTACCATAAGTGACAGTGAGTAATTCGAAAGTCTTGATGGGCTCATCTGGAGATTCTCGCCAGAAAATACGTTGCAATGGTGTCTGAGTTGAATCGACCAGAACTTGCCGATACATCTTTGCTATATCGGCTGTGAGAGCGATCCTGAATGTTCGGAATCTGGCCAAAATGGAGAAGAGATCCTCTTGTAGTGTGGGTCCTACTCTCAATGTGTCGTTTAAAGATAGTCCGGTCGTGGTCTTGCATGAGCCGTCAAATACTCCGGAACTTGGTAGTGCAGCTCGTTTGTACAGCATGATGTGGAAGATAGAAAGCTGGAGAGCTATGGCTTAGCATCGTGCTACTGGTCACCTTAATGTGATTCAAGCGCCTGTATTCATCCATAAACTTCCTGTATTCGTACATGCAGGGTTGAGCGATGAGCTTCTCCAAAGATTTGAAACGTTTTAGAGCGATGTCCTTGTATTCTCCCAATTCATTCAGTTTGTCTTGTTTTGTTGGCAACTTAATGATAAAACGACCTTCTAATTTACGCTTTACGCCTTGCAGGAATGACTCTTCACAGGCCTTTTCCTCGAGAGAAAATGATTTAGGAGTGGTATCATGTTCAACCTCCCAAAGTCGATTCAATGAGCCTTAAATCATCGAGTGAAGTTAAATGAAAATTAAGAGAAGAAACAGATCCGGTTATGTCACTTAGTGTGATACCAAAAATGATCCATCCAAAATGTGTCTTTTGCAAAGGCATCGACTGATTTTTTGATTGTTCGATCTGACCCGTACAAATGAGCTTCCAGAAGAACTCGGTCCCGATTAACATATCAATGCTTGCTGGTACATTAAAACTAGTATCAGCGAGTTTTATATATTTTGGAACAGACACACTTTGCATGGGTATGAAGTGCTGTGGCAACTGCTGTTATTTTTGGAAGCACCATTTTTTCGGAGAAATTATTAAAACGTGATTTGACGCAAAGATTAACTACTTTATTAGCGTGGATTACTTCATCTATAACTCCTACCACTGACATATCAAGAGGTCGCTCCCTGAACTTCAAGCGATTTGCCAACTCCTTCGTTATGAAATTCATTTGAGAACTGCTGTCAAATACTCGACATGAATGAATTTGATTATTGGAATCGTATACATGGATAATTGCAGTAGATAGTAAAATATTTAACGAACGATGACCTGATGTACATTGCGTGGCGACGGGGAATGGAGGATTGGTAGCTTGACTTGCTGCTTGCGTGCTTGATCGCGATATATCCGCACTATTCGGAGCACTTATGTGTAACAATGTGTTATGTTTTTTGCCACATTTTCGGCACATACTCGAATATTATACTTTCGCTTGATGTGTGTTCGATCTTAAACATTTGAGACATAATTGTGCTTTTTTCGTGGCCTTAATTCTATCTTCAACCGATAAATTGAGGAATTCCTTACAATGATGCATTGAATGATTTTCCTTGCAAACAATACAAGAAAGATTGGATGTAGCGACATTTGCGACAGACGTGGACTTTGAATTGCTATTATGCTTTGATGTTATACTACTTGTTACGCTATTGTAAAATCCACCATGTACTGATTTCAATGCCTGGCATCGGAGAGTCAAGAATTCTATTAAGCTCTTTAAATCTGGCAGCTCTTTTCCCTTGATACTTAATTCCCACGCCTTGCTGATGACTACATCCAACTTTTATTTTATTATAATATGACAATGTGACAGCCCGGCCAATGAAATGCAAGGTTTTATGAAAATGCAAATGGCCGCCCGTGCACGAATCTAGCTTCTTCTGACAAACACAAAATGGCAGCTCTTGTGAACGAGAGTGATAGCATACAATATGGCGGCTTTTGTGAGCGAAAGTGATGAGCGGCAATATGGCGGTTCTTGTGAGCGAAAGCGATAAACGACAATATGGCGGCTCTTATGAGTGCAAAGACCTCGTTATGCCGATGTCTACTTGAACACAATGCGCCTAATGCGATCTTGAATACAATAAAAAAAAACTTTCTTACCTCACAATGTATGCCTGAGATAAGGCTTATTAATAATTGCAATCCCACGAATACGCCTGCACGTGACCTCAGAAATTGAATATAAACTGCCTGTGTATGTGATACCTGTATATTTGACAATTCACCGAACTTCGAAGTCTGTCGGAATTTATGAACATCCGGCTCGAAGGACCAATGTTAGGGAGAGAACCTCGGTGTCCTCGTTGCATTACGTGTAACGCTATTTTCTCTTCGTCAAAGACTTGTCTCGTGCCTTGTGGCCTGTCGTCGATCTGTGTCGTCTAGCCTTGTGGCCACGCCGGAAGGAATTCGGCACGTAATAAAAAGAGGCGATTGGCTATAAAACTACTTTAATATCTCTCGGGTTACACTCACGTCGTATCAAGAATAAAAGAAAACGATTGGCGCACTGGGCACGTGTTCACACTAAGGAGGTCGCACACGGAAGCACCGAAAATTTTCTAGAAGTGCGGCGGATTCGCACGCAAGCAGCATAGTCGCGCGTATGCCCTCCCCCTCGGTGGGCCCCATCAGCGACACGGCACGCCGCAATCATGCCACAATCATGTCACAAAGCCGACGGGCTGGTATCAACCCGCCGAGCCAAACTCACGCTGACAAGCGTCAACAAACTCACACCGACAAGCGCCAACACTGTATATTGTAAAATTCATACTAAATATACATATCTATTTCAGAAATTGTACTTTCCAGTCCATCACAATTCGGTTATACCCGATAGGTATTCGATACGCGTGAACTGCGAGATGAATGACAGTCGGTTGTATACAAGATGGATATCTGAATGAATTGTTATGTCCTTTTCAATTTCATTAATGTAGTTTCCTAATAATGTTTCAAGTTGTACTTGCACTAGTGGCAATGTTTTTACTCTTTCAAGACAACCTTTTTCACATTTAGATATTTCCGTGAACGATGGATATTTCTGAAAAACAAATTTCTGCACAAAAAGGCAATTACCTGTGAGCGAAAGCAAAGACCTCGTTATGCCGATGTCTACTTGAACATAATGCGCCTAATGCGATCTTGTGAATATATTATAATAAAAAAAAAACTTTCTTACCTCGCAATGTAGGCCTGAGATAAGGCTTATTATTATTAATATTTTATTCACAATTAATAAGGATACAATTATTCGGTAACATTTTACTTGAAAATATATCTTTTAAAATCATCACAAAGTCTATACAATGATTTTTTGACACTATTTCTTTAATTAATTCAAAAAATTTAAAATCTGTTTCACAATGTACCAAGAGGTTAATAGTTTCTGTATCAAAATAAGCAGCAATAAATAATTGTAAAATGCTATCAGATGCACAGATATTTGTTAACGAATAATTATTCTTTTCAATTTTAACTGGTTTCAAAGATAAATTACTGTGATTTCTTATTATTGATATCTTATGTATGTTAATATTTAATAAAAATTCATTTTGTATCCTTTTACAAATATCTCCCTTTAGGTTAGATGAGTGCCTGCTGTAGCTAAACCCCGCCAATCTTCAACTTCCTTCGTTGCCATAATTTCTTCAAGATTGTTTATGTTATGGCAGTCCATGCATATTCATTACTGTCCGTATCCTTCTTCTCCAACTGGCATAGAACATTCATCCAAAGCATGTACAAATTTTTTGCAAACATAACATATATGTCCACCAGTAGGTTCGTCTCCGTTTTTACAAGCTGGACATTTTTTCTCACTTCTCAAGATATTTTCTCTGACATTGTCATCATCATTTTGAATTTCACTAGAATATTTTTCTACTCTTTTTTTCTCTTAAATCAAGATCTTGAGTATTTGCATGTATTATTTTTAGACGACTTCATGTAGTTTATGTGCTTTGTCACAAATTCATCTGCACGCATAGATGTTCTCTCTGCGTTTAATATAATATTTTTTATTATGTTAAACTTTCAGAAAGTACGGAAGCACTGCTGGCAGGAATTCTTCCATATCCAAATTTATCTTTACAAACACAAGACCATAAAGGTAGCAATTTAACATCTTTCATAATATAATCAGCTAATTTTGGTAAATAATGAGCATTATCTCTGTCTCTCTCATTATCAGCCAGCATACTTTTGACGCTATTATTTATATTTTGTGCCCAATGACTCCACTTATTAAAATTGTTTCCTTCATCTTCAATATCATTGTATTTTATCTGTGTTAACATCGTCTGAATATTGTTGTAAAAAAGATTTTTCATTTTTATTTTATATTCTTCGCGTATTGTTCTTTCATTTTCTCTTGTGTTGCCTTCTGTTTCACTTTGTGTAATAATTAAAATTCCTTTTAATATATCAGTTGCAGCCTCAATATTTCAATATCTTGATACAAAATTAGCAACCTCAATATCTCGATATAAAATTAATTGTCCTATTATGTGTAAATAAAAATGTTTTATGTCCACCAGTAGGTTCGTCTCCATTTTTACAAGCTGGACATTTTTTCTTCTCAAGATATTTTCTCTGACATTGTCGTTATCATTTTGAATTTCAATAGAATATTTTCTACTCTTTTTTTCTTTTAAATCAAGATCTTGAGTATTTGCATGTATTATTTTTAGATGACCGTTCATGTTTACTTTTCGTGCTTTTAAACGTGAATCTTTTAAAAAGTTGGAATATTTTTTAATAAAGTGTGCTACATCGATACGTATGTAGTAGGGAGGATAAATTATCTTCTTTGCAAGCATCTGTATATTCGTTCAGTGTATTATAATTAGTAAAATTTCGTATTGCTGCTGTCAATATGCACGTGAAAAAGCACATACAACTTCACGTGATCGTGATGCACCGGATCGTATCCATTCCATGAATCAATACTGAATAGCATTCGTATTATGTCTTTCAGATAACATCTGTGTTGCTGGAAAAAGATCACTTTTTTCAAAATTCGCTACACAATTATATAAAAATGTTTTCTATCTTCGATTTATCAGGCCTTTTAATTTTTCTTATAATACTGCCAGTTGCGTCTATGTAAACACAAGCTGTCTCGTCTAATGTGTATGTTCTGTACATATCTAATTGATAATTGGACCAATAATGAACAAAAAATGGATCTAGGCCAATATCATGAATAATGTTCTTATAAGGATCCAATTTCATAATTTCTAAAGCTTTTATTGGATCCTAAAAATACTTTTTTCTGTAACGTTTAGTTGGCAACTCGTAAAACATTTGCACTAAATAAATGCGAAGGTTCAATATTATCATCACTTTGCATTAATTTTCGTGCAGTTTCGACTCGATATTCATAGTACTTTTTCCTTATAATTCATTTGCAACAGCTTCTCTAATTGGATTTCTTAAGTATCGTTTACCACAGCGTTCTTTTTTTTCTCCTTCAATAAATTTACATTTTATTTCAGTAATTAGTATTATTTATCTTATATTTTATAAATGAGCCACATTTACATGAATCATACGCGTATTCAGATTCTCCATTGCTGATTAATTTGTGCCGTTTAAAATTAAAACTACATGGCAGTTTTGCACTTTTCCAAATTTTCTCGGTAAATACATGTTGTCATGTACCGAGTTGTAATATTGTATTATATATTGACGCGTTGAAGTAGGTCGGCCTTTATCTTTTCGCCTATATATGTTTTATGAATTATCATGACATTGAAATCCAATCTATAATTGTCGTAAAAATAAATATTAGTATACCATCAACATTATTTGCAGGCATAGCAGAATCGTTTAGTGTGGAATTCACTGTTGATTCAATTATCGTTGATTCATTACTATTATCAATGTTCTCAGAAACATTCAATATCCATTGGCTGATAAGAAGAGAGGGACAATTAATTTATCTCTTACATTTTGTTTATTACATACTACTAATGTATATAACGAATTTGGGATTATCTGATTATCTAATTCTTTCGCTATTGTAACCCAAATATCAATTTCTTGAAATAATCTTCTGACCATCCACTATCAAACGGTCTTTATAATTAATGTGTCGATGAGCCTATGCCTATTTTCGTTGGTCTTCTATGTGCAGGCATGATATTAATCTTTGCACAATCATACAAGTAACGTATGATTGTACTTATCACGTACTTATCACAACCGTACAAGTAATGTACGTAATTATCACAACCGTGCGAGTAGTGAAAAAAAAAAATCGTACGAAAAATCGATACAAAAAATTCATACAAAATCACGAACGAAAAAAAAAAGAATAAAACACTAGTCGCACAATACACCCGGAACGAACGATAAATAAAACCGAAATACGGAAATCGCGATGTTACTTCGACGATGATCGACTAATAACTGACCCAACCGTAACGGCCAAGGTAGGGGAATCAGACTGTCTGGAGACAGTGCGACGATGTAAACAATCCCAATGAAAAGGAACCGATTGAAAAAAAACTCCCTTTGCAATGAAACATGCTTTGAAAAGTGCCGCAAGCAAATTCAGTTCAAATTTAGATTTGTATATATTTCGATATCTAACGATAATGTCATTATCACAATTTTGAAAGAATCTTTGATGATCGGGTAACGAACTTTCAAGCCCGGCGCGCGCTCTTTCGCGACGAATTAATTATTTTCATTAACTTAGAATGAGCACTAAAATAGAAAATGCATATATTTCGATACTATGGTGTCTACTATGATGTACTAAGGATTGTTTTAATATTATTGTAATATGCGAGCACCAAATTATTTGACGATCGGGTAATGAACTTTATGACGCGGCGCCATGTAGGACGTGTTTGAAAATATTTTATTTAACGCTATATTTTAATTTTTTTTTTTTTTTTTTGGAACACTAAAATATAATTAGCACTAAAATTCCTGTACTTACTTTTTGTACACGTGCATTGTATATATTTTTTTTGTGGGGCTTGCCATTCAGCTGGACCCCCCATTTTTTTTTATATCTGCTAAACGATTTGAACACTAAAATTCTGATACTAAATTAGACCCTAAAAAGCACTAAATTTTTGACCTATATATATAAACTATGTATTTTTTATCATTTTTTTTTTATAAGGAAGAGAAGGAGATATCAAAATAATGTTTGGTACAATGTTTTATATATTTCACACGTACAAATAATTTTTTTTGTTCGAAATGTAAATATAGTGGCTGTTTCTTAGGCTGCATCAAAGCGTGCAGCGTGTACGTGATCAACTGGCGTGACATCCTGGTTATCGATTTAGTTTATTTGAGACAAAAAGTTAATGAAATTATTAAAATATATAATATTAAATTCTTGAGGCCATGAACTTTATTTCATTTGAAAAATCTGAAAATTTACAAAATGATAGCCGTTTGTAATTAAGTGTTAATTTTCACGAACTATTTTTTACTTTTAACCTGTTCAAATAAAGATATTTTGGAAAATTTATACTATAGTATTTTTGGTCCATCATAAAAATATTTTTTTTACGTAGCGAAAAATTTAAGTCAATCGGATGATTGGTTGTACATTTCACGCCAGTTTGAAAAACATGAATTCGAGAAAAATGCGAAAAATAAAGTTTTATTTTATGATAACGATTTTAATTAACTACAATGTTTTGCACTACATTTAACCAGCGATTCCTAGCTCAGATAAGTTAGTTTCTCTTCTGTTCAAAGAACAAATTTTGCTGCATTTGATTTCCTTCTTTTGATTTTTACTTGTTTTGTGCATAATACCATTGAGCTTACTTGATTTTCGACCGATACAAAATCCGGTTTAATAAATTTTATAAATTGCTTTAACATTTTGAGTATTACAAAATCCTTTTACAGGCACATTCTACACACTTTAGAGAGGCAAAAAATATAAAAAAACAAATCGAATTTTTTTAACCCTTTAAAGTAGAACCTCGCTTTAATTCGTAAAATTAAAGCTGCGTCCGAACTATGGAGCTGAAACGTGAGTCGAACTTTTAGTCAAATCTCGAGCCGAGTCACTCTATCCTGCACTTATGAGACCACTCTGTCCTTCATACACATATTATACATACTATTACATACGAATATGATAGCTGATTAATTATGTACTTGTTTTTTTATCAATATTTATATGTATGTGAAGTCGAAGTGTCATATTCGGCTCGAGATTCGGCTCGTGACTCGATTCGAAGCTCGGTTCGAGGCTTGACTCGAGGTTTGGCTCGCGTTTTGACTTGATAGTTTGACAGTTTAAGATAAAATATTCTATTTTTATTAAAATAAAATAAAATATTCTAAATTTTTTTCAAAATTAAATCATTTGTTAAAATCTTAGTTACAATATTTTACATCACAACTTTCTAAATCTGAATCAGTGGATAATCACTGATTCTCAGGGACTATTCACTGAATGCATCAGTCTCAAGTAGTAGTGCCACTGATAATCAATAAAATTTAACTGAATGATTAGTGAAACGAATGAATTACTGAAAAAAATCAGTGAAATAAGCTGATTAAATCAGTGAAAAAGTCACTTGTTGATCACTGACATTCGCTGCCCCGATCAACGCGGGGTAGCCATTAAAAAGTTACTATTAAAAAATCATTCCGCTATGACCTTGATATCACTCACCTAGACCACCATTTAATTCATTGGTATCAAGCTTTTTACTCAAAGTCTCTCCTTTGTCATTATTAACATATACAGACATTCGTCGTCACGAACTCCTACAGTTATTGAGGGCCTGCTTGATTATGTTGCGAATCAATTTCATGCCGTCCTCCTAGGCGACTTTAACTTGCACAACGTGGCTTGGGGCTACTCGATTACTGACTCCCTTGGCAGATGTCTTAGCTAGATCGTCGGTCCAATCTTCACTTAACAATATACATGCTTACTTGAGAAACAGGGGCTTGGAAGTTTCCCCCTCAAGAACCCAATGGCTGCTCTTTACAAGGAAGAGACAGTCACATCCGGACATTAAACTACACATTCAGAACGTAGAAATTCCTAGAGTACAATCTGCCATCTTTCTGGGTTTCACTCTCGACCCCAAGTTGAGCGGCAAAGAGCACCTAAAGACCTTGGTCAATAAGGGACGCAATCTTACTAATATACTAGCAGTTCTCGCAGGCACTAAATGGGGATCTCACCCAAGCTTACTTCTCACCCTTTATAGAGCTGTATTTCGCTCTGCTATCGAATACGGATGTCAAGTGTTCAAGCTCAAGGGCAATAAGACTGAATTTTTACAACTGGAAAGGTTAGTCAACAGAAACCTGCGTCTTGCTCTCGGATACCGACTATCTACACCTATTAGCGAATAATGGCCATTATGGCCGAAGCAAAGGAAACTCCTCTTAACATCAGATTTAGCTATATGACCTCGAAGTTCATCTATAAGGCTTTCTCCAGAAAGAACTCCCCAGTGCTGCACAGCTTTGAAAGCTTGGAATAGGCTGCATACTCTCCCTCAAGAAGACAGCGGGCCCTACTGTACCTGCGTTCAAGTACTATGTAATGCAGAAATACTCACTTAAAATCATCCGCAGATCCAACATGCCTTATGCTTATAAATATAGTTATGAAAACTATACTTATGTCCATCAATTTGACAGTTCCCTCACCAATGTTCCTAAGAAAGTGAATAATCGAATATACCAAGCCCGAGTCCCATTATTTACACCGATGGCTCTAAGTCCGTTAGCGAGGATCGCATGGGTTCCGCAATCTATTCATCAGATCTTAACGTTGCACTCAAGTTCAAGCTTCCTCCGGAGACTTCAATTTTCTCAGCCGAGTCTTGGGCTATTCTCCAGGCGATTAATCTTATTGAAGATCGATGTTGTGACGAGGCTTCCATCTGTTCTGACTCTTTAAGTGCTCTTCAGGCTATATCGTCTCACAACTCTAGAAATGCGAACCACATTACATTAGATATTAAGGATCGTCTGTCCTTTTTAACGCAACATGGTTTCAAAATTAATCTTATTTGGACTCCTGGTCATAAAGGTATAATCGGTAACGAGATTGCAGACCACCTTGCCAACGGGGCCGCCCTTAGTGGACACCGGCCTAAATTTAAAATACCATTTCAAGACTTTTTGGTCTTCAAGCAATCCCTCAACACTAAATTTCAAGCACACTTAGATCACTGCGCAACATTTAAAAGGCAGCTATATGATGATTTTCATAGAAGTAACTCAGCTAAGCCCTAGTTCTATCATAAGAATCTTAAAAGAGAGGAGATCGTCACCATCTCCAGAATTAGATCTAACCATTATAATCTAGCATACAGCCTGCATCATAAAAATATTGTCAATTCGCCTGCATATCCCTGTGGTGATCCAAATCAGGATATTAATCATATTCTCTTTTATTGCAAACTTTGTATTCATATATCAACTAAATTTCGTGATTACCTGAAAAAACACTTCCCGTTTCATACCCTTAATATTGTATGATTAACAATTCCCCCCCTTGTGTCGTTTAATTACTGCATATCTCAAACCTCAGTATCTGATTTCCATGAACATGTTTTTGTTTTAAGGGAGGGGCGAAGAACTTTGTTTCTCTCCTTTCCTCCCAGGCGGTGTCCCCGCCTGGTTACTTGTTTCAACTACTAGGTTCACCCTGGTCGGAATTGCTGCTACTCCGCGACAAGGGCCAATTAACATCGAACAAGAAGAAGCCATTTTGCCGTTGTTGTGCGACCATCCTCTCGTGTTTAAGTGCATGACCAGTGCGCAAGCCGGTTTTTTTCGATATTGTAGATGCAAGTGTAATCTAAGATGCATTAAAGTATTTTCGCACGAAGCAAATTGCCTCATTTTATTACGCGCTACCGAATTACATCGGGCTTGGCCACAAGACAAGCGACACAGATCGCCGATAAGCCACAAGGCACGAAACACAAGTCTCTGATGAAGAGAAAACAGCGTTCCACTTAACACAACAAGGCACTAAGGTCCTTTCTCTAACAACTATTATGATTTTAAATTTGGTTCAACTAAATTGAGTTATTGCAGACAAAATGTTTATTTTATGTTAGAATATATTTAATTGAATAGGAATTCATTTTGATGGTCCATTAAATAGCATTAATTGAGACAAAAGAATGTGTGTATCAAACAAAATATTTAATAAAACAACCAAATTTATGTTTAAACCGTAATTTACTTAATAAATTGTTCAATGTTGATTAACGAAAATGATCCAATTTTATTTAGTTGACAGGACTATCAGGACTTTAGAAGTCTTCAAGAAAAATCAGTTAACAGCATCGTATATTCATTTGAATAGATTCACGAAGTCAACTACCATAAATGCGTTTATATTAGACATATATAATATATTTTATTGTTTTAAATGCGAGGATTTGTTTGAATGAAACTAATATACCTTTCTTATGTGAAATAATGTTTTTATAAATTATATATATTTATATGACAACCAAATTTTGTCAAATAAGTATATATTCTACATTGATATAGATGAATTTTTAAGTAAGATCCATTATTAATCGTTTATATCAAACATATAAATTTGTTAAGACTGACTCAATTCATCATTAATTAAAGTATATGAGAGGCTTAAATATTTAGTTACTTTAACTGTACATAAATTTTGGAAGATAAAATTGAATCGATAATTGGATAGCCTTAAAAGATGAAACGTTCTTCCAACGTGGTATCCATACGCTACCAAAAAGATGAGAAAAAGTAGTGGCTAGCGATGGACAATATTTTCAATAAAACATTATGTACCGTTCTTTCACAATAAATGCTTAATTTTTGAAAGAAACTTATTTGTACTCCCAATATATAATTTATAAAAATTTATATTATTTCATATAATTAAGGTATAGTTTCATTCAAACAAATCCTCGCATTTAAAACAATAAAATATATTAGGTGTTGGAATTAATTCGTAGCGTTTTACAAGTGATGGGAAGTACTTTCATTAATGTATTTTTTAATGCTCATGTGAAATAAATAACATTCTTTCATTAAAAAACGCTACGAATTAATTCCAACACCTAATATATATAATATTATATATCTCATATAAACATATTTAGTTGACTCCGTAAGACTATCCAAATAAATATAACGACGCTGGAAACTGATTTATTTTTAAGATTTACTACTAAATGATAATAATCTCGTTAATCAAATAAAATAGTTGAATCATTTCCGTTAACCAACATTGAACAGTTTGTTGAGCAGACTGCGATTAAATTCAATTGAATAAAATTTGTTGCATTAAACAAATCTGCAAACATGTGCAGATGTGTTAAATGTGTTTAATTCGTTGAACAAATTTTTTTTTCAATGTAAGAACGCTCCTAAGATGAAGTGGTACATGCGTTGTTTACAAGCATTTCTGACGATTCGTTGCTAGGCAATGCGCGACAAGAAGGAAACAATGAGCGTCGCCAACGAAATCGAGCCAAAATGTACAACTAAATTCCAGCTCTGTTTCAAATCAAGAATTTCCTTGCCGCTCGATTGCGCCTTCTTTGTATTCACTGTATGCCGCGAGACTGTTTGATAGTGGTTCCGTAACTCGATTCCCGCTCAGCACTTCCGCTTTTGCCGCAGGGCGCTCCGTTGTTTTTCAGCCCAGGGTTGTTAGATGATTCTGGGCCATTACCACCTGCTAAGCTTCTCGTAGCCAAAAATCGCCATTTTGTAGATGAATTTTCGCCATAATATCGCTTTAGCAAAAAATCGTTATTCTTACCAACAAAATCGTCAGATTTTAGGAACTTTTATTTAAATATTATTAGATTGTGCTGGTAGCAAAATATAACTTTTTTGTGAAGTGAAAACGTGAAAAGTAAAAATGTTTATATGTATATGTATGCATGCATGCTTGCTTGCATGTATATGCATGTACATATGTATGTATTTACAGATGTACACACACACACAAATACGCACGCACACACGCGCGCGCACACGCACAGCAAAATTTCTCGTATTACAAATACAAACTTATCCCTATATTAAAAAATTGGCTATAAATGCTTAATAGCTTATAATTTCATGATTTTAATAATTGTTTCTTCTTTGTTTTCATCGCAGCAGCTAAGATGATTTATGACTCGTCTTTCGTTATAAACAAATCTTCGGTTCTAAATATTTACTTTGTAACAAGCAAGAATATTATCAGAGTTGTTAGCAGAGAAAATCGGGAAAAGTCAGAAAATCAAGGAACTTATTAATCTTAGATGAAAATAAATTATTATAGTATCAATTCTAAGAAAATTTCAAAACCTTCTAAAAAATTTTTATAAAATTTGGTAACTATGTATTGAAAAACAACGAACCCCTTTAATGATTTCAACTTTGACATATATTGTCAAGGTCATGGCTCAATCCTTAAAAGATTTTAGCCCGCGCTCGTTATACATTAAAAAGTTATTAACTAAATAAGTTTTCTAAATAGAACACAAAATTAAAAATAAACAATCTATACAAGGCCAATAAGAGTCACAGATTAGTGAAAGTGCCAACGATTAAAATCTATAGCATTAATCGATTGTGTCGATTTGTGGAATCTTCTTTATTTTGACCGTTTCGACTCTCTTTGAAGTC
This sequence comes from Acromyrmex echinatior, assembly GCF_024713525.1. Lineage (NCBI taxonomy): Eukaryota > Metazoa > Arthropoda > Insecta > Hymenoptera > Formicidae > Acromyrmex > Acromyrmex echinatior. The sequence continues at coordinate 3,112,544 of NC_141864.1, forward strand.
CTTCAGCAATACATATCTCAAATCTTAAATCATTGAACTTTCCGTCACATATGAGTCATTAACAGGTTCCCAACTGAAGTGAATCCTCAAACGAAAAGTTCAACAATTCCATGAAGCTTTGGAAATTTATATTAAATAATAAATTATTGAATCAGTTATCTCAATTTTATACATATTTATTATTATATGAAACGCATTTGACTTTCCGGAGAGAAAGATTATACATAAATAGTGAATATGTATAAAACTTGGCATCTTTACCAGCCTGTGACTTTTATTGGCCTTTTATAGATTATTTATTTTTAATTTTAAGATTTAGAGTCTGTAAAATTTGATTTAGAACACAAAATTTACCCTATCCTATTTATATGAATTAATGACTTTCCATGCGAAGCGAGGTCCACCTCACAATCAGATAAAGTGTCTGCGAGTAATGTCTGCTAATATGAATGGAAAAATTCAGTTATTCAAATATCGCGGGTGGCTGCGTACCGATTTCTCTATCGCTCTTGCATAGTGCTTAGACTAGCGTAGCGCTATTCAGCATGGCGTGCTTATAGCCGCAAACCTTAGAACATATATACTGGAAGGGCCATACCATATTTAATCATTGTAATAAAAATGTCCAATATCTATCTGTCCTTATCTAAAAACTTATTTGCTGTCACGGTTGCACGTGATTTATATGTTCTGAGCTTTGAACATACATATATATGTTCTAAGGCAAGAGTGAGGATGATACAACACTCTTAAACACTACGTAATAATGATCGATGCATGCGCAATATGGTGAAACATTCAAATAAGGACAGATAGATGTTGCTATCATCGACAGTCACCTATAACCAGTATGTACGTTCTAAGCACAAAGCGCACTAGTTGTTGTTCGTGATCTGCCATAGTTCGCTTGTGAAATGACTCCTTCTTCAATTTTATAATGCAATGTGATTGGAAGGTGACCATTTTATCTATGCATGGAGGCAGCGTCCTCCTTATATATATTACTAATATCCCTATAATTTATGGGTTACCACCCTTTGCTTTTTATGTTCCTTGATTTTATTAACTCACTCTAGATTTCGCATTGTTGCATATAATAAATAAAAGGTTATAATTTTATCAATCGTGTGCTTTTTTTTGGAGCAGTTTGCGTGTGAATCGTTGAGCAAGCTGGTATTATTGTACCGTGTAAATACGTTATAAGGAGAATTAAAGGGTATGATCCACTTCACGCTATAAATGCTTTGAAGCATTTTTTAATTGTCATTTCAAAAATTCTTTCTTCTGATTGGTTAACGACGATCACATTTTTTGTATTTGCACGGATCACCCATACTATATTCCTGTACAAGCTGTCTCACTTATTTTACACTAATGAAATCACATTGTGCGTGACCACAAGGCGAGAGGCGATCAAGGAACATTTCGACAATAAGAGGTGACTTGTTCAAAGGCATGTTCGCGCCTTGTTTGAGATATCTTCTGTATATAAGGAAAATCATAGCACAATTCACGAATTATTAAACACCTTTCTCAAATATTTGCGTGTGTTTAAGGCTTTCAAAAGGCTCACTACTCGAATGACTTAATTGTTCATCTTATTGTTTGTAAATTGGATGTAGCCACTAGTAAAGCGTGGGAATTAAGTATAAAAAAAAGCATACCGGACTTAAAGATTTTAATAGAATTCTTGATTCTCCAATGCCAGGCCTTGAAATCAGTGCATAATAGATCTCACAATAATTCAACAAATATCCGATAATGATTATTATGAAAAGGTATATAAGAGTTAGATTTAAAATCTTTATAACATAAAAATTAAATATATAAAATTATATGATAAACTTTGTAACTTACAATAATATTTTCTTATGTAGAATAAATCAATATTAAGACATTACATACATCATTAATTTATTGTACATCTCAAAAAATATTATTTTAAGTTACAAAGTCTATCATGTAATTTTATATATTTAATTTTTACATTATAAAGATTTTAAATCTGACTCTTATATGCTCTTTCATAATAATCATAATTATCGTGTATTATCAACAAAAGTTCTTTATACTTATTGTTTTCAACAAATATCACTGTGCCAAAGTACAATAGCAATTTAAAGTTCACGTCTATTGCAAACGTCGCTACATCCAATCTTTTTTTCGTATATAAAGAAAATCAATCAATATACGTATATCATTGTAAATTCCTCAATTTATCAGAAGCTAGAGTTAAGATTGCGAAAAAGGCGCACCTTTATTTTAATTGCTTATGATAAACCGCGCACCAAACGAAAGTATGTTCAAGTATCTGCCGGAAATGTAACAAGAAACATAACACGTTGTTGCACACAATTGTGTGGAATAGTTCCGATCAATCTGTGTCAAGCGTCGTGTCAGGTTAATCCTCCACTCCCAGTCATCACGCACGTACGTCAGGTCATCGCTCTTTAAATATTATGCTATTTATCGCGGTCATCAACATATACCAGGTGTAGAAGTATGAAACCGGAATTTCCCTATATATGGCACTAGCTATCAGTTTAAGGACCACAAGACCGCATCTGCAGCGCCATCATCTCTCTCTAACAGCTGACGAAGATTTCCAACATACAACAACCCTAGTTCCATACACCGGTATATTTTTTTCTAATCTTAAACATGTCGAGTTTTGTGCCTACGAACTACGATTTGCGGACAGCATTGGTTTTCTGTTATCATTTGAAGAAAATTGCTGCAGAATCGCATCGAATGCTTGTCGAAGCTTACGGTGCTCTTGGTAAAACACAGTGTTTCGAGTGGTTCAAAAAATTCAAAAGTGGTGATTTTGACGTGAGAAACGAAGAGCGTGGGAAACCACCGAAAAAGTTCACAGACAACGAATTGCAAGCCTTATTGGATGAAGATGATACTCAAACTCAACAAGAACTTGCGGATCAATTGAATGTAATGCAGAAAGCCATCTCCATTCGTTTGAAAGCTATGGGCAAGATTCAGAAAGTGGGAAAATGGGTTCCGCATGAACTGAATGAAAGACAGCAAGAAAATCGAAAAACTACTTGTGAAATGCTGCTCGACAGATACAAAAGAAAGTCATTTCTCCATCGAATCGTCACAGGATGAAAAATGGATATATTTTGAGAATTCTAAGCGTCGTAAATCATGGGTGAATCCAGGCGAACCATCGACATCCACTGCAAGACCAAATCGCTTTGGAAAGAAGACAATGCTCTGTGTTTGGTGGAATCAGAAGGGTGTAATCTATTATGAACTGCTAAAACCTGGTGAAACCGTTAACACTAATCGCTACCGACAGCAAATGATCGATTTAAATAGAGTATTACGTGAAAAACGACCGGAATATGGAAAAAGGCAACACAAAGTCATTTTGTTTCATGATAATGCTCTATCACATACAGCAAAACGGGTCAGGGAAACGATCGAGGCGTTCAGTTGGGAGATATTAGCGCATGCGGCTTATTCTCCAGACTTGGCTCCGTCCGATTATCATCTATTCGCATCACTGGGACATGCTCTCGCTGAACAACACTTCAATTCGTATGAAAATGTACGAAAATGGCTCGATAACTGGTTCGCTTCAAAAGAAGAACTGTTTTTTTGGCGTGGCATTCATACATTGCCGGAGAGGTGGGAAAAATGTATAAATAGCAATGGAGATTACTTTGAATAAAAAATTTTTTATCATTTTCAAACAACAGACGTGTAATTTTTACAAAAAAATTCCGGTTTCATACTTCTACACCTGGTATGATTCTAATAATCAGATTTATTTATGTCGAGTATTATTTGACAGCGGCTCCCAACGAATTTCATAAGAGAAAGAGTTAGTCAATCGATTAAAACTTACGGAGCGATCTCTTGATGTTGCTGTGGTAGGGAGTCATAGATGGAGTAATTCACGCCAATAAGTTAGCATCTGCGTCAAAACGCGTTTTAATAATTTCTGCGAGAAAATGGATTGCGTTGTGTTTCCAAAAATGACAGAATTTATCGCAACATTTCATACTCATGCAAAGTGTGTCTGTTCTAAAACACATTAAACTCACTGACCTCAATTTTAACGTACTATCTAGCGTTAACATTTCAATAGGAGCCGAATTCTTCTAGAGGCCCATTTGTGCGGGTCAGATTAAACAATCAAAAACGCATCGCACCAACACCGCAAAAAACACATTTTGGATAGATCATTTCCGGCATCACATCAAGTGACATAACATAGATCCGTCTCATCTTTTAATTTTTATTTAATATCACTCGACGAATTGAGGTATATGTTGAATCAGTTTTGAGAGGTTGAACATAATAGTACTGCTAACCCATTCTCCTCTGAAGAGAAGGCCTGTGAAGAGTTATTCCTGCAAAGCGTAAAGTGCCATAATGATGGGCGTTTTATTCGTCAAGTTGCCAACAAGGCAAGAAATTAAACAGCTTAGGAGAATTCCGGAACATCGCTCTTAGACGCATCGGAAAAGCGGTTCATCGCTCAATCTTGTATGTATGCCGAATATAGGAAGTTCACGCAGGAATACATACATTCGGACCACATGAGAGAGGTGATCACACGACATCAAGCACAAGTATTTTTACTTATCTCTCACACCATACTGTATGGGTAGTGTTCAACGACATGCAAAACCATGACCGAGCTATCTAAGTGATGCATTAACGGTGGGGCCTACGCAAGAAGATCTTTTTTCTATTTTAGCTAGATTCTGAACCTTCAAAATCGCTCTTACAACCGATATAGTCAAAATGTATCGGCAAGTTTTGGTCGATTTAATTCAAACATCATTGCAATGTATTTTCTAATGAGTATCCTAAGATGAGCCCATTAAAACCATCGAATTGTTCACTCTTACTTATAGCACTTTATCAGGATCGTTTCTGCCAATCAAAGTCTTAAGAAAGTTAGCGGAGGATAATGCTGATCGCTATCCAAGAGCGTCACAGATAGCATTGTGAGACTTTTATGGAGATGATCTTATTACTGGATCAGATTTACCAGAAGAAACTTCTTCAATCAAGAAGGAGATTACTGCAAAAAAGATGATTTGAACTGAGGAAATGATCATCCAATTTTCCCTGTCTCCAGAACCAGCACTCCTCGGTCAAACAAAGAGAATTCATTTTGATTGAATTTGGATTGAAGCATTTTGCAAAGGAAACAAAGTCACTCATCAATCAAGGAGCTGTTCCTACAAACAGTCCTATACTAAAATTAAATTCATTCCTTGACGATTCCAGCATCTTACGCATGGGAAATTATTTAAGGGAATCCTCCTTATCTTATGGCATCCAAACATTCCATACTGTTACCTGGAAATCGTCCATTTTCCGGCTTAATTGTGATGCATTATCTTGTGAAGCATTTACATGTTGGACGGCAAGCCACTCGCATTTCATGAGCGCTACTGGCTCATTTCAGCGGGTACAACATCATTCAACACATTCTCAGGAAATGCGTCGTCTGTTTTAGAACCCGCCTCCACCATCATAAGGAAACTTACTTGAATCGCAGATTAAAACCTCCTTAATAGTATTTAATCAATGTGGATTAAGTTATGCTGGCTCTCTCTATAACAAAGAAGGTGCAAGAAAAACTAAGTTGGTGAAATTCTACATTGCAATTTTTATCTGTTTAGTCATCAAAGTAGTTTATACTGAATCGGCCTCAATCTTGTCATTAAAAGCATTTCTAAATGTTTTCAGACGCTTTGTTGCGAGAAGAGTTGGTCATTTTTTCTGATAACGGTTAAAAATTTCTTAGATAGGTGTTGAACGCAAGCTAAACGAATTAACAAAGTTAATCCAAAATGCTAACTCAGGAATAAATCCAAGATCAGGTGGCGAGCCTAGGAGTTTATTTTTCACTTTATACCGCCTAAGGCATCACACCATTATTGTATATGAGAAATAGCCATGAAGGCGAGCAAGCGACATTTAGCTTGTATAACAAGGAATCAATCTGAAATATGAGGAGTTGGAAACATTACTCATCCAGATTGAAGCAATATTAAACGTCCTCTCGCTTCGATTTCATTTGATTTTGTCGATTTGGCCTCGCTAATTCCGGGACACTTTTCTCACATCTTATCGCAAGCGATCTCTGAGATACCCATAAATTGTCTTTCGCGATGGCAATATACATACAACATCTGCGTTCAACACATTTGGAAGCGTTGTACACATAATATCTTCAGTAACGCCAGAAACGTAACAAGCGGGCAGATAATCGAGCTATCTATACATATCGGCAAAATGGTTACTATCACAGAAGACAATATCCTTCCGTTATCATAGCCTCGAGGGAGAATTCAAGAGATACAAATATGCCATAGCCCGCGTCGTCACAATGCGTACAGCAAATGGCATTTATAAACGACACATTGCCAGTCTATCTATTGTCAATTGAAGACTAAGGTTACGACACTTGAAATTTACTTCCTTGTCTATTATTCACATTAGTTGTACTTTTATTTTTTAATTGTTTTGCTAGAACATGCTATTTTTTGTCAAATGCAATTACTTGTTTTGTTAAAAAGTGATTCTTTTAAGGGCAGTGGTATGTCTGCTAGTATGAGTGGAAAAATTTAATCGTTTAAATACGCACGTGACTGCGTATCGATTTTTCTATCGCGCTTGCGTGACGCTGCTTAGACTAGCGTGGCGAGGACTAATAAGCAAGCTGGTCATTGTACAGCGTGAGTAATATATAAATACATTATAAGAAGAATTAAAGTATATTTCTGCACAAGTTGCTCACTTATTTTATGCTAACGAAACCACATCGTGCGTGGCTACAAGGCGAGAAGTCTGGCAAAAAGAAAATTGCGCTCCACATACAAGAAGGCATAAATCTTCTAACATAAGGATTGGGTTAGATTAAGTTAGGATTAAATAGGGAATAGGGATGCAGACGGAAGGACTCCGCTCCTCCTCCGCCTACACGTAATCTTTTTACACAAAACTATTTAGAACAGAACAATTGTTGATTTTATTTTGCTTCAGAAGCAAAAAGGGCCGTATGGGCGAAGCAGAGGTTCTGTTCCTTTCGCTGCGCCCCCCCCCCCCCCCCCGATTTAATCCTATCCTAACCCAAACCTTATCTGACTGTGAGATGGATTTCGGTTTGCGTGGAAAGTCGCACACTTCTTGACAGGGGTGAGGTGGGGTGGAAGTCGCTTTGCTTTGGAAGTCGTTGATTCCTAGGCGAGGGGGAAGATGGGGATATTGTTATTTGTGATAGTTATAATTTAAAATATACACTTACACATTAATATTGTCAACTTTATTTGTTAATAACTTTTAAACACACGTAGGCGAGACTAGGATCAGTTGAATACAGGAGTAAGTAAAATAATCGAGGTTACATTAAAAACACGCGAGACATGCGTAAACGCAGAGAAAAATAAGAAGAGAGATTGAGTATGGCGCTCATCCTGTTCGATCATATTCATACGTGTTCCTGAAATAAATACATCGTTACTAGTTACAAGCAAAGTGGTCGATCTTTACACCTTACATCACGTCACACGACAAGCGTGGGCTTGTCTTGAGAATCAGACTCGTCAACTGAGTCGTATATTCTCACACACGCTCTACATGAGCGCCACCTCATGTGCTGACGAATGCATACACGCGGCAAGTTTGAATAGTGCAATTTGTAACACAATTAGTTTATTTATATTTACGTAATTCACATACCTGAAAATATATGTAAATACAGAGCATAAATAAAAAAGTAAGGAATTTCTATCGATTATATACGTCACATTTCGGATTTCTTTGATGTAAAGTCAAAAAATTGGTCCGGTCCAATTTGTCATTATGTCAGAGATACCGGATCTTATGTGACGCCTACATCTTCAAAAAAAATTTAATGCATCTTTATTTTCGCACCAGCAGGAACTATTTTTGGAGTGATCTTCCAAATAAGCTGGTTCATGGCGTGAAGCCGCCCAGGCACCGTTCTAAAAGCGTTTCCTTGCTGAGGTCTTCATAAATAGGCTTTATGGATGATAAAATATCACTTGATAATGGGGCATAGTCGTGCTTGAACGATGACAAAGAATTTGTAGCCAAAGCACGTTGCCAAGCGCACCATGAATTAGCTCCGCCCGGGCATTTTTCATGCTGAGGATTTTCGTCCGTTGATGCATAATGGAAGTACGTTGCCCATATAGCCCATATAGTTTTTCATATTTTCCACTGAATTACTATGTCTTCTTATTGCCAGTCCATAGTATACTGTTAACTTGTCAATTAGTTTTGCTGTAAGTTTTCCTTTTCCAGAAAGAATTTTTTTTATAATTTTTTTCCCGTTAACAATTATTTCTTGGACAGTTTTTTTTACTAATTCGCGTAAACGGGTACCCATTCTCTTCTGAACGTGCCCTACACATTCTTTTTTTGTTATCACATCTTCACCATAAGGTTTTGAATTCACAACTTTAGTAAAAGTTTTAGAGTCCCCGTCACCAATGTAGCTTGTGTATCTTAGGCCGTATTTTTTCAAAGATCGTAGAAACATTTCAAGAATCGATGATGCTTCCATGTTACCCGCTGCTCCTTGGTGATTTGCACTGCATTCATTATTTTCTACATGCTTCGTATATCATTCGTAATATTCTTCCGTCGTTAGTTTTTTTTTCCCAACTTTCGCATGATTTACAATACGAACTTTTCACGAACACATCCAAAACTTTGTCGGAATAATACCCAATCAATGTTGACACACCGTATAACGACGCAAATCCGCGACGTTTCCATGTGCCATCGCCGGATACAGTAACGTCTGTGGTATCTGTCAAGTCATTTTCCTTGCACGTTTCTTTTTTTTCTTTTTCAGCAGCTACGGAGAAAAGCTTCTCGGCAACAATCTTTACGCATTCGTGTATTTTCGTTACATAGAAGTCATACGATGATTTATGTAAGAAAGAAGAAGCTATATCCATCAAACCACAAAATTTGTTACACCCGGCTAAACCTAATCCTAAGATCCTCATGACAAAAATAAATCTGCGATTTATTGCATACGCTTGACCAATTCGTTCAGATGATAAAATATATCGAGGATTACAGTTTTCACACTCAAGCATGATTTTAAAACCGAGACCTAATTGTGAACATTGTTTAAATACAACTTTTCCGCCACACACTTCATTATTCACAACGTTAGAGCACTGCACAAAAGTCGACAAAGTTGAAAACACTAATAAAAAATCTATAATTGCATACTGTACATTACTATTTACTGGCACTTCAATTTCTTCTTGACTCTTCAGTTTTTTTGCCAATGTGCTCGAGAAAGATGCTTCGTTACTTTCGGGTGTTTTCGGATTAAATACTTGTTTCCGTTTTTTCGGCTTATCTTTTCGATTAGCATGTGTTTGCTTCTCTCTCAGAATTTTTTTTCGATTCATTTTACCAAAAAAAAAGTAATCACAAATCGCAGCGCAACCGTATAAACGCTCGGTTCAGCAAGCAACGCTATACTAAGGCAACGTACGAAATTTTTCCACTTCTAACGGTCAAATCGTGTTTCAACATGTATCGTAAACGCGTCCCTCGAATACTCGGAAAAGGTACGGACACAAAAGGGTCGCCGTTTACCTGCTTCTGCGTGCCGTAGATGTTCGGCGGCCGAGGTCGAATTGCCGGTTATGACGCATTCGACACGCTGCGCTTTAAATTTCTCCCATTCCTACAGTTTTGCTCCGATCGACTTGTAATTTTCGGACAACATTCCTGACACTTTGTACTATTATATAAAAAAGTTTGAAAAAAATGAATTTTTTGAAGTGTCAAGACCCGGATAACCCCTTAATGCCGCGCCCTTGCATACATTGTACGTTTGTTTTGCGCTTGAATTTCATACAAAAAACTAAAGTCGTACAACCATTATATGTATTCACTATTTCCGCATATTCATGAATTCTGGCTACCATGCTTTAGTCCATAAGTCGAAATCAAATTGATATCGATTGATTTTTTGGATCGTTTGATTTCAAACTGACTTCACTCTCTATTGCTCATCGAGGAGGATCAATAAATAGAGATGTATTAAATTTTAATTATTTTCAAAGATGTGGCGTACCTAGTCGTGAAACCTAGTTTATAAGTTGAAATGATTTAAATTTTGGAATACTGTTTTAGAAAATTTTCAATTAGTTTACAAATAAATAAAGAATTTTTAATTGATACATTGAAAACTTTACAATGTAGAGCGGCTTTCATTTCAATTTATTTACTTACGTCATATACTATAGGCGAAAGGATACATATAAAGATACAGCATAATTAGAAAAATAAGAAATTTTCATCGTTTACGTAATGTCATATATGATATCCGATTTTTTTTATGTAAAGATAAAAAATCGAAACGATTTCTATGTTTTATCATTACATCGAAGATATTGGACCCCATATGTGATGATATCCTACGTCGCTGATAAAAATTTGATGCATCCTATTTATGCTGCACCTTTGTGTACATAGTACTTTTTTAAGATTTTATAAAATATTATTTTAGCTAAGTTTTTATTAGTTAGCGACAATAGACTAATGAACACACTGCTACTTACACATTTGTTTACATCATTATTTACCGAAGTTAGAGAAGTTTAATTTACAGAAGTTCGTTTAATCATGTCATGTACGTATTATCAAGACTTCCATTTATATTATATTTGAATACAATTTTTATAAGAAGTACACAAAATTACAATATAGTAACGGAAAAAAAGATATAATTCAAAAAGTTTTGTCTCACGATGTAATGTCACAAATGAGATTCAATTTCTTCGACGTATAGGCAGAAGCAGGATTGTTCTTTTAAAGTATAATATAATTTTTGATAACTTTTACAAAAATTACGCGTCTTATGGTATTTAGTTTTCAATATGTGAGTTAAAGTATTCTTTATCTATTCATAAATTAATTGGAAATTTGAGAAAATAATATTCGAAAATTCAGGTCTCTCCAGCTTGTAAACTAAGATTGACGAGATTGACGAATGTAATAAAATAATGAGTACATGGACGTTATGTGTAGCTTTAATTTCCATTTGTTTACGTAAATTACATACTTAAAAGTAATGATAGGGCATAAATACAGGGTGGGCCATCTATTGGTACGTTTTTGAATTTCGTCGTATGGCAACACCGAACGAGCTACAGACCCGAAATTTTGACAGTTTATTAGTCATACCGTCCGCGGCACGAAACAACATGTTTTCTCTTGAAGAGCGTTTTGAAATTTTAAAAACTTATTTTCAAAGTCAGTGCTGTGTCGCCGAAACTGTACGAATTTTGAAAAGAAATATGGGTCGTGATAGAGCACCCACCGAAGGAGCTATACGCAAATTGGTGAGGAAAGTTCGTGAGAAAGGGATGTTAGTGGATGACAGAAGTGGTCCCAGAGCTCGGACAGTGCGCACACCCGAGAATATTGAGGCTGTGGCCCAAAGTGTGAGACAGAATCCGACGACTTCAACTCGACGCCGATCGCAGCAACTGAGCATTAGTCGCACCAGCCTGAGGAGAATACTGCACAAAGACCTCGGATTATTCGCCTACAAGATCCAGATGACTCAGGAGTTGAAAGCAAATGACCATCCGCTTCGATATCAGTTTGCTGTGTGGGCTATAGACCAGCTCAATAATGACGTCGATTTTGGTCGAAAAATCATCTTTTCGGACGAAGCTCATTTCCATCTCGGCGGATATGTGAACAAGCAAAATTGCCGGATTTGGGGCTCGGAACAGCCACACACAATCGTAGAGAGACCAATGCATCCTTCAAGAATCACAGTTTGGTGTGGATTTTGGAGTGGTGGCATAATTGGCCCATTTTTCTTCGAAAATGATGCTGGAAACGCCGTTACCGTCAATGGCGAACGCTACAGAGCCATGTTGACCAACTTTTTATGGCCTCAAATCGACACTATGAATGTGGACGACCTTTGGTTTCAACAAGATGGCGCCACATGCCATACAAGCCGACTTACCATCGACCTTCTGCGCACCAAGTTCAACAACCGCATAATCAGCCGTTCAGGAGATGTCAATTGGCCTGCGCGTAGCTGCGATTTGACACCGCTGGACTTTTTCCTGTGGGGTGCCGTTAAAGACCGATGTTATGCGGATAATCCAGAGACAATTCCAGCTTTGAAAAACAATATTACGACTGTTTTGAGTGAAATTGGCGCCGAGGTAGTCCAAAATGTCATTAATAATTGGGGTGACCGAATGGCATACTGTAAGGCCAGTAGAGGGAGCCACATGAACGAAATCGTTTTTCATTCTTGACGCGGATACTTTTAGCTTCACAACAAAAAAAAAATTAATAAAAAATATCAATGTATGCTCATTTGATCGCATTTTTAAAAACATACCAATAGATGGCCCACCCTGTAGGAAAGTAATTATTTTTTATTACGTAATGTTACATGTACGGTTTTTTATTTCTTTGAAAAATCATGATAAAATAAATTTTTCTGTAAAATCAAAACATCAGACCGGTTCCATGTTTTATCATGAGAGATGTTAGACTTCATATATCACGTTATGTTACTTCAAAAAAATTGATGCATCTTTATTTACGTCGCGCCCTTGCGTACATTGTACTTTTAAGTATTATGTTTGAATTTCACACTTATTGTTACCTGTTTTACAGACAAAATGATGATCTTAAGCACTTTCTTCACGCAGATGAAAATTCGTCGTGACATTATGTATTATTATTTGTCCATACATTCATATGTGTCAGCTATTTATATGTGCGTCAAAAGTTTAAATTATTCTAGAATTATTTTTAAGTGTGAGAGAGATCTTTCTTTAGAAAAAGCAGACAAACATCAAACAAACCTTCAGTGTCACTTTACTTATTATACTACTTATTTGGCTTTTTATATATATCATCTCAGAAATTCTTCTTTTGATTAATGATTGTTCTGTGTCTAAAATTCTAACATTATCCCAATCCAATTCATGCTTCTCATTAACTTGGTAGCGTGAGACTACTGACATATCGGTAAGTGGATCTTCTTATGTCGATCTTATGTTCTTTAATTCGTATTTTTAATTTCCTTTTTGTTTGGCCAACGTAAGAAGACTCACAATATATCTAGACAATTCATCTTATAAATCACACCACAATAGTCTTTACGATCTTTTCTTGTTTTTATAAATCTATAAGTTTATTAATAGGTTTGTAAGCAATATTAAAGCCATGACTATGTGATAATTTATTAAATTTTTTCGATACTTTTTACTTAAATATGATTTATGAAAAACTTCTTTTTTAAATTAGAATTAGAGTCGTTTTCATTGTTATTCCAATCACTATTTTTATCTAAATTGATATTATTTTCTAAAGTTTTTATTCTATGTTTGATTGTTGAAAAAATGAATTCAAAAGGATAACCATTAATTAACAAAGTGTGAACTAAGTTTGAAATATTTTATTTATAAGAATGTCATTCACATTTTGCTTTTGTAACTTTCGCGATTCATAATTACTGTTGTTATCTTTATCCGCTTTAGTAATTAGAATTTCGGGGTTCTCTGAGATGAATCATTTTATCTCTCTTACACCTTCTTAGATGATATCATTTTCTACAGATTTAATTTCGCTGTGATCTATTGATTTTAAGATTTTAATCGCTTTGTTCCTTATAGTTTTACAAATTTCGTCATCAATTTTGAAAAGGTTACACTCTATATGTTTAATAAATTCAAGCGTACTCTTTTCTTTATTAATGAGGATTAGGTAAATGTTGACCTAATTGCAATAAGACTTTTTCTGGAATCTCAGTATCACTAAGATTTATTAGTCATTGTTCCTTTATACTAATTATTGTAAAATTTGTTTTAAATTTATCTGGATCAATATTAATATTGTGCGTTATTTCTTGTTCATTAGCTGTAATATCTTTGATTGAAATTTTCTTTAACATCAACGGTGTGATTTGGGTATTCGTCTCAGAATTTAACGAATGCATTATGTTAATATTTTTAATTTTTATTCTTTCCCTAAATCTATGACTAGCTCGCAAATTTTTGATTTTATTGTTAATCCTTTTCTGTTCTTTTACCCAAATTCTATTAAAATTGGTTTCTTGTCTACGAAAGAAAGAATTGCATATGTCTAATAGTAGAATTTTTTCTATCTGTCTATACATGTTAAACATCTCAAATTTTATGTGTTCAAGATGTTTGCGTCTTGTAATTCTATCCATAAATATTTAAATATAAAATTATGTTTAAGTCTGTCAATTCTTTCTTTCTTCTAAAATATTTATAAAAAACTGTATCGGAAGGAGAACTCCCGAGTTCTTATGAACTGCCAAAAATTCATAAGGAAGGCTATCCGCTGAGAATAACAATTAGCTGCATAAATAGTACTTTTTATCCATTAGCGACTTTTTTAAAAGACATTATAGATAAGAAAAAGAAAAAGTAAGAAAAAGCATTGTAATCATGTAAAAAATAGTTTTGATATTGTAAATAAGCTCAATGGAAAGATAATCGATAATAATTTTAGCATTATATCTTTTGACATGGTACACGAACATTCCTACCGATTTGATATTAAAGAGTAAGTTAAACGAAGGTGGAATCTTATTGAAAATAAGACTTCGATACCTATCCATGAGTTTTTAAAAGCAATTACGATTATAATTAATTCCACATTTTTTAAATTTGATAAAAAAATTTTTTAACAGATTTTTGGCATGCTAATATGGGTTCTCCACTTTTTTTCATATTAGTGAACATGTTCTACAAGATTTAGAATAGGAAATTATCACAACTAATAATATTGTTGCATTCTTTTATTTCCGTTATGTCGATGACATTGTATTGTCTGTGCATAAAGATAAGGAGGATATTCTGGAATTATTTAATTCATATCATGATAGGATAAAGTTCACAATAGATTTTGGCGACGAAAATGATATTAATTTTTTAGATGTAAAACTAATGAAACAAGAAAAAAGAATTATCTTCGACATATATAAAAAAAACCAACTAATTTAGGGAGATATCTGAATTATTATTCGAATCATCCAATAGTGCACAAAAGGAATATAATCATCGGGCAATTAGACAGAATACTTTTATCCCATCCGAAATTTCATGAATAAAATATTTCAAATCCCTTGTTGAGGAGGGATTGCAGAGACGTAAGGTTTAAGGAATGTGACACACAAGTTTTAATCTATGAAACGTATATTCTGTGAAAAGCTACAGCAACAGAACGATGAAGTAATAGTCGCGACGCATGTCGTGCTCGAACTGGTTCGTCGAACAACTATGCACGCAGAGACGAACGTGCCGATGGTAGAAACGCCATGTGGTTACCGATAGCGTAGCGTTAAAGTGACTTCCCAATAAAACTTAATTCACATTGTTAATTAATGATTATCCTCTTGAATTTTTTCAACAATCAAAAATAGAATAAAAACTTTAGAAAATAGTATCAATTTAGATAAAAATAGTGATGGGAATAACAATGAAAACGATTCTATTGGGATTTTTATTGCTGAATAACAAAACAAAATACAGAGCTTGGTTTTCGGCGCGTGCGAACAATAATAAAGAAACAAAAAGGTAAGGTTAGTACGAGAAGGGTGCTCACGCCATCTGTCTGGTAACAGATATAATAAAAACAAGAACACGTGATATATATATATAGGAAGACTAACGGCATACAATCAACACCCCCTCTTGACGTAGTCTCACTCGATAAAAAGAAGACTACAGCAATGGAGCAGCTTTGCATGGGGTAGAGGCTTCGTTAGCATGTCCGCTGGGTTCTCTGTGCCCGCAATATGTTTAACTTCTACATTGTTGTCTCCAACAGTCTGTCGTAGAAAATTAAAGCGAACATTGACGTGCTTGGTTTTCTTCTTTATTTCCTCGGATTTTGACAGCTTAACAGCCGCTTCATTGTCGCAATAGATTATTATTGGTTTCTCAGAAGACGTTATGAGTTCTTCCAAGAGATCTTTAATCCATATGGCTTGTTTCGATGCTTCATAAGCAGCCTGCAGTTCAGCAACAGTTGTGGAGTCAGCGACAATCGTGCTCTTCCGTGATTCCCAGGATATTGGTCCACCGTTTAATACGAACACATGTCCATAAGTACTTTTAGCAGTGTCCGGACATCCTGCATAGTCTGAATCACAATATCCAACAACTTCGTTTTTACCTTCACCAAACTGAATTCCTACTGACATTGTGCCTTTTAAGTAACGGAAAATTCTTTTCACTTCCTTCACGTTATACGGTGTTGATGCTTCAACAGCGCGAGCAGCATGATTAACCTGAAACGAGATATCTGGTCTCGTATGCGTCGCTGCATATAGTAAACATCCAATAGCCTGTCGATAAGGGAATGGAACTCCAAATGTTTCATCGTCCGTTAGTTGATGTTTCCTAATTTGAACTTCTCCCGGAGTATGGGCTTTGTTACAATTTTCCATTCCAAAACGAGCGAGCATATTACGAATATATCCCTGTTGATTTACGCGAATACGTCCTGATCTTCGGTCAACATTTAGTTCCAAACCTAGGAAACAGGTTGGCTCTTCGATCTTTATCTCGAACGCAGCCTTCATGAAATCTAGCAATTCAGTCACAACGTTTTCTGGTTGTACAGCAACGAGGATGTCGTCTACATATATTGCCAACAACAAACGCCCCTTCTGACCATTTCCATAATATATGCAAGGATCAGCTATAGAACGAATCAAACCGAAGGTTGTGACAAGCTTATTAAATTTCTTGTTCCAATTCCGAGGTGACTGCTTCAGACCATAGAGCGATTTTTTTAATTTCCAAACTTTTCCATCATCAATGTCTACTGCATCAGGAGGTCGCACATAAATTTCTTCCTCGATGTTTCCGTAGAGAAATGCCGACTTGACATCGCATTGCTTGATCACCAGCTTCTCATGAGCTGCAATAGCTAACAAAATTCTAATTGAATCCATACGAACTACAGGTGCGAATGTCTCGGTAAAATCAATCCCGCGTTTTTGACTGTATCCACGGCAAACAATTCTAGCCTTTAGCTTATTGATTTCACCATTTGGATATCGTTTGATCTTCAATACCCAGCCTGTGTCAATAACATTCTTTCCCGATGGTAAGACACATGTCTCAACCACATCATTTTTCGCGAAGGAATCGAGTTCATCTTGCATAGCCATTTGCCATCCGGTGGAGTCCTTACCCTCAAGAGCCTCTCTTGCTGTCTTGGGTTCTTCCATGTTTAACGCCATCAGGACTTCATGCCCTCCTTGTTGCTCTTCGTCAAGAACATCCTCACTGATGATGCTACGACTTCGGAGCTTCATGGTTAAAGGTCCACTGGGTTTGCGTACATTTGTTGACTTCGGATGAGTAGATACTTTAACGATCTCATCTACAATCTTAGTAGAATCATTTTCTTTGACTTCATAAGTTTCGTCATTGGATAATGATTTTATCTCGTCTTCTACATAGAAAGAATTTTGCTTTCCTTCATTGAATTTTACATCACGTGCGATGCGAACATCTTGAAGATCCTGAAAGTAAACTCGATACAGCTTCGTACTCGGTCCGTAACCTATCAGCTGACCTTTTCGAGCTTTCTTGTCGAACTTATTTCGCTTCGGTTTTGGGATGTGCACAAAAACATCACAACCGAATGCACGCAGATGTTCAATGGACGGCTCCTTCCCATGCCAGAGTTCATACGATGTCTTCTTTAGATCACGAGTGGCGACGAGATTGGACAGATAACAAGCAGTCGAGACACACTCGGCCCACATAAACTTTGGCAAGTTTGCATCTGCAAGTAGAGATCGAGCCTTTTCTGTAAGAGATCGAATGGCACGTTCGGCCATACCGTTCGACTGTGGTGTATACTCAACACTCATCTCATGCTTGATTTTATATTCTTTCAGAAGATCTTGAAATGATGTACCAATGAATTCAGTGCCTTGATCAGTCCGCAAAATCTCAATTGGATGACCCGTCTCTTCCTTGACTTCCTGAATCACTTTCTTGAATTCTTCGACAAGTTCCTTCTTTTTCAGCATGGCAACTTTCTTGTATCCTGAGCTCTCGTCAACAAAAACAGCAAAATATTTGCAACCACCTGCCGATTCAATTGAAACCTTTCCACTAACGTCGCAGTGAATTTTTGCACCTGGTTTGAAATCCTTATTAACGATTTCCTTGTATGGTCCTTTGGTCATTTTTCCAAAAATACAGGCTTCGCAGAAGAAATCTTCTTTTCCAGTTGCACAATATCCTTTAGATTCTAATAGAGCTTTGACCTTGTTTTTTCCTGCATGTCCAAGTCGACGGTGCCAGGTTTCCCATGATGCGGAGATCTCCTTCTGAGCCGTGCAAACCTTAGCTGGTTTCTCGACTTTGATCAGCATTCGATACGTCGAGTGTCCTTTTTTAATACCACGGACAATCACCTCGCCTTTTGAATTCTTTACAACAACCTCTGACTTACTAAAAAGTGCTTCGTAACCAAGGTCGGTCGTGGCTACAATAGAGAAAAGATTGAATGATCCAAAATCAGGAACTAACCTTACATCCTTGAGACATCTCGGTACCCACTCTTTACCGTTATGGACTGTTACATTTATTTTGCCAATAGCCGTCGCCATTAGAATCCTGCCATCCCCTATTTTCACTTCTTCCGGAGGATTCAATGCCTTTGATTCTACAAACCAATCACTATTACGAGTAATATGGCTGTACGCACCTGAATCACCGATCCACTCATCAATATCTCCTAATTGTTGTTTTGCTGGCATTGCCACACGATTGCTAGACGAACATCCTTCTGAGCTCGTGTCTTTCTTCTCGGATGGGCAGTCACGAGCAAAATGTCCAAAACCTTTGCAGTTGTGACATTGTAGCTTCTTTCGGTCCTTTTTCCAGCCTGCTTTCTTCTTATCTTTGAAAACTTCTCAGTCTTTCTGATCTTTCTGACCAGATAACGCTACACCATGATTTCCGGATGACGTCACGTTAACGTCACGTTCGACATCTAACAATTTTGCTTGTAATTGTTCCACCGTAATGTCCTTCGTAGGACAAATCCGCCATACTTGCTTGAAGTTATCAAATTTTTGCGGTAGACCACGAACAATTTTTGTAATAATCATTTCCTTTTCGATGTTTAATTTTTGCGCCTTGAGCTTATTTTCAATGAGCATAAGCCCTGAAATATACGACGTCACAGTCATATCGTTTTTCCAGTGATAGTCGTTGTATGCTTCCAATGCAGCTAGCTTCGTCGTGTTTGAAACCTCATCATAATGTCCCACGAGAGTCTTCCACATATCAGCGGATGATTTACAGGCGACCACCAAATTAAAATGTGCATCATCGAGAGATTTACTTAACAAAGACCTCGCCAAGGCGTCCTTCTTTTTCCAATCAGCCAGTGTGGCATCTGTTGGTTGCTCTCTCGATCCATCAGCCACATCAAACACATCGTTTGCTTCGAGATGAGCCTGAATTTCAAAACGCCAACGAACGTAACTGCTTGAGTTCAGTTGCGTAACAGACTTCAAGTTTATTTCCATCCTTGCAGATTCAAGCGATGTTACTTGGACCTCTGTCTTCCTTGCACACACTATCACTCTCCTTTTTCCTATTTATTATTATAATATATACCGTTATAATATATACCGTTCACACTCCTGGGCCCATAACCTATTGGGATTTTTATTGCTGAATAACAAAACAAAATACAGAGCTTGGTTTTCGGCGCGTGCGAACAATAATAAAGAAACAAAAAGGTAAGGTTAGTACGAGAAGGGTGCTTACGCCATCTGTCTGGTAAAGATATAATAAAAACAAGAACACGTGATATATATATATAGGGGGACTAACGGCATACAATCAACAGATTCTAATTCTAATTTAAGAAAGAAGTTTTTTATATTGTAATATCATATTTAAATATCATGTCATATTTAAGTAAAGTATCGGAAAAATTTAATAAATTATCACATAGTCATGGCTTTAATATTGCTTACAAACCTATATTAATAAACTTAATAGATTTATAAAAACAGAAAAAGATTGTTTATGTAAAAAGTACCATTGTGGTGTTGTTTATAAGATAAATTGTCTGATCAATAGTCTGTGAGTCTTCTTACGTTGGCCAAATAAAAAGGAAATTAAAAACACGAATTAAAGAACATAAGGTCGACATAAGAAGATCCACTACCGATATGTCAGTAGTTTCACGCCACCAAGTTGAGAAGCATGAATTGGATTGGGATAATGTTACAATTTTAGACATAGAACAATCATTAATTAAAAGAAGAATTTCTGAGATGATATATATATAACAAGCCAAATAAGTAGTATCAAAAAGTAAAGTGACACTGAAGGTTTGTCTGATTCTTCTTCTTTGTTAGTGATTGACCCCGTCTCCTACCACGGAGTCGATATGACTAGAAATGATGGAGTCGCACCATGCGGCGAGTAGTGAGAGTTAGAGCATGAGTAACGAAGAAAAAAATATATTGGTATGATTGAATGTTACCTTCTCCACACAAAAGGCCCACGATCGCGAGCTGGGCGAGGGAGATTCAAATACGGAGATTGATGTCTTTGAAAAAAGCCAGGAGAAGACGACACATGGCAGAAGGCTTTTTTAATAAGGAAAAATGTTTCTAGGAGCGTTCGGGAAAGTTTTATCAATGAATGAAATGAGTTTGATGGATTTAATGATGAGACAATGAAAAATTATATGATTAACATCTTGGTGCGAATCTCCGCAAGGACAAGCGCCCGAGTTGCCCATGTTTTTACGAAACATACTGGCATTCAAGTTGTAATGGTTAGACCTGATGCGATTAATTAGAATAATCTCCTCTCTTTTCAGGGGGAGTTTGGCGTACCAGGTTTTCGGTGAGGCATCCCGGTAGAGTTGTTCGTATAGTAAACTTTTTTGCAGGAATTCTCCGTTAAGATAATCTTGGAACTGTCTTTTGAAGGTAGATTTAGGTTCGTAAGAATGTCCGTAAGAATGTCCGTGTATGGTATCTTTATATCCATTCGAATACTGTTTCTGATTCCGGATTTAGCGAGTTCGTCTATCTCTTCGTTCCCCTGAATACTCCTGTGAGAGGGAATCCAAACAAGGTCCACTCGGATACCCGAAGAAGCAGCCAGATACAATTGGTTCTTAAGAGCATACACCAGATAGTTACGGTTATTATAGTTCTAGGAGATGCGATGGCTTCTAAAACACTTTTAGTGAGTCGGTGAAGATGACAGCTCTGTCATAATGCTCTTCGCAAATGAATTTCACAGCGGCGAGGAGAGCCCAGGCTTCCGCAGTGAAGACTGAGGTGCCCGCCGGAAAGCGGTGTTAGATTCAGCTGCAGTGTTGCTTAAATGCCCGCTCCAGTGGGATTATCTGTATCTAGCTTAGAATCATCCGTGTATAGCACTATGGAATCCCGAGGAAGGGTGTGCAGAAAATCTTGAAATTTAGTTAGAATGAATTCATTAGGGGTGGAATTATCGACCTGGGTAACTACTTTCCTGTATTCTTGAGAGAAAACAGATACACTATATGGGTACAAAAAGGTAGAGAGAAAAGCCGAGCATTTAATGCATCCTTCGAGATATTTACAAGAAACATATTTATAACATGTTTGAAAATAGGAATGGAATGTGTAGAGCTTTTATTCTTTTCCGTTTGCTACAGTGTCTTCTAAATGACGAAGACTAATCATAGGATTGTCGCTCTTTGTTCAAATTTACTGCTCAAAATCTCTCCTTGCTCAAAGGGAGTTGGTTAGCAGTGGGCGGTATCTGCGCGGAACTGAGCGGCGTTGAATGCATTTCCGTTCCGCTTCTCTCTGTCTGCATGCATGCGTTAGTTATCCTTCGTGTTTTGTTGTGTTTGTTAGCTTGCTTTTATATTGTGCTGTAGCGAAACGCTTCAATGTGAAAGGCTTTCTTTCCTTTTATGAGAGATTATACAGCGTCGAATGATACAACCTTTACGTGGTCACAGTAAGGTAACCTCTTGCGTATCCGAGAACCGTGCTTCACGAGCACATGTTCAACGCAAACATACTTAAGGCCTTCGTGGCACCTCGGATAGCATATAGCAATAATAATCCTCCCTTCAAGCAAGTCATCGAGGATACTAATCGCTCATTACATTCATATTAAGTATAGTAATCCTCCTTTCAAATAAATTATGAAGGATACTAATCACTCATTGTATACATAAGCATAGTAATCCTCCCTTCAAGCAAATCATCGAGGATACTAAAATCGCTCATTACATACATATTCGGTACATTAATCCTTCCTCCAAGTACATCAATGAGGATGCTACTCGCTGATTACATTGCTACATATATTAGTCTTTGCATTATATGATAAGGTTATACATCTCGGTTATCTTTCATAATCGACAATCCAGTAAATATTATCCATATAAATAGAATGTGAATTATATAACGTATTTCTGTTTCAGAAACCTGTATCTTTCCTTGCATTTATATTATTATTATAAGTTTGTGCATTTTATTTCACAGATCAATAAAGATTAAACACTCTTTGAAAAATTCTTCAAAAGGAATCTGGATGACAACAATTAAAATCTGGTCTTTAAAGGGGCCTCCTTCTGCTAGGATTATGTTGATTGAGAGATTTGATATCCCATGGCGATCCTGACAGCCCTCCATTGGAGACGCTCCTGGCATCGAAATAACATTTGGTTTTGCTGAAATTGAAAAATCTGGCAGTCGTATTCGATGGATTCTCTGAACATGGCTCGATAGATTATTAGAAGTGATTTGGTGGAGGTGCCCCAAACTCCCGACAAAGAGGATAGAATGTTAACAATTGATCTTCCTTTCTGAATTAAATAGGTGAGATGCTTCCTGTCCGATATCTTCCCGTCTAGCCAAACTCCCAAGAACTTAAAAGAATCTGCCAGAGGAATAATTTGATCCCTCACATTAATCCGATGGAAGTTTGGAATCCTATTCTTGTGCAAGAAGATTACGCATTGAGATTTATCTGGGATAATTTCAAGACCCTTTGCGCATAGATAAATCTGTAGGGAATCTTTTGAACTGATTCGACAGCCCTCGTGAGATTAGCGTCGAAGCAAAAATCGCTACATCATTTGCATATTGCAGCATCTGAGAGTCATTCCGGATGTAATCAACTATATCGGCAAGATATATATTAAATAAAATAGGGCTGAGGATTGATATCTGAGGGATGCCCTTATGAATCACCCATAAGTCACTCAGCTTACCATCTCTAACGAAGAAAACTTCTCTCTCCGAGACCAGATTCTGAATAAACTTGCGTAATTTAGCCGAGACTCCAAGGTTCCTTAGGGCATCAATAGAGGATAGAGAGAATGACATTGTTGAAAGCGCTAATAATGTCGACGAACACAGACCGTGAATTGACCAGCCAGACCGCATAAATGTGGTTAGTTAGGGTCGTGAGGTTGTCAGCGCACGAGCGAAAGGGCCTAAAGCCCGTTTGAATTTCAGGAACGATCAGATGAGATTCAGCCCACCATCTTAGTTTGTAATAAACTCTCTCCATCAATTTGAGTATGCAGGATAGAAGAGAGATTGGTTTAATTCCGTTGCCGCTCGGTTAGGTAGGTCGGAGGATTACGAGAGTTCTTTTCTAAGAATCGGGAATAACTCCCGCATCCAAGAAGCCATTAAATATATTTACCAAGGCATCAGTGTGTTCTGTAGGAAGAGATGAAATGATCTTGTTATCAATCTGATCCAATCCTGGAGCCGAATGTGCTTTAGTTTCTCTAATGGCGACGGAAATTTCCTTACCGTGACTAATTTAAGAGAATTGCTCTCGTCCTCCCTGAGCATGTCAGGGAGAGAAAGGAGATTATCGTGCAGACAAGATAGGGGGCATAGTTTTTCAATGGCGCTATTACACATGCGAGACAGATCACTACCAGAGTGTCGATCTGGGGTCGTGTCCGAGTTTGTGTTTCTGTTTTTAAAGGATCGGACCAATGACCATAGCCTAGTCGATGGCGTGCGGTGATTGAAACTCTCGCAGAACTTCCTCCAGCCTTTCCTTTTTTCCCGTAGTATTTTTGTGGTTATCGCACACTGTCTTTTGTATTCAAGATAACTCTCCCAAGTGAGGGATCTTTTATAGGTCGCAGTGGCAGCCTTTCTATAACTGCCTCCTGGCAAGCGTCATTTCACCATGGTTGTGTATGAGATCCACTCATAACGCGACTGCTCGGCGCCCTAGCCTTGTCCGGCGCAACGGCGCCAATATCAGAGTTAATTTACCGGGCTAGTTCTTCATAAGCTTTCAAGGGGTCTGAAGGGTCAACCTCAGTCGAAGGCAGTTCATCGTGGAGAAAAATATCGTGGATAAAGAATTAAGCCTATCAAGTTCCTCTCTATTTAGATTAATTTTATATTTAAATTTAGATTTCTTTTGGAATGAACCGCCGACCTATATGTGAATGGGAAGATCTATAACCACTCACTATAACCAGAGTCAGAAGAAGTAACTGCAGAGCAAATCGGCGCGATACTAGATGAAGCGAGGATTAAGTCGATGATTGATTGATTGTGATCCGGAGGCTGGATCAGCGTCGGGGAGCGATCGTTTAAAATAACCAAGTCCAAATCATCAATGATAGAAATGAGCGCGCGACCGATGCAGTCTGAAGTATCGCAACCCCAAGCCATGTGATGCGAGTTGAAATCACCTAAAATTAAAATGTTGTCATCTTGGCCAAAGGACTCAAAGATGTTACGGAAGACTTCCGCGGGAATATTGGTATCTGTATATCGGTAGAGATTAACAACATAGTTACTTACGTTTTGGTCGGCAATATTAATCGAGAAGATTTATCAGAAGCAAGATTATTGTCCAATTTATCCATCCTCTTAGGAAGAACCGGCCATGGATTGGCCGTTTAAGGTTATCACCATTCGATTTAGCATTCGTTTCGACGTCCATAGGCGCGGGAATATTAGAGACAGAAGAATCCTTAGCGTAGTGTTCGGGAGGGGAATCCCGCGGTGTAAGAGAACCTGTCCCTGCGGAATTGGCTGTCGCAATGGCTTGTTGAACTGCACAAGCGCCCAGAAGGCGATTTTTAGACAATAAAATGTCCAGTTTTTTCAGATCGCGAAGCTTTTTTTTAAGGGTTTTATGTTAACCCCTTTCGATCGCGAATGTTGTATGGTCAAACGATACATGTAAAACAAGAATCAGACGCCGAATCATTATTCTGAGGGGAAGAAGGCGAGAATAGGGGAGGGGGAGGAGAAGATTGTTCAGACTCATCCCCCACCCGGTCAGTTCCCGAGGCTGAAGCCTCGCTCATAGAAGAGTTAAAACCCTTTCACTTACTTAGATATAAGCACTTAATGAGGGAAAAAACAACTACAAAACAGGGGATCGCGCGTAGCAATACCTAAACACTTAGCTCTGAAGCGAAAAACGCAAAGCAGAAAATAATATAATCCACGAGAGCAACCAAAACACCTCGCAAGTATTCGTGTGCGTCCGTATTTACGTATACCACAGTCAGATGTAGTAATCAAATGTCTGTATAAGTTATACTCCATCCGCAGAATAGTCTGAGTGCTGTATTCGGCGGCACGATCAAAGATGTCAATTCGGAGACGGTTTACATGGCGACTAACGCCATCAATCGGCGGCCTAGCGCGACCGTTAGTCTCACACACACAAGCATGAGCCTATGTCCATGTGCGGTTCACGGCGCTTTCACGCTTCGGTCAGCTTCGGCGGACGTTCGAGCATGCTAAGAGCGAATGAGATAGCGTTTCACTGGAGCGTGTAGCGACTGAAAATGTTTTCTCGGCCGCTCGAGCGTGTATCGAGAGGCAAAAGAACATTATAGATAATATAATTTTTAATAAATTGTAGTTACAGTAAACCCTTCTCATTAATCCACAGTAGCATAAATCATGTTAATACTTAACGAAGTATTAATTATTTAAAATTAATTTATCATGGAAGTTATGTACCATGTTTATAAGTGGTAAATATAATTAGTTGGCGTGATCAAGCTTTTTCTTTTTTTTTTTTGTAGCTTTTTCTGAAATAAGTAGTAGACGTAAATATATTGGGCCGAATATATTTTCAGATAATTGTTGAAATTATTCGTATGTGTACTTGTAACAAGGAAGAATTCAATATAAGAATTCAATTTTTCAATAGACAATTACTTTAAAATTGCACATATAAAGGCTTTTATTTGTACATTTCATACTTATATTGACATCATCTTTATATAATAATTATGTAAATAATTTCACTTTTTTATTTATTATACATCAGAATTATAAGTTTGGATGATGACCAAAATATGTTTTGTAACGGGTGGCTGGTATCACCTTGTACGGAAGACTCGCTCGCCGAGGCGGCATGTAATAATAATGACTCTCTTGATTGTAATAAGTAAAATTTTATTAGAGTTGAATTAAGATTTTTTTGCTCGCTAAAATCAATATTGCGATAATTGAAGCGTTCAACTCGATGCGTGCACAGGTAATTTGTACTTGATATGACGTTGAGGGATTTCTCCTTCAAAAGGGTATGTGTTGCGAACCGTGATGAAACTGGCAAATCTCGTTGAAAACGCCGGTAAGTCTGGCGCACTAAAACGGTCTCGCGTAGACCGATCACGTTATGTTATAACAAGCACTGGTGATACGCGACAACAAATCAATTGGTTTACATTTATTCACAAAGATGCGTTAAACGCGAGGAGCGATCTATTGTTTCCATTCATCGGGATCCGGTTGTGAACTCAGTCTTCTCACGCGGAGCGTGTGCGTGTTCAATGGTTTTCTGGATTTGCGCAAGGGGTTCACGTGCCATTCGAGACAAACAACGTGATTAGCACAGGATCGAGGTATGCTCGTGTTTTGATTGCTTGGTGTCGACGAGCTGTTTGCTTACTCCGAGAATATGAAAAAAATATAACGATAATTCCGGAACATACCACCCGCCTCGAATGTAAGCATTCGAAATAATTTTATTAAAGCACAAAATACAGGAATGGAATAACGACGAAAATGCTTTAACACAGAAGAGTCGTGACGCAATGCAATTGAAAATTAAGATTTCGCGATATCGGTAACATCAGATCCGTTTACCAGATGTCCGGTGGAATCTTTTGATTCTTCAGAATTGATCGTGATGGATAGAAAACAAAGTTTCGCTTATATTCAGAGCGCCCCGTTTTTACAGTGACGACGCGAGTTAGATTGTCATCGCCGGGATGACACGCCGTAATCCGGCCAAGTTCCCATTGGCTCGGTGGAGCCAGAGGATTACGCACGAGAACGATTTGACCTATTTTAGCCAGTCGTTGACAATGCGCCACTTTGGACGTTGCTGAAAAAGGAGTTATAAAAAGGCATTTAAAATAAAGTATTGATCAACATTAAGCACATTTCATAAACGCAACATCATTACAAAACATTTCTTTTTTAATTCTTTTAAAGGAAAACAAATCTAATTTACATTTAAAAATCTTTCATTGATTAAGTTTGACGCATATCAAGTTTCATATAAGAAACTTTTATTGCGAAAAATATTATTTCAGCCAGGATTCGAACTTGGGACCTCTCGATTTTCCGGGCGAGTATCTTAGCCTGTTCGATCACTGAGGCTTCGGAAATATTCTTCGCAATAATTGACATGTATAGTGAAAGAAAAAAAATGTAACCAGGCAATAAAAGTTTCTTATTTGAATTAAAGGGAGGAATTATATATACTCGCGATTGTTAGCGTTTATCTGAACGTTTCGGATTGCGATTATTAGCGTCTCAGATTGATTGTGTTATTAATGTCCGAACATTTCGGCGCATAGTCACATTTGAGATTAATTAAATTCATGAACTTAGAATATTATATTATTTGTAACTTCCAACTTTGACCGATCCATAGGCGCTCTCTATTATACCAGGTTGTTACCTCGGTCGGTTTTTATTCATTATAAAAAATAAAATCATAAAATTTTTTACATTTCCTTTGTTTATGTATGTGTGAAGGGAAGGAGAATGGGAAGGATCTCAAGCGCACAAATTAAACCAAATTAAACAAAATAAGTAAATATTATAAACACATATTTACAATATTTTTTAACACGCTTTTTAGCGTGATGTCTCTATAGACAATATTTTTTACACGCTTATTGTTTTCTTATTTAAGTGTGATGTCTTCGCGGACAATATTTTTTACACGCTTTTGAGCGTGATAGTTAGTGTAAATCACAACAAATGCAATAAGTCTTAAGCATTAAGAAATTGTAATAGGCGAATATGAGCAGAATGATCGATTATAATTCATTAATTTTTTAAGGCTTAAGATTTAAAGGCTTACTATACCTATTGTGTTTAAAGATTTACGGGTAATATTTTTATAATCTAATATCGGACATCTTTTCAATCTGAGGGTCCAGCAATATCATTAACATCTGTAGCATATAGTCTTAAAGTACTTTTGTCTTTTTTAGCAGCATTAACATATAAGTTCTCCATTGACATAAGCGCCAAATGCTTTTTGTCAATCACCATACCTAGGCATGTTTTTCCTCTCTCATTCAACGCTTAAAAATGCATTAACTGTAATTGATGTAAGTTTGTTGCATTTTTTTGTTTTTAACATCACTTAAGAGGGAAAACATTCTTTCTGGATCAGCATTTGAATTAGAATTGATCGTACAGCATTTAGGAGATTTGTTAAATTTGGATATTTAGTAACATTATTTGGGCGTAAAATTTTTTTCCACATATCAAAATTTAATATAGAAAATCTTTTTCTCTTCTTCTGTAAAATCTAATGGCAATGCAGTCCATTTTTTTCTTTAAAGCTTCTTCATCAAAACCACCGATTGTTGTAGCTATGAAGGCAACATCATTGAAAGATTTTTTTCTATCAATATCGCATAAAGTTTCAAAATATTGGAAAATTTTTAATTTCGATAAAAATATATTATTCACAAATAACCTTTTTCGAATTTCGTTTGCAGCAGTCACATAAAACATCAAGCAGTTTTGTCGAACAGTTGTGATAACGTCTTAGTGCCCTTGCGTCTTTAATTCGTTAAGGTATTCTTTGCACTACATATCCTAAATTAATTTCATCAAGATTTTTTTGATTCTCTTTTAGAGATTTGTTATGTTTTTTGAAAAAAGTTTTAAATGCTCAGCTTTCAAAAAATTTTGGCAGATGTTATAAAGAAATTGTAAACATTTTGAATGCAATACATGCATTCGCGTTTGTGATGCTTGAAAATATACAGGGTGCGGCAGCATAACTTCCTTTTTTCAAAACTTAATAAAACCCATTGTATTAGGTGTTGGAATTAATTCGTAGCGTTTTTAAATGAAAGAATGTTATTTATTTCACATGAGCATTAAAAAATACATTAATGAAAGTACTTCCCATCACTTTCTACTACTTTTGACCATCTTTCGGGCAGTGAATGAATACCGCGTCGGAAGAACTGTTCATCTTTAGATGAAATCCAGGAATCGAACCATTTTGTACAATCTTCGTAAGATGTGAACTTCTGCTCGCACAAGCTATGAGCTTATCGAAACAAGTGGTAGTCGCTAGGTGCAATATCAGGAGAATACGGCGGGTGCGGTAGCACTTCCCATTTAAGTGTTTCCAGGTATGTTTTTACCGGTTTTGCAACGTGTGGGCGAGCATTGTCGTGCAGCAAGATGACTTTATCGTGTCTTTCGAAGTATTCCGACCGTTTTTGCTTCAATGCACGGCTCAAGCGCATCAGTTGCCGTCGGTAGAGATCTCCAGTAACGGTTTCATGCGGTTTTAGCAGTTCGTAGTATATGACACCCTTCTGATCCCACCAAATACAGAGCAGGAGCTTTGAGCCATGGATATTGGGCTTTGCCACTGATGTTGATGGTTCGCCGGGCTTAACCCATGACTTTCTGCGCTTTGGATTGTCATAATGGATCCACTTTTCGTCACCGGTAACAATCCGATGCAAAAAACCTTTTCTTTTCTGCCATTGAAGCAGCAGTTCGCACGTGAGAAAACGTCTCAATATCCCTTGGTTTCAATTCATATGGGACCCAATGTCCTTCCTTCTGGATCATGCCCAAACTTTTAAGACGTTTTCCTATTGTTGAGAAGTCAACTTCCAATGACGTAGATAATTCTTTAAGTGTTTGACATGAGTTTTCATTGAGCAGTGCCTGCAAATCGTTATCTTCAAATTTTTTCGGCTGACCAGGTCGCTCCTTGTCATCCAAGTCGAAATCACCAGCTTTAAAACGTGCAAACCACTTCCTACACGTTTGCTCAGCCAGAGCATGTTCACTATACACATCCACTAAAATACGATGAGCTTCAGCTGCACTTTTGTTCATATTAAAGTAATGAAGCAAAACTCCCCGCAAAAACACTTTATCTGGCACAAATTTTGACATATTCAATGAATTATACAGTATTGTTATTTATGATTTCAAGAAAGGTTATGTACGGCAAATGACGTCCTATGATAGATGTTTACAATGTATACAGAACTATAGGTAACAACGAAATAGTGTACTGCTTGTGCCATCTCTTGTAAAACGCTACGAATTAATTCCAACACCTAATATGAATCAGAACATTTTTATTTTTTTTTATAATGTAGGCGCATACCTAAAGTTTTGTTTTACATAGTTTTGAAGATCAAATCAGATAGGTGACGTCCCCCATTCTCCATACATTGAGTAAACTGATTTCTGGCGTTTGTCATGACTCTTGCCAGCATAGCAGGCGTTATGTTGGCAATTTCTTCCTGGATGTTGGTCTTCAAATCTTGTAGGGTACTTGGACGGTTCACATAAACACGGGATTTCAAAAAACCCCATAGAAAAAAATCACAAAGGGTCAAATCGGGAGAGCGGGCCGGCCACTCCAAATCGCCTCTAATTGAGTTGAGGCGCTCTGGGAAGTGTACCCTCAATACAGCCATCGATGCTCTTGAAATGTGTGCCGTTGCACCGTCTTGTTGGAACCAAATGTCCCCTAAGTCCAACTCATCTAGCCGTGGAAAAAAAATTCCTGTAACATGTTTAAATACCGGTCCGAATTCACTGTCACTGCGACTTCATTCTCCTCAAAGAACCAGGGACCAATAATTCCAGCTGAGGAAATTGCACATCACACTGTAACTTTAGGTGAATGCAAAGGCCTTTGATGCAATTCTCGAGGATTGGTGTCAGCCCAGTAGCGCATGTTTTGTTTGTTGACGGATTCACACAAATGAAAATGGGCTTCATCACTAAAAAAAACAATAGCGTCCTCAGAAACGACTTCAAGAAGAACCTCACACGCGTTCCTCCGAGAATTGAAGTCACGCTCAAAAAGTTCATGCGCAATCGCCATCTTGTAAGGATGGAAATGAAAATCATCATGAAGAATTCTCCTCACAGATCGGAAAGTCCAAGGGCAGACGCATGTTTGCACGCAGAACGCTGTGGTGATTGCAAAATTGAAGCTCTCACTGCCTCAATGTTTTCAGGTGATCTAATGGGCCGAGGGACTCCAGTTCTTCGTCTTGTCGCATTTGCAGTTTGTCTGAACGTAGTAACCCACGTAACAATTGATTTCCGATCCGGGACAGAGGCCAACGGAGCTAAATTAAAGCGATTTCGAAAGGCGCGCTGGGTTACGATCACAGAACATCCGCTCGAAAAGTAAGTCTCGACGGCAAAAGCACGCTCCTCACTGTTCCAACGCATGATGGCGACTGAACTGTGTCGGGACAAAACTTTATACTCCCGCCTCTCGAACGAGACCACTAGCGCTCCGCTACGACATCAATCCACTGAATGGCGCGCATTTCAAAAAAGGAAGTTATGCTGCCGCACCCTGTACATTAAATTGATTAAAGAAATTTAAAACATATTCTAGAAAGAGGAAATAAGCTTTTGTCTCTATATTATTCATTATAGACAACAGACCGCGACCTTTGTTTTTTCGCTTACAACTGCTTCGTGAAGAAAATGTTTTATCGTATCCTAATATTTCAAAAGTCTTTCAACACATGTGTGGTGAGAAAGCCAACGTATATCAGATAATTTTAATAGTTTCAAAGTTAATAGTTTTCCTTCGAAACATTCACAAAATTCACTAAAAACTGCTAAACGTTTTGGACTGCTGTTTATGTAACTATCATTTTAGAATTAACAAACTTCGGGTATTTTATCACTTGCAGCATGCGCTGCTAACGCAACGGAATGGCAAAGACATAGAAATGTTAATAAACGTGGACATTCTTTTTCTAGTTTTTTTTTTGAATGATATACGTTTTCCTATCATGACAACAGATGCTTTGTCGCATGACAGGGCAATAATATTCGAAAATGGTATCTGCAATTTGTACATTTCTTTTCTAAGTGCATTAAACAATTTTTCTGCGCTGGAATTTTTAGCATTGATATTAATTAATACAACTAACTGCGTATGAATATCTAATGTTCCAGGATCAGGGTTTAATGTCTAATGTTCCAGTATCGAACTTGAAAAATCATCCACTTTTCGTTACAAATATCAGATGTTTCATCTATAAATCTTGAAAATGTTGTGTTCTGAATGTTGTCTACGACAATGTTTTGTACGATCCATTTTCATACTTCGTAACACATGAGGATTTTTTTCCACATGTTAAAAAAAACTAAGAATCTTGTTTGCATTTTGATATATAGTCGATATATAGTATTTGATGTATAGTCGCGAACCGGCAGAATTTCGGAGATGGAGCTTGACTGACTCTCTGTTCGTGAAGAGCCTTCTTTTTATATTCGCGAGCTAGTGGTACCGAGTGCAGACCTAGCATATGTTATCAATCTAATGTAGGATTAGGATTAAGGATATCGATTGTGAAAAGGGATATTGGGATATGTGTTTAAGACAACTTTCGTCATCGACCATTTGCCGGATGTTTGATAATTTAGATCCACATGTGTCATTTATTACCGACAACTGCTGTGTCAGTTTGTAATTCTTAATCTATTTACTTCTGTTCCCTATGGATAAAATTCGTCTATTCGGTACTTGGTTCAAATTTTTAATCCGACAACTTCGTCCCGAGTGGATTATTAGTCTTAAAAAGGCGAATGTTATTCGGCTCGTCACTATTGTAACTTCCTGTGGTAGAAACTTCCTGTGGTCTACTAGTTACTTGTTAATCTCCGAACTTCACGAATAGCATGGAGTTCCTAGAAGAAATTCCTCTGCCGAGATTCTATTTCCGCAGCCAAAAGAGTGACTCATTTGAGTCACTCGTCAGACAATTCCCGCAGACTACCGCACCTATTCCCGAGGGGACCTTTACAGTCGAGCCTCATTATTTCGATTTAGTTGAAATCCGGCATAGAATTATCGGCCAACCTCCTCGTTTCTGTATTCCGGTATTTATTCCGAATTCCGCCAATCTTTGTTTAGTTCCGGTGTCAATTTTTTTTTCTCCTTCCTCCATTACTATCCATGAAATAGACTGAATAAAATCTGTGTACTCTGTTTGCCCTGAATCCTCATTCTCTGGCAATTTAATCCAACTAACATACATAAAATTTTAAATAATTGTTAAGTAGTCGTCAAATGTTAATTAGTAAAGATTATGGCGTCGATTTGTAATATGTAAATTAGTTTGTAATAAATAAACTTATTAAGGTATAATCTTGTTCTTTATCTTCTGTTCGATTGATAATGGTCAGGAACAATACACAATACTATGATGGCTATGGTATATATAGTATATATAGATATGGTATCTCCGCCGGTTTGGCAGTCGGCCGTCGCTGTCGGCCTCTACTGCTCGCGTGTTCTAGTACGACGGCTCAGGAGTCGATACGAAGAAGAAATAGGCGTAGATTGTGTGATATGTACAAGGTATATTTACAATGCCTTGTTACAGACGTGGTGTACATGTGTAGCCCTGAAAAGGGCCGTTTGATTTGCATCAACGAGAGACGCGTTCGTGGTAGCTGACGGTAGGTGTGCTACGCGTCCACTTCAGCAGCGGTGCTTAGCTGGTTGTTCCCTTCTGGCTTCTTGCAATGACTTAGAGTTATTATTATTATTATTAATATTACGAGAGGGAATGACTTGAATATCGGGGAGGTCCTGTATGAGTTTATAATTATTTCGCGATGAAGATGGGAGAGGGGATTGTGGTCAGGAGACATTTGCTCTCTGACGTAGGGACTGAGGATGTTCGGATGAAGTAGAACGAGTAGCGAGGAGTAGAACTTTTAACAGAAGCTTTGGCGTACGATAATCTAGAGTTGTGCTATCGTTCTTTGATGGAAGTAAAGGGAAATTATGATAATCATCATTCGCAAAGTGAACACTACGGGTACTACCTAAGTCAGCGCTGGAGCTAAAAGTAGATCGAGAGTCAGTAGACGATAACCTACTTCTAGCATCCACAAGAGAGATATTTTCGGTAGCTGTGATTGTCTATACTTTTTTCTGTTTCATAAAGAGAGGGCAATTTGTCGACGTAGTGATATGATCTCCAGAGCAATTGATACACTTGGGGGGGGGGGGGGAGATTTTGTCTCTCACATGTCTCGTCCTCTCTGTGAGCATCCTTACCACACAGCCTGCATCTCGGTCGACTCTTACAAAACTTTCGAATGTCAACCCTGAAGCAAGAAAAGCACGTTTTGGCTCTAGGGACAAAAGGTAAAACCTCGTGAGAATCGTAGAAAAGAAATACTTGCCTGGGGAGGATCTGCCCAGCAAATTTAATGTTAACCAAGGTGGAAGGGGTGTATTCAACACCGCCTTCCTTAATAACGCGCCTGTTAAGTCTTTTAATTTCGGTTACGGGACAAGAAGACTTAAGATTTAATTTGAGTTCTTGATCCGTTACAGAGATCGGAACGCCCCTTATTATACCTGAGCGCATTATCTTAAAAGTAGGAATAAAAATAGAGTACCCTGCCTTGATGAGGTCTGGGTTAGTTATAAGGTTGTTAGCTGTTTCGTAAGTGCGCATTTCAACCGAAATTTTACACGTGAGACCTTTTTCATAGATACTATATCTGAGTGCACTACCTTAGCAACTTGTCTCTTCATTAAAACTTCGAATGCGCTCTCGGTTATGCAATCACTGCTCACTTGCATATGGACAATAAAAGGCGCGCGATCAGTCGGGCCATACCTGTTATCAGAGAGGTTATGAGAAACCTGATGAGCACGAGTCGCATTGTCAGGTAGAGAAACAGAAATAGAGACAGAAGCAGCTTTGTCCGGGCTTAGGCCCGGTCCATTGTGACGCTTGGCGTATTCATGCTCATGCTCGAGCACCGAGTCCTCATTAGCTCTTTTGGCCGCGCGATCCATTGTAACGTCCATCTGCTCGCGTGAATCGTTCGTCGCCCTGGCAAATATTTCCTTGGCGAAGGCATCAAAATGTTCAACCGAAACACTAGTGACGCCATTCGCAGAAACCAGGGGAGGGGAAGAGGAGAGCTCGCCAGGATCCCCCGTCCCATCTCCCGTGGGAGGCACTCATAGTTTTTCAAAATACCGCTAAAAATATAGGCAAGGAGAGTTAGGCGCAAATAAAAAGGAGATAAGGAAAGAATGCGAGTCAAATAATGACTCAGAAAAGCACAGGGCGCTCTGAAAAGAGCGGATGATGCAATATACGACGCGACACTAAACACGTCCGCACCAGTCGAAAACACGCGTCAAACTCCGTCATGATACCAGAGAGAGGGAAAGAACGAAAAGCCGGAAAGAAGAACCAACTCGAGCGACTAACGCTCGCAACGCCAACGTTGCTCACCTCAGTCAGCATCGGCTGTCCTACACGCTGATGCGGGCTCCCAAGAGGCGTATCCACAGCAGGCGTCTCGGTGAGATGTCCAGGATGGAGTGTTCACGTCCCTGGCGCTAGTAGGCGTTGTGTTGGCGCTCGTAGCCGCCACAAATACTAATAATTTTACATTTTTCTCTCGTTCTTTAAAATTTTAAAATCCTAAAAATCTCGTTTAGCTAGTCGTTTAACTTTGCCCTTTTCAGAGATCGCATGTGGTCCATTCTCGAGTTAAAGAGAATTTCCTGCAAGATTTCCTGCTTGTTTATCTAATAGGACGTATCTTTACAACAAATCTTGTAGACCACATTTTTACAATATTTTGGGAGGACATCCTTATGTACTTTGATGAAGCTATTTAATTTGTTGCGGCTGCAAAATGCTAACTTCATATTAGTGTTTTTACAAATGATGAAAAACTTTTCTACAGTAGATGCCGTATATGGTAGTAAAAATCAAAAGACGCATTCAATATTTGTCTCATCATTATAATCATTTTTATTAAGCAGGAGTTTCTTAAATAAATATTTATTTAATACTGATAATCTGCTATCATTATGTCGCAATAAGTTATTATGTCTAATAGCAGAATAGACTTTATTAATGATGGTAATCTGCTTTTTTGAGTAAGTTAAATAATTTTCGGGAAAATAATTAAAATAATACTAACGAACAAGTGACAAATAAGATGCTTTTAAATCAAATTTTGTGTTCTAAAATTCATTGCCAGTACTGAAAATCTACAATTTTCATTGCGTGCATTATAAGTAAATTTTCAGCATTGGCAATGAATATCGGATCGTAGTTAAATTTTAAACATTATGTTTCGTTTATGAGATGCTGCATAATATTTATAATGATATACAATAATAAAGAAATTGATTCTAATATATACTCTTAGTACAAAATGTAATGATAGAAAATTTTATTAGGTGTTGGAATTAATTCGTAGCGTTTTTAATGAAAGAATGTTATTTATTTCACATGAGCATTAAAAAATACATTAATGAAAGTACTTCCCATCACTTGTAAAACGCTACGAATTAATTCCAACACCTAATACAAGTTTTATTTATTTATCTATTAAGTACGAATCTTATTTTTAATTTTATCATTTATTGTAATATACTATGAATAATCGATTTTGTTCTTGAAAAAAATCAGTAAATATTCTAATATTAATTTTTCTGTTAACTACAATACTAAGATCAGCGCTGATTATTTATTTTCCAGATAAATATTTATTTTACATCACGTAGAAAAAAAAACTTTCGCATCACTTTATATCGAATGACACAAATTATTTCATCAACATTTTATTGCTCGTTATTTCACTACTTTAATATGCATCTTCAATTTTCTTAAAAGTTTCGTCTATCTGCAACTTGCCTCTAAAAGCTTCTTCTATCTGTGTTTTCGTCTTTCCTCGTGTCTCCGGTAATACAATTATTAGAAAAATAGTGGCTATAATAGATATTATGCAGTAAAAGTAAATGGTACCATTTCTGTCATGCGTTATCATTATTGGATACAATTGTGTAGCGATATAGTCGTATAAAAGAACGACGATGACGGTAAGAGGCCCGAGAAAGTTTATGTATTTGATAGGATACAGTTCCGGAATCATCGACCAAGGTATCGAAAAGAATCCATATGCTCCAAATGCCTGCGATTTATAGATTAATCGTAAACTCTATGGCTAACTGTAACTAATATATTATTAGATTTTTTCGCGAAGTTCAAAAGGTAATATAAAGTTCAATCTACGTTGGATCTAATAAATTGGATTTAAATCTCTCGAAATCATTTTCAAAAATAACCTTAATAAAAAGAAATTATGATTAGACGAAAAGAAATTACAATATAACTATTAGACGAAATATTACAAATATTCTTTTAAAAATGTTATTTTCTTACCACATAAGAAAGGATGCAAATAAGGGGTACAGCCACAATGTTAGTGTCTTCAAAAAATTGCAGGTACACTACTAAGGCACCTAAAGAGATTGACATACCAGTACCGGATACAATCGAAATCGCTCGACGACCAATTCTAGTAAATGTGAAACCTTATTATAACAAAATTTTCAGAATGAAATTTGTCTGAACGATCCCAGCAAACGCAAATATTATATATACTGCTGTATAACATGTAACTAACATATATAATATTACATTTAATATTACACACACACATACAGATTAATTGTAATTTCCCACTTATAGATATAATATTTGTAATATAACGTATGTTGTAGATATAATTACAATATAACAGTGTAACATATGTTATATCACAAATATTACATCTATGGGAAAATTACTAACATGTATTATATGTAATATACATGTTAATTACTTACATATTATACAACAGTTATATGTTTGTGTTTGCTTGGAATGGAGCTAATATCGCCTTTTAGCTCTTTATACATATATGCCCCTGATGGAAAAAATATTTTTACGAAAAAGTACAGAACAATTATAGATTGAAACAAGATCTTAGATATTCTTAATTTTTCATAGATATTTCTAATAGGACGTAAAATGAGATTTGTTTGTTTGAGAAATTTTTAGTTTTTCGTAGATAACGGGACGTAGAGTGGCGTCAAAATGACGTTATTTGAAAATGGAGAATTTCTTAATTTTTTAAACAAACGATGCCACTCTACTCTACGTTCATATCAACATCTATGTAAAACTAAAAATTTTCAAGATCTTATTTCAATCTAGGTAGTTTTTTGTAAAAATTTTTCCACTAGATGGTTTATATTTAAATCACTGAAGTATATAATATTTTGAATCTTTATTTTAAACCGCATATATGAGAAACACAATCAATACTAGAAAAATGCCTATTACGGTCGAAGCTGGATTTTCATTGCTTTAAATAATTCAATCTTGAATTACTATAATAATATATATTATATATATACTTGCATATATATCATATTGTAGTCTTTTTAGAACTGCGCGCCGAATTATTTTAAATGCAAAACTACTCTGGTAATCGTGAATTAACTTGACAAGCAATTTAATAATTTGATGCTATCATCAAGCATCATATTATAAAGATGTTAATATGTTGAAACTGTTAATAAATTTATTACGAAAAATATTACCTCGGAACTTGGACTCGGATGTTTTGTATTCCGTACGAGCGTCCTAAGCCATTAGATTACCGAGGCCTTAGTAATATTCTTCGCAATAATCGGTAGTTCTTCTATCTTCGCAATAAGACAATATGGTATAGTGTATATTAGTAATTCAAAATTGAATTATTTAAAACAATGAAGATCCAGATTCGACCGTAATAAGCAATTTTCTAATATTGATTGTGTTTTTATATAATATTTTATATTGTACGGTATATACGGGTGTTTGGAATTTCAATGTCAAAACTTTGGGAGCGTGTAGGGGATCAGTAAACTAAGAAAAATCCTACAGAGATATGTTCGTTTTTGCTTTAGAAAAAAATCGCAAAAAAGATAAAACATAGTTTTCATTTTTGTACTTTCTCATTACTTATTCATGTTATATTCATTCATTTGCTTAATGTAGATATTGTTCAAAATGTTGCTCCCTTGCAGCAATGCAAGCGTTGCATCTAGTACGGACAGCTCTCGTGTTGCAGCTAAACATTGATCTGGCAATATTTGGTGTACTGTCTCGATTCAATTTTTCAATTGTTCTCTTGAGTTTATTGACGACAAATAAACTTGCTGCTACCCTCACATAAAGAAATCCAGTGGTGTCAGATCAGGTGATCGGGATGATCAATGTGCTACTTCTCCAATCCATCGTTATAGAAAATGTCTCTCTAGTCAAACTCGAGCAGTTCTGCCACAATGAGCTTGGACACTTATCGAGTCAAAATCACATTTCAATTCGTTGCTGCAGGAAGATGTTTTCTAAATAATCAAAGAAGTTAGTCTCCAAAAAAATCTGTATATCTGGCTGCATTTAATCTGTTAGGTAAAAAAAATGGTTTCATCAGACAAAAGCGCAAACAAAAAGTTTTCACTTGAAAACGGAATTATTATTGTTTTCGATTCTAGCGACGATAA
The DNA here is from genome assembly GCF_024713525.1 of Acromyrmex echinatior. Classification (NCBI taxonomy): domain Eukaryota; kingdom Metazoa; phylum Arthropoda; class Insecta; order Hymenoptera; family Formicidae; genus Acromyrmex; species Acromyrmex echinatior. Next base: position 3,152,542 of record NC_141864.1, read on the forward strand.
TATTTTAGAAGCAATAAAAAAACAAAGCAACTACGATTTGTCTTTTTTTCTTCAAAACAAAGCAAAAACGAGCATATCTCTACAGGACTTTTTTTCTTAGTTTATTGATGCCCTTACAAGCTTCCAAAGTTTTGACATTTAAATTCCAGACACCTTGTATATACATACTGCATATGACAAATAAAAATTATTACCTCATGCTGCAGCATGCGCTGATTATGTTGAGTTTTACTTCAATAATTCCCACTATGACAGTGATCAAGAAGGGATCAATTGTAATATTGATTTTGCTGATTATATCGACGCAATAATATATAATTACATACGTTCCACTAAATCTTTGAAAAAAGAAAAAGAAATTTAAAATCACAATCGGTTTCCACACTTCGGGTAAAAGGATTATTCTCCTAATGTTCTTCAATTTGTTAGATATATTCGTAAGAAATGATTTCTTCTCGGTTTCCGTAGTCGAGTCTATCTGGCAATTTTCAGACGTTTTCAAATCGTTTGTCAACGCGTTGTAATTTTCCATTCTGGTAAACTCTTCCTGGAATTCTATCGTCTCTTGAAGCAGGCCACGGATGCGAAGTAAAGCGATCTTAGCTGCCTCTTTTCGACCTTTTAAGAGTAACCACATAGGACTCTCATGAAGAAAAAATATATTGCATAGAACAAGAGTTATTGAAGGTATCGTAAAAAATGCTGCTATCAATCTCCAATTGTTCTAAAATAATTTAAATGTTATAAAAAAATTGTCAATGTAAATCAATATGTATTAATTATAATAATTCTCTCTCTCTCTCTCTCTCTCATTAAATTTTATTTATATAAGAATAATTTTGTAAAGGGTGTTTTTTTAAGCCCGATAGAACTTGAAATTGTAAAAAATAAAACAAAAAATTAAATTAAACAGCCGCGGTGGCCATATGCCCGAAATCATTTTCAAATGTTAATGCCATGCATTGATCTTTCGACTAAAAAAAATTTTTTGATTATAATTTAATTTTTGTGTTAGTTTTTACAATTTTAAGTTCTATCGGGCTTAAAAAAATCTATCGGGCTTAAAAAAACACCCTTTATAATTAAAATTTTATTTTGTCGTATGACAAAAATTGCATAAAATTTCATGTTTATTATAATAAATAAAAATTATAACAAATTTAGTTTTTTATCAATAAAAAATTATTTAAGGCATATCATAATGCTCTTACCTGTGCAACAAATCCTAAAATGTAAACAAGTAAAACTCCAACGGAAACCCCTATATTTGGAGTAATTGTAGCAACTTCTCTCCATGCAGGTATAGAAATTTCTGCTAAATAAATTTCAATGGAAGGTGAAGCAAGACCTATGGAAATTCCTGAAAATTTTTAAAACATTTTTAATTAATGAATTATTTGATGAATTATTTTCATCGTTAAACAAACAGCTAATTTAATTTTAAAAAAATTTATTTTCTCTCCTTTTTTAACATTAATAGAAAATTATAGGATTAATAAAACGTGCTTGTATGTTGTACACGCGTACTGCAATATTTGTCTTTACTGATATAACTCATTCATCGTTAAAAATGATAATTTAAAAATAAATACCCCACACACATGTATTTTTTAAATATTCTATATATATATTAGGTGCTTGCATATAAAAACCGCCCATTTTTGAGAACTATAATGTCATAAATTCGAAAAATAAGAGCTCAACATGCTCGATCAGTTTTTTAAATATCATCTCCTATTATCGAAAATAAAAGCCACAGCTCAGACTTAATTTTGTATAACGCCCGCTACATAACGCATTAAGGCATAAAGAATCAATCAAAGTTCTTCATTTCGTACTCTCATTGATTTTCTTACGCTTTATGTCTTATGAATTGTGCATCATTATGCAAAAGTTTTGTGTACGGCCTTCAAATATTGGGGAGAATTAATGAATTTCTATTATCTGAACCATTTGATTATCAGACATGTTCTCCGACAATTCCGGTTCTATTGCAATTAATTTTCTAAGTAATTATATTTATTAATTATTAATTGCACAGGACTTATACACTTAATTTCTTACACATTAGTGATTAGTGTTAATTATCTATTAGTGATTTATCAAGATAAAATTGTGTCTTAATTTTTACTTTGTCAGAACTATTCAACACATATAATTTTTATTAAAAATATCGCGTGATTGGTAAGAAATAAATAAGGATATATTTATAGATTAATACCCGTTTATATTAGGTGTTGGAATTAATTCGTAGCGTTTTACAAGTGATGGGAAGTACTTTCATTAATGTATTTTTTAATGCTCATGTGAAATAAATAACATTCTTTCATTAAAAACGCTACGAATTAATTCCAACACCTAATACTAATGTAGATTAACTTCAATTTTTATTTAATTTAATGTTTATCTTTTTTTAATCCTAAGAATTACAAAAAGATAAAAAGTAAATTAAATTGAAATTAAAGTTAATTTAGTAGAAACATGTACAAATTTTGATTCGACGAATTTCTCACCCGTTAGTATTCTACCGATGAAGAGCTGTGTTACATTATAACTACTTGCAATCAAAATCCATCCCAAAGAAAAGTTTACACCGCATACTATCATAGTACATCGTCTCCCATAATGCATCGTAATAAGGCATAAGAGACTACCAATGAATGGAGTGATAGATACTGTAGAAGCTAGACAAAAGTTTTCCAATATTATGTGCAAATAAGAATATTTTACAAACATTCATTCTTAATATTTTGTAAAAATATAATATTTATTAATTTTTTAAATTATGTAATTTACTTTCTTATTTTCTCAATTTATTATAACAAATATAAATATATGTGCAACAAGTAGTAATAAAAATATATAAAGATTGCTGTTATCAACAATTATATTGAAAGTCATGATATTAAGTGTTGTAAAGATTAAATAGTAAGAATTATTAACATGTTAATAATAAACCTATTTTATAGTAAAAGAAAGAATACTAAACGTTTTTATTAAGAAAATTGTTACCGAAAAAAAGTATCTCCATTTTGTTTAAAGTTAAGGAAGATGTGTTACTCATTAATATTGGAAGTACTACGGCGGAATATCCTTGAGTGGCTCCTTCGTTAATTAAAGCCATATTGCTAAGAAATATGTAAAGGAACTGCGACAGATTATATGCATATAGAAATTAGAAATTAAATATATAGTAGTATTGATTTTTATCGTATTAGAATTAATAATATTCTATTTTTTATTTGAAAAGTCTAAACTCACAATTTTCTAAAATTTCTTTTGTAAATTCAATTCATAAAGATTTTCACATTAATTAGTAATTATAGATCATTTATTTTCTCATTAAATATACATATTTAATTTAATTACATACCAAAAACAGGACTTCTCGTCGCACATTTAATTGTAGATGCATATTTGTATTTATTGTATTATTAATATTTTGAGAAAATATGCGGATGTTTAACTAGAAATGTTTAAATTTTGTAACAAACAAATGTTACTCGCACTATTTGTTATGGAAGCAACTTCGAAGCGCAATTTTAATGAACATTCGTTCTCACGTCATAGTCATTGCAGCTCATGTAATTCCAGAGAACAGTTGATTGCCTGCATTTAGGAAAAAAGAATTAGATCTGCCGAGATATGACCATATTTGTTTCAACAGATCAGGGTTAGATCTGTAAATTGTCTCCATCTGATCGGATTTAAACAGATATAAATCAGATTTATAAAAATTCCTGTAAAAAGTTTTTCATATAATAGAGGAGATATGTGTGTTATTACGTGATATTACGGCCCCCATATTTACATTTTATACGACAACTTGGTTAATAATCAAAATTGAAATTTAAAACTTGACAATTACATTCGTCAAAGTGTTGTTCAACAGATTCTAAACTCAAAGTTACATTTATTATGTAAGATATATATAGGATACATAGGAACATTATTTATAAAAATATGGCGATGTTGCATTACTTCTGTATTTAAGCTGCTCAGTACTAAAAAGTAGTACACGTAATATAAACTATAGATTAACAATCGATTATCAAATAATTATTTTGCTGTAAAAATCTTGAAAAAGAGGCCATGAATAATCAATATGCATAGAAGACCACATTAGCAATATCATGCTATTGTTTAAGTTTGCATAACTCAAAATACATATAGTAAAAAAAATGTTAAATAGCAAACGACAAACTCAAATATACATATATTCATGTGATAATACGCAAATTAAAAAAAGAAGAGGAAATAGGTGTAATTAAATGTTAAAATGTAGCTTAGAAACGTTTTGAAATACTTGAAAATAAAAATGCGTTATAATTACTGATTGTTTTTGTGCTGGGTGGTGGTGCGACTCAGCATGTAAGTATCTGTCCGTGTGTGTTGTTTTTCTGTACACTTGATGCCCTAGGGTGCCGTTGGCCTTCTTTAACACCAGCACATCTAGGAATGGGAGTTCCCCGTTTTCCTCTATGTCTATGGTGAAACGGATATTGGGGTCCCCAATATTGAGCCCCCCCCTCTCCACCACCAAAAAACTCCCACCTCAACAAGTAGCGTAACATAAAAAGGAAGGACCTGCTCAGGAACAGCAAAGGAAGAACAGCTCAGTATCAGGCTGCTCCTCGCCCTGATGAAGTGGACTGCAAGGCCCACGAAACGTTGGCACATCAAGAATGGACCAAGACATGGAGAAAACCCGCGAAGCACAGATTAGTTATATAGAAAGCACCCATGGAAGCATCAAGAAGATGTTTTAAATATGTTTTTTTACAGTACTTTTTAAAACATATTTGAAGCACATTTAAGAAAAAACACAATACGTTTTATTTAAAAAAAAAACATTAGTCTTTAGCAACTCTGGTTTTAACCATCGGTCATACTAATGCCGACGGTACTGTAATTTTCAAGCCTGATAACTTGTAAAGTACTTAACGAAAATGAACTTAAATATACCCGGTAAAATATTTTACATGCATGAATATGTACAAATATGTATAAATACACATAAATATTCATAAACTGTATAATTATATATGAAATATGTTCATACATGTTCATACATTCTTTTCTTTTGTAAAATTACTTTTTAGTGTAATAAAAATAATAATAGTGAAAACATAAAAAATAATTAAAAAGATAATTTTCTACTTCACTATTTGTTTTAGAAAAAATCAAGTTTGAAGAAATATAAAAAAATTATTTATGTATAATTACATATAAAATTATGCATAATTATGCATGAGCAATTTTTTTTTACATTTTTCCAAATTTGTTTTTTTCTGAAACAAACAATACAAAAATTATCCCTTTAATTATTTTTTATGTTTTCACATTACTACAATATTATTATTTCTATTACACTAAAACAGTGCTCGCAACGATTTGCACATTTCGGATCGATTCCAGTGGGCGACCTCCACTACCACTCGAGGCTCGGTGGTGTCGAGTCGCTGGGCGCTCACGTGATGCTCTAACTCAAGAACATTCCTACCAGAAATATACTGAGAGCGCACCTTCCGCCAAATTATTATTGAAACATAAAATTTTCTATTGTTAATTTATTTATTGTTCCTTAATGATACACTTACTATCTTAACATAGTTTTCTAATATTGGGTTGTTCGGAAAGTAATTTCGTTTTTTTTTTTGTGAAAATGAAAGACAATTTTCGTATAATGAATAAATATTTTATTAAATTATATATTGGCCATTCTGGTCCAACACCTTTTGCCATCTTTCTGGTAGTAGCATGATTCCACGCTCATAAAATTTTTGGTCTTTGCCGGCAAAAAACTGATCCAGGTGATTTTTGACCTCTTCATTTGAAGTAAAGGTTTTACCATCCAAAAAATTTTGCAGTAACCGGAACAAATAATAATCCGAAGGCGCCAGATCTGGAGAATATGGTGGGTGTGGCAGTGTATCCCATCCAAGCTGTAAAAGCTTTTGGCGAGTGACCAAACTTGTATGAGGTCTCGCATTATCTTGGTGAAACACTACACCTTTTCTGTTGATTAATTCTGGCCTTTTCTGTTGAAGTGCATCATTCAGTTTGTCCAGCTGATGACAGTAGACTTCCGAATTAATTGTTGTGTTATCCGGTAAAAGCTCAAAAAAAAACGATTCCTTTAAAATCCCACCAAACAGACAGCATCACCTTTTTTTGATGGATATTGGCTTTCGAAATGCTTTGAGCCGGTTCATCTTTTTTGCTCCATGATCTCTTGCGTTTGACATTATATACAACCCATTTTTCGTCCCCAGTAATGATGCGCTTCAAAAATGGATCATTTTCGTGACGTTTGAGAAGCGAATCACAGACGTCAACGCGACGACACAAATTTCTCTCCGTGAGAACATGGGGAACCCATATATCGAGCTTCGAGGTTAAACCCAGGCCTTTCAAGTGGTCATAAACAGTTGAATTCGATAAATTTAACCTCTCACCGATCTCACGTGTTGTTATTCACCGGTTTGCATCAACTAATGCCTTTATCGTGTCTTTATCAGCTTCAACCGGCCTTCTAGAACGTGGTGCATCTTCGACATCAAAATTGCCGGATCGAAATTTTGCAAACCAGTTCTGGCACTGGCGTACTGTCAAAACATCTTCTCCATACACATCGGTTAATTTCTTTCTGGCTTGAACAGCATTCTTACCTTTTCTATAGTAAAAAAGTAAAATATGACGAAAATGCTGCTTATTGCTCTCCATATTTAAAAGGACATCAATCAAAAACTACTGCGTAGATTCAATTGAACTTTTTCACACACAAGCCTTGCTATATCAGCTGTCAAAACATATAATGATTATGCGGCTTAAGTGTGAAGTTGGGAAAAAATACAATTAAATCCTCTGTCGGGAAAAAACGAAATTACTTTCCGAACAATCCAATATATTACATAATTATGATAACATACATTTCGACATCTTTCCACATCACCCGTGAAGTACTATTGTAAAATGTTTTTTTTTAATGTGATTTTTAATGTGGTTCCCAGTAGGCCTATTCCACAAAGACAAGAATCAAATACTCTAATATAGCTTGGCAGGAAAACAAAATTATATATCATATTATACAAAAGGAACAAAGGACCAAAGAAAACAGTTAATTTAGAGCAGTTAGTTTATATAGAGAAATTATTCTTATTTTTTGAGTCGTTTGCTCGATTCTACTGATAATGATATATCAAAAATAAATTATTTCTGATATTTCATATACAGGGTGGGCCATCTATTGGTACGTTTTTGAATTTCGTCGTATGGCAACACCGAACGAGCTACAGACCCGAAATTTTGACAGTTTATTAGTCATACCGTCCGCGGCACGAAACAACATGTTTTCTCTTGAAGAGCGTTTTGAAATTTTAAAAACTTATTTTCAAAGTCAGTGCTGTGTCGCCGAAACTGTACGAATTTTGAAAAGAAATATGGGTCGTGATAGAGCACCCACCGAAGGAGCTATACGCAAATTGGTGAGGAAAGTTCGTGAGAAAGGGATGTTAGTGGATGACAGAAGTGGTCCCAGAGCTCGGACAGTGCGCACACCCGAGAATATTGAGGCTGTGGCCCAAAGTGTGAGACAATTCCAGCTTTGAAAAACAATATTACGACTGTTTTGAGTGAAATTGGCGCCGAGGTAGTCCAAAATGTCATTAATAATTGGGGTGACCGAATGGCATACTGTAAGGCCAGTAGAGGGAGCCACATGAACGAAATCGTTTTTCATTCTTGACGCGGATACTTTTAGCTTCACAACAAAAAAAAAATTAATAAAAAATATCAATGTATGCTCATTTGATCGCATTTTTAAAAACGTACCAATAGATGGCCCACCCTGTATAATTATATGAATATTTATGCGTGTTTATACATATTTATGAAAAATTTTTTACCGGGTAGTATTTTGGAAAGCAGTCGAGATAAGAATATGTAATGAAAAAGCAGAGGGTTCCATTTAAAAAATTTATGTTGACCTTGATCTAACTTTGACAACGCCATCCTATATTAAATAACTATTATCGTTGAATTTTTTTAAGCCTTAGAACTTTTATAAGAAACATTTTTTTTTTAATGTATCGTTTATGAGATATTTAGATGTATAGACTTTTGCCCCACCCTGTATAGATATTTTTCCGTAGAAATATAATATAACATAAGGAATCGAATTAAATCATTAATGCACTTTCTAAGCGACTTTTTGGGAGTAAAGCGCTCACCTATCAAAAAATAGCAAAAATAAGAAAAATTAGGATTTAACGAAGTGGCACGGTTCTGATAAATGTATAAACCTTGTGCCAGTGAATTCTGAACTAATAAACATTGAAAATATTTATCTAAAATCCATTCTTGGGAATGATTAAGGGATGATTTCAACCCTTAAAATTCATTTTGGGGAAAAATAGAAAAACATGAGTTCAATACTTTTCAATGTTAAGTGTGCGTAGTTTCCAGATTGGTGAATGACAGTTGAGTAGTGTTACTTGTTAGAAGGATGATACAAAATTCGTAAGTAATTTAATTACGGAAATATTACTTCGGCCGGAGATCGAATCCAGATCTTTTGCATTCTTTTCGAGCGTCCTCATCATTAGACCGAGACCTTCGTAATATTTTTCGCAATAATTATTATAGTATATATATATAGAAATATTTTTTTCAGGCGAATCTTAAGTAAAATCAACCAATGAGATTCAATACATGTAAGTAAAAACGAAATATGAGTCACAAAAAAAATGTAATCAGGCGAAAAACCACTGAATATGATCTTTCACTTACACATATTAAATTTTATCGATCGATTTTCACTTAATATTGTATAATGAGAATATGTATAATTATAATCGAGTATGTACAATTATATATAACAGATATGAGTTTACATTCAGATATAATAAACACAAGTTGACGTTAAATTTATTGCAAATTTAAGGGAATTCTAAAGTCATCTGTATTATCAACTAAACCATATAATTTTTATAATAATAATGACAGTATAATAATAATGACTGTATGTATAATAATAACTTTTCTTCTCTTACTGACTTGAAAATCCTTTTCCAGGGTTAAAGTATACGCATTAATACGTGTGTGTGAGGTAGAGTCTATGTTGAAAACGACAAAAAATTTCGAAATTGTGATCTTCTTTATCATTTCTTAGTTCAGTAAGACGCTCCAAAGCTGCATCACGTCGTGACAACATTATCGCTTCATATAAAAGCTGTGCAATCTGTAGTTATGAAATAGTAGTCCACAGACTAGTAGTTTGCATGAAAAAACAGTGTGGAGTTCTTAAAATTGCACTTGGACTAATTAAAACGTAATTGATTTACGAAAATTTATGCGTATGTGTGGCATACGTGAGTGAGATATGTAGTGATGTGTCCATGATATGTAAATCGTCTGTGTATGTTATTTTCAATACGACTAATCGTCTTTAGGATTTCCTTAATGTCTTACTTGTATTACATTCTGTGAACTCCACCGTTTCTTCGTTTCACGAATACTCGGCATAATAATATAATATTAAAGATAATCTTTCGGAATAAAAGGCGAGCAAAAATCGATTATGATCACCGATTGAGCGGATTAGAATGCCGCGAGGATCTGTTTGTTTTTTCATTGGACAAATTTATTTCATGTAAATGACAATTAATGTCAATATGACAATAATAGATAGTGAGAAATCTTCTGATAACATTTAGACAAGAGGAAACGAGGTTTTTGTCAGATTATCTGATTAATCCGCGGTAATAAAATTCAATACCAAGACGCCTTCAAATCGCTTTGCCTTGAAAAGAAATCGATAATAAGCAAAAATTGTCTCAATGCGACAAATATATTGTTTCTTTAATGAATGTGGAGTCTTAACACGTTTAGATATTTTTGTAGGATTTTGTCAATAACTATGTTTACATGTCATATTTGCATTAATCGAATTTAATACTATTCATAAATTATTAACTACTTGCTGCATTCTATTACTCATTACTTTCAACTACTCGATGATCCATCTGTTTATGTATTACTGCTAAAGATGATCCGAATGGACCCGAAACGTACAGTCGTTTTATGTAAGATTTGAAAGGTGTTCTAATATAACGCACGAATTACCGCGTATAATATTGCTACAATTGCCCGTCTATTTATTTTATTAAATTCTCGAGAGCTCGACTTTATTATTTATTAACTGACGTATAACTGAGATATACCTATAAAATCGCTAGTTAAGTGCAAATTTAGAAACGCCAATTGTCATAACATTGGATTTAACTAGCATTACTAAACATTTAACTTTAAAACTTTTTTACATTAATAGTTAATAATTACAGATACAGTGTCGTATTAAGGCTTAATGGACTGTAGAGCGGCAAATTTTAGAAAAAATTTTGTTGTGCGTTGACATAATATTATTCAAGATAATTTAAAGTCATTATCTTGATTTATAGTAAAGCGATTTACATAGTGAAGAAAGATTAAATTTGTTATGTATACTTCATATCAAATTTTCACGAGCTTACATGTTTTGGCGTCTTTATTGTGCTCTCTTCAGGTAAGTAGCAAATCGAAAATGTGAGATCAAGTGACTGCTTCTATAAAGACATCGTTGCCAATCAGTTAATAGATCGAGTGTTGAAATTTATTTCCGATGTTCTAAAGAAAGGAGATTAAGAAAAATCTAAAATTGTCAAAAGAAACAAGCAACAACTTTATCTCAATAAAATCATTCACCATGTGATCTTGGATATCTTTTCGCAGAGAAATCGTCAGTCCAACATTGAGAATCAACATTGTAATAAATAAATGCATAGTACCAGTCAGATAATTAAATTATTGATGAAACAAAACAATGAAATATTTAACTATGTGCAGTCATTATGACAGACAAATGTTATCTGAGTGGTAAAAATTATTAGAACAGATTAAGGAAACAATGTCAAATTTTGTTTATAATTGATAGCACTCAATCTTTTAACTGATTGGTAAATTTCACGATGTCTCATAGAAGCAGTCACTTGATTTCACATTTTCGATTTGCTACTTATCCAAAGAGGGCACGATAAAGAAACATGTAATAATTTGTATCTACTTCTTATATCTTACATTATAATATATTTATTTTTATTTACTCTAATTTCAATTGCGAACCATTGAACTCTTATACGGCCCTTAATTTTTTCATTGTTTTAAAGAAATCCTTTATTTGATATTTGAAGTACAAAAGTAGCAAAAAAACACAACAAAGATAAAAATCGAAAAATATGATAAGTATATTATATCTATATTGTATTATATAGTGTATATTAATTGTAAATCTTTATTAGGATACGAAATATTATATATTCTAATTCTGAAACATTTTCAAATTATTAACTAGTCAATTTACTGACACACCCCATAACGAAATCCATCTTCTGAAAGCTCCTACATAAATCGCAATATCATGGGATTCTTAACTGTTTTCAACTACTCTTGATTTAATTCTTCAACGTGCATTAACGTTACTTTTAATTAGCCATTTAGTCATCGACATTAATTCATCTTAAAAGTGAATGAGATTTTTATACGGAGGAATGACTTCCAGCATTCAAACATCCCCAATCAGGCAATCATTGAAGGAGTCACAAATAGTCAGTATCGTCTTGATTAATACTAAGTAATAAATTAAAGAAAATATAAAGCTTCGTTATTTACAAAACAGTGTATTAAGGTTAACAGAACAAACAATAATGAGTAATAAAAAATAAAAATTAATGAAATAACTTATTCTCTAAAAATTTAAAAGAACAAACATTTGACTTTACAGAGGTCTATATTATCAACTCACTTTTATCGGCACATTTATACCATTATCTATAATAACTTAACCGTCCGTGTTAAACGTTGTGAATTGCGCTACTCCTGCCTATCTTCCCTGCGCGTCCTGTAAATATTTCTTGTTATAAATTGAAAATTAAGACGTGAACAAAAATTTTAGACAAAAGATTAAAGTCGTTTTAAAATTAAAATAGGAATATGACATTTTAAGAACAATGTTTGTTCCGAAACACTGTATTATGTAAAAAAAATCCTACAATTTTATTTTAAAAAATAACAACGATTTTAAAATCTCAAAAAATCTAATTTGAAGGATTTTTTGTTTATCGTAATTTATTTCTTAAAAACAAACAATTTTTCTCTTTAATATTTTATCGCATCATTAAAAATAATAGAAATATTTTAAAAAGCTCGTTAGAAGCAACGCCCTATATATTTCAAACTAAAATATTAAACACAATGGAATGAGGGCCATATTTAGTCAAGGCAAATCTTTTTGCCTAATAATATACTTTAATATACTTTACGAATTAATATACTTTACGAAATTTTACAATTTTCAGTTAAAATAATTTAAAACATTTTATGTTCGCATATAATATTGTGTTTTAAAAAAAGTAAATATAAATTGTACAATTGACAAATATGTTTTCCTATATAATAATCAATCGATACCATGTTGGTTTTAAAATAATTGAAGTTGTTTCTGATATACTTAGGCTGATTACTAGTCCTGAAAATGTTTTATGTCAAGTTTTTAAAATATTTTAACTCAAGAGTGAAAAAAATGAGGCCATTTTCAACGACAGAATAGCTAATAATTTTTTTTCAGCATTTAGGCAGATGTCACGATAAGTATTATTTTTATTTCCGCGTACTCTATTGTTATCATTCGACTTTTTTGCTGAGATAGAGCAAATTGAATTTTTTGTTTTTTAAATTAACACGAGAAGATATTACTATGTATAGAAAAAAATACAAAGACTTCAAAATATCTCGAAGAACTTGAGATTGAAAAAAAGATTTATTTAAAAATTATGCTTTAAAAATATGTTTATGACGATTCTGCCAAGTCTCTTTATAAAAATCTCCAAGTCTCTTTATGAAAACAATCTAAGTCTCCACTACATACTTATAAGTCTTAATCTTTCACATGTTTGATAGAATCATAAACAAATTTTAGTAAAATCAATTTAGAAAATTGACAACCTCAACATACGTTGTCGAGGTCATGATCCTGAGTGACCTCCAACAAATTTTAGTCGTCGCTTATTATTTGTTAAAAAGTTATTAACAAAATAAGTTTAAGAAATAATGTCTCTTTTCTACTATACAAAACAAAAATTCTCTTCTAGAATAAATTTTCTGCTGTAAAAACAAATTCTCTACTTTAAAAACAAAAATTATATAAAGAAATATTTTTAAAGAAAATTTTTGTTTTTAAAGTAGAAAATTTGTGGTAATAACTTCACATGAAACGAGATCCGTCTTATCTTCTTCCTAACTACTGACACACGATTTTCCAAAGCGATTTTTTAACGCGAAGAAATATGTACGTTTAGAGAAAGTACAAGCGGAGGCGTTACGACCACCTTTAATGCCCTACGCTAGAATTTGTTTTTGCACCCCATAAAGATTGCTAAGTCTCTAAAGCACCAATCCCCTGCTAATGGCAATGAATTAACAACTAAAGGAATTTCCACCAATTTGCATAACACAGGAATACGAATACAATAAATTTCATATTTTCTTTTGTGATAATATATTTGACGATTAATGCAACATACTTATATTATATTTTCTAGCTTTAGTTTTTGAAAATATTCTGATTATTACATAATACGTCTTCAATTGTTACATAAACAAGATTATGTCATCAAAACTGTTCGCCAATTCTTTTTCAATTGATATCATAGCTAAATTACATGACCACGTCTGCGTCATTGTATTTCTCAAATAATTCTTTATTATTTTTAATTTTTTAAAAATGCCTCTGTAATTGCCATAGACATTAGCACAGTTAATAAGATCTGTAACGCTATTATTAAATTTGAAAATATTTCCAGAAAATCACTTTTAGCTAATTTATTTAAAATATCAAGTAAAATAGAGCTTTATATTTACAAGAATAGCGCTACTTATTAAAATTTTGCGCCCCATCAAATTTTGCGCCCTGAAGCCGTCTACTCAATGTTTCTTCATAACGCCTCCGAGTACCTTGACATATGTTAAGGTCATTAAAATCGATGAGAGATCGCTAATTTTCTAAAGTTTTCCCCAAATCTTTAATGTATAATTTTTATATGAATCTTTTTTTTTCTCAATCTCAAACTTATCGAGATATTTTGGAGTCTTGTACTTTCTCTAAACGTATATACCTTTTCGCGTTAAAAAACAAAAAAATTCAATTTGTCCTATCTTAGCAAAAAAGGATCGTATTATAACGATCGAATATGCGTTGGAAAGGATAGGAATGACACTTTAATGTGAGATCCATGTGGATATTAAAAAAATTGTTAGACATTATTTAGATATGCATCTTATAACATGATTCGGTAATATAAATTAAAAATAAAAGTTTAGAAAGGCTATGAATCAAATGATCATTTGGTTTATAGCCTTTCTAAACTTTTATTTTTAATTATCTAGATAGTTGAAAATGGCCAAACCTCTTTTTTTTGCACCTTTAAATTATAAAATATCTCAGAAACATGATACAACATTTTTGATGCCACATTTGTAATCAGCGCATCAAAAGCTACCAGAAACTGTTTACTTTAGGATAAAAAAAATCGAATTTTTGTCGATCAATGTAATTGTTCCCTAATAAAAAATAAAAAGTTAATGAAATTTTTATTTAAAAAAAAACTGCAAACTTATTGTTACAATCTTAACGACTACGTTCAGCAAAAAAAGATGAATCGGTAAGCGTTCAATAAGATTCTTTATTTTGATTGGTTTTTACATTTAGATCTACCAAAATAATTAAAAAATCAATCATATTTAAAGAATTACTGAGTTTTCTCTGTTGAACGCAGCCGATGATGTGTTTACAAGAAAATAAAATTTACATGATTAGAACAATACTTATATTTCTTCCTAACTTTTGTTTTTTGATAAATAATGACAATAAGTAACTAATATTTGCGACAAAATTAAAAATTAATCAAATTACTGCATACTTACAGTAATATGATGTACGAAAAAAAAATACTAAAAATGAATATCAGATCAGTTTAAATATCAGATAATTTTTTAATAAAAAATAAAAAGTAAAATATATACATATTGCACGCAGTGAAATGCCATTTTTTTGTAACATAATTGCATACGTTGCAAACATTAAAAAGTAGTATACATATAATCGCTATGTGATTGCTATGCGATATTATGCTATTTAATGTAAAACTCGATTATGCTATTGCAACATACGGGAAACTTCGGTAAGTTCTTTTAACTTTAGAATTATCAATAGTTTAACACAAAAATGATGACATCGTTATATGTTATTGCACAATTCTATTTTCGTTACAAGCAACAAACACGTCTTAACACTTTAAGCTACCTCTCTAGACTGAAACAACGCAGAACCATGTTGGAATTGGAGCAGGAAAAATACCAAGGTCAAACATATTAACGATAACGGACTGCAGGATAGCTAACATAATTTTATTTAAAAAAAAATATTTATAATACTTTTGTATTTCAACGAAGTACATGAAAGTATTTTATATTTTGTATTTCAGTGTAGCACACAAAAGTATTTTGTATTTTAAAGCATAAAAGAATATAAGAGGGAGAAAATAAAGTAGAGGGAAGAGAAAATGGGGAGAAGGAAAGTAAAAAGAGAAAGAATGCAGTTAAAAAGGAGAAAGAGATTGAATAATCTATAAGTTTTAGGTAACGATTCAGTATCATTCTTTTTATTAAGACCTTGTTTCTGTCTTTTGATGTGAATCATTTCAGATATTAATCTCTTATTAAACGAAAACTCAAAAATACAAAATTTTCACTTCGTTCCATCTAAAATTGATATGATGATCAGCTATAACATTAGGACCAGTATTCTTAATATCAGAGATATTAGGTGTACAACTTTGCTTCCGCCGTTTTCCTGTAGATTGCTTTAGCAGTAAGTGGTGGTCGAAATAAATAGATCATAGACGTCATACAATAAATTTGGGCATCTGTCAACATAATCCCATAGAAACATTAGTTGATTTGTGTCTGCATCATAAAGTTATTCTCGATTGAAAATGTCAGTTTACGAGCCAAATTCTCGTCATTTGCGGGAGGTTTTAATTTTCTGCTTCAATATGAAGAAATCTGCGGCTGAGGCTCATCGAATGCTCTCAAATACTTATGGTGAGGTCTACTATTAGTGAAAGAACGGTGTCGGGTGGTTTCAACGCTTCAAGAATGGTGATTTTGACGTCGAAGACCGGCATAGCGGTGGAAGAGAGAAGGTTTTCGAAGATGCAGAATTGGAGGCATTACTTGATCAAGACTCGATTACTCAAGATTACTCGTGTCAAAATCAAGAAGAATTGGCACAATCATTGGGAGTGACTCAACATGCCATTTCAAAACATCTCAAAGTCATGGGAATGATTCAGAAGCAAGGAAATTGGGTGCAGTACGAGTTGAAGCCAAGAGATGTTGAAGGGCGTTTGTTTGCTTGTGAACAGCTGCTTGAAAAGCAAAGACGGAGGATTTCTGCATCACATTGTGACTGAAAAATGGGTTTATTCCGATAACCCCAAGCGCAGAAAATCATGGGGAGTTCCCGGCCATGCTTCCACGTCGACGGCCAAACCGAATATTCACGACTCCAAGGTTATGCTCTGTATTTGGTGGGACCAACTTGGCGTAGTGTATTATGAGCTGTTAAAATCGACTGAAACAATCACAGTATCGAACGCAATTGATGCGTTTGAGCCGAGCATTGAAAGACAAACGGCCTCAATACAACGAGAGACACGATAAAGTGATTTTGCAGCATGACAATGCTCGACCCCATGTTGCGAAAGTGGTCAAGACATACTTGGAAACGTTGAAATGAGAAGTCCTACCCTACTCGCCGTATTCTCTAGACGTTGCTCCCTCTGACTATCACTTGTTTCGATCAATGGCACACTGCCTGGCTGACTAGCACTTCCGATCTTATGAAGGAGTAAAAAATTGGATCGATTCGTGGATCGCTTCAAAAGATGACCATTTTTTTCGACGCGGGATTCGTACGCTGCCCGAAAGATGGGAGAAAGTAGTGGCCAGCAATGGACAATACTTTGAATCATAAATGTATAACCAGTTTTTTACAATAAAGAATTTCGGAAAAAAACGGCGGAAGCAAAGTTGTACACCTGATATGTTCGTGTAATCTCGTATTTTATTTTTTCTTTTTGTCTGACCTATCTCGCCTCACAATCATCACAGGAAATCTTATAAATTACATTCTGATTGGATAGAAAATCTAACTTATCTTTTCCTCTTTTTATAAGACTTTTTAATGTGTTAGGGATAGAAAAGGCTAGTTTACAATGGAACATACTGGAAATAGGAAGGAAAATTTCGCAAATAGATTTGACGTAAGGAATCGTAAAATTTGTCTTTAACTTGTTAATTACGTGTAATATGTTTATTATGTATGTTTATTATGGAACTTTAATCTTTGTACAGAAGATAAATGAGAGAGGATAACAGTTATTTAGGAAAATATGAATAGCATCTATCAGATTTTTTTGAACTGTGGATGTGATAAGAGAATAATTTTGTCTATGAAGCTGATAATAGTGCCTTTTTTTATGGCAAAGAGGATGATTTGAATGGAAATTAAGGAACCTTCCCGAAAACGTTTTTATGATAAATATCAAATGTAATTCTCTGATTATCTATAACAAGCATTGTATCAAGAAAACTCAATCTGCCACCTGTACCAACCTCCAAAGTAAACTCATATGTAAAGAATTAAAAATATTTAAAGCTTCATTGATAGTATCAGATGGAAGTGCAAGAATGACATCATCAACAATCATCAACAAATTTAAAATAAAACAATGGTTGTACTGACAATTTTTTGATTGCTATTTCTTCTAGATCTTACATTACAATGTCGACGATTATCGGTGATAACGGTGAACCCATTGGAGTACTTGTTTATAAGTTTTGTTATTAAAAGCAAAAAAAGTTGAATCTAAAATAAATCTAATTGCAATAGTGAATTCGTTTTTAGAAATATTTGTCTTCGTTGAAATGTAAACTCATCTCCTATCGATGCTAGCTCAACAGGAATATTGGTAAAAAGGCATACTACATCTAACGAAGCCAAAACATATTTTGAGAATCAAAAACAGTGCCATCTAATTACTCTCAACGAAATGGAAACTGTCTTTAATGTGACTAGGAGCTTTTGATATACTATCATTAATTATATTATGTAAAAAAAAGAGAAAGATAATGTAGTGAACTGTTAATAGAGGATACAATCACTCTTAATGGATTGCCATCTTTATGTATTTTGTTCAAACCGTAAGCTCTAGGTATAACATATCAGTTGTAAACAATCTCGGATATGTTCGTCAATAAACCGATCACGCCTCCATCTCATCAACAATGTACGTAAGTTCTAAGTCAACTTTTTACTTGGATCTTTATTAATGATTTCATAAGTATTAGTGTCTGAAAGAATCTCCTCCATTTTCGATGAGTCTTTGTCAAGAACAGTACCACTTACCTTATCAGCGTTTGTAATAAGTATATTTGGATGGTCATTTATAAATCTATTTATTACATGTAGTCACTCTGAAATCTGTTTTTCAGCAAAATTAGGAGAAGGAAAATTGTTATGGAATCTGTTAAGTATTGAGATAGAATTATTTCTAACAAAGTTAATGATGTTTTTAGGACCACTTATATTATTTTGAATGTGTTTAATGAATTCAATCAAAGTTTTGTCTTTGTTATCTCTATTAATAGGAAGCCCAAATTTTTTACCAAGTTGTAATAAATACCGAACTTCTAAAGGAATGTCACTGCTGCTCAAATTAACAAACCATTTGTCATGTAACGTATCGAGGGGAGACGCTTCATTAAATTAATCCGGATTAATATCAATTCATTCAGAATTAAACTGGAATATTTTGTGAGACATTGTCAACCGTAAGTTGAATATTTATAGAATTATCATTCGTGTCATTGGAAACAAAACAAACATATGAGATAAGTCTGATTTTAGACTTGGATCAACTAATCTATTTTTTTATTTATTTCTAAACATTTGTTCGAAAAAGTAAGAATTGTTAATATGTAAAATACAATTACATTATAAATCCTGTGCTTAAAGTAAAAGTATTTCAAATACATGTCCAGCCCTGAATCAGGAGACATGCTATAGCGTCTCCCAAGTGTATTTTTGAAATTTAGCAGTAACATCTTTTTTATTCTATCATGAAAGAAACATTACAGCCGTATCCTTCACAGGAAGGAGAACGCTTACGTAACAATAAATTATTGTTTTATTTAAATAAATTGAAATTGTAAAAAAGGGCGTGTGTATTGGGGAAGAATTAATATAAATTTGTACAATTAACAATCATGCCTAAGTGTAAGTGCACTTGATATGCGTAGATATGATTACATTATATTATACATGTACGTATTTTTCTATCTGATTTAGTCTGAGAATTTTTTTAGTATCACATTTTCTCATATTGAATAAAAATATAATAGTTGCCAATATATACTGGATGTTTTAAATCATCCGGTATATCCGGTATATACCACCCTTTTATTCGCAGGATAAGGTCCAATCGTAAAAGTGTTCAGACAAGAATTGTAGGGTTTAAAAAGATCTATTTATTGATCTTATCACTTTAATCTTAAGTGGTGTTGCCAAGGTCAAGGTCACGTTGATTATTTTAAATGGACTCTATTTTTTATTCCAGAATAATAATAGGCAAGAGCTTTCCACACTATAATAAAGTTATTTTTTAATAAGGTACTTAGTTATAAGGTTTGAAAGTTACAGTATCACCGGCATTAGCATTATGCAAGGTGTCCGATCGATGGCTAAAACCTCTTGATTATATTTGTTAAAATCAAGACCAGATTATACCTCTTATTTTCATATCTAAAGGAATCTAAAATTTTCACATAAAAATGAATTTTTAATGAAAATAAAAAAACATGAAAATAAGAGGAATAATTTCCAATGGTCTTGACAACATTATCCAGGATATCTTGAACAACATTCAAGAGATTTTATCCGTCGGATTTACAGAATAGGACCCGTACAGGCGGACGTACCGTCCCATTCCCCCGCCCCCTCTCACGATTCCTCTCCGCTTCCTCTTTACATCTCATGACGCAGAAGTTTGCGAAGGTCGTCCACGTCTCAGAGGAATCCACGATGGCCAATCACCACGTCGTATTCTCTGTCTAGATCCATATCCAGACCGAGAGCCTCAAATAAATTCACTCTCTCCGCCACCCACGAGGGGCAACGAAGGAGAGCATGTACAGCATTGTCCACCGTCGCTCTGCAATGTTGGCAGATCGAGGATTCAGCTTTTTGTATCTCGTAAAGATACGCCTCAAAACAACCATGGCCCGTTATGACTTGAGTCATTCTATATGTAAGGCCACCGTAACTCCTCATCCATCTCTCTAACCTATTAACGAGCGCCCCTCAAACAGTGGCCTCGGGCGTATTACGGGAAAGCTCCTCAAGCCTCCTTCTCCACCTAACGATCGATCTTCTTATTTCCTCATCACGGATATGGTTCATCACCCTGGGAGCGATAGAACCATCTCGTTCTATAAAAACCCGGCGCCTTAGATAATGTCGCCTTAAGCGATCGACAACCAATTCGAATGAGACCACCCTCGCGAGCAACAAAGACGCTTCATACGAGATGGTCCTGTATCCCCTTATAACTCTTAACGTCAATTGCCTCTGCAGTCTCGCCGCAGCACGTCGAGTATCCCTATCGGTCATGACCGCTTGAGCCGAAACAGGCCTCATACAAAACGACGGATAATACGACGCTCGCGTATACCCTACGTCTACATTCTCCTGAGCCGCCAATGTTTGCTGTTAATCTGCCAGAAGACGCTGTCATACTCAGGGCCTTAGGGAAAAGGCGTCGAAAATGTCCTGAAAGACATTTGGAGTCCAAAACTAATCCCAAATATTTCATCGAGGTTCTCACTTCGATTTCCGTGTTACCTATGCGTAGGCTCGCACGCGGCATCTCCCACATAAAGGCCATAGCCTCCGTCTTGTTTATTGATACCTTTAGGCTCAACCGTTCTATCGCTCTAACTATAACGGTTGCCTCTAGCTCCGCTCTGATCATGGCCTCGCGAAAGGACGGACCCATTATTAGAAGAGTGTCGTCAGCATAGCAGACAGTCGAACATCCTACTGGTAGATTAATTCGAAGAATCGAATCATATCCAACATTCCAAAGGATTGGTCTCAAGACAGAACCTGAGGAACATCGCATTTCATGGGAGATCTCACATCTGCCATCTCTGTCGATGTATGACATCTATCAGACAAATATCCATCAAGGACACGCCGGTGATATCCCGGAACCTCCACAAGAGCATCCCTAATGGTCGGCCAAGGGAAGGAGTTAAAGACATTAGCTATGTCAAATGACACAGCCAATACCATGTCCCCTAATAACTCAGTCTGTGATTAGAGTTGTCATCCGTCCAGATTTCCCCGTATTTATTTTAGTTTTGAAGGCGTCGAGGAGCATCTGGGCGGGTTTTTCGAAGCGATCCGGATTTTGTATAGTTTTTTAAGGGTTCAAGAATTATCTAATTTTTAAGATTATTTTATCTTCAAAGGTTTTATTTTAAAATGTTTTATTATAAAAGATTTTATTACAAATTTTATCATAAAACATAAAATTTGTATGTTTATTTTGTTATTTTATGTTTATTTTGTATATTTGGAATAAAATAATTATTATTTGTAAAATAATAATAATTATTATTTGAAATAAATTATTTCATTTTCAATTTTTCAAGAATCAGTTCGCATTTTTATGCACCCAGCCCCGCATTAACTAGAGCCGGCTCTGACTATTGCACAATGCTATCATTCGGGTTTGAACGAACTTGATTTCGAACCGGCGGGCAGCAGAGTACATCGCCGACGTCTTGGCCGACAAGGAGGTTCATCGCCGACGTCGTGAGCGGTAGGAGGCCCATCACGATACCGCGATCGGGCGCAAGGCCCCATCGCCAAGGCCTGGGCCTGCGGAAGCACCGCAGGAGCATATAACGACAGACGCGCAACGTGCCGCCTCCGTGAAACCGGACGGATCAGCCCCAGGAGCCGACATTCAGCACGCCATCGTCCTCGCCGTCGTCGCCATTGTGATCAGTGAAGGACGACATCGCCGCCATTGAGTCCAGTGAGGCGCGTCATCGCCGCCATTGTAATCGGGCGAGTTGCGTGCGCAGTGATCAGCTTCAGCGCGCGTGATCTGGCATAACCTTAATGTAAATTCCCCACATTGATATTGAGAACGCAGTTCCCTACATATCCCCACATACTCCCCGCCGAGTGACAACGAAACAAAACATTGTGCTTATTTACTAAGTTAGCAAAATATTACTTTTATGACAGGTACATTTGTAGTCCCGGCACTTCGGTTTATCCTTTACAACATATGAAACGTCTCATACTAAACATAACATATAACACATATCATTGCGTGTTGTCTTTGGTGTTTTTCTTAAGCTAATTACATTTGTCACTGGAAGAACTTATTATGATTATAGGGCGAAGGTGACTCTTTTCTTCGGATGCGCGTACGTTTTTAAAACTGATTGTTCGTTGCTGAACGAATTGGTTGTTTGCCCTGCCTCTGTGGTTGCATTACGTAGGTCATCGTGTATGCCATACGCTGGTTTTAAATTTTCGACCGATACACTGCACTATGTACCGTTAACATTAATGTCGAATACTCAATCCGACACACGGTTTTACGATTTCGTGAGGGCCGGTGTAAGGACGCTCTAACGCTCTCCTGGTACCGCTCACTCGTAGAAACACATGGGAACATGAGTATAAATCTTTGAATACACTTTGCGCGTTTCTTATGCTTATGTTCTACCGAGATTGGCTTAACCTTGCGCATCTTACGTTAATACGAGAAAATTCGTGACTGTGTCCATTGAGAGTTAGAGCAATAATGACGACGGAAAATAATATGATTTTTTTATCTCAAAAATTATTGATTTAAACAAATATGTCTCAGAGACAAAAAGTGTCCATTTTGATCCAATTAACTTACAGAATTTGTTCGGAATTTTTATTCGAAGTTTTTTTTTAAACAAAAAATTATTTATAACTGTTCAAAGACCACGTAAAATAATAAAATGCATTTAGATGTTTTTTTGCAGAATAATATAAGGAATCAAATTAATAGTGTATACAGGGGATTCTAAGCCATGGGACTAGAGGGGAGAGCGGAGCGCGAGGGATACTCGTAGGCGCGGGGAAGGCCTCAGCGCTATCGGTGTTTATCGATATCAATAATACATGCCGCCATGTTGTAACGTTACGTATCAGTTGGGACCACCGTCGCCGCCGCGGACCCCGCACCCTAAAATGCATTGCGGGCATATTCGCAACTTCCAAAAGATGTTTTTCCTAATAACAATAATTCGAAAAGGCGTTTTTCCCAATGATAATTTTTTTTTAATTTGATTCTTTCTGTTCATTATCTCAGCGAAAAAAACTTAATATCTTATCTACAATATTGCCATTTCAAAAAATACATTTGAAAAAAACGCTTTTAATAAATATCATTTTAGTTATAATAAATATTATAAAAGTAATGATTTTGATTTACGAGTGTATCTTTAAAAATATAAGAACATTTTATTAGGTGTTGGAATTAATTCGTAGCGTTTTACAAGAGATGGCACAAGCAGTACACTATTTCGTTGTTACCTATAGTTCTGTATACATTGTAAACATCTATCATAGGACGTCATTTGCCGTACATAACCTTTCTTGAAATCATAAATAACAATACTGTATAATTCATTGAATATGTCAAAATTTGTGCCAGATAAAGTGTTTTTGCGGGGAGTTTTGCTTCATTACTTTAATATGAACAAAAGTGCAGCTGAAGCTCATCGTATTTTAGTGGATGTGTATAGTGAACATGCTCTGGCTGAGCAAACGTGTAGGAAGTGGTTTGCACGTTTTAAAGCTGGTGATTTCGACTTGGATGACAAGGAGCGACCTGGTCAGCCGAAAAAATTTGAAGATAACGATTTGCAGGCACTGCTCAATGAAAACTCATGTCAAACACTTAAAGAATTATCTACGTCATTGACTTCTCAACAATAGGAAAACGTCTTAAAAGTTTGGGCATGATCCAGAAGGAAGGACATTGGGTCCCATATGAATTGAAACCAAGGGATATTGAGAGACGTTTTCTCACGTGCGAACTGCTGCTTCAACGACAGAAAAGAAAAGGTTTTTTGCATCGGATTGTTACCGGTGACGAAAAATGGATCCATTATGACAATCCAAAGCGCAGAAAGTCATGGGTTAAGCCCGGCGAACCATCAACATCAGTGGCAAAGCCCAATATCCATGGCTCAAAGTTCCTGCTCTGTATTTGGTGGGATCAGAAGGGTGTCATATACTACGAACTGCTAAAACCGCATGAAACCGTTACTGGAGATCTCTACCGACGGCAACTGATGCGCTTGAGCCGTGCATTGAAGCAAAAACGGTCGGAATACTTCGAAAGACACGATAAAGTCATCTTGCTGCACGACAATGCTCGCCCACACGTTGCAAAACCGGTAAAAACATACCTGGAAACACTTAAATGGGAAGTGCTACCGCACCCGCCGTATTCTCCTGATATTGCACCTAGCGACTACCACTTGTTTCGATCATTAGCTCATAGCTTGTGCGAGCAGAAGTTCACATCTTACGAAAATTGTACAAAATGGTTCGATTCCTGGATTTCATCTAAAGATGAACAGTTCTTCCGACGCGGTATTCATTCACTGCCCGAAAGATGGTCAAAAGTAGTAGAAAGTGATGGGAAGTACTTTCATTAATGTATTTTTTAATGCTCATGTGAAATAAATAACATTCTTTCATTTAAAAAACGCTACGAATTAATTCCAACACCTAATAGCTAAAAGTAAAACTTTATTATATAAAAAGTGTTAAAGTTATTTTAAATAATTCATTTAATGTATTTTTTTTTAATTATTTTAATTCTTTTATGTCAAATATATTGGGATTTTTTCTTTGTTGCTGAATAAGATAAAAGACAGCTTGGTTTCTGGCGTGTGCGAACAATAATAAATAAAAAAAGGTTAGGTTAGTATAGTGTCTTAAAGCACTCGCGCCTCGAGGGAAACGCGGTCCGTCGTCATCGGCGAGTTGACGCAGCGTACGAATGGCGAGAAATGGCGCGCAAGCGAGACCGTAAGTGACCGTTTTCAGTGTGAACTCGCGTATAGGCTCATCAACGCGGTGTCTCCAGAGGATGCATTGATGCCTTTGATCGTCGGGATGTACAAGAATCTGCCGATACATCTTTTCGATGTCGGCCACTAGCGCGTACCGATGCCACCGCCACCGCAGAAGTACGTTCGCGAGGGGTGGCAGCAAATTAGCCCCAACTAGTAGATGAGTATTGAGCGACTCACCGGACCTTGTACGCTGCGATCCATTGAAGACGACCCTGAGCTTCGTCGTGGTGCTGGATTCTCGAAGGACGCCGTGATGTGGAAGGTAGCATCGATCTTCGCCTGAATTCGGTGGTTCTTGCGCCAATTCCATGTGACCTTGATCCTCGTATTCCTTCAGGAAGGCGCGGTAGAAATCGCCGAATCGTGCGTCTCTTTCACAGCGTCGCTCCATGGCGATTAAAAGCCGTTCAGCAGATCTTCTCGTATCAATCAGCGTCGTCGGCGGAGATGCGAAAGATAGTCGCACTACGTACCGTCCTTCGGCAGTGCGTTGGTGCTGCAGCGCGAAGATGTCTTCGCATTGCTGCTCTTTTGGCGTGAGTGCGACGGGAGCAGGCACTTCTCGTTCCTGTTCCCAGAAGCGATGCACAAGGTCGGCTAGCTCATGATCTACGGTGCACTGAAGCGAGTGGCGCTGTGCTGAGTTGGTTACTTGGTCGCAACCTCCCGATAAGATCCAGCCGAGCAGTGTCTTTTGAGCGATAGGCGCTTGGGGGCCTCCCTTGCGGACATCCTGGAGGATGATTGAGCATACTTCCGCTCCAAAAAGTAGCTCAAGGGGGTTTGCTGCGTAGTCTGGATCAGCCAATTGGAGCCCCTTTAGGTGTGGCCACTCCATTTTGGTCCTTGCTTGAGGGTAAAGCGAAAGACGTGGCAGAATAAAGGCTCCGACTGTGAAGTCGGTCCCTGTTGTTAACGAGGTCACCTTGAGCGTTACCCTTCCCCTGCTGAGCCCGGAGCTTTTGCCGCTGATGCCGATGACTTCGATTGCGGATCGAGAGCGTTGGACCAGAGCCTCGGAAATCAAAGAAATAACCTTGGTCGATGAGCACGCGTGTGGTATGCCGATTGCCGTGACGATCAGCGACGGAAACTCGCGCAGTTGCGAGCAAAGTAGCCTTGTGGTCGTTGTCGCGGCGCACTGCCGACAGTGAGCTGACCTCTTGAGGTTTCGGTGAAGCGTACGCGTCGTGTAACATTGAGTGGTGACGAGACTTGCACGTAGCACACGTCCTCGTCGACTGGCACTTCGCGAATGTATGATGGCCGAGGCAGTTGAAGCACAGCTTGTGAGTTTCGGCGATGGCCTTGCGGTCGATCGCGGATTTTTTCTTGAATTCTTCGCACACCATCACGTGTTTACCCTTGCATAGGACGCATTGTGAAGATTCGGTGTATTTCTTGACGTGATGCGACTTGACAGATCGCGACGGGTTGTCGGAGACCTTAAGCGATTTTGGTTTGGCGGCTTTGAGAGTCAGCGTTCTCCTTGTCATGAAGTCTAGTAACGTGTCGTGGTTTGGCAAGTCCGTGGAATGGCTCAGATACGATTCCCACTCGAGACGCGTTTTCGGGTCGAAAAGCTCGATGATTAGGTGATTCAAAAGGTCGAATCCATATGCGCCAACTGGTCTCTCAATACTTTCTTGACCGTTTACGACACTGATCGTGGCGTTGTGGATGCGGCTAAGTTCCTCGGCGGTATCGCTTTTCATTTCTGGCACTGAGGTGAACGTGCAAAAATTGGCGCGCGACAGCTCCCGTTTATTCTCATAATGCTTGCAGAGCAGCGCCCACGCGCGCGAATAGTTGTCTCCGGTTACGGCCAGCGGGCGTATCAACGCTTCCGCGGGTCCTTCCACGCAATGCTTTAAATGGTGAAATTTCTCTACGTTTGAGATAGACGGATTGTTGCCAACGACAGACAAGAATATATCCCGAAACGATTGCCAGTCTTCAAACGCGCCCGAAAACGATCGGATTTTTAAGCGCGGCAACGCCGACTTGGTCAAACAATCGGTTCCCGCACTTGGAGGAGCTGTACTAGAATTTTCAGCTTTGAGCTTTGCCAGGTACTCGCTCAGCAGGCCGCGCTGCTGCACGTACGTGTTTTCGGCGGCATCGGCAAATTGAGACGTGTTGTACTCACTCTGATCGAAGGCGCCCTTGTAATGAACTTGAAGCTTGAATAAGCTTATGTTGCCTTTCGAATTCCGTCCACAGCTGGTCGAGAAGCGTCAAGCGGGTTTCGACATTGTGGTGGGTGATGTTGGCCGCCCCCAATTTCTTCAAATTGGCTATTGACCTTGCTATGCGACCATGGATGTTACTCTGGGAGGTCAGCAAGACGGTTATTTCGTCACTCATGATTTCACTTGCGAATTCTTCTCTCTCTGATTTTCTTGATAATGCGCGCACTGGACGCGATGCACTCGACACTGCGGATGCCGGCGAGAATCCGGCTCGAAGGACCAGAAAATGTGCGAGAGCGCACCGCGCGAAAGATTCGAGTGAGAAAACGGCACAAGGTTGATATGAGGGCCTACGAGAGGGGTGCTCACGCCATCTGTCAGGTAACTGATATAATAATGAACAGAAAACGTGATATACATATAGTGGGACTAACGGCATACAATCAACACCCCCCTCTCACTCGATAAAAAGAAGGTTACAGCAATGGAGCAGCTTTGCATGGGGTAGAGGCTTCGTTAGCATGTCCGCTGGGTTCTCTGTGCCCGCAATATGTTTAACTTCCACGTTGTTGTCTCCAACAGTCTGTCGTAGAAAATTAATCTGGATCTCCGGATCCAGAATGGCCCGGTGGTCTTTCCGGAGCCGCCGGGCCTTGGCTTTTTCGGCTTTTTTGGCCATAGTCTCAGCCGTAAATTGGCCGGCGTGCTCCGGATTAAGGGCCGGTCGTCCCCTTGACCGTTTCGTGGACTCCCCCTCAGAATCTGAGGTGGAGACCACGAATTCGGCCCCTCTCTTGCGGCTTTCCCCCCTGAGGGAGCACAGCGAGGCCGTAGAACAGGCCCTCGGAGGCGGCCGCCTCAGCGCGCGCCCCGACCTTGCTGCACGCAGGGCCGGGACGCGACTTGAGAGGGTTATTGCTCGTAACCGAGCAACCCTCCTCCTCAACGCTCTTCACGGACCCCGGCCCCCCGGGGCCCTCTCCCGACGCCTTTCTGCCTCCTCCTTCTGCGACATCACCCGATCGCAGAAGGAGGAGAAGGCCGTCCATGCGCTCTCCCTGCCGACCATCGCTCTCACGATAGCCGGCAGGGAGAGGTCCCCCCCTATTTCCCGGACCAGGACACCGCGCTCGCCTGCCCACGCTGGGCAGGCCTCTAGTGTGTGCTGCGCGGTGTCCCGGTCCCCGTCGCAGTGGCTACAACCGGTGGTCGGCTCCTTGCCAATGCGACACAGGTACTCACCGAAGCAACCATGCCCGGTGAGCACCTGTGTCGCGTGGAACGACAGTCCGCCCCATCCCCTGCCTACCCATTCTTCGAGGCAGGGGAGGATGGCCTCCACGGTCCGAGCGCCCGTTGTCGGCGGGTCGTTTTCGAGGGTGGCGCGCCACTCCTCGAAGACCCGCCGACGGGCGTTCCTCCTGAGTCGGTCAGCGGTCCCCGGGGTTACGATCCCCCCCCGAAGTCGTATGGCCTTCACCCTGGCGAAGGTTTCCGCCAGGCCACGTGTTCGACAGGGGGGATCCCCGCGAGGACCATGACGGCCGCATACGACACCGTTCTGTAGGCTCTATATATACGTAAGGCCAGCCGCCGTTGCACGTTGTGCAACCATGCCTTTATATGGCGGCTGGCCAGAGCCCTTCCAGACCACACCGGGACCCGTAAAGGGCCCCGGACAGGACGGCGTTCATATACAGCCGTCTGACCGACTCGTTCGGACCGTGGAGGTTGGGCATTAGGCCGAGCAGAGCATCTGCTCGGCGGCCCAACCGCGGGGCTAGCTCGTCGAAATGCTCGACGAAGCCCCAGCGGCCATCCACGGTGAGGCCCAGGTACTTAATAGTTGGCCTCACCGGGATGCGGACGTCGTCCACCGCTATTTGTGCCTGAGGGGGCACCCCGCTCTTCCCGTTATGGAAGAATAGGGCTTCCGATTTAGCGGGGGCCACCCTCAGGCCCAGCTCCTTTATGGAGCCAACCACACACGCCACTGCGACGTTTGCCGTCCCGACGGCTCTTTCCCAGGTCGTGCCCCTAGCCACCACCAACGTGTCGTCTGCGTAACAGACGACGTGGCAGCCGGGGGGTAGGGCCGTGCGGAGAACTTGGTCGTATGCGACGTTCCACAGCAGGGGGCCCAACACGGACCCCTGCGGAACGCCGCACGACATGTCCCTCCGCTGCTGGAGTCCCTCTTTGTCGAGGAACTCCAGCTTCCTGTCCCGGAAATAGTCCCCTATAATGGCCACCAGGTAGGGGGGCAAGAGGTGGTGCCCTCTCAACGCCCCCACTACCTGGCCCCACGGGACACTATTAAAGGCGTTGGCGATTCCAAGGACACCGCCAACGCCACCCTCCCTCCCGCGGTCAGCTGCTCCGAGAGGGCTCTAACTTGCCTGACGGCATCTACCGTCGACGAGCCCTCCCGCAAGCCGTACTGACCGCGGGATAGGTTGGGACCATCCCGGGACAGGTGCCGGACGATGCGGGCAGCGATGACTCGCTCCAGCAATTTGCCCGCATCGTCCAGCAGGCATATCGGCCTATAAGCGGAGGGACTCTCCGCTGGCTTGCCCTCCTTGCGTAGGAGGACAAGCCTGGCCCTTTTCCACGACCTGGGAAATATGCCGTCTCTGAGGCAGCTCGTAAAGAGCTGCCTCAGACGGCCGCCCACTATGGGGGCCGCGGCGAGCCAGACCCTCCCGTGTATACCGGAGGGTCCGGGCGCACGCGGCCTCCCCTTCAGGCGGGCGAAGGCCTTCTCCATCTCCTCCCCGGTGACGCTCAGTTCCTCCGTCCATTCGGACGGGTGACCGGCCCTCTCAGGGATATCTCTTTCCCTATTGGGAAAGAAGGCGGTCACCACGAGCGGCCGCGCGACCCCCCCACCAGGAGAGACGGGTGATTCCGCGACGGACCGAAGTCCGCGCGGCCCCGTCCTCCCCTACGGACAGAGTCCGCACCTCTCGAGGCGGGAGGAGTCCCCGGTGCAATGAGCCGAAGCTCTTGGAGACTCCATCCCCCTCAGTGGCATGAGCCAGCCCGTAGCCAGGAGCACCCAGCATACGGGCCGGCTCGCCTGCGGGAGCACCCGCATCGACCCGTTTGCATGCAATTCCAAGCAATCCTCCCCCTGACGGTGCCGTGCCACCGGGCGATTGAAGTCAGGGCCGCCAACCCCTACCGGCACACTGGGGACCCGTCCCGAAGGACGAGACCCCCAGGAGTCCCTCCCACGAGGAGAGGAGACCCCCTTGGGGTGCCGGACCCGGTGTACAGACTCTCCCCGTGAGGAGGGAGTCCGTACAGGCTGCTCTTAGACCCCCACGTGTCGCTTGCGACACGTGGGGGAGCCCTCTCACCACGACAAGGTGGCAGCCCGCGAGAGGGAACTTTCTTGTATCCTGAGCTCTCGTCAACAAAGACAGCAAAATATTTGCAACCACCTGCCGATTCAATTGAAACCTTCCCACTAAGATCGCAGTGAATTTTTGCACCTGGCTTGAAATCCTTATTAACGATTTCCTTGTATGGTCCTTTGGTCATTTTTCCAAAAATACAGGCTTCGCAGAAGAAATCTTCTTTTCCAGTTGCACAATATCCTTTAGATTCTAATAGAGCTTTGACCATGTTTTTTCCTGCATGTCCAAGTCGACGGTGCCAAGTTTCCCATGATGCGGAGATCTCCTTCTGAGCCGTGCAAACCTTAGCTGGTTTCTCGATTTTGATCAGCATTCGATACGTCGAGTGTCCTTTTTTAATACCACGGACAATCACCTCGCCTTTTGAACTCTTTACAACAACCTCTGACTTACTAAAAAGTGCTTCGTAACCAAGGTCAGTCGTGGCTACAATAGAGAAAAGATTGAATGGTCCAAAATCAGAAACTAACCTTACATCCTTGAGATATCTCGGCACCCACTCTACCGTTATGGACTGTTACATTTATTTTGCCAATAGCCGTCGCCATTAGAATACTGCCATCCCCTATTTTCACTTCTTCCGGAGGATCCAATGCCTTTGATTTTACAAACCAATCACTATTACGAGTAATATGGCTGTACGCACCTGAATTACCGATCCACTCATCAATATCTCCTAATTGTTGTTTTGCTGGCATTGCCACACGATTGCTAGACGAACGTCCTTCTGAGCTCGTGTCTTTCTTCTCGGATGGGTAGTCACGAGCAAAATGTCCAAAACCTTTGCAGTTGTGACATTGTAGCTTCTTTCGGTCCTTTTTCCAGCCTGCTTTCTTCTTACCTTTGAAAACTTCTCGGTCTTTCTGATCTTTCTGACCAGATAACGCTACATCATGATTTCCGGATGACGTCACGTTCGACATCTAACAGTTTTGCTTGTAATTGTTCCACCGTAATGTCCTTCGTAGGACAAATCCGCCATACTTGCTTGAAGTTATCAAACTTTTGCGGTAGACCACGAACAATTTTTGTAATAATCATTTCCTTTTCGATGTTTAATTTTTGCGCCTTGAGCTTATTTTCAATGAGCATAAGCCCTGAAATATACGACGTCACAGTCATATATCGTCTTTTCAGTGATAGTCGTTGTATGCTTCCAATGCAGCTAGCTTCGTCGTGTTTGAAACCTCGTCATAATGTCCCACGAGAGTCTTCCACATATCAGCGGATGATTTACAGGCGACCACCAAATTAAAATGTGCATCATCGAGAGATTTACTTAACAAAGATCTCGCCAAGGCGTCCTTCTTTTTCCAATCAGCCAGTGTGGCATCCGTTGCTCTCTCGATCCATCAGCCATATCAAACACATCGTTTGCTTCGAGATGAGCCTGAATTTCAAAATGCCAACGAACGTAACTGCTTGAGTTCAGTTGCGTAACAGACTTCAAGTTTATTTCCATCCTTGCAGATTCAAGCGATGTTACTTGGACCTCTGTCTTCCTTGCACACTATCACTCTCCTTTTTTTTATTATTATTATAGCCGTTCACACTCCTGGGTCCATAACCTATTGGGATTTTTTCTTTGTTGCTGAATAAGATAAAAGACAGAGCTTGGTTTCTGGCGTGTGCGAACAATAATAAATAAAAAAAAGTTAGGTTAGTACGAGAGAGGTGCTCACGCCATCTGTCAGGTAACTGGTATAATAATAAACAGAAAACGTGATATACATATAGTGGGACTAACGGCATACAATCAACAAAATACAATATATGACTATTATAATATTTTCAAATATCTTTTCAAACAGAGTTGAAAGTTATTATCAAATGTCATATTATATATTTACATATTAACCAAAAATGATTTAAGAATTATTATTATCAAATTACTATTAAATTACTATCAAATTACTATTGTCAAATCTTTTTGTTTCAAATTTACTGCTCCTTGTGACGTAATAAAGAACAGAACCCTGATTGGTCACGCGCATAAGCATACCCTTGTATTTCTACTATGATATCCTTGTATTTCTATTATGATACTTACCATTTTCCTCTCGATGTGGTGTTGTCTTCTCCTATCTCCCTTTTTTCTTTTCGTACCCAAAACCATTTGACATGTCACGACATGTTCTGATGATGATATCATCAATGTAATTTTAATACAATTACGACGTTGTCAAATAGTACACATAGAGTGCGTTCTTTTAGGCATCGGATACGGCAGTTCTTGCAATAATTCATTCTTTTAACACAATTGCGCAGTCGACTGCAGCGCAGATTTTCATTCTTTTGGCAATGGATGCACAGTGGATACGCAGACGATTAGAATTAGCTGCACAGTCGGCTACGGATCTAATGTCGTAAAAAGAGCGGCAGTATAAAGAGTTGCAAGAGAAATTTATTAAAATGGTCGGTGAAAACGGATATTTTTATGATGAAGTATCGCCATCAGGTGAAAAACAATTATTTACCATCGAAGCTTCTAAAATACGCTTCAAATCTAAAAATGTATATAATACACCGAATGTAAAATAAGAAGCTATTTCGATTAATAAAAATATTGCTAACAATATTTGATTCGCATGTAATTTTGTTCTATAATAAAATACCTCGAAAGATGTTCGAGAGAGTCAAAAGTGACTTTTGAAAATATCTGGAGCTATTCTAGCAATAACTTGTGTTAGGGAGAGGACCATGTTGTCCCCGTTGCGCTATGTGGAGCGCTATTTTCTCTTCGTCCAAGATCTGTGTCTCCTGCCTTGTGACTTGTCTGTGTCGGTATTGACAGCGTGTGATAAAAATGAAATGCACTCTGCCCTTGATATAAGACCTCTTTTATTTTACTTGAATTACACTCGCGTCTTTTATAAAGATAAAATATAAAGTTAAATAATTAAAACTTGTGCACAGTCGTGCACGTGCTATTCGCGAGGATGTCGCACACGGAATCTTCCAGAAAACCGACTGTGTGAAGCGCGGCGGTTTACACGCAGGCAGCATAATCGCGCGCATGCCCTCCCCTTCGGTGATTGAATCCAATTAAATCCAAAAAAAAAGTATTCGCTATTTAAAATACGCATTCGGATAGAAAAAAATTTCAATCCATTCTCGTTTGCTGGGACATACGTAATGTTAAAAAAATGTTTCTTTTTTGTGTGAACGTTGAAACTTATATATTACTACAGTCCTTCGTTTCGTACGATGCACTGCTCTCTTTGGCGAAGTATAATATAATACATTTTCAACCGAATATCGCAAGATTTTTATCGCATTTTTTTTACGTATTTTTTTTGTTCGCGAGTTTATCAATGTTAATTTTTTTATCTTTATATCCTGGAAGCATATACACAAAGCGTATTTGAATGCTCCGTGTACTTTTTGCCGAACGTTTAGAAAGCGTAGACGAATGAATGAAGTGTTTAGGAAGTGTATCAGTAACGCTCCATGCATTCTGTGCGGAATGTTGAAGAGAGTATGAGACATGTTAATAAAAAAAAATTATTATTAATTATTATAATTGTAGAACTAAAAAAAATTGTAGAACTAAAGATTAAAAGATATCATACAGTTACTTTATATGGAAAATAAAAATGGCAATTGTTCGAGAGCGAGAGAGAGAGAAAGAGATAGTTTAAGCGAGAAGATGTTTTCTAGCGAAAGTTCGATCTATGCGAATCTTCACGATCAGGTCGAACGCGGCGGTTTTCTTGCGGCGAAGTGTCTCAAAGGCGATTGAGCTGAATTGCGGAGCGTTAACTGCGACTAGAAAAGCGAAGAAGGATCACTTATCTGTCTTTTATTTATTTGATCGAACAAAGGCTTCTTTCTTCAATCGCCTATGAGATTCTCTAAAAATTATAAATTTTGACGTGATCTCATGATTCGAGTAGCGATTGGCAATTTTCGATAACGATGGCCAAGCGGTACGCTATTGCCATTCGCGCTCGCCAAATCAGCAGTTCTGATTGGGGTGTTAACAAGTTACGCGTTCGTGTCACGCGAGCGCGCGTGCGCTGTAATCGACCCGAATTTTAATTGCCATTTTAACAACATTTAGTTTTTTATGTACGTACGACATGCGGCTTTGATCATATTCTTGACTTTACCAACGAAAAGTGATTGTCAAGTTTATTTTGGAAACTTCTAGAAATGCTCGTTTGAAATTTTCTAGAAACTTCCAACCCCCACATGCCGCACATACACCGATTCCGTAAAATCGGTTTTACGGATGCATCTCGAACAGCAATATATTAAAAAAAGATTGAATAGCAGCGCTTATCTTCGAAAATCGCAATGACAGTGTACTTTTAACTGTGCATCAGTCCCGAAATTAGAATTAGAAGATCTTCATTTTCATTATTAATATTTATATTATTTTGAATAATATAAATATGTAATAATATAGTAATAATGATAATATAACAAGTTAATTACTTTATGTTGTTATTACTATTATATTGTTATTACTATATCATTATTTATATTATTATTATTTATACAACAATAAATATAATAATATAATAATATATTAGAATAATATTATAATATTAAAGAAAGCAGGTAGCAGGCTTCGCTGCGTTCCTTCGGTCATAGTTTGATAGTCTTGAACTGTGAGCGAAGCTTCGCTCGTTATGTATTTTCGCTCGAATCGACGGAGTGGAGGGTCTTCGCCAGCGAAGTTTCTTTGCATGAAATGGTATCTTTATTTTTTTCTTTAGTATAATACATAGATGTAAACACACTCGTACTAAAGCAGTGATGTGCATCAAATTTAATACGCGTACCAATATTTTCACGATGTAAATTAAACCATTGATTGTTCGTCTTTGTCTACCTAACGGACCGAAATTCATGGACATAGTGAAGACTAGAGAGCCTATAATCAGTGGCGCATATATGTAATACTACTATAGACTGCTAACGCAGTCTCTTTTTGAGAGTGAGGGGGTGTGCCAAGATAGTGAGATAGAAAATCGACTTCTCGCTTCCACAATTCGTGTACTTTGCGCATGCGGGGAACGTATGTACGCGGACTCATGGCACGTATTGTAGAGGTTAGATATTATAATAAAAAGTATAATTAAAAGAAATACCAAGGCTAAAATATTA
Source organism: Acromyrmex echinatior (assembly GCF_024713525.1). NCBI lineage: Eukaryota > Metazoa > Arthropoda > Insecta > Hymenoptera > Formicidae > Acromyrmex > Acromyrmex echinatior. Next base: position 3,188,636 of record NC_141864.1, read on the forward strand.
GGTGTAGTAAAAAGAAATCCATTATTTTTCCAATAGATGGCTTTAGTAATCTGTATCACGCGTAGAGATTACTACAGATCATACAGATAATACAGATAATACAGATACTACAAATAATACAGATTTACTAAAGTCATCTATTGGAAAAATAATGGATTTCTTTTTACTACACCTAATATTTTAGACTTGGTATTTCTTTACCTAATATATAATTGTACTTTACTTTTTATATAGTACTTTTATATAGGTCAAATAACAAACTCAACTTCACTATTGAACACGTCGGACACAACGTGATAAAATATGATAAAATAGGTTGGGAACACGCGCAAGCGCATTACGAAAGTACACGAATTATGGAAGTGAGAAGCGATCGTCTGCACCGTGATATTTTCGACAGCTCTTAATTGCCGTTAGCAATATAGTAGTATTATATATATGGAGTGGCGCCATACGAGAGATGACGCCATGTTTTAGCGAAATTCTGCGAGAGAGAAAGAGATATACGGTCTCAATCTATCCAACAGATTGTCAGTTTTAGGATTAGATGCAACAGCATTGAACGACATAAATACGTAAAGGTACATTGATAAAAATAAAGTTATCGAAATTATTTTAGAAATATGGTTGGATGTACAATATCGTTTTGTAACAATTCATTAAAAAAATGATATGTTATGAAAATAATTCCGAAAGATACAGAACGCCGAATGAATTAGTTAAAGAGTATAAATGGCAAATATAAAAATTGGACACCATCAAAAAATTCATCTGTATGTGAGGTAAAGTAATTTATTTATAAATAATGTATTTAAAATATTAAAAAAAAATGTAACATAAAATACACAGATTAATTATATCTGAAGACACGTAGTGTCTTGGCTAAGTATACACAGTACGACAAATATGTTCCCGGTTATGAACCACATCTCTGTGGCTATTGGATCACGTGCTACGCAATATGGCGCCAGTGGTTGCCAACCATGGCGAAGGACGTATGACGGGAAAACGTTAGGTTGAGAATGAGCGCTACGCACTGCTTCTGATTTTATGCCATGAGGTGTTTTAATACACACTTAATGCCTAACTAACTAAATACTAAATACAAATGTTGATTAGAAAGTAGAGACGTGATTGCGCGTGTAAGACGGCTCGGATACCGACATCGTGTCGCGGAGTTACAATACTAGAACTATGAAAATACACTCTAACAAGTTATCTGACGACGCTAACAATTATCACAGACATAAATAGTGATCGGTTTCGGTCTCGCGGAATACACAAAGTAATTCGGAACCTCAACTTCCGAGTTCTAACTTACTGACTATCGCAGAGACTTACACGAGATCTGCACGTGGCACGCCATGACACCAGAGAGCGAATGGGAAGAGTAACGGAAAGAACGACCGTATCAGCGTCGCGACGGACGTATGCAGCGCCGCTACTGACGCTTGCAGCGCCGCAGCTAACATTCGCAGCGCCGCAACTAACGCTCGTAGCGCCGCGACTAACGCTCGCAACGCCACATCTCTGTGGCTATTGGATCACGTGCTACGCAATGTGGCGCCGATGGTTACCAACCACGGCGAAGGACGTATGGCGGGAAAAAGTTAGGTTGAGAATGAGCGCTACGCACTGCTTCTGATTTTATGCCATGAGGCGTTTTAATACACACTTAATGCCTAACTAGCTAAATACTAAATACAAATGTTGATTAATAAGTAGAGACGTGATTGCGCGTGTAAGACGGCTCGGATACCGGCATCGTGTCGCGGAGTTACAATACTAGAACTATGAAAATACACTCTAAGAATTTATCGGACGACGCTAACAATTATCACAGACATGAATAGTAATCGGTATCGGTCTCGCGGAATACACAAAGTAATTCGGAATCTCAACTTCCGAGTTCTAACTTACTGACTATCGCAGAGACTTACACGAGGTCTGCACGCGGCACGCCATGACACCAGAGAGCGAATGGGAAGAGTCATGGAAAGAACGACCGTATCAGCGTCGCGACGGACGCATGCAGCGCCACCACTAACGTTCGCATCGCCGCAACTAACGCTCGCAACGCCACAGTACTCCCCTCCTAGTGAAAACGTTAAAGAAAGAAATACTGGCTAAGATATCGCTAGAATGAGAATAACAAACATAAGAATAGATGAAACAAACAAAAGTTGTACATATTGGTTTGCTTAGCGTAATATTGCGCGAATTACCTTAAATCTAACAGTCTTTCGCTTTGCTGCTGGACTAGGATATGTCTTTGGTTCACCTTGCACTGGAATGTCAGTTGAAGACGAAGATACAGTGGACGGAATAATTTCCGAGTTTTGGATTAGTACGTACGCAGGCTTAAGTCTGTCGACCGTGACATTGATGGATTTGCCGTCGATTTCAATGGCGAAGACTTGGTCCGAGATGCGCTCTAGTACTTTATGCGGTCCGGTATATGGTTGATCCAGAGGACGTCTGTTGCCTTCAACTCTGCAGAAAACGTGCGAGCAATTATATAATTCCTTGTGGAAAAATAGCTTAGGTCTAATGTGATGAGAAGTTGGTCTAGGCCGCAACTTTTGCATAATTACGCGGAAATCTTCGACGAAGATTCGTGGGTCGCTCGGCATCTCTTCAGAGGAGAAAAATTCGCCTGGTACCTTGAGCGTAGTGCCGTACACTAATTCCGCTACCGAAGCGCCTAGATCTTCTTTGAGACAAGTTCTCAATCCTAGTAATACTATTGGCAGTGTGTCAGTCCATTGAGTTTCGCCATGACACATTAATGCTGTTTTTAGAGAGCGATGCCATCGCTCGATGATGCCATTAGACTCCGGGTGGTATGCAGTTGTCCGACAACGTTTAGAGCCAATGAGCTTAGTTAATGTGTCGAACAGCTGCGCTTCAAATTGCGAGCCTTGATCGGTCGTGATCAAGCGTGGAGCTCCGAATCTGGCTATCCAGTGAGTGAAAAACATCTTTGCTACCATGTTTGCTGTACAATCCTGTAATGGAATAGCTTCCGGCCAACGAGTAAATCGGTCAATCATTGTTAATAAATACCTGAAACTTTTGGATGGAGGTAGAGGACCGACGATGTCGATATGTACATGCTCGAAACGAGAATCTGGTATTGGTATTTTGGAGGGTGTGGTGTGGTTATGACGATGAATTTTGGATTGTTGGCATGCTAGACAAGTGCGGGCCCACTCTTTAATGTCCTTAGACATGGAAGGCCACACAAATTTTTGTGCAATTTGCCGGTGAGTTGCTCTGCCGCTTGGATGCGACATTTGATGCACCATGTCGAAAACTCGCCTTCGTAGTGGTCCAGGAATGTAAGGTCTGATCTCTTGTTCTGAAGTGTCGCAGTAAATGCTGGATGCTGTTTCCGATAAGGTAAACTTTTTGAGCTTCAAAGACGTTGAAGTGGATTGCTTCAATTGCTGCAATTCATCATCCGAGGCTTGAGCTTCTGCAATCTCCTGCATATCGAGACTAGTTGGCATCACGATAGTGTCGGCGCGAGATAATGCATCTGCTACGATGTTATCGGCGCCTGAAACGTGACGTACATCAGTTGTGAATTCTGAAATGAAGAGTAGATGACGAGTTTGTCTTGGCGACATTTGATCTGACTTCTTCTTGAATGCGTAAATGAGAGGTTTATGATCCGTGATAACGTGAAAATTTCGTCCCTCTAACATATATCGAAAATGTTTGATAGCCGCATAGATAGCTAATAGTTCTCTATCGTATGCACTATACTTAGTTTGTGTAGGCGTGAGTTTCCTTGAAAAGAAGCTGAGTGGTTGGAGAAATCCGTTGCTGTGCTGTTGCAATACCGCGCCGATTGCTTTATCTGAGGCGTCTGTGTGCAACGAGAGTGTTGCATTGCTGTCTGGAAATGCGAGCGAGGTGGCTTGAGCGAGATGTTCCTTGACTCGTCGAAAGGATTGCTTGAGCTCAGGAGTCCACTCGATTTTCGCATTGTTGTTGCGTTTACGCCCAGAAATTACTTTTAGCAATGGTGCCTGTATACTTGCGATATCCTTTAAAAACCGGTTGTAAAAATTGAGCATTCCCAGGAATCGTCGAAGTCCTTTTTCAGTGGCTGGTTCCTGGAAATCAACAATTGCTTGAACCTTTTCGGGCAAGGGCTTGATGCCTTCGGCGCTGATCATATGTCCAAGGAAGTTGACACTCTTCTGCCTGAACACGCATTTATTCGGGTTGATCGCTATTCCATGCTGTTGCAGTCTACCGAACAGAATCCTTAGGTGCTCTTTGTGCTGAGTTTCGTTCTGCGAAGCGATTAGAATATCGTCAATATAAGTAAAGCAAAAATCGAGTCCTATAGTTACTCGATCCATGAATCGTTGAAAGGTTTGAGCTGCGTTACGAAGTCCGAAGGTCATATACGGAAATTCGAAAAGCCCGAATGGTGTGATGATGGCAGTTTTCGGAATATCCGATTCGCGAACTGGAATCTGCTGATATGCGCGTACTAGATCGATCGTGGAAAAAACTGTTTTACCATGAAGAAAGTGTGTGCTGTCTTGAAGAAACGGAATTGAGTAATGATCCGGGACGGTTACCTCGTTGAGCTTGCGGTAATCCCCGCACGGACGCCAATCGCTATTCTTCTTCTTGACCAGGTGCAGTGGGCTGGCCCAAGGGCTCTTGGAAGGCCTGCATAAGTCCTGTTGAATCATATATTCGAACTCTTGCTTGGCTGCCTTAAATTTCTCCGGGCAGAGTCGTCTGGCTTTGCTTGACACCGGGGGCCCTTTTGTTTCGATGACGTGTTCTACCGCATGTGCGGCTGACTTGTGCGTACCCGATGTTCGAGTGATCTCTGGAAACTCTCTTAGTAATTCTTTAAAAGGGCAGTCGTCGGCGAAGGCTGTCAGCTTTGGTACTGTCTTATAGACGAGCTGTGCGTTAATCGAAAAGCGTGTCACCATCGATAAGCCTCTTATGCCGGATGTCAGGCAGCAAATTGTAGCGCGCCAGGAAGTCCGAGCCGATTATGCAGGTGTTCACTTCTGCGATGATGAAGGGCCACTGGAACACTCGGCGGAATCCGAGGTCGAGCCGGAATAGCTTCTGCCCGTACGTCGAGATGATCGTACCATTCGCAGCGTAGAGTACCTGCTTATCTAAGTGCGCAAGGTCGCGCCTTGAGGCGGGTACGGTCGAGACGTCGGCGCCCGTGTCCACCAGGAAATTGGTGCCGGTGGTGCACGGTCACGCACCATTAAACGACGATTCACCGCCGCCGAACTTCCTGCCGTCGGGGATAGTTCGGCTGTTAGTTTTCCTTCTCTGTTGATGCCGTCGGCTTCCAGCTGCATGGTTGCGTACATTTGAGCGCTCTGCCGCCGAAGCGTTCGTGATACCAGCACGGCTTGCTCGTGGGCTGAGACTTGGAGCGGCTTCTACGACGCGAATTATGCAAGGGCCGCGACCTGTCGCGCGATAAATGAGCTACTAGTTTAGTTACTTGTTCAGTAAGCGCGGATATTTGTGCGTCTTTAGTGTTACTGTTCGTCGGCGCAACCGTTGCGACGGCCATGGCGCTGGGGCTAAGCACGTCCGTGATTCGGTCCGCTAATTGCGCTAGTTCCTCCAGTTCGTGCTTGCTGGACGCTAATATCGCCTGTACCTGTTGCGGCAAGCGCTGCAGCCACAACGATTTCAATACTTCTTCCGATGCGCCATTTTGCGCGAGATCCCGCATGCGGCGGAGCAATTGAGACGGGCGACAGTCGCCTAGGTCGACTTCGTTTAACAATTTGCGCAATTTTTTATCGGCGCTGTCCGCGAAGCTTCTCAATAACCTGTCTTTTAGCACGGCGTATCTGTCCATCGCGGGCGGATTAAGTATGATATCACTAGTTTCGGTCAAGGAATCGTCGTCGAGACATTGTATTACGTAATTATATCGCGTGTCGTCTACCGTTATGCCTGCAGTGAGGAATTGAGCTTCCATTTGCACGAACCAAAGATCTGGTTTTTTTTTTCCAGAACGGTATGGACCTAATGCCGACTCGCGAAAGCGCGGGTATCTCGATACGTGATGGTGCGCCGCCGTCCGGATTGCGCGCCGGGGAATCGCTAGAGCCACCAGGCATGTCGGCGGTTTATTTAGATGCGCGCGTAAGGTCGAACACACAAAATCACACACGCACAAACAACAGCAAAAACACCGCGCGATCACGTCGGGGTCACCAGTTTGTGGCTATTGGATCACGTGCTACGCAATGTGGCGCCGGTGGTTACCAACCACGGCGAAGGACGTATGGCGGGAAAAAGTTAGGTTGAGAATGAGCGCTACGCACTGCTTCTGATTTTATGCCATGAGGCGTTTTAATACACACTTAATGCCTAACTAGCTAAATACTAAATACAAATGTTGATTAATAAGTAGAGACGTGATTGCGCGTGTAAGACGGCTCGGATACCGGCATCGTGTCGCGGAGTTACAATACTAGAACTATGAAAATACACTCTAAGAATTTATCGGACGACGCTAACAATTATCACAGACATGAATAGTAATCGGTATCGGTCTCGCGGAATACACAAAGTAATTCGGAATCTCAACTTCCGAGTTCTAACTTACTGACTATCGCAGAGACTTACGAGGTCTGCACGCGGCATGCCATGACACCAGAGAGCGAATGGGAAGAGTCATGGAAAGAACGACCGTATCAGCGTCGCGACGGACGCATGCAGCGCCGCCACTAATGTTCGCAGCGCCGCAACTAACGCTCGCAACGCCACATCTCAGCAACCAGTGGCGACATCTGTGCGTTCAAACATGCATTTTAAAGGTTGAACATTTTGCTATCATCTGTCAAAGTTTCATTCATTTTGGTTGACATATAACGAAGATATAACAGTTCATGTTAAACAAGATTTTGGTCGAGGTAGAAATTTACCAATTACTGATGTATATTATCTCGAAGTTTTAAAGTGATTGATGGGCAGAATTCATCATATTCGCCCTGAATATCATGATCCAGAAGATTGGTCCTTGTTGCATGATAATGCACCGAGTCACACTTCATTGATTGTCCGTCAATGTTTGGCTCCTCTTTGGAAATCGTGTCTCTGTGTTAAACCATCCACCGTATTCACCTGATTTGGCCCCCTGCGACTTCTCATTATTCCCAAAATTGAAATTGAAATTGAAAGGACGCTTTTTTGATGACATTCCGACCATCCAATCAGCTTCTACACAGGCACTAGAGGCAATTCCGCAAACTGAGCTAGAACATGCATTTGAATCACTATTGAATCGCTGTAACAAGTGTATTGAAGCCAGAGGAGAATATTTTGAATAATAAAACCAAAAAATATGCATATTGTTGTTTCAATTATGATTTTCAGGCCCTGTCCGGGAACATATTTGTCGCACTGTGTATGTATAGTCATCACATTGGTTACGAATTTAATTCTTTCTCTTTTTGTAATCTTTTCAATTATATATCATTGCATTGTGAGTCTAAATCAAATAATATAATTACGATATTTAATATATAATATTTTATGAAATGGTAAATAGATACATACTATATATAATATTTTTCTGAATTTTTGATTTCTTTTATATTATTACAAATGCATTTTGCTTCTAAAATATGGGAACAGAGAATGGATAATAAAAAGAAATTAAAATCAAATGCAGTGCCAACAATTTTTGGATACTTTGTAAAGAAGACAATACCTTTTATATAATAATCGAAATTTTGAATGTAGTTGAGGATAAAAGTAGGTTTATTTCTGACGATTGCAAAGAAGATAAAATTATAGTAAATGAACAGGTAAAATCAATGATAAAAGTGATAAAAATCAATGAAAGAAGTATATATTTATAAACATTTATAATAAATATATCTTTTAGATATATTTATTATAGCTATAAATGAAACCGTTGAAGTTAATGCATCAATAATCAATCCTAATATATCATCAACAAAATGTATAATACTTCAAGTACATTTAACAAGTATAACAGAAATCGACGAAAAAAAAGAAAAAGATAAAAACAAAAAATTAAAAGAAATAAATCGAAAAATGCAAATCCATTTAACTCTTATGCACAAAAAAATGAGAGTTTTAAGATCTAGAATATTAAGACTTAAAAAAAATAAAAATAATAATGATCAATATAAAAAAGCTTTAAAGGAAGTATTCAATGAAGATCAAATTAAAGTTTTATTAACAAAAAAACGAAAAATTGGCTTAATGAAACTGTTCAACGTGCACTTAGATTGAGATTTACTTGTAGTACTAATGGTTATGAAGAGTTTCTGCAAAGAATACCACTTCCAAGTTTGCGCACTTTACAATGAAGATACTTTATACAAGACTGTATAGAAAATCTATTTTCACTTTTGCGACACAAAAATCCAGTTTTAGATCCTTTACAATTTAAAAATAATTTGAAACTTATAGCTGTATCGATGTAATCGACGAAACTAATATTGACAGGAAATTGAGACTGATAATAGTGAATACACCTTTCTGGTTTTATAGATTATTTAAAGTGTAAAAAAAATGACGTACTTAATTCTGTATCTCATTCATTTACAATCTCATTCATCTGCAATCATAGATTAAATTCCTCCTTTTGATAATAATTTAACAATAGCGTATAATAACAAAGAGATGAATTATTTATATAATATTGCAAGATATTGTTTGACATCTGTTAAAAAAACATGTACCTTGTGTAGTAATTGCATAAAATCTATTGACTCAAAAAAACCATTAAATTTTTAATTTTCTGGTGAGAATTAAATGTTATACGCAAATACTTTGTTAATAAGGCGACATTTCAAATTTTCTTACAATTGGAAAATATTTATAGACATTATAATCTTTACTTTGAAAAAATACGTAATGTAAATTTACATACTTTTTTAATCAATAAATTTGATTCTGTTCCCACAGATCATATTCTTGATTGTCATAATTTGCGTTTAAAGCTTTAAAAAATTTGCTACAGTGCATTTAAAATTTAAAAATAAGCGTAGAATTGTATTATTCGTAAATATTATGACAGTAAATCTATGGCGATGTATCATTCTTTTAAGTAAAGTATGTTTCATTTTACGGTATGTATGTTTATTTCCTCTTACATTATTTAAAATAAATTTTGTTTTCGACATAGCGCAAATAATGTGCAATAAATAACGTTTTGTATAAAATAATATGCAATATTACAAAATGTACAATATTGTAATAGTACAAAATAAATGAAATTATAATAAATAATATATATAAAAGTTTTATTATTTTATATACAATATTATATATATATATATATTATTATTTTATATACATTTATATTTATTTATCATCATTTTTTAATTTGTCACAATTTTTGAGCATTTTTTAGCATGAATTCAAAATTTAGAAAATAATGCGTTAAAAAACTGGAGGGAATGGCTAAAACATGGCGGACCAATCACAAGTGATACTCATATGGCGCCACTCTGATTATAGATTCTTTATAGAGCGCTCGTCCTGTACGGTCATATATATACGTGCTTCTGTAATAAATTCATTGTTACTAATTCCAAGCTAAAGTGGTCGATCTTTATACCTTCCATTACGTCATATGACAAGTGTGGGCTTGTCTTGAGAGGCAGACTCGTCAATCGAGTCTCGTATCCCGACATTGTGGGAATAAGTGACTCGATTGATGAGTCAAATTCTCAAGACAAGTCCACGCTTGTCGTGTGATGTGATATAAGAGGTAATGATCGACACTTTCTCATAACTGGTAACTATGAATCTTTATTACTCGAGCTCAAATGAATATAACCGTACAGGATGAGCGCCATAATCTCTCTAATGTCTTATTTTTTCTCTGATGCTGCTTGTAGGCAACTCGCAACCTACAAAATCCCTAGGCTTTCTATACTCGCTGCGCTAGTGAGATATTGATAACGTAACGTTCCCTACAACATGCCGCACACTACTGCCCTCTGACAAAGAGGATGTAAACTACATAGCAACGTCCACTTTCCAAGACTGGAGATGATAAATCGATATTTGGTTCATGTAATTGTGTTACATGTAGCATACGATTAGAGGGCAGCATTTTGCGGTTACAGGTTTTGGGCCGTCATGTCCTCTCTCAAATTTCTCTCTGGTAATAGCTAAATCCCGGGCATGGCACATGGTCTGATTGTAACCTGTTTTGTTCGGATAAATGTGCACTACATTTTTGCAAATAAGTTTAACTTTCCTATATAAACAAAATAGTGCAAAATGTTAACTGAGAATTTGACAATTTTCTGTGAACGAGATCAAAAATATAAACAGAGACTCTTACCTTTGGAAGTAAATATGGCTATTTTTATGTTGCTTTTTCTGCAGATCTTCCTAATTATTACTTAGTAATTTTAATCTTTAGAAAATTGTATGTTTATGATAGATATAAGTTTAATAATTTATTGTTTACAGAAATTTAATAAACTTAATCCAGATACAATTTTGGAAATATTATGTGAATTTTTGATGCAACCAGAATGCACAAAAGATGTTATTGATTGTTTCCCAGAATTGTTATTAGGTCTTATTTCTGTAGCCATACCTATAGAAGACATACAATCATCAGCATTAATAGACAAGGATATTATTCACAGATTAAATTGTGTTATATTAGGAAAATTACTTGATGTTAATCAAGATTTATTAATGTATGTATATTAATATATTACAAAATATACTAATAAATATGTTATAATAATTATACTAATAAATATGTGTTGTGTTGTATAAAATTTTTATATAATAAACTTCTTACAATAATAAAAAGTTTATTATGTAAAAAGTAACTCTTAATTATTTAATTTCTAATGTTAATTATTAGTATTATGAAGAACGATTAATATATGTTGTAAAATATTTTTTTTTATTTCAGTTATGTTTTACATTACTTTGATATTAATCCAGCTCCATTTGAATTTTTTGACGATTCTCTTGATGTAATTATACCCCTAAAGAAACAAAACAGAAGAAAATTTTCGTATATCTCAGAAGTATCTGAATATGACATTGTTATCGCATGTCATAGTATTTTGCAGTCTGCTGTTAACCATTTTAAGCATAAATGGAATTGGTCTAGATTTTACAAGTATTTAACAAATGCAGATGACAGGGTGAAATGGTACGTATATTACAAGAAACTTAATAATAAAAAATTTCTTCCAAAATGTATGCAGTATATATCTTAATACATTTTTAATTATCTATATAATTGCTGGAAAATAAGGAATTTATTAATTTGATTTCAGGGTTGCCTTAAAATGTATAGCAATAGTTTTAAACATGTCTGAATCAACAAGATTATCATGCGCGCAAACACTCATCCCAAATTTTAAGAAATTTTTAATTGATTATAAAGATAAAAACACAAATACTAATATTATCTGCGCCGGCTTTAAGTCAATGGAAGACATAGTTAAAAATATTTCATCTATTGTATCCGTTGGTGACATCTTATTACCCACTCTCGGCAGGAATCAGAACACTTATAATTTAGTTCCAGTTTCTTCCACGAAAAAAAATCTGCAAAGTTTAGCCATAGCTATAGGCTCCAGAAAATGCATTTGCCTGCAAGGACCAGTTGGTTGTGGTAAAACAGCTCTGGTAGAATATTTAGCCAGAGTTACTGGACATGACACATCGAACTTTATTAAAATGCAACTAGGTGATCAGACCGACTCGAAGATGCTGCTGGGAATGTATAGATGTACCGACGTACCTGGTGAATTTGTTTGGCAACCAGGTGTTCTTACACAAGCAGTTATTGCTGGTAAATGGCTACTCTTGGAGGATGTGGATAGCACTGCCCTCGATGTGGCCAGCATCTTGAGCAATTTGATGGAAACTGGAACGCTCTGTGTACCTGGATATCGCGATACTATTTATGTCAACAGTGGATTCCAGTTGTTTGTTACGCAGCGATTAATGACATCCGTTACGGGAATTCAAAAATATGTCACAGGATCTTCAAATTTGTTGCAAAAACATTGGTTATGCCTAAACGTAGAGCCTCTGTCCACAGACGAATTAGTGACTTTAGTTCAAACTCTGTTTCCAGTATTGAATACAATTGCTATTAAAATAATAGATGTATTTTTGTTGTTTTCCGTGGGAGATCATAATAGTGAAAATAATGCATATGATGCTATACTGTCACTAAAAATTGGACGACAGACGTCAACGCGAGATTTAATAAAATGGTGTTCCAGAGCTATCATTGATTTCAATGTTTCATCATCAGATTCTCTATTGAAAATATTTCAAGATGCTCTAGATGTCTTTTGTTGTTCTATGCCTAATCAAGGTATTAGTTTCTCCCTTATGCTTCTATCTAATCATACAGTATATAAAATATGTTTTAGTCTATCTTTTATCTATCAATTGTATATACATTTATAAATATTGATAAATTATTTTATTTTCTATTTTTTAATATTTAAAAAATGTTTCCAGTTATATCATTAATCGTATTATCTTTTATAGAGCAACGATTGAATTTGGCAAAGGCGATAGCTCGTAAACTTGGCATTATAATGCTGAAGGCGGAGTACTTTTGTAATATGTATAAACCGTCCATAGACTTACTTCCTGAGTTTCTGATAGCAGGCAGAGCAAAGTTGACTCGTAAAAAAGCACAATATGCAAGAATAGATATAGAAAAAATTAATTTTTCCTTTACAAGACCTTCTGCATGTTTATTAGAGCGCATAGCTGTCTGTATCAAGCAGAAGGAGCCTGTGCTGCTGGTTGGTGAGACTGGTACTGGAAAAACAAGTTCAATTCAGTACTTAGCGAGGAGTACTGGTCATAGATTGATAGTTATAAATATGAATCAACAAAGCGAGAGCGCGGATTTATTAGGTGGTTATAAACCAGTCGATCTGAAGTTCTTAATCTCGCCTATCCGGGAGGAGTTTGAGATCCTGTTCCGTTCTTACTTCATGATCGAGTCAAATAGGAAGTTTCTTGAACATATTGCTCTGTGTCACAAGCAACAAAAGTGGAAGAATCTTATTATTTTGATGAGCCACAGTGCACATGCTGCTGTGAAGAGATTGAGAAATAAGTATGAAAAGTACCTCGAAGATAGTACATTTAGGAAAGACACCTCAAAACATTTTAGACAAGACAAAAAATCTCAAAAGAAATCCGATCAAGACGATATCCAAGCTGATTTAAATATGCTGAAGAAGTGGGAAAAGATGCTGGAGAAACTAGACAAGCTGGGAACTCAAGTGAAGAGTCAATATGCACTAGCGTTCTCCTTTATAGAAGGGAGTTTGGTCAGGGCTTTGCGAGACGGTTATTGGGTTCTTTTAGACGAGATTAATCTAGCAAATGCAGAAACATTGGAATGTCTTTCCGGTTTATTGGAAGGTTCTTCGGAGTCTTTGTCGTTACTGGAGCGCGGTGATGGAGAACCTGTGAAAAGACATCCCGATTTTACAGTGTTTGCCTGCATGAATCCAGCCACGGATGTTGGTAAAAGAGACCTACCGGTTGGTTTGAGAAACAGATTCACCGAGTTTTATGTCGACGAGTTGACTGAGCAATCGGATCTTGAATTGCTTGTAAGTTCTTACCTAGCGGAATTAAATTTGCCAGAGAAACATAAAGCGATCGTGAAGTTCTACTTAAATGTTAGGAAGGAAGCTATGAGTACATTGTTCGATGGCACAGCCCATAAACCACATTACAGTTTGAGAACACTATGTCGCGCATTGTACATTTCTGCATCAAATCCTTGTGGCAATGTTCTAAGATCCTTGTATGAATCTTTCTCTTTGAGTTTTCTGACGCAACTGGATTACAATTCTTATCCAATTGTACAAAGAATGATCGTAAAAGCTATCCTTGACAATAAGAACATTAAAGAAATTCTTGGCATTCCTATACCAAAACCGAAATGCAGCCCAGGAGAAGATTACATGTATATTGAAGGATACTGGATCCTGCAAGGCAGTTTAACGCCCGAAACACCTAACAACTACATATTGACTGATTCTGTTAGAAGAAATTTGAAAGATTTAGTAAGAGTTGTGTCAATTGGAAAAATCCCAGTTTTGTTACAAGGCGATACATCAGTAGGCAAGACCAGTTTGATTACTTATTTAGCGAAAACCACAGGACATGTTTGCGTCCGTATAAACAATCATGAGCACACAGATCTACAAGAATACGTCGGAAGTTATATCGCTGATGAAACTGGAAAATTAGTGTTCAAGGAAGGTGTCCTAGTTGATGCGATGCGCAAGGGATATTGGATTATTTTGGATGAGTTAAATCTAGCCCCGAGTGATGTTCTAGAAGCCCTGAATCGAGTTCTCGACGACAACAGGGAATTGTTCATACCTGAAACGCAACAGGTAGTGAAAGCGCACGAACATTTTATGTTATTTGCGACGCAAAATCCTCCTGGACTCTACGGTGGCCGAAAAGTTCTGTCACGAGCGTTCAGGAACCGATTTATAGAATTACACTTTGACGAGATACCGCCAAATGAATTACAGATAATACTTAATCAGAGATGCAGTATGCCAGAATCGTACTGCAAACAAGTAATTAACGTAATGACAGATCTTCAAACAAGACGTAAAAGTACGGCGGCTTTTGCTGGTAAAAAGGGATTTATAACTTTACGAGATCTATTTCGTTGGGGCGAAAGGTATAGATTAGCACCTGACATAGGCAATCAATTATATGATTGGAATCAACATCTGGCGGACGAGGGCTATCTCGTTCTCGCAGCTAAAGTCCGCAAAGTAGAAGAAGCAGACGAAATAAGACAAGTAATAAGAAAACATTTAAAAAGAGACGTGAATCCCGATAACTTGTTTACGCTAAACAACAAGACTTCACCAGTTACGAGGCACATTTTGGAGGAAATCCTGAAGAACAATTTTTCCGGTTTCAGCCACATTGTATGGACTTATCACATGCGTCGAATAGCGGTTTTGTTGAAGAAATCTTGTCAATTCAAGGAACCAGTGTTGCTGGTCGGAGAAACTGGTGGAGGCAAAACCACAGTCTGTCAATTAATCGCAGCCATCAACAGCCAAGCTATGCGTAGCGTAAATTGCCATATGCACACCGAATCGTCCGATTTTCTAGGAAATTTGCGACCTGTTCGAGATCGTGTTGAGGATGATCAGAAGCTCTTTGAATGGGTGGATGGTCCTTTGATAAATGCTATGCGTAACGGCGATCTATTTTTAGCTGACGAAATTTCGTTGGCTGATGATAGTGTTTTAGAACGATTAAATTCACTCTTAGGTACGTATAAGTAGGAAATAGATGCCAAATACAAATCATGTACATGTATTCATTTTGTACATATAATTATTAAAAAGATTTACAGGGTCGATTTATCTAATTATGAAGTGTATTTATGATATATTTAATCTTTCTGTATAGAACCGGAACGTAGTCTTTTATTGGCTGAGAAAGGAATCGAATCTTTGCACGGTGGGGAAGGGAACACCGTGATCGTGGCTGACGAGAAATTCGTATTTGTCGGGACCATGAATCCCGGTGGTGATTACGGTAAGAAGGAGCTCTCGCCGGCCTTACGAAATCGCTTCACTGAAGTATGGTGCGAAGGTTGCATGGCCAGAAGCGATCTACGTGATATAATAATACATAATCTTTGCATCGATTTGCAAACGAGAGAGTCCATCGCCAATGCAATATTGAGGTTCACTGAATGGTTACAAACCACCGAAGTGGGCAAGAAGCTTACTGTGAGCATACGAGATGTGCTTACTTGGGTGAATTTTATAAACATATCAACTGATGGCACCTTGTTATCGAAATTAACGATCGGAGAAGCATACTATCATGGTGCTTGTCTCACGTATATCGATAGTCTTGGATCTAGTTCCACAGGTTCGGAGAGGTAAGTTTTGTTAACACATAAAATTAATTTCTTTAAAATAATAAAATAATATTTGATTAAATTCTAATATTAAAATAATATATAATTAAAATAATATTACTTTTATTAAGATAATAATTTAAGTTAGTAGTTTTGTTGCTCCAAGAATAAATCCAATAAGTAAAATGTCTATGTAAGCCTTCGCGGTTGTTTTGTTAGTGCATGAATTATATATATTCATAAGATATATAAGATAAGATATAATTCAGAAATAATTGTAATATACTTATCAAACATAGTTAACGAGAAACGTTTCGACTTTGGATTTAAATCCTTTCTAATTCGAAAGGTAAGTACAAGTAGTTTATACTTGAATATATATTTTACGCATTAACAGTTGTGGAGGCTTATATTATATATAGACATATATTGGGTCATCTAAAAAGTATCCGCGGTTTTTTGTCACTAGATGTGTTGACCAACATCATCTAGTGACAAAAAACCGCGGATACTTTTTAGATGACCCAATATATCATTTATATCATGTATATAAACATTTATACTATAGACACTTTAAGTTAATTTCTAATTATAATCAAGTTCCGAGATTTTAATTTTGTACATAACTGTCTTAGTTTTAAGTAAGTAACTTAGTTTTAATATTTAATAAATCTTCTCGATTAAGAGTTAGTTTCAATATAAATATTTGTTTATTTTGACGTATATAATATATAAAAAAAAATTTCAATGCTCTCTAATCGATTCTTATTTATTTACAGTATCAGCAAATTAAAAGACTTTACAGAGGCTGCTCTCCGATTTATTAAGTCGGAGATTGAAAATACAATGAAATCTGAACTTAACATGGAAGTTCCTATTATAAATGAAAATGTCGTTGTAGATGCTTCAGACATATTTGGAATACTGCCGTTTTATATTAAAAAGGGTCCCTTTATCTTTTACGAGAATCATACATTTACATTTACAACTCCCACTGCAAAATTGAATACATTAAAGCTGCTAAGAGCATTGCAGTTAAATAAACCGATTCTTCTAGAAGGAAGCCCAGGTGTAGGAAAAACAAGTCTGGTTTCTGCACTCGCGAAAGCCACAGGGCATACTTTGCTGAGAATCAACTTAAGCGATCAAACGGTATTACAAAATGATGCATTATTTTTATCATTATTTTTCAAATATTTTTCATATTCTAAATAATAAATGTGTAACTTATTTTATCGGAAATACGACTTATTTTTTCGGAAATTAAATAACGTTGTTTCTAAATAACGTTCTACAGGATGTGTCAGATTTGTTTGGTGCCGATCTTCCCGTAGAAGGCGGAAAAGGTGGTGAATTTGCATGGCGCGATGGTCCATTTTTGCGAGCTTTGCGTGCTGGATATTGGATTCTGCTCGACGAACTAAATCTAGCCTCGCAATCGGTCCTGGAAGGTCTTAATGCATGCTTTGACCACAGAGGAGAAATATACGTTCCCGAATTAGGAAAGACATTTTCAGTCAAACCTGGTACAAGGTTGTTTGGTTGTCAAAATCCCTTGCGGCAAGGTGGAGCCAGAAGAGGTTTACCAAGATCCTTTTTAAATAGATTTACTCAGGTACATTCTGAACATGTGACAATGCTACAAAAATAATTTCTATAATCTGAAATTTATGATTCTTGCAGATTTCTGTAGCTGCATTAATAGAAGACGATTTGAAGTTTATACTCAGTGTGCAATTTCCACAACTTCCTCTAGAATTGATCAATCACATGGTGCAATTCAATAATAAATTAGCGTCAGAAGCTGGCATCATATGGGGACATACTGGTTCTCCATGGGAAATGAATCTTCGAGATATTATCCGATGGTGCGAGACGACTATCGAAGCAGCTTCTAACGAATTTCGCGACAATAAACAATATTTTAATCCAGGTGACAGTGTAGAGCTCATTTATGTTAACAGAATGAGAACTAATGAAGATCGACAAAAGGTAAGTCGCGATCATTGTTATAAAATTATATTCAAAATATCAAAAATAGCGAAAAATAACAGAGAAAAATTAGTATTGAATAGTATGGAAATCGCCTTTATGCTTATTAAAATAAAATATGTTAAATTCTAATATTTTAAAAATAGAATGCTATCCATATTTTGGATTTGTTTTGCAGGTCTATCAGATATATCAAAAAATGTTCTCATCCGAAAAATATCCTCTTCCACCTAATCAACTGCCCATGCACATTACAACAGACAAATTTGTCATCGGTGAAGTGATGTTAAACCGGAAAAATTGCAGCGAGCCCCAGGACTTTAATTTGTTAATACTTAGAGATCAGAAAAGAACTTTAAAGAGTCTCATGCAGTGCGTTAAAATGAATTGGATGTCCATACTTGTAAGTTTATTCATAAATATTGTATTCTTGAATACTTTCTATTAGAGTTCCATCTTTAGCTAATTATAATCAAATTTACTATTATAGGTTGGTACTTCAGGTAGCGGGAAAAGCAGTGTGGTTCGTTTACTTGCCGCTTTAACAGGCCAAAAACTGAGATCAATTACCGTAAATTCTGCGATGGACACGACAGAGATATTAGGTGGCTTTGAACAGGTAAGTGAAACAAATATTTAATATTAATGTTAATGCTAATATGTTTATCAGAAAGATAAACATTCATCTTTTATTATCCGAAGAGTGATCATTCTCTGCTTGTTCTCACGAGTCATAAACTAAGAAATTCAATGACTTAATATAGCAGTTTACATTGCTGCGTTCCACATAACACTCACAACGCTCGTGGAATTATTTCATCTTTGTTTATAAAATGTTTATCAAAAGGACACAATGTGTTTATTAAAAGGACAAATGATGCTTAGGAGCGTTGCAAGTGTTAAGGAACACATGCATAGCTTGTCATTGATATCTGCATTGGCAAACTATGATTTTTTGGTTCTAATAGTTTTTTCAATTTAATGACAACCTTGAATCGATAGAATTTAGCCAATTATTATCAATTAGCCATTTAATCAATAGTTATTAACAATAATTTATTATATGATGACAATTAATCATTTATTTTCTTATTATTTTAGACGGATTATAATCGGCATCTTGAACAACTATTTGAGCACGTAGCGACTTTACTTATCGAGAGTCTGCAAACAAAGATAACTATTGATAAATTGGAGCAAATTACCGAACTTCATGAACATCTGGAGCAAGTGCGACACTTATTCGGTAAGTAAAACGAGATCGCTAGAAAAGGCTTTCTTTCTAACAGCAAAGAAGAAACCTAATTTCCTGTATTGGAATAAGATCTTATCACTTGTCGTCCATTTGTCGCCAGATGAAAACGTCGCCGGTAGAACAATGGCTGTAGAAACCAAATTATTCTTACATAAAATCGAAAAATTATCGAAATTAATATCGGCGATGAAGCTTTGGGAACCATCTCGCGAATCGGAGCTACGAAATATCGAGTCGAGATTGAGGAATTTGTCGATTTTCGTCGAACAAGATAAATGCTTGAATGCTGGTGGAAAATTCGAATGGGTAGACAGTGTGTTAGTAAAGGTATTCCATCAATAACATACTTTTATAGATTTTTTTTATCAAAGGAAAGAGCTACATTTTCATTATTATCTATATTACAAAGGCATTATTATACGGTACTGTAAAGTACTATAAGTAAAGTAGTTACATATTGCTACACATGTAGGAAATATTTTGAAAAGGTTATTTTAAATTTATTTTTCATATTTTGTAATCCTCGAATTTATGTTTTTACAACACCGCATATTTTATATATATATATATATATATATATATATATAGAGCGCTAACGATAAAGTTGCGCTACTTTAAATTTTACTTCAAACTTTTATTAATATTAGTCTTGACACAAATAATGTAAATATTGCATAAGTTTTAATAGAGTAAAAAATTGCTGTTTCTGAAATTTTCCCAATGTGTTTATCTTTATTTCATTATTTATATATATCGATTTTAGAAACTTTCATTATTTAATATGTCCACTTTATGCTGCCATTTTTCTTCACTATTATATTAGATGTCAAGCTAAAATAAAACGTAAATATTTATGTGATTATCCTGCAATTTGGCAATATACTAAAATATTTTAAATAAATTATATAACATTTTATATATAGCATTATTAATTACAATTTTCATCTGCATTCAGTAAAGCTATATTACCATTTTGATAAACAGATAAATTAATATTATAAAATCTTACTTTTCAATCAGCAAAGCCATTAAATGAAGATGTAACTTCATTTTATTCAAAGCAATATAATAACAGAGTCATCTTTTAGTGCTTACAAGATGGTACTTGGCTACTCATCGATCAAGTTAATTTATGTAGCCCCGCTGTATTAGACAGACTTAATGGATTGTTAGAGCCAAATGGTGTTCTCAGTATTGGTGAACGAGGCATTGACAGCAATGGTAATGTTGTTACTATTAAGCCGCATGAAAATTTCCGCCTATTTCTAACCATGAATCCCCGATACGGCGAAATTTCCAGGTAACTTATCTCTCGATATCTGTAAGTCAATAATTTAATTATATGATCTTATTATAATCAATCATGCGTAAAAAATTAAATTATTACTTTATTCCAAAAATGTTATATTGATCATATTCTTCTATATTCCTAACGCAAATATATTTATCTAACACAGATGAAATAAAAAAAATTTTGCAAAATAGCAACTTTATATTGCAATAGAATATTTAAAAAAATATGCGACATGTACACTCAATATACAATCAAAAAGATTTAAAATCATTTTATGAATTCCGGAGAAATTGTATTAATTATATCGTAATAACATAATTTACCATTATCGCATAATACAAATCATGATTTTAGAGCCATGCGTAACAGAGGTGTCGAGATTTATATGCTCAGCTCGAAGGAGAACGTCGACAAGAATGTAATCGATTTCAACTCACTGTTGTTTAACACCGGTATTATAAAATCTGCGCATCGGGATACATTACTAGAGATCTACGACAGAATGTCGGAAGAGATTGCCTGGGATCAATTCAATGTGGTTGATTTGTTGCACACTGCGTTTTTGGTGAAGCAACGATTGCTACGTGGATTCTCTGCAGAGCAATCGATCAAGAACGCGTGCATTGATGTCTATATAAAACCTAGACCGAGAGATCCGCGATTCAGAGAACATCTGACTTCTCTGATCGATGAAACTGTTGAGCGACGTGTCACGTGTGATGAAGAAATCTCGGTGATCGATTTGAATGCCGCCACATGGAGTGTGAGAAATTTGCAAGATAATTCAAGACTCGTTATAATTAGACAACAAAGCTTATTGTTAAACGCCGCTGTTAAGATATACGAATCCTCTCTAAAATCTGATTCAGGAAATATCGGAGGAAATATTATAACGAAGTTATTGAACGACTTTTGTGGTCTTGAAAAGGATGAAAAGTTTACATTTGACATTGCTGATATATTGCCATATCTTCTCTTGAATTTCTACGAACAATCCTCGCGAGACGACGCGCCACTCAGAAAGGAATTTATTTCAAAAATGCTGCGAGGAAAAGCGATATTTAATGATCTTGAGCATAAGAGTGCGTTAATGGCGGAAGTAATCGCACTATATTGTTCCGAATCGGCAAATGCAAGAAGTTCATTACCTTGGGATTTGTGGCAGCTCGTTGGAAGAGTAACAAGCGATAACGACGATAATACTTGCAGAGACACGAACAAATTATTATTATTGTTATATGCGTACAGTATCATTCTAAAAAAAGATATGTCGCCAAAGAAAATGGAGAATAAAGACTTGATATCCATAAAACTGTACTCTAGCGTTGTAAATGATGGTAAATATTCTAGATTAAATTGTAATGAATGAATTAATATCTAATAAGTAATATGTAACTTAATTTTATATCAACGTATCTTGAAGTGAAGAATATAACAGTCATTTTTTAAGGAAATGAAGTTGCAAAATTAAGTCAAATCATAAATATAATACAATGTTTCATTTCTAAACTGCTACAGTAAAATGGATCTTATTCAGTATATAAAACAATTTACTTTATAAATAAAAATTTATGCTTTTAATTTGTAAGAGTATCTGTTCAATTTATTATTTATTTACTTTTAGTTGTCATTTTTCAAAGTACGATTTTTATTGGATAGACTATTATATTAACAGAATTTTTCACTTACAGGTAAACTATTTTCACAATTAAAAAACCAACCGCTCATAACGTACTTTGTACAGTTCCTTGAACAAACGAGGTCTTGCATTAATGCGATTTTACAAGATATAAATATAAATATCAAAGAATACATTGATTTAAGAAAAGAATTGAAATGGTTCACGAGATTCGAGAGATTAGGCGAATTTACACTTATAGATAAAACGGAAAAGTCTAAGGATGTATTTACGAATTTGGATCGGATTTCTGTGTTGCTAAGAGTACATTATAAATGGCTATTGAAGTTCCTATGTAACCTAAAATCCTTGAGCAACGGAACTATGAGCGAAATCGAACAGTTACAGGATATCGTGGACCATATAAACAACCAGTTGGAATCTGTATACGATCCTATTAAAAAGATATCCAAGAAAATCAAGAAATATTTGACACTTCCATCGCCTCATCCCACGGAAATCAGTATGGAAGTGCAATCGAAGCTGATGAAAATAACGAAAGATTTGGATATGAGGGATGAAGGAGGTAGTACCCTGAAACAAGAACTGAAGATTATATCCGTGCAGTTGAAGGATGCACTAGCGATGAGACAACAAATGATCTCTTTATGGAGCGACGTTTACTCCAAAAAATCGATCGACGAAACGACATTGCGGATCGTTCACGAGGTAGAGCGATTCTGCGACAAGAGTCACATTCGTCTACGAGTTCCTGCGGAAGTCGAGGATATTCTGAACAGAGTACACTCTCTTCCAAAGAGGGAAATAATGCAGTTGAATGCGAGGATACGTTTGTGGCCGATTTATGAATACGTGTTTCTGTCGCTCGCTTGTACTTTGCAGGGAAAGATGTGTCGGGAGGTAATGATTTCCGATATCACTTTGACGGAATGCCTTGCGAAATTTACGAATGTAGTCAGTATACCAAGTGATCTAATGGGTTTGCTGAGCGCAATGGCTGGAATCGAGCGAGGATCAGAGCTCTTGTTGCTGCCGGAACTGTTCTGCTGCCTCGCACAATTCGTTCAGCGATCTCATGCTTTTAAGGATACGAGCCGACTTTTGCACTGGCGCGGTATAACAGAAGAAGATATAGAGAAATCAATAACTTCCTATGTTGAATCCAAGGTTTGTGTTTTAGTCTTATAATAAATGAGAAATTTTGAAAAATGTTTCGAGAGATAATTAAAATGTTGAAGAATAAAATTCAATGAAGTATATCTATGTTATATAAAATAATTATATATTAATTATGTTTTAAATATTCTCTAATAATTAACAATTCGAGTCTATGACTGCTAAAAATTAAACAATAATTTCTATACAGGATGTCCCATTTTAATTGACCTCAAATATCTCTCTCTTGAACAGCATTTTAGAAAAAAAATGTTTTAGACAAAAGTTTGTAATTTCAAGGGGAATATAAGATAGTAATTGGTTTGACCTTGGGTGGCCTTGTCAAGATCAGGATAAGGATAATTTAAATTTTTTTTATTGAATCTTTCATTTTTCAATACGTATTTTTGTAATACACTTCAAAGAGCTTTCCAAAACACTATAATAAAACATTTTTTATGAAGTACTTTTTAAATTATAAGGCTTGAAAATTACTGTATCGCCGGCATTAGTATTACTGAAAATGCCCAAACAAAATGGCTAAAACCTTTTATTCAGTGTCATGACCTTGATAACGTTTGTTAAAGATCAAGACCACTGGAGATTGTTTCTTTTATTTTCATTTTTGCACTAAAAATTCATTTTTAAAAACTGAAAACGAAGGACCTCTAGTGATCTTGATCTTAACAAATATTATCAAAATCATGACATTGAACATTCAAAAGATCTTAGCCATCGTTTGAGCACCTTGAGTAATACTTATGCCAGCGATACTGTAATTTTCAAGCCTTATAATTCAAAAAGTACTTCATAAAAAAATAATTTATTATAGTGTTTTGAAAAGTTTTTGAGGTATGCTACAAGAACACGTAGTGAAAAATGAATGTATCATTTTAAAAACTTCGGTCACATTGACCTAGTCTTGAAAAGGTTACCTAATCAATGGTACTATCTTAGTCCTTGAAGTTACAAACTTTTGTCTAAAGCATTTTTCCCTAAAATGCACTTGTTCAAGAGATATTTAAAGTGGTCAATTAAAATGGGACACCTTGTATTAGATTTTTATATATATTATATAGAGAGA
This sequence comes from Acromyrmex echinatior, assembly GCF_024713525.1. Classification (NCBI taxonomy): domain Eukaryota; kingdom Metazoa; phylum Arthropoda; class Insecta; order Hymenoptera; family Formicidae; genus Acromyrmex; species Acromyrmex echinatior. The sequence goes on from NC_141864.1 coordinate 3,213,001, forward strand.
AATTACTAATATTTAATTTTTAACACTCAAATTTTCTCGTTTAAAAATATATCACGTTATAATTTATTTATATTATGTATTTATATTATTTATATTATTTATATATTTGTAGATAGAATGCCATGTCGGTGGACCGGTTCTCTTGAATCTAGTATTGCAACTAATGTTAAACAAAACCAACCAAGAGAAAGAAAAAAATGTTCTTTCCGCGATTGCACTCGGAACATATACGGCGCAAGTGAATCAGTTACAGTTATTAAATGAGATTTTGTGGAGAAATAGTATCTCGTTAACAAATAAACGATGCAATTCAAACAATAACGATTTGGCAACATTAAAATTTTACTTGCATTTATATTCATCCACAATTCATAAAATGAATATGGAGCACGACATAAAAAAACAAGAGAATTGCGCAGACGATATCAAATCTAGCGACTATTTCAAGTCGGTCGAAGAATTGCATGAAGCATATAACGAGATAAATATCATCAATGATGAGAATGAAGAAGGAAGTTTTTCTAAAACGCTTCAACGAGGGAAAGGTTGGATGATACTTGGTTATGTACAATTAATGCTTTTTGGAAATTTAGATCTTATCGATCCCGTACATAAAGTGGAACTGAAGCTACAGTACCTAGAAGAAGACATCGACGATTTTAGAAAAACGATATACGTTACAATGTTGCAAGATCGTATTCTGGGAATATCAGCGGCAAATGAGCATCCGAGATTTACAGAGATGAGAAACTGCGACAAGCGCTTGCTGAAGACGAGAGATGATCTCAACTGTTTGAGAGCATTTAGGCCAGCGTCTGTCAACTTCGCCTCGCTCAGCAAGGATAGCGCTGATTTCAGGAACAGAGTAGGTTCTTACACGTTAGTGAAAAAGCACATTAACAATCTGTATATGATCGCAGATAAAATCAGTCGAGATTGTGAATCAACCGATCTGACAATTGCAGAGACCATTTCGCGAGAAGCGGAAATCTGGGGCTTATCAGTGCAACGATTCGCCGAGCAGATCAGAACAAAATACCTGTCGGCTTATCCAGATGTAATTCTTCCGTTGTTGACGGCGCTGGCTCAGTTAAATCATGGCGTTTTCATACTGATTAACGAGATCCGACGGCTAATATCTTTGCGTAAAAATGGAGAAGCTGATCTCGAATCTTTGATATATAACTTGATTCGATTCCCAACAATTGGCCTGCAGCAAGAGAATCTTTTGAATCTGAGTGATTTATGCGTTTCCACAAACATGAGGAGTCTAATTGGCAAGAGTTCATGCTCTACGGACACGTTTGTCAGGATGCAAGAGCAATTCCGAATATTCAAGTCGGGTTTATATGAATTGCACAATCACGTGATTCTTAACAAAGGTCTGACTAAGCCACTATGGCGAGACATGAACGAACTATTACAGCAAATAGTTCTGATCTGGAAACAACAACAACTGGAGGAAGAGAAACGAGCCGCAGAGAGAGACAGTTTATACAAAAATAAAATTGAGAGTCACAACGACACATTGACGGAAGAAGAAGAGCTTGCTCTGGAAGTTCGCAAGCTATTTCCATCATATCATGAAAAGGACTTTAACGATATAGAAGACGAGTCGCAACCTTCCCTCAACGAGAAGAGTATATCAACCCCATTGGACGAAACGGAATCAAATTTCAGCGGTCTTGTCACCAAGGATGACATCAGAGAGATCCAACAGATCCACTCGAATATCGTCATGTCCTTCATTGCGACCAAGTGGATATGCAACAGTTCTGCTTTGACAAGTTCAACGAATTACATTGGGTCCCTGATTCAAAGATACAACACGGTATACGGGATGCTCGATAACATACTGCCGAGTTTGAGCGAAGGACTCGCAGTCAAATTATACAACAGCTTGAACTTTTTGGTTACTTTGGGGCTGCAAGCGACCCAAGAGAAAAGCGCAGATCGAACTTCACGAGAAAACACATGGTCCGAAGGACGAATGAGAGCGTACGATTTCTACAAGGATTGCAATATTGAGGAAGTGAAGCAGTGCCTACCGTTGTGCGAAAATATCCTAAATCATGTTGATAATCTGCTAAAGGAATGGCCAGAACATCCCACTCTGAAATCGATACGATGTATAATAGAAAAGATTTATACATTTTCGGTCACTTCACCTATTTCTAGATTTTTAACAGGTTTGGAGTTGTTGCTTGTCAAGATGCATCAATGGGAGGAGAACGCACATAGTGGCGTCAGCATGATGGACCATGTGTTAAAGTTAACGCAACAGATAATATATTGGAGAAAGCTGGAGTTGTCTTGCTGGAAGGGTTGTCTCGATGCAACATACGAGAATCTCAGATCGGATACGTCCAAATGGTGGTTCTTCTTGTATGCATTGATTGAGAGTTACGTTACGAGATCTGAAAAGGATAATGTTCAGGAAACAAACGATGAGCCTATCACCAAGCAAAAGTTCATAGAATCGCTAGAACATTTCATGAACCAGTCGTCCCTTGTTGAATTCGAATCGCGCTTAGATCTTCTCTTGACGTTCCACTGTCATGTATATTATTTTGACGACAGTAATAACAAGAATGAACTTTTGGCCATATTGTGGAACGTGCACAATTATTACAAACAGTTCATAGACGATGTGAACACAAGAATCGCCCTTTTAAAAGCGCCCATTGAGAAGAAGTTGAAGGACTTTGTTAAAATTGCGCGATGGAACGACATTAGCTATTGGGCTGTGAAGGAAACAGTTGAGAAAACGCATCGAACTCTGCATAAATTGGTAAAGGAGTTCCAGAATGCCCTAAAGCAGGCCGTGTCTTCTTGCTTGACTGTTAAATCGGCATCTTACAGTACAGAGATGAACAAAGGCATCTGGGATGATGAGGAACATCATAAGCACATAACGAGACCTGAAGATTTTATCGTAACAAAATCTTCGCAGTCTGTAGACGTGAAAGTACAATTTACAAGCGAACTTATTACGTTACTAACAAAGGCTAGAAAGGTTCCTTATCTATGCAAGGAAATAATCCTGGTAAATTCTTATCCGAATGTACGAAAAGAATTCGAAAATTTTATTGAAAACTACATGGAGCAGAGTGTACGTCTTCGAGAAATAAACATCGATAGAAGTCTACCGAAGAATAAGCAGAAGTCTCAGGCGAAGAGTATCTTGCAACAGAAGAAAATGACACTCGCCAATTACTTCAAGGAGCTGACCCAAATGGGCATATCTTATCGCACTGGTATATTGACATTGAAGAATAATGCGGATAAAGTAATAGATTTTACAGTATCACCTTTGGATCTTTCCACAATTGGTCAATATTTTAAACTGAAGAAAGCCGACCAGAATATGCTGACGCAGTGGAAAGGCTGCGAGAAATATTATTATAAGTCTCTCATCAGATTAAATGCTCTCAATGCAATGCTCAGCACAAATCAGACCGACTTAGGATTGCAGAATATAGAACGTTGCCGAGGATATTCCGCGCACTTGATGTTGATAGCCCACATGCAGAAGATGACAATCGTTCAATCATTCGATCGTTTCTCGTCACTTCGCGCACAGATTTTTAATTTGTCCGAAACACGCGAGCAAGATTTAAATATGCTAAGACAGAACAGAAGCGATTCGACGAATAACGACTCGTTCATGAAACGCGTAGAGAGCCTGAAGACATTGCTGATTACGTTAGAAGTTGGATTTGAACAACTGCTGCTGTTTCTGCAATGCTGTCCCCTGGAATCATCGAGTGATCCCAACAGAGCCAAACTTACGTTGGACGCAAATGCGCTTCCTATAATTGCCGCCTCTCAAAATGACGAGATTTGGAAGAATGCAAACGCTATGTTGAAGGATAGCTTAAGTTCAGTAAAAGCTACTGCAAAACGTTTTCACATATTATTTATGCCATTTGAAGTCTTATCGGTAGATCATTTTGGACATTCTACTCATATTTCATTTACAAGTTCAAAGCACTTTGAATTCTTGGAGCAATGCTGTACTACAATCAAAGACTTAAGAGCGCGATTTAAGAATATAAAACTATTATTTAAGAATTTGGATGTTGTGCATCCTATTTGGGAAAATATAGCGTTTTTAGATACGAAGATGGAATGCTTCCTTCAGGACGATGGCATGCTATTCGAAAAATTGCGAACATTCGCAGATATTGAAAATGGAGAGAAATTGAAAAAAGAAAATCACACTATCGAACGATATGAATCAGATTTAAAACATTTAATAAATATAATATTGCTTGTAATACAGAAGAAATTTAAAGATATCAAGGAAGATATGAATAATGATATGCATATGAATAAAAAACCAAGTGAAGAGAATAATATCAACATAGAAAAAGAAGCAGAAGAAAAATTGAAACTTGTAAAACTTGTTGAATTGCTCGAACGGGATATAAAGAATGAATTAAAGTTGGCTGATATATACAATTTATTTTCCAATCTTTTGCTACTAATACGTGAATTCGACGATCCGCAATCAGCAAATCATTGTATCAGGTAACAATAATTATATTTAATATTGACAATGTTTATTTTTTTGACAGAATCATTCAATACTTTATTAAAAAGAAACATATTATTTTTCTGTACCTATGAATAAAAATATTAATAAAATTTTGCTAACATGAAATAGAAGCTACAAATTTCATAAAATTAATAATATCTTTTATTATTTTTTTTAGGTTGCTCCTAAAGTGTTTACCTCTGTTGGAACAATATATTTTGTTCGTTCAATTTTATTTAAACGAACAAGTAGCGTCATTCCGTATTACGTGTAAAATATTGTACCTGCAATTAAACGTATTCTTAGATTTGGCTGCAAATGGGTTCTGCGTGCCAAAAGATTTAGATCTCGAGGAAAGCGAAATGAACGAATCAGAAGAAAAGACAGAAAAAGGCGGAATGGGTTTAGCCGAAGGTGAAGGAACGAAAGACGTTTCCGATAGAATAGAATCCGAAGATCAACTTGAGGATGCAAAACCTGCGGATCAAGAACGAGAGAAACAAGATGATAAAACTTGTAAGGAAGAGGAGAAAGGAATCGACATGTCTGAGGATTTCGATAGCAAGCTTCAAGATATGGAAAAAAATGACAATGATGAAGAGCAGAGTAACGATGACGAAGAAAATGATTTGGATAAAGAAATGGGAGAAACTGAAGAAGGTGCTGAGCAGCTTGATAAAGAAATCTGGGGCGACGATCAAGAAGAATCCGAAGAGGACAATCAGTCGGAAAACGAGAATGAAGAGGAAGGTACAGGCGAACAAATCGGTGAAAAAGAAATGAGTGCAAGGGATGATAACGGTAAGAGAAAACAAGATGACGATGATACAGATCATGATGAAAATCGGCAAGAGGAAAATAAAAAGGAGATTAATGAATTGAATGAACCAGAAGTAGATGAAGATCATATTAATCCTTATCACGGCAAATTTCAACCTCAACCAGAACCCGAACCGCTTGACTTACCAGAAGACATGAATTTGGATGAAAACGGTAAGGAAGACAACGGTGGCGAGGATGAGAATCCATTTGATATCGATGAGATGAAAAAACCGCCATTAGAAAAACAAGATATAGAACTCGAGAAGGAATCTGAAGAGACTAAAGAAAATGATCCTGAGGAGAATTCTAGTGAGGACGAGGACGACAACAGTACCGATAAGGAAAATCAGACACATAAAATGGAAGAGCTTGAAACTAATAAGAAAACTGAAGAAAAAAGTGATGAGAATGCAGAGAACAAAGACGAGGAGCAGAATCAAGATAAAAAAGTGGAGGAAGAACAACTACAAGAAAAGGCAGCACCGAGCGCAAATGATGCGAGCAAAGAAATGGATGCTGCACAACAAATTGAAGAAACGACGGAAGGTTCACATGATACAGTAGCGCAACAATCGGATACGAAAGATCAACAGGAAACTTCATCTGAGAATACTCAAGAGGACAATATTGATAAAGGCACAGGCCAGTCACAATCGGCACAACAGGAGAGCGGACATTCAGGATCATCTAAGCAGGAAACTGTTTCGGCACCACAAAATAACACTATGACAAAACCAGTCGAGAAGAGGAAGAATTTGGGTGAGAGTAACGAAGATCGCAGTCTGTTGGACAGATTTGAGTCGACGCTAAAGAAATTAAAAACGACCTACACGCAAGACGAAATATCGGTGGATGAAAAAGATGATACAAGCAATGCTGATAGCAATAAGGCTGAAATGGCTCAACACATTAAGGATTCCGAGAAATTCGATGATTACACGCTCGACGCCGCAACGGAAGATCAGGTCAAACAACAAGCTTCTAATATGGATAAAAATGAGGAAGAGAAAAAGGACGATATTATGGACATAGAAATGCATGAAGATGAGGAAAACGATGTGACGCATGATAAAATAAATGAGCACAAACCCGAAAAGGTCTCTGAAATTGCAGATAACCAATCCAAAAAGGATTCCGATGGTAAAAGAAACATGGAGAACAATCAAATAGAGACAACGGTCGAATTAGAAGGAGAAACAGCAGAGACGATGAAAGTGGAGAGAGGAAACGAATCTACATTTCATACGATGGAATGGAATATCGAAGAAAATGATCTTAGCTCTGATTATGTAGAAAGAAAGCGATTCGAAATGGAAAGAATGTTGGACGAATGGACGCAAGTGCCTTCCACAGAGGAAGCTACAGCTGCATGGAATTGTTTGTGTTCAGTTACAGATGCAGCTGCTAGGGATTTATCCGAAAAATTAAGATTGGTATTGGAGCCCACGCAAGCATCGAGACTGAAGGGTGATTATAAGACGGGCAAACGCATCAATATGCGAAAAATCATTCCTTATATAGCTAGTCAATTTCGCAAAGATAAAATCTGGCTCAGACGCACGAAACCCTCGAAACGTGACTATCAGATCGTCCTCGCATTAGACGATTCTAGCAGCATGGCAGATAATCATTCGAAAGAATTGGCGTTCGAATCCTTGTCACTGATTAGTAAGGCTATGACATACCTTGAAGTGGGACAACTTAGTGTCATAAGCTTCGGAGAGCAAGTAAAAGTATTGCATCCTTTAGGAGAAGCTTTCACAGAACAAAGTGGATCTAGGTATTTTTATATAATTCCTATAAACTTTTAATATTAAATTAAATAAAAGTTGAACATATACGGCTCCGAAAATAAAATTAGATGAATATTAATCTTAGTTATAATATTAATCTTAGTTTAACTCATTTAAACTTGTCAGTTATAACTGTTTAATCTTGTTTTACTTAGGATACTCCTATTTGATTTTATTCAATAATATAATTGGAATTTTACATTTTACTTAAGATTTTTTTTTCTATTTACAGGCTAATACAAGAAATGAGGTTTGATCAAAGAAAGACAATGATTGGACAATTAGTCGATTTTACAGTAGATATGTTTGAGAGTCAATGTGCTTCATCCGACAATGCTAAACTGTTGGTAGTATTATCGGATGGTAGAGGAATATTTTCAGAAGGAAAAGAAAAAGTGAATTGTGCTGTCAGGAGAGCCAGACTTGTAGATATTTTTCTAGTGTTTATAATAGTCGACAATCCAATTAATAAGGTAATTTTTAATCATATTTAAAAATGATGAAAATGGTTATTACATCTTCGGATGAATTATGTGATAATTTATCTAATTGATAAACAAGAGTAAAAGTGTAAGACCCAATTGCACCAACATTACTTTGACTTTAAACGAGGCTTAAAACTCACTTTCTCTCTTTAAAGTTGAGAGAAGGAGAGCGGGAATTTTAAGTCCCGCTTAAAGTCAAAGTAATATTGGTGCAATTAAGTAAAGTTGGTGCAACCGTGCCTAAGAGCATAAGAGAATTAAAGTCAAATTAAAGTTTATCAAAAGATGAAACAATCCAACGTAAAAGAATGAACTAAAGTTTATCTTGGAATGATCCAGTCTAAGTTAATAATTACCGCGATAATAATAGTTCTGTCTAAATATTATTAAAAATATGTTTAAAAAACTATTATTAATAACCTATTAATTTTTTTCAGGATTCAATATTGGATATCCGTATGCCTATGTTTGAAAAAGGAAAATTATTAGGAATTCGATCGTATATGGATAATTTCCCATTTCCTTTCTATATGATTCTTAGAGACATAAACACATTACCGGGTGTTCTGAGCGATGCTTTACGCCAATGGTTTGAAGTAGTCGGAAAAATTGATACTTAAGAGAGCTATAATAATTTCAAATATTCAGACTTAAGAAATTAGTATAAGTCATAAAAGTTGAGTTTAGATATATAAAACTAATTAGGAATATAAATAAATATATATAAGTATATATGTATATATGTAAGATACGCCTTTTATGTTAGAGTGTCTATGCATATGTATATGTGTATTATTATATGATATCACAAGCTTTTATATATATTTTTAAATGAAATTATGTCAAAAATATAAATACGTTTTAGTAATAAAAAAATTCTTTAGTGAATTACAAAATCTTCTGATATTTAAATAAAAATTAATTTTGCACAACTAAGGTCTCTTTCATTAATTTCAGATTAAATTAACGATTATAAACAGAAGTGCCAATAGCAGTTTAATTTATCACAACATCTCTTTTTTCCTTTTCTGAAACAAATTGTATTTAGCTCTCACGTTGGCAATCATGATGAGTTAGCTAATCATCGATTAGCTTTAATCGAAATTGGAGAAAGAGACTAATAGCGAATGCAGTCACTTGCATTACACTAGATAATTAGGCGGTTCGGGTTTTTACTACATGCACGACGGTAAAGTAACAAATACAGCGATATAGCAGAAGATGGACACATAATTAATCTTGCATACTAAAAGTTATTATAAAATTAGTAAAAGTTAAATATAAAAGCATATAAATATTTTAAACGATTAAACAATTAATGTTATTATCGCGTTATTTAACGAAATATTCACATATTATTTCATTGTCAAAGATGTATTATACTACTGCATTTAAGTACTTTATATAAAGCGCTTTTAATGAACGCTAATCCAGTATATAATGAGAAATTAAATCATATACAATATTATGGACCGAATTCACTATAAGTTACATAAGCTGTGTTTTAAAATTTACTGTCAGTACTGAAAAATCTCTAGTTTACTATAGACTAGTTGACTTTCTTCAATACTAGCGATAAATCTTGGAACAGCTCAATAATATGATTAAGATGGATAATTAAGTTAATATTAAATTTGTTGTCTTCTGTTCATCTTCTGCATTAAATCTAACTTATTTAATCATAGTCTCTCGGAATAGTACATCGATTTTTATTTAATTCTCTAGTAATCTTAAAAAAAATTAGTTTTCACCGTTTTTGCCATGATTTTTGTTAAAAAAAAAGTGACACAAAAAGTCAATGTGTTGTACTATCGATATATATCGCGTGCACAAGGAGAGATATATCGGCCTAGTCTTTCTAGCAGATAGAAATACTATACTTGTCAGTGTTTAATGCGACATACATTTCTATCATCAATTTTTGAATGTAACTAATTTGCAAATCCTGAATTTAATTTTAAAACAAACGCTGCAAATTTACATTTATTCCTAGAGGGTTAAATTAATGAATTTTTTAAATATAGAAATTCATCATAAGATAATTACAAAAATGATCCAATAATTAAGACAAGAGCCAAATTATTAATGTACTGAATTAATAATCATATACAAGTTATTTTAATATAATAGTTGTTTGTTATTTTATAATAGTACATATATAACTAACAGTCTCCAGATAACACAAAGTCCAAAATTGAGACATAATCATCTAAAAATATTTAAAAACTCTTTCACAAGCACTTAGGCTAGTTCTCCATAGTTCTGTTCCTAATTTCAAGACTGTCTCAAATAATGTCTTAATATGCAAATACGGCTCTTAGCCGGAATTCATAGTCAGTTCTTGTACTCAAAACTGTCTTAAGTTCAATCTTGAGAGGTTCTGAACCAATCAGAAAGCTGCATTAGCATCTTAAAACATTACTTAAAAAAATATAAAAAAGTTCATCAAAGGCTACATCGGCTGTTCCAATGCACAGAAAACTCTATTTTTGTGTGAATGTAACAAAACGAATAAAATAAAAATTTCGACTCTTCAATTTAGGTCCTTATCAATATAGAATATAAATCTAAATTACATAAATAACGCAAATTCCAAGATGGTGATTCCTGACAATTTAGCATTCTTCTTTACACAAATGCCAAATTAGTTATGTAATGAATAGTCAAATGATTATCAAAAATATTAACTTATACAATAATAATATAAAAACTTACATAAAGTAAAATCGGAGTCATATATTGCGTCAAAAAGTAGAATCACATCGCTCATCAAATTGTCAGATCTGCTATATAATCATTCAAAAGAAAAACGAAAATCGAAACAATTAGAGAATTATTGAAATCATTTATCTGAATTTTAATTTTGTTAATTTCATTTATTTTATTCGTTTTGTTACATTCACGAAAATAAAGGATTTTCTATGCATTCGAACAGCCGATATAGACTGATGGCTTTTTTATATTTTTCACTGATAGATTATTTCGAGTCTCATTTTATATATTTGGCATTTGAAATAAAATTTAAGTAAGAACTATACTTACTTGTCTATAAGAACTACATCTTGAAATAAGAATCGATTATGAATACCAGCTGATTGATTTATGATATCTCAAGTATTAGCTTAAGATCATCTCGAAGCTAGCAACATCTATAGATTCCGTCCTTAAAATGTTAAGTACCAAATGTTATTAGACGCTGGATTTTTAGCGCACACGCATCGAATGTTTCAATAATATATATGAATAATTATCTATGATGCGATCTTTACATGATCAATAATGCATCGGCTACAATACACGAAGTAAAAAGTAAGAGTAAGAAATTGACCAATCATAATCGAATGTGAAAAAAATAATCGACTGTGATTGGTTAATTTCTTACTCTTAGGCTCAGTTTCATAATTCATGGTTAACTTTTAACCGAGGTTTAATTTATTTTAAATTAAGGCTCCTGAGTAAAGTGATAAAAGGCATATGTAAGTGAAAATAAGCTACGCATGTGCATTGAATAAAAGCATTTCATGTGCCTTTTATCACTTTTTACGATTATTTACTGTGAAAGGATAAGCATAGTTTTCGTTCATTTTTACAAATTTTAAAGCAATCTCATCATTTTGTTTTATCCAAATTGTCTTTATTCATAATAAATAGCACGTAATAAAAATTAACATGTCATTTTTCGCTTCTTACGTCAATATTCAATATGGCTATGATAACTACTCAGGAGTCTTAAACCTCGGTTAAGAGTTGTGAAACTAGGCCTTAGGGTCACTTTACGAAACGCCGATTAGCTTAGTCGACTGATTAGTCCAAGTGATTAGTTGGAACTGGCCAATTGCATTTATTATTTCGTTTGATGGCAAATGCGATTTGGCCAATTCCATGAACTAATCGGCAGATTTAGCTAAACTTTAGCTTTACTTTCGTAAAGTGACCTTTATTCTTACTCCGTACATTGTATAGACGACGCATAATACTGATTAGTAATATTGAATGTAATACTATAATAGTATACTAGCTTGATCAAAAAGTTTCCGGAATTCATTCAGAAAATTCAAAATACAAGTTTATTCATCAAAAGTGATATTGTCCCCTTCAAAGTACTCTCCAGCGACTGCAACACACTTATGCCGGCGCTTGATCCAGCTCTCGAAACATTTCTGGAACTCTATTATTGGTATAGCCATCAGAGCCGTCTTCAATTTTTCCATTACCTCCTTTCGGCTGTTAAAACGCGTTCCCCGCAGTGGTTTTTTGACTCGATCGAACAGAAAAAAATCGCAGGGAGCCATATCGGGTGAATTCGATGGCTGTTGGATGGTATTCGTTTTGTTCTTGACCAAAAATTCACAGATAATGGCACTGTGCGACGGTGCGTTATCATGGTGCAAAATCCACGAGTTGTTTACCCACAAATCCTTTCTTTTTTGGCGAATTGCTTCACGCAAACGTCTCATAACGCCCAAATAATACTCCTTATTAACTGTCTGACCTTCTGACAAAAATTCGTGATGTACAATACCGTTGTAATCCATGAAAACCGTGAGCATCGCTTTCTTTTTCGACTGAAAACGACGTGGTTTTTTTGGTCTTGGCTCATTTGGAGCTCTCCATTCACTCGCCTGATGTCTGGATTGCGTGTCGTACTCATAAACCCACGTCTCGTCTCCAGTAATGATGCGTTTGATGAATATTGGGTCGGATTCAGTCTTGGAAATCATGTCTTTGGCGATGTCAACGTGGTCCCTTTTTTGCATGAAATTCAGTTCCTTCGGGACCAACTTTGCAGCAACACGGCGCAAACCCAAATCATTAACTACAATGTCCTGAACGGATCCATAAGCAATGTTTAAGTCCTCTGCCAGCTCTCTGATAGTTAATTTGCGGTTATTGGCCAACATTTCTCTCACTTTATTGATGTTTTCGTCGGTTTTCGATGTCGACGGCCTGCCATTGCGTTCGTTATCCTCGACGGATTCACGACCACTTCTGAAGCGTTCATGCCACTCGTAAACGGTTGTTTTCTTTAGAACATCACTGCCGAAACAGTTTCCCAACATTTCCAAGGTTTTCGCACCATTGAATCCATTTTTAACGCAAAATTTAATACAAACTCGTTGTTGCAAATTCAACTCCATTTTTAAAACTGTAAAAAATCGAAAACACGCGCAGAGGTAGATGTACTCAAGACGGCTTAATTTTTACAAATGTCAAGCTATGGCGATAAAATTTGATGGAAATGTCAATGATAGATGTGGCAACCTAGCCAAAAAAAAGAACTCAAATCAGCTGATTCAGAGCATCACCTGGTGGTCTCTTCCGGAAAGTTTTTGATCAAGCTGGTATATCAATATTTTTCAACCTTACATTATCAGTATTACTGATAATATTATATTATATTTCAGCACAGTTTTATAAGTATTATGTTTATAAATTAATCTATTTTTTTTCTGGACCGAACCCATCAAGACTCAGAACGCGTTTATATCTTAATAGAAAAATGGAATGCAAAAAAATAGCAGCTAATCAAAACTCGCGCTGATAATTGATAATTTCGATGTTTTTCTGTACTGCTTAGGGCTACCGCAAACAAAATTTCGTAACAATAACCATAAGACGCCAATGAGCCAATCAGGATATTACTTTAGATCTACGTAATCTAATAGAAATAGAAATAGCAATAAACTTACCGGTTGAAATTCATTTTGTGGATCTCGTTCTAAATTTATTATTTCTATTATTAGATTATGTAGAATCTATCTAATAATATCCTGATTGATTCATTGATTTAAGTTTACGTTTTATGGTTATCATTACGGAATTTTGTCTACGATAATCATTATTATCAACACGAGTTTTGCTGCTTTTCTGCTTTCTATTTTTCTGTCAAGATATGAATGCACTCTTACGCACATTTTTGCTATATTGCTGTATTCACTGTTTCATGTATGCGCTAAAAACTCGGCCTATTTAACAATACTCATGGGCTTTTTACAATAAACTATTATCTAAGCTTAAGTCTTAAGCCTTAAGAAATTGACCAAAGTCAAATGTGGAAAGAATAGACTATAATTGATTAATTTCTTATGGCTTAAGATTTAAAGCCTAAGTAACAATTTATTGTAGAAAACTCATCAGTCTTATGTCCTGATTTTAGATTTTGTGTTGTCTATACTTATTTTCTGTACCTAGTAAATTATATAACGTATTGATTAATTAATTCAAGTATTTTGTACTAAGCTTAACCAACTTCTGCCTTCTCCATCTACAGAAGTCGGAAATCTAATCTGCACTAATCGCACATTCTTGTCTTCTTCTTGCGAAGCTGATGGTACAACTATTGTCTCATTCTCATTATAAGTATATACCGTTTCTACTTCAGTTTCAACTTTACAGTCGTCTGCAGTAACTTCACTCTCCACAAAATTTATCTATGAAACAAAACAATGTTTAATACAATAAAATAATAAATTTTGTAGCAAATTTTTAAAAAATTCTATTATTTTACCTGATCTTCAACAAGATGATTTACTTCATCAGTTACGGTTTCTTCTGCCGGTATATTTAATACAACATCCTCTTCATTATATATTTGATCTTCCCCTTCTTGTATAATTACGTGATCTTTTAGTTCAGTTACATATAATCCAGTTTCGCCAAGCTAAATAAGCAACAATGAATATAATAAAATTTTATATGTTACGATATATATATATATATATAAAACCAAATATATATAAAAAACTACCAAATTATATACATATAATTATAAAATATAAGTGTATATATATGTTCGGGATCCATAAAGAGTACCCGAAACTAAAGTCGCAATGATCATAAATATAAAAATTATTTAAAAACGACATAAATGTGATGCTCCTTCATGATCGGGAACCTAAAATTTACGGATATCCAAACATTACAAACATTCGAGTCTATTACATCCCGACCCCTAAAAAATTTCTCGATCCGAATCTGAAACTCGAGTAATTTCGGGAACCCGCACACTACTCTAGTAGTTTTGTATTTATATATATTTGTGTACATTTTTTATTTGTGAATGCATAAAAGCATGTAAAAAGTTATTAATCTATACATAGGTACATACTATATATATATATATATATATATATATATGTATATATATATATATATATATTTATTCTGTATATATAACAAAATTACCTCTTCGTTCTCAACTTTTTCCATTAATAATTCGTTATTATTGGGAATAGTTATTACTTGCTCTTCTTCCGTTGTCAGTCGTGGTTGGTTCACTACTATGGTATCATTTAAATGACCCTATAAATAATGAATAATATTTTATAGATCAAATGTATTATAGTATATTAGAATAATCTATAAAGTCTACTTTAGATGATCTATAATTCACGATCAAATTCGGAACAGAATTTTATTTATAATATTATGTGTTGTGTAACATAAAAAATATTTAAAGAAGTAAAATATACACATATAGAAAATATACATATGTTAGTGATACATATTTTCTATATTGAGTATTTTATGTCTTCAAATGTTTTCTGTTAACTCGCAAAATTATAAATAGAAGTATGCCAAATTTAGTCGTGAATTATAAATTGTCTATAAAGTGGATTTTATACTATTATGTTTTATATCATTATGAATATATCAAAAATAAGAAGACAAAAAAGAATTTGCTAATAAATTAAAATGTTTTCTCATATATTACCTGAACTTGCATGTGTGCGTAAAGTAATGGTTTTCTCATGAAGCCCATGCCACACACCAAACATTCATATGGCTTCTTATCGCTATGTATAAATCTGTGAGCGTTTCTGTTATCTCTGCTATTAAATGCTTTGCCGCAAACCTAAAAGGTAGCAAATTTATGAATACAGAAACATAAAAATAAAAAAGTAAAAAACATTTCTAAAAAACTATTCTAACAATAATTTTAAAGATCATACCTCACAAAGATATGGTTTTTCGCCTGTATGTATACGTGTATGCTTCTTAAAGTGCTCAGGGTAGACAAATGTAGCTGCACATATGTCACACTTATACGGTCTTTCACCGGTGTGTGCCGCTTTTATGTGGTAATCCAATAATCTTTTTCTTTTAAAACCTTTTCCACATTCATCACACTTATAACGTTTATCGTTATAATGCGTCGCTCGCTTGTGGGATTGCAGATTTGATCTTTGACTACAAATAATAGTAGCAATATTAATCGCTTGTTACAATTAATTTAAGCATAGAAAATTGTGTAACCCTTTAATTTTTATTACTCACCTAAATACTCACCTAAATGTAGCTCCACAAAACTCGCACTGATAAGGTTTCTCACCTGTGTGAGTTCTCTCGTGATCACGAATTTCCGCTTTACGCGCAAATGATTTACCACATATACTACAGTCATAAGGTTTAAATCCGGTATGTACTATATTATGTACCTCTAAATTATGTGCAGAAGTAAAAGCCTTACCTTTAATTTTAAAAAAGATGATTGTTAAAAAACAAATAAGAAAATACTAATAAAAAAGGGATAATTAATCCCTATGAAATTAATACAAAGAATAAAATAAAATTAACTTTATTAATTATATGAAATATTATAAATCTTACCACACTGATGACATATAAATTCCTTTGTGCCATTATGCGTTCGTTCATGCTGATTCAAATTTTGCTGGCTCAAAAATGTTTTATTGCATTGAGTACATTCGAATGGACGAGGTCGTACTTCGTGCGTTTTTACGTGCGCTTTGTACGTATACTTGGATGCGAAGTCCTTGCCACAGGTATCACATATGTATGGACGAACACCAGTGTGTGTGTTTATATGTTCCTCTAATAAATTTTTGGAACTAAAGCAAAAAAAAAGAAAAAATATATATATTAATTATTTGCTCTTTTTTCATATTATTTATATTTTATTATTTATTAGATTTCATAATACTATACTTGTATCTCTTTCCACATGTTTCACAAGGCCATGATTTTACTTGCGGATAATGTATTCTTTTATGAATACGGAATAATCGCAAATTACTAAATATTCTATTACATATTTCGCATTGAAAGTCCCCTTCCTCTTTTGCGACGTGATCATCGAGATGTGTGGAAAGTTCATTTCTCTTTCTGAAATCCTGCCCACATACATCACAAATATACAAGCGTAAGTCATGTACGTCTTTCATGTGAGTTATAATAAGTTTAGCATCTGCCGTGAATTTTTCTTCATCGTTTGGACATACCAAACAGGTGTATGAAGATTCATTTCTAAATACAATCTAAAAAAAGATGTCATTAATTCATATATTATATATATATACATATATATATATATATATACATATATATATATATATATAAATTTATATATAATTTATAGCCCGTTATTATTCAGATCGCATTTACAAAGATATTAACGTGCTAACATGCTATAATTTATGTTATACATAGAATTTTAGAGATAAAAGCGCGTTCTGAATACAAGTCTATATTGTTAGAATATTAATTTTTTCATACGTACATCTTCTTGAGGTTGTTCTACTTTAATTTTACTCTTCTTTGATTTCTTTGTATCATTCGAATTACTTGTTTCATCTTCTTCTTCAACTTCTGTGAAGTAATGTAAAGAATTATCTTGTTCTATAAACAATTCTTGTTCTTTTTTTTCTTGCGTAATCTCTTCTGTTATATTTTCCTGCACTTCCTACGAATATTATATAGTTATACTATTAAACTGTGGATCACTTTATGAAATGCCGATTAGTTCATTGAAATTGGCCAATCGCATTTATCATCTCGTTTTATGGCAAATGCGATTGGTCAATTCCAATAGACTAATCAACTGAGCTTAAGCTAATCGGCGTTTCGTGATGTATCATGATAATTAATCGAGTTTTATATAGCATTTTACCTTTGTTAAAATATTTTGACTTTCTGTATTGTCTGTATAATCATGATCGTTATATTCTTCATTTTGAAATATATCACACAACTTATGAACTTCAATTGTCTTTTTATAGCTGTTACATAATTCTGTTTTGAGTTTTGTTACTTTATTTTTAAGTTCATCTGCCTAAAATGGTAAAAAAATGTATTTTTTTATCAATTTTATAAATTTTTATCAAAAAAAAAACTACAAAAACTATAATTGTTTTTACCTCACTGAACTGCTTAAAACATTTTTTGCAAATGATAGGAGAATGCACAGAGTCATGACTAATATCAATGCTTAAAACAGCTGATATAACATCCACAAGTGGTTTCTTAGATATGGTATAAGACTCATCAAAGATGTGTATACTGTTTCTAGCAGATAGCCCAACTTTAGTGTTACACACCAAACAACACTGCATAGAATCTTTATCGAAGTCAGCCATTATGTTTCACTACTGCAAATGAGATATTTTATTGTTAATGGTACTAGATATATAACTTAGAAATATTATTTTCCTTCTTTAGTAATAAAACTTTTTTTTCTTTAAGTTTATCAATCTAATTTCTGAGAGATTCATACATAAATCTGTTCATTACGTCTCATTAAGCAAAATATTAGCATCTACTGGTAAATTCAAACTAATATTCATATAAATTGTTTTAATTTTAATAAGCTCACAGTAAGTTTTAATAAGCTCACAATAAGTTGTACATTAATAAGCTCGTGTTCTTCTGATATAATTTAATAATCATGAGAATCTAATTTGTTAAATGGAAAAATTGCTAAATAAATTATTTAAAATTAAATAACAAACTTTACTGTTTTGTCAGTCAATCTACCAACAGATTGTTATTATATTTCTATTGGTCTATTATATGTCTATCTAAAGACACTTTGCAAAATTTGTTTTGAACAGATTTGATCAAGATTATAATAATATAGTAATATAACACATTGTTTATAGTAATATAATACATTGTTTTTCAGAATATCTTGAATCATTATCGAGATTTGACAAGAAAATTATCTTTAAAAGATTATTATCAATTATTTGACAGCCATAATTGTCACTTCATTGTTTCATATATATATATATATATATATATATATATATATATATATATATATATTAGGTATTGGAATTAATTCGTAGCGTTTTACAAGTGATGGGAAGTACTTTCATTAATGTATTTTTTAATGCTCATGTGAAATAAATAACATTCTTTCATTAAAAACGCTACGAATTAATTCCAACACCTAATATATATATATATATTATATAAATATATATACATACATATACATATATATGCATATAAGTACAATAATAGTTAAAAAAGACAAAAATAATATATATAATATATAATAAGTCTTAATATTAAACAATAACAAAATGAATTAAAAAATAACATGTAAGAGTCACTCATAGAATGTGTACAAAAAATAAATAAGAAGTTTGATGTATTAAATATATTTGCATAATATTTAATGAAATATATAATTGAAGCCTTGTCATATTGAACTTATTTCAATCAAGGTTGTGAATCTCTTTGATTATGTTCTATTGCATAGAGAATTTTTATACAGGGTGCTCAATAAAGACTGTAACAATGCTTAAAGGTAGATTCCTGAGAACATTTTGAGATGAAAATTCTAATACCACAACATCGAGGTTCTAATAGTTTTTGAGTTATAAGCACTTAAAGTTTTTGAATCATACTGTCTAAAGTTCGTGTGTTCAGATTAGTTCAGATGTGAGATGCGATACCAACGGAAAATCTAACCGCACGAACTTTAGGGTATAATTCAAAAACTATTATGCTCTAGACATTTTGATATTAAATTTTCGTCTCAAAAATCTATGTATATATGAGATTAAATAAACTTTTACATTAAGAACATTCGGTGTATATATTCTTTTATTAATTAATATTAATTTAGTTCAGAGAATAGAGTTCACTTTTATAATTTTGAATTTATTTTTTGCGCAACAAGTTCTGCGAGTGATGCTTTTTTCCAACTCATTTGTTCCTAGACAACAATGTTCAAGGCGGTATTCATAGTCAGATCTTATATTCAAGATCATCTTAAGAAGTCACGAACTAATCAGAGGGCCGTATTTACATCTTAAGACATTACTTAAGACAGTCTTGAAATAAGAACGGACTATGAATACCGCCTCAAAAATTGAAACACAAGACATCTTTGGTGTCTAAAAGATGTCTTAAAGACTTAATTTTAGACTGTGTTATCTAGGTTACTATACAATAATGATATATTCGCCAACCGTTTAATGCGAGAAGTATATATAAGCGAATCAATGACACCAAAGCATTTGGAAGCATCGAAACTCTGAACGTTAAGACGTTCATTCTTGTCGATGCATTGCGTTTAAGATGTCAACGTGTACAGTTTACTGTCATCCGCGGTTTCATTGTCTGTAAAAACGTTGAATCTCCGTGCGAACAATCTCGTGTTGCGCGAGAATCGAATTTTCAGTTTTAACGAGAGCCACGCTAGCCTTGCACATTGCCAGAAGATGCGAGCGTGAACGCGTGACTCGTCGACAAGCACGAGGTTGCAACACGCACTCGACGCGGAATACAGCCGTCCGTTTCTTCTGCCATGTCCGCGTCGAACACGAGACGCTGTCACAGACGAGAATCATAGAGTGGCAATGAGAGAACCGCAGGTATATCGCCGAAAAATGATACGCCGTTGAAAGAAATGCCTCCGATCACGCACATGATTCTACGTGAGCGTAAGCACGTGCGCCGTGATTCACAGTAATCACAGCTGAGAGAAGGCGACGGCACGCGTAGCAATCGTAAATGGTGATCGGGCGCGACAACGATAATAAGACGCAAAAAGTTGTCAGCACTGACTTGAAATTTTCATTCCCTGATGTGAACAATTGGCAGCGAGAGAGAGTTGAACAGCAACCGAGCGGTGTTTGGTGACGACATTCACATTCGCACGAAAGGTCGTATCAGGCCGGGTATCCGTCGCGACGCCAAGAAATCTTGAAAATGGCGACGTATTCGTTGTCCGCGCGTTTTTACTTATCCGGCGGCCTTCAAGAAAGGATCTGGAACATTACGCGTCGGAAACGGAGCGCCTCACGCGCCATCTGCAATAATGACGCGCTGCCATGTTAAGTTCGTTGCATGGGAACGACGAGCAATCCATTCGGTTGAAACGAATAATCTACTTTTTTTTCTGCTGAGAATAGTTGTTTTCCATTTGCACACAAGTGAAATTGAGTTTGAAGTGAGCTGAGATTAATTGAAGTGAGCTGAGAACTCAGATTAATGACGTCGTTATTTGCTTAGTTTGATAAAAAGTTATCACATGACAACACAGGTTCGAACCTGATTTTTAAAGAGAGTTTACGAGACTCATTAAAGCATACAGTCTCGATCTTGTGCAGATTATAGGCAAAAATTCAATTAAATCTCACTTGTCAGAATATATAAGGAACGCAGATTCAACTGAGATTTATCTGAGAATCGGTGTAAATGGAAAACAACTAATGATGATCCTTTTTTTCACATAATAGACAACAGCTACAATGGATGCATCAGTACATTTTTGTTCAAACTAGTCATTTCAGCGACAAAAGGATCACGTGTTCCAAATTAGCGCTTGATATTCATCAATTTTGACCACGTAAACCTTGTTATCACTGTAACTAGTATGATCGGCTTGTAAAAGCCAGAGAGAAAAAATATGACGTCCAAAATTTATAAGCAAAATGCTGCCACACATTCATAATCAGATATCATATTTAAGACCGTCTTAAGTACAGTTTTGAGGTGCCAATCAGAGAACCATATTAATATTTTAAAACATTACTTAAGATGATCTTGAAATAAAAACCGATTATGAATACCAATCTATATGGAGCATATTAATATATTAATAATAACAAATTTAGTACTTGATTTTTCAAGAAAATAAAAATTATTTAATAAGATATTAACAATGAAATATTAATAATGAAAGATACGTTCTCAGCACGTTTAAGATATAGATCAGTATTCATAGTAGCGCAATTAATTAGCGCTATTCCGCACTTTCCTATTACACAAGTTTTGTGTGCTATGTTCACATGATGCGTCAAAGATGTATCCAGCATGAATATAATTTAAAAACTATTAACTTCATGTTAATAATTTGGTTATTCAAATGAAATTTAATTTTACAAATTGTAAAAATAATTATCACTGTTGTAGTATTAAGGTTTTACAATTAATATTTACAATCTCATAACAATTTTTTGAACTACTTTAACGCATTTACTATCATTTTTACGCATTGTGTGAACATAGCACACAAAACTGGCGTGACGGAAAAGTGCGGAAAAAAGCACACTAAAATTGCATGAATCGCATGTAAAGCCGGTTCTACATTAGTTGCAGGCCGATCGCAAGTTTGTTATGACAGCCAATATGAAATGTTGATTTCAAAATGCAAGCTTCAGATTGGCTGTCAACAAACTTGTGATCGGCTGTAGAACCGGCTTAATGTATTATTGTTTTTTTATCTTGATATCTATATTTATGCACTCAGATTTTGTCATTTTGCTTCATTCGTCTCGACATTACGCAATTCCATCATATTAATCAGAATCAAATTATTTTAACCTCTCTAAAATACGATGGTTTATTACAAGACAATGACGCATTCGCTATTCCGTAACATCAAATGCGGAATAGCGCTGAGTGATTATTTCAATGACACATTCTCTATTCGCAGTAATTTCATCCTTGTGTGGTTCATTTGACATTACAAATACTACGTCGTGATCAGGCCATATTGATTCCACATACTCTATGGAGACAGGAGTCCAACAGAGAATGCATTCGGGAAGACACTATCAGTACTATTTGTGTCACTCTATCTTCATTATTTATTAGACGTAAAACAAAGATAGGTGACACAAATAGCGCTGATAGCGCGATTCTCGAATGCAGCCAGAAAAAGAAGACGCTACGAATGCTTCGAAACTTTTGATTGACCAATCGGAAGAAAGAATTTTATTAACTGACTAACTAAAATATTTCAAAGCATTCGTAGTATCAAGTGGACCGTAGCTTTAATCGGGTTTAATAACATCCGTAGTTATGAAATTGGCCAATCATAGCTTCCTGAAAGAAGGGAACGACTGTGATTGGCCAGTTTTGACTGTACAAGGGAATACTCGACTGTAATTGATTGATTCTTACATTCTGATCCGGATTAAACCCTCGGTGAAAACTAGGCCTGTGTCTCTTGTTGGAAACTTCCCATATTATCCCTTCCACCATGGCTCACTGTCACTGAGCGTTTAGTGAGCACGTGTAAATAGTAAAGTCGTAAGTTGCATGTGGTTGCATGACGATCGCGGTTGTGTCGAGGTGACCACGTTCGCTTAAGACGCTCAAATGAACAAAAATGATTCATTGAGTAGATATGGGCCTCTTGTCGGTGCGATCGACGAGGGAACGAGTAGTGCAAGATTTTTGGTTCGACCAATTTTTTGTTATTCATTATGTCAATGATCATATTGTGAGATGACGCGTTGTTGCGAGATTGCGGTTACTATAGTCGAGGAATCTTGAAAATGCAGCATACTTATATGTATACGATGCTGTGGTTAAATCAGAAGATCGATTCTGTGTTTTCAAACAAGGTGAAAATTACAAGCGAGCAAATTTACCAATGAGCAAGTTGATCAATGAAATTATTAGTATTCTAATAAATTCGCTCACTTTTGTAATTTTCATCTCGTTTCAAAATACAGAATCGATCCCCAGTTTTCTTCTAGATGTTAAAATAAATGTTAAAATAAATTGTCGTAGTTTGACTTGAAAGATACATTAAAAGTAATATGTAGTTGTGACAATTTGTAATGACATGAGTGATGATATGAAGAGATTGTAATAAGGCTATGTCTCTTATCATTCGTTTCTTATATCCGTTAATAATCATTAATGATTGTTGTTAGAGTAATTATAACATAACATTTTAAAGTACTTATACAGGATGCAATTAAATGATATGGCTGAATTTTAAAATCCACATTCCTCATACTTATGAAAACATATGATTATGGATCTAGAAACGCTTCATTTCCTTGTTAGAACTCTTTCTAATCTGTCTACATTGTATAAATGCATAAGTTAATTATTTTTGTTTAGAATGTTTGGAAAATACAGTTTTAATGAGTTAGTAGTTTTTCTTTTGTCAAATTTGTTTAATAAAAAGTATATTGGCATAATTAGTGTTTCTGAAATAATACAAAAAAATGTTTCTAGATTTATGTTCATATTTTTTTCTCTAAGGAAACTTTAGGTTTTTTCCTTAAAGTTTGATTTTATCTTTTAATTATCCTGTATAAGTTTCTTCTTTATCACAATAATTCTTTGTTACAATAATATAGGTTTTTGCAGCTAATACAGCAGAAGTATTAACATATCATCAAGTATCGATATCACAGATATGCCCAAAAGAGGGATGGGTTGAACAAAATGCTTTAGAGATATTAGAAGCAGTTAGGGAATGCCTGAAGCAAACTGTATTTAACTTAAGGCAGCTGACAATAGATCCAGCTGATATAGTTGCAATTGGTATAACAAATCAAAGGGAAACTACAGTTGTATGGGATTCTATAACAGGAGAACCACTTTACAATGCTATAGGTAAAATTGTTATTATAAATGTTATATTTTTCATAAATTGTAATAATTTACACAATTTATCATTTTGATAATATATTGCAGTATGGATGGATATGAGAACAACATCAATTATAGATGATATATTGAAGGGTGTACGCAATAAAAATAAGAATTACTTGAAACCGCTTTGCGGATTACCAATTAGTCCATATTTTAGTGCATTGAAATTGAAATGGTTGTTAGAGAATGTACCTCGAGTTCAAGAAGCCTTAGCTGCCAAACGCCTCATGTTTGGTACCATCGATTCCTGGCTAATTTGGGTTTGTTTGCACAGAGCAAGCGTAATATAGATAAATTTTTGTACTGATTCAGATTAATATACCTTTTATAATTTTATAATTAGAATCTAACAGGTGGTGCCAATGGTGGTGTTCATAGTACAGATGTGACGAATGCTTCGAGAACAATGTTAATGAATATTGTGACTTTGAAGTGGGATCCTACTCTATTATCATTTTTTAAAATACCTCCTGAAATTTTACCTGAAATACGGAGCTCTTCTGAGATTTATGGTTATATACAAGACGAGTTGCTGCAGGGTGTTCCTATATCAGGAGTATGCGATTCATACTATTTTATTAAATATAACAGAGTATTGAGATATATAGTATTATTGTATATCAGAATGTAAAAAAATTTATATAACTTTATATTGAGATATTAATTGTAAGTTAAAATAAATTTGACTCAAATACATAAAAATTATTCGTTGCAGTGCTTAGGTGATCAACAATCAGCTTTAGTAGGTCAGATGTGTCTACAGCAAGGGCAGGCAAAAAATACTTATGGCACTGGTTGCTTTCTTCTTTACAACACTGGCACAGCTGTAAGAGAAATTTTATTGTATTGTCACAACATGTTATAGTTCAGATAAGATATAAAATTCAAACAAATACAATTTTGTATTTTCAAATGTTATAGATTGTGGATTCGGCCCATGGTTTATTGACGACAGTCGCTTATCAATTAGGAGCGGACGCTTCTCCGGTGTATGCTCTTGAAGGTTCTGTAGCTATCGCAGGTGCCGTTATAAAGTGGTTGAAAGATAATCTTGGAATATTAACTGATATAAAAGACTGTGAAACTATTGTCGAACAAGTGCCCGTAGGGTCCAATCATATTGTTTTCGTACCAGCATTTTCTGGATTATATGCTCCATATTGGAGGAAAGATGCACGAAGGTAGTTAATTTTATCAATATAATAGAAATTGAATTACTTTACAATAAATATCTAAGTATAACAAAATCTAGATATAACAAAAAAAGTTAAGAATAAAAACTGCCATGATGTAAAATAGTTATTAGATGTCATGTACATATAATATATTAATAAGAACTAACATATCCTTTTTTTTACTTTGTAAGTATCAATATGAATTAATTGTTTTAGTGTCATATGTGGTATTAGCGAAGATACAACCAGTGCACATATTGTAAAGGCAGCTCTGCAAGCGGTGTGTTTTCAGACGAGAGACATTTTGGAAGCTATGAAAAAGGATACTGGTTTAGTGTTGACAAAGTTGTTAGTTGACGGTGCAATGACGAATAACAACTTGTTAATGCAAATGCAAGCTGACATTTGTGGAATTCCAGTGGGTAGGAAAAACATTTCTTCAAATATATACATACTATTGGATTAAAAGTTAATAATGGATTATATAAATGAATACATGTTTTTTATACGAAAGTTAGACCATTAATGTGTGAAACTACTGCACTTGGAGTCGCAATTGCTGCGGGTAGCGCAGAAGGAATACGAAAATGGGATGTGAAAATTGATGCTGCTATTCCCAGTGACATCTTCTTACCATTAATAACTGAGAATGGTGATCATCTCGCAATAATCATCTTTTATTACAAATATAAAAATTTTTGACACTATACGAAGAGATTAATTGACTAATATATTAATTTTAGAACGCGACATTTTATATTCTCAGTGGAAAATAGGTATTAATAAAAGCTTAGGTTGGGAGTCACTCCCAGAAACAAATGGTAAGCCGTTAACAATAAATATTAGTAATGAAATTGATATACTAATAAACATTAATTGTAGATATTTCTATTGATATTACAGATGATACAGAGGATATACATAAAGTTACTGCGCCAGGTGTATTTATAATTAGTACCATAATATTGCTTATGGTTGCTAAATATAGATCTACTTAATAAGTTTGTGTATGCAGTACTGTGTACTGTATATTGTATTTAAGCAGGATCTGCTTATTAATACAATTAAAAATAATACAACTGAAATTAATTCATCTGCTCACCATAAGTATGTTGCGTTGTTTTTAATGTTTATTATTTATATACTATAGTAATATTTATGAATTGAAAAAGAATTGAGAATAAAAAGTGCCATAGTATCGTAATTAACAGATTGTCATATACATATAGTATATTAATAAGAATGGAATTTGTAAATTACTATTCCTTTATGCATATCTTTTTTTTATTTTGTAATTATTTAATATTCTATTCAATAGCTTTATTTTACAATATTATTTTTCAATGTTACATGAAACTTATGATTTTGTGTTTAAGTCAGTTTTTTTGTTTTCTTGGATAACTTCATTCGATTTCTCATCTCCTTGAAAAATGGTAGGTCCAATTGATACTATAAATTTATCAGATACTTTGGATTCTTTAATTGCAGATATTGTAGGTTCACCCTATAATAACATAAAAGATATCATCAAGTAATTCTTTATAAGTAGCATAGGGCGCATTCAAGTCGACAAAGCGGCTAAGTCTGTTCACCAAGCAATTAAACATGATTGGTTGGATCCACAGGTAAGAATTAATTATGCTCATTTGCTCGGCAAGCATGCGGCTTTGCCATCTTGAACTCGCCCATTGACAGTAAGTTGCATGGATTAATTCTTACAATAAGTTTGTCACTAATTGATGTTTGAGCAACAACAGATGTCTCGAGCCAAGCATCATTTTTTATACTATTGATGCGTAATCGTGCAAATTGTGGTACTAATATACGGCTAATGAGCGAACGACACGGCTGAGATACTTTAGGATGTTTTGGAAACACTACTCTATTTTGTACTTGCTAAAGAAAGGAATGGAATACATTAGAAAAGAAGTATGAATCGCATAATCAGAGAGAAACCTGAGAGAGAACATCTTATTGGTTCTCGCCTCCGAAAATAGTAGGAGGTTGACATAGCTAGATCACGTCTAATAGGATATCTGAACGAGTCAAGGCATAATAGCGTTGATAATACAGTGCGTCAAGAATCTCGTGACAGAGTGCCAAGCAATGTATTCCGCTAGGATGGGATGAGAGGGGAGGAGTAAAGACAGAACAGTGCGCCATTGTCATGAGAAGGCGGCAAAAGTTCAAATTTAAAAGGGTCTGTTGCAGACTAAAATTTAAAATTAATCTATAAATGCTTTCCGAAGGATTGGAAATAATTTGCAAGAATTTGGAATAACAGTTCCCTTCATCCGAGACGCGATCGATGGCCCGCCGAAGATAAAGGGCTTTGGAGTTAGTGGACAATTAAATATGAGAGTAGGATATCTTACTGGGGGAATCCATATTCACAAAAGGGATCGTCTACTAGGTTTTTGTGAAAAAGACTATAATTGAAATTATAGTAGTTGGAACGCAACCGGTTAAGCATAACAATCGCTTCTCTAGGAATATTTTTGCGAAAATACCAAGATCTAGAGGTTTTCTGAAATATATTGTTAAAGTAGAAGGAGCCTTTAATGTATGATACGTTCTCGAGATAACGATAGAAATCTTTGTTGAAGTCTTGTTTAATAACGGCGAAAAGATCCAAGTACGGAACTTTAAAGTTAAGTTCAATGCCCTTACGGATAGCTCTTTTGGCAAGATTGTCGGCTTTTTTATTTTCCGCTATGCCCTTGTGCGAAGGAATCCAGATTGAAGAAGTTGTACCTGCATAGATACGTCACCAGCCTCCTACAAGTTCGCCCTGATAAGGGGCGATATAAGATAATTATTCGTACGGTCGCGAATGGCCTCGCGAGACCGCTTCTAGAGTCCGTCATGATAGTGATGTGGCTCAAAGAAGATCGAGAGCTACCAGTAAGATAATTAGAAAGCGAAAGCTTCAGCAGAAAAAAGCAAAGTGTAAGAAGAGAATTTATACATAAATTCAGCTTGGAGTTGCGGGGAGTAAACTGCCGTCCCGACATGCTATGATCAATATAATTCATTCGAACCATTCGTACAAAATACTGTGGACCCAGCAATTGGATCGTGAAAGGCCTGCACAAATGCTGTCTGAGCACATTGATTAGGGAATTAATCAATTTCCAGGATGGCATTAGGTAGAGAGTGAAATGAAGGAGAAATAATAGTAAATTGGAATGAGTATCTATAATTAGGAAGGATATAGGAGCAGTCGAGAATATATAGTGAAAGGACCACATGCGAAAATGAAGGCGATCGGAAAACGAGAACGCAAGTAGTCAAGCTTATTGGATCCTTGAGCTAAATCGCTCGGCTCATGAAGTTTGGAAACTGCCAGGTTATGGAACTGATCTTAAAAAAATAACGGGATGCCAAAATCTTGAGTGGAGGCTCAAGTAGCCTCGGCATAAATAATATTAAGGATGGTCGAGATACGGTAACCGAAGCACAGTCGCAAAGTCTGATTTTGAATAACTTGGAGTGCAGCAAGGTGATTGTTGTCCAAAAATCCAAAGATGTTGAGAGGAGCATTCAATAGAAGCACGCAGCATAGATCTATAAAGTGAGCAGATGGGGAAGAACCCCCCAGGTGTCGCGCAAAGCCGAGAGGACTTAAAGAATATGTTTGCTCTTGTTGGCAATATATTGCATATGAGGCTTTCCAGATAATTTGGGGTCGAATAAGACGCCGAGAAATCTAACTCTGGAGAAGGGAGATATGATTATCCTAAGCTAATGATTATCCTAAGCTACACAACAAGGAGACAAGGAGATAATTTTCTTGTTAGAGAAGACTATCAATTGTGTCTTGTGCGGAAAGATTTCCAACCCGCAAGATCGAAGAAAAGTACTCAGATTATGAAGGGATTGTTCGAGAGAGTCCGAGAGTCGAGCACATTCTTTATATACTTATTAGTGGCACAGATGACGTCATCCACGAATTGTACTAGTTCCATGGATGGAGTCTCATTGATATTGCGTAAATATGTGTATGTTAAAGAGCGTCGGATTGAGGACCAAACCCTAAGGGATACCCTTGAAGGAGAATTTGGGGTTGATGAGGGATGGTAATTCCACCTCCCTGGTGGAGGAACTGAATAATACGAGACAATATAAGATTCCAGATAAATGAAAGGGGGGAATATTCATAAGAGAAAGTTTCTGGAGAAGAATGTGAGGTAGGACATTATCAAAAGCTGATTTGATATCAATGAAAAACACGACGATATCCTGTTTCTTGAGAATGAATACTAGCAATGAATGTAATAAGATTATCCTGACAAGATCTGAATCTGCGAAAACCAAACTAGTTATTAGATAGAATATTGAAGAAAGGGGATTCGATAAGTTAGTAAAATCTATTAAGAATTATCTTTTTTACAATCTTAAAAATGCATGAGAGAAATAGGGCGATCTCCGTTACTGTTAAGCTTGAGGATAAGGTGCACAAGAGAGTGTGACCATTGAGTCGGAAAGACAGAGCGACGAAAGAGATTAATGATTCTGAGGAGGCAGCATAAAGGAGCCATTTGTTGTCGAAGGCAATCTTCCGAGATGGGGCGCTTATCTTTACCGCAACGAGCGCAACGAGATCTGTTCTTGCAGTCAGCATTTACATAGTCGTAATGAAGACAGGAAAAGCACATAAGCACTCTGGGGAAATAAGGGAGGATCGGGAAGTTTATACAGGAAAGAAACCAAGCGTGGGAGGAATTGTTCCCAGAATTTAATCATAATAATTCGCGAGAGTGTGGAACATAACTCGCCGTTCTTACGTTCCCTAATATTTAGACGCTTGGCGGATACAATCTTGTAAGGTGAGTTAAATTCGTTGAGGATATTCTTGGATATATCCAGTGGGACGTTTCTAACCGCGCCGGTACGCATAATTCGAAAAGTAGAGGGATCGCCACTACCATCCGAGATGCGGTGCACGAAAACAATATAGGGGGGAAGACCCTCATTATACAGCATACGCTCCCCCGGGGCTTCACTTCCGGAAGACAGAGGGCGTAACCTTCAACGGGGGATTCTTCGGCAGAAGACTCGCCATCGTGGGAACGTGCAACGGAACGTTGCTGCTCCAACGGACGTCCACAACTGTTGTCGACGGCATCCCAGCAATAGGGCCGAGAAGGAGGAAGGATCAACACCTTGAGTATGCTGCGACAAAGTGAGTCATCCTCACTAATCCGCTCGATTCGTATTGTGGGTTGAAGAGATATCCGAATTAGACTTTTGATCGACTTTAACAAGAGATCGCGAATGCGAACGAATCGTTGAAGAGGCTGGGACATCGAAAGAAGGATTTTCCAAGCCTTCTCTTCTTTTTCTTATCTCTTTTTTTGATCTTACTAGAATTCTTACCCGTTTTCGCTGACGTAATAGAAGCCGATTTTCTAAAAAAAGTTGCTGCTGAAGTTCATTTGGTAGCTTGCGTTGAAAAAGATTTCGATAAATCAATCGCACATCTAATATGCTCGAAAAAGCTCTCGAAATCTTCTAGTGAAACGATTGTTAGTAAATGGCGGGCCGGGTCGGGCGGATGAGGGGATCCCCCAGTCTGCATAGCAGAGCCGGTGAGCAAATCGAGTAGTAAAAACGCAGATAAGATGAATTAAATGCAATTACTCACAATAAGAACCTCTCGGAATACATGCGAGAGGAAATAAATACAAGCCAAAACTCAAAATGCATGAGAGAATAAAGATTAGTAACGTGCAGGTGTAGCAGGGACACAGAAGTCCACACCAGTCAGGAGCTCACAAGTAAGAGAAGACATGACTTTTCTTAGGGTATATCGTCCATTTTTCAAGGCTGAAGATGATAAATCGATATTTGTTCATATAATCATGCTACACGTAGAAAAGTGGACGTTGCTATGTAGTTTATATCCACTTTGTCAGAGTAGTGTGGAAGTATTTTGCGGTTACAGGTTTTGGGTCATGTTCTCTCTTAGGTTTCTCTCTGGTATAATCAATATATGGGCACAGTATAATCATACCCATTGTGACAGTGAACTTTTTTGTGATCTGCGCAATTTTTAGTGCGCATAGGTCGGTTTATACACTTAGAAATATGGCGGATATATTAGGAATTAACAGAAATTCAAATTTAAGAACCTATCCTATCATAGCTCTACTGTGTACACTTCACAACATGGCGGTGAATCATGTGACTAAAGAGTCTACATAGAAGTCGTAA
The DNA here is from genome assembly GCF_024713525.1 of Acromyrmex echinatior. NCBI lineage: Eukaryota > Metazoa > Arthropoda > Insecta > Hymenoptera > Formicidae > Acromyrmex > Acromyrmex echinatior. Next base: position 3,244,688 of record NC_141864.1, read on the forward strand.
ACGGTCATGGAGTCTTAAATCGTAGGAAACTGACCAATTCTAATCGAGTATTCTTATATTTGATTATGATTGATTTCCTACAACTTAAGACTCCACGTCTACGATTTCTATATAGAGGACCCTTAAGAACTTATATTAAAGGTGTCGACGTTCAGTGTCGCTACTAGATATGATTATACTGTGATATGGGTGCATTCAAGTTGACAAGCGACCTGCTCGCCGAGCAAATGAACATAATTGATTGTTACTTATAGATCCACTCAATTCATATTCAATCGATAAATATGCCTAACCACTTTGCCATCTTGAATTCGCCCATTTATAAAGATTATACACATATATGTAAGTAAGGGTTTGAGCACAAGAATTATCGTAATACTAAGAGGTTCCGCACAATAAAAGGGGAACAGAGAATAGAGAATAAGAATTTCAACCTATCAGAAACTATGTTCCACAATACATTATTTCTAATAGGTTGAAATTCTTATTCGAATATTTTGTGTTTCGATTATTTAAAAAGCGTTTTTATACAAAATAAATGCGTTTTTAATAAATATAAAAGTTATATTATATTATACTTTATTTATATTATAAATATTAAGCTATATTATATTATATTTTATTGTATTAATATTATTTTATATTTTATTGTATTAATATTATTTTATTTTATTTTTTTAATTTTTCTAATTTTATTTATTTTATTTATTTATTTTATTTTATTATTTTTTTATTTTTATTTTATTTTATTTATTTATTTATTTTAATAATTAATTATTTACAGATTTTAATATGTCATTCAACATTATTAAGATTGTTTTGAAGATGTAAATAAACATCACAAATTTGTTAAATTGCTAATCAATTTAACTCGTGATATTACTGCGGTAGTTTAATGGAGTTAGTGTTTTAAGACCGAAAAATCATTTCAGCGCGCGTTTCTAAGAACTATATATGTATATAAATTCACACAAGAATCATACAAGCATTTAAGGCTTTAATTTCTATAGTTTGTGTTATTTATTTTATTTTATTTTATTTTATTTTATTATTTTATTTTATTAATATTATATTGTTATATATATATTATGTTTTTATATTTATATAAAAAAATTTATTAAATGCGTTTTTATACAAAATGAATCTGAAATACTTTTTTCGATACGTTTTCAACCATTACCACGCATGCGTGCGTAACATGCCTCAATCGTATCACCTTCTAATGTGAAGCAAATGGAGCGTGCTCTTAATTGATCCATGGAGTATGCTCTAATGTGACGCAAACATCTAATTGCCATATTGGTTCCGATGAACGCGAACGTATTGGAGCGTGTGACGCGAACAAACCTTATAGTACGATTAATGACAAAGGTAAATGTTAAGAAGAGCCCAAATTTTGATAAAAATACATTGAATTGATGCGTTTTCGTGTAAAAATAAAGATTTGACAAGAAAAAGTATCGCTCTGCTCCATGAACTGAGATATTAATATTTAAAGTCAATAACTATTCGGGTTAGAAAATCTGCCATAACAGTGATGTTATGCACTATGCTGTAAAAACATAAATTCTCTTCTAAAATAGTGAATTTGTATTTTAAAAGCAGTGAATTTGTGTTTTTAAGCAGTATTATAAAGCAGTGAATCACTGCTATGACATTTCCAATCCGAATATTCATTAACTTTAAGAATTAATATCTTGGTTTACGGAGCAGAAAGTGACACTGATTTCTGATCAAATCTTTATTTTGATGCGAAAACGCATCGATGTAATGTATTTTTATCACAATTTGAGGTGAGTGAGGTTTTTCTTAATTAACATTTAGCTTTGTCACCGATGAGATACTATTAAAGACCGATATCCTTACGGGAGTTTGCGTCCTTGTGAATATTGAAATGATAAAGAATTAAAAATTGATAATATTGCACTAATTTTATGATTTAATAGTTTAATAGACGTATTCATGCATTTAGAACTCAATAATTTTAAAAAAAAATAATCAATTTTTCTTTAAAATTGTGATTTCAGTATTATCGTCAAAGTTTGATTATCAACAGAGATGATAACTGCAGAGAAAAAATTGTAATTTTTCGACAATATATAGGATACTACATAAATTTGAATATCCACTCTCAGTTAATTAAATTTATTAAAATAAAAGAAAGGGCTTAGAACAATAACTAGTTGTTAGTTGTTATATTTTAAAACATTAAAACTATAAAACTAGGATATTACAGCTTTACAAATATGCATATTTATTTATGTAATAAAAAATTATGAATTTAATAATGTATTAGCCAAATATTTACGTTAATAATAGCAAATTTATATCAATTGTCGATAATGTCAGCGTTCTTCAATTATCTCCGGACCCTTGGAGCCCTTTTTATACTATCAAAAATTTGTCCAGGGTTGATGGTCTTTAATAGTATCTCGTCGATGCCTTTATCATTAATTGTACTATACAATCAAATAGAACCAAAATGGCGAATGAGAATACCTACATATCTAGTGTCTTAATATAAGAACAATGATCATTTTACTTTATACTTTTATATTTAGGAAAGATTATTCTATTTATATTATATATATATAGAATATATAAATATTTAAATGTTTCGTGACTTATTATAATTTAAAAAAAAAAGGTAATTTTTTAGAGAATAAAAGCTACGTCACCTCCGATTTCGATTAGGTTCATTCGATGCGTTTTTGCGTAAAATAAAAGAATCTGTCAGAAAAAAATCCGGGATTGTCTTACGAAGTAAGATATTGAGCGTTGACAACTATTGAGGTTAGAAAATCTGTCATGTGGATAGGCAGTAATGTTTATTGGTTCGACGTGGTTACGCTGCCTCGAACAAAAAAAAATAACATCCTATCCGCTTAGGGCCTTTGTACTACTAGAGGGGGAATGGTCTATCCAACCAATGAGTGGAAAGTGTGAGCAAGACTAAAGGTTTGTTCGCGTCGCATGCTTTTACATGCCCAACACGCTCTAATGCCTACTGCACATTGGACGCGATAAGCAATGAGCGACGAGCAATATCCAATAAGAGCTTTGCTTTGTGTCGTCACGTGAGAAAAAGCAGAGCTTTTATTGGATATCGCTCGTCGTTCATCGCTCAATACGACTAGTTGATTGGTTCTTATATTCTGATCCGGTTTAAACCCTCGGTGGAAACTAGGCCATTGAGTAAATTAATCAGATAAAAGAAAGAATCCTTGAGCATCCGTTGTTAATTTGAGAAGAAGCATATCTACATCTAATAAAGATCTTAAGCATCTGCAGCGAAATACCTTGCCGCGCTATATCGCAATAGTAATTTTTTTCCATATACGGGAATTAAAAATCGTCAGTAACAAGATACCTCTGACTTTCACATTTATAATGAAATCAAATACAAAAGTTGAACTCTGCAGAAACTTTAAAAAGTTAAAGATGATACACAAGCAAGAATTACGTTCATTCCAGCCTAGTGGCAAGTCATTAATTGCAGAGATTGAAATTGAGATTGCATTCACTACGATAAAATTTGAAATTCACATGTTACATACGTACGTTTGCTCTACGAAATTCTAAAGAGAAAAAAGTTTGGTGCCACTCGAAAACAGAATCCCCTCAAACATTAATCCTATACAAAGATTGCAGAAATATTGCAGAATGATTTCACTGAAACATTACAATATTGCATAGTGGTTGCGAAATGTTGCTGAATCATTGTTGCAAAATTCCAACAATGTTAAGATGTACGCTTTTTGTTATATTGCAAATGTTTCAAACAAAATGTTTCAGCAATATTGCAATGTAATGTATTTGGATAAATTTTTTATGAAGACTCTCTAAAATGAAAACTATATATATGTCTCACTAACTTTAATTTTTCTACAAATCACATTTCTAGTGATATGTGCTTTCCAAAAGCAATTTTTTATGATAAAACCATAAAATATTCCAATAAATATTATTTCTGAAGAAAAAAAGTCCGTTTTCTTTTTTCTGCACATGTACCAAAAGAGGATAGAAGAGGACAGAAATACATCTTTCTCTCAGTCTTGCTCACAATTCGACGTCCGTATTCCCCCTCTAGTAGTATAAGCTCTATGGTTCTCACATCTCGCATCTCACTTCATGAGTTAGAAATATTCCAAACACAGATACTGTCTACGATGCAATTTCTAGGCGGTTAGGTCCCAAGCGGATAAGATATGTTATTTATTACCCGCCCCGAACCAATAAGAACTATAGTCTATACATCCACTGTATACATGACAGATTAATGATCGTGTTACATAGTAACACTTTAGTTAACCTTAACATTCAATATCTCGTTTCGTAAGGCAGTCCCAGACCCTTTTCTGACAAATTCTTTCATTTTACACAAAAACGCGACGAACGAGCCTAATTTCATCGAAATCGAAGATGAGGTAGCATAAGAATCGACCTGAGTATACGCTGGGTATACCAGTCTTGGCATATACCTGGGTACCTTAAGCAGTTGCGCATAATTTGTATCGTCAAATGGCAGCCGACCATGAACCATAGCATAAAGTACTACACCCATGGACCATATATCAGAGAGCTGAGGCTGATAAGGGATGCCACGTAAAATTTCGGGTGACGCATAAGCATAACTACCACAGTAGGTTGTACTGAGAGGCCATTCGCCATTCTTTAACTTCATTTGTCCACGCGCGAATCCGAAGTCAGATAATTTAATATTGAAACGAAAATCCATGAGTAGATTCTCGCACTTTACATCTCTGTAAGAATTTTCAAGAGAGAATTATATTAAAAGATTATTCTCCAACAAGATCAATTTTAATAATCAATATTTATGAATATTAATGTAATCGATTTTGAATAATCTTTTTACTTATTATTAGATATAAGTTAGATGTAAGATCTCTCTCGATGAAACTTTATCACATCTTTCAACAATACTTTAAAAACTTTACTTTTTGCTTATGATAATTGTATTTTTCTTTACCTGTGCACTATGCCATGCTCGTGACAATATTCGATGGCTTCTAAAAGTTGTCTAAACCACCTACGGCTACGTAACTCATCAATGTAAGTATCACGTCGTATAATGTCGAGTAAGCTACCATTTTGCGCGTATTCCATAATAATATATACCCTGGAAAAAAAGCAAGTTTAGAAGAAATTGACAGGTATTCCTATAATAAGAATTCGATTTTTAATTTCCATTCAATCGCTCCTATGTATATCTATTCTGTTAACTCTCTAATCTGTTTACAAATGCTATTCAAAGATTAATCTGAAATTAAACTAACCGATGTGTGGTTTCTATTGCTTGCAAAAAGTGGATGAGATTTGGATGTTTTAATCCTTTGACCACTTCAATCTCACGAGGTAGAAATTTCGTGAGGTATTCTCCAGGCGCCTGGAATTTCGAGACTATCTTCACTGCCACTTGATAACCATAGCGATCAGATTTTGCAACCTACGCAAATACATAAAAATGTTTGGAATTAAAAAAAAACTGTAACATGAAAAAGAAAGGGAAAAGAAAAGGAAATAGGTTTTACTTTGACAGTGGCATATGATCCGGCACCAATAGTCTTTCCGAGTGTATAACCGTGTGATTCGAGCACTGTCAATTTCTTTTCCGATTTTTCACCATTTTTCTGGTCTGTTAATTTCATGCCGGCCTGTTGTTCTTTCGACGTGTACTTTATTATTGGTACCATTGCCATTTCCGATGAAAATAACGTTTTTGGCTACAAAAAAGGAAATTTAAAATAAATTGCAAATTAATAAAATTTATCTCCAAAGCTAATGCTCCGCTCGTCTTTCTTCCCTACAGTTTTACAAAATCAGTGTTATGTTGTAATTTATTAGAATTTATCACAGTCAATTTTTGTAGAATAAACAACTATTATAAGTAATATGTAATGTTTTTCTATAATAAGCATAGCGAACAGTAATTAATCCTTAAAGAAAAAGTAATCCTTATTTTATAATGAATAATTACCTTGACAATTTCTTCATATTACTTTAAGTAAGTACCTGTTATTAATGAAGAAGTCATTTTTCTTGTTGCATTGCACATGTATGAACTTTTATTTGTTAAACATGAGAGATTTTAATTTAAGTTTGGCATCTATGAACGAAATTTCGAATTTTTAGTGTTTTTTTTTAGACGAAGCGCATATGACAACTGAGGTGTGAAAGTTATCAGAGATCGAAATTTATAACGAAATCGATAACGAAGTCAAATAGATTTGAGTCCTAAAGAGAACAATATAGGTTGCATTCCGAGTTGCGCATAATATATCATTTTATTATTTCTTTATTAATTGGTGAACAATCAGGACAAATGATGCATCATACGCTTTTTTTTTGTGTAACTTAGAACACATATACATATATAGGTAGAGGAAAGAGTAAAGATAAGAATTTCAACCTATCAGAAATTGTGTATTCCACAATACATGATTTCTGAGAGGTTGAAATTCTTATTCTCTGTTCCTTATTCCTTTTAAGGCTTAAACACAATAGGCAACAGGGAATAACGAGCCAATCAGAGCTCTGGTGTATAAATTCGGTATTATTGGGTCATCTAAAAAGTATCCGCGGTACTTTGTCACTAGATATATGACTATCAACACACATCTAGTGACAAAAAACCGCGGATATTTTTTAGATGACCCAATATATCCCAGAGCTCTGATTTGACAACTCCCTGTTTCCTGTGCCTATTGCTTGTGCTTATTATGTTTAAGCCTTTATTGTGCGGAGCTCTTAAGAATCTGTCTCCCTGCTTTATGCTTAATGTCCGTGGTCACACATTAGTTCGCCATTGTGACAGGAATATTTAGTGGCGCTAAGATCGTCTTTTTCCCCTAAATCTATAATTTACATTTACATTGTTTGTGGTCATCAAGTGTTTGGCGAATTGAGCGAATGCTGGCGCATAATAAACGCGATATTTCAAAGATTAACGTTATATACACATTATTGAAACACTGAAACTCTAACCATGGCGGATGTTTTGGATATCGATAACGCTGAAGAATTTGAAGTCGATGACGAAGGAGATCGTGAGTCCCGTTCATTATATTTTGCGAGCATTGTAACCTCAATTTCGTATCAAGATTCGATCATTTTACTTCATATTTCATGTCTCTTACTAAGCCAAAAGAACACGGTGTTTCCCTATAAAGTCATTAAAAAATTTTATTAAAATTGAAAAGGTAGCTCAACTGAATAATTATCAAATTTTGAAACAGCGATTTTTGTTATTATTGAATTATTCAATGTTTAATATTAATGCAAGTATCGAACTCAATGTTTGAAATCGTTAGACAGAAAATGTGAAAGAAATAACAATAGTACTCAGATCATAACAATGTGAATGATGTAAACAATTTTTTTTATTTTTATGTTTCCAGAGGGTATCGCGCGTCTTAAGGAAAAAGCGAAGAAAAGGAAAGGTAGAGGCCATGGTGCGGAATTGGTATCTACGAGAGATGATGTTGGTCATTATGAATCCATGAATCTTATTGAAGAAGATGACAATGAGCCTGGTCCTCAGAGATGTAATAACATCTTTGTCATAGCTTTGTTAATTCAGTTTGAATTACAGAATTTATTTTTTATTTATAGGATTAGAACAATTAATATCCTTCATATATTTTTAGCTGTAGAGGGATGGATCTTATTCATAAATTCAGTACATGAAGAGGCACAGGAGGATGATATTCAGGACAAGTTCTCTGAGTTTGGCCAAATCAAGAACTTGCATTTGAATCTGGACAGAAGAACGGGATTTCTGAAAGGTTATGCATTGGTGGAATATGAAACTTTTAAGGAAGCACAAGCTGCAAAGGAGGCTCTAAATGGTACAGAAATTCTAGGTCAAGCTATCTCTGTCGATTGGTGCTTCGTAAAAGGACCAAAAAAGTAAATATTATATAAATACAATTACTTAGTGATATAATATTTGGATTTATATTGATATTTATATATTCTACATTTTTCTATTTTTATAGAATCAGGAAAAGAAGTCACAGAAGGCGATGAGAGTTATAGATTAATGACTATAATCATATCTTCTATCGTGTTATTTCAAGCAAATTATTTTATATTTGATAAGCATTTTTAAAAATGCTCGAAATATTTTCTTCACTAAGATTTTTGCTCTTTTGTCTTATATATCTATTCATAATCTACCCTAGATAGATAAAGATTTGTATGCTATCGTTAGTAAATAGAAGATCATGAATATTATCCAGATACAGCCTCTTGTATAAACGAGAACATTAATATTTTATGTGAATATCTCAGTTTGTTTTCTTTCATATACCTCTTATCTAGCAATAATTTTTGGTTTCACATTTATTACTATGCTTTATACCAGTTTGCATAAAATAAATGTTATTAAAATCTTATTTTTGTAGTAGATACAACTTCTTATATATAACTTCGAGTGCATGTAATATTTAATAAAAATTCCTATATCAAATATAAAATCTCATTTTTGAATTCATTGTGAAAGAATATTTTAGCAATACGAGAATAGAAGATAAGAATTTGTGGCAAAAACAAGCATAACATTTTTTTAATTGTTAATACATGTAACTTTGAAAAGTATTCATTTAGTCATTGTTTTTTATATATCTTATACTAGTCGAAAAACGAGAAAGTATAAAGATGTTCCTATATTTATTATACAAAAAATATATCTTAATAAATAAATGACGCGACATAGCATATTAAGCATAATAATTCAAGTTTGCTTTCTTTTTCGCTTGGACTTCATTAATAGCTTCCATCAAATCTTCATGAGTAACTTCTGTTGCATTGCGCCGTAATGCTATCATACCCTGAAACACAGTATGTTCTTATCATTATTCTAACAAATTATATATGCATTAGTAAAATCGAGTAGAATAAAATATTAACTGAATGGGACAATATATTAATTCTTGAGTTGTATGATTTAGTAGTTATTTAGTAGATTAGAATAAAATGACATATTAGTGAAACATAAATAGAAGAGAAATAATTTTATATTTAACATTGAAGTAAAAAGCAATTGATGCTTGTTATTATTGATTTATTCCGAACTTAAATACTTACAGCTTCTACACAGACAGCTTTACATTGTGCTCCATTAAAATCATCCGTGGACCTGGATAATTCTTCGAAATTCACATCAGGCGACATATTCATTTTACGCGAGTGAATTTGCATAATGCGTGCTCTGGCCTCTTCATTGGGATGTGGAAATTCGATTTTTCTGTCTAAACGGCCGGATCGCAGTAAAGCTGGATCCAAGATGTCGACTCTGTTTGTGGCAGCAATTACTTTGATATCAGCAGTCGAACTAAAACCGTCCAATTGATTTAATAACTCCAACATCGTTCGTTGTACCTCTCTATCTCCCGCCTTTTCCGAGTCAAAACGTTTTGTGCCGATAGCGTCTAGCTCATCAATGAATATTATCGCTGGAGCTTTTTCTTTAGCCAACGAAAATGCATCTCTGACCAATTTAGCACCATCACCAATAAACATCTGTACCAATTGTGGACCAGCCAATTTTAGGAAGGTAGATTTTGTTTGGGCGGCACAGGCTCTAGCTAATAGAGTCTTTCCAGTTCCAGGTGGACCATAAAGTAGAACACCCTTGGGAGGTTGTATTCCTAGATTCTCGAACTTTTCTTTATGCGTCATAGGCAACACAACGGCCTCGATAAGTTCCTGGATTTGTTTATCTAGTCCACCGATGTCAGAGTATTGCTCTGTAGGTCTCTCATCTACTTCCATAGCTTTGACTCTGGCATCATATTCAGCTGGCAGAGTCTCTAGTACAAGATAACTGTCTTTATTGACACCTACTAAGTCACCTGGTTTCAGAGATTCAGCGTCGACCAGACCAATCACAGGCAGGAAGTACGTTTGACGGGTTGATGTCTTTATAACCGCACATTTGCCCTTTCTTTGTGCATCTAAATCAACCACTGCTCCATCTTCCTCTCCCATATCTTGTGGGTCAACATCTAATAGCTCGATGACATTAGATACCAAGTATGGAAGAGTTTTGTTCACCTTAATCTTCTCAGTATTTTCCTTAATCTTATCGTTCTGCGCCTGAAGCTCATGTGAAATTCGCATCACCTCGCTCTTCATTATCTTGATTTCATTATCCAACAGTCGCGTACGCGACACGATTTCATCTGTAGACATTCGTAGGACGTCCTCTCCTAATGTTTCCTATGAAAGACACAATACATATAATCCTTATTTTTGTAAAGAATAAACAATCTTTCTTTTTCTTCTTTAAAAAAAAATTTTAATCATTTTTTTAATTGAGAAAATAAATATAACTTTATATTGATCAAAATAAATAAAAAAATTCAAGTATTATTTTTATTCTTTGTAGTTCAGAAAAAAATTACAGACAAAACGAAATAAAATAACATATTTTAATTAAACTATTTCTCCTTATAGTCTGTTTTGTGAAATGAAAAATCTTAATTATTCATTATTACTGCATCTTTAGATTTATTTACACTGAAAAAATAGATTAACTTAAGTGCTTAACGACAGCTAAATAATTGATATAAATTCCAATAATTTTACAGAAAAAAATGTATAAATATAAACACTTGGTTCACAGGTATTTGTATTTTACAAAATATCCTTTTTATATTATTTGCATTTAAGTAAAACAAGTTTCCTAACTATGCAAACAGAAAAAAATGAACTGATTGTAAGAGAGTTAAAAGAGACAACTAGAGAAAAAAAGGTAAAAGGAAGTAAAAAAAATAAAAGTTATATCAATCAATCAATTGTTGACTGTTTTGTTGCTCGCAAATATAACAGAATATAGGTATATATATATATATATATATATATGCTTAGATATGCTTGTCATTCATGCCATAACCTGCAAAATGCAGAATCGTGTACCTCTCCATCCTCCCAGATAGATTTATCCTCGAGTGTGGCCATTTGAAAGCTATGAGAAACTCTTTGTTGACTAGCTCCGACTTTTCCTACGATTGCACGCAAAAAATTCTTTAAAAATCAGTTCCGAAAGCAGTCCTGTGCTATTTAAAGTTCAGAAAATCTGCTACTCGCGATAGTCGCGACTGTGATGTGACAGTGTGCTGCCAGACGTGTCCCATCTCGCGCATGCGCCAGTAGAGTATCTAATCCGTTCGTGAAACTGGCGTCCTAGTCACCCGAAAGAGAAATAGAATTATAAATATACAGAAATGAGATATACCTCTTATTGTGAGGTATCAATTCTTACATTAACACTATTTAGATTATCTATATGAGAAGTTGATTCGTATGCCTTGATAAATTATATCGACAACATTTAAGCGAAATATTACAAATTTTACACCAAACTTTATTGTCATTCTCTGTCAACAAACCTTTAAAGATATTTTCGTCTAACCAAGATCTTCTAAATTTTCAGATACATATCTTTTTTGTGAACCTTTTTCCTGACTCCATTGTGATTCATTTTCTGACCTAAAATACTTTATCTTATTTCTATTTTCTTCTTGGGATTCCTCGCACCTCCTGTTGTCCAGTTTGGCGCGCAGACTTCGCGATTCACACAGCACCACATCGTTACTTTAACCTAATGGCTACAGCACTGCGCGCTAAGCTATATAAAGCAGCAGTCGTGTCAATCGTGATCATATACCGACCTATCAAGAATTAGTTTAAAATAATATGGGGCAATTTCGGAAGATGGCCATACTTGCGTTTCAATTGCTCTTTCGCTTAAATGTTTATTTTTTTCTTTTGATTTTACATTGTATATTCTCATTTCCCAGAGAACATTGAGACGTTTTATAAGATATCATAAAGACGTTCTAAAATTCATGAGAGTTTAATTCGTCTTTTGGGTGTCTTTCAGACATGCATGGGACATTCTCTGGGTACATATTAATTAAACAACAAAAAAAAAAGATTATAATCTGTCTATGTTAACAAAATAGTATCTGTAGGTTGATAACTCAATCGTCGATTAAATTAATCAAAATTTATAAACCTGAATTTAAATGTATTAATCTAAATTAATGGACGATTTCAGAAACTATTTGTTATTTTTATTGAATACATTTATTGAATATTAATATATTTTTTAAGTAACAATTATTAAATGATCAAAGATTTAATTCTTTCCCTTCTTTTTTCTTTTTTTTTATATATTTCTTTTTCAAATTTTATTTTTTACAATAATTAATAATATATACATGATTTTTTTAAACATAATTGTAATTATTATGAAAAACATTTATGCCAAAAAAATTATTAAAAATAACTATTTAATATTTGACAAATTTGATTTTCATGTATTAATTATCAAGGCACAAGTATACAAAGTGTTATTAAAATACGATACTATCCATCCTGAGTAGGTAGAGTCGAAAAGTCCTCACTATTTTGCGATTTTCGCAATAGTTAACAAGATATTAATTATTAAAAATCGCTAAATATTGGTTTTTTAATAATTTTTTACTCAAATATCATCAATTTTACAGAAAAAAATAGCGAGAGATAAAAATGATTTATTTTCTTCTTATAAAGTTCTGAGAATTTTTTATCAATTTTTTAATACTGTATTTTCTTATTTTTACCATTATGAGAAAATACGGTATTAAAAAATTCTGAAAAAATTCTAGAAAAATTCTCAGAACTTTATAAGAAGAAAATAAATGATTTTTTTCTCTTGCAATTTTTCTATAAAGTTGATGTTTGAGTAAAAAAATTATTGAAAATCATTTAGCGATTTTTTTAGTAATTAATATCTCGTTAACCATTGCGAAAATCGCAAAATGGTAGAGGACTTTTCGACTCAGTTAGTCCACTCTATCTACTCAGAATAGGTGGTGCCATATTTTAATGACACTCTGTATATACATAACCTTTTTATATGTGGAAATTGAATGTTCCAATTTTAATTAAAGATATTACTTTTTTATATGCAGAATTTTTTATTTTTGTATATAAATTGCTGCAAATACAAACGCACAGCTGTGTTTTTTATTAAATGTGACTGCAGTTCTATGTAAAATTATATTTAAATAGATTTTGAAATTATTGGTTGGAGGAAAAGTTCTGCGATATTTCGTTGATGCAATATATGTTCGTTAAAAATGATCAAAATTTAAATTAAAAAAAAAGGGTTTAAAGCTTAAAATCTCTACTTTCGAATGGTTCCTATTTTTTGAATTTATGTGAATTTATATTTTGTAATTTTTATACATAGAAAATTACGAGCTGAAAAAAAAGGGAAATTTTTCTTCTCACTTTGTGGGTCTGTCATGTGCCAAAAAAAAACGCTTATCTGTCATGAAAGTTTAGAGTTTTCCTTACAAAATGGTTTTTTGAAAATGTTGTTTGTTCTAATCTACGATTTTTTGTTCTTTGAATTATTCGCAAATTAAATAAAAAGGGGCATTTTGACTTCAATTATAATTCTAATCATAATTCCATTAAAAATCATCTTAATGCAATTAAAAAACAAATTCTTAAAGCTGAAACATTGCTCTATCAAATAACATCATGCTAATTTTTTAAATGTAAAATATAGAAATTTGAATTAAAAATGTGATGTTTCTATCCTTATATAACCATTGCACAATGGAAAAAAGGAATATCACATTTTTAGCTCAAATGTACATATATTCTATTTTTTTAAATTGGTAATTACACCGATTGATAGAGCAACATTTCAGCTTTAAGAATCTGTTTTAATTAAATACGGCATAATAATTTTTAACGGAGTTATGAGCAATCAAATTCAGAATGCTCTTTTATTTAATCCGCGTGTAACTTGATAATAATAAGTAGAAACATTTTTTAAAAACGAATTTTTAGAAAAAACTTCAAGCTTTCACGTCAAATAGTCGAAAATTTCGCAACAAATATATTCTGTCTATAATTTTGAGCTAAAAAAATCCGCAGAACTTTTTTTCCAATCCAATACATCATAAAAAAATATCAAAAAAATGCGATTGAACTTATAAGTTTACAACTATTAAAAAATCTCATGTTATTATCATGTAATTTTTGTATAATAAAATATACGATTATTAAAAATAATTGTGTTTAAATTAGGAGAAGTGAACGTTTATTTCTTTAAACTTTACTTTGTATTCATTCATTGTAAGTGTGAATTTGCACAACATGGAACGAAGAAAAATGGAAACATTACTCGATGAGATGCATCGGCAAGTTTGAAGATAATGACATGAGATGAGCATGTATGGAATCCGCAATACAGTCACGCGCAGACGCACCATTTATACTTTCACCGAGTTCTGCATATGAGGGCTGCATTGTTTGTATGTTTTCCAAGGTATATTGCGGTTTACATCTCCGGGGGGTGCACCCACGGTTTCAGGCTAATCGGGAAGTAACGAGTTTGCAACGGATAGCTGCAGCTTTCATTAAACTCTATTAACGCTAATTAGAGAATAACTGAAGGCTAATTACAGAATAATTGTGGCATATAAATAAACATCTACACGAGCCTGCAATGAAGATAGTTAATAAGTGAGTTCATTTAGACCGATGTATATCGCATTGTGGTTTGAACACCGAATCTTACTTTAGGGACGAGTAGTAAGTTGTCTCAGTACAATAATTTTTAATCACGATTGGGCTTTATGAAATGCAAAATAGCATTGCAATGAGCTGTCAAATACGCGTGATATTTCGCAGAACAGATAATGCAATTGAGAAACGTATCGTCCAAGTAATTTTGTATTCTTCGTAAATATTTTACATTTTAATAATTTACTCTAACTTAATAAATCTATAATTTAAAATAAACTTATAATTTAGTATAGATATATATGTGTTACTATTATAGTAGAAATAAAAAAAAAACATGAAATAGTTTCAATGTAACCAGATTATAAAGCATAATTATATATCAGTTATTAAAAAATGTGATAATTTAATTTGATCCAGTCGGAATAACTGGCCAATTTAAAAAATGTCTAAATAAAGTCTCGCGTTCGGACGGACATCAGACATAATAATTTTAAAAATGTCTATTTTTAAAACATTTTATATCCTAATTTTGACGTGCAGTTTGGGTATTATCAAAATTTGGACCACGGTTACTCTGATTTTGGGCCAAAGTTATTTTATCTTTGGTATATTTGTACTTTATTAATTGGTATCAAAAAGAATGTCATATTCTGACACAGAAAGTTCGGTGCTCGACAAATCGACGGTGTTCCAACTCTTTTTATCAGTAGCTATCTACCGCGTTTTGTTAAGCACAATCCCGAATCGCATAAAATATCAAATTTCACCGCGATTATGAAGTCCGGGGTCCTAAGAGAAGTGCCCAGAAATTTTGCAACTTTTATCGTGGACGTGCAATATCGCGGGAATATATTATCGAATTTCCATATCGACATGCTGCCGGTGAAGGGCTATGCCGAGCCGAACGTTTTATAACCGACCGTAACTTAAAGCCGTGCATTATCAACCTTACGAGACACTTGGTCATCTCCCAGAGAGTCCGTAACATGTATAGTAATCCTTCGATAAAGCGCAACGAAAGCACAGTCCCAAATGTGTTCGCAAACAATGGAGAGGCACTAAATTTTATGTCAGGGGCATGGCTCTCGTTTCGCCTCGCATCATGATCCTTCTCTATGAACGAAAGAAAAGTGTTTTCTGAGTCTTTAATAACTCACCGTTGTTTTAGGATTATAATTTATAATAATGCTTCGATTTTCATCAGCTCATTTAATATAAATCAATATAAAGTTGAAAAAAATTAACGGAATATTTATTATCTTTCTTTTTTTTAGAAAATTTTTAGAAAATTTATACATGTGTTATAAAATTGTTATAAAAGAACATAACTTTTTACGTGTGTTTGATGACGGATTTAAATTTGCTATTCCTTTCACTCTGTTAAAATGCATTAATTTTATGTATACATATAAACATGGAAAATGAACACAAGAGATAGAGGTTTGTAACACAAAAGGTAAATCGCTGATTAAAATTGTGTACACCAATGGGTACTAATACCCAATAATGCTCAAGTGATACTCAATTTTTTATGCCCACTGTGGTCTACAATGTCCAGTAATGCATAAACTCATATCGCTCAATACATAATTCTCTTAAGTAATGCCTCAAATCAGTACACCGCAAACATCCTCAGGATTTATTCCCATTGTTGTAATATTTTTTTAATTTGCAGCACTTATGTTAATAATCAATTATTTTTACAATAATCAATTATTTCTTTTTATTTTTAGGAATAAATATATAAATAAATAAAATAATGTAGACCGAGATTATTTTGTTGAAGACTAGGTAACTTTATTAACACATTTTTTTTTATTCATTTGTGAAGATTGTGAAAATACAATGAAACTATTCAATAAAAAGACAGTAATAATTGTATATCCTATATTTACTGACTACAAATTATTCGTGATTAATAATTAATAATTTATCTCAATAATTAGTTTAGTTATAAACTCCATTTATGTACAATAATCAACTATTAAAGTTAGAAAAATAATTGATTATTGACATCGTCTGAAGAATATAAAGGACATATTAATATAATAATAGAATATTGTTATCAACAAACTTTTCGACAGGGACATTTATTCAGGTAACAAAATTGATAAGTTAGACATAATTATGAAGCGCGATCAAATTTCGCACGTTAACGAACATTTTCCAAGTTTAATAAGTTACATGCTTCCCAACACAATGTAAGATGATTCATTTTCGATACGACTGGCATGTGCAAAACGAGAGATATCAAAGATACGCGTCCCTGTTCTATTACTTCGTTGATAAATGCTAATACGTATCGTATAATTAATGTTTCTGCTGGTTCTCATAAATTTTGTATAATTCTCTGACGCTATTATTTCAACGATAAAGAATCGTTCCAAGTATCGTTTATGATTAGTTTGCTTCCTCTCTAAAACGACGATGAAACTCGACTTTAACTTTTATCTTGTTAAGATAAAAATTGCAAAAGAATTTTTATATGAAAAGAGTTAAGCGACGATTTTAATCAATCTAAAATAAATTTTTGGAAGCTTATCGTTATTTATATTTATAAAATTGTACGATTATTGTGTTAGATAATCGTTATTCTATATTATTTTGGTGTTGGTAAGTTTTTTATTTCCCGATTTCTCGATACAGGCACATTGAAGTTGCAGTTACACGCGAGATACATGTAACTGCATCTCATTGAAATGCTAAATAGCAACCACGTAAATGCGCGCTAATTAAGCACGAATATTATTCCGTACGAATGTTGTTCGATAAATCTGATATTCACATTGTGTTTTTCATTATTTCGCTTGACGGATTAATTACTGACAGCTCATTGAATGTTCGATAATGCAAAAAAATCTTATAGAATATTTTTTTGTACATTCGCTGTTGCAATGCCGCATATAAGAATCAGTGATATATTAATTTATTAATACAATGAATGATAATCAATGTTATCGCATAATAATTAATTGCGTAATAATTAACCATTATTGAACGGCAAAGATAAAAGATGCGAAAATATAATATATTAATAATGATACTATAAATGGGCTTTTTGTAGACCATAAAAGCTTATAAACATGTGCACTATTAAAATTTCATTTAGTATAATAGATTGCTTTAATTAAATACGATATCAGGATATCTGTCGACTACATTTTGCGCGATAAATGCGGTGTACCAGAGATATACTTCTGGAATTTTGCTGATAAGTATATTAATTGTATAACAACATATAAGTATATGTAATTTTTGCTGAGATGTACTTAATAATAAATTTATAAATTTTCATTATTTCATTAATAATCATTCATCAATTATAATCATTGATGTGACTCGGTTATGCATGCGAAGACGCGTCGCATGGAGTTTGCCGCTAATAACATAGCCATCGAAGCCGTCACGAAACCTTTTAGACCAGACGTTATTAAATTATGCTGACTTAACCCACATTCAAGTACGTGTCATTTCCTTTTTTACTTAATGTCTGTTCATAAAATGTTGCGATAACGCTCAACAGTGACTTTTAAGTATAGCAGCTTGTCGCGACGTTTCATGTTAAATTTATGAAAAATAGAGAGGTAACCGAAATAAGTCCCCGATCGACGAAACGAAGTAAAAATCGACAGTGACCCGGATTTCCTTCGTTTTCAGGCGAAGGAAACGCAGATTGAAGGAGGCACGAGATTTCGGTACCGAATTCAATTTAACATTTATTAATATGCAAGAGCGAAACTTACTCGGCGCAAAACAACAAGCTCCCCGATTTCCGAGGAGTGATCGTTTGACTTGAAAATAAGTCATTGTCAAGTCGACATTTTCAGAAATTGGATCACCCATATCTGAATTCCATTTTGACGTAACGAACCCTCAATTTCCTCGCGCACGGAAGTACACGTTAATTATCGGCAAGCCTGTGCTATAACTCGCTTCAAGTCCTGCAAATTGTTCTGACGAAAACTCACCCACGTCACTGGATAAGCGTCTTTCTCGAGGCGGAAGACGCCATTAATTGGAGGGCGAGTCGCGAAGGGTAATTCAGGAAATGGGACTTCCTTCCGGCGAGACGCCGGTTGTGCACTGGGCAAAGCACCGCGGATTGTTAAAACAAATCCTTTGTAGCGGGCGTGAGGTAATTCTATTAATTGGACTCGGAGAAAGGAAGAGAGTGCAGGTGCGCAAATATCGGCACCCCTAGCGGCAAGGTGGACGAGAATTTAGTTTCTCCGTTTGCGCGCGAACTCGTAGTCGACAAAGGAAGGTCGATTATTTATTTAGCATTCAAGCAACTCGTCGTCGGTGCGAAAACTTAAAGTTGCGACAACAATTGAGAAGAAAATGGCTGCGTTCAGTAAAAAAAGCAACTTTGAAAAATTCTACTGTTGTAAAATTCTTGAATATGATTGGTTTATACATTTAGTGAGAAACTGAGAGAAAGACCAATCATATTAAAGAAAAAATATTATTCTTTAATGTGATTGGTCTTTTCCTTAGGAAATTTTAAATATGATTTATACATTTGCAACAGTTGCAAAGTTGCTTTTTCTGTTGAACGTAGCCAATATAGCGTTCAAATAACAAGTTGCGCACATTTTTATCCAGAGGAAATCTCGTAAACGATATCGATCAGTTAGAGACGTCGTTAAATTTTCTAATAATGAAATAATTTATATTGGCAGAATGTGATAGAGGAAGATTTTTGTGAGGAAGCTTGATAAAGCCTGGTAAAGTTCAATGAAGTTCAGCTCAAAATCAGTGACATAAATTTGATAACTTTTTTTTTTTTTTATTATAAAACATGAAGTTACTATGTCAGCAAGCAATTATTAAATAATCTTGATTAATTAAACTTGCGATTTTCAAAACTTTGCAATCGCTTCAAATGATAAATGACTTTATGTTTTCTCAGTTCTTTTTCTCCCTTTTCATTTTTTCCGTCATTCTTTCTCATATCTGTCTTGGATATAACTATCGATTTTATCGAAATTAGAATTGGAAGATATAATCTATTACTTTTATTTTTCATAATTAAGCAAAAGCTGATCTCTTTTCAAGTTGATTTTAGTTTAAATTTCCAATTGTAAAATTAATTAGTACGATTGAATTCATCACAAAAATTGAGATTTATCAGAAGATTTCTACGTGAAAAAGATGAATTACTTAAAGTTTAAAGACGGAGAACATTTAATGTATTTTGCAATTATTTGCTATTTAATATTTTTGATATGGCATTTAGCTTAAGCAAGCAAATGAGAAACCTTCTATCCGCTTACTGCAAATCCTTTGAACGTATACGCTTCGTAGTTCATAAAGTCGATTGTATGCAGTAATTTATCATCTGTCTGCAGTAATTTAACGATGAGAACGCAAAATACGTCTTTATTCGCGCGAAAACATCAATGATAAAATTATATATTTCATACAAACATGAATTTACATAAAATGTGTCTCACAAATGAATGATTTGCAAATATTCGACACTTTATACCTATAAAAGATTTTTCATTTATGCAAATTCTACTAATAAACTCTAAAGAGATTTTTTGGACAGACTTCCGATTTATAATTTTCATTGAAAGAATGTATAACCGCGTTTGGCGGTCAGGGTTTTAATTTACCTGCTCGGAGATAAAAATAAATTTCTTGTCGCATGCTGCACGAGGATGATTGTAAATAATTAATACGCGCGCCAATTTCGTCGACCTATTAGCTGATTTGATTGAATGGTTTCTACACTGATATACAGTCGTCAAGCTTGAAAGTATTCCAAATCCACTAGATAAAGCCGCCATAAGCACAAATAAATCGGCGATGAGCCAACGCTAGTTCGCGAGAATGCAATCTTTTTTGTTCAAGAGATTTTCACTCTTGATATCGAATTCGAGTTAATTAACGTCTCATCGCAAAGTTCTAGCGTGTATTTCATATCTCAAGCGAGACGAAGTGGATAACAGTGAGTAATCGATAATGTTGATATAATATTGCGCCAATAATCACCGATCGCTCAAGGCGGCTAAGAAATAACGTTGGAACGCTAGTTGACGACGTTCGTGTTATTACTGAACCGTGTCAGGTAACGTATAACAACAAGGATGCACAATAGCCGTTGTGAGTTACGCCATTATCGAATATTGCAGAATTATCTCTGCATAATGCGAATATACAGGATATTTATAGTGTCGTTGAATATTTACTAGGTCTATCGTTAAGATGATAACATTTGTCACGCGTTTCGATTTCGTCAAGCTTCCAAAAGTTGGAGGGCCTTTGTGTTCAGAAGGTCCTCCAAACTTTTATTTTATATAACTTATATTATATATATAACTTATATTCGCTGACTCATTGGAAAAGTTGACTTATTCCGTTTTTAGCAAAGAATAAATTTTAATTTTCGATTGGTTCATCGACTGGTCGTTCGATTTGAAAAATTTAGAAACAAATTGAAGCACTCATTCATAAATTGTTCAACTGTTTAACTTTGTAATTTCGATAAGTATATAACGATTTCTTACCAGTATATACTTTTAGTTAACAATATATTTTCGTAGATTTACAAAGTATTTATTAAATTTTTGAAATACCGATCATAAATACCGAAATGTCGAAAAGTATATAATTATGGCTCTAAGATTCAGAAACTACAGAAAATACTCCATCTGATTTGATGTCAGTCAGCGCGACGGAAATAAAAAGAAAATCTAGGTATTGTGAAAAGCGGAAAAGTTACGTATAGCTTTTTTTAGTTGATCGCAAACTCAGGGTTGCGTTGGTTATTCCTCGCGATTGGGCTGCGTCAAATAAATTGGATTGAAAAATGTAAGGAACCGTTGAGGTGAAAACGCAACAGACAATCAGAAGCGGAAGTACGAGTAAATGTTGAAGAATGTCGGGGTATCGTGGTGGAAACTAGCCGAGAAACATTGGAACTTTGACGCCAGCAGAGTGTATAAACCGTGACTATTACTAGCGGTGGCATAGAAATCGCAAAGGCGGAACTTCGAATGTCAGTGATGCAAACGTAAAAATAGTGCGCCCAATGCATCTACGAGTTATCAGCGTTGAAGCATGTTATATAGAATCGGATTCCAACGTGAAATTTCTTTCTCAAAATATTTTAGAACATCTTGTCAGACGAAAACTCAGTCCAATGATGCATATTATTTAATATAGAATGTTTTACAATTCTAGCATCTTCACATTTAAAATAAATCGAATCAATCTTACTTTGAATTACGCGTAAGATTTATTTTATATTTTCGTAATTTAAATATTTTTACAATATAATTAAGTAGAGA
The DNA here is from genome assembly GCF_024713525.1 of Acromyrmex echinatior. Lineage (NCBI taxonomy): Eukaryota > Metazoa > Arthropoda > Insecta > Hymenoptera > Formicidae > Acromyrmex > Acromyrmex echinatior. The sequence continues at coordinate 3,266,542 of NC_141864.1, forward strand.
AAGATTGTTCTCTATTGTTCACTTAATTTCATGTTAACTTTCGTTTTTTCGCAATTTTAATTTTAATCCTTGTGCTTCTATATTGTAATCGAATGTGATATAATGCGTTAGCATAATTTTTCAAGCATTTAAATCTGTCCGCAATTATAATTGGTAAACTACATTTTAAAAATCTCCATAAAAATTCTTTCAAGTAATAAGAATTTTTTGATTCATGTTAGACCAGCCAATACAACATAAAACATTGTGTATTTGTGTTGGAAATGATCTACTCACGTTCTTGTTAATCGTTTGTATTGAATTTTTTAAAATATTCGAGTGTTAATTTAATATAATGTGATTACGTTATTTAGAGATTTTGTGTGAAATTTATATTCAACGTTTCGTATTAAAGTAATACAATTTATGAGTAAGTAAGTAGTAGGTAACATAAAAATGTGTACAATATAATTAATAGATTAAGTATTAGAGCTTGGTTGAGATAAATCCATACAATCAATTAATGCCTATTCGAGAAAACACCGGTTGGCAATGTAAACATAATTTATTCAAATAAACATATCAAATACGCAATCGTTTCGATCCTGATTTGGATCAGCTGAAGCATTGATAAGAATCCAAATTAGGATCGAAACGGTTGCGTATTCGATATGTTTACTTGAATAAATTATGTTCACATTGCCAATCAGTGTTTGCTAGACATTAATTGATTATATGGACAAAAATGTGTTTTAAAACGTGAATTCTAAGAATGAATAAAATACATGTTAATTTAACATATTATAAATTTTAATTATACTAAAAAATATACTTCCACAGTTTTGTGGTAATTTTTTTTACACAACATCTGTGCTGTTTATCTAATATTTTCATCTTAAATGAACACAAAAAAGTGAATGTTGAGTGAACATGTTCGGAACATGTGAAATGTATTATGTTCGACACAAATTTTCTAACAGTACATATAGATAAGATTAAAGATAAAATACTTAAAATTCGCTTAGTTGTAAGAAACAGCTTGGCGGCAAAGAATTATGTAATTTAAGGAAATTTGATGATAAATATCTTTTAGAGACTACAATGGATAATGATCTCCCTAAAAATGTTTTCTAACAAAAAATTGTCAATGTATTTATCATCATATTGATCATTTAAAGTAAGAATAAGTATTTTATGGGAAGATTTGTATATTTAAAAAGAAGTGCAAGTGCCAATTGTAGTTTAATTCAGAAATCCGCATATTGATACTGAGCGTCAGATTAGAATACCATTGTTATACGTCATTATCTTTCGACACGCGAGCATGCGAAGGAACACGCGACATGGAAGAGCGGAGCGTAATGTCGAGACGAGGAAAAGACTGTACAAAGGAGAATCGAGTTATTGGAGTGTTAACCCACGACCCCTTTCTAACTAAAAGAAAAAGAGAGTCTCGTTCTAAGATATTTTGTTTGCTTCATAAAAAATGTTAGCAAACGAAGGAATGTTTCATAATGCCTAATTCAGGTTACGCACTTCCAACTGCATAGTCTTCTACCTTCTTCTGTTTTTAAAATATGTATGAAAATGGTTATTAAAAAAATTAAATTTATTTTGCAATTATGTTCTTTCTGAATATCATATTTCTACGTTATATGTCATTCAAATCCGAAAAAAATCTTACTCTACAAACATGGATCTCCCAAACCCAATCGAAATTTTGTTTGCTGCGTACATGAAGAAAAGAAAAAAAGAGAAAGTTTCATTTTATAACTTAACAATATCAAACATTTTGGCATTACAAATTACAACTTATGTATTGTAGATATATTCCTAAATCTCAAAATATCAAAATAGAAAAAAAGAGAGTATAAATATTAATCTGAATCCCGAAGTTATAGCCTATCAAAGTTACAATGAGTCTTCCAGATTCATAGTGTGTTTTCTGAATTTTTATAAAGTATGTGTTCTAGGGTTCATTATATAATATTAAATTTTGTCTTTTCGATATCACTTTGATGTGCTCCGTTATACACAGACATACCGCATCGCGCAGCCGATTCGACAGTCATATCACGTATTTCGGGCTGTAGCACACAAGCGCGTCGTCTTCCTGAGCGTGCCAAAATACACGATAAACGGCCGATTTCGTTTCTTTTCCGTTTAAAAAATATCTAGTTAGTGCCCGCTTGTTTTAAATCCGTTTTGAGTACACAATCAGGTGTACTTGTCATCTTTGCACCAATATCAAAATATATTGGTGGTTACGATTTTGAATAAATCTGTCCTAATTAGCTTTTACTGTTTTACTTTGACGTTGCTTCTGGCTTCATTTGATGAAGAAAAAGAGAACATTTCGTAGGTCGCTCCGGACCGAAAAGACAGAACAGTATACTCCCGCATACGGCCCTCTGTTGACTGAACTGAGTTAAGTCAACGCCGCCCACGGTCTGGCACGCGGCCTCCAACGCGCGCCAAGACGAAGAGGGATGTACCGCGTGAGGGAATCAGAGACAGGGAGGACGTCATCGGGGGACGTGGACCGTATGAGCAACGGAGATAGAGGCTACCGAGATGGAGTGCGAAGTGACGAGGCTGAAGGATGAGGTGCGACGACGACGGAACGAGCGGAACTGCGAGAGAGGCGCGACAGAGCGAGAGTGGCGGCGGAGGGTTCAAGTATAAGGATACCGAGGCATGCGCCGTCCTATCATATTGATCTCGCCATAGTAACGATTCTCTCTTCTCCGACGATGTTGGGATGCACTATAGCTGCGGGAGGAAGAGGGATGGAGAGAAAGCGAGGAGCTGAACGGGAGGGTTCGGAGGAGAGGGCGAGAGAAAGAGAGAGGGAAGAGGGCAGGCAGGTCGTACCGCATGGTGTACCACGCTACCCCACGATGCGCGGATGTGGGCCGCTGAGGGTTGAACGCGAGGGAGAGCGTGGGATGAAGAGAGAGTTACTGGATAGTCGTAGGGGGAGAAGATATGTATATATGACGAGAACAAGAGCGAGCTTGGTGAGAAAGAAAGAAAGAAGAAGAGGGATGGAGAGAAGAGAGAGAGAGAGGGGAGAGAGAGAGAGAGAGAGAGAGAGAGGGAGGGGGGGGGAGTGAAGAGACGGAGAGGACTGCAAGAGACGGACAGCGTCGGTGATCGAGATAGAATGATGATACGGGAGGTGTAGAATGATGGAGAGGGGTGGGATCTAAACGCGCACGGTGACTAGTAGGTATACATGGACCAGACAAAGAAGATGGAAACGAGAGAGGAATAAGAGAAAGATAGACAGAGAAAGAGAGAACGAAAGAACGGAGGTATCACGAGTGACCGAGAGAGAGAAAGAGAGAGAGAGAGAAAGAGAGAGAGAGAGAGAGAGAGAAGGTGATGAACGGTGGCGGTAGGCTACCACAGAGCTAGCGCCAAAGCGGGTTGAAGCGGCGGTACCGCGCGGCGCTGCAGCTAAATGAGAATCAGTCCAGCGTTGGTCGCCGGCGAGGCCGCACCTGACAACCCCCTTGATGGGAGAGAGTGATATACAGTAGGTCCCGCGATCGAGATTTAGAAAAGTCTATTTGACGCGCGCTTATTCATTATAGCGGGAGGAAAAGATCAGGGATGTTCTCGCGGTGCTGCCGATTGCACACGTTCCGAGACCCGCAATACCAAGGGTGAACCACTTTTCCCTCCGTTATTCACCCTGACCCGATGCTGCAGCAGCCGAGCGAACGCGGGAAGCTCGACGTACGGGACGAACCGACGATCGGACTGCGGATGCGTTCCTGAGCCCATTTTCTACATACACAGCAAATATATATCAAGCCTCGTAATATCACTTGCGCTGGTCGAGGCTCGACTGATATCCCCTGATCGCTCGTGACCGACGTTGTTGTCGGGGACTATTCGTGAGATCCGAGGGAGAGAGGGACCCGAGGTGGTAAACGGGATCCGCAGGCTAATCCAAATCGGAAGAGATGTCCGCGCTGCCCGACGATGTCGCGTCGTGGTGCAAACTGTTCAGGCCATAGTGCACGCAGGTTGTACCATCCGGTACGGGATAGCAGCGTACGACGATATCGGAACATTGCTGCGTGGAGGCGGTCACGTGCCCCCAACGGAGCTAGGACGATGCACCTGGCGAGCCCGGTGCAGGTGCGACCGGGCGAGCCCTGAGGATTCGCGATTGCTCCGTTCCCATCGCGCCGAGCGGCTCGCCGTCGAGGACAGCTGATCTTTCGGGTGGTTCAGGTCGAGGTTCGTCCTCGCTCGACGCGCCTGGCAGCCACGTGCGAGGACGAGCAGACAAGCGGCGGTGAGGCGGTGGTAGCGGGGAGGGAGGTGGAGGAAATCGGTAACGTGGAGGAGGTGGTGCTCGACCGGGTCATCGAGGAAGAAGGTGCCTCGTTCTGGCACCTTTTCGAACAAACATGAGACGCTCGTGGACGCTTGTCGCAGCGATAGCCCTGGCTGCATCGGGTGAGTGACTCCACTTTCAGGAGAGTGTCTCTGCCATTAGTCCGACAATGTCCATCCACACGAACCTTAATTGCGACGTGAACTCGTCCATCGTATGTCTCGCTAACCGGCTCGGTTATCCTTTTCTGCCAGGACGTTCCTTCGAGTTCTCACTATATCCCACTCCTACTCGTCCCTTCCACAAGTGTCCGTCGACGTCACGCGTCACTCGTTGCTCCGAGCTTCCATTTTTCTTTCTTTCCGATACTGTGAACGCACGATAAAGCCATAGAATGTATCGTTGTACATATATATTTTATAGGTATAGCATCGATTAATTTCTTCTTAGTCTCGTTTTCGACAATAATTAAAATCGTTGCCGAATAACTGAATCATTCTGAACAGTAGTCGGTCATTTTTTTGATTGATGATGTCATAGTGATTTGTTTTTATCACGCGACTTCTTATTGTATGATTTGTAACAATTTGTATGATGACTTGTTGGACTTGCGATTGAAAAAATGTATCAGTATAATTCGCATTGGTGAATTTTGATTTCTAATGAAGCCAATAACTTAACTCAAGAACTTGCTGCTCTCCAGAATTTTATGAATCTTGAATCTTCATGATTTTGGTAATCATGATCTGTGCAAAATCATGGAAAATCGGCCTGTTCATCAAACATACGCGAAATTCCTGAAATTTGAAGTTTTCAATTTCGCGTGAGTGGTTGTAATTAATCATCTGTTCGTGCAAGTTGTGGAATTCGCAAGGCTTCTATTCGTAAACAGATAAATTTCTTGAAGTTTGCGCAAAGAGATTATCACCAGCAAATTTTGTTTATATAAATATGCTTGTCACAATCCTGTTCCTTCCATTCGAATCAGATCTCGAAATTCTTTAATATTATTTGTCAAATCACTAGAGAACGATATTCTTGAGCCAAGAAAAGCTCTTCAATTTTGCTGTTTATATATCTATAGAGAAAATTTCTATTTCGCGATGATCCCTGTTATTTGTTCGCCGAGGCTTAGATTCGAATTCGGTTTCCGAATATCGCGCCGGACGGTTAAATATCAAGGTTACTGTCCGGATTACGAGGGAGGGCGAGTTTCGCTTTCCGGTGTGGATGTTCATCGCGATCCTTCATCTCTTCGACGTCGCTCTCTCACTTCCGGGATCGGCGCGAGCGCCTGGTCGAGTTTTGAGCTTTGAATGGAGTAGGCAGATGTAGAGCACCCGCAATCCCGGGAGGAGACACAGGAGAGGAAGCAGGAGTGACAAAGGGGGATGGGAAGAAAGGGTGGACGCGGCGTTTCAATATTGACGTCAACCCGCGATGCTTCCAGAGCGACGCGATGTCTCGCGCCTCGTTAGCGGCACGTTGATGCCATCAGCTGGAAGTCAAAATGTGAGCGCGTGCCGTTCTCAGCAAATCGCCTTTGCATAAATATTTGCGCGTTACAATAATGTTTTTATTATATTGAACCGTGCGCGCATGAATACGTCGTCTTGACGTTCCTTCGCGTTGTCTTTGTCTCTACCTTCTTTAGAAATGAAAGAATAACAAGCATCGTTATCTCTGGTTGAATCTCGGAAATGAAATGTATAGCCTCTAAAAATTAAGCAAACAAACGTAGACTATTGCGATGCATTATTATGCAGAAGGTATTATGATATTCAAAATTATATTGTAACTGAAGATTCGTATTCTTTTTATATCTTCTGGTCTAATAATCTTCTAAAAAGGTTGCATTTTCTAAAGGTAGAAAAATGTTGCAAAAATAATGTAATCGAATTTCTCTTTTAGAAATTATGTGTTAATAACGAGGTTCTTTTTTCAAGTGTGTTAATAACGAGATACATGTTTTGAACTAACGATTTTTTTTCTTCAAAAATATTATTGTGAAAATTAAACGGTCAGTTCAATAACTAATCATTTAAAAATAATTTTTGAATCTCTTTTGAGTTTTAAATTTATTATGATCGCTTGTGTCGTTGGAATAAGTTGTAATAAATTTGAACGGAATGTAAATTGCCGGTTCCCTCTCGTCTCGCTTTGCGAAACGTTAATTAATTACGACGTGTCAGTTAAAAATAATAATCGTTCAAAATTCTCGTTCCGCTCTCAATCGCGTTGCAACGTCGTGAATATTTTTAAGTTCGAAAACAACATGAAAATTCCATTATGAACAAGTATGTTGACCGAGATCGAATAGAAACATTCCCCGCTGCAGTCGCAGCGCGTCAAAAGCTGTCTCAACCTGCACTAGCAAATTGTGCATGTTAGCCCCGTGTAAAATGTAAATTAGGAAGTTACCCACCTCGTCCACGCGTGTCCGGAGGTCGTTCTGTCATGACGTATCGTGTTGATTAATTAGCATCCCACCGCCGGCTGGCAACGCAGTTGGCCGAGCTGGTGCATCCGGCGCCGTTGCAGACGTCGTCAGTCGGAATGGAAAATGGTGGTAAAAATCGTAGTCATCCCACGCCGCAAGAAAGCACGGGAAGTGTTCTTTTCTCAAAGTGATTAATGTGTGCTTTCATCTGGTCTAGACGATCGATTGCTACTCCAAAAAATATCTTTGGATATTAAGCAAGACACATTTGTACGAAAAACTTTTTTGGTTTAATAGAAATTTTTTTGAATTATTTAAAATGTCAATTTTTTATTTTATCATTTTTGCCAGCTAATTTGATATTTATCGATCCTTGCGACTTTTAATTTTTGTAAACTTGAGCGATTTGTGAGATAAATTTCAAGAAATACTTTAATACAATGCGTTAATTAATTAGAGTTCCATGATGCGAACTGTTCGTTCATCTTCGTCTTTTTTAAGGACAACTAATTGTATTAATGCTGAGCCATTTGCCTTGAATATTTTAAATGTTACAGGATATTTGTTGTTTTCAAAGAATAGATTTTGTATTGTTTTATACGAGATATAAAAATTGTTATCGTCGTTTTTTCCTATCATTGTTGACCCCACGAGAATATGTTTGTCGAAAGCTTATTTTTTGAAAAAATATGTCGGTATCTTAAAAAGTAAAAAAAATCCTGGATTTCAAGAAATTGCATATTGCATTTATTCGAATATTAATTTCTACAAAAATGAATAAAGATTTTCAGATTAATTATTTATAATTATTTAATAATAAACAATATAGTTGTAAAAGTGCTAAATTAAAAGTTTTAGAATTCGATTAAAAATTGTTTTATTTAATGTACACATTTTCAATTTATTTTCTGAACTTTAAGAAATATCAATTTTTACAATTTAAGATATTTAATTATCTCTGAGAATAAAACGGTCAAACGCAGATTTAATAAATACGTAAATAACGGAAAGAAACACAACGATATGGACTGGAAATTAAATTTAAATCTCTTTATAAATTATGTTATAAATGTATTTTATCATTATTTTCATTTAAACTCTTTCTGTTCATAAATTGGAAACACTTGAATTTTTTTACATTTTACAAAAACTTAAGTATAGTGAATAGAAAAGTTTTTAAAAAAGGAGAATAAAGTTTTAAATTAAAGTTTGAATTTCGTTTCTATAATGTTTTGTTCCTAAATTTATATATAATATTGAAAATTATTTTTTTCAATATTTTTGTTATTTTTTGAAGCCTCTACCTGAAAAAGATCATGGTAGCAATTTTTTTCGAAGAATATTTAAAAATTTAGAAAGTCTACTTTAAAATGGTACTTTAAATTTTGTCCGATGATGTTTCATCCAAATAAAATGCTTCAAAAAATAACAAATATGTTAACAAAAATATCAATCTTTAATTTTATATAATTTAGGAACAAAAGATCATAGAAGCAAAATTCAAAAGCTTGAAGCTCTATTTTTCTTCCTTAAAATGCATTTTTAAAAACTTCTCTCCGAAAAATTTCTATTCAAAGAGATATTTAAGTTTTTGTAAAATGAAAAAATTGTAAGCGTTTCCGAATTTATTAATGGTAGTGTACATAAATTAGGAAATTCTATGATACATTGTGTCAATTAATTAGAAACATACGTTAGCAAGTGTTCGTTTATCTTCGTTCATTCGGCGAACAATTACGCCTACTGAAGCTTCTGAGAATTGCTGACCTATCCACCTACGCGACACCAGATCGTGCGTTCGTAGTAATTGTAGTAATATAGCAAATGGAAGAGGAATAGTGACGAAGCATAAGATGTCGAAACTTCTTTTGTGGTATTCATATAAATTTTTTATAGGAACATTTTCTGTAATTATTTTCTCGTATCAAACATTATCTTCTATCGCTTAAAGTATAATTTTCAAAATGTAATTTCCCGACGGAATTACTGATGCTCTAAATATTAATTTCACATGAAATGTTTGTGACTGACGCAATTTTTTTTGAGCTAAACGTTTCTGTAATTAACTAAAAATGATCATATTTACGTAAAATGTTGTAGATGCGATAATTTTTAGACGGTAAAAAACTAACATTAATTATGCAATTCGATACACTCGCAAGCAGCATTCCTTTAAGAAAAAGAACTGATTAGTGTTCCAATAAACTGTTTAACTACAGTAACTGATATTTTATCAGTTATTGATGCAATATCATGAGTTATTGATAGAGCTAATCAATTTATTGAAACACTAATCAGTCCTTTTTTTAGGGTCCTTTTATCTTTTATGTTACTGTTCTATTTATGTTACATGCAAAATATTCGAAAATAAATTTATGACTAGAAATTTTGAATGTTTTATTCTTAAATATTTCTGTACCTTCTATTAAAAGGAAATGCGATTGACTAGAATTACTAGTGTGTACATTTCACTTTGACAACAACACTCTCGCTTTGTAACAGTTTGTAATTATTACACCGCTCACGTGTTTCGTATGAAAAGATTGTCGGATATAGAAAGAATGATCTTGAAAGTTCGGCTATGTTATTTTTAGCTTCCAGTAATTCCGAGATTTTTGTGTAATCCGTTCTAAGAAGCTCTGTGAGAAATCATGTTGCTTGAAAATTTTAAACATTCTGGAAAGTCTGTTCGAGGAAAATCCCTCCGTAGGGATTTTCTTCGAACGGACTTTCACTTCGCTTGACGAATTTCGGCGTTCCTCGAAAAAGTGCATCTTCAAAAATTGCTAAAATATAATCTTCTCGTGATATGCTTTCGTTTTATTGGTGAAACATAATCATGTTTCAAATATATATATTAGAAAATAGATTTATGTCAAAAAAGAATTAAATATTTTCAAAATATTCGTCGAAAAAACGTCCTGTATGTTGTTCAAAAAATATCCCGTGTTTCATTTTATGCTATTTAAAAATAATGAAGTTTTTTTATTTTTTAATAAAAAGCATGTAATTGTAAAATATTGTGACAAAATCAATTATCATATGTGTCATATTTAATCTGTTTAATCCAAGTTAGTTTAATAATCATCGGTGGACATACGTTTGCGTCGCAAACTCCTTTACCTTTTCTCTGTATTTTCACTACCCTATTTCTGTACCTTTCGATCTCATCCTCACAAGTAATCCTGTATACAAGTATAATATTACAATATAAAGTATTTGAAACACATTCGTTTTTAAAAAATCAGACGTATTTATATTATATTTTATTATAATATAAATATAAATTATAAAATATGCACGTAGAATATTTTTTAGATTAACTTAACTAATTTTACTGTATTCTAGGTTTTGTAATATTGAATTGTAATTATAATATTAAGAACAAATCACAATTATATTTAAAATTATATTTCAAAAAGTGAATTTTACAATACAAAATGTAGATTAATTAAAAAATATGATAAAGATACATTTATATTCATTTATAAGATATCTATAAAACAAATTTCTATATCAGATAACATAAAAAAAACAAAGGAGTTAGGAATAGTAAAAAATATTTTTACAAATATATAACTGAAAATATTTGATTAGAAAATTATATTAATAATAAATCTCGAAATTACTTCATAAGATATTATTAATAGTTTTCTTTTGCTTGAATATTACATTTTTATTCATTGAATTAACGTTTACCGAATTCTTAAGCATTTTTGAAATATTATAAATATTATTGCATAATTTTAAATACAATCTCAAAGTTCATTTAATAAAGCACATATTTCACAGACATTTATTGAAAACTTTCCTGTTTACTCTTGACTCCCTCAATGCACTGTAAAGAAACTTGACTGTGCGCATATTTGAGAGACACAAACATATAACGAGGTATACATACTTTTAACATCGTTCTTGAGATAAATTCGTCAGAGATCCTTTCCATACTGTTATGATCGTAAAGAACCCATGCGAATCGGGCGCATCACGACGTTCGATCGGATACTCACGTGTCGTTCGCCGCATCGTCTCGCGTCACAATAGCCTCCAGACGAATCTAGGGATGCTCAAAATAACCAAAACATCTATATCTTTAATCTAGACATCGAGTACAGAAAAAGTATTGATACTATTTCGTATCTTTTACTTCTATTTTCAAATATATTTGATCTTATTACATTGATAGCACTGTTGCTATTTGATATTCCGTTTCTAATGTCATCGGATAAGAATCAATACTGTTAGATATTTGTTCCATGAGTTTTAAAGGATATTAGATACTTTATCAGATATCTACGTTTCCAGAAAGTATCAAATCTGAAGTGTTATTTTAATACTTTTGCTTCGATACCGATACCTTTCAAGTACCGCTGTCTAGATAGTATAGCCCCTAGGGATTATGTAGGATATCTCAGATCCAGCAAGATATCTTGTTGTTTGATCCAATCCAAACCTGATTCTTTTTTCGCAAAATGTTGAAGGAATCATCATTTGTCTGACATTTTAACTTTGCTGAAAAAAAAAAAAACTAATAAAACAGTCCAAGTTTCTAATATTTCTAAAAGCCATTTCTGAATTAATAAAGAAATGTACGAAGATGCTTGTTAATTTGAGAGGTCCCACATTAAAAACAGATATTTAAATGTTATATTTAAGAACAGAAAATTTGGCATCGTGAATTAAGAGAGTATCGATAATGTGATACTACCCAACAATGTAAAGCATCCCTAGACGTCCCATGCCGTGCGACCTGCAGGGTGCACGTCGATGCGTGGGTGTGCGGACGTGGGTGCAGCGTCGGAGAGTATCGAACGCGCAGTTGGCCGAGAAGAGGACACTGTACGCTCGCACGTGCGCGCACGCACGGCCACACGCACTCGTCAACCCGTGCACACATACGCGCGCGTCACGGAGGCGTCCGCCAGCAAAATCGGCCATCTCCCAAAACCCGCAATTATTGACAGGGAAGCGAAATCATACGTGTACGTGCGCGATAATGGTTGCGATATCGATATCGATGCCAAGGATTTCGCAGAATCTCGATTCGCGGCTCTATTTGGATGACATGCGCTCTTACGAGGTATTTCGCGGATTAAAAAGATAATTATCCTGTGATTGATATTTTCCTGGGATCTAAAATTTAATCTGTACACCAGGAATCGTGTAAAATCAAAGATAACGGTTATCTTCTCTCTCTCGCGCTTAAACGAACCGTCTACGGGAATAATGTGTCGTAATCAGTTGCAAGTTGTAAGAAATCGACCAATCATAATCGAATGTGAGGGGAATAATCGAGTATGATTGGTCAATTTCTTATATTTCACGGCTTACTACACAATATTACTCTCAGTGTAGAAAGTTCACAAAGTCTATTCTACAATTACGTAATTGTATATATAATAGTTGGAATTGTAAGAATCGAACATGAAGAGAATATTTGATTGTAGTTGGTCAATCTTCATCCACTATGCTTACGGAATTGTATCAGGCTCAATATGACCCAAAGATTTCGGATCTTTACTTGAAAATTGAAATACAAGTAACTTCGATTCTGCTTTGTAACAACATACGTATATCCATGGCCAAAAGTATTAGGCATCTTACCAATCATTATTTAATGTTTTAGTTACAAAATTAATTTGTGATATTTGCTGTGAATTATCCTTTGTTTTAAAAAACCTTTACTCCTTGTGTATAATGCCAGTAACAATAAGAAAAACTATAAGTAAAAGAATTCTTGATAAATGAAAAAAATATAGGTGTCTAATATTTTTAGCCAAGGCTGTATATAATGATATGAATTATAATAATAACGGTGATAACAATAAATCACTTATGTTATTTACATTAGTTGCTCGGGAAATACTAATGATAATGATTCGGCTGAATGAATATATTAATACGCCTCTACTATACAATTTGGATAAATACGACCAACGATTCTAAACATAATACACATATACGTGTTAATTAAAATTATACACTGTGCGATTATTAGCTGAAACGTGATCCTTGCAAATTATAGTACATTTTTTCAAATTAAATTGGTCCCTTAATAATTGAATCTATTTATTACATTGGGACCGCATACAAATGTTTTATGCGTATTACGATTACCTGAAAATATATTCAAATTATGCAGATTGATGATTAATAATATTAAAATAGTAAATAAACGTTTTTTCGCTGCTTTTTTTTTGACTACAAGAAAGAATGGAGCCAGTCTCCAACAAAGTCACTCGCTTAAACATTAGATACCTTCTTTTATCTCGTCGTAAAAAGTCGTGCGAGTTCGGGCGAGAATCCATGGCAACGAGTAAAAAATTTGCCGAGAAAAGTTTTGCGATGGAGATGGCCGATTCCTAAACAGAGCGGACAACTCCTTTCTCTCCCACCCCTCTGTCTCTTCCACTTTTCCACTTCGTGGTACCTTTGAATGTCTCTACCTCTGTACTTTTCTTTTCCTTTACCTCAATCTCTCTCTCTTTCTCTCTGTGTCTGTCTCTGTCTTTCTCTCTCGACGAAATGCATGAGCGGACGCGCGATCGTATACGTCAATAACGAAAACTGTGCCAAACGTTGCGAGTAGCCCCGATGAAATCAGCCCCTACTAGCTGAAGTTACCTCAAGCTTTTTTACGAGGGTACCGGTCGCAGCTTGCGACAGAAACGCGTGTGTCTGCTGTCGTCAATAATGCACACGCCCGTTCCTTTTCTCTGTCTCTATCTCTCTCTGTCTCTCGAGTCTGATACCTGCCAACGAGAAAAAGGGCACAATTCGATTCAGGATCGGACCGAGTGTGTATAACTTGGCTCTCTCTTAGAACCTGGATAAACTAATAAATACTGATAGGAATCAAAGGTATCAAGATGAAAGATTGGAATTAAACTGTCCAAGGACTTTGGAATGAATCAATTAAAAGGTCAAAGGTCTAAGGGTAAAAGAACTTTTATAATAAATGATTGAGAATTAAATGTTAAATTTAAGGTAATTCACTTGAATAATTTAAAAATGATGACAATCAAAAACCAAGCCAAAGACATTATGCATATGCGTTTTAATATATTATGTCGCATTGCGATGAAATACGTTTGTATTTTGTCGCTCATTTGATATAATAAACAATGAATGATTTTAAATATTTGATATATGCGCGTATCTAATATTTCTCGAATCTAATGCAACTTGTACTACTTGCAGTGATACAAAGATATATAGGGAGACATGCAATAAACCTCATAAAATGAAGTAAAATTGCAAGGGACATGAAAATTGTGAAACGGCAAGGGAGAGATTTTTGAAACGGATTTTAAATGCATTTTTCAAAGAAAATAATATATTTGCCTTGAGTATCTTACGATGCTTAATTTTCACAACGTGACATACTTCTTAATCTCTTGGTTTACATCCAAACTTAGCGGTAAAAATTCAGAGGTAAATATAAATCGAGTGATACTTCCAACTTCGTTTTTTAATATTCAATAAAAAGGAACTTAAGTTAATTTTCTAAGCAAGCCATAAAAAAATTGTTAATCTCTGCATTAATAATTATTTTTTATAAAAATATTGTGTATACTGCTTTATCATCGTTATTATATTTATCTAACACTCAACGATATCTTTATTTGAAGATATTTAAATTTTTTCACTTTGTCTATTTTCACGTAAAATATATAGGAGATAAGCTTAAACTTTTTCCTTTTCTCTTAACAATACATTCTCTAGTAGTAATCAATTCGTGGTAAGTAACGCCGAGAAAGCTGACTTGCCTCAACTGCGAATCTCGTTTGCTATGCAACGAAACCCTACAGACCGTCATTATCATATTACACGGGTGCATCTCGTGCATGTTCTGTACCAAGCGACCATCTCCCAACGGAAGACGAGGAAACGAGCTCGGTCGATATAGTCTTCGCCATCTTCGCGCCTCAGTATCGTTAAACTCTCGGACAACGCTTGTTGGTATTCACGTCTTTGATTTGTCTTTTTTCCTAACGAACTTTTGTGCTGAATTTTTTATATTACTAAACTGAGTATCATTTATACAAAATTTTTTAATAAATATTTATATATTATTTTTAATAAATATTACGTTAGAAAAGCCATCTTTTATCTTCAAATGATCTATATGATCTATTTTCATAATGTGCTGATACTATATTTATTACTGCAGTTGAAACAGTTTAAATAGAGTTATATTGTGACAATTTTATTGTTTATTATTTGTGGTAATAATTTAAGAAAGAGATTGTCTGTTCCACGATTTATCACAATAAAGATAAAATTGAGATTAAAACCGTATTATAGTTTGTATTATGTTGTTTGTTTTATATTGTATTTTAAAAAATAAAGATTCAAATTGATATGATTTCTTTTCTTTCTTCTTTTGCTCGTCCCTTATCGTTTTCTGTCTTTTCAGGTTAGTATTGTCACTGAGAATGTCTCTCGGCATTTATCGGCTTCGGATTAACAATGTTCTAAACTATTTCAGTCGATGTAAAGCAGCGACTTGCTATTGTGTCTTACCGCACAGTACGATCTCGCTTCTCGTTTACCAGTAGAATCGTTAGAACTTTGCTGCCAATGACGACAATACTCTTGTCGTCGTCGTCTCGTCTCACAGATGCGATGCGGCATTATCAATAAGAATTTGGAAAAAATCCCGAATTTTTTCGAATAAAACTCTCGAAAGATGTGTAACATTATAGCTGTAAATTATCTATTACAAAAAATAATAGTATTGAAAAATGTCAATAAAAAAAATTGTAAAATAAATTCAATAATTAAATTAGCATTAGGATTGATATGTAAAATCTAATTAGGAAGGATTCTTATTAATCCCGACGTTTAAATTTGATCTGTTTAATTTAATTTTAAGAATCCTTATTTACTTGTTTCTATAACTTATTTATTTGTTAAATTCATAATATCAAGTTATAAATTTGAGTTGTATTTTCAATCATTCCTATAGATCGCCACTGTTTCTAGGCAATATATTGTTAATTTAACTAAAACAATGTCACTCAAGAAATATATTAAATTTGATTCAAATTTAGTTTACTATTTATTAAAGTGCATATACGTCAATATGAATGCTGTTTGAAATTAAGCAATTTAACCACGGAAATGCGTTAATTAGATGTGATTGTTTTTTAAATATATGTTTTGTATTAAAATACACAATGACACACTTGAAAATTAAAAATAACAAAATTTATTTATTTTATTAGTTAATTTAACTCATAGAATTAGTTTAAATTTAATCCTTTAATATTTAATAATATTTAATTTAAAAAATATAAGAACATTAGCATTAATTGACGACAACCGGTTCGTTGCATTTTCTCTCTGCATTCATATTATAGCTACAACGTGATCAAAGAACGAACGGACGTCTATCAATCAGGATGGTAACGAACCGAACATGTTAGCGTAACTACAGATCTCAAATTGAGACGAAATGATTTTTGATCATTACAGACTGCGCATTGTTATCCATCTGCTCCAACAACCAGCTCTATAATCAGACATTGTTATACGACATCGTTGTACCTACAGTGGTACTCCACCGCCACTTGATTGGAGTTGTCGAGACGGCAACGATCGAGACTTCCATCTTAACCGAGTATCGTGGACGACTTTGACCGAATAATTGTGTGTGTCATGCTTCCTCTAAATGGTCTGTGTCGCGAGTTACAGGGTAAACACACAGCGAGAGGGCTTAGCGTAGGAACAACTTTAGTGTTTGCGGCAAGCAATCTTGCCGGGCAAATTAGTGCCCAAGTTAATTATCTTTCACGATCAAATCGTTAGGAGAGCCAAAAGGTGCTTTACCTTCTGCACGATTATTTATGTCGCTGGCGAGATTAGCTGTGTGGCAATGGAAATTAGATTACTTCTGTTGGAATGGAGATTTGTGTAGATAGTTATACGGTAGGGATTCTAAAATGATTTCCGCACGGCTTGTGTATAATGATTTATTTCATATGAGACAGAATATCTTGTGTTTTGTACTCATAAATTTCCTAGAAAATAAATAAACATTTTTATAATATAATTAAACATATATAATATAATTAAACAGCGACCTGATTGCATTATTTTATTACTTATGATTAATACCTCCATTATTCATATTATAGCTCTGCAAAAAATATCACATCTCTATTATATTATATAAAAATGAAAATAAGTAAGTAAGTTTTTTTTAAACTGCAACTTTTGCGTTTTCTATAATATTTTTCTGGAAAATATTATTATAAAAAGGTTAATTATTAATGTAGAGTTCGTGATCGCAATCATCTAAATTTTTCACACTCTGACGATTTCATAGCAAGGACGTTTCAGAAGCATCGCCTAATACATTTTATAAGAACGAAGCGTTACAAATTCATTTGAAATCGCATTATAGCAATGTTTCAGCATAATCTGACTGTCTGATAACACAAACAGAAATAAATGTCAGACAGGTCGATCCGACAAGTTCGCTAAACAAGGACAGACTTCTGTGAATAATCCATAATCACCTTGAGTCTCCATTATAAAAAAAGCACTCCCGACACAAAATCTGTATTATTTATTCAATATCGTCGTTTACTGATAATAATTAATAACAATGTCGAGAAATATCTTCCAATTGGTAACTAAATGAACTAATTTCTTTAGTTGTCTTTGCATCATCTTGATTCTTTCAAAAATTGTCAAGAATATTTATTTTTTTCACAACATTAACGCATTACAGGTATTTTAAAACATTATATGTAAAAGCTTGTTAAATTGTAATATTAATGGCAAGAAAAAACGATTTTGTAGCTATATAGTAGCCATAAACTTTTTTATTATAACTTTAATCTTAGTTCAACTTACTCTTCATCTTTTCCTGGTTCTAAAAATTAGAAAAAACTAAGGAGTAAGTTAAACCAAGATTAAAACTTAATCTACATCAATAGAGACGGGCATGAAAAAGTTTATGATGGAAAAGGGCATTAGACGTACATTTTTACGGAGTACGTTTGATGTTATATTTAATGTCACTAAAGTAATATATGATTCGCTGTTGGTCACTTAGAATTTTGCACTAGAAAATGGTGTCAAACTGCTCATTTTATTTCAAGACGGAGACGCAAAATTAGTCGTTGTTCGTCGACCAGCGAAGGTCTTTCTATTCTCGATGCGTTCGCTAAAGTTTCACCGTGGGAAACGGTAATGGGAGGCAATATAAGCAAACAGTTAGTCTCGGCGAGTTTCGGAAGAGGCTTTATCGTCGTTTAGGTGCAACAGCTTGCAATCTGACGTCGCTGGATTTGCTAGATCGTTTGAGTATAGGTGCACGATACGAATACGATTATAGGCATACACATGGTTGCGCATAGCATACACACACAAACATACACAAGAGAGATCTTCTTCTCTCTTTCTTTCACCCAGGCACACAAAAGCTATGATATACCGACGGCTGCGGTATTTATTAGTCGAGTGTCACATCCTCATTGTTTCCCTCGCCTTTCCCGTTATCGACATTTTTGCACGCGCCTTCCCGTTAGAATAATCTGAGACCCGGTATAACAGCCAAATTCTTTAGAGGAAAAGTAGACTCGAGGAACACACAATCGATAGCTTAGAATTTTGAACACTACAGATTTTTTTGAAAGACGCTTTTATTGTCCATCATCGTGTGAAATTCAATTTTTTATTACAGAGGGTATGGTTTTATATTGAGTACAAAAGCTCATTTCGATCAAATTAATTTTTTTAATATTGCAAGAAAAAATTCAAAAGTCCGACATTTTCTCTCTATTATCAAGTCTTTCTTAAATATTATCTCAATTAGTATTACTAATGAAGCGGATAATGAGGAACCAAGCGCTATTGTCGGTGTCCCTCACTTCATTATGATAATGGAGCCAACTTCCGTCAATCTTCTGAAGGTGTTAAATAAGAGAAGATAAAAAAGTAAACGCGGAATATACACGTTATCTAGGTAGCTTTGGTGCCGTCATTGATCGATGGACAAGCGCTCCTCGAGCACTAAATGATAAATAACTCATTTAGCAAGAAATATGGGTTCGTGCCTGATTCTTGCCAGCCTGGCCTTTCGGTTGCTATTGATAACACCGGTATGAGATGTGTGAATGGGTACATTCGGGGGTTGGAGGGGGAGGTGGAAGCAGGGGAAAGGGGTGGTTGGGCAAGAGTGGGTACCCATCGGCCGCCGTTCATCGACCGCCGCGCTCTCATACGAGAATTTAATTGTCAGCCATACGAAAGCGAACCGGTTATCGATTCTATGAGAACGTCTCTCTCTATCAGGCGAAACCACCGAGTGGTTTGCACGTGTTGCGCTTGCATCCCTCCAGCTGCCGCCCTCTAGAATGTTCTCTCTCTTTCTTACTTCCTCTCTTTCATTCCACCTATCTCTCTCTCTTCTTTCTCTCTTCTCAGTATCAGTCTTATACTTCCACGTTATCCCTCGCACTTGCTTTTTCTCCTTTTGATCCTCTTTTGATCGATTCTTCAAATTAAAATGCATTATAGAATATTTAAGTTAATGCATAATTGTCTTTCTATTCTTGCACGCAGCTGGCGTATGGAAAGCACAATAAATTTATCCATACCAATTATTTCATGCGTGAGACCTCTCCTATTTCTACCAGATTAACTGTTAATGGCGTTAATGGCGCGCGCGATTATAGAATTATTAAAGAATTTAAAATTGATTTTTCCTTAACAAGGAACCGTTATTAGGTATTATAAGATTTATTATTTATTTGACATTCTTAATCTTCAACATCCGATATTTCTGGAATTAGCAACTAAATCAAGATTCAGTTACAAAGAATTAAAATTAAATGTAAAATAAAGTTATATATAAAATTAAGTTGTATTGATTTCTCTCTGATCATTTTACGCTTTATTAGTAGAAAATTCTTTACTCTCAGTCGTCTATAAATTCAAAAGCATACTTATACAAGTATAAAGATCTTTAATATATCCTAGGAATTCATTAATCGTTGATCTGATAGAAGAGGAATATGAAGAATTCGACAGAAAATATTTCTTGATAGAAAAAAAAGAAAAAATATTTGTTATGTATACATAGGATAATGAGTAATATTATGAATAAAAAAATTATATAACATTACTTAATACATAATAGGAAATTTTTGCAATGACATGAATTCAGATACGGTGAACGTTAGAAGTCAAGTTATCTTTTTCTTAATTAGTTAAGAAAAAGATAACCTGATCTTAGCGTTCACCATATCTGGATAAATGGATATTTTGCAAAAACTTCATAATATTTATAAAAATACATATAGCATCTTTTTATTTACTATTTTTTATTATATTGTATTTAAAGTTTGATACATATATTTTTACATCGCGCTTATTACTCCTAATAAATAAATTAATAATTATCATATAATAATAATGAAAATATTTTGAAGACGCAAAATTCTTTTCCATTCTTCATTTTAATACGTAAAATTAGTTATATTATTTATTTGTATTTTATCGCGTGTTGATAATAATTTTTCTCGTTTTATAACCATATAGTGGTTAGCTTAATGCTCTACTGCTCTTAAGGGATCTGTATCCTCGAATATACATGTGTATGTAATAAAATTCTGTCTTTCTCTATTTCTCTGCCTTCTTACTGTCGTGTCAGTAATATCATTTAATCACGAAAAGAAAAAAGATGGACCTAATATTTTCAAAGTTTCCAAAAAATCTTTATTTATTGTGTATTAATGACACTTAAGACGTGCTTACGTATTAGTGATAAACATGCTGTCAATAAATTACATTCTAGACTGTTCTAGATATATATATATATATATATTTATATTATATTTATTATATATATATATATATATATATATATATATATATATAAACTACTTTAGATTTTTATCATTCAGAGTCTCTTGATTTTTAATCCTCTCTTTCTTTTTCTCTCTTTCTTCTCGATTCTTCTATCTTTATTCTAAATTTTCTTTTTAGATTCATATTTCTTAATTCGTGTAAAGCTGGAATTTAATATTAAGCTTTCTTTGCTAGAAATCACGCGTATCTATTTACAAATATTTTATTAATAATGTATAATGATGTTCTTTTTCAGTAAAAATTAATTGCAAGCACAGATTTTACTGACTTTATTTACGACTTATCGCTCGTTGTTACGCGACCTATTTATGTATTATTCGAGAGACGGAGATTACAAAGATTTCCATCAGAATTTTTCGAAGCTTGATAACCCGATGAGCGGTATTACATAAAGCGATTATAATCTTCGCTTTTTTGTACCACCTATACTTGCTGAATATATTCCGCTGTCGCAAGACGGAAAAAAAGTAATATGCGAAGAATGAAGTCAACGCAGAATTCAAAAAAAGCTTACTGCAGCACCATCTCGATAAAATGTAACCATTTTTCTATCGCTCATTTAACCCTTTCCAATAATCGTTTTATATGCGTAATGTCGAAGAAACCCATTATGTAGGATTTATTAGAATAAATATCGATGTGTCTGATATGAAGGATGATTTACAGCGGAATCTGGTTACAAGGAACTTCATCGAAGTTCTAATTGAGTTTGTTGCGCTGAAATTATGCCACATCGAATTGTCTACGTCAAATTATGTGAAGTATCCCGTATCCTTGCTCTGATGAAATCGGAGTAAAGGAGTCTTGCAATTCCTCTATCGCGCCTTCCGGCAGATAACAATTATCTCAATAGAACTCAAAGATCTTCGTGAATTAGAGAAACATGTAGAGTCAGAACTTATTCTAATAAAATCATATATTTAGAATAATAGATTCACGATAAATTCATAGAAAGGCAATGCGAAAATTAAACACGGAAGATCAATGCATTTGTACAAAATTTACAACTAATTTAAGTATTGTAATAAATTCGTAGCATTAAAACAGACGTAGACCTTCTCGCGATATAACGAATAAAAATGTTAAAACACAGAATTTTTTTCTTCACATTTTCTTCCGTAGGATGAAGAGTTAAGATAGATGTGGCTAAAGTTTCAGCATTCTGTACAGTTATACATTATAGAGAGAGGGAGAGAGAAAGACAGAAAACAAATTACATTGGGCTCAGGTAGACGGGAGATCGATGATGCGTGGCCTTCGCGCATCGCGCTGGAGCACGACGATGGAAAGGAGAAAGATAACGAGAGCGCAGAAAACTTGCAGCTATTCCCGTCGCCAGGAGTGTCAAGGGTCGCTGACTCCCCGGCTGCTGCTGCTGCTGCTGCTACTGAGAGCCGCGCTTTCGTACCGCTCGAAGACCGTCGCCGTCACGCGACGATCGATCCGGTCGCGGCACCGCGAGCATCGCGGACTCAGACAGACAGACAGACAGACAGACACGCGGATTGCAGTCGAATATATTCGCCCGGGCGAAGCGGAATGCCATCCTCCGATGCGGCCATCGAACGCAACCGAGATTCCCATCGTATGACCTCGTCGCCGAGGCGACTGTAGAAACCTCGAGCTTAGTCGAAGTCGATCGGTTTGCTTCGCACGATGGGACAGCACGAATGGTTTTGTAATTATTGAATTTTATTATGCACGAGCACGGGATTCGGAAATTTATAGCTGTAACAAGAAATGATTTCTATGCGAAAATGTATCGAATGAATTATTTTACATGTTTTCTTTTTGAGAAGATTGAATTAAAAAAATTGGGAAATTTATGTCTTTTTCCTTGTTAAAATGTTATGAATATGCAATTTTTTGTTTTTGAATGTAAATATTCTTCAAAAATCGTGAAGTCGATATATAAAATGGAAAAAGCCATTTTTTTTTAAATCAAAACATGTTTACATTAATATACAGGTAAATTAATACATCAATCTTTTATCTTTTAAACATTTCGTATAATTTCGTATAATTTCAAAACAATGTTTTTGAAATAAAATATCTTTCTTTTGGATTTATTTCTTTCTTTTAATTTACTCCGACTAAATATAATTTCGCAAATAATTTTAGCTTTATGCAACCTATAGTATTAAAATATATATATGTTTCTTTCATTTATAAAATTTATTGTTAGGTGAAAAAAATTGATCAAACTCACAATGAAAAAGTTTTCATTTACTGTTACGTCATATTCAAGAGTGTTCAAGTTATTTTTGAAATAACTTCAACTTTTTCGCGAATTGTCGTTGTAAAATAAAAAGATTCTACGTTTACATCCTCGATGATAGAAAATAAATTGACGTTTTAATCCGTAGAATTTATTGCTGATTGGAAAGATTGGTTGGACTGATGAGAAAACATTTTGATCCTTACATCGTGTTCTGGTTGAAGTGGAAAAGACATTCTTCGTCCAACTCAAGGTATATGAAATCGATCGTAAACTCAATTGATCGTAATAGTGGGAGGAAGAAGAAAGGCGGTGGTTTGTCACATTCTGAAGGATATAAAAAGACGAAATAAATTCGGACGACACATCCCTTTCTTCGAATTAGATTTGCGGCGACTGTTTCATAAGAATATTGGACGATAAAACTTCATACTTGGCAATCGAGAAACGATAAATGCTTTACCCGTCGACATTATATAATAAACAATATATTAGAGGATATAAATTTTTCAAAATCAAATTGCATATTATTTATATCATTTTATAACTCGCTATAACTTGCAACTTGTATTAAGTACTTTAAATGATTAACAAATATGTGTATGTATGCACATTATGTGCGAGAAAGAGAGAAATAATCAACGAAATTATAAAATATATAATTAAGTGTCGCTCAATTATACTTTGACGATTATATTGAATCGTTTGCGATTAATGATACGTGAATGTCCATTCAAAATATTCGTCAGAATGTTTATGAAATAAAATATGGTTTGTCAAAAAATTGAAATTTATAATCCATCAAATTTTAACATTTGAGTAATACAAAACATTGAAACTGTTAAAAGTTACAATACAAAAATATTTATTTTTTCATAATTATAGTCATTATGTAATGCTTTTTATTTTTATACTAGATTATCGTAAATTAATGTATATATATTTTAATATTAATATATTTCCAATACTTCATCACATTGTATAAGGCTTAATGCAATCAATTTTGTATAGTTTCGTAATACATCAGTTAATGAATAATAATGTTTTACTTAGTAATTTCGATAAAAGCCGAATAATTTCTCAACGCACGAGTCCTCAAGGAGATCATTGACCGAGGTTGTTTTCGCAGGCTTTCACAGACGTTTATCGTCATATATGAATCGATCCATTGAATTTTATTGTATCCGAGAGCAGCAACTACAAACATTATCATACAGTGGAAATAATGGAATAGCAAATATGCTATTCAAAAAGCAAATATGAGGGATGAGAAATAAATCTTACATTGTTCAATTTTCTTCGATATCGCATTATCAATGGTGTTTCACTACGTATCTTATAGTAGTATATATATTATTTGCAAGTTTGATATAACATGTATCTCATAACGTAATGCATCTAATTTACTTTTGAAATTTAAAAAACCCGATAAATTTAACTTCAAACATGCAAACGATTTTTCTATATTATCATAAATCTCAGAAAATCGAGAAAGTAAACATAATACGTTTAAACCTTCATATTTTTTTTAAATTTTATTTTTCCGGAATAAATTCGACAATTGTATAATCAACGTACAGAATGATTGATGGAGAAAGAGATATATTCTGCGGTATGTGAATTTGAATTTGTAGAAATTTATTTGTAAGACTTTACTAAGAAATGCAGAAGTTTTGGAATTTCGATTTGTTTGATATAATGTAGTATCTATTCACCACAACCAACTGAAGCCATTTCCTTTCAAAATTCGAAACCGATTCACGGGTCGTCAGGATGGAATCCTGTTCAGTGGCCCTTTTAGAGAAGCTTTGTATTCACGGCTGAGCACCACCAAGCACTAAAGGGCCGATGTCCACCGCGTACGAGTGGCGGACGTTACGTTCGTTCACACAATTTATTGCGATCAGGTAGAGAGGGTACGTGATTGGAAAGGTCGCAAGCGAAGGGTTTGCCCTATATATATTGGCTTCTTTAAAGACGAACGACTCTCATGCTCCTTACGAGCTACTCGACGAGAAAATAAACCTTCCGTAACGGGGACAGATTAAACATCGAACGTAAATCTGGATTTCAAAACGCGCTCATCTGGAAAATTCATGTTAATCTCGTGTTTTATGAGACAGAGACAGAGTTTCTTTTATTTCTACGAATGTATCAGTTGCTACATGTTACTTCAGTAAGATAAAGCTTCTAAGCATTATTAATGACTTAATATGTTTGCTTGACTCTCATTCGTAAATTATTTATATTTTTCAAAGTTTTTCGCTTTACGAAACATTAAAAATATATGATAATTAATTATATGTGATAATTTTCATTCCGTTTGCTATTATGTATGTGCGCCTCATTATTTACAAAAATTTTTTTTATAATTTTTATTGTAGAATTATAGAATAAAAAAAAAAGATTATAAGCGATTGGTGAAAAAATAATTGAAACAAAAGTAAATGCAAAAGAAAATGTTGAAAAACGGAAAGTTACAAAATAGATAACATTCAATTAAATTTTCACTAAGGCATTGTTGCGTTAGCGTTGTTAAATTAATGATGACGCGTTATGTAACGCTGTTAAAACATTAACGAACAATCATCATTCTAATTTGCCACATTTAGTCATTGCACGTTGTGCAGCTATTTGTCTTATACGAGACAATTTACCCTCCCAAAAACTCGTTACAAGGTACATCTCGGCTTGCCATTACCGGCGCCGCGCTAATTGGATTCAGATTAAAGTAGTAGCATCCTTGGTGCTGTCTTAGCACTTTGTACATTCAAGAAGATGTTTTTGCTTTTTTTTGATGATTCGCTCGTCTTTGAGAAACTTAAACGCTAAAGTTTTTATGGATTAATAAATTACGTTAGTACATTAGAATATATGTGTGTATATATATCAATTTGACGCCACGAAAAGGATCAACGTATAAAAAGAAACATATACACACACACACATATATATATATAGTATATACATATCAAATTAATTTGGCGCCATGAAGGATCAATTGATCTTTTGGACAAACGAACGAAGTATAGATATACGGATAATTTACAATTTACATCAATATTAAGGCTGTTTATCGTTCTAACGTAAGTCAAATCACGAAAACATAATAGCTGTTGAATACGCACTAAACGTGATGTGATGGAAATGTTAGAGGATGAGAGGTCGATAGCTGCATCGAATAAACACGCATAAGCCAACAAATTCAGATTTGTGTACCTACGTCCCAACTGGTTGCGAATTGTATTTATCGCGAAATTGTATGTGTGTATAATTTACATATCAACATCTGCAGAGATTCACATAAGTATTTTACGTGTATTAACTTTATTCTTGGAGTCGCAAATATTATTATTTTATTTTATTTTTCTCTCTCTTTCTCTCTCTCTCTTTCTCTCTTTCTCTCTCGTTATTAATTGATATTAATTATATAAATTTTGTAATAATTTAGACTTAATACTTATATAGATTTTTTTAAGGAACGTTAATGAAGATTGAAATAATGAGCAATTTTAAAATTTTTGAATATTTGACTCGTATAAGTACCGTCTTATTCGAAATATATGATTCAGTTTATCAAGTGCAATATGATATCTTTAAGTAACTTCACATTCTGCAATTACTGATAAGGTTGTGTCTTGCAACAGCCACAGGACGTCGTGACGTATTAGCCTGATGTGCTACTCAGCGTAGCACAGTCTCCATGACACTCCCACGTTGATGTCACGAATACTGGGTGTCCTGTCTGACATATGATTCCAAAGCGAGTTGCGAATTACTTCAAGCGACAGGTGTTATGTTACCGTTATTAAGTCGGCTTTAATTAATTATAGCGAATTAAAGCGACGAGTTTATTCAGAGTTTGGATGTCCAGCGCTATTTGTAGCGTCAAAATTATTTCTACACTACTGAAAGTGGAAAAAGATATCTCCGAGCGCTCGTTCGATTCTACTTTTGCGTGAGGGAAAATGTTCGCAATTCTCACGCAAAAGATAGAAAAAGATAGAAACGGAGCGCCCTATTTTACGAATTAATTGTGCTCCTAAAGTTATCTTGCTAAGTTACTTTACTCGTTAGAGAGTCAATATTTTCCGAGCAAAAAAACCTTCATGTCGCGAAAAGCCGCGGGCGATCGACGATCTTATTCTTAAATTTAGTCCTTATCCGCCAGCCTATGTCGTGACAACAGCGACAGCGACAGCGACAAAAGAACTTGCCATCCTTGAAGGTGGTCGATCGAGCGTGATGCAAAGACCGAACCCTTTCCCTGACGGGAAAGTTACTCTCCCTCGACGCTTATCGGATAACCATAAGTTCCAGCTAGATCAAAGCACTCATAGTCCTCCTCGTCGTGGCTATCTCTCAGTAGCCATGTGAACATAATAGCGATTCGCTATAAAAGCGAAGCTTGTTCGAGGGAAAAGTTAGATGGTGGTACGATGCACTCGGGACGTAATCGACGTCTTACGTTTTACATGACGGATGATGCATTATGCATCTCGTCGTTACGATACGGCGTTGACGCGTTAACTACATACTTTCTTCGATGTACAGGACATGCTACGTTATCAGGCAAAAACTCTGACACGTATCACAATCATTTTTCAGATAAAATTGTATTATGCAGCAAGTAATATAGTTTTGATAAACAAATTCTAGTAGAATGCGCCAAATTTAATTGTTTTCCGGAAAAAAATGTTGCTGGCCACAGCTAATTCTGATTAGCTGAAATTGCATTAGCTATTATATCTATGAAATTTGCTAATACATACAAAGGAGTTGCTGTAGCTAATATAAGGACGTGATAATAAAGTATGCATGCTGTTAATGTCAGATCAATTAATTTAGCAGCATGAAGTTAGTTGTTATAGTTATCGGGTATGTCAGTGTAAAAGAAAATTGTCTCTACCACAGCTAAATATGGTTTACTGAAACTGTACTTGCTATCAAATTGTCTGCTAGAAAATATTTGCTGCAATGATCAATAGATTGACATAATAGCAAAATGCTTGCCTCTTACAATGATAATATTTAGGGCTCATAGCTAATGGAAATTAGACTTCGCAGATACGACGTTAGGTATCCATATGTTACGACTGGAATTTAACTACCACATGCAAATTTTTGCTGCTGCACTAATTTTTTTTCTGTGTTCTCGATTTAAATATTAATTAATGAGCTATCAATAGCGATAATTAAAAGCTATGATTATTCATGATAACATTTTTTTAAGCATTTTTAGGTTGTTAAAAAATTCTGAATCGCCCTTGGGTTTTTAGAGAAAAAATGTATTAAATTTAATAAATATTTGTTTGGACAGTACTAACTCTTAAAATTTACTTACAGTAAATGAATATTTATTGTTACCAAATAAAAAACAATATTATTATATTAATAATATTACAATTAAGTGAAAATGGACAGATGAGATTAAACACATGAATGAAAAATGCCATATTTGGTAGAGGTGGTTTTTGTGTGTCTATAGTAATATTTTTTGTGAATTTATACAATTTATAGTTAACTGTGCGTCGACAAATTTGTCAGTCTTGAACCACAGCTCTAAACCGGCACAAAAAGCTTGACCGAATATTGCATTTTTCACTCACGTATGTTTAAAAAAATAATAGTTAAATCACAAATTAATGGTTCTTATAATGTATCAAATAAACATATGTTTACATTTAGTAAATATTTAGCTAGTGTTATTAAAATAAATACATATTTAAAACATATTTATTAAAATTTCATACATTTTTCTCTTAGTGTATAAAATTTAAAAATAATTATTTCTCAAAATAAAGACCATCATGTTAATCATTCGCAAATCTGCTAAATTTAGTTTCAGCATCTATATTATTTAAATAGCATCAAGGTCCTACCGCACCTGGCATATAGTCCTTGAACCGATTACTATCTGTTTCGCTTAATAAAACATTTCTTGCGAAGATGATGGTTCGAAACTGTTGAGCAAGTTGAAGCAGCTTGTCGTGAGTGCTTCGCGTCTAAAGAGCTCAAATGGTATCTTGAGACCAAATGATAATGAGACTAAATCCGACAGCTAACAACTGGTAACAAGTTATTGAATGTCTTTATTTTGTGAAATAATTGTCATTGTTTCTGAATAAATTTTACATACGTAAACATTTTTTTATATAATAGACTAAAAAGCTGCACGGAAAAAATACAAAGTATCTAAAAGTTTAGCTAGATGCAAATCTGAAAATAATTCTATTGAAAAAAAGCACTTATGAAAAATAGTATCACTATAGGCTTCGAAAGAATACTTGGAAAGAACAATTTTATTAAAGTATTAAAGAATTTAAGTAGATATGGATCTGAAAATAATTTTGTTAGGTTATTAAAATAATGTAAGACATTCAAACTGGTTGCTAGAATATCAAAACTTTTTGTCTTACTTATTGTGCTTCAGTTTCCTATATAATAATTTTAATAATTATTTTCAGATCTACATCTACTTAAATTTTTAAATAATTCAATAAAATTGTTCCTTTCTGTGTCTAGTGATACTATTTTTTACGAGTGTTTTTTTTCAATTAGTCTAATCTAGTCTAGTAATCCATAACCTGCTGCCGGAAGATATTTTCAAATACTCCATCCATAAGAGTCTTTCCGGAATCACTTCGATGTATAAACCATTCTTATTCGTCATAAAAGCGATTCAGGTTTCTCAATTTATTTTGGGATGCCTTTATTACATCAAAATGAATTCCAAGTGAATAAAATCTCCCAAAAGAGAGATACTCTGTTACTGATACTATGTTATATGTCGAGAAATGTGCAGAAATATTATAAGGTTCCAAGTAATCGATGGGCAAGTGTTCCTCGGCAACTACCGTTCGTAAACATACTTCGAAGGAGTCGGAAACACGAATACATCTCGCGACGAAGAAACATACTCGAGACCTGATCTCTGCTCTCTGAATGAATATCGCATTTCTTTTCCCTTTTCAAGCCACTCCACCCTGCTGTGATTGCAATGGGTTGCCCCACGCTCGCGCTGCTCGGAATTGGATTTATCTGAAACGCTGTTAAACGTCAACGATAACGCGTGTTCTCAGAGACAAAGCTGGCAGACAAAAATTTCCATGTAACATCGCTCCTCTAAACAGAATAACGTTTCGTATTTGCGTTTCGCATTTTAGAAAACAGGCTATCTGAATAAAGAATATTGTAATAAATAAATTATCTAACAATCAATCTTCTATAATTTTCTACAATGCGAAAGTATTTTATAAATTTATAGAGGATTTTCGTAAATAATAATGAAATGGGACAAACAATATGTTGTTGTTACATTATTTACGATCTAAAAAGCCAAAAGATTAATGCAAATACAGTAGAAATTCTGTTTGCGTTACAAGTACCTCTATTTTTTTACTTCTTAAGAATATATGATTGTTTTTAAGCGGCGCGCATTAACGATAAGATTAATTATACAGTACTGCTGGAATGCTTTTATCGAAGCGTAAAGGGAAACGGTAACCTGCTTATGTCGTGAGTGCTCATAAATCTCTATATATCGTAAAGTGCGTTCGCGGTAGGCGATGATTGTTGATACCTTCGGGGATCTAGGAAATTGGATTCTCTTGACAAACTGTTTAGAACCTCCCCCTTCTACGAGTTGAACGTTGATAGACGGTGTTACGGATTTTCCCAATCGCACGTAACCAGAGCTGCCGCTATTTCGGATTTTGGATCCAGAGATTGCCTGAGATATACCTATATCAGTTAATATATTAGTTTTTTTCTTAGCATTCAATCTGCGTATGATAAATTATACAGCGTCTTAAGCTTAAAAAAAGTTTATTAATTAATCTTGTAAATAACAAAAAAAAAGAAATTTAAATAAAATAATAAAATTATTGGATAATATGGCTCAATAAATTTAAATTAAAGGAAGTATTTAAAAAGGGCTACGAGCCAATGAAACAATATGCAATATGCGTTGATTATAGCAAACGTTTTGCCTTCCATATTAGGTCATCCTCAGTATTATTAATTTATTCTATAAACCGCCAATAATTAAGTAAACAGGCCATTGGATATATATTTAGAAATTTGTGTAACATATTCCTTCTTTGTGATATTTACTTGATCCTTGTGCAACAAATTATATTCTTGTTATACGAATTGAGAAATGAATATAGATAGATAACATACTCCGTTAATTTAATAATTAATATAACAATTAGTTATTGACTGGTGAATAATTGAAAATTCTATTCATTTTAGATATCCAAGTTGTATCAAATAATTAAAAATGCTGATAAATAATTATATAAGATAAAGAATAATTATATAAGAAAGTGTATATCTACCTAAGTGTGATATATATGAGTTCAGTGATTAAAACGTAACTATTTTTTACAATAGATAACACAATCAATATAGCAATATGTGATTTTAAGTGAAACATTACTTATAATTACTTATAAGCAAAATTAGACGTATTATTATATGTATCACTAATAAACTTTCATCTTAAATGATAATAAGACCTGTACCATGTATCTTGTTTGGTAGGAATAGATTAGGAAGATTAGAATAGAAGTAAAAGGGGAGAAGGAGATAGGAAATGGGAAACAACAAAGAGAAACTATGAAAGAGAAAGAGACTGTAGAATTTAAATAAAGATCCGGTAGAGATTCCGTCTTATTTTGTCTGTTTAAACTTATTTTTTGTCTCTTTATATGGATCATCTCGGAAATCAGTCTTTTATTGTAAGAAGGCTCTTTGTCTAAAATTTTTACATCTGTCCTATTAAAATAAAAATAATAAAAACTTTAATTATTTTTATGTTAATTAATTCGTGGACTTATAATGACATTAAATATGCACTTCAAATAATTCATTTTAAATAAACATTCTTATTATTTGTTCTTCATTTGTTATTTAAATTTTTTTTTTTTAATTCGAGATATATAATTTTAATTGTATTTTATCATATTTTCAATTTATTTGTTAAAATCTTTTGCCCTTAAAATTGCTCTAATAACTTCCAATTTTGGTCGATAACTTCTCCATCTGATTACTTTGATGTTTTTGATGTTAATCTGCAGAATAATTTATAGCATCATTATTACAGAATTAATTATCTTTCATATTAAATCTCGAATCTTTTTATATATAGTGGCAGTGTTAGGAACCTGCTAAACAGTCCGTCCGACGAAACGCGCGTCTTGCTGACACTAACGTTAAATTATCGCGGGATTAACCGAACTTTTTCCTCCACATTCGTTCTTATTCGCCATCGTATGAGCCCCATATTTCTTCGATTACTGGGCGAGGCATTATGCTTTTTTGCCAGATCAGCTCAACAACGTTTGCCTTTTAGTTGCATAACATCGACAATACATAGGGCGGTGATCGCACACTCAAAAAGTCATTTTGAGAAAACGGACGAGAGTAGAATAAACGATACTCATGTGTATATACGTGATACGTGCATGATCAGAATTTATAATCAATTTCACTCAATACGGCAGAAAATTGAGATTTAGCATTAACCTTATCTTAATTTTTTTTATTCCGTCTGCTAATTTGCCAGTTAATTAAGTTTAACAGTGGCAGATATTAATTTTTATATTAATATTTTAACTTTTTTTAAGAATGATTTAATTTACACCTAAGTTAAGCGGAATCTTTTATCAACATTTTAATTAATTAACAATAATATTACTAATAATTATTTACACACACTAATAACTAGATAATTTTAGCTTACTATGATTTATGATTAAAAATTATAAATTTGAATAACCTACATTCAATCAATTAACATTAAATAGGTACAAAAATGTTCCATATCGGAGATATTATTGATATTTGGTAATAATATTTAAAATATTGATAAAATATTTACATTTCTATTTTATTAACATTTCTAT
The DNA here is from genome assembly GCF_024713525.1 of Acromyrmex echinatior. NCBI lineage: Eukaryota > Metazoa > Arthropoda > Insecta > Hymenoptera > Formicidae > Acromyrmex > Acromyrmex echinatior. The sequence continues at coordinate 3,299,331 of NC_141864.1, forward strand.
AAAATATCGACTTCAAATACTAACACTTTTTTTATTCTATCGATACTTTAACATAACTGCTTTATTCGACTTGCGACATAAATGCACGGCTGGCCTTCGGCTACTAAACACAGGCTCTTCAACTACCAGGGAGAAATGGGAATGGCGCGGTGTTGATATCTGCGTTTCTCCGGTCGACAGTACCGGCCACGAAGTCCGTCTTTGTCAGAAAGAGGCATTGATGTGTCGACGCGTGTGTCTGTTGCGCCACGACGAGGTAACCCGTCGCCGAGAGAGAGAGTTGTCCGCGCAACTTTGCATCCCCGTTACATCTCGCAAACCCGGTGGCCTCATTTGCGACAGTGTCATAAATCGCGACAATTTTCGAGTCGGTCATTCGTAGAAACGCGAGCAGAAAGAGTATTCATACTCGCATCGCATTGAGAGTCTCTTTTTATTCGTGCATTACTCATTCATTTAAATGCACGTCGTCATGCATCGTACTTGCATATGCTAATTTGTGGATACTATTAGGTGTTGGAATTAATTCGTAGCGTTTTTTAATGAAAGAATGTTATTTATTTCACATGAGCATTAAAAAATACATTAATGAAAGTACTTCCCATCACTTGTAAAACGCTACGAATTAATTCCAACACCTAATATTAAAACGAGAAAGACAAAGGAATATTTTTTACTAAGTATATAAATTAGATATTGACCGATATTTATTCCTTTTTTTATTTTGAGATCGTCTTAAGTAATATCTTCAGATATTAATGCGATCTTTTGAGTGGTACTCATAATTGAATCTTATACTTAGGACCGTCTTAAGTGTCATGAACAATCAAAGGCTGATATTTCATAGTCGACTCTTATATAATATTTAAGATTGTTTTAAGTGCAGTCGTAAGATGAATTAATCAGAGAACCGTATTAGCACTTTAAGACATTACTTAAGACGGTTTTAAAATAAGAACGAACTATAAATATCAGCCAAAGAGCCATATTAGTTTCTTAAGACATTGCTTAGGACAGTCTTAAAATAAGAACAAAAACTACGGACGGTATTCATAATCCGTTTTTATTTTAAGATTGTCTTAAGACGTTAATACGACCTTCTGATTGATTCGTAACTTTTTAAGACTGTATTTAAGACAGTTTTGAATATAAGATCTGACTACAAATCGCCCTTTGACTGTTTCATGATATCTTAAGACTGTACTTAAGACAATCTTATAAATATAAGAATCGACTATGAATGCCACTGTATAATAAGTTGCGATTTCGTCCTTTCTCCTTCAATTGCTTGTCTCAAACTATCAATTCGTATTTCTTCCTTCACGTTAAAACCTTCCTCGCTGCGTAGAACGATTGTTCACGCTTCTACCCTGTTCTATCCTTACATTGATTCTACCTCGTCGGTGAAGAAAGATTCTTACGCTTTTATCCTTGCACCGTATTACCCCCTACCGAGAGAAAAGATCTTCATGCTTTTATCCCTCACGTCGTATCTTCCTTTGGCGAGAAGAAGAGATTCTTATGCTTTTACCTTGATGTCAAAACCTTCTTTATCGTGAGGAAAACATTCTCACGCGCCGCGTTACACGGAGAATGAAGGAGAGAGAAGCTGGAAGAGCGGAAAAAGAAAAGACTTTGGCACAGTTTTCTCTATGCCGACGTGACCTACTGGACTATCGATTCGTCGCGTAGGGGTTTTTGGCAAGAGCGCGCTTAATTTCGAAACGCACGCCCTTTCGCCACCGCGACTCTCTTATCGATTATTCAAAAAGCGCAAAGAGGAAGGAAGCCAGCGGGGGTTTAACGTAGGGAGAGTCAATCTTTCCGTTCGTTCATTATTTATCCGCGATACTTCCACGCTCTCTCTCTCTCTCTCTCTCTCTCTCTATCTCTCTCTCTCTCTCTGTCTCTCTTTCTCTATCTCTCTCTTTCTCTTTTTCTCTCACTTTGTTTCTCTCTCAATCTCTTCGCCGTTCTTGCGTTTCCTTTTTGTTCCCTCTATGTCATCCCTTTTACTCGTTTGATTGTAATCACTTCTCTTCCCCCTTCGTTTTATTTTCTCCTTTGTCTTCTCCGCTACTCGTCCTATTCGCTAATCGTACCATCCGTATAATTATCTTTCTCTCGATTCTTACGATTCTTCCATTATTTTTATTCACCTTTTTTGACCATCACTGTGACAACTGCTCCTCTTGCATTTTATGTCGTTTTTTGTTGTCGCTCCTCTTCTTTCATCATTTTCTTCCATCTTATATCTTGATTGTTACTATTCCTTTATTTTATTCTTTTTCTCTTTATACGAACTTCTTTTTCTCACTAATCTCTTTGCTGTCTATCCTTCTTTAGTTCTTTCCTATTTTTTTTCACTTTTTTTAGTCTTTCTTAAATTTCCTTTTCCAGCAGTTTTTTTAAATTTGTTTTCTTGCATTTTTTCTATTATTCTCGTTTATCGCTTTTTCTTTTGACAGCTGTCACTATCCATTAGACTTCATCTTCTTTTTCTTTTTAACTTCCTCTCGCATTTTTTTCTTTTCTATCCATCTCACTTTTTACCTATTTTTGTGCCTATTTCTCATTCTCTCGTTGACTCTGTATATCCCGTCTGATTTTTTTTTTTCTCTGAAAGTACGATCCCTTCCTCGGTGTTGCTCGAGGCTCGCGTATTGTTTCGCGATATCCGCGTCCTATAGCATCGCGAAACAAAAGACCGACAATGCTGTAGCAGCAATAGCAGCAACAACAACAGTACCAGCCGCGTTCTACCCTTCTTACCTTCGACCCGACGCGACGCGTCCTCCGAAGTTTCTTCGAAAGTTTCTACATATGAATATCCGAAATGGAACCATTTCATGGAAGGGCCGATAATTTTCTTTTCTTTTTCAAAGATTTATCGCAATTTCCTGGGAAAAAAGCTATTCGGTATGTAAAGGTATTTGAAGTGTAAATAAAGTATTCAAATGATTCTTTTTATTATAAATCTCTCCGTTCAGCATTCAATCTTTCACTTTTATACACTCGTGTTTTTCAATTCGTATGATTCAGATTTGTTAGACACAAGCTGTTTTTTTCGTACATTTGCAATTTTATAATTATTATACATTGTTCCTTTCTCGGTACGCGGAAGGGAAAAGGAAACGCCAGCTGATGCTATCGAATATAAATACATAGAAATCGGTAGGGAGGCGAAACGGGGAAAATACGAATTCGATTTCTCGGGTCAACGCACACGAAGTATTCTCGAAAATTACCGGTTGGAAAACCTGCTTTATGGTTTCTTGTATGACGTTACGTTGTACGAACTCGAAAGTGGAACGGGTGAGAGGAAAATGATTCGATCTGGTGCAACAATGCAGAAGACGCAACGACGTGAGACGCATCGAGCCTGTCGACGTAAACGGGAGTTAAGGAATGGCGTAAGGAGACAGAAGCAGGACTTGTATATTCCGTGTTACTTTCCGCATTCTTGTACGTGCCTTGCATCAGATCAAACGACGCTTAAGCGAGGAAGAAATTGTTATACGTATACGACCCTGCGGCAGAATTTTTCCCGTCACGTGCAATGTGTCTAGTGCATGCTTGCAATAAAAAAAGCATCTAGTTCAATGTAATAATTTCACAAAGACAATTTTCGATGATATAAGTATCCATACGATATTTTTTATTTATAATATATTATATACTTTATTACATAACATACTAATGTATTTGTATAAATGAAACACTTTACTCAATTTGTTTATACACTAAGAAAAATGTTTGGTTGAAAATGAACAAGCCAGAAAAATCTGATTGGTATCATAGATTTTTGTGGTTTATTCATTTTTAACCAAACATTTTTTTTTAGTGTATAAAAGCGGATAATTAGTACTCGAATTGGCGATCAAAGAGTAAGAAATGTATCGCACGCTCCGACGGCATTCATGAGAAATAACTGCAATCAAAATAATTTGCAGGCGTAATGCGTGAGGATTGCAATCGCAGCATTTCTTGGGAACGGAAGATTAAGGCTCGTTAAAACCGCCAGCGTAATTATTTTTAATTGGTGACATCATTTGCTAGACCGGCCGTTAAGAGAAGCCTTTAATTAAGTGTTTAAAAGCTTTTAATAAAAGAACTTTTAATAAAAACGTTTGCGTCTTCGCGCGATTCCGGTTCACTCGGGGAACTTGAAATTATATCGATTTAGAAGCTATAACGGAATAAATAAACTCGAAATAACTTTACTACAGTCAGTTATATGTATGTTTCTGTCTTCCCCATCATTGATTTAATAATTTTATATATTTTATAGATAATTAAAACGAGATATAATTTGTTAAGTTATATCTCGGATAAAATGATTTTGTCTCATTTATTTCTTTTTGAAAGAGTCACTAGAATAAAAGCTGTTAAAAAAAATATAAAAAAGGTAATAATGAGGAAAATCTGCTTTATATTTTTCTATAATTTTATTTTAACACCTTTGGTACATAAAAAAATTTTAATTATAAGTTTGTATAATTTAGTTATCTCAAAATATGTAAAGTAACTTTTACAACAGCGTAAGCAACCTGTTTATTTTTAATAAAAAATTATTTACTTTTTGTAATAAAATTTTTATGTTCAATATAAATCTTAAATGAATTAAAACGTGTGCGTGTGTGTGTGTGTGTGTGTGTGTGTGTGTACGTATACAAATAATCTACATTCTTTCGTATAAGATATGTATAATAATATAAATCTTTCTGTTAAAGATACGTGTACGAAATGTCCCCGAAAATAGATAGCTGTATGACAAAATACCGAGTCCAATTCTTCGAAAGTATTCCTTTAAGCTTGCTATTTATTTCAGAAATACAAGAAATACTATCTTTGAACGCTAACTTTGAATGGCATTTGCTCTTTCTGTGTTTTCCTGGTAAATATAACTTACCGATAGTACAGTGGTTACAACATTTACAAATGGTTCGATTGTGCGGGAATCAAGAAAAGGACGGAGAAAATAATAATATAAGAAGGAAAAGTCGTCAAGGCTTCTTGTTGTTCGGGATCGCGCGGTCATCGGGATGGGATCGTGAGTAGAAGTTGACAAGGGAAAATCGATTCGTGCGGGTGCAATGACGCAAAAGAAACGACAAAATGAAACGTAACGTGGTCGCCTATTCCGCCTCTTCGGTACTCCTTTTTCTAGTCTTTACAGCTCCACACGTGACCGGCTTCACACAAAACCGCGTTACTGCAGTTGTGAAATTGAAGCTTGATACGATTATATATTCGGTTCGATGGCGCTTTCTGCGCCATCCGTCCGTGTCCAGATCCGGTAAATTTTTGTTTATTAATGTAAGCGAGAACGCGTCTGTATTAAGAGCATCATATGTACTTTACGCACATCCTGTGCAAATCCTATTACAGCTTTTCACTAAAGTTGATTTACGATTAATATACAACACAAAGGCATATATTATATAATTTTGAAATAGAGACCTGAGAGAGAGAGGAAATACATGCAATTTTTCAAACATCTAAAATTAAATTAATTTATACATCAATGAGAGAACTCTTCTATTCTCCTCATTTTACAAACTTTATTTGAGGTTTAGAGGAATACTCATAGTATAAAAAAATAACGATTATATTCTGTAATAGTAAGAACACTCAGCCATTAATTTTACTTGAAATTAATTAATCAATTAAAGAGTTGGAAAAATTATGAAGTATAATTTTATTTGAATGATTTCATTTAAAATTAAGCAGCGGAAATTTATAGATTATAGCATTTATTTAAATACCGGGAAAAAATGTTTTATATTTAATTATATAAAGTTATATAAAAAAATATATACTTTTATATGTGATTGTATATAAATGGACATATTTTATATATAATTATATATATTTATATATAGTTATGTATAAACTTACACATAAAATTATATATAATTTTATATAATTTTATATAGTATTATATATAATAGTATAAAATATTTGTTCCCGGGTATTGAGACAAAACACGTATTTAAAGAATACATTATTTGTATCGGGGAAGATGGGAACTCGGATTAACAGTATAAACAGCTTTTTCGCATGGCCGTTTATCCTGTTTTCAGAAAACTCGAATCAGAATCTTTACGCTTGTGTGACTGTTAAATTTTGCGTCGGGTATGCGGTAGAAAAACGCAGCATTATGCTTCCTTTGTATCCGCGTGTTTATCTCGTCATGCATCGCTGAAAGATTTGTCCGGGGCCGACCCAGATCCGCTTGCGAACTTTGAGCTTCCTTTCAAGGGATCTTCGTCTACTCTAACATGAAGAGGATGTGATTGCGAAGTCGAAAGATAGTGGTAACATAGATCGATAAGGCAGCGTATATCTTGTGAAGATTTTGATGTTTGATTTATAGTTTTAGATAGGTACGAGAATATAACATGTGACTAAGACGCAAAGCGTTCAGCTAATCCTTAACAGTTAATGGACATCTCTTCCAACGTAGCAGTCGATATCGCAAAAGCATTATATCTCGTGTAATATAAGTCACATTTTTAAGTGCTGTCTATTTTTCTTTTTATTGTTTTCAAAAAATTTATTCCACTCTTTTTATAAAGCACGACATTAATAAAAAATAAAAATATTTTCAATATTTTCTTTAGAGATAGACATATAAACGATATAAACGTATTATTCACAAGAAAAAGCAAGTAAAGGAGAAGAAAGCATGTAATTAAAAATAATCAATCTTCTTCTTAAAGATAAAGGGATTTCTCGCACAAAATAAATCTGCACAATTATAATTAATCTCTTCTCTCAAGGAGAAAGATAGCTTCTTTTTTTTGCTTTGTAGCACATGGAAGTGGCACAACGGTTACATGCAGGTTATCGGAAGACTGATTTTGGGAATACCCGACACAGTATATATTGACTTTCTTGAGATACTTCTTGAGAAACTCTTCTCTTTCCCGTAGGAGGGAGGAAAAAAGACGCATTTTCCGTGTCTTTATCTCGTCACGGATCTGCGAAAGATTTGTCTTTGGTCGACCTAAATCCGTACGCGACGAGATTGAGCTCCTAGTTGTTCTTGTCCGTTTTATTTTCCTGCATCTTTATCTACTGGTAGAGTGCTTGTCCAATTCGAAGAGATTTACTAATCCATGATGAAAAACGACGACTTGATCGACGGAATCAGATGTGCAATTTTATAAGAAAAATTTTAGAAGATTAAGAGGCCTGGCGATTTGGCTTGCTCGTGGGTGTGGAAATTTTGGCCAAAAAAGAGAAGGGAAAAATAGATGGTTAGACCACTACAAAGTGATGATCTTTTTTGTTTTTATTTATTCTTTGTAATTTGTCATTTGCAATTGCAAAATTGATCGCTCTCCATCTCGATTTCTGCTAATGAATTCATTCATTGCTCCAAAGTTATCATCTATATCCTTCGCTGCATCCTTATGGATATGTAATATGGTCAAGTTGGGCAAATTGTTTAGTTGCTTTTGATTTTTAAATCAATTTATTGTTTTCGTGACTATGGATTTTCACACTAAGCTAAATTTTGGATATTGGAGTGCTTCACGATTCCACACTATAGTTGCCTGAATCAAAATAAGATTATATCGCACGCTGATGCATGAATGATTACCTATCTTTTTGTGTATTTATTTTATAGTCATATAAAGTAATATAATTGAAAATAATCCTACAAAATACATAACAGGCAAAAAGAAAATGTGCAAAGCTTTTCTAGAGTGCACTTTTTAGAGAATAATTTAAAAATATTTTTTAAATATAAATAATATCAATTCTTTTCGTTCGTATATCTTACAAAAAATTAATAAATAGTAAAATTCAACACATTTCAATAACAACAACGAGCTTAGTTAGGTGTACTAAATAATATTTATTAATTACAAATTATAATTTTCTGACGATAAGTTGGAATGAATTACGTTTATACTCTCTCACAATTAAGATCGGTTTTGCATCAGTGAATATAACCGATTCCAAATTCTATATTACAATTTTAATAGACTGCTGCTAACTTGCCATTATATATAATTTGTATTTACCTTCATATTAATTTTATCTATCAATATTATAGGACATACAACCTTTTATATGATTTGACATCAAGCTACATCATTAATATGACTAGAATTTATTCATTTATTCATACTGACTGCCCTTTCTCGCTATTGACCGATAAATTGATTTGGAATCATGACTTTTCACTACATCGTTTATTTTAAGTTTGACTACATATGCGATATACTGTCTTTTGTAACACGAAGGTGAGATGATTCTTAGAAATCTGTTATATTATTTATTGTAACTCGAATGTGAGATGATCCTCATAATATATTAATATAATTAGATATTTGGGTATTTATGTGTTTCTGCGGCTGATGAGAACTAAGCATAGTCAAAACGTACTGTTGAAACCTATCGTCGGAAAATTATAATTTGTGATTAATAAATATTATTTAATACACCTAACTATAGCTCGTTTAATGTATTGATTGGGTTTTATTATTTATTAGTTAAAAATATTTTTCATTTATAAAAATTGAAAATAAAGTTAGTTTTCAATTATTATGGTATCAGATATTATTTTATTGAAACGTTTTATATAGTAAGAAGGATTCAACTATTAAATATTTTAGAAAAGTTAAAATAAATATTTCAAAATCTTGTTATGAAATGTTAATAAATCCGACAAGAGTTTCATCGTGACTTTATCTTTCGGAGAGAGATTATGGAGATTGACCTTACATGTTCAGAAAAAAAATAAATAGTCAGTTTGTTAAGAATAACTACAAGCGATGTGAAAAAATTTCGGATGATCGCATGAACTCTCTCTCTCTCTCTCTCTCTCTCTCTCTCTCTATCTCTCTCTCTCTCTCTCTCTCTCTCTATCTCTCTCTTGAAATTGATGAAAATATGGAAAGCAAATATCAGGTTCATTCACGATATTTACATTATATTTCGCTATTTTTACTTTGACGAAATTTGAAAATTTGTCTACGGCAAAATTTTCTGGTCTGCAATTCTTAGTTATCTTAATCGAATTTCCGTTCAATTTATACATACACACTATGCTGTATGTAGCGAAAACTAGTGGTAGCTAGCTTACCCGGTAATAGCGTGTAACAGCGGGGATTAGAGTTTCCCGCAATTTCGGGAAACCGGATTTCAATTCACGTACAATAAAACAAACCCGGCTTATCTTGAAATAACGCTTATTTGTAACCGAGTCACTCAGTACATATAAAATCTTTTTTTTTTGCTAATTATTTTCTTTCCAACATAATCTTTTTATGATTGGAACTTTATGGTTATCTATACATTATAATTAAAAAAATAAAATATTGCTTTGTTTTTAATTAATAAAATATTTTACAATTCTAATTAAAACGTGCATGTAAATAAAAATATATAATTATATGTAAGATTAATCATTTAATTAATTTATCATTATTTCAAGATAAAATAATTCAATTAATCAACGCAAGATAATTATTAATATTAATGTTTTGTAAACTATAACATGACGACCGATTTAATTAATGTGATGTATAAATTGTTATTTTATGATTGTTACAATGCATCAATCACTCTCTATGCTTTTCATTTCATTTTTGAAGAGTGATCATTGCTTTACACGTGCATTAAAAGATTATAACCATTTAATGTGGTTCTCTCGCTAAATCCATTAACAATCGTTACATAGCATTAATATTGAATATGCCTGATAGCAAAATAGAATGTTCGTAATAGTACATGCGTGCGTGCGCATGTGAATATGTGTGTCTGTAGTGATTATGTGACTAACAATTATAATCGAAACCACAAGCGCATTAGCAGTGCAGAAGATTTTAATTTCTGAACTAAACATTTTTATATTTTTTTATTGTGTTTCTTGTAAAATACGGATAATAAAAAAAGGCCGTTGTAGAAATATTATTGTTTAAATTGAATATCGAATAAATACGTTTAAGAACATCATATAATCGAAACTTGTATTTTCTGCGTTAAAAATATTTTTAGAATTATTTACTTCTCAGGTTTGATATAAAGAAGAAATAAAATTCTATTCAAAATGTAAAAATAATTTTCCATCATATAAAAATGTTTTTAGAATTTTTATCATTTAAAAAACACATTTTACTTTTAAAATACAGAAAAGTTCTTTGATAGTTCTAGAATGATTCAATTATAATATATATATCATTATAATAGTTCACAATAATTCTTTTTATGACTTAACAAAGTTTCTCAAAGTTAGTCAATTTGGATTTCTTAAAATTTTTTAAATAATATTTCAGAAATATGTAGACTGATCCAAAGTTGAAGGCACTATGGAAAAATTGATATATACCTTGTATATATAATCAATAATGTCATAATGAATGCAATTTGCAGATATAATTGTGTAATTGATTGAAATCTCGGTGGTCTACTGATTAAATTATCGACATGAACTGATTCTTAGCATTTCTTAGAGGAAACTTAGTTCGAATTTCATAAAATTTTTCTCAAAATCTCAAAAGTATTTTCGATGTAAACTAATCCAAAGTTGAAGGCACTACGGAGAAATTGATATATGCTTATGTGTGTGTGTGTGTGTGTGTATTTCTCTCTCTCTCTCTCTCTCTCTCTCTCTCTCTCTCTCTCTCTCTATATATATATATACATATATATATATTCAATATCGTCGTATGAGTGCTATTTGCAGATGTAATCATGTAATTGATTGAAATCTCGTTGGTCTACCAAGTAAATTACCGACAAGTCATATGAACTTATCCCTAGCGACTCTAAGAGGGAATTTAGGATGCAATTAACTGTATCATCATGCAACGGTAATATTAACTCAATCACAAATTACTAACATCAAATGTCAAATCTTTTTCTTAGCCATATTAATTCCTGATGTTAATAAAATACAGATATCAATTCGGGCGTTTAATTTACGTGATTAATGACTATTTCATGACGACGTATAAATTTGCATGTCATAAATGAAGAAAAAGTATGTCGCATGTATGTATATGTATACGTACAAGTCGGAAGTGTGAAAGGGTAAATTCGTGCGAACAACATGTTTCGTAACATACCGGGAACACTGGGCTTGCTGTATATCACAGTCTCACAAGTCGCGGCACAACGGAAGTAGCGAGGGAGAACCCACAGTGAACTTTGGGCATTAATGTCGGGCACAGTACGGGCAATCCGTTTACATTTCGCACGCCACCCGGCCACTTTGCCGGTACTTTTTCACGAAAAAACGACAAACGCGACGAAAACTGCGGAAGGATAACGGATCTTGTCCGATAGAACTACCGTCCGTTCACGGCATTTCGATGTCGGTGGAGGGCAAACGTCGCAACGGTACTCGGAAGTTCAGTGAAGTGAGAAAGTCCGAATCGTGCGGACGAAAGATTTGTGACACCGAGAATATCACAAATTATCGCAGCAAAAATTACTGTGATAAAAAAGTAGCACTAATTAGATAAGTATAAAGAAGAATGCAATGATTTGGATATTCATGAGAACTATGTAAATATTTCATTCATCGTTTGAACTATGTAATTGCAACAAAGAAATAGCGATTTATGATAAGAGAGATGATTTAATAAAAATTTTTCATTTATTATTTATTAATTTTTATGTTACACTTTACTTATAGATTTTTATTTTAAATTTTTATAATTTTTTATTTTATTTATTCAATTTTTATTTTTTTTGAGTTTGGAAAGTGTTATTTCTATAATATATCTATTTAAAAAGTTATTAATTGTAATGATATGTAACCGCTGCGATTGTTTCAGCATTAGATACAATTTCGAAAAACATTTTCACATCTCTATAATTAAATGTAGAGCATAAAGTTATCGAAATCATCCTTCTTATCATTAACCAATGTCAATCGTGTTATTAATCATCTGCATTTGTTGAGTCGAAGCAGCGTCTTCGGACACCGCTTTGTTTTCTTGGTAAAAAATAACGCTTTTCCAGGAGAGCCTTAATAATCTCGTACCAAACGGGGCAAATGTTGGCCGTCGAAACGTTAGCGGCAGGCAATATTGCTGCTGTGGATTTACCGGAGTGCCACACAGCTCGACCATTTTTTCTCCCAGACGTACAGTAAGCATCATAAATGCTTTTGTTACTAGATGGTCATGTTGAAAAAGGGCAATAACATAATGTATGTAGATATTCTGAGATTATTAAAGCGATGAAGAAAAATGTAGAGTGATGTTCAAAGCAGTAATTGGAATTTGACGTGTACCGGTGATATTAATTTCAATTAACTTTCAATTTTATCAATGTATTTTTTTAATTGAATTTCCTAACATGTATCGTTCAACGACATTATTCTTGTTATTCGTAAAACACACGCAACTAATTATTTATAGAGTTTAGGTTTTTAAATGTTTTTTTTTTCAAAAGACTAAATATTCATAATTATATCTATCAATCCATTAAGAAATAAAAACATTTAACATTTTTTTTTATCTGGCCTTTACAGAGGAATTTACTTAAATTTTATGAATCGTTTTAGAGTATATCTATTATCTGTTTATCTAGATGTAATTCTTCTTTATCTACTTAATAAAACAAAAATATTTATGATGTTTGGTACACGTACGAAATATAAAGACTGCAAGATCGATTCGCCTTGATAGTGGCTGTTTCGGAGCGCAATGAAATATGATATTAATGTCTATATTATCTTTGAAGCTGTAATGTATTAACATTTAGATTATCCTTGAATATGCGTATCGGATTCCTTGCTATCACATGCTGAACTGCATGGAGCGAATCTTACGGACGAGCGATTGACACACACGCACACACGCACGCACGCACACACACACACAGACAAAGATCATAATTTATTAATTATTCCGATTAGTACCAGAATGTTGTAGGGGAGACCGGGGCTAATAGACTTTTTTAGTTTAGAATTTTTTCAAACAAAATTAAGAGACTTATCGAAAAACTGAATTCTATAGTTACTACATACATTTGATTACCTAATAATATTTTAATAATAAGGGGAAACTGATAACTAATATGAAAAAAAAAGCATTTTTCTAATGCATTCCATCTGATTCAACTAGTTCCCGGACCAGAGTAATTCGACTAAGATTATTAAAATAAAGATTAATATATTTTAAGCTACATCTTTGGCTACATATTAATAAAACTTTTATAAAAATATATTTTAAACACAAACATTTGCTTCGCAAACAATACTTCTTTTTGCAAATTTTGTTCATTTCGTGCAAAAACACGTCGAATAAGTCTAGTTTTCGAGATTGGACATGAGGGAACTGAACTTATAACATTTATCACTGAGGAAAATCTCTTTAAAGGAATAAAATTTTGAGTAAGTATTATAAGAGTCGTCACTAAATGAATCATGCAGTTCCATGCTGTGGTTAGTTTACTATTCCCATCCGTTCATTTTTTAAAAACATTAACACTATACGATAACAGAGACACATAAACAAAAAAAATCTATTGGATTTTATTAAGTAAGAATTACACTTACTATCTAAGTAGAAATCAAATATCTCAAACAATCATATACGATAACAAACAACAGTAAATAACAAATCATTATGATATCAAAATGATGTCAAGATGACTCTAAAATGATTATTAAAAGTCATTTTTCAATCATTCCGATTCATTTTAATGTCATTTTGACGTTATCATGACTTGTGTTGCTTGGGAATGATTTTATAAATTTGAAACTTAATAAAAAATAAATATAATAATTTATTTTGACACTATAATTTAATAAAAAATTCGCAAATATAAATGAATAAATAAATTTTATTATTGTTTCCATTGATAATAAAATTTATACATTTATTTATTTTTAATGATTTCAGAAATTAATTGAAAAATTATTATAATTTTTATTCATAATATTATCATAAAAGTATTTTATTTTAAATAATTATTAATCTATTAACATCATAAGCTTTAAATTTACGTTATAATCTTTAAATTCTCTATTTAAAGGCATACTCATACTCAAACAATAAGATTTAAATATATAATTTCAAACAATAAGATTAAAATATATAATTTCTTACTCTCTACTTTTGACATTGCTTGCTTATTGTTAAAATAAAATCAAATTCATTTAATTTAAAAGTAAATAATTTGCTACATATAATGTATACATGTACAATGTACGGATATGCAATCTAATAATAAAATTTTTATTTAAAAAAGACAAAGTCAAATTTCGAAAGAAATCCACTTGAAATAGCCTTTCAATTAGCATAAAAAGTCATTTTCTGTTAAAAAATGCAGTATAGGTCGAAGCAAATTGGATGAATTAATATTTGTCATTAATTGTATTATCTTTTTATTTCAAAAACAGTTTGATACAAAAAATAATAAAATTAATGCTCGATTGACTGTCTCAATATTTACATTAATTCAGTTCGTCCTGTGATCTGATTCGCGGTGATCTACTCTATACGTAGAGATATCACGTTAGTTCCTCAAGTATGCCAAAGTAGACGCGCGTTAAAGTTACATCCCGCATAAGGTGGGATATTTCAACAGGATAGGGCAAGTATTTCTCCGAGAAGCAGCAATACATGCTTATGCGCAAGCATCATCTACCGACCTGCATTCTCCACGTTCTTCAGTGCTTGCGCGTTTCCTTTGCTACGTTTATATTTCGAAAGATTTACTTCCCTTGCACGCAAATGTGAAGCTATAGAATTCATCCATTGTCGAATCTTTTTTCTCAGACAATCTCATCTCATCAGCGATAAATCATCGTAATTTTTTAAAAATGTTCTTTTTAACGTAGTAAATATTACTTATAAGCATGAATTAAATTTATAATATATTTTGTCATAAATTAATAATTAATATTAAATTTATAATACATTTTTTATGCTGTAAATTCGAAAGAAGTTTTGTTTATATTGGGTTTTTAATTATTGGATTTCCAAAGAAATTAAATTTTTCTTTTGTAAAAGTCCAATTTTTCTACAAAATCTAAATGCGTAATTCACACTGTGTAAACATTTTTAGCATATAATTAATACGTTATTTTAAAAAATTTTTTTCATTTTAATTAGGTTTGAAGATTTGACAATTATTTAAAAAGATTCCTATTCAAAGGATAAAAAGATTAGTTCTGTACGTTTAATTATTTATAAACGCAATAATGTAAAAAATATAGATAATTTATATATGTACATATTTGTATTATGTAAATGCATAAACAACGGCCATTTTGGAAAGATATTTACGTGCATAAACTTGCATATAAATTTAACCTCGAAAAGTAAACTAAAAATAATCTCATCTTATCGTTCGATGAAGATGCAGCTCTAAATTTATTATCATATATTCCATATTATTTCATTAAGATATATACGTTTTAATATTTTATTCAAATTATGCAGATATTTCTAATTTTGGATGGGCTCTAGTGAGGTACTTTACATTTTCGGCACTTTATTAAAAAACTACCTTAACAAATTTAAAAATATGACATACATATGTTGTGAAGAAGGAGTTGAGGCGGAAATTAAAGTTGTTCTTCACGAGATTCAGCACTAAGCTTAAGGATTTACATGATAAAGCATATGCATTTAATTTTTTAATGCACCTAGACGCTAAATTTGAGTGGTATGAAGAGGTATGTATGTACTCTGGTTCCACTCATTATGTTCCAGAGCACTCAGAAATACATGTTTACGAAGTGTTGCAAACAAATCATACAACTCCTAGAAAGTAACTTTGCAAGATGGCTGTTAAGTTGGTGGTCAAATGTTCCAAGTTTCTCCTTCGGGAATCAAGTTTGTTCTATAAATGTATATTGTATGTTGCTGGACACACAAAACACACACGTTAGGTCCCGCGTCATTCATATATAGGGAAAAGTGAAGGAATTGTGTGCATTTAAGGAGAATGCATTGCTACGATTTAAGTTTAGAAGTTGAAATCTAACATACAATAAATACAAATTATAATTCTTCTTTCGACATGCATTTTCATATTAAATAATTTTTTATCTAATACATTGGCAAAACATAAAAAAAGAGAAAAATTGTCGGATAAAACAAAAATCATAAGAAATTATAATATAAAATTAATAAAATAAACATTTCATGAAAAATGTTTCATGAAATATTGATAAAAAAATGAAAAAATATATTATTACACTAATGTTAAATACAAAATTAATATAAATATTATACTTTTTGAAGAAATAACAAAATTGGAAAAATTAATTATTTAAACAAAAATCGCATATATAATTGTTAGCGTCATCAACTTTATTGCATTTTTCATGGATTCATTCAAAACACAGGCTGCATTCAAAAGTCATCCAGTTGATCCAGTCAACACAAACTAAAAGTAACATAATGTCAATATTGTAATTTCGCACTGTACAATGGCTGCGTTTAGCAAAGAAAACCGCTCACTAAGAATTTACTGAGCAAAAAATTAATCTATAATATGTTTAATATTAAGGTAAGCGTAATTTTAAGTCGCTCCACCGTTTATTGAGCGTTACATAATCTTACATGGCATTAGAGAAAAATAATAAACAGTAACAAGTAAGTAAGGAATATAATATTAAAGATTATAATATTAAAGATAATAGACAAGTTATTCTACATTATAGATTATAATAAATAAACATATTAATTATCAGATTAATTTCCTTTTTGTTTAGTGAACGCAGCCAATGTAATTTCGAAGGAACACAAAAGTCAACAAAAAATAAAAATGGCGTTACAATGACTTTGTTTTGATGCTTAAAATCAATAAACAATCAAATTTTGTAACAAAATATCCTTATTTTGATGTCAATGTCATTTTACAATTAAATTTTTACTTTCTTTTGACTTGGTGTGTTCCTTGGGCTGTTATGTAATGCTGTGGAATACGAAATTACAACATTAATATCGTGTTATTTTTAATTTGTCGACCAGGCAGAGCTATCTTTGAATTTTTTTTGCAAATGGTGCACTTTTCATTGGGAGGAAATTTTGAATTGTTCATGCGCATAATTTCCCGCCGCAAATTGATTTGATAAGAAAAATAATTACTTAAAGACTTTTTCACTTAATTCAATGAATAATAAATTCAAAAGGCACGCGCGCGCGCATATAATAATAATAGTATTTTAGTAAGGTATGTGCGATTAAATAAACAAAATAATAATACGGACTTATCGTCCTATTTTCCGTATTAATTACTATCAAAATTACTATCAAAATATGTAAATTCATTTTTTCTCACTTTTGCTGTTAACTACATTTTCAAATTATGTAACTTATGGTTATATCAGAAAAGAATTACGTTTATAAAAGAACTACGTAGCCTAGAAATTTCGTTGTGGTAAGGGCTCCATTTATCGGAAAAGTGCTAAACCAAAATGCGCATAATTATCCGCTGCGCAAAATCACCCCGGCACTTTCCCCTATATTTTGCACGATGTAGCGATAATTCAATTAATTTGTGTCAGTTTTGATTAGTTCATATAATTATAAAAAAAAAACAATTTATTGCAAACATATCTTCAGTTAAAAATTAATTAATTACAGAGATGATTAATTACAAGAATAAATAATATGGAAATATAATGCTGTTTGATTATTAATAAAAATATGAAATATATATTATTAATTAGAAAAAAATTTAATTATTAATTAGGGAAAAATTATTAAAGAATATTATTAACTTTAGTATGCTATTGTTATTTTTAGTTACCTTCCTTATAACATCAGAGTTTGTGAAGCCCTGCAACTTTATCACGCTATATCTCTGGACTATAATACGTATTTTTTAGCTCAAAACGTGCGAAATTTATACCTCGAAGTCAGACAAAGACAGATAAATATGAATCAAATAAATAATATTTTATTTTCAATTAATTACAATGTTTCAAAGAAATTTTATTGCAAAAATTCATAAAAAATGACTACTTTAAATAAAAAATTCACAAATTTTTAAATTTAATAGTTAAGCAAAAGTAGGATTTTTTGTAGTTGACGACTCATGAGCATCATTTGTCTTTGTTTAATATTTGACAAATAACAAGGATGAAATGATTTTTAAGCGTGTGAGCATAAATTGAACCGCGGCCCTACTTATACAGTCACAGCAAAAAACACAGATTAAATTGCATTCAAAACAATAGAAATAGAACAAAAATGTTTTAAAATTACTTAAAAAAATTTTGGCTAATATTGTCTAGCCACAAATATTGCGGAATACGCGTCTTTTGATAAATTAATAGACGGCAATCGATTAGAAAGCGTCGTAATTCAAGATCGCATACAACGTAAATCCTGTAATTTTATTGTATACAATATTGGAAATCTTTTTATCGACTAAAGTGTAAAAATCCTCCTTCAATGTCCACTATAAACTGTTTATGGTTTCCTATCAACGACCATCAGCCAATGCAGTGATGGTTATTGATTCTGTGCGCCGCGTAATCAATACCTCAGATTATAGCGATAATTATAGTACAAGTTTATGTCCTGACAAACGTTCACGTAGGAAATCTACATAGCAGCTGGTACGCTTCGGATGATCGCGTTAATAAGAAAGGGAGCGATATTCAGTAAGCGCACGAGATGCTCTCGAGGCAAAAAAGGAAATGAAAATCGACCGATCAGTCACGCGCATCGACGTTTGATATAGGATAGATTAGATTTTTCTGCTTGTCGATATGCGCATGTGATAAAAAGTACATTATAATTTACTGTTTCTATAATTTTTATTTTTATTATTATCATAAAATGAAATTTTTAATATTTTCTATTTACGACGTTTAAAACACAGTGTTAAATATAAAGCTCCTAGAAAGAATCAGCTGCATTATATTTAATATTGAGCGGATTAAGATTTTTCTGTATCTTGATATACGTATATATGGTAAAATACACGTTGCAATATATTATTTTTGTTATTATTATTCCAAAATGAAAATTTCAATATTTGAGGTGTTTAAAATACAAAATGTTAAATATGAGGTATAAGTATTTTAAAGAGAGTATGCCGCGTTATATGGCCGTCTTTACACGTGGCGTCACCGCGTGACATAATTAACAACGTTCTGTAACGTTAGGATGCAAGCAACGTGAAAAAAAATTTATCAACCTTCGATGGGTTTATTTTTACTTGTAATGCGCAGCAGCTTTCTCCGCGATTTTCTTTTTCCTTGAAGTATGAGTTACCGTGTAATACAAATTATATCGAGCGCAAGCTCTTCATAGTACGAGTGTTATTCGGGAAGATGGCACGTGATATAATCTCGAATGCCTCATCGGACAGATAATATTTTCTTGATATTTGTATGAAGGTCCTCAATCATTTTTACACGTCCGTTGCGTTAGATATCGCGTCGTAACTTGCTTTGAAAAATATACGTGACAACGATAAATTGTATTGACGATATTGCCAGATGACTGTTTCACCCATACAAATGCTCAGTTCGATTGATCGAATTTATCACGGTAGAATAACTATTAGAACAAGAATCGGCAAAATAACGTGTTATCTTTAACAAATTTTATTCTTCTGTGTTGTACTATGACGTACTATCACACTGAATATTACATAAAATAAATATAAAGATTAAATAAATTTTAAAATTTAATTAATCTTTCTTTCTCTTTCAATTTTTACAAATTAAGGATACAACACATAATTTATATATCACTTATTTGCTACAACAATGACACAATTATAAAATTGTGTTTTTTTTTTAATTACCTACTTACTAAAAAATCGGAAATATAAAAAAGAGAAAAACGTACTTTAAAGGCATACACTTTCACTCCTTTACAATTAATTATTAGAGATATCAAAATTATATTTCAAAATCAAAATTATAAAATTTTAATAGTTCCAAACAATCAGATCCCGGAAAACTTTATTTTTAGATTTGTGTTGTCGACAAGAAAATATATTTCATTAATTGAGAAAGAAGAATGAATGTGAACGTAAATAAGAAGCCAAAGATAAAAGTTTCTTTTCCAAGTTCCAAGTGAATTTAATATTTTTTTTCAAAAATCTGATACTTTCTTGAAAATTCTTAATGTCACTCGCAATGAATAAAACAGCAGCTTTCTCCGCGGCGATTTTTACGTGGCGATTTTCCTATTACAAAAGTACTGCGCAACTCTTCACTACTTATTTACAAAAAATATCTAGCGCAACTATTTATGGTATATGGTAGTACTACGTGCTATTGCTCGTGCTACTTAGGGCGGTATCGCAGGCGTGTTTACGGTACCGTACAATATGTAACTGCATGTAACGGGTGTAACGCAAGGCGAAGTGCATCTCATGGCACATACATTGCAAGATTCAATCTTGCTTCCGGAATTAAATTGCGTGTTCTCGTTCTAGATCCGTATTTTTCTTTCGAGTAGAAAGTTCCGTTTTTGGTCGGACGTGCTGATTTTTGCTGTCAACGAATTGTCTTGCAATATGCTAAAACGCTCTCTCGCGAATACGTTCAAGAAGTCTAATTTATTGTTAGAATATAAAATTTCATTTTAAAATAAAATAATATAGTAATAAAATGTACAAAAAGGTAGGAAATAAAACTCACATATACTAGAACTATGTTAAACTATAGTTACATTAAAAATTATATAATGTATATTTATATAACAGCATAGTATTTATTAAAAATATTACAATTATGTTATAAATATTAACTTTTAATTGTCTTCTCTTTTCTAATTAATTATTTTTTTTATTTTTAACATCGTGTAATATTTTCATATATATATATATATATATATATAGTATTACATGTATGCGAATATAATCTAATTTCTTGGCAAAATGTATATAAATTTTGTCACACTGTTTATGTAAATATCGCGTGACAAAAAAATCTGATCTCGGCGTATAGTAATTTTGTAATTTTGTATAACACTTTACGAATGTACCCACACTAACAAATTTTTGTATATTTTTTGGAACGATCCTCCGAGAGTTCGGCAAAATTTCGTTTGATGTTAAAATTTGCAAAAATTCGTCACTTGCAGCTATTATCGTCGATGTGCGACTATATTGAAGAGAGACTATATCGAATGCGCATAGTCACGAATCCTATCTGCCACAATACTAATTGGAGCGTGAAATTTTTTGGGCTACGTACAGCTTGAGCGTAGCACGTGGCGCTAATTTTTTCAGTAAACGGTTCATTGCAGCGTTTCGCTCAAGTATTGTCAACATAGGTGACACTTTTCCGCACAATTCGTGCGATGAAATGCAAATAGGTAGAAGCGACTTGAATATTGTACTCTTTTTATAAAAACTGAGTGTATAAAATAATGATAAAAGATTAAATAAATAAAATAATCCGATATCGAGTGTGCCTTTTTTTACATCGTGGAACAATCAAAAATAGTTTGTTAATTTTGCAAATATTGTCTCTCGTTAATTTAGAATCGTTTTACAGGTCACTTGTTAGATTACCGTATGCTACTGATAGAACATTAACTGTACTGCCAATCAAATGTGCTGATTAGCATGAACGTTCATAATTAGCTAGCGGTAAAGGGCTGCTGCCATACCTTAAACGCCCGAGGACATTTTTGAATTATACTTGCAGCGAATGAAGGCTCGTGAACTCTCCGCTAACCATGATCGATACTACAGTGCCGCTGAAAGGACAAACTTGCCACTGATGGCGGAATTCTGAAGTAATATTTGTGCCCGGTTAAAGCTCGCCCGGTTGCGCAATGTTGAAAAGCGGCTGATGATTTATTGTGCCAAAGATACGCGCGAGATATACCCGGAAGTCATTGCGAAGTGAAATTTTAGGGTCACCTAGTCGATAAAATACTTGGCCGTTTTCCATTGTGTACTCGAGGCGCCGACTGAACGAGAGTTCGCGTTTACTGAAACAGACGAAGTTTCTCAGAACGTGATAAACATGAATAAAAATCATACAGACTTTATAGTAGAACTTTATTCACTTTTCAAGTTTCGAGTAAAATAAATCGTGACAATATCATGGAATACTGAATTATGTATTGTAAATGATAATATTATTATTAAACAAAGTATCTTTTAAAACCGTAATGTAAATGCAAAACAAATAGAAAATAAAGATCCTAAACTATGGTCAAATTGGATCTTTAGTGCTTAATAATTCGGTGTGAATTTATGTACGACATATCATTATCATTACTTATACACGTGCGAATTACGTTGCACAGAAATGGTTTTCATGGAACGAAGAATTTAAGTAAGTTTTGTGATAAGAATTTAAGAAAATTTGAGAACTCTGTTCGAATGGCATGTAGATAAAATGGTTATTATTATTATTATTATCTCCCACGATAAAACGCATATGTATTGTAATAAAATCGAATTGCTATACACGATCACATCCCGACGTCAATTCAATTCGATCCCTTTCAAATGTCCTGAGAGAATTGTCCTCTCCGTTCGAGTAGATACGACGCGACATTATCCCGTAGTCGCAGTGGATGAACATTTTTCCGATTACACGACAGGCGAAAATGGCTTTCCACGACACGCTTGCGAAATTCCATCTATTTGCGAAAATAGATAATTACAATTCCCTACTGACGGCGTAATTTAACAGATATCTGTAAAGTTTACTTCTATTATAAAATATGATCAATTGTAATTCAATGTTGCGTCGCGCGTCCAATCTTCCGTAAACAAAAGATATAAAATATGATATAAGATATAACTATGAGAGATATAGAAACACAAAGCTAATGGCTTGCAATATTCATTCTAGATTTTATTGCACGTTAACTCCAATTAATTTTACAAAATTAATGTCTAAAGTATTGTTAAAATTAAATAAAAAGAATTTTTTATTTAATTTTAACGTAAATCTATACAGGTAACTTGTAATATGCACGCGGAAACTTTTTTCAGCGTTATCGTAATTAAAAAAAAATAGGAGATTTGAGTTTTTTGCTTTTTTAAAACTTTTCTACTTTAATTATCACTGTTCCATATCTTAGAATTCACATTCGAATTTCGTTCACGTTCAACATTCATGAGAATACTTGCGTTTGCTTCGTGAGAACTCCCGAAAGCCGAAAATCCCCTCAACGGAATCGATGAACTCGTTAAAAATCAATTACTACTATGAACGTTAACTGGTAACTGATCAAGTTCGGCCGGTGTTCATAATTGCAGTCGGTAATTTCGTCAAGTGTGGCACGCGATACAATACCCATAGCGATGATTAAACGGCACGTCGTTTCGGCCGGTTTATTTAACGGCGGAATCCCTTCCGCAAGCGGCGGCGCGCCGCTAGTGTATTTAACGTCTAAATCCTGTGGGATTTTCAGGACGAAGGTCTCCGGAGCCGCTCTTCAGATCGTCACGTGTCACTGAAGACATAAATTGCGTTTATGATCTCACTGGATGAGACAAGCCTGTTTATTAAATTATTAATCGCACGAGTGCACTTTCCATGTTGGACGTTATAATGAACTTATTAAAGAATATTAGTGCACGTGATTATATAAAATGAGAGAGTTATAATCTTAAAGAAACAGACAAATGCAATAATGCCTGATATTTTACAAATATTTTCAATTAAATAATTGTCATATTATAAAAACAAAAGAAAGAAAAAATACGTAATATCAGTTTTAGAAAAAGGCGGATGCCCGTTTCTACATTAATTTTAATCTTAATTCAACTTTATCTTTTTTTAAGAAAAAAAAAAAGATTCTTCTCTTAGAATTAGAAAAAGATACGAGTTAGATGAATTGATTGTGAGATTAAAATTAAATTACAATAGTAAAAATGAGTTTGTAATATTTCTACAACTTATGATGCAACAACAATTGAAGGGATGGGCGGAATAAAGGCTTAATTGCAAAATCTTTATCTTAATAAAAATTAGAATATTTTTTTTTGCTACTTTTTTATTATACACAAATGGGTATCAAATGAATTTATGTAATGTTTTTAAGAAGTTAAAATACTTCTCTATTACAATCAATAGAGGAAAGGTCCCTATAAGATACTGAGTTTATTTTGGGTAAATAGTAGAAATCTATGGGCAGAATTTAAAAAAATAATAGGTCATTTTGAAAAGAATTTAATAAGCTTTAATATAACGTTACATAAAATTTAATTCAAATTCCATTTTTTTTTTAATTAAAGAAATGTAAAAAGTGAGCAAATCGAAAGTAAAAAAATTGTGCTCCTTATATGAAATGCCTCGAGAAATCGATAGTAAAACGTATATCAGTAAAAAGTATATAATAGTAAAAAGTATATCAGTATTATTACAATTAAAAAACTTTATTTAATGTTTTTAAAACACAAACAAACACAGCCAGCGTGCGCGAAAAATGAGCATGCGATAGATTGTACCAGAACTCGTTTTCAGATAGTTGGAATCAAGTATCGCAGATATAGTCACTCGAGGTTCATTCCGGTTGTCTTTTTTGTACAATAACATTTATACTTTAGCAACGATTTCCACTATAACATAGGAGCATGAGTTATTTTATATTAGAAATACCCTGGGTATCTCATATTACGATTTCCACGTCTTATAGTTTCATGATCATCAAATCTAACTTCTGTAATTAAACACAATTCAACATATCCTACATTTTTCTATTCGTACGACCTTACGAATAAGATCGTATTGATAGGAAAACACGTATAATGATTTTTGTTTAACTGTAAAAATTAGATTGATCGTGAAACTACAAGACGTTGAAATACTTAGGATATTTTTAGCTAATATGAGAGTATCTAAACAATTCAATATCTCAAAGTATACTATTGAACGATACGTTAAAATGATGAAACGATTTTATTATTGTTAAGATTTCTCTCTCTCTCACACACGCACATACACACACACACACACACCGAAAAATTATAAAATTATTATATATAATTATTATATATAATTCAAAATTTTTTGTTCTTACTTTTATGTAATATAATAAAAGCATATCTATTAAAAATAAAAAGCTTATCTATTTTTTCCTTAGTTCCCTGTTATGAGATACCACTTCATATAAGGAAACCTTTATATCTCATATTAGGAATTTTTTGAATGATCAATATATATATATATATATATATATATATATATATATATATATATCGACACTTTTCATAAAAAATTTCACATACAAAATATAGTTATTTTGAACTGCTAACTTTTAGCGATAAAATTTAAATATATTTTCAATAAATTTGACATTAAATTGAGATGTGTTATAAATTAAATAAATAACAAGTTTTCAAAAAAATCTCATAACAAGCGATTTTACCCTACATAAAAAAGCTAATCTCCGGAAAAAGGGCCTAAATAGAACTGTATCTTTATTTTGTCTATTCCCTCAATTACATGTATATACATTCTTTTCTTTATATTTCTATCTTGTTCAATTACTCCTTCCTTTTATATTTTATTATTTTTATATAATAATAATAATAATAATATCTTCATGAATTTCAATTGTTATGATAAAACATATGATTTCTAGTTTGTTTTAAGAATAATGCACTATCGTTTGCTTGTTTCATTAGCCATAGCTTCGAAGGTCGTCGCGCCCTCGACAATTGAAACTATTCGCCCCGGAAGTAATTAAACGGCAATGAAGCCGATCGGTTCCTGGTCACAAACCACCCATGCAAACACTAACGAGAACGCAATTAATTTGGTGCAATAGAGCCCCTTTTCACGGAGAGATGTGTGAAAAATAGTTATGAACGATTAGAAAAATAGTTATGAAACTAATTTTAAAATATTAAAAATATAAAACCAATTAAAAAATGTTTAATTAGACGTAATTGCTAAAACAAGCGTTCTACGTTCATAAAATTCGGAATTCTGTTAAAGCGTAGTGTTCTTGCAACAAGAACATACTTTTTTGGAGATGTAAAACGACGATAGTGCAATAACGTAAGAAATACGGTACTTCGTAGTTATACGATGCTAGTGGAAAATGGTAACGATTCTTGTCGCAATTGCGCGCGGTAGTAGTTTACGGATTACAATACTGCGTTTATGTCTTTCGCTGTGCTATACAACAAACGACATTACAACGGATTCTCGAACTTGTGTACATAATCGACAAGAGGAAACTATGAAGGAAAATTTGCATATAATAGGATTTGCAATCTAATAAATGTCCTTTAAATTACTTCATCTTTGTTGAACTCTTGCGTAATTTATCATGAGTAAGTTTATCGCAAAATTAAAACGGAATAAAATTATCCATAACAAATAATTAGATGTAGGAAACAATTATTTATTATAAACATTACTCCAATGTTAAATTAGTTAAATAACGGAATATGATTTATGTCATGGACATTGTCAGCGAATTTGGAGTTTTGCTCTAATTCCTTGGCAATCAATATCGTGGACCAGAATCACTTAAAATGTAATATAGTTTCTCGCAGGTCAATTTAAATCAAATATCGTTTTTTCATCTCTGCGAATGGAATGCCAAACCAACTTGAAATTCATCTAAATAGCTCTCGAATCTTGTAATATATGTATAATATCCACAACAACCAATGAACATCTGCATGCTCCGTCGACTAATTCCAAATTAATCGAACTCTGTTTGCAAGGTAACGTGGTGCAAAAGTTCGAAAGGGCCACTGAGTCGCTCATGAAAATTTGGTTTGCATCAATTATATAAATAGAGCGTGTTTAATTAACGCCAAAAGAGCGTGCGAGTTCGCGTCAAGTTGTAATTATAATTGGCACAGTTGATGGGGCGATGATGAAGCTCGTAATTAAAATGTGTTTATCGCTTGGATTTGTTTAACTGTAGAGCTCTTTGTACACGATTGAAATCAAATTAGTTATTAATTGCTCCATCAAAAATTTGAAATCGTGCGGAGCTAGCCGACGTTATGAATATCTATTTCATCCAGCCTCATAACTGTAGTGATTTCGACGAAACGGTCCTGTATCTTCATGAATAAAATGCGAAGTAGAATAAATTGGAGATAAATATTCTTCTTTTAATTTGTAATTAAAAACTAAAACATAATTACTGTTACATAATTACTGTTACATATCCCTAAATGTAATCAGAAGCTCTGGAATCCTAGCAAACATGTCTCAGATTCTATGTGAAGTACCTGTCCTCTTGCTTATTCACATATTGTGCTAGTGTCTGATTCTAGCCACCTGAGGCCCATAGCTAGAAATCTACTTTGGAGAACATTCACGTCCTCTAGACGCGATCTCATCGTCGAGAGGCAAACTCGATAGTCGTATGCGATCGCCATGCGGTAAAGGCTCAAGTTTGCTGGCAAGAATTCCGTATACGAGCCACGAACTTGGCTGGAAAAGTATTCAGAGGTACCTATGCTTACTAAGAAGATAACCCGAGGAGGAATTCAACTATCCTGGGAAAGATCAGATTCGAATCGTATTTGCTATCTCCTGCGAATAACTTCACCTTGTATATTAAGATTTTTTGAGAAATTGATCATGGAAATAAGCTTAATGGTGCTAATTGAGGTAATCAAAGGAAGACAATAAAATAATCTGGATTAATCTTTAATTTCACTGAATCAAGTTTGTTTTAATTAATTTGATATATGATTGTAAATTAATGTTCAAGAATATGATTTTTGGAATAATTCCCAGAGTCATTAATCTCGAGTAAGAAAAAGTTTTAATTGATTTTATACATATGGGTGTGACTTTTGCTTCGCAGATCAATTTAAATACATTAAGAAATTGATAATCTATATGGAAGTTTTTTGCGTTACGATAAAAAAAATTTTTTTTTAATTGTTTGTCTAGAAAAATCTTATAATTATTTCGTAAAATAGTAATGTCAATTTTAGAAGTGAGACTTGAATCATTTGAGGACTCTACTATATTAATTAATCTTCAAAGATACGAATATTTTTTCATAAAATATATGTGTAGGTATTAATGTAATCTAATTTGAACAAAAGAACAGCAAAAGAACAGCATTTATCGGTTAAGAATGTAAAAAGCAAGAAGGTGTAATTGAAATACATGTAATTAAACAAATTTAATTTCCGTAAAATCAGGATCATTGATATGCGATAGACATTAACAATCCAGGCGTCAAATTAATAGATAAGTCTGCCACGTGCAACATCGCCATTAAAAAGTAATAATCAACTTAATTAGTAATCGCATCGATGGCGAACTATGTTGCATCACGTAACAAGCCTTCATTATGTTGTGTTTCCGAAGTGACATATCATAGGTTCGCTCGATAACGACATGTGTTGACCTATGAATGAGTGGGTCCGCTGAAATGTGTATATGTCACATGCACGAAAATGTACCCCTCGAAATTCAATTATCATGGGCTCATTACAGACGTTTGCGAGAGTAATGAGACGCTAACGTAATCGTGCGAGTTCGAATCGGTGATTGTGATTTATTAAACGAATCGTCCGCAATCGTGACAATTAACTATGCCAGTTGTGATTGGACGCTGCGATTCATCGATCGCCTGGTTGATGCAGCTTTCGAAACCCAAGCTATTTTATTGTAGCGATCGAATCTTGCCAGGATTAAATAGCTCTCGATAGTGACAACCAGAAAACTGACCTTAGTTCCCTGAGCTTACTGTGCAAAATAAATCTTTCCTTTTTTCTAACAAATACACCGTTGCAAAAATTTGTGTTAAATTTAACATATTTCAAACGGTCCACTCAAATTTTTATATTAATTTTGTATTAATTTGACACAAAATCAATATATTAGAAAGTAATACAGATATTATATAAAAATTTATTTCAAAAAAAGTAATACTGACACAATGTATAAACAAATTGTAGAAGCATATTTTTTTCAGTGTAATTTTAACATTCAGAAGCTACATTAACACATAGTTCATTCATTTATCTTAAAATTTACGTTTAAATCACATTTTTATATTACATCACTTCCTCATAAATGGTGACATTCAATTTGATTATGAAAGGTTGAATATAAATTTAACACAAAATATTTGAATAAAATAATTATATTATGTTAAATTAACACTCAAATATATTAAAAGTTCGACACAAATACAAATTTGTTTATTGTTTTTTTATTGTGCAACATTAGCAAAATCTGAAATATTTCAATTACAAATATGATAAATTATTTTAAGCCATTTTTTCAAAATGATACCATTGCATTTGCAATGCAGAATTCTAAACTGCAATTTATTCAGACGTGTTCTTACGTGTAAATTCTTTGGTTCGAGCGATAATGCTTGTCGAAGTTGCCGGTGAAAATTGTTGCATTGATGTGCATGAGTAATGTACCTATATAAGACTGCAATATTGAACGAACTTCAAGAATAAGTTCTCTACATCAGAACAAGTAAAAAAGTTCAACGTATTGGATGTATCAATATATGTCAATAAAGTTTTAGTTTTCCAAGTGCAGGTCAATAACGGATTGTTCCACTTGACATTATCAACGTAAACACCGAGGACTCAACGCGAGTCTCTACATCGGTCATTTTCAAATTTTGTAAAATTATCGTGATTTTCGAGATTATGACAGACCATACTTGGACTTACAGTTTGAAGCTTTCAATATTGTAGTAGCAAATATTCAGGATTATCATTATTTAATTAAACACGTAGGGAAATAATGCCATATTCGAAACTCTGCAGCTTCTCAAATCGCAATTGAATGGAGAAGAGAGTTTGTCACCTTGAAACACTGTTTATAGTGACCGGGCAATTGTTCACACAAATGCAACATTTGTCTCGCGACATAATCGGTTGTGACGTTTAGTACGACGGCCGTAATCTACGTCGACCGATGCAGCTGAGTGCCGACGATGACTGCTTCCCTATAGCGAATTTGCGTGTAAACCAACCGCAAAGTCAGGCCCAAATGTCAGAGTAAACCCTACGGAACACGAATGCCCGTTACGAAATCACTGACGGTCGTTGTAATAAGATCGATTCGCATTGACCCTTATCTGCCACGATCGCAATGCACAACGCCCATTGTGATATTCCAATTATTCCGTGTACTCCACGGCATTTGCGGACATCCACAATGCCGTTTGAGTAAGTCTTGGAAATACTGCATATTCGCATAAATTTCATATGATATCCATATGTATATAGAATGTATCGGAATTAATTCCATTTCACACAATTTTTCTTTAATTAAAATTCGCATCTTTTTATAATCTCTTTTACACTACAAATATTATAAGTAAATATAATATTATAGTATAATATACTAATATTACAATATATTAGTATTATAATATATTATATTAATATAGTTATAGTATATTAATCTAAGCAGAATAATACGATAATCAGTCATGATAACATCAAAATGATAACATTAAAATATAATAAATCGGAAATGATTGAAAAATGACTTTTAATGTTCATTTTGGAGTCATTATGACATCAG
The DNA here is from genome assembly GCF_024713525.1 of Acromyrmex echinatior. NCBI lineage: Eukaryota > Metazoa > Arthropoda > Insecta > Hymenoptera > Formicidae > Acromyrmex > Acromyrmex echinatior. The sequence goes on from NC_141864.1 coordinate 3,329,755, forward strand.
CTTGTTCCGCTTAGGAATGTACTATAGTACATAGGTTCCCAATGTGGGTATTACTACCCCTCCCCCTCCGGTGGGCGTTGCTAGTCCTAAGGGCTATAGGAGGAGTTGAGGAACAAGTGGGCAAAAGAACAGATCAGAGAAATTTAATCCCCTAAATATTTTCTAAACAACACTTAAACATTCACTTGATTATACAAATTATTATAGTTATGCATTTTTATAAAAATCAAATACGCCCTTCATACATATTGATTTAAGTTGTATGATAAGGTTTTGTTTTTTTATTATGTGTAATTTCTTTTGGCTAATATTTTCTTGTACGAAATAATCGAAGTAAATGCATCTGTTTTGTCAGGTTCATTAATAGAACGCGGTCATTCATGCATGATTTCGTGTCGTACACGGAGAACGCTGTGTGAGTAACATTTTTTATTTGTTTCTGTATAATTTTCTTTTTGTTGTTTTATTTAGAGGTAGTTTGTCGGTTACCCGATTTACCAGTTTATCCGCGAAGGAGGCGCTGAACAAAAAAAAAATTTAGAAAGGGGGCAGTGAGCCAAAAAAGGTTGGAATGCTACAGTATATTAGTATATTATGTTATAGTATAATATATTAATATTGTATTAAAATATTATATTGATATTATATACATTGTAAAAAATTTTTATATTGATATCATATACTGTAAAAAATTTTTGTATAAAATTACAACTATTATAATGGTAATTTTGAGACTTAATTGTAAACGTACACGCGCTTATAAATTTGCAATATGCAAATAAAAATAATTTTTTGGTTTGTAACTAAGCAGATTGTGAAAGTACAATTACAATGTATATGTGTAGTTATAGGAACGATAATATGACAATACATTGACAATACATTACAAAAATTTGGATAATTACAGAAAATATCTTGCTATTTATGTATTTTCTTATAAAATAAAATATTTTTATAGAATAAAAGCAAATTTATATAATTTTTGTGGAATTACATAATTTCTGTAAAATTGCACGAGATTTTTTATATTTATAGGACTAATTATGTAATTTTTACATCTATTATACGTGTAAATTTACGGAATTTTTTTTACAATGTGGTATATTATGTATTATTACAGTCTCAGTAAAAGTTAAAATCTGAAATTGATTTCCTTTTTGTTGTTTTATCTGAAAATCTGAGATTTCGTTTGAAAATAAAGTAAATTCAAAACAAAGTTTATTGAATGTTAAAATTGTGGTATAACTAACGAATATTTTTTCATTCTTCTAACTTATTGGATAAATCTCTGATTGAGTTAATGTTGTTATTATTAATCGATATTGTTATTATTATCCGATATAACTCGATGAAAAGTAATAAATGTATAACATATTGCATATTTAGTACAAAATAGGTTTTCCAATAAAATGTTGAAACTAAATTATGTTTTGTAATATTTTAATAGTTATGAGAAACGCAAATATACTATGTCAGAGGTCGCTGCTAGCATATTAGACAGTTTTATGCAAAAGAGATTTTGTCGTTTTTTTTATTTACTTAAAATTTGTATTTATTAAATTATCTTTCAAATAAGATAATTTTTTAAATACCTATCTTTAGAGAAGATATAATTTTTCATTTTTGTTCCGAGATATTGATCGTATAAATTTTTTTCTAGTGCGGAAATATAAAAAGTGATAATTTTTTCCATTAAAGTTAATAAAGAAGCTTTTACTTTTCACGTTTCCGCTCCAAGGAAAATGATCGGTATCCTGATGCTAAAATGATTTTTGGTATGACTTTATTGTATGTACTGAAAGATTTTAGTAACGCCAGGAAATAAACAATTATCCGATCCGATTAATAGTTTTAGATTATGTGATACGGTTATCACATACATTCTTATTCTAAATTAACATACAGAGTACACGTTACGGAAAATATTAAATCTGATGTTAGAAGTTAGAATAGAAAATTGATTTTTTTAACTTAATTTGACGCTTCTCTTTGTTAATACGCAATTAATGCATCTTTGTGCAGTGCATAACTTGCATTTCTGCGTGTGGCAGCCTTGGTGCCAGATATGAGAAATAAAAATGTGTGTTTAGAGAAAAAATATGTATATAAAGATAGGGAGGTTCACAGAAGATTGCGTAAACATTTCAATCGTCAGTGAAAACTTGATGTAAAATTATAGCGTAAACACATCTCGTAAAGATAATAATTTCTGTCCGAAAAAATGAATGGAATACAGCTCGTAGAAAAAAAGAGCAGATAAAAAGATTATTTTTGTGATGTGCAACATATGCACTTTTCCATAAGTGAATCGATATATGGTCGCATTGTCCACGATGAGAGATGTAAACTTATGATATGGTCGTTTCACGGATGTTTACTGCAGAACTGTTAGTGCATGGAGTATGACTGGAAAATTGAGGTCATACTTCAATTTATTTGTTTGCTGTTACCGTTACATTTTACGGTTTCCAAAATTCTTTACAATATATTTCATAGAAAGGTTTAAAGACGTCACAATTCTAAATTGTTGAATCCTAATTATTCACATAAAATTATTTTTATATTGTAGTCTACAGATTAATATTATTAACAAGAAAGTTACATTTGCATCGTATTTTCCATTTAGTGCCATATATCAATCGCGAAATGTGACGAGAGTCTAACGAGGAAAAAAGTTTCTTAGTAACTCTATGGTATTTTATTGCTTGTCGTCTTATCGTAGATTTTATGGAAGTATAGATTTATGACAAAAATCCGGCATGAATAAGATACGGGCATAGACGTTTTATAGCGACAGATTTATCTCACAAATGCGTTACCATGACGATGTCTCTTTTTATCGATGGATATGAGAGAACATATTACGAAAATTCATCAAAAGACTGTTCAGCTGTGTAAAATAACAAATAAAAGACAATTTATTTGAAAAAGCATTATATATATATATATAATGCTTGATTTTTAATTCTGCCGTTTGATTAACATGAGATTTGCGGTAATATAAATTGCATGACGTATAAAGTCGAAGTCTAACATTTAAAAAATTCGTTTCTGCTGTTCTAATATTGAAAAAAGAAAAAAAATGTATTTCAAGATTTGACATTGAATTTAGACGCGTTTTAATTTCTTGACATTTATCGTTCGATTATACAATATATTGTGCGTGTAAAATTTTCATAAATGTCAACGTAACGGTGAAGAAATGTTCCCAAAATCATTTTTCAAATTTTTCATGCGATAATCTTGGCCCGGTTTTCTGACATGATCTTTATTTATGCCTCGAGAGGAATAACTGAGTCCCGCATTCTTACCACAATTCAAATTTTGATAAAAATTGTGTGGAAGCTCGCCATAAGGAGCTCAGTTTTCTCTTACGCAGAAGTATCTTATTAATATTTTTCTTGTGAATTTACGTAGACTGAGAATTTATTACCAAAGTATCCTTTTTCCCTTCAGACATTCAAAATGAAAATAATTTGTTTGTTCATTTGTATATGCAATGAATTTTATTTTTTATTATTATGAATATCTTGATTTAAAAATTTTAGCAACTATCATATTCTCACGTTATATTATATTACGCGCTACTAAATAATATTTTAATAATAGTTTGTAAAATTTGATAGTTTGTAAAATTATACAAGAAAAAGATCTTGAAATAAAACTCTTCTTTCTTAAATAAGTAATACAATTTTTTACATCAGTAATATTTGTATATCAATAATAAAATTTTTTTCCCATATTATTATATAATATATGTATTAATTACAAGTAGGGTAAGTGATCCAACAATAAACCATATAAATTTCAAACGCTTACATCTCTCAATTATTGAAGATCTGAGTTATGGCATACAATTTATGAATTTAGGCTACAAACATAAACAACAACTCTTAAGTTATATTTTAAGTTTAGTCACAATTTCGATTATTTCGAAAACGAAAAATGGTGTACAAGAAGTGTGTACACAATGAATTATGCTATTTTTAATAATGAACTATATGTTTTATACTGCGAATTTTATTTTTGTTTTGCTATATTAAAAAATGTTTATTTAAAAAATAGATAATTATAAGATGGCAAGAATATCGAGGCCTCGACCGTTGCGTTTTTCTACCAGATTCTTTCGTTCTGTGTGAAAATGTATCGAATGAATACATTTTTATTAAGATTTTAGGGGGAGAAGGGCTGTATTCTAAATGATTATCATAATGAATTATTATTTTGAAGGTTATCGTAAAAAAGGATATGTTTGTGATCTACAATGAACATTGTTCACTACACCAAAATGATTTATTGTAGATCACTTAACCTTTTCCATGATAATCTTCACAATAATGTCGTGAAATAATACAACAGAAAAAAGTTGCTTACAAAATAATAAAGCCAAATGTGCATACAAAATTATTGCATAATGAAAAAAATAATAGATATAACAAAAACAACAAAAACATAAAAAATGGGTATTTTCGAAAAAAACTTACTTTACAACTTAACATTCTTAAAATGTAATATTACATGGCGTCTTTGACGATCTGCTAGTCGACTGGGGAGTTGAGGAGGGGTTCAAATGCAAGTCACTGCATGATAACAGCACAATCTGGTAATGTCGCGAAATAATATATAATAAATAATGTTACGAAATATCGCAATGGTTCATAGTGTACTACTAGGTCACTGTTGGATTACCTACTCTACATATAAGTAATTAATATAACAAATAGAATCGAGAATATACATATATATAGAATGATTATCTTAGTCACATCAAAAATTTTTTCGCAGCGCGACTACAGTCCAACATCAAAGAACAATATATTCATAGATGTACGTTTTGTGATCATCATTTCCATTAAAATTCATTTTTCGGTTGAAATTATGTGGTCTTTAGATGTGTCAGCGATTCTTTTCTTCGCTTCGTGTAAGCTCATAAAACCGCTCAATCTTCCAAAAAAACGCGGATTGAAATGCATCGCGCGATCATAGCCGCGGAATTCCGTGTGAATGGCCGTATGAAACTCAACGGTCTTGCCTACTTCGGATGATAAAATGTTATCGTTAAGCTGCAGCTTAAACTTGGATGAGAAATGTTGGAGCAATTTAGTTGCGGTGATTGAAGTATCAAGAACTTTTCTATTTCTTTAGAAATAGAAAATAGAAAAGTTATCTCTCGTATTTTTAAGTAAAAGCTAACAGTTTGATTAGGGGATAACATCATTTTACAGTGTATAAAATTGAATGCTTATTTTATTAAAAAATCGAGAAAATTGTATTTAGAATATAAAAAAATTACGATTTTTGTGTATTGATTATTGCTGTGTAAATAATTAAAATAATTAAAGTTTAAAATGCAAATAATTAATGAGAAAATTCATAATTTTCAAGTCCTATTTTATCTACTTCATTTATCTCTTATTTGGCTTATTTATGTAATAATTAACTGCGTTTCAACTCTTTGTGCTTTGCATTTTATACTCTGCGCAGCACTTCATTTTTCATAAACTTGGAAGCGAACTTTACACGGTATCCTAGTAAAATCTTGAAGTCGCTTTTGTCCCTTCTTTCTTTAGCATTCATGAATTCAATTATGTGTTGTATTTCCCAAGGATGCCATATGTCTACCAATTTTACAATTTGGCTTACGCCATGGCGTTTTTCGTTGCACGACAGAAATAGAATGATGCCACACGGATAACGAGAATTTCTCGTAAGCGGAAAGAAACTAGCACGTGCATTTTTCATCATTCCGTAGAAGGATACGACAAGATACCGCCAGTCGCGAGGAAATGCAGTCATATTTAATACTTTGCATTCACAAAATTGAGATAAGGTTAAACAAGAATATTACTTGCTAAAGTTATAATATTAAACTTTGGTTTCCTGATTGTGCACATTACATTATTTCAAACTGTTATGTAAGTTTTACTAAAGTAACGTGAATCTTTCATGAAATTATTGTATATATATCTCAGCAAAAATATTTATCTCGATTACAATTACTCTGGTTGAAAATAGACGAATCAGAATTTTCTGGCTAAATTTATTAGAATTCTAATTGAGATAACCAAAATTTAGTTGATATTATATTTCTAGTAAAATCTACTGAAATTCTCATTCATTTTTACCAGAATAATTATATCAATCAGAAATCAGTTATCTCAATTAGAATTCTAATAAATTTAACCAGAAAATTCTCATTTATTCATTTTTTACAAGAATTACTATTTAATTCAACTAAATTATTTTTCTTATAATACCATTACATTAATGATTGATAATATCTACAGTAATACAATATATTACATTTGATTTAATAACTTTATTATATAATTGTAATGTGTAATATATTAAAATATATAATTTAACACTATTTCTGCCTAACAAACGATATAATTCAATTTCATCTCTACAATAAATCATTATTTTTTGTCATTAGATATAAAAATTATATTTATTATATGAAAGTATGTTCATACTGAAGTAGTACAAAGATAAATTAATTTTCTGTTAAATAGTGCTTTGATAATATTTCGTATATTACGTTAACACAAGGATTCTTGGTCCCTAGACGCGATTATCACGATGTAACAGCGTTCGTTGCAGAAGAGATTTATACAGCGCGAATGTTCATGCTGTAATTGCTCGTATTTTTACTTGTCTACGGATTCGCTTCGCAGTGCTTAAATTCGTATCCTTACGCCTTTGTTCCAACTTTCGTGGGTGGGCTGCAGTGCAAATGCATATATGGAATGCAAATTCCGTGCGTTCTCCACCGGAAAGACACGCGAGAAAGGGTGAATGCTAACGAGTACGAAGTATAGTAAGACTTTATAGTAGGAAATCACCTATATCGTACTTCTTAAATTTAAACAAAATTGTAACAAAAGTATTAAAGAGATCAGAATATTTTTGTATTTATATCAAATTTTGATTCATTGGCAATAAAGCACTTTTACGGAAATAAACATTGAATTATTGTTTAACTCTTCGGTCACCTGGAGTTCAGGGACCTCAAAAAGATATGAGACTTTATGTTTGTAAGATTTTTTTTTAAATGGGACTCTTCTTAAACTACTATTTATCTGAAGTTTAAGATATCCTTTTTGCACTTTCAACCGCATATGGTTCTTTGGTCGTCAGCCTTGATTTTTAAATATATTAAAATTAAAATAAAAAATTTTAAAAAGCCATTTCTATATTCTATAATGTTTAAAGTATATTCAGTAATTTTTGTGATTTTAAAGAAAAGCTATAAATATGGTAATTAATGAAAATGTTGAAGTCAACTTGGGCCCCCTGTGTGTCCAATATAAAATTCTCAGGAAGTGCGACTACGAAAGGTTAAATTAAGATTTAAAAAAATAGTTTTTAGAATGATTTGGAGACCGGGTCGTTAAATTGTATCATTGGGTTTACTAAATCGTACTTCTAATAAACAATTATTAATTTTTAAAGAAAAAAATATAAATTTTCTTAAAATCCAACAAATAATACATGTCAATAATTTTTAATAAGTTATCTTATTGTTAGAAGACTCAATACAAACATACTTTTTTTTATACAAATATCAAAATATGGTGAATATAAAAGATTATTATTCAATTACTCAATCTTAACATGTTATTTAAATGTAGTATAAAGACCAGCAACAAGGACAATTTATCCTTTTTTTATTTTTAGAGAAAAATTAAATTAAGTCGAAACAGAAAATTATATATAACTGTAGTGAATGTGTTCACTAAACGTAGCAAGTATAAAATGTACAAATTAATAAAATTCATGCCACGAAGAGAGTTGTATAATATTGCTAAAAATTTCAATGCAGATATTGCATTTTCGTTTGGATTTTGATTGATGGAAAATTACTGGTACACTTGTTCGGCTTTAAGCCAGTTCAACTTTACGATATCTTATTCCTTGAGATGTCGATAAGTGTCGATAAACTCCTGCCGCAATATAAAACTTTAGCCCAAGTATCAGATCCTCGATATATCTACTAGTTATTTACAAGTCCAAATACTTCACTAATCTGTGGATTAATCCATTGAATCGACTTAATACCTATTAATTACTAGAGAGAGAATTTTTAACACGACAAATTAATAATAATTTGTAACTTAGACAGCTGAACACTATATTTTTATGTTTCGATATGTTTTCCTAAAATGAAAGCAATAATAATTTTTTATTTAATTTCCAAATGTTCAAATATAAGTAAGAATACTACAAAAAAAATTTTCAAATCGTTCTTGTAAAGTTAATTAGTCGAAGTTAAATTTATCAAGTTTCCTCAGATAATAAACATATTAAGACGTAAAAACTTTTAAATCATTAATAACACTAACAAATCATTCGAAAGTTACGAAACTTTATAAACCATAAATTCATGATTTATACTTCGATGGATCAAAATGTTTATTTGTAATGGGGTATGTAGAGAAAGAGAGAGAGAGAGAGAGAGAGAGAAAGTGGTAAAGTTAAAAATAAATAAAGAGCGCAAAGAAGAAGAGATAGAACTCTGAGGAAACGCTATATAATAAAAAAGGTAGCGTAGTTTAAAGAAAAAAAAAACAAAAAGAGTGATTTATTCAAGAAAGATAAACTGCAGGTTGTAATGGTAAAAACCAGGATGGGGAAAAAGCGAAACTTAGAGAGAGAAAGGAATAGGAAACAAGCAAAAAAAATAAAGAAAGAGTAAGGAAAGACAGAGAAAGAAAGAGACGAGGACTGCGGGGTAGAGACAGAGAAAAAGAGAGTGTTCAAAGTTGTATTCGCGAAGTGTATTCACGAAAAGTAGTTGAGAACTCCGAAGATTGGGGTGGCTACAGAAGCGATGGGATAGGTAGATAGATGGAGTAGATTTGGGCTTGTGCAGTCGTAAGAAGATAAACGTTGCTTGGACACCAACAGAATAAAAGAGACAGAGAGAGAAAGAGAGAGAGAGAAAGAGAGAGAGAGGGGGGGGAGTAGTCATTCCTGAGTTATCCTGCTCCCATTTCTTGCATTTTCCTCGAAGTGAGGCGATGCGACGCAAGCGACGTGGACGAGAGAGATCGTCGCAACTGATTGCGTGCAACTTCTCACTGACTGCTGATTGTGATTGGACACAGGGCTGGTAAGTGGCGGTTTCCATGAGAAGAGGCTGCTGAACGACCTGCTGGACTCGTACAACGTGCTGGAGCGGCCGGTGGGCAACGAGTCCGAACCCCTCGTGCTGAACTTTGGCCTCACGCTCATGCAAATAATCGACGTCGTAAGTGCCTAATTATTTTCTTCAGCTTCTTCATCCGGCGTTGGACTGATTTTCCCTCGGGTCTTCAATGTTTAATCGAATTCGTCCCTTTCATAAATCCTTTTTTTGTCATTCTCTTACTATTTCTATTCTTTTATGCTATTTCTAAAAAAAAATGTGCTAATTTTTAAGCGTTCTTATTTTTTTATCTAGGATCTCTCTTTTCTTTCGGAAAGAGCAATAATGAAAAGAGCAAGCTGATTTCTATTAATATCTGTTTAGTAGCAAGAATTAATAAAAAAGAATATTACGAGTATAATTAAAATTAATTTTTGAAATCTTAATAATCACAGTTTATATGTATATTACTGTAATATCATTTTGGCATAAGCGTATTCCATATTACTATTTTATTCATATTATTAATATTCTATATCACTATATTATCCATTTTATTAATATTAATATCGGTGATGTATAAATTAAATGCGCATCAGTACACGTATCTTGTCATGAAGATGATACTCATATCAGATAATGTGACATATATCAGAAGTCTTGAATAGTCGTGAGAGAAACAATAATATATTCTTAAGCACAAATAAAATAATATATCATATATATTTAATTAACGTTCCTATATTTGCTACGTCTATAAAATTTTTTATATTTTTTAAATTCCATATCAAACTAATTTTAAAAAATAACTTTAAAGGTGATTAACTATTAAAGTGATTAAGTATAAAGTATAAATATAAAAAGTTTTAATTAATAATACAATTGAAAGGTTTTATTTCTTTAGCGATCTGTAATATCTTTCAGATTATTTCTATAATGTTAGATATTAAAAGAGCAGGTGTAATCCAATTCCTTGAATTGAATAATATTTTATTGTTTTTAAAATTTTTTTTCATGTGTATCTACATCAATCCATTTCTGTGGTTTCAAAGTAAACAACGTCTATATTAACGTATGCTTTTAGCAAATAACAAATTAAATTTGTTGTTTATTGTGAGTATGAAATTTAATATATTTTCTTAAGTTATAAATTATTTAATCTTATAGTTTTAATTAAATTAATGATTTATTGAGTAGAAATAGTGACAAACTATAGACATGATTAAAGATAATTTAAATTATATATAATCTTACATTATGAATTTAATCATCAATTAAAAAAGTGCGATGGATTATATACATTCTATGTATAATATGTAGATTTACATATTTATCATTGACAAATACGTGTAGGTACTTTTTAATTACATATATTTCCGGTAATAAAATAAATATGAAGAGTTACCGTGATGAAGAATCTACGATTTATAGACGCGTATCAATGTAACATATAACATGCACCAACGAATAAAAGTATTCACAAATTCCGAAGTTGCGGTTTCAAGTTCGCCATAGATGAATCGCGTGCACTGATCAACGTCACAGATCGACGCTCAGCATTCGCCTAGTTCTATAGATTATAAATTGGAATAACAGCGTCAAGATTGTCTTTAGAAAATCGCTCGTCTTGACTATTTGTGTATTTGATTATGAGCATTTTGATAAAAGACGTTTCTATCATATATAGCTTCATTAAGTTCGTGTATTTCTATAAATAATTAAAAAAGAAAAGATAGCACCTTGTAATTTTGATGATACACACACACACACACACACACACACACACACACATTTTTTATTTTGTGTGTGTGTGTGTGTGTATCAAAATATATATTTATCCATCAAAGATATGTATAAATATTATAAAATTACAAGAAATTAAATTTTAATTCGGATACAAAAATTTGCAAGAGCAAATTAAATAAAAATTGACACATTGATCTAAAAATCTGTTGTGTCTAATCTTTTCAATTTCGACGTTTCAATGAAACATTTTAACATTTTTCAATACAAAAAAATTTTAATATTTTATTAATTCTGTTGAGTACTAGACATATTTGTATGTACGATGTATTTATAACATATTAGTTTCTTTTAAAATGCAATTTGTTAATTAGATTGGAATAAAAGTCAGCTGTCAAGTAACATTTTCATAAAAGGAAGAAACTTAATTCTACTGTGTTTAACTTTGCGAATGAAATACATCGCTTCGTCCGCCCTTCTATTTCCGCGGTTTGCGTTGGTTCAGTGAGATTATAATGGCGAAGTTAACGGACAACTTCCGCAAAGATGCAATGACCGAATCCCGTGTCTTGTATGCGAAACAGGAAGTTCTTAATTTCCGAAATCGTATTGTCGATTGGAGCCGCTACGGTTAGCTTCCATCTACTCCATGGCTTAGTCGAGAAAGGCAATATCGCCAGTTTCATGGTTCACGCGTGGCCCCGAGTATTAATAACGTGCATGCACACGAGCGTACACGCCACGCGCTTTGCACCACCGTTTATCTTCGACGTTGCACGTTGCAATTTTCGACGCAGCACCAGGGGATGCGCGATAAACTACCTAGAAGGATATCGAGTGGGACGTGAACGCGGTATTGTGATCATACTGGGTGTAATAATAATGTTCCGGTATTGATATTGAGAGAGCGCGCTGTGATAGTCTGTTCACCAAAAATTCAAAAGATTATTTACCAAACCAGACATGCCCCTCGAGTAAAACGTTTTTCGTATGTCGGATTATTTTCTAAAATAACATTAGTATTTCTAGTATTCTTATGATATTAGCATCTGCTTGTCAGCATTGCTGTGCGTCCTTCATAACTAAAGCAATGCTGACAAGCAGATGCTAATATCATAAGAATACTAGAAATACTAAAGTATAAATATAAAATATTATATGCCAATTAAACAAGTTATTTAAAATCATTGCACGTTTATATATGTACTGAGAACACGGCGCGGTGATTATTAAAAGATGTAATTAAAAGATCTTATGATTTAGAAAATATTCGTATCGCGGAATACAAATCAAAGTATATATAGTATGTACGCGTTGCTTCTAAATTTTTCAAAGAAATATGAATAAAAAATGAGTTTATCCAGTTTTCGTTATCCTGTTATGTCAAGTATGTAATATGTGGATCTTGTTTTTTATTTTCCTTATTATTCTTGAATTAGGTTGGGTATAACTTCTATCTTTTCTCAAATGTTCATTGTAACAAAACGTGTGTGTATATATGAGTGATCAAAGAAGAAAATTATTTTCAATTTAAAACGATTACATTCTATAATTGTTTCCTATATAAGCAACAATATAAAATCCTTTTTTAAAGAATTTGATAAAATCTCAAATTTCAATAATATTATATTTTTATATCAAACTATATTATATTCTTATATCAACAATATTATATTTTAATTCTCGATTTGAATTGTTATAATTTTCTATCGATATTCCCTCTTAAATTAAAAAAATTATTATCGAATAACGAAAACATATTTTTCTTGATATAAGCTCAAATTTTTTCATGTAAGCAAATTATCGATTTAACGCTAAATAATCTTATTATTAAGCCTTATATGTTGAAAATAAGATATTTTCAAAATAAGAATAGTTTTTTTTTGCTGTGTGATACACTAAAAATATTTCTTAAATTTTAATATTTAAATATTTGTTTGAATAATTATATCTAAACATTTATTTATAATAAGTAAATATTTACTCAATACAAAAAAATTATAATATTACTTAAATTGATGATTTTTATATCAAATAAATATATATGTTTAGATTTACAGTAAATATTTAGCTAGAATTATTGCAACAAATATTTATTTATAAAATTTAATTAATTTTTTATCAGTATATATAAGTTTCAGTATATTTTTGAATACATATATTTATGAGCGTATGTGAATATTCGCAATGTATTGAGTTTGCTTCTGTGGGATTGCAAAGTCCAAATGACTGTGTGGATCAGTCATCCCTACATGGGTTGCATCTAGATTGCACACCGCTGCATGTTGCTGCCATCTGCATCCTATGTACTCATGCACACGTGTCATTGCCTATCGCTTCTGCGCATTCGGGCATTTCGGTGTATGCCATTGCAATCTCTACGGATATTCATAAAAACCTAGTATGAAAAGTGCATGCAAAATAGTAACTTATTTGGAATATCCAATAAAACCATGCTAAGATAGGTATTCGCGGTCTAACAACTCTTCTGTAAAACGTAATCATGTGGCCATCAGAAATACAGTAGAAAGTACTTTTCGGTATCCATTATCAAACATTTCAGCAAGCGAATTTTAAACCAAAATTTTGTTGAAATAAAATTAAAGAATAGAAATCTAGGATTGCAAACAGGAAGCTAAACTCATGAGATAAAGCTTATAAAAATATCTATTTTCATTCCAAATGATGATATTTAATTTCAAATTATTTGTAAAAAGTGACGTCTTTTTAAAAAAAAAAAGAGCTCGTAGCTCTTATTGTAAAAAAGTAATTTGTATTCCGCATATAATGAACGTACTCTCTAATTTTATTTTCAAACAATCAATAAGAAGCTTTTAATGTCATCGCACACTGAATTAATCGGTGGAAATTTAATTGTAGGGTGACGATATGCAGCGTTATATCGCTACCCGTCTTCCTCTAATCCGATAAGTATGAAGAAATATGGTGATCTATTTTTTTATCACATAGATTCAGACACGTCTCACACATACGTCACTGGATATAAAAACATTGTTGTCAATAAATAAATATATGCAAAGAAGCACGTGTACAAATCTTGCTATGGTTATTAAAGAATCGCAAGGTCAATGAATAGCGAACTAACGTTCATGTATCGCTCTTTATCAGCGGTAAAAGAGAAAATTTTGAAATTAAAAATATACTATTTAATTCAATTTGAAGTAATTAATGTATATCGATACCATTAATACTATTATAACGTGATTTACTTGATTTATTAATTTTGGAATTAATTTACATTTGTTCAATCTGGACATATTTTCTTCCTTTACGTGTTGTCTTTTATATATTAGTTGATTTATGAATTATTTATGTATTTTTACATTATTTGTCCATATTGATATTTGAAAAGCAGAAGAACATAAAATAAAAAAATCTCGTGTATAAATCTTTTCATCTTTTCATAAATCTCTATAAAGAATCTCCACTTTATATTGTATTATGAATAAATGTTTTCTAGATGGATCAAATAAATAAGTTTTAATAAATTCCGTGAGAAAAAAGCTGTTATTTTCTACAAATTGTTTCAGACGTTATATAAACAAGTTTCATTAAAAAAATGCCAATTTTTAATTATACAAAATAATAATAAACGTTTTATTGTAACATTGACTTGTACTTTGTATTTTTTAATAACTTTTTGACTTTTCATTTTCAATTAATAGTGTTTAAAATCCGTTGAATTTATTTTATTCCATAATATAATTTGTTTTTGCGACTATAACAATATAAAGCAGATTATATTTTAGACTTACTCTTTCCTGCTTTTCAGGTGCAAAGATACTCTTCACTTTGATTTAAATCTCTCTATAACCAACATAATATATTATAGGACTATATATGTGCGATAACACAAACTATTGAAATCAAAGCCTTAAACGGTATAACTGGATCTTAATGCTTGTATGATTCTTGTGTGAATTTATATATCTTAAAAACGCTAACTCTACTAAACTACCGCAGTAATATCACGAGTTAAATTGGCTAGCAATTTAACAAATTTTTTATGCTTATTCGCATTTTCGAAACGATCTTAATAACAGTGAATAAATCTGGGGACTACATACGTAGTATATAAATTCACACAAGAATCATACAAGCATTTAAGATCCAGTTAGACCGTTTATGACTTTGATTTCTATATAGTTTGTCTCTCTATAACGTTAAGGAAAATCGATTATTTATTTGAAAGCTCTTTCTCATGGTACTTTGAACGTCACGGCCCTTGAAATCATGAACAATTTCGCTCTTGAAATGTCTGCTCAGGAGTGAGTTTCAATAGTGTTCCGCAGCGGAATAGTACTTAGTCCGGAGATTAGCCGAGTTTCAGAGCTCACTTGCAATAGCACCAACTATCTCGTTTCTTCGGTTGGGCATGTGCACGTGAGCGTTTGCTGCGCACCGACGTTTCTCGTCGACAAGCGGGAAGGAAATTCGCGGTGTTATCGTCAATGCGCGCAATATATTTTGGCACAGGTTCCCTTAGGGCTGCTTAGACTTATCTCATGATGAGTTTGTCTTGTAGATAAGCGTAGCTTAACAAATCAGGGTGTATCCCATCCTGAAGGGGAAAATAACTAGCTGCACTTCCGCGATTTGTCGAGAGTCATGGAAGCGCCGTCGCGTAATTTATTATTAGGCTATTATATAAAGTTTACAACTCTCGGTGTTTGCCTTTGGCTAAGTGTTTAGAGAGGATAGTGAAGTTATGAATGATAGCCAAATAAATATTAGTAGAATTTACGACCACCATATAAAATAAATGTCAATTATAATAAAATTTTTTTCAGATTACAGATTACGTTTGGATAAAAGGCCAAATAATAACATTGAAACTATTTGAAAGAAGTTTTTTGATTTTGTATTTTCAATTAATGATGTCTAGCTTTTACTGAATTTCTTTTATTTCATAATATAGTTTATTTTCTCGACAACAATATAAAACCAATGACATTTTAGCTTGCTGGCATTTTTTGATTGTCAACATTAATAATTAAATCTAAAATTTTAATTCTGTAATTAAAGTCTATTTGAATTGAATAAAAAATAAAATATTATTTATATTCATTTATTTGAAGTTTTTGTTTTCCGATTGCTTATATCTAATTGATATCTCAATAAATTTTTCTTCATAATTTTTATAATTTTCTTTATAATTTTTGTCTAATATATAATAAACTGGAAAAATTATTATATTTTGTGATAAAAAGGAAAAAGAATAGATATTTAGAATTATATGAATAATTGATGATTTGATCGAAAAACATATGACAAATAGAAATTCGTATAAAGTGAATTTGTTCTTTTTAATAAAAAAATTATTTTAAATGGCGATATAAAAGAGTAATCAGCAAAATGTAATCAGAAATCGTTTTACGTATTGTATTTCAAACGGATATAGAGAATTAAGCTCCCAATCTTTTCCATTTCCTTCTTTAGATAGACAGTTTCAGAGAGTAGTAATGAATCGCGTGTTTTTTCATCATGGCGTTTGTTACAATTTAAACCGGGGCTTAAATAACCAATTACACCTGCAGAATCGATGATAATTCAAAGTCTTAGTTAAATCGAATTGGAAATGAAGGTAGAACGTGAACGACGCGGAGAAGTAATACAGAGACGTACTTTTGAAGCAGAACAATTGGTTTCTTTTGTTTACTCTCAAGCTGTGATACTATTGCGAATTAACTTTTAAAATTATCACGCAGATTTTGTCTTTTCTTTATTAAATTCGTAAGAATTCGTTTCCTAATAAAAAAATCACGATTATTATGATTGATAGTCTTGTTTACAGTAGATACAAAATTTTGTGAAAATTTATTGGTATAAATGTACGTTATGACAATATTAGAGAAGAAATTATTTTACGTAAAATAAAAAATATAAAGTGGTCCTGCATGCTTTTGATCTGATATAAAATGACTGCGTTCAGCATAAAAAGCAGCTTTGCAATTTTATTGTAAAATTCTTTAATATGATTGGTACTTGTTTTTGATTCCATATAAATTTAAACATATAAACCAATCATATTAAAGAATTTTACAACAGTTGCAAAGCTGCTTTTTCTGTTAAACGCAGTCATTAACGTTCTGTTTGCCAGCCGTATATTTTGCCAGCCATATTACAAGAAATTACATCGTATAATTTTCAAATTAACAATATCTATAATTTCTTTTCACTTATCGTAATTATTCTCATCTGCCGAGTAACGAAGGCATCTCACGTAACTGCAAAATTACACGTATACACATTAAACGCACGATACACGGTGCATCATTACGACAGATCCAGATTCTCCTGTATGTCCTCACATTAATACTCCGTGCATTGTCGTTCGCACTCAAACCGGCGCTTTCTTCTCTTTCCGAAGAGCTTCTGAAATACTGCCGCGTTGGTTATACTTTGCGAAACGATTCTCGAAATGACAGCGATCTAAGTTATAGCATTCCCACGAGCACGAAGAAATAGCATGTTCGCTACATTTGCTCACATAATTCAAACAAATTTTATTTTGACCGTGTATCTAGTTTTTTTTATATTGTCACGTCAGGGGTGCAACATTATAGTCATGCCTCGCTAATTGATAAAAATTTTTTATTGAAAAAATATTTACTAAAGATAATGGTAATGATTTCAAAAGAAAATCAAATTTCTCAAAATTTATTTTATATCTAATCACGTTACTGTTTTTATCATTTATATAATTAGTAAAGTGGAACACTTTATAAAATTTAATATCATAAAATTTTATCAAATTTTTTATTCACGCTATTTTTTTTATTTAAAAAATTTATCATCAAAATGCAACTGCAATTGTTAAAAATTCAGAACGCCCGCGCCATAACACATTCTGCTTTTTATTATGTGCAGTATGATTTATGCGTATGCAATATACCGATTTTTTCTTCCCGTTCATCGCGCACGCGATAAATTTTTGGCGAACACAGAAATTGTTTTGTCCGATAATCTAGATCGATTTTCGTGTGACGTTTGGCCCATTTTCATTCGTGGTTCTACATTATAAACGCTTCCCAATTTCGCGCTGCGAATGCTAAACAAATGTGGAATACGTCGATGGAAAGTGTGTTCAGTCCATACAAATTTAGTGGAAAATTAAATAGTAAAAAACGTGTTTTGCATTCTTGTTTTATATATGTGACAACAAAGCAATTGTCGCTTTTGCCTTATGGTTGCAGATTAGTTGTAAAATTTGGTGCTTACTAATTTATAAAACGGTTCTAAATTAACAAGTTAAATTGGATTTATGTTAATTAATGTATTCTTTATTTATTATGGAAACATCGTTTTTAAACAATACATATAACTGCTACTTTCTATAATGAATAAAATATAATATTTTGTTCATTATTGCAATAAATTATAAGTATTAATGGATAAAAAATTGTTTCTTTGTAATTTTATTTAGCAGAAATATGTTCTATTATTTCTCTGAAAAATAACAATTGCAGAATTGTCTCACTTTCAAAATAAGAATGTGATATAATAAATCCGCATTATAGAAGCTTGGCACACATCTATAATTTTGAATATATCGCGAGATAAAAATACGTGCTAGGAATGACATTTTGTTTGGAGATTTATGTAAAAAGCACTGGTTTTGTTGTTCCTGATGCGCATCGGCTCTCAAATAGATGGATATTAGTTCCTTTTGAATTATTCATGAAGTAAGGTAAAAATAGTGACATGGTGAGACAACTGCAATTTACAGGAGATACAGGTTTCCTTTCTGTTAACTGAAAAAATATCATTTTAATATTCCGTGACGAGTTAATAATCTCCCGGAATTGCATTTCCAATGAAACAAAGTTTGATGTAACGATTTTATGCGCAGTATTAAACTCAGGATTATAGATTGATAATAGTTGGTCCTCTGTACTATGTTACATTCACATTTTGCTTGATTTTGCAAAAAAATATTTTATATATGTATATATTAAAATAATATTTGAGCATTGAAATAGATTTCATGAGCTAGTTCTACAAACACTGAAATTATTCGTACTAAGATTTATCGAATTCCTTATCGTAACTTGAATGGTTGCTGAAAGTGCTTAATTAAAATAATTTCTAAAGTCTATCACATCCGCGAGGCATAGTTTATCAAGTTAAAGCATTTTCCAACATCCATTCTCTGTCAGAAAACTTCTTCTTGCTTCCACTAGAATCTCAAAGTTAGAAGCAAAAATGAGGTTGCACAACTAGTGTCAGAAATGGGATGATAGTCTTTCAACTATTAAACTTTTTGTAATGTGTACACGTTTTTTTATAAATACGAAAGGTATTTTTATAAGTATATATTAGGTGTTGGAATTAATTCGTAGCGTTTTTTAATGAAAGAATGTTATTTATTTCACATGAGCATTAAAAAATACATTAATGAAAGTACTTCCCATCACTTGTAAAACGCTACGAATTAATTCCAACACCTAATATATCTACAAAACTTATTGTTTATTTCAAACCGCTTATTTTAAATTATTCGCCAATCAGTGTAAATATCCAAAAAATAAGCGCAAAATCAAATGATAAGAATAACTTTAATTTCAAACTTCGGTTATTTCTTAAATTTATTTTTAAAGTTTTAACTGTTCTGTATAAGAAAAAAAATAATTTAAAAGTTGCATCTTGGACAGGAGATGAAAAATGTTCAAGAACCTTGTAACAGAGGTTCCTTTATTTTTACATTTTTTAAGTGATTGCGATAAATATTTCCGTAATCATTTTATTATTTGAAACTGGCCGCAGCTGGGAAAAATATCAAGATAAATAAGTTAATACTACTTTAATTGTTCCAGACGTTGAGTAATTTGGCACCCCGGGTAGAAAGCTTAAGTAGTTAAAGCCAGTCTGTGACCAGACTGGCTTTGAGAAATTCAAGAGATTTTAAGGAAGAAGGGCTACATCCCCAAGGGCACTAAGGTTAAAACCTCTGCAATATAGGCTGTGGGAGAACTTGCCAAAAGAGAGTCGCGATCTGTAAATCCTTGGTTAAGCTAGGACGTGCTAAACGCGATTGGTTGGAAATAAGAGCGTGCGGTTCAATGAAATTTGCATTGCCGATGCAGATTTGCATACGCATATTACATGATCTCTTTAGAGATATAGATGACCTAAATATTCTAGATAACAAATAGGGCGCGCGTGAAAGGAAAGATTTTGTAAATTTCAAATTAATCATACATAACTGTCATGAAATAAATCCGTAATTTCGATTTTTGTTTATTTAGTTGCACTTTTAAAACACACTTATATTATATTATAATATATATATATATATTTATAATTGATAATTTATAATAACTTTTAAATCATTATTGTCATTCTACAATTTTATCAAGAAATTGTTATTTAAATAAATAATTGTTTGTTTAAATATTTTTATCTACAAATATGAATACTTTATTATAAAACAAAATGATATTGTTTTTTGAACATACATATTATAAACCGGGCTGTATCAAGATAAGTTAGATATTTTAATTCATTTTCATTACACACCTACTATAAAATCGAATAAAAGGATCCTTTCTACGCGAATACCGAGCGTGCCGCAATTCGATTTCGCACACGATGTGATGCAATTCGCAAGTGAAAGAAAGCTAGTTAATGGGAACGACGACGACGACGACGATGATGACGATGAGAAAGAATCGGGGGTTTTCATCTATTCACCATCAATTCGCTTCGTTGCGTTACCGTTCTCGCGACAGCGGTGAACGCGAGAATGACGCATAGCGTCAAAGATGCGCCAGGGGCAAACTGAATTTGTTCGGGGAAATGTGTAGCATTTGTGCAAGCTCGGTTGCGCCGCATTACCGTTTACTATGGCGGGTCACGTACCGCGAAAAGTTTCCCGGCCTCATCGTCCTACATTGGATTAACTGTCCGCACGCCGTAATTCATCACTATCACCGCAACGGCGTCAAAGCATCGCGAACAAGATAAATGAACTATTATCGTGAACTCGTGCGCACTTTATCATGTAAAAAGCGGCAGTAAAATTATCATTGGTTGATAAATAATCCGCCAATTTACTCCGATGCTTTTTAATTTTTTTTTTTAAGTTTTCAATTGATTAGCTTACATTTTTTTTTATTATATAAATTATTGGTTACAATACATTTATCAACATCCACGACATAATACATGAGATTCTAAAAAGTATGTAGATAAATCTAAGCTAAGAGAAATGGATTGTGATATTCAGGAAATGGAACGCGTTATTACTTGTAACACCGTTATTTTTTATCGTTATTTTGTTTTAATAATAATTTGGCAATGACGATCCAAATCGTTTGTGTAGTAATGATAATACTAGAGTTGAAAAAGTCAATCATTACTAGTTACGAATTGGAAAAATCACTTGTCACTAAAAAAAAAATAATTTGTTATTTGTAACGAATTATTTTTACTTGTATGTGAATAAAATAACGTGTCGATACGTTACAAATAACAAGTTATCTTTTCCAGTAAATAACGCGTAATTGACGAGTTACTTTCATAGTATCTTTTCCAACTTCAGCAAAATTTTAGTATTTAGTTATCGTTATAAAAAGTTTTAACGTTATCATCAAATCGTTATTATAAAAAGTAACGGTAAAATAACGGCGTTATTATACTTCCGTTCGCTAATATAGATTTCAATAGCTGCGTTTAGCAGAGAAAGATTGGTTTATACATTTAGATGCATAAAGAATCAAAAGTAAGAATCAATTTTATTGAAGAATTTTACAACAATTGTAAAGCTGCTTTTTCTATTGAACACAGCCATCAATATCGTGCTTTGTGATTAAACGCGTTTAAATTATCATTGAATAATCAGGATATTGTAAATATTTATTCCTGTAATCTTTAGAATAGTTTTTATACAGTTTTATTAAAAAATGGCAAAATTGCCACGAGATTAATTTACTTCATAATATTTATAATATAACTTAACAAAACATTTTAAGTGAGATAATAATGACGTTTTCTTATTTTTAGTCACGCGAATATAATAAATGAGTTTACTCAGTCGCCGCGCGCCTCATTGTCTTGATGATACGACCTTTTCTTGATTTCGCTCATTCTGATGAATGAGATAATTACAAATGGGTAGATAGAAATAGAAACTTTAGAGAATGTATATTTATATAAGGTATATCTATATATTTATATATATTTTTTGTATATATATATATATTTTTTGTATATATATATATATATTTATACAATATATAATATAAATATATAAATACATATATAATATAAATTATATTATATATACATGTATATAACATAAATAATATCATTTTATATTGCAAATATACTTAATATATTATATATATTAAGTGTATATGTAATATATGTCATTTTATATAATTATATAATTTTCTTTATATAATTTTCTTTAGCCACTATATGTTCAATTTAAATACCTGCAAATCATGATTTTATTTATAAAACATTTTTGATGGTCTTGATACTATCAAGAAAAATGCATTTACTGCAAAATAGTGCAATAATTAATTAATTAGATAATTGCTTTGTTTTTTCATAGAAAGTGCCTTGTAGAAAAATATATTTATTGCGAAATGCCGAAATGTTTAATATTATTAAATTAACATGCATATATTGCGATTTTGATTCTGTGTTATATTGTATTATATGTAGTAAGAATTTTAGCTACTGCGAATTAATAAAATGTCTTCTATTACAGATTAGCAGTCATAACAATACATAACAACATGTTAAGAAATTAAAATGTCACACGGAAAAAACATATTTGGTTAAATTAATTGGAATCGTAATGAAAAAAATGAACGATCCAGCATTTTAATTAAGTTTACTAGATTTTTGATTAAATCTACCAGATTTCTGAAATAACCAATTTCAAAAGCTACCAAATATCTATAGTTGAAATAATCAATTCTCAATTTACCAGAATTCTGTTTGAAATAACTAGAATCTAGTAAATTTAACCAGAAATCTAGTAAACTTAACTAGAATTCTGTCGTTTATTTTCCACCACAATTCCGCCCCCCCCCCACACACACACACACACATTCATACAAACGACTTTAATATATCATAATCTGCTATAATACAAATTCATCAACTATAGGATAGACCGAGGTGAATCGGATCACAGCACGAATTGGATTAATATAAATTTTGAAACAATTAGTTGATATTTGTCATTAATTTGATTACTTTTTAATTTTAAACTAGTTGTTTTTGAAACAAAAAAGTAATAAAATTAACGACAAATCCAACAGTTTCAAAATTTATATTGATCCGATTTATCCTATGATCCAATTCGCCTCGATCAACCTATATTTTAATTTTAATGAATCATCCTCAGTAGTATTAATATTTGTTAATTATATAACAATTATTGATACTGCTGAGAATGGCTGCATTCGGCAGAGAAAGCAACTTTGCAACTGTTGTAAAGTTCTTCAATGATTGGTTTATACATTCAGATTCGTAAGGAATCAAAAGCAAGAACCAATCGTATTCAAGAATTTTACAACAACAATTTTACAATGTTGCAAAGCTGTTTTTTCTGCTGAACGCATCAACTAATGGCTCGAAGTTGAAACGTATTTGTATTGTAGTTGATTTGTATTGTAGTTGATTTGTATTGTAGTTGATTTGTATTGTAGTTGATTATGATATATTAAAGTAATTTGTTCGAAAGTGGTTGCCCACTGTTTACCACTTCTAATGGTCATCTTATTATTGATATTTCTTTGTGTTATAATATTATTTCCATTTTATTGTTTAATATTTACGTAATGTTAATTGAAAAAAATCATAATTGTCCGAATATTTATTTTTCCACTCTTGCATTTTTAAACATGAACAAATGTAGTACGAGAAGCAGAGATAGTAGTTGCCAAACGTATACATTACTTAAAGCACGTCGTCTATTCTTTCACGATCGGAAATTTCGGAAACCGTATCGAAGGAAATTGAAACGGTGCGCGAATCATTGTCTGTTCGTACGGAGACAAATCGTCGACTGTATTGCGTTTGTGATACAAAATACCTATAAATACGTTACGTGTTAGATGATATTGCTTTTGATGCTGAAGCTGAAATGCCGGTCACGCTACAATTTCGCCGTTGGAAAATAACGATATATCCGGTGCACGCGAACAGTTACTCAACTCTTTCTCCGAGATATGTAATCGCCTACGTTAGATAACAGCTGCAATGAATCTATGAACACTGAACAATTTTTGCAATCTTATAATAAAAATTTTAACCTTGCCGTTGAATAATATTAATAAAAAAAAATTAATATTACAGCTAAATTAAAATCCACGTCACTAGCATGGATCAATAATACGAAGTAAAGCACAGGATAAATTCTTCATTTATGATAGAAACATGTAATCAGCATGTCGAGAATCAGCCTAACGATTTGTATTTCTACGAGATCGCGAATCACATTAAATATCTCAAATTGGTGATGCAACGTCGTTCGTGTACCATATCTTACATTTGAGAAAGTTGTCGAAACGAGAGCTAATTTATATTATTTGTTATGGTATAAATTGATTCACGAACGTAAAGTAAATTCCGAAACTTCATTCGCTCGTACTTAGGGTTGCGCACGTGATCTGTGTGTATCATAGCTTTTCCACTGACAGCGGCAGCTTATCCCACTTCCGAAGAAGCCACGAATATGTGACCCATTGCCATTGCGAGAAACCTATTTTTCGAAGGATGAGAAAATAAGTTCTCTCCGAACGCGGTAATATAATCGTATGCGTGGAATGAAAAGCAAAAATTATTAATCGTGCGGTGAGTAGAGAGAAACGTGAGCGAAGTGGGATGCACGTAGTAGATTCATTTGATCGCATCAGCATTTATTACTTTACGATGTAATATGTGACTAATAATGTGATAAAATAAAATTAGTAGTTGAAGGATTAATATTTAGACGCAAACATATCATGATTAAAAATAATTACGTTATGCTCTAATATGGCTGGTCATCGCCTCTTTTAAGATCTCGTCTTCTATTTATTTATTTATCAAAGAATTTTAACATCATAGACATCAATTATTTTAACCGTGATGGCTTTAATTATTTTAAGTACTTGACTAATGGATTGCAATGTGAATAGAAAATTCTTATATACACTTAATTATTACTTCATATTTTACTAATAAATACTGAAGAAGACTCACAAACCGTATCGAAATGATTTGTATGTGATTTGTATGCAATTACAATTTTGTAATATTATTTCTATAATTGCGTTGATTTATACAGTCTTTCTTTTTATCACACTTACTTTAAAAGTAATCAAATTTATTTTCCATTATAAGGGACTTATTAATCTCTCTGTCTCTTCTTTCTCTTTAGTCGAGACTTTTTTTTCTTTTTACGGGATGGACCGAGCAGAGACATCGGTCACTAACAAAATTACATGTGGCATCTGCTTCCGACTCGATCGTCGACGATTGCTCTCGATAACTTCTTCGAAGAAAGTTTCCGTACTTACGGGCGAGTTTATACTTCCGTAAATCAGTTCTCCGCATCGGGGATAAAGTTTACGCTCCTTCGCGTAGTAGCCGCGCGATTTTAAGCTCGTTGAGAAAAATTGTAGCAATTTTGTAACTACGTCCCTGGAAGGTTCTTAAGTTCCGATAAGCTTTTTATTCGATGAACATATACTAAATTGAAAATGTTCAAGTATAAGCTTATAATTAGTATACAAATCATTAAAGTTTAATTGATATGATAAGTTTTAAGTGTCGCCGCCAATACTTTTATAAATTGAGAAATTTAGTTTATCTAAAATGTACTAATTTTAACGATAATTGATAGTATTTAAATTGGCAGTATAAAAATAATAAATATTTATTATTATATTTATAAAAAATACATTAAATCGAAAATTCCAAAGTATGATTTATGTAAATACTTTAAATAATTATGACTTTTATGCAAATAAATCTCATGCGATTTTTTCGCACTAAGAATTTTGCAACTTGATCATTATGAGTTTGCTCAATATTAAGCGAGGATTTTAGAGCGGATTATACCAAAAGGTTTAATAAGTAGTGAATTTTAAATTAATTTCCGGGCTTTTCCCTGTGCAAAACTTTAATCAAGATATAATAATAATCAAGTTATTTATTCTATCGGATATTAAATGAGTAATAGAAACTAATATTAATCTTAATAATCTGAAATTTTGTTTTAGGAAAGATTATTTGCAAAACATTTTTTGCAAAATATTATTTACACAGAAAGAAAATACATTTTTCGAATTGTCTGTAACTGATTAAATTTTGTGCTTTATTAAGTGCAAACATTTCGTAAAATGTCAGAAAGAGAATATAGACTCGTTTCTACTTTGACGTATTTCTAATGTTTTTGTTATTTTATGTATAATTATTTTTTCCGTTCATTATATAACAACGAAAATAAAATTAATGCTATTTTGTTATTTACTTTTATTACGGTTAAGGTAAAATTATGATAGTTACGTTACGTTACATTTGATCACGGTAGAATTAATAACATCAAAGTGTGCGTATTGCAAATAATAATAATAATAACTCTAGTGTTGTTCATAACAATTTATATTACGTTTTATACAAAATTGAAAAAATGCATTCGAGCATTTGACACCAATCGGACGAATATATTCATAACGGAATTATTTGCCCTAACTAAATAAATGATCTATCTTGATTTTCCGATCTGAACCGAGATCGTAGAAACATGTGCGGTTTTATCGACTGACCGATGCACGTGATATGTTGCAACCTGTTGCGCTTGATGGACAGTCTTGAGCAATCCACTATTCGGTGTTTTCCTAATCGTTATTTAAATTAATTGCACAAGAAAGGCGTATATTAACGTAAAATGAAATTAAAGTGTTTTCCCAATGAATGATTTATGACTATAGGTAATAGTAATAACTTAAAAAAGTCTGAAGATTTATTACATACGATCTACAAGTTCATTTTTAATCTGATAATGATCATTATTTATAACCTTGGATTTTTGGTTCCATCGGGAATTATTTAAGTATCATAATAATTTTGGTAATAACTTATTCTATTAGGTGTTGGAATTAATTCGTAGCGTTTTACAAGTGATGGGAAGTACTTTCATTAATGTATTTTTTAATGCTCATGTGAAATAAATAACATTCTTTCATTAAAAAACGCTACGAATTAATTCCAACACCTAATAAAAATAAATTGATTACTGATAAACATATAAATGTTTAGAGCACATATTGTTTCTTAGATGCGCGTTCCGTATTTTTTCGTTCAATTATTGGAATGCTGGCGCTAATTAGCGCAATCAGCAACGCAATACTGCAGAATGTAAATTCAATTCCGTTCTCGTTAAGCCGAAGTTATATCGCGGCGTGAAAAACAGTCGTCCGTTTATCAATTTTGCAGGCCGAACAATGCGCATTAGTTTACGAGTTCGCGGAGTGTGCCGTTTGTATGAGCGTACATAATAATTATCGTGCCGCGAATCTTCTGGTTGCGGTAAAGTTACGCGCTTCACCTCGTTACGCCGCAGTTTCTGCATTCAAGTCCGCAGTCCGCGTTGTGCGACCATGACAAAAGAATGCTTGCGTCTCAAAAATTGCTCGTGTCTACCCAGAAATGGACTATGCGAGGATAGAAAAAGTAACCGTTGCAATTTAGTTCACAAATTTTACAGATATGTTACTACTTTGATACAGCGCGGTTAAAGAAAAATGCTCGCAGGGAGAATTTATGCCGCATTATGTCGCGAGTTTGTATTTTGCACACGAGATACGTTTGTTTCTCAGAAGATATCGTGCTGTCAGCGGATATCGAGCACAGATTTCCCCGCGGAGTCCCATACGTTGCTTCCGCAGCGTATCTTTCCGTTTCGTATGCAAATTTCATCACATGATCCGTGACATGCAGTGCACTTTATCACGCGTCATGTTGCAGACGCGTCCAAGATGAGCTATCATAAATTTCTAACTGTGAAATGGACAAACGATTTATATTACTATCGACACAGATCCTCGCCGTAGCTAAGCGATCAAAATTAATGGGTTAGGCGGATCAGTTCGTGAACTTGTTCGTAATCCCAATTGTCATAAATTTCGCAGAAAATTGGCACGATCGGAAACGTTGTGCAAAATTTATCGTACTCATCAAAACACTAAATTCGGAGTCGTGACTATTTTCACCGTAATATTATTAAATTTTTAAATTCTCTTTAATATAATATATTTATATGGATTAAATGTCTTTTTCTTTTAAATTAAAAGAAATGGATGTCTTCGCGACAATCTATTATAAATCTTAAAATTATTGAATTACAGATGTTTCAAACTAGGGAATAAATTTTACTTCAAGTGCGTTACATCTAATGTTAAACTTATAAAAGAATTTGTGATTTATCTCTTTTTTCACCAAAATTATCTATAGTTTGAATTATCTACAGTTTTTAAAGATACTATCGCAATTAAAGTCAAATAAAATAGTCGGTATCATAAAAATATTTTAATTTTGCAGCTATAATCATTATGTAACAAAATATGTCCCTATTACGCTTATAACAAATCATCTGCATGCATTTGTGACAAAAGAGAAACTCTCACAAGGCCTTTGGAATCCGGTATACCAAAGTCGTCACTGGTAGTTCGCCGGATGAAGCTTAACACGCGCAAGAGAGCAGCAATCAATCAGTGCAATCATCTCGAAATGGCGGCGGCATGAGATCAATCGCTACTGTCGATAGAACAACTCTGCGCCACGTTACGACCCTCTCGATTCCACTTAGCGTTGGCTATCGCGTTGCAATCGATTCGAACGCGGCTTCCGTTCACAAAGGAGCACATCCGCCGTTGCTGTGCGAGCAAAACGTGCGCCATTAAGGTCGACAGCATAACGAAAATGTATGTGTATGGCCACTAAAAATATTTTTCTATCCTTTACATCACTTTGCCCCTTTTTTGACTAACAAAAATGCTTATAAAAAACAAATGTGTAAAAATGATAAAATCTAGGGAAAAATTCTTTCTTAAATAATATTTATTTGAATAAATTTTTCTTCGCTATTCATTATTATACGTTACTGGCAGTTCAGGCCCACTTATTCGTGATCGTCGATGTGTACAATCGAATCGCGTTTGGTCTGCGTTATATTGGACAGCACCTACCGTTCTCACGCGAGAAATGTGTGTCATTAAAGTCGACAGGCTCTACACACGAAAACGAGCGTTTCCGTCGAAAGCATCTCTATGTAATCGAACCAAATTTCGCATCGAGCGAGCTGATATGCATTTAACGGCCTTTTGGACATCCAATTATTCAGAGTGTTTGTCAAGAACAATGCGAAATTCTGTAACCCAATTATATGAATAACAAATCAGTGTAATTTAAATAATACAGTGTACTAATAAACGGCTCAATCATATCGGAATAATTACTTTAATTCTTTAGTTATCTAATTTTAATGGCCTATCTAATATTTTTTCAAACTACTTGTAAACTTCGCAAAATTTTACGCGTTTAAAAGTGTAGATATAAAATTGATATAACAATTATTACCAGATTCAAATTTATTCTATACAAGTATGTGTGTCTGTAGAAAAGTCTACATATAAAGTACAAATCCATTTTCGATATTTTTAGAATAAAATTCTTTTTAGAAGGAATATAATATTAAATATATTCACACATTTATATTGCTTAGTTCGGGTATTACATAAAAATTCTGATATTGCATAATAAAATATAGTAAAATTGAAAGCGATATTCTTAAAGTTTTCGAATTTCTTCTAGTATTTTTGTATATAGCAAATTATATATGAATATCTATATACATATTAATCTTTTATATCACGGTAGTATATTAAAAGTTTCCCGCGATTTATTTTGTGATAGCGACAAGTTCGGTTTGTACTTATTGACGCGACGAAAACAATTGATGAAATGGCCTTTGGATTGCTAAAGTTCTAAACGATGAAATGGACTAAACGTCGATAGATGTAACATCAGTAGCGCCGATATTTTTACGAATTTTCTCAAAGCGGTTTGTAATGAAAATGGACCGATGTCGATGTCGCCATCGTCGTTCCACTTTTGTTATTGCATACAATGATATTACCACGGTTTCATTCACTATTCGCTGTCATCCTACAGATATCCCTGATATAACTATTATATGTCTTTCGATATTGCTGTAACCCCAACGATTCGACCAAATGTGGTCCACTTGTTACAATATATGACAATAGACGTTTCTTTCGCGTTTATATCTGTTTTATTATTTTTCGGGCAACTCATTCACTTTTGCGTCACATCGTCGCCAAGTGTGACCAACCATTATTATGACCTTTTTGCCTCAAGAAATTGCTTAGGTTCTCAGTATACGTCGGGCTAACTTACAAAAACGTGACCACATTGTACAGCTTACAATTAGTAGCTTATATTGTGTGCTTGGACTTCTCAAAAAATGAAAAAAAAAAATCATAAAAGGA
This sequence comes from Acromyrmex echinatior, assembly GCF_024713525.1. Taxonomy (NCBI): domain Eukaryota; kingdom Metazoa; phylum Arthropoda; class Insecta; order Hymenoptera; family Formicidae; genus Acromyrmex; species Acromyrmex echinatior. Next base: position 3,360,166 of record NC_141864.1, read on the forward strand.
GGTCGCACGTGCCGTAAAATTTTGTATGTTCAACGGATTATTGGTTTTCGCTGACTGATAGACCTTTTATAGTTTCTTATAATTAATATCACGAAAGTCTGCGCACGTTCAAGAAGATTATAGGCAGGTTGAAAGCGATGAAAAGCCGTCCCGTTTTGTTCAATCGTTAAACAATCGACAGGTTTTTGCGATGACATTTCGAAAGACGTTGCAATTGCTTTTGATGCGGACATCGACGACCGAATTTTCCGCTCGTGTGATTGCAAATGACAAGTCGCACGATCGATCGGTACTTTTCGCTTAATACAAATTGGCAGCTGTATAGTTTCGCGATGAAAGCGGATCGTGCCATCGTAATCAACGGAACACGTGTAACCAAATACAACTGTGTGCCGAAATCGACTGTTGTCGATTTCGGCACACAATTGTCGTTCGTCTATATCAACGAATCCCGAAAAAAAATTGCAACTTATTTTTTTTTCTGCAAGAAATAACTAGTTGAACACTATATAACACATCGATCGATGAATATGATATATACGAGTAAAAGGTCAAAGAGAGAGGACTTGATTGGTGAGTAAGTGACATACAAAAGATTAAACTTTTTATTTTGAGACAAAATCTATTACAATTCGCCTCCCATTCATTCTTCCGTGCGATGACAATCTGATATTGTGTTAAAGGATGGAATAGTCGTAGATAGACATGGATAGAGAAATAGAATTCTGATCGAAATATACTGGCAGGTTATAAAAATAAATGCACATTCAATATCTTTCGATTGCGTCATGTTTCTTACTCCGTTTTGTATTCCATTTTGTACCAAAATAGATACTTAATATCTTTAATTCAATTTTGAAATGAAAAGTTCATTCGGTTTATTTGCAAATATGAGATAATTTTCCAACTTTATCACACATTTTGGAAAGTGCCTACAGAATGCGAATCTTTTAATTTCTATTCTATAAATACGACAAAGCTACATAAAAGTACTTCTATTTATGTAAATTATTTATTAATAATATTTATTAATAATTTTTAATGTTATATTTTCCTGTTATATTTTAAGGGTATATCTCAGATATTTAAACTCTGCAAGAAGTGAATGAAATTGAAATTATATTTTCCATATAAAAATAAATGTTACACGCACACAAAACAGTTCAATAAGGTCAATATTTGTATTTAACGATACAATTTTACAGTTTAAATAAAATTTTTTATCTTATCTAATTATTTTTTAAAAACATATCTATCTCTCATTGAAATACTTAATTTTTTATTCAGATTCTTCGCCAACCACCGCCAAGTTTTTTGCATTGCTTTTAAATACAATACAATATAGAAAAAATTGTAACTTTTTCATAATTTTTTTCATTTTATTAAAAACTACATGTAATACGTTCTTGATAGCGTGGCTGCCATTTATTTATCAAATTAGAATTTGTAGTATCACAATGCTATTCAGATTTGTCGATTTATTATCCCACTTGCCACCGCTGACGACTTTCATGCACCAGTATTCTTGACTCTAACTCCGAAATTGCAGTTGCAGTTGCGCTTCTCTGAAATTGCACATTCGCCCAGCACGATTGTTTGACTTCGTCTATAGTATGTTTGTTCTTGTAAAACTCAATATCGTCCACGCAGTGTCCGCTATCAAATACAAATACTATGAACTTCTACTTGAACAATGATGAAATATCTGGTAAACGCGTGTTACCGGAACGTACTTTATGCGACCGTCTTTGTACAACGTGACCTTCATGAAGTGTATTATTCCGCTTTCCCTTTGTACGCGCTAAAATTAATGGTGCTACCAAAGTGTAGCAGCAAGCGCATAAATGCGCTTTACTGCGGCGCGTAATGAACTGCATCCGTACAATACGTTTTTTACAACTCCAATTCGCTTACAACACGATACACCGCTAACACATTCTTCAAACGTCTAACAAGTCAATTTAGTTTTTACGGCAAGAAAGAGCGTTATACTCTCAGTATTTTTTTTAACGAATTCAGCAATTTCTCACTTTCAAGAGTCGAGAACAATATTATCAAGAAATACGAATACACAATTTTCATTATGTATCTGTCTAAAAATAACATATATAAGAATGCAATATAGGATAAAAAAAATATATAGGATAAAATGAAATAGATTTTGTTCGTGTTTCGAATTCTATAAAAAGAGACGTGGATAAATTACGAGCAAAGTTAAATTGCATTAGAAGTCAATTGTACGAAGCGTCATTTGTATTATTTTATCTCGTGCAATACGACGTAACCTGCAATCTCGCGTTACCGTACGTTGAAGCATTGCACCGTGAAGGATCGATAGTACGCGCGTCACAGCCATGATCAAGCACAGCCATTTAGACGGCCATTAACCCGATTTTCGCGCTACGTTTCGCTACTTATTCCTGGTAGACAATGCCAAAACGTTTCCCGAATAATCGTTGGAAGTGAAGAAAACCAGTCGCAAACGTGGTTACTTGCCATGTTACCTGCACCGCAATGGAGTCATAAACGCGATCTGGTTAATGTTCATCCGACAACCGGCTCATTTGCAGAGACAAAAAAAAACAGTCCTTCCTACTTACGATTCTCTAGTCTTTCCATTACGTATCGAAAAAAAATAATTTTCTATATGCATTCTGTATGCATAAAAATTAGAAGAAAGTGGATATTTTTGTACTTTTTCAATTTATAATTGTAAAGTTGTCAAACGCATTTGGGACAACTTTAAATCATATATTTTATTTTAACTATTACGACAACGCAAACTGCAATAAACAATGGTTTATTAGCGAAGAATGGAATTCTTGTTTTTAATTTACTAACAAGACATTAATAACATTTAACAAAAAGAATAAATTTATGCGATTCAATTTTAAACATAAAATATTCATATTTTTAATAAAAACATTATTATTTTATAATTAAAGAAATATTTAGTAAAAAAACTAGAAATTTTGTATTCAAGGTAAAATAATTTAATAATTTAAATAATAAAATGATTTAATCTCTTTCATATTCTTCCTGTGTTAATCTGAAATTTCTGAGAAAATTTTACGAATTAATAATCGGTATTAGAACTATTGTAAAAAGTTGAGCTTTGAAGCTAATATTTCGTGAGTTTAATCTATGCTATCCGATATTTATCCGGGGAATTCAGAAGTTTCCTATCCAACAATTAATCTGGTCATCCAACGAGTACGTCGCACTCGTGAAATATCAGTTTAGAGTTGATAACAGTTACGTCGTTTGTTTGTCGCATCAATTTAAATAGAACTCAATGTTTTTAGTAGTTTACGAAATATTGATTTGTCTCTAAGTATATTTGTTTCTTCAGAGTTTTTACATACTTAAATTTTTTTTATATTTTAATTTAACTTATAATTTAATCAAGACATTTCAGACATATTTCTTTTAATTTTAAGTCATTATAAAATGACGATATTTATTGCAATATAGTAAAAATATTTACTCTTATTTTTAATTGATAAATGAAAAATAAAGATTACAAAATAATAACATGAGAATGAATGTTAGACAAGAGATTGACGGTAAATAATTTAGATTGCTATAAGAGATAAATTTGTCGCGTACAAGAAAATAGATTAATTAATATCAGAGCTTTTGTAATTTTTTTCTCTTGTTGTGAAAATATTTATAATTAGTATGATAATTGTATGACCGTTGGGCAAAGCAAAACTGAATTTACTGACGCGGTAAAGGCAATTGAATTTCTATCCAGAGTTTAAAACGCTGTTGACTGCTGCTAAGTTATATATCAGATTAGCTGTAAGACGTTCATCTCTCCTTCTTTCTTCCACCTGATGTTGATGGATGGAGAAGCGCGGAAGAAAAATTACACTTACACTTTAATAATGCGGGGCGGCTTTCCTCTCTCTAACGCCGTACAATTATTATAAAAAATTCATCGGACGTTTTCTCGGATAGTCGTCCCGGAACTATTATCATGGAATAATAAAGTGCCAAAATAAAGCATTTAATAATATCATAATATAGTAACATAATCAACATCTTTCTAATATGTATTTTAATTAATCATTCATTAATTATAGGTATTCAATTTTAATCTTAAATTTCAAAAATTTTTACAAATCGCTCCATTGTAATAACACGTTACAATTATCGACAAGAAGCAATACGCAAGCTTTTCTCTACTCAATTATTACGCTCCTATCGCTTTATTGAAGCTGACAGTTTATATAAAAATTACGACATGCCGAAATGATACTGCATGGGAACATGGAACATTGGCGCATCCTCGCGTTCACGAAGCTATAAAGCGGTTTATAACCCGTCAAAATTGCGCACCCTTGCCGGAATATGTATATATATGTATATGTATATATATGTATATATATATATATATGTATATATATATATATATATGTATGTGTGTATATATATCTCCGCCATCTACCATAATCCATCTGCGGGCTATGGGCATAGGTTTCCCGCTTGGATTAGGGTCACCTTTCCCAAACTAATTCCCTGCGAATCGATACCTTCTATATTTGCTTTAATCCGCGAAAGAGCAAGAGCGGGATAGAAAAATTAAATTTCACTCCTCTTTTTACATCGAACTGCAAGTAATAACTGAAGATCTATATTGATTCTCGAGCACGCAATAGAACTGTCTAAAGGTAGGTAACTAAAAATCTGCATATAATAATAGCCAGATACAGAACCAGATCTATACCTGGCTCTGATGTGGGAAGTGCATCGTACTCGCGCATCGTGCTCGCTTTGATCAGCTCCGCATAAAACACTGATATTACGAAAAACAAAAAAATATCACTAAAGACACATGATATTTAAAATATGTAAAGTGTAGCACAGAAAATAAGTAGTTTTTTGCTTAGCCTTATCTCTATACGATATTTTTTAATGTCAGATTCTTTAATCGATTTGAGCTTAACTTTTTCCAACAAAAGAAGATATCAAAATGATTCTTAATTATTCAATTTCTTTAACACTATTTAAATAGATATTAAATTAAAATTAAATTTATAAATTTTGTTAAAAATTTATCTATGAATCTAATTATTAATTAAGATTAATTGAATATAGTCTTTGCCAAAAAAACTTTTATTTTTAATAAAATGCAAATTATTCGAGAATTCGGCAAGTGTTTCGATATTTTAATGAGAGTCAATTCCATATCAGTAAAAAATCTGTATAGCATTTATAGTATATACAATAAAAATAGAATGTATATTCATCTTATTAATGAAAATAATACATTAATTTCGTTAGTGAAACATTACACGAGAAAATCATTGATAAATATCAGAATTTTGTGGAAAGCGTAATTCTGCAGCTAAAAGATTAACAGTTGCATATATAGCGAATTGAAAATGCAACATAGTATTATAATATCGTAGTCGCAGTTTAAAATTAAAATGGATCTACGCTTTTGAAATGCTAGAATAAAATTCTACATAATTCTCTATTTTCTCGAGAGAAAACGTCAAGAGTTCCATTTGTCACAATTTGTACGCTTTTTCTAATGAGCAAATTCATTTTGCGAAAGTTTTTTGGCGAGGAACGCAGTCGTCGCGGAATTCACGTAATTACACGCGCCAAAAGGTAAAATTGTCGAGTACGATTTACTAAATGGGCGAGTATTTGCAGGGTTTGATTTAACAAGTTTTACAGGCATTCATCTTTTCATATTTGTCGATGATTTTATAATCATATCGTAATAATTATTCTTTATTAGTTTAATCGATCGTAACAGTATAGACGCATCAAAATTAATATTTATGATGCAAAAATAAAAATGAAAGCATTTTAATTAAGCATGAATTACATATGTCCAGAAATATCTCCTACTTTATTAAAAATTTAAATCAGGAAAAATCATTAATTCAGGAAAAATTTAAATATTTTAATAAAAATTTTGAAAGCATTACGAATGAGATAAAAAGGTATCCCTTAACAAAACTTTTCTTTAGTATTAATTAAATTAATTAAGTAAATTTATTTTTATGGCGCTAATAATTCTTCTTGATTTATTTATTAAGACTAAAAATTGTGTATGTTTTCTTGTATCACGCAATACAATTCATGTAACACATGGGCAACGTGCAATCTACTACCTACATAGACCATGCGGTAAAATCAATTTATAGACTCTTGAAAACCGTAGGTCTCTCACCTAGTCGCTGTTACAAGCAAGCACGAAACATTTATGGACTTACAAATCGTACGATGTTTTTCAACCAGTCTGCACTTCCGCTTTTTGAAAAACGATATCACGTTTTTAAGCGACAGTTACTTTTGGAGCTGAATAGTAAATAATATATGATTATTCGTATATTATAATAATAAAACGATGCAATTTATCAATTTATAGATCAAAAGTTGCTCATGCATATGAATATTGTATTTTTGCCTTACATTCATTTGCAAATAATTTTCTGATAATACCGGATATATTATTATAAAATGATTAAATATTAATAGATTTTAACACAACATAAATAAAAAATTATAAATATGCATAAATTTTTTTAATGCTTTTCGAATATTATATCTTGTATTATATCTTAAACGACAATTAAACGAGTGTGTGAGCTATCCAAAAATTAACGGAATAATAATGTTTGCTTGTTTTTATGTTACACATTTTATTAGAAAATTTTAGGTCAAAAGAATTCAAGCAGTTAATCTCGCTCTTTGTATGAAGCAAAAATATAATTCAGTAAGAAGATTTAATGCCTATTAGTTCACAACGAAGGGCGCTCGATAAATATTAAGGGCTTTTGATGAAAGTGAAAAGACTTGATAAATTAAAAATAAAAAAACTATGAGGATTTTGATAGCGGAGTAGATAAATCGATAAAGCGAGAACCAAAAATAGCAATGTTAAGATGTATTTTGTACTCGGCAGAGGTAAAAGTATGCAGCAGAATCGGAAATCCTCACGTCACGCGTTTACCAAAGTGACACGTGAATTTATAAAAATCCGCCCTAGCGTATCGCGACGAGAGACCGACGATCTCTCACGTACACGACAATGCGGATTCCGCGAATCGCGATCGTACACGGCAGCGTGTTCTCCGTGGCTTTGAATCACTTCTACGACTCGACAATGCGAGCAGAATTGGAAATGCCAAATCCGCCTGCTCCCTAGGCTGTATATATGCACATATATGTACGGCTCCCGTTATATGTTTACTTGCATATGTACATTCCGTATTTATACAGGGTGGTCGGCTTAACGGCGTTGTCTCGTAGGTAATTATATTTCAATAACTTTGGCGCACGAAATCAACAAGATTTTTTTATCTTTTGGTGTTAAATGGTATTGTCACGATACGATTTTGTCTGCGATTTACATAATCCTCTTCCACATCTTCCGGAAACAGAAGCAATTGGATAGCAGACTAAAACATGTGATAAGAATATTGAAAAAGCGAAATAATCTCGTAAAATTCGCGAAATTAAATCAGTCTGAAATTAAATCAGTCACCCTATATCTACTAATACGTATATAGATTCGTGATATAATACCGTGATATAATACCGCGCGGATATCTCGATCGGTGAAGCGGATTTGACGTTCGGCATGGTGTGATATCTTGCTGCGAGATCTGGATCAAGCAAGGGTTCTCGACGCGAGTAATTAGTAGGTAGTATATTCACGTACACGCACACGCGCCAATTCACTCAGACTAATCCAAACTACTGAACCTAAGCTGTCATTAGCAATAGGTAAGAACACACAAATCAAAGATTACGCAGAAATCTCACGGGAAATAAGCAATCTACGTGTACTCTTAATTATTACTAATAAGTAAACCATTTTATGTAAATCGTAATTATGTTTCGTATAAATTGTACATAATTTTTCATGTTTCGTTTCGGTTGTAAGAAGAAAAAGATATATAAAGTTTTACATAGCAAATATGTATACTGTTTTTATGTGGATATCTATAGCTACACTAAAAAAGATTAGTTCAATTAACCTGAAATATGAATATAACCAAACTGGAAATATGATCCATAATTTTAATAAAAAATTATTAGATAAATTTGATTGATTTGGGCATCTATTATGGAACAAAATCGAAATGGATTCCGATCAGAATTATTTAATTATTCCTTAGATTTCTATTGTGTTTTCTAAACAGAATAATTTGGAATTTATTCCATAATAAGTATCCTGGCGTTAATCAGACATATTTGGTTGTATAAATTCTAATTGAAATAAAAAAAATGTTTGATTAAAATACTAGATTATTTAGAAAATACTAGACATCCATATTACGTTAATCCATCCATGCTTTTCCTTTAGATTTGTAATAATCAGATACTTAGATTATACGCACTAAACAAACTTTAGCTGATATTATACCTAAATGTTCTGTTTAGGTACGTATCAAAATATTTGTTTATAGTAACCAGAAATTCTATTTACTTTCACCGATATTAGATTAAACAAATAGCTTGTTAATTCAATCATTATTTTTTTCTGTGTACAGTGATTTTGATTGCGCCTGTACGTCTGATTGCGTATCATAAATCGGGCAAAAAAAGTTGGAAAATTTTGATGTGAGTAATTAATTTCTCTGATAATAATAAATCATGAATATCTCGTCGTTGTCAATTTCGAGGGAGTAATAGCTCGAGTTATAATATAACAGAACTATATTATATTCTATGTGCATTTCGGTCACAGAATACTATTTAGAGAATTTGACGAAATCGATACTGCGGCGCGAATGAGCGGTGGATGAACAGACGTTATGTGCATGAATATTCACGTGCGCCTTCATTCACGCCGCAAAATATGTGCAGCTATATGAGGCTGTGCAGAATATGCGATCTCAAATTGAATCTGTTCAAGCTTCAATATAAAAAGTGGCGTATTCATTCGGCGCTATCTTAAATCAGTGGATCGACCGCGTGTAGGGATTACGCCCTGTAGATATTGTATACGTACGTTACACAGATAGATATGCACGCGATAGAAACAATTAATTACACCGCCATCTATCAGCGAACGCCGATAAGTGAAAATTATCAAAGTATATTTTGTATGAAAATATATTTTGTAAAGAATTGTTACAAAAAACTGCGGAAATAAATGCCATCACGGAGTTTAAACAGGAAGTACTCGCATCATCATTACTTTAATGCATTGCAAGATTTGTGACTATCTATAAAAAAGAAATCCTTCATTTGCAAAACTTGCGATTAGACAGAAAAATCGAGCAACTCTTATATGAAAGTGCGAGCTTTCCTGTAAACACGAACAGGAGCGTACAAAAACACTCCTTTTTATCCGGCTCTTTAATTAAGCACGATTAATCTCGAAGGCAGCGCTTCTTATCGCACATGCTATCTCTACCTCTACTTTTTACGAGAAATTTAAGAAAAAAAACAACGATAATAACAATTTTTTTTAAATATAGTTAAAAGTATTTTTTATTGTATAGATTGATGAGAATTGTACTCTTCATTAGTACGTTATAACTTTGTTAATATCTAACAAGTTCGTTAATTTCAGAAGCCATTTCAATGTTTCTGTTAATTTTAAAAACTCGTGGAGAGAGAGATCGATAGCAATTGTTTTAATTTGTAACTTAATTATTGATATAATTGGCTAAACGTTTTATGCTAATACCTGAAAATATAAGCTATATGACTTTTGCCATCAACATTAAACACATTTTAGTAATAAAAACATTTTATTCTACTTGTCGAGTTGTATTAAAAATTTATTTTATCAAGTCGTATTTAAAAACTTATTTTTGCTCCAATGAAAAATTTAATTTCATCCTCTCAAAAAGGAAATTTCTAATAACGAGATAAAAAATATTTCTTGACATACTTAATTTTATTATAACTTTTTGCAGTATATATAAAAATAAAATAATATTAAGATTAGATCAATAATTGTGAGTTTCCTTCTTCGAGTTAAGTAAGATTGATTTTATTGTTTTGAGACAAAGATAGTATATATAAATTTAAAATTCATATGTTTTTATGTTTAGAATAAATCTTTTACCCAACATTATAACGCATAATGCTGATGCTATGATATTTATCATGAAAGATTATTTTATTATTTTATTCTGGATTAAAAAATATTTATTTAAGAGTAAAATATTTCTCTGTTAACAATAAATATGATTGTCTCTATATTAATGTTATATACTGTTATTTTGTGATAGGTCGAAGAGTAATAGCATTGAACTCGGAAAGCTTTTCTATATGGATGCATATTTTAGGCCTTTTAAATGTGCATATTTGCGTTTTACATTTGCAAATTTTAGAACGCGATTATTATAATTATAGCAGACTCATTCATATTTTGCGTTCCAGAATATGTTTCATAAAAGCTTTCAAACTCTTGATGCATTATGAAAAATTAATTCCTACATTTGCGCAATATTGGTGATAGGTTTTTTCTTTCCGCGACTATTGTGCGAAATTATAATTGTTTCACGACATTTAAGTGAGCGAAATGAGATATAGATGATAAATTTGACTTTCTCATAATAATACAAATTCTTTTGAAATCTAAAAAATAGTATAGACGAAATACGTAATTATATTGTATAAATATTATGTAATAATACATTTAACTTACTTCTATATTATTGTTTATGGTGGATATATGTATATAGTAAATTGATCAAATTATTATTAATTATTGAAATGTTGATTGCAAGAATCTGTTATGTTTTTCAGACGTTATATATTTAAAAATAAAAATTATCTCATAAATATCTGTGTATATCTAGAAATTGTTTTTATCGCTATTCTATTGCTATTTAATTATTAAATAGATTTAAATAAAGTAGTGAGATTTAACGAGCCTGGAAAGACACGGTGCCATTCTTTAGAATTATCGAAGTTGTCGGATCTTAAGAGTTTTTCGCATTTAAGAAATATCGTTACTCTTCAATGACTCTTACTAAAATCTTACATTCTATACTTCTTTATCGCAAATCGTTAATACTTCTGAAGATTCAACAATACCGGTGATATAATCAATGATAAAGCAAGACGAAAATTTAACAAGAGAAAGTTAAGAAAACTAGTATTTTTAATATTAAATACTATAAAAATAAATCTTCATGAATATTACAGTAAAGATAATATCGATGGTATGAGACGTCATGATTCCATCTTTAGAAACTTAAAGTCGAAATGTCAATAATAAAATTATTCCTATCTTTCAAAGAAAAACACATTCAACTGGAATACTATTAATTCCTGTGCTGGCTAAAATTTAAATTTATGTTTTATGGTTTTGTGACATAAATATTAAACGTGCCGTATCGATTTTCGTTCACTTTAATTCTTTGGAAAATGTGAGTTTTGAAGCGTGTTAAATTATACTTTTTAAATCGATCCAAATATTTTTTGGCAAACGAGATTGCAGTAATTAATAGGTTATCTTATCAAAGCTAGTATATGCATAAAGCGGAGGTTTAAATGTGCTTACTACAAACCTACGAACGCAAACGCTGCTATGCGTAAATTTGAATGAGTAAATATGCGTCTCAGAGGTTCTTGTTTAGGATTTCTGGTTAACGAGCTCGTCATGTTCGTGTAAGCAGCAGTATGTACAATTAATTAAATGTCTTTACGCTTACAATCAAAGAATAGATATTTTTCATTATCATCTTTTGTCCCAAAGTCCGAAGTAGGCCACGAAAATTGATGGCATGACGTGTAAGATCCGATGAAAAATCGGTCTTATTTGAAATTAATCGTTCCCTCAGCGCAAATGTAACGTGAGCTTTTTACGAAGAATTATCCAGAGACAGTAATAGCGTTCCAATAGAACGTCTTGATTTATGACAATAATATGCAATATTGAATTAATACGCGATAGTTGAATCTCTAAAAAGAAATTTTGCATGAAAAATTCATTCTATGATATTTATATGTGATATTAATATATATAATTCATTCTACGCGAAATATAAAGTATTTATTAAATTTTACATTTTTTTATACGGCTTTATTTTATGTAAACTATTATTATCTATCATTATAAAATTATTATCTATCATTATAAAATAATTAATTATTATCTATCATTATAAAATAAATGTAATTTATATTTGAGATACGAAATAAAGAATTTTCTCGTAGATGAATTAAAAATTCTTATCGTAATATTAAAGCATAAATATATCAAAAATTTTTCTTGCAACTTTACTTAATCATGTTAATAAAATTAGTTAATAAATTAGAAAATAAAATTAATCAATTAATTACGTACGTAATCATCATAATATAATGATTAGACTTCACATAATGCATTTTATCAAGGACTCTTCATTGCGTTTGTATTACAGCATCAAAAATATATAAGGAATTCTATTTTTTTATATAACTTACTCTTTTACCAGAATTCATTCCTTCAATCATTTTTTAAATCGGACATTTAATTTAGGAAAAATTTCATCTAATAAAAAGAGATTAATCTATAAAAGTAAAATAAATAATGCATTGATATAGAATAATTTGAACATAAGCTCTATTATAGTAAGTTCTGTGTATATATGTGCTAGTATATTTTCAAGCACAATAAATAAAAAAATAATGCGAAATTATTTTAATAATGAACATCATTTCAAAATTACATAATTATAATTTTCTCTAGTCTATTTTAAAACAACGAATCCATGAACGTCGTGTTCATTTTTAATATTTTTATGTTTCTACTAATTTGATATAAAAAATATTATATTATATCTTATACAGATATGATAAAATTATATAATAAAATATTATATTATATCTAATATTAGGTGTTGGAATTAATTCGTAGCGTTTTACAAGTGATGGGAAGTACTTTCATTAATGTATTTTTTAATGCTCATGTGAAATAAATAACATTCTTTCATTAAAAACGCTACGAATTAATTCCAACACCTAATACAATTTTTATAAATCCATTATCTCAATGAAAAAAAGTGTTTTATGGCTGACTTACTGACTGATGCGCAATAACAGAGATATTTGTTACGTAAGCTACGTTGATCTACACATACAAATATACTGTTTAAATTAATGCCTTGCCTAGAGTAATTAATATTTTAAAATATAATTACTGTATTAAAATTTATTTTTACCCATTAAGTAGACGTTTAATAAAATAATTATGTAATTTTTGAGAAGGATTTCAAATATAAACATCTTCTTTACTTATTTTTATTTCCTGAATTATTTGAATAAATGATCCAAAATTAAGAGGAAACGAACAGATACTTCTGCATAAACATAATTATATACAAATTAATTACACTTATCCGAAAGTTGTCTGTTGGCGCCCGATGCCTCTCCTATCCTCCTCCTCCTCCTCCTCTTCCTTTCATGCTATCAGCTTTGTAGAATTCTCTCGACGTGACCCTCTTCACATCGTTATCTTCTGAATCATTTAAATAAACGATTCGATTAAAGAGGATTAAGCGTTACTTTCAAATGTAATATAATATACAGGGTATTTCAGAAATAGATGGTTAAACTTTAATATTATATTCGACTCTCCTAAGATTTATGAACATTATATGAACATAGGTTCGGAAATTCTTCTTTTTTTAGATGTAAATGTTAAAGTATAAACGTTCTTTGTTTTATCTTGAAATTTAACGTAGATAGGTATCACACGTATAGAATTACAAAAACTGTCAACACTTTTTCTTTCAATAAATATTATGATAGAAATATTATGGACGAGTCTTGTTATTAAAGGCAATTTATATCAGTCGCTATCTAAATATTTGATAATTAAAATAGTATTATTAAGACTTATTCCAATCGAATGGGCAGATATCCACTTTATATATGACGTGCTCTATTATAATATTTACTAAAAGAAAAAGTGTTGGCAATTCTCATTTCTATGAGTAATACCTATCCATATATGTAAAATATATATAAAAAATTTCGAAGTAAACAAAAAGTGTTTATATCTCGAAAAGGCAGAGTTTCTGAACCTATGTTTATATGATTTTTATTTTTTTTCATTTTCAGGAAGAGTAGAATACCAAAGTTTGGTCACCTATTTCTGAAGCATCTTATATAAAAATCAATTATACTCATAATGTTCTTTCAGATAATAATTTGAGCTGTCAGTTCTGTCAGAATTTTCTCGACATGAAACTCGCAAAAACGCGAATAATTACAATCACGCGATACTTTTAATGTTTTTGGAGAAAAGCTATTAGCGCTACTTCTGTCATACTGTGACTCTTTGTTGTTTATTAGACGTAAAACAAAGATAGAATAATACAAATAGCACTAATAGCGTCTCCCTGAACGCACCTTTTGTGTGACATTTTCGAAGTTAACACGCAACGCGATGAAATGGCTGCGGTTCGTTTATTCAATTAAATCGGCAGCGATAGGTACGTTAGTCTCTCTGTCATTAGGATAATGAACCCTTTAGAATACTAAGTCATCTTCCTTCATCACTTCAAGGTCATACTCGTAAAGAGGTTATCACCAAAAAATTATGTAATTATCAGTATACTTTAAAAAATAAGTACCAAGTATTGATCAGTTCATTGCAGAAAGTTCGCGTTATAAAATTAATGCCAAATGTTTTATTCGAAACATCACGGTTTAATTATAAACAAACGATGAAGATTCACTATTACTTTATATTCACTATTACTAATATATTTAATGATGCTTTATGTATTATTTTGCACTTTACATACATTTACAAGATGGGAAATCTACTGTACCTAGTGCTATCATATTTTAAGAAAAAAATATATATAATATGAAATAAAATAAATTGTAATAAATCTTGTTAAAGGAAAAGCTATAAGATATATAAAAATGGACCTTTGTCTTCTAAAGGTTAATATAATTCTCATACACCTAATATATAATAATATAACAACAAAATTGTTTATACTATTCGAAAATTACGGATAATTACAATTATTAATACAAATTAATTATCAAAATATTGCGTGATATTTCGAATGGTATTTCCGAAGTTCAAACTGAAGATTTCTGAATGCTTATTATGATATTTCTTAATCCTTTAAGCAGTCACGTGCTTCTTTTGATGTGAAGAGAACTGCTGTTTACAGTTAAAATTCTTCAGCGTTATAATTGCAATTTTGTTAAGTTCAAGAATGAACAGTAGAGAGAATGTACTGAAAGCGTTAATGCGCAATGAAAGCGAAAGGGAGAAACATTCATTTGTTCGTGATGCGTCTAAGTCAGTTTGATCCTCACGCGACTGCTCAAAGGAATACATTATCTCAGACAACACGCAAGTCCGAAAACGAAACATAAAATCTTAAAGAAGTCTTACAGACGTCTTATGTCTCCATATAGAATTTTTTGTTGTCTGGAATATAATTATTTAATTTTCTCTTAAGCAGCAGTCTACAATGACGTTTTAAGGTGTAAAACTTAAACTTTAAACATTAAATCGTGAAAAATTGACCAATCATAGTTGAGTATTCTTCTCACATTCGATTGCGATTCACAGTCAATTTCTTATTTGTGGCTTAAAATTTAAGCTGTATCCCGCAAACACAGTCGAATGTGAGAAGAATAATCAACTATGATTAATTAATTCCTTAAGACTTAAGACTTACTACTTTATTATGTTTACGAGGTTAATCGACAACCTCGTTTTAAGAGATTTTAAATCATAAGTCGAAAGAGATTAAGTGACAGTAATTTCTATCTTTAGTCTAGGTCAAAAACCTTGCTTTAAGAAGCGTAAGTCGTAAAGCCTTATGAAATTGGCACAATTGAATATGAGAAAAATAATCGACTATGATTGGTTAATTCTTTATGTCTTTGTGGTTTAGAATTTCTTATAGCAAGGTTGTGGACAGAACAGAACTATTTTCGCGCAGTCTTTATAGGCTTTATCCGTTACTCCAGAGAGAGAGATCTACAATAGATTTTTAAGCCTTAAGCCATAAAGCGGAACGATGGACGAATCACAATCAATTATTCTCCTCGTATTTGACTGTAGTTGGTCAATTTCTTATGGCTTAAGGCTTAAAACACCTATTGTATGTAGATCTTTAGACTTAAGTGAATTGAGCAAAACCCAATTCTTACAGCCTAAAAGCTTAAGTTCTGTAGCCGATATGTCATTTAAAACTTACAGCTTACGGCTTACGGCCTCTTAAAACAAGATTGTGGACAAAGTATTAATCTCGGTCTACAATCTTACTTTAAGAGGCCTTAAGCCGTAAACCGAAAGCGGTAAGTGACATTAATTTCTGTCTTTAAACTATTTTTGCGTAGTTTTTAATCTTCAACCGTTAGACTTAACTAAGAGAATTGAGCAAAATTCAATTCTTATGATCTAAAAGCAAATTCTCTGGTCGATATATCATCATTTATAACTTATGATTTATGTCTTAAAGCAAGGTTGATCTCTTAAAGCAAGGTTGTGGATCTAGACTTATGCCTTAAAAATTTTATTGTAGATGTCGCTTTATTTTTAATGTATTTAACTCGATAAAAAATCGGCACCTCAATGTGCTTACAAATCGCGTGAGCAAATGATCGTTTATTGTTGCAATTATAAGATGTGCTAATATTTGATCTCGCGTTTCAAGTAACAGTACGAAGATAAGGCAAGCGTAATCGCTTGTGCCGCTACTTGTTTATTCAAGTGTTGGCGTTGAATGGTAGCGCGGTGATCTTGTAATATGTACATAATATACAATGGCTCGTCACACGTCGCCTACACAAACGTTAAGGCTGTCTGCTTGCCGAGTTTTGTTGTGTCTACGAAATATTGGACTGTAATTAAGTGCCGCTTTTGATGTCACTTAATTTTTTTCCTATCATTTTGAATCCTAATTTTAATAAATCAGCTATTATCAAGTATCTATTTTCATTTCATGAACTCGATTTGGCAGTTCATATATTTCGCTCTTGTTTCAAAATTAGAATTGAATGAGCGATTCGTACTTGAATCGTAAACGCAATAGAAAACGCTATAGAAAATACAATTCGAAAACAAACATTGTTAAAAGAATATATGTCGCCAGTAAATACCATACGATAAAATGATAATTTAATGTTACGTTCGCAATATTCCGATTCCTGCTTTATATGAGTAAATCGCACAATCTGCCACCGTGACAAATATCTGTTGCCTTGATTTACTTATGATGTGGATTGTTAATTGCTGATAATTATTGGGAATATAATCGGATTTATGTCTCAAGGCGTAATGCGATACGCGGAGCGACTCGGACTATTATCTGCTTTCTCAAATACTGATTCAAATGCTGAACAGCGGCAACTTTTGATGTGTAATCACAATACGCAAAGCGTTATGTACCAAACAGTTTATCAGAGAAATATTCAACGGGTTCTATAATAAATGCTGAATGTGTCGAGTTTTTCTTGTATTATCAATTTAATTTCGATATGATAGTGCGATAATAAATAATCTATCATCGCACAGTAAATAAATATAATACTTTCGTAACTTGTTCATTTGTTAAATTTATTATATTTTGATTATATAATGATTACATATATACAAAAATTATATTCCTATAAAAAAGTATTTATACTTTAATTAAATTATGGTTTTAATAAATAATATCTCTCGCAATTTTTTTCAATAAATATAACGAAAAATTATATATTTTTTCAATTTATTATTATCATTCAAGTTTATTCCCTCAGGATTTGAAAGTTATAAGAGAAAAATAGTAATAACAAATTATGTAATCTTCGTTTCATGAATAACCAAAAGCTATCACGTGTAATGGAAATATTCGTTCAATAGAAAGTAGCAATTTTAATAGGTTTCAGTATACCTATTTCAAATCTACACCCCTCAGTTTGCCAGTTTATTAAAAAGAAAAACATCATCATAGAATTTTCCATCGGAGGATGGAGTGGAAGTCTAGCTTTCGCGAGAGAAATTCAAGATCGCTTTCCGATAACACGCGCGCGAACTAAGCCGGTCGCGCCGGTAGATTTAAGACATCGATAATCGCTCGTCCGATTGCCGGTCAGACGATAAATCGATCGCTACTCGTAAATCTCGCGGTAACGTAAGTTTCGCCACCGCGATTTACTACGCCGCCCGCCGTCGGCGAATTCTACTCCCGTTCGCGAAAGTTTCTCGTATATACAGAATTAAATTCGCATCAACGGCCACGACTTTTTCACCGTATAGTATGCCGTGCTCCGTGAGTTCTTTTCGGCAAACTTCCGAATTCGTCTACCTTATCAGTTCTTTTTTCCGGCAAATGACGAGCGTCAGATGGTTGTCGCTTCTTGTCGCTTTTCGTGAATCTGTAATTACGGACGAGCATGTTACGTTACACAACGCCATAGATAGGTATTATAGATATGTATTGGCATGCCATTCGATTTGAATTACTGCAAGGCATGCAACACGATATTCAATATTTCTTCGAAAGCACCTGGTAACATACTGTTCGAATGCTTCATATGTTTTAAACTAACAATTATGTATTATGACTATCCACCGCAGCATATGGTGATTATAATAGCGTTTTATTTTTACCAATATATCAAATCAGTTCGTAAATCGATTCGTATTTATTATACGCATATATGTTTGTTGTAATCAATTTTGAATATAGATGCGCAATTAAAGAGTTACAATAAATTGAAAACTATTATTGATAAAACAATATTTGTCATTAATTAAAAGAGTAAACAGCATTACATTTATCTCTTTAAACTTTTCCAACAATGCACATGAATTTACGCATGGATTAATCTGGCTCTCAATAAATTTTATTTCTACAATTATATTCCGCGTAAATTCATTAAAAGTAACAACGAAAAATAACAGCCACAAACGAAAAACTAACAATTAAAATATTTTTTTCCTGCGACACATTTTCTTAACAGTACAAAAGTAACGTAAAAATGTTACTTTTGCAAAAGAAATCTTTGCATGTGTAAGTCGCAGACGTAATAGTTTAACAGAAGTTTCGAGATTTTAGTGCTGTTATTTACGAGCCTCTTAGGATAAAATAGCTGCTGCAGGGTAGAGAAAGTTGTTAAAATTTCATTAGAATTTGCCTGCAATTTCTCCACAGTATGTACAGTCGTATGTACACAATAATATATCTGTCTTTTTTCACCACAGATTAAATACATAGCAATCGTATGAAAGATAGCTGTACAATAGCATAATTGTAGAAGAATTTGATTTTTTTAATAGAATAGTTTTTAACAGAATAGTTGTTATTACTCTTCCAAAATTTTTTACTTTCAAATTAATTCATTAAAAAGAAATTGTAACAAGGTTACTATCAATTAAATTCGGATATTAAGTAAAGCATTTTTGCAAGTAATGCTTTTATTTAATAAAGAAAACGATATTTTTTTCATATTGGAAGAGCATTTTGCTCTTCTTATAGAAATTTTAATACTAATTATTATAATTACTTATCTTGAGTATTAAAAACTGTTTTTAATACTATTTGTCTAATTTAACATAAGTTAATCACCGAATTGGTAAAATCTCTGTAAGAGTTTAAAAACGGTGTGCATTTTAAAAATATTTTTATCCGATTTGTTCGATTATCTCTTTTAATTTGCAAATGTAATATATTTCGTAGAATTACAGTTCCATCATCCAATGAAAAATGCAGTATTCAAAATGCATGTCTGTTTCCGTGGGATTAAAATTTGCATACCGCTTTAAAGCTCTATCTCGCCGAAATTGAGCCACCACCACAGGGTAAAACAAAGATTAACGTTAAATTTCCCAGCTGAATAATGGCGGGCTCATCGTTTGTGGCTGCGATTTCCTGCCATGTAAGCGTTGTCCGCAATGTGCGATATTTTCTGCAAAATTTTTCCACAACAGCAATTTTTCCTGGATTTCAATAAAGCGCTAGATACATGTTCGAATATTTGTAAGTCGGTTAACGCAGTCAAGATGTCACGGTAAAATATTCAACGAATTCCGTCACTTCGCGTGCCCTTAGATCCCCATACAGAATTTTTCCTTATATTCCTAGCTTCTGGTCATTGGTAAAATGCTAAAATACCTCATGGAATATTTCGTATTTGAAAGCGTCTTGTCGATGAATTCATTGATTATTTATTGGTTGAAATTTTTTCGATCA
Source organism: Acromyrmex echinatior (assembly GCF_024713525.1). Lineage (NCBI taxonomy): Eukaryota > Metazoa > Arthropoda > Insecta > Hymenoptera > Formicidae > Acromyrmex > Acromyrmex echinatior. Next base: position 3,380,301 of record NC_141864.1, read on the forward strand.
TATTTTTAACCATTATATGCATTCCTTACAACAATGCTTCCGTTAATTTTAATATCTTTAGACATAATTGCGTATCAACAAATTTCAATTATAAAAAAAATTGTTAAAATTTTTAAATATTTTTATAAATATGTACATACATGTATAGTTTTATATATCAATATATATAATAATAAAATATAATTTTAAAAAATTAAAGAAAAATGTTTATATATATATATATATATATATATATATATAATAATTCTCAATAAAGTTTAAATATTAAGTAAAAAATAAAAATATTTTTATGTAATAATCCTGTTAAATATATAAGACTAATATAATATATTCACCACAAATTCATATGTTAAACCATTCATTTTAATGGTGCTTTGATGTATTTATTTTTATGTCAGAATAAAATTTATATTATGCATATGTCTGTTGTAACAAACTTCACATATTAAAAAAAAAAATAGAAAATAAAGTTAATATTTAATATGAAAAAAATAATTGACAATAATTAAATATGCATAGGAAACATATGATATCGTAAAATATTATTAAAATCACATTTAATAGGAATAAATTAAGTGTTGATGTTAATTTATGCTCAATACACAAAATATATTTTATCATGTTACCAGCTTTGACCACAGTAAATGTTGCATGCATCTATGATAGTTGCGTAAAACAAACGCATCACACAACACACACACACACACACACACAAAAGCACGCTCTGACGATTAATTCCCTAAATAAACAGAATAATTTGACTACCGTAAAATGAAACACATTTCGAACAATTATTTTTATTCAACGTTTACTTCGTTATGTATTGTATTTGAAAATTATTCAAAACGAAAATATCACGATTACAACACGCGTTATTTTGTTGCACTCTAGCGAGATTTTCTCTACTTGTCTACTTCGAGTCGTCGACTTCACTATTTCGCGATATTAAGAAGATGAAAGTCAGGAAGTAACGCTTAAGATTAAGAAAAACGAAAAAAGGAAAGAATAAGAAGACAGGGTTAAATGTAAAAGAATGAGGTTGCATGTTAACAGGGCAAAAAAATCCGAGGGTGCGAATACGTTTCCAAGTGTCATTGTTTCTGAAAGCTCATTGTTTAGATTGCTTTTACGTTTTTATTTGGAAAATTAATTTAATTCTACATCAAACTTCTGCAAAGTCTTTGTAAATTTGATTTTACTCAAGAATCACGTTATTCATCTCAATAAATGATCTACAAACTTTATGTGTAATAATAAAGATGATTAAATGAAAGCTTATACGATTTAATTTCAAAAAGAAATAAAATTAAAATAAATCCAATATAAATAAAAAATTTTATACGTTAACTTCGTAACGAACAATTATAAAGAATTCACACCGATTAAAAGGCTCGAGTAACAAAATAAAAATTGATCCTGCTTTTTTCTTCCTTCTTCGAGAGAAGATCTTGTCTGCGAAGGGAACAGCAGCCATGTGTCGAAAGGATGAGAAAACTAGAGGATTAGTTACCTTCTCGACTCCTCGTGTTTCTTATAGTACAATGTCTTGGACACCTGCTCGTTAACCCAGAGAGACTGGAAAAAGGTTACAAAGAGATAGTGGCGTACCATGATAAGAGAACGGAGGGGGACGTCCTGGAAAAGTCTCCGGCGTGTAATTACTCCCCGACTTCTTATTACTTGCTTCCCCACAGGACTGTTCTCGCATTCTCTCGTCATCCTTGTTCTTCTCATTCTTCTCTTTTCTCATCTTCATACATACTCTTTCCTCTTTTTTTCGTATTTTTGTCGCTTATTTTTGCGACGACAGTCACTGACTGCAAGTGCAAGTCGTGATTCGCAAGAGATTCCATGATTTAACAATACGCGTCTGATCTGTCGTGGGCTGTAACTACTTACGCGAAAAAGTATTTAGAGAGTGACATCGCAAATTAATAACCTTAATTTTCGGGTAATTTATATTTAGTTCATATTAAATAATGAAATATAATATTACAGTTCTCAATAATTTCTTAGAAGAAATTTAAAAAAAAATATGATAAAATGTTGGAAGTTCCTCTATAGAGAAAGAGCTTGAGATCTTGCTATTTGCAGCAGAGCTCACTTTACAAGTTCTTATTCCGAAATAATCCCGAAATAATTTCTAAAATTATCCACTTCAACAGCCACATTGTCTTTTACTAAATGCTAATTCGTGTAATGCTAGCTCGTTCTAAAGTGCAATTTGTGTAATTAGGGATTTAATTCGCCAAAGCTTGCACAATTGCAAACGTACGTTTTTTTGTTTAAATATGAATGACAATATTAATGAACTCTACTTACTGTATATCTACTAAATATTGCAATATTATTTTCAAAACTGATAATCATTTAACAGTAATTTTTTAGCTCTATAAAATAGAGTTCCTAGAAAATAATTTACATAGCAAAATAATATTTTTATTTGCTCTGAAAATTTGATTATTCAATGATTTTTTAAACGATCATTTACTCAGCATAGCAAATTCATTTAACAGATAATCATTAAGTTATTGTCAGTTCTGAAAATAATGAAATTGATGTTTAAAACTTATGTTAGCAGCATTAGATACAAAAATAATTTATTATTTATTTTTAAGCTTAATTTGTACAAAATACGTTAAGATTATGCGTGTTTCTGTTCGTTAATTTTGTGAAAAGTGAGCAGAATTGAAAAATTAGTAACAATGAAAAATTTTGGAAGTGTGTCACAAAAATGAAACAGAAAAAATATAAATATTAAATTTCGCCAAAATTATGTCATCAAATTTTGTGGCAAGCTCAATGAAAGCGTTACATAGATATTTGAAAAGTTAAGAAAAGGCTTATAGAGATTAAGCCTTATCCAGAGTGTACAAATTTCTCGTCCTTCCGTAAATCTGAAACAGAAAATTTGTGCATATATATGTATATATATATATATATATATATATATATTTCGGATAAAGCTTAGTCTCCATAAACCTTTCTTAACTTTTTAAATGTTGTGTAACATTTTCACTAAATTTGATACAAAATTTGATAGCGTAACGTTGTTTAATATTCTTCTTTATTTTCATCACACAAATACATTATTACTGGATTTGCATTATTTTTCACATAACTAAGAAACACGCATAATCTTAATGTATTTGAGACGACTCAAGCTCAAGAATGTTAGTTGTTTTTGTGCTTCCATAAGTTTTAAAAAATAAATTTCATTACTTTCAAAATAGAGATATATTATAATATTTTATAACATATATACAAATTATTTATATCTATGTATATAATACATTACTAACAAATCTATCACGCTCAATTCAGTAAGCGTAGACATATCTAATTATAAGAAGTAAGATAATATGACGAGAAAATCCCCGTTGCATAATTGATGTCTGGAACTCTTGTTACTCAGTAACGCCTTTTCCCAACGGACCTGTCAGTACTTTCTCATTTCATGTCGGAGATAAGGAACGATAGTGAAGTATATTGCGGCAGATGCAGCATGATTACTTAAGATGACGAACCTCCAATCTTGTCGTCTTCCATCTTTATGTTTTTTTCAATTTTTTTAAATACAACGTACTTCTGAGATTATATATATATATATATATATATATATATATATATATATATATACACAGAGTGTCTCAAAATTTGCGACTCACAGTACTATGGCAAGAAAGTTTTTAAAACATTAATTAAAAATATTATTTGTAAATTTTTATTTTTTAAATAATAGTTTCTAAGACAAAGATTTAAATATGGCCAATTACAGACTACATTTAGATAATCACCTATGAGTATTAATGAGAACTATTGAAATGCGCTCACACACACACACACACACACACACACACACACACACACACACACACACACATACATATTAGCATTCACTAATTCATTATCACATGAGCGACTCATGGATATGTGACTATCTAAATGTAAAATTATATTTAAACTTTATCTTAAAAATTACTGCTTAAAATAAAAATTTACAAAATAATTTCTTTTCTATTCTCTAAAAATAAATCAGTATATTACTATTGGTTTCAATGCTACATTTATAACCAATATATCATCAGCAAATATTTACTGTTTTCTAGTAATAACACATTAATTCACTTTTAGAGGTTATAATTTTCTGCAAATTCACTTATAGAAAATCCTAATTATTGAAATTGATTAACTTTTGGAGAGCATTTAATTTTTCTTAGAGAAATATCTTAGAGAATTATCTTGCTACAATATATATTTTGAATTATGAATTTTAGGACTCTTAAAAATAACGAATCGACGCATCACAAGAAATAAATTAGTTTTTTTCAATAAATAATGTGTAATGATAACAAATTACTTTTCAAAAGTGAAAAGCCTTAGCTAGTTCAATTAATTATCGTTATTATCACAAAAATAATGTCATTATCAAATCGTTATTTTAAAAAGTAACGAGTGTTATTTTAAAAAGTAACGAGTGTTATTTTAAAAATAACAGTAAAAGTAACTTTCCATCCTTGTATATGAAATAAACTTTTAACTTAAACATTCTGAAGTATGACAAGCGGAATCCCTTTCGAAGCAGAAATAATCTGCTTGTTCTTGCGGTATAAAATGATTGTTAAAGAAATACTTTACTAGACATGAAGTTGGGCGTAACGAGCCAAATAATTAAAAAGAACAAGAATTCGAGAAGCAATTCCTGAAATTAATCCTTTTTTTTAAACAAGCAAAGACTTAATGAGAACTTTTAGCAACTGGCTTCTTATTTTTTCTCAACTTTAGCAATGAAAGCTAATAAAAACTTTTGGAATAAAGTGGTTTTCGTATTAATTATAAGTAGTAATATAATTTTTAAGTTACAGCACACGAATAGATTTAAGTGCGATCCAAGTGCGGCGCAGCTGTCCAACAAAAACTCTGATTCAATATCGCATTGCAACAACGGAAGAAAACAGCTTTCTGAGATATTCAAATTAGGACCAATGGAAATTTTATTCGTCGTGGTCGGCAATGAGCGGCAAACCGCGTAATGTTGGCGTATATATTGTGTGCATCGTGAAATGAAATTTTTAATCGAGACTTTACGCCGCATTTAAGCTTACTATTTCCGATCCGTTGCCGAGATTGCTTGGCATATTTACTTCGAAACGTTTTTAGATAGGAATAAATTCTCAAAATTTATTTGTACAAAACAAAACTGCAGAAATTTACATACATTTATAACATACATAAAGATTTTTTTTCATGAAAAAATATAAATGTAATAGTTATTATAATTACAGAATCACTAATCGCTATTGAATATTTCAGTTTGTACAATAGATTAATAATTTTTCTTCTTTGTAATGCCAATAAAATTCGTTATAAGAAAATGTATACCTATATATATATATATATATATTTATTTATTTATTTATACAAAAGAGTATATATATTTTTGAACGATAGATTGATATAAAAATATGTAATTTTTCACTTTTTTATCACTCTTATAAAATTCTTTTCTCAAGGAAAAACAATTTTCCACCTTAGAGTCCAATACAGATGAACCAGATATACGAATCCGAGTGAAATTTCACGCCCGTCTCACGTCGTATTCAACAGTCCGTCGTGGAGACTGAGATGCCTGCGCAAAATTTATTTCCTCGCGAAAGGTGTCATCTGTACAACATACGTGCTCGTAAAAAAAAACGAGTTCCAAAATCCGCGAAAGTTCGCACTGTGAAATATACCGCTGTCGACGGGCTCGACCTACCAAATATGGCGTAAGTCTTCGTCGGATGTAAATATTACATATGGGTTCCCATTTTGCATTTAACTGTCTTCCTTTACTGGTGTCATCTGGATTTCTCTTCGGATAAAAACTAAACAATTCAGACAAATGAGATTTGTGGCTTCGAGATTTATTATCAAATTTTTTCTAAAACTTAGAAAAACTTTGTATTTAAATTTTACAAAAATAATTTATTGCAAAAAATAAAAAGAAATATCATTTGTCTCATGTTCTCACTCAGTTTAATATTTTATAGATAAAATGTTTAATTATCTTTGAATAAAATTTTAATTATTAATAAATAAGCGATTATCTATTGCACCTTCATCTATTATTAAATAATAATACGAATGGCTTGCTCAAATTTAAATGTTGTTTCTTTAAAAATAACTTATAAATTAAATTAAAAAAAAATTATAAATTAAATTTTGTTCGCTTATATAATGAAAGTGACACAACATTTAATTCTATACATACAATATATGAGATGTCCTACCTAAATATTTTCTTAGTATCAAAGGATACGTAAATCCCTCAGCGTGGATAATTTTACTCGTTAGTTATCCTGTTTAATGACTTTAGTTAAGCTAAACGTAACTTATGCTATAAATCACTATAGTTGTCCTGACCAGATAAATCGCTTCGAAGGCAAGAGGGCATCGAGGAAGAGTTTCATCGCAGTTTGCCTGAAAAGCCCAGCAACGCGATTCAACCTTATCTATTTCTTCTCATACCGTTGTGTCGACTTTCCAATTTTAACTCCATGCTTCTTTGTTCTTTGATTGTTCATGTATTATAGTACCTCCATTCCTTTGCCTCTCCCTATATGTCGCGCTACTGCTCGAGACAGAGGGAGGAAAATGGCAAGAGGGCGAGCAAAGAAAAAGACGAACTTGACACGCCTTCGTTTCTCCACTGATACTCTGTACAAAAGAAAAGCTATTTCACACGCGTCTTTTCCATTCAAGAATTTCGATTATATACGATTTCAAGAAATACGCGTTTGGAGATACATTTCCTATTTTAACAAAAAAATGAAAAGGACTCCTATCCGATCGTTAAAAATTGTATTTCTTTCGAACTTTCAGAAATTTACATGAAAGAAATTAAATTCTGCTCAGTATTTACATATTCAGGATAATTAAAATTATCCTATTTCTTAAGTTTCTCAATTTATTTGGCTTGGTCAAGTGATACTTTCTTGCAGTACCCATTATTGGAACAATGCACGTTTCTTGCATCACGTGAGAAGCTGTTTGCAGGACCGATCCCCACAAGGACGCCGGTAAATTGTGTTTGTTGCGTTACAACGAAAACCAGTAAAAACGTGTGACGAGGGCTGCGGTGAAATGAAATTTCGCCACAGGATACCAGCTGTGCTAACCAAGCCAGCTGTGAAATAATAGCGGTTGGCAATGTAATACCCAACGGTTGTTCGATTTACACTACACTTTTACTTAGCTAACAGAATCGAGGACGACTTCTTTAGAATTGTAACAATGCAGGCAGTATATTCAATATATTGGATGTGTTTGAAAGGATCCGTGCACATAAAAGTGTGAACAGAAAACAATATATGTGTATCTTATACGTATGCCTTTAGATATAAGATTTAATATTGGATTCAATTGATAATTTTCACGAAAAACTAAAATCATTTTCTTCTTATAAAAATTTTTAATTAAGAAGATAAATATTATTAGAAATTATTTATAAATATTAAGAATCTTATTGGATCGTTCATGTGCAAACACAACCAATAGGAAATAAAGGCTCATAACGGTCGAAGCTGAATCTTTGATATTTAAATAATTTCATGTGAATTTATATAAAACATTAATTCGGCGCACAGTTCAAATGGCTATAAATATAGTACATAGGTATATGTATATATATATATATATATATACATATATATACATATATATAATATAGAAATGCAATTATACTACACTAGTAAAATATCAATTAAATTTAATGCTCAATAGGCATCTGTAAAGAGATCTTAATATGCTAGAAATTTGTAAATAGTTATTTATAATTTTTGAAACTTCAATAGTATTAGTTTTATAGTATTAATTTTATGATTTTTGAAATTCCGTTAAAATAAGATTTATCTGAAACTAATTGAGTAATAATTCTCTAAAAAAATACACATGTAAAAAAAGATTAAAAACATGTACAAAAGCTATAATTTTTGCAAGTGTAATTTTCACAATGAAGAGTAACTTGGTCACTTTTAAATTTAACTTTCTGTTACAGAAAAGACATAGAATACATCTTATGTTCGAAAACTTTTCGCGAATCTTATTCTTCGCATCTGCTATATTTTTCACCCGCTTCCTCGCACAAATTAAAATAGTTATACGTCACAATTCCATCGTAAAAGTGAGATACTTTGAGTCAGTCGCAATTATGTATAATTTCAAGTTGTACAAAAGTATTATCGGCAATAGCATATCAAAAATAAGCTGGCGCACTGTAAATACTCATAATCTTGATCGTGTCAAGCCGCGTACAGTGTAACTTAATCACAATGGTAGTTTTCGGTCGCGCACTCCAAGTCATTCCAAGCGACTCAAGTGGAAATAATCGCGACGTGCTCAGACGCGGCTGAGTAACTCGCGATTGTACTACTTGCGTCCCGCGTGGTTACTTTGGAACGTATTCTCATCGCGTACGTTTAACGCTAACTGCAACTCTGTGAGTCTGACTTTTATTTAACTAATACACAGAATTATCTTGAGTCTCACTACCGCAGTTGTTCTCAAATAATGCACTACAATGCCCTGCACGTGCAGCAAATTTTGCAGGAACTGTATTGTGAAACTTTGGATAACAAATATTATATCGGATAAACAAAAATTTATAAATTATATTGAATAGAATTTTTACTGAAGCCTAGTATATATAATATAGTAATAAGTCAGATATCTCATCGTCTTACAGTATATTTCCTTTCATTCTGTTTAGTATATATTAATTGTATCCTTATACTTGAATTTATCTCTAATAATATATTAATTTTATTGTACATTTCCTTCTATATTCAGTATATCAATTGTATCTGTTTATATCTTTATACCCGAATCTAACTCTAACATCTATCTGTAATATCTAATATCTAGTTTGGAAATTGTATTACACATTTCATCGCGTCGGAACTTGCGTGCACGAACTATTCCATGTTTCGCCCTAATCGCAATCCCTCAAATCAACCGCGCAAGAGTATGTGTTGGGCGTAATAGACACATATAAAGTTGCGGGAACAGCAAAGCTCCGACAGCGCATTACACATCGCGAAATTTTGGACTGCTCCCGTTTGTGTGACAGCTAGTTTATGGTTTCCTCTTCCGATGTTTAAATGTGAAGTGACACTTAAGTTGAGGTTTTACGTCGTTTATTATTTAAGTATTGTAAACAACTAATCAAAAGATCGCGATTTTTATCGATCACTTACGACTAATGCATCTGTTTGTTCATTAAGCTATAATTAATTGAGCTGCAACACAATAGACAATTTATCCAATCGCACAAAAACGATCGAATCGATCCGTCGAATCGATATTCTGTAATATTGCACACAGCAATTCTATGGATCTGTGGCGACTCACCACGAGAGTTCAACGAGACTCGCTCGGATTCGCACGAGCACCGCAGTCACGCGAATTCCCTTTAAAATAGAACATCACTCTAAATTAATTCCAGGCGTCTAAGGCAGGACCCACACTACATCGCTTTACTGATGAGTCTAGTAGTGAGGGACCGAAATGAAACGCCGCGGCCGACCAAAAAGCTTCGAGTCAGGCCTCCTTAGTGGACACGAATATCATTTCCATAAAGACATCCACACATCAAAGAAATTAATTATGTACACTAAGTTATCTTACATGTACGGATGGTATTATGTTGCAATTATATGTGAATACACTTAAACTACTTAAATCTGTAACGTAATATTTTCTCAACCACAAACTTAAATGCAATAAAGATAATTTTAATGTTAGTCTAATTAAGATCGGAATAAATTGACAAATGACAGTGAAAGGATTTTGTTTGCTGATTATTTCTCCTTTATCATAATTATCTCTTCATTATACTGAATTCATGAGCCAACATCAATCTACAAAATTTAAATGTTAGTATAACATACGATGTGACGATGTGTTGAACGACGCTATTTTTCTGATGTTCCATGTGTACTTTTTTTCCTTCCCTTGCTAAATTTTTAATCGTACTACCGTAAATATCTGAATGTACCACGAGACACATTTATTATTGCCGATCTAAACGAGAGTCGATGCACTAACCGACCTGTTTGCGTGGTTGATACTGATTCTCTGCGAGATGCGAAACCAGTGCAGTTTTAATCTCGAAATTGCGGATGTCACGCCGCGCCGTTTCTCGATAAAACCCTGGCGTATACGAAGGTTCGATTAAACACGTTACGCAAATTGACTCTTGCCCGTAAAACATTTCGTCTGGCATTGCTCGAATTCTAGTATCTTTTATTTGTAAGCTTTATTAACGGAAACGAGTAATTTCTCGAATTTCCCTCAATTTATATGAAATTAATCAACATAACATAGAACATAAATGATAGAAATATTAAATATGGCAATTCGACATTGTTTATGTATTAATGTTATAATATATAATGAATAGAACGCTTGTAATTATTGATATTACTAATATAATCCACTATTTACAACATACCTAAATGAATCCCTATTAAATTAAGTACGATTTGGCAAGTAAATTCCAGAATGAAATATTGTTATTTATGTCAACTTTATGAAAGAAGTGAAATTTCTTTGCTTTCCGAGCTTCGAATTTTTTTTTGTTTTCCGAATTTTTATTTATTTTTTTGTGAACACATTTTTTTTTTAACACACAGCGTTCCTTGAATCCTTCCCTTCTCTAATTTCTATAAACTTTCCTACGAACAAGCAATTCTCTTTGCATGGACACATTAATGTAGCTTGCACATTTTGTAGCAGAGTGGATAAGTTGTTTATGGACATCTCTGGTAGTTATTGAATTATCCTGATACGCCGATATGGAATCGAAGCGTTGCAAAGAGAAGTACAGCAATATCGGAATATTATCGGCTGCCCTATCTCGTTGCTTGTAATCGAATTCGAGTATCGAGTTCCTAGCTGACTGAGAAATCGGCTCGGTGAGAACGTGACTCTAAATGAGAAGCCTATTGGATGTTTTTTATATTGACAATCGGAAGATTGGAAATATTTAATTGTGTTATATTAATAATGGGGCAACGTAAACTTTTGCAATTATACAAACAAAATTAAAATAGAGATATTACATTAACCCGCATAAATCAAGCTTTTACTTGCATTGTATTCATACAAAAGAAAATCGTACTTATCTGTCATGTTTTCCGTGGTTACGAGAAACTTTGCCTGATTTCCTTTAATTGTTAATTTTCCAGATTTATTGAATATGTTATTAAGGCGGAAAATAAATAAGAGAAGCAATTTGGACATATGAAATAATAAAATTGATATACATTAGACACCAATCCATTATCAACATTGTAAAATGATAATTAAAACTGAATCTGTGGTAATTGAAATTTTCAACTTATTAACACTGTTTAATAAACTTTGGCACTTTCAATCTTCAGTCACACTTTATACCGTTATACCGCACGCTTCAAACATATCAGTGATCAACAACACGGGCTTGTTTCCTTTCGGTTTGGACGTAGCCGCAACTCTCATATACCATGTTACATCGACGTGCACAACCATCCCCCGTCTACGATCCTTTCGCCGTCGGCTCGCGCGATCGAACTGGGATTGAAACTCTACCCCTTTTATACCATGGAAAAGAGAACCGCCATCATTCCACGAACCAATCGGAGTATGGCTCTTTTCAACTCCAAAGTAAATAAAAAGTTTGCGGACAGAAGAGCGGATAAGGCGAGGCAAGGCAAAGAAGGAATAAAAAAGAAAAATAAAATATCTGAGAATGCGCTTTTCATAGCAATTTATCCTACCGAAAATTTTTCACAAATGTGATAAATTCAAATGTGTAATAATCTTATTTAAATATCAGACATAGTTAGACTTTTACGTAAAGGAAAAAAACGCTCGAGATGAAAAAAGTAAGGAGTTTAAATAAAAATAATCAAAATAATTAACAAAGCACATAAGAATAGCTAAACGCCCAAGTTATTGGTGCTGCTCTTTTACTCGTAGGTGTATCAAAACCTATAGCGTACAATTTTCTTCACGTTGTGATTTTTTTCTCAATAGATTAATATAGATAATATTATAAATTAAAAAGGAATTTATATATATATATAATCATATGTAAATAAAGAAAACAGTTTTTTATTCCTTATGATTCAACGATTATTATAATGTTTCCTCCACGGATTAGACTTTTATTAAGCTAGATAATAAAACTATATGAAACTGGAATATCGTAGAACGTGCGGTAGAATGAGATTCTTGCTTAAGTTACTCATTATACTTGCAATACACACTGTCCGTTAGATAAAGTAAACAATGTTTACATAGCAGTGCATTTACAAGTTTCTTTAAGCTCCATGTAATTTAAAAGATTCTTGTGCAAGCGGAAAAACATGTCAGAAAAAACCTCAATTATTAATGGTCTAACAAGTATAAAATGATAATTATGTTCAATATTATACAGAGTATGATGAACTATATTTATTCGTTCGTTATAGCTTTAATGATTATAAAAAAGTATACAAGTATAAGATTATAAAAAAGTCTGAGTTTATTTTATATTTATATTTACTTTATGTTTATTTTATATTTTTATATGTTACATTATTATTATTTTAATAGTATAACACATCTTTAAATTTATATTCACGATTTGCAACAATTGCAACGAACTCATAAGCTCGAAGAACATTTGAACCTTAATAATTTCTATATATTCTCCACGTATTTTTAAAGTTATTTCTCAAATTTTGTAATAACTCTCTACTGTACAAAAAGATTATTAAAGATATAAATTTGGTAATTCATATTTTACTAAACTTTTTTATTGCAATCTACGTTGAGAAAAGTTTTAAAATTTCTGCATTGCCCGATATAATACTTGTAAGTGCTTTTAAAATTGTGATTATAAAATTTTAATGCTTTAAGTGTATATATGTATATATATATATATGTATATATATATATATATATATATATATATAATTTGGCAAGCACCGTAATTACTTTTATCTATCAAGAAAACGCAAGGCTTTCCGTGATAAAATGCATTTTGCTTTAACAAACCACTTATTATGTGTGATTGTATTCCCTAATAAACCATTGCCCTTCGTGTTACTTATTTTCTCGAACGCGATGCTATTGCCAGTAGAATAAATGTAATTAGCAGCTTCGTCAGGGGAAACTAGTTTTGGAACAAGATCTGCGCGAAGCTAAGCTTACACGGTCTTATTACGCGGCTTATTTCGCAGCGAGTTATGCAGGCAGAACGTAGTCTCGAACGTAGACGTGAAGAAAATTACATCAGCGTGAAAGGTACAAAATTAAGGAGCTGGAAAGTTAACGCTTTGCGTCTTCCGTCTTCTCTCATGCGAACACGAGTTAATTTTGGGTCTATTAGACACAATGAGACAAGCACAGTGTTTTCCAAGATGATAATAATGACAAATGTCAGACAGGGCATAGAAAATATGTTACATAATATTCCTGTATATATGCTGGAAATAATTAAGAAGCAGGTAATATTTGAGGTAGTATAAATTTTAATCCGATTTTCGAACAACTTACGTTACTTGTAAATTTTGCAATAGCTGGCTTGAGTGGGAAGCAATTCTATCATATATATGTACGTGCATAATTCGTCAAGCCTGGCAATTTGTGAATAATAATTACGTAAAGTGTAAAAAATGGTAGATTTCTGCAGGCTAAAAAGGAAAGAAATTTTCACGATTACACTGTTTTGGAAAATAAAGGTACTGCGCCATTTTTTACACCCCTGTTGTTCTTTCCACTATACAAGGTTTAACCCGTAGAGTAATCTCTGAGAAATAAATTCAAAGTGTAAAGTTACACAGATATAAGGTAGACATAAATTATCTAATATCCGAATTTTTATCTTCCTTTATAAGAAAGAAGGATATTGCGGAAGGAGATAAAGTATATTATTTTTTCGTCAGGTTTTTAAAAGTAATAAAGAGAAATGATAACGAACGTTATGATTTTCAAGTAAAGGAACAGGAAAGAAATAGTAGAAAATTTAAAATTATTATATTAAATATAATATTATATTAAAAATATAAAATAATAAGTTATATTAAATTGTTAATAAACATATATTAACAAATATAATAATATAAAGTATTATTAATAAATATAATAATATACTTATTATAAACTATTAACTATGTATTATAAAATTATAAATGTCATACATAAGAATATACAGAAAATTTTTAATTACATATACTTTTAAATTACATTTTGCACTGTTAGTTTTTGTAATTTATACAATTAAACTTACAAATGGAACTTGCAGATTTCTCATTTTGAACACAAAGAATGGGAAAATTCTATAATTCTCAACCATAAAAGAATGCCATTCTATCTGTCATCTCAGGCATCGGAAGGTCTTGGCTTATCTTTATGCGGTTCGTACGAATGCTCAGAATCGCGAACTTTTAATTAGCGTCCGGAATCGAGCCAAAGAACTAGATGTGAGGAACACGAGAAGGAAGACTAAGCGAATAGAAAAACTTCCTTGCTCCTTTAACAAAAATCAACTTGTGCTCGCGGTGAGAAATGCTTCTTCTTTTCTTTCATTATCCGGCTTTTTCTGATAAGCGACCATGTCATAAGATGCATCCACTAGCACGTCTGCGAATGATGTCTTTCCCTTACTTTGCAAAAGTTTTCATGCGGGACCGCAAAAGAGTTAAAGGAAATGCCTCACGTGTGAAAATAATTTTGTACGACTCGCGCGGGTTAGAATTTATATGTCACCATCAACGTTTGTGGAAAAATATGTCGAACACTGCGTTTCAGATTTTATTTAGAATGTAAACTTTAGAACCAAAAACTTTAGAACAAAAATCCAATTGCACAAATAATGCAAAAAGTAAGAATAAATATTTATTCTTAAGTTAATTAATATTAATTCTTCTAATAATTTTAAGAATATTCTAATTTTTTAATCTATTAATATAACCGAAATATATTAAAATATTGTCCAACTTGTAATAAAATATAATATAATTCACGGATTTATAAAATTTCATGCAGAAAAACTTATCGGAGAATAAGTACTGCAGTTGGTAAATTTACTTTATAAGACGCCTACGTAAGCAGAGTACTTAGTTAACTGTCTGTTTATTCGATGAAGAGCAATTCACTGATATTTCGCTGAATATTTCGGTTTCGACATAGCAACCGGGTTACCAGAAGTTATCCAGTTTAATGCAGCTGCACCTATCTGAATTTGCGGACGTCGCGGAGACGGCGACATTGATTGACGTATAGTTTTCGCTTCCGCTAAGTTAGGAAATCTATTGGCGCAGAAACCTGAGACACGATGCACCGTGACGGAGTCTAAATCGACTTATA
The DNA here is from genome assembly GCF_024713525.1 of Acromyrmex echinatior. Taxonomy (NCBI): domain Eukaryota; kingdom Metazoa; phylum Arthropoda; class Insecta; order Hymenoptera; family Formicidae; genus Acromyrmex; species Acromyrmex echinatior. The sequence continues at coordinate 3,395,676 of NC_141864.1, forward strand.
ATCGATTTTTCTTGAGCAAAAATTCAATAAGTACCGTTTTTATTATAATTTTGTAGCATTAAATATGTTAATAAAACTAGTCATCAAATTTAAATTCTGAAATATATAACAAATTGCAATAATTTTTATTTTTTTCAGAAATAATTATATTTATATATAATTAAATAATTATATTTATATAATAGAGAACATCATCATTTTCTTAGAATATACATGAAATGCCTAATATATGAAATACTACGTACATAGTAGGAATAAATGAAGAATTTTAAATTTAATTATTTAATTGCATTTTAAAGCTGTAAGGTTATAAAAATTTCTAGATTTTTAGTCTTATTAAAATTTAATTCAAATAATATTATCTCTATTAGAGATTTTTAAAGACTACAAAATTATAGATTTTGCACTTGCACAAAAAGGAAAAGTGGTTGTCGTATTTCTTCTCGCGATGAATTTACCAACGCATTTATTTGGCGTTATTAAATCGTATTAGACAACTTTCAACAATGTAATTTATATTAATGATGGTTGCGAAAGCATCTTAAAGTCTTCTTAAGGCATTGGAGCTCTCTGTACAATGGCATTGCGGGGGTATAAGCGGAATTTACTTCTTCGCCAGGAGTGAACTAGAGTGGCGAAACCGCCGGGCGGTGTCTTCTGTCTAACCGGAAGTTACACTTGTTTTCAACTAAGGTCTCATTTTCCTTTTTTGCACCATCGTCTTTCCCTGTTCTTTTCTCTCATAATTTTATCTGGTACTTGTGAAGTTTTAATTCTTCTCGATGAGAATTGATATCAAGTCTGATAAAGTTTAGACCCATAAAGAAATAAATTCTTAACTAAAAATATAGAGAAAAATGTGTCTTGTTATAAGAAACAAACCATTCAAAATGGAACTTTAAAATTTTTTTTATGTTTCACGAGAGAGAATTATATATTTTATTTAATTTAAATGCGACTGCTATATTTTCAATAAATAAATTATCATTTTATTTTTATAACGCTGTTTAACGATCGCGAACTACAACCGATGTCAAAACAGTAACGATTTGAATGGCACTTTGTAAAAAGCATTCGCGGCACGGATGCTTGCAAAGCAACCGAGAGATCGAAGAGTCAAGTTTTAACGCGCGTAAGCGCATCTCTTCGTTTTGCGTGCCTTGAGTTGCCAAGAGGTGAATGTTAATTTTTCTACGAAAGTTACTAACACAGAATGAACGAAATTGCCGTAGCAATTTCCCTGGAGTGACATAAAAATCTTGTAACAATGCCAGAAGTCCAAGAAATTCTTTTCTACTCGCACCGCGTGTAAAATGTTAAACGTGTCGAATCCTGAATGGCGCAATAACGTCGTCCCGAGTAGCATATCAAATTTTTGGTACATCCGCGAAATTCTCATTGATGTTGGATTCGGATATAATCATCAACGATTTCACGATGTTTTTGTATAAATTTTATTCTAACTTTGTAACTCCATTTTATATCTCGATCAAAGTATCTTTAACTAAAATACATATAATACTTTAATTAATGGTAATATCTAAAGTGATATTAATTCTTGCTGTATTCGATTACTTGAGTTTTTATTTAAGTTTTTAATTAAATTAACAATCTTTTAATAAATTATTGCATATTTAAAAATATATTAAATGTACAATCTCTGCAAAGAAAATTAAATTTGGAAGTATGTTTAATATTTACTTTAAATAAACTATATACGTATGAAAGTTGTGTAAATAAGATTACATTTAACAACACATTTTTATAGTTATTTATTTTATTTGTTTTATTTGTTATTATCTTTATTGTTAAAATTAAAATTTTTTTAAATGAATAAAATGTACATTTTTCTTTTGTAAGTACTTTAAATATTCAAAATAATTTATGCAAAGTTTCATTGCGATTCACTTATTAATTATAAAGATATAGAACAAATAAATATTTTGTTTATTTACTGGATAACTAGGGTAACTGTTTATTGGTGCTTATCCTTATTTGTGTGCTTTTGTATTTCGATAAGTCATAAAGAAAACTAGCACAAATAAATAAGAAAAACATTTTTTTTTGTTAAGTTAAATTATTAATGCATACCCCGAAGATAATATTTTTTGAGTATTAAAGTATTTTAAATATTTTTTGAAAGATATGAGGAATTTATGTGAATCCAGTAAAACGTATCGCAAGATTTTAAGCTTGGCTCTATTAATGTACTCTGTATTAGAGCTTAGAACATTGTGTTATGAGTGCACTTTGAAATAAATATAATTGTAATAATGATTTATGTAATATTAACATAAACGATTAGCTTAAATTTATTATCTGTTTTAGTAACGATATTAAAATGAGTCAAATGTGGATAGGTACACAAATTGAGCACATTAATAGGGTCATCATTGCTTAGAGGGCTCACTAATAGGGACAAAAACATGTTTTCTATTTTTATCAAAAGCATTATAAAATATTAACATTTTTTAGATTAAAGAAATATTATAAAAAGAAATAATTGAAAATCTGATATTGATTGCAAGCAGATAAAATTAAAGCTACAATATTTAATAATTAATTCAGTAATAAGCAAATTGGCTAAAAGACACATTAATAGGGACAGTTACCCTAATTCATGCATCGCAATGTAATTCTATGTAAATAATCTTGAATACATAAAGTATATATATTAAAAAATTGAGATTTTTATAATTCATTTAATATATTACATTTCCATATATTTTTATTAGAGACCACAGATTTAAAAAATATTACTATTTATTAAAATAACTTATGATCCAAATAATCAACCGTCACTAAATTTGTCGTATTATTTTTACACGTGATTTAGAATAATCTATAATTTTTTCATAATTTTGTTATCATTTTGAAAATATGTATAAAACATCCTTAAAAATCTCATTTAACAATCACTTTAAAGTACATCAAGCATTTAAAAAAACGAATAATTCGAAGTTAACACATTTCTTTTGCATCGAGCGGCTCGTATTTTATATAGATAGCACTTTCGAGTATTCCGCAAGATTAACCTCGCGAGCTTAAATCAGACGAGTTGCGGCGGATGCACGCTTGAGTTACATCTTTGGTGAAATGCATTTCCAGACCGACGAATAATTTTTGTTTTTCCGATGAGAAACTGAAAAATAGAGAGAATTCACGACCAAGCAAGATTAAAATAAAAAACACGAAACATTTCGTTCTATAGACAAATTATATACTAACTTCTGTGATTATAGATTTATATCATTTATGTCACATATATATAATTACAGAAATTTATTTTAAACTTTACGAATATTTAATTTGAAATATTTGTCTCAAAAAGATGACTTATAAAATTAATCTTAGATTAAATTTTTTATAATGATAAATTAAGATATAATTTTTAATTTTAATCGATATTTATCTAATGAACTGGGATATTTTTCAATTATGCATCAAACGTTATAAAAAATTGTGTATAACAAATGTTTTTTGCAATCTTGTATAATTTTTAGTTACACAATATTCCTCAGATTTTTAACTTTTAAAATTAAAAAAACTGTTCAATTACATTAACTTTGAGCAAAAATGCATTAATTTAAAGTTTTATTGGTTTCGCTAAACTCGCGAATAATTAAGGAAACAGTTAAGGACATTTCGGGGCAAATACCAACTAGGATTAAACCAACTATGAAAATCAAACTATAGTAATCAAAGTACTATTAAATAGTTTACGTTTATGAATAAGATTTTATTCCTCGTTTCCATGACAGTATTGAGACCCATTGAAACGTGCACGTGGAAGTCAAGCATAAACGTTAAGGGTTTAATAAATGACATGGCTATTATTCGAATGGTATCGTAACTGTGATATAGCGAGCGTTCAATAACGCGAAGAGCTAATACCGCCGCTATGTTTTCTAAAGAGATATACGAATGAAGAATTAAAAGGAGTATTGAAAGATCGCCTTTTTTAGCCGCTAAATCCTACGATTCTCGAGGCGCGTAACGCGATATTAAAAAATGTCCGAACCGAAGGCACTCTTCTATACATTCTCGAGCATTGAAAAGCGCCAGTAATCCCAGCATTTACATGAAAATCGTCGGATCTTGAGTCTGCCACGGTTAGTTCTATCGCGCGATAAATAGCGCGAAAGAACGTGCGCGAAAGATGAAAAGGAAACGCGCGATGAACTCTGGTTCATTCCGCTCGAAAATCATTATTTTTTACATGGAGTGTAAAGAGAAAACGTACGTGCGTAAAAACGGTAAATGGTGTTTACTAGCTTTCTCTTCTGCTGAGCGGAATTGCTGGATTTGCCGAGTTACTGCAGTTTGAAGCAGGCTGTTGAAAGACGTAACATGAACATGCTTTTGTCCCTCTTCTGAGCATCGCATTAGCCATTTTTGTCATGAAAGTATCTGGGAAACATGACATGTCGCCAAGTAATTTCAGAGGTAAAGTCATATATTAATGTGCATGACAAAATTGATGCATAAAATTTAGATCTGTTTTCTCTATTGAATGTACAAAAATGTTTCTGAAGCTGCATTATATAACATTTAAAAAGATATGTAATTATGTTTGCATAAAATAAAATGACAAAGCAAAATGTAAAAAATGAAATAAAACCGACAGCTTGTACTGTAATCTATAATTGTAACCTTTATTTTAATGGATTATGTGTGAAAACTGGTATAATATTTAAAAAATATCTTGCGTTCAATTCACGCAAGATCTTTTAATCAATGGCTGTTAATGCTGTGTCCAACGATTAAAATGCAACCGATTGCAAAACCACAATATCATGTTTGCAACGGCCGTTTATTGACGTCGTTTATATACGTAACTGACACGAGCATTTGCATCGGTAATATGTAGTCTTGGTATCGCACGGGGATGATGGAATTAATCCATCTGTCGGATATCGCGTTTAATTCCCTCCAGGTGTACTTTGACGGCTCGCTCTAGAACTCAACAAATCTGATTGAATTAGAAACACGTTGCCTGTGTGTTAATTTCGATGGCAATTAAAAGTGCATCTTAATTTCCGCTCGAAAGTTTATCAGCACGCGATAAGTTAATGCTGCGTTTTGATATTGGATATGAAATCGATAGAATTTGATGTAAACTAGACTTGTATATGATTGTAATTCTCTACACTCTTCTTTGTACGTATATTACTAGAGATAATAGTTAATTTTTATTAAATATTTTCCATATAATTTTGGAAAATCTTAATCCTTCATTGTCGAACTTCTTGCTTTGCGATCGTCACACCGAATCGAATTAGCTAATTAGTGATGCATGCAATAATCGAAACTTCAAGGTTCTCGTCTCGTTTTGTCATGAAATCAAAACAATATCAAGACAATATCGATTTAATAAATTTTGATACGAAATAATATTGCCTTTCTAAGATCAATATTCTCGGCTCAAGAATATCGAAAATATCGAATATCAAATGAATAAATATATTTTTAGAAAACAGATATACATAGGTGTATTAAGCAATATAATAGGTGTTTTAAGCTTTAAGCCATAAGAAATTGCAGTCGAATGCGAGGAGAATAAGCGAATGTGATTCGTCCATTTTTATTTAAAAACCTATTGTAAATCCAGGCTAATCTTATGTCTATGGATTATGTCTCCATTAACATTTTCCTCACTTTCTTTTGTTAGGGAGAGAACGAACTCAGATTATGTTTCCTCCCTTTCATACGCGTTAATCATCGATATCCTTGTCTGGGAATGTTGATTTCTCTATGTCTATGTGCCAACCCAGTGTACACACTGCTTTCTTCCGATTAATTGCGTTCAGCGAAACGTTTATTTTAAAATTGTTGGAAGTTTTCTTTGCACTGATTGGATTATACTTTTAGATCTAGGGATATAATTCCATCTCAGCAGATAATAATCATAAAATAGCTGCAAAACTGAGCTGTGTTCCGCTGAACGCAGCCAGTCAGAGATTTATTTAATTTAAACATTTGTAAAAAGAAGTTGAATATTTTCGAAAATGTTAAAATCGAGACAAAATTTATTTTCGATCTCGATAATGAGATCGAGACGAGAATTAATTTTTCAATATTTTTGCGAGACAAGACAATATTTTAAAAAATATCGTTTTTTCTCATCTTAGTGCATCACTATAGCTAATTAATTTTGAAATGGCTAAAGTTTTAAAATCTATCTGATTTAAACAAAAAATTATGGAACATACTTTAAACATTAAGTTTATAGACCTCAGAGACCATAATAGACCTTAGAAACTTATTTTAGATCCGATTTTTCATTTTCTGGTTAACTCGTAATTAGATTTTATCTGATAATAACGTAAAAATTTTTTAACTACGATTAAAGTGATTTTGTAATAACTTTTAAAGTTACTACACTACTAGATCATCAATTTAATGATTAACCATTAACATCTAGAAGAACAAGATTTTCATTTCCTATTTACAATTTTTTAATTTATCATTAGGTTAAGTGAAATTAAGTCTAAATTATAAGTTTAGACTTAATCCTAGTATGGAACTCATGGCTACAACGTACCCTATGCAATTTTTTACATTGCTGTAACTTTTTTATAATATAATTTAAAGACCCGGATTGAGGCTAAAAAAACTTGAACTGTCCATATAGATATAATAAGCTTGCAAGGATTTTTTTTACGTTATTCTCGATGTGAGAATGCACGAAAGTTTAAAGAGGGTACTTAGGATTCACATGTGATTAGCTTGTAAGTTTTCGGCGTTCTGGGTACCTCTTTATTTTTTATTAAATATACGTTTACTGTGAGTTTCGGGCAGTATAAAAATAAGTACTCGAAAATGTAGAACTAAAAAGAATTATATTTCAATGTAATAAATAGTAGAAATTTTATAATTTTTGTTAGTCTTAGGAGATCGCTCGGGCGGATTTATTGCTTTAGAGCGAGTGTTGCATCATCCTCTAAACTAAATTCTAATAAACTTAATTATATATACTATAATAATATTTATACATATACAATCCTTTATCTACTTATATTATTACTCTTTTATATTGTTTAAATAATAAAATTTTATTTATTAATAAACTTTGTAAACTTAAAATACGTGAATTCTTCAAAAATGTCGACTTTCGATAATTCAAGTTCAATTAATTATATTTTTTTGAGCAATTCATATCATACTATTTTTTTTTTGTTAATTGAAAGGGTCAATTAAAAAAATCCTACAGTTTTTGCTTGAACATTAAATTTAAAAATTTGAGAATTTTTTATCCAAAGTAGTCATGTTTTGCGAATTTTTCCAATAAAAAATAAAATTTTTTTGAAGCAATGTAATTAATTGAAAATAAAACATTATTTATTTGATTCATTTTTATCTATTTTTGTGTGACTTCGAGATATACATTTCACACATTTTGAGCTAAAAAATACGTATTCAGTCCAGAGATATAGCGTGATAAAGTTGCAGAATCTCACAAACTCTAGTGTTATCGGGAAAATAATCAAAAATAACAATGTTATACTAGGATTAATTTCACCAGAAAATAAAAAACTGGGCGTAAAATTATATAATCCGAAATTTGGACTATGAATTTATTTGATCATAACAACAAAGAGAGAATTAAATAAAATTCACAATTTATAGAATTTTTATTATAGTTTTGAAAACTAAGTAAGATAATCTATAAAATTATCTCTCTATATCACTTAGGGAAGCACGGATAAAACTTGATAAACTGACATCATAGTCGGCTGCGACACTGCAGGTCCGAATCCCTCTAATTAATTAGCGACTTGTGTTCTTTTTAGTCTTCTTGAGTTTCCTTCGCGGTGGTGGTCTGAATAATCGAGTGGCTAACTTTTCCCAGCGCTAATATAGATCTCCTCGGTGGTGACCCGTGTGACGGAACTCTGCTATTATTCCGATAATAGTCTCTCTTCGGCAAAGTTACGGCAGAGTTTCTCAACTCGATGCCGATTAAAAAGCATGGTCCACCAAAAATACAATAAAGTTCTGCCAGTTAGTTTGCCGATCGCCGGCAAATAAGATTAATTGACGGTCGAGGATACTCAGCGAAGAAACGAAATATCGGAATCGATTAATTACTAGAAAAGTTCGCACCCGACCCTCCGCACCCAGTTACACGAATAGTCTGCCGTTTTAATAGATTGCGTACACACGCGAAAGAAATTTGCCCCGATATTCCAATCTGCCGAAATCTCTCATTTCCTTCTTTTTTCGGCCGACTTGCCTTAATTGGGCCACGTTGTGCTTACTCGCGCCGCGCGAACTCACCGACAGGATTTACATTCGATACGTTCCATGGTAGATTGAATTTGCTCTCGAAATGAACAAAATTCAGAAATCTGGAAACGTGAAAAATTTCACCTTCGCTTCGTTTGACGGAAAAGAGCAGAGGAAGGTGAATAAATTGCGCTGGCATTGCAGTCGGAATATATTACGTAACTTAAATATATAATAAATTTGTCTAATTATTATTTTTATTATAATTCAGTATTAAACAAACGTAATAAATAAACAAGGAATTAGAAGCATATATATATATATAAAAGTATACAATATATATATATATATATATACACTTTTAGAGTAAATCTCACTCTGAAGAGTAAAATCTTACTCTTATAGATTGCAAATTGAATTACTTTTTCAAGAGTGGCTCAATATTCACTCTTTAGAGTAAGATTCTGAAAAGTTTAGAGAGTATAATTACATATCTATAATCCTTTCATTCATATCTTTAATCAAAATCATGTGAACTATCACTAGTATTTTAAAAATAAATGCGTTCTGCGAAATAAGCAGAAAGTAAATACAAAAAGTAACTGTGTATTGTACAAATGTCAATTTCTCCTAAGGAAGATACCATTAGCAGTACTTTCACATGGATCATTCCAGGATATGCTTTCTGTATTTAAAGTGTGCAACAAATTAAGAGAACAAAAATAAATTCATTACAACAACTCTACCTGAAAAATTCCGTTTTCGTTTTTTTAATAAAAAATACTACAAAAATGTATTACCATTTAAATATTGTACGTGATTCTTTTTAATTACTATAGAAATAAAAAATGCTCGGAATATTTGATTCTTAAATGCTAATAAAATATAACGAGTTTTAAATAAAAAGAAAAAAGAATTTTGATTTTTAAATTTTATATTAGTTTTTGTATTATGAATTGTCCTTTGATATGTTATTATCAAATCAAATTGATTAATCCTCATTCCCCCGATATCATTATTACATATAAATATTGCATGATACTGTCCTATATTTAATTATATTTTACGATATCAATATTGCGATATCATATTCTACCAATGTACGCGCAATTATATTCAATATCTAATTACTTTCCAACGTCATCAATGTACGATATGTATATCAGATTGCTATGCAAAGATTTACTTTATATAAATTATTGAATAGCTCTCTATTGCAACGACACCGATTTGTATCGTTTTAATTAACATTTAAGCATAAACTATATATATATTAATTGGCGGCTGGTTTTTAGATCATGCTCTCGACCTAATTTCGAGCGAGAGTGAAACTTTTTTGTATTTAGCCGAACCAAGCCATCGAAGCTTTCATTGAAAGTTAGTTCGAGGAAGTCTTCTTTGGACTTGAAATTACAAAATTGCCATGCCAAGTTTTCGCTAATGTGATAGGAATAAATATGAAAAGATAAGATGTTATAAACGGCAAGCAGCTCTTTACATCAAAAGGAAATAAGAGCTCGAAAGTAAAAGTGACGCAAATTGGTATTCCTGTCATTTTTATTTGCGATCCTATTTCTCAAAACAGTAAAATGTATCATTTGCGACATTGCTACATCTCTGAATGTAATAGCAATATACTGAAACAAAAATTTTTCATAATAAACTTCGCTATGTTTTTCATATTCGAGATGAAAGAATATGAAATATCTCAGATCGTATCAGATTTGACCTACACCATTTTTTATTTTCAATCATTCATATGTAGTATAAAGCTTACGATTATTCTTTCAATTTGAATAATGGACACGAATTAATAAATATTAATGTTCGATTAATTTAAAGAGAAAATATTCGTAATTTATCGTTGATTGGCGATTCTTGAAAACACGTGATATAATAAATGTGTAAATGGTAATTGCTTAAAATATTAATTTGGAAGTTTTATTAGATATTTAAGAGAATAATTCTTCATTCAATATTTTAAATGTATATCCATCTAGATAAATATAATTCATTTTTATTTAGATTACCACTACATCGTATTAATTTTAAAAGAAAAGAGAATTAATTTCTTGTCATTTAATATATTTATTTAATTCGTTTTAGTAATTAATAAATAACAAAACTTCTTGCTTTTCAACTTTAATTACAGCTAATTTTAATAATAAAATATTTTAATAAAAATTTAGTAATTATTTAAAGACGTTTTATGAATATTTTCGAAATGATGAAAAAATTACGGATTATTCTAAATCACGTTTAAAAATAATATTACAAATTTAATGACGATTTACTATTTGGATCATAAGTTATTTTAATAACTTAGAATGTTTTTTAAATCTAATAATAAAAATCTCAATTTTTTAAATATAAGTACATTATGTATTTAAAATTATTTACGTAAAATTGCGATGCATAATGTAGTTATCCAGTAAGTAAACAAAATATTTATTTGTTCTATATCTTTGTAACTAATCAGTAAATCATAATGAAACTTTGCATAAATTATTTTAAATATTTAAAGTACTTATAAAAAAATTTTTTAATCATTTTTAAATTTTAATTTTTAATAATAAAAATAATAACAAATAAAATAAATAAATTACAAAAATGTGTCATTAAATAAAAATATAATCTGTTCACACAACTTTCATATATACATATATATATATATATATACAGGGTGTCATGAATATACGGCCCCACTCGTTCCGAACAGGTAGAGTGGACTAAACTGAGTAGAAAAGTCCTCTACCATTTTGTAATTCTCGCATAATAATTAACGAAATATTATATATTATAGTCCACTCTACCTGCTCAGGACGAGCGGGGTCGTATATTAATAACACCCTGTATATAATTATTTTAGAAAAAATATATAATTATTTTATTTAAATTTTAAGTAACTCTCCTTTTATCTAAATTATGTAAAAGGAGAATTACTTAAAAATTACTTCTGCAACAAATAAATTAAAATCCAAATTAAAACTGAGTAAGAAAATAACTTATAATAATTAATTTCAAAAATAATTGCTATACGAACGCATGCAGTGTGCATGCGTTCATGCAAAATAATCATACAATTACGAAAATATAATTTTTGTAAGCATTGAATTTTGAACCCATTATTTAATTAGATATAAAACAATCATGTATTATCTAAAAATTTTAAAGTATTATTTAAATTTTATACACATTTATTTTTGCTAAGATCTTTAGAGAATATATATAATTATTTTAGAGAATATATATAATTATTTTATCTCTCTCTAAATTTTAAATAACTCTCCCTTTATCTAAATTATGTAAAAGGAGAATTACTTCAAAATTACATCTGTAACAAATAAATTAAAATCCAAATTAAAACTGAGTAAAAAAATAACTAATAATCATTACTTTAAAAAATAATTGCTATATGAACGCATGCAGTTTATTGAAAAACAATCATATAATTTTGAAAATATAATTTTTATAAGCATTGAATTTTGAACCCATCATTTAATTAGATATAATACAATTATGTATTATCTAAAATAATTATACATTTTTTTATAAAATATATAATTCTAAAATAATTCTAAAATATATAATTCTAAAATAATTATATATAATTATATATAATTATATATTCTTTAAAGATCTTAGTAAAAATAAATTTATTTAAAATTTTAAAATATTTAAATTTTATACAAATTTATTTTTGCTAAAATTTTCTTTAGAGAATATATATAATTATTTTAGAAAAAATATACTTTATCTAAATTTTTAATAACTCTCCTTTTATCTAAAAATCTAAATTATGTAAAAAGATATTTACTTAATAATTACTTAAAAATTTTATACAAATTTATTTTCGCTAAGATTTTTAAAAAATGTATATACAATAATTATTTTAGAGAATATATAATACCTTAGAGAATGTATAATTATTTTATAGAATTACTTTATATAATTATTTTATAGAACATAGAATTATTTAAATCATTTTATTTAACAATGATTTAAAAATAATCATTTTTAAATTATTGTCAAATAAAATGATTTAAAAACTAGCGAAAAAAGGTTAATATTACACAAATAAAAAATAATATTTACCGCCAGGTTGCTCCATCAGTGCCCGATGTCTCTCCCAGACCTCCACCTCCTCTCAGAATATGCACAGGACACTCGCGTAAAACACTCGCGTAAAACACTCGCGAATACACTGTAATCGCGCGCGGACTATAACTTGAGTCCAATAACTAGAACGGCACTCGCGAAACGCGCGACGCGACGAACCGGCTGCGGTTCGTTCATTTTCAAGTAAATCGGCGACGTTAGCTTCCCCCTTGGATTTTTACACGAAGAGAACGATTTTACTCAATATCTAAAAATTTATCTAGATATATACATTCAGACATATCCGAAAATTTTTAGATATTTGAGAAAAATCATTCTTTTCGTGTAAAATATCCTCTGGGTACTGAGCCCCCTCACCACGTCAAGGTGTACCCGTGAGTGGGAAGATAATCTGAAAAATGTAATAAATAGCTATATTACTATGCTATTACTATGCAATCGGTTAACTTTTAGAAACGAATATCACATCTGCAATTCGTTATTATTGCGAAATAAAGTCAAAGTAGATAAAAGGGCTGAATCTTTTATTTATACATAGATAATGTCTGTAAGATATGATTAGAATCTATAAAATAGGCTAGAGATTAATAAAAGGAAGAAATGTTTCTTTTATTAATTGTTCCAAAGTTACGGTTAATTTTTTAACGGATCGTAACGAAAGATGCACAAAAACAAAAATTAATTAAATTATTAAACTGTATTAATTGTATTGAAAGCAGGAATTGCGACTTTTTTGCATGAGAGTATTCATATCAACGTTGCTTTTCTATGACTCGTGTGATACCGTTCGTACAAACAAGTAGCCGTGTCGCATACTGCTCCTTTTCACATTTCTTTTTGAAACATATAATAATAGCAAAAAGTGCTAGGTATAATACGAAATGTTGTATTTTATGAATATTCACATAATACGATTACTAGTATGAATAATTATTCATAAAATATAATACAACGTTTCATATTGTATTAGACATTCTCCGCGAAAAAGATTTCAAAAAGTAATGTGAAAAGAAGCCGCGACACAGCTACGTTGTTTGTACGAGCTTCGGTAAGGGAATAATAACTGCGCGATAACTAGGCGTAAACATGACGCGCCGTTCCGTGCCACCTCGTACCATCCCCAACCGAAGGTCACGCGCCAACCGTCGAAATACTACGTACTAACGTACGCCTATTACAAAATCAGTAAAATAATATTCGTAATTACGTTTTAATATTCTTCGATGAATATTACACGATGCTTTATTTATATACGATTTACGTTTTATTTTTTGAATTCGTTACGCAATTCTATATCTTAGGCCGGTATTCATAGTCAGGGCTTATATTCAAGACCGTCTTAAGTATCATTTTAAGAAGTCACGAATCAGAGATCCGTATTAACATCGTAAGACATTACTTAAGACAGTCTTGAAATAAGAACGGACTATGAATATCGCCCTTAAATATCTAATTAATATATCTGTAAATGTGTAATATATGATATTTCTATTTATATCCATTATTATATTTAGTTCAAATTGTTTCATAATTTAAAAAATGTTTGCGCTTATCTTTACTTAAAGAATATATATTATTAATCTTTATTTGAACGTAATCGTCAAAGAGAGTAATAAAGATTGAGATATAACTCTGAGTACACACCTTAGTTTTGAGCAATATTACTATTTGAGCCTCCTTATGTAATTAATTAACAGTTCGCGTTCGTGAATCTCTAATTTTCGTAGATTAATGCGCGAGCGCCTCACGCCACACGTCCGTCTTGCTGCGAAGTCGAGCGAATACCAAAGTGACGATCGACTACCGCGCCGCGCCCCCCTACGCCTTCGCCTCGCGACCCACCGCTTTTCGTCGCGCGCGACCCCCTTCCCCCCCGAGTTTTTCGCCGGGTGCTATTTATAGCCTATTTAGGCGTTTGAAAAATATTGAACGGTTAGTACAATTATTCAAGTATTTTATGATTTTGGCAAACGGATATCGCCGTACATTTCGCGTTTTGCTTTGTGGCATCTCGGGCACAATCCTATATTACTTGCATGGTTCTCTTAAACGAATTAGTAATTATTCGCGTGAGATATTTTTGATATTTTCAATAATTCTCAATTTTCATAATTCTTTTTAATGATCCATTCTTCAATAAAGATTGATAAAATATATGTTTTTTATATGCGAATTTTCTTAATATCGTGAAACAATTTGTGCTGAATACAGCTTTGGCTAAAAGTACTAAACATCTTGTTAATCATTATTTAATTTTTCAGTTATTCATACTAATAATAAATTAATTTAAGACACTACCACTACTGCAAATTATCCGTGTTTCGGAAATTCTTTCTTAAAACTTTCTAAATTTACGTATAATACCGATCATGGCTCGATAAAATAACGTACGAATTATTTAAAATAAAAAATATAAAATAAGTTCCAGAAACTTATTTAAAATCGTAGGAATCTGTAAAAAGAACAGGTACGAAAAACTTGTTTAAAATAAAAGATGTAAAAATAGTTTCCGAAAACTTATATAAAATATTAAATAAGAAATAAATCAGAAGTGTATAGTTATTTAAAATAACGAATTAATACTAAATAACGCTTTTAATTTTTTTATTTAAATTACATACTTTAATTTTCGTCGCTTTTGCAAGTAAATGAAAATTATTAAACGGTTCTTACGTACATTTTGACATCTTTAGAAAGTATTTGTAAAGTTATATATTTATAATAAATTGTATATAAATTGTTATAACTAAATATAGTTCACAAAATAAGAAAACTGTATTTTTTTATACAAAAATGTAAAACTCTGAAGCAAAAATATTTAAAGGATAAATATGTTTCATATATAATATATATAATAATATATGTTTTTAAACATATATTCCAATTATAAAATGTTTTGAATGTCAATTTTAAGATATTAAAACATATTTATCCTTTAAATATTTTTGCTTCAGAGTTTTACATTTTTGTATAAAAAAATACAGTTTTCTTATTTTGTGAACTATATTTAGTTATAACAATTTATATACAATTTATTATAAATATATAACTTTACAAATACTTTCTAAAGATGTCAAAATGTACGTAAGAACCGTTTAATAATTTTCATTTACTTGCAAAAGCGACGAAAATTAAAGTATGTAATTTAAATAAAAAAATTAAAAGCGTTATTTAGTATTAATTCGTTATTTTAAATAACTATACACTTCTGATTTATTTCTTATTTAATATTTTATATAAGTTTTCGGAAACTATTTTTACATCTTTTATTTTAAACAAGTTTTTCGTACCTGTTCTTTTTACAGATTCCTACGATTTTAAATAAGTTTCTGGAACTTATTTTATATTTTTTATTTTAAATAATTCGTACGTTATTTTATCGAGCCATGATCGGTATTATACGTAAATTTAGAAAGTTTTAAGAAAGAATTTCCGAAACACGGATAATTTGCAGTAGTGGTAGTGTCTTAAATTAATTTATTATTAGTATGAATAACTGAAAAATTAAATAATGATTAACAAGATGTTTAGTACTTTTAGCCAAAGCTGTATTCAGCACAAATTGTTTCACGATATTAAGAAAATTCGCATATAAAAAACATATATTTTATCAATCTTTATTGAAGAATGGATCATTAAAAAGAATTATGAAAATTGAGAATTATTGAAAATATCAAAAATATCTCACGCGAATAATTACTAATTCGTTTAAGAGAACCATGCAAGTAATATAGGATTGTGCCCGAGATGCCACAAAGCAAAACGCGAAATGTACGGCGATATCCGTTTGCCAAAATCATAAAATACTTGAATAATTGTACTAACCGTTCAATATTTTTCAAACGCCTAAATAGGCTATAAATAGCACCCGGCGAAAAACTCGGGGGGGAAGGGGGTCGCGCGCGACGAAAAGCGGTGGGTCGCGAGGCGAAGGCGTAGGGGGGCGCGGCGCGGTAGTCGATCGTCACTTTGGTATTCGCTCGACTTCGCAGCAAGACGGACGTGTGGCGTGAGGCGCTCGCGCATTAATCTACGAAAATTAGAGATTCACGAACGCGAACTGTTAATTAATTACATAAGGAGGCTCAAATAGTAATATTGCTCAAAACTAAGGTGTGTACTCAGAGTTATATCTCAATCTTTATTACTCTCTTTGACGATTACGTTCAAATAAAGATTAATAATATATATTCTTTAAGTAAAGATAAGCGCAAACATTTTTTAAATTATGAAACAATTTGAACTAAATATAATAATGGATATAAATAGAAATATCATATATTACACATTTACAGATATATTAATTAGATATTTAAGGGCGATATTCATAGTCCGTTCTTATTTCAAGACTGTCTTAAGTAATGTCTTACGATGTTAATACGGATCTCTGATTCGTGACTTCTTAAAATGATACTTAAGACGGTCTTGAATATAAGCCCTGACTATGAATACCGGCCTAAGATATAGAATTGCGTAACGAATTCAAAAAATAAAACGTAAATCGTATATAAATAAAGCATCGTGTAATATTCATCGAAGAATATTAAAACGTAATTACGAATATTATTTTACTGATTTTGTAATAGGCGTACGTTAGTACGTAGTATTTCGACGGTTGGCGCGTGACCTTCGGTTGGGGATGGTACGAGGTGGCACGGAACGGCGCGTCATGTTTACGCCTAGTTATCGCGCAGTTATTATTCCCTTACCGAAGCTCGTACAAACAACGTAGCTGTGTCGCGGCTTCTTTTCACATTACTTTTTGAAATCTTTTTCGCGGAGAATGTCTAATACAATATGAAACGTTGTATTATATTTTATGAATAATTATTCATACTAGTAATCGTATTATGTGAATATTCATAAAATACAACATTTCGTATTATACCTAGCACTTTTTGCTATTATTATATGTTTCAAAAAGAAATGTGAAAAGGAGCAGTATGCGACACGGCTACTTGTTTGTACGAACGGTATCACACGAGTCATAGAAAAGCAACGTTGATATGAATACTCTCATGCAAAAAAGTCGCAATTCCTGCTTTCAATACAATTAATACAGTTTAATAATTTAATTAATTTTTGTTTTTGTGCATCTTTCGTTACGATCCGTTAAAAAATTAACCGTAACTTTGGAACAATTAATAAAAGAAACATTTCTTCCTTTTATTAATCTCTAGCCTATTTTATAGATTCTAATCATATCTTACAGACATTATCTATGAATAAATAAAAGATTCATCCCTTTTATCTGCTTTGACTTTTTCGCAATGATAACGGATTGCAGACGTGATATTCGTTTCTAAAAGTTAACCGATTGCAATAATAGCATAGTAATATAGCTATTTATTACATTTTTCAGATTATCTTCCCTCTCACGGGTACACCTTGACGTGGTGAGGGGGCTCAGTACCCAGAGGATATTTTACACGAAAAGAATGATTTTTCTCAAATATCTAAAAATTTTCGGATGTGTCTGAATGTATATATCTAGATAAATTTTTAGATATTGAGTAAAATCGTTCTCTTCGTGTAAAAATCCAAGGGGGAAGCTAACGTCGCCGATTTACTTGAAAATGAACGAACCGCAGCCGGTTCGTCGCGTCGCGCGTTTCGCGAGTGCCGTTCTAGTTATTGGACTCAAGTTATAGTCCGCGCGCGATTACAGTGTATTCGCGAGTGTTTTACGCGAGTGTTTTACGCGAGTGTCCTGTGCATATTCTGAGAGGAGGTGGAGGTCTGGGAGAGACATCGGGCACTGATGGAGCAACCTGGCGGTAAATATTATTTTTTATTTGTGTAATATTAACCTTTTTTCGCTAGTTTTTAAATCATTTTATTTGACAATAATTTAAAAATGATTATTTTTAAATCATTGTTAAATAAAATGATTTAAATAATTCTATGTTCTATAAAATAATTATATAAAGTAATTCTATAAAATAATTATACATTCTCTAAGGTATTATATATTCTCTAAAATAATTATTGTATATACATTTTTTAAAAATCTTAGCGAAAATAAATTTGTATAAAATTTTTAAGTAATTATTAAGTAAATATCTTTTTACATAATTTAGATTTTTAGATAAAAGGAGAGTTATTAAAAATTTAGATAAAGTATATTTTTTCTAAAATAATTATATATATTCTCTAAAGAAAATTTTAGCAAAAATAAATTTGTATAAAATTTAAATATTTTAAAATTTTAAATAAATTTATTTTTACTAAGATCTTTAAAGAATATATAATTATATATAATTATATATAATTATTTTAGAATTATATATTTTAGAATTATTTTAGAATTATATATTTTATAAAAAAATGTATAATTATTTTAGATAATATATAATTGTTTTATATCTAATTAAATAATGGGTTCAAAATTCAATGTTTACAAAAATTATATTTTCAAAATTATATGATTGTTTTTCAGCAAACTGCATGCGTTCATATAGCAATTATTTTTAAAGTAATGTTTAAAGTTATTAGTTATTTTTTTACTCACTTTTAATTTAGATTTTAATTTATTTGTTACAGATGTAATTTTGAAGTAATTCTCCTTTTACATAATTTAGATAAAGGGAGAATTATTTAAAATTTAGAGAGAGATAAAATAATTATATATATTCTCTAAAATAATTATATATATTCTCTAAAGATCTTAGCAAAAATAAATGTGTATAAAATTTAAATAATACTTTAAAATTTTATACAAATTTATTTTTACTAAGAAAATAATTGCTATATGAACGCATGCAGTTTGCTGAAAAATAATCATACAATTATGAAAATATAATTTTTGTAAGCATTGAATTTTGAACCCATTATTTAATTATAGATATAAGATAATTATGTATTATCTAAAATAATTATACATTTTTTAATAAAATATATAATTCTAAAATAATTATATATATTCTCTAAAGATCTTAGCAAAAATAGATTTGTATAAAATTTAAATAATACTTTAAAATTTTTAGATAATACATGATTGTTTTATATCTAATTAAATAATGGGTTCAAAATTCAATGCTTACAAAAATTATATTTTCGTAATTGTATGATTATTTTGCATGAACGCATGCACACTGCATGCGTTCGTATAGCAATTATTTTTGAAATTAATTATTATAAGTTATTTTCTTACTCAGTTTTAATTTGGATTTTAATTTATTTGTTGCAGAAGTAATTTTTAAGTAATTCTCCTTTTACATAATTTAGATAAAAGGAGAGTTACTTAAAATTTAAATAAAATAATTATATATTTTTTCTAAAATAATTATATACAGGGTGTTATTAATATACGACCCCGCTCGTCCTGAGCAGGTAGATTGGACTAAATTGAGTTGAAAAATCTTTTAACATAGATCGTTTATTTGAAGTGTAAATATTAAACGTACTTCCAAATTTAATTTTCTTTGTAGAGATTGTATATCTAATATGTCATTAAAATATTTTTTTTTAAATATGTGTTATATAAATTTATATATTATAAATGGTTGATGTTAAGTCTCCAAGTATATTTGATTTTTTATAACATGCAAAATTAAAAGTAACACTAATTTTTGTAGGCTTTCGAAAGTGATCCTCAATATAGATATAAATCTGTATATACATATATATATATATATATACCTCTGTGTGTGTGTGTGTGTGTGTGTGTGTGTGTGTGTGTGTGTGTGTGTGTGTTCACTTGATATTAAATTAAAATTTTTTACTTGAAAGAGGAAACACTCATATCCGCGCGTATCGGTTACCTATCCGTCTATTTTATTTGACGCAATCAACGAATGACCTTTCGGATATAATGAAAGCGGTTTTGATTTTCCCTACAAGTTCTCCAATAAAACGTTACTCTTATGCGGAAGTATCGTTTATCGAAAAAACAGAATGTTTCATGGATCTCGCCCACCCATATATAGGATGTTTAAAAAAAAAACGCATGTACAATAATAGCAGCATTCCATCGTTGAGGGTGCTTGGAACGTGCTTTTTTAATCTGTATTTATACTTAACTTATCATACACTCAATAAACGATGATCAGATTTTCCACCTACATGTTTATCTATGTACGTTGTAAATTATTCGACAAATACAGTTTTAGCAGTTTACTATAATTTTTGATAAGGAAAAATCTAATCAGAAATATGGATGTAAAATATCACTGTCAATTGTATTTTATTTCAAGATTGACAAAGTCTAGTTATCTGACTATTAAGCCAAAAAGTAATAAATGAGATGTGCCTTATCTAGTAAAAGCAATGTGCATCGTTTCACAAGCGACGAGCTGTAGCATTTAATTGCGTGTTTGTGTACATGACACATGCGGTAATTAACAGCAAATGCATATTCGGAATTGGAATTTTCGATTAATTTGCTTTGATCTTTTGTATTTATTGGGAATGTTTTCTTTTTATTCTTAATGAATATGTACACTCAATCCTTCTATGCAAACTACATGTTCAGATAAATATTATTATAAAAAAAGTACTAGTATACTTGCTACATAATCTTTAAACTAATTATAAAATAAATTTTATCAATGTATAAAATTTATAATGTTTAATAATTAAAATAGTATTTTCTATTTTTCAAATTAATACAATAGAATATGCAGAACGTATCCAGCAAGCCTATAGTATTACAGTTTCCTAATCTTTCTGTCAGTGTCCACCGCAATATGTGTAGTTATCGGAGATCTGTTGGACGTTTCCGATCAGTTCGTTTAGCTTCGATGCATCTGTTCGATTACATTGTTGCAACAATCGACGGGTGACCTTTTCATCGCAATGGAGGCCACGCGAGGATTCGCGATTCCGTTCGAATCCTAGCCGCGACGCAAATTGGTCACGTGACATTATGGCATTCCCCAAATGACTGTAACACGTTACGGCATTGCTCTCAGCATGTTACATGCATGGACACATAACATCTCCCGTTCCTCCTCTTCATCCCACGCGTCTCGATCTGCCGAACAATGCGCTCAGACCAATGATGAGCTTTCGGAGAACGCTTTCCATACATCATACTCGAGGATGCGCGCATAATTCCATAAATTTTTCATTTGTATGATATTCTGCAATTTACAAAAGCATCAATCGCACTAGTATATGCAATATCCCTTTGGTTGATTAAAATAACAATACAAATTAGAATAGAAAATTATTGAATAAGAATTAATGATAAGATGATTACTTAAATTAAATTATACATTAATCTATCTAGATGCAAAACGATTCGATAGGAATTTAAATTGCTTAAACGTTATTTATATATTCTGAGATTATGCACAAGTTCCGTCAATGAAACACAAATAGGTCAAATTTTAACAAAAGTATCTCTATCATTCTCATATTATTAATACGATATTCTTGTATTATATTATCACGTAGTCTAGAATTTTGAAATTTTACCTATCCGTGTTTCGTCAACGTTACTAATGTCATGGGATTTGCGCGTAAACTCCCAGAAATAATCTATTTGATAGAGAATTTAATGCGGCAGCTAATGCGGCTCGATTTGTTTGAACTTTTCGAGGAATACGTATTCCAGGAAAAGACTGCGCACGGTCTGCGAATAGTTTGAGATGCTGTAGGATGTATGCAGCGGAATGATATCCCCGGAGACGATTTCGTTACACCGTATCTACATTCGGCTGCAGTATAACTGGGTGATGCACCATCGTGGCGAGGACGAATTTGCGATTCATGTTCCCGCTGGGGTAGCCGAGAATTCGGGCACGCCAATTCTCTGCGAAGTCATTCGGAAGTCTTCGCAACACCTATTGATTTGGAAATTACTCGGGATCCTATTCGCACGTTCCTGCATTTTAAAGCAAGTCTAATAACCATACGCGATCCGAGTACGTTACCAATTCGTATCTAATACCAAGTCGATTGTATCCTGTTTTGTAAAGTAACTACCTGCAAACAGTTTAAAGCAAACACTCAATTAAACGCAAATTATTAGACACTCAAACACTAAAAGCCAATGCAATTTTACACTGGCATTAATTAAAGTTATAAAAATTAGTAAAATCCTTCTTTATCTATAATTTTGATTCAATAAATAGTTCATATGTATAAATAAATATATAATATTATATATTATATGATAAGTTAGTCGATAAGTCGAATCGACTAATGTTTATAAATTCAAATTAACGCTAAATTTTATGTATTAATTCGTTACGCAAAAAATATAATACCTACGCAAAAATTTACAGGGTTTAATTTATTTATATTTTTTTATAAATAGAAAATTTACATTTTTCGATTTATATAAATATCTTATTTATACAAATTTAATTAAATATTTTCCATTAAAAGCATTTGACCGAAGCTGCTGTCTATTAAATTTAGTAAAAGAAAGAATTTAAAAATATCCATTTTCAAAATTAATTAATCGACTACATAAAGAAAGAGTGTGTATATTTACGTATATGTACATAAAGCTAATTTATTGTAAAAAATTATAATTTTCATTAATTTAATTTTAGAAAATTGATAAAATAAAGTTTTAAACAAAAACTGCTTAAACAAAAAGTTCCATATATAAATATCCCAATGCATTTTTTTATTTTCGAAGCATTTTTATAATATGCATGTTCCATGCTATGCAAATGTCCATTGTAACTTGTTTACATCCATTTTTGTAAAGCATTTCATTGAAACAATCTATTGTTTTCCGTGATTCTTTTCTTCCTCCGCGCATAGTCCGAATTTATTATAAATTTTGAGAATTCCATCGTTTCGACGTTTATGCATTCGAAAACAGCATGGAAGTCATCTTAGCAGCCTTTTAATATTTTACTGCTGTTATTACGATCGTTAATATTTCTGGTACACTTGGTTTAAAATCACTGACCTGGAAACAATACCATCTTTCAACTACTCGCTCATAGTAATTTTATTAATTTTGCCATAAATGTTCCTGCGCTTTTTCGACGTCGAGTGTTCTTTGCGTATATGCGAGAAAATTCCTACATCAAGATAACATTTGGCTTTGATGAGTTAACGAAAGTATTTTCTTTGATTATTTTATTACTCGATATGTCTATGTCATTGACTAGTATTGACATACCTGTCGGCAAATCTGTACTGTAGATCCGCCGTGAAATAAAAATTCTCTTCAACTGTCACTAACAGTTAGATACAATTATAATCTTGCTCATTAGAAAAAGAATTTCTCTGATAAATATTACGTTTTAATCGCAACAATCTTTTCCTATTACTTTAAATAAACATCATTTACTTAAAACAAATTTTAATTTAAATGATACAATAAAATTTGTTATTAAATAAAAAAATTAAATCAAAATATAATATATAAAATAATTTAATACATAAAAAACCTGATATATGAAATAACTTAAATTGCTAATTATAAGTATATTTTATATCATAAGATAAAATGATTGAAATATCATTGAGCAAGATAATGCTTTCAAGTTCGTCGCATGGAAGTCTGAAATAAATTAGGTATGTTCTATTTCGCGGTAACTCTATTTACGTTCCAACAATACTTTACGTTATGCTAAGTGCGTTAAATTTCGTGAGTATTTTCACTGGTAATTTCTTGGATGGAAATTCACATAATTGCAGTTATCTTCGTGTAAGCCAATCTAACTTCATAGTAACATATATTTCTGTTACTCAGTCTCCGTAATCCAAGTTTAGTAACTTTGTAGAACATTTAACTTTGAAATTGCAATACGAGCCAGAGCACGTTGAATATTTTCATCTCCTGTCATCAATATGCATCTTGTAAGATTGTTCGATTAAATAATTTAAGAATTAAGAAAAATAAAAACATATTTTTTCAAACTTTTTATCATATATCATATTTTATACCTTCTGCAGTTGTAACATTATGTATATGTATATATATATATATATATATATGTATAATTTATATATATATATATATTTTTTTCTATATCTCTGTTATTAAGAAATTGAACGAAGCTATCTGAAAACAATGAAAACCAGTTTCCATTTATAAGCTTCTGTGAATTCCGAATATATTAATCTCCGTTTTAGGCACCATATGCAATCAAAGCAGTATTATTGATTCAATTGCGGCTACGTAAATCTCTCACGTAAAGAATAATAATCGAGGTCAAGGCGGTTTTAGGGCAAGTATCAACGAGCAAGATAACTGGATGCACACGTGTCAAGAGGAGATAACTCTCCTTTGTAGACGCAATCGAGCTGAGCGATTGATTGAAGTGACCGCAATAGTCTGCGGCAGTGTTCAATTTGTCGGGGCAGGTTCTGAACGTTCTCTTTGGTCGCATAAAATCTGTACAATTGTGGCTAAACCATATCACATGAAACAATCCTCGGCATAGTTTCCTAATCAGCATCCGGAGTATCTACAACATTGCGTAATAATGTGGTTATGGAAATACTATACATCCAAAGTACGAATTAGTATTCATTTAACTGAAACAAATATTGAATTTCTGGTAATAATATCTAATTTGTAATTAATTGATGATAAACATCTAATAATTGAAATTGGTATTAAATTATTTTTGAAAAATATACAAATATATAAAATGTACAGTTAGTGGATGTCCAGTTAGTGGACATGGCCCAATTTCTTGGACAAAGTGATATACAATTTTAAATATTAAGCTAATTTAATTAATTTAATTAATTTAATGATATATACAATTCTAAATAAATTTTTTAATAAAAATTTACTAATGAATTTATTTAGATTCATAAATATTATTTAAAACTTATTATTTGAAACATTTTATCATTTCGTCCAATAATTGATTCATGTTCTAACTACATTTATTTTATATGCAAAAAAGATAGAGGTATATTGTATATAATAAAAGTAGATAGATAAATAAGTAGATAGATAGAAAGGGGAGAAAGGAGGCAGAGGGAGAGAGGGAGAGAGAGAGAGGAAGAAGAGAGAGAAAATTCAGTATAAAATCAATGGTGTTTACTGATAATTAGTGATTCATTGAGCGTATTTACTCGACTTTTGTCAGAGTAATTCACGTTTCTAAAAATGTCTAATTTGTCGTGAAGTTACGACAAATAAATAAGATTTTGGCTGTTCCGTTTCTTGCATTCAAACAATCCTAGCGAATTGTTATGTTGCGGTGAAACATTTTTCTCTTTCTTTCTCGTTCTCGTTTAGCTACGCGGTAGACGGCAGCTTGTTAAACCACTAAGTATTTGCCCCAGTCTGCTCGAAAATTCCGGTGGAGGACTCGACGCCCAGAAAAACAGAGTACGTTGGAACAAGTCCAGATAATAGCGCGCCATGAGATTCGACAGTCATCGAGAAAAACGAAGCGCTGTTATGTTTGGCGCAGAAAAAAAATTCTTTCAGATTGAAGATTTGATCACAATTGTACTCCTTAAAGCAATATGGAATCATTTTTAACATATTTTGCACTTATGTTTTCTTTCAGATGCTATTTATGTACGATTTGATTAAAGTATTACAAATTTTTAATTTTGAAATTTATGTATACTTAATTGTGTGAATCTCAAATTGTAAATCTCAATTAAATTTTTAAAATTTATATCTGAATAGTAGATTATTATATTTTATTTAAATAAATTTTAAAGTTTAATTGAGATTTATAAAAAAATTTGAGATTTAATTAAGTATACATATTTCGAAATTAAAAAGTTGTAATACTTTAATCAAATATATGTTGATGAGAAATCAGTTTTAAATACTTAAAAAACATTATTATTGCTATATTACTGCTACAAAATTTTAAAAATTTCATTTTCCTGTATAATTCCGCAATCCCACACTGTAGTTAAACCAGTGACAATGTCAGAAGTTGAGATGGCGGTTGTGATCGTGTGCAACTATATGATCCCATTAACCCTACAGAATCGAGCAGGTGTTTGGAGAATGATCGACAATGAAAAGTTTCAGCGAGACGTTAAATTATGTAAGGGAATGTGGGGAAGTAATGACCACGTGGATTAACCTCGACCTTAGATAGAGCTTTGGATAGTGGTTTTTGAAAGGGGCGAGGTTAAACGATAAGATCCAATTATCGAGAAACAGTTTATCTCGCGAACGAACGAAAGGTAAGCCGATGAGAAACTCAGAGCTCACTTTTCTCCATGAAATAGATCAGGACTTCTAAAACGTCCGATATATGCCGCAGGAGAAGAAAAGTCGATTGTTAACTCTGTTGATATACGACTGATTTAGAGAATTGCGAAACTCTCTCTCTCTCTTTCTCTCTCTCTCTCTCTCTCTCTCTCTCTCTATCGATACGGAAATAATTATAAGATTGCTATCATCGATAAAGATAAATAGTCTGTATCTTGTAACAATTCCAAAAGAAATTCAATGTGGAGAATACATTTATAAACATATATAATAGACGTATTAAGCAATTATTGTTAAGCTACATATTTTCTTGTAACTGTGTATTACAAAACAGAAATGTATTCTATTATATAATACTACTATAAAAATATAATTTATAGAATTTTAATTATGAAAGATTCGGTGATTAATTTTCTCATTGGTTTAAGAATTATCTTTCATTACTGCACTATATAGTTATTTTTCGTGATACAACGTTATATATTATTTCGTTGTTCTTACCGTTTCTCCTTCCTAAGCTTTCGTGATACAAGGATCGATATATCTACGTATTGCCGTACATTTCGAGGATATATCGAAGTTCATCTTCGTGGATGCGAGCCTCCCATGGGACACAGGAATGCAGCTTCCATGCAGCACGGAAGTAAGCATTCCTAAGATGCTGCTCGTAATCAGGATAAGAACGCGGTTTGAACACGGGAAATTTGAAAGCCGATGCCTTACGTGACGAGGCTGATAATGTATGAAGAGAACAAACGAGACCAGAAATCTTGTACGCGACGGTAGTAAAAATCATAGCAATATAGCGAACTGAGCAATATATTGGGGACAGTTTCTATCTTGTACATCAAGAAGTCACGAGGCTCGTTGCATGCACTCACTCGTCGCATATGTGCGATATTTGTCTTCAGGATATTTCTCTTGACATGCGGACATGATGTAAAACAAGACTTTTCCCAAAGAGAATTGCGCTCTTCTTGTTTTCTACATTTCCTCTAAGTTTTCTATTTTTTATTTTTCATAAATTCGTATGCCTCTATTTCCAATTCATGACTTTGTCTTTATTACAATATATCTTTCTTTATATAATTCCAGGAATTTGGTCATATTACATCTCCTCACTTTAGGAAATTAATTTTTTCACATGCGAATATTATTGCATTTTTCGTTAGTATTATTAATTTAAATTTATCTAACATTGAGAATGACTTGATTGGAGTCGAAACATTTGTTAAATTTTGTTTACTTTATGTTATCAATATTGATTCGTTGTTTATATAAAAGTTATTAGCATAAAACATCCAGCTTGATTCGTAGCCCTTTTATATTATTTATTTATTTTATATATATATATATATATATACTAATAATAAATAACAGTTTTATGAGACTTTCATTTA
The DNA here is from genome assembly GCF_024713525.1 of Acromyrmex echinatior. Classification (NCBI taxonomy): domain Eukaryota; kingdom Metazoa; phylum Arthropoda; class Insecta; order Hymenoptera; family Formicidae; genus Acromyrmex; species Acromyrmex echinatior. The sequence goes on from NC_141864.1 coordinate 3,423,540, forward strand.
TAATTACATTACACTTCTATAAATTAATATTAATTAATATTAATTAATTTATAAAAGTGTAATATAATTTAATGTTCTATGAATTCTTTAAACTAATAATCTTTAGTGTATATATTAATAATTATATTACATGTAATAATTATAATTATATATATTTTTCTTTAATCCCTGTTTATTAAAACTTTTTAGATTTTTAGAAAATTTTTGGATAAGTTTTTATTTTTATTACATTTGATATAAAATAAATTTTGTTGACTGAGACAATTTTATAATTTCATACATACTCTATATTTTAACACGAGAAGAGTAATTATTGTATAACATATGTCTATATGTCTATATGCATATTAATAAATATCTTTTTGTTTAAATTTCCAAAAACGTATAAAATTTTTTGAATTTGCGTTGATTGGTCACTTTTTAAACTAATTCTGACGTGTATTAATTAATTTCCCATTCAATTTTCAGTAACGAATTGGTTACAACAATCTATGTTTTCATAAGAGTTGACGACTTTAATTGGCGTACGAGAGCTGATAAAAGCCAACAGAGTATTCTAGAATTCAGCTTGGATTGTAGTATTAATTATATACATTGAACTCTCGTGACACACATGTGAAAAAATTCTCGAAAAATATTTCAAGTATTGTGAATACGCTTTTATAATAAGATTTCAGCAGAAATTAATTTTATAAGTTAAGAATAATAGTGATATTTACAAGTTACACAATAAAATTATGTTACATACATAAACTAAGCACTTTATTAAATACCTTAGTAAACAAACGGTTTTATTATGTTGTAAAATATTTGAACACGGCGAGTAATATTGTTTGTAATATTCTTTTAAACATTTTTCTCCGTCTCTCTCTTCCCCCCCTTCTCTCTTTTTCTCTCTCTTTCTCTCTCTCTCTCTCTCTCTCTCTCTCTCTCTCTCTCTCTCTCTCTCTTCTTTAATGTAATATAAATTTATGAGCACAAAAATTTTTCGTAATTTATTGACGTTGCTCGATCATCTTTCTTTAACGCCATATTATCCGTGAAAAGAGCTTATTTTCAAGAAAGATTTATTATACTAAATTTGTGATAGTCATGAAAATATGCACAAATAATTTACTTTGTCAACAACGTCCAATTGATTAAATAACGCACTTTGTATACCATTATTATGCAACTTGCGGACATTCTGAGCAATGAAGGTCTTTTGTCTTCACAAACCTTGTTAAATACACATGCGCTCTTCTGCAGCAATTTTTAATTGCGATATGAAACTGCATAATGAGTTACGAGGCCGCTTCTAGCGCGTTAATTCGTTTTGCGTCAGACGAATTTCAAACAAAATTCAAGCTTGTGTCCACTTTTAAAATAGAAAAGTCTTACATATTTATAATATTAACTTGCAATATTAAAAGTTTGTTTTTTTAAATATTAAATATTTATACAATTATATATTATATACGAAGTGTCCTAAACTCATCTTTATTCATCTTTTATTCATTATTTTATTTGCAGTTGTTTGGATTATGGAGACTTTAAATTTCTTTATTAATATAAAATGTATTATAATATGTATTATGATATTCTGTAAATATTAAAATCTATTTAATGAGAATATTATCTGAACATATTGCTCAGATTTATCTTTTCATGAATATTTTTTATTTAAACATATTTGAATAAATTCAAAATATATTTTGCATGAAAACAGTTATTTAATATGATACTAATATTGAATTGGACTTATTGTTACAGGACGAGAAGAATCAGTTGCTCATCACGAATCTCTGGCTGAAACTGGTAAGTCTTCGAAGATCTTCCGAAGTTTACGAGAGAAATAAAACTAGCCGCGATGTCTTTTCAATTGATAGCTGCCACTTACACGAACAGCGCAAATTCGTGGGAGGTGCTTTAGTCATTTTTTAAAAGATCTCTGTTTATAAGTTAATTGGACGAGTGCTGATAGATTTGTAGTTGTTCAAGGTGATTCAATTTATCGTGTTACACATCACCCGGTTTTATCCAGCTATTCCAAAAATATTTTCGTGGAATGGTCACATCACGTAAATCGGGTACCAATGTAAAAAGGCGTGAAACAAAAATATCATTATAAATTACGTGTGACATACTCTTGTTACGTACGAGAGATTGTACCATATACTCTGTGTTTATCAACGTTTTTATTTTGTCGTAAAATCGTTATGACATATAATTATGATGTTTTTGTTACATGAACAATTCCGCATACATCTCGATATCATACAAAGCATTACACAATTTAATTCTCCACTGACAATATTATTTTTTAAGGGAGATAATTTTTTAATTATAAATATTAACAAAATGGATACTATAGATAGCGGGATTCGATATTGAAAAAAAACCTCTTAAAAAGACCTGGATAATGTTGAGATTGTGTGTGTGCAAAGATATCAGTATCCAGTTGCTTATTCCATTGCAAGATTGAAAATTTCATATTGCTGAAGAAGAGTTAATCATTTAATTTATTTAATTTATTTAATCGATAATGTAAGGTAACTGGATCCAATATGGGCGTATATTCAAAATGTCCTATTCACTGTTTGTAGATAATTATATAGGATTAATTCAACAGCAGTAGTAGCTTATGCAGGTTATTCGTTTGACTTGATTGCATCAGTTTATTGTTCAATTTCTTCATTCTGTTATCGTCAATAAAACAATCAATAAAACAAAATGTAGAATGTAGTAGTGGTAATGTAATATTTTGTAGGTAAGTAATTGTTTTCTATATAACTACCTAAAAATGACTATTAATTTTAATGGTTTGTTATTAGCTCTGTATTCATACTTTACAATATTATATGTATATATAGTTTATATTTTTGTCACAGCATTTTAATATTATAATCAAAGAAATGAAATTATTTCTAATTGTAAGATAGAATCATATAGCCAAACTGTAAGCATATTGCATATACACATCGATTGTTATGTTTTTTTTTTGTATTTTTGTTATTCCAGAATTCTAATTCACCTGTTAAATATTGAAAATAAGTAGATAAATAGATAAGTAAATATGTCCATTGTTTAGAAAATTTTCGTGTATTCTTATATATCAATAAACATATGTCAATATGTTAATGAATTTATAATCTTATTATATAAAAGTATTAATATTGTGGATCACTTTGTTTTCCATTTTTCTAACATTTTTTAAAAAGGAAAAAGGAAAAATATATATTTAGGTTATATCAAGTACATCATAAAAGGGTCATATTAGGTACTGTATAAAAAAATGTTTAATTTTTATATTAGGTGTTGGAATTAATTCGTAGCGTTTTACAAGTGATGGGAAGTACTTTCATTAATGTATTTTTTAATGCTCATGTGAAATAAATAACATTCTTTCATTAAAAAACGCTACGAATTAATTCCAACACCTAATATATTAAAAATTAACAGTCTATAAAAGCTCAACGAACTAATAATTTCAAATATATAATATCTGTATAAGGCCTACCATGTTGTCGGTGCAAAACAGATTATATTGTTCAAACTTTACATTAAATACAAGAGTTGTTTTAACGTATTACCAAATATCTGATATAATTAAAAAATGAAGTGTTAACAAAACCCATCTTTTTGCCCGTGTAATTTGAATATTAAAAATTAACAAAGTCTCTAAAGGTTCAATGAACTAATAATTTCAAATAGAATATCTATATAAGGGCAATAAACATGTTGTTGATGCAAAACAATTAAATTACGCGGGCGAAAAGGTGCGTTTTGTTAATTTCAGTTTTTAATTATGTCAGATATTTGTATGGTAATAATATATCAAAACAACTCTTGTATGTAATGTAAAATTTGAACAATATAATCTGTTTTGCACCGACAACGTACTAGACTCATTGTCTTTATGTAATATTCTATTTAATATATTAAATTGTTTTGTTCTCGTTTTCGTTTTTTAAACACTTAAAGATATTTTAGTTTTAAACTTTTTTAATAAACAAACACGATGTATTTGGATTTAAAAAATATTAAAATCTTCAAAATTAAAATATCTTTTATTATTAAACGTTTTGTAAATATGTTTTATGCGTAAATACTTTAAATATTGCTACTTTTCTCAAATTTTTATCTATATATAAATATTTGAATATATATCTTATATTTTTTATTAATATTCCCTCTTTTGAGAAATGTTTTTTCTTTTCAATATGACCACTTATTTCCAATTTTGGATTCGGCAAAAAAATAAAAAAAATCACAAAGCTTAGCAGGGGAATAGATTATCTTATTTCAAGACGTGTGTTAGGAAAGCGTCGGAGTTACCAGATAACGTAACGAGGTCGGATCGGATTTTTATCGGCACCCGAACTATTAATAGAATCGCTGCAACAGGTTACTTCCAGAGCACGGGGAGCGAGGGTGCGTCCTTATTAGGATTGCGACAATGTTTTCTTGAGAGAGAGAGCGCTCTGCTTCCGATCCGCTCGCTTCCGACGCGCGAAAGCGCTCGCCGTTGTTTATTTTTTTCGGCTTATAGGACGGTTTACGCAAGTTCAATTCTGCGCGAGCTCATGCGAGCTTTGCAATGACCTAAATTCAAAACATTGACGATTCTACCGACGATCGTTTTCGGTTTGATTGACGGATTGCATCGCATCGGACACGTGGAGCCCCTTCGGCGCATCTGACAATTCCAACAACGACGCTGATGGCGAAGGACGTGATCGTTACGCTATTGATTGGCCCTAATCTCGCTCAGCTCGACCTTAATCTTTTGTCACTATGAATTAATATTCTGGATTTTCTCGACAAGACTTCCGTTTTTATCTCAATACAATACCATCAACGTTAAATTAATCCTTTAAGAACGACATTATTTTGTCAGAAAAAGAACAGCTTCTTTACCCATTTTACTTCAAAATGTCTTGAACAATCTGGATATTTTATCAATATAGTTTTTCTGATGGGTTGAAGTAAAGTAACAGACCCTACAGGTCTACTTAAGCTTTGTGATCTTTTTCTAATTTTTTGATAAATCAAAATTGAAAAAACTAATGATTAGATTCAAAAGAGGAAACATTTCTGAGCAATAAACAAATATGAAACACTTTCAAATATTTACATAAATGCACTAAAAATTTGAAAAAAGTAGCATTTAGGTCATATTGAGTATTCATGTAAATATATGAAAATGTTGCAGAATTGGTTCTTCTTTTACACATATATCTAATGTAGCCTAAATATATATGTTATCCTCTTTTTTGTATAAAAAATGTAAGAGAAATGGAAAATAAAGTAATTAATGTTGCTTTTATAAAATTATAAGTTTATTAATATATTGAAATTAATATATTGAATTATTGAATTATTAATGTATTGAAATATTTATTGAAATATGTATATAATACTGTTACAAAAATAATATATAGACTTTTGAAACATAAAGTTAATATACAAAAAAATGGGTTGAGAAGAGAATGTTGTAAATCGTCCTCCATGTTGTAAATATGGTCTTTTTGAAATATATCTACTCTCTGAAGATGACTACAATAAGGATCGAAACGTTTAAAATTAAAATTTGATGATTGTTTCATCAATCCCAGTTACAAAAATCGCATCAAATAACTAATGCGGCTCTAATAGTTTATTTTTTTGTATATTAAAAATACTATTTTCTTTACATTCTCTTTTCAATAAACAATTGAGTTAGCCTGCATGACTTACAATGTTATCTGTTAAATTTGTCGTGTAATTTAATTATTCAAACAACCAATAGATTGTATTGAGTATACTAAGTCATATAAGATCCGATTACCTTGCTGCTATATTTTAATATTCCATGCTACATACATCTCCATTTTCAGTTCTTAAATATAACTAATCTACAGTTCCGGAATTCATCCTAAATTTATTCAGAATTTAATTTTAAAGTGAACATTGCAACATTCACGTCTAGAGGGTAAACTCCTTAATCACCTTAATGCATCACGTTTCCTCAGTTTTATTATAAATTAAATATATTTTAACATACGTGGAAAAAAAGCTAATGCATCTAAAGATTTAATTAGTTACAGATCTCTGAAAATAATTTTATTGACTTGTCAAAATAATTATATAGGGTGTTCAAGCTGGTTACTACAATGTAAAGACTTTTACAACATATCCCATTGTCCATCATGCTATTGAGTTTCCTACGTAATTATTTTGATGACCTAACAAAGTTGTTTTCAGATCTGTATCCAGCTAAATCTTTAGATACTTTAACAAAAGCGTTTCTTTTGTGTAATTGTAATAGTTATGTTTTTCTTATATTTTCCTGCAATGTCCATGGCATTTGATAAGTAAATATATAAACATTTGCAATTTCGAGGCTTACTACTATGCCAATATAGAAACGTCAGCTTCCTTCTATTTAATCTTTCCTTCGTGTCTCATGATGGCCAATGCATACGGAAGTAACACGCAGCTGCATGTGACTTAAAATGCCGATACGTTTGCAAATATAAATCATGCAGATATTCAAAGAACATTCGACATCCGTGAGTATTGATATGATGTTGTATATTTCCTGGTAGCGTCGCTATCAGATACACTTGTGTCGAATGCAAGTAGAGAGCTAAAATTAAATCTTTCTAGGAAGAACGGAATACATTTTATTTTTCTATGTATTCAAAATGCGTAGATTGTATCTATAATATTGAGAGGTAACTGAACGGTTTTATCTAGATCGGATATAATAGAGGTCTAAAAAACACGTTTGCAATTTTTAGAAAAACTATAATTTTTTCTTCAGTAGCTTCTGAATAACAGGAACGTGATATTTAATTGGCTTAATTTGTAAATGATTTATACGATGTTATACTCTAACACAGTCCGCATTGCACACGAATGCTGCAAACGTATTCGACACTCGCAATCACGTCGCCAGAAATTATTAACTTAATCTGTACGAGTAGTTTATTAAATCATGCGCAGCACATGCAATATTTCATTTTTAGACCAAAATGTTATCACGTTACGTTGCGAGCAATACTATTATTCGCATATAAATTGGAAAAATATAAGACCACGATCAAAAGGTTCTATTTATATGTCAGAGGCGATTATCTTCAATGCATTCACACTCGTTCATAAAGCAATTTCGATTCGTGTTTTCAATCCGAGGGACCAATGTTTTATTAATGTTTTGATTGCAACTGAGTGGTGAATCAATTTAATACATCGATCTTCGCCACAGTGAAACATTGTAAATAAAACTTATACCCTTGCATAACGTTGATAGCATGAAATTCACTATATTCTTCAATATGATTCGTATAATTATTATTGTAAATTCATTATTATAATTTACATTATTATTAATAATTTAATTGTATATTATTGCTCGTGATTATACCAACAAATAATTGTCTAAAATATCTAGATGATATAAAACTGACATATAGAGGAAACTGGAGAACTATGGGTCATCGATTGTTTAACATAATCTAGATTGTTTAAATTAATACTACTAGTACAGTACAACTGTTACTTCGTTGCTGATACTTTTTATCTAAGTGACAGTAATTAAATTCCGTTGTATCGAAAAGCATCAATCATTAATGGTTTCCGTGCAATAGTAATTTTTTAACCACCATTTTTTAAAAATGTTTTAATATCTTTATTGTAGAAGATACATGTATAAAGATAAGATGCAAGTTTCTGCACATCTTTTCTGAACTTACTACGTTACAATTAATAATCTAACATTTATTTTTTACAATTTTCTATTAAATGTATAATTAAATATATAGTTGGGATACCATGGATCATTAAATATTCATGATGAGACAGGAATACAGAAAATATATATACTAAAAGGACGGTTTATACTTTTAAATAATTTATTTTATTTTATTGTAACAAATTTTTTATCTTATATTAATGATTATTTCTCATTTGTTTTCTTATAACTTTCTATTTTATTATTTAATAATTATTAGTTTTAATTATATTTTATTGTTTAGTGACTATGCTAAGAATGTGTGAATTAATTGAAAATACTTTTTAACTTTCGTCATCGTTATTTTTTGCATAATTCTACTATTTTGTGTATGACTTATGGTACCCAGAATATAAAAAATATGTTTTTATTTTTTTCTTGAAAATTAATACATATTTATTAAATATATTTGTTAAATTTTAAAATATGCATTATGTTTTAATTATAAAAAAAAATGATACATTTTTATATTTAGATGCACTTTTAAGAATTTGAATTTTTGTGACTCATAGTGCCCCCATCTCCCCTAGTTAAATGTAAATGGATATTACGTTTTATATTGCCTCGCACCAAACGGGTGTGCATATCTCATATCAAGTGCACTTTGTCATTTTATCTTAGTGATTGAATGACGGGATGATCGATGATAAAATTTATGTAAAAATGAAATTCGTGGAAACATGGAAACATGGTGCGACAAGATGGCGCGACGTTGCATTTCGCCTCATCGCCTCTCTCGCGCATCGGGACTCAGAAAGGAAATGCATTTACATAATTTTCGCCGTGGCTGAAGGAATACAACTAGAGCAAACGGTATTGCAAAAGCTATCGGCAAGAACACGCACAAAGTATCTATGCGAGCGCAACACGTTCTGGATGTATCGTAATCTGCACGTTTCGCGCGCAACTATCCCGAGGCGTCTAGCAATTTCTTCCAATAGATGGGATGATAGTTACGCGCTAGACCGGCGAAATGGCTGCCCAGGGATTCCGTGGACTATCGGATAATGGAGATACCATGTTCGTATCATTTAGATATCTTCCTTTGGACGATATAGTGCAGTATTAGGGATGAAGAGCTATACGATGACCATTGAAATACCATACGTGGAATTTTTTGTAGACCTTAAGGAGATCTTCATTTTTACATATGCACTAAACTGTTTCAAAGTCCGACGTTCAATTATGATGTTAATGCGTTGTTCTGAGATGTTTCTACGATTGATGAGTACATTTGTTTATAACGATGTTTATATTATCATGTTTATACGTAAGCAATCCTTTACACATGTGTCAGACAGGCTTTGCGAGTTCCATTACTGCTGTGGGGACGATAAATCACGTGAGGTAAAAATAATGTATAGGTGCGCATAGGGTTCTCGGGCAGTGGTGTGCTTTACTACGTGCTAAGAGTGGAAACCAGTGCAACTTGTGCGACATAAAATATAAAACTTCGCGCCAAGGACGATGTATTACGTGTAAGTGCATCAGTATGCGAATCACATTTGAAGCGTGACTAATGCGACTTCTTGCGAATGTTAGTACGCATGTCAAAAGAGAAACGAACTTATTTAACTTTCTTCAAAAAACAGGCGTCATTTAGGAATTAGTAACAAAATCTAAAACAAGTAGTCTTAATTTGAGTTTGTGTCTAGATCCTCTAAATATCTTAAGGATATTTTATACGTATTTTTAATAATTTAAGAATTATGAAAAGATCACAGATTTTTCTATATTATATTTGTGAAAGTAATACAAAGAGTTTGGCAACAATTTAGAACCTGGATTAAAATTATTTCAATAAGTAGATGTTTTATTTCAATAAAAAATTAAAATAAAATGAGAAAATGTTCTTTTAAATTATAAAATTGCATCATTAAATATAATATTGAGTAGTAGATTATTTTACATGTATAATATTCATTTTTATACAGTAAGTCTAAATTTTCAATTTCAGTCATTTTTTGAAAAGCTTACCTAAAAAATGATACATCTTTAAACTTCTGTGAATGGCATTGGCTTGTTACGAAAAAAAATTATTTTATTGATTTTGTTAAAAAATTTCTTATAAGTGAAAAATCGATGTACATATACATATTAATATATATTTACATATTATATATATATATATATATATATATATATATATAATGTATAGTTTTTCTAGCGGTTAGAAGTATTATATTTTAGTGTCGATGCTTTATACATTTCCATCTTCAATTGAAAGTAACAAATCTGCATAGATCCCGAAGTTATCCCGAATTTAATTTTAAAGTGAACATTGCAAATATGCCAACACTTGCCCCTAGAGGATTAATATGTCAATAATTTCAAAAGATTTATTCTCTCCAAACTTCAGGAGTTGCTCTGATCTATCTAACATTATTTGAATCTCATAAAATAATATTTTGTCATTGATAAAACAGTATTAAAACGACTAATCTTCTAACATCTCTATTCAAGTTATACGAACTTCTTCTTTGCACGAGAAAATCCATGATCATTGTGAAGTTCTCTGTCCTGATGTAACTCTTTGCTCGACTCTAGGAAAGAGAGCACTCGAGCAAGAAGAACACTAGTGAGTCTTGGTGAGCTTTAATGGGCCAACCGGTATTATGAGCGAAGTCAGAATCTCCTTCCATCCATCGTAGCGGAAGTTATTTCTTTTTCTCTTTTCGGCCTCATGTACCGCATCTTTTCATTCTCCATCTTCCGCACCCGACGCGTCTCACGGTTTCTCCACTTCGTACTGTGCACTTAGGCGAGTTCATTCACTCGGTACAGTCCACTTGGGATTCGAAAATGCGGAAAGAAATGATTTACACATACGTGAATCGCGGAGATACAAAAGTTTGGATGCTTCTAGGACAAGTTTTTTATTTTTAAAATAATCACGGAAAAAATAGTAGAAATTCTCAAAAATACATAGTACAGATTCTCTTTGTTTCAAAGAAAAGCAAATCTATCAAAATGATGGTACATATCTGGTTTAACTTTGTAAGCGGATTCCATACTTTTATATTTGCTTTTTATATCAAATATTTGGAATTGGAAAATTGGAATTGAAAAAAAAATTTGCACAGCAATGTACACCTTTGTATTTTTTTCTTTAAGTAAAACAAAATGATTTTTAAATGTAAATGGATAAAAAATGGACATCAACAATTTCGTTTAAAACTTCCTGATGCAGAAGATCGCAAAGAAGTAAAGAAGTGGAGGTGACAGTTTGCATTTTGCAGTTTACATCTGATCTTTTTAAGAAACTTTTAACGACGAATTTCAAATAAAGATTAAAAAGATACGGAAAATACATTTACGATAAGTTTTAGATTAAAGTTCGATTTAGCCAATAATAGGTATTCCACATCTGAAAGTTTCAATCATAAATAATCCAACTGTGCTATTTATCGAGAGGAAAGTTTCTAGTATCTTAATTAAACACGTCAAATTATACTATTCTTTTTGTGTGCACTAATTATGAGGACTCTCGATTTCAAGTAGCGCTATTTATTATCCATTAAATATAATTGCTTAATTAAGCGTACAGCAAGAGATAAAGCGATCACCCGATATCAATTTTACGCCGATTTAATTTTCAATGCTTGCGCGATACCTTATCTTTTGTTTTTAGCATGAACAAGAACTCGTTCATGAAAGATCTTGCAATATGCGGTATTGTTATGAAAAGGTTGTATCGGTTTGGATAGAGAGAGTAATGCGGTGTAAAAGAACGCTAGTACGATATGCGGGCAGCTTTCAATAGCTTTCGCATACTGATTAGGAATAGATTTCCCTTGTCACGTAAATGCAGCTATCGAACCTACAATATTCATAGGACATTGTTTACGAATTGCTGAGGATCTCCTGACAAAAAGGAAGGTTTTGGATACATATCTTAAAAAAATGCCAATACCATCTGAATCGTTTCAATTGGCATTTTATGAATTGTGAACGACCGTCACGTATCGACTTACTTTTAATCCCGCCACTGCCTTAATCAATACCATGCCATATTTCCGCAAATTAATTGCAGCGCTCACGATATCGAGGTACCTCGTTTTAATTACGCTTTTTCTCCGCATTCTTTCATATCGAAAAAAGAATTATTTGGTATTAAAAGGTACGCGTATTATTGAATTATTAATTAGGTCACTGTAAAATTCATTGCAAATTCGAGTGATCTCGTTCATCTTTAAAGCTTGAAAATGAAAGAAGCATTGCAAATCTTATTTTAGAAATCAAAATTGAATTTAATTACGAAACATAATTTATGTGTTACTTCAAAAAAATATTTTTTTAATCATTATAAATTATTTGAAAACTAAAACATTTTTTAAATAATTTTTTAGGTTTTGTAAAAAATAGAAATAATGTTAATATCGACTATAAAGTATTTATTTTTATTTATTATACATATTAATACATATGAAATAATTATAATTATAATAAGACTATTAATATTTATCCGAGACTGAGTATTTAAAATTCCGAGTCAATCGCTTACGCAAATTTTCCAAGACCTATATAAATCAGGAGATATCTTCTCTAAATACGAAAATCTTAAGCTCAGCTTTATGCATTCCTTTCGCTTTGTATCATGGAATAAGTATAACAGGATCTTCGCCTAAGGGGATTAAAACTGAATGAAGATCAAAGATATAGATCCGAAAAGTTTAATGGTTAGATTGTCCTTTAAATGAAAGGTTAAAGCCGTTACCAATTTCGTACCTCTAGAGGCGCTTTAGACTTCCAATATTCAATTTGATTTGCTAAATCTCACTTTAGAAAATCTAATTTGCAATAGAATCCTATTTATAATTTTGTGTGATGTATAATGTAGGAAATATATTTAGAGAATCACTAATATGTAGAATAATTTCAACAAGATATCAGATACTAATAATATAATTTATTTACATTTGATATTTAATTATACTTAATTATGATATTATTATATTTAATGATTTATATCTAGTAATTTATATTCTTTAGAGAGCCTTTTATTATTTTTTTAATCATATTTAGCCATAGATTAATTATTGACTAAAATTAATATCATTTATCGGTGCTACTGTCATAACATTTTTCTTTGTTAATATTTTTACGTAATACAATATAATATTCAATATAACATATTGATGTATTATATTTGATGTATTATATCCACTTAAAATAGAAACGTTCACTTAAATAATTGAACAAACACGCTAAATTACTTAGCGCGGTATATTTTTTATCAGCTATTCACTAATGTATTTTTTTAATTTATAATTACTACATGCAATATTGTATATGTTCTACGTAATTTTCTTCAATCTTTGCTTTTCAAGTTTTACCTCTTTATTTTCCCGAAAAATAAAAAGTTCAAAGAATTATAAAATAAATATCAGAATTATAAAATAAATATCATTCTTCCCGTTATACATTTGCCATTCTTACGTCAATGAGACTACGGTCTTTTAACAAAGATACTTTCCGGACTTAAACAATAGATACGCATATATTTCCTCAAATTCCTGTATAAATCCATCCGTAGTTGGAAACGATGTTTCTACTATTTCTCCGACACAAGCTTTGAGTACACTAGAGCGACCAACGAGCGGAATATTTGCCGAAGTCGGCGGGTACGCTCAACTGTAATGTTCCAGCTATCCTATATCCCACGCGAACAATTTCAATTATCTTTTGTGTAGAATTCGCGAGTAACAATCAGAAAATGTCCAAGGAAAAAGCTCTGAGCAAAAACATACTCTCTGAAAACAACTATTTTTTAATCGAAATGTTAAAGATAGTAATCTTTTTTTTTACTGACGGCATTATATCAAATTGAAATACTTCTTTAGTGAGTTTTTTAAATTTATAATTAAATTTACTACATGCAATCATGTATTAACTTGCATACTTTTAGAAATGACAAGATTACGTTTATATTATTAATTTAAAGATCAAGTCCGCGCTAATTTGTATTCATTAATAATACAAGAAAGGAGAGGAATTTCTATTTTTATATAATTTCTATTTTTAATATAATTGCACAATGCTATCAAAATGTCCGTTCCAACAAATTTGTTGTCGATTTATATTCAATTGGGCTGATTTATGAATTTAACGCGCATATTTGCTTATGCAATGCCGGGATCAGCATTTTTAACAATATTCACGATTTAAATTAAAACATTTAAAATATATGAAAAGAAAAATTTGATTGATTAATATTTTATTTTTTTCAAATAAAAATTAAACCTAACGCTAATAAAGTTTTTGTATAGAACGTTTTGTCATTGCAAAAAATTTTGGACTATTTGCAAAAATTGTCAAAAAATGCAATAAATTTTTGGTAAGCTTAAATCTTAACATAACTTTTCTTTATTATTTTCTCCTACGTTTTCGTTTCTAGAGTATATACTATTATTATTTTTATTCGTACTTTTTTATATTTTCAGAATGTACACGCAATTGAGAGCAAATTAGCCAATTTTTTAAGAATTAGGCTGCTTCTTCGAAGGGTTCTCATTAAAAGCTTGCAATGCAACGGCATATTTTATGCGAGATATGAATTATTTAGATTCCACCTAGCAGTGGCTGAATAAAGTAGGTCTATAATGATGATGTAGCTGTCTGTAAATATTTTCTTAGCACATTTAAAAGTGCCTAAGTACCTATGCAAGATTTGTTTATTATACATCTTCCAAATTAAGATTATAAATTAAGATAAGTTCTCACGTATACAGTCTAATAAGATTCTTATTGTTTTTAAATTAAACATCTTTAAATTAAATTGTAGAATGTATGATAAAATATAATGTCAATTTTATAAAAGATTGCTACTTTTATAGAAATTTTTAAAAATAAATATTTTTAGAATCAGTTTATATAATATACGTTAAATGTTCATCTGCAGGTAGCAATTTTCTTCAAGCGAATAATTAAAAATTATTATAGATTTATAATCTCATCAATTATTTAATTTTTATTATTTCATTCTTTTATTTTGTATTGAAGTAGGTTTCAATGAAATTAAGAAGTACTATTTTAGTACATTAAATATCTAAAATTATTTTATATACATATAAAAAGACACCAAAATAAATGAAATTTATTCTCGTCTCTGAGAACTTCTTACACCGTGTAACGAAATGAGGATTAAAGAAAAAGATATCAAATAAAATACGAGTCAAGGTAGTTAATTAATCCTGGAAGCACATTATTACGAAAGATCAGAATGCGAGCGCAAAGTCGTTTCAGCCAAGCAGTTGAATTCTTCTCAATGAAGCAGCTTTCTCATTTGTTGAGCTCGTTCATTATTTCTTATATGAAGTTAACGAATTGGAATAAAATTCAAACGAAATTTCAAATTTCTTGTTCACATTAAAAAAATTTACGATTCCAGATTGTAATTATTGTGTCAAAACCATCAATTAACATCCTGGTTACATTTTTCGCAATAATAAATTCCTTGCAGATTTTAAAATGTTCTAGTAGCATTACACGCATTACCAAATCGACGATCAATTTTTTTGTGATATTAGTCTTTCAGTTTCAATTTATGATTGCGTTTCAAGTACGACAATAAACGACGCGCAGTTCGAAAAAATTGGAAGATGTATTTAAAGTTTTTATATAAAAATATTATTAGGGATTAGATCTAGTTTCAACCTAATATATACATATATATTAGCTCTTTTCTTATTTGATTCAATTACGTTATTTAAAGAGAAAATAACAGAGTGGCCTAAATACGAACATAGCCTATTAAAAATAGTCTGTTGAAATAGTTGTTTAAATATGGGCTAGCAATCGAAATAATTCCTTTAATGTTAATATAGACACGAATCTAAAATTTACACAGATCAGAACACACATATCTGAAATGTACACGTGCATTATGCGGATCCTAGGACAGAGTTGATTACGGTGTTATCGCCGTGGTTACAGTTACATGCGGTCCGGGTTACTATCACGAATCCACCTCACATGTCCGCTGGAGCAAGAAGGGTGCTCCTTACACCAGGGTGCCGTTTTCCGATAAATTCAGGTCGCTTGAGTAATCGAGGGTGCATTAACTAGCTCTTGTCGAAAATTGAGTTACGCCACTAGCTGCTGGTACTTCTCTGATCAAAGGGCACGAATGTGTTATAAGCTGTGGATGTAAAATCTCACTGGCTTTAGTGCAAACTCGCATTGTCATGCTGTACGACGAATACTCGTGATCGTCGGAGATTATTCTCGCGCATCCAAACTAACGAGATCGTGTACGTGTCTGCTCCAAAGCAACGGCAAGGTAAATAAAGCAAACGCGTCATCTTTGAAGTAAATACCTGTGGAAGTTTTAAGAGTGTTATCAAGGCACAGACTTTTTCCGCAGCGTGAAAAGAGGAGAAAGCGAGGAAGCTGGCATTTAACTTCCGTCGAAGAATTATCGGAAGTGGAATTCAGGTGGCTCTCTCTCTCTCTCTCTCTCTCTCTATCTCTCTCTTTCTTTCTCTCTCTCTTGGACTGTGATTCCCAAGGCCGCGGGCCAAATAGGACAGGGGCTATTCGATTCGAGCAAATTCCGCAGCCATTCGTCAAGGTCTAGCCACTGACAGGCTGTAAACTTGGGGCGCGAAGCGCTCGATCTCCACGTGCCAAGCTCGATTTCACTTTGGCGTGCTTTATATTGGTCCCGAGTTACTCAGCGTTTTTATGAGTCTCCATTTACTTCTCTCTCGTTTGCGTCTTTCACGCTCATCCGTGCGTGTATGTGTTTGTTCCTGTGTGCGCACATGATAAACCTTTCTCTCTCTCTCTCTCTCTCTCTCTCTCTCTCTCTTTTCGCGCGCATTTACAGAGTGAATCTTTCATCTTGATTGCTTTGAATAACCGCTTCGTTGTTTGCGCACGATCGAAGCTTTTTGCAAGCGTATGCGATGCGGGCGCCGATGTAAAAAGAATCTAATAAAGTATCTTCTTTGCTCGTGCTCTGACGGCACAAGTTGCGCGGGACACGTAGGTACTTTGATGGGTTTTGTAGCATTAGCCATGAGAGAACGATGGATCGTGTAACTTTGCGGGTATTAACTCGAAATTGTTACAGTTAATTTTAGATAATATAACACTATTACGAGATAGAAGTCTCTCACTTCGATTCCTGATAAATAAGCGAAGTTGAAATTTATATTAATATAAAACAACGTCAATAATATTTTCATTGCTTTCTGTCATAAAAGAATTGTACATATAAATAATCACATATAAATTCAAGATGTTAGTAAATAAGCTACGAATAATTTTGTAAATCAATTGATTCTTTCTGTTTATAAATTGTTGACAATTTAAATTTATTATTTATTTATTTATTCACAAATATATATATCTATTTCATAGATATAAGACAGTAAATCTCTGCAAAAATATAGGGTAATTCCAGTATACACCGCACCTATCAAAAACTTAATTTATTAAGTATTATTTACTATGTTTAAAGTAAATGAACTATATCAGTAAAAACTTTGTACTGTTTACTATTATAAAAAAATATTTGAAATCCGAAATATTTATATTTCGTATAAAAAAAATGAACTTTTTTAAACCCTTGCATTTTTGCCGTACATTTCATAGGGATGAGATATATGACTACTCATAGAGGAAGGGGGGGTATATATGGCTCATAAAAAATTCAAATAATGCATATAAATAAGAACGTAAAATGACACAACTTATAAAATGCGTTTATAAAGTTTTATTAAGAAACAAGAATAATAAATATGTATATGAAGTAATAAATAATAATTACAATCTTCTCAGATGTATTACAAGTGTTATAACATGAGGTATACATTTCATGTAATGCGTTTATTATATAATATTTAATGCACTGAATTGAATCTGCGCACTTTGTATGCTTTGGGCATAAATCCTGCCTGTTAAAAATATCATATATCCTAAACAGGTGGGATGTACAAGACAACAAACTAAACAAAGAACATAAGAGCAAAATACTTGTATTTTGTTATACAACATGTTTTACTATTCTTCTATTCATGTATCACGAAATAACAACTAAGTCTTTTGCATGTCCTACGGTAATCATTTTATGTAAATTATTGATGGCATTCCTTAACACGATGATGGAATTACTTAACACAATGACAAATCCATTCAACTCACAATAATTTCATTAATATTAACAGTAAGAAACTGAAATCATAATACAATATTAATATAACATAAAGACATGTAACAGAGTAATTGCGAGAAAATCACCCCCAATTTTTCTATTTTTTTCTGACTTTTGCGGCGTAAATCCCAGCGCAGCGTATTTGTCGGAGATACTTTATATAATTTAATTATTTATGAAGAGAGTGGGAAAAACGCGTACCATACTATTACAGTATATTAGAATAGTGTTATTAGAATAACCGTTCATTTCTTGCATCCGATATATATATATATATATATATATACGTTTAGTGTCGTATTATACACCTGAAAGAACTTACCATTTAAAATATATATCATTTTTGATGATTTTTATGTATAGGAGAATAGAAGAATTACGAATTACACTTAATAAAACAGGCCGACGATTATTTATTAATTATAAAAGTTTTTATTCAAATATCGGCTCTTTAAACTATAATATAATAATCAACATTTATATATTATTAATATAAACTATGTATAATTTTAAACAAGACAAATTTAATTTAATATTGTTCCGCGTGATAACTAATTGCGAACGCAAAAGTTTCGTTTTTTTATTTAAAATTATATTGCTAATATTTGAATGTTAATTGTAATTTAAAACTAAATAATTGAAGTATATTTTAAATAAAAATTTTTACAAATAAAGAACGATTTTATTGTCTATAAAAATTTAAGTAAATACAAATCAGAAAATAATTTTTAGACTATAAAAGAAGTTAGGGAACTCAAGCATGTGATAAGCAATGTTGCAAAAAGTTTTATAATATTTTAGCAATCAGCTTGAGTATCTTATAATTATTTTGATAGTTCAACAAAATTTATTTTCACAGCTGTATCTATCTAAGTTTTTAGATATTTTAGCAAAATCGTTCTTTGCGTGTACTAATCAATGAATAATCATTGGCTTTATTTAATTTGTTCAAGTAGATGTTCGTAGTTCTTTCACTTTTCCTTGTACGTAACAAGATATGATACATAATTTATAGAATCTGACCGAAACTTTTGCCGAAATTGAACTGAAACACTCAGCTACAGTTACTTTTAATCAAAACTAAAATCAAAATTAAAAAATAGGAAATTTATAAATAAATTTATAATGGTTATATGTATAGACATGCCCATATATCATATTTTTTCTTCATAAATATCACAATAATTAAATTTCGACCGAAATCGAAAACTAAAATTTTGATTGTGTATCAATTTTAGCCAAAGAATATAAGTACTTTTTCTTCATAAACAGCATAATTTAATTATTGAAACAATAATTACACATATTAAAATTAATATTTATGAAGAAGACCTATATAGTTTCAGTTGAAACTGACACGTAATGAATATTTGTTTTCAATTTCGGTAAAAGTTTTAGTTTCAGACTCTAATTAATTTATGATGATAAATAACATCTTGAGAAAGTTTTCACAATAAAGCCTCTTCAACAGTTTATTACTCTTCTGTTATTATACGATCAAGTTATTAAGCCTGTTTTTATGAGTGAATCGTGTTTTATGTTTGGAAATATAAAAAGATCAGATGAGACGGATGTTGTGGAGAACCATTATAAGAGAGACCCTGGGCGAAAATCCTGCGGATAATGCGAAACTTTGGCCGACCCAGTTCCATTCGTGCTGATCGCGATTAATGGGTACACCATGTACGCTCCATGCATCTGTACACGTTATGCACTAAGGCGAAATGGCGTATTTACCATCAGGGTAAATATACGATACGTGTGCCGTGAACGTGATTAAGGTAGTGCCATGGCAGCGCAGCCTTCTCAAGCTCTGCACGTTACGTTCGTAAATACACTTTTCTGTTTGTTGGTCTAATTTAACCGCAAAGAGCGGGAATAAGTGGAAGAAAGAAAGAAAATAAGGGGAAAAAGACAAGGAAAGAGAAAGAAAGTTGTGAACGTACATATAATTCGCAACAGCAAATGCGATAAGTTCGCTAACGTTGCGAATCTCGGGGGGTAGAACAATGACGAAAAGGATTAACTGTAAAAAGAGGATTGCATACAGGGAAGAAACTTGCATGCATAAGAGTTAATCTTTGCAATACGAGGCTCGCAGAAACGTAATTTATTATCGCTTTTTTCGTTTTTCTTTTTTTTTTGTTTTTATATTGCCTTTGTCTCGCCATTTCGTCTTTTCGTCGCGCAGTTTTACTTCTCCGTTTTTATCCCGCGTTCTTCATATCTAACAATGAAGCGACTTTCTCATATTCCGCTACGGGAGTTTAATTAGGTAGCAATGAAAAGCAGATGCACAGCGCGTGGCGCGTATTAAAATTAAAATAGAGCCTCGATTCCTCTTAATTATCTGTAACTCTTTAATCTACCTGAATTACAGAAATAGTTGACTCCGCGTTAATAACAGCGCCAACTAAAAATGATCAAGCCGTAAAAAGAAATAAACGAGTGATTAGACACGCATGTTTCTTGAACGTAAATAATCGTTGATTAACAATTTCTTCGCATAATTAATTAGTGATGCTAATGAAACTTCGCGGCTCTTATAACGTAACGTTTTATTAATGCTAGATGAAATACTACCGCGACTACATTGTTATTAGTGGCAACTTTGATGAGGTGTAATAAGTAGCATTAATGTCATTTTGTTGTAATACCTTAGGATAATAAAGATGCTTCTCTCGTGTCTGGCATGCTTTTTATTTTATATAATATTGTGTCGATTTATCCATATATTTATATATATGGACAAATCGACACAATATTATATATATTTCATTATAAAAGAATGATAAAGAGGAGCAGATAAAAATTACTTACAGTTGAAGTTTTATATATATATATATATGTGTGTGTGTGTGTGTGTGTGTGTGTGTGTGTGTGTGTGTGTGTGTGTAACTTCAACTGTAAGTAATTTTTATCTGCTCCTCTTTATCATTCTTTTATAATGAAATATATATATAAATATTATATTATTTTATCTATTCTCTGTAATCACATTTACAGTAGTCCTAAGAAATTATTGAATATTATATAATATTATATTTTAAAGATATTTAAATATGCAGCTAGGTATAAGAAAATAATAGTACAAATTTTATAATTTAGTTAATAATTTTAAAATATATGGCTCTATTATTACTTTGTAAAGTTCCTAAGTTTCGAAGTGTAAAGTATATTTTTTATTCTCTCTGTTTCTCTCTCTCTGTCTATCTCTCTCTCTCTCTCTCTCTCTCTCTCTCTCTCTCTCTCTCTCTCTCTCTTTTTGTATACATGCTTCTAAAAAAGAAAATTAAGGTAACATTAAAGAGGTAATGATAGTCGAACTGTTGTACCCTACAAAATTACGTGCTCGAGGGAAGAGCGAACTTGGCGCTTCGTTTGTCAAGCGTGGCTTGAATTTCAGCGTCTCGTTAAATTAAATCCTCGTCCAAAGGGGAATCTCGATGGCTAGGTAAGGGCATTGAATAAAAGAGTCTGTTTCCCCAGGGATAACACGTGCCAAAATGATTGTACCGCGGTAAATTGTCGTCGGCCGCGATTACCATTCGATGGCGGAATATGATAACACAGGGCCTCTTGGCTTTTCCTTCTTGTTCCTAATCCCTTCGCAATCAGATATAATTATGATCAGAAGCATCAATTTATTTAAATATCATCAAAGATACAAAATATGATTTTATTGTATTAAGTTTATATATATATCTATATATATATCTATATATATATATATATATATGTACGTATATAACAGAAATTTTATGTATGTTTTTTATATTCTATTTCCATGTATTTAGAATTGTACTAAAAAGAAAGCAAATCAAAGGTACGTTCTCTATGTCCTCGATATTCTTGACTTAATATACGTAAGGTATACAGTTGAGTGTTAGACAAACAAATTGAGGTACAAAGAGAACTGAAATGGAACTTTTGTAAAGGATATGCCAGCGCCACATTTATTCAAAAAGCTTTTTCAAACTACTACTACTACTATTACTATTATTACTACTACTACTATTGCTATATACTACTGCTGTAGAATATGCAGCTTTTCGGAGTACTTTTTATTATCTTTTTTGTTACTAATCTAGAACGCGGTCTGTTACAGCGCAAGGAAAACTCATTGCAGTCTTTTTAATAAAAATGCCACCGTACGAACTCACGTTCTCGATAGTGTAGAATTTACACATCCCGATAATGTTATTTCGTGACGTAGTGTTCTCTTTCATCATCTTTTGCTGTTCACCTTTTGTACAATATAAGGTTCGAAAGACGTCGTAATTGCATCCTTCGTAAAGAGAACGAAGACCTACTATTAGTTGCTAAACTCACAATTTGTCTTCGTCTTAAGAACATTACAAAGCGAAATACTTGAACAGGAGTGCTAGTTTCGTTAAATTGAATTCCATGATCATTTTAACAATTTAATGAAAATTCTAGCCAAAGTAATGCATATATGCGCGCATATACACACTTCAAAATTTTATATGTGATATAATAAAAAGCATCAGATTTTTTTTACTATCGAATATTAATTCTCGATTTATAATATTAATATTTATTTTTCTCTCTTACGCAGTGATAAATAATAAAGTATAAAAAGCACGTTATCGTAATTATTTTATAATATTTATTTTATTTGTCTATTTTATCTAATACTATTGTATCTACGTAGGTATTATTTTATACTAATTTCATATCTTTTATATATATATATATACCACAAAATCATTTCGTTATCTCCCCTAGCATAAATACGTGCTGATAGAGCTAAAATGGATCGTCATGATTTGGTTTGCAACGCACGTAGACACTTTAAGAGGTTCCAGTCCGGAACTTAATCGCGTAGCAATGCGGTTATTAATTGCATTAACATCTTGTGAAATAAATTAGAATGATTGCGATCTCAAGCATTATTGTTGTATTCCGAATAATGTACCTGAAATTTCAATGATGAGGTTAAGTAATGCCAAATATCTATTTTGTATCATAGTGAAATGTATTCTAATAAAATGTTTAGTATGTATTAATAAATGCTTTATTTAATAATTTCTTTATTAAAATTTTATAGGGTATTTCTGAATTGGTTTAAAATATCCTTGTTTGTTATATTAGTATTTGTAAGTATACTTGTTATATTAGTATATCGTTTGTAAAATTTACATATAAAAATAACAAAGTGCTAATAATTTTCAAGTAAAATGCCAGTGAAAGGAATTTACAAAAAAAAAATTGAAATTAAACTCTAGAGATATAAATTAATAACAAATTTTAACGTCAGATTTAATCATTAAGAAATCTTACATTAAAAAGAAGTAGGTATAGCAGCTTTATTTAACATTCTTCCCAAGAGAGAGCTAAATGCAGCAGCGACATGTTTATGGAATTTACAATCAGTTTCCTTTTATGCGAGGTCTACAATAGAAGTCGTAGACGATTGTGGGATTTTAAGTAGTAGGAAATTGACTAATCTAGTTGAAGGGGGCGAATAATCGACTACACTAAAAAAAATATTCTGCGATAAGCGGGGAATTTCTCTTAGCATTTCCTTTAAGTAAAAAAATCTTACATTAATCAGGTACGTGTATTTATAACACGTATTTATCTATAAAAATAAGGACACACGAGCTAAATAAACAAGCTCAAATAGCCTTTTGAAATAAGAGGAAATATAGAGTACGGCACGCTTATTTGTTAGAAGAAGTTTGTCATTTACAATACGCGTGCATGCCAATATATGTAAGACATTCTTCTAAAGTATTGAGAGGATTGCAATCCTAAATCCAGTAGTTCATGATTATACAAAAAAAAATTCCTTTACTTTGTAGAGTACCTTCTTGAGATTATATATAAATGGAAAATCCTCTTAACATGGAACCGCTAAATGACAGAATTTTTTTTTGGTACATGATTGGCCAATTTTCTACAACTTAAGACTCCACGACGTCTATGACTTCTATTGTAAATCCAATTTTGTTCACCGATTCTGGAATACCATATATAGCTGATCAGAAAAAAAGAGGGGGGAGAGAGAGAGAGAGAGAGAGAGAGAGAGAGAGAGAGAGAGAGAGAGAGAGAGAAAGAACATTTCACTTTTATTTTTTTCTTCAATCTTGACCTTAATCCAAAGATCACGATGTGGGATCTTGTTTTTCAAAAAAGTTCGTTACTTTCTTGGTCGTTCGTTACTTTAATTGACAATTTCGTCGAGGGGAAAACGGAACCTGATAAGAGGGATCACCGACGACGTAGCGCCATAGGTCTCTCCATGACAACTACCAACGTAGTTGTCCTCCATGTACTTCTCGGTTTTATGCGATAAAATGGCGATCGGGATTCCGTGAATCCGTGCCGCGATGGTAATCGAAATTACTCGAATTCCTAATTCGCAAGTTTAAAATACGAACGTGAGATTTAATCTCCGGAGAGACTCCGCCACGAGAATGTCTCGTTCTCATCGCTCTAGTTTTCGTGTCATTGAAACCATTCAGCTGGGAAAAAAGCGCGGATTCCTGAAAGAAAGAATTCGCGATTGGCTGGCGGTTCGATTAAGCTTTCTCATTTGTCTCGATCCTCCAGTGAAATGTTGCACGCGATAACGTCTCGCTATGTTTCGTTCTGCGGGTGCCAGCGTATCTTTCAGATACGTAATTATAGAAAGGATGGCCCCATTATTTTATTCTTGATTTTTACAATATCGTCCGCGCTGGAATGTTCTCGATATAATTGTCTCGAGCTGAGATAGAACTCTAGACTGGTAATGGATATAGACTCATAAAAGCGTTTTTCTTAAAATAAAATGTATTTATGTGTTATTTCGATGGGAATAAAAAAGCCATTCTGATATGGTATAATTTACGAAAAAAGTATATTTTTATCTGATGAGTAAAGTCTGTATAAAGCATAAATTATAGGCACTTACATATCGTAAAGCAAGTAAAGTGCAACTTGTATTTTTATAGAAATATTTTATTATCATTTTTTTTCATAATATTAATAGTTAAATTATTCGTTTAAAACAATAAATAGTAAATGTACTAACAAGAGAATCGTCGGAATTGCTTTCATTGATTTTAATAGATTTAGAATATGTTGTAGTGCATTAAAAAATATTACTCACATCTGTTTTAAATCTGCTTATTTCAAGGTTTAGAGGTTTCGAAACAATCCCTCGAAAAAAAATGTATTTTTTTTATTTT
Organism: Acromyrmex echinatior; assembly: GCF_024713525.1. NCBI lineage: Eukaryota > Metazoa > Arthropoda > Insecta > Hymenoptera > Formicidae > Acromyrmex > Acromyrmex echinatior. The sequence continues at coordinate 3,448,654 of NC_141864.1, forward strand.
CAACGAATATCTCCGAAACTATGAGATATTTGAAAAAATGTTTTATACAAAAGTTTTATGCTATTTTATACTCTTAATAATGGTATTCATGTTTTTTGAAAATATAAAATTTTTCAAATTTATCTCCAAGACTTTTGACTAAATCTTGAAATTAAAAAAATATAAATAGATAAAAAATGTAGGACTAATACTTTTTTTTATACTTTACAACCAATGTTCAAAGCCCATCAAAATCAATGAGGGTCAGTTTCGACTCCCTCGTAAGTTATTACAAAATTTTAAGAAATGTTATCTGTATTGTTACGAAATATAATAATGTAAAATATAATAATTTTTTTATAAGTGGAAAAAGTAATATTACAAAATATTATTTTAAATTTACATATTCGAAACGAAAGAGATCTACAATATCAATTCTAACAAGTTCTAATAAAGTTTCATAAAGAGAAAATAAATAATCGATTCTTGAGTCACGTCACAGGAATGCCAAAGATAGTATAATAGATATATTTCAGGTTTATATGAATATCGCAGCAACGAGAATTATATAGTACGCACAGGAATATTAGGCCACGTTCTACGAAACTATGCTAACTAAGACCGGATTAGCTATGCAAATCACTGAACTACACGAGAGTTCCCACTTTTCGCCTACGTCGATGTATAATTATCGTGTAGAAACGCATGCTTGACGAATATATTCCCCGCTTTGATTTTAATGAAATATAAATTTATATTTCGCAAAGATACTTTCTTATCTAACTAAATATATAAATATATATTAAAAATATATAAATATAGATTAGTTATTATATTAGATATAAGTCTGATGACGTTACATAATTCTTACTTAGGAATAAATCACGTCTTTGATGTGATAAATTAAAAATTATACGTTGCTTTTGACGAGCGTCTCCATATTAAAAATATGGAGCCTTACTTCATAAGAAAGCTTTGAGTAAAAGTTTTTTAATCGAAAAGATTGAAATATTTTTAAATTTACTGAACTAATGATGTATTTCAATATTGCTGTTCATTCATATTTAAATAAACTTAACATAGAGTATCATAATTATTTTATTGCTTGATTTTTTAACATATATGTACATAATTATATCCATCTGTCTTATATCTATTTTATATCTTGTTTTTTTTTCTACTCGCGAGTGTGTAAAGTATAAGATAAAGAACACTTTGATGCTTGCAATGTTATTAGAGATTCTGGCTTCTTGTTTCGCTCCTCTTTTATTATCTTTGGATTATTTTATCCGACTTTAATCGGGCTACTTGTGTTTTTAATGCGCGATTTAACAACTTGGCGATTTCATAGCTCAGCTATAAAAGACTGTTTCTTCTACAAATTAGAAATTATGACTAAAAGAATTATTGCGTAAATCTTATTTGTTTCAAAATGATATAACAATTAAGAAAAATCGGAATTAAAAAAATATAATATATAAATAATAATAATAAGTATATGGAATAATAGTAAAATACCAAAATACGATACAAGGAATAATAATGACAACACATGAAACAGCGATATTTCCATGCGTACTTTTATCCGGACAAAATATATCAAAATTCTCTTTTTCGTAGAAATACCATCTCAGAAAATAGGTCGCATTTCAAAAGGCGCGAATTGTAAATGACATTCATCTCAAAAACCGCTTCGCTCGGAATTTGCGTGACTCAAGAAATCATACAGACACTTCACAACGGAATTTTGTTCTGTTCCGATCCCGTGACTTTTATCCTATATCCAGTAAAGATATACGGCATCCGATTCATCGACTCCTGTATCTTCAGGCCGCATTCTTCGAGGACTGTTTGCCAAGTGCGAAACGAGATTGTCGGTATTTGTTTCGTCTATAAAAGATGTCTATAGAAGCATCGTTTGCTGGCACTAACACTTTTCATAGAACGAGATAATGAGAAGCGATATCGCGTGCAAAAGGTAGAGTCGAATCGTCCGGAAAAACACGAAATAGCTTTATCCTGTAGTCGACAAGATGCTTTCTTGAAAGCGCAGGATTTACCTTCAATTGCTGCGCTCGATGACTCAATTAGTTTTTTCTTGTGGAAAATAAGAGTACATGAAGACAAGACAACAATATATAAACTATTTGGATGAATACGCGAATTTCCGTTGGATAAGATTTACAATTTTAAATATCTTTGAGCAAAATAAATAAAAGTTTGAAACGCTAAATAATTTTCTGAAATGCTGAAATATTTAAAGATGTTATAGTAAATATGTTTATAGTAAATATGTTTAATTTATTTTAATTATTTTTTTATACAAGCTAATAACTAATATATAGAAAATACTCGACACTCCATTATATTTTTATGCTATTTATTATATTATAACTTTCTCAGTTAGATATCGAAGCATTTAAATACATCTAAGAAATTTAATAATCCTAACATTATAAATATAAACAATAAAAAAAGGAATAAATAGCCGCACGAAGAATCTACATAGCGAAAGTCATTTATTAAAATTTATTTCGTTAACAAAAGAAAAAGATCATAGATGTTTCGATCAAGATTTGGCCATCTTCAGAATTATTATAGATTTAATCTATATTATAGATTTAATCTAAGATCAGTATTATAGATTTAATCTGATGTCAATTACAAAATTCAGTGTCAATATAAACGCAAAATAACATAAAAATTCTTAGAGATTGTTAAATTTATAATTGTCAATCTGAAAACGAGTCATAAATTTTAACGTCGATATTTAAAGTTTGATAATTACAAATAAATAAATTAAATCAGAGATAAGAATCAAATGCGATTAAGTAAGTCCGTATTATAAAATATTTCTTCTTTTAACAGAATATCTTGAAATTTGTTTGTTAATTATTATAAGTATTTGAATCTTCTTTTATTCTGAATTGCTATGTAGGGACAAAATTTCCAGATTATAATATCAATAAATTAGTATTTTAATTAATTGTTTTGTGCTTGCAAAAAAATTTTTTTATTTATTCTAACGTACTTGTGTTGTTATTAGCAATTTTTTAAGTCGTTAATATGTAATTGTTATGTTAATTAGGACGGACATTTATTTTCTGAAGTCAACATTGACTATAATATTCTTGACATACAATTTTATTTATATTAAAGTATAGAAAAGGAGAGGGTAAAATTTGTTAACAAAATAAGTTTTAATAAACTGACTTTCGCTACGTAGATCTTGTGTATAGCTATTTACTTCTCTTTTTAATTATTTACATCTAAGAAACTGTTTACATATATAAAAGGAGTTTAGTAGACTTTTCTATAACGGCAGGAATTGAATTAACGCGGTAATTAGCATCTTTTTACTCGCAAAACAATTATAATAATGATTTATGCAAGTCCGCAAACCACCGTGCTGAACCACGTGCCGTTATTAATTATCTGGCTTTGCACTCCATCAGCAGCTAATCAATCGAGGTCAGTGACTAATCGGCACGAGTACGACAGCTGACAGGCAAGCAAATCATTCGAGCTTGCTGCATACCAGACTTTGAGGGTATCAAAACCTAACTTCTAGTATCAAAACGAAACTTGCCATCATCTTATTGGCAAACCTTCTGGGAAATCTTCTTGGGAAACCTTTTCCTCTATTTTTCTTGGTATAGTCGTATTTCTGTCTCATTTACTATAACTATTAGGTCAACTTATGAGTTTGCTTCATCCGTGCGATATATTTGCCATCACAATGATGTCCAACGTAAATGTAGTAAAAGCTTAGATACGAATACAATAAATTGTCACTATATCTTATGAATTGACGTGACATAATGGAAAGTCTAATGAATATAAATAATGAAAATTTCCATTAATGTTTAGGAAAATTGGAATAAGAGGAAGAAAAATACGAGTGAAGCGTAGTTTGAAAAAATCGATAACAGAAAGAAATAGATAATTAATATTTTAATTGGTATATACAATATTAAAACGTCATTAATATACACTGTCAAAAATAACACAGAACGACTTATTACGACCACGTTAGTCGGATCGATCCTGTCTTTTTCATTTCCGCTTCATCAAAGAAAGGAAAGATTACAGATTCAAAGTGAGATGAATACTTTGAAGCTCCTAAATCGCTTTAGTCACGCAAACTCACAAGGAAAGTTCGGAAAATATTCCTCAAAACTACGGGAAGAATATTAGCAGACGTAGCGCCATCATATCCGGTGTGTCCAACTAAATGCGTTGTCTGTTATAATAGAACAATTACTGTTCATGTAATTTCAAAAGTATACTGTAATAAATTAAAATTGTATGTAGATTGCTTCAGAATTAAAATTTTTCAAAAATTATTACTACTTTTAGACTTTTCCATTAAAAGACTCATTGGAAACTTTAACGTCTGTTTTAGTAGTAGTGCGTTATTTTTCTCCCGTACAAAAGTTAAAAACCCAATTTTAAAAACTTATTTTAAAATTGTAACAAGAATCAAAGAAATCAAACAAACACACAGTAAAAGGTACTAAAAAATAATTTATCGAATTTTTGCTTGTGCAAGCAGCACGTTTGTAATGTGACTTCCCAAAGGCGCACTTTATAGGAGCAAAAGGACGAAACTCGTCTGGCGAAATAACACATTCGTAAATTCCCTAGACGAGAATTAAATTGAAATGTTGTAGTGTTTACTTGACATATACGATGTAGCCTAAAATATTTGCACGAAAAGCGAAGGTCGGCACTTACTGTTTGAAAAATCAATAGTGTCAACATCGTTTTAAAGAGAATGCAGTGATTCAAGCATGATTTTTAAATATATATGTGTCGACATCCGTGTTCTTTTCAGTGAAAATGTGTAAAATGTTCGATTTACCTTAAAGATTCTTTAGTCAATTCACTTATTAAATTGCAATTATGGAAGAAGTTTTTCCAAATAAAACAGTTACGAAGGCAGCTGAGTGTAAAATTTCCAATATATTTTATAAAGCGCATTTTCAGTTTACATTATCTAGACTACAAACTTTTTAAATAAAGTGCAGTATTCGTCATTTTAAATACTGTTGTGACAACGGAGAAATTTCTTGTAACTCTCTTTTATGTGATTTTGCATAATTTTCATTTAATTACAGGAATGGAACGATGTAAACATGAGATGGAACGTTTCGGACTATGGAGGTGTACGAGACCTCAGAATACCGCCGAGTCGGTTATGGAAACCCGACGTTCTTATGTATAACAGGTAAATGTAAAATTACATTATGTTTATTAAAATTTCCTACGTACACATTTACATTTTTTATATTCTACCGCATCATATAGCAAACATATTTTTAAAGTAAAGAATGATATACTCTTAAAATAAGATTTTGTACGAATTAATTTTTTTCGCGTTTCAAAATTATTTTAATATTAAGTAATGGTTTATGTATTTGCTATAGTCAGAAATCAGACATGAATCAGGGACTCAAATACACATATTCTATGGCTATGTTCCAAAATTCAGCACTGAAAATTTATAGTTTATGTAAGTTACGTGCACTATAGATTTCCAGCACTGGCAGTGAATTTTGAAACATAGTCTATGACGTCTATGTATTGAAAAAAAATTCATCATTTATTTTCAATTCTCAAGGAAATATTATGCAAAATTAACAATGTTTCTAATAAATTATAATAACTTATTGTAATTTTCAACTGTATTTTATATATTTATGATATATGATGTTTATGTTATATGATTTATGATATCTGATGTTTAAGTTACTTTTACTTTCGTTGAAGAAATTGCATAACAAAGAAATTTTCTTGATTGGCTAACAAATGCTGCTTATAAATTGAAAAGCGTCACTAATCGTAATATATTTGCTATCTTACAGCTATACATTTGTTTCTACAATGGCATTTAACCTATAAAAATACAGATTGAATTCAATCATCATCCATTTAACATCGTGATATTTTAAAATTAACCAAAAAAATATGTTCTCTCTGAACGGATGGCAAAACCCTGAAACGTTCTGATAAATTTAACATTTATCTTGCATATTGGCGTTTATTGAATGCAGTTTAAAACGAGGATCAACTCGCTCAATTCGCATACTTTTTTAATTGACGAAATCACGAGAACGTAAACATATAAAATATTCAATGTAATTAATGTTTTTTTCAAAACAGAAAAATACCAGAAACAATTTTTTAATAATGCAATTAAAACATTTATTTAAATATACATATTTATGTTTTATAATTATTATAATATTTAATGTAAGAATTATGTATGTATTATAATGCACAATATGCAAGAGATTATATCATACAAAAAAATTATAGAAAAAGATATCGAAGAAAAAGATCTATAAACGTATATTTTAATTGCTTTTGTTTTTAATTATCGATAATTCAGTATATAATAAAATTACGAGTAAAAAAAATAGAATGTATTAGATAAAAAAGTAAGTGACAATAAAATATCAAGTTAAAAAAATTAAGTTCGTATTTAAATGTAATTTGATAATTTAGATTATTTTACATTGATAAAGATTACAGTAATAATTTTATCGATGTCATTTGGGAATGTTAAAATACCACCAATCCTATAATGGCAATAATGACATGTTTTATGTATTTTTTACGGACTCCTCTACTTTTAATAAAGCACATTGTCGGTGTGAGCCATTGTTCGTGTAAATTCCATGTACATGCTTACGCTATTAATATGCCGAAATCGCACGTATCGATTATGCAAGCGTGTTTCACATAGTTGCCCTTGCACGGTTGTAACCACATAATATAACGTTAAACTGCGGGATCGAGGCGCGGAGTAATAATATACGACCGCGATGCGTCATCAGTTAATCGATTAATTAATCTATGGTAATTTGCTTAAAAATTTGGGCTTTCAACTCACCGCAATACTTAATTTAAAATAACAAGGCAATTGTTTTAGAGAATGAAAGAGAAGCAAAAAGCTTCATTATTATTTTCCATCTTGAATAATTCTTTTAAAATACACTATCTATTTAATAACATTATCACGTAATATAGATAGTTACTTGAATAGATATTATTTACATATTTGAAAATGTCCTTTCTTAGTTCCTGTTAGACTGTCACAATCTCGTATGTATTTTTCAATTAACGTATTAAAACATTATATACGTTAATTAATTGAGCATGAAAGGTTGATTACAGGTTAGCAACGTCATTATCGCTACAATCATTTTTCATTATTTTGTATGCAATCTAATCGTGAGAACGGCGTGCATAGTGTGCGTGCATGCGTGAGAAAGTTCATAAACGCACCGTGCAACGTCTCTCACATAGTTGCGTATATATATATATATATATTGCACCAGCGTCAACGTGCGACCATATTATGTATCGCAGGTCATCGGGTCAGTTACAAAGACGGTTTACGCTTGAAGTGAATAGCAAATTGATCGATAAAACGTCGTTGAATTATTTTAGAGCGAGCCTCGACGCGTTTTCTCGCAATACGAATTTACTCGCGCCGTGAATTATTTAATCGCGGGGTGAGAATTTCCGCTATTTAATTTTCGCTCTTTGCGCTCACTGACAAATAAAGTAAATTTTCATTTAAAAAAATTTCATTCAACAAATAGAGAACGCAGGAAAGGAGTACGAAATATAATCATTTTATTATTTATACTCGACTGTAATCAGAATTTTGCACGTTTAAATTGCAAATGGCTCGACATTGTTCACATTTTTTGTTCATCAAACTCTCTGATTGTTACGCTCTGGATAAGGAAGTATTAATACAAATACTTAATTTATACGGAATATAAATTGCAAGCAGCTCAACATTGTATACGTTTTTTTCGGTCATTAAATTCTTTGATTGTACACACTTTAAACAGGGGAGAAGAAGAGAGTTATTAAAGTAAATAAATACTTCATTTACACAGAAAAAAAATTCTACAGAATTCTAGGAATTATCTTTTTTTCAAATTACACAAAATTTTGTTAAAACATTCACAATTGTTCAATTTTGTAAACTAAGTTGCTCTAATAAAAAGTTTCTTTTCAACTGACCATAACTATTTTTCATAATTTTTAGTTGTAGTTATTTTAGTTAATTATAGCCGTAATCTCGCTTCCGTGAAAATTTGTTTAAAACTAAAACCTGAAGCGTTAAAAGTTTTGTTATTTATTTGTGGTAACCTAATTCGCCAAAACCGTACAAGTTTGACGTGAGATACGCCGCGGTGTACCTTCGGTTAGAGCAGACGTCGCGTGTACATATATATGTGAACTCTTTTTATATACTCGCCGTAAGTGTCGGGCATGCACCCGCTCATAATCGCTCTCCATCGCGTAGACGATGCCTTTATGCGATGCATCCAACGTTATTATAATGTGGTACAGACCACGTAATATACAATATAATGCAGCCAGGAAGAGGGGGCTTCGCGGAGGGTCAGTAGCAAAGATGGTGCACACCTAAGGACTGATCGATCACTTAACTGCTTTGTCGCTTCGTCACGGCGCAATTCTCTCGTGCTCCACTTTTCATCCAGCTCCGTGCAGGTCTCCACGTGCACGTTGCTGAGATGATTTTTATCGCGCATATTCTGCACATAGAATGTTCCAGGCCAATCGCCGTTTTTCTCAGTTTCATTTCCAATATCTGTGAGTCTTATAAAGGAGTAAGCGATTACGCCCTGGTTCGTATATTTGTACGGACTGGCTGAAAAGCGGAACTCAACAGCGACTGGTAAAGCGATGGAAGGGAGACACTAGTGAAATGCTTCGTGCATTTTTCATGACGACGCAATATCGATGTAGTCGAAAAGCGAATCTCATTTACAACATGTAGTAAAATAGTTAACGACTCGAAGTAACATCGAGCCGTTAAAACACACTCGTATTACTATAACGGCGTTTCGCACGACGCAAACTTGTCGTTGTATTTCGAGCGTGACTGAGACGTTGCTAATTAGTAAATAGTCTTTACTGACAGAGTCGTCGCATTTCAGTTCAAGTCTCTAAAAGTACGGCAATTCCAAAGAATGATTTGCGCAAAAGTTCTAATTGAATGCTAACTCGAGCAGAGCGTTCGATATATTTTTTTGCGTTTTGTTATTAATTTACATATCGCTAACTGTAAACGCTATGATTTATTATTCAATATATCCGTAAATAATAGAACCGGCCAGATGAACCGGTTTGTCTCATCGTTTCGAATGATTTATCCGGGATGATCATCACGAATGCACCGCGTAAATTCGTTTTAAGCTATCGGAAATAGGTGCAACGTGCAACGGGTAAAGTGGAACGTCTGGCCAACTGGGTCACGCGCATTAAAAACAAAGCTACCGCCACTATTTAAAGAGAATCAGGGAAAGTATCTCCGCCTGACGGTAATACATTGTCGGAAAACGCTTGCGGCCACACCATTGTCTTTAAGTAGGTAATGCATCGGGTGTCCGCTGCATCGTCGTCGTATTTGTCGAATTAAAACTTCGCCTTGCGATGCATTAGCAGAAACGAATAGCCGACGAACTTGCCGGCGAAGTGAAACGTTTAATGGACCGATCTCTGGGGGCGGTTACCGTGCAAGAACTTCGTTAGGCGATTTGCGATTCTGATTGCTCAGCTTTCGTTTTTGTCGAATTAATAGCGTGAAGTAAGACGAATTCAATGATAAAAATATCTTTTCTCTTCGGCATATTAAATGAATTCACGTGATTTTAGAATCTGTTATCAAAAGACAGATCGTAAAGAATTATTCTCTTAAAATTTACATTGAAAATATGGCAGTTGTTGCACAATATAATATCTATATTAAAGATTTTTACCATGTACTTCATTAGGAAAACTAATCATACTTATTTTACATATTTTATTGTAGTTTTGTTAGTGAATAAGGGAGATTTATATAAAATTTTTCAAAATATAATATTGTTCCATGACTATCATATTTTCTGGATAAATTTTAAGAAAAAATTCTTTCCGTGTAACTATATTATCATGGTTACATTACAGAAAATCTAATAAGCATTATTCTAGCAGTATCTAAATCCGTTTGTCTATTATTACATATAGTATACTTTGTTCGAGTTATTCTAAAATTGTGTAACTTTTATATATATTTTCTACTGGGCTAAGCGATACTGAAAGATGAAGAAACCCAAGAGAACTTGTACTTGAACATCTTAATACTTATAAACATCCTCACACGATAGTTAAAGAACATTAAAAATTAATATAATACTTCTCAATGTTTTGCGACAAGACACCCAGTGTATCCCATAGGAGGTGTATCAAAAACTGTTCGCATTCATATTTTCCTACATTCAGCTCACGCTCCACGCTTCGATTATTCATTGGAGCACTTGTGTGCCATTTCGCTCTTCTGATTCCACATTTTGTTTAGCTTGTTATTAATGATGATCCCGATCATTACATGTCATATGTTAACTTTTAATTAAATATCGTTCATAAAATAATTAACGACAATTGTTTTAAGATAGAAATTTTAACTCATTGTGAGTTTATTCAAATTTATTTACATAAACTGGATGCGATCAAATTAATCAGAAAGTGACATCGATAATAACATTAAAAAAAATAATTGTACTTTATTACTCAAAGAAATTTACTGTTCTAAAAACTAATCTAACTACAAAATGAAATAATCAGTGATTTTATTATATAATAAATATTGTGGGAACTTATAAAGTTTAAATTACATAACAACTAAAACAATTAAAATTGATCAGGAAGTAATGTTAATAATAACAAATTCTCTTTTTTTATGGAATAATGGTACTTCATTTTATTCTAAAAAAAATTTTATTACGCTAAATTACAAAATAAAGTAACATTGAATTTTTCACCAACTTAAAACTTCTTTCACTTATTTAAAAAATACTTTTGTCTACGCAACGTAGACAACGTTGCAATGCATAGCTTTAATTTTTAAACATTTTAATATTGTTAATAAATAATGCTTAAAACAAGAAAAATCTGGTTGCAACAGCTTGTGCTGTCTTTATCATTTCTTTAAATCTCAAGAATCATGCTAAGGAGGATAGTAAACTGTTATTACACTTCTTATTCATCCGTCAATCCGTCACTTTGCCATTTTTCATGGACTACTCGTCAACGGTGAGCGATAGGGGTGAAAATTCATTTTGCGGCGAATGGCCCAGGCGTGCGAAAACGAACAAGCGAGAGTCGGCGCAGTTGATAATTTCTTTTTTCTCGGAAAATTGCCACGAATGACGAAAACAACGAACCAACGAATTTTCAACAAACAAGGCAAAGTTTTATGTAGAAAAATATAACAGATCGCTTCGTCGCATATCAATAGTGATAAATGCGCGCGTTTATTCTCTGAGAATGTCTGTCGAAATGTCAAAAACGGATTCATTCGACGACATGACGTTTGGTATTGCAGATTTGTTGCTATGCTTAGATTTTATTGTGTTGAAAGTGATACAACAAATATTTTTTTAAGTAATAATAAGTTATAAATTATGATAATTTTTTACAAATACTGAGAGGTAGGCGGTTCTTTTAATATTTTTAAATTTTTGATCAAATCAGTGATAAATATCATTGCATATAGATGTATCACAAAAAAATAAAATATACAATGACCATAGAAAGTAAAAATGTAAGATAAAACAACCAATTATACACAAGTGTATAATTGGTATGGCATAACATAATGAATAAGTCGTGATAAAGTTGGAAAATAGGAGGAAATAATAATTTGCAAGTGTAGTAACAGAGTTGCATTACTATCCCGCGATAATCTGTAGGTACACTAAAAAAATATACATGAAGCAGTAAATTACAAGAAATTCTATGGCGATAAATTAATTCCATGGATAAGCGCGAATTTCACTGGCACATAAACGCCATGAATGAAAGTGTATTGGTTTATACATTGTGTAAAGTCGAGTTGCTCTAAAAAAACGCTTGAAAATCGAGTTTCTCTTACAAACAATATTTTGTTAGTCGGCATTTTTAAATAAACGCAGTATTCCCAACACTACGTTGGCGATACAAGAGAATTTCCACTGTAACGCGCGGTTAGCTCCGAAAAGCTGCCATGTCGGTGTAAATATTTTACACGCTTTACAATAAAAAAATTAACTTTCTCCTACAATCCAGATTACAGGAGTACTACGTATAATCTGAATTAATAAACAGAATAAAAATTTTTTAAAGTACGATAAATCGATTTTACAGAGATGCAAAATTTATTCGATTTTAATCTAAAAATTGAACAAAAATTTTTTTTGACAACTTTAGTTAAAGATACCTTTTTTGGAAATTTTAGATTTATTGGATTTAGAGAGAGAAAGCGAGAGGGGGAGAGAAAGAGAGAGATTCTACAATAGTTCTATAAAAGTAGAAAAATCTCAACATATCTCGCCTTAACATAAATATTATTTTTGAATAGATAAGCTTATCTATGCATATCTATTACGTTATGCTAGAGCGTATCAAATATATCTGCAAGAGATAAATTATAGTTTGTCATTACGATTGATGTTATTTGAATAATTCCATTGGCATAACGCTCATGGGACAGTACTTTGCTCAGGATAATTCATCGCTGTTTTATTCAAAGATTAATCGCGAGCCGCACGAAATATACATTCTATCTAATGTTCAGCGCGAATGCAACCGTGTACTTTATGTTCCCGCGTGGGGATCAAAGGAAGAGCGAATAGTTTAGTAGACACATTACTTCCCATGCGATCCGTCGTGAATTAATGTTTCAAGCAAATGCATACACGCTACCGCGTTTCCATACTCTGTCGATGACTTCGGGGCATGTGAATTCGCGAAGCATCCGTGTATCTCGCAAGTTCAAGTGCAAATGCAAACCGCTATCCGTGTTCTACGCGAGGAAACGTAACGCTTTGAGCGACATTTCCATTAAAGGAAAATTGTGTGATAATGATACGTATGTTACAACCAAATGAAAGTAGGTACACTCTAGCGTTCTTCCTGATACAATGCTAAAAAGATTAGGAACTACCTTAATAGAAATTTCATTATGTTTTGAACAATTACTGAACAGTTACATTATCTCTGTTTATATAGTAACTGAGAAGTAAAACTACTTAGGATCCCAATTTAGGTGTAACGCTTTTCCTACAGTTAGACACAAAAGATGCGAAAAGTCTACTGAACAAAAACAGAGCAATAAATAAATAAGCACATGTCAATGCATTTCCTCAACTTATGACATTTCTTTGAATCTGAACAGTCCTCAACATAAAATAAATATTTCACTTTGATTTCAATATTGAAGAACTGAGGCCACTAAATTAAATAATTATTTAATTAATTTTATCTAGTTGTTATACAATCAAGAAAAATCAGTAATGTTGTTATAGATAGTAAACTGACTGGGTGTTCAGTTAAACTACACCTACTAAGATCATAAAATATTATACATTAAAAATTGATTATACAAGATTTTCTTCTAATATTTATAATCTATATTTATAATATTTATAATATTTATAACATTGAAATCGGAATATTTTCACAATAAAGTATTAATGGATATCAAGTTTTAAATAGAATAAGAAAATCATTTTTTTTTGCTAATTTTTCTAATAAACTTTATATTAACAGAATAAAGATTGATGAAATGATAACAAAACAATAAATAATAAAAGTTTGAATAAAACAGATAAAAAATATTTTATTTGAAGCGCGTCATGGAAATACAGAATTAAAGTAAATTAAAGGTATAATATTACATATTGTTCGTCTGACCAAAATCCCGTTATACTACTATAACTTGTATTTTTTTATGATTCGCGTCATTTATTTTTATAGAATTTTTACTTTGAAATATTTTAGTATTTAATTCTGTTGTTTTACCGTTTATTAGATTAAAAAATGTTAAAAAATTTTTTAAATAGATTTATAACGTTTATAGATTTAATAATATTTTTTTTTAATTGGAGAGATAGGAATCTCTTCGAAGTTTAGAAGTTTGATTTCCGGTTTAAAAAATATTTTACAAAATATTTTATAGATTTCAAAAAAGATCCTATAATTTTTGATTTTACAAATACTATCAAAATACAAATCTTTTTTGTAAGAGAATAATCTAAATGTAAATGCGACTAATTGTAAGAAATGTGGTTCTATCGCTTAAAGTTTTTTACAACCCTTGATAGTATAACAGAGAGTGAATCCTTTTAAATACAACTCCGTAGTTACTAGTAAATCACAGTGATTCATCGTGCAAGGGAAAGCTAATTCATTGACTACCTATACCATCAATCGGCGATTTACGGGCATGTTTGGCTAAATGATTTTCATTCTACTTTCACACATGCGTTTCCCATCGACTGGCTTTTATATCGATGAGCATTAATGGAAATTGAAAACATAAGGGAATTTAATCAAAATTGTTAAATCGTGAGAGTAAACCACTAAGCCATGACCAGAATTAAAAGCTAATATATTAATTTTATACAATTAATTAAAGGAAATACCGATAAAACAAAACATGAATTCTATCGTTGCCGATTCTTAAAACAAGAAACATTACAACAAATTTAATCGTATAATCGTATATTACAAAATTCATGAAATGTATCGAATTCTATATTATTTTACAAATTTTCTGAAATTTTTGTAGTAAATCAACGGTAAAGAATACTGTGTAAAATTGTTTTGCACAAAAATTCTGTGAATATTATTTTTATGTGTATGTCCACTAGTTTATTTGTTTAGGTTTCTATATATTCTTTACGTAAAAAATAAAAAAATACTGCTTCTTCTGAAATTATCGACAAATTTATTTCTTCAATACATGTGTGTTTTCTGTGTTTGTTTCATTAAATCTTGAGCTGTGACTTTAGAACGTCAAAGTAATGCAGCAGACTGCATTTTGGAAGTAAGAGTTGAAGGACAATTTGAGGCCGGGTGTCACCCGCGATAGAACATCTGTTTCTTAGTGCACTTAACAAAATCTCGTGGTCTATGAGTGGGTCCAAATTATCGTGCTGGCTGACAAAAAAAGCGCCTGCTACATGTTTGTTCCTCTTAACCCCGAGGTTCCAACACGTCGCGACGAGATAAACGGCATTTCTTTATAGAAATTTTATGACCTTCGCACACCGCCCATCATCTATTCCTGCTATAGTTAACTGTATTTTACAGCCAGATATCTTCTTTGTAATCCGAAAAATAAGGAAAAAATTTTTTCATAATTTTTGATAATGCAATTAATTTTAAATAAATTCATATATTAATCAGGTATCATTTAAATAAATTAATAACGTTAATAAAAATTGTTGTAATAATTCGTATTCAAAATAAAATGTTTTTAATGAGTAATTTACTCTTCAATATTAAAAAAAAATAAAATTAATTATTTAAGTATGCATTACATTAATAATTTATATATAAAACGTATTATTTTCAGGAAAAAATTAATTTCAAAATGTTTTCAATAAACATAAATAATTGCAATATTACATGTAATGTAATATTATATGTAATTCTAATAATAAAGCTAGTTCTTTTTGTAAATAGCAGGATGGATTTGATAGTAGGATAATAGAATACTGGCTGACATTTCATGAATGGATGTGCATGCGAAAAAGCAATTTTCGACTATTTTCCAGATGGGAATAAGCCGTGATGAGACTGATTCGGATCGCTACTCGGAGCGGTGAAACAAACGATCCTAAGTATGTTAAGCGCATTTCGTTCGCTTCGATACGGTTCTGGGATCGCCGATAATCGAATCCCTTTGCACAATTTTCCACCTTCCGTCTACTCACATCTAATTGTCTCTCAATTAGACTTTAAGGGGATCCTAAAGTCATCTGTATTACCGATTAGACCATATCATTTTTGTATAATAATTACTTTTTTCTCTCTTACTAATTTGAAAATCCTTTTTCAGGATTAAAGTGTACCTATTAATACGTGTCTGTGAGGTAGAGTCTATGCTGAGAAAAAATATATATACGACAAAAAATTTCAAAATTGAAATTTTTTTTACCATTTCTCAGTCCAATATGGTACTCCAGAGTTGTCACGTCGTGACAATATTTGCTTCATATCCATATAACAGCTGTGCAATCTATACTTACGAAAGTAAGTAGTCCACAGACTAATAGTTTGCATGAATAAACAGCGTTGAGTTTTTAAAATTAAACTTAAACATCTAATTAAAACGTAATTGTTATATGAAAATTTAAGTGTATATGCGACATGTGTGAGTGATATTGATGTTGTGATGTGTCAATGACATATAAGTCATCCGTAAGTACTATTTTCAATATGACTAATCATCCTCTTAATTTCTCAAGTTGGGAAGATCACGCAAGAAGTTCACGCAAATAGAAGAAATATTAATTTGTATTTAAGATTTTATTACGTATTTTATTTGTATCTAATGTTGCATTAGGTTATATTACATTACACATAGAAAATTTATAAACATGATTGTTTAGAAATTTTACCGATATTATATTACAGTAATAAAAAATAAATATTATTAATATTCGTAATTTAATTTTTCATGAAAATTATTCAGATAACTTAGCATTTTAAATAATAAACAATATGTTTTATCTTTTATTAAATCCGATTCCTTTCAAGTAATAATATTAATGTGGATTAAATATTGGTAAAATACTGATAATAATTCGAAACATTAATTTTGAGTATGTAAATAACCGATATCCGCGTATACAAGTTGCTTACCACTTCCTAAGATTCGCTACCACACAACCGACCACCGGAATTGATTGCTGTTCTACGCGAGATGGTCTACAAATTTTAGACCGATCATAGATGCTGCAACGAGGCAAGAGAATGATGGAAGATGCATGTAGGGGAGAGTAAAGGAGAAGAGAATGCTTGTATATGAAAGTGCACATAAAGGAGATATTCGATTAATATAGCATAAATATCATTGAGCTAATATATATATATATATATATATATATATATATATACATGACCCGTTTGAAGCGAGGAAATGAGAAATGAGAGAGAGATAGGAGAAATAGAAATATAGATATCGAGAGACAGAGAGAAATTGCAGGAGGAGTGTGATGCTTCGTGCCGCTTAATGCATGACAAAATGAGTTTACACTGGCCGCGAAGGGATAGCAAGGGAGTGGGTATACACAAGTGGGGAGTTCAGTAGAATAGATATACGATGGTGGCGAACGAGACTGGGAGAGGGAAAAGGAGAGAGTTGGGAGACAGATTCGACTGCATAGGCAACTTGGAACGGTGCCAAAGGCAATATGCATTAGCCATCGCGTATTTTGAATTTCAAGCCAAAGCAGATTAAACTCTATGCCGATCCTCTGTCCGATCCGTCAACGGTTCTTTCATCAGCAATTCTTTTCCTCTACCAGTCTCTCTTGCAGCTCTCTGTCCATCCTGTCCTGACCGCACGTATCATGTTTGCCCGATACATAATGAATGTCGATCTACCGACATGCCTAAGCTTTTATGATATCTCGATCGGCGAATACGCGCTGGAATGCGGCCGCTAGGTCAGGTTTTGGTTGCGCGTAAATTTGCCAATAGCGCATCTAATCGGCCTGATCGAATTAGGTTAGATCGTATTAGAAATTTGTGAGAAAGAGACGCGATTGCAATTAGGGAGATTGAGTGGCACAAACAGAATGCAGATATGTGAGTGCTTTTTTTAAATATTTCCTGCATTTTTTAATGTTTCTAAAATAAATTGCAATTATAAAAGAAATTACACTTTATATAAAAATTAATGCTTAACAATTAAATAAAAAAATTAATATTTAAAAGTATATATTAGAAACAAACTGTTATATATCGATGTTTCGGAATACTATAAAATTTCGTAATTTATTTTAATATTTACCTATCATATTATATGTATGATTATCGAAAGTAATTAATTTACTTATTAATTATCAAGTACAAATAAAGTACAAATAAAAAGTTAATAATATTAAACAATAAGTTCATTAACAATAATTTTAATAATATTAAGTTAGTTAATATTGAAGCTTGATTATTAGTATTATTAATAATTATCATTCTCTTTCGATTTTAATTGTTCGTTCGTGGAGCAAGTATCTTTATTCGAGATTGCCATGTTCAATGAAATTGTCCACAACGTCCACCATGAAAATTTTTACGATGTAGTAGTTTCTTTATTCATGATGCATAAAATGTAAGAACAGAATGTCGGTTTGAATGTAACATATATAATGCATATATCAACATCGAGCACGTTAAAATAGGCTATTCTGCAACGAGCAATCGATCATTCATCCAAAGAGCTTTTCCGATTTGACTGTCACTGACAGGCTTTTATGGTTAATCTCAATATCGGGTACGTGGTCGATGATTATTCGCACTGATTTTGGTCGTTTGGACTCGTTGATTATTGGATCCTAAATCAGTTCGGCGAAACCACTTGACTTATTAGTAATTATATATTGGGATAACAAATCATAGATTCCAGAACAGCGAACAATATAAACGGTGGCTCGTGCCGGAAAGTCCGATTCGCAGTATGCAATTCCGAATGCAACTGCTCTCTGTCATTCCCTGTCCTTTCTTCGCCTATTCTCTATTTCTCACAAAACCCACCTATCTACCCCCCGGACCCTTGTTCCATTCGACGAAGATTAAGTGGTTTTTCGGCCTCGCAAGCGCGAACAGTATCGAAAATATCGTGGATACAATCGAGCAGCTGAAATTCATTCCGCATGCAGCGGACGCGATAGATATATAATGCGTGATAAATTACAGTGTATGAATGACAGGAAGACAAGGTAGATACATCTTACGAGAGTTTTCCTTCACCGCTCGCTATTGGCGAACATCTTAATTTTTTAAAGTTCCGTTTTCAACAATATCTATCACGAATAATAAGATTTCAAAGAAATAAATCAAAATAAGTCAATAATGTAAGCCGATACTAGTTCTCAAAATGCATTAATAAACTCACGGCGATTCTGTGAATAAATCAATTAAGCAACAACCATCTATTTCTAATCTATTTTAGCCCATCCATTTTAGAGAAATCTGTGAAATTTATAATATCATATTTATCTATATTATTTTTATTTTGTTATGTAATTTGATAAGTTTACATACAACTCTTGCAAATCCGTTATGTCAATATAAAATAAAAAATAATTTGACACGCTATGGTGCATATAGTAGCGGAGTTGTGAACTGCACATACAATGTTACTACGTTAAACTAATTTACAATATAAATTCAAATTATTACTCAAAGTAATTAATATTCTAATAAAAATTATAATCCCGATAAAAATATTTTTGCGCATTTTTATTTGTCTCTCTGCATTTCTTTAATTAAAATA
This sequence comes from Acromyrmex echinatior, assembly GCF_024713525.1. NCBI lineage: Eukaryota > Metazoa > Arthropoda > Insecta > Hymenoptera > Formicidae > Acromyrmex > Acromyrmex echinatior. The sequence goes on from NC_141864.1 coordinate 3,467,987, forward strand.
AAATTCAAGCTCAAAATTGCAATGCAAATAATGATAGCAGATAGGTCAATTTATGAGCAATTAATTAGGTCAAAAATTATAAAATAGTTTATTAGAGTGTTACTCAACTAGTAAACATATAATATCTAAGAAACGCTTCGACTTTACTTAATCTTTCTCAGTCCATTAGAATAATAAATAAAAGATAACCTTATTATTAAATAATACCTACAACAGACGAAAGAAATATGACATTATTCTTAACTATAAAGTATTGAAATATTCTAACACAAATTTTATGATTTTCAAGTAACAATTAATATATGTATAAAAAGTAAGTAAGTTGCTCATCACATAGTTGCTCCATTGTCGCCCGATATCTCCTAGATCTCTTCCTCCTTTTTCTTCTTTTGCTCTTCTTCTTCCTTTGAGATTCCATCGTTGCATTCACACAGTATACACTCGCGAAAATGCACTCGTAGAAACTTATTCGCACGTTTACTAATTACGATATTCCGCAATACACGATTATCGGACGTTATACTTGTAAGTAACAAATAATATATACCGAGAACTTTAAATCAATTACTATTTTATATTACAGGATAAAAGAATAAATATGAGAATTAAAAAGAAGTCTGTACAGAAATTTGAATATACACAATACAATATCGGAAAATATATTCGCCGATTTGCCAACTGATGGATTTTGATAGAATAAATCCCGTGGAATACAGATATTATTAAAAAACCGATGCGTTACCGTTTTTTATTGCTCGATGTTGTTCAAGGTAAGGTCAACGTGGTGCTACAAATGCTTTAAAGAATTCTTTGATTGATCAATTAAAATTCTTTTTTCTGGCTGGTAATCAAATGCTTCAAAGCATTTGTAATAAGACTTCGATGGTACTATCAATCGAATAAATATCATTCTAATTCGTCTTCCATTAGAAAATGATAAGTAAGTTACAGTGAAAAAAATCAAGTACAATATGATATATGTATATTCGACTGCATAAATAAAAAAAATAATCTTTGTTCATAAATATTGTAAAACAATGTTTATACTTTATAGCATTTGATGTCAACTGACGGCAAAGGTTCTGTCAATCAGTATTGGTATCATTGGCAAATAACTGGCTAAAATGACTGGACCAGTACTGGGTCCAAGTTATCATCCAGTTAACCATTACTAGGTCAGTAGTTTGCCAATACTGCGTCAGTATCTGAACTATGACAGTCAGTACTGGCCCCATACTGGACCGATTGTAAAACCCTGTATGGAAAATAATATGGAAATATTCCGATCCGTAATCGTCTCGCTTAAAAGTCTTTAATAACGAGGACTGATGATAAATAATTGTAACGATACTTCGTAGCTTACTTAAAAATCGTTAATCGTGAAAGTTAAATGCACGAATTTATTAGTACTTATTTGTGAGCAATAATCGTGTTTACGGTATTTGGCTACATTTCAAAAAAATAATGATTCGTATGAAACGTCTCGCGATGCTGCCTACTCACTGTGTGTTGCCATGAATAATAAAACAATAATTGTGTAAATACTGTGTGATATAAATAAATTCCTAACGTCACACACATAACCGTTATAAAATATGTTTTTGAGTATAATATTTTATCAAATTTTACAAATATAACAGTTTTTTTCTGTAATTCTTATGTCATATGTCAACGTTACAAAATATTTTTAACTATATAAAGAGTGAGGTCAAAGTTTCACTATAAATGTATTAATGCATTTGATTAACTAATTAACCTTGCATGCTAATAGTGGGTCTTTTGAAGAAACAGACAAAAGTTCAGATAACTGTAGCATTGTAATAGATTAGGAAGGGAATCGGGGACCTTAATCTAAACAAAATAGATAATATAATAAGGATATACGACCGTAAATTTGCTGTTTCGTCAATTTGCTGTAAGCAAGTAAACATCTTGTTAGCAAAAAACACATGGCGATAATGTCGAGATCCAGCGAAGAAATTGAACAATATTTATAATCAAGAGAAATTGAAATATTTTATGGCGAAGCTCGGAGAGTAAGGCTTAGAATGTCCTAAGTGACGTAGATGATGTACAAAATGCTGACGAAGATAATTCCTTTGAATCTTCTTCCTTAAAAATTTTTTTTTATGTTATAAAATTTGTTTATGTTAACATTATTTCATATTTTTGTATGCAAAATGAATAATTTTTTGACTAAAAATTAAATTTATTTACTTTTTTTTTTAAAATCGCTTTCTTTTTTGTATTTTAAAAAATGATGACAATTTTTACTTTTTGAAATAATTTAAATTTTTTCAGCGAGCATATCTATAAACTATTTTTTTTTTGCAAAGAATCATTTCTCAAGAGTGTCTAAGCTGGATTTGTTTTTCTTTCGCATTGAAAAATTATGATTTTTTTTTTACACATAGAAAATTTCTGTGCTTTCCTCTGTACTTTGCTATACATAAAAAAAACAATATAATATGAGTTTAAAATCGGTTAAAATACAAAGTAGAGATGTAACATAATACAAAAAAATTTCTTTTGAATTTTTCACGACTGCAATTTATTAGGAGAAATATGACTTTGGCGCACGGTTCATACAACATTAGTGAAAAATAGCGGTTTACATGCAGGGTTAAAAGAAAGAATTTTACTAATTAACTAATCAAATACTTCGAAGCATTTGTAGCACCACGTGAATTTTCGGTCGATTCATATATATTATTATACTTTATTTTATCTTCAATTCGAAAATGACAAGCAAATTATAGTAATGGACAGGAAAATGAATCTGGTTGCATTAATTGAAATTCTGGTTAAAAATGAAATCAAACAAATCAAAATTTTCTGATTGAATTTTAATTCTCGTTGAGATTATTAGAATTCTGATTGATATGATAAGAATTTTCTGATTCGTTCATTTTTGACAAGAAATTTTCTCAGTGTGAAAAAGTCTAAGTGCGACATCTCAGATATAATCCACTCTGTAAGAATGAAGAAATAATCTTTATCCATCGTAAAGTAATATTTTATAACATTCGATTTATAACTACCGCCTTTCACTTTAAACGAATGAATGAATTTATTACTACTTGTTTGTAAGCAATAATCAGTTTATGGTACTTGTCTCAACGACGTTTCAAGAAATAGTGACGTATACGAAGCATCTCGCGTCGCAGCCTATCCGTCGAGTGTCGCCACGCGAATGACAAAGCGATCCTGTACAAACATAGCGCGATATAAACAAATTCTCCTAATATCGCATACCAACCGTTATGAATAAATTTATAACGTATTACTTATGAAGTAAAAGCATGCCGTATCATATACATTATATTCTTTGCTTTCCAAAATAATTTCGATAAGTGGATTATTGTTTTATACTTCAGTTTTGTTTTCAGGATTTATTCGCATTGGAATTTATTTTTCTAAAAGTTCTATTTCAATTTTGAAATTGTTAGCGTATAATTTAAAGATATTAAAAGAGTAAGAAATTAGAAATGGAAATATGTAACTTTATATTACAATTTAAATATTATAATAAGTGAAACTATATTGCATTAGTAAAATAACAGTTTAAGAATAAATTTTAAACTCTTAAATTGATTTATGCATCTTTTTATCTCTATATTCAAAAGTGAATCATAATAAGAAACTCAGCAGTAACAATAAATTTTTCTCAAGTAGGTTAAACGTTTTATGCTTTATTAGAATAATTGTTGTTATTGTATCTTTCTCAATGGTATGCATTACACATAGCAATTATCTTTCGCTATGAGTATAATTACATAATCACCACTAAAATTAAGTCATCTTCTTTCTAAATTCCTTGGAGTGAAATCTCACTTTAAGAGAGTGAAAATACAGTCATTTTTGAAAAAAATTGTTACTCTTTTTCTAGATAAATATTTTCATTTTTCTCCAAAAACGGTAGTACTCTCTTAGAGTGAAATTTCATTCCAAGAAATTTAGAGAGTTTGAAAATTATTTTTTGTTATAATAAAATTTCGTGTGTATACAGATATGTAGGGGCTGCGAAGTAAAATTTTTTAATGTATGGAGTTTCCGAGAATTAAGGGAGAGGAGAGGAGAAGGGGGATAAATATATTTCCTTACACATATCTTTCCTACATGGCAAAAGTAACCACTCTAATTTTATTTTTTTAAATAAAATTATTAATGAGCTCCTCCATATTTAACTTACCGACCATTTCTCGATAAATGAATTTAAACGTTTGTTTCATTGTCAATCGAAGATAACTTTTTAAATGTTTTAAATAAGAAAATAATCTTTCATTCAAACAAGTTGATGTAGGAATCGTTAAAAGAACGCGAATAAATTTTACGTATTCTGGTACAAGATCTCTGATCTCGGGATTGTTATGTAAAAATTACATTACATTCTTCAAGCAATGAAGTGATATTTTTCATATGTTTGTAATTTCTAAATTACAATTTCTAAATTTCTCCTTGACCAAATATCAGACAGATATGAAATTCAGTGTATGGAATTCCATATATTGAATCATTCAATATATATAGAGTACTCCATACTGGAATCGCTGTCCATGCGGATATATATATATATATTACATATATATATATATATATATTACATATATATATATTACATATATATATTACATATATATATATATATACAGGATATCCCATTTTAAAAGATCCACTCAAATATCTCAGAAACACTGCGTTAAATCGAAAAGTGTTTCAGACAAAAGTTTTGTGATTTCAAGGGGGATATAAAATGGTATTATTGACCTTGGGTGTTGTTGTCAAAGTCAGCGCAAGGTCATTTTGAATTTTTTAAATGGAACCCTCAATTTTTCATTACATATTTTTATGTAGCTTATCTTGAGAGCTTTCCAAAACACTATAATTAAGTTCATTTTCATAAATACTTTGCGAGTACTTTGCAAGTTATAAGGCTTGAAAGTTACAGTATCGTCGATATTAGCATTACGCAAAATATCCAACCAACAGCTAAAATCTCTTGAATGTTGTTCAGAATCATGTCTTGAATAACATTTGCTAAGATCAAGATCACTGGAGATTGTTTCTCTTATTTTCATTTTTGCGCTAAAAATTCATTTTTATGTAAAAATGAAAATAAGAGAAACAATCTCCAGTGTTTTTGATCTTAATAAATGTTATTCATGATTCTGATCTTGAGTGAATCTTTTAAAATGGGACATCCTGTATATCTCCACATATTTAATGTTTTCCGTGAAACAATAAATGTTCTAATTAACAATTCGAAAAACGTATAAATTATAAATTTATTTAATTTATTAAAGTATAGTTTAAAAATGTGAGAATAACTTTTATCAGTTTTGTTTTATGAGAAATTAATAATAAAAAAATTTTAAATAAGATAAAAATTTACAATAAATATATATAAATCTTAGACATGTTTTGTTTATTATGTCGCATTTACTTTTCTTGCTTTATTTTGATGTGATCAAATTTTTGACATAAAAATTGGATCATTTGACATAAAAATAATAAAACTATATCTATTGATGTATTTATTGATGCCAATAATAGTTGTGAAAAGCCAGAATATTGTCCACAGCGTACTATCCGATATGAAACAGAAATTGGCGGTTGTGGTAATTGTGAGGTATTGAAAATAGGTCGTTTCCGATAGTCTGACAAGAGTTATTCCGTATTAATCTGTCGGGAAATATGATTGCCAATCCACTAGTTTAGCTTTGGTTAAGTTTAACAGTATACAGCTAGCCACAGTCTATTAGAAGAAAATAAGTATTATTTGAATATATTGTGTGTATTAACACAACATAAATACATGTATAATTTATTACATTTGTTTTAAAATACAGATATAACATGGAATCCATATTTACCTCGAATATTTACCTCGAATTAGGATTATATAGACACATGCTATTGATGTTATCAGGAATTTATCACGACAATGTAACCTTTTTAATAATAACACAAATAAGTTTTTGATTTCAATAATTCCTGTCGAGAAGAACGCAATCAAATCATGAGCAGTGATCATTGTGTGTTTTATTCATAATTTATAGCAAAGTCAGAAATAAATTGCGCTAAAATATTTACAGTTTATAAAATGCTACTGAAAGCAGATCTCATTACAAATTCAACAACTCTTTCGTGTAATTGTACATCACAAAATGCGTTTTTCCGCTTTTTTTATTTTTCTTCACTTCGATCTCTTTCTTTAGTTTTTACTTCTCTTTTCCCTTAAAGAGTTGAACCTTTAAGGAAAAGTGAAAGAGAATAATTCGAACGTATAACCCCCAGGATCATTTTTCACTCGAAACGTCGCGAGAATCACGGGTGTGGAACGATCTTCCCGAGAACATCTTCGCGAAGTATCTCAAGGGAAAAGACTCTGCCAAACGCCAGGCAATAACGCGTTTACATCAGCGGAAGTAACATCACACGAATGAACCTCAAATCGACAATGGCTCCGCCGCCGTTGGCGAATGAAACGGCAGTTTAATTCAGAGCGCCCTACCATGCGACGACAATTGTCGCGATTGCAGTTTCTAATTATTATCATTGAGCCGCTGACGAAGCAGAGCAGGTGAAAACTCGAAGATTGATGAAATGTAGCGGAAACGTAATGAAACATTTGAATGCAAAATTTGAAATTCTCTCTAAAATTGCTCGCGGTGCCGCCGCGAGCATTGCGGCAACATTTGTCTGAACAACCATAAATTACCTCTCTCTATTTTTCGTAATTAATGAGCGCAAATATATCAGTATGCAGTTAGCAATAATAACTAGCGATCGCGATTCTTGCATATGAGTTTGAATTTTAGTATTTATTTTGTTAATCAATGATGGATAATAATTCATAAAATATTCGGTTTTTATATAACAGAACATAGATTCTATATATAACATATTAATCTCTCTCTCCTGTAATATGCCCGTATATTGACGACCGATGTCTACCAAATTGCAATCAGTCGCTAAAAAAGATGTACGCATTCAACCTTTTTTCTTAAAACGTTCGCAATAATCGAAATTTAATTCAACAATGATGCAATATGTTTTCTCTGAAATCTCTACAATTATTTCACGTCATGATGCTTTAATTAAAAAAAAAACTTTTAATTGTGATATGGTTTTATTCTGCTGTTTATTGAATTTCTTTCTGATTCGCATTGATTAAAATATTAAAACTATTTTCAACAATAGGTACGTAATATAATATCAATGATGAAATAAATACAAGAACCAATATGATAAATATGATGATAAATAAAATCTCAAATTTATTTAATTACGCTCTCCGAGACTTTCTCTACAATTTTTGATGTTTCAAATGTATTATTAGTCAACTCGCACAACAGGAAAAGTCGAAAAATTCTATCGAGGTACATGTTCCGCACGCATACGAAGTTATATGCAGAAATGGAAAGATTGATCGCATAGGTGAACGGAACGAGGATAACGCTTGCATCACGAAATCAATATGCCCGTGTGGTCTTTTACCCCATACGCCATTTATTACACTCTTGTTTGCCGTATACCGTGAGCGCGCACGTTAAACGAACGTTCGTGCAAAGGAACACGAGGTCAATTTTTTGCCTCTCAACACTTCTCGCAACTTTTGTGTGGAAACGAAAACGCTAAAAATGCGTGAGGACGTAATGCAAAAAAAAAAGAGAGAACAAAAATTGGAAAAATAATATCTCGCAGTTTATCAATGCGAGTTTGACAATAAACCTTTTTAAATTGAAAATTTTCGTAAGATTTTATTGTGCGTTTAATTAAATTTTATTATTCATTATATCAATATTTATCGAATCTTCTTTTATCTTTTCAAGAGAAACAAATATAGATAACAATCCAACAATATTAGGAATTGTGCGATTGCATTATAAACAATAACTTATGGATAAGCCTCGTAATGACGAGATGAAAATGAAAAGCGTGTGTAAGAATCAAAATAAATTTAAATGCAGTAAAGAGCAGCTAAAATGAAATAAAACTGTAAAACTAAAATCGTATTTATTCGATCTCGGCCAGAAGAGAAAAGAGATATATAACAGTTGATAGTATTCAATCCGACAGTATTTTTACATATTTTATCATTTTAAAGAGATTGGTGTATTTTTTCAGATATCATAAATGCATGTGAAACTTTAACGTAAAAAGTCCGTTTTTAAAATCCGAGCAAAAACGCACGCGTCTGTGAAGTCGCGCAATTTATTTGACGGTAAAAACAGAACGAAAGACGAAACATGCTCTGTTATCGATGACGATGGCAGTGGTGGGTGTGGCACTAGGAGGTGCCGCGTAGGGTGCACTCTGGATGGTTTTGCGGGGTTAGTGAGCACGCGGTGGTACACAGAGGGTGGATTCGAAAAGAATGAAATAACGGATTGGGTCGCGGCCAACTGGCCATGTTCCAACCAATCCTTAGCCCGGATGCGACTGGAAGTGTATTATGTATATCATTCAGCCGCCTTATATTCGCGGAATCGCCCCGATGCATCCCATTCAAAATCAAATATTTCTCTGTAGGGTCGACCCAGTGAGAATTTCAGGGCACGAAGAGGTTAAAGCGCGCGAAATGAGGGAATCGATTCAAATAGAAGTCTCGTAACATTTTATATTGAGCGTTTATAGCAGAGAAATTTGGAATTGTTTAATATTGCTAAACAATAAAATACTGGACAATAAAGCACTGAGAAAAAGCTTTGAAAGTTTATATTTACGATTTCTTTATAGATCTAATACTGATCAATTTATTACTGAAAGACAATAATTAATTACTTATTTGAGTACTAAACAACAATGCTCTTAATATTTAAAATAAATAATTAATTACTGTCTTTCAGTATCAGTCAATATTAAATTTCTGTAAGGGTTTTAACGATTATTCTTTTATTAATTGCATTTTTGGTTCTCTTGTAACGATTTTTTATCAAATATCTTGGAAGAGACGGAATTTTTGTTAAGCGTTTCAATTTAATCCATGTTTCATTTCTTACATTTTTATTGTATTCTCATTTTTAACACTCTAGAATCTTAGATTTATATTAATTTATAGTTATTTAGATTTATTTAAATTTCATTTAAAAGTATATTAGTTGAAATTCAAATTGAAATATCATATTTTGAAATATGAATAGTTTATAAAATAGCAATTTAAATCCGCGAATAAATTATTGAACAATCATTTATATACAATTAATTCCTAATAATTCACGGCCAATGAAATCCATACTTTTGTTCTTCATACTCGAATATTTATACTAAAAATATAAAAACTGGACTTGTATAAAAATTTTACTCAACCATTTTTATGCCTGTCGTTTTATTTATATTTTTCAGAAACAAACAATTTATACAATTATAAATAATAAATTAATAATTGTTACTAACCGAATTGTTCCTTTGTCATGCGACGATTTCGAATCTTTCTTTTGTTCTTCGTTTCTTCATTCATTATTTCTTTGTGATATTTATGCATTAGATTAGATATAACATAAGTACGAACTATAACGATTAGAACAGAAACTCATTCATTAACAGAAATCACGCACTGTTATATACGACATTCCCGATTTGATTGTGTATTTTAGTATATTACAGCGAGACGGAGAGAATACGTCACAAAATACGCACGAAGCTAAGATTCGTGCAGACGTCGCGCAAACAATGCGATCAACGGCAGATTCGAACATCGCACGGCTTACTTTACGCGACATTCACTACGACGGTGTTATACCTGTTGCTCTTGACTGTACTTTTGTATACTTTCTTCAAATAATATATAATTACAATTTAAAACGATTGGATTGCATTGTGAGAGAATAAATAAAAAGAACAGAAATAAAATGTTACTCAAAAATATGTATGCTTTGCACAATAAGTTTAAATCATTTATATTTCGCGAAACACGCATATTAGTAAGTTTATTAACTCTTAGTATATATAATAATTTCCCGATCTTTTACTATACATGATGAGTCATTCGTGTCCCGTGTTAATTTTTATCATTTTAATAAATATACGAAAATTATTAGCACAAAATATTTCAAAAATATTTTTTAAATATTCACTTAATATTTTTATATTAAATAAATATTTAATTTAAAAAATGTTTTTTTAATATTAATTGTGCTAATTGGAGTGATTTTTACATATATTTTAACATCTTTAAAAAGTATTTGTAAGGTTGTGTATTTAAAAAAAATGTATATAAAAATTGTATATAATTGTTATAACTAATTACTTGACGGCTCCTTAGTTTTTCGAAGAAAAGAAATGTGCAGGACATAAAGAATCTAATAATATGTATTAAGGGTGGGTTCAGATCTGGATAGAAAAGCAGAAAGCAGAAAAGCGGCAGCCAATCAGAATTCGCGCTGGTAATCGCTGGTTTTGGCTTCATACCAGCACAAATTTTTAATAATAACTGCTGCTTTTCTGCTTTCTATCAAAGTCTAAACCCAATCTAAAAATTAATAAACAACCGATCATATAACACGGTTTTTCATTAACTGTCGACATGTATTACTCCAATGCCAATCCGCCTTCAAATCGAAAACGAGCACGTTATATTGAGAAGAAAGTCAAATGGCGATGTGAAATATACTCAATTCTAAGAATAAATAAAGAAACAATCTTTGTCCGTAAACATTGTAAAGTAATATTTTATATAATCTCTATCGCTTTTCGCTTTAAATGAATAAATCGTGCGAAATATCTAATCTTTCGGTTCGCTGCCTCGCTTATAAGTCTTTAATAGGACTGATCAACGATTGTAAGAATGCTTCATAACTTGCTTCGATACGCTTAGTCATTGATCGTGAAGATTAAATGTGAGAATTTATTACTATTTGTTTGTGAGCAATAATCGCGTTCGCAATACTTGCCATAATGATTCAAAAAATGATGCTTGGTTCGCAATGCTGCCTATCGAATGACAAAGCGACCTTGAGTGAACACAGAGCGGTATAAACAAATTTTTCTAACGTCGTATACCAACCGTTACGAAATATTTATAACGTATTATAAAGTAAAAGCATGTCATATATTATATTCTTTTCTCTCCAAAGTAATTTCGATGAGTGGATTATCGTCCCACATTTAAGTTTTGTTTCCAAGATTTATATTAGCATTGGATTTATTCTCCTAAAAGTTCTATTTCAATTTTGTGGAACTGTTGGCATCTAATTTGGAGACATAATTTAAAGATAAGAGAGCAAGAAATTGAAAATGAAAATCTGTAACTTTATATTTAATGTAAATATTATAACAAATAAAATTATATTGTTGGTAAAATAACATTTTTTTAATATAACTTTTTAATATAAATTTTAAGCTCTGTCTTAAATTGATTTATATATCATCTTTTTATCTAAATTCTTTTTATCTATAAACAAAAGTTAGTCGTAGTAAGAAACTCAGCAGAAAATGATAAATTTTTCGTAAGTAGGTTAAACGTTTTATGCTTTATTAGAATAATTGTGGTCATAATTATGTCTTTCTTGATGGTACGTATTATACACAGTATGCAATTATTTATTTCTGTTACGAATGATCCGTCACTTTTTTTTGCGGATAATGAGCCGTCTACAATAGAAGTAATAGTAATTTGTTGTAAGAAATCACAGTCGATTATTCTCCTCACATTTGACGGTGATTAATCAATTTCTACGTCTTACAATTAGGATACATTCAGAGAAACACTATTAGCGCTATTTGTATTATTCTATCTCTTCTTTGCTTATTAGATGTAAAATAAGATTAGAATGACACAAATAATACTAACAGCATCTTCCTTAAAACATTTTTTTACTACACGATATTATTCCTATTTTAAATCTTTAATAAAGCAGGCTGATGAGCAACAATTGTAAGAATGTTTCGTAACTTGCTGCGATACGCTTATGAGTTATTGATCATGAAAATAAAATGCGCGAATTTATGTTTGTATGTATGTTGTGAATTTATGTTGTAATCATCTGCCGATACTTGCCACAACAACGCAAAATCTCGAAAAATAAACGAAACGTCTCGAGGCATTGCCCGCCGAGTAAATTACTGCGCAAATAAGATTACAAGATCCGATTTACATTCACAATGCGTGAGTATCACTTACGAAACCATATTTTTCAAATACTTAAGACCTTATAATTTTCGAGTACCAATTTAACGTTTTTTTAAAAGAACAAAACATTGTGTTTTTTTTTTAACATGTTTTAATGCTTCATACATGCTTTAAACAGTATTATAAAAAGACATGTTTAAAACATCAACTATACTTGTATATGTTTTAAATATGTTTAGAACATAATTTTTACTAGCCCTACAATTATTATTATTAAGTTGTTTTTCAATAATTATGATTCACTGCAATATCATTTTGAAGTTATCGTGATTTGTAGTTCTGTTTGAATATTAGTAGGATCTTATCAATTACAAATATCATGTTAATCATACTTTGTTAAGATGATGGCAGTCTTACGCGTTATCTACATTATTAATGACTGCTATCTATAATTCCAACGATTTACAAAATTGCATTATAGCTCATAGATGCGATTGTTTCAATTATCTATATTTTTTTTATTTTTTAATGCTGTTAATGTTTTTAATGCTCTATGGTTTTAATCTCAAAAGCTATTAATAAATATATTATATTATTAATCATTGATCCTTATTCAACAATTGACAATTGCAAGAATGAAATGATTCCAATGTTTGAGCGAATCATAATTTAACAAAGCTATCCTGTAAACACTGCACGCAATATATTGTACATATACAAACGCACCATGTGTTACAAAATATTTGTAATGTATTATAAAATAACAGCCCATTGTATATTATACTTGATGCTTTCTAAAATAATTTTGAATGCGATTATTATCTCACATTTGAGCTCTCTGAAAATCTAATTATTTAATTATTCTATTTTACAAAGTAGTTCAAAATAAATTATCTAGAAGCATAATTACAAATGTGAATTTTAATTTGTTAAAATTTATAATAATATTTAACTCTTTAAATTATTTTATAATCATAAATTACAGAAAAAAAGATCGTAAGATTTTATAAATAGATTTTTATATATTTCCATAATTCCTAAATAACACTCTTAAAATTTTACATTTCTCATATCTTGGAATACTAGAACTTTTTTGGATGTTAAAAATAAAAAAAGTCTGAAAGCGTATCTATATAGTTCGATTTTATTCAAAAGTCAGTACAACTTTTATGCTATATCGACACTTTGTTGCCTTTTTGCAATATATGGAGTTCATAATCGTACGTTTGAGTGATTTTCATTCATGATTACACTTTCTTTTCATGCGGTAGCTTGAAGCTCCCTAAGGAGCGGACGTAGAGAACGGTAAGAATGAGGGATGAGCGTAACGTATTTGAGAATGAGTAAATCGATTCACGGGAACCTCGTGATCGTTTCATTAAGAATTCCGGAACGGTACTCAAGACGTTGCAATCCCGATAACGGGTTCATTCTTAGGATAAGTAATACGGTGCACGTGGGAGTACTGAACGAATTCGCTGTAAAAGCAGAGGATTCGGCAGTCATTGTAGAAAATTATGCCAGAATTTTGGAATATTTGAGAGAATTTATTTTTGTAAAATTTTTATGTAATTAAATATAAATGACTTGATAATAATTTTATATAGGGAGGTTTAAAAATTTGTTACACAAAACAAAATGAAAAAGTTGTACAAATGAGAATTTAATTAATTACAAAATAGAATTATTTACATGAAAGTTTTAGTCTACTGAAATAATTATATCATTCTCGGTACTATTAATTAATTGTATGTGTAACTGTGTGTGTGTCATCATTGTTATCTAATAAATTTTATGAACGGGGTTTTAGCAATTAAATATTGAGTTTTTTACCTAACAGAATTACTCGTAGAAAATAACTAAATTAAGTGAATATTCTAATTATTAATTAGACTATTAGGAAAACTATTAGTATCTAATTGCAAACTTAAAAAAAAAAGGATTATTGGCAGTAAATATAACATTAATGACAAAAAAAGAAAGTAAATAATTATTATCAATTTGTGATTAATGTAAAATTTGCAGAAATGTATCTAAATATAAATTCTTGTTAAAAATAGTATTGTTCTCTTTAATATTACGCGAAAGAGATAGAAACAAATAACACCTCAAGAATAAGCAACTCGTCTCGATTCTTGGTAACTTCGCGATGATTTCATTAAGTATTCGTGAGAGAATCTGTGGTTACCTCTTCTCACTATTAAGTGGAGCACTCCTTGAAGTTGCTAAAGAGTATAGTCAAAGCTCTACGCTTACAAAATTTTTCTTGCAAGATTACATGAGGTAGCATTGCCATCTTATTTAAATTGCAAATTTTATCACAAGCGAAATAAAAATGTAGACTCGCGTTTATGATCGTTATTTGAATCTGGCCTTACGAACGTGTTACGTAAATTATTCAGAATGGATTTTTATATCTTGAAATGCGAAGTTTGAAAAGTTCATTTCAAGTGAAAATCAAGCGAGCCTATATTTCACATTTAACTCAACATGAGAAATGAAACAATTACATACTTAAAATCTAATGTGAACTTAAAATTAAATTATAATAACTAAATGTTACAATTATAAAATTCTAGATTATTATCCTTTATTAAGACGATTTTATATTAATAATTGGAATTAGGATTGGACTACATTTAACATTAATTATCCGATACATTGATTAAAAATATAATAAATGCGTATGTAATCAGTCTTGTTCAAACTGAAAGAGCGCGTCAGTAGTATATGTCACTGATAAGTCAGTCATATATGAAAAAGAAGATTTTTGGTTTCTTTTAGAAAATATAAGTGCATATATTTCAGATATGAAACAGAACAGCGTGGAAGATAATGGCTTATTAAAAATATAATATTATATAATGTCAAAGAATCACAAATTAGAATATTACAGCATTTTGTTTTCATTGTCACATATTCACATTGTCACTGCAAGGTGAACAATGTCTCATGTTAATTTTAATAATGGAAATATTTTTTTTGTTTTTACAAATAATGCAGGTTAGTTTATTTCAAGATTACATAAAAATAATGCAATGCAAACTATGCTACGAAGTTTGAGCTTCGATATTTCCACAGGAGAATTTCTCTTATTGTTACATCCTTTTCGTTATCATACAAGGCACGCACTCGAGGTAGAATATTCTATTTTATAGGATGTAACGTGGGGCTGGAGCACAACATCCTTTCTTACAAATATTTTCTCCAAGCTCGTAAGCTCATGTACGTCTGATTAAATAAAGAAAACAGATATGGCGTATATTATAGGGAAACTAAGTTCACAACATAAAATTTTCTTTTTGTTTTGATGAAAATAAAGACAGATTCTCTACTTAATCCAGAACTTAATATATAACTTATTTAATTAATTTATCCTAATTTCAATGCTATTGCGCATATTTATTTATTTAATAATCTAATTATTACTTTAATGTCAAACCAAAAATAAATTTCTTGTTCTGTAAGCCTGAATGTAAAAATAATCGCATTTTTGCTTTAATCAGGATTTAATTTAAATTTAACATGAACTAAAATTTTTGTTATTTTTTATTACCATGTCGATTTAAAAATTCACTTCAATAGGCAACCATCGTTCAACTTTTTCTGCTCTAAAGTTTTATTTGCATTATTAAATAAGCGGAAAGCCAGCCATCACGAAGAATTTGTAAGAAATTTAAAACTTCTAGATAACTCTAAGCCAAAGTAGTAATCAAGCTACAAGTTAAAGGAGCATGATGAAAAAGAATTTAATTAAGCTATCCTATCTCCGTTTAGTATGTCTTGCGTAGTATACTTGGCGTAGTTATACTTTTTTTGCATCGTTACGATCAAAAGGAGGTTCTTAACAAATAAAAGTTTATCGCAATGGCAGTAGGTATAATCGATTCGAAAAAAAATCTAGATAATAATTAAATAATTCGCGATTATTAGAAAAATTATTAGAAAAATTATTCCAAGGTGTTATTACTATAATGTTTTATTATATACAGAAGAAAATTGTTCTCTAAAACTGGAAGAAACAAAAATTAAATTAATATTTGCTAATTTGAATATAATAGTTTTCTTACACAAACCGTTATTATTACGGAAGAATATTCTGGTTGTATATTAAGCTGATTTTACGTTAGTCACAAGTCGATCGCAAGCTTATTACGACAGTCAATCTGAAGCGTCAATTTTAAAACTGACACTTCAAATTTAGTTTGCGATCAACTTGGGATTAATGTAGAACCAGCTTTACATAAAAACAGCTCTTCAACAAAAGCATGCGCGTCGATTCTTATTAAAATTTAACATTTGAACATTTTTTAAATAAAAAACATTTAATTAATCTAATTTAAGCATTATTCACGTTTTATACGTTTTTTGATATACAATGGTACTAATAAAATAACAGAAATGGCATTGATATATCAATTTGGAACACGAATGTTGCTTAAATAATTGATAAGTAAGTATATTGGTTTGTCTCATTTGCAAGCCTAGTATCGCACAGTTTGCTTAAATAATTGTAAAGTTATGACGAAAGGCTGTTGATTTTTCCTACAATAAAAGAAAAGTCGGCTCTCTGGAAAAAATTGCAAAAATAAGTATCGCGTCAATTCGCGTCCGAGTGCATGTAAAAAGTTGACGTGTGTTCCTCTTAGTTAACGCAAATGGAACGGAATCGAACGGGGTGTAAGACAAGCGAGGTAGGACGTCAAAGGCTTGGGGTAGACTCATCCATAATTAGCTCCCACTAGTTTATTCGAGTTTGCTTTAATGCAACGCTACGAGACATTGTTGTCGTAAGTTGCACTAAATTCAAGCAGTACGACAATTTATTTTTATTTAATTGACATCTTAGATGATTATAATCGGATAATATAATCAGAGAATATTTCTTTTTTCTATAAAAATTTCAATGAATACATTAGCTTAACATTTTACATAAACGATTATTAATTTATTTATAATTTACACACATAAACACATTCAAACTTTTTTTTTAATCACAGTTTTTATGTTGAGATATAACACAAATTTTAAATGCTAATCTAAGTGTTATAAAATAAACAGATCCTTATTCTTACGTTAAATATATTATATATAGAATATTTATAGTCTCTTAAGTCAGTTTATTCAAAAGTATTTATATATTTTCAACGTGCAATTTTGGGAAAAATGCGAAAACTTGACTGTAATATTTGTATAGAAAGATTGAATTTTTCGTAAAAAAATTTTACGAGAATACGCTATTTAAATTTTGAAGAATATCGTAGAATAACGTTTGAAGAGAGTAACGTTTGCTTTTGCGGTAATTTATTTTACTGCGCGAGATGTCAAGATATAGTGCACACTTAAATGCTACTCTGTAGTTACGATAGTAGTTTATTTTTATGTCTGCCGTTTATTATCAATATATTTTTCAAACGTGTACAGCGAAATTCCGTCATGATGATTGATCATCGATAGCACTATATTTAATAAATTTAAATCGTTATGCCAGCGTCTGTATGGTATTATAATTTGATATTCCAACATTTAAAATAGATATAAATTCAGCTCTACTAAGTCTATTTAAATTTGATGCAATTTACGAAACTATTTATTTATGTAATTAAAATTATGTCATTAGTATTGATTTATAATTTTTTTGCTATCTTATTTCATAATCATCAGCTAAACTCGTGCAACTTTATTAAATTATAGGATTGATTTTAAAATCAGAACATTATGTCACTATTTTAGTTTTAAAATAAATATAAATGAGTTCAAAATCGAATTATTGCTCGAAGTATAATAGTTATTGTAGAAGATAGGGAGTCTCATTGTCTCTGTTCTTGTGACAAGGAGTAGCATTAGGGACAACCGAATTGTCTTTAAATTATTGCAGGGAAGGAATAAACCGACGGGTTTACTTTGGGGACATCAGTATTCTAGTGTTAGGTTCTGTTCACGTGTTCCCCAATATTGTTTAGTCTCTTGAGTATAGAAAGATAGACGTCCCACATGAGTCTACGAACATTCTCAATCACGAGAATTGTATAACATAATAGTATTAAACGAACGACCATTATGTCTATGATGAAACGGATTTGCGTTAATAATGAAAGAGAACCTACGTACATATATGGAAAATAAAAATAATAGCAAATATAAAACAAAAAAGTGATATAAAATACTTATATATCTATAATTTTAATTTAAGTTCATAACTAAATATATATGTAATTTCACAGTCCCGTAAATAAAGCGGAAAGACTCAAGCGTTTTGTTTTAGAATGCTGAAAACAATATGATTATTTTTTTATTTTTACCATCAAATCTGCCGATTACCTCGGCTCGCTGCATTCCAGGATTGAAAAGTTAACGTGATTGTTCGTTATAGCGCCGACGAGGGCTTCGACGGCACTTACCCGACGAACGTTGTCGTAAAGAACAATGGGACCTGTATGTACGTGCCGCCCGGTATATTCAAGAGTACTTGCAAGATCGACATTACCTGGTTTCCCTTTGACGATCAGCGCTGCGAGATGAAATTCGGTTCCTGGACGTACGACGGCTCTCAGGTGAGTATAGAGGACATGCATTACGGAATTGGGTCAACCAATCGTCGTTTTCTAATCCATCCTGTCCCGATGTTCTCTTCTTCGACAGACGTCGAACTTACGAATTTTCCAATCTGTCGGAAGCACGTCGATACTTCCCGTCGGTATGGTCTCGAGACCCGGAAATAATTCAAAGCGACGGCGTCGAGCAGTTTGATTAGCGTCCAAGAACGAGAGAAAGAGGAAAACAGTAAGAGAGAGAGAGAGAAAAGTGAAAAAGGGGAAGGAGGGAAAGAGATAGAAAATCTTCACTGTTTGCCAATGTAAGATTCGTTCGCGAGAACGATTCGTAAAATTCCTAAGAATAGAGCTTTGAGTAAAGTACTCCGATCGCGTAATGGAGGCGCATTTCCCATCATCTCTGATGCAAGGTGGATAGCATTCCTGGGATTGCAATTCTCGTTCATCTGTGAATAATGTTGAATAATTATTTATTTGAAGCGAGCGAGAAAAGTCTGTACAAAGTAATTTCATAAAAAGCATAAATATATTGTTAGTAATAAAATTACTCTCTTTATTATAAGATATTTAGTAATATTAATTATATTTCTGTATTTTAATTTAAAAAATGTTAATTGAGTAAATGCATTTTTATAACGTGTCGTTTGATAATAGATTTGCTACTCTTAAAAGTTAAAATAATTAGTCTTCAACAAATTTTAAACTGTATGACCCATTAAAAAAAAAAATAGAAATTTACATATAATATATGTAATGAGATGTCACATATTGCCGATTTTACTTAATTTGTCTTTGAATGTCTTGATATTTATATCTTTCGTTAGATCAAAATTCTATTTGAAAAAATTTGTTATTTATAAATTTCTATTTTTCTTTAATGGGTCACACACAGTTTAAAATAATTTCTATATATTTAAATATTAAATTTTTTCGCATTAATGTTTGCACAGCACTTTTGTTGAAGACTAATTATTTTAAGAGTAACAAATCTATTATTCGTATAAAAACGCATTTAATTAACATTTTTTTCATTAAAATTCAAAATATAATCAATACAACTGCGAATAGGAATAATTAAAATTATAATGCATTCATAAAAATTTCTAACTTTTCTTATTTTATATTTTATCAATTTTTATCAAAAGATTTTACGAATAATACTCGTGTAATGTTAGAACATTTTATGGAAAATGCTTGAGACCTGCGGTTTGTACACCAGACCTGCGATTTGTATAAGTACACTTCAAAAATACCACAATAAGCGTAAAATGCACTCGGTATTTGGTCGAAACACCACTGGGGTGGTAAATGTCATTTCAGAGTGAATCGCAGGAAATTTACGAATCATAAGACGCATTTAGAAGCTAATGAACGTGGGAATGCGCGATATTCAGGATTTTCACTTACACGCGATTTCTCTACCTTTTATTCATATAATCCAACTCATTTCCATAAGGAAGAAATATTTTTTAGTGTTTTTGTATCGCAAAAGCAAAATTATATAACAATATATTAAGATTAATTTTTTTTTAAAAATTTTGCTTAAATAAAAGAATATATGTAACTTTTTAATTATCTCTTTTTATAAATTGATTTAAGTCTGATAAATAAATAAAATAAATTTTGGCTTACGTTAGATTAATTAATTAATGATAAAAAGTAGTTATGTGAAAATATCAATTTATAAAATTATTTTATAAAAGAAGTAGAGATAAAAAAATATGTCATGATGTGTTGATTTCTTGATATTTCTCATAAAGTAATATTAATTCAAAATTACAGCGGTAAAATGTCCTATTTAAAAACTGTGTTTTGTATTACAACAGATGTGCAACTGTACGGCATGTTAATGTTATCCGATTACGATAACAATAACTTTGCTAACTACAAAAGTTTCATAGTCGGGTTCAATTTATGTATACCGATTTATCGTGTAAACGTGTATTTCTGCCACACGACCAATGTACATACCTACCAAGTCCTCAATTGTTAAACGTGCAACTTCGGAATAATTAAAATTGAGGATGCGAATTACACGGTGTGCCAGACAATTCGAGAACGCTCAGGAGTTCATTAACGAGGACAATAAGCAGAACAAAATGGAAACAAACGAAGAGAAAAGAAAGTAAGACAAACGGGATATGCTAAGATTTTCTCGAGCTCAGTTCGATCCGCTGAATACAAACAATGCAAAACAGACTTTTCGATTTGAGATCGTCCATTTCCATTTATTACATTTATAACAATTCGCCCCCAGATATTAATTTGTCATAGATTGCTCCCGAATGTCACACAAAAAAAGTTTACATCGATATTCAAACGGGCAAAAATCGCAGAAGGTTTGCGAAAGCTTTATATAGAGCTATGTAAACATACATATATGAATTCACATCAACAAGACTACACGAAGTCTATAAATCAACAGAATAGAATAAAAAATATTATTCATGTGTAATGTTTTGTTGCTTTATTGTTAAATTCTTAAAAACTTATACTATTTGTGTCAATTATTTTACATAAATAAGTAATGATATTTCTAAAAGTTTTTAGAAAATGTGGTACATATTTAATAATATAAAATTTGAGGAGAAAAACTAAATTGCAGTAAATTAATTCTCAAATATCAGAAGTGCTTTGAAAAGTATAGCGTAAAGAGAGTTTTAGTTTTAATAAAGTATATAGTAAAGTATTCTTTTTAAAGAAAAGTTAACAACTTTTGCATCCTTGCCATACTGTTGAACAGACTTTTCTGTAGCTTTTGAAACAGTCGTCTTACATGGCGCGGTTGCAATAACTTTCCTCTAATCGACTCATAAATTGTCGACAGTTGGATCTGCAGCTGCAGGACGAGTCCGGAGGTGACATCAGCAGTTTCATCACTAACGGCGAGTGGCATCTGTTGGGTGAGTTTTTACAGTCCTTATCGGGAACCGTTCACGTCGCCACGCCCGGATAGTTTGCCCCGGCGCCGAAAGTGATTCCCGGCCGATTAGCAATTCTAAAGTCTTGCACAGCCACGGGCGGATGATCAATCGTTTCGCAAATCGGAACCGGTATTGATCCTCACTTTGTCCCTGTCAAAATTGCCTGCATCTGGGTCAGGCGGGACGTAGCGGCTCGCTCCGCGTGCGTCCGAAGTTTAGTGTTTTCGCTGGCGAACACGTCGGGCAATCGGTAAAGTGTCGCGAGAGAAATTGCTACTTGCTTGATTCGAAGAACGAATAATAGTTCGTGATAGTTGCTGAATAATCGTTGGAGAATCGTAGATAGAGAAGGGTAGATTTAAATTACAATCTTTCATTTCCAGATGTTTATACTGTTATACTTGGCAACTTGTTTTATTCTTGATATATACAAAATAATTGATGGATCTTCAGCAGCTACAAAAGCTTTTAGATTTGCAGTATCGGAGTTATGAATATGTAAAAAGAATTTTCAAATGTAAATCTTATATGAATATGTTTTTGCGTTTTACTTCAATATTTTATATGAAATGAGTTTTCGTATATTGAAACTACACCCACTATATGTATAGGTATATTTTTAAAGAAATAGTTCACAAGATGAAATTGATCTACATTTTAAAGATTAATTTTGAATTCAAAGTACGTTTTTAATAAATGTATGAATAATTTATTACAAAATTTTATTACAAAATGTAAAATAATATATGATTTATAAGGATTAATAAAATAAAATAATGATAAAAGATCAATTAATAACATTTTTGATAATAAGAACTTCCAATTAGCATTATTAAAAGAAAAATTGTAATCGTAATTCAAATTATTCAATTACATATAACGTAATGGTTTGAAAATAAACTTATACATGGAACTCACGCAATATCCGTATTGGAATTGTAGAGCAAAGATAGAAACATCTGGTTTGTTTCTCTCTCATAATTACGAGAGAGATTGCATTACAATTATGATATATTGTTCAATTATGTATAATTCGCCATTGATAAATTTATTGTAAACGTAAGAAATGGTGTGGCACCTTTATTGTTCCTCCAACGCAGAAATAAAAGCATTTGCTCTCTCTTGGCGTATCTCGTGTATCTCTCGAAAAATTGTACGATGCATTACGCGTGGGAATAGCGTAGGTCGACGTATACGTGCAATGTATGAGCCGCGGTTATGAGACTTGTGGTAGAAATGTATCTTAAGTAACTGCAGCTGCAGCAAAGCGCACCAGTTTGTACCCGCAGGAATAACGTAAGATAGAATCTTCCGTTTTTCTTTGCCCTGTTGCACGGGATAATTCAAGGAGCAGAAAAGAGAAATTTTTCGCTTCCAACAACCTTTTGTTACGTTCGAGAAAGCACTTCGTTTTATTGACAGTACGTCGATTGCCCATATACGTGTACGATGTCATATTTAAGCATTATTCGATGGAATATTTACCTGAGAATTTTAATTTCACAATAATTTCTAGTTTATTGTTAGAACTATCAATTAAATTATATAAATTATATATATTTTAAATTATATATGTATAGAACGCAAACATTTTATAATTTTTATTATTATATATAAGTATTCATAATCTTTACACTTTTTATATTTAGAGAAAATCCATGGAAATTATGCACTGTATTCATGTTTCTGACTTTTTGCTTGCATTCTAAAGACTAGAGTTAAACGTTATATTCATGTAATAGTGTGACGCATACACTTGGCGCGAGACGCATGAGATAAATTTTTCCTTTTATCTTGCTCAGGGGTACCCGGTAAGAGAAATGAGATCTACTACAACTGCTGCCCAGAACCGTATGTAGACATCACTTTTGTCGTCATCATCAGAAGACGCACACTCTACTACTTCTTCAACTTGATCGTGCCGTGCGTCCTGATTGCCAGCATGGCCGTCCTCGGGTTCACCTTGCCGCCCGATTCCGGCGAGAAACTCTCCCTCGGTAAGTTTAAACTCGATGCAAAACTCCGATTGCCCCCGACAGCCCGTAAACGCTCTCGCGATTAGGCACGTCCCTGTTTGCTAAGAGTATCAGACATTTGCACGATTAGACCCGACCTAGTTCCGGCTGGCAGGCGCTCCTGCATCCGGGCACCGTGAAGAAACTATTCTGTATCGTGTCGTCACGAGTTTCTTTCGCATTCGTGGACCGCGGAACTTTATCGACATTTCAACATGTGGAAATTCATATCAACAAAAGTTCGTTACACTACACGAAATCTTGATTTATTGAGTACAAATTCCGATTGTAATTTTACATTGTTACGCAATTGTATAGAGAATAGTGATGTATCGCAAGATCTGTGCATGTTGCACAGAAACTATAAATATATGATACGTATGATTCGTAGAAATATTTTGAGGAAAAGTTGCTTATAATAAAAAAAATATATAGATTTAAATAAAGAAAATAGTTTTATTATCTTCATTTTATTATAAAAAATTAAGAATCGATTTCTGTCATTACTTTTAATCCTAGCAGTCTCAACTAGACTTTTTTTTTCAAAATATTGATCGTGAATACAGTGTATAGTTAAAGTGAGATGAAAAATTATCACAATCTAAATATGATTGATTGATGGTAATTAATATTATATTTTAGCTGATAATTTTTCTACAAGAAAAATGTTCGATGAAATCTTTCAATAGTATTCAATGTAATCGAACTTTTTCACAGACCTTCTCTTGCATATAGTTGTAATAATTAAAGATAAATTAAAAATTGATAATAATTACTTTTTAACCCGTTCTATTTAATCTCGATATTCTGAATTGAATTATTTTCTTAAAATATAGATTATAAATGTAATTTAGAATTAAAAGTGGATAAAAAATTATTATGATCCAAAAATAGCAAATGATTGATTGATGATAATTAATATTGTAAGTTTAATTAATAATTTTTCTAACAAAAAATATCTGATGAAATTTCAACAGTATGCAACATAATCAAGCCCTTTTAGACTTTTTTTTACACGCATAGTTATAATATTGCAATTGTAGATATAGAAAGATTGCATTGATGCTATCCATGACATGTTTTATTGTTTCCTCATAAGCGTGATCGTTCTGGAATTTATCAAGAAGCCGGATGCTCGGGTGAAATCCTACTTCCTACGGCTTAAATCGTTCGGCTGCATAATTCCGATTCCTTGCCTGCCTCACCTCGCGCTGCCGTGTAAACGCTCCTGTGATTAGACCCGAGGTGCAGGAGTTCCCTAAGCGCATCGAGCGTTTATACGATTAGATTTCGCTTCGATCCCGATTGAAACGGCGCCCCGGCGCGCAAACTTCGGCAAGCCTTCTATTCAGATCGTAGAGTTTCTTCGAGCGTACAAGCGCGTTGCTGAATCTCCATCGAATTCGGAAACGATCGCGACAATCGTCGTCACCGATGCGGAGATACGACGACAATGGAATGACAATGCCGAACAATTGCAAATGTCCCTGTTGCAAATTTCCTTAAAGCTTATAGTTGTTCGTAAATCGAGATACAATAAAATTGGCTCTACACAGACGTATTACAGGTGCTGGCTCAGCATTAACAGTGATTTATAGACAACAAGAATATCATGCATTGAAAATTTTATATTTGCATAGTTACGAGTATTTTACTAAAAATAGAAAAAGATTAATTAATATTATAAAAAAATTAAAGATACGGCAGAGCATCATCTAATATTAGATCGTTTAATTAATCGCACTTTCTCTTTATTTTTTTATAAGACATAATCTCTTAAACTTTTATTACTTAGATTATAATTATCTATAAATCACCTTAATTGATCACAATATTGACGTAATGCAAGTTTTCCAATACAAAGTAAGAATTTAAAACGTCCTATTTCATGAGAAAACGAAATGAGACAGAAAGAAGATAATACAACTCATTCACAATTGACTTTCGCATTTCTACGGGACTTAAGGGCAACTCTTAACGTGTTATTGAGTCTCAAAAAAGCTTGAGTAAGGTCTGATATTCAGATGAGGCATCTGCCGTGGATGCCGTAGCGTTTTGAAAGTCTAAATAATTTGAAAGTGCCTCTTAACGCGACACGGTGATTCGCGAGTGAGCGGTACTAAGTTCAAAGCCTGAGTGTCGGATACTTAAAGTACTTGGAGTGCAAACGGTCTCTGAAATTTCTTACTCGAGATCAAATCAAAACTAGGAATCAACAAAATTCTCATTTACTTTTAAGAAGATATTTTTCTTTATAACATAAAACTTTATATATTATTTCCTTAAAGAGTGTAAACAGAATTGTAAATAATAAAAATAAATTTATGTCATCTGATATGGCGAGGTCGAAGATTATCACATCGTTTTAGGCTGAAAATCGAAGAGCCTTTAGCATGGAATTGTTATGCGTTAAAGGCCCTTCGAGCGTTCAAGGACCGAGGGTTGATCTCGCTTGCTCTCCTCAATGCACTCGACTTTAACAATAATTAATCGAAGCTAACGAACCTCTTTTGCAGGGGTAACCATTCTCCTGTCCCTTACTGTGTTCCTGAATATGGTTGCCGAGACAATGCCGGCGACATCCGACGCCGTGCCGCTTTTAGGTGAGCGCTTTATTTTAACTAATTTTCAATGTAATTAATATTTTAATGTGAGAAAGCAGCGTAATTGATCACTTCTATTGAAAATTATTCAAGAAAAAATGGAGAAAAAAAAACAAAGATTTATATTCGCATTCTAAGACAATATTCCTCAGTAGTATAATACCTGCTGATGCAATTGATACTCTTTGATTAGTTAAAAGTTAAAAAAATTTATAGGAATATATTATACGTCTTTAATATTGCTCGTTTTAATACAAATTAATGCAATTTATTTTATTACATATTTTTAAAAAAATATTAATTTTATTAACTGCATTTAATATGCAATTATACAATATTAAAAAATAAAATGTATACTTTTATAAGTTCAGATAAAAGGAAAATAATTGGACAATATTAATGCGAATGAATGTAGCTCTGAATTTTAAACATTAAATGCGATTGTTTG
This sequence comes from Acromyrmex echinatior, assembly GCF_024713525.1. Taxonomy (NCBI): domain Eukaryota; kingdom Metazoa; phylum Arthropoda; class Insecta; order Hymenoptera; family Formicidae; genus Acromyrmex; species Acromyrmex echinatior. Next base: position 3,494,604 of record NC_141864.1, read on the forward strand.
TTAATTTGATTTAATTTTAAATTGTATTTATTTCTCATTATTTTTCAGGGACGTATTTCAATTGTATCATGTTTATGGTGGCCAGTAGTGTGGTCAGCACGATCCTCATCTTGAATTATCATCATCGGAATGCTGACTCCCATGAAATGGGTCGATGGGTAATTTTCTCCGATCAATATCAAAGCACTTAATATAATACTATGATAATTACAATTACGTCACTTCATTAGTATTGCTAATATTGCGTTAATTAGTTATTTTTTTAACATAGTTGCATCATAAATAATATAATTTTTCTCAACATATTTGTAAAACGTATTTCATTTATATTTTTATTAAAATTTAAACGACATTTATCGAGATACATTTTCAGCAATAACGTTAATGACACATTCGTGTTGAGATAATAAGATAAAAGCAATGACTGATTTTGCCGGTAGTTATAAAGTTAATCGGGAGAAAATAAAATACATTAATATCCGGTAATGTAAAAATCAGTTTAAATCAACAAAAAAAATGTATGAAATTTTATTCAAAATTTCTTATTTGTTTGGCTAATTTTATCAATTAATCTATATTTTCCATTGTATCTTATTTTTAAAATTAATCAATTTTTTATTAATATTCTGTGAATACTTCCCTTGGAAGTGCATTATCTAGTTAAACCATTTGTAAACGTCCTTTTTATTTGCACAATAATGACGAAAATAACTTTGTTGAAGCTCGATTCAATTCGTCACCGGTGCTGTATGATTTCCGTACGTATCGGTAGATAATTATGGTTTTAATTAAAATGCAACGCACCACCGCCGAAGCTGATACATTGTTCTCTTTTCATCATGGATAAATCAGAAATTTTATGGGCGAATAATTAAGGGCCACTCTGCCGAATGTGCACCGCGATAATAAATCATGTATAATCGAATTTTTCGCCGGACGTCACGTTAATTAGAATGTAAATTTTGGAGATTGATTTCCCGCGCGATCAGATTTCTGCGAATGAAACATATGCATCTAAGTTAAATTAAACAAACGTGAATTATTCACAATAACAAAGTGTCAAGAAGTTTAATAAAAAAAGAAATAAAAAGAGTGTACACTTACGAGAATTTTTTTAAATCTTAATCAGAATTATTAATTTAATTCGATTAATATGACAATTATTGTGATAATTATATTTTAATAGTATTAATTTGATCCAAATAAATGATAGAGCAAAAATTTAAAAAGAATTATTATTATAATAAAAATAAAACAGAAAAATCTTTTGTTTCGTATAATTGGTCTGATTATATTATTGTACAAACATAATATATATATACTTGTATATATATATATATATATATACATAATAAGACTGTGTTCCAAAATTTACAATACTGAAAATCTATAGTTTACGTTAAGTCTACTATAAAGGACCTCGCACTAATCTTACGAGAAAATGTCTTTCTGCGCATTTGACTAATTTTTGGATATGTTATAATTCTCTTTATTCTGAATAAATATCTTAATGGATACAATTTGATTCTATGAGCCGTTTTCGCGCTACAAGCCTTGAAAACCCAGTAATCATAAAATCTTTCAAGGCTTGTAGCATGGAAACGGCTCATAGGATCAAATTATATCCATTAAGATATTTGTTCAGAATGAAGAGGAGTCATTTTCAGTACTAGCAGTAAATTTTATAATAGAATATAGTTTAAGTAACATAACACAAATATTGAAATATAAATTAGACTATCGTTAAATTTTCTGAATTACAGGTTAAATTAATTTTCCTGTATTGGCTACCTCGCATACTCGGTATGTCAAGACCAGGACAGGAAGAACAAGACAAGGAAACACAAAAGTCTCAGAAGCCATCTCCTGTCACGGGTAAGATAATTTTAAGTGCACTCATTAGCTAAAAGGTTGCAACACTTCTCTCCGATGGGTTTCGGACTCTAGTCTGTTTGCCGAATAATTGGTTCTTACTTATAAATCTGATTATTTACGTTCTACGAGCAGAACTGAAACTCAGAAAAAAAGTATTGCAACCTTTTAGCTGATGAAATAATTATAAATCGTGGATGAGGAAACAATTGCTTAGTAAATAAATTTCAAATAGATATTGATTATAAATCAGATAGATTGCCATTAACAATCTTATTCATGTGAGAGGTCTGTATCAGCATAATGCATTTATCTGCTGTGTTAATAATTATATATAATTTCTTCGTGTAACTTCCTTAGTTTGAATTAATAATTCCTTTGAAGTTCCACGGGTATTTATTTTAAAGATGTAATAAAGAATTCGATTGGAAGCACTAGTGCGCACTGGTGCATATTAAAGCCGTTGTACACTGATTTAATTTGAATATAAAAATGAAATGCAAATATTTTGAATTATGAAATACATATTGTACTATAAATAGTACAATAAAATGTATTAAGTATTTCACGATTTAATATATCGATTTTTATATTTATTTATAAACATAACATTACGTTATTTTGTGTACGACGGCTTTAATGTGCACCAGCGCGCACTGAGTGCGTCCGATCGAATTCGCTATAAGGCAACCCTTCAAGGGGTTATCGCCGTGTCGTAATCCATTGCTGATGCCAATAATTTAATAAATTGTTCTTGGATACCCCAGGTGCAAGCAAGTCGTACGGTGATCTAGAGCTGCACCAGAGGAGTAGTAAGTCCCTCTTGGCAAACGTCCTGGACCTGGATGACAATGCGCTGGCGTCTCACAACAATTTGCTGAACAATGTGTACAGCACACCCGGACCTCATCACGCGCACGCGATGGGTCATGGCCATAGTCACATACACACGACGCCCCATCATCATCATAGCCACGCACCCACGACGCCGCACCATCAGCATGCGACGCCGCTGCCGCATGCATCGTATCCCCATCAGATTTCGCATACGCCGCATCATCATCCACATCCGCAAGACGCGCCAGCGCCGCAAGTCGAGACGATACTTCAGAACGCGTGCTTTTGCGCTCGTTACGAGCTTGTGCTAATCTTGAAGGAGATTAAGGTAATAATTCGAGTCGACAATAAAAAGAGTATTCTCTAAATCTCATGAAACGAAATCTTACTCAAAGAGATTGAAAATTTAGCCTGTCTTGTTCAAGAGTAGCAGATTTTCACTCTTTTTAAAGTGAGATTTACTCTTTAGGAACGAGATTCACTCCGAAGGAGTGAAATCTCAATCTCTTTTCTGGTATGTAATACCAGGATAGATGGAATCTCAAAGAAGGGAAGAATTAAATTCAAGAATGATCGTATTTTTATTCTTTTTTCAAGGCTAAATTTTCAGTCTCTCTTCGAGTCAGATTTCATTCCTTGAGATTTAAAGAATAATCTAAGACTTTTCTAATTTTGATATTATTAGATTTAATGTTAAATATTTAATTCCAAAGGCCTATATATAAGTTTCTAAATTTCGGAAGTTCTAAAACTATAGGCAAAGACCAATCATAGGACGGAGACTTTTGATTTTTCTGGGTGTGTGGAGTACATCATTAAACGTGGCGGGGGGGGGGGAGGATTTTAAAGGGATTTTAATACAAATATTTTATCTTTTATTGTATGTGCGAAATATATTTCTACATATACACCCCAGGCAAATATTGTTTTTTGTCAAATTACTCAATATTTTTTAAAATTTGTCAAAGATTAACACATTTTCTAAATACCGAATTCTGAATGTGGAATTCAACACCCACAGAAGCTCTGGATGTGGAAAGCTCCACACTCTCCATAAAAAAGTCTCCTCTATAATTATAGGATTGCGCCTCCTTTGATGCTTCTAAGATTCTGAGATATTAAAGTTTCAAGATAGATATAAAACCCGATGGTTCGTAAGTCCCAAGATTGTATCTCAAAAAGCCATAATGTTTTTAAACTGCAAGATTACAATGTTCCAAGATCTGTTTGAAGAGTCTCAAAGTTCGAAGTTGAAAATCTCTCATTTAAAATTTTGAAATAACGAAAAAAGAATTCAATATCAGTCGAAATCTTTTTCTAAAAGCCAATCAATACAGTATTTTGATAAAATAACAATTTTGTTTTAGATGATAACGAATCAACTGAAGAACGAAGATGAAAACACGAAGATCTCGAACGACTGGAAGTTCGCGGCGATGGTGATCGATAGGATGTGCCTAATCATTTTTACTCTGTTCACCATCATCGCTACCATCACCGTCCTGCTGTCAGCGCCGCATATTATCGTCACGTGATTCAGAAAAGCCAGTCTGCCGCCGGTGGTTCCGGGGCCGACGAGGATTGCGTGTCGGGCGCCGGCATCGACGGACGCCGCACGCGACGCTCTAACCGAGCGTTCGCCCTTAACCGATTTCCGCCAGATCGGGTTAAAGGGTGTTCATCTTCGGGTTCGCACGCCGCTTCGTTTCGGAGACCTGCGCGTTAGGAAGAAAGCAATACGGGGAGTAACTTCGTTTCTTTATGATACATATAATAATACCAGTAAAAATAAAAATAATAACATTATCGATAATGAGAATAACGATAATAGTATTAATAATAATTACGTAATAGTAACGATAAAATTTTATCATATAATTATCCCACGAGGACGCCTTAGCGAAATACGTTGACACACCGTTTATAAATGGCGCGAGCACACGCGTGGAAGCAAAGGACACGCGGGAATACAGTATACGCGAAGAACACGTACACTGGTTTGTTACACGCATCCCTGAGAGCAGTCGATGTGACGAACACTTTGTACAGTTGAGATGGAACATTTTGTCGCGAACGAGTTAAATAAATAGTTCTATAAAAGATCCAATTACGAATTTTCATAGAGATAAGTAACGTTCGAATCCAAAAAGAGTATTCGACTCTGTCCTCCACGACTACTACTTGGGGATGTACCACACATACAACACGTACACACACGCATGTAACATCATGCGAGAGCGTTAATACACACGGAACCGTGATTTGTCAATGAGTTAAAAATACTTTTCTGCGGCCCAAAGTTAGTACGATATAGAAATCTTCGAATGTACCCGAAGATCAGTATATTGTTAGGATTAAGAGACTCTTACAGCAGTCCAGACAAGTTTCGTAACGTTTCTACGAATTCGCATATAAAACTCCAAATTCGAGAATCTCCAAAAGCATAAATTTTGAAAAATATAAATTTCAAGAGACATAAAATTAACATATAAATGAAAAATATGAATAATATAGTAGTACGCTCAGAAAAAAACACTATAAAATCAAAGTTTTCAAGTGTGATTGATGTTCTCGAGAATATGTAAACTGTAATATCCTGAAGAAATTTCAGAATTACTATATGTCAGTTGATGGTCCTTGTCTATACTAAGATGCGAAAAGAAACGCTCGAGAATGTCGACGACGATTCTTTTTTGTCCGTACAAAACGAAATGATGAAGGGAGAAGGAGCCAAAAAACAACAAATAGGGATAAAAAGGACAAAACAGGACAAGGGTTGGGCTTTAAAGGTAAACGCACAGGTTACACTTTCAGAATACACACGATGAACTGCCAAGGTGATTCAAATAATGCCAGGTGAATTTTTCTTATCCGTATCATTAGTATGTAAAAATCGACGACTTAATAAATGGAGGATTTGTATTACGATTTAAGTGGCGGTGACACAAAATACTCTCTCGAGTAGGTCGCGAGAGAGAACCAAAGGACACTACGGAAGGATGCAAAAATCGGACGTGAGAGACAAATGCAAAAAGGATGATTGCGATTGTTCGATAACTTCCGCTGCGAGAAATTCAGTTTCGAGCGATGTATTTTCTTTCATATCTGCAAATTTGAACAGTTTTGTTATTAAACTGTATTCTCATCGCACATTTAACGATGAATGTAATTTTCTGATCCTTATTTTGCTATCGGGATCATGTAAATACGAGCTTAATATCGTATATATATATATATATAACGTGTGTGTGTATATGTATATGTATATATATATATATATATACACTAGAGTATTAAACGGCTCTATATTTCAAGAATTAGATGACTAACTTTTCAAGTTGACTGTCCAAGTTTCATATAAATTATGGAACCTGGACAGCCGAAAATCTCACATTTTTAAATATAATTAATATTTTTTTAAATATAATATAATATAATATAATAAAAGTTTGAGTTTCAAGAAAAATATATATATTTCTCGTTGAATGTGTGCCGAGAAAACAGATCCTCTCACATAGTATAAATTACCTCTCACATAGTATAAACGCGAGTTTACGCATACTTACGTTTTGAACACACAAATATTCGCGTACGTTTTATTGTTTCACACATCAATCCTTTTACTTCTCTGTAACGATGCCATTACAGAAACTATTTCCGCGATAGTATAATTGTAACTTCTTTCTGACATTTAAAAATTGTTTTGGAGAACAAAAGCTATACAAAAATGGACTTTTCTTCTTAGAAAAAAAACATGTAACTTTAACGTCACTTGTTCTATTCAGAACACTGCGGCGCAGAACTTTAGCTGACACTGAACGGCAGTTATATTAAAATTGATTATACTATGTATATATTAATATTGCAATATTAACACTACGATTAACGAATGGATTTGTCACGATAAATATTTTTTTCAACCACAAAAAAAAAACATACAAAGGACATGACTTCACTTTCGAGTGCATCCAAAAAATTGACACTTTTCATGTTCTCTGCTAATTTACGAGCCGCTCGAGAATGTGATAGAAAATCGCGGAAGCGACGGAGACGATTATTCACGGAAGAAGAAAAAGCAACGTGGGATGGCGACCGATAAAGAAAGGAAGTTACTCTTGCTCACACGGACAGACTCGTAGGCGGACGTCGTCTCGACGAGACATCAGGGAGACGAACTCAAGTCGTATCGTACATTTTTCGACCATCGGCACTGGATACGCGACAACCAATCACGTTATCTTTTAAATACTATTAAAGATTATTAAAGTAATGAATCGTTGTTGATTATGTATCGTGAACGGAATTACGCGTAGAAGTATAGTAAGAATACGATGTTTTTTGATCTCTAGCGCGTGGGAAACAAAAAAAGGAAAGAAATAAGCAGATTAACGTCGAATGTATTAAACTCGTAAGAGAGATAGAAATTTTTAGATGAAAAAATGCGATTAATCATTATCGGTGTGAAATAGTTAAGGAGAAATCAAGGAAAGAATTCGTTAAAAAAAAGGAAAAATGTACAGTTCAAGACATCAACGTTTTAATGCCGACACGATTGCTCTTTATGCGATAAAAATTAATAAATAAACGGCTCGATTAGCCTCTAATTGACTTGGCGAGATAATGACGTTACGCCTGGTCTTATGAACCAATACATGTTGAACTGATCTAGTACTTAGAACTAGAACAACAAATGCCACATCGCGCTTTGGAAGTAGGAAGAAAGAAAAAAAATAAGGAATTTATGTATTTAAAAAGGAATACATTTGATAATAATTTGAAATACGTTTACGTTCCAACTTTTTAATTTTATCTTCAAAAAATCATTTCTGTTTTAGATTATATTTTTGTATACATTTATAATTCCTCAAAAAAATTTTACGAGCTTATTTTATCTGGTATATATAAGATAGAATAAGCTTCTCAAATATTAAAGTTCAGACAAGAAAATGTTTGTCCTCCTACTTCCAGGCAACAAAGTGCCGTGGATTGTATCCTTTCCAAAAAAGTTAATGATATAAAATAGAGATTTCTTGCCTTTGTAATTTTTGTCATTATAAGACGTCTGATTCTATAGTTTTTTTTAATGTGCGTTTGCTGTAGTTCAAGTTGGTGGAAAGATATTTAACAACGTCGTTTTTATTGCGATAAGAATATGCCATCTGTTTTTATATATATAGAATAAGAAGAAAAATGTGACTAGATTTCATATTTTATTCTTTTTCCGGGGTGCTTTTTTAAATAAATGTTTTCAAAATTGCAACACAGATATTCCTATGTAATAAAAAAACATTAAAAATATTTCTTACTGAATTTTTTCACATATTTTCAGTAAGATTTTCAAAGAATTCTCGTATTATTTTAAATAACGTTGGAGGGGAATAATTTTATTGCTAGGGCTTCTTTTAATGAAGCCTTCGCTTATTCAAATTTAACCGCAATTGTTATGCACGAAATATAGTACGCGTATTAAATCAATTGCGATTAATTATATCGCAAATATAAAATTAATCTAGAAACAGCGGCGTATATGGATTACGAGTCCTAGAACATTACGGGTATCAAAAAATCGTATTAGCGAGACAACGCGCAATCTTAATGTAATCGAAGTTTAACGATTAGATAGAAAAAAAAATAATACGTATCATGGTACGCGACACTGTACAACTATAGTTGTTCTAATTATACTTATAAATGTGCATTACTACATATCGCACATTGAAATTCATAATGAAACCAGAAAATTGCTCACTGTAATTTGTCGCTAACAACTGCTATTTTATTTCCCTATAAATTGATAGGTATACCATACAAACACATACTATTATAAGCAAGAACAACCATTCTTTCCTTTTCGTGGAAATAATTAGTTTCTTCACAACAAAAATTATATCGAAACAATGCAAGATTTCCTGTACTTACCATGGGATGGTTTGCATCTAAGAAGAATATAGTTTTAAAATTATATTGGTTTATATAAATATTACAGCATTTGTAGATAAACAACAGTCATTAAGAGTGAAACATATAATTAAATGAAGTAAATCTAGCATGTCAGAGTACGAAATGTTCCGAAATCTCTTTCTCACCGTGATGCAAACTCACCTAATTTTACAATATATATAAAACTTAAGTGCTTACAGTTATGCAAATATTGTATCATTCAATATAGACTTCTTCTTGTGATTTCCGTTACAGGGAATCGTAAGGAGAATTATTGCCATGAAAAATTCTTGCTGAGAGATTCTCAAACATCTAAATTCGCGTAAAAGTGAATTTTTAATTCAAGTAAAACGTGACACGCACTTTACATGAAAAGTTTCCACCTCCTTGAACTCGAACAATTGAATATGAATTGAATATGAATAGTATTCCGAAGATAACGCAGCAAACGTACTTGAACGTGGTATGAATCCGCCGCTTTCACAATTGAAATTAATTGTAATGAATAGTTATAAGTCTGGATAGATTTATCAAGTGACAAAGACATATTGTTTATTTTCAGTCAATTTTAATAGTAAAGTACATGTAGAAATCTTCGATTAACTTTACGAAACAAAAATTTCTCGATTGTCTTATATTTTTATTATTGCCATTATCATATAGATGAATGTGTGTGTATATATATTTAAAAAATTAATAATTTAAATTGGCAGAGATCAAAATATTAAAATATACAATTAAATGTCATGCGACATTTTTTATACAAATATAATGTCGTTTTAAGTTAAAAAAACTCTCTTCAACTCTTTCAAATTTTATAATTTTAAAATTCGATAAGAACGAAATTCAATAATTTTAAAAATAAAAGTAATAAACAGAGTTTACACCTACAAGCAAAATCTTGATGCTGGATAATAAAAATAACAACAAGGATTATATATGTTTTAATCCTAATCAGGTCATTTTTCAATGTTAGTAAACTAAAATTTAAAATTCGATTGGTATATATAATAATATCAGTTATCACTATAATAAGATCCAATGTAAAAATGTTCGCTCATGCTAACCATTGTGAACTCATATTTTTACATTGAATTTTATCATAATGACGATGTATTATATTTCGATAGAATTTTAAATTTATATTTGTTAATATTAAGAATGATCTGATGGGGGGGCGAAATCTATGTTGTAATAAACCTTGTTATCGTTTTTATAATCTAGCACCAAATGTTAGTACCTTGCTTGTGCTCAGTTAATTATTTTTATTCTTATAATTTTAGTTGAAAGAAGAAGATAACTAGAAAAATCTTTAATTTTTTACACGAAAAAAATAAAAGGCTTTATTAAATGTTTTGATTATTTTTAATATTATAAATTTGCATAAAATATGCAAATCTAAGCTTTTGATATAAATGAATTTAAAAAATTCGTCAGCTCCTTTGACTCATAACTGTTTCATATTACTTTGTAAAAATTAGATGAGAGCGGCGGTAGACAATGAAATTTTCGTACAAATTGAACAATTTAAGCGAATGGCTGAATAAGGAAAAAAAGAGAGAAAGTGAAAGAAGGAGTAAGATACGCGGCATTAACGTGACTTGCGCCTTTAAAATCGACAGCTTAATATGCGCGGGGCTGTTATATAAACTGTAATCTTGTAATAACAAAAGAATAATAATAATAATGATAACATTAGTGATAACGATTAATGATAACGGTAAATAATAATATTACTATTACTATTAATAATTACAATAATAATATTAAAATGTATTAGCCACGAAACTTTTCGCCTGTGTACGAAATGTTGAAATCTCCTTTCTACGACGTTGATATACGATTAAGTCGACTTCCGATCGCGAATCGAATCGTTCCCATTTAAAGAGTAGTTGTGGCGGACAGAAAGAGAGAGAGAGAGAGAGAGAGAGAGAGAGAGAGAGAGAGAGAGAGAAAGAGAGGGAGAGAGAGAAAATATAAATATAACTAAGTTAACTAAATGAAGGTTGATAAGCTTATAGGATACCGTAGTAGTGCAGATGTACAGGGTGAAAAAAATAAAATTTGGAAGAGATAAGAGATTTTTCGAACGTCTCTCGTTCATCGATCATCAAGCAAGAAAGAACAGAAGATCGAAAGTAGATCAAAGAATATTGATATTATTAAGACACTATTTTCAATTTGAAATCAATAATGTAATCTGAAAATTTAATGATAAATCTTGTTTCATTGAGCCGACGCAATACTTCCGTCGTGATATGAAAATTAACCCGTTATACCCAAAACGTAAATTTTTCTTCAGTTGTATAAAAATCCTTAAGTAAAGTACTCTTGTATTTCTGATATACGGGCTATAACGAGTTAAGCATTGTGCGAGTTTCATAGTACTTTTAGTCTGTTTCACTCGACTATTACTTACTCGAGCGTTTTAAGGACTTTACCTAAGGACTTACCGATAGAAATAATTACGATTGCTCATCAATTATGCCTGTCGTTTAAGTGTCAAGACAATCCCCCGATGACTCCAAGCGGCTAACGACGAAAACTATATACTTCTTGATATATGTAATACTACCTCTAATTAACACGAGAATATCGACGCATTATCTATCCGTCGAGTGTAACTTTTATCGTAAGGTCTATTATACTTATAGCATGCCAAAGTCTTCCGCCATTATTAGTCGCCTAGTATAGCTGACGAGTTTTCTCAGTTGCAAAGTTTTCGCGAGATCGTCGCTGTGAAGATCGTCGAGTACTCGCGTAAAATTGATCCCGTTTGCACCAATATCGCTCAAGGGAATATAATCAAGGCTTCGATGAAAATCGTTGCAACTGCTCGCGGCTGTTCAGCGTTAGTAGTTCGCTGTGATGTAAGTAGTTGAAGCTCTAGCGACAAGCTGTACACTCGTAGATCTAGCACTGAAACTAGCCGCACGACGGAAAAGCGAAAGGCGAAATGGGACGAGATTTACTCGTTCAAGTAATTATTCCTCCGAGAATCGTAATTTTACCTCCAATCAAATGCACGTACCTGCATTCGTGCATTTTGCATGAACTTGCAGAAGTCGTGATCGAGTAGTTGAGAATTTAAAATGAGAATTTGATCGAATGAAACTCGCGACATTTAAAACATAAAATTATTGACTCACTGACGATTATGTGATCAATATATTTTATGATTTATTCAACCTGATAACGATGATCGGATTTACTGGTAGTGCGTTTTTTGAACGCGCGAAGTTTCAATTTTTACTGACTTTTGGAAACAGTGTGAATTTTTCATAATAAATTATTCACACGCATACTTTCAATGGAGAGATATGGAGAAGTGACACTAGCAAGAATGATTATCACTAATCTTTGTTATAATCAAGTGCAGGGACCGAAGCGTCGAAATTACGAAAAAATTAAAGGCAATTACGCTTTTTATCACTTTTTAAATACTACGTCTGACTTTGAAGAAGGATCACTTCGGATCGGTGAAGACGTTCGGAAGATCGACGATCCCTTGCTCGTTCTTATTAGACCGCTCTTTATACGTACATGTATATAGCACATATACATGTATTATATGTATATTATACGCAACAGAGGTTTAATTATATCGACGACATGTAGCGTGTAAATCGTTGCTCGCGCTCAGCCCCGTTGTTAAATTAAGCGAAACGAGATATCGTCCGCATAGGATATTGCTGCTTCTTACACGAATCGCGTCGTTCTGCTTATCGATCATATTAAACTTTTACAGTAAATTTTTACGCATAAGGAGGAGTAATTTAACAGGAAGAAACTCAACAATTGCCTTATAAAAGAGATATGTTATTTTAAAACGTTACACATTATAAAAAAATATTATATATATAAGATCGTTGCATAATTTCTGTATTTTCGTATTATTATTAATTATTCGTATTAATAGCAGCCATGACTTCGTTAAAATAAACAAAATTTAAATTTTAAAAAAAGATTTTAAAATCTCTGCTTTCAAAAAGTTACTTTTTTTAATTTTTATAGGTTTGATAATAATTATATATAGAAAACTATGATTTGGATAAAATGGAAATTCTTTTATTTTGTGGGCTCGTCACGTGTTTAAAAAATTTGTAAGAATTTTTACTTCCTAACGTGAAACTTTGAAGCTTTTTCTACAAAATCGTTTTTAAAAATTGTTTCTAAAATTTTTTGTTACTGAATTATTTTATTGAATATTGTTATGAATTATATAAAAGGATCATTTTGACTCTCTTCATATTTTTTTTTAAATCACATAGTAAGTTAAAAAACAGATTCTTAAAGCTGAAACTTTTCTCTATGAATGATATCTATAAATAAATATATTTGCAAAGTTCTGGTGGTTTAAATTTTATCCAGAAATACGAAATTATGTAACGATCTATTTCACGAAAATAATACATAGATTCTCAGCGAACACCTGCAACTAATAGTAATTATTAGTTAGAATTTCTCATTCACTAATATAATTGTAATATATAAGCACGTGTTATATTACAATTATACTATTGAATGGGAAATTATAACTAACAGTTATGTTACTGCCAGTTGGTGTTGCTAGGTCGCAAGCGTTTCGGATCGGATAAAACAATACTAGACAAATAGTCGACACAAAGGACACTCTTTCGATATTCTTCCGATTGGAAAGCCCGTCCAGTCTCGGGTTAAATTGCTCTTGATGGAACAATTGTATGGAGATATAGGACGTTTTTGCTATAAAACTGCGCCATCGTATTCACGTTTCAATAGTTTGTGGAGCCATCACGGCGAAACAGCAAAAGCAAAACGACGCTTTTCGTGCTATCGTACGCAGTGACGCGGATTTCGAGTGCCACGTTATCGTCATCGAATCGTTTTGCCAGCGCGGCTCAGGGCAAGGTTTGCGTGTAAATTCCACTGTGCCATTGTTTGTAAAGCATTACAATGATCAACCCGGGTTGACCGGTCGATTAACGCGGACAGGCGAAAACGAGAAAACCAAGTAGAAACGGAGTAATTAAGGTATGCTCATGTGCGTATCTCTTTCTACAACGGTGGCGAATTAATTAATTAGATTAACTGATTAGGTGAAGCGTAAGTTCAAGTGCCAAATTTTTAGCTAATCCTTAAAGCGTAAACAAGCACGCTGTGAAGCGAACGTATACGCTGAATAGGAATGTAATTAACGTGATGGAGATCAACGGCGCGGCAGTAACACATAGAATCGATTACGAATTAATTCGTTACGAAGATCGAGGAAAATCTGCAAAATAACTCTGCAAATTATTCGAATTGTTGTAGTTTTTTGTCGATTCATTTCGCTGTTAATTTATTAAATCGTGTCCTGAAAAAGATAACAAATGTTCCTTATCTCTTTGCCGATAAGTTTCTTGAAATAAAAAAAAATATGACACAATGAAATAAATAATTTAATGTCCGACAAATATATTATATATAACATTGATTTGACAAAGAGCAACATAAAATATATATTGTAGATAATGTTAAAGTATAAAACTAAAATATAATTTTTTTCTTTAATAGTAAATAAATTTTTTTAATTGCCTTATGCTCTCAAATATTGAATTGAATGCTTTTAATATATACATTTACTGCGTAAAATCGTGAATGAGAGAGGAAACAAAATTTTGAGTTTGAGTTGAGCGAATATTACATATTTTACATTAAAATTCAACGGACAAATGAGATGGAGAAAAAAATATATAAATATGTGTAAAGAATGGAAAAAAAAAAAAATATATATATATATAAAAGAGAACAGAGATAAGAAAAAACGCGTCACAGCCAACTGAATTTAAAAATGAATTTTTACAAAAGTAAAAGTGCACACAGTTATTTCCGGCAAGCAGTACTCGTTTCCTTCCTTTTTGAATCCTCGCTCAGCTAACTCACCACGCGCGATTTCACAGGAAACTGCGTTGTCCTATCAAAAGAAGAGAAAATGATTTTTAAAAAAATGACAAAGGAAACGAGAATTCGCGTTAGGTGGTTAGTAAAAAAACAGCGAGATTAAAATATAATTTCTAAATTACCGCAAAAAATAAATAATAATAAACAAATAAGTAAATAAATAAAAGCGAAATTATTAAGCACATGTACCACTAAACATAAACTATATATATTTAAACTATTGAATGCTAAAGTCATATTCGTAATAATGAATAAAAGAAAATGGTTAATAATATCGATTAACTGAATATTAAAACTAGCCTGTAATCAATAGCGAAGTAGTTATACTCTGACAGTAATTATAGGGGTGATTCAAAGGTAGTTTATTAGCAGTTAGGGACAAACTTTATCGAGATCACTTTCTCTCTAAACTAACAATGGAAAAAAAAAGATAAAGTTATAACTTAATTATCTCTCGATGCTAACCTATTGAATTTAAAGGACATTAAAAGCCGCGCTAATGCGATTTCAGAAAAACCGAACCTATGTAGAGCGCGATCTAACTTTCTTCATTACCTATATCTTTATTCCTTATGTACTTTAAAAAGAACGAAATCGCCTCGTATTGTCCATCGTTATACCCAGTCATTAAGATCGACAATTAAGGTGTGCGTTATCGATCGCCATCGAGAATGCGAGGAGAGAAGAGCGAAAATAAACAAAAAATGTTACTGTTTCCATAGACCCTGGTGGGACGATGCAATTGAACTGAACTCACCCGATCTCACTTGACATTTAATTATGCCTCCGATAACAGCCTGGTCTGATAATAGTAAATCCATACCGGAGGAGATATAAGAGAGCGTAAATAAAAATTTGTTATATTTCTACGCTGGGCTCCTTTTCGAGGCAACGTTGATCGATATGAGAATCCCTGTTAACTGGTGAGCACTGTAATCGCCGCATTGTAATATTATTAATATTATTACGTTATTATGAAATTGTTGAAATAAATGAAATGAAAATATACGTTTTCCATTTTTTCCTCTTTTCTTTCGGCTATGCACGTATAGTTTATTTGTTGCAACAAATTCTTATCGGTGATTTGAGAGAACAACGTTATTCCTCTCAATGCTTCATTTGTGCAAAGTTGCAATTCAGAACATTGATGCTGGAAAGTGCAATCGTGATATCAGTCAAAACAGAAACGTGAAGGTATAAAATTTCATGAGCTTTATTGATGCATTATTTCATTATAAAAAGGAATACTTAACTTTTATGTTAAATTTCTCTTTTACCTACCAACATACAGTAATGCACGAATATATAATCACTATGTTATTTATCATGCATAATAAAGTACAAACTTTTCGATTCAACAATTTTCGGTTTTTTGTTTTATGCGCAAAGTGAACTATAATACATATTCGCTGATACGATCGTCTTCCTTTCCGCAGTAGATAAGACACATATACACGGGCTGAAACGGTATGATGTCGTTTATTGTTATTGTTTGTGTTAAATCGCATCGAATAAATCACACGAAACTTATGACGAGAGGGATGGAACAAAACGGAATATGACAGTGTGCTTGGTTTCTAAATTTTAATTATTGTATTTCTTTCCAGGAAGACACGACATGCGCTATCAATAAGTAACGGTATTATATAACGGTATTATAAAACATTGTCAATAAATCTGGATGTACATAAACTTTTCTTTAACACACTACATTGCAACTTGAACTTTGTTTTAAATATAAAATTTGTAAATAAAATTTTCTTGATCGATTTACAAAAGATGAAAGAAAAATCTACGATGAGTACATTAAATTTCTTTTAAAAATATCGTAAACTTGTATTTCACGCATCTAAAGTTGCTAAGATTGACGCAAATAATTATAAACAAGAACAATTTTCCATTCTAGGATTCTGCGAATTTCTTATTCTGTCAAGCATTTTCAAGTAAGTCTAAAATTATTTTATTATTTGCTTAATAAACATAACGATCGGTTTATGTCATAACATATTTAAATGCGTTTGAAGAAACTGTTGCAACATCTGTAACATTAACATTAACATCGTTAAACAGGATAACTATTAAGTGTGCCTTATTATATTAAAAAATTCTGTGAGGCTGATTAATTAACAATTGACATAACCTAATAAATCATCATAACATTTGACGAATTATAAAATTAAAAAGAAATTTATAAATACAAAATTTTCAAATTTAATAGATTAAGGTGATATTGCAGCTGCATAAAATTAGAAAGAAATATGAAAAATAATAAATATTTTTGGTTGTTTCACTACTCGCAACAAAATCCTCGATATCCAACAGTCGACTGCAATTTTCTTCCGAACTGAACGTTCTTTATTAAAGAAGACTTGACTGTTTAACAGTCTCTCTGTACAATATATACGGCAAGCATAGCTACGATGTTCTATTAACGCACGACGTTCTTGTGTTTCACGAAAAATCATGCTTCCTAATACGCGCATAATTATTAACGCAACATATAGCCCTCATATTCTCATCCCGCATTTAATTAAGCATGGTTATTTGTTGTTAATTTAATCATTTTTTTCTCATTAAAACACAATTTAAAAAAAATTATATCTATACACATAAATATCTTCAACAAATAACAATAAATTGATAATATAAAAACCGTTTAACTTACGTATTTATAAAGTGAGAGATACTTGTTTATTTAGTTAAAAAAGAAACAACAGCAAAAAGGGAAAATGATGTCTACATATTTTAAATAATGCATTAAGCAATATTTTGTTCTGTTTATACAGATATTTTCGTTAAATGCGAGACATGAAAGCATGACCTATATTTTTAGAAAGGCCAAAAAAACAGGTCAAGATACAATTTTCATTTGCATTCATTAAAGATACAATTAATTTTCTTGTTAGATAGATTTTGAAGTACACTTTGTGTATACTTTAAAAATTCTTGTTAAGAATATCTTGATCTGCATTGGCCTTCCGAGTCTCCTGGAGATATCGATACGAACATATTGCTCATAATTTATAACGTCTCGTGCTCGTGTAAAATTCGTTATTACGAGCTCGTTCGTATCTGACGAGCGTGTCAAGACCGTCGCAGTTCTATCGATATTTATAATCAATGCCACGACGAGTATCAAATGCGAAATCGACAAAATTACGACGTGACGACTTGCACAATTATTATCAAAATTATTTCAAATTTATATCTAAAACATTATCGCGATTGACTCTGCGTGACCATCCACGTATGGATGCGTAAAGAACGTTTCGATCTTATCTTACGTGGAGACTTATAATCTTTGATATCGAGAATTTGATCGATTTGGTTGAAGCTGATCACTAAAATTATGATCGAGAGATTAAATACAGGACTATTTTTCTTCCACACGTTTAACACTAACGTATATAGACGTCAAACGCGCATATTTGGCGTATAGTTACCTAAAATAGAGAAACTATACTAAATGTATTAATAAATGGTGATAAAATTAAATTCTAGAAAAATACGCGACGATTTACATAATTTTTAATGTTAAACGTGAATTCCTGTAACTCTGACAAGGGGAGAGACTCACATAAGTTATTTCACGGATTTTGAGCTTATTTTTCAGCTTTTGCGTAGTTATTCTGGAGCAAAAAATAATTCCTGTAAAGCAGTAAATTGCATCTCTGCGTATTTTTCGAGAAAATCGTGATTTTAGATCACGACGACGGATCGCTTTCAAACTTGGGGGAATCCCAGTATTCCATTATTTCCATCTTTGTATTTCCATTCCGTATTTCCATTAAAAGCGATCCGTGAAGAGGTGCAATTTACTGCTTTATAGAGACTATTTTTGCTGCTCTAGAATAACCTTACAAAAAGCTGATCAAAATCCGAAAAATACTTATGTGAGTCTCTCCTTGTGAGTTACTTTACGATAAATAATATTTTCGTTTTATATACTTTCCTAACTTATTGTTAGACTATTGGATTATTTGTTTTCTAATTAAGAGATATCGATAAGTTGACTAAACGGGTTTGTGCGTACCATCATTATATTAATATTACAGTAATTTTGCCAAAGTACTATAAACTAATTCCGTATCCTTCTAGATACGATATGTAATGCTACACAAGCGGATTTCATCGTTTAACATTAATTGTGTTATATAGTAATTACACGGTTAAAGAAGCAATCATAAGTATTTCTAATAATACATACAATTACAAAATGTAATAGTGAAATAGTACGTTTTAAGTTAGAAATAAATTAAATTAAATTTTTTAAATAAAAATTTATCCAATACGTAATTATTAAAATTCTTTGTAATATAAAATCTGAGCAAACTTTTCAAACTTTAAGCAAGTTTCTGATTTAAAAAGTTTTGTAAATAGAATAATAAAATTAAAGAGAAATGCCTTTGTAGCTAATAAAATACTATTTTGTAAAAATTATAAAGTTGGCAATTAATCTCCTACAATATGATTTCTCGCATTTAAAAACTTTAAAAATACCTATTTCTTCGATAAAATGAAGAATGAGAACCATTCGATAATCGTTTCATAAATCTTTTGTCTAAGCGTGTCGCAATGGAGCTACCGGAAGTTAATGACGGGGAAGACAATAATCGCAGAGGCATCCATGATTAACACTAGTGGAATTATTATCTACATAATGTATGCCATTTCGATCGCTCAAGTTTCGTCATTGGGAGAGCTTATAAATCGGATTCTACTCTTACAATTACACAAAACCAAAAATATGCGCACAATGGCAGAAGATTGTATCGAGACTTTCGTCAAATAAATTTGTACTTCGCAGGGAATTTCATAAAAATCTGTAGGTATAAAAAATAATTGCATGTTGAACAGCCACTTGAGTTGTAAGCGTTTTACGCTTACTATTGAAATGACAAAATTATTCACTTGGCGTTATGAAGTCGATTTCAAAGAAGTCGACGAAAAAGACGAAATGAGAACGGTCGCGTAATAATGGCTATTATTTGTGATTGCGCTTCGTTGGGGCAAATTGGATTATTTCCCGCGGTAAGTTTCTATTATATAATCCTGGTCCACATACTCGAAAATATGAGGTGCGTCCATTAGGATCCCGACGGTACCCGCGGTCGTTACTATAAAGAATATATAAAGTTGCAGTCGATCGATCACCATTGCGACGTATTTCCAATCTTCCCTTGTCTGAAAAACAATATTTTATTAAAAAAACAATTATATATTGCTTAAAAGTATTATTTATGCGAAAAGATTGTGAGGGTCTTTACCTGTATATACAAGTCTTCGTTCCTGAGATGCTCCGCTATGAACTCTACAGCCTCGGTAGCCTTGCTGGCTTCGGGGCTGAGCAACACTGAGTCCGAACTTTCGGATCCTCTTCTATCACCCATGCCTTCCCCTGCTCCAGCACCGCTAGAACTGCTCGTGGTGTGATGAACCTTACGATTAATCTTGCAATTTGGATGGTGCAGATCAGATAGTTCCATCACCTCCATTTTCGATTTTGCCAGAGAGGCTGGCAGATGCTTCGGCACCTCGGTCGGACTTCCCGAGTATGTGGAAGCTGGCAGTGTTACGTTTGGTATCTCCATCATCCATCTGATGAAATAATACCCGTTTATTCCATGTAATTGTCAATCGATAGAAACAAATTGAAATGACAATGCTTCGGCAGCATATGTAATTTAAATCTATATTATTTATATATATATCAGTTTGGTCTTGGGTGGCGTCGTTAATGTCAGGTCAAGGTCATATCGATTTTTTTAAACACCTACTTTTGATATTCCAGAATCTAATAGTTGGTATCGACCAATGGAAAAACCTCTTGTTCAGGATTATGTCCTGAATAAAATTCGTTATAATCAAGATCATTTACAAAGATTATTTAAAGATTATTTATATTATTCCTCTTATGTTTACTTTTGCATTGAAAAGTCATTATTAAGACGAAAATAAGAGAAACAATTTCTAATGACTTTGATTTTAACGAATATTATCCAGGATCCTGAATAACATTCAAGAAGTTTTAGCCATCAGTCAAACACTGCGTAATGCCAATGCCGGCAGTACTGTAACTTTCGAGCCTTATAACTCGAAAAGTACTCAATGAAAAATAACTTTATTATTATGTTTTGAAAAGTTCTTGACACCAGCTATTAGATTCTGGAATCAGAAATAGGATTTGCTATTTAAAAAAATCGATATGACCTTAATCTAACCTTGGCGACGCCACCTAAGGTCAGACTAATCAGATCAATGAATAGATCATTTAAAACCCTACAACTTTTGTAGGAAACATTTCTTTCGAAAATGCTTAGTTTTTGAGATATTTTACTGGTCCAGGGCTTTTTACTCACCTTGTAGTATAAAATATATAATATATATATATATATATATATATATATATATATATATATATAAAACCCTTTGTTGACATACTGAGTGTGAACCATCCACAAAATTATTTTAACTCTCTGAAACTTAATTTTCTTTTATTTTGTAGAATAAAAATCTAATGTTTACAAAAAAATCTCTGTTTTTTCAATTCCCAAAATAACCTACATTCAATATGTAAAATACTCTTTATCCAAAACTGATTTTTTTTTCAAAATATCATATCTGAACAACAATTTTGTAAATTTTTAATTTTTAATATTGAATTTTCAAAAGTTAAATTTATTAAAGATTTTACTCATTTTTTCTGTATTCATTGAACTCAAGAATTTTTTTTACAAAAACTGTAAAGAAATTTCAATTAAAAACTATTTAAATGTATTCTACAGACTTTGAAATTGACCCATAATTTTTTTCATATTGATTGAATTTTTTAAATAAAAATGTCATCTGTTTAAACATAATTACTCTGGATGTGAGCCACCCAGTGTGTCAAAAAGCGATCGAAAAAATAGGTATGTCAACGAAGGGTTAATTATATATATTATTAATATATATATATTAGTGTTGGAATTAATTCGTAGCGTTTTTAATGAAAGAATGTTATTTATTTCACATGAGCATTAAAAAATACATTAATGAAAGTACTTCCCATCACTTGTAAAACGTTACGAATTAATTCCAACACCTAATATATATATATAAAAGTTATAATTAAAATTAAATTGTGTACATAAATTATAATAAGATGTCAGATTACTGGTATCTATTTTATACTTTGATTTTAAACGTCATAAAATTTGTCATCATTGTTTGGATTACAATTATTTACTTAAACTAAAAATTCACATAAAGATATTATAGGCCAAGATCTATCGTACTAATTATGGCCTTTTTTTTATTCTTTTTGATTAATAATATCTCACAAAAAGAAATTCTTACCTCAACCGCGTCTTTTTTGGTCGTTTCATAAACAAGATCGCTGGCAGATATTTAAGGAAGATCTTGCGTATGAGCTGAGGCATTCTGTGGGTCCTTGGCCCGCGGAAGTTCCAATTAATGATGATCACAGTTACGAGGATACTGACAGTATTCATGATAAAAGTGAAGAGCAGATATTTGGCTATCAATGGCAGCACTAGCGAAGTCGGTGGTAAAATTTTGCTGACTAACAGGAGGAACACGACCAATGATAGAAGAATGCTAATGCCCAGAGTGACTTTCTCACCAGCCTCCGCTGGAAGGTAGAAAACGAGTACGCAGAGAAAAGAGATCAGAACTGTCGGCAGTATCAAGTTCACTGTGTAGAAGAGAGTCTTCCTGCAGAAACAATAGGAATGTTTATGTGACTTATTGTCAGTATAGGATTATGTAATTACAGTTTTGCATTAATATAATTATGAAATACTAATTACAGAAGCTAGTATCAATTCCAAAATTGACAGAGATTAGGAGTAAAATACGCACCTGCGGATAATTATGTAGAAAGTGATGTCTGTCTCCGTGGGAAAATCACCTTTGTAAACATTGAGATATGCCGGCACGTTAATAATATCCCACGTGCCGCTCTTCCAATAGTCGGACAGATCGACGAAGTTCTTATCATTGTAGAGCGCGAGAGAGACCTGGTCACCGTTGAAGGTCCATGAACCGAATTTCATAATGCATGTTTGCTGATCGAAGGGAAAATATGTTACATCTATTGTGCATGAGCTCTGATAAATTGCTGGCGGTACCCAGAGCACCTCGCCGTTCGGATATATCAGCACGTTACTTTTATAACGAACTTCATAGTTGCCGTCAGCGCTATAAACGAAGAAAATATAATTTTTATAAGTATAATTATTAAAAATATAAATGTAAATTAAAAATTATTAATTAAAAGGGAAGAAAAATTTTAACTCTCAGTCGCTGATACATCTTTAACCAAAAAATTGAAAAATAAACAATTGTTTTTATATTCATTTGTGGCTAATTAACAATTTTGGAATAATTATACTTTTAAAATAATCTATTTCAAATATCAATATTAATGTATTGAATATATATCTGAATTATTTTAGAAATTTTAATATATATTAATGTAAAAATATATATAATATATATAATGTAAACAATTGAATTATGCACACACACAGAAAGAATGATTCTAAAAAATTTAGTTAGACACAAATCTGAAATTTAATAATTTTGTTAGAATATCAAAATAATTACATAGAATGCTCAAGCTGGTTGCTAGAATATTATTTTTTGCAACATTGCTCTTCATGCTAAAGCTTTTTACATAATCATTTTCATAGTTCAACAGAATTATTTTCAGATCTGTATCTACTTAAATTTTCTAGATTTCTATCTACTTAAATTTTCATAAACGTTAATAAAACTAACGTTTTTTTCTGTATATTACGATTAATATATTTTTTTAATTTAGTAAAGTAGATAAATAACTGTCTTGATATTCATACTTATTGAATAAGACTATATCTGGTTTCCACACTTTGTCGGGTGGTAATCTGAGGACACCGATACCGCCGTAATCTGCTTCATCCCATTGTAATTGATAGTCCATCCATACGAATCTCAACCATACATTCGATTTCATAATCTGATTCTTTTCATTCTGAAAAATTGAAAGAACTTGATATGACCGAAACATTTTTTTTTTCACATTTCGTTATATCTTTGAAACTTATAATTTCTGTCATCATCTGACAAATTTGCGCGAACATGAAACAAAACAAGAAAATCTCACCACATTGATCAGTTGCACGAAGGCGAGGCCAAACCTCACGTGCACTTTCTCCGTCATATTTTGCACTGGTCGGATGAGCTTATTGTATCCTCTGAACAAGTCTCGTACCAATCTCTCTTCATCTTCGGAGCACAAACCTGCAAATAAGACGATTAACCCGATTAACGGAAACGTCCGATCGATGGATTCCTGAATCGCGTGAGATAAATTGCCCAAACTAAAAATTCGCACGCTGCTTCGTCACGCATTCTACTTTTTTCGCTTTCTCTAGGATATCAAAAAATATTAGTTTACTCCTATATCCGAACACTAAACTTTTTCTAAGGCGCACGAATTTTTCAAGCTTCATTTTGTCGCTCCGAAAACGGGCCTTACCGACGCACAGAATCGCCGAGATCAGGAATAGCCGCACGAGACGCAGGCAAAAATACATTTTGGGCGGGTTCGTTGTGGGGTTGGTTGTGGTCCCACCCGAACGCTCGAACGCGCCGCGAGCACAGCCGCCACCACCGTCGTACCTTCACTGCCACCACCACCGATCAATATAGAAGCGCAGACGCTGGCGAATAATTGCATTTCCTTCCTTGCAACCCGACAGACCGAACCCACCCTTGTCGAGTAGTTGAGATCCTCGTCATCATATATTCTCACAATCTTCGAAGTTCCATTGTTAAAGACACCATTGAAATTCCCGTACGATCACTCAACGCAAAGAGATGTTGTCAAGGGGAAGGAAAACACCATCGGACGTAGCGAGATTTTCAACGCGTCAGAGTGAACTGAGCTACCCTCGAGAGGTTGGCAACTAGGGGATGGTTGGCGGTTCTTGCAACGAATGCGCTGCTTTACCGAGGGATTCTGGACAAGTCGTGGAGAGTAGAGTTTTATAGAGAGGAATTGATAAAGCCAACGTTGATTTTTGGATTTTGATAATAAAGAAAAAATTTTATAGAAAACTCTTCTTTTGAAAGAAATAATTAAATTAAAAATATCGCAAGAGAGAAAGGAAGTATTTTGCAAAATAATTTATATTTATTCGAAAAAATAGAAAGTAGAATAAACATTAATTAAATCGTCTATAATATATTTAATAATTATTATGAATAACATATATTAATGTATAATTCAGTATTGTTCTTATTTAATTACAAAATGTGTGCCAACAAAAATGTACTCGGACAACATACATTACCGAATTTGCGCATAATTATTACATTAATGCATTAATTAATACATTTAATAATTTATATGTTTTTCACATTATAAAGATATCTAACTTTATATAAAATAATTCTAAAACAGTTATGTGCATGGATTTTTTACAAAATCTTCTTTGAGATTTAATTATTAAAATTTTCTACATTTTATATTGCGTATAAATACCTTTGGTTATGTACTTTGGAACTTGTTTAGAGAAAGCTCTGCTAAAGCTGCAATTATGGATTATCTCATTTCCTAACTTTTCAGTGACATACGCGAATAGGCCATGTTGCAGCGAAACAGCAATATTAAGCACAAGTTCAAAATTGTTTAGAAAACACGCGCCTATATTCGAGAAAGTTTCTTTACGTATTATCCTTCATTATTATGCTAACGTAAATGCACAACGCAATATCCATCATATAACATATAATTATGTATTATCGTGAAATATAATATTATCAGTGTTTTCCGTAAGAAATTTAGAGGTCTCGAGCCGCGGCTTTTGCTGAGTTTTCCAAATTGAATTTTAAATTTATCGTCATTTACATTTCTATTAGCTCGTTACCCATGCATTACCTTTTCATAGAACGCGATAATCGGATGGAACCTGACGCAGAGGCCACAGTAGTGATTTTATAATCTCAAAGAGATTTTACGTAAAATGTTTTAAAAATCTACTCGTGTTTTATTGAGTTTATTAAAAAATTTTATACGATCTTTTTAATTTATTTCTTAATTATAATATACTTATTTTTATAATTTGCAATACTTTTGGCTTATGTTACCTTTGTAATAATATATTGCAAATGACAATTAATCTTAGTGCATTAGCTTTCCCCTGGTAATTGTCCACTGCCCAAAATTAGGTAAATATCTTTGCAAGTCATGCTAGTACTGACTAGCTGGCAACACTATGCCTGCTAAGTTTGACCATTAGGATGCAACAACATGCTGCGGTAAACGCTGCTATTGGAACACCATTGGCAAGAACATACGGAACAGGATCGGTACGACGTTACTGTACAGCAAGCTGGTACTTTGAAGACATTGCTGATGTAAGTTAATATTAGCGGATATTGGCTTGAATTAATGGTAAGGAGAGATACGTATTGTTTCTCTCAAGATTCTAACACATATATAGAGTAAAGTATACAGTGATTGATCATTTGTCTATGTATTAAAATCCAAGTCAAATTATAATAGCTAATTTCACAACATAGTAACAACTGATCTTTACTAACTTCAAATAAAATATTCAATTTACAGTCCGTTTTTTTACTTTTCTGTCCGTAAATTGAACTCACAAGAAAAACTGTAGTATATAATTAAGAAATACTTAACAGTTCAATTAAACGTACATATTTAAATAGGTAAATTATATTATTATTAAACATTTAATGATATAACTTTTGTCATATATAGTTAATATACCGTTATAAATATACCTACATATTAATTGTTTTCATTCGTGCGATAATTACGAAAATGAAAGGATAATTAATAACTGTAATTGAAAAAATCCATTTTTTACGGTTATGGTATTCATTCATTGTAATTCACATATTATTCACTAAATAATTATTCCTTATAAACAAAATTACTATTTTAAGTACCTTACCTTTATGAACGACATCTTCGGGACATTTTTTTATTCAATAACTGTAAAACTTGTGATCAATAACTATCATTTTCTAAATAAAAATTTCTACTATCAGAAAAAATGAAAAACATGGTCCTATTCAAAGTTTTTTATATTTGAAATATTCTTTGAACCTTATTTAACGTTTGCTTTGCATCAAATTCAAAATTCAAATAACTTTAATAGTGATTACAGTAATTATATTAAATTTTAGCACTTAAGTGGTCAATCATTGTACACTTCACCCTATATTGGATTATAATACTCCATTATATTTGTATATAATTTTGCGAATTATGTAAAATTATTAATGTTAGATATTAATTATTTTTGGCATTATGTTGCGGTTTGGTTTTACTTTAGTTAATTTTAATTAATCCTTTCAGACCCTGCGCGCGTACATTATAATATATTGTACATCAATCTTGAAGACATCATTTTTCGAAATTATTTAATTCTATCGACATCATTAGAGATTTGATGTACATTATATAGTATAATTATATAGTATAATTTATATATGTTGAAAATAGAATCAAAATTTTGAAAAAATTAATTGTTTAGTATGAATTATTTATTAAAGTGCATATGAATTGAATAAAAAATTTGTTTAACATGATTCCTATAAAATCAGGTCCGAAGGTGTTAATAGTGGAACGCCACAGTGGAATAATTTCCTGAATATTAGTTAGTCATGGAATAGTACTGTGCCTCTATTGTTGGTCACTATTGGAACAGTTTGACAATATAACTGGCAGTTTCTCGATAGATTTTTATGGTACAGAAGTATCGTAAAATGCACCATATCGAGTATATATCGGCAACTGCAGACTGGTTTAACGGCGTCGTACGAATCACGTCAGGAGCAATCAACGGCGGCTCAGTTGACCAGAAACAATAACTCCGGAAACTCCAAATAGACGGATCGAGTAATAACGGTACGCTCAGTAAAATAACGGCGAGCGAAATCCGTGGTGTATCGCACCTCGCACAGGAAACAAAGCCGCCGTTCGTCTGCATGCATTGGGAATGGGCCGCATGCATGCGCGCTGGTCCACCGCAAAGCTACACGCGCATGCGACTGTGTATGTATGCATCGGTACGCGTTATTGTTTGATCAAGCGACGCCGACGCCCGCGTGCAACTGCATCGAAGTAGACCATGTATGACGAAGCACACAACTTGGCCTGCGCTCACTGTGCAATGAAACTGCACGCAGCGTTCGCTTTTTTTAGGAAAATATTTGCAGTCGCAGACATGGTTCGCTTTCTCTGCCTCGTGCGCGCGTTCATCGCGCGGAGAACTCTTCAAAGACTAGCTATTCGCGTTTAAAACGTGGGGTAAAACAAATTTCAAAACTCGGTGTAGCTCGACCGATGAATTATTTGTTTTTGTACATTTTGTTTAACTGAGTATATTGTCAACGCTCTGTCATAGGATTTGTTTTGTTCGACGCGAATAACATTTCAAGAAAGAAAAAAATAACAGCGTAAATAACGAATGTAAATTTAAATATGTAACTACGTCATAATTCGTTAAAAACTATTACTTATATATTTTTCACGTCCGGCACAGCTTAGAAAAATAACGCGATATTGATTACATTACATCTATCATTCGTCTATCATTCGTAGAGGAAAAAATGATAATGTCGACAAATTCGTTTTTTTATTTGTAATTTCTCATTTTTACACACGAATATTCTGTTTTGTCTCATATTGGCTTCTTTTGAATTTTTGTCTTATTTTTTAATTCAAATCAATAATATTGTAAATGATAATTTATTTATACATGTTTAATATAAAACATAAATTTGAAATAGTTAAGAATTCACAAAATGAGAAAAATTATTTAAATAAAAAAAGACATAATTGACTATCTAATTGTGATGATAAAGAAGACCTTTCTTCCTATATTTTTACAGAGTTTAGTTTCTTCAGGTCTATTTGATCTGTTTTCCTTGAAGTTCAAATAACTTGAATTCATAGAAAATTCTGAATGTATTGAGATATTATTAAAGATTCAAAAGTTTCTTTTCATGAATACGTTCTCCTAGCAATATTCTTGCGTTGATCTTGTCCTCGTGAATGTTTACCACGAGCACTTCCTTTCCACTCTGTAGATATCTCTATAGACTTCTTAAAATCATTTCAAAATCATAACCACAAAGATTTTTTAACGAAAAGCACAACTTTGCAATGTTTTTTTATTAAAAATTTCAGGACTTATTACATTACTCACTTGTTAGGGGACCCAATATAGAAATTGGCAAAATTTACATTTAATTGTGTCTCGTCGAAAATATAATTATTCGAGATTACTTTATCTTCTCAAAATATCTTAAGAATTTATTTAGAGTACAAACTTGTTATTCTTACGAATTCGAAATTACGTTAAACTTAGAGCATTGAAAGTCATACGAAAAAACTTTTACATATCTTGTAACAAACAAACATCACTTGTCAACAAAAAGATCGCATCAGTCGTGATAACAATTGTCTCAAAACTTTAATATCTATCTAGAAACAACTCAAAAACCTTTTGCAAGAGACAGTGTTAATTATAGAATTTTAAGTTTGGCCCACATTATTTTTTCCTCTAATTTATACACTTGAGATTTTTACAAAATTAAAAATATTCATTGTTTAATCATGGATATATTATCTTGTTTAATTCTTTAATTAAAATGATATATAACAAATTTATTTTCACTTGAAAAAGTACAATCCTTTTCATAGGATCATTATCCTGCATTACTGTGGACCACTTCTCGGTACTAGCAACTCTTTTTTTAATTTAATGGATACACATAGTCATGCCGGTGCATCCGTTTTTTTAAAGTCGTACATTTAAAGCGGCCACACACAGTCGTTGGCTGAAAGCCATCCGTTCGTCCTCAGTATGGAAGTAAAAATTTTTACTTGCGCAAAGACGCGCGTTTCACAGCGCGTGCGATTTCATAAAATCTCTTGCGCCATCGCTCATTGCGTAACCATAGAAATTCAGTGGCGATAAAACGCGTCGGTTTTATCACTCGTAATGTAGAAAAATGCATATAAACTACAGGCGTGTCGAGGTCGTAAAAAGCATGTCTATATTAAGGTGTCGCGGCTGCAGCAAGGCTCCTGCCTGTACGTAAGTTACGATCGGATCGATTATCTCGATAGACATATAAATCGATGAGATTAGAATTTTATTACGGAAAAAATCGAAACGCTCTAGGTATTTACTTTGATAATTCTATTTTTTTCTCTCTGCTTACAGATCTCTCATATAAGATCTTATATTCTTATCGGATATTATCGAGTAAATTCGATAATTTTTATATACATAATAAAGCTTTCATAATAAAATATCATATTTTAATATGAATATAAATTAGTAATCTTGCTTTATATTTTCAAAAATTAATTTACATACTTCAAAATGTATAATAATTATTTAATAGTTGATTATAATACATACCTAAGTAATAATACATACCTAAAATATGAAAAAAAATTACACAAATTTTTGTTAAAATTATTTACTTAAGATTTGAAAGTTTGAAAAATGAGATAAATCCAACAACTCTAATTGATAACACATTTATATATATAGATAATTATAATATATTATTTTTATATAGAAATGCAGATTATGTAGATTATCTATCAACGAGATTAACTTTTGCATTCAGGGTAGCGCATGCGACAATGAAACCTGCAAAATCTAATGAAAAATCTTATTTGTTTCATGGAGACAAAGAAGACTTCAATAGAACTAATTAATGCACCTTTTGTCAAGTTCGCATTCGTCCACAGCCATTGTGCTACTCTTAAGTACTTAAATGGGTTTCCATGAAATTGAGTACGTTTGACAATTCATTCGGTTAACTTATTTTTTTATTACGATCTGCGAGGAGGATCGCATTGTTATGACGCGCGTGCGTGATCAGCGCCGGATAAAACCTCTCCCTTTGTTTCATAAAATATGTCTGAATGTGGTCGTTGAAACCGAAATTTTGTGAGAGATAACGTCTTTGCTTAATTACTTCATTAAAATATAGAGCGTATGTTATATCTTTTAAAACTGTATTCCAGAAAAAAACAAGTACAAAGAAAGTCAAGAAATTTGCGCAGAAAATACAGAGCTGTAATACAAAAGTGAAACAATGCGTTTCGAAAATTAATTTTTCTGAAATTATATAAACCATATGTACATATTTCAAATAAATATATATGGAATATTTATGACATTTATATCTATAGTTTTCCGTGTCAATGATTTTTTTTTCAAGAATTCTATACTTTTGGGATTACTGTACATTTCTTGAAAGATTTATTTATTATAGAAATTAAAATTTTAATAAAGAGAACATGATTATTTTTTAAGTGCTCGCTGTTCTTCTTTTCTAACTTTAGAATTATTCAAGATATTCAAGATATTTTGTGCATCTATCATCCTGAAAATTGAAGTGTAAGCTCCGTTGAAGTTCTATCTTGTGGACACAATAAGCTCGATATTGGTGTTAAACTTAAGGATTAAGCAGATAACGAGCGGGGTTACTGTCAATCTTCATGTAAATTGCAGACAAATGATCACTTCAGCATATGTCCAGTCCACCCCTTTGTCTTCATGAATATCGTTCACCTATCGATCTCGCGCCGGTCAATATCTCGAGGTTCTCAATTAACCACCAAGCTGCCGATCCAGTGTTCCCGTAGCAAACGCCTTAATCCTTCCGCATCCAGCTAGACACGTACATTGGCTTGTCGGTTGATCAAACCGACTCTATTAATCGGCTCCAGTAAACTTCAATGCAAATCAAAGCTTTTGACAAAGCTGCGCGCAAATTCCTGTCATAGTACAACAATAATCTGTCAAGACATTCTTTATTGTTAAACAACTTAATTTTCCCAAATACAAGTATACTTATTTTATTATGCACTTATATATATCACACTTATATTCTGTGTTAAAAATAAAATAAAATTTAATTATCATTGTCATATCTTACACAATGGTAGTAATACAAATTCTTTCCATAATAATAATTTGTAAGCCAGATTTTCAATAAAATGGTAAATAAAGATATATGTTAAAGTATCATATTTTTCTTCTGTATATTCATTTAGCAATAGTACAATAAAATGTACTATTTGTAATAATTACAAATAATTAAAAAAGGGCAAATACGAGTCGCATACGGATGTCGAAGTATAAAAATAAATGTAACGTAATAGAAATTTAGTCGTACATACATAATGTCATTAAAGTATCATAATGGTAAATTTTTATTATGTTATGTTTATTTTATACCTCGACATCCGTGTGCGACTATATTTGCCGTTTAGTTGTCATTTTTGCAAGTTTGAATTTGTAAAAATAATTACTTAGAGAAATAAGGTCTTTTTAAATGACTGTGCTTATCAGATACGATGATCATAACAGTATAAAGAAGAATTCATAATAATAGTTAAAGATTAAATAGATATTATTATAGGGTAATAAATACTAGAATAAATTTTGAAATTTGAAATTTTTATTAGAATGAATTTTTTAATTTTTTGCAATGCATTTAAAACATATTGAAACATTATTGTAATAATTATATACTAAATAATACGCTTCTATTTCAGCACACAGATTAAATTATCTGACAATATTCTTTAATTGATTATATAATCATGCATTCACTTTATAATTAGCAATTTAAAAATAATAAATTAAAATATTAAAATTGTCAATCGCTTTGATGTTAAATATTAAAGGCTTTTAATGTATAAAGCTACAATTTGAAAAGTAATAATTCAATGATGTATAATGTATATGAATGTGAAACAACTGCGACAAATTGAATAGCCGACAAAGCATTCCTCTGGTTTCCGAGTATAATGTCGATCTGATAATTTGGATCAGTGGTATGTCATCGGCAATCATTAATTAATCGCAACAAATGATTGCAAGCTTCGCATTGCGGACAACGATCTATTTGGGAATGGCATAATTCGCTGCACCATTAGATAAATTGTCCGTTCGCCAAATAACATAGCGAAAGGACAAACTAATTTAATCTCAGTACTCGATGCATCTCGGCATTTCTCATATTTGCTTTGAAATCGAATTGCGAACGCGCAATCGACGGATAGTGCGCACAGTTCGATATTTACATATAGCAGCAGCAAATAGCAGAAGATATAGATCCGGGATGTGCCACAAATTTCCAACGCGTAGAGAATCGTGCTAAATTGCTGACGTGAATGCGACATGACGTTACCAAATCGAAACTGACAGTCGTGCAGACGCGATGCTCCTTTAAGATCGATCTTATGCTACTCAAACTGTCTAGTTAAAGTAAGTACATTGCATTCGTCTACATGTGTATGCACGTATATCAATATTTGATATGGAACGAGAACGGCACGTTCATCTTTTCACTGTCAAGTCACACAGTGACATTGATTGATCACACTTCTTCTTTGAGATATTTATGTAATTAAAAAAATTATTATATATAGGAACGCGTTTGACTGAAATAGTTTAATTTTTATATAAATATATTTTCTGTTTACGTCAAAAGATTGTATAAAAAAAAGCTTTAACGACATTCTACGAATTAAAAGCGTTTTGTTTGTGGAAATAATGTAGCATGAATAAACGTGGCGACGTAGAAATTACATTGGGGTTACTGTATACGTAAACTGTAATGGGGTTCTGTACTTGGCAATGGGGAGCAAATGCTTATTTGCATATTGCTCATTCAAAAGAGAAAGAATTTACAAAGATCGTTGAACGGGCGCACTCTAAATCGCATGAGATGTTCTAATTCTAGCTATCTCTTTGCAGTCACTTCTATTAATAAATTACATTCGCGTTTTTTGCCATATTGCTCAACAAGAAGCAAAGAAGCTTAAATAATAGGTTGAATTTAAGCAGCTTAAGTTTAGTCAGCAAAAAAGTTTCCGTTTCGCATTTTCTTCGCCTTTGCCTTGCATCAGTACTTGATTAATTAATTTTACAATTACATTACGTAATTTGCCATTGATTACATAATAAATTAAATAGTTGCATTAATGACAGCGACAATGCGTTAAACTGTTATGATATATTTAATACGAGAAAAATGTTCGCATAATATCGGATCCATATTTACACAAAAGGGTGGATTTTACGTATTGTAAACATTTCTCACGGCTCTTTCACGATACAGTTGTCACTGCTTCCTCATGAGTTGATTGCCCTTAAAGAATACCGCCCCATTTTGTTTGCCCGTAGTAGCCAACAGCAAGTCGAGTTTTCCGCTTTGTTGTCGATAATTCGCCATTTCGCTTAGCGCGGTTAATACCAGAGCATCCGCTAATGCTTCTTCCGCGGCGACTTACGAATCTGCGCAGCTGCGCTAATTGTTGCGGTACTAATCAGCTTAACTAGCCGAGTGGGCAAGTGAACGTCCACACACGTGCTTCCTAAATGCATTAGCGTAACATAGGAGGATCTGCCAACCGAGCGATTTCCTATCGATTTTCGGAGTGTCCCGTCGCTGCATTGTTACAACACGAAACCGCATTTCTCTGTCAAAGCTCCGAAAACTTCTTTAATAAAATCAATTAAACGAATGTATTTCTATTATATAAATACATTTATTTATTGTTGCATCGTCCGTGCTATCTTCGTTATTTTTTGTTCCATTATTTCTTTTTAACAAGAGTTTTTAATAAGAATTTTGGAATTATCATAAAGCATTAATAAATAGAGAAAAACCCCCTATTTTGAGATAGGCGCCTAATATGAGATAGCGGTGTTTCTGCTAAACTAATAAACGCTATCTATTGGTTCCACCATAAATTATTGCTCTTAGATTGAAAACTCATTATTTTATTTAGTAGAAAATTCATTATTAGATTATGCCTGCAGTTATTGTAAAAAAAAATTTTAGAATTTGGATGTCTTCAAGTTTTATTGAGATGAGCCATTAAATCTTTATTATTTAATAAATAAATATTTGGCAATAAATTCTTGTAGTGATAGAGGAAAGTCGTACTAATAGAAAAGTACGGAATATGTTGAATTGTTTAATTACAGAAGAGATAGATTTGAT
This sequence comes from Acromyrmex echinatior, assembly GCF_024713525.1. Taxonomy (NCBI): domain Eukaryota; kingdom Metazoa; phylum Arthropoda; class Insecta; order Hymenoptera; family Formicidae; genus Acromyrmex; species Acromyrmex echinatior. The sequence continues at coordinate 3,529,245 of NC_141864.1, forward strand.
GATCGTAAAATCTTAAGACGTGGAAATCGTAATATGAGACATCCAGGGTATTTCTAATATGAAATAATCCATGCTTCTATGTTATAGTGAAAATTATTGTTAAAGAGTAAATGTTATTGTACAATAATAAAAAGGACAATCGGAATGAATGTCGAGTGCCTATTTCTGCGATGCTCGATTCCAACTGAAGACGAGTTCTGGGTATAATCTATCTCATCATGCTCATTTTTCACGCACGCTGGTTGTGTTTGTTTGCATTTTAGAAACATGAAATAAAGTTTTTTAATTGCAATACTGATATACTTTGCGTTTTACTACAATTTTTTGACTTTGTGATCCTGCTCACTTTTACATTTCTTAATAATATATATATATATATATATATATATATATATATATATATATGCTACTGTGATTAAAAAATATCCGAACTTTATTTTTTCAGTTTCTTACAGTTTTCTCGCAATTTTTAAAAAATAAAGTTCTTATTATACTTTTTGATCACAGTAATATATATAATCAATAAGAATCTTATTTTAGACATGTGAGAACACAATCAATAAAAACTAAAAATTAAATGCCTATATCAGTCGAAGCTGGATCTTTAATGTTTAAATAATTCAATGTGAATTATATACATGGATATCATATATGTACATTTAATTTCTATTATGTATTATGTACTGCAGCTTCAATTTAGGATTGTGTTTCAAAACTGAGAAACATAATTATAGTTGCGCTTAAATTAGAAATTGTAAAATTCATATAAAAAAATATCATTAAGCATCAAGATCTGCTTGGACCAAAAATAATTTTCTTCACTCATTTATGTTGAACATTTCTCAATTAAATTTTACTTAATATTATAAGAATAATATGGTATGTTATACATGAACGCACGTTCAAAAGTGATCAATATTATAACCAGTAACGTTATCGAAACATTAATGTTGTAATGAAGTAACAGCAAATTAAACTAGTTACTACGTGAATATTAATATCAATATTCTCTGTTTATAGTTAACATGATATGTTGTTAATAATTTCCATTGTTAGGTTATGAGTTAGGAAAATGATTGATTGCCAATATAATAATTTCGCAGTAACTCAGTATTATTAGTGATTTTTCATTTTCACCAGTTTATTGTTTGACAGTCATTCTTTTGTATAATTACTTCTCTCAGAACATTATTGGAAAACTTTATGTTTTATAAATAATTATTATTTAATGGATGTTTTAAAAATATTATTGTAGTCTTTAAAATATTAAGTAAGTTTTAAACATTGGATGTATATTATTTAATATAAGAAGTAAGTATGAAATAAATACTACGGCATATATGTCTATTATAAACATAAAGTTTGATTTTGTGTATAATGATAACGTATCAATCTATCGAAAATTCAAATCAATAAGTGTTAAGAAGTCGTACTGATAACATGTCTTAGTCAGTCTTTTATAATGTTAGTTTTTACAATTTTTAATTTTTAATTTTTAGACTGTGAATAATTTTATTTCATTCTTAATGTTTTGTTTTTCAATACTCAATTTATTCTATGAATTTATATATATATATATATATATATATATATATATATATATATTTAACTAAATGTTATCTATGTTTTTAAATTTTTGACCATCACAGCGAGATGTTCGTGTGTACGGTGAGTAAAGAGAGATAAATTTGAAATGAATTTCCTTCTATCATTAAATAATATTAAATAATATTATATTATAAGATATGCAATATTTAAAAAGTTCAAACATTTGACTTGCAAATCGTTTGAGAAGGATATTTCATTTTCTTGGAAAGCACTCATCGAACATTCAATGTTTCATCGTGAACTAATTTGTAAACTGTCGATGAAGTAATGGATACACTTAAGGAACTGTTAAATGTTTAAGGATTATCTGAAGAGAGCTTAATAAGAAGCCGAAACATAGTGTCTATACATACGTTAATTAAACCTTATTGTACTTTATTAATGTAACATAGTTATCAATGATGTAACAGTTATCAATATTTTTTTATTCTTATATGTCCTTTATAATATTTATTTAAATTGTGTAAATACTAAGAATTATTAATATCATAAATATCAGACAAAAAAGAAAGAGAAGTATGGTTTATTCTCTTACAAATAAAAGCACTTTATACGTAATAAGCTAGATTCTGTACGTATAACTCAACCTTTTTATTGATTTTATCGAGTTCTCATGTCGGCGGCGCCTTTTTGTTCTAGATTATTCAAATGACACCGCCAGCTGCTCTATCGATGAAACTAATAGTGACACAAAGAGGCTGAACAAAAGACGACATTAGAGAAACAATACATTCACTCATTTTGTTCTAATTAGAGCTAAAAATCTTGATTCAATTAAGGATGAATCTTGTCAATATGTTCTTCCTAGATTTAAAATAACATCTATATTCAAGCGTTAAACTCAAATAATTTTTGTGATTGTATGCTTTAATAGCGCGCGAATTTCATGGACAGAATCAAATTATTGTTATAGCGATTCATCAATTTAACCATTTATTTATAATAGCGATACCAATTCGGTACGTTTCAGGAGGCTGCATAATTATCGATTTCTGAATTAGCTGTGCAATGAGGTATAATCGCCCAAGGGCGTTGAAATGACAGCAGCAGTATCGGTGAAGATGACAGAGACGTGACATGACAACGACGATCCACGGAAGGGTGAAAGAGGGTGCGCATGTAAGAACTGTAATTGATGGCGTCTTGTTTTGACAGGACTACATTATACAAAGGATTTAGGTACGATCTCGCTCCAATCCCGAATCTCCTTTCCAATCCTGTTAATAGTTAACGAACAATTCTTGCAAAATCAAAATAATTTCCTGCAAATATTTACATTTGCGTTGCAAAAATGAAGAGAGGAAGAAACTTTCAAAAACAATAGTGTTGCAATTTAACACACTCTGTGAACTAGACCGTTTTATAATAAAAAGTTGTCCACAATAATGCCGTTGCAATTTTATTACGTTACGGTAAATAGTTGGTAATAAAAATATTTAATAATTAAAAAGGAACATATAACATTTCCATATATCACTCTTTTATTTTTTATTATTATGAATTTAAAACATATACATTTACTATAATTAATAGAAATATGTTTTTACTCCGTTTCCTCTTTTATTGTAAGCTGTTTTAATGAATGTGTTGTATAAAATATACAGTATTTGTGTTGTTATTTTATATACTTTAAAAAAAAATTCTATTTTTCTAGAATATATATATTTCCTTGATTTGAGTTGAGCTTTATCAACCCGAATTAATAGTAAATAATAGTAGCGTGTTCAATACGTTTTTGGTTAGTTTTTTAAATCAAGTTCTTTCGTCCCGATAAATTTTCAGTTATCATTTTTCTTTCGACCATTAGGAATGACTGACAGAGATTAATGAAAGCGCTAAATGCCGAAAGAGATAAGACCGATAAGGATAACGGAAGAATCGCGGATTTCCGCTCCGCAACTTCTGTTTTACTTTATAATCAATCTCTTCTTCTATTTGCTGCTACATCAGTCCACACGTTATCGTCAATTAGCCCTTTGTTGGGAAAAATTTGTTCTTTTAATCTTTTTGTTTATAATTTGTTTACAAATAAAAAATTGTCAAAAATCAACTTTACATCAGCATATTTAGAATAAAATGAATATATATGCCGAATAAGCAAAAAATATATTTTATTCGTATTCTGAATATTTATGTCTTAAAAAAATACAAACAATTTTTATTAATATTTATTTTATGTCAATTAAAAGAATCCTAAAGACGATTAGTTATATCGTAAATAGCACTTACACACAGACGATTTATGTATCATTGACACATCACTACATCAATATCTCACTCACGTATGCTACCACAAATATAAATTTTCGTGTAACAATTACATTTTAATTAGACGTCTAAATCCAATTTTAAGAATTCCATGATGTTTCTTCATGCAAGTCTGTGGACTATTATTTCGTAAATACAGATTGCATAGCTTTTATATGAAGCAAATGTTGTCACGACGTGACTCTGAAGCATCATATTGAATTAAGAAATGATAAAAGAGATATCAATTTGGAAATTAATTGTCGTGTAAAATAAGAGCAATTGAGAGCAACCCCAGTTGACATATAGCATATATCTACTCACATATATTATTTATATATAAGTAATTTTTTACATAATTTCTTGGTTATCAATACGTATGAACGTTTCAACTTATAGAATGATCTCCTTACTCAGCTGTGAAACTGTTAAGATCTAAGGAGATCATTCTCAATGTTCCAATTAAGTAATCATTTCAGAATCACCAAAAATCTATGATTTTAATTTGTGTTGTATGTGCTGAAGAGATGGCTAAATATAAGTCGAAACGTTCATAAATATTGATAATCAAGAAATTATATAAAAAATTACTTGTATGTTAATATACGTTAATGTTAACTGCGGTTGCTCTCAATTGCTCTTATTTCACACAACAATTAATTTTATTGAACTTGAGAGCCAAAAGTAAATTAAAAGTTAGTAATTGTATTATTTTTACATCAATTTCGAAATTTTTTGTCGTTCTCAGCACAGACTCCACCTCATAGACACGTATTAATGCATATATTTTAATTCTGGAAAAAGATTTTCAAATCAGTAAGAGAGGAAAACAGTAATTATTATACAAAAATTATATGATTTAGTTGATAATACAGACGATTTTAGGATCCCCTTAAACATTAAGTATGTACGCCTTTATGCATAATTAATAGGTTATAACAAAGAAGTACTTTTAGTAATAATAATGTATTAACTGGGAATATAATTAAAAACTAGAATGTAATGGTCTCATTTTCTACGCTGTTTGCGCTTTTTATGCATTCAGAAATATTGTTTTACATATATTACTGGAAGCTTTTTATTGATATATTTAAATTGCTTAAAATTATTTTAATATTTGAATGTGTATTTTTTCTGGAAAAGTAATAATGATAATAATAAATTTTTGAAAATAATAAATTATTTTTGTTATGTATTTTGTTATATATTGTATTGTTTATAGAATAGAGACAACTTTGGTTCGTCAAGAAGTCTAATGGACTATTATTATATATATTTTATATTTGTCAACTAAAACAATAATATTTACATTTATAAATAAATATATTCACAATAACTATTTTAAAATATTTAAGAATTTAAACAGTCAATAAAATTGTCAAACATTATAATTACGTAATAAATTGTGTCATTTAATTCATTCAACAAGTCATCATTATTATAACTTCAAATATTTTTATTTTGTGCCTTTATAAAAAATTAGATGAAAGAAATCTCGTTATGAAAATAATTTGCATTGCATTTGTGATCAATGTTCAACAAACAACATTTTAATTTTGATGAGATGAAAAGCCATCGTACGTTGGCAATTATGGTGATCTAACAAACTTTTGCACAAGGATTCAGGTGATTGTAACGAGGAAGAAAACACGTAAGCAGCAGTGTGCGTGCTATCTAGTATTAAAATAAATCAAAGTTATGTTATAGAGTGCGGAAGGTTTAAGAAAGTTGAATTCAGAGTTATTTGCAAACAATCTAAAACATTTTATGATCATAATAAATCTAATTCTGACAAAATCGTCTTATTTATTATGACTTATTTATTATAGCACGTTTTCAAATTAAAAATCTTGTAATCGTTCAAATCGTATATCAGATCTTTTTTAAAGTTACTTTTATCTATTAAAGATATTAATTATTTGATACTTTATTAATAATCTTTCACAAACTTGATTCTTCATTAATTTATTAAGAAATAGCAAAATTAATTTTTAATGTTTTTAATATTTTTGTGGTCATTTTAGACAAATTACAAAATTTTATTTTAAAATATAAAGATTGATGCAAAACATTGAGAAAAATTAATTGCAACTTTGTAAAACAAGCGACCTAATTTGTGAGCAAGAAATTACGATTTATGAAGCCATATTAAGGTCAAATTAATGTTTCTAGTTGGAAAATGCTGCGGCTGATTGCGAAAAGTCTGTTACTTTAAATTACGTAATGTTTATAATATAAGTACATACAAATAAATACATAAAAAATTATATAATGTACTATATAAGGAGGGTCAGTTGAATATAGGGGTAAGTAGAATAATTGAGGCTACTTAAAAACAAAACGCGAGACATGTAAACATGTCTGAGCACGCAGCGGAGACTGTCGTTAAGTTTGTAACATCTTGTTGCGAACACATTTATGATAGAAGATATTATGCCACAATTTTAAAAAATCGTACACCTAAGAAAATATTTTTATTCTTAAAGTTTTTGTTTTATTATCGTATATGATTGTCTGAGATATTTGATTTCTACTTAGATAGTAAGTATTGTTCTTACTTAATAAAGTCCAACAGATTTTTTTTTGTTTATGTGTCTCTGTTATCGTATATTGTTAATGTTTTTAAAAAATGAACGGACAGGGATAGTAGACCAACTACAGCATGGAACTGACTCTTATAGCATGGATATGACTCTTATGACTCTTATTCAAAATTTGATTCCTTTAAAGAGATTTTCCTTAGTGATAAATGTTTTAAGTTTAGTTCCCTTATGTCCAATCTCGAAAACTAGGCTTATTCGATGTGTTTTTGCACGCAATGAACAAAATTTTGCAAAAAGAAGTATTGTTTGCTCTGAAAAGCAAATGTTTATGTTTAAAATATATTTTTATAAAAGTTTTATTAATATGTAGCCAAAGATGTAGCTTAAAATACATTATAATCTTTATTTTAATAATTTTAGTCCGAATTACCTCGATCCCGGGATTAGTTGAATCAGATGGAATGCATTAGAAAAATGCATATTAGTTATCAGTTTCCCCTTATTATTAAGACATTATTAGGTAGTCAAATGTATATAGTAACTGATAGAATTCATTTTTTTGATAATTTTGTCTTAATTTATTTTCTCTTAATTTTGTCTGTAAAAATTCGAAACTGAAAAATGAGTCTATCAGCCCCGGTCTTCCCTACTCTAGTTTTATATATTATATGAAACTAAAATTATTTGTTATTACGTGTATTTCTTATATGTTGACAGTAATTGAAACTTAAAAAATAATTTAAACTCAAAATAATTAATATTTAAAAATAAGAATGTATAAAAGATAATTATTCATAAAACTAATAACTCATTTACAAGCCTTTTATAATATAAAAATTAATCTGTTTGAATTTATTATAAAACATTTAAATATATTTGCTACATGTATACTTATATCAATATTTGCGGCATCATTTTTTATTTGCAATCGCTTCAGTCCGCTATTTATTACTTATTCTTTTATATCATATATAAATTGCATTTAATAAGATTATTATTATTCTGCGTCATTATTTAAATATTTGTAAAATATTAAATTACTTTTGTCGATATATTTTTTTCTGATCCGATCTGTTTTCTTCAATTATTGCAACATATTATCGAATAGTAAAAATTCTTTCTCGCAATATTTTGAACGTAATGAAATTCCTGGTAACCAGAGCGTCGTTAAAAGAAAGGATCGAATTGTAATTACAAAATACAAGTCGGCAGCTGCATTTACAATAAAGACGACGAGAAATATCGAATTAATCGAAACTTCTGTTGAATGTAATTGGGGCGCGTTTTGCTACGAACGCGCAGATGCTCAGAAGATTTCCTTTACAATACTTTATGTACGATTCATTATTGATTTACCACTTGTCGGTCACAAAAAAGAAATATGAAAGGAAGTTCCGAATGAGATCTGATTAAATCGTTAATGGATTTTCTGTTGACAACAGACGCGATGGTCTCACTGATTATCTTTCATTCGTGAGATTGACGTTGATCTTTTATTTAGGACGATCTTTAATTATATGTAATTATTGGCATGTCTTGAAATTTGCATAAAGTATATGTCTCAAGCATTACTTATTCATGAAAAACGTCGCTCAGGGATAATAGCGCGATCGTCTGAAATTTTCAAAAAATATATGGCACGCCAACGTACAGGTTTTCGCACTTTAGGCATCAATTATTCACGACAAATGCTACAAATATTGGAGGTCTGCTCAATAATCCTGGCAAAAAGCCTTATAATGTTAACTGTACATCCAGTCTCATTGTCATTTTTCACGTAAATTCTTTCGTATTGCCAACTAAGAGTCCGATAACTACTTAATATTATTATAGAATGTAAATGACACAAATCATAAAAACGTTGTGATATGTGTGAAATTTATTTATAATATTGTATATTACATTTATATTATAATATTGTATATATCTTTCTTTTGCATTATTTCATGTAAAAAGATCAATAAAAATTAATAAAAAAAAAAAAGAATTTGCCGTAATCTACGCAATATTATTCGAATATATTTTTTTATTAATATTTAAAATTTGTTTATAATCTTTACAATTATTATAAAGTGCTCTTTCGAGGGCGCGTAAAAAACACAAAGAAAACGAAGAAAAAAGCTTTTTTTCTGCACACTTTCGCATTATAATAACCAACCGATAAAGTATTGAATCGGAGGACCGCTTGACTTGCGGAGCACAAGATACATGCTTAGAAAGGAGCCGATAACGAGGATATATAATACCCTATCTATCGAATATCCGTATGTTCGCCGATAACGACAACGGTAGTAATTCTCTTCTATGTAACCATTTTTTCGTCAGCAACGGTATGAGCTGAGAAATTAAGGGCTGAAAGGAGATACCCGTTCGAAAGAGAATCTCGAAAAAAGAGATTGCGTGATTAAGCGCGAAAAATGATAAAGAGAAAAGAGTTCTAAATTTTTACGGTGTAAGAATAATAGCAATGTAAATGGGAATTTTGAGAGAAACGTGAAAATCCAGGTCGCTAGGAAAATGGTCTTGCTCTGATATTTGATGAATTTGTTTTCGAAGCATTTCACCACGCATATAGTCGACTCTTGAAGAATAAAGGTTTCCTTATTGGTGAAAATATGATACGGATTCACGGTGTGCATATGAATAGAAAGAGAAATAGAGGCACAATTCCGCTGTAATCCTCGCAGATCTGTGTCGACGTCTTATTTTGTGCAATACATATGATACAATAGATATACTCGTACATAAAATACGTATACATATAAACAATACATATAATATGCATTACATTAAGAGTATATCTCATTACAAAGCGCATATACAATACAATCACATTAAGGAGTTAAAAGAGAAATCATTTATTCTCTCTGAGCTATAAATAACTATAAATATAAATTAGTTCATGTACACACTAATGGAAATATATTCAAGTAGACTGAGGTTTGATCAAGTAATTTCAGTGCACCTATTACAGCGCGCGGATTCCTAATGGAATGGCCCTGATTTAATTACTATTATTTTATGTTGTTTTAGTATAAGGAATTTTAATACGGCTTTTTTATATGTTTAATATAAATCAACTTGGTCAGATTGAATTATATTGCTCCTTTATTTAAAAAATTGTCATAACTCAAGAAATGTGATTTTTTAGTTATTATAAATGAGTTAAATAAACATTACCTTGTTATCAAATAATGATGAAATTATTTATAACTTCGTAAAAAATAGTCACAATTAAAAAAGGATAATTAAAAGGAAATTGTAAGAATGAATTAAAACTCAAAAAAGATGATTTTTTTTCTATAAAACAAACATGACAAAAGTGACATTCGATTATGCTAAGAGTATTTTTTGCTAATATTATTTGATTAGTCAATAATTTTTTATTAACTTAAAAAATAGATTTTCGTTTTTTTGGGGAACTTAATTTTTTTAATTGTGTTACTTTTGAAGTAAGGGAACGATATATTATCCAGATTTTTCTTAAAATTTATTTACGCATCGATAACTTGCAGATTCTTTATTTAAAAGAATAATTTTAACAATACGTTAAAATATTAATTTTCAGAAATGAATCTATTACGATAGATTTATTAAGTACTTGATATATATTTGACCAACAAATCATGAAGATTAGTATTCCTTTTAGTGTTTTATTTAGTCGTGTCGAGTCATTACTTAAAGTGTTCCAAAACAGTAATAAAGTGCGGTTATAAAGATACGTACATATAAATACACAAAGAAAATGGACGAAAAAAAGTTCCAAGCAGCTCTGAAGGAGGAAGGAAGTATGAGTAATGTAACTTCCCATTTGCTTCATCGGAATGCGCGCTTGGTGCTTAACATTCGCATTCAATATTCGTTGCTTCCTTGTCGACGGACTGCTTTTGCAGGGAAGGTAAACGAGATGGATATATCAGGATCGGAAGTACAGAGAAGAAGTACATGGTTGGAAAGTTACAGTGAGAGAAGGAGAAAGGGAAATGGTCTGTGTTAGAGATGGTCAGCGGGAGAGGGAAAAAGAGTGAGACAATAGAGAACAGAGAAAAAGGTTACTGGTACTTGTATATACACGTAGAGGAAGAATAAGAGAGAGAGAGAGAGAGAGAGAGAGAGAGAGAGAGAGAGAGAGAGAGAGAAAGAGAGAGTAGAAGGCAGAGAGAAGTGAGATGTAGGAGGGATATGCCGCAACCATCAGGACCGATCGAAAGTTCGTCGGCGCCCTTGTTCGGATTTCAAATACAGAGAATTCAAGGCATCTTTCTCGGCCAATGTCTGCGTCTGATCCCGGAATGATGACGCGACCAGTGTACAGGTGGGATTCAGAGCGCGGTTGCCGGAGTGGTCAGACTGAGAGAGGAGCTGCTATCCGTTCCGGTGGCTGAAGGTTTTCACTGGAGTATATATGCGAGTGTTTATGTATCTGAAAGAGAAGCTAAAGGAAAGGAGAATAAACGGAGGAGGTAAGAGAAGGAAGAGAGTTCGTGCCGGAACTCCCAGGAATGTTCAGGTATAGCGTATACCCTGTATGATTGTGAAAGAAGAGATGTAACAATAAGTGCGTGTGTGGTAACGGATACGTTAACTGAGACCTCCGAGCAAAATGCACTGTGCAACATTATATTACCAGTAATGAAATCAATAAACCATTTTAGTACGATGGACGTTAAACGCTGAACTATGATAGACAATTACCGAACATTGAGAAATTAGGATACTTAAATTAATAACTGATTTTGTAACTACGTATGGGCGCGTTTAATATTCGCGTCATTAATGATATTCGAGCGAAAGATAGATTTTCAATAAAAGCAATTAAGCTATTGCATAAGCAAGCAAAACAGTAGAGTACATTTGCATAATTTAATTTCAAGATACAGTAAATGTTTTCGTCATTTCATTAGTTGGCATTAATAGTTGGTAGGTTAATAAAATTAACGCCAACTTTGACCTGGTTCCAAAATTTTCCTGCAGAAGTTTCCAACTCTTGAATACGCTTCCTTATTCAATAATTTGTAGAATTATATCTGATATTAATAAACAACAAATACTAAGCGTTAATCTTGATTAAGAATATATAAGAGAAATTATTACTTCATAATTTTACTTAATTATTACTTCTTAAAAATATTATTATACAGTAGTAAATTTCGATTGTTAAAATATATCGACTGGCATTTGAATATACATTTTCCGTAATTCAGCCAAAGTTAACTCATTGAATTAAAATATAACTAAATATACTAAATGTGCTGATAAATATCGGAATAATATTGTTACTTCTTAATTATTGCTTTCATAATTATCATTGTTTAACTACTATTTAATTATTTTTATTTTTTAAAAATTTGTAAATCCCGATTAAAATATATTAATTAGTATTTGAATATACATTTTCGTTAACTCAACAAATGTTAATATATTGAATTAAGATAATTAAACAATGCACTGATAAATACCGGAATAACGCACATTGATACATATTTATTTATGTCTTTTCGGAGATTATGTTGCGTTAAAATATTTAGCTCGATAACCATAATTATTTTGAAAAAGGAACAATACTAACCGCATGTACACTCCAAATAAACAATATTTCAAGGTTTCACAATATCAAGTCTGCATTTTGCAGGTCAATAAATTGACTCTGTGCTCCGATATATCCTGCAACTGTGAACTGTCAGATATATCTTTATTTGCATTTTCCGTGGGGCCGGAACATTTGCGCGACATTACAGTAAAATGATTATTCCAATAAAGAAAGTGCGTTTTTCGATAAGAGATATATCGACGCGACGAAAAATAAAAATGAATATACCGAACTGTATTACTGGTAAAAAAGTTTGGCCGCGTATATCTCGATATTAAAACGCGCCGTTTAACCGGCGCGGCGCTGACCTACATATCTTTATTCGCATTTTTGTTTTTTCCATGGTCAGCAAGAATTGTATTTTCCGTAACTCGGAAACCGTTTTGAACTCCAAAAAAAGGGAGAACTTTTCGACGAAGAAGTAAAGTGGCGTGGAAAACCGCGGTCGAAAATTGAATGAGAATTAAAAAAGTTGCGTTACAGAGAGGGGTAAATCAAAGAACGATCGAGGGATCAGGTAAAACGTGGAAACGAACGCATAAAGAAAATCAAAGCCATGGGTCTGGTTGTGCCATTACTCCGACACTGGCATCCGCCACGTCCGCTCGCTCATTCTCTCATCCGCTCTCTCGCTCGTGCTTTCATCTGGCAAACGATAGAAAGGGAGATCGCACACGCGGTACACGTTAGCGCACGAGAGAGAGAGAGAGAGAGAGAGACTCGAGTAGAATCTGAGAGAAAGAGAGAGTGAGAAGAGAGAGCAAGTGGCAGGGACCGAAGAGAGACGAGAGATCGAGGGAGATTGAGGGGGTTTCGAGAGAGAGGAGATTCGAGAGAGACCGAAAGTACGTTGCGTAACGTGCGATAGACAAGAAAAGTTGCAGCGGGGGTGCTCCGAACCATCGTTATGGTGGGGATGGACCGCGCGGCGCGGATCGAGTCGTGGGCGCGAAATGGTCGTTGGATGGGGGGCGCGGAAGGGACGGAGAAAGGAGGAGGGGGGGATAGAACAAGCGCAAGTGAGAGAGAAACCGTGGTTGGCGCGGGGGAAGGAGGACGGGGAGGGGAGAGGGGGGCGAGTAGAGGCGCGGAGCAACCGACCAACCAGTCTACCAGTCAGTCATCCGTGCTCCGTCGTGCGAGTGAGATTGCGGCGGTACGCTCGCTCGGTGTGGTTACTCGCGCGCGCGCGACGGCGACGACTCGACGTCGTCGTCCGACACTCTGCAGGTCGTCGGCGTGGACCGTTAACGCGGGACACGAGGACGCGGCACGGATCGCGTCTTTCTTCTTCCTCGCGAATTACTTCGAAGGAGAGTACACATCGCGCTGGGTGTAGCAGCGGAGTCCGCTTCTAGTGCATCGCATCCTCTCCTCTTCCGCGTTCCTTCCTGAGGCGTGAATCTGAAGCAAGAGAGATTCGGTCGACGGTTCGATTTCCGAACGTGAAGGGTGAGTGCATATTTCATATGCGTTGTGTCGAATGCCTCGCACGCGCTACTCGGATTGCGCGTCACGAGCCAACATGTGATCGTGCTCCGTTCGCTCTTGCCGCAGAGATACGCGAATACCGTTAGGTGGCAACCTCTCTCCGAGAGACCCCTGTGAAAGACGCTTGAATATCGCAGACGAAAAGTTACTTGCCGCCGCGCCGCTCGAAGATTGCAGCCGAGTTCGCATAGGAAATTGTCTCTCTGAGAACGGTTGCGAAGACGAGGTTACGTGATGTCGCGGGACGCGAAGGTCAAGGACGCACATTGAATGTATCGTGGGAATTATTTGAAATGGATATATGACTACGTATTTTGACCTGTGTGTTTACGTAGCTCCCGCTCGCTTCGTTTCGAAGTCACGAGACGTGCCTGACTTCAGACGAGTCACGTGTGGCGGTCTTCACGCGCGCGGGAATCGCGTTAATTTCAAATTTCGAACTAACGCGCGCGTACAGTTTATTTTTATGGGCTTTCTACAATAATAAGTCATTACTTTTAAATCTTGAGCAGAGAAATTGACTAATCATGGTCGATTATTCTTCTCATATTCGACCGTGATTGGTCAACTTCTCACGGCTTAACTTAGATAATAGACTCTACTTACTGTAGAAAGTCCATTAGACTTAATTACTGTGTACCAGGATTGGGAAAGTTACATTATAAAAGTAATTCGTTACCATTCTTTTTTCCGAAATCATTATTGATACTGATTTAAATAAATTATTTATTATCATTATATTTATTACTCAAAAAATAATAAGGTCATTAACCGTTACTTTTCTACCGAATTTTGATGACTTCCTGTTTAGAGTGGTATCTAATTGTCTTAGTCACTTCTTCGATTAATGGCTCTTGTCTCAATTTATCTTTGAGGAGGTCAATACGATCTTAGTCGCTAATTGGTCAGTTCAGTACAACATCTATAGTGGTTAAAATAGTTGTGGTTAATTGAAATGTGGTCAAATATAACTCTTATTTTTTCTGAAACTCGATTATGCACGTTCCATATACAGTATTCTCCATAAGTTTGGAAACAAATTATAAAAGTGTGCAATAAGTGTGTTTTAAGAAAAATATTTACATAATAAAATCGATATATTTTGATTTGTAAATAATTATTTAATTGAAAAAAGAAATGAAAATACATATGTATATACATTATTTATAATAATGCTATTAAAATATGGAAAATATGGAAATTTTTATTAAAACGCGATTCATACGAAATCTAATTCTTCGACCATTTTACAATTTTTATGGAGTCTGAAATCAACTTGCGACTCAAATAATTTACTACCTTTATCGAAACCAATTAAACCTGTGATGTGTATATTCAACGCACGCAAGTACGACGTTACAAAACAAGTGACAATGTATAAACAATAAACCAAAGCGCGAAATTCAACCTTGAGTGTTCCGATGCTGTGAAATGATTGTCCAACATATTTTCGACATATACAATCTTATAGACGTTCTAGATAAAAATGTTTATCATGATTTAGATATCTTACGACGTATTTAAATAAAAAATATGTATAGATTGCTGTCATGTAATAAAAGATTTTCCTGTAAAACATAGGGTGTTTCTAAACTTATGGAGGATACTGTACATGTATTGTACGTGTAAAAAATAAAAGTAACAATTATATTATTATTAAAAAATACAATTGCGTTATTATTAATGTTATAAATAAAGAAATGCAAGTAGTTATCCATTTATAAAAGTAATTGTAAGGATAACGATGTTACAAGTAATACATTACTTCCCAACGCTGCTGTGTAATTTACCTAGTTTAATAATAATTAATATGCAACTCTATTACGTTCAAAAGATATTTGATATTCCCATTCACGTGTATCAGATTAATATTCAAAGGAATTTAGAATCGCTCGCAATTCTTAAACAGAATAATGAATAAGAAAGATAAATTGTGGTACGGCTTGTAACGGTTCAACTGCATCTCTTCTTTACTTATATTTTTTACTTATTTTTAACGAGTCGTTATTTTTAACAAATATGAATTTTTTACTTTGAATTTTTATTTTATATATAATGTGAATGTAATAAATATGCCTATAAAATGTATTGTGTGTCATAAAAATATGGGATATCAGAATCTTTGGAAAAATTTCATTGATTTATGACAAACTATGTTATAAATAGCACAAGAAATATAGAAATGGAAAAAAACAGAGATATATTGCAGTTACAAAAATAGTTCATGTAGGTGTATACTATATTTTATTACATACTCTGTGTCAGTATATTACAACCAGTAATATTCTTTATTACGAATTTTTGCAAAAAACAATGTACAAAAAATGTAAATTTAAAGGTAACGAACAAATACAAAAAAAGAGTATAGATAATTTTTAAGGATTTAATTAAAAATCAAATGAGATAATTTTTTGAGATTAAATACATTTTTATTTCAATATTTTAATATTTGTAATGGTTTATTATTAATTTTTGTGTGTAGAAAGCAATAGATAAAATTATAAAATTTAAAGGTTAACCAAACAAATACAAAAATAAAGAAAAATAATTTTTAAGGATAATATTTATTATGGATTATTTTTATTACATTTAGGAGGAAGTTGCCTATAACGTATCTCCTAACGTTTAAACAAAATTGTAATAAAAGTACTGAAGAGATCAGAATATTTCTGTACTTACAAACTTTGATTCATTGGTAATAAAATAAAATGATACTTTTATGAAAATAAACATTAAATTATTTTTTAAATCAGATTAAAAAAAAGTAGTTTTTGGTACGATTTGGGTTGTTAAATTGTACCATCTGATTTCTAAATCATACTTCTAATATATAACAGTAAATAAGCTGATATTGCTTATTGTGATTGACATTAAAATAATATCTTTAATAATATCTTTAATCAAAATGATGATAATAACGTCAGTTTTTTTACTGGGAAAATGAACAAAATTAATTTTGATACTCATTTATTAATAAATTTATTTTTAATTTCGAACTGAGTATATATATTTAAATAGATATAATAAAATCTTTTCTATTATAAAAATAGAAATTAAACTCTGTGTTTTTTAAACTCATTTAAGAAAACAAATTAAAAAGCAATACTTAAATTGATTTAAACTATTGCACTATATTTCAAAATATTAAAATTTCAGATATTTTGAAAAAATAAATTTTGGAAATAAAATCAATTACGGATTTTTCCATCATAATAGGAAAGATTTAATAGAAAAACTCAATAGAAAGACTCAATAGAAAAATTTAATTGAAAGACTCAATAGATAAGACTCAATATATTGATAAGTAATCACTTTCTTGAACTTATTTAAATAGTTTTGTCTTAATTAAATTAAATTGTTTTAATTAAATTGTTTTGCAAATGTCAGGATTGTCACTATAGATTTCGTGCAACCACTTAGAGCATCTGAATCCACACCTTAGATCAGACATCGAACAAAATCAATTTTAAATGTCACTCGTAAACAGACGACTCGAAGACAAAAAAAAAGATAGTTCTTAACCCATATTACCAGTCACATTAGCGTCATTATCTTTAAAAAAAAAAATGTTTTTCGTTTAAAAAATACAATGGAGGTACGATTTAACCGTCGGTACGACTTCACTCCACTTTATTACGAATTGCGGAAAGCAATATAAAAAAGTATAAAATTTAAAGATAACAAACGAATATAAAAAAAAGGACAAAGATAATGTTTTTAAAAGATAAACTAAAAATAAAGTGAATAATTCTTGTAATTTCAATACATTTTTATTTTTAGCATTTTTAATGATTTTTATTTAAAAAGTTAATTTCTTTTTATTAATTTATATAATACATATATAATCTATGTGGGATAAAAAATTTTTTAACCTTTCTCTAAATGAGGGCATATTTCGTAAAAGCTATAACAGCCTAAATCTGATATTTCGCGAGCATCGACGTATTAACTAGTTTCAATTAAACGTTCGCTCATCGAAAAATATTTCGTTTCTCCCGCGAGGGAGAACGTTGGGTGCCAATCGCTCCCGAGTTTCATGGAGCGATGTTAATTTGCAACGCGATGTTTACCGATCGCGAACGCGCAGTGGACCGAGAGAAAATAAATTCGCCTGCGAACGCGGGCATACCAATCTCTTTATTGCGGTCGCGCGTGTATTTTTCGGGATTCGCGGCATATACCATCAGGGTAAGTAATTTCGTCCGATTGCATTTGCCGAGGCTAAACGTTTCCGATCACGCCGTAGAGATTGCGACCCTTTCTCGTGATTATTTGCATCTGGATATTGCATCGGTAATATCGAACGTTTCGATATTACCGCGATTGTATCAAAGACGTATTCTCAGATAAATCTATAGATAATTTTTATATATCTAATATAAGTTCCTTGAAATAGAGGAATATCGTATTAAATATAGCTTATCAATAATTTCGGATTTATGTACCAAACTAAAATCCACTTGATATTATCACATCAAAAAAATGCATTAAATTTTAATAAATATTTGTTTGAATGTATTAACTAAATATTTATTAAATGTAAACATATAATATTTAATTTGGCTCAAGAACCATTAATATGATTTAAGTATCATTTTTTTATTGAGTAAATATTTATTTATTGTATTTGTTGTATTAAATGTTGTAGTCAGTATTATAAATTAAAACAAATATTTATTAAAATTTAGTGATTTTTTTTACTGCGAATATATTATGTATTTTATTGATTCATGATACTCGAATGATACTTAAGCTTAATATACTACATGACTAAAATTAATTTAAATTCTGTAATTGGCTTCCGATTTGAATTTTCTCATGGGAAAAGTTGTTTATGAGAAAATACGTTTTCCACATCGTGAAACATCCCGTGTATTTCAGTATCCTATTTTAACAAGGGATTCGAATCAGTTGGTTTTTATTTGTGCTTGCACAGCATTTCCTCGTTACGATGAACTACGCTCATATCATAGTACCTCTGCAGTCTCTGACCCCGGTTTCCTGTTACAAGAACGACCTTGGCATCGCTCGGTTTCAACGGGATCGTTCCATCTCGGCGAATCGCAATTTATTTTCATTATGAAATCTCACTGAATCCGAGCTTTAAATTTCGGTGAATTCTCAATGAAAGGAACATATAAGTGTAGCAACATTAAATTTATTAAGAGATCTTTAATGAAACACGATATTTTTTTTATATCATCTGGTACGTTTAAAAGTAAATTAATAAAATTATTATTATATATAAATCACATTTGTGATGACTTTGTACGCATGGAATTTACATCAGACTGTTTGTCTCCGACGATGTCGCTTCATTTTCATGTTCGTGATGCATTATCGATGAAGACGAGCGAAGTTACGCAGCGTAATATCATTTGTGATAGAACGGCCGTTTCGCTTTACGATATAGAACCGCTTCGCGTAATACTGAGATGCATATCAGTGTTACTGTTCCGTTATTTCGAGAACTAAAATCTGTAACGAGATACGTTACCTCTCGTAGATAGATTCATCTAGATATTATTCCGTTAACAAAGCATCGCAAATACATAAACTCGAAAAATAGATTCTGTCTGGAAAATATTATATCCTCCGTTCCGATCGCGTATCTCCATTACTGTCCATTAATAATCCGTAGTCGACCTACTATTTTTTGAACTGTTCCATTGGTTGACATTGTTTTAATATACTCGTGGGTTTTCGCTTTACTTCTATTAGCGCCATAGTCATATGTAAAACACATTTAATTCTGTATCATGCGAAACGAAAAACACAATTCAATACGAAATAATGCGATATCGCGCGATACATAATTCTTATAAAAAATAAAAGAGTTTATGACAGATATTAATCCTCTTGAGTCCAAAAATGTAAAAAAAATTCATTTTGAACATTTTATGTTTGTCACAAAATTATCGAAATTGCTTATTCTTTGCTATTTATTTTGAATGATCATTTTTCATTATTTATTTTTTTAATAATTTATTAAATTTTATTATGGTTCACATTAAATTAACGATTTGCATTAAATTTTTGGTAACATAAAATCCAAGTTGGAATTAGAGAACGTAATATTTAGGATGTAATATGTATGCAGCACACATAAGACGCTTAATACACAACGTTTTTTCAAATAAATACTTGTAGTTCCGAACTCAGAGAACTCCCGCGTCTCGATCGTTTTTGTTTGAAACCAACCGTCCAACTTTCGAACCGTGCACTATATCTTCATTACTCCTTGTTACATCGTATAATCGATTGTAAGACTTGATCTGTATAATGGTTTATTTTTTTAAATATTATAAAGCATAAATGTAATTAAAATATTAGATCCAGTTAAAAAGTTTTTAGAAGTCTAAATTTTGTTTATGCATTACTTTTGTAATATCCTAATATACAGTTTATGTTAGTAATAATTATTAAATTTATGTTAAACTCTCTGCAATGATATTTTTACTCTTTTCGTTTGCAATCTGTATTTTTATTCTATCTATAAGTTTTTCTAAAATTTAGAAAAATTTAGAGTTACTTTTCAACATTTTTATTACATTATCAAATAGTTTTTTAACTTTACTGTTGAAACTTTTATTTAATAAAAATTGAAATTTAAACAAAAATGAAAAAAAAAATTTGATAGTAAAATTTCGCTTATGTTTAAAAAGACTCAGATTGCAAACAGAAGATCAAATTACTAATATATATATATGTGTGTGTGTAATATGGTTTTTTAAATTTATGAAATGATTTCTGTTATTTACAAATATAGCTAATAATTTTATAAAATAAGGAAAATAAATTAAAAGTTTTGAATAAATATATCGACACAAAAATTAGCAGAAAAGAATAATTAATTAAGAGATAAATCGTTGAGGACATTACATTATACAGATTTGGGGCATTACTGGGCATTATTGAGCATTACTTACGTCTTAAGAGAATTATAATAAACGGTATGCATTACTGGAATAGCATTAATGAACATTACTAGGGCATTAATGGACATTATTAAGGCATTAATGGGCATAAAAATTGGACATTACTTAGGTATTACTGAGCATTGGTGTACACAATTTTGATCGGCGATTAACCCTTCGTAATTAATATTATACTCTATTTAATATAATATTCTATTTAAAAGAGAATTGTCGATTGGATTAATTTTTTTTATTGATTTAATTCGCTAATTTTTATTAGTTTGTCAATAATATTGCTCTGATGAAAATTTGATGTAGCTTATATTTTTAAGCTTAAATGTTTAAATAATCTTGAAATTAAGATTCTGTTAAAGTAAAATTTTTATCCATTCCTGATTTCTTAGGTCCTTCGTCTCTAGAATCAGAACATCGTGAGTCATTGTCTTCAAGTCCGAGCTACTATAGTCAGATAGAGCTTAGATATTACTTCATAATATCTAAGATGAGTTTGTGGAGATTTTCCAGTGTGAAGGCGATTATTATATACCTGACGAAAGATCTGCCAATACTCTCGTTCGTTTTAGTTCGACCGCATTTTTATTTCAATAGATTGAATCCGAATTTTAAAAGAACGCTTCTTTTCTCCAACGGGACTTATAACTCGACTTGATTGACCCTCCGTTCAGCTTCCCTCGAATGATAGTTTTGCCCTCTTTTATCTCGAAATTAAAAAGAAGGCCATTGCTGTCGTCTCGGCCGGTTGCGCCGGCTTAACTACGAAGAGGATAGAACGACAAAGAGAAGCCTGACACAAAGTGCGAGAGCATTGTGAAAGAAGGGAAAGGATGGTGTCAGAGATGAGGACGGGGATAGTTGGATAGGACGCGAGTTGGCTTAAATTTAATTCATTTCTCTAGCAACCCTTTTCTATTCTCTCTTTATCACGACTCTGGCGAGACGAAAGGTAAGAGGGGTGAAACGAGGTTGGTGGAAGACCAACTCGCGAATGCAATTTCCTCGTGGCGCGAACTGGATGTTCCTGCGGGTTGCAACCGTCCAGGCGGACCAATGTTGAGTCCTTTTTCCGGAGGCTGACTCACTCGAAAAGTCCTTTGAACGTGACGATAATGTGAACTTTCATCACTATAGAGATTTATAGTTTACTAATAAAAGTTTATTAATAAAAAGCACTCAAGAGACCATAGACATTAATTGAGCATGAGTTTTAATTCTAGATCTTGAGATAGATTTCGTAAATTATTAGAATCTCGCATGATATTAGTAACTAAAATTATGAATGAAACCCGCCAAGGAATATAAACTTTTGTTACGCTGCAGAGAAATTAAGTTGCAATGTCCTAATCATCGGAAACTGTCTTATAACAATCATTTCATATATCTTTAAGTTTCTATTGTTAATAAAGAGAAAAAAAATAAAATGTAAAATAAAAGTTATAAAGAATCTGAAACAAGATTTAAATGATAGTTTAACTAAAGGAATTAATCGATTTGATTTTAATAGATAAGTAATGAATTAATATATTTTTATATACAAGTGTTTTTGATTATAAAAATTAGGAAACGTTTTTGTAATAGTATAAAATTGAAGAAAATTTATATTTACATCAGCTATATAAAAATACATAAAATATATGTATATATGTATATATACATATATACAATACAATTTAATAATAATTGAAGAGTGATAAATAAATAATGTTTTATAACATTTTATATTATGAAATATGTTTTACAAATAGAAAATTAGTTTTATTTTACGATGCGATTACTATGACAATAATAATTGCAGTAAATGATTAGAAATGATAATTTTTGATGCGTTTGAAACGCAAGTTTTCTGCTTCCTACTATCTACGATCACAATGGATAGTATCGTGTACGTGAATTATGTAGTGTAACGAAAGTTAAGTAAGAGCTTGGATACGATGATTAATTTGATGGTATGCCACGTTATAACGACGGCTCTCATAAAAAATCATGTAACAACTGGCTTCCCATTCGATTTCTGTAATGCGGAATCGCCGAGTGGTTGTAAAATCAGCTCTAATCCATAACGGAGAATCAGGTCACGTTATATGCGAATGCAATTTCGTCGAGGCGAAACTATTCGTGCTGTAATCACCGTAAACCGACGTGGATTTTGCTAGGCTGAATCTTTTTTTTTCGACACGAAAATGCTGACTAGGCCGAATGTTCTTCAAACGTGACGTTAGTACAAAGCGTGAGTCCTTGACAATGTGATGCATTGTTAACGATGGAGAATAATGTTTCGAAGTGCCAAGAGATGCACATAAATAATATCTTTAAATAGTTTCCAATCTCTTTGTACTCGTATTATATGTTTGCACATATGTATACTTTAAACTGTTTTTTGAATTGTTTCTCGGAATTAATTTTCCTCTAGTTTATAATTTTTAAAGTTCTTTGACGCTTGGAGTTAATATAAAAATTCATAAATTACAGAACTGACCAACTCAAGCTTTTAGCAAGCATATATAATGTACACTAGCATCGTGTACCAGAACTTGCTTTGAAATTAATTTTCGCGATTATCAGGTACTTTAAGTAGTTCAACTGCGATTTTGCAAATTTAAGTAGGATAAACTCGAGTATTATGGCCACACGAGAAAGATGACCATAGGTTACAATTTCTTCAACAATTACTAAATAGACCATTTTTAAAGTAATTTTGAAAATCTGTTACCAGTTCTTTTCCGTATAACCATCTTACCCGAGTTTACTTTATCCGAAATCAACTAAGAGTTTTTGTTGGAAACTTCGACTAATCAATTTCTCTTAACATCGTTTGCAGCCCAAGACCCGTTCTGAAGCAAAGAGAGATCTAACTCAGCGAGGACCTTGGCGATACATCTCATCGTTCGTCTCCTGCGGTGCACCCAAGGGAACGATGCGGTGTTCGATGACGTGATCGACCTCTCGGTCAGCTACGCGCCGTGACCTCGTTCGAGTGGCTGGCCATTCACTTCTTCGTGACCGGGCATGATTGTAAACTCGAAGAGTACGACAAGACGCTGAAACAAAATCGAGAATTTTGTTTTTTTTCTTCGAACAAGTCAAGAAACGTACAGAATTTTCATGGAAGAGAGTGTCTCTCGTGGCGTCAACTCGTTGACGTTCTCGAAAAGAGAGGATGTGCGAGAGAATATCAAGATCATGAGGGCTTCTGTGTAATGAGGGAACATACTAAACAAAACGAAGGGCGAACGATTGAAATGCGCGAAAGGAGGATCTGACCAGATGCTTTGCTGACACCCGAAGAAACGGGCGTAAGAGGAGGAATTCTGGAGGTATGATAGACGCGTGAAGAACGGGAACGCTGACGACGCCGCGCGAGTAATTGAGTCGTGTCGGTGAAAAATTCCAACGCCGGCGAAGTGCACGTTTCTTCTGCTACAGAGAAGGAAACGAGAGAGGAGACAATCGAGAAATACGAGAGATCCAGTAGCAAAACATTCATCTCGTGCTGAGGAAATGAAGGTACGATATGAAAATCTTTAATAAGCGGACGTGACTATGAAAGTCAATGGACGAAAGTCAAGACGAAGATATAACATCAGACTGAGCTTGAGACTTTTTTATTAAGTAAAACGATTTAAACGCAACAATCTGAGACCTGACAAATCTGGATGGCTAGCTCAGTTTGAATAAAGTGAAATATAGAGGGTACTCCTCGAGAGAAGGCGATGACAGATCTCCGGTCTTGTTGAGACCCCGTGTGAATCTCAGCGTGCAGGAGGCGTGAGAGGTGACAAGGTCGCGTTGGATGTCCGTGCGGCGTGAATATCCGCGAATCGGGAAGGTCATACGCGATCGCCGCAGTGATCGCGCGCGACGGCGGACATCCGCGTTCGTGGCAGCGCACGCGACACTGTCATCACGAGAATCATTCCGTTGTCTTCCCCACTCGTCGGCGGCCACATGACTTGACGATTGCCTCTTTCTCCTCCCGCTGCTGCTCCTGCCCGTTGACCGAAGGCGGCGGCGGCAGTGGCGGCGACGACGTCACGGCGACGTCGACGTGGACGATAGCGACGAAGAGTCAACGGCTGACAACGCGGTGTGGTGGAGGTTCGGTACTTAAAACGAGTAACACGCGCCGCTGGCGATTCAGTCGTTCGCAAGCGGTTGGTCCGCAGGTGCACGACGTGCGTGGGTGCCTGCGAGAAGCGCGTGTATGAGTGTATACGTGAGTGGTCGCGTTTTCCTGGATCGTCGTCTGCGTGTACACGTGCGTGGTCCATAAAAGGGAGCTCCCGCACAGAGAAGACACCGGAAAGATCGACCGAGAAGAATCGCAACAGGGAACAAGAAAGAGAGAAAAAGAGCAAACACAAAGTAGTTCTTTAGAGGCTGCAGATCCTTGCTTCCTCTTCTTCGTTTCGGCAACCGTGGTGTGTCGTGACAATCGTGGTGTTTGTCGTGGTGGCACGGTGTTACCGTCGTGTCGCTGCTGCCCTGGCAAGCGGTGGCGACGGTGGCGGTGGTGTTGGTGGTGGAGATATATAGTAGTGGATGATAACTGTGGCTCGCGGGGGTGGCGAAACTGGAGCAGCCGGTGGCGATCATCGTCGTCGGTGCAGCGGTGGAGCTATCATGTGCACGCGGCGGATTTTCGGACTGGCGGTCGTGGCCCTGCTCACTCTCGGCGGTCGAGCGCGCGCGTATACCAACCAGTGGGCGGCACACATCGATGGAGGAGAGAAGGTGGCCAAGCGAGTTGCCGAGGACTACGGATTTCGCTATTTGGGCAAGGTCAGTTCGCTATTTGAGCATCACGGCTCCCAGACCTAGATTGGGATTGGGTCTCTCTTTCTTTTAATATATAGTTTCCGCGATCGTGCGCGGAATCTCTAGATTGTCATGGAAGACCTTTTGCAGACCTTTTCACCGTAACGTGAATACGATTTTACGTTTTTTTCCTGAAACGAACATTTACCGATACAGCTGCTTTCGGTGGTAATTATTGTATTGGAATTGTTTAATTAATCGACTGTGATGAAATCGAACGGTTATGAGAGGAAATTATTGATGAGTAATGGGTATTATTAAAATGAGATTAATTGATCCAAATACGTTTTGGCTTACGCAATGCGATGGTTTCTTTTAGATTGTATATTGATAGAGAGAACAATATTTAAATAAAATTAAGTACAAGTATTAAATATATCTAATTGAATCGTTGAAAATCGAAGTGCTGTAAGGCACGAAGTGCGGCGGAATAAATATGAATGTGTTATCATCAAGGTGAATTATACAATGCTCTTGAGATTTAATAGCACGTTCTTCTTCCAAGTAACAAACAATCTATGCCATTTAGTTCTAGCAGCTCGATTAGTACACAACATCCAAATTAAAATTACAAGATTTATCCACTTGACATTAATAATTGCGGTAAATTTAAATTAGAGAATTTGAATTAGAGAATTATATTTTCATGTAGAATAACTCGACAATGTGGTGAGGGAAACCGCTTTGTACTTTAATTAATTTCTATTTCATTATTCATTCGTGAAGTTAAGAAGTGCAGAGATCGTTCAAATCGATCTCTTTTCATAAATTGGATATGCGAATTAATATTTAAAGAAGAAACATATGCTACAGTGAGCGGTTTAAATATGCAATTAACGATCCGCAAATACGTTTTCGTTGAATTTGTTCGCTGATATTAGCTTCATTTTCAATAGAGAGACGTATTTTAAAGAGAGACGTAATCCTATTGAAAAAGATATTTTAAAACGTTTTATAATCTTCAACATATCTTGATATTTTTATTTTGAAATCGAAAGATATATAGAGACTTATCCCTTTTCACTTCGGTAACATACTGGTCTCAAAGGAAACTTTCGTACTGTACGATAACGTTTGAAATCGAAATTGGCGGAGAGTTGAACTCAATACGTTTCCAACCGATAGATCTTCTGCCCCTGCAGAGTATCTGGTATGATACCTATATTTTGCTATGAGTTAATAAACCTGTTAACTGCTAAATTGAAATCCTTATAGAGCTCTATTATCTCATTTAGTTTCGTTCATCGATACGATTCTCATTCCAAGTGAGTGCGATATTCATCATTTTCATTGACAAAAAGCTCTATTATATGAAAAGTTCTATTTTTCCTACTTTTTTCCTTGAAGAACACATAACCGATTTTTAGTGCCACTTGATTTTTCATCATTTTTCGCGATTCAAGGAAACATGTCGATTTCGAAACGGACATCGAATCCATTGCCGTATTTTTCACGCCTTCTATGATCACAATGGAAAAATTTCCCGCTACTCGTTCATGCCGTTTCATCATGCTCTTTTTTATCAGCCTGGCTATCAGGAAGATCTATATAGTGCACTTCGATCCGCTGTGTAATAATTCTTGGATTGTAATTTGTTCGGAAAATTATATAACTCCGTTCGGGAGAGAGATTCGGTATTTTTAGATTTCGATTTACATCTTTCTATAGCAGACGTGATCTCATTTTGGCACTTAATCAAACACATGCAAAAAACATGTGATAATTTCTCTTGGTTTGCTTTATGATATTTCAATTATGTGTACATGCTGTGAAAGTGCATACACATCGGTTATGTGTTCTTCAAGAAAAAAAGTAGGAAGAATAGAACTTTTTATATAATAGAATTTTTGTCAATAAAAATAATGAGAATATCGAACGCACTTACAATAAGAATCGTATCGATGAACGAAACTAAATGAAATGAAATAATAAAGCTCCATAAGGATCGATTTCAATTTAGCAATTAATTTATAGGTTTACTAATTCATAGCAAAATATAAGTATCATACAAATATATTTTAAGAAAAAGATTTATGCACATAAAATGAAATTTATGTACGTATAATATGCAGATTTTTAACAAATATTATTTTTTAAAAGGAATTAAAATATTAACTAAAAGCTCTCTCTATTAGATTATATTCAATAAATGCGGATTTTTTTAATTAAAAAGATTCGAATATTAGGTGATTCGATAAAATTTTTACAGTATAATCGTACTTAGAATTGATCACAGAACGAGACTTTTTATATCAAGCAATTACAATTCACTACACTCGTGCTATCTATCAAACAAGATAACGATCCAATCCTGAGTATACCCGACACAAGATTCCTCGAGCCGATCGCTGACGTAAGTCTTGGTGACGTGTGCCTCTGTTTCAGTGACCGTGAAGGCCGTGATGTAGACTTCGTTGTCGCAGTTGTTACAGACGGAAATTAACCTCCGTGACAATCTCCTTTCTGCCTAAATAGCTCACGATGGAGAATCAAACTCGCTATCTTTGGTTTCCACGTCAATTCTTCTTCAATCGGGCACAAACGGTAGATTCCAATTGGGAAGACCGCGTACGTTGAACCACCGAAATGTTGATGAAATATCGCGTTCGCGATAAAGCGATAAAGTTAAAAATACCCTAAATTTTAAATGATCGAGCAAGTTCTTATTGGAAATTTTTTGATTTCTCAATATAATAAAAAAAAAAGTTTATATTGCGCTTGCGATTTTATTTTCATTTATTAATCTTGGTATTGAATATGGTTTTATCTTAAAAATAGAACCGGTTATGCTATTGAAGGTAAAAGGATAAATATATGTCCTTGCTCTATTGTCCATTAACGTAGCGAGTTAACGCACTAACAAAATTAGTAGATAAATTGCTAAACAAAAAACTAAATGCTTTGATTATCACAATATTATTTACGAGAGTTATTTTGAGAATTATTTTATATATTAAATAACACTTTATTAATATAGTTATATAGAAGCAGTTATAATGAAGCAGATATCTGTGCCTCGCTCATCCTGTTTCTTTTTGTAATTGTGGAGCGGCGAAGTATGACAAAGAGCCTGGTTTGTAATTACGCGCGTAAATACTGATACTACGATTTTTAAGATCGAGTAACAACAGGATGTTACAACTAAGGGGAGATAAGCGCGTACACATATTTCATCGGCGCAAAAACTCATTCCGTTTAAGTTAGTTTACGAAAAATTTACATTACTTAAATAATTTGTTCGATCGCGTGTATTATTTTCTTTTTTTCTTTATTTTTTTTTTTTAAATGACACTCATGCGTAAAGCGTGCTCTTGTACATCGCTACTGTCGTAATCGGGTTTGATATTGTAATGCGATAAACAGAATTTTAAAACGAGAATTTACGGAATTGCGAAATTTTAGCCGTATTAATCTCTCTTGCGGAACATGGAAACACACGGGTTTTCCGTGTGTGTCAGCTGTTCCGTTACGCGCCGAAGTGGCCTCGAATGTTTGTCGATTTAATTTTGCAAACGGCTACAATCACTTGCGAAACGCCGTATGATCGGGACCGTCCGTTTATGAACACCTCGATAATAGGACGAATACACATGCATATTGAATGCTCTTCTGGTGGCATGGTATATTGATCTCTCATATTGCTTTTCGTGAACTTCGTAATTTTCCGCGAATAACTTACATATGAATATTTTTCAAGATAAAAGTAGCAACATGTATAACGCTGATTATGTAAAATATGCATTAAACATCCGAGCAGAACAATTCGCAAAAACACAGAAAATATTGAAGAAATAATAAATATTGAAAAACTGAATATTATTTAACGGCATGCAGTTTCTCCATTTTATAGATAATTATGATTATTTTTATTTATTATTGTTTTTCAAGTTAATGAGCTTCCATTTTATATACGTTTGCTATAGTTCCAATACGTTTTTTGATATCTTTTTATTTCGATTTATTAGTTTAAACGTATCTAAAAGATAACACGATCATTCACATCGAATTAACGTTTCTAAGAAACGATATAGTTTTAAATAGGTCACTTTGACAGATAAGCTATTTTTAATATTTTGATAAGCTCTTTATACTGGTTGTGTTCGCTTTGGCGTCCACAATGCTTTAAGCGTCGTTTCATCCTTGTTGTTTAGTATAATTAATAAAAGTTATAAATATTATAATAATTAATAAAAGTATTAAATGTTAAACAAGGACAATTGATATTCACAAGCGCTGTAAGCGACAAAGCGAACGCAGTCACTATGTTGAAGTAATATGTAAGCTTTTATTTCTCAATTCCACAATCCTTGAAAAAGTTGCGATATCATGTCTTATCAAGCAGACAAATTTATGTTAACTTTTATTGCATATATCATCAAATATGATGTAGTTATTAAAATGATTGGGAAATCCAAATGGTTTTTAAAGTTGGGATATCTGTCGGGAATACCTTGCTTCTTAACATGTAAAAAGCTCATATTAAAAATATGATAATTATTACACATATTCACTTGTTGTCTTACATTTGATTTATAATAAGATAGCAATTTTTATTTATTCCGTTTAAATTGACTTTATTACGATTCATTTTAATTATATTTTCTTAATATGAACATTTATATTTAAAAAGGTTTAAATATTGTAATATAAATTTTTAGAAATTTTTTGAAGGAGTTAATACATCAGAGCTTATTAATTGGATCGCAATAAATTTTTTAAAATTATTTCTGTGACAATTCTACTTTAAATTATGATGTAAAAATTTTAAAGCTGCTAGTTTAATTTATTTTTTAAATTTGCTGTTTCTATTTTTGTTTTTTAAATTATTATTTATTTTGATATATTTATTTAGATTTTTTATGCACGTTGTATACGTTTCTTTATCTAAAAATCTTTAAAATATATTAAATATTTTCTGTCTCTTTAAATTACTTTATAAGAATCTTAACCAGTAAATCTCGATAGATTTCAATCAATAGATAAAATTGGTAAGATACGATGTAGATAGAGTGGAATGATTCGTAAAGGGAAAACAATCACAAAGAGATTCTTTTCAACGATAAACTGAGCGACCATAGAAAGATTTGTCTGCTTTTTGTGTTACTTCTAGAGTAACTCTCTTTCTTCGTTATATCTCGTATCAAAGACAGAAAAATTCTCACAAAATGAGTATGTTTCAACCTGAATAAATAAAAGTTTTTTAAATTGCGAGACAACTTTTTCTCGAAATTTCGCCAATTTCTTTTTACTTGGAATTCACAAAACTTTTTGCTCCTGTTTTTTGGGTTGGAGGTCTTTTGAAACATTTGCGTTGGACCTTTGTTAGATTTTACGTAATGATAAAAAGAGCTCTGCCGAGCTGCTCTTTTTAAAAGGAGAGAGGACTATTTTTACCATTTTGAAGATATCTAAAATCTCAAAAATATCTGGAACAACTTAGTTGTATCTTTATCGACATTGTCATCATAAATCTACTTGAGTTGCATTACATTCCATAGCAGCATTCTTTCGACTTTGCTAGCAGTCAAAGTAAAATAACACAAAGCGAAATAATAATTGTTACAGAATAGCAGTATAATTGCCGAATAAAAAATAATTTTTGTGGAATTTGCAAGAAGTTCGGCTGATTGCAAAATTTCTTTCTCGTGAAAAGAAAACTTTTTTTCATTTCTTATTCATAAAATTATATAATTTTTATATTGATATCTTTTCTCCTGAACAATATAACAATTTTGAATTATAAATATTTTATTTTATATTAATATTTTGATATCTGAAGAAAATATAAATATCTTTCATATCTTTCATATTTTAATTATATCTTTCATATTTTAATTATATATACATTATATATATGTAATAATTTATCAAATATAAATTAATTCCTAAAGATTCCTTAATGAAACAATTAATGAGACAAAATGGTTGGATATAACAGGGCAAGAGTCAAGCACGATAATTCTTGTGCAAACCAATATGGTTAACAAAACAACTTTAATAATAATTAATCCGCTTATATGTTTCGGTTTACTTTTGAGCCATCCTCAGAGACAACATGATGTTGCAACCACAAAAAATCCCTTGACAAACTAACCCATTTCAGTGAGCCACCTCCACCCATTAACGAGAACCACAAAAACGAACTCCAATAACAATTTAAAATGTACCAAAATCATTAAAAGGTAAATTTGTTGGGAACAAAAACGATTTATTGTAAAATAATAGAAGATAGCTTACTAAAACAAAAATTCACCATATCACAAACACTTAAATTCTATCGGTTTAGTAAAAAACCAGTCTTTGACCTTTCAGCGAACCAGTGTCAATTATGTTGAAATTAATAACTTTTAATACACCTAAAAACGTTACTCGCAAAGAAAAAGAAAAAAGAAGGAGAAAAACTCTGATATTAATTATAGTCCAGACGGACATCAAAACCAAAATGAATTTTTAATAATTTAATCTTAATGTAACAAAGAATGTACATTCAGTACTGAATGATCAAAGACCCAACAAATTTGTCTTTTAATGATTTTGGTACGTTTTAGATTGTTATTGGATTGTTATTTGATTCGTTTTTATATTGTGGTTTCCGTTAATGGATGGAGGTGGCTCACTGAAGTGGGTTAGTTTGTGAAGGGATTTTTTTTTGTAGTTGCAACATCATATTGTCTCTGAGGATGGCTCAAAAGTGAGCCAAACCATGTAAACGAAGTAATTATTATTAAAGTTGTTTTGTTAACAATATTGGTTTGCACAAGAATTACCGTGCTTGATTCTTATTGCCCTGTTATATTCAACCATTTTAATAATTTATCAATTGACGTTGACATTTTTTTTATATTACGAGTATTGATCTTGGAAAGAGAGATCCGACAATATTAGTGTTTCCTTAAATTTTAATGTCTCTGTTACGCATTGTGATTATTGCAGAAAAAGCTTCATTTATCTATCGCGTATTGGTTTTATTTCTCGTTTTAATGCGGTACCACATTTAGTCCGATAGACGAACTGTACATATCAGTTTTCGTATAAACGTTATAGTCGAAATTCTGGCGGACAGTAACTGTCCGGGACTTTAAAACTAGTTAAAACTTGTCCGACGAGGACAAGAAATACGAGCCGTTAAACGGAGTCGTTCGTTCAAATTGCAACCGCGGATATCTAGCTAATTTTGTCCGCGGTAAATGTGTTATAGGCCGTTATTAATTTATCGCTGCTATAACGGAGCTCGATCTGAACAGCTGTATG
The DNA here is from genome assembly GCF_024713525.1 of Acromyrmex echinatior. Taxonomy (NCBI): domain Eukaryota; kingdom Metazoa; phylum Arthropoda; class Insecta; order Hymenoptera; family Formicidae; genus Acromyrmex; species Acromyrmex echinatior. The sequence goes on from NC_141864.1 coordinate 3,561,725, forward strand.
GCGGAACTACCATTACGATGGCCTTCTCACCCCGAATTTTAATTACGAACCGATGTTGTTCACTTTAACGATGTTATGCACCAAATCTATGAATATAGTTCATTGCCTTTGTAATGCTTTCAAATCGATTGTCGGAGAAATCATAAACAATGTAATACTCGATAGAATCAATCTTCAAATGTGAAAATATCTCATAATTTCGTGTTTCATTATCGGCGATTGATAAGAATGAAAAGATTATAGTCATGCACTTTTTATAACGATTTAGCATCTTTGTGATAAACTGGAAACAGATACTTTGAAGTTTGTATCTTTAGTTAGGTTTTATTAAACTATTATATATGTTTTAAGATAAATTTTTGGACTTTGTGGAAAAAAATTTGATATGTTAAAAACAGTAACATAAAAATATTAATTTTATATACAATATAATCCAGGAAAATATATAAAAAAGTAAAAAGCTATATAATTTTCCTTGAGAATAAAATTTAGCCAAAACAATAAACATATAACTTTTTCTATAATGGTAATATATGCTTTATGAAAATAATCAGAAAAGATAGAAATATAGAAAATTTCTATATTTCTATCTAATTCTATTTTCTTTTTCAAAACATGGATTACAATATTTTTCTTAAATTATCAGCTTTAACAAAAAGAAAAAGTTATATGTTTATTGTTTTGGCTAAATTTTATTCTTAAGGAAAATTATATAGCTTTTTACTTTTTTATATATTTTCCTGGATTATATTGTATATAAAATTAATATTTTTATGTTACTGTTTTTAACAGATTTTTAATTATACGTAAATATATATAAGTATACAAATAATTATAAGTATTATATATACATATATATATATATATATATACATATATATATATATATATACTCATAATAATAGCATTTTATAACTATTTATGGCATGCCGTGTAGCATATTTATGATCATAACAGGAAAATGCGTTTCCTATTATTTGAACTCGAGATACATTTTGTTTTATACAACTTTGCAAGCCGATGAAAAGGCGAGCACGCAAAAGAACATCAGGTTCTCGTATTTACAGTTCGCTTGCACCCTCGCCACTTGAGGGGTAGAGGGGTGACTATATCACATTAAGTGAATACTCGAGGCGGATATAAACGCGGCTTTTGTCTCTTATGAGTTTTCATGCTGCTTACTTCGAGATCAAACGATCGAACGAAAGGGAGCAAGCAAAAAATTATAATAAAGCTTTATCGTTGCATGACAAAAAAACCTCCCCTGGAATAAACTTGTCGTTAAGTTTTAGTTAATTTTTATGTGACATGTTTTAAAAAATACAATGTACTACTATTTTTGCAACATATTATTAAAAAGAAGTAAAATTTATTTAATTTTTTAATAATTGTCTAAAATTTAATTAATCGAATTATTTGTGCAAATTAATTAAAAAATTAGAAATGAAAGATGATTTAATTTGTAAATATTTATGAAATACATATGTATATAAAATAAAATTTAAATTTATTTAATTTTACTTTATTTCATCTTTTATATTTTGATCTATTTTAATATTCAATTATCAGTTATTCTATATTTTAATTATGCGAATAAATAAAAAAATAAATTAATTTTTATTATTTTTCTGAAGAAAAATTTTCAAATTAGAAATATTCATACAAAATATATCCGTATAGACTAAATTATTTTATTTAAACATTAAAAATTACATAATTTTAAATTATTTTTAACATACATAAATTGAATTTTTTAATAATAATTTACAGATAATTGGCCTATGTATAATTTTAATGAAAAAATTTTCAATGATAGTTAAAATTTACATTTTATTTAATAAATTGACTTAAGATACACAGAATCCTGTTTTTTATTTTGTGTGCTGTCGATATTTAATAGCATGTTGCGAAACACGTTATATGATAAAAGTTTTTTTTGACAGCTATTGTTGGTTATATTATATATGTAGATATATATAGAATCAATAAAACGTACATTTTTTTGTGCTAGGCATCATTTGATCTTTTTTTTTTATAACAAATGTTTGAATAGCGATGAGAATAAAGCAGGTAAACAGATCCAACTTTTTTCCACGTAACATAAGCGGTGTAACGTAAACAGGACTATTGAATCTATCAAAATGACTAGATCTAGTCAAGTTTTTCTATTCATTATTTCATGCTTTGTTACAGCCGTGCACAAATTTAGATTAAGCATATTTTACATTCGATGTTGTACTTGTATATGAACTTTAAAACATACAATGATTAATTTCTATAAAGTTTTCATCTCGATTTACATTAAAAAAAAGGATTGGGCTATAAATTTGTGGTATAATTATCATTTGAGGAGACATCTGATTGCACAGTATCATTTTTGCATTACTTGAAATTGAGATAGAAAGGAAAATAGTTTTAACGCACTCATGCAACATAATCTTTTTTACGATACTTAAATTCATATATTTTTCATAGCATGTCTCGACACGCTCCTGTAAACCTATTCAATCTGTTTTTTGGTGTATCTTAAATGCGCGTGAAAAAGTTATATTTTATCACTGATATTGCTATTTGGCTCAGCAAGGCGAAGTTGCTTCATCCTATTAAAAAAAAACTACGTTCAAAAATCGATTTGTCCTTCGACACAAAATCAAATTTCATCATCGCTCGACATTTACGTTGCAAGTAATTTTCTTTTTCATCGATCTCCCTTTGGTTTAATAATATTTTGGTCAGCAACGGAGCAATAATTCACGTTAATTGCCTGCACAGAACAACTTTGTTGTTTTTTGACATCCCTTTACGAGTATATAAAATAGTGTTGTATTATATTTGATAGACATGTTGTGACAATCAATAATTCGAAATACTAGAATTTTTTAAATGTATTGTTTTTAATATTGTTTTATCGTGAACCAAAAGATGATCATTCATCCCACTGCTTTAGAAAATAAAATTTCTCAACAATAAATTTTTCTTTTAGCCATTTTTGACAAACAGTTTCATTTATCACGAATAATGCTCCGCTTTTTTAGTACGATTTTATCATTTATTTGATTTTACGTTTCAGATTCTTACACATGAATTTTCAAGGAAAGTGTTATGTATTATTACGAATATGCTCCTAAATTAAATGATGAAAAATAAGAAATGCAATTACATATAAAGTCAATTGTAAAAATTGTACACCATTTTTTATTTAGTTCTGAGACTAAATAATATAGAAACTTAATATAATGACGTTTGTCGAAACCGAAGATTAATATAATTAATGAATGTGGTTGCTCTTAATGATGCTCGACGCTTTTTTTTCTCGAGCGTCTGCCGACGTTGAATGTCAATGACCATAACCATCCCTCCAATATCTTCTACCCACCGCCGACATTGAAAAGGAACGAATCATTAAAGCATTTTTATTGATGGGAATAGTGGAGTTGCAGTTGAAGCAAAATTCTTCAGTCTAGACATCGCCAAAGAGAGAGTGCGCAGAAGCCGGCGGAAGCATTCAGATTGTATCTAGAAAGAGACGGAACGATAGAAGGAATAAGAGAGAAAAAGGCAGTGGATTGATCGGTTAAAATTTTCCTACTTTTTTTGAGCTTTCTTCCTTCTCTTTCTTCTTCTTGACCTCATACTTTAGTTTTTCTATGCGATTTCAATCTTGTGTATTTCTAGCAAGATTTCTAGTTATGCAAGATGTTCTCTGAGTTCAAAGATTTAACGATTCTTTTTAACGACGAAAAATCCTCATATTAAGTAAATATTACTGTCACAGATATTTTTTTATTAGAAACTAAAAACCGTTTAAATAAAAAATCTAATTTTCCAACGAAACATCTTTTTGTCACTCAGCTATTTTTATTTAAATTAACAAAAGTTATTTTAATTAATTTTATATTACAGTATTTTTTCAGTTTCGCGTATAAATTCATGTTGTTTTATCGCATTGTAAAACTCATTATTAATAATTGTAACGTTTTTGTATAATCGCTTTTTTCTGGAGATTGTGCCAAAACATTATAAAAAACTTAATTAATACTGTGTCTTATATAGCGATTAGAGAAACTGGAAGTCATTATTATAATTTAGATAGTGTGAGGTAAGCGAACATTATAAAATGACAAGAATGTAATGCAATCGATTTCTCTATGCTGCAACTGTGCTACTATATTCTAGCCCTGTCTTAAGACTGTCGTAATCCACTGTTCAATAGATTTATTAGATTTCAAGTTGCTCTCTGTACCAGCAATCACTGGTCCACCAATCGTCTGCAATCGAATGCTTTCACCAATCGTCTTTGCATTAATACTAGAATTGATTGGAGTGATCATTGTGGTAAAGGATAAAGATAACAATTCATTGAAGGAAAATTATGATTATTGAAAAGATCAGAATCTTTAAAATGATTTACACACATCATAAAAAAATTAATATTATCATTGCAATATTATTCAATAGCTATTGAAAGTTTATAGAATATGAATGATTAATTAACATTTTAATATAACAGTGTCCTATTTATCTCAACTAATGTTTCATTTATCGATCCTTGATGTTTTTAATTTTAATTGCTCTTATTATTTCATTATCTAATTACACAATAATTACGAAACGATTGATTTTAATTACAAAATTTATTAGTGTCAATATCAGATAACAATAAATGAAATATACTCAGAAACTGTATGACGCAAGCATATGCAATTTGTAAGAGGACTTATCAGAAATGTTATCGGAAAGAAGAGCAGTGCATGGCATTGTAAAGATACATAACAATGCAGACGGTAATTTTCGCGACGACGCGAACAAGTTTCCAGGGATGGCAAACTCTTCAAGTTCGTTTGAGCACGTCGAGCACGTTGTCCATTTTCTCGCCGGCTTCTTCTCTCAAACAATGTCATCTCGCCATTATTATATTCTCGTGCGGAATCTCGATCGCGCTCTCGGTGGGCCAATCGCACGCCCTTTATCGATCACTGTCGATGGAAACGTAGAGCGATTCTGAGCACCGCGACACAATGGCCGTCGCCTTTGGAAGTTCAAGCGTTGCCGCACTTAAAGCTACGCGCATTTCCGACCGACATGTCGAAGTGCACCACCCGTTCCATCGAGCGTGTGTCAAACGTTAGAGCAGGTTACCCCCGGATGCCAATTTAGAGCCTGATAAATCAGGTCTAATAGGAAGTAAGGTAAAATAAGATATTTACGATGAGATCTTTATGCTTTTGTTTCCACGCTGAAATTGCGATTGGTTTGAATCATTAATAAACGGTAGAAGTAAGAATAAGTTAGTTACGTTCGTTTCAGTCTTTGCGTTTTTCTTTAGAAAGAAGATTGTTTGTAAGGTAAAATGAGATATTTTTATCGAATATACATACAGCAGTATATATTCCGCAATAATTTTCTTTTAATTGTTCTTTACTATGTAAATAATAAGATGGAAGAAATGAATTTAATAAAATTGAACCACTAATTATTCATCTTTGAATTAAGTATATCTTTTATATTTAAAAATGTTTCTTATAAAATTGTTTGCAACTTAGGATTACTGATTATTTTTTATTTATTTACAAGTTAATTATTTTACATTTTATATTATATTTAATTATATTTTAATTATATTTTGGTATATTTTTTTATATACATTTACAAATAAATATATATATTATAATAAATTTTTATTAAAAGTTTTGTAAAGATTGTGGATGGAAAAATAATTATTAAAAAAAGTAAATATCTCTAAAAATGACTAATATTGAAAACATAAGATAATGGAGTTCGTAGCAAACTGGTTGCACAAAATCGATTTATCTCGACTGTCTCGTTCCACATGTATTATAGCGTTTGACATTGATACATCGGGGCGAAGTATCAATTGCGGTTAGCGTTGCGGTACAGCCTTGCACTTGTGAGTAATTTTGCAATTGAGAATCATGCGGTCCATACGAGGATAGTGTATTGCTCGCATCCTATCCGACGTACTTGCACATGTAGATATCCTGTTGGGATATATTAGACGGATCACGATATACCGGCTTACTTTTCGATGTTTCGATTTACATCTTTCAGTATTGACTGTCGACGCTGTGGCATCAATTTTACCATGAGTACGAGCTCGCGTAAATTGCATCTTCTCTCTCCCCCCTCGCGACGTAGTTTTCCTTCACCTTCATCCAATATCGCAAATATATACCGGCATCAGCGTTGCGCTAAAGGAAAAGGAAATGGATTCTAAGCGCGTCGTCGATATTGTATACAAAAGAAAATGAGATTCAGAGAAATAGACCTTCTTGTTTTTGTTTTCATGCTGAAATTGCAATTGGCGTTTGAATCATTAATGAACCGGTAGAAGAAAGAATAAGTTAGTTACATTCATTTCAGCGAAGAGCGTTTGTCTTTAGAAAGAAGATTGCTTGTAATTATTAATGATTGAAAAGTTTCTTTATCAGATTCTTTTCTCTTTTACACACAGCAGTTAGTTTCTCTACCAGTTTTCTATCTATTAGTTTCTTTATTTATTTATAATGCTCCTTGCCATTTTGTTGTTTTATACATACATGTATAACTGCGAATTACATTATTCATTATTTCTAACGAATCTAATTGGCTAAGGCTAGGTTAAATTATTTAGTGCGATTGAATTAACTTCTTTATTATAGATAATATAAAAATACATGATATATTAACTTATATACATATAAAAAATTAACTTATATACATATATTATATATATATTATACATTAGATAATATGCGAATTTACATTAAAATTTACAAATTTTCAATAAATTTTCGTTTATTCACCGTTTAATTTTCTCTGCGTAATACGGCTTTTCGTCAAAATCCGTTCTACTAGTCGTCTTAATTGGAAGCGTTTTCAATTCCACTCGATCTCATTCCCCCTGACGACGATTTCCGTGGAAAATAAGTACGCTCTGGCTGGACCGGTCTGTCTCGTGTCTGCAAGAGGAGAGCTGAGTAATCAGCCTCATTGATCCGACTCCTCGGTGCAATGACTCTCTCTCTGCAGTTGCGGTGTACGCGCGCGCGAACATGCGTACGTGTGCGTGCACGCCAGACGCATGTACACATGGAAACCGTATTCGCAAAAAACCTGGGAAGAAATAAATCTTATGGCTTTCCGTTACGAAATCTTGGTAAGAGTGTCACATGATGCAGGAAATAGAATTTTTCTTCTTTCTAGAACTTCTGATATAAAGTTAAGAAATCCTTACAAATTAAATCTTATTAATTGTTTAATTGAATCCTTTTTATTTTGTACTTGAATTAGAAATGATATAAATCATTTTTTTTTTACAGATACAGATTTTTATATTTTTTTATTTTCATACGGCTAAAACAAAGTTATTTACTTACGCAACATCAAAACTCAGTTCAGAGAGGATAAAGATGAAAAGTAATGAAAAAGGTGAAAGAATAAAAGAAATTACAGTAAAAAGAAATATTACTTCTGACTCATAAAAAGAATAAAGATAAATGGAAACTATGAAGTTCACAGCGTATCAAGGAACTCGTAAGAAATATTCATGAGGGATTTTACCGCCACTTCGTGTCCGTTTTACGATTATAAACATAAACGCAGCGATTGTAATTAACACAGATTTTTTTTTCTTTATGCGTAGTAAATTTAATCTTAATGAAAAAGTCAAAATATTAACCTTAATTAACCACAGAAATTTAGCAAATAATGTACAAATAGATTATTGATTGCAAATAATTGTATAATACTCTAATAGCATATTTTTAATTAGAGATAATAATTATAACAATTAAAATTGAAAATTGTAATATAAAAATTAGATGTTATGTTATATAATATATATGAAATAATTATCAAATTATAAACGCATCGGATCAATGATCGTACAATTTTTGCATATCTATTATATATTATAACTTGCATATCAATTTGTCATTGAATTTCATAATTTAGATGAAATTCATTTTTATCGGTCATCTTACTTTATTCTCTTTTTGTAGATACTATAAACTGTCAATTAATATTGACAAATTAATTACTAATAACAAATTTTGATTATTACATGTAAATTATTTTATTTTTCTTTAAATGAAAATTTGAATTCATCAATTATTATGTATTGTTTAATTCTTTAAAAAATTATGAAACTACATATTAAATATAAATTTTTAAAGAGTAAAGCTTTGATTGTGGAAAATAGAAATAAATTTATTACTCTTTTATATGTTGTGAGTAATAAAAGTGTTAATTTATAATCAAGAAATTAAAATAATTTGTTAGGTTCCTTCCAGTAACTCAATCATTTTTTCCATTTGTTAAAATCATGACAATATTTATTAAAATATTTTATTATAACACTTTTATTTATTTTAGAATGTAAAAATATATAATAAAAGTAATAATTAATTTACATAAATATTTTTTTGTTTAAAATAAAAATTAATTTTAAAAAATAAATGTTAAGTTTAATATGCAACAACAGGCGTTTATTAATTTTACGAAGAGAAAAAGGAAAAATTGATGTTTGTTTAAGTGTTTGGTAACGGTAAAATAAATCAATTGATTGGCATACTGTTGTACAGGATGCAGTATTATTGTCATTCACGCACTGACACTCGAACGAATAGGTCGCTTCACGAGCTGCTCTGTGTGCTTTCACATTGTTATCTTTCAAAACGTGATTATTCGCTATAAACGAATGCAGCTGTCAGCTCGTATTAATTTTTTCTTGTAATTAGCCCTAATCGAAGTTTCGAAATTTTCTCAACTGATATTCTCAAAAATTTAGTATACTTTAAATTAATGTATTTTTTTGCTTAACGTAATTGAACGATTTTTTTCACTTTGCAGATCAAAATCCGAAGAATGTAATTTAAAATTATATAAGATGTGAAAAATTTTTTAATAAATATGATAAAAATTTATTATAAAATTTATTATTAAAACATGTTCATTATAAATAATTTTTTATAGCATAACTGAATAAAATGTCTGGATCCACTGAACTCGCGAGTATCGATTTAAAAGATTCTTAAGAATGTCGACAATATTTTACTAAAACAAATACACTGCAAAAATTATTTATTTCGCATCGAAGTGATAAAAAGTCATGATTATTAAATACTGCAGCTTCGTAATATTGACTTATGTTAATTGTCTTTCCAATGACATTCGAATTTAAATAGGTATATTTCGCAGCGCGTATTAAGCTCATTCTACAATTACGTAAGCGTAGTTGTAAATGATTGTATTTGTAAGAATTGATCAATCATAGTTGAAGAGAATACTTGAGTGTGATTAGTTTTAATTTTTACAAATATAACCACTTACAACTACGCTTATGCAATTGTAGAATGAGTTTTAATCCTTTTGTTATTTTATGTATAATTTTCAGATTAAGAACGTAAAGTAATACGCAAATTATTAGTAGGGATGATATTAATGGTCAAACTGTGTCTATATATAATAACGAATTCGATTGGACGTATTAATGCGCACTAGTGCTTATTAAAGCCATTGTATATCAATTTAATCTGTGTAAAAATAAAATGCAAATATTTTGAATTATAAAATACAGATTTTACTTAACAGCAACAATAAAATATATTGAAAATTTCATAGTTTAATCCGTTTTTATGTTTATATCAAACATTCTCTAAATCTTGGAGTGGAATCTTACTCCAAAAGAAAATTGAGCCAGTTTTGAAAAAAGAGTGAAAATATTTTTACTTTTGAACAAGAGTGACAGATTTTCACTCTTTAGGAATAAGATTTCGTTCTCTTGAAGTAAAAGATTTTACTCTTTTGGAGTGAATCTTAGTCCAAAAGAGTAAAATTCTAAAAAAAAGTGAAAATCTGCCACTCTTATTCAAGAAAAGTTTTTACTCTTTTTTTCAAAATTTTAATTTTCATTCTTAAAGATTTAGAGTATATTTTTACATTAATTTGTTTTAATATGCATTAGTGCGTACTAAGTATATCCAATTAATCGAATTCGTTATAATTTTTTAAATCATTACGTTAAATCGTAAAAAATTGAATATACTTGGCGTCAAAGAAAATCTCGCAAAGTATTAAATATAACGGTCAGTCACTACTACGACGCGACTTGATTATAGGGTGTTAACGGTCGTGTTTACGTAAGGTTGCTTTGTTATCATTCACGCCACGGAGAGATTCAAGCAAATACGGGGTGAGTTGGTTAGTGTAACGACACATTATTCTGTGCAGTATTGTCGTGACAAGTGGTATGGGATGGTAAACGCAATTATTTCTTGCAATAGTTATGGTATTTTATCAATCGTCAGTTTGTTTAAAGGTGAGACTTTTTTGTAGGTTTATTAAGACAACTGCTACGTGTCGAAGAGTATTTTAGTACGTAGTTATTCCTGATATCGTTATCGAACGATTAGTAATCTCTCGTTATTATATGGCACGTAAAGAAGTCAAGGTAAAAGTTATCACACTACGCAATTTATTTACTCAAAGTTGGAATAAAAGTGGAAAGGAGTTGTAGATTATACATTGTCATTTTGTTATCTAAGATATCTTAAGATATCTTGGATGATAATCATTTTTATGTTGGGCAGATTTTTAATTTCGTGCGATATTTCGTTATATAATAAAACATATAAGCGTGCAATTAATTTCACGATCCAAAGAATGCATTTTGTAATTAACTATCTTTTCGCGAATGAATTTTGTGTGAGTGCCATGCAAGAATCAACTAAGGAATTTGAGAGTGAGAAGACTTTGGAAACATCAGTAATCATGGAGTGAGATAATTTATTGTTTCAAATTTCTTTATGAAATTAATTTATAATCATAATTATTTTATACATGCAACAATTATTTTTTTAACATTTATTTTGAGAATTATTATTAGTTCACTTTATGTATTACTGAAAAGTATATCAGGTATTTGATACATCCAGATATGTGCAAGTTATAATGGTATAAAAATTTATAAATAAATTTGATATCTTATTGATTTATTGTTTTACAATGAGTAGGGTAGAACTGATTAAAGTTGATATCTAATTATAAAATGCAGTTTTGGTTAAAAAACATTAGGTACCTATATTTTTTGTATTTATCCGAAATTCTTTTATCTGCATTTCCTATTGATTACCGACATTATGCATAAATTTAAAAGATTCTTGAAAAGGATAATTTACATCAAGTGTTACAAATCATTTTTGCAGCAAAAATTTTAAATAATGGTCAATAAAATGCTTGATATTTTTGACTAAATCTATATATAAAGTTTTTTGATTTTATATAAGATATGCATATGAAAATATATTAATAATAAAAGTATATTAATAATATCAATTCTCATTTTTTAATTTCATTATCAAATAAATCAGCAAAATTTTCGAGAGTTATTTTTTATATAAATAGAAAAATAGGGGAGAAAAGTAAAGAAAATCAAAGAAACATAAAATAAAAATATAATAAGTAAAGTATTGACGTTTGCAGAATATGAAGTAGTTTTCATTTGAATTTCTTCTTGATGTCTAGATTTTATATACATGCCAAACATCGGAAAATAAAATATACATATGTATTAATTTAAAGTAAAAAATAACATATGTAAAAATAAATTAATATCTAAAATTCATGTTAGAAAAAAATTATTAATATTTGTTGTATTATATATATTACTTTAATTTTGTTTCTTGTTCCTAAATATTTTCAAAATAAAATTTGAAATCTGTATTTGGTCTATTTATATTTTTTTAACATTAAATATTGTACAAATAGCTATAAGTGAGCAATATATTTATGATCATGATGCGATTAATAATTTTAATTATTAATTGGATTTATTCTTATAAGCTAATTTTTTATTCTCATCTCTTATAGCATTTATTTATTTTTTAATTTAATTCTTGATTTTATTTACTTAAATTTGCATGTAATAGTCAAAATATTTTATTAATAATCAACTTTATAATAATTGGCTGCGTTTAATATAATTAGTTTATACATTTATACATTGACATTATTAAATTTATAGTGTTAAATTTAACTACACAAATAATTGATTGTTATACACAGTAAGATTATATGTATAGATCAAAAAACAAAATTAAGTAGTAGAAATTAATATTTATCTAAATTATGCAAATTGATAACAAATTGGTAAGCTTGTAAAAGTGTAGTTATGAAGTTGAGTACGCAAATTTCATGCGCTGCCATAAACCAATTTTGATCGCTTTTTGAAGTTCAGAAACTTCAATATTTCCATGTTGAAACTTTACTTTTTTTTAGTTAATCTATAAAATGTATTTTTTAAATATTAAACAATGTTTGTTGAATATTTTATGTAGTTCGCTGGAGAATTTGCTGCACGATTTTAAACGTAGTAATATTTGAAAGTAAATAATCCATACTACATATAAATTCAGAGCGATTCTATTTAATTTCAAATACGCGAATTTCACATTTCAATTTGTATTTAATCGTAAATTTAGCTTTGAAATATAAATATTTGCAAGTCCGCGTTTTGAATAGTTCGATATATAAAAAATACTTTTACTTTGTTGACACTGTTATAAATGTAAGTTATTTGAGTTATAATTATTAATGTGGAGAATTACATTGAAACATTCGATAATTAATTTTTCTGTTAATAGCAACATGTGTTATTTTTCTATGAATATTTTTTTAATTTTATAGACAACACGCTTATTTAAAAATAAGATATAAGATATAGATCTTAAAGATATTTTTATTAGACATTTTTATTTTTACAAAAGCTGTCTTAGTAACGTCTTATTAATTACATATTCCGATTTTTGGATTTTATACTATTTGAATATTATATTATAGCAAAAACAAATTTCTTTAATCGTCAACACTAATTATGTATCTTAATTAGAACATACTATTTTTTGTCATAAGGATTATGAATGGTTTTTATTTAACATATTCTCGTACAAAATGTTTAAATTTCGTTTTACGTAGGAATTATGTAATTTCTTGAGGACAGGGATCTTGTCGATCGTTACCGGTTAATATTTCATAACCACAGTGAATGATTTCTACTATATTAATGAATTATCCGGGAAAGATAGAGAAGAAGAGTGCTATTAATCATTTAAATTGCCATTCCCTTTAATCCGCCCGTAGACGCTCGTCTGCGACAAAAATATAATCGGTCTGAGTTACGAGCATAATGCATTCCACCGCGAGTAATCGTTTGACCCACCTCATATAATTCATTACGTCATATTTCATGCCTCACATACGTATCTTGTGCATGGGGTTACCTCTAGTCAGGATGATCATGTTCTTTGTAAAAGTTTCGAGCAAGTTTCTTGCTCGTTTTATTCTCGGTTCTATCGATCTTGAAACGAAAATCGTGGAGAGGCGAACATTATTCGATGTAGCTACAAGGTACGCGGACTTGTAAAATGAGGTATGAGCTGTTCCAACACACTTATATACACACATATGTTCCTCATCTATTACTAATAACTTTATAAAATATTATTGATTACATTATTTATGGTTATAACAATATTGTGTAATATTATGAAGAATTTTCACTTTTAAAATATAGAGATGTGATGTGATTATTATATAAATAATTTTAACACAATTACTTACAAATGTAGACATAAGAATACGAAATTATATATAAACATTAAATATTTGCTTTTGAATATTTATTATATTATCGCATTTAATATTGAATATTAAAAACGTATCTGAAATGTATCTGAAATTGAAAAAGCAGTGATTATTTTAAAGCATCTTTATCACTACAGTATGTTTTAAAAAATTGATTTTGAACAATGGATAAATTACGATTTAGCCGTGACAATGGCAGTGCGTACCATGTTGTCGGATTAAGACATTTTCGAGTCGTAAAGTGACGAACGACTTCTTCTCACGGGTTTAATGACTCGTTGATCTGCATAATGTGGATGGTCGGCCATGCCATAATTCAAAGAGGTCGGAGATAAGCGCGTTTATCGACAAAACCGAGGGAGATTCACCTCGGATAGGTGCCTTCAATTACTTGATGCAGCACCCTCGACGTGGCGAAATTTCACGGCGGTTGAAAGGAGTCGTCTTTTATCCTTCTTTTCAGGCTACATTGTGTTCCTCTACCATTCTCCATCGTCATCACGATACTCATCTCTTTTTCCTTTATCTTGATCCTATACGGCGGTAATGTCGAAATATGCGGTTTAAGGGTAAACCGCGTAATTATTGGATAACGAAAGTAATTGGGACGAGATTTTTTCTTCTTCCTCTTCTTTTTTCAGAGTTTAGGAACTCATTTTGTACTTTTTAACTTCCATTTTCATGATAGAAATTTAGCTCGTGCATTTTTAGACAAGCGCTTTTATAACGAAAATTTAGTAGATATATTCTAGTATATAATAACTACGCATCTATAATTATGTATATGTGTATTGATTCATAAAAATTTTCAAATGCTTTTGGAATGAGAGAGAATAAGTCAACTTTACAAACATATAAAGCTGACTTACCCGCTATGCGAAATAAGCAATAAAATATTGGTATTATTGTATAAGAAAAGTAAATATTAAGATGGAATCACACGACGCTCGATTTCTTAAATAATAACATGTATGCAGTCATGCTTGTTCTGATGTATGCTAGAATTCATTTATAGATTGAACAAATGCTGTATAATTGTACATATATGATTTTTATTTTTATTATGGTTTACTTCATAGCTTATTTTTTGCATACACCAATCAAAAGAAATAATTGTAATTTTATAGCTATTTGTCAAACGTCAGACTTGTGCATCAAAGCAAACGTAGCAATATTGTATGTATGTATGCGTGCTTATCATTCAAGAAATTGAGCATTATGTTATTCTTTCATCTTTAGGGAATTAATGAATATTAGATAAAATATTAATATTAAATTAAAATTAATTTTTAAAGAGAATAGAATAGAAAGTTTTAAAAGCAAGAAATCTTAATCAGAATTAAATTAAAATTAAATTTTGTATAAAATCATTACCATTTTACAAAAACGCTTGTTATTTTCCCATTCTAAATTTCTACTCATTTATTCAATCTCTCATTAAAAAAACAACAACAAATATTTGATGTGCTGAAAGTGCGGCGTATTTTTTAATTTCCCGTTTTAATTTCTTTCTTTTCTCGTACAGTTATATTTTGGCATTTACAGCATCGACATGGCGGCGTGATGTGAGAATTCCTTTCGAGTTATCAGCTAGCGAAATCCTCTTTCCGCATATTTTGCCAGGATAGACGACACCTGTTCTGATTCGTCAGAATAAATCTCGCGTTCACTCGTTATAGATTATATGGTATCCTCGCGATTTTATATTATATTCAGCGGCAGTTAAGCATACATTTTCGACAATTATGCTTGATTGTATGTATTATTATTTAGCAAAAACATTTCACATTGCTACATTTTGCAGTAATCTGATAATTGTATAGTTTTACAACGAATAACAAATTTTACGTTCGTGTTATAATCAATGCCTGTTTTTTTTCACAGATTATGTGCCGTATAAAACATTATTTTGCAAGTCATCAAGGATTTATATTAAAAAATCAGTAATTGAAATTTCTCTTTACTTTTCACTATTATACTTTTTTTTTACTGTGTAATATATACATAACGACACACAATGACGTATTAAAGCGACAGAGAATGTGAACATACATACGATGCGGATTACCTCTTCTCGCGGAAACTAATTGCCCTTTGCGAGCCCATACTCGCCGGGAGATTAGAACCAGTGATTAGCCTTTCCATGAGGCACCTGCTACAACCAATTATGCATGCCATAAAGCACATATTGCTATTATCTTTGATCTCGAGGATTTAAATCGTATTGATCGAGACGCAATTAAAAGCTAGTTAAATATTCTAATGGTTGGAATAGTCAAGCATTGATATGTTGATTGGCACGATTTATGACGTAGCTCGTCACAGCGGAGAATTGAATGCTCGTTGAATCGCATTTGAATATTTCCATCTTGACGTATTCCTGTTTTCGTGGAGCTAAATGTACGGCAACTAATTTAATTAACAGCTTTTCGTAGGTATAAAGTTTTTTGAGGGAATTACTATTTTAAAACTAATTAATATCGAGTGCGAATATTAAATACGAAATGTTAATCAGGATCATCAAACGTTTATTGGTAGGCAAACAGATTGCGTAGATTGATCAATCTTAATTATCTTTGTTACAATGTTCGATATTAATGCCACTTGCATTTCTGCAACTTTCTCTTAAATAAAAAGGGAGAGAAAGGGGATTTTTTTGCGACATTATTTTTTAAGGATTAATTGACCTTATTCCTTGTTCTACTTTTCTTATTAGTATAGTTATTAGCGTTAATAGCAGAATGAGGATATATATATATATATATGTGATTCTTTTCCAACGATACTTGGTAATTGAACGTTCTTTTTCAAACATGAAATGTCGTAGTCGTTGGACTTTATGCTGTGCATACTCGTTGTCACAGCACTTGAAGCGGCACCACCACAAGTACTCGGAGCGGTCGCGTAATTATCCAGACTCAGCCGTTCGTTCGCCACGGTTACGTGCATTCGAGAGACTCCGACACAACGACAAGCGCGCAGTAGAAATAACAGCGCCGGTTTCCGTAACCGGCACGTAGTAACGTAACTGCAGGACCGAGTCCGGAAGATCGTCCCTCGTTAACGTTACGGCCATCGAAACGAAGCGGTGCTGCCATGTTCAGAACTGGATGGGGTTAGAATGCGGCAGATAGATATTTTTCTCCAACTTGCACGGCGCAGTAAATTATTTGTATTGAAATTCTGATAACAGGTTTTCAGTTAAAGTAATATACTCTCTATACTTTTTTACTTCTTTTGCCTCCTTCAGTTTTTATTTGCTATTTCTACTCTGACAAACGAAGGGGGCTGAGGAAAGTGTAAAAGCTCGAGATGAGATAGACGGGCGAATTTTTTGTGTTACGCTACTGTGAATTTCCGCCGCAGTTTTCGCACACTGAGTGTGTAATTCAATGTGCACGCTCTCGTCGCGATGTATTTATAAATGGTACACAAACCTAGAATAAGGGAGACAGAGTAGGTCGAAAGAGAAAGAAAGAGAAAGAGAGAGAGTGAGGGAGTGTGAGAGAGTAAGGGGGAGGGGAGAGAGAGGGGGGAGGGGGAAGAGAGAGAGAGAGAGAAAGGATCGGAGGGCTTTCATGGAGGATCAGGGCAGGCAAGCGACGACGGAATAATAGCAGAACCATGATGTAAGAATACACCAGGTGTAGCAAAGCGCATTATAGCAACATGATAAAGGGATCTGTCGTAAATGCACGCGCGACATTCTTCTCAAGCTGTGAAAAATGTTACGTTGTTTGTATGACGAATGATGGAACATTGCAAATCTACTCGTTTCTTCTTCTCCGAGAGCATTTAATTACGCATTTCTATTTTTAATAATACAAGAAAATAAGAATGTAGATACTATATATTTTTAATATAATGTACATTGTATAAAGAAGGATGTTAAAAGTGGCCGATTTCTGCCCAAAAGGATGTAAATAAAAGGTGTAGTGTTTTTTTTGTAGATTTTGACCTTCTGGATACGATAAAATTATTAAAAAGTTTGTGTTTGGAGGATACCTCGGGAAACACACTTTGAAAATTGAGCACAAACATGATGTATTTATTTAAATTTCAATATTTTTTTTTCCTTAATTTTCAAGGTGTTTTTTAAATTATTTAAATTTTAATATTTTTGTTTAATATTTTCAGGTGTTCCCCAAACACGAACTTTTTAATAACTTATTACATCCAGGAAATCAAAATATAAAAAAAATGTTATTTGTTTACTTGCTTTTTTTTAGTAAAAATTGATCCTTGTTTAACATCCTCTAAAAAAGAGCAGATTTTTGCATCATGAGATGTAAGTAAAGGAAACAATGTTTTTTGTAAGTTTTTACCTCCTGGATATAATACAGTTGTTAAAAAGTTCATGGCATAGAACACTTTGAAAATTAAGCAAGAATATTGAAATCTGCGCATCATATTTGTGTTCAATCTACAAACTGTCCCCCGAGATGTTCTCCAAACACTACAAACTTTTTAATAACTTTATTGTATCCAGAAGATCAAAATCCTCAGAAAAACACTATACCTTTTATTTACATCTTTCATTCTAAATTTTTGGGAATAAAATTTTACTCCCAAAGAGTGATAGTTGCGCCAGTCCGACAGGAGTGAAATTTTCACTCTTAGAGAGTGAAAAATCACTCCAAATCAGTCAATTTTCGATCTACGTGGAGAGTGAATAATTTCACTTTCCGAAGTGAGAAACTGAAATTTCACTCTGATAAATGTTAAGTTTAGTCTCCCTACATCTAATTTAAAAATTATTAGGTTCATCCGACGTGTTTTTGCACAAAATGAACAAATATGGCAGAAAAAAGTGTTGCTCTGTTTCGCAAAACAAGGTATTAATTATTAAAGTTGACACTTTTCAGATTAAGTTAAGAATTCACTCCTGAAGGAGTGAAGTGAAGTTCACTCCTTGCCGATCTGGCATAACTATCACTTTTCTTGGAGTGATTCACTCCCAAAAATTTAGAGTGTTTTAGACAGAAATCGGTTTTTAATATCCTTTTTTATACAATGTATGTTATGTTCGCATTACAATATTCTCTACATTCTCATTTTCTCGTACTATTAAAAACAGAAATTCGTAATTAAATTTATTAGAAGCGGAATATTGAAATTTATATACTTAAATATATTGTGTTTGTATGTTTAATTTTTAAAGTGTTTCCTAAACGTTACGAATTTTTTAATAACTTCGTTATATCCAGGAGGTAAAAATATACAAAAAAACATTATTTCTTTCATTTACATCTTTTTAGGCTGAATTAGTCTCTTTTTAATATCTTCCTTTAATTTGAACGAATACGTATTTTGTCAGATTGTCATTGCTGTGTATTACGAGCAAAATACAAGTACAATAGTGGCGTGAATAATAATAAATTTTCTCTCTTTATCTTAGCACCGGAATTAGATTTTCGAAGTTTGCAGCGCAAAGCGCAGGTGAGACAATATTGAACTTGACTTAGGTGACTTTTAGTACGAATGGAATACTCGCACGAATTGAGATTAATTACATAATCACTTCTGCGTAGCATTGCGAAGTGCATTTAACATTGAAAGGCAGTACATATGTTAAATAAATGCGATAAAAATTAATATTCATCTAATAAACATCTCACCGAGAAAAATATTTTAGTTATATCAACAAGAAATTCAAAAAAATTGCATTCTGATATCATACTAATCAGAATTCTGGTTATCGTGATTGAATTTTTGTTTACCTCTGCGAGAATGTTTGAGATGTAATTATAAGTATTTGATATGTACCTTTCTAGTTGAATCTATCAGATTTCCAATTTCCAATTTATGCAATCAGATTTTTTTCCAGTGTTAGGCTGGGTTGTTCCACTTTTCGGTAAACTTCAGCTCACTGCCTTACTCTCTTACTCTTTTATATGATTTTATTTTTTTACTCTTTTGTTTATCCAATAGATAAATTACCACATTTATCTGAAGATGGAACAACCAGCCCTTAAAGTATTTTCCTTGTTGCTGTTGTAAGCACGTGTTAAATATTTATTACTATTATTAGCATATTCCATGAAATGAGGATATTTATAATCATATAATAATGATTATAATAACAAATGCAGTGTTATGCAACTTCTTAATTATATGTTCATTAATTATTACAAACTTGTCATGAAGTTATAATAGTTTATATACATAAAATAATTTATATCAAAGATACTGCAGTATTTAACTTCAAATATCTGTCTATTTCCGTGACAATCCCTTATTTTAGAGATGTAATGTAGATTCAATGGCCCATAATATTTTATGTTTGATGTATCGAGAGGAGAAAGCATAGAAATCCGGTAAAATGTGGATAGAGAAATTGAACGAGAGAATAATTCATGTTAAAACGACGTGAATTCTATCGTAACGAGGGACCTCAATTTCATAATTACATGTGCTTAGTTTTATCGTCGTGCCGTTCCACTTTAGTATCATAAACTATTATGCCTGCCCTCATTAATCTACTCAATTTCGCTATCTTTGCTTGCAGCTTCTTTACGACTTGCTAAAATTGAGTATGTATAAACTTATATTATTTAAAAAAATTAATTTCTATTCTATGAGTTCAGTCCACCCACAATGTACATATTTAAACAGATTTACGTTCATTAAAAAAAATATTAACTTTAAAAAATTTCCGCGTGCAATGAATAAAACTGTCACTTTTTCAGCATTTGATGAATAAAAATTTTAAATTGCAATGTATATTTTTAACATTTTCGTCTCATAACATTTCTCGTTGGTTTACGCAATCACGGATTTACGCGTGATGATTCTCAGCAGCGCATATATTTACTATGTAAACATAATACTTACATAAAAAATTTTTTATTCCATTAAATTCTCGCAATATCACTACGTTCCTTGCATTAAATATTGGCACATATGTTTAAATGCATTGAAAAGAAGATAGGTTCCTCTTTTCTCTCGTTAATTGTTGAAACTAACATGAAAACGCTGAATGTCGATATGAGACATTAAATACTATATGTTACACACAGAATTGACAAGAAATATATTTGATATTTGTAACGATATTTTTTGTAAAATACAAGAATAATTTGTTTTAAGTAAAAATGAGACAAAGGATGAACAATCTTCGAGCAATGAGAGAAAAATAACGGTAAATACGACAAATTAAATTTTTATAAGGAAGAGTCATTTTAATTTTCATCCAAGAATATTGCTCTACTCGAACGTAACTATTACTGAACACTTCGTAAGTTAAAGATCGTGTCGCGGGCACCGAGCCGTTCGTGTTCATGTCTGGACCTTCCAGAGACATTTTAGGCGCATCCGTAGCTAGATCGACTAGTGAGAGGAACGATCGTTGAAGCAGAAGAGGTGGCAGACGCGCGGATGAGCACAACAGAAATAGTAGGAGTCGGGACGTGAATAGGCAACGAGGACAGAGCGAAGGTGGTATCGAGAGACGGCGAGCGTATAGAGACGCAAGAACGATTGTGAGATGAACAGAGAAGGAAAAAGGTGCAGTCAAGTGCAGGTGTTGAGCTTTTGATGGAACGTGTCCGAGATGCGCACGACGTTTATAAAACTAGGTTGATTTAAATTGAATTTAATGTGTATTCCTTCTATCTTCTCCAACGCCTTCCTATCTTCTTTTCTTCTCTTTCTCTCTCTCTCTCTCTTTCTTTAAATAAATTTAACTTTTCCTCTTTTTTCTCTCTTTTTTTCATTTTTTTTTTCACGGTCTTTCTTTCGCCTTTTCACTCTCGTGAGTATGATACACGTGTCTATCAGGGACAACAAGGCGTCACGTGTGTCATCGATTTTGCAATTTCATGAGCGAGCGTGCGGATATTGTTCAGATCCTGCACTGAACCCTATCACGAAACTGTTATATGTTGAACCCTAGGTAAGGTTTACGTTTCCCGATAAAGTAATTGTGGGGAGCCTGTTGTATTAACGTTGGAAGCGTCGTAGCGGTCGTTTCCATTAGCGAATAAACCTGCTCTGTAGCTCGAAGGGATTTCGCGCTGTTTTGACTTCCGTTCTACTAGCTTTTACGTCTTCCACTTTTAGCAGTAACAGGAACCGCTAGATGGTCTACAATATGAATACACGAATGTGTTGATTCTTCTCATGTTTGTAAAATTTAATTTCCATTTTTGCTTCATTTTTGCTTTGTTTTCCATTTTTTCTTTATTTTGTTACTAGAATAATTTTTTATCAAACGGATTAATGGTTATGGAATAAATGTATTCATTACCTTAATCTTTATGAAATTTCATTTGAATTTCTAGTTCTTTGTTCTTAAACTCCATTACTTAGAATTTGTTCTTTGATCTTCCATCGTTAATATATTTATTAGATCGTTAAATTAATTATGTTATTCATCATCTTCAAGTTTTCTAATAATTTATAGAGGCAAGAGAGGCAAATGTCGGGAATTAATCTACTACTTTCTTGAAATAATGATCTACGTGCTTTTCTTATTCTCAACGTTTATTTAACCATCACCACTTGCCATTCCTCGTTATTCTGTAACTCATCGAACAAATATGTTAATCGGATCTTCTTAAAGTCGAACAACTTTTTATTTCAATCCCCAAATTCCGCAGACACGTTCGACTCATTATCAGGCTTTTCCATTGTTGTGTCGGTTCGTTTGAAAAGATGAGGTAAAAGAAGAAAGTGATAGTAACTTATAAGTTGCTCCTAAAAGAAAAAATGGTTATTATTATCCATAATTTATAGTTATTTTTAGTTCTTATATTTATATTGTTTTGATAAAACTATAAGTATAATTGTTAATTATTAGATTATTACTAATATTATAGTAGAAATAACTGTAAAATGAAACTTTAAATCATATTTATTTTACTGTGCAATTATAGTCATAAATATTAAACATTTTTCTTTCTATGTATTAGTATTTGTAATAAAACATATTTTGATTTTATTTTTAATAATTTGATTTAAAGATAAAACAGTGCATTGTGGCTTATAATTATAATAGATGAAAAAGTAGAAGATATATGTAAATAGATAATTTAAATTTATTACATTTTTAAATTAAATATTTAGAGTAAACAAAACTTTTTATATTTAAAGAATTATGTAAAAAAAAAATATAAAAAGTAGTTGCTAAATTTTTAAAAGAAATTGCAAAAATGTGAATAAATAATTTGATATTTTTATATTCGGATAAAAAATAAGTTAAAAATTTGTTGAGATTAAATGGAAAAGAATATAAGTAATTTTGGTTATGCAAATGTAATGTTGATATTAATTTTTGGCAATGAATTGGAAAGAATAAATAATGAAGAATTGCAAGAATGAATACTACGCAATAAAGACGTTCTTACAACATAAAGACGTTCGAAGTGAAGGGTTTGACTGCGCATTTCATGTTGAGAATCTGCTGTAGCGAAGAATGGTATTTTTCGGACGAATGGAGAATCCCATTTCACGCTTTCCTGTGAGAATCATTCGAAGGCGTGACCAGAAACAAAGTTGTCTCGAAAACCCTGTCGCGTAGCGCAATAGTGATCGAGCTCAATGGATTACTTCGGCTTTGAAAGATCTAAAAATACGATTTGAATAAAAATAAATTTTCCCATATGTATGAATAAACATTTAGAAAAATTTGTGATACAAGATATAATTATTTTTTTTATTGCAAGTAAATGGTGTCAAAATGTATTATATCATTTCGATACATTAAATATATAATATGATTTAAATTCATTCTCTTTCCATTATCTTTTGATAAAATTTATAACTTTAAATAATTTCTTGAATTATTTTGTAATTTTTTATATTATTTTTATCCTTGTATTAACGGATTTCTCATCTTATGTTGATAAATGAAACTTAGTTCTTCTTCTAACTGAAAAACTATGTATAGTTAATTTCTAAGTGGATATCGCGAGGAGAAATTCAGAAATTTAAAAGTCCTTTTATTTCGAACTTTCCACTTTTGCGAATAAGAGCCACCGCACAAACATTGTCGTAACGCTTTATATCGTCTTATGTCATTCGTAAGATATAACGTAAGTAACGCATAGAAAAGAACATAACGTATGAAATAGTAAAGAACTTGTGCTATGCTTTTCTTTGTGCGTTGCTTACGTTATGCTTAGACATAACTATACATGTAGGTGAAGTAACGCAAAGTTCTGAATTCTGACATAAAATAGTATAAGGCGCTATGACACTACGGCAATATTCGTGCTATGGTCCTAAGAATGGTCATGCGACAGTATAAAGATATATCGACGAAAGGAAAGGAGATAAATTCCAAGCTATAAAATTTTTGAGTCTGCCTCTTCGTGCTCAGGTGCCCGATGGCTCCTTTTGCGCGATGTATGACACACATTTGCTTTGAATCTGAAATTGCTTTCGGTGTAGATCGGCAATCCTATTTCGACTTCGCACGATAACTCTCTCAAGGAAAATCTGAGACTATAGCACGGACTAAAATTATAGCGATCTTAGCCGGTGATGTAGCGCAGGTTTAATGTGTTCGGAAAGAATTATCTTACGACCGCGCAAATCGTGTGGCACATAGGAATACGAAGAGCATAGTCATACGTGCTCGGCAAGATTCTCGAGCATTATCTCGGAAGAACGAATTGTTCCTGGATGCTCATTCACCGGAAATTCCATGGAACTGTCCCAGAGATGCTACTATTGTTATTTTGTTCTCGCTTCACTAATTTAGACGGAATTACAGTTGAACAGAAAAATCGAAAGGCAATGCTCGAATTAAAAATAACCGTAAAAATTATAAATTGTAAAAAAATAAATAAAAGATTATTAATTCGTAAAAATATCAGAAAGACATAACAGCTTATATTCTGATTAATTAGTTAAATTTATTTTTGATTAAGTTTTTATAGTGTTAATTTCAAATGAATTACATATCAATAGAATTGAGAAATTTTGACAATAGGATATTGATAAGAAAGAAAAGTAGGAAACTATCAAATTTTTGACAAAGAAAGATTCCTTGAATTTGCCAATGTTTTGAAAATATATCGCGTATATATGTCGCCTGCGATTCTGTTACATTAGATTGTAATGTTTAATTTAATACCTTTGTTAACGACGACGCGAGACAAATGTGTTTGAGAAAGAAATATCGTGGTTGCACGATGGAATGCGAAATATCTGCGAAAATTACCGCGGTGACTCGTGATTCGCACGTGCACCCGCTGGTATTCGGTGGCAGAATGGTATTTTTCGTGCGCGCGAAATACAGGGATCCTATTTCGCGCGCTTGCCACCGAGGCGTGACTTGTTTGCAGAAAAGTTGGAAATATAACGACAAAGTTATCACACGCTACGGTAGAACTTCTAATGAATCTGGAGAAGAACCACTCGCACTCGGACGGAATTGCCTTTCTCTTAACAATCCAGCTGTTGGATAACAAGACGGCATATTAGAATGTAAATTTACACGGAAGTTTTTGTGCTTGTAATTTATGAGTGAGCAATTTTCGGCAGAATTCCGGAAGGAAATAAATTATTGCTGATAGCTCGAGTGTTTAATTTGAGGTAATTCGATAGGAATTCCCTTCGATCGGAAGGGGATGATTTAAAAAGACACACACACAAAGAAATGATGAAAGTATAATACGTTTTATTAAAGATTATACGTGTCACAATTGCTGTAAATTGGAATCATTTATTATCTTTGTATACGCATTGCTTGACGTAAATTTAAATATAATAGATATTACATAATTTTTCAGACACAAAAAGTAATTTCCTGTTGCATTAAAATTATTTATTTAGAAATTTCTTATTCGTATGTATAAATTACAAGACTGTAACTTAATTGATCCTTTTTATTTATGCGTTTTTACTTATAATAGAGATCTATTCATAACTGAATTTCTTTGTTCAAGAATTGCGTCAGAGAAATGTACAGTGTACTTTAATATATAGATACTTGAAATGTAATTGCTTAAATCAAAAGTATAGAGTAATATTGCACTCTCAATTTAATATCAAAAGAGATTGGAAAGTCTGAATTTTGCTTCACTTGACCGACATTTTATGGCTTTTATTCTGCCTAAATAACGCGACCATTACGTCAAGTGGCTTCGTGTAGCAAGAGTTATGGTACGATGTCCGACAATTAGATCGAGCTTGCCGGGCGTTCTCGTTGGTGTCCAGGGGGAACGATCGAGAAGATCTACGTTCGTGACCGAGGATGCGTGATCTGTGTTAGAACGCATCGACGGTACTGCTCCGTAGCTCGCAGTATTTTTTGCGCTCGTTAGGAAATCCTGGGACAGTCGTTAATAGTGAAATACCTGCTTTTACTCGATTGCACACGCAATGTCGCGGTAATTCGAGTACTCTCGATAAATTATTGTGCTTGTTGAATACGTTTGAGTTATAGACGCAAATCCGATAACGTTTGCTTAATTTTCTCTATATGTGCTTTGAAGATAGGTACCTACATTATATTCTGATATGTGAAATTGAATGTATACGAGAGCATTCTCTTAATATATTAATTAATTTGATAATATATGAATAAACGATTAATATGAAATTTTTGAACAAAAATTTTTACATAATGATAATTGAATTGTTTCTTTTTATTAATCTACAGATGTATTTCATTACACTTTTTTTTTAGTAAGTATTTGCTTAATAATAAATAATAATAATTTATAAATATTTACTTAAGTATTTTTTTTACTAAGCATTTATTTTAAATTTTTTCATAATAAAATGAGGAAAATCGATTAAACACTTTTAAATAAATCGATAAAGCATTTAATACTATATAGAGAATGCAAAGTAATAAATAATATGAAAGTATATTAATTATTAAAATGTGATTTTTATTAACGCTAATGTAAAAGCTCTTTCCGTCCGACAAGTAGATTTTTCAGACAATCGGATTAATTCATTAGAATGAATACCTATTTACATTACGAATACTTAATTTCCTCTGAAAAGTCTCGGTAATGCGCGTGTAATCTGGCGAGAAAAATCGATCTCTCGGCCGTCAAAACAATTATTTCCGGACAAAAGATATCTTTCACGTCGCGGTATACCGTGGCATAGTTTTCCTAGAAGTGAGAAAAAGATAAAAATTTTGAAAGCTGTGCAAGGAAAATATGTTTTAAGAGTCGGATTCGAGAAAAATTTCCGTCCGTCTCCGGGATACGCGAGAAATTCCGGAATGTGTACAAGGATGGGGATGTATGTCCCTGAATAAGGTTATCTAAGCAGAATGATGCTTTTCGTATTGCACCAAAAAATCACGTGTTACATTTTATGGCAGGATCTGAGTTGAATGAGAAATAGGTAGAATGGAGCAAGCGAAGCAAACTTTCGAAAAACGACGCGGTGGACGAAGCGAAACGTTTAATCAATCCTGTAAAACATGTTAGAATTGCACGTTACCTATTTCGTTTTCAATTGCATTTAAAAAATGCGTTATCTTATTTTATATTAAAAAATATCACTACTAATTATATTTTATTCCGTTATATCTCGTGTCATTTTTATTTTATCATTCATACACATGAAGTCAGAAAAATGAGCATGAATACATACGTCTACTATAAAATTGCTATTTTATTTTTTACACTTTTTTATCTCCATTTTTATTTCAACGTTTGTGTACGAAATTCCTTTTGGAAGAAAAGTGGTAGAGAGTCTGGTTGCGTGGATCATGTGAGTCCGTTTCTTGAGCGCGAAATTTCTTACTTGTCGTTTTGCGCTCGTGGAATATCAGACGATTCAGGTCGGTGCGAGAGACGGGAGTGACGTGAATAAAAAAAAAGGAAGAAAAATAAACGTGCTCGGTTCGCGTATACCAAGACATTCAATCTAACCCACTCACGCGACACGAGTCTGGAAACATTACATCCGCGAGCAAGACGTTTTGCGTTTCGATACGCGCGTTACATTTTACGAGCGCCCTGAGCGCCCGCGAGAATGCATGCGGATGCCGCACGCTGCGATCTGAGAGTTGTGGGATATTACAGGCGCGTCTCCGGAGACGAGTGGAAAAGCACGTTGGGTACGCGAAATAATACGCGGTCTGCGCATCTAGAACGTATCCTACCAGTGTGTTCAACGGTGTGATTTGTATACGGGGGATTCCTCGGTGTAATAAACGCGTTACCGAAACAAGCAGCGAATTGCTGAAGTGCGAAGAGAATATCCTGACCTACAGGATACTCTCTTCGTTGGCTGTAACCGACCACGATTTCTAATTACAGACCGCGCGGACGCATTTCGAAATACATAGGCGACACATTTTGAGGAGGAAACGGCCATTTCCGTTTGTTACCAGTGATGCAACAGCTAATGCCATTAATTATTAGTTATTTTTGTATGAAACTATGCTTTCAATAAATCTAACGACAAGATAATTTAAGATAAATAATAAATTGGACTAATGAGAATCAACGCGGTACACATGCGCAAATTATTTAAAATGTTTTTTAATAGCTCAAAGGTGATATATAAAAAGGAATACTTTAGTTGAATTTTTCAGCCATCGTCGGCAAAAAAGACCATACATTAAAAAAATTTAATTTAGTAAATTTTTTAAATTATTTAAATTATTTAATTATTTTCCTTGATGTCGGATTGTTAATAGAGAATGGAAGAATTATTTTTGATAAAAAGCCTACTAATTATGATAGATACTTAAATTTTAATTCGATCATCCTATAGAATACAAAAAAAATTTAGTCATTGGACAGTTAGACAGAATTCTATTCTTTGCCCAAATTCTATAAAAAAATATTGCTTCTTTAATTAATATATTTAATATATTTTAAGATAATATCTCTCTTTCTCTCTCTCTCTCTCTCCCTTGGAATTCCTATTTTCAACAGATTAATAATAGGATAAAATCTTTGTCCTTCAAAAATAATATCAAGAACATAAAGATACTGTCAGTTCAAATTCTACAGAAATTACAAAAAAATATTTTATTATCCCTTATTTTAATATCTCAGAAAAATTCAAAATTATTATATAAAAATTCGATTTAAAAATTGCCCACAAACCTATGAATTGTTTGAATACATTTATTAAAATAGAGGATAACATAAAAAGGATAATATAAAAAAGATCAGTCTCAAATATAGTTTATAAAATAAATTACTTTAATTACACTGCAATTCCCCATACGTAGGATACAGACAAAAAGGAAATAAAATGCTCGTTTAAAAGAACACAAACATAAAAAAACTATATCTGTCATCTCTCATAACCAACTAGATCACGATCATAGGTTTGATTGGAATAACACAAAAATTTTAGATTTGGAACAGTCATATTATAAAAGGTCTTCGAGACCTTTGGTCTTCGAGATGATACATATTAAAATACAAAAAAATGTGAATAAAAAAATTTAAATAAATAAAGCAATATAGAACGCTTTCCTGATATCTATCTATCTTTAATTGACAATAACTCCTCTCCTCATCAATAAACTATTCCCTACTATACATATTTCTTTCTCTTTTCCTTACAAAAAGTATAAAAACTCGCAATGTATGGCTACCACACTTTGTCAAAAATAGTTCTTACCACCAAAAAGTTTTTTAAAATTCTATGCAAATTTACATTTGCAAAACTCCGAATGATATTTGCGAGAATTGAAATCACAAAATGCGAATAAATCTACTATAAATCTAAACTGATTCTTATTATTAAAATTTTTGACAATATTTGATAAAAAAATTCTTTTAAAATCTTTTTATTAAAATCTATAAATTCTGTATTTACTATGCAAAGGCTTACAAAAAGATATAACAAAGAATCTATTGCAAAAAAGTTCCTTTCATAATTTTACCGTCATTTCTGAAACAGCGAATACAAACACTCGACAATTTTGTATTTTTTAACATCTTTTATAATTTCTGTAACATCGTTTATAATATTCTTATTGTACTGATGATGGTCAAGACTTGATCGAAACGTCTACTTTATTATATTAAAAAAAAATTTTTTAAATATACGACTTTCGCTAAAAACTTGCGTCGTATGCTGCTATTATTTATGTTTAATAAATATTTGAATAGTAATTCTAAACATTTACTTAGTAAATAAATATTTAAAAAAATATTTATATTTAAATCAAATTGTTCTTGTACTAAATAAATATACGTTTACATTTAATAAATAGTTAGTACTATTTAAAAACTATTTATTAAAATTTAGTAAATATTTTTTAGTGTACAAATTATAATATTTAGTGTACACATTATATCTGTATGCGTAGTATGTTAGTACTGTATAACAATTAAATTAAATTGTATGTTCCCTCTTGCTAATGATGGCTAAAAAATTTGGTCAAAACGTTCTTTTTTTTATCATAATATCTTGACTCATTAAAAAATATTTTTAGAAATAATTTATTCATCACTCTAATTTTCATTAGTCTATAAATAACGTCTGTTATTTTTTGTTTCTTGATCTACATATCATTGTTTTAATTTGAGAACATATGCCTATCATAAAAAAAAATAAAAGCAATATCTATCTGTTTCACATACAATTGATAATATATGACGTGAATAATTCGTAGAGAAAAATGAAATATCTAGTAATCTCTTTTCCTCGGATATACAGTAGATAAATTTCTCTCATGTAGTCTCGAGCATTTCATATTTCTTTCCTCAATAGCAGGTTAAAAGCAGGTTAAGAAAAAGAAAAATTTTAGCACTAGAAATAAGTTAGTTTTACGGTAATGATATAAGATTTCAAAATACCATTTTTGTAATCTTTATGATAGTAAAGCTATGAGATATTGTTATCGTAGAAGACGCGTCAAAAGTTGTAAAAGTATCAAAATATGCGACAACGTTTTCTCTCGATTCGACGAATACTAGGAAGAGAGAGTTTATGAGACTAACAGCAAAGAGAACGAAGAACCCCCATTCGTGGATGAGGTATGTGATTTGTGTAGGAATGCATCGATAGGTTTCCGGATACCATTGGGAGAATGATATTTTCTGCGCGCCAGTCGGAGAATCGTATTTCGTTGGAAAATCGTCGGGAAATGTTGGAAGTCAGCGTCGCGCGTGCTAAACGATCACTTCCCGTGATTTATGTACCGAAAGTAACAATCGAAAATCGTGCATTTTCTTAAATATTTGGCTACAGGAAATGCGCGAAAGTATTCGTATCGTAGTTTAGCGCGATAAGACATGCACGTGATTCTGGAAAGCCAGTAAATTTAGACTTTAAATAGAAGAATGGTCTTTAAATCTGCATAGAGGATTTTTACGTTCTCATGTAAAAATGTGTAGATGCTTCAATGGGCGGAAATGTAGTATATCAGAAAATGAAATAAATTAGAACCTATATAATATTTCAATAATAATATCGATTTATTTTGAAATAAAATTAAATTGATACCAAGAGTAATTAAAAACTGAGAAATTGAAAAGAATAAAGTGACTTTAGCTTCTCGATTTCTTATATCTCGATTTGCTGTGATTTCAGTATTAAAAATAATATATTATAATAAATAATCTTCAAAGTCAATTTTATTTTTTGGGGGAAATTTATTAAATTAACTAGTATTCCATACTGAAAACCTTGAACGACGTAAAGAGCATTTACGTTTCTACTCCAATTGCGGTATACATTACCATGATTTAGTGGAAAGAGGAGCGCGCAAATCCTTTAACGAGGCGAAAGGAACTGGGTATTCCTTGCGAGAGGAAATGCCTTGCATTGATATGAGTATTATTCGCAATGCAATGGCAGATTCGATTCGTATCAACGACAAGGAGTCTTTAGGATTTACTCGCGTTTGCAGTATCTGGGTGTCCTCGTGAATAAATGATGACGAGTACGTCTCAAAGGGTCGACGTACTCTGTGCTACTACATACCTGATTGTATGCGGCATGTAACGAGGTCACCAAACTTTGGTATCATAGCAGACTTATGGTGTATAGAATGGAATAATGATAGTTTAGATTTATTGAACGTATTGCATAGTATCGAACATATTGTATAATAACAGAATGTAAATTACATGTAGTAGTTTAATTATTTACAGAATATTTTTACATATTTACGGATTAATAACATACTGCAAGCTATATTTGAATTTTTAATTTTAAACGAATATGCAGTGTAAATACTCTTACAATTTTATCATCTTGTTTTCAATTAATTTATATTGCAGCAATACTTTTTTCTATCAATGTATTATTAATATGTTACCATATTTTTTTATATATAATTCCATTTAAAAAATATATTTTTTTATAAATCATAGATGATACGTGTATAATTCGAAAAACTTTCTATTTTTATATAAAGTGTAAATAAGGCGGATAATTTTATGTGTGGTGAGCAGAGGACATTGACTCTGAAATGAATTTATCGACGTCTCGATAAATTAATAAACTACCATCCATCAGCCCATCGCATCCATCAGTCTAGCCGCTCCATTTTGCCAATACCGAGTGAACAGAGTGGGCGGAAAGAAGTAGTCCATCGTGTTTCGACAACGAGTTCCGCTTTGAGAAAATAGCATCTGCGGTCTTTCTGGACGTGACACGCTTAATGGAATTCGGTTCGTTCCTCTCGGTGAAATGGGACCTCTAGGACCCCGTCATCGACTTTACTATCCACGATGATGTAGCCGTTTATCGAACATCATTCTCACGACGCCCCTTAGCGTGGATTTTCCCGCGAAGGAAGCGAATGGACTTGGCCCGTGTCACCGGTTGTAGCACTTTGTCCAACTTCTGCGTTCTATTCCCGGCGGCTTTTCTATGCTCGATGAATTGATTCGAACCGTACGAGTATCGTCTAAGCGAAGAAATTGGGCTGACTGATAGGTTACTATATATGAAAAGATAATTGCGTTATGCCTGACTCTTTATACTCATTGTCATTATATATCGAATACATTTTTAACTACAAATCCTTAGAAAATAAATTACAAAAGATAATAACAAAGATATCGATAATTCGATATTATAGAACGTAATCAAATAAAGAAAATTAAAGAATTATAAGAAATAATTTACAGGACATAATTAAATAAAAAGATAATATTTTTTTCATTTAATCTTAACTTTTGTTTCAGATATAAGATAAGATTTAAGATAAGGTTTTTTTTTAATTGTAGAGAAATATTTAATTTTGAAGATTGCTAATATAAAAATTTCTCCTACACACACAAATAAATAATTTTTTGCAAAGTTTTTACTAAAGAAATCAAGATTAAAGTATTTTAAGTAATATTAAAAGGTCGCGAATATGCGCGACGTGGCCGCGCATATCTTCGTCATCATAGATGATATTAATAGCACCGTTTGTCAAGTTTAGCACAGTCGCGGGAATTCCGTTTCTAGTTCGTTGGTCAGTGGCAAAGTAAACCGCATTGCTAAATATACTTTAGACGGTGGACAAGAGAATAAATAGCTAATTCGAATATTATTAAGGCCACAACTGCACTCGATAGAAATCTAACCTGTGCAATCGTACTGATGTAAAAAAAATGCTGTTAAATGAATGAAAAGATAGATTGAGTCAATTAAATGCATGTATTACAAATATAAGTAATTAATTCTCTAGTAATTAACTCTATTTGTGACGATTTACTTAATTTTAATCTTTTTATTTGTAACAATAACATATCAATTTAATTTAAGGACATACGTATAATGATAAATTAAAAACATGTTGCATTGAAGAAACATTTCCTTGTGTTAAACCAATACTGAATTTAGTTGTATAAAATATTTATAAAGTTGACAAACTATACTACAAAATAACTCAATATATAAATTGTTGATAGTATTAATTTCGAAATAAATTCAACTTTGACTTCGAATCGATGTAATTGATTTGAATGTTTATATATTTTTTCAAATAATTGTTCTTAATTTTCACATAAAGTTCTTACTCCTTTATTATTCTTATGTAGAATTATTTTTTCACATACAGTTTATTAATTACTATTATGCATTTGGTATTTTACAATTTTTTTAAATGCACATATGGTATCGATGGGATTCGAACTTAAGAACTCTAAGGTGATAATGTAACACGCTAACGCTGGACTATAATCGCATGCTTGTTTGAACACTTTAGCATTCGATCCGTTCTGGGCACTTATCATAGATCAAGTTGGAATGATTCTTGATCGAAATTATTCCGTTTTCCTTATAGAAAACACAATAAAAATTTAGGGAATAATTGAATAATTCCGATCGGAATCTATTCTTGTTGTTAATACGTGCCTTGATGATTGTGTCTCGCGAATTAATGTATTGATGATTATATCAAGAGAATGTGTAATCAATGTGAAACAATTTCTATTTGCGTCAAATCAAATGTATATTATATGATTCATATAATATTTAAACATATAATACATGATAAATAATTTCTAACGTATTTAATTTCTAACTGTAAATCAAATGCTTATGATTCATGTAATGTATTTAAATTTAACATGACAAATTATTTATAATATAAAAAAATTGTTAGGTTATGTAAATTATATTTTAATCAATTCGAAGAAGTATTTGTATTACCACGCTCGCGCTCAATTAACTATATTGTTGATTTGTATTAATCATTTTATGCAATTAAACTAATAACAGATTTAATTTAATTGATTACACTATAAAATTCAATTGCATTACAAGAGACAAATTCAATTGCATTCTTTTATTTCATAAACAGTTAAAATAAAAAAATTTTTGTTTAATATAACTACATGTATGATTGATATAAGAAAATTTGAAAAACTGATACCATGATGATAATTGAGGCAAATATTTATTTATTGAAACAGATGTATGACATATTTGATTTATTAATACTGCCTAAAACTGAAACAAAATTATTCCCAATTAGACTGATGTTGTTGATTCAACAACATTTTTTCTCAGTGTATCAAAACGGATTTTTCATTTTTTAATATAATTAAAACGTACATTTTAGAGCTATGTGATCAGTTAATTAAATTATGTTGTATAAAATATATACTTAGTGTTGCTTTTAAAAAAGATCTTCATTCGTAATGGTAACGACGCGTGATAGACTAATTTAAACACGTGGAATGGTTGCACTTAGAATGGTGTCACACAGTTCCGCCAGTTCTTGGCATCTTCAGCATTCGCGCGTGTGGTCAGCTGTTTGCTAACTTTGGCTACCACTCGCACTGTGCTAATTTGTGGGTCTGCGGTACGCCGCATTGTGGAATGTTTTGCCTCATTCTGGTAGACAGATACGCGCAATGCGAGACACCGAAACAGATTGATTTGAATGTCCTGATGGCAATTGTCAAATTAATTATACAACTTAATTGAAAAAATTGTACGCAAATTTTACGAAATGCATTGCAAATAATTTTGCAAATGGAAAGATGCATTGATTGACATTACATTAATATATTCAATTTCTTGGAATCATAGCAAGGAACAGTATAAATATTAATATGTGTTATTGTATACTTTATATATTTTAAAAAAGAAAAAAGTATGTGAAAGTATATAAAATTTAGCAATATTTTGTTAATTTTTCATGGTGTCATAAGAAAATAGAGTTATATATTATACCGCAATAATTTTTTACAAAAATTAGTATATTATTTATTTTTTAAATTAATTCTTTAATTATCTGAATATATTTTTCGTAATTTATTTTTGGTTCATAAATCGAAATCAAATCGATTTCAACCGTTTGATTTGATATCGACTGCATTTTCTATTGATCTTCGAAGAAAATTATCAATTTATCAACACTGCGTCGAACAGATCGACGTTTTATCAACACTGCATAGATAGAATGTTGATCTTCTTTCGAAAATTAATAGAAAATTCAATAAGTATCAAATCAAATAGTCCTAAAAATCGACTTGTAAACCCTGTAATATATATGCGCGTACAATTTTTATTAATAAAATTGTATACAATATGAATGCGTATACTAATAGTAAATGTTTAAAGTGTATATTTTTTTCTCCACAATTTGCTAATTGACAAAATTTTGTATATATTGAAGTGTATATTTTATCTCTCCTCTCCCCCCCTCCACATTTTATAATAGAATAAAGATAATATCGAATACTACATAACGTTTCAAATTTTCAGCATCTCATTATATATTTTATAAACGCACTCATCCAATTTAATACAGATTGCCATATCAAATTTACATAACCGGATGTAACTATCGGTTAATTGCTATTATGTGGTTACTGTCACTAAACCACGATATTTGTATTTACTTTGGTATTTATTTTATTTGGGATTAAATTTCGTATTTCTATTTGTATTTTACATTTGACAACAAATGTTTTATTTATATAGAAATGTTACATTTAATATCATTACATTTAATATCAAACTCGAATTATGTTTTACTTTAAATTTAAAAATAGAAATAAGTGGATTATCAGCGGTGGATTAAGTATGTCGTGTTCCGAAAATAAAATTTTCATCTATAATTGTCTCCCATCATGACTTTATTTTTTTTTAATTACTTTTCACTCATTTAATTAACTTGTTATTTATATCAGTGGAAAATGTTATCCTTTGTGATCTGTTATATTGTATTATAAATATTATATTATATTGTATTATATATATAATTATATATTATACTGCAGCATTGAAGTTCAATTTGTACAAGTACAAATAATATTATTAAATTTATTATAATAATCTATTTGAAAAGATTTGGAAATAAATTTTAGATATTTCTGTGATAAGCATATTTAAAATGGAAGAATAAAAATTTGTTAGGAGAGATTATCTTTAACTTTGAACATAAAAAATTCCTAAATCTCCACAAATTTGGTAGAAAGTTTCATGGTCGAAAAGTCTATGATTTCTGATACACTGCTGTCTTTGTGTCAACTATTGAACGTGATAGAAACGCCACTACTCAATGCGGATTAAATATCACAGCTTTTTCGCGTCTCTTTCGCGGACACGATGTCTCACGAGCGTTACGAGTTCCCGTTTTAAAAGGGGAACAGAGCGAATGGCAGTGGAAATATCGCGTTTTATACAAACGTCGGTGTCGGAGTTTTACAATCGCGCAAAGCGCCCAGGGGGATGTAAAAGACAAATTGTGTAACGAGAAAGCCGGATGGTACTGCAAAATGCGACGGCCCGTTCTCTCACCGATCTAAATTTGCTCGTGCAAATATGTTATATTGTAGCAGGCAAATACGAAACGATTGGTATGAAAAGGGCGAATTATCTTTTCGACATTGCAAAGTGAAGCGTGATCTTTTCTGATTAGGCGGATTTTAAATGGGTAGGATCTTTAGAAAACATATAGAAAAGAATATTTTATTAAAAGGTGTGTCTGTATATGAAGGATACAAAAAGTATGGTAGACTATACATCTGCATTGTATAGCCCTTAGCAATGTATAATGTTATGTGATATAATTTCAAAGTAATTTAGTAAATATAAATCTTATAGAAGTAAGGATGGAATAAAAAATATATAGCAAAAAAACTCATGCTTTCCTGCAAAAATTTTCTAGTCTTATAGTTTTATAAATAAATATTAATTTAATAAAAACACACTGTTTCAATTTTCTGAGTTTCATTTTGGACTACGTCCAAGGGTAGAAAAACGCGGATGAAAATAAAGATGAGGAACGAAATTATTTTTCAGTTTCAATCACGTTCCTAATGTATATTACGAAAGGAAAATTGTATTTATAAATTTTGGTACTTATTTTGTGATATACGAATATTAGATTATTTTAAATGATAATAATAATTCATTCTAATATGAATAATTCTAATTTTAAACAATTAATGGAGCAAATTTACAGGATAAATCGCTAGCAAGTAATTTTTGCAT
Source organism: Acromyrmex echinatior (assembly GCF_024713525.1). Taxonomy (NCBI): domain Eukaryota; kingdom Metazoa; phylum Arthropoda; class Insecta; order Hymenoptera; family Formicidae; genus Acromyrmex; species Acromyrmex echinatior. The sequence continues at coordinate 3,599,204 of NC_141864.1, forward strand.
ACACACGTTTCTTTTAATGGTACATTTTAATATGTAAATGTTAGTAGAAGAATAGAATACTTTAGGATAAAATTAATTAATTTTAGGCGGTTATTATTTTCACAAATAATCTTTTTAATTAAAGTTCATGAGAATTAAAAATGTAGAGAAAAATGCGCACAGAGAAATTTTATTTCTGCTAGAAATAGGTCGAGTAATTGCTGAATCCGTTCACATCGAAGAGATCGCACTTGACGTGCAATTAAGACTAATTATGTTCGTAACGATTCGTAAAATTAAATTTTTACTACATCCGTAACAGCACGAATGATTTATGCATCTTAATTTTGGAAAAAGTGGCGTTAATTAATATTTTGAAGAACTGATTGATTGAGATCGATAATGATGTTTGAAAGTGCAATGGTCATTAATTTAAAATTGATTAAATGATGAAGCTTCCTTGATACCAGGATCATTCCAAAATTTGTAAAATTACTAATTTGCATCTTGTAGTATAATATATTCATATAAATATATTTAGTAACATGATTAATATTAATTTTGTTTCTTTTTTTTTATTTTTATCTACACTTTTCTATCTTTAGACATAATTCAAAGTGAATCTTGAAAAATTGTGTTTTTATTAAATTTGCTTAATACCAGGATGATATTATCGGATTTAAAAATATATTCATTAATTTGAAATTAATTAAGCAATCTTTCTTAACACCAGAAATAAACTGCCCAGAATGTAATTTTTTGAAATATTTTTATTGTATTATTTCTTTTGTAAATTTATGATCTCTTTATAAAAAAATATTTAACATTCTAGGATATATGTATATATACACATATATGTACATGCTTTAAATATTTTTGTAATCTTATTATAGAGAAATCAGATCTTCTACGAATTATTGATTTTGAACGCTAAAATTTCTTTTAAATTAAAATTAAAATTTTTATTGTAATTATTAAATAATTATTGAATTTTTGATATTTCACACCGATTTACTTTATATACCTATATACAGAATGTGAAAAAGTTCGTGATGTTTTTCTTTTTTATGAAAACTCTTTCTTTGAGATCTTCTTTGATGGGAAAATTAATTTTCAAGTTTTTTTGTTGATAATAATTTTAAATGTTTGATTAAGGGATGAGATTTATCTTGCATCTCAACTTTATACCAATTTTTCCACGACCGACTTTTGCTGCTGGTCGAAGCATATCCAGGCCGAAAATGCAGCATACCATTTCTGTTGGTTTGAAATCCTGCTTACATATATTCATAAAGGACACAAAGGCGAAAATACATTTATTCATAAAGCCGCGAAGGCATAAGTATTTTAGCATATTTCCTTAATAATCAGAATCGGATTAAACTGTTCCATAATTTGGTATGAGTAATTTTAAATGTACATATATTTTTATTCTCTTTATGTGATTAATTGCAATATAACTATAATGTACCCGTGTGAAATTAACTCCTTAACTTTACAAAAAATTTAACTTTCTATAGCTCATTCGATTGCTTATCGTTTGCATATATATGCACATTTCGAATTTTTGTTTGCATACTTTCAATAAAAAAAGTTATTCAAAAAATAATTTTAGTGGGCCAGCTTCACACTAGCTCTTCAACTACGCAAATTAGATCGAAATAGCCTAAATCGATAGATTTTTGTTTGTACATTTCGAAATAAGTCAATTTTTCGTTTCATATCTTTGCTTCTACGTTAAAAAATCTCATACAGCTAAATCACAAAAACAAAGAAATCAAGGAAATTGTCAATCTGTCGAATGCAACGATGGTTGTAAAAAAAAAAAGAAGGAAAGCAAAGACGTGTAAGCGCGCAAACGTACATCGTATTTTGTATGCAAACCACGCAGTCGGTTTCGCATTGTGCGTTTTGCGAATACGAGCAGTATGCTTGAAAGATTTTTTCTTCTCTTTTGTGAACAGTAGTTTGCCGAACAAACCAAACAACCAAACGAACAGTCCAACGATTTTCATTGAAATAAAACTTACACCGATCTCAATATTTTTAATGAAAGTACAATTTAAAATCAGTTCAATTCGAACAATAGGAGTATATGATAGTTTTGTCAATATAATGAAATTTGAAAACTATTTAACATTTATAATGTTGGACTAACAATAAATTGCAGCCTCACAGAGTATACGAATTTATATCTGTAGTTTATCTAAGTCAATGCTCCTGTATATCATATTTTAATGAATTTAGATATTCTTTTGATCCACATATATGGTTCGATATTTCTTTAGTCCGTAAAATATCGAGATTCGAATGCAAGTAATAGGAAATTGAATTTTGCACCGTAAAAGCTGCTCGCAGGCGCATGAAAGTGAGTCAGAAGGCGCCATAAAACTAGAATGATGACTAGAATTCTCGTGTCAGTCAGCACAAGGAGACGATTCTCTTACTCATGTATTATGTAATTCGTTGGACTTCGACATTCAATCACAGAGCTGAATCGTGATTTCTACGTTTATATAATTATAATTTAATTTCTTGAGTTGTAGATTTTTTCGTCGGCATCGTGTTAAGTACACTGAGAGAAATGATAGGAACAAATCAAAGGAAAATAAATGTGATTTGTTTAAAAAAAACGATCGATTAGTTATTATTGCGAATTAATTATTTTTCGTTCGTCAATGTAATATATCAATAGTATCGCAAATAAGAGGTTCATATATATAGAAGTCGGAGACGGTCACAAGGTCTCAAATCGTAAGAAATTGATCAATTCTAGTCAAGTATTTTTTGTGATATTTGATTGTGATTGATCAGTTTCCTACGACTTAAGACTCCACGATTATCTACGATTTTTATACGATTAAACAAGTCTAAAGTCTATCCAAAAGATAGATTAGATTCTATACATATGTATAGTTTGCTTCTAGTTGTTACTAGTAATTGGTTGGTGTATAATAGACTAGCAGCAATCACAACAAATCAATTTGTTGTTACATATTTACAGGTCACTTATTAAAGGTACTGATGGCTTGTTAAATTAACAAAATCCTTTCTCTCAGTGTATAAAAATAACTTAAACGTGAAGTGGAATGGTAATTCTTAGCATCGCGATTTATACAGAAAATGAAATACTATTCTTTTTCAAGCAAATAAAGAGGAATTTTTTATATATTAATTATTAAGTAAAAACAATTTGAATAATGCTCTCTCTTGATTCTAATTATTCTTTTATTAAATTTTTTATTAAAATTATTATCTTTTATAAAAAGAAATTTTTTAACACAGAATAAAGGTCTTAGTCTTAACAACAGGAATTTAAAGTATAAGTAAAACTTCATATGTTAAAATTAAGTTTTATTTTAATATGCACTATTCAATGATTATACTATTTTCACGTTAAATAATTAATCAAATAAATATCTTACGACGTTTATGGTTAAAAATAATACAATGGCAAGTGTATACAGTTCGTGATACGAATGTATCTCCATAATTTCACAGTCGTGTGGCTATGTCTCTTCCCGAACGATGTTTACTTTAATCGAAGCTAGTGCAATGAAATAATATGCAATCAGCTGTCCGTTGGGTGGCGATATGTCGGTCGTGTAATAAACGATTCCTCTTCCGCTTCGTTATCTCCAATTTGACGTGAAGTTGAGCGCATCTTGTTTCTCCGCGATGCAACGGGAGTTACGCGAGTTGTGTATGGAAAAGAAATAATACGGAGAAAAATATTGCCACAGTAGAATGGTTTTCATTCCAAGGTTTGCTTATTGCGTTGCACTTTGCGCATTTAGTATACAATTAATGTTTTTTTTTTCGACAGCTAACTTTGCGACAACGAAGTTTATTGCACATCGAAAATACTCGCGCTATCTAACTATTGTAATATGATTGGAGGAGAAATACTGTTAAATAATACGGTAAAGTTTGAAGTTTCTTAACTCGTTCGCGGCATCCGGTATCATATACAGACTTTCGCAGTTTACGTAAATATATCTAAACGCCCATATCTCTTAAACAGAACATTCCGAGAACTACTTTAGTTTCCATTGTCATCTACAGTCTCTTGAAACCCGCGTGAATATAGATTTCTTGTAAAGTATTTATGTGAGATAACTCGTAACTTTCATAAAACACTCGAAGACTGCTCCTAGACTATGTATAATATTGGATATCATCTCCAAGTCCTTCAAACTTAAGTATAAGTATATATACTTAGACAATCGCTTATATCTAGAGAAAAGAACAAATTCATTGACTTAATCTTCAGTATTATTTGTCAAGAAGATACTTGGTAATTTAGTTCACATTCTATATTCTTAGATTAAAGTTTGTTACTTAAAATAAAATTTGCTCGAAAATTCTTGTGGCAATTTTAGTTGATTGAAAATTAATTAAATTTATTTTACTAAGTTTTCAATAAAAGGAGGCAGTTAACTGAAATATATATTTATTCTTTATATCAGTCGTTCAATAAGATCGTGAAAAATAATAGATCTAACATTTTCGAGTTTATATATATTTATATAATGAGTGCTTTTGATTTGGATATCTTTATTTATTACTTCTATTCGAGCACTTCTTTTATCTGAAGCACTCTATCCAAGCGTGCAACTATTTTTCCACTAAGTTGGATCGCCTACGATTCTTCTTCGCACTTTCGTCTCGATTCCAAGTTACGCTTTCGACCTCCTCGTTCACTTTATTTCGTATCGTTGAACCGGCTGGTTTATACATCCGCGTTATTTTAGTTTTCTCGTTTGCCAGACTGCGAAAAGATCCGCGCTGTTGGAAATTGACTTCGCCGCGGAAGTAAAGAACTTTAGTATATCGGCTAATTTATTTTTGTTGGATAAGCTACGATTAAATTTAGGATACTTGCTCGGAGAACGAAACGTGTTTTATATCTTTCAGTTACTCTCTTCGTGTAAACATTATGCAAAGTGTAACAGTATATAAGAACTTTTGTGAAAAATAAATATATATTTTATTGTAGTTAATTCCTTCGTTCATTGAAAGATTGTTGGCATACATTAATTACTTATCTTTAATAATTTTTTAATAAATTTTTTATCTTTATACCATGTTTTTATTTAATAGTATTAATTCTTATCTTTATACCATAGTTTTATATATTTTTTCTTATTGTATAATTCTTTTTATGCGTGTTGAAAAGAAATATTGGTGATAACAATATTTCTCTTTAACACGCATTAACTTCTACAAGCTTAATTATTTAGCGTTTAATTTCTCTGTGACGGTATTTATTAATTTCGTGCAATATGTGTTTCTAAAAATATGAGTAAATATAATAAGAAAATCCATTGTTACACTGTAAGAAATAAAATGTTAATTTTAACTTAGAAATGTATAGTAACTTCCGGTATGCAAAAATGTTAAAATTAACACGAAAATGTTAATTTTAACATTTTTGCAGAAAGTCCACTATACGTCTTTAAGTTAAAATTAACATTCTATTTTTTACAGTGCAACATCGAACTGAGATATTTATGCAGGAGATAAGATTATCGTATGCGAGTATTCGACGCATAATCCGAAAATGCAAAATTTTTAACATTAAATCAGATGTACTTTCATGTTTAATAAACTCTTCGTCGCATGCGTACGAGAAAATCAGAGCAGTATAAATAAATATCTGTTTTTTATACGCTATTTATGACATGATCGCCTCTTGTAAAGGATATCACGCCCAGAACAAACTGTTACCTTTTATTTGCTCTGTTATTTGCTAAATACGACTAAAGCCGTGTAATCACCGTGAGTCTTTTCTATGCAATTACAGATCGCGATTAACTGTGTATGTTACATTTGTGTAACGTAATTACTATCTTTCATATGTTTATTCCTATTCTAAAAAATAAAACGACATTGCGATTTGTTTATTGAAAAAGGAGTATTGATTCTAAATTAATATTAATTGAAATTAATATTAATATTAATTGAATGATGCGACAACAAAAAATTGATATTAATTATATTTTTTAGTTATATTAATAATGTATAAAAAAAGAGAAATTATCAGATTATTTAATATTCTGGCGACGCGCCATAACTGTGATCTTCTCTTTTGAAATTCCATATGTTCTGCAGGAACAGTGTAAGGTCATTCGAATCGGCTACAAATGTCTCCAATGCATTATAATTTCCCTTTTCATAGCAGTCGATATTGGTCACGCGAGTTGCATTATGCAACGTTTGCTTCGGTGTTTATGCGTTGTACAACACATTTTACGTTACGACATTAACTAACAAGTTAAGTCATAGGAAACGTGCATGAGTTAGTCTGAGACAAAGCGTCGATTTATCACGTCGATCGATCCGATAAATACGGTATGCTTTTGGAGATCTGTCGTGTAACTGTTTGAAAAGGTATTCAATCGAATAGCTTCCGTTTTTCTCTCGATATCCTATCATGATCATTCGAATAGTTTTCGAAACGATTCCAAGCATCCGACATGCTACGAACTAAAGGAAGGTCGATTCCAATCGGAATAGTTTCATGACATTTCTTCCGGATAATACTGGTAAACTTTATCTACATACGTTGAAACGAAATTTATTCTTTGAATTTAAAAAAATAGAAAATCTACATGTTTTGATACTAGAAGTAAACACGATTGTTATTTCCTGTTTCTATTTTTTAGATTAATATTATATTTTTTTGTGTAAAAGAATTCTATAATTTTTCTACTTTTCAATAATTATATCCTTTATACTGATAAAATATTTGGCCCTTTATCACTTTTTTATTTTCGTAGTAATTGTTCGCTTGGTTCTTTTAATAAATAAGAAACATTCGTATTTCTAGTGTTAAAATGTTCGCCTTCTCATATTTCTCGTCTTTCGTACGAACGGAAAAATTGATGCGCTGCATTTTTCATGCATGTTGTTTCTTGTAGCGGATGTGAGAAGAATACGAAAATTAGCCCGTCGGGACTAATTTTACGGTCACCGCGCGTAAAATATTTGCATGTGAGAAAATGTAGTTTAAATACTACTTATATACGGAGGCATGCACCACGTGCATGATACGGAGAAAAATATTGCCACTTTGCGGTTTGCTGCAATTTATTTTTCTTAACTTTTTCACCAACTGCTTAAAATATTGTGATAAGATAGACTGTTATATGATGTAAGCATCAATTAATACGCAAATTGCTTTTAGAAATCAATTTCGATTTTGCCGATTTTCCTTAGGTTTACTTTTTAATTAACTTTTTACGGTCTTAAAAGAATCGCGGCTCGAGAGTTTACTGCTTTGTCGGCCATTGAAGCCGAATTTTATTGCAGCGCCGTAAATTTCCGTTTACAGGCGTGAAAAGAACGATTTTCTTCAAAAAGGCGACCTGATATCTGTATGTCTGCACAGAGTATTGTGCTTAGTTCATTAGGTGGAAATATCAATCGATTGGTTTTGAATGAATCAATGTGATATTTCGAAATAGAAACGGTGGATTTTCGATCTAACTCTGAACAATGATAGAATATTCATCGGATTACCTTGTATAGCTATCAAAAAAGAAAAACCACTGGGAATTGCATGAAATTGCAGTTAGTAACCATACAATAATGGAGCCAAAAAATTTAACATTTTTTCTATTCTTCAGAATTTATTGTTGCATATAGAAGTATTCAATTATTGGGTTTGTTTATTTTAAAGGATGAGTTTTGGAAATAAAGTTTTACATGAATTATACAAGTATTAAAATTCATATGTTAGTTCTAGTAATTATTTTTAATAATTTTGAAATTGGAAGGAATACGAATTGTTCTAATGAGGCTGTTGATTACAACAGGTCATTTTTGAATAATCGAAACAGCGACAGATTGAATTTTTCAAGTATGAAGTAATAAGTCTGATAGATTTATATATAATTATAGCAAATACTAGAACATTATGAATTTTAATTTGTTATTGTATATAATAAACTGATTTAGCGCAAAAATTAGCACGATTGGAAATTAGTATTTCCGAGCACGTAATCGCTGCCAAGGGAAAAGCGACTGTGCGCACGTGCCGTTTTTCATCTCTAGGTAAAATCTGCGAAGAATGGCAGCTTTGCTTTTATAATCGAAACGAGTACTCCGAAACAAAAGCCTATGTAATGCTTATGTAATGATCTCTCTCTCTCTCTCTCTCTCTCTCTCTCTCTCTCTCTCTTTCTCTCTCTTGCATTAAACAATAGATTGTGCCGATTGATCGAATGAATTGCTTTCAACGTAAAGCAATATCGCCCAACACTGCTTGAGCACGTATCGTCGAATGTTTACTAGATCTGATCTCCGGAGGAACGACTGTAATCACGTTGATATCAAGCTTCTGAACGTTCCATTTGGCGCATCGGCGTCCGTTTAATGTCGTGAGAAGTATTGGAAGTAACTTTCGTATTTTTTCAATTGCACTTTTTTGTAGCGCGAACTTCTCCAGTCGGTCTCTTTTCAGTTAAAACGTCGAGCATATATTGAAAAAGACGTACTGGAAGGTATAATGATGTAGCCTCTTTAACGCCATTTCTAAAGCAATAGTCGTCATTCTTTATTGAAAACGTACAATTTAGTTTCACGTAAAGAATTTAAGAAAGTGACACACATTTTTATGAAGTAAAAATTTTTTAATTAAAAATTTACGTAATTAAATTATATATAATTAAATAAATTTTTGATTAACAAAATTTTTACTTTATAAAAATGTGCTCATTTTCTTAAATTCTTTACGATACTGTCTTACGAAGAAAATACTGTAGTGATATTCTTCTATTTTTATTATTACTTCATTGAATCTTATTTTGGGAATAAAAACTATATTTGTTGTATGCATATAAGCGCGTAAAGACTTTTATTATACTAATAACAAAGTTCTTTACTTTTATTAAATTATGTTAGTCTTCGCGGAATTACGTATGGTTATAGATCTATATTCGTGTACTTACATTTTTAATATCAGAAACTTGTTTCATTAATCAATTTTGTGTCTATTTTATAATTTAATATCGTAAAATTTAATTTTATATAAAAATTTACAGTATATAATCCAACAGTATTAGAAACTTTCTATTATTTATATTTGTAAAGCACTTTGTAATCATTAAGAATTATATATTATAAGTTGAAATAAATTTCTGAATATTTAATCGCACATTGTAAATACATATTATAGTTTTTTAAATTAATTCAGAAGTATTCTGCACGTTTACCAATATTCATTTAATTTATAAATTAAAAATACGATTATTTATTGTATGTAAATATTACACATTTACTTGATATGTGCATTAAATCATACATGCATGGATAATTTCTTGCTGTCAATTTGTTTATTTTATTGTATAGTAATGCGCACGTGTTGAAAACACATAGGAAGTATGTTTGAATTATGCAACACTAGATTTTGCATTTTGTCACGACAATAAGTATTGAATAATTGCTGGAGTAGTTCATTTTCGACCGGCGATGACGCTCAATCGTCGATGTGCCCGCGATCGCGTCGGTATCCGCCCTCGATTTGGATCACTCGCGTACCAGTGGTGAAATTTATGGCATATCCGCCGTACTTCGATGCATTTTCCACAAATGTCGGAGATAAACGGCGCGCGAGTTCGCCGTGAAGGAAGGAGGGATTTAGAGGGTGAGAGTTATATGAGGTAAAAGGGTTGTTAGAAGATGGTGTTCGTGCGCGCGAAGGGTTGCATCAGATGAAATAACAATCCCCGACGCGTCCCTAAGTCTGCAACGGGTGGGTAAGATTAACTGACTCGCGCGAAAATTTATGGCGTTGCCGCTTTTCAGTGTGCGAGAAAAATGAGCTCGTTGCTCGTGAGAGAGGGACGATTAACCGAGAGAGTAGAGAGTGGAGAGAAGGGAAGATACACAAATAGCCAGAAGTAAAGATTCGCAGTGTTGTTTCACTTGTTGTCAGATGTAAAAGAAACCGCAGGCTATACGATTTGTATAAAAGTTTTTCTACTTGACTTGACTGTAATTTGAAAGCGCGACATATTGCATATTATATACATATGTAATAACTAATAAGTTTGCGTTATACATGTACAGTGTATAACATATAGGTACATTTAAAATGAACAACTAGATGGAAATTGCAACGTGGAAAACAACATTCTATTATGTTTTATAACGTATGTTATTGCATGTCAATGTGTAAAAAATGAGAACCTATTTTCTGTTAAAAAATTCTGCAGCTGTTACACGTGCTTGCCTGTGTAAAAGAAATTCCCTTTTGGTTTGGTTCAATATATTGATATTGTCCGCGTGGGTACACAATATGCAAGTAATGTTTTTATTGATCGCAATAAGAGTACAGATATATGAGGGACGTGTAAAGTTTAAGTTATCGTCGTTTTAATGAAAATTCCTCACAATTTTACTTTTATCGGCGGAATTTAGGGATTGGCATTTTAGTATCTAGATAGCGAAGGTGTTTGCCTTTTACATTGTAATCAGTCGTCATTGCTTTAAAATAGCTAAAATTCTTGTAATTATTGAAGCAGATTCTTTAAACTATTAAAATTGATTTTTCTAATTATTTTTTGTCACTTTTTGTATACGTAATTACTATTATTTTTTAAATCTCTTTATGCAAATTAAAATATTAAAAAATTTGTTTTTTTTTGTGAAATTAAAATGCCTATTTTCAGAACAATTATATTATGATAATTATATAGATATACAAGATAAATATTTAAATTATTATCTGAATGTATTAAAAATTCAAATCTAAGCATTTCTGAAGCAGTATATAATTTTTTGACGACATTTATATTTCGTATATGAACATATCGCCAAAAATGTTTGCTGAACTCGGCTGTCTGAATATTTCAGCAAGAAATATCTAGAAGAGCCGCATAGGAAGAAGGGTTTGAAACGATGAGAGAGGAGGATCTATTAGATGAGGTTTTTCGTAGCAAGCCGAGGCTTGAACGCATATATTGACGCGCCGACTTTAAGCAGTTCGCAAATATTTTTCGTGGCCAGTCAAACTCATATGACAGAATATCATGCAGACATTTCTGCAAGATGTTCCGTCGAGTTGTCATCAGACTGTAATATCATATATCGTTCCTTTACTTTAAAAGTGTCAATTCAAAAAATAGAAAAGAAAAAAAAACTAATTTTAATTTGATAGAAAATTATATTATTGATCAATCAACAATATTGCGGCAAAAAGAATATACTCTTAACATGATCAAATGCCATTTTTCATTTTTGTTTCATAATCTTTGAAAGATCGTTTTTTTTATTTGTGACGATTTTAACAATTTTTCAACGGTACTTTTTGAGCTGTGGTATCTTGACAATTTTTTTATGAAATTAAGTTAGTTCATTTTTTACTATAATAGAGTGTTTACCTAACTCATTACAATAACTCGAAAATTATATTTTTGTTATTTTTGAAATAAAGGAGCGATATGTAGTTTCCAAATTGAAATTTTTGTTTTGCTAAAGTTTATTCTATAGCATAATTACAAAATGATCAAACGTTTAATATTTATCCCCGTGATTATGAGTCTAAATTATAAAAGACTGAGAAATAAAGTTAATTAAGTTCTTTGTTATATTATTCGCATGTAACGTATTTTTAAAGCTTTATAATTACATTATCATGAAATTTGCTTAATAAAAATAAATTAGTTTTAAATAGAAACTCTTTTTTGATAAATGTATCGTCAAACATACACACATACGATTTTAAAAATCACAAGTACCTGTATTTAGTAGTTCAGAATCGTTTAACATGCAAATTTATTACAAATTTTATTAATTTTTTGCATAAGTAAAGTTGTTAATAAATTTATTCGAATATATGCTGTTGAGAAAGGTAAAGTTAAAGTTTCAAAATACCATATATATTCGCGTGGTTCTATCAGTCTTTACGATAGGCAAATGTGCATGTTCGTGTGTTCACACGTGTACATGAGCAAGCAACCTGCATATATAAGTAATTTGCTGAGAAGCTCAGACGATAAACTCCGAAATTCTACTAGCGGACTAGCAAAAATTTATAAAATAAGAAGTGAGCCAAATATTAGAGTTTCCTTCCTTTCTGATAATTTAATTTTTTAGTTATTAATATTATTTGAAATTAAGATTTGTTGCACGCATTATTAATTAATATTTTCACTATTGCAAAGTAATTGTTGAGACAAATACTTTTTTTTATATTTCTTATATGTATATAATATTCTCTTTCATTTTCTTTTTCATTATAATCGGTATCAAAGAAAAGTTCCATATTACTCTTTCAATCTTGGTTATTTTATCTTGAGAACGTTCTCTATTATAAGAGAAGCATGGGCATTTGTCTTACATTTTTATATCTTTTATAGGAATTTCTACAAATTTTATTACATTAATATTTTAGTTACGTTAATAATAAACTGTACTATGAAAATTTGTATGATAAAAAGCTCATTGACTATTTCAATAAGCAAATAAGCTATAGGTATTAGAAGAAGAAATAGAAATTATAATGATATCAAAATAATTTATCGAATAATTATGAACATATTTCCGCAGTTTGTAACGTCACTAATTACGTGATTATTTATTATCATGGTATTATATTACGCAAATAAGGTCATCAGGTGGAATACATTTGGTCGAGATAACCACGACAGCTAACATATATGAATAATGAATATTCAAATTTTAATGATAACTTTAATTTGTAGAGATAACACTGTCTATATATTTACAGCCTATTACAAATATTCTACGTAGTTTTTGTACTTCAACTTACAATAAAAATAAATTCCTTTTCGTAAAGATACTTTTAAAAAATTCCCAAAATTCCAAAAATGAAGATATGTTCTCAATGTTATAATCATTTTATTTTTAAATCGAATTTAGTGATTACTGATACGTAATTGCAGCGAATTGTAACATTGAAAATTAAAGGATTCCGCCGCAAGCGAGTTTAACGAGATCCAATTTCGGAAACTTTATCATGTACAAATTAATAAGACCAAAATTTTCTACGTACAACGTGTAAAATTTAACGACCGCGAGGGAACTTTTCGAAAAAAACCTAATTCATGAACTTTTCAAAGCTCTCTTCGTGATACTATTTCAATGTATGACGCACTCGATACGTATATGCATATATGCGTAAGTGCAATATTTGTAGATTTCGAGAAAACGCAACGTTTCGCAGCGCGCCGGAACTAATTGCGAAAAACGCACGGGAATCGAAAGTCGGGCGGGCCTCTCGTATTTTCCGCGTTATCCGGTTTTCGCATGTTTTCTCCTGTCATGTCGCATACACATGGAAATTCGGATGCACGCTCTGCGGATGGAAATCGTTGGAAAGGCATTTACATGCGCGAATTTCATCGCGCCTCGTAACCCTCCCCTGCGTTTGCCTTTGACGGTATGCGTTTTTTTTTTGGTTCTCGTCATTGCGATTTCATCATGGAAAAAAACGTTTTGTCAACCCGACAAGCGTTGCCAATGGATTATTGGTAAAATATTTTGGAATGTAAACTACCGTTTTTAAGCAAAATTCAGAAACACGAGTTAACGAGTGGTACAAATTTCTATTTACATAATGTTTATTTTTTTATTCTTTAATTTATTATCTAAGACGAACGTATTATAACATATCTTATTTTAAGAAATAATTACTTGCAGCTTGCAGATCAATAGAATTAATATCAAATATATGAAATAATGCAATATTTTTCAGTTAGATTATTGAAAGAATATTAATCACTGTGAGATTATTATGACTGATAATGTAATAATAATTTATTATTATTTATTTAATTATTTGAAAATATTACGTTGTCTCGTATTTAATATCATAATTATCTCCGATTGACGCTATATTCCGTATATTCTTTTAATAAAATATTAATGCTTAATGAAAGAGATTATTTTTATTAACGGTAGTCGATTAAGCTTATTTATTTAGCTGAATTCCCATGTATTTATAATTATCATGTATATATAATATCATACCATGAAAAGGGATAATAAAGAGAACATATTTAATTATGAAATTATTTATTAATAAATTGCGTGAGAATATAAAAGAGGAAAATGTATAACATCTAGTATAATATGATTCAATTAAGGGATTCGATTTTAATTTCGGAAAGGGATACTTTTTTATATTCGAAATTTTTTTTTGTGTAACTTTTTAATCTTAATATTTAATACTCAGTGTTTATAACTTTGTGCTTCCTAATTGAAATAAGTGAATTTTCGCTCGTTTTGTTTAATCACGAGGATGTTGTTGCTTTATTAAATTAGAATTATAGTAGAATTCAACTTTTAATTAATTTTATTATGAACACTGGCATTATATCGGCATATGATCATATCAAACATAAGTCTCCCCGAAAGCTGAAAGGTTCTTTCATTAAAACCTCGATCTGTCGAAATTACATTAAGAGTAGAAAGAAGTTTACCAGTGTAGGCAAGTTAAACGAATGGTAATTGGCTCTTCAGACGAACCAATTAGTTAAGCTTTGTACATCGCCCGTAGAAACTGCTTAATGACGCCTTTCAATCGGGGAATAGCCGATTAAATAAAGCTCTGGGAGCGTTAAAGGCCGTGCTTATTAAATTCGTCATCAAGCTGACAGTTACATTATATATTAGGTACAAAATATTTTCGATTATTTTATTAAAAAATATTCAAAGTAAAAAAAAACAATATTAAACGAGGAACGTCTTAGGATTATACATGTGAATATACAACTAACAAGAAATAAATGTTTTTAATGATCAAGCTGGATTTTAAGTGCTTAAATAATTCGTGTAAATTTATATAACCTATTTTATATTAAAGCATTTTATGAAGAGTTGAAGATACTTATGTATATGTATTAAGTTAATAATAGTTATATGTCCTTGTATAGTTATATCGATAAAAAACTTAATGAGAGACACTGAATTTCTTAATTAATATTTCTCTTTTATTTATAAATCAAAGCTGCAATTGATGTTTAACACACTCTCTCAGAGGATTCAAAGCTGATTTATATCACTAATTGCAATTCTCGCTACGATGTGTTCTCGCTATCGACGTAAGATTCTCATGTGTTCCATGGTTGTCCCACAGTACGTGTCTTCCGAAACGACAAACCGTACGTGCGGGCGAATAATCGAGCCGGAATAATACGGTTATTGCGTTGGAGCGCAAGCGTATACCCACATTCTAGTAGCATTGTAGCGCTAATGATGGCGTACCACGTTTCGCAGATGAGATATTTTTAAACAGCGAGAAACCGATTCTAATACAGCATTGCGCGCCCTGAATAGTGTTGGGATTACGTTGACACGTATAAACAGACCGATGTCACGGCGACGGTGCTTCTAGTCAACGCGCTGCATTTACATGCAATGAGGAAGTTAGGGTAATTCTGCGAGTTAGGAAACTCCCTTTCGGGATTCTCATACCGTAGACTCTTCCGACGATATCGCGTTTGTAGCGTATCCATAGAAATTTTACTATATTGTTAAGGAAAGTGTTCAGCATAATGAGCAATGAGAGACCTATTTTGAAAAGCAATCAGCAGTGTCGTCAAAGTTTGCAAGCAATTCTCAAGAATGGAAGAAGAATTTATCTTGTCTTGTTCATCATTTCTTTTAAAACAATAGTTTCGTACAAAGCGACGAAAATTCCACTATTCGATGGATTAAAAGTGACGTTTTATTTATGCGCGAGTTTGGATGAAAATTGAACGTAGACATCGCTTTTTATTTTTCCGTCGTCGATTAATTCTTGTGTCATTGTTGCATTATACTGGACGAAAGCACAATATTAGTCGTGCATTGATTCACGGCTCCAATTTTCAGCACTTCTTCCAAACATAATCCTCTGGTGATATAAATCAATATAACGTCATGAATATTCTGCGTTGGACGCGTGTCCACGGTATTATAACTTCCAATCGACGTCAGGTCGCGTTACCGTAGACGCGCGCGTCGCCATTTCAGCAGTAAATCCTTCTACATCGTGTCCTAAAAGCCAAATCATATTACGGCGACGGGTTATGATGGCATCGATCCGAGTCACTCAACTAACACTTTCACATTCCAGGATAAATAAATATGAACTCTATTATATTGAAATAAATTTATTGTCACATGTCAGCAATTTCAGCGCCATGTTCGCGTACAGTAAATAACTGGATTATTGCGGTTTTTGCATTTAATCCATTTGTTCTCGCAGTGCTCGCATGTACTTTCAATATCAATATTGATTACACGTTATCACAATATACGATCACTTTTATAAAAAAGAGAATGATATGAATATTGATTACGTCTCTTATTGAAAAATAACACAACTTTAGCTTTTTAAGTAAACTTTTAAGTTTTGAGTGCTACAATTACGTCAGTGAGCTTTTAATTTAAGTAATTTAATTTAATCGTTGATGATTAACTCTTAATTTACAAAATTCAATTAATTCTCCCTTACCATTACTTTTTTCACATCAGCAGATATCAACATCTTTGTCGATGTGAGTTATTTATGTTTCATCTTTATGTGTAATGATTCTATAGTAGGACACAGCTTACGGATGGACGAGTTGCACGCTCGAGAACATAAACTTCATTCTCGCGAATGTACGGACGTAGGCTTGAATACATGTACAGGAAGACCACGTAGTTGCGTAAATTCCGGCCATAAAGCCTGCCTAAATTGCCGGGACCTCGCGATTAATGCCCGATAACGATATCCGAATTCCACAACAGCCGCGACAACTCGGCGCACACGTATCACTGCTAGATAACTCGGATGACTGCCCACCGTCATGCTCGACATAGGCACACGACATAGGGAACTCGGAACTGATGTCTCTTTAAAGGTCGAGGATGCCGTAATTACAACGTGCCGATGTCTACCTTGCTCGTTGCAATAGAGCGTATACTCATTTGCTGCATTTGCACGGTTTGTTGTTGTTGATAACAATTAGTCATGATCATGCAATGTGAAAAGTTTGAATGAGCCTAGCTTCTAGTCCTCCTAGAATTATTAAAAATAGATGTATAAAATTGCAATTTTTTTATTATACAACAAGTTGAGTGAATTGACGAATTATAATTTTAACTGTATAGAGTATTTCAGATCTCTAACTTCTTATGATCATAATTTAGAATTGCTTTTTTCTTAATAAAGTTTACGACGAACAGCTTTTGAGTAATAAAAGATTGAAGAATTTTTTTGAAGGAAAATAAGATGAAAAAAGTAAAATTTTATTGTATGTTTAAAAATGACAAGTGAATTTTAACAAATTTAAGAAAACTGCGAGAAACGATGATGGCTGACCATTGTTTTTATTGGAAAAAAAAATCTATTCTAATTTTTTTTTATTTAAAGAATTCATGAATGAAAGGCGGTTTGTTAGTTTTACATATATCTATTGAATTTGTTTGTCAAAGTATCACATTTCTTTTAAAAATTATTATACGGATTAATGAGTAAGGGATTTCTGAATAATTTTAAAATAATTCCATTTGCATTCAATATGCTATTATCATTATTACTGAGATATGAAATTATGTTATCCTTTGCAATCCAGATTGCGGAGTTAAAGACTCGTATTAAATGTGTTAGTGTGCATACGGTCGTTATGGATTCGTCGATTCACGTATGCTGCTGATATTACACCATTACAAAACTGGCCGTGCACCGAAGATAAACTCGAGATAATGGCGTAACGTGCACGGCGAATATTCGTATCGTATCAACGATTGTTACCGGGTTTTCCATATGCCTCTGATATCCGTCAGTTAGCGAACTTCAATGTTCGATACGTGCATCGTAAACGTAAGAGATTTTTACAATGCATATTTTTTAGTAACAAGTAACATTATATTACGATTTAATACGTCATTATGACAATAATTAATATACATCTCCGATAATTTTCTAACGTAATAATTTCGGAAAGCATCGCAGAAAATTAAAAACTTGATAAGCGTTAAGGAGTTTTGTTGGGTTATAAAGAAAATTTAAGAATATTATGGAAAATATTGATATTATTTGATATTACTGCTATTATAATAGTTTTTCTTCACATTTTAATGTTATTATGTTGATTATGATATTGATTTTCAATGGATTAATTAAAGTGATAAATTTATAATATTTTTTTTCAAATTTTGACGTCATTATTATTAGATTAATTCTCATAAAGCAGGTCATTTCAGCAATACTACAGCAACATTGACAATGTTATAGCAATGTTGCTGCAAGCTTCTGTGCTGTATGAATTTATATACATAACACATTTAATATTATATATTCTATTTTTAATGTGATGAGAAATATATATATATATATAAAGGAGTATTAAAGAATGTGATAGTTCAATGTAACATAATTCTATACACATATTTATTAGATATCTATTTATACTCAATTAAGTTTTACTGTACAATACATATATATATATTAGGTGTTGGAATTAATTCGTAGCGTTTTTAAATGAAAGAATGTTATTTATTTCACATGAGCATTAAAAAATACATTAATGAAAGTACTTCCCATCACTTGTAAAACGCTACGAATTAATTCCAACACCTAATATATATATATTAATTTTCTCTTACAAATTAATAATACTTGACAGTATAATTTGACGTTATTATAAAGCTTCTCACTCGATGAGAAAACTTAATTAAAAATGAGGACAGCCAGATTGAACGATACATTTTTCTTAGTAACATAATTATGTAACATTACATATATAATCATGATGGAAGAAACCCAGGTGCTTATTCTCGAGATAAATTTCATATAATTCTGCGCAGATACCAGATGTGGCTATATTCAAATAAATATAATTTAGACGATACACTGTCAAAAAGATGAACATTGAAATTTGATGTAGTTCCCACGCAAAATTTACATTGCCAATTGACAACGTAATTAAGCACACATAATTAAGTAAAAACACAAAAATATGTAAGTAAAGGAATAATGATGTGATGCCGCTTCAAATTATCGAGAAGAGGTATCTGACATGTCATTTTCATTGATTAATTAGAAATGTGTATGCGCAATAACACACCTGAATGACTTCTTCTATCATGCGTATAATCGCGTATGTATTGTAACAATTTAAACGTGAATAACGTTAACTTAATAAAACTATGCGAGATATATCAAATAATTTCTTATATGTTAGGAAGGAATAATTAATGCTTTTGATCTGGACAATTTATATTGTAACAATATAAAAGAAGCTTATGTATTATATTAATTTAATTTGTTAAATTAAATATACAAAGAAGTTGAGATTTATCTTACATGTATATACAATAGTTAAAAACTAGAATTTCACTGATTAATGATCGAGGATAAAAAGGATCGATTAATAGAAAATATAGCAAATTAATATTTATGGAGAGAATATTAATTTTTATAGAAAATATTTTGTATCAAGTGTGTGTGATCTTGTAACTATCATAAATATCAACTTCTTTGATCGTTACACAATTATTATATCGACGTTGATCGACTGCCTCATCAAGCGGATAACAAGCTTAAATTTAATGCTGCTTTAATAGCTATTGTTATGTTTTGGCAGCTAATGGAATATTTTACTAGAAACAAGGAATATTACAGATCACCGCGCATATTAATCTCGTTAAATCACGTCCGTTACGCAAGGTAAATAATTTTACCGCACAATACTGTTTACGGTTGTAAGCCAAACATTAATTCGAATTAACTAGTAAATTGCGGCGACGATTTTGCAAAATTTTAAAAAATCAAAAAAAATATCGCTAATTGTTTGTTTATAGTAATATTTTTTATTGTATTGTTTTATTCATCTATTGCATATATAAATTAATTAAATATATTTTGATCCGAGTTTTATTATATGTACACATGATATATGTAGCGCGTCGTAATATATACCTAAATGTCGGATATTTAAAGTCGGTCAGCCTATCAGTTCACAGAATAATGAGGTCATCAATAAGGGGTCGTATGTCATCGACATTCAATGAGAGGGAAGAATTCGAAATTGTGCGACTCATCCTATATATCAACTTAATAAATAATCGATACTTCAAAGTGAAAATGACATTACAGGATTTGTTTTTTTATTTTAAAATTGCAAAACTATGCAATTTATTTTTTATTAGATTTCGAGAATACAAAATAGCGAGAATACACATATGTATTCATCCATTAAAGAAATAATATAACAATGTACACACACGCGCATACACACACACACACACACACAGAGAGAGAGAGAGAGAGAGAGCGTATACAGTTCTGTTTTGACATAAATGTAGAATTTGTTTTATTATTAAAATAGTGACTGATATGAAAAGTTTGATATGTAAATTTTAATGAAACTGCTCGCTAGTAATAACTTGCATTTGGCAGGAATTCAAACAATACACGGCTGCACATTTCTTTAAGTAGAGAGTATTACTAGATAATATTAATTGGTATATTAATTGGAACATTGCGTAATGTATGCACATATAAAAAGGAAATGTATGCAAAACTGAAGTCATGATCGACTTATTAAATTATTACAATTAGAGAAATGTCTGAAATATTATAATTGTATTCTATATATTATTTATGCTTGTAAGAGATATCTTAAGGTAGCTTAGTGTGTGAAACTCTACCCATGAAGACTCTATCTAGAATGATGTATGGAGTCTTAAAGACATTTGCGCGTGTTAGAAGTTTGAAAAGTGAGCATCCATCTATCCGTCAATAAATTTATTTAATTGATCAATTGGATCAAAAGACATAATCGCAAAAATGGAGAAGAATAATCATAACTTTTGCGCTTCCATCATCGTCAAGTTTATTATGATATTCTGGAAATAGTAACGAAAATATTCTTGAAAATAGCTTGAAATACGGTTTGCAAATATTTGATTATGATTTTTTACTGACAATTATTTTTGAATTTTTTAGGACATATAGAAATTCTTTTTTACAGTCTCTTTTACGACGTTTTTAAAGTTCGTTAATTAGTTGGTGCAATTAGCAGCAGTTGGATAAACGTCGCGCTCATATATACAGTAATCTACTTGTACGTTTACTTGACGTTTATGTCGCAAGTCTGATAAAGATCTAAAAGGACACAGCTATTCATATCTCATAGCTGCTCTACTTTTCGGTTATTTACTCCTTCTTCTAATCGTGTCCGGAATAATCTCTCATGAAATGCCGCCTATTGATTCAGTGCACTCGATTTCAACGTTATCGCAGGGATGACTGATCCGCACAGTCATTTGGGCTTAGTGAACCTACGGATTCGAACTTAATACTCTGCGGGCACTCGTATACATTTACATATATGCATTTATATCATATACACATACATGAATACGTTTTTGCGAGCGATAATGCAATGAATATTTGCGGAAAGTGAAAGCAATTTAATCTAGGAATACTAAAAGGAATAAGAATAAGAATGAACTATTTTCATGTTTGATATAAATGGAGTAAGATAGTGAAAGTTAAAACTTCTTTTTTATTTATATCTTAATTTAATAAATGATTCTCATTTATATGAATTGTTATTTTAGATGAAGAACAAAAAGCAAAATCTTATCTGTCAAATAAGAATTTTTTTCTTGACAGAAAATTTTTCTATTTAAGAAAAAACTTATTTTTACATAATATTGTTTAATGTCATGAATGTTTCTACTTTCGACATTGTTTACCTATGATTATATTATTTATACGAAAGTTTATTTATATATGTACTCGTTAAATAAGTAATAAAATCATAAACATTTAACGCATGCCTCAACCTTACGTCATCGAGATAATTGACTGCTTAGATGGCTTCTTAAAAATAGAGTATCAATTTGAAAAATAATTATCACGGTTCTGTCCAGTAAATCGCCATCTACCCAATAAAGTACCGATTTTATAGAGGCTGATTGGTTACTCAACGTGCTTTTTTACACCTTCGTGAATAAAATAGTTGTAATTATGGAGCGAAATTGTACGCTTGTCTTAATGCTGCTATCTATTATGATTTCTGATTATGAGTGAAAGTCTCGTTAATCATCGCCGCGATTACACGAATGTAATCTAGTAAGTTTAATTTTATTTGTGATCATTTCCTTTACAACAAAATATTTCTCGCACAATATTTAATAAAAAACGTAAACAACTCGCTACTGTGATAATATGTCACATATCTTGAAGTAAATTTTTTATGTGATTTTGATATTTATATTTTTTGTGGTTTCAAAGATTAATTTTTAAAACTTATCTTTATTCGACTGTCTTTTAAAAGTTACAGTTTTACTGGAATAATATGAATGTGTGCTTAACTTTGTATTATATAATAATAATGATCCAATACAATATAACGTTTTAAACTTCGTATTCTATCAGCAGAGTTGCACGCTCGTGTTATATAAATTTTGTTATTATATTATAATGTAGAAAAAAGAAAATGTTCCTTTTTTTTAAATAATACCTTGCGATAAATATATTTGTTCACCGCATGCTATGGCAATTAATATAATCTACTATAAAATTTCTTTTAATTTAGATCAAAGATTTTCAAGAAAATATTTTTAAAATGTAATTTATTGTGTGTGTTCCAAACATTGTATGAAAAATTGAACTGCTATCAATTTATAAATATTTAGTGAATGAGTAGCGTTTTTTAAAAGCCCGTTTTTCGTTTGATTGATTTTATAAATATCATTTTTAATTATTCTATGTCTTTATCTTATTATTCTGTATCTATTATTCTGTATCTTAAATATAATATTTTTTTGTTTCTTTGTAATAAAAAGAACATGAAATATCATTAATATTCAAACAATAATATTGTTTTATTAAAATGGAAGCTTCTTGAGCAATTTTTCCATATTGCTCACAAATATTTTAAGTGCTGTAATAATATGCTGACAACAGGGATATGTGAAAGTACCGGAAGTAAATTTACTTATCGTTCATTTAAATCGGTTTATCTATCATTCGCGCTTCCAAAAAAAAGTCCATTAGCAATTCACTGGTGAGACGTAATCGTGCCAATTATCGTGTCGTTACTTTTATGACTGTCAGGTTCATTCCACTGAATAGTGGAAAAATAAGCGGCCTATAAGGAAAGTATGGACGAGCTCTTGCATGTGCATGTTTTCCGATACTCTTGCGTGATTAAAAATTTCTAAAAAGCTGCTTTCGATGCAATAGAATAATGCATTGCGTGTTCAAATATCGATATAGTGCTATTATAATTCTTATGCTAGTGCTATTATTATTCTTCCATTTTTGGTTAGCTTTGTATTTCTTTAAAAACTACAGTTCTACCTACATTAAAAATACAACATATAATTTTGCATTGTGCAACAGCAATGACAATATAACGCAATGTCTCAAATTTTTTATTTTTTTATCATTAGAATTTATACATATTTACATGATATAAGATTTGTTATCAGAATGTGTTACAATACCTTTAACGTTATGAACATAAAAAAAAAGAATAATGCAACGTTATATCTATATAAAACTGCAGTATTTCTTTAATAATATTCGCTAACAACTAAATATAAGCGAGAAAATACATTAACAGTAACTTCTTCATTTATTTATGCAATAAGAAAATTAATATTAAAATAAGAGAAAATTAAGTTTATTAAGAATGACTTCATATTATATGTTATATACTGTGTATTTATTTAAATAAATTTAGATAATATCAACTAAAAGTTTTAGTAATACCTTATATTATATGTACGAATTTTATTCGCGAGTTATCTTTTGATTTTAGTACATAAGTAATTATTGCATTATATTCTACAATATAGTAATATAATATAATATAATATAATATATGTAATAATTAATTATGTTATACTATTAAAAACAATAATTAATTATGGTCTAAAGGCTTAGGACGCATGCAAGAGATCCGGGTTCGACTCTTGGCCGAGGCAATATTTTTCGCAATAAGTTTTTATTACAGTTTTTTAAGATTAAATTTGGGAAAATTTGGGGGGATTATTAATATTTCGGATTGATTGCGTTGAAAGTTCGGCAACCATATCGACACGCAATTATAGTTTCTGAAATTAATTCATTTAAATGAATATACATAATAGTTCAACATCTTAACATTCACCGTAATGGCGCTTCGTATTTAAAGTAATATAATAAATTATATTATACTATATTACAAACAAAAAATAATTTGTGAACAAAGTTTAGAACACGCATAGTTATAAGCTGTACAAGGTGTTAGAAATTTTAACGGATATTATCTGACAATAAATTTATTTGAACAATTATACAGGCTATTTCAGTCACTTTGTTATAATATCTCTGGTATCGTTAATGACGCGAAAATGTCTAAGGAATAAATCGTTTAGTTCGTAGTGGGACACATATTGTGATGGGAATTATTTTTTTCTTAATATCACATTTTTAGAAATTTTAAGATCATCGATTTTTTTTAGAACTACATATTTTTATCATTATTAGGATACTAACTGAGATCGAGACGAATCCAATGATCTTCATGTGACTTGAATACGAAAAAATCTAGGGAATGGATGCGAAAAATGAAATAAATAAGTACAATAGAAAGATGTGATAAAAGAAAATTTATTATAATAAGTGTTCAAAATTATTTTTATTGACTTTTAAACATTTATTAATTTGATTATGAAAAGAGCGTCGCACATTTGCGAACGTTTGAGGTGTTACAGCACAGGCTCGAATTTCTTTTTTCATTTCGTCACGTGTCACAGCTTGTATTATTAACAGTAACGGAGATATTGTTTTGTAACAAAGTTATTAAGACATCCTGTATATGATATGATAACTATAATCTGAAATCTTTCTTAATGAAAGTCTAACTTAATTTTACTTCCTATTAATTCTTTTATTATACAATATAATATGAATAAAGATATTGTTATTAATGAGGTGCCGAAGGATTTATGGGTTATCATTGTGTCGTGACTCATTGCTAATGCTAACGTTTCATGAACCTTGCCGTTCACTTCATCAGAGCGAAGAGCGCACTGATACTGAACTGCTCCTCCAGAAGCTAACAGATATTGCTATTAATGTACTTTTTTATATCTAATTATCAATAATGCGTTCATGCACTCGATATTGTAAACGGAAGAAGCAAACTTGCAAAAGAGATGAATGAAGTGAGACGTGTACATGCTGTCGTTACTTCTTGATTACACACTAAGCGATTACGCGCTTTTAGACTCGTTAATTAAAAACCTTCGCCGCGGGCTGTCAGACGGCCGATCGCGAAAGTCGTTGAGAGAAACTTATATTAATTAAAGAGTTCAGAAAGGGCCGTAAATGCTGTTTCTCCATCAAAGGCGCGTTCAGATTTTTAGCGATGTTTTAAATAAAGGAAAAAATATAGTATTGATGATTTTAACTTATTAAGAATTTAGAAAGTGAAATAAAATTATTTTATGAAATTCAGAGATTGTAAATTTAGTGATTTATTATTATATAACAATCAGTAACTTTGTTGCATTTTTGTGTTATTTTATGAAGTTTACTATTGAATCACGTTTTGCCTAAAGATTAATTGTAATTGTAGAAAGCTTTATTATTCGACTTTTTTGTAAAAGTCTGTTGAATTTGGTTTTTATGCTTCTCTCACAGAATATAAAACCGCAATGTAACTATTGAGAAATTGTGGTTACATCATAAATTTCAAATATTGAAAAATAATAAATGCTAAAGAAATGTGAATGAAAAAACATGTGAAAATAAAATAAGCTTTTAAAAGAATAATATTATTATACATATGTACCTATAATTCAATATACTGACTGTCAAAAGTTTTTGTTCAATATAATTTCTTATCAATTTTCCTTTTTAGTTTACATATTAATAAAATGTTTGTTATAATTAAGAACATGATTTATTTTAAATATCAGAGTATATAAACTTGAATATTAGATTTTTTATCCGAGCAATACAATAAAATTATACTTATTACAAAGAAACTTTTGATAGTTGTATAAAGGATTGTAACAAGATGACTTGTGATTATCTTAATTGCTTATAAATATTATATTAAATAGTCCGATAAAAATATGTGTCTACGGGATAAAATATAAATATTTGTACATTAATTATAAAATATGTTTGATATATTTTTCTAGTTTTTTGTATTTTTTGTCAATAATCTTTATATTATTTTGTAAATATTTTAAAGAGAAGGAGAGGGAGAGAGAGAGAGAGAGAGAGAGAGAGAAAGAATTATTATATTTATTCGGATAAAGTCTAAAGAATTAATTTCGTTCGTATGGTTAGCGATTGTCAGTAAGTGACATATTTGCTGTACTTGATCCAGGGCAATGTTTTAATGAATTTTGTAATGTACGTTATCACACGGGAAATTCACGAAATTGAATTTCCGAGGAGAGTGGCTTCTCGTAAAATGAAGGTGAAATACCGTCGTTAATATACAGAGCGCTCTACTTAAATGGGATGTCTAAACATCCACCTTTGGTTGCGAGGAAATCTTTTAATTAAAATTTACAAATAGGAATATATAATGACAAATAGGCGCGCAAGACAAATATATTTGCGAATTGAACACTTGAAAAATAAGCATAATGCCAATTCCGTTGTTATTTTAAATGGACGAAGTTACTGCATTCGTTACTCATTTTTTAAAGAATTATGAATACAATATCTTGTATATTAAATATATAGAGATCCACCGGATATCCGGAAAGATTGCCAGATATCTGATTTCTAGCAATATATCCGGCTGAAACTTTATATAGAAATGAGTGTATAATGGTATCTGAAAACTTTTATTATCACTAATATATTTTTAGAAATATAGTACCGGATGTCTGATAACAAATATCCGGTTATCTGGCGCCGGATCAAGGCAATCGTTCCCGGATATCCGATGGATCCTTAATATTAAATACACATATATGTTATATGAACTTTAGCAAACATGCCTAATCGTTTGTCAATACCCTCCAGGAGTTATGCAGTCGATTTCTTTGATAGTTAAATAAGACATACTGTTGAAAAAAAACTGTGTAAAGTTAATTATAAAGCTGCCGTTTATTATCATAATTACCGTCTCATCGTTAACTTCCTGCGTAAATACGATCGGCCGACACACAAGAAAGTATAGCAACCGTCGTTAATCACACCTTATCTTGCAGTTCCTGATGTAGAGGGTTTCATCAAGGTTAATGCATTCGCACCGATAAACTACCATGGCACGCCCTGCTGTACATTATCGACTGTGGAGCAAATATAGAGATGCAATGCGAAAATGCATATCGCGAACACAGCCAGTCAACAGCACTCAATTTCGTTCGCTTTTATGTTTGAGATTGTCACATGTTTTAAAGTAAAAAAATCTGGTCACTTAAAATTCTAATTATATTTTTACAAAATAAAAAATAAAGGCAATAGTTAATTTCAGAAGATATCTTAAAAATTTAAGTAGACCTTTCCTAAATAGATGTATCTCGCGTTAGTTGTTGCCTCTAACTGTTTATTATAATCTAATTTTTTATTATAAACTTTTAATAAATATTCATGGCATATGTTTAATGCAATAATAATTTTTATGATAAATATATTTGCTAAAATATATATTTGTTAAAATATATTTTGTAGAAGAGAACAGTCGTATGTTTTTAAAACATAAATATTTGATATACATTAAAAATTCACGCTAAAAACTTTGAAATGCTGTTATTCAATGCAAAATCGGATTTGCGTTTTCAATCTCAAACGTGCTGGCCAACAACGTTTTTGCCCGCTGACTTTACTATATCACTGTGTATATGAATATATTCAATATCAAATATGAAAGTAAAACTACTTTTATTTTACGCTGATATGTAAATGAATTGTTAATATAAAATCAAATTTAGGAAACCTTAACGAACGTACGAAGATTTGTAGGATGTAATTTATTTTTTATCTTCTTTATTACAATTTAATTTATTATGAATTATCAATTACCAGCAAATTATTTCTTAGAATTAGTGCACATACTATTTATAAGAAATTTATTTTTCTGTTTAAATATATATATATATATATATATATATTAGGTGTTGGAATTAATTCGTAGCGTTTTACAAGTGATGGGAAGTACTTTCATTAATGTATTTTTTAATGCTCATGTGAAATAAATAACATTCTTTCATTTAAAAACGCTACGAATTAATTCCAACACCTAATATATATATATATATATTTACTTAAAAAGAAAAATAAATTTCTTTATGTGTGCGTGTGCGTGTGCGTGTGCGTGTGCGTGTGCGTGTGCGTGTGCGTGTGCGTGTGCGTGTGCGTGTGCGTGTGCGTGTGCGTGTGTGTGTGTGTGTGTGTGTGTGTGTGTGTGTGTGTGTGTGTGTGTGTGTAAACATGGCACATAATATTTTTATTGAATAAAAGTAATATTATGTGCCATGTTTTTTAATTAATTTCGAATAGATTAAGCAATAAAAAATTAACTTTTAATATACTTATTCTGCTGATAATTTAATTTCATATAAAAAGTTTTTTAAGTAACGCGTCCGTCAAAGAAGAAATTATATCACGTTTATTTGAAATTATTTTACATTTTTTTGTTTAATATAATTTTTTTGTTTAATACAATTTTTTTGTTTAATACAATTTTTTTGTTTAATATAATTTTTCAAATTTTCTACGTTTTTAAGTATAATATTGCACATTATTTTTCAAGTATTGTACTTTATTTTTCTTTTTAAATAAACATGATTTTACACTCAATATATAAAAGATGTTTCCAACATATAAAACATGTGTTTTCATATAATAACTTTTATTTGAAAATATTACATTTAATCAATTTTATTTTGAGAATTTCTCTGTAAGCATATAATGTACAAAATAATACAATAAGTATTATATTCTAAAAAATATTACTGTTATATTTATTTTCATATGTGTATTCATTGAATAAGTGCTTATAGATTTTTTACAATAGTAAAGATTAATTATTGCATACATAGTCATCAAAACAAGTTACCATGTATGGGAATTAAGTCTTATATCAATATGTTGAATGTTAAATCCATGCTTTTGGGCATAAATATCTATAGCTTATGAAACGTTTTTAAAAGTGTTGTATCGAGTATTTGCTTACCGCATCATATATTGCTTTTGAATGTTCGCCTTCAATG
The DNA here is from genome assembly GCF_024713525.1 of Acromyrmex echinatior. Taxonomy (NCBI): domain Eukaryota; kingdom Metazoa; phylum Arthropoda; class Insecta; order Hymenoptera; family Formicidae; genus Acromyrmex; species Acromyrmex echinatior. The sequence goes on from NC_141864.1 coordinate 3,628,370, forward strand.
CCAGATAGTGCTGACGTCTTTCATATTCTGTTGGATAACAATGCCATTATCAATGGAATTATATTAATGTTTGCATAAAAAGTATAATTTTATACGACGTAGGAATTCCTTGCGGCAATTTTTTACACTATAGGCAAAAAGGTAAATTAAAAATTTTTTTAATTATTAATTTAGGAAGTTATAAAATTATTATTGTACTTATCAAAAAATCATTTATTCTGCGATCAAAATTTCAAAACTTTTCGCGAAAAGAATATTATCGCGAACACTTTCGCGCAAATTCAGTATATTGCGTTATACTTCCTGCATACAAAATTTTAAAAATTATTATTTTTCACGGTATGCGTGATCGAATATCTTACGCAAGTATCAGGCATGGCGTTTTCTGGCAGACAGGATATTACGAGCGCTTTCGTCGTTACGTTGGATTACTTGGCAGCGTCCTCGTCGTGTAATATAATCGTGAATGTGTGTGGAACGAAGCTATTGATCCTTTCATATGAACAATATTTTATGAAAAATAATCAATGTGTGAATATAAAATGCACGAAATAAATTTTAGCAGAAAACAAATTATTAATAAACTGATACAATATAAGCAATGAGATTTTTTACAAGATTTCTTTGATAGAAAACCATATATGTAGGTGAATTAATTACATTATTTTCTTCTTTTACGGCGCGCAAGATTTTATAATTAGCAATTTACACGAGTAAACTATTTTTTTATACTCTGATAATCTTGACTTTTTATTTTCACCAGCTTCTAGGATTATTAAGAGCAACAGAGACTGGTTTTTTATTAAAACTATTGATTATATTGCTTTATTTTCGAGTTTGGCTTTACGTAAGCTGCAATAAGAAATGCACCGTAAGATCACTGTTCGCTCGACTTAACAAAGGCAATGTACTTAGCTATCTCCGTCGTTTAATTCTACTTAAGCAGAGCAGACTCATACTCGCGTGTTCCTTCTGGATTAGGGAGGTTCCCAGTAATTGTAATACATTGCTATAGTTGTCGCATGAAATGGGCTGTATCTCCGTTTCTGTGAGCCCGATGCAGAAATTGAAATCCTCACGGACAAGTGGAACTCCGTAGAAATTAAGAACGGCCGATAATCTCTTCCAGGGATTGTTAAAGCAATCTTAAATTGTGTAAAAAATCTTAAATCTGTGTGCGAAGTCGAAGATTTTCGTTACTTAGCATTTTCCGCTAAAGCAGTTTTGATCTGATATTGTTAATTTGATTTGAGACAATCCATACATTATGTGAATAATATTTGTAACGGACGGTTGCACGTACAAATATGATTATAAAATAAAGTAGGAAATGCAAAAGACATAAAGGAATTAATTATAGATGCGTTAAATAGGATATTAACTATTATATGTATTACAATAATATTAAACCAATTTTAACGGAAATGATATGGAAATTGATATTCAAGCTATTAAATATTATTTATCGCATTGTAATGCAATATTTATGTATATACGCTTGCATTTACTATAATGAATTACATTTTATATTACATATTGTTTAGCGCTTATTATGTTATCGCAGGCAAATAATACGTTACTTGTTATATGCCTGATTTAACGTTTCATAATAACAATGCCATAATTCTGTTAAATTTCTCCCGAGATTTCTCCTTTCCAAAAGTTTTGACAAGGACACATTGACTAATTTAATAAAAGAATCGAGTTAATGAAAATGAAGATATGTGAAGCAGCTTTTATAATTTTTTGTGTCTTATTTTTATGTGTATTTTGACAAATGAAAATGAAAAATTTCATTTTCACCTGCAAAGCTTTTTTAAAATATTTGTAAAAAAATATCCATTATAAAATTATTTATGTATTAATGTTATTACATTCGCGTATTACACGCTATTATCGATCACAATTTATCTTTCTCACTGTCGTATCTTTGCATAAAAATCTCCTCATTCGATGGATAGATATCGAAGTTTCTGTCGCGAAGATGATGTAATCCATTTATAATGCTGCGAATGACACAGAATAGAAATGTCGAGGCGAACAAGAAGGCCGTTGACAGGTCGCCGTCACATCAAGAAATTGTTCTGAAGACTTTGCAGAAGTCAAATGAGAAAAGCTGAATTCTCCTGTCATTCAGTTACGCTGAATTTCTATTTTCTCTGCGTAACATAAAATTTAGCTGGATCGAATAACACAAGGATACGAAAATGCAAAATGTAGAGTTTCCACTGTTACGCCTATTCGTATCATGTTGGCGTAAAATTTACAATGGAATCGAATTCAAAATGAAATGGAAAGAAGTAAATGAAAAAAGTTTCTTCCAATTTATATGTAGCTATATGTCATGTCACGGTATGAAGTTTTAAACTTGTGAACTTAAAATTCTTTCGAAAGGGACACCATTGTCATTCGTACATTTTTGTTAGACTTTTGTCCATTTCTATTATTATAAATTAACTGTAATTTTGGTTTAAATTTCTTATTTTTTTCTAATATTTGAAATTAGAAAAAATAATAAGTAAATATAATCAAGATTAAAGTTAATCTACATTGATAGAAACTGCATTTCATTCAATTTGGTTAACTATTGAAAAAAATATATCGAATTTATATATAAATCGCATGTCTCAAACAATTCAAATTTTTGGATTCATTTAACACAAAAATAAATATGTTAGAAGGTAGTACAAATGTTATGTAAACAAATTAACACAAGAAATGTAATACTGACATTTGTAATCATTGGGAAAAGTTTTTTAGGTAAATTAACATTTATGATACATTAAATTAACGCATTTTATTCATTTATCTTAGAATTTACGTTTTAAAACACATTATTTTTACGTTGTTTTACTTATTCACTTATTCATAAATCATATTATTTATATATTAAGAAATGTTAAATATCAATTTAATACAAATTTAAATAACATTATATTAAATTCACAAAATCTTTAAATAAATCACTTTGTGTTAAATTCACTTGAATATGTTAAAAAATTCAACACAAACTATTAACAGGAACATGAATGGATTGTTTTCAACACAAATATACAATGTTTTTTAGTGTGTATGATATTCTGCGAGTTTTAGAAAATATTTTGTGCATATGATGATATTCTTTTAAAGAACATATGTAATTTTAAAGAACAAATGTGAAAATTTTAGGACTTTGTTTACACATTATCAAATCAGTTTGTCACTGTCAAAAATCTGTGCATTATAATATTTTGTGGTACAGTATAATAAAATTGAGATAATGCACAGTTTTCTGATAGCTTGAAACTGGTTCGATTGTATTGGAACAAATCCTTGATCTGAATTATTAAAAGATTCGAAATAATGAAAAATGGGAAAAACTCTAGTTAGAATAGATTTAATTTAAAAAATTAAGAAATATATAATTAACAAAAACAAATTGTATTTATATGAAACTGTAAAGTATTTTCCGTAAAAATTTGCTCATTAATATAATATAATTTTATAGATATTGGAACGCTAGTTAGAAAAAAATTTCATAATGTCAAAATAAAGGAGAGTAAAGGACAATATTGGAAAATGAAGGACAAAATTGAGTTTTGAAGGAACAAATAAATCTAAAGCACAGCTACCTAAAATAAAGGACTGTCCTTTACAATAAAAGACATATGGTCACCGTACGTATAGTTATTGAATTCAAATTGTTCCGCTAAATATCAATTACTATAAAATCAAGTTCGATGAATTTGTTGAATGTTATATATAAATGAGAAGAAAAACATATCTTTGCCAATGCATGATACGTTTGCGAGACGTTTTAGCATCTGGCATACGTCATGCTCGATGTGCGTAATACTCTTTTTCCGCTGCGGCGACATATTGTCGACAGTAAGTTTCAATATGCGGACGTAAAAACGTATCGATGATAGGACAGCTTTCAATAGTCCGATAAGCCGAGGAGTGAAAAAGTATGCGATTGAGCGGAAAACCAATAATCGTCTCGAATCGCAAAATATTTTCATCCGCCATTCCGTATTACACACGCGTACGGTCGGAGATACGCGTCTTGTGTACGCATAATACGCAGGTTCTACATCTGCATAATAATGTACGGAATACGCATTTCGCAGGTATAATGTGCGCGTGACATCTACGTAATAATGCAAGATGCCTCTTTGATCTCCGTTAGAGAATTTTGGGTGATGGACTATTTGACGAAATTCGTATTGTATATTGTTCTTCCAAAAATCTGATTTGAAATGCTATGCACAAAAACACATTTTGTATTTGTGTTGGAAGTGATCCACTCAAGTCCTCGGTGACTTTTTTTTAACATATTCAAGAGTTAATTTAACATGATGTTATCTAAATCTATGGTATTAAATTGATATTTTCAACATCTCTTAGTATCAATAATACAGTTTATGAATAGGTGAATAAATTACATAAAAGTAATGTATTTTAAAACGTAAATTCTAAGATAAATGAATAAAATATGTTAATTTAACGTATCATAAATACTACAAAATGTGCTTCCACAGTTTGCTTACAAATTATGTCAGTGTTATATTTTTTGTTAATTTGTTTATATAATATCTGTGTTACTTTTTGACATATTAATCTTGTGTTAAATCAGTATAAAAATTTGAGCAGACTGTTCGAAACACGTTAAATTTAACAAATTTTGTTGCAACTGTGTATATTTATCTTATGTCTATTTATTTCGATAAATAATTATGACAATGTATGTGGATCTAAATTATTCCTCTGATCTTTTAGAATTCTATTTTCAAAGTTAAAATCGTTTTATACATTAAAGTTATCAAATATCTTTATTTGAAGAAACATAACTTTTTAATTATTAAAGAGATTTGGAGTGGTTTTAATTAAAGAATACTTGTAGACGTGTACAGTATACATAAATATGGTGAGGGAGAAAGTTTGCGAAATTTTATCCCAAAGGAAATACGCTTTTAAACGCATCTTACGTTATCCAAATTGTTCCCCTACGAACGGTATGAAAAATTTAATAAATTTCATAGCTCATCAGACGAAAGTCCTTGCAAACAGCCGCTCGTGTATGAATCATCGTTTTCGAAAAGGCAAGGGAACTTTGTTTTAAGGCGTAATGTACATAATTAGCTTTTGTTGGTCCTTTCTGCGACATACATTAATACAATTATCTATCTTAAATTAATTCGATTTTTGCGAATATTTTTTTATAAATTAATTTTGTAATATATTGCCATGTGAAGTTTTATGGAATAATTAGTTGCTAAATATAAATTTTGTAAAGAAATAATTAACGTTTTGCGGACAGAAATTACATTGTTATTAAAAAAAAAAAAATAAAAGCATTTTGGACTTTAACAAGCTTAACAATAAATTATATGTTATATATTAATGTTTATATAATATAATATTATATGATATATTTTATATATGAATGTTCTGTACATTCTAATTTCGAGATATCGAAATAGTTGATGGCCATTTGCGTTTTCCATGGTGCTTATTTATGAAGATCATCGAAATAGCTTATATCAGCCAACAACACGAATTTCAATTATCCACATCTCGCTGTTCCGGTTGTGATTAAGTGAGATGTACAAGCAACTGGAACGGTGGCTGGCTTGCACATCGAGTACTGCGCAGTCTGAGCTTTGTTCCCGAGTGCATAGCTGAGCTCGTTCTATGAACCAATTACGCGGTCTCGCAACTATATCATAATAATTGAGGCAGACAATCGTAGTGAAATCGCGATCGCAGACGCATCACTTCTGGGTCAAGTCGAACTTCAAGTTTACTCGTGAAATATGAAGATATCTAACAGGTGTAGAAATTTGCTTAGTATTACCAACAATTGTAATGATAGAAGTAAGAAATTTTTGAATTTTTGTCAACGAGCTATCCATATAAAATATTTCATCTTAGATACATTCTTTATTTTTTCAAATATAAACCGTATATGATACACGAAACGATCGCAATGGTCGCACTCGTTGATAATAGCTGGTTGCGAGAAAGTTTCATTCCAACTTTGATTCCCCAAAGTTGCCGTAAGATGCAACATGTCATTGCACTTTCTAAATTATCACTACCTATCGCCATGCGACATTCCACGACGCGTTGTAAATGCAACCTACCAAAGTGTGGTATCGTCGCAGAAACGACCGCTGTACTCGAGAACCGGGCGAAAACTGCATAGATAATATAACTATCGCGTGGATGGCGGCGGTAAATTTGTCCCTTTACATGATACGTTCGCACAGAGAAAAGCGAGCTCCGACTGCAAAGTGTCGTGCAAACGGCAAAAGTAGCGTCCTATCGCGTTGAATACGAATGATGTCGCCTTTTTGCCCTTTTTAATATATTATTATAAAATGTTTTTGTGACTGTCACGATATCACGAGAATTTCGAGTTGTACAAGCTGTATTAAATTTATGCGTTAAACAAAATTGAGAAAGATTGTTGCGTATGGAAAAATAAGTAAAAAAGGATTTGTTAAATTATGTGAATTATTAATATCTTTAAATGTCCTGAGATAAATACAATTAACAATTGTAAGTGGAAATTAGACCGATGAAATTAAATCAAATAAAGAAAAGTCTTTTTGGTCAAAATGGATCTTAGTATTTAATAATATTTATATGCAAATTAGTAAAAATTAATGCACAATGATTATCATCAAGACAATTTTCTTATAATATAAAAATTTGTATACTTATTATTGGTATTTCTCCAAAAAGGATACTAATTTTGTATTCATGTATTCTTTTGATAATTTTCTTTACGTCAATATTAAATTTTATTTCAATAAAAGTAAAAGAATATTATAATATTGGCAATAATATATTTTTTAAGATAATGTAAAAATTGAAAAGTATAATAATGTCATGTAGAAATATTCGTATGTATGCATGTTAGAGATTGCGATAAAATGTCGCAAATTAGCAAAGTTGACATTTTTTATATCCTGTGAAGTACAAAATTAATTATCATCACTGCGTCGGTGCATAAAGCACTTAATATGAGTTCGAAAAAGCACACATCATGATAAACTGTCATGGGAAACGAGATGTGACCCAGTTTCCCATTACAGCGTCGTCGCATCGCTGCACCACAAGCATTCCACCACGAACAAGACCGCATGTGGATAAGCACGTGTGGTTGTACATTCGCCACTTCCTTTTTTGAAGTTTACTTCCTATCGACGATCATTGTATCGCAACCATAATTTCAAACGGCCAGCATGATTGCAAGTTAGAAAGTGTATCGCATCGTAAATGCTTGTGGTTATAATATCCTACCCTTTATACTGCAGAACTTTTATGTATATGACTATGTACATTAAAGATTTAATCGTTTCTGCAATAATTTTGCGATATGTATAAGTTCGATGTAAACTTCATCTTAACAGAAAACTTTGTTTTACTTTTTGTTATAAAATTTCATTGGCTTGACATGTTTTAGAATAAATGTAATACTATCTTCTTTTTTGAGATTTTTAGAGATCTCGTTGAGATGAAAGATAGCAGATACAAATATTTACGTAATTGTTTAAACGAATGTTTTATCTTGCGCCGTACATATAAATATACCAAATCCACTTTGATGGCTTCCACTAAAACCTATATTTAGGAAAAGTGTTTAGTTATTGTTCACTCATATATACTGTGAATAGACTATGACTACAAATAGTAGCTTGTATCACACAGTGGACAATATTGTTCATTTATTCTGTACGTGATTTTATTGCATTATTGATTAATTTTTTTATTACATTCGCATTCTATATATATATATATATATATATATATATATATATCATATTGCTTTAGTATTTAATGTATGTAGCAAGATGAAAGGGCAAATCATATCTTTGCTACTTTTATGCGTAAATATGTTTGAATGCATTATAAATTTATTTCTCCTAATTTTCAATGCCTCACACGTAGAACATAAGGATATCTTGTCCTGGAATCGTCGAGATTACTGGGTAAGAAAGAAAAGAGAGAGCGAATACTTTTGCTCCTTACCCATACTTTACATGTCAGACAACACACTGCACCGCGGGGTCATGCTCGGGAAATTCGCCATTGTACCACCTTTCCTCCTTTTTTCTTCCATTTTTTTTTCTTTATACCGGGTTCATTGCGGCGGAAATTTAAAATAAACGTCCGACTACGGATGCGGCGGCAATTAAGAGAGCGTTCTGCTGCAGGAGCGTGGAAATTACGGCAAACGTCCTTTTTTCATCCTTTCGTTTTTGAGCGAGCCTGCCGGCGACAACAGTTATCGACAATGCGGTTGTGATACGCATTCTTGTTTACGAAGTCTTAATGTTAATGGAAAATTAACACGTAATAAAGACAACTATTTTCATTCAGAAATGTAAATAGTATAAAATGTAAAGTTTTACTGATTAAAAGCAATGAATGCAACAATTGATTTGGAAAACAGTCGATATTGTACATTTTTATAGACATCAAAGAAGCAATGCTAATCCAATCCCTTGAATTAAATAATATTTTGTTATTTTTAACTTCTGAGTGTATCAAAATATAAGTCAATACATTTTTGGAATTAATTTCCAAGTAAATAATTTGGTTTATATTAACGCATGCAGCTAGTAAGTAATAAATTAAATTTGAGCTGAATTTAATACATTTCTTCGAATTAAAATGTTAACTCCATTATTTTAGTTAAATTGACACATATTGAGTTGAAATAGTGGCGATCTATAGAAATAATGAAAAATAATTCAAGTTTGATATAATTTGACATTATGAATTTAACAATATTCATGAAATAAAAAAATAGATTGATTTTTATAGTGTATGAAATAAAAGGATAGATTTTAAAAATTTTTACACATAAAATGTCTTACTATTTTTTTTCTATTTATTATGCAAATTGAAATACTATAAGGAGAACTTATTTTTTGTCTGATTTTCTGTATGTTATATCTTTAATTATCCCGTTCTCATTATAACGATAAGAGTTGGCTATGCCTCCAATGTGGGATTACATGATAACATATTTTTCAGCATATAATGTGGTTACGAGTATCTCGCAGGCGCATTGCATTGACCTTAATGCATTTCTTATGCAAACTACTGCCTTACTTTGTGTTCTCGATATCGATACTCTCCGGGTTTATTGCGGTTTTCCGGGGTAACGCATTTCTGAAATTGTGCCTCACTTTATATATTCCAAATAATAAAACAAATATTTTTATATTTCCCAGTATATTGAACGAAAGAAGCTAATAAATAAATTGGTTGAATTACTGAAAGGTTGATATTATAAAACTGATTGTAAAATACTTCTTAAGATATTTAATATTAAACTCATAGTTAATATTAAATATCAATTTTGCAATCTCTTTTTATGAGACATTAATGTTATTGTGTTAATTTTACTATTTTGATATAAAATTGTATAATCTCTACTTTTTATTTTACGGATTTAATTGTTTTCATTACATAGACTTTTTTTATGTTGTAAAAGACTTTTTTAACTTGTTCGAGAGGTGCATATTGATTGTTTGTATTGATACATTAACCGGACAGACGTGAGTTGTGTACGCGTAAACACACTGGTAATGACATAAAAATTCCCTTGCAATGCGGGTGAATGTATTATGTAAATTGTAGCGTAACTGTTATAATCGCAAATGTGGATGCAATGTTGGTCGGATTGAAAGCTATTAAATATGTTGCTGCGGTAACTAAACCTTATGTAAATGTGTAAATGTATTCAATCAAATTCAATGGCAGGGTTGCACTTAGAGCCTAATGCGGCCAAGAGAAAATTCAATACAACTCATCATTTTATATGATTAGCATATATAATATTGTCATTGTGTAATATTTATACGAAGCACTATAAACAAGATTTAAGATTGTATTTAACGTAAACATGCTGATATTAAAATATAATATAATATTTATAATAAATTTGATAGAAAAATTATTTTATTAATAATAGGTGTACAACCTATTATTAATAAAATATTTAATTCTCGGCCTTTGTGACAAAACATATTGTATAATATATTTATTTACATAAAACGTATTGGTTATTTACGAATAATCTTTCAATCTTCTTTTACGTGTATCTACTATAAGACAGCATTTTCGCCTAAGGCCCGGCAAATTCATTAATCTTGCCAGCATTTTTTTTCAATTGAAATGCGAAAAGGAGGCAGTGCCTCAAATGCTGCTTTTTGAACGATATCACTTTCACTTCTATGTTTTGAGATTATATCGGCAGCATCAATTATTATACTTTGTTTTAACATTAAAGGATAGCACTTTAAAACGACTATATGGTGAAAAAGAAATTTAAATTTGAATAGGTGCTGTAATCGATTAAATGTAGGTGCAGAGAATAAGTTGTGTACCTAATATAAGCATTTTAATCGAAAATATCAGTAATTTTAAACATTTATTTTTTTTACTTTTCTACTTTTTATTATCGAACGAAAACATTTTTTTATATTTCAAGGAAAATAAATGGTTAATAAGCTTCATTCTTTTTTTAAGATGGTTCTTTAATAAAGTGGCAAAAATTTGGGGTGCCTCACCAGGGCCCATCTAAAATTACAAATAATCTGCAATAATCATTTGAATAAAATATTAAAACTACGTGTATATCTTAATGAAATAGTATAGAATATACGATAGAAAATCAAGAGCTGCATCTTTATTGAATGAAAACAAGATGAGATTATGTTTACTTTTCGAGATTAAATTAATATGCAAATTTATGCACGTAAATATCTTTCCAAAAAATGGCCATTGACTCATTACTTTTTTATGATCATTGAAATCGTAATTTCTTAAACTATTAAAAATTATTCGTTTTTGAGAAAAGTCTATGATAAGATTTGTGTACAGTTAGTTAAAGAAGCGTCCGCGAGCTTTCATTAACAAAGAGAGACATTAGACTTAAGACTTACATACGTATTTCACAGACATATTTACATATATCGAATATATAATTCATGCTTTTTGTCGTTACATACAAAACTGTGTCTTTTTTTGTCAATTCCGCTATTTCAACTTCATTACATAAAGAAATTAGACATTTCTATGATAATTCGATTTACTAAAGAACCACATTAAAAAAAAAACAGTTTAACATCAAACATTAGGCAAATATCTCGGCAAATATTCATTTGCACATAGATGTAGAGCGAGTACAAGTGCGGAAAATCTAATCTGATGCGAGTATATTCATCTAAATTATTGGGTGCCAAATTTCAAATTAATCGCCGATTTCTACCCAGCGTTTGAATGAGTTGGATCATGTTACAAACGCCGGATAATGTTTGCAGTAATCGTAATCCGGATAATCGCGTCACAGTAGATTTAACAATCTGCAGATTCCATATGATTCGCTTCGCAACCGCAACACAGTCGGCAAGCTTTATCGAATCGATTATCTCCCTTCTCCTTCAGCGTCCATCTTGCCGACGATAAAATGACCTTCGCGCCACTCCTGTGCGACCAGCTGTGCCAATTGATCACCGCGTTTCCTTTCGTTAACCGGTTTTCCTTTGATCAAGTTCAAGAGTGATAGCAAATCGTATAAGATCGCTAAATCGTACTAAATGAAAAAAAGAACTGCAAAATTTTTTTAATGGAAAAGTTATAGACTTTTATAATCGCAATTTATTTAATTAGAAAATTATTTAAACGTTCACTGTTTTTTATCGAACAGCAATGAATTGTTAATAGTTGTTGACAGCAATTATAGGGTTATATAATTCCACTTAAGTATCATCGTAATTCCTTTTTTTCATGTAATTCATGCTGTTTCTGAAAAAGTAACTTTTATAATTATTCCATTTGATAAATGGCGCTTGTAATATTTCTGAGAAAACTTAATTCTCCAAGCGTTTTAAAATTCATATTTAATTTATGATATTGATTCAAGATGGAAACAGAATATTAAATATCATTTTGTAGCTTACAATAAATGTAGAAGAAAAACAAGCAGTGTGTGTTATGTAAACATGTAAATATCTTTTTCTTTTGGTTTTTTTCTTTATAGAAGGGAACGTTTTTTTTTCATTTGCTTACCTTTATGTTAATTACCTTTTATAATACGTATCTTTCTCTTTACGAGTTATATAAAGTACATAAAATTTTTCGCGAGTTCATAGAATTTATAAAATTACTGTTACTGATATTAAATATCCATCTAAATTATATGAAAAAAGAAAAATTAGATTTCGTATAATTAAAAAGGCAAATTAATTTCAATTCAGATATATGATAAAGAAGACGATAAATTTAAAATATCCTACACAATAATGATCATTTTGTATTGCATTAAAACCATTCCTTGTTAAAATCTCTGTTGAATTTTTAACATATTTGCGAATATTTAATAATTGAACAATAATAATAACGTGATAATAATATTTGTGTTAAATTGGTATTTTTCTTAGTGTTAAAGTAATACAATTTATAAGTAAGTGAATACTCAATAAATATCCAATGTAATAATATAATAACGACTTAAACTTTAAGATAAATAAAAAATAAATATGTGTGTTAATTTCACATATTATAAATATTAATTTTACTGAAGAAAAATGCTTTTACAATTTGTTTTCAAATTATGTCAAAATGTTTTACATTTGTTTACATTTTTTATTTTAATTTTTACATAATGTTTGTATTATAATACTTTTTAACATCTTATCTTCGTCTTATGTTAAATTAACGAGAAAATTTGGGTACACAGTTTAGGACATTGAATGGGTTGAATTATTATAATACAAATATTTTCTTGTAATACAAATATTCCAACTGTGTATATATATATATATACTTGCATGCATTATGCGTATACATTACTATATATGGAAATACACGCATTTATAACAGCTGTTATATTAATAGCAACGCATATTTATATTATACATTTTATACGGATTTATGACTTTTTTTTCGCTGACCTATACATTTTCCATTCCATTGGCATACTTTGGAAGAGTAATAATCTACTTTCATCTATTAGAAAATTGCGAATCGCATACTACGAATAAATCAATCCGCTCGCGAAGCATAACCGTAACTTCTTTGTGTTTCAGGTAAGAGAGTCTACTGGTTGAAAGGAAACGTGTTCACTGTACCGTTAGATAATCGAATCGCGCCATCATAGTCCAGGATAACATGAGTAAGTCAGTTGAAATTAATGGTCGAAGTTTAAAGTATCCTATATGATAGTTATATTGCTTATGTCGAGGTAGCGTGACAAACCAGCCTGCCAAGACGAATGTTATTATTCTGTTGAATAATAAGCCAAGCAGACGTATACATGTTATGTAGTGATAATCTCTTGTCATAACGATTTCTTCCTTTGGAAAGTTCTGAATCAAAATGATCTCTTAATAAATATAGTATAATATAAATATAGTATAATATACTACATTGCCAACGCTTTGATTTTAATATGATATAAAACGATGATTAATGACAATTTTAATGAATAATGGTCAATAATCTCACGACGGAAAGATTGTTTGATTACATTTTAGAAATAATTGGTCTCAATTCAAGCTGCATCGTTTGCTTTAATGCGCAATTTTCAAAGTCTGAACTGAAATGGGGATTATTTTTCGCGAGTCTCGGTGCTTGTTACCAGCAAAAATTAGGTCTTAGAAAGTTAACGATATAGAGAGCGTTTGATTATGCTTCTCTCCATTTTGAGAATAATATCTCGTTTGCGTATGGCTTGATGAAAAAATAGATGCATGGCAAAGGAAATGAAGTGACGTGAATTCTAAAAAAATCATTTTCGCAAATGACGATAAATAAACTTGTTTATTTACCTCCGGAATAAATATCGTGAAATCATAAACCTATCGATAACGACATGCAACGTGATAGAATGTAGCAACATCAAATAGAATCGATAGAGTGGAAATGGGACATGATGTCGGTGTATACATCTCCATCAATGATAAATAGAAAATACAAATGCGACAATAAAAAATAAGCAATATTATTTTTTATTTGTGCACATTGCCAATTATCTGTTCCCGATGCAGTCGGGAAAGTTTGTATTGCATTGAAATTAGTGTCATTGCGCATAGAAAATTAATGACTGACTAGATAAGTGTACATCCAGAAGATACGTTTAAATTGAAGAAAGTTTTTTTCTTTATTTTTTTATGTGAAAATAAAAATTTGCTTGATTCAAAAAATGCCTTTTAAAATAAAAGAAACTTTTCTTTAACTGTACAGCAATGCACAAATTTCTTTGATTGTAACAAATTTTTTTTGAATCAAAGAAATTTTTCTGGATGTACGTCAAACGCTGTTTGATTATACAGAGAAACTCCAGGAAGATATTGTTTGCATTCCTGTGCTTTTATACTTTTTACATTTTTCTTTTTATTATATTATATGCAAATCACAAAGATAATATAAACTCCTATTTAATTGATAATGATACAACGTTGACTAATATGTCACAAACCCTCACACAAATAATTGATAATATTTAATTTATAATATTTTGAATTATAATTTTTTCAAATTTATATATATTTTTATTTATATTTTTGAACATTGATGATTCAGTTCAAGGCTATAAATATACTTCCGTCGATAGAAGTACTTTCAATCGACACTTTAGAGTAGTATTATCTAGTTTTCAAAACAGAGTGTCCATTTGACTGACGCGTTGGATATTCGTGCCCGCGAAATATTTATATTTATTTGGTCGTTGCACCGGGAAATCCCGTGTTTTCGTGATGCTTGTTCGGCGATAACCCGGCCGCGTGACTAGTCGGTCAAATGTATTTCCGATTTCGAACACGATTCGTTTCAACTACGTGCACTCTGGATTTACGAGTCGCGCGCTCTTGATATTGCTCGCGATTGTATCGTGAACGCTGAATAAGTCATACATGCGCGAGAGCTCTTTGTAACGAACAATGTCAGCTGCTCTTCGAAAGTCATTTTGGTGCGTGATACCACCATGTCTCACCAAGTTTGCGGCCGATCGGAATAAGAAATTTTTCAGCATTTTGTGTTTTATTAAAGAGTTTAAAAATTTCACAGAGAGTCTTTAAACTTTTTCATTGCATATTTCTGCGACAAACTGATCGTAAGATGAAAATATTCTTTGTTTTTTATTAGACATTTTATGATTATATACATATAGGACATTCGCTGCAATGTATTTAAAAAGGTTGACATTACGTCGGTACATTATTTGTACTTCATCAAACAAAATCAATTACTATTTAAATATGAAGTCGGACATTGATTATTAAAATTTCTCTAAAAACCTTTTTGACAAAAATAGATTTATATGCTTGTCAGAATATTGCATAATCATCGGGATAATTGTAACGTAATGCATAAAAGCTTAAGTAAATACGTAATAGAAAATATCGAGAGCGCCGCTGCGCCGGCGATTTCAAGGCTAATTAGCGAAAATCATTATCCCACATGGATTACCGTACGCAAACACGGTGGTTATTCGGCCGTTTAATTACCCTCCGATGATGGCAGCTTCTCACCTGTGAGATTCGCTTAACAGTTTCGTGCACAAATAGTCGTGTTTCTTCGTGCAGATATCCATATATAGAACAGAGTTTGAAGTCGTTGTCCTGATAGTTAAAAAAATATTTTTTTATAGCTTTTATGTAAAAATTAACTTTTCTTTTATATAATATCTTTTTATAAATTCTATTTAAAAAAAAATATTAGCTTGGCATGTAGTCAATAATCTTTTATGTTTAAAAATTACAACGACGAACAGTAATTCTGATTTAGCCTTATCATTTAAATTCTTTTAACTATTCTTTAATTTTTAGAATTTATTTGTTCTTAAAAATATTAAAATATTAAAATATTAGCTAATAAGTCAACCTCCTTTATTAATTTTATGCATTCTTAATTAGCTTCAGCTTTTATTTAATAAATATGTATATATTAGGATGTGTATATTAATCTTGACAATACGAATGATTGTTATTAACTTTCGTCTCACATTAAGTCTTTTTCTTATTCAAGCAAAATCGCGCTTTCAAATTTTTTGGCACAGATTTCAATTTTTATTAAATAAAGGTTTTAGTATTTGAATTAACTATGTATTTGGTAATTTAGTAAAGATGTTGAAAAGTAATCGTGAATTTTTCTAGATTTTTTTGAAAGCCTAAAAACAGTAAGAAAATTTAGGTTGGACAAAAAGATATAGAGTGTCTACGAAATAAATAAGAATATGTGTGCCTACGAAAGTAAGTTAAAATATTTTTAACTTATATCTGTTCTATCATGACCATGAAATTTTCATAAAACTTGAATACTTGTATTGATGAAGCCTTCTTATATGTTATGTAATATTGTTTAAATTGCAAATTGATTTGTTTTTTCTGCTGCGCAAATATCTTTGCTGTATATAGTGAACGTAATTAACCGGTAGGCGTGCCAAGGCGGAAATATCTACGCAAAAAGATTTTCTCGAGGCGTTTGACGTAAGAGACTCGTGATCGATGATAAACGCGTGCAGAAACACCAACATGTCTCCTTGCAGGTGTCCTCAGCTGTGCAGCCAAACGTATCCTTGAACATATCTAACTGTGATAAGATATCATGTTATTATTAACTCACTCAACAATCTCGAGCTTATTCTTAATACACACTGATCGATACGAAATTTAATGATTCCGTTTACCAAAAGTGATTCACAAAGTTTAAAAGTAATAGCAAAATAATATAAAAGAGTAAAATTCCATATTATAACAATCTATTTAAAAATGTTGTAGGTATTGTCTATTCCAAGGAATATACAATACATTTTTAAATAGATTGTTATAATAAGCAATATTATTTCTACATTATATCTACATTTATCTTTTTACCTTCGTATGTGAGAGATATTACTCTAAATGTGTTGCTTGTATTTTGTTATTCAAGGTTAATCTGATTAATGTAAAAACTGTAGTGTTTTTTTATAACGGAAAAGCGTCGAGTAATCATAGTGAATGGAACTTTCTAAAATATACATGTATATAAGAAATGCGGGAAAAATAATTAATCGCAGTTGGATACATGTTGAAGTAACAAAAAAACAAGACTCAAAATTTCTTGGAGTGAAATGTCACTCCAAAAAAATTAAAATATTGCCATTATTGTAAAAGAGTGAAAAATTTTCACTTTTGGATAAAAGTGGCAGATTTTCACACTTTTTTGGAGTAAGATACACTCCAAAGAAAAGTAATCTCACTTCTTTTTTAAAGTGAATCTTACTCCAAAAGAATAAAAAAGTCTACTACTCTTATTCAAGAGAGAAAAATTTTCACTCTTTTTCAATGGCAGTATTTTAACTCTTTTGGAGAGAGCAAGAAATTTAGAAAGTGTACTTTAGAAAACTTACGATTAATGTTGTGTGTTTGAAGACACACACACACACACACACACACACACACACAATTAATTACAACATAAAATATTGTAATGCGTGATAAGTGCTTCTATTACGATATATTATGCAAATATAATACGTGTACAAAATGATAGATAATGACGTATTATATTTTGAAAATAGTTACTTTTTTTTTTATAAAATTACACCAGAATAATGTCACTTTTGTTTCATGATTGAAAAATGAGAAGTCTGTGTAAACGAGATCGTGCACGCGAACGCATGTGTGAGTGTACCGAGCCTGCGGTGAACATTCGATTTTTCCACGCTAATGGCCCTTTATACGTTCACAATGGTATTTAAACAAGTATATGTATCACAATACGTGTGTTCTGCATTTTATCTGCCAGGCGCATGTGTCGTACAGCAATAAAATGACTTTCGAAAAATTTTACTTGATATTCTGCTTTGTTCGTAGAATTGCTATTTTTTGTCAGAATTGATTATGGATTTTCATGAATAATGTTAACATAAATGAAAATGAAGTAAAATATTGTACATTGACAGATATATCAGCAGCAAAAATGAGAAATGATATACAAAATTAATCTTATCAATATGTCAATATTTCGCAAGAACGAAAATATAACGACAAAGAGAAACGAATAGTATCTTTCAGACACTCAGCAGGCAGCTAATATTGGATATGGCAGACGTGCATGTGACATGTATTGGACATGACATGTGTGAGTATCAGCCCAATGCGGAAATGCAACGAATGTAATGCTTTTTATGAATCAAAGTGCAAATATACATATAAACAAGATTGTCGTTTTTATTTGTAGAACTGCATTAAATTATTGACAGCGTAGAGAAAGAAAAAGACATAAGCGTGAGACGAGAGAGAGAGAAAGAGAGAGAGAGAGAGAGAGAGAGAGAGAGAGAGAGAAAGAAAATGTACAGAGAGAGATTTATATCTTCACAAGTGACGAGCAGGAAGTGGTATACATTTCATGAATATTAAATCTTATATCCGGTTGGCAAAGTGCCGTCGCAAATTTTGAGGCCTTCATTAAAATTTTAGATCCCCTCGCATGCATTTAAACGTAACAACAAACAGTCGCGGTTTATTGCCAAATAATACACGGTTCTTTTTAGCCGCGAAAATTTGCAGTTGGGAACTGCGAAAATTTTATTGCACAAATGCATGTGACAAGATAAAACCTATTCTTAATGTGAAACAGGCGAAAATAAAGGTATTTGCTCCATGAGATTTCGAGAGTATTTAAAGACAATTAAACGAGAAGAAGGATTTGTAAAACGCCCATCTCATTTTAATTGGAGAAAATTGTAGCAGTATACCTATTGCAAATTGCATTGCGAATTATTATCTTATAATTATATTTATTTATCTATTTTAAATAATGAAAGAACGTTTTTTTTTATAAAACATAAATTCTAATAATGAATTATTATTAATCATTAGAAAATTAAGACAAAGGAGATACACGAATAAGAAAATGCAATTTAATCACGTGAGGTTGATATAAAAAAATAGAATTCTTTGCGATAAGGACAGTTCGTTAACTCCTCGCACTTTAACGATACATCATTCGGACATTCATTGAACGCAGTGATGGATTGCCAGCTTTTGAATCGCATACTTACATGCGATAAATAATACGAATGGATTATCCATATGGAAACATTGCGACTAGCTCTCCAGTTTCTTCATAAACTTAATATAACTCTATAGGTTGTGATAATACACTTCTTTCTACTTAAAAATTCTTTTACTTAATTCTTTTATTTGAACTATTGTCTGATTATTTCTTTTCTCTTCAGTACACAACTATGATCACAATTATTAATATAATATTTTTTTACATATGTCTAATTGTTTAATATGGGAATAAAGTTTTTAAATTTATTTAGAAATGAATCCACATATATAATGTGCACATTTTATAAAAGTAAAGTTATATTATTATTTTATTTAATTCAAATTTATTATTGTTTTTAAACATTAATTAACAACTCTTGAAGATTACAATGGATATTTTTTAACAATCAAATTTTACATAACATTCTGAAGAAATCGCAGTAAAATAGCTTAAAAGAGTTCAGCTTTCGTAAGATTTTCTTTTGTACAAGATCGCGCTGAATTGATCAAAGAATATTTGCACAGAATTCCTCCTTACCTAAGCGAAATTATTGTAGCGAATAATTTCCATAGATATTCAAATTTGTCGCGTTCATATTCACGAGTGAATGATCTGGTGTCGTTGCATTTATTTAACCGTTTGGAACATATCTCTTTGGACCCCCAATTACGACTCCGCTGATGTCGTCATTTTACACTGCAGCGCGTTTTCATAACGCGTTTCTTAAACAGCGCGCGACAAGTTTAACGAAATTGAATGTATCTCTAATTGCACTTGATTCTCCAATCCCTTTAATTTCGTCAGCAAGGTATATAATTTATAACTAGAAAAAAATCTATTTTTACATCTCATTTTAATCATCGATAATCATCCGCTTTCGTTAGTTTGTATTCCGCACCGTGAAATATCTGTTTAAAAAAAATTGCTTTCCCTTTGTAATGGAGAAAAGATCGCAATGCTTCGGATGCACTTTTTCCTAATATCTTCCTTTTATGACTATAACTGTGTCGGCAATCGAACCGTGCTATTTGCTTTGCATTTTGGTGCGCTCATCTATGACTGCAAACACGCTTCTCGACGTCGCTGTGTTTATTCGGGTCGTCAGGACGTCGCGTCCAGGCACTAATTGCAATCGCGCTGATGGATCGCACTTGCTTTTACAAATCCGTGTGAAGGAATATGCACTGATTTTCATTCCAGATAAATCCGCACACTGACCAGGTTCGTCGCGTTTATCCAGGACGATTTCAATCTTCGCAATTATAGCGTAGTAGATGCACGCTTCGTTTTAATTTATGACATACAAAGTGGCATCCTTGCAATTAATATGGAAAATTCTGTTCCTATTTCTCCCTTCCTTTGTTCCTATTTCTACCTTTTCTATTTAGTTGTGCTTGCTTTCATACAAGAAAGAAAAATTTACATTCAAGTATGTTATTATTACATTTGAAGAGCGCAAGAGAAAAGTATAATTACCATCTCTCTTTTTATCTTGAAACGTTTGTTTAATGAATGTTTTGTAAATTGCATACACTGAGACTACTCGTGTATAAATTAAGAGCTCCATAAACAAAAAGTTGATTTTAAATTAAGAAATGTAATTAAAGTATAGCGAGCGCGAATATATATGCACGGGGTCTGGTGACCTGAAAAGCGTTGAAATGCGACAAATTACAAACGACACTCGCGACGACCGAGAAAATATATGCGAGCTTGTGTGACTCGATAAAAGTCGGGACGACCGACATTTCCATAGCATGCGTAAATCGGAGAGCTTTAAAGAGACACTTTGAAAAATGAACGATACGTACAGTAACGATGTATTCTATTACAAGCGTATCTTGCTTCCCGTTTGCTCAACGTGAGACTGGCTCCTGTTATACACGCAAAGTAATAAAAAAACAGAAAGAGTTCCTGTGTAACGTCTTGTACGTAATTCTCGGTACTCTTACGTCACCGACGCCCTTTCGAGAAGCTCGTGCTACTGCTCATTCGTCTTCTCGCCGAACTTAATTATATATGCGAGAAACCCTTTGTGCCTGATGCCGTAATGGTAATGTCACCGTCCATGCCACTCAGGAGTTCATCACGATGCTTGGAACTACGAATTATGCAAATTGCTGCTGCCTCTCTCGCGGGCTTACTCAATCTTGGACCCAGCGTCGCGAATCGACAGACGGTGAAATCGATCGCGATAAACCGGTTAATGATCGCGCGATTGACTATCGCATTTATAAGCGATCTCGTGTTTACGAGCAATCTCTGTCCCACGAGACCGGCATTTCAGGCTTGCTTCCTTTCACAGATGTGACTCGTAAAGACTAACCAGTAAAGGCAATCATAAAGACGAAATGATTCGACAATTCAATCTAGTCGTAACGTCATGGAATACGATTTTGACTATAAAGATATAGATTTGTTTGTGTAATAAAAACCCAAAAGATTATATTAATTCAATGATTACGGTTATTCGTTTTTAAGTAGATTATTGTTATTTATTATCGTTTATAAAACACAAGTACAATCGTAAATCGAAGTTGTGTTATATTTAAAAACTATAATATAATTAAAGATTTGTGTAATTGAAAAAATATAAAATAAAGATTACCACGAAGAAAACAGATGATAAAAAGATGATAAAAATATGCAGACATCTGAAGTAATGAGGAACGTATTTAATTTTTTATCTATTCCTGGAACATTATTTCTTCATATTTATTTCATTTATAACAATAATAAGAGGAAATTAGAGAGAGTTTTATATATATATATACAAAGAAATATAAAGTACATTGAAAGAGAAAATTTGCTGCTGCAGCAAATTTAGATGGCAAATATGACATAACATTTTTAATTGGCTGCAGTAACTAATTTTTGGAGCAGCCAATTTTTGATTGCGTTAGTCTATTCGCAATGTCAATATAGGATTTTGATAATGTAATCAAAAATTGGCTGCTACAATCAATTAAAAATGCTGTGTCATATTTACTCAATCTTTTTTTTAGTGTATAATATAAAAAGTATAATATAAAATTATAATATATACTTGTACGTAAATAAAATGCTATGTATACTATATACGACAGATCAATAAATATTTCTTAATTTTATCCTTAACAGTCAAGAAGTGATAAAAATTATAATTACTTATTAACTCATCCTCCCACATATAAGAATCCCACATAAAGAAGGAATTGAGTAAATTCATGATAATTTATTGATAATTGTAGAATTCTTTTATTTCGACAAAGTATGTTATTGTTCTTTTTAATATTATGACTTGCTATAATCTATAGATACATTTAACTATGGATTGTTACAATAATTAATCATTTAAAACATTTAACTAATACCCAATATAATTGATATTAATGTGACAAAATAACATTTCGCAAACTTGTTTCTTTTTTTTATGTAATGTGATTCGATTGAAGTAGAAATAATTAGTAAACACACCTAATTTTTTGTTGCTTTCAAGGACATAAGTCTAATCAAATATAAAATTTATACAAAATTGCACTATCTGACATAGGGCATTATTAACGATAAATATGGTAAAGTTACCGAAATCACACCACTTTTCATTTAAAGGCTCATAATTCAGAAATTATAAAGAATATTTTGAAGCTTTTTACAGCACAATTAACTGCACTCTTTTCCCTTCCTTATGTAATTTTTTTATAACTTTTTACATTATTATAATGTTAAAAATGAAAATTTTTTTCAGTATTCCTCGTTTAAAACATTATAATAATGCAAAAAATTTAAAAATTACATAAGAAAAGGAAAAAATTTATTATATTGTTAAAAACTTAAGAATATATTTTTCATGATTTCTGAAATATATGATAACTTCAAGAAATAATTTAAAGAATTTCTATGTGAAACAAAATAAAGGCTTCGTAGGTTTACAGTATACATTTTTACATAATAATAAATAGAATGAAAATTTAAGAAATGGGAAAATATTAGGTTATATGCAAAAAAATTAGATTGTGATATGATTTAAAAAATTACATTATGGTGCGATTTAGAAAATTAGAACATTTTTAAAACTTTTATTTATTTAACACTGAGAGAAAGGATTTTGTTAATTTAACAAGCCACCATCCAGATAACATGCATATTGCATAAGATATCTAAAAGATGTCTTTTAGATATCTTATACAGTTTTTAAATGATAAGAGTTTAAAAATTACTAATGACGGAGCCAGAATTTTTCGTGCTCAGGGATGATAAGATGATCAGTATGAAGATGTTGAATTTTATTATTGTCAAAAACATAAAGTTTAAGGAAGCATCTTGTTATCCCTAAGCGCGCGAAATTTTAGCCCCGTCATTCATAATTTTTAAACTCTTCCCATTTAAAAATTATCATAGCCTCAACACTTTGCTATGAAACTTTTCGTCTTAAAATATCACAAAGAATCAGTCTTTATAATATTTATTATCAGTGATGGAACATCCTATATATAATAATAATTTATTAAAAGCACAGATTTAAAATTATTAGATAATACATAATTGTCGAAATATAATTTTTATTTTAATCAAATTAATAAATTGGTATTAGTTCCGCCTTTTTTAACGATATCGACAGCATTTGACCTCGCCGCGCACTAATTATACTCTAATTGGTTTCCGATAAAAGATTCATCCTCATATATAGCCCGTATAACAAATAGCGTCTAATGCAGCGATGAATCCGGAAATTACGGGAGGATCGGTAAGCCATCAATCACAGCTCGTCCGTCTCTTCGTCAGAAATGATGCGATTCCTTGCGATTTCGACTGGTCAGATTCTCGTAGCGCGGAAGAATCCGCTCGCCAAGATCGCCGATTCGATATCTGAAATTCGTCGCGTGCCTCAGTGTCGGTTCCGTCGATCAACTTGAAAGCAGATCAACCTCGATATCGAGGCACGAAGGAATCCCGAGAAATCGATAAACGTCCGCGCGATAGGCGGTCGCTTTGTCGCCGAAGACGCAAAATAAATGTTTGAACGCGCTGCAATGCAGACCCAATTTTCCCGCTGCACTTACGTTAACATTTATTGGACTCAGTCAGGTTACATTCAGGTGACATAAATTTCATGT
This sequence comes from Acromyrmex echinatior, assembly GCF_024713525.1. Taxonomy (NCBI): domain Eukaryota; kingdom Metazoa; phylum Arthropoda; class Insecta; order Hymenoptera; family Formicidae; genus Acromyrmex; species Acromyrmex echinatior. The sequence continues at coordinate 3,652,510 of NC_141864.1, forward strand.
CGAAAATATTTCATTCACAGCTATTGATGTTGCCGCTGTGTAACCGATCTCCGTTGCAGTAAGAGATTCCCTCTCGACGGACAAGATAAATTCTTGATTTGTCCGTATGTTCAGACTATCTAAAATCATCCATTTCAAATCGAAGATACCACAGACATCTTCATGGACCCTCCCGATTCTCGCAGGGATTACTGAATCCATGGAACTTTAGATCCATAAGTCATTGTTCGACACAATTCCTTCCTTATATCTGATTCGCTACCACATATCTTCTCAGTTTCACGGATACTACTCGTGCTGAAGATCTTAGATTCCAGATAACTGGCTGGCACATACAGCTTGCAGATTCTTGACTATAAGAACTCCTTTATTCTCGCAGGATTATTTAAACTTACAATTAGAGTGCGTTCTACTTAGCGTTCACAACACTTGCGAGCATTATTTGTCCTTGTCAACACAAATAACATGGATGAAATAATTTCAAGAACGTTAAATGGAGCAGCCTTAATAAATTCACCCGTCAATACACTATAAATATTCATATACATTTATATTTCATATATACACATTTTTGATGATACAATAAGTATTTGAGAAAAGATAAAAGTAAGAATAGTCTAATTTATGGATAAAAGAATAAGAATAAGAATTTTATCTATATATACATAAGTGTTTGTCGCCCAAGCACAAAATAAATATTTGAACGCGCTGCAAAATAGATTCAGTTTTTCCGCTGCAGTCAGTTAATATTTAACATGTTTGATATACATAAGTGAAATATGATAACGAAAGCTACAGTTTATTTTTCATTTATATCTCTTGACTTTTAAAAGGCGAGGATCTATTTTTTTTTAAATTTTATTCCTTTTCCTTAATCTGTAGAAGACCTTTAGGAACAGTGGCGCTATCTTATTCGTCAACCCCATGACATTGACAAAAAAGTTTTAACCCTTAAAATAAAAAAGTCAATCAAAAACATGTCGGTTCTTAGAAGGTTAAGCTTTATCATAATTCATTGTATCTCTTGTTTCAAAATATGAAAGACTGTTTCAGAACCACAATTAATAACTTCTCATTCGCTATAAAACTAATATTTAAAAATGGACAAATCTAAAAAACTTAAAAACTTGTTATAAAAGATTTTTCGGTTCGTCGAATTCAAATATGATATCAGAAATTAAGAATTTAAAATAACAGATTTAATACGGCGACTTGATAATCGAAAAAGTAAATTTTCGTGAAACTATGTTTTTGACATCGAGAGAAAAATAAATAAAAAAAATATTGATAAGGTTTGAGAACGTGGAATAAAACGAATAAGCCGATAAATCGAGTAAGACGTGTACACTACAATACATAATCAGTGAAATGCGAATAAGACTTATTCTTATTTCTCTTATTAGTATATAAAGATGAGACGAAAGTTTATTTGCGAGAATCTGTATGTAGCCGACGGTTAATTTTAATATTAGGAATTCGGCAAAACAAGTATTAAGATAAGAGCAAGCACAGTTTAACATTAAAAATAAAACAATGCCACTATAATGGTGCTCATGTAAATTAAAGAAAAAAGAAGCCTGATAATCAAAGAAAGAACATCCATATATTCTCGATTCTATAAATACTATTTTTCACCGATGCTTGTGCAAATTATAGTTATACATAATTCTACCTTTCATAAAGTATCATATTAATAAGTTAATATTAATGTTATGCTAATCTGTATATTTATTGTTGTCTTGTAGATTAGAGTAATTTGTTGTTTAAAGCACACTGTAGTAGGACAATTTTCTCAACATGAATTTCCTTTTTACTATTATCCGGAAGTTCGTGCACACGCAAAGCTCCAAGTAAGCTCATAGCTTTAACAGAACGTATTTCATGAATCTCAAGTTCATCTGAAATTTCTTTTCTCATCTAAACGGATAAAAGATACATTCTCTTTGCGTAATGTGAAACATTCATCGGTTTTCTATAATTTTTTTCTTTTTTATTCAATTTATTGTACTTACAATTTTCTAAAATTTAAAATTTTATTCATGATAAATTTATGTATTGTATATTTATAAAGATTTCATTTTTGTCTAATTGAAATACTTTATCATACATAATCATGATTTTATATTAATTATAAATTGTGAAATAACGTCACCTTGAAATTAATTTTCTTAATTAATTTGAAAAAATGTTCTGTTAAAATAAAAATCTATGAGTAATGAGTATTCTTCATACATTGAAGCGAATAATTATGAGAATAAGTCTTTATACAAATGTTAACACAGTAAATAATATATTTATAAAAGGGAAATCTCTATGACGTACAGGAAATGATATAAAATGATAAAGAATAAAAATCTTCTTAAAATAACATAGTTTTTTCTAGAATATCTGATTTAGTAATAATTATTTAATGCCTTGAAACGTCGAATATATTCATGTCTATAATAAATAATTAATTAAGTCAATGGAATGTTTATATATAATTTCACGAATCAATTAAATTTGACAATTAATTTTATTACAAGTATTTATGAATTAGAATTTTTATATGTTCGAAGATTTCATAGCGCGTAAGATTCAAATAATACTGATAATAATTCAATCTTTTGCTGCGTAAGCAAAAAATTATGAAACGAAACGCAATAAAATATCTGATCTCAGCGAAATTTAAAGAAATCTCTAACATTTCGCAATGTTTTTCTGGACGAAGTGGAAAGTTGTTACCAGGAAGATTGTTTTTTATTAGAACATGGCATACCTCCAGAAGTATAGGTTCGTAGTGATTGCTAGTGCTGCGAAATGAGGATAATTAATGATTCCTTCGCGTTTCACCGTGAGTTCGCTTATTAAACGGCTGACGCAGTCATGTTATGAGACTTCGTAATGACTCATATGACAGAAAAGTTTAAGCATACTCGGGGAATTCGCGGAAATCGAAAACAACCTTATGATTGTACAGTGCTCTGTATTTTTTTGATAACACTAAATTTACTGCGTTTGATAAAATTGCATTCGAGATCGGGATCTTAATGGCTCGTGGGATAATTTACTGTGTCCCGGCGCGCCGCGCCGGTTCGAGTATATCTCGTTATTATATAATATTTACTTCGTGAATTATATTGAATAACTAAAAAATTACGCAAACACGTTTACAAAGTATTAAATAACAAGATATTACGATGCATGACGTACATAGCTTTTTGAAATAATTATATGCATGAAATGTACCATTTATTTTAAACTATATATATGGATAGTATAATTGTAATATTATGTTTACCTATATTCGTCGATATTTCTCGTAATCACATAATCTTTTTATATAACTCTTAGTACTATAAAAAAATGATTGCAATAATGAATAATTAGTGTGTTCCTAATAACAAATTAAATATTAAATATTTAACATAAATATTTAATGCAAAAGATAAATATAGAAGGCTAATGAGAGTTAGTAATATTTAAATATTTAAATATTATATTTAATCATTCACGATAAAAAAAGTGTCAATCCATTACAGCGTGTACAAGTTTTGGCACTGTCAATTCGCTTTCTCCAAATCACGATTAATTCATTTAACTCGATAAAAGAGTCGAGTTCGAGTAATTTGCATTAATGAAATGTCTCGCCTTTCTCTTTGTTCTCTTGTGTCCGACTGTAATTGAATAAAGCAATTGCGTTAGCCAAAGAGACGAGCACGTTTCGAAGGCCATGTCGTCGTCTGAGAATTTTCCTGTCGTACGATTCGCATATTTCCTAATAGTTCCGTCATGCGTTCATTCTGTGTATTACGTCTGTATGAGACATAAATGCCGAATGATCCGACGATTAGCGTTCCGCTTCCGGGCTTTTGGGCGCGGATGATTAAGTCGAATGATTAAATTGCGCGTATCGTGTGCCACAATGCTAGAGGATTACCGCATTTGATTGCTCCGGATAATTATCTTCTACTGTACGCTATTAGAAACCGCTCAATGTCACTAATGAGAATTTTCAGCAAAGAAGTACGAGTTGATTCGATAGTTTTCTTATACAATACAATTCCTCTTCCTATAAATGATTTTATTAATTATATTATTAATTATATTTTGTCTATTAATTTGTTCCTAAACAGATTCCTATGATTTTGTGATTAATACACTGAAAACAGATATCTTAATTTCAAAGAAATATTTCTTTGCTCGTATTAAAAAAAAATTATTTCTTTAGATCAATAAAAATTTCTTTGATCCAAAGAAATAATTTTTTTTAATACGGGCGAAGAAATATTTCTTTGAAATTAAGATTTTTTTTTTCAATGTATAAAGTTATATTTCACACGTATTCGCCCTTTATAAACATAATTTTGTCTCCTTTTTGTTCTTAAAAAATTTATTGTTAAACTTAACTCTGTTTGCAATTATATTTTTATTCTATCTGCAATTTATTTTTTTACTTTTCTAAATTTTTAAAGAATGGAAGAATTCGGGATTATTTTCCAACATCTCTCGTATTACCAAATATTGTAGTTTTTAACAAGATATTTTAGAAAGGAAAACGGACTCTCTCTGCTCTTCTTTATTTCGGAGAAATTTGAGAATGAAATTTCCCTTGTGTCAAAAAGATTCACATTGCAGACGGAGGGTGAGGCTAAATGATTTCAGAATATACATGGAAAGAACGGTTTTGTTCAAGTATTTATCTGAAAATTTAGTTAGATACAAATCTGAAACAATTTTAGATCATCAAAATTTTTAAATATAATAGAACAATCAAACTAATTGCTAGAATTTTTGAATATTTCTGCAAAATCATTCTTTCCATGTAGTTAAACTTTTAGATACTTTAGCCAAAATGTTCTTTTTGTAACATTTATAAATAATTTTGCAATTTGCTGTAAATATTTCAGAAAAATTTCCTTGAGTCTGACAAAGAAAAATTAAATTTTGACGTGTTGTGTTCTCGAAATCCGCAAATCGTCGACAACGTACACGTACTATCACTCTTGTTTCACCAAGAAGCCCCAATAAACCGAACCTTTCTGGAGAGAATTACATTGTAAAATTGATACTGGCGCGTTCGCAATCATCCTCTCTCTTATTTCGCGTTTCTTGCACCGCGATCGTTATTTATGCATTCTCAGGAGAAGGTCGACGGTCTCCGGTAATTCGCGCGGCCCGATCGACAGACGTCATGTCACGAATTCCTGGACATCACGATGTCGGTCAACAGCACCCATTGCTGTCGACATATCTCGGCTCGAAATAGGAATGTCGAGGGAATCGATAAACTCGCTTTCCCGCGATATGTAGGCTGCCGCGCCTCCGCGTCTCGTCTCCCTTTTACGCTCTTTCTTCGGCACTGTGCAGCCTCCCAGCTCCGTTCGCATGTTCATCCTCGAAAACGTGAATGGTGCGTTTGTTCCGCCGCGAGAATTGTAGGGTACGAATACAAAACGATGTATGTAAATGCTAGATGGAAAATTTTTAGTGAACTACACAAAAGGCTTTTGCGCAGTCGATGATAACATGTTACAATTGTTAACATGTGAAGGGAAGTAGATAACAGTGCGTAGAAATATATACAGATAATTAATTTCTCTGGTGCTAGAACGAATATCACAAACCAATATTGAAATATTTCTGTAACATCGAAATTGTATACATTTGAATTTTCGTTTGAAAGTACATACGCCATAAATTTTGCCGTTGGCGTAATTTATCGGACGTTCAAGTATAAGTTTCTTGCTTGAACCTCGCGGCATAATCGTTGCATCTGCCAATATGAATACGCCGTCTATGTCTTCGTGTGCAAACTCGACCGGCTAACCGGAATCAAATAGCCAAAGGCCTCATTCTGATCTACTCAGAATTTCTTGTCACGTTCATGGCTATAACTCTGGATGCGACGTTTAAATTCATGCTGCTACGAATCACGGAAAACTGCTGTTATGCGCGGCAAAGGAAGCGGCGAGATCGGCTTATCGTTCCGAAGAATACAAAAATGTTCCATGTTTATCATTCCGTCGTTGCTATATTTTGTCATTGAATGTCCTGCGGAATATTTTTCTGGAGGACTAGCTCACATTCTGCATCTCATCGTCTGTTATATTGTAATATGAATTATTACCTTCCCGACATATTTTCATCGTCCGGCGGTAACGTAATAAAATTTTCAAGAATAATTTATACACGCTTTTGCGTATTCTCGGTCCAGCCATGGACATTACTCCACTTTTAAAAATATTTTTACTTTTATTTATAACAGAGCATAAATCACGGAGTATTCTTATGGCAAGCTCCTTCATTTCTCAGATTAATTAACTTTTCAGTTGCTGCAATAAAAGTAGACAAAATAATATTATTAAAAATAAGCAGCAAGCGTTACAAGAATGGAAGTATCGTACTTTTAAGTACGGAACGTATTGCCTCACACTTTATTTCAACTAATTAAATTATCATAAAAGATTAATATTTATGAACAATGTAGGAAGTTCAGATGACATTAAAATTCAGAGGTGGAACAAGAGTCTATGTATCTGCGCGATACAAAGGGAGTTTGGAAATTGATCCTTTTCATGACACAAAGGAATGCAAAATTCGACGATGGCTATTCACTAGTATAATATTACAGAGGTGGTTTGAGAGTGAAAAGAAATTCACGCAGGACATGACCTACTTATGTGTGAATTATATTTAAATCTTTTTTCAATCCTTCTCGAATTAAAGAAGAAAATTTTGAAAAAGTACTAACTACGTGTATTTTTTATTCTAGAAATATTATTTCAATCTTGACATTGCATCTTAATTTTAAATGAATATACACACTTTACTATATGAACAAAATAATTTTATCTACATTAAATATATATTGATCATAAAACTAATATATAATCACGTCAATATACATAAAGAGATAGATCAAGAATGATATATACAAATTTCACTTACTGTCACTTTTCGCCATTGCTTTCCGTTTATTAACGATACTCGCATAACAACTTTAAGGCGAAGCCATGATTATTGACAAAGTAATTATTAATTAGAGATTGTTGCTTACATTGTTACCGTTATCGTATTAGTCGCGTGCTCGCAGCAATCCACATGAGAATTTCGACCTACTTCACAAACTATGGTGGATAATTGAATCTTTGATAGCGTCATGAACTTTGAAAATACAACACATTCACGTAATATCTAGCATTCATGTATTGCCCAATAAGAAATGTATCGAGTCGATTGTGTTTCATTTCACAATTAACGTATTTGTTTGATAAAGATGTATTTGAAAAACGTTAAGTATTAAATATTGAACGATTTCAACGCACTTTAAATTCTCCCATAAAATATTTTACATGCCATTTGCGAATTTATTTTACAAACTTTTTGAAAACTTGTTGATTAAAGAGAGAATGTTATTTTATTTTTTATTATTGAAATCAGAAATAAAAAGAGAGAGAGGGGAGAAGAGAGAGAAGCCAAAAATTGCGCCGAAAGTAAGAAATGCTTGAAAATTCGATGCTCGTTTCACAGCACGGAAGTGTACGATAAACCGTTTGGGAGAAATACGCGTGGAATTGCTTCTCGATACGAGCGATTGCCTTTCGTGCTCGTCCATTTTACCGAAGACGGTGAGTCTCGATTTCAGGAAGTAGTCTATGTCGCGATCTTTATCACATCTTTGTTAAATATTATTCACCGTAAAACTAATAAACATTGTCGTAAGTATTATATGTATATGATTATGTAAGTATGCATAAAATTTATTAAAATACAAGACAAATAAATTATCACACGATGTATGCAGAACATATACAAACGTATGCAAAATAATTTGTTAAATTAATATCTGCGTTAATTAATTAATAATATTTACTTACACAGCATCATTTGCTTAATATTAAAAAATTTTTATCTGCAGGATTGCATAATTTATAAAAATTTTTCGAGAAATGACATTCTCTTTGAAAAGATACTTTCTTTATAACTTTTGTGATTTTACTTTCTTATTGTTATATAGTGAAGAGAATCGATAGTAAGTTTTATGAAACTTTTATAATTTTTTTCCTGCACAGAAGAAATTCTCTTTGTTGTAATGCTGGATTTTTATGAAGAGATAATCATTACAAATTTCATGGCGCTCTGGAATGTTTATTATGTATAAGATCAATCTTTCTCTTTCTGAGCCATAAACGCTTAACGAGAAAAGTACAGCGATTAATCTCGGACGTGTATACGAGGCACCGAAATTCCGCTATATCTTCGTAACACGAAATCGCGATAAACCGGTCTAGAAGTAGATGAGCCTCAGAAAGCTGCTCCTCCGTACAGATGCCCGTCTCGCTTTCGTCTCACTGATCTTGTATGCCGAGTGTAACGAGTTCCGCGCGCTATCGCGAGCTTGCGGGCTTACGGGGCTTACCGTAGCTTTCTTGTGCGATCTACGACTCTCTCTCGTGCTTGCTCGTTTTTTCCATTTTCCCTGTTTACACTTTTATGCTTACACCGTTGTGTCTACGGTATTGTACACGGAAACAATAAAATTGCCAGCCACGCCGTTTAATCTTTGATAACACGGTGACGTGAATACTTTATTATACTTCCTTTCTGGTGAGTAAAAATTGAGTTGAATGTAACGTATAAAAAAAAAAACCTTAATCCATTCGGATATACCAACTACCCGTGGATGCTGCAAACACGATTATATGCACTAGAAATGTATGTTATAGATACAACGTACATGTTACTAATTAAAATATAAAATTTATATACAGCATATAATTAATTGTAAGCAAAATATACTTTTTTAGATTATTTCATTGTTTAAATATTGTTTTTTATAATAACAAGTATGTATATATGTGAACATTCATCACCTTCTAATCACTATACGACGAATCTTCTTGTTGCTATTAATATAGTTAAATGTTATCTGTTTTCTAACGACATTGACTATTGTAAAATAGTCAAATATTTTACAATATCAATGAAAACATATAATTACGCGTGCACACAAATAACTTGAAACTTTACTAGGACAACAAAGAATTAATAAATCATGATTAAATAAGGTACAATGTGCTTTGTCATAAAAATGTTTCTAAATCACATCGGAACCCTTGGTCGTCTCATGTTCTAATAGAGCTCGTTTAGAGTAACAAGAATCATATAATGACCCGCCGCGGTAAAGTATTCGCTGTATCACACCATGCGTAGACTGATCAGTGGGCGTATTGCTCATAAAGATCTTCCCTCGGGCATCACATGACATTTAGTAGCGGTTTAAATTAATTGCGTTGATAAGAGATGCATAACTTTGTACATGTGACATACATCACGCGTTAACGCGTTATGTTACTACCGGACATAAAGTTCATTCTCGCGTATCTCTCAACTTTCTTATTTGCGAATGCTGATGAATAAATTTTTTTCTTTCCTGTACTGGAAAAAGAGTCTGGTTGTATTAATTGGAATTCTAGTTAAAAATAGACAAATATCAGAATTTTCTAGTTGAATCTATTATAATTCTAGTTGAGATAACTAGAATTCTGATTGATATATGATCAAAATTTTCTGATTTGTTCATTTTCAATCGGAAAATTTTTTCAATGCGTGCAATATTTTTTTACTATTTTGAATAATCTCGATGTATTCCTTTGAATTATTCGAGCTGGAGAAAAGTTTTGTACTTTGTTTTGACGTTACAATATGTATTCGTGTTTAATGAATGCAATTGAATTTTTTATTTTTTTTTTCACTCTTTTATGCTTGTATTAGACGGCTTACTAGATGTATGCTTCTCTTATTTATTTTAATTTATTTTAGAAATTTGTCATAGTGTTTGAAATGAACTCTATTGATCGCAACTGTTTTAATTTATGTTTGCTTAGTAATTTTGTTGACTGTCTTTACTTCAGAAAATTTAGCATGTGCAAACACCTTTTAAGATATTAAATTCTTGCGGTTTGGAACATAGATACTTTCGACATAGATTAACGCCTGCTTACGGTGTCTCGGGAGAACAACGCATTGCGTTATATATTAAGCTTAACGCATGATGTTGATTGATAGAGATTCATCGTTCGAGATACGTCGCAGAGCACGTGTTACCTAGAGTTAGTAATGGATTCGCGATTTATCCACCATGCCTTCGTAACGGCCTTCCTTCGATAGAAACAAATCACTGTGATTTGTAAATGACGTTGTTATATGGCGTTCTCAATGGATCGTACGTTAGTGGAATAATTGACAATAGATTCCAATTCAATTTATGTTCAGAGATACTTATTACAGATACATCATATGCAACATCGATAAGACTTAATAACTTTCTTATTAATTTATTTTTTAGTATGTTAAATATAAATAGACATATGACACACTTATATATAAATACTATATTAATACAATTATCTTGTACGTCACAAACATTAATTGAAGACAACTTTTATATTTATTTATTAATAAAACAGATAATTTTGCTTCTATTTTAAAAAGAAAACTTTTGAAAATATAATATAATTAATAATTCTCGATTTTATAAATAATTTTTTGAAATAAGCTTGAATAGTACCTGCCAATATAAATAAATTTATTCTCTCTTTTTCTCTGTCTCTCTTTCTCTCTCTTATGTTTTCTTTCTTTTTCCTACGCATCTAAAAAGAGGACAAAAGATTTTATTTAATTAATTCATATGATAAAAGATCTAAAATATACTAGATAATAATCTAAACTATATTGAATTCTTCTAAAGCAAAATGTAATCATTTGTAAAAAAAATCGTAAAATTTTTGTGGGACAAATAAACTAACATTATAAGTTGTTAGATATATTATATGCACATGAACTGATATCTACTTTTGAGACTTTCATGGGTATTTTCTTCGGAGGTGCCAAAGAGTTTGCAAGTTATCGCCGCGTTGTGACTCATTGCTATATGTATGTTGTTATGCACAAACATTATTATTTTAAGAAATTATTATAGTGCAAATTTGTATTAATATTTCAAGTCAGCGTAAATTATGTGAATTCGAATAGGCGCAAATATGACTTAATGCTTTCATTGATTTCAATGATTCTTTAAAAGCACGCTTTTTCTTTGTCGATGCATTGGAGACAGAATTCATGTGCGACTCGTGGATATTTAAGTGCAACATGGTTGTATACAGGTGTCATGTCACCGTAATTACAGGGTAAACTAAACAACGCTTCCTTCAGATCAGCAATCTTGTAATTTTCACAACGGTGTGACGATATCTCATTACGTCGTCCGTGGAATAAATGTCGTCTATCCCACGTTACTTGTTAATCACCGATGCAATACGAAATTATGTTCCCGATAATGGATCAGGGCAAGTTTTTTTAAATCTAATCAAACTTTTCTGTGTGTTTCTCCTTTAATTTTTGTTTTCTATCTCATTGAATTTGTTATAATTCTGTGAATTCATTTATATAAAATGATAAAAAATTTATAAAAATTATTAATATTCGAGTTTCTTAACACACACACACACACACACACACACACACACACACACACACACACACACACACACGCACACACGCACGCACACACATATGCATGCACGCACGACACGCATCTACAGATATTACCGATTAATATACTGAAAAAAGTATTTTGTTCTTATCCTCATTTTTTAAACACTTAAAGATTTTAGTTTTAAACTTCCATAAATAAAAATTATTATTCAGAAAATTTTAAATCTAAATACATAGTGTTTTGTTTATAGAAAAAGTTTAAAACTATCTATTATATATAATATTATCTATTATATATAAGTTTATAGAAAAAGTCTAAAATATCTTTAAGTGTTTAAAAAAAGGGAGACAAGAAAAAAACATTTTAATATCTCAAAATTAAACACTTCTTTTTTCAGTGTACCGGCAAATCGCTGATCAAAATTGTGTACTGCATCAATGCCTACTAATGCCCACAGTAACGCTCAAGTAATGCCCAATTTTTATGCCCACTAATGCCCATTAATGCTTTGGCAATGTCTATTAATGCACCTTATAATATACAATTCTCTTAAGTAATGCCCACCCAGCCAGAAATAATAATGAAATTGACATCGATTCAATCAATTCGAAATTACTAAATTGACGTCGAATCGACGTCGATTTCATTATCATTTCTGGTTGGCCAGTAATGCCCAGTAATACTCCAAACTCAGTAATATTCTATACCACAATGACCTCAGCGGTTTACTCTCCTATAATTATCTACAAATTGTTTCTACTTCAGTCACATTAACATAACGGAGAAACAAGTTTACGAAATGCCATTATGTCGCTTGATCGACATCAATCATATCAGCTTTTTTAAATGATTAATTATTGCAACAATTAATGATCATTTTACTTTAGCAAAACTGTTTTTTTGTATATGTGTATATATATATATATGTATACAAATCTTTATTTTTCAAATTGTCACTTCTCCAATATTTCATACTAAAATTTATTCCGCGATGTAATAATACCGCCACTTCTATTCCATCATGTGACATGAACGTTCTGCCATTCGTGCTCTTTGCAGCAACATAAATCTTACACATTCTTCTTCCAGATGGATAGCAATTGTTTATGAGATAACAGTGCTCCAAGCAGCTTGGCTACTTATGGCAGAAATAACAAACACCCGCAAACTACTTAAGGTAGTTTCCCTGAGTACTCAACGTGAAATACCGTTCAGCTCAGTGTGAAAGTCTACCACAACTCGGGATAAATGATTTCCATTCTCTGGATGACAGCAGTGAGTCAGGATGTCAGATTAAGATCGCTTTGAATGTCAATTCGATTATACGGAAGTACCATGCGCGTATTGAGTAATTAATACTCCGTGTATTAATAGTCGCTTGTCTGTCTGGTTGAATTATTGTCGTTTAATTGAATAGAGATCTCATCATCAAATTTATTACCGTTTATTTAATGTAATATATAAATGCTGACGCTACGCATACATATTTGAAATGACATATCTTTTTATCTTGTCAAATTAATCATAAAATTCTAATGGACGGATGTCGCACATTTTTGCATGAAAACTAACGTATAAGTGAGCTAGGATTGCGAAAGATAATATTAGAAAACGAGATATCATTTGAGTATCCGCTTTCCATAAATTTCAGCGAAAAAGTCGCGATCGTTTCTCTTTATCCTGATCTCCTCTGCTTTCATCTAAACGGAATTTTCGGGAAGCAGGTCGATGTTTCGCGGCAGTACTGGATCGAACGTTGTTCTCCGGGAACGCTGTGCTGGCACATCGCCCAGAAACATATTATGCCCCCGTCCGCCGAAACTCCGAGTGAAACGGGCAGGGATGCTCCAGAATCGGGTTCATGCTGTGAAATATCCGAAAGCTTCCGTAATTCTGAGACTCGACTATACCGACCAACTGGAAACGAACCTCTGCGGTGATAGCTTTCTCGGACTATTTTTGCAGAGCAAATAATCGGATAAATATCCTTTAAACCATATTGCTGAGCCAAGTGTATATATACAATAGTGCGTATACAATTATTCTTTTATATTTTTTATTGTTCGAATTTTTAAATAAAATTTACAATTTACAAAATAAACTTTAATATAATCTTTAATAATTTATTATTTAATAACTGACAGTGATATTGTTAACTTTATACGCAGGTGATAAATTCGCCCGTTAAGTCTATATTAGATTTTTTGCATGAGTCGTTCAAATTCTACTGTATTGCGCTATTTAGGATTGATCATCTTTTTAGTATCGGTTGAGATACTGGAATCAATACTCTAGCCGATGCCACGCTTAAGCTAGTTAGATACCTAAAATCTTGGGCAAGTTGGCGATAGTTTCGCTTATAACTAAATCGTGTATCGATTCAATTTCCGCTGAACAAACTTATCTGGTTATCCGGCAATCATCACGTAATTCCTCAAAAGCCTCGTAAACCTTCCATCTATAGATATACCAGTTACCTAAGCAACCGAGAAATATTGTATTAATGTTTAAATATTGTCTATCTCATTGTCTTTTTTTGTTTTTTCTTGTTCACTAGAGATTTCTAGAGATTTATGGGCAATGCTGGAACTTTTTCCGTTTCTTCTCTCTTTTATAAGTAACGAATATTTTAATTACAATGATCCATTATAATATTGTAAACATCTTTGCAAGAATAACAGAATATTATTTTGTAAATTTTCGTTTCCTTTAATTAATATATGAGAATAAATGAGATGAGAACAAACGAAGATCTTAAATTATACACTTTACATTAATCACATCACCCCGACGAGTATAATGAGAAATTAAGCTTTCGTGAAATAATATACGGGGCTAATTACCAGAGGCTCCATTTTACAAAACGGACGAATCAGAATACTTCCGAGTCTCATTTCATTTTATATTTGTTGCAAAATTTCAAAAATTTAATTTAGCAATTTTAATTTAAGTCCACCTACTCATATACAACAAAGAGTTCTCTTTGAATTGAATGCTATGTTCAGTGGACACAACAATTGAACGCTTAGTAATTATTGCTCGTGATTGGAATAGATCTTTAGGTTCATGATGAATTTAGAAAAATATATCAACGAACATTCACTCAACTGCTATGTCCGCTGAATGCGCGCAATGATTATCGAATGAATGTGGTGCAATATATTCGATACGTCTTCGAAACAATCTTTCAAATATGAAAACGAATAATAACAGTACGGGTGCGATAAATGTGAATGCGCGTCTATCAATGTGTCAATAATGTTGTTATAAATCAATCTCGTGTATGTCTCGTAAATAAATCAGAACTCCAGGCGATACGCATCACGATAATGTGGTTGGATGTCTCTTTCGGTGCATTCGACACTTCAAAGCAGCACTCCGAGCATACGTGTATCTTAGCATCCGATATATTCTCTGTATCAGATACTCTAGCGAATAACCTATATTGATTGTCCAGGAAAAATAGCGGTCGTATTGACAAGTAAATATATTAATATTTCACCATCATATCAAATATTGCAGCTATAAATTGCAGCATGCGATACACTTTTGGTGATCATTCCAGATTAATCACGACAGAGCAATAAAAAATATAGTGATTTATGTAGATAATATTTTCACAAAAAATAAACATGTTAAACGATGAAACATATCGAGCCTTCCTTTATCTTATATTATTTAAAATATATTAGCCAAACATGTGCAGTGTATCATATATTAAATTTTTATAATTTTGATTTATAATTCGAGATATAAATTGATCTTGTAAATAATTATAGTTTTTTTTAAAGCAAAGTTTTTGATAAAAAAATTATAATTTAGGTTGCAGCTATAGGCTAACTTTATTATAGATAAATTTTTTCCTTAATATTCCCTAATTCTTTCTAATTGTCTCCAGGCAAAATCACAAGATATTACGTTTATCCCCTGTGTCTATCGATATAAAAATTGTCTTGTTTATTTCTGATAATATCTGAATGAAAATTCTTTCAGCACATTTACCCCAGATGATTCATTCAGGGCAGTCATCTCGAGCGAAGTATATGTTCTCCTTTAGGCACGCAGAAAGCACGGCACCCATCCGTGTTCTCATCAATCCACGTCGAGTAGCGCCATATCGCCGTTTCGATTTGCTTGCCTCTCAATGCCGGGTACTCATCGGCACCGACGCGACGCAAAAAAGGTCCTCGGCATCGAACGTGCCATTCTGACGTGACAGCCGCGGCGTGACGCCTATCGTGGTTTCGGGGCTGGACGACTTTGGGAAATTACCGATTGACGTGCGAACTTGGAGAGTTCATCGATACTGGAAATCGCGCAAATAATAACTAAATTCTTTTATTTCTACGTGGACGGTCTTGTCTCGACGATGTGTGCTGTGCATCACGTCAAATGTGTCGATCAAACGCGTCGAGTTTTTCTTTGGCAAAAAGCTCGGCAAACAGATTGACGGACAGTCGATATTTTACAACATTTTCACGCGCAACTTTTGATTTCTTGGCATTCGCCTTGAATTTAACTTCTGTTCAAATGCAGCGTACGTTAAATTAGCCGGCAAATGAACTTTGTTTTTCCAACTAATTTTGTGCTGTATATACCTTTAAAGTAACATCTTAAATACACAAACAAAAGAAATATTGAAGAGAGAAATGTTATACGCATGAATGTAAGAAAAATAAAACTTTTCTTTCCTTTTATGATGAAAACTATATATCTTGTATTTTGCGATAACCGCAAGCACTCTCTTTGCGCGGTTCATTTCAGCTGAGTGATTTTTATTCAAGCGTCACCGGATTCGCGTTGCTATTTCAATTTGCAGACTGCCACTCAACGTTGCCCTCGTTAGGTTTTGGCGAAAGTAATGGGACGCGGAGTAAATTGCATGTCTGACGCGAGTCGTCGCATTAGGCCAGCTGCATCCAAAGTGCAACCAGGCTGCAGTGACGACGAAGAAGACGGTCGAAACTCTATGCCAATAGTTTCGCACTCACACATTTCACTGCACGTCAGCCAAAATTCGTTACTTACTGAAAAGATTGATATTTCAATCCGATTGAGGTTGAATGTATTCGATTGCAGATATATTTCTCTCCACAGATATACTTTTTATTAAATCATTATTATATCGATATAATATATTTTACTTTTATGTTATACTTTCTAAATTTTTAGAGTAAATCTCACTCTTGAAGATTGAAAATTAACTAATCTCATTCTTTTCCAAGATTTGCTCAATTTTCACTCTTTAGAATAAAATTTTACTCCAAAGAATTTAGAAAATATGTGTATATGAAAAAATATTCTTTTATTAACTCTAATCGGTATTCGTTCCGCTTTAATTGGAATTCGCGGATTCAATATATTTTAAATTAATATGTCTTTCCTAAAAGTTACGTATAACTGAACTATTTTTTATTTTGACAAAATTCGAGGAATAAGATTATGTAAAATTATATATGAAGTTGTAAAACATTTATTATAACATACTTGTCATAAACATTTTTTCACAACGTACACAAAAAAAGACTATTCTTAAATCAATTATAATATGCTTACATAAGCAAAAATATTGTAATATTGCTTAAAAGATTTTTTAAATATATATTTTTTTTAAATATAAAGGCTATTTTTCTATTAAATACAATTTATTTTTCACGTATATCATAACTTACATGATTTATTTATTAAATTTGTCTGACGTTTCCCATTTTTCATCTTTTTGCAAGAGAAGGTTCTCTCCTAAGAGAAGGAGACACTTAATCCACCTGACATTAACACGTTTGAGCAGATTGTAACTGTAAATTTTCCGTCGACGTTTACGATGGTGTCATTCGGATTTGCCCGATGTAGTTACACGACTTGAAGAGGTGACGCGCGCGCTAACTTTTTCCGGGTTATTCTTTGAAGTTGTGATAAGTACCTCTTGCACGCTGTGGCGATAAAAACTTGCAATTTCTTACGTGCTGTACAGAAGAAGATAACGTTATAGGTGTTGAAAGGAGGTGTCGACTAGGGAGCTTAGCTTACAGACACGTTATCCTTCCACAAATGGCTCCTTGTTAGTGTAGGGATAGTAGGAGGAGGAATAGTAGGAGACACTATTTCCTATTAAAGTTACAGAATGTTAGTGCCGGAAAGTTCGCGCTAATTGTAACGACTTTCCGCTGATAATAATGCACTTCTGCCCAATGCAATTTACGCCTACAACCCGCGTATTATTATACATGTCGTAGATATTCGTTGAAAGATTATTTTTTGTTATCTTCGTTATGATTATCAGTTATGAATTCGCAAAGGTGTTGTGCAGTCGGTTGCTCATATTATCGGAGGGCCGCGGATAAAGATGATATGTATATTTCAATTTCCATGATTCTGATTTTCCGTGGTTACTGTTAACGCGCAATCATCATTGTTATCATTTTAATATTCTCCACTGCTGCATCGAGAACGAAATTGGCAATTTGCAGACCAGACTTGTCTTATTACATTTATTTTTTACATGAGTTGTATTACCTATGAGAGACAGGTACATTATGACACGCTGTTTAAGTATAGAGCTTATCTCATCTTTGTCGTGTTTTATCTAAATTCTTTATTCTTTGATTTAATTGGAACTGATATTTTTCTTTTCTGCGAAAATGTTGATGCCAAGACATTAGGTTTTTAAGATCTATAAGATCAGTCATATTAAAACTTTTGATAAGGCTTTCGTCTGTCAATGTTTATATACATATGTGAAATATGATTGTTTTAAATTATTAATATTTATTGATAAAAAATAAAACTACTTAAAATTTTTCTTTATCGTAAATAGATTGACTTAAATGCTTTTCTTTGTCTTTACAATAAAATTAATATATATTGTAAAATTAACATATTAGAAAACACTTTATATGTATATTTGCTTTATTATAATAACTGAAAAATGTTTTGCTTATTGTAATAAAAAAAATGCATATCTCCATTTATACCCAGGAGGGAAAATATTTATGCATGAGATCATACAAACGAGAATAGAAACTCATATGCCATTATTATTGTAACACCCATCTTTTTTCCAATTTTTTCTCATGGGATTTTTCTCATATACGCTTATTCGACTTTTCCAGATACCCGAATAAACGGATAAACAAAAATCACGCCAAGCTAGAAAATTTCATTTCATTTTATAACACAGGGTTTGCATTCTATAGTCGTGATCGTAAATAGTTCTTTTCCACGTAGATATTCTGATAATATAAGCCGATTTCAGTGGCGAAGCGAAAACAATTTTGCCGTAAAATCGAGAAAGTAATTGCAAAAAATGAAGTTACTATCGAAAAAAAATGCAAAATAAAGCTTCCTGCATATAACCACTTAAATTTTACGAACTGTATCTTGATTCTTTGGTATCCCATAACAATAAATAAAGATTTAAATAGAATTAATTACTATTTCCCGTAACTTCTTGTTTTAAATTAGTCTTCAAAGACTTTAAAGAAGTTTATATATCCAAATATCACCAGAACATCAATATCTTTAATATGTTAAAATTAAATACAAGGAAAGTTATGACGATGCTTCTTTCATCATTTCTTTCTCTTAAAGCGCAATTGTTGTAAGTTTTTCTAAATAAGTAAAAAGCGAGGAAGGAAATATGCAACTTGATTTTACGCAAGATGACACACAAACGCATTTATTGGTCTTTAATGCAATCGTTGATGTAAATGAACCGGAGAGAGAGCCCTTTGTTGTGACCCTTTGAAGAATCCTTTTGTGCACGTCAAACGCACTCTTCTGTATACAAATAAGTCCAATATTGAATATGTCAAAGCCGGTCTGTATGTTGGCATCGTATGTGTGTGAGGAGAATTGCAGGCCGAATTATATGTTACAGTTTAAATGCCTCGCAGATATGTGTCGGCAAATAATACTCGAAACGAGAGAAGCTTTCTGTTCCGAGCGAACGTCGACCGCTCGGCAAGTTGAAGAATAATATTTGCGGATTCGGCAAGTTTGAAACATTTGTGGTGCATAAATCGTTCTTCTTCTGGAGTGAATAGATATTTTTATGAACTCTCGACGGTGTACATGCGGTGAATATTATGAAGAACAAAAGAATATTTCTCTCGTGCTAACTTTCTACACGAAATGTTTTGCAGGTGATACGATAAAACGCAGAATATCGATGTTAAAAATAATCAATGTTTCAAAAGCGTTTTATAGAAGAATATAAATCCATCGACAGCATGAAATATTGCAATTTTTAATAATCTTGTTTAAAAATTTCAATGGTGAGTACTGGAATTGCAAGCAATTAAAACTGAAAGTTTTTTATGCACTAAACTTTTAGAATAAAATTGAATAATAAAGTTATATTTTTATATTAAAAAATTCAAATAAACTTTATTTTTTATTTTACTGAAATATTTAGTATTTAAAATATTTACAAAACTAGAATAAGAAAGACAGAGAAAGAGTGAGAGAGAGAGAGAGAGAGAACTTCTTTGAAAGAAGAGAAAATTTAATTTAAATTATTTCTCTCTTATTAGGAACAGCGTTTTAGAATAAATTGTATGTGAAATTTCGACAAAATCGAAGTTATCTGGATACATAGCTCGACACTTTCCACTAACGAAGAAAACAATGCCACCCCCAAGAAACTATGCGGCACCAAAAAGCCATTCTGGAGGCTGACGATGTGCGATCCTAAAGTTAATTCGCCGTTTTTATCGGCATCGTAAAATGAGGTCGGCCGTATTGCGGTTTCCATGAACTCGAGCACGTGCGTCAAACTATTCCTCCTTTTCGGCCAATAATTCATCGACGTCGTAAGGAAAAGTCGAAGGTACAAGTCGCTTGCGTTCGGTGCTTTATGTGAGTCGTAAAGAAAAGTGCATGTATGAAATACCTTGCATCGATATCTCGATTCAGCGTTGCACCGATATGACCAAGGGTGTACGAGGAAAAGTACTTAAGTTAAGAAAGATGATTTTAAAGAAAAGAGATTTTTTTTTTTCGATTTAATACAAGAAAAACGCATTTGAAATGGAATTATACATATAGGTACAATACGCTAAGAAATTTATGAGCTTTTCAATAATTTCATAATGAACTTCTAAACTCTGCACTAGTTCTCAATTAAAATATTGATTCAATTATTTTTTTATTTATATGACATTTTTTTTTAATTAATATATTTCGATTTTATGCAGATATTTATACAATTTTGTATAGACAGTGACATAATATCAACGTGCAATCTTTACAGAGTTTCTCTGTATTTTTCTATGTACATTTTTATGCCAAAATGACAAGAAACACGTAAAAAAAAAAAAAAAAAAAAAAACAAAAGATATTTCTTATAGAAATATGAAGGATATTTCTTGTAGAAATAAAAAGCAAAACTCAGCGACCCAACGCCTGCTCGTTAATCTAATGCGTACTGCGTAAAGTAGTCAAGTAAGAAGAAGAACAGTGACGGGAGCCGACAACCCGTCGAGCTCGGAAAGTATGAAAGTGACGAGGGGTGAAGGATCTTTTACAGTTCACAGCCGGTGAACACGCGTGGTAAAAGGGCACAAGACGAAACGTGGAATGATGTCAAGCGAAGTTCGCCGCGACAATACGATGAGACGACGTAAGTGTAGCGCGAACTCGTTCGCGATTTATGGCTCCCAAACTCGCATTTGGAAGTTGTAAATCAAAGGGGAATCGTTAACGATCGTGACGTTGCGGTTTAAAATGTGCTGCTAAATCGCGATTCCACATGTTCCTGAATAATTTTTGATTGCTATTATGAACTGTTACGAAACGAAAAGTTCTTGCGCGTCTCGAAGAATTCTCTCGCAGAAATTCTATATTTTATGTGATCTCTAAAATTATATAAAATTATTGTTAATTTTATTATTTTTCATTATATTGTTACAATTTTCCTTTCTCTTTTATTATACTGGATTATTTATTTGTAAATGACTTTTGTGTTAATACGATTTATTAGATAACATTCAATTAGTTTATGAAAAAAAAAGGTATTACAGTAGAAAATAAAATTACGTATAGAGTATATGCAGTCAACTATTTTTTTACTTTTTTTGTCAGTATAATAGCAATTGCACAAATCAGATTATTTTTACAAAAAGATTGTGACATAAAATATTATTCATTCTCTCTCTCCCTCTCTCTCTCTCTCTCTCTCTCTCTCTCTCTCTCTCTCTCTCTCTCTCTCTCTCTCTTGTTTTTTAGTGACACAAAACGCGAGTAATAAAAGAAGAGTAATGTCGAGGAAGCAGGATTATATCGGCAGGTTTCAGCTACCGCTTGGATCAATCGGATGTTGTGTATCGAGTATATTTAGTGCTTTATACGAGACAAGAAATCTTCTACATCCATAAATCTGAAACGTGTGTACTTCGCGCAAACACCATCAAATGTTCGATATACGAATGTGTACTCGTTACAGTTTCCAGTTACGATTAACTTTTGGGAAACGAAGTTTATATGTTTACTCTCTGCACATTTTAATCTGATATATCTGTGTATTTTTCCTTTTAATACAAAAAATTTGCGTTTGTAATGTAATTATAAATAAGTAATTGTAAACGATATGAAACTAGAAGTAAGAATTCGACTTTTGTAAGAGTGACATAGGTATCATTGCAAATAGTTGAGTAATAAAAAACATTCTTCGGAGATTGATAATGAAACGATAATATTTAAAATAACGATTTAAATTAAAGAAAACGGAATAAATGACGTTTTTAATTTAATGAGATAGTTTGAATTCTTACTGCTCCCTAATTACCATTTCTAGTCGCGAATTCGACCCTAATTTGCTCGCGAGCGCTCATCCAGGGAAGATTTAGGCGAGAAGTCGGCGGTAACTTTCGCGACTCCAAATCGGATCTCTGCATCGTGTTTCTCTTCATGAAATAGTTCGCGTTCTCTTCGGCTTCCAGCCGTGTAAAATTCATTTCGAATAGGGTGCCACGATAGGGCGACTCTTTGGGGAAGAAATTGGAGAGAAACGTTTTTGGAATGGTAAACGAGGGTGATTCGATAAGAGTGAGGCAAACAAAATGAATAAAAGCTATACGAAATGAAAGAAAAATAATGGAGTGAACCAAGCTTCGTCTGTCTCTTTTAAGTTTGTTTGCGAGAGTCCGAAAAATTCGTCAGATGAACGGCATCCTCCCTTGTTTTCAGTATCATTGAAGTTCTTGCCTCAATGTCTTAAGACTTAAGATGTTTTCCAAGTGAAAGAATCGATGTCATTTTGCTGAGTTAATTGACAAAGTTAGTGTGAAACTTATGATAATTTATTCTCGTGTGTGTGTGTGTGTGTGTGTGTGTGTGTGTGTGTATTAGAAATAGTTTTATTTCCTGTTTAGTTATTTGAAATTCGATTTTGTCTGTGGCGTGCTACTGCTGACTTAGTATGCTATTACCACAAATCCCCCAATCTAAGAAATATAGGTAAAAGGTCGGAATTTCTTTCTAGAAACAATTCCGACTATGCAAACGAGCAATGTGAAAACGGGATGGAATAAATGTACCACAGAAAGAAGAGTGAAGAGATATAATAAGAAAGGAAGACCGAAGAAAATAATATTCATTTTTGTACGGATTCATGGCAATCCGCGATCATCTTCCAGTTCATCGGCATCTTCTTACTTCTTCATCGATTTCCTACTGATTCTTTTGTGAAAGAAGAAGAAACACGTCCGCCAAAAGACCTTCTTTTCTTAACCTTTTATCAAAACACGCTTTTTGCGCTTCTGCCTTTCACACTTTATAAAACACATTTCCACACTTTATAAAACACACTTTTAGCAGACATCATATACTTTGTCTTGATTGCGAAGATTAGGAAAATATCTTAGAAAAATATCGCTTGAAATGAATTCTTATTTTTTGTTTTATTTCTAATGAATTTTTGCTTTTGACAATTTTAGTCAGATATTATCTATTTAAACATTGTTGAAGATTGTTAAAAATTCTTGGTAAAAAGTTAACATTAATCGCATTTTGTTGGATAATAGTACAAATTTTTAAATTTACATAATTATCGATAATTCATCATCTGTGTATTATCTACATATTTATACACTAAAAATTAATAATAAAAAAGAAAAGATTACATAGTCAGAAAAAGTTTTGATTTGTGATATTTTCGAAAACAAAACTATTTTTTCCTCTACATCAGTCCATATTTTACTTGTATGTAATAAATTTTAAGATCTAAACTTGTGGAATTTTGGATGAAACATTTGGTATATGAATGGGTTTCCCGGTTTTACGAGCTCCAATTTCTGTGTTCTTTTTATTTCTGTGAGACGTGAGATAAAGAGAGAGTTACAATATATTTTACTGTCTTCTAAAAAAAAAAGTTATCGTAGATTATTGATGATTTAGTTCAGACTCCTCTGAAAATTTGTCATTTGATGTCAAATTTATAAAATATCGAAACTGTTCATAAAATTGTTAAATAGTTTATTTCATGATTGCCAATAAAATTGTTAGATAAATCACAAAACTGCTGAAGAATATTTATAAAAAAACATATTGCAGTTACACTCGATTTTCGATGTATTGTATCGTTTGTATTCGATGTTATTTTATGTTTATTAATTATTTTTAGAATACATAAAATTTACTCGCAAAAAAGATCTAGCAGCAAACATATTGATTATAAATTTATTTTTTACATAAAAATTGCATGTCTTTGAAGGTGATGTATTTCCGAGGCATTTCATTGAATGTGACACCTTACAACAGTAGTGATTTTTCGAGCGTAACAGAAGTCGCTTCCCGTGAGAAATATCTCAGTGGCGAGTTGTAAAGTATCCATTCGATTCAGACAAATGTTGGCAGGTGACTATAAAAAGTCATGATATCTTATAAAATAAAAATTGGAAGGATTGATAGTATTTTATGGGGACCGTAATTTTTCAACAGCGAAAAAATAAAAAATTTTACGCGTCAATTTGGAACTTATATCGAAGAAAGAAGGAAAAAGGAAGATACATCTGTAATGATCGAAACTGTTTCGCAAATTCTGTGATTATTTTGCGTATAATATAACATCGGGTTGCGACCCTGTTTGTTTAAGAAAAATTCAGATCTTAAAAGATTCGGTGAATTTTCTTTATAGAGATGAGAAATGATGGAATAACAGATAAAAAATTCGAGATTTATAATTTTTATTTCCCTTTACATTTGTATATTTTTTTATTTATACGATGTACATTGTATATTTTGCATTATTATGTCAGGATATATAAATTTAGCATATCGAATCGAACTCACTGGATTATCTAAACGTTACTTCAGAAATGAATACAAATTGATGTTGCGTGGCAACTATTGTGGTGGAAAATAAAAGTAGCTATTGCAAAACGCTGAATTCATTAAATTTCCGCATGAACGATTAGAGACTACTTCGATATCGGCAAACGAGTGGCAGTATAATCCAAAGCGATTTACGACAGTGTTCCTAGTGGAGCAGGAAACAATACCTCTGTTATAGTCGAATGTGATTTGTCGGCAAAACTTGATCGCGGATTTATCATTTTTTGCACGATATTATACTGTTCGATCAAGAGAAATATTTAGATTTTCCCTTCATCTTCCTATCCATTGTACACGTAGTTTATCTGTTTGATATTTAAACCTTTGAGTGCACGGTTTATTTTAATAAAATTTTAATTCGAAGCTAAATTATATAAAATAGAATTGTTCAAATTGAAATTTAAAAAGTGTTGAAAATTTAGAAAATATAATAGAATTTTTTAAGTGTTGGAAATTTAGAAAATATAACGGAATTTTTTAAAAAGATTCTTGAGGTTTAAATAATAAAATTAATAAAATTTGAAATAATTTCTTTTTAATTTTTCTATATATATTAAAAGTTTTTAATCAGTATTTAATGTCTTAAACTTTTTTAGTAATTGTCATAATTTACTGCAAAATTTAAATTAAATGACTTGTAACTGTAATAAAATATTACACATATGTCTTAAACTTTTTTAGTGATAGTCATAATTTGCTGCAAAATTTAAATTAAGTCATTTAAATTAAATGACTTGTAACTGTAATAAAATATTACACATACATTTGAAAGAGAAAATGTATACGTTCGTAAATTGATTTTCTTGCATGAATCTAAGGTTGTGTGAAGTGGCATTTGGTATCGAAGTTTTGCAAGAGAAATTACGAAGAAGAAGTTACGATCTGTTTAAAGGTTGCTGAATGCTAAGAACATTCACTGCGGCAAGAAGTAAAATGCACAAAGAAGCAACATTTCGTTATTTAGTCTGAAATATCATAGTGCATTTTATATATTTAGACAATTTATTTTGAGATCATTGATATAAAATATTCGTTTCTAAGTTGTAGGATTGAGACATTTAAATTAATTTCGTGATATAATATGCAAATAGACTAAAAGAAAATTTACTTTACCTTCAACTTTAAGAAGATATTAATAAATCTTGCAAGAAAGGTAATATCACTGTAAAAAATGCAGTTTTTCAAATGTTTATGTTTAAAACATCTTTGCAGAACAAACGTTTAATAATAAAAGATATTTTAACACAATTTTAAATGCTTTAAATCCAAATACATAATATTTTGTTTATTGAAAAAGTTAAACCTAAATATTTAAGTATTTAAGAAACGGAGACAAGAATAAAACATTTTAATATCTATTAAAGTTAAACATTTCTTTTATGTGATATCCTACTATTGTTTAATAAAAGAATATTTCACTTTAATATTCGATTTGTAGCGTAAACACCGATTGAAATTGTTTTTTTTTTTATTGAATGATCTGATAGATTTGTACTTTACTATTAAATGCGTTGGCCTAGTGTAAGAGCGTTGATGCACGAAAGCGCCGGTATATAAAAGGATACATCACGCTCGTTATATCTCGGTAAGGTAACTGAAGATACCTGCCCGTTCGAGTTGGATCAACAGGTAGCTCTTACCAGGAGCGTACCATGGGAATAGCGTGACGAATACTAGAAGTTTAAAGCAGCGATTTGATCGGCGAAGAAATGCTCGGTAAATTTACATTTCGTTTATTAAATTCGCTGGTATTTATAATAACGCGAAGAATTATAGTGTTAAAAATTTTATCCTTTAATTTTATATAATATAGTTATGAGATTAAAAATATTCACGCAAATTGTGAAGCGATAGATATTTTTATAAATGTTATATTTTTTAACATTTTGATTTAATATTTTTAATTAATTTAAAATAGAGTTTTATGCCTCCTTTATATTTAATGTTTTATATTATAATATCAATATATCTTTTTATTATTGAATTCGAAAATGTGAACATTCAAGTTAGTTTATTACAAAATCGTAAAGTTTTAATGAAATTCTGGCACGCGAATTACAGCTAATCTTCTTAACTATGTATACTGAACGTTTCGATACGTTTTAGTGGTTCTTAACGACGCGGTGTTTCGCGCGAAATGACCGCTTAATCGGCTTGTAGTCGAAAATAGCGAAATAGGAGCAGTGCATTACCAATTTTCTCCAACGTTTGCCTGGAGCCAATATCGGGACTATACAGCTTTGCGAAAGTAATAACATGAACAGCTGGTGCCCAACAGCTGTCCTTTATGAACAACGGATATCAAAATGGAGCTCTCTATATCGAATGCTACGTTTTTATATGACGCTTCATTCATGAACTATTCGCGAGATATTGTTGCTTTTCGATATTCGCATTCTCGAACTTTTCCCTCGTCCGAGAGAAAATATCAATTCAAATTCCTATATCAGACACACCGATGAAAAGACTGTCATGGCGCAGATGCGTTGACACATCTGTTCATGTTTCTGTTTAAAGCAGATAAACGAAGCATATAATGAATATAAAACATTTGAAATATTTAAAAATGGGCATCAGAAAATTCCAAACGAATTTTTGAAGTGACTGAATAATCATACTATGTTAAAACCGAGATTGAAACATATTAAAAAAGGAAGTGTTTAATTTTAAGATATTAAAATGTTTTGTTTTTTATTTTTTAAATATTAATGCCCATTTCCACGTAGATTAACTTTAGATTAACTCTAATTCTAAAGATTAGAAAAGAACAAAGAGTAAGTTGAATCGAGATTAAAGTTAATCTACGTTGGTAGAAATGGGCATTAAAGTTTTAGTTTTAAATTTTTTCAATAAACAAAACATTACCTGTTCGGATTAAAAATACTATGTATTTTAAATCCAAATACATAGTGTTTTGTTTATGGAAAAAATTTAAAATTAAAACATCTTCAAGTGTTTAAAAAATGGAGATAAGAACAAAACATTTTAATATCTTAAAGTTAAACTTCTCTTTTTAGTGCAGACAGACAATTATTAATATTTCTTCTTTAGCAAATAGGGAATTCTTATTAAAATTGAAGATGTTCATATTATTGTAATTGCTTGTCAGATTGGAATATTGCGTATCTCGTAACTTGCCAGAATACATACATTATATTGTATTCTGTTTCCTCCTTGTTATCTTGGTTATATCATGAATTGGGAATTCCGATACGTCATGCCTGGCGGCGTTATTATTACGTATCGTGTAATAATAGACGCTACAAGTCAATTTCGCGTGATTTATACATTTAACCGATGTCCTTAACTTTTCTATTGCGATATCACAATCCGTCCATCCATATCTTGATTCGTATTATTTTCGCAAGGGCTATCGAGAAAAATATAAAGAAACATTCAAGTAATAATGCAATATCAATTTCATTCGTTTCATGATAATACGAAATAGATTTTTCCGGATTTTCATAGCCAAAATTCCCCGACACGTTCTAACGAAATGGAAAAACTATCAACGAATGATTTTGTACTCGGTCATCATTAAATATTATATCATATAACTTTTGTTCGGCGTTGATTAATCTTGAATTATTAAATCGCAATTAGTATATTTCGTGTTTTTCTGTATTATATTTTATTAATTAGTAATTATATTGGGAAAATTACAGAGCTATATTGCTTTTGATCTTTGAGAATTGATTTCGAACTTTTATAACAAATATATAGAGTATTCGATAATTCATGATGCAAGGGGACGAATCTAGCAAAAATAAATGAAGGACCTAAAATAAAAATTTTTTTTTATATAAAAATATATTTTCAGGAAAATAAGCTTTGCTATATATTTATTTTCGATTAATTTTTTTATATAGAATCATTTCTTTCCCATTGTATCAATTACTGAACACAAAATTTCAAAATTCTGCACACAAAAATTCTGTATAATAAGAACAATTTGGCAATTAATATTGTTTATAGTAATCAAATCCTTTACTCGAGAGCAGCGTAAAATTTATATTATCGCGTTTGAAAGTATTAATTTTCGTCAGGAAATATTTCGCTCTATTACTTCGTCTCTCGTCCAGCCAACCCATACACGATTCAGGCTTAAGCGAGCGATTCATCATTCCGGTATTCCCGCGCTCCTTCGACCTGTGATTTATCGTTCCGCAAAACGCGCGATGTACGCGCCGCTGCGAAATTCTGAATTATTGTTGCTGTGTCGACGTATCAAGGTACACCGAGTCTTTTCTGAGATGCACTTGCGAAGAAAAACTCGTCTGCCAAGTGAACAGTATTTGAGTTTTTTTTTTAATATGTCTCTATATTTTTTTTTCTGTTTACACACATCCGATATGCAATAGAAATAAAAATTTTATATATTATATATATTTAGATATATTACACTCGTTTATGCATTTACATTTATTTTAAAAGATACATGACTCAATGTTTGCAGATACGATTCCGAATGTGATTGTATTTTACATATTACGATTTACTTATATTTTATTTGATTACAAAAAAAAATAATGCATAATAGGTACCTAAGTGCTAGTTGCATTTAAAAAAGAAGTACTTGTGAAGAGATTAAAGTATCATTTGTACGTATAATTATCATTTTACTTCTTATTAAATATATGTAAGTTAAAATAAATAAATTTATTAATTTAAATATATTAAAAACTGTGACATACAAGTGTTTCTTTTGATTGCAATTTATTTAACGAAGCATATATTCTCAATATATACATATAATTCACGACAATTATTTTCCGTAACGAAGCATTAAATATTCTCGAATTATTTTGCGTAGTTTTTTTTTTTTGATCGTTTTGATTACCGATTGGGTCGATATTCTGCACGACGTTTATTTAGGTATATGAATGTCAAATAAATGAAGAAATAAAGGAGAAAAGGAAAAGAGATGTCTGCCAGATATCTCTTTGTATGCTTCCAAATGTTGAGACAGACGCGTTTAATGAGCGCTAATTCGCATCGCCGGTCTCTCACCGTTCCATAATAATTTTCGAGCTTCGTCCTAGCGATTCACTGAACTACCCGTTAACGCTCTGACTTAATTAATAACCTCATCGTATAATTCGTCATAGATGACGTTTGCATTTCTGCCATCATTTGTTATTGTTTTATTGTCGTGCAAAATTTCATTTCGCGAGTCGACACTTGGACATATTTGTAAAAATGGGAAATTGCTTTACGTGTCATTCGAAATTCTATCGGTTTTTTAGCAATACATATAATATAATTAATCCGCAAACGTCGTGAAAAATTACATATCAGTCTCATTTCAGAAGCTTTTGGAAAAGCAATTAAGCAGAAAGCGATTAATAATCGTTATTAAAGCTTATATAAAATAAATATTGACTCTGCATTACGATAATTGCTTTGCGCAATAATGCATTCACACGTGAGCATTGCATATTATATATCGCGTTATTATTACAATGTTTATAATGCAAACACTCGACGAGTTAACGCTTGCAAACTCGAGTTGAATCTAGAGTGCGATCTAATAATTTTCGAGTCGACGATAACTTCCAGTTAAGTTTCACCGTCCCTCTGTGCCTTGCGGTTAATTAATAATCTCATTGTTTGACACGTCTCCCACACGACGCGTCTGCAACCTCGTGCTGCTAAATAATGAATGCAACCGGGCGTCGTTTCGTATGATTGGCCCAAGATACGTCTCATCGAGCAGCAGTTAATTAAGCATTTTGACTTGCCGTTGAATCAACCAGCCGTGAGTTAAACATTAAGCTTTAACTTGACTTTGTACGATAAATTATGCATCAACGTACGCAGTACATCTAACTTCTAGTCTTATGTTAGTGATACTAACAATATACACGGTGTTATTTTTTTGTCATAGTTTTTAATTATATTAATAGTTCAACTTTACGTTTTAAGATAGTTTTTTACTTTGATTTAAAATTTGTATAATTTTTACTTTAAGAGCTCTTTATTTTATTTTTTAGAAATTACAGTTTTTCCGATAATTATGTAAATCGAAGATGTAAAAATGTATTCATCTACAATTTCATTTTTTCAACGCAGAATTTTAATTATTGTTTTTGCCTCTCGAGAGCAAAGGCAAAGATCGATGCGCGATCGCATGGCTTCAATGGAATTTATTGGGTGCAGTTCAGTGTAGCTTTGTAACAAGTTATTTTCCTTCCCGTTTCTTTTGTGTCTATATAGATGAGTCTCAATGTACTATACTCGCTGTAATGCTATACGGCGCCTGTTTAGATCCATTACTTTAGAACGTCAGTTGAGTTTAGATTCCATTACTTGTGAAATAAGCGAAACGTGTATACTACGTTACGAAAAAACACAGTATGTAAACGGATTCGGCCTTCCTCAGCAACTTGTGCGAACGGCGGAAAAGGCGAAGAGGATTTAACCGCAAATGTAGTGTATTTATCGTTTAATTAAATCTCTCGGTTTAAACTAGTTTCGTATCGCTTCATCTGTATCCAAAAGTTACATCTGAGACAAATTACGAACAAGAAAAGCGGCTGTATTTTAGTCCCATCTTTTCTTTATGTACAAATTTTCTTGTATATTTCTCTTATAAATGAATACATTTAATAATATTAAAAGTTTTTCTCATTAAATACTACAGAAAATTTTAAATAATATTACAATTCCATAAGTTTTTACTTACAGTTTTATTTAAAATATATATTTTATTTAAAATATATTTTTAAAAATGTAATATGTATTCACGAAATAATAGTTTCTTTTTTAAATGTGTGTTAAAATTACTGTTTATCTTAAATACTATTAATGTACAGTTTCGGCTTGATAGTGTCCATTTACGTTAACACGGTACTTTTTTATGGAGTAAAGTTTGGATCTAGTCCAGATTTTTTAGAAAATGCATTTTAACTCAATTTTTTAATTTTAACAATTCATGATTTATCATTGACAAATTTAATATTATTGATTAATAATACTTTACTGATAATATTGAAAGCGTTCAATTATATATTATCTATTTGATCGATTTGTAAAATGTTCTAGAACATATAAACTGTTCTAACTTGTCTAACGACCAATCAGTCGATCAATTATCTAGTCGATCAAACTGCTATTTGTCTATATAATATAATAATTGACTAATAAAGTTTACTATAAAATCATGGTACCACATTATACTTAATTAGAAATATCAATTATGAAGCACGAGAATAATAATTTTAGAATATTGATAAAAATAAGACATTAATTAATCGAATAAATAATAATTAAACTTAATTGGATGGAAACAAAAAAGATATAAAAGAAAGGAAATATTAAAATATAAAAATATAACGCATACTTTTTATAAATATAAAAATAACAAATTTTAATAAAATAATAAAATTATAATGAACATGTTGTATACATATAAAATTTTTTATGTTATTTGTAAATATAAGGATATAATTATTTAAAAATCCTACACAGCACGTGTTAAGAAAAATTAACTTGTTGATTTTTGTCTCTTTTTTACAATCATTATTTATTAAGTGACTATGAGCTGATCCAGCTAACAACCACTGAGCACGCAAAACATCCAGAGATTAAACGACGAAGGTCCAAATACTTGAGGTTTGAATGACATCTTCCATTGGAACAATAAAAACTTTCGAACAAAATGTACGTGTGACTTCCGATTTATCGGATTTCGATAGACGAGACTTTTTCGATGACTCTGACAGATATTATTTTTTAATGGTTTATTTGTACAAATTCTTTAGATTTAAAAAAAAAATTTATAGTATCTTCAAAAAAATTATTTTTAACACACATGAGATAACGCCCTATTTTAATGTTTTTTTTAACTATATGTATGTTTTTTATAATTTTATTGTACTTACAAAATTCAATACGCTTTTCAAGAGGTTTCGCAAACTTTTTTCTTTCTCTAAGTGCGTTTCGACATGAAAAAATGAAGGGCTAATAGGCTGAAAGGGTCGGATCACAAGGGAGACAAGGTTCACGTGATGCTGTCCGATCAAGTCGCCCTTTTATAAGAAAGGGAGGAAGTGACTATAGAAGGGTCAAGAAAATCCGAGATGGTTGGTTCGGATACTAGTATTCGCCCAGAGTTCCTCAATCTCAGGCTTCGGTCGATATTTTCTCTACCCGGCGAACCAACGCCTACTATTGGAATCCCAAATAATTCAATGAGAACTAGAAAAAATATATATATATATCTTTAATGTTAAACGTAATTTTGACTCTATAATTTATTTCTAATTTTGATTCTTTTATACACTCTTCCACCCTGTCTCTCTCTCTCTCTCTCTCTCTCTCTCTCTTTTATTCTTTAATGCTTATTATATTTTCGCTGAAAATCCGTGACTATCTCTTCATTGTTAAATTTATAAAAAAATACACACAATTTTAATTATTTCTATCTTTAATTATCATTTCTATAGGTCGCCATATCTATAGAAATGATTCAAAATAATTAAAATTAGTTCTTACCGAATACAATTAATTTGACTAGCAATGGAATTAAATAATTTAACAAGAATATGTACAATTTAACAAGTATATATTAAATTTTACTCAAATTTAGTTTATTATTGACTAAATGCATACATTAATATGAATGATATTTACTTTAAATATCGAAATGGATTGATTTACATTTTGACACACATTCAAGGAAGTGTGAAAATTAAAAATAACAAAATGTTATTTAATTCAAAGGATTGGGATTACCATTGCTCCTTTGATATCTAACAGTGTCTTATTAAAAATTATTTTGTTACACAAAGCATAAATCTGATGATTCATAATCATAAAATATTGATGAATAATAATATACATTTAGACAATGATAATATATCAGCAAATACGTGCACTTTCAATATACATTTTTATCATATTATATATAAATAATTATACATTTCAAGTAACAATTTTAATCACATTCATTATTGTAATATTTATTTATTTCAAACAATGAAATGTTTTAGCTAAATAATTATACATTTTGTATACATAATAATCTTACAATTAATACAATTTATTATTATATTTTATTATTTGTCTAAACATATATTATATTTTTTTGTCTAAAACAATGAAATTTTCTAGCTTTGAAATAAATGTTTATGAATAATCGGTACGCAGCCGTAAGAAAATATCAGGGAAAACTATCATGCATAGCATTTCCTACCAGAGATATCCGACATGCTCGCCACGAACATCTGTAACGTCTCGAAGTAGGGGATGCTGCTCCCTCCGTGAAATCGTTATAGGGAATTCTTCGTGTCTATGTGTGCTTCCGTCGATCGATATTCGCATCTCGCGCGGAACGCCTACGTCCTTTGCCTTACAGCGCACGTGCACTTATAAAAAGATAATTTCCTCTTTCGCTTAAAGTGTCAGCCTGATCCCACGGAATCAGGTGGACTATGAGAACAATATAATAAAAAAAAAAAAAAAAATTAAAAAATCCATGAAAATCGATCTTCATGGATCATGAAAGCACAACGTCCATTCGAATAATGAAATTTGTTGTACATTACAGTTGCCTCGCACGCCTAGAATTACAATGTATAATGCTCACGCGAAAATCATCTTTGTGCCGATTTAATTCAACGCAATATTGCCTCAATAATATGCCGGACGCTGATATTCAGAGCATTTTGATATTAGGGAGCGCCCTGAATTTCTGCTTGTTTGCACAAACATAATACAATGTGAGAGGGATAACGCACCCTCGGTGGGAATGAATGTCTGCATGCGTGGTGTTTGCGCGTGACCGGAATTGTATTAATTAAATTCATTTCGATCTGATATATACATATATCATGCCGGTGTAAATTGAGGTTCGTCATACGTGTTTATTCTGGAAACGGCGTGAACTCCGCAGTTTTGGAATGTCATAGATAATTAGTAACTAGTAGTAATTATAGTGATACAAGAAATACTAATTTATCATTATTACCGATAAACTAAAGCCATGTATTCAAAAAGAGAGTAAAGAGGAAATAATTACAAAAATCATAATACCTTATAGTAGAATTACTGGATGTTAAATAGTAAACTCTATTTAAGTAGTCATTTATAAGAATTAAATAACTTTATAATATACAATATAAATCGTAAATATATATATGTTTTATGTTGATGTATTTAACTTAAATCTAAAGGTGAAAGTTAAAGAGATAAGTAAAGGGTACTATCACGAGAAAACAATTTCCTTCTGTTAAGGTATTAAAATAAATATTTTTTAATATTGTGTGAAATATATACATTGTGCACTGTTTCAAGTGTGCATAAATATTTATGTACACTATACTTTAGTTTTGTTTCTGTAACACTAAAATAACTTCTAAGCCGCTTGTCTTGACACAAAATACTGTTGCGCTACTTATAGCCAGGAAATATAGGCATACGATATCCTCCCTTGTTTTTCGATCGATATGTATCTATATTGCTTAAGCGTAACGTTATCCAAGTAAGGTTGCCGTGAAGCGGCGTGGGATGTCCTTGCTAGAACGTTACCTAAGTCTCGTCTAAAGGCCGTTTTCGTACCCGGTTATTTAAGATTACTCTCAGGGGCCTGCCCTACAATTTATGAAACTCGTAATGGGCTCCCCTAGGCGTTACCTTCTGCCGACGTATAATGATTACGCGGGTGCCCGTGACGGCGAAATAGGAACTCGGAGTTACATTTAACGACTCCCCTCGTGTGCTGTTAAATTCAACTGACGCGACCAAACTTGTAAGATGAGCATAATTTACATGATTTGGATTGTTTGACGTAAAATGATATCGCATGAATCGAAATGCATCGATTGTTATTCTAACGCTAAAAATGAACGGTTTTTACATTTAATTTATAAGTTTTTGCAGAATTTCCTTGAAACCGACCTTTAAAGACATTATAATTACTTGTATGGTTCTACATAATAAAAGCATTTTGTATTTGTGTTAAAATCGGTATATTCAAGTTATTGTTAATTTTTTGTGTTGAATATTTAACATATACGAATATTAATTTAACATAATGTGATTGTGATATTTGAATATTTTGTGTTAAATTGATATTTAGTATTTCTTAGTGTTAAAATAATACAATTTATGAGTAAGTGAAATAACATAAAAATAATACCTTAAAAATCTAAGAAAAACAAATAAAATACGTGTTAATTTAACATATTGATTTTCTTTAAAAAAATATGTTTCTATATACTTATACTTATACTTATAAATTGTATCAATGTTACATTTTTATGTTAATTTTTTACATAATATTTGTTTTTAACATATTTATTTTACATTAAATTAAGTCAAAAACTTGAGTGAACAAAAATTTGGAACGTGAAATGTGTTAAATTTAATAAATAAGTTTTTCCAATTTTGTACAGATTATTATATGGTAAATTGTAATAAATTATGTTCCATTATTTATTGTCAGTAGATTTTTAATTTGCTTTGAATCAACTTTTTTGAACAAATAATGCATTAAAGTCGATGTTAAGATCAATCTCGAGTTAGATGGAAATCGGCCAATCTACTCTCTTTTACGGGTTGATTAAGACCAAGCTCATAAAGCATCCCTTGTTTTGCTGAAGCTCTCCCTTTTTCTTTGCTAGTTGTATTTCCCGCACAAAGGAAGACACGTTTCGGATGAAAAGAAGCTCGCGATCTTGCAATTCTCGCTTATCGCGCGCGCTTAATGTATTGTTCCGTCATTATCTCTTTATTGTTTGATTTTAATAATTCACGAAAGCTATTGTTTCGTTTGCGAATCATCATTAAAATCGAGACCATTCTTCCAGATGCTTGTACTCAGAAAGAAGAGTGGGATACACATTATACATATATCAAAACAAACCTGAAGTTTAGTTTAAATTCACATCAATCGCGATATGCGTTGAACGCAACTCGACCTTTTATTTTTTCGACGTTCGACGCTCATTAACTTTTGCTCCAGGGATCCCATTTTCAACAAATATGAAAATACTAAGGAAACCAATAATATACGTTAATATATATTATAGAAGATAGAGATAGATAGATAATTAGATAATATTTATTTTTTGTTTTTTTATTTGAAAAAGGTTTTAAATCGATTTTACATAACTTTTATTCGTTAAGTAAACGTATAAATTTGATCAATAATGAACGCAGTAATTTTAAGACCGTAATGTGAATACAATAAATAGGAATAAAGGTCCTAAACAATCAAACTTAATGCTTAAATAATTCGATGTAAATTTATATACTTATAACCAATTTTGCAAACTAGGCGCCGAATTTTATTTTCTTCAAACGTAATCTTAACAAAACTAAAATAGTAATATTACAAATTAAATTGATACTCACAAGCATCTTATAATTAGAAAGATTTTAATCTGATGCTGAGATAAGCATTTTAAAATCTGTAACTAATTTCATCGCAAAAAATATTATCTCAGCTGGGATTCGAATCTGGATTTCCTGGTGTAATTTCTGATATATACTGGGACCTCATAATAGCGAACCTCGAAATGGAGCGAAAAATCCCTTCCGCTATGAGTAGCATGAGTGGTGGTGGGAAGTAGCAATAGTCACTAAAATCTTGAATTTAATTGTTTTGGAGCGTAGGGGCAACCTTGTTATATAGCGTTCAGACCTCCGAACCGCTATTACGAGATTTGAGTATGTTACTATTCTACTTCTGGATTGCGTTTCAAGACTGAAAATTAAATTCTGTGCGCAATTTGCAGGATTGGATATGGTACGTAAATTCACGCTAAATTATTTAAACACTAAAGATCGATCTTGATTGTTTAGGATCTTTATTACCTATTTGATAAACTATTTAATCTAACAAAAGTTTCATTCACTTTGATTTATTATCTCGTTATGCATTACCCTCAACATTTTCGAACATCTCTTTCTGACATTTCCTTAAATCTGCATTTTTTTCTCTCAAACCCTGCTCTTCTGGATTCTCTTTAGATTTTTTCTTCCTTCTGTCTCTTCTCTTACCTTTAAAATTTTGTTTACCCAACTGATTTTTTTTCCTTCTTCCTTAATAATTGAATTATTCTTGTATTATTTCTTATCTTTTCTATAGAATTTGTCGTAATATAAATTATAGTATTTTCATCCGCGATTTTTCGAGAATATCGCCAGATCTGAAATTAGATCATCATTAGATTTCGTAGCAATCGCTATACGTATGCATGGCATACGTCATGTGCATCGCTTAATATCAGCATGCGGTAATTTATGGTTACAACCATTCGGCCGATGCATGGATCAAACCATAGTTTCGCCGCAACATGCCGCAAATTTACGCGTTATACGAATGTTCTACGTTTATAGAGAAGCTGTTCCTCGTGCTAGTAAAATGCTAGTAAAATCAAAAGTCTATTATTATTTACGTGCTGTTTTGAAAATGTATTTTGAGTAAACACATTGAATCAGGAAAATTTACGTTTAATTGAGTATATATAATATATTTGTGATTAATTAAATAACAACCAAAAATAATAAAAACGCACAATGAGAAAAATATTGTATATACTAAATTTTAATAAATATTTATTTGAATATGTAATGCAACTAAACATTTATTTACAATAAATAAATATTTACTCAATTATAATAATTACTCAAAGAATAATTATTAAATCAAATTATTATGATTATTATGATTATTTTTATACCAAATAAATATCTTTATATTCTTTATATTCTTTATATTTAGTAAAAATTTACTGCTATTCAAAGAATGAATTATATACATTTAAACAAGCAATTACTTTTTGAAATTATTTAAACAAATACTACTATTCAAACAAATGATTTATTAGAATCTAGTATATGTTTTTCAAAGTGTTGTTAATTACTTCAATTCAAATTTAATGTCTCGAAAGGTATAAAATGAACTTTTCATGTGGTAAAAGCCATTTGTATTTTGGTACTACTCTCTTTGATGTACATCTGACACATGAAATAACATGGAAATGTTTTACGTGTGTCTGGATGAAACGTGAGTGAGGTCGTCCATCCGGATTTTTTACCGAATACCACTTAGAGATCGCAATCGATTCAGTTTTTCAGTGACGCTCGACGCATCGGCCGACATTACAGCTTTATTGCGCAATAATTCGCGAACGGAAGGGGCTCCTTTTGGTCTTGGCGGGAAAATGTCGAGAGCGTCGTTTCTCTTCCCCGCGGTTTTCTCCCCTCCTGAAATCCATCCTCATGGAAGAGTACAATGCAGTCTTGGCTCAATTCATTAATGGTCGCATACATCGTCCGAGCTGTGAGATGTACGAGGCAACCCCGTAAAGTCGTCCGGAGTAGTAAAGTGTCGCCTTTGGCCAGCCTCGGGGACGCCATTATCTCTCCTTCTCCTACAGTAATCCCCTGTCACGCTCTTAAACATGTGGTGCAGTTTTGCCGTTTTCTCCATCGTTTGTCTTGTCTCTTATTCTCGTTCGGCGAGATTGCGATCCCATATACGTATATAAAACATACATGGCACGAAGAAATGCATTTAAACAAGTGGTATGGCTCGTATAAATTAATCATTTATTTGCTCTTTTTATTCAACAAATATGATAGTCGTAGCAATAATGAAAAATTGATTATTGTATGATAATACCAATTATAATATTAATTTTTACCAACCAAAGAAATGATACAATTACTGGCTGTATTACATAGAATTGAATTATGGAACAATAATATTAGTGAACATGCATTCGAAGATGTGCTGAGCGAGCTCATAAAGAGACAGTCTTTACGAAAATATTGCCTTTGGCTAGCCATAATGGCGCCGTTTTCTATGACGCTTCTTTTTATGCCCTTTCTTTTTCTTCCTAAACGATACCGCAATCACGTTCTTTTCATGGATAAAATATCAAGAAGTCATTTCTCGCTAACTGCGATTAAAACTTTAAAATATAATAGTGTTAAAAAATTTAATAGCTTATTTTTTCGATAAAAATGTTGATTATTCGGAATTAATATCATATTTAACTTGATGTTTAAATCATTTTTATCATTTTTTTATTATTCTCGTTATATATACTTAAAATTTAGGTACCATTTTAAGTACCTTGTAAGACTTAAATTGTAATTCATGACATGTCTACGTCTATAACAATACCGAAAAGCAGCAATATCGAAAAGCACTAAAACTCTGTGTTCGTGATTGAGTACGTTTGAAACGAAAGAATTAAATTCGAAGAACCAGTCGTAGTTCTTTTATGGTATAAGACGTCTTTTTCATCGAGAAAAGAGAAAGGAAAAGCTCGAGGGTGCTCCATCTACGTGCGGTACGTGTCATTAATACCGAGAAGCTCGAAAAATCTCACATCTCGGCGGATCTGACCGCTGGTCAAATATTTCGTGCAGCGAATTTCGCAGCGAAGAGTGTCGGGAAGCGACGCGTTTAGTGCGGAAACTTAATTTGCAGAACCTGGAACTTCCCAGCGTGATATCTTTTAATTCTCTTTACTTTCTCTGCGTTACTCGCCGCTTTGTCGGAACGAATCGGTTTCGCGGGAAGTGATAAGAGCTGCAATAAAAACAGAATAGCGTCTTCATTTTAGCTGCGGAACATACATTTAAGCGCTGTAAATCTTTCAAGAGTGGAATTGTTATTTGCAAACTGTAATTGCTAGTTACTAACTGTGGTCATACATAATTCCAGTACATCAAGCTTTTTGGATTATATGCGAATTAATGCCACGTATGAACAGCAATAAGTGAAATTTAGATGGATAAAAATAAATAAAATAAGAGAAGAAACACATATTACATGGAAAATTTGATTACGGCAAGAATTTGTTATCTAACAATGAACAATTCATTTTGAAGATGATTCAAAGAGGAGTCGAAACGTCAAAATTCTATTATATTATAGTTGCGCTCATTGAAATCACATCAACGTTTATGGAATAATAAATATAAGGTAATCGCACTGTTAACTGCGTTGACAGCAATCCTTTCACAGTCTTTATTATTTTTTAAAATAAGAGAAGATTCTTGTTTTTGATCAAAATTTTGCAATGTTTTAAAATTCTTATTAATTCCATTATTAATGTAATTTGTGACGTTATTTCCAGCTTCAATTTATGATTGAAATATGATTGAAGTGACGCGTAGTTTGTAGAACTGAAAAATGTATTCGCAAAATTTGCATATGAACGTTGTCAAGCATCAAAATTCTCTTTGATAAAAAATAAGAATCTTTCTCTTATTTGATTTAAGTACAAAAGAGCAGTTATTTATTAAATATAATCAAATCACTGCAGAAGTGAATCAGTGAATGTATATAATATTTATAATAATCAGTGAATGTATATTAATATATATAATATATATTCATTTGTATAGTGATTTGATTATACAGATGATTTGCTCCTTCGTAACTTCAATTAATTTTTTTGAAGCAGAGCCTTCGGCAAAAAAAGTGAACGCTTTGAAAATTATTTACATTTCCGTGAAACTTTCCGCCGAGAGGATTCTCACGAAATCTCGATTACGTCGAAGTTCTCACTGTCAAGTTTTCCGCCGAAGCAAGCGCGACTTTGTCAACTCCCGATGATGTAACCCCGTGACAGTCTGTAAGAGCAGTAGAGAATCAAGTTTGAGACGCATCTAGTTTTGCATCTGCGGAAGATATCCTCGTGCATGAAATGTGAATCGCGACAGCGAACTGGAAATAGGTATGCCTTCGGCATGAAAATGCGGGTGCTCGGATAGATAGGTACTTCGATAAGTTTTGACGAGCCGACTTGTACTGTTTCAAAAGTCGCTGTCACATGCCGAACGTGATGTACACATAGTCGATAATAAGCTTTGAGCTTAAAAAGAATTCATAATCCTGGATAAAGTTTTGTAATATTGTATTTCTGAATATATCTCTATATATCTTCTCGCAAATTAATCTGTTGCTTTCAATATATTGTAAAATCTATAAACGTAAATTCTCGTAAAATGCATATATCCACATTCAATTTAAAGTAACAATAAAAAGTTGCAATGTATATATGTAGATAAGCACAGAGATAATCCCAAAAGTATAGAATAAAAACAGAACTTTTAATTGCATAAAAGATTTTCTGTGATCCTAAGCGGATAATCGACTTCGTTTTGTGCAACGTGGATCCGTTTTAGGATTCAAAGAAACGACAGTATTAATACAATATCCTCTTTATTGGTAGATACGATATATACGGATTTTCGTAAGTTTCAATTTGCAGTTCAATAGCGATTAATTATATTTAAATAGGAAATATTTAAATAAGAAGGAATGGGCAGTGTCTTTTTAATTCTATTTTTATACAGACTTAAATACGTTTTGATTTTAAAAACATATTGACATTTTAAGAATTTAGCAAAATAACTTTTATTCAAAGTGCACACAAGATACTAATTTTAATAATAAAATATGATTTTACTCATTACAAAATTTCTTTATTTTTATTACAATTTTTATTTAAAATAATGAATTATTTGAAGAGAAGACAAGATACTCTGTAATTCATTCTTGTTATGAATTACAGAAATGCATACAGGTTAGTATATTATATAAAAGATATTATTATGAAAAATAATATGCATTATCTTTCATAATATTTTTTATGAATTTTAATAGAACCATTACACTGCGATGAATTAATTGCCTTT
The DNA here is from genome assembly GCF_024713525.1 of Acromyrmex echinatior. Taxonomy (NCBI): domain Eukaryota; kingdom Metazoa; phylum Arthropoda; class Insecta; order Hymenoptera; family Formicidae; genus Acromyrmex; species Acromyrmex echinatior. Next base: position 3,694,985 of record NC_141864.1, read on the forward strand.
TTAACCTCAATAATACGATTATCGTAGTGCGATATTAAAGACGTCATTCAAGCTGAAGGATTACCGGCATTTATTGTTCTTTCAAGGAGGTCATTGGAAGCACACGCATAGATCAAATTAATGTCAGTTCTTTTAATATTTTAATGTTGATTTGTATCTTTAATTAATCTTATTAATTAATTTTTGTTAACCTCAATATTTATTAAATGATTTAAGAAGATTTTACAAACATTTTGAAAGTTAATTTCTTTAAAATTTCAAGTGTGATAAATTAATTCAAAAATCAAATTGTATTCTACTCTGAATTTTTGTCGTGAATTATAATTAACATTATTATTATGTCTCTAATAACTAATTCTAGTTATTAGTAGAGTAAAGGAATGAAATAATTTGGAAAACAAAAATAAAACTTTTACGAGTAAAAATTTATTTATATATTATATTTTTAAATATACTAGTACTAATATATTGATTAGTACATTGTGAAATATGCAGAATTTTAATGCATCAATGCGTCAATAAAGTTAGTAATACCTGAAATTTGCATTCTTTATTGCAGAATGTAAAATTTTTATTTATGTAAAACAGTGTACTTTTGTGCTCTTGTGAATGCAATATCAAAGGCCTTTGTTGTTGTTTAGAATTGTCGTAAACCCTTTAATCGAAGTCCAACAGGTTATCACGAATAGAGACTCTCGGCAATTACAAACCGATACTCGCAACTCCTGCACGTAATTGTGTCTGACACTTGATACACTCGCGCTACTTACTACCAAAGTTTCAACGACACGAGTATTTAGTGCAATGTGTTGTTATCGCGTACAAACGAGTTGACATACAATCAGCAATACAGCAATCAAAATATAGTCATCAATAAGTACAGAAGTTTTATTATTATTATTTGTTGACAATTTATCTGTTCGAACTTTTTTTATTAAAAAAAAATAATTTATATATTAAGAAATTGAGTAATTTTTTTTACTTGCATAATGACAATTGTATCTGAAAAAAAATTCATCAAAGAAATATTGGCAATTTCGAAAGATATTAGCTTTGTTTTTTCGTTTAAGTAAATTTCATAGAATTTTGATTGCTTTCCATTTTTGTCATTTCAATTAACTCGGCTGTTGGCTGTCGAAACATTCGATATATCAATCAGGCGTTGCAATCAATTCAACTAAACAAACGCCCATTTTAACAATGCTATTTTGACAAAAATTGTTGAAATAAGATTGATAAATCTTTGATAACTTAATGTGTCAAATACATCAAATGCTATTACATAAATGTATAGGTATTTTAATAAATATGAATTTGTGTAGAAATATATATATATATATATATGTGTGTGTGTGTGTGTGTGTGTGTGTGTATAAAATGAGAAATTAACTAGTCAATTAAGCATCAGAAATTTTAAAAAAAGTTTCAATATATAAAAGATTCTGTGTGAGTTAATTAATTTTTAATTTATTAGAATTTTACAAATTTATTAATGCCATTAGGCAAATACTTTTTACAAAAAATCTTAAAGGCTTACCTTTATTACATTGCATGAGTATTCATTATATTCTGCCAATATACAAATATATCGAAGCTTTTAGTATTATTTATTGTCACCGCTTTATACCTATATCGAGCGCTATTATAAGGCGCTCATTAAATATCAGCTTTAGCAGCAAAATCATCTTCCTGATCTAATTCGGAACGGACTCTTTCTTCGTCGTACGCTTATCGAGCGCTCGTTACGGAGATAATGCGATATTAAAAACCGAGTCTTACGAGACACCCTGTACACGTTGAGCTTCCAATGCGCTCGTAACGTGGCTGATATTACGGAGCTTCGCGCAGCAAAACTAACGAGCTATCGCGGCAATTTGCCTACATTATTCAAAATGAAATTGCAAGATGTCGTGAAACCGCGAGAAGAATTTTATTTTTGCGGCTGATTATTCTGTTGTTTTTTGTTCATATCTCATTGAGATAAATTACGATAAAAACTATATATTACGTGCACCGAAATTAAATTTTACGTAAATTCATATTAATTATATATCTCCGCTTCTGTAATATTCCACGTCTTGAAGACGTTATGGATATTTCTAAGTTTATCTTGTCCACCCCACGTATTTCTTAAGGACAAACAAACAGTGACAAAGTATGACGTACTGCGTGGATCACAAGGTATAACGCAGCCCGGATGAAAAATTGTTCATCGTCATCATAAATCATAGGATGTCAAAGTTTAACTTGTTATGGAAATACAGATCGGGTACTCATTTTTACGCCCCGTCAGTATTATTAAATATGGACGAAAAAGAACTATAAATGATGTCAGTATTAAAATGCGATAAAAGTATATTATGATTTAACCAATTGCACGATATTTTTTTAATTCTGTCTACTATTGTAGCGTCCTTTGATGTTGGTTAGAAAACATAATCACAAATGAAATTTAAAAAAAAGTTAAATAAATATTATAAGTGAAAATTTACGTTTCTCATTTTTTTTTATATATATGACATCTGCTCAAATATCTGAGTCAAAAAATTGTTTGCTCAAAGAAGTTTTTTTTTTTCAAAGAGGATTGGAATTAAATATGCTAGTACCAGGTTGCATTAACGAGCTTTGAGACGCTATTAACTTGATAAAAGGGCGTCGTAATAAAATGGGAAAAGTTGTGGCCGTGATAAAGTTTCGAACTATCAAAGTAAAGTTCTTCTCGAGAACTTTCTGAAAACGTGGATGATCTTACAAATTAGCACACTAACACGTACTATTTTTAATAAGTAAAAAAATCTTGAACTTTTAATTTTCATTTGCTTTGTTTTAATTTAATATTTACATTTCGCAACAACAAAGAAAAAAAGGAAATTATTATATTTAGCTTCACATTAACACGTATTGGTATAACAGGAAAAAAGATCAACTTAGAAAAATCAATTCGAGAAAATTCTACGAATCTCTATACATGTTTCTCAAGAATATTTTCTGAAGTGAATGTAATTTTTGTAAACAGAAATAATAATTAATGATTAATGCAATACATTTATAGAACAATATGATAAAATCTATTAGCAAGAATTAACATTTAGAAAAACATGGAAACATTTAAGATATTTATTAAAGTAAAAAAAAAATCGGATAATAATAATATGTTACAAGAACTCTTGAACGTGGACTGTGTAGTTTTTGAGTGGCGTATCACTTGAAACTTAATTTTAACATTATCCTGAAAATCGAGATTATCTCCAAAAAGTAGAAACGTGATAGAAAGTTTTTTTAAGAGTAATAATTAAAGAGCCGAGTCTGTAACTCTCATTCGCAGAAATCAGCTGTACGAAATTTGGAGAGAATTTCATATCCCGCTTATTTTAATTGCCGTGACATTTGCGCGGCATTATAAATTCAAATCAAAATGTATCGAATAATTATCTGTAGATTGATTATCGGCTTAACTACGGTAGTTAAAAGCATTTCATCGCTAAGGGAATACTTGCCTCGTGATAAATGAATTATTTAAGAACGAAAGCTGTATCTGCGCGTGCGCTAAAATTTCACGAATAATGTAAAAACCGTAATTGTAAAGATATCGAATTAAACACAATTTAAAACACATAGAAAAATGTAATTAATTGTTAAAAAAATAAATTAAACGATTATATCTCAGAAAATCATTGTAATAGCATTTATTCGATTTTATTTCGAATTTTCGAATTTATTTTGTAAAAGAATCAACTTTTTTGCTTTTAAATAGCACAAATGACAAAGTATATATATCCAAACTGCGTACAAGTTATCCAATTTCCCAAGTTTTCTTCTTTGTCCTATTTGATGAAATTAATGAAAGGGCAGAGTAAAAAAAAGCGAGGAGGAAATAGAAAGGTCGGAAAGGACACCCTTTATATTTCTACTCGGACCCACATTAACGCACCCCTGTTAGCGTTGCGGGTTGCGGAACCCCATCTAACAGCATTCGTTCCAGCATGCGAATTTGTACTACGATATATTATAACGTTTAATAGAATAACGGAAGATACGTGTCGAGTGGAAGCATTTGACGGAGGTAAAGTAGAGTCAACTTTCATTTCTGTAGGACTTGTTACAATTGTGAAGCGATTATTGCACGTGCGTATCCACCGGAATCTCCCGTGAAAGATTTTAATTAATTTTCGCGCAATTTAATACGCCGTTGTATGAACATAATGCGACGCAGCGTAATAACGTGGTACGCGGGGTAATGCAGAACTTGACAGTGTCAATTAATTGCCAGCGTGATGGCGTAATAACGCGGTAAAGGTTCTTTTCTCTGTAACATGCAGCAGACAATTAATTTAATTTGTAAATATTACATTGGATCTTCTCTTTCATGTCTGCAAAATGCAGAATAAAATGAAAATATCAACGAATTGATATACATTTGCAGTAGCATTATGCGTTCATACACTGCGTATGACTTTGATATGAAGTGCATCAGAGTATTTTATTAAAGTGTACGTCAAAATTCAAAACAAAATGTCTAAAATCGGATTATTGATTGAATAATTGTTCTTTACGCTTTACATTTTAATTGTGCCGGCCGTAACTTAAAGATAAATAATTAGCAACTCGGAGAAACCGATATAGGTCATACATTTAACAGATGAGGACAGTTTGACGCGATCTCTTGCGGATAATGCGGCCTCTGCGGTGCGTCGCTTGCGTTGCAGCAGCAAAATTCCGACGTGGCGTTATTACTTTTGAGTACGCGGGGTAATATAGCGCCGTGACTGCGCGCGAAATGGGAGTCCCATGTCAAAGTTTGTTTGAGTTGGAATCTCGTGAAATTTCGTGGACCAAAATTAACGGATCCTGGCGGTATCATTTCGTGAAGGGCTAGTCTACAATTTTGCCGACGGAAACTTCCGCGTTGCGCTTTTCGTCGCGCTATCAACACGATAAATTCGTTATTATATTAAATCTTTTAATACATGTGATATGCTGCAGTTAAACTTTTCTTCACTTGAACATATATTTCTCTATTAATATATATTCACGATATTATAACAAATTGTCTCGCACGAATATTAATGAAAAAAAATGATCGTATATTTTTATATACAAAATGTGATATTTTTTTCACGTTTTTTACAAGAAAAATTGTGACAATATATGGCTTATAAAAAATTGAGAAAATGTAAGATATCGTTCAAATATGATTTTATGTGCATAGTTGTTACTTTAATCTCAACAAAGTTACTCTTTTAAAAAAAGGTAAAAAAAGGCGTCAAGTGTCTGTGTGTGTGTGTGTGTGTATCTCCCTTAAAAAACTAAAAAAAAAACCGACACATAAATAATATAATTCAAGTGGTAATATTATTAATTTTTTATTATAAATTACCTCTCCGTATGCATGTATTAAAAAAAAATGAAATAAAATAAATCTTTAAATTACGCCAATTGCAAAAAGAAATATATTTTTATATATTTTCTTACAACATATAACATATATTGTTGTACTTTGTAAATTACGAAAAAAACATATATTTTGCAACATATATAATAACATTTAATTAACGAGAAAAAAATGATACGTACCTTTATCTTTCTCAATTCAAGAGTCTTTTATATTTGCAATGGAATACGACATTTAATTTCAAAAAATTAAAGACGAAACATCACAAAATGAAAAAATTTTGTTAAAATAACAAAATTTTTTATGTAAAAAAAACTTGGCGCTGCTAAATCTCAAAATATAATAAGTAAATGTTACATAAACGAAATAAACGATGTTTACTGTTTAATTAACATTAATTAACATTAAAATTACAATCACAATTACAATTAAGATAATTAATTTTAAATCTACTTTTAAATTTAATTTAAACCACATGTCTTACAAATTTGAAATCATTATCCTTATACTATTCTTATACGCTTTTACAATATACATATAACGCATATAAATATTTATCCTATATTAAATCTAAGCCGCATCTTATTTATTTAAATTTTCTCGCACATATGAACACGCTATATATTATTAATTCACCTCATTCTCTTTCTTAAATCTCTTCATTACTATTCATATTTGATATTTTTAATTATTTGCTCGTACATACACATACACTGTATATTGTTAGTCCATCTCATTTTCTTTCTTAAATGTCTTCATTATTTTTCTTATTCGGTATTATTTGATGATTATCTCATTATATTTTGAAGTCTAGCAACGCCAAGTTTTTTTACATAAAAAAATTTTGTTATCATATGAATAGAAAGATAAAGATACGTATCATTATTCCTCGTTAATTAAATGTTATATGTTGCAATAAAATATAAGTTCTTTTCGCAATTTACAAAATACAATAGTATATGTTATATGTTGCAAAAAAATATATATTCTTTTTGCAATTGGCGTAATTTAAACATTTTATTTTATTCTTTTTTAATGCGTACGTACTACGGAGGGGTAATTTATAATAAAAAATTAACAATATTACCACTTAAATTATATTATTTATGTAACGGTTTTTTTTAGTTTATTTATAGTTTTTTATGGGTTTATAGGAGGTACACGCACACTTGGCTTTTTTTTATCTTTTTTTAAAAAGGTAACTTTATTGAGACATCATGCATTTTATAGTGTTAAATATCTTATATGATTAATAATATATCTCTTCATACGTATGCGTATTTACTATACCAATATATCAAAGTCGTCGTCGTCGTCATCGTCGTCGTCATCGTCGTCATTGTCATCATCGTCGTCATCGCCGTTGTCGTCATCGTCGTCGTTGCCATCGTTGACGTCCAACGACAACGATGTAATTATATCGTCATCTTAGTCCATCCTCTCTTTCTCTCGCTCTCTCTCTGTTTGTCTCATGTACATAAATTACACTCGTATACGCCTTAAAGTTCATTTTTAGGTTGCAAATTTTACTTTAATTGTATATTAAAATTAAAATTTTAAGAAGGCATTGTGAACCTTAATGGACAAAACGTTATATGTGTGTGTGTGTGTGTGTGTGTGTGTGTGTGTGTGTGTGTGTGTCGCGACGCTAAAATCGCGAATTTGGTAACGACATGAGTATATTCGCAATGACGTTCATACGTCAAACAGTCAAACAGCCTCGTTTTATAATTTATACACTTTTAAAAGTAACTAATTAAAGTATTAAAGTAACTACAATGAAATGTCGATATATAATACAGTGCTAATGAAACTATAGATAAATAAATCGGTAAATGAGAGCAATATATGAGTTCCATCTACCGTCGAAAATATAAAAAGGAGATGATTTTTTGAGGCAATGACGTATCTTACATATAATTTTGACATTTCGGATTTCGCATCACGATATCTCCGTTCGCAGGATACGCAGAGGTAAAATAAACGCTTATTTTATAATTCGGATCCAAGTTGTCGATTGAGCTCATATTCAGAACTCGTCCACCCTTTATTAAAAAACCAATAATTTCGGACGCTCTCAAATCGCGTAAAAGACATACGTGATGGTTTCGCGCTGCGCACTCACTTGGCGCGAGCCACTACCGTGTACTCTTAATTAATTTAAAATCAAAAAATTATTTGTTTTGATTACAATTGAATTTCTCTGATTTTTAATGTTTACATGGTTTACAATTACTTTTAACTTTAATAAAAGCGATTTTATATGTAGAAATTTTGTGGCTATTGAATATCGGATGGGTCGTTCTATTTAACAAATAAACTAACAATCTAATTATTTCGGTTCGATTAAATCAACTAACCAGATCCACATCGACAATTCACATGTGGCGTTTTCAATTTGTTCGTTTGATACGATTATCACCTACGTTTGTTGCAAATTAAAGGTTTCACTTTAAAGTTTTATTCCAAAATATATGTTATGTACACAGACTGATACTCTATCGCTCAAAAGTTTGCTTAAAGCACTGTGTACAGTTTTTAAATAAAAACACCATCAACGAAAGGAAATATAATGAGCCTAGCAATTTCGTGTTAGTCAAAATTATTACATTAAATATATTTTGAGAAATTTAAAACAATTAAATTTGTTTTACAATAAAAAAAAATTGTTTACATTTATTTGTATTCGAAGGATATACAATATATAGAATATTATCAATTTTTATTTAATTACAAGTCATTAAAGATATTGAAAATTGATATAATGTTTAAGAAATACCACACGCAAGTAATAACATTAATAAAACCATAAAAATTATGTTAAGATTAAACTTTCTTTTGAATTTGAAGATAGCACCAAACTTTTGAATGGTGATTTTCTGCGTTTATCCAATTGTGTTACATTTAATTGTCCACAAATGAATTACGTTATTGCGACACCCAGACACAATTCCGCAACCAAACTCAAAGATTGGTTGACTCGTCTGTGCATATGCATCGTCGTTATGGAAATTAGTCGCGACTAATCACGGCCATTGCCAATGGTTGCGACGTCGACGACTGTTAATCAGTCAAACGCGAGCGTGAGCGAACTTGCGCGGGACGCTAATGAGAACGTAATAACTTGCAGGCAAATCCCGAAATTATCTATTCCATAAATTGTCCTACCTGCCATATTGCCGCTGATTACTTAACGCGAGCGTAACTATATAATTGCTTGGCATCATTTCAGAATCGGTCTTTCAGAAACCGCAAAGCATCGTGTTTACTCTTTCAATCGATGTTACTTTATTCTAATTCATGCAAAGCAGATTTATTTGGACTTTATTATGCTTTTAAGTCAATTATTATGTTAAAAATCGAATCACAAGTATATTTGTCGTACGAATAATTAATATTGCGATTGCTAAAATAAAAATACGTGCAATATAATTTTCTATTACATGTAATTGTGTATAGTGGTACAATTTTTATTCAATATTTTTTATCACATGATATTTGAATCACATTTGATATATCATTACTGTTTTACTTTTATCGAGAATGCTTAATTACATAGTGTAATTTAATCGAGAAAGCTTATTGCAGAATAAATATTAATAAAAATTTCTTTTAGCAATAAACGCAGCAACATTACATCAATATTATCACAATATTACAATGAAAAATAACAGAGCATATCAAAATAAGAGTTATTTTTTTATTCCATTTTCTATATTCAATGGATAAATAGATGAATATAAATATAATATTGTGAAATACGCAAAATATTCCAACATCCTCTGTCCAAATGCGACACGAATAAAAGCGGCAAGAGTCTCTTTGTTCCCATAAATATTCAAAGCAGGATAATATTTGCTCGAGCACGTTTAATGTAAAGTGCAAGTAAACACGCAACTTTTGTAAAACAATATTCGTTGCAAACTGTCAGTGCCGTTATCGCTGCAAGTTTCCTTTTGAAAGAAGTGTAAAAATGAGAGGGACGGGTAGGGGAGGAGGAGAGAAGAAATAAAGATGTCAACGCATTTAAAATGACGCATTTTAAGAAGACGTTTGTCTTAGGGATCGAAGTGCAGAGTGCTCCGGCTTTTACAGTCATTAAGAGGTCCTTGTTGAATATTTAATGAGTATACATTATTCGGCGCCGCGTCACACCATCGAGCTTTAAGTGATGCAACAACGAACGCACGCCGGAAATTCTAAAATTAAAATGCAGGAAACATGTTGATGCGTTTAATTAAAATTTCTTATTTTGCGTTACGAAACATGTGCTGCGGCAAATTAATTTTGGCCAAAGGTACATTTTTGGCTATCCAGTATAATAATAAATAACTTTTTGATATAAGAGAAAAGAACAATTACTGGGAAAATTAAAATTGTTCATAATGTTTCCATAATCGCAAAGTAAATCATTTTATTAAGCTAACAGGAATTAAGTATTACGATTTAGTCAATGTATTTTGTTTAATTGAAAACAGGATATTTAAAATATAAATTGAATGGTATTTTAAATAGTATGCAGTAATAACAAAATAGTCAAAATTTGCAATATTAGTAATTCTCTTAAATTTAATAAAATTCCAACAATGCAATATATTAAAATATTATATTTCTGTTTTCTCATTTTTTACATTCGATGTACTATTTGCCAAACTAACCGAATTCTGCATTTTTTTTTATGTTGCAGGTGAGTTTCGGAGCTTATTGGATATGTAAAGAATACTCGTTGCGACTGACCCAGGTCCTTAGGAAGTAAGTGAGGTAAAAAGGTGAACGTGGTTTCTGGCAGCCAAGCGTAGCTCTTACGTTGGAAGTGTTCAACTTATGCAGCTAAAGTTCATAAACGGAACTTTCTCAACGATCAAATCTCTAGTGGAAAAACAAGACTGTTAGAGAAGTATGGAATTAATTATTTAATTTCATTGGGGACTTCTGTACGAAACATTATCCTAACATTTAACGATCATTATACAATTTATCAGAGAAAGAAAAAGGAAGAGAGAGAGAGAGAGAGAGAGAGAGAGAGAGAGAGAGTTTCAAAAATATTCTATATAACAATCGAAAAATAATTACAATATATTATCTGTACAATTTATTTAATATTTTACTGATGAATTTAAAAAATTAGTAATCCAAAATAATTCTTTATATTCTACTTTAAGAGAAATTGTGGTTTTTCCATCCGGTTGGATTTTAATATGAGAACATATTTTCATTTTAAAATGATTCCGAGTTAAAATGAGCTTTGTGTAATATCATCATTTCAGAGTACGTGCTTAAAATTATGAATTGCAACTTGCCATCCGAAATGTAACCCATACCAAATATAACTAAACGCTTATCAGAAACGTGTATCGTATTTATGCAATTAAAAGACTTTAAATAGTATAATTATTGATGCAGAATATTCGCGACGAAAGATATTGCTATAATTTTTTATTTTTTACATTATCAAATTTCTACTTTCTATCTAAAAAAATTGTTTATGGAACTCCTTATGAAGGATTATCGTTGTAAGAGTATTGCTAAATGGACCGAATAAAAGAAGACAGTGAAAAAGCTAAAGCGAAAGTCGGACCAGAAGCGTACTTTCGCATCCGATCGTTTTACGTGAAGTTTCCGCTCTCCATTCGGTGTAGATATTGCACGATGCACATTTGCTCAGCGCCATTTATGAAATTGTATTAAAACAACCTTGCCATATGGTGGCATCGGAAGTAAATGGCAATAGCTAATAATACCGTGGTCATTTTCGATGTTTAAATGAAGCCGTCTAGTGAAGGTAGTTATTTCAACTTGCTGTTAAAAATTCTGAATTTTTTTTTTCTCGAAACACTTTGCAAATATAAGTTCGTTGTCATGAAATACTGAATGGCAATGTTTCCGTAATATTTTTCAGAGAAAGAGAGACTGTGGAGAAAGATAGAAGAGGAAAGAGAAAGAGGAAAAGAGAGAGACATTTTTGTGCAGAGAATTATGCAATTAACTCTCAATTTAAAATCCTTTTAAGGTTTATTTCAATATTGAAGACTTATAATCTTTATTCTTGAAATGTAGTGCATGAAAACTTCTATAGCTTTACAATTGAAAATATCGATTATAAATGTATTTTTCTTTAAAAATAAAACTGTGAAAAATAACTGTGACTTAATTGTTCAACGAATCCGTAGACAGGAGCGAGATTTCGGAATTATTCTCTTTGTTCTACTTAAAATGGATTGTACTTTATCAAAATTGCAAAATTACGCGTTTTATTAATGACTTAGCATGTACAAAAGCGTAAGTAAATTATCGCATAACACTATAATGAAAGCAAGTATCGATGGCAAGTAATATCGCGAAAGGACGATGATTATCGCCCTTCGCCCATACAACCTCGTAAATCCTAGGCCGATTTTACGGCCGCGCGTTTACGGTGTTCGACGAACAAAGAGCCGACGGTGACGACGACAACGTCGACGACGTCCGTTCACGGTAGGAGTGGCACTGCGCTTTGCGCGGCTCCATAAAGCATTGTCAGCAGCAAGATCCCGGTCTTGACTAAAGTGAATATGTCGCTGACAAGGACGTACGATCGTGTTATAGTCGGAGAAGGCGACGAGAGAAGTGGTATCCACATGCTAGTCACGATCCTCGTGGTTCGCTCGATTTTTCATTGCAGACTCCACTTGAAATATTGTTGCTTACTCGACGCGTCAACGTCGTTTTGTTTACTTTGCTCCACGTAGACACGAATTAAAAGCTGAGTATTAATTAAGATTAGCTTGAAGAACTATTTATGTAGCTAAGAAGCGACGTATAACAATGCAAAGTTCCTCCACATGTTGTTAATAAAACATCTTATAGTATTTTCCACTGAGGCGATCGCATTTTTGATTTCTCACTTTTATCGTTTCTTTTATACACAATCCATGAACCAACAGCGCGTGTTGTTTCGCGAGAGAAGCGTTGAGTTCTTTCTAAATTTTCAATGGGTTGTATCTTGCTCGTACAGTTCCGGAGGGAATTCAATGCTGTATACCTGGCTGCATTTTTCATGCAATTTTCAGATGTATGTGGGTGCAAGAGTCATGCGTCGCGCCTGACAGGTGGTTTTTGCACCTTGTCTGTCATGTGAAAGAGTCCGGGATGATATCATTCTAAGAGAACAGGTGACACTTTAGATGGAACGGTCTCTGTACAGTAAAGGAAGATATATGTACGCCTTGTGCTCGTCTCGCAGGTAACAAGACCTGTATCAAACGCTCGCTCCCTTTTTCTCGATTCCATTTACATCAAAGCGGACGACGAATTCTGTTTCTCGCATAAAACTCGATGAAACGTTATTCAAATTACTGTTTTGTAAGTTTCATTTGATATAGATTTAGTGTAATATTGCAATTTATATATCGGAAATAAGTAGCGAAATTTTAATTTATCAACACATACTTTTTGACAATTTTGTTTTCTATATTATTTGTGATGCTGTTACGAAGAGTGTGACTTACAAATTTTGTTTCTTTGAGTGTTAAAATTAATTTTTTTATTAGATTAAAATTTTCTATTGTTGTTTATTATAAAAAAAAAATAATACTGATACTTGTGAGATTGCTCAACATCTCGTCTCAGAAACAGAAAGTTAATTGTTTAGTTAAATTCTCCTTTGAGATTCGGGCATTATTTTATTGGAAGTTTAATCATCAAAAGCTTAATCATCAAGTTTCTTTATTTAAACAAAAGTCAATTGCAAATTTTCCTTTTTACTATTTTATGATACTAGGTTTATTTAATATAGATTTAGTATAAGCAATTAATATTTAGAACATATTCTATATTGTGATAACAAACAGATTTAGTCTTCATGGAAATGTTGGTTCACTCACAAGAAATTACAAATTCTGCGCCTTTGCATTTGCATATTCAAGCAAATGTGAACCATAATAGAATATTAATATATGTTTTACGTTATATGGCATTGCATGTGTATATGAAACTGATTTTTGCCTAAATGAAATATCTTTTTTGCAATTTTAAAATACATTATTCAAATGTTATATTTTCTACTGTGTTGTATTTTATATATCCAAGCAGAACAATAAGTCATTATGATATCAAAATGATCACTAAAAGTCATTTTTCAATCATTTCCGATTCATTTTGATGTCATTTTGACATTATCGTGACTTGTTGTTCTGCTTAGATACGCTTACGGTGTGTAAAGTATATATATTGTTAAGTATATATATAGACATTATTAAAGTGTACATAAATATTAAACACTCATTACGGTACTAATGTAAATTATAATTGGATGATAATATTATGAGGAGAATATCCGTTACTCTGTTAAAAGCGAAAGGATTAAGGGACTAATTCTGTAACAAGCTGGCATGACTAATATCCGCGAACTCGACTCGCGTCGGCAATTATCACATCGATAATCTGGATAATTGCGTATCAATAATCTGAACTGTTGCATGTCGCTGCAAACGCGCGTTCCGTTTTAACGTGGTTAACGATTGTTTTAACACAAACGCAGCAACATCACGCGCATGTACCGAATAACTATACCATCTACGAAATCGCTTACCTTGCGCACGGTAAATTCAGTTTCACGTGCACGCTCGAGCACACAGTCGTGTAGTTGATTTGCTCGATATATTTGAAAAAGAAGAAAAAAAAAATGGGAAAGCGGAAACTAACCAGTCGATTTGTTACCATTCGCGTGAGTGAAAATCCCGTTTCATTCAATCGGTACTGCATACGAACCGAATACGATGGAACGTTGACAGGGATGAAATCTGATTCTACGTGAACGACATTTTTGCGGACTGAATAAATGACGCGCGACGAATGCCTAGACAATCCCCGTTCTGGGAGATTTAAGATCGATCCGGTGCGCCAATTTCTCGTTGATAGAATATAGTACGACCCTTGGGACATTTGGGATAACAACTTTAAGTTCCGATCCGCCGCGTGTAACTGCTATGAATCTAGAATTTGCAATTTAAATGCGTGTATTCCGCTGCATCTCGCACCACTGTTCACCATAAATCACTGTTCATCATTTACTATTGCAGCCATACATAACTGGGAGTTTATCCGCTTATCTTTATCGGATCAATTTCTTTAAACGTTTGAAAAACGAGAGTTTTTGTAATTATTTTTTTTAATTGCAAAATATTTAAATCATAGCTACTGATTGATACTTAATATTATAAGTGAGAGAAAATGAGTTCCTTATAATTTTTTATCATTTTTTTATCACTTATTTCATAATAATGTAAGCTTGACATTTTTGATTTACAAAAATTTTAAATTTCTGATAAATTGTTATAATTGTTAAAATTATAAAATGAAGAATAGAAAGATTTTTCTGCTTTTCTTATCTTATTCGTCTTCTCTTATTCTCTCGATCTCTTTTAACTTTCGTGTCTGCTTGTCTCGGTTTCGACGACGGTCGTAGCCTTTATCAGTTCTTCCACAGCGCTGAGAAGAACGATAACCGAGATCGACTTTTTAATTACCTATCCTCGCGTTCCAGTTTCGTACTTTCATGAAGTTTTCTTCTCAGCATAGCCGAGAACGTTGGGTTTTCATTGTGTGTGTCACTGACAATAAATCTTACGATTGTGATGGCATAGAATTTTTCGGATAAACCTCAAACTCTCATTATCCCATCTCTCTCATCTCGTATGTTCGTTGATGACATTATTCTGCGGAATTATTTGATAAATTAACGATACATTTCTCGTTTAACAATTTAACAATTTACATAATGATATAAGAATATAAGAATTTATACAAAGTATAAATTATTCTTTTAAATTATATGTTATAAAAGTTATTGCTTACTATTTTTTATTTTATTTATTGCAATAAAAAGAAATATTATTATATTTATTATATTTATTATAGAAATTGACAAATTTAATTTTATTATTAAATTTTTAATTCTTAAAATGTTAGTAAACTGAAACACAGAAAAGTAAAATAAAAATTAATTAGAAATTAGTAGCGAGAATTAGTAGATTCGTTAATTCATGTATATCAAACTCTGTCTCACTATGATAATTACGATTTGTCACGGCAAGCGATAATATCGGATGTCATTAATCTCTGGAAAATGCATTCTCATTAATCGACGAAAAAGGTCATCAGTAATTCCCTGTTATATGGTAATCGCTGAATGGCTGATGCTTTACTGCATAAACGATAAATTGTTAACAAGTAGCACTTGAATATTATTGAAGTATTTTCTTGAAACTATGAACTCATTGTATGGTACTTTATTTACACATTTAAATAAAAGCTTTTGTGTTTTAATTATTTATTAAAAGCAAAAACAATGAAAATGTTTTCCCTTATTGTGACGCAAAATTAATTCTGAAGTATAATTTTCTAATTGTTACAAAGCAATTAGATTTACAATAATAATATAATCGAGAAAAATGTTATATTAAGATTAATAAAAACTTTTCAATTTAGCAGCATGTTGTATTGTTTTAAAAAATACTTACTAATTGATCTATCTAACTGCAGTGATGGTATTATGTAACATATGCATAGAAATGCAGAAAGGAACTTGCATATTGTGATATGCGGATGCTACTTTTTTTCCATCTGTAGCATCTTCAGGAAAAATGGCAATCATCGTAATTGATTTTATATTAGCGTTGCATTTTAGTCTCAACAATTATCGCTTTTCTCTGTGCAAAATTTACATAATTTCTAAAACGTATTCGCTTTTATGCAGAACAAACACTGAAATGTGCAAATTGTATTCCTGTTGATTTTTAACCTTTATCTCTAAATATAAAGACATGCATTAGTACAATTATATATCGCTTGTACTAAAAGTATTAAAAGTAATGTATTTAACATAAACAGTATTATTTCCAATCTTATTATCTTTTATACATATATTTTTTTATTTATTATTAGCTTTCGTTTATTCACAAATAACAAACATTTTCATAATATTTTTATCAACTTATTTTACCGTGTTATAAATGATTTTTTTCAATTAAGCCCGCATTTGTTTCTCGATGTACAAATTTAATCCGAAAGCAAATATAATATTTTTACATCGCAATATCTTTCCAATCTCAATACCAGATGTTCGTTGGTTACATAAAACGAGCGCGAAAAAGATCATTTTGCGTATGCTGATCTTCCAACAACATAGTCGTGCAAGAAGGACAT
Organism: Acromyrmex echinatior; assembly: GCF_024713525.1. NCBI lineage: Eukaryota > Metazoa > Arthropoda > Insecta > Hymenoptera > Formicidae > Acromyrmex > Acromyrmex echinatior. The sequence goes on from NC_141864.1 coordinate 3,711,561, forward strand.
TAAGCGGCACGTCTATCTCGTTTTCCCATGCCGAAAAATTATTCTAAGTGCTGACCTAAGTGTACCGCCTAAGTAGATTACTTGGACCTATAAACATGCCGCAAGCGATGAAAAATCCCGTACAGCATGTTATGCAAATCGTGTATCTGCATGGAAAAGACGTCACGTCGTTAAATTTGAGTATGACGCTTGACATCGATTTAAAATCGATTATGGCACTCGCGCGTCCATGATCAAGGATGCCACAGGTGAAAAAATTGAATTTTTCGCATGAATTGTTCGTGGTGAAATGCTTTTTTGTACGATCTTGATTAAATATGAAAAATAAAACTAGAAGCACTATGTTTACCGAATAACTCTTGAGAAATATTATTGAATTAGTTTTTGATGACGCATTTCTTTGAATTTTTTATCATATTATTTTTAAAATACATTAATTATTAATGAATAATAATTTGATTTATTATTTCTAATTGTTGCATGCACATTGCAAATTTCATATTTTATTTAATTTTAATTTTTTAATTATTTCTTACAAATCTTACAAATATCAAAAACAATAATTTACAACAATAATTTAAAAGTATAAGTTGTATGATATAATTTCATATTATAAATTTTGCATATAATTCTCAGCATTATTATGTCGCATTTTTTTCTCCGAACATATTTGTTATATATTTATATTTATTATTTTCCGTTCAGTTAATATTTAACATAATATGTTATTTTATATTTTATTTGGCATTCTGTTTATATTTTATTTAACAATTTTAATTATTTTGTACGAAATTTTACATGACGAAATAATCGAAAACTTGTTTTTGATTTTTGTTAATTTATTAATGTCTGCATAATTTTATGTGCGTATATTTATATATTTCAATTTATTTATTAATGAAGAATATGAAAAAAATTGCATAATGTGTTTACAAAATTAACATGAATGCCGTTATAATTCTATTTTTTAATTTATTGGACAAATCACATCGTTTTAATATAATTTTAATTGTAACAATAGTAGGCTTTTTATAACAAATGTCATTTCTGCAATTTATTCTACATTTAATCGGTTATAAACATTAATTCAAAATTAAAAAAAACGAGTTCTCCTCAAACGTACTCATTTTTCACAATCCCCTATTATACAAATCTTGTTATACAATCAATACAATTATTTGTATACAATCCATTGTCTTATCCTTATTTGATTACATTGATGTTGACTATATTTCTTGTCTTATTGTTAATAAACGTTTACTTCGTAGAATACAATTAATTCAAAACTGCTATTTTCTTATACGTCAGAAAATATGATAAGCCTGTCTAATTTGAGCTCCGGAGCCGAAATATAAAACCATTGACGTAAAAGAATTCAATGTGGGTAAGATTTTGAGAACTGTAAAATATTAATACGCATCTAAGTGACACATATCAACAGTCTATAACTTCCAAAATCTTACTCACATTGAATTTTTTTACGTGGATGGCTTTGCATTTTGGCTTCAGAGCTCAAATTGGACAGGCCTGAAATATGATTATTTCTCCATTTTTCCAAAATGGATGGCTCTATCTATCAGTTTCATTCTTCATCTTTGTTGTTGACCTACAGGATTTTCCTCTCAAATACTCCTGTATATCTTCGTGAATTGCTACACTTTAATATTGATTCGCATTCAAGCCTGTCTGTTAACATGCACCACCAAGATCTGCTTTCTTGCCCTCCTCATCGCAAAGTTTTAGTCTTCTTTCTCTCATACTTTTAAATTTTTCAACGCACCTGACCTTCGTTCAAAATCATCTTCCTTAACGTCTATAACTTATTTCACGATCACTTCTCATTACAAATAATTCATTGTTATCTCTGCTTTATGTTAACCGATTCTATCAATCAAATATAGTTTGTACTTCAAGGTAGTTATTTTTTTTTCTTTTATGTGCTATGTGTTGCACCTGATTTAACGGTATAATAAACGGTATAATAAAGATATTATTTTTTTATATGAATCTGCGACACGCAGCAGAATTTGTATTTTAAAGGTTTAAGCTTTATTTCATATTTTGCGTGTACTATGGATATATTCAAAGTTCATTATTATTTCGGCGTTATATATTTCCCGTCGGAAACCTATATATAATTAAGTGTACTCTTTTTCAATCAAGCGACGCGTTACATCAGTTGTAGCTTCGTTTATTGTGCGCTTTGATTTTTGATTTCATACGGTTATCATTACATGTAATGTTTTTCTCACATACTAACATGTAAATTGATTTATGTATTTATATTTTATTTATAATCATTGCTCACAATAAATTTTATTATTATTATTATTATTATTATCTTAATAAGAATTAATACACGATGTATTTGTCAATTAAATTGGTAGAAGGCATTAAAGTGAATTTATGAAGTTTGCACTTATGAATAGTTGCAATTATTTGCGTCTTATTATTCCCGTCGTAATAATCATTTCTTCTTCTTTTCCAACTAATTTTTGCTGATTGAAGATAGCAAGAATAGTGTTGCTGCGGTTAAATCAGATTAATTGCTAAGTGACATTGACGAATCAAAGGTTATCGCCGACAGCCATCAAACTAATCCCAGCGAAGCTAGTTCAGATTTTTACTCAACGTTTTTCGCTCTCGCCGTTTCGTTTTAATGAAACGGAACGGAAATAATTATTAAGATAATACCATGTTTTATTAATCCTTCCTGCTATTCTTAGGCATTGAATAATTTCAGTCATTAAATCTTAACTAAAGAGGAATATTCTCCTATAATATACAATCTTTTCTTTCTTAATTAAGACATGATGCATTTTATATACATTTAGATGAAATAATAACAGGAAAGTTTTTTATTCTCGCTTCCCCTCTCCCTCCCTCCCCCCTCTCTCTCTCTCTTTCTCTCTCTCTCTCTCTCTCTCTCTCTCTCTCTCTCTCTAGCTAGAAAAAATATTTGACTTACTAATAATATTTAAGAAAATTATAAAATATTTGATGGTATTTATTATTCATGTCTTATTTTCATGTATTTATTATTCTTGCCTTATTTGATAAATGAAACATTCATTATAAAATATAGATGACAGTTATATATATACATTAATTTTTCATTTATAAAATTTACTTCAATTCATTTATTTAATGTATTTTGTTTTTTACTGGCACTTTCATTCTTGCAAAGTACATGCTTCGTACATTCTTGCATGTTTTATTCTGATTGTGTTTTCGTTATTTTGCTAGTCCATTCGTTCGCTTACTCGCAATTACAGCCAGTCACGGAAAGATTGCAACACTTTTTTTCGATGGGTTTCGAAATACTTGCTCACCGAGTGATTGATTTTTACTTATGGATTTAATTATTTATATTCAATCACTCTATGAGCAAGGCTGAGCTCGGAAATCCATCGAAAAAAAGTGTTGCAATCTTTCTGTGACTGGTTGTACATTCACAGGCCCAAATATAATATAATTGTTTCGAATTCCGATGGGACTCGTAGCATGCAACACTGCAATATTAAAATAATCGATTATTTCGTTTTACCTCATACATTGGCTGCGTATCAAAACGATACCCACGAGTTACATCGGCCGATTTTCCATTTAATCCTAGAAGCTGATTTAACGGGTGTACATTTGTTACGGGCATTAGGCGCGCTCATTATTTATCTCGGACCGATAAATTCCGCCGCGGAAGCGGGTGTTTAATTTTACACGCGTCCGAGAGCAATAATTGGAGGATGAAAAAGCCCCTACAGACAATTATTCGCGCGTATTTATCGGAAACGGATAAGCCATCGAAAGATTCCAAAATATGAGTTTACAATGCTTTATTGATTAGGAGTAATGCCATTATCGAGAAATTAATTTTGGTTCTGCGAACATGGCCATGGCGCAGAGTTATAATTTTAATTGTATTTGTACATAGCGCGAGAATCGCTCTTACAATCTACAATATTGTTCTACATTTTTCAAGAGTTGAAATTTGGTTCTGTTTCTTTTAAAAATAAATGGAATTTAATTGAAACTGAACCGTGAACATAATTGTCATTGAAGGAAATTTTCACGTTTTATGAAATATGCAAGAAACGTTGATAATTAAACTTCCATTGCGTTGGAATCACTCTGTCAGTTCAAGTATAATTTATGATCCTATGTCCAACATAAATTATGCTAAAGTAGCTCGATTACCTCGATAATTAGAATGTAATAGTATCGTAATGCGTCGGAAACGTACCTCACGATTAATTAATGCGTTATTAAATTGCAACGCCGAATAATTCACGATTACGTCGCATTACAATTGTGCAAATGTATGTATATATATATATATATATATATATATATATATATGTATGTGTCTGTGTGTGTGTGTGTGTATGTATGTATGTATGTATGCGCTGGGCATAAAAGTGTCATGTATATTAATGATTGTGTTTACCGACCTATTATTAATAGTCATTCAACTTGAAATTGAGGACAATAATGTAGACTAATTTATCGTTCCAAGAAATGTAGAGAGAAAGAGAGAGAGTTTCTAAATTAGTGTTTCCGTATTTACTTTTGTACAATTATTAATAAATTATTTTCATTACTTTTCGCGCAGAATCATCAAGTAAAATCGTTATAGTCATTCTTTTTATTTTTTTTTCTATTCCAAACTCTTTAGCTATGCGAATCGACTTCCGCGTAAAATATGTAAAAAATTAGTAATCGTAAATATATTTATAATATCGTCATGATTGGATAAGATCATCATGAACGAAGCGACTCGTGAATTCTTCTTTTTAGAAGCGATTTGGGATTTGGGAAACAAATAGGGATTTTGCGGTTCAAAGTTCACACATTCAAATGCTCTTATTCGAAATTTTTATGTGATATTTTTTTCTAAATTTCCTTCCGTTGGTGAACGGCAACATCCGATTGGTGACACATTGAGCGCTGCTTGTGCACCGCAGGGATTTCCTTTGGAAATTACAACGTGAATAATTTGTCGCAATATGCAACGTTTGTTGCGCGAGCTCTGAAATATTTCTGTTTGGATGCATTTTGATTCGCCTGCCTTTTAAAAATGTCCCCAAAGATTCTGATCTGTCAACTTTAACTTTTGCTTAAGTTACGATTGTACGAAGCAGATATTCATATTTCGAGGGAGGAAATCATTTCTGTTTTGAATTATACAAGCTTGAATTATTCAATAATATACATATTTCACAAATTGAGGGTTGTATTACATATACATGTATATATTACGGTTATACTTTGAAATATTCATTAAATACAAATTGCAGGAAATTAGATTATTGCTTATAATAGAATATTATATTGACTAGAAACCTGTAAAGTTTAATGTTAATTGATTCTGCAATATATACTTAAAAGAGATTTTGCCTTTTAATTAATATAAAATATAATAATTAAATTGTGTGTGTAAATCAGAACGAGTTTAATTAAGTAATATCTACAATGTTACATAATTATATATTAAGAAATATTTCGGAATGATTTCGAGCTATGGCTAGCTGTGCGCTAAGTGGCGGAAAAATACGTGAAACCTTGCCAAGTAGAAACAATTATTTTTCTGCAGACGCCAGGGAACCTGCTCACTTGGGTATTCTGTCAGAGTTAACTGATAAAATTTCTTTCTACCTATTTTCTGAGCGTCAGCTATATTTCTTGAGTAGAGCAATCTGTAAATAACGAGTCGGCCATATGCGATGGTTTCCTGTCGTCATTTCAGTGAAATTAGCGGTTGAAATAGTATGATTTTACTCTTGCGAACAGTGAAATAATAAGAAATTGTCAAAGCATTTGATGTCGAGCAATAAAAGAGCTTTGAAAGATGGTGTTACCCATTTAAACTTTCACCTAGGAAATGCCTCCTTTGAATGCGTCAAGGAATTCATAGATTAACGGAGAATATACATACAGCTTGCTTATATATCCGCCTTCTCAAATCGCTCGTTTCTTCTCGAGGGAAACTGAAATTGCTCGCAAGAGAAAACTTCCATTTCAACTTTCGTTAAAGCACGCCGAACTTTTGTCTGGAAACATTGTCGGTAAAGGAGGTGCGATTCACCAGACGATAGCATTTAACTTTTTGCCGTGTGAAAGGTATGCTTTCACATGCATTGTTGTACATGCGCTCTGATTGATGCATGTACGAGGGGATGGAATGCCGGAAGTTGAGCTGGACGTCGGTGTTCTACCGGAAATGTCGTCTCTTGCTCCACTGTCCAGTCCACGACCGGAATCGAGTCTTGAATGTTAGCTCTTCCTGCGCGAATTTATCATCCCGAATCCCTGAAGACCAGAGAGGATTTCCCACCGTACCACCCTTTCGACTCACGATAATGCGAATCGCCTCGAGCGAATGGATTAAGTTAGTTTGCACGATCCGGTTTTTCACATGAATCACAAAGAAAATCGACAGATCGAAGATATATATATACAAGTGATTTGTTTGAAAAAGTAAAGAATATCTACAAGTGTCGACATGAACTGAAACAAATAGAGTAACTCCGGTATATACGCCTAACAAAAACTTAATTTATTTATTATGCATTATTTAACCTTGAGTTACCCACACTTCAGTCACGGTTATACAATTATTACACTAATTACGCGAATTTGGCTTTTCCATTTTTCATTACGTGTAACTTTGAAATGAAAAAACAAAATACTATTATTACACTAATTACGTGATTTTAGCTTTTCCATTTTTCATCACGTGTAACTTTGAAATGAAAAAAGCAAAAGTAGTTCAATTATACAGTTTTTCGGAATAAAATTTTCCTGGAAACCTATTGGTAATAATAAAATTAAATAAGAACAATATTTTATTGCAAGAAATTGTCAATTAAGAAAGTAATAAATTGAAAAGTGAACTTTTTTTCAAAAATTGCTGTTTGCGAATTTGCATTAGTGTGATAACTGAGGGTTAATAGTAAATGAATTATATTAGTAAAAACTTTGTACTATCTATTACTATGAAGAAAATGTTAGAAATCTGAAGTTATTCTTTATTAAAAAATGAACTTTTTAAAGCCCTTGTATTTTTTCTGTATATATAAGAATATACAGAATATATAAGGATAGGACATACGGCTATTCATGGGAGAGGTGGAATATACAGCTTATGAAAAATTTACAAACAATTCTTATAAATAAGACGTAAAATGACACAATAACTTATAAAATGTGTTTACTAGTTTATTAAGCTAGTTTATTAAGCAATAAAGGATGATAAATATGTATATGAAGTAATAGATAATAATTACAATCTTTTTACATATATTACAAGTTATGACGTGAGGCACATATTTCGTGTAATGCATTTATTGCACTGAATTCAATCTGCGCACTTTGTATGCTTCGAGCATAAATTCCGCCTGCTAAAAATGCCGTATCCCCCCTCTCTCCCCTCTAAACAGATGGGATATACAAGACATTAAGCTGAACAAAGAATATACGAGCTAAGCATTTGTATTTTGCTATACATCATTCTTTAATATCCCTTTAGACTTATGTACCATCAAATAACCTTAAGCCTTTGCCTTTTCTTACAATAATCATTTTATTTAATAGACTTGATTATGATATACAGTTGCGCTATTCAGTACATTGACAATCGATTTAACTGACAGTAATTTCATTAATATTAACAGAAGGAAACTGAAATCATAGTACAATATAATTTAAAGGCATATAATAAAATGCGTGCACATTATCTCCACTCCTACTTTTTCTGACTATTTGCCTTCTACGGCAAATTCTCGTGTGGCGTAAATATCGAAGTTACCCTATAATGAACTCTAATACAATGTGCGTAGAAATATATTTGCTGATGAATAAATATATTTTTATGGCAGTATATTAATTTATAATACTGTTAAATTCAAAATGTTATCATGTTATATCCAATTTGAGTTATTTTGCCATTGCTCCTGTCTAATATCGTTAATTAAATTAAAACAATAGAATTAAATAGTTCAAGGAAAATGTGTATTAAATGTGAGATTTAAATTTAGTTTATTATTTACTAAATGCATACATCAATATGTTGCTTACTTTGAAACTAACCACAGAAATGAATTGATTTGCATTTTGAGATACATGAAAATTAAAAATAACAAAATGATAATTAATTCAAGGGATTAAATTACCATTTCTTCTTTAGTATCTAACAATGCGTAACATTAAATCCTCATTATCATTGCATGCTGACTTGATTATTTAATATTAACTATGACTATTTAATATTGTTATATTCTTTGTTATATGTTATACTTTTGCATCAAGTATAAGGTGTTTAAATTTTTTAATTAGTCTATAATTAATTGTATAAAATACGATACAAATGATTAAAAAATGATTTAAAAAAGAAATATTCATTATGTATGAGATATTATTCCTTCTCTAAATTAAAGAATGAAAAATCTTTGCAAATAGTATTGCAGCACTGACATAAAAAAAGTTAGGAACGTTTCAGATAATGTAACATTATTCGATGGATGGGAAATCGGAAATCCATAGATAAACTCTACCGCGAGTGGCTTCGATCTCTTCCATGCAAGCCGGGTTTCGTCTTTTTTTCAATCGATTTTTTTAATCGAAGACGGAAGATCTTGGAAAAGTATCTGCAGCTCTTCTGTAAGCGAGGGTGGTTCCCAGGGAACGCAAGGATCTGTCATAACGACCGTACGACACACCTTCCTTGCCTTTTGTGCAGTAAGGATCTTCTTCGTGACCTCCTTGGCAAAATCTTTCTTACCCCTTCCCGATCCTTTTGGGGCGTCTCGAGATTTTTCCGCTACTGCAGCACTGTATGGAATATTATCGCTGAATTATCGGTAGCCAAATATTGGACAGCGAAAAATTCAATTTTTGAGTCTACAGATTGTTGAAATGATAGAAACTCGATGGAGATATTCTATTCTTATAGAATATCTTCTTATAGAAGAGATATGTTTTGCTTCTAAGTATAAATATTATCTCTGTTTTTTACGATTCATTGTTCAATATTAGTAACAAATATAATAATTCGGAATAATCAATGAATTTAAATTTAAAAATTGCATTTAAATAAAGCGAAAGATAAAGAAAATTAAAAAGCTTTTGGAATACAGTTCGACAAAGATAAAATCTTCTGAAAATAAAATTCTAAAGATAAATCAGTTGAAGTCCAATTCCGAAAAACCTAAGACCGGAACTAACCTGCTTTTCAAAGCTTTCTTGGTGAGTTTCCTTGCCATATTGGCTTCTTGGATCTCCTTTTTAGCTTTCTTCACATCTTCCGTCATGTCGGCGAATTCCTCAAGCGGTACTATCATCTTTTGAACGAAACGAATTTTTTCTTCTGTACTGTACTTTCTAGTCTGCTTTCTACGCTTATGAACGCGCAGAAACTCCGTCCAGCGTTCTCTTTTCTTCTGTCTCATTTTGTCCTTGATTGACGATTTCGCTCTGATGTCATCCTTCGATCTTATTCTCTCGTCGACCTCGCCCCATTTCTCATGATCTTTGATTGTTCGATCTGTAAACCTAAGGTCGACAATTCAATATATCCTTTTCTTGTGGATTTTAGAGTCAAGGAAGAAAGAAAGATGATAGTTGGATCACAATAAGTTAAAGCGAAAATTATTCAAATTCTAGTGACGTCAGGAAATTTCAAAAGTTCTAAGTTTCTATCAATTTTAACAAAATCGAGATTTTCAAGTTTTTCTATCTGATATGTTAACTTTTTTATTAGAGTATAATACGGGATGTATAATGTAACGAAAAATAAAAAAAGTACTTGCACGCGCGCGCGCGCGTTATAAAATAAATATAAAATTAAAAAAGTTTATATAATATATAGAATGTCTATTATAAATATAGAATTAATATATTGACATAATTATTAAATATTAATTAATTTTAATTCTGAAGCATCATAGTATACAAACAAATTAAAAAGAGAAAGAGAGAGAGAGAGAGGTTTTTTTATATATATTACATAATTATAAAGTCAATCAACATGTTGAAAACTTCCGTCGAAAATTTTCTTTATTAATAATACTTTTATAGAAAATATTCTTCTAATTAAAAAATAAGGAAAATCTATATCCATCTTGTTAAATTGCGCGTCATACCTAGTTTTTCTAAATGCAGTCCTGCGGCAGCAAATGTCAGGTTTGCAAACAACTTTACATGGCTTCCCAAACCTGAAAATGACGGGCTTTGGTCGTTTTTTCCGCACCTTCTTTCTGCGCTTTCTCTTGCTAATTTCCTGCATAGGAGATTCTACAATCGCTTTCACCAAGGGCTCTTCCGCCAACAAAGGCAAGGGCTCTTCCGCCATTGCTTTCTCCTGTTCAACGTCTTGCGCTATTTCCGCCTTAGAAATTTCGATGGTCTCGGTTTTCTTTGGATATTTTTCTCGCTCTTTGAATAATATTTTCGTCTCGAGTTCTGTTGCTTCATCTATCGGCAATTGAGAATCCTTTCCGATTTTTCGATTGGTTTTTTTTATGACACGACTCACTTTCGGAGGTAAAATATCTAAATCTTCAATATCTTCATATTTTTGTTTTTCCTATGAGATGCAAAAATATGGTATAGATTAAATCAAGAGTAAAATAAATCCAATTGTTTATTTGTTTATCTGTGTGCGCTCAATTATTTCAACGGCATTAGATGCGGCTGTATAGGATATGCGTATAAGATATATATTTAAAATTTGTTGTGTCTTGGATATTGTAATTCTAAGTAATTTTTGTTACACATAAAAGTACCTTTATTAAATTTAGATCTAAACTAATTAAAACTTAAAAATGAGGGATAACGTAGGTATATGATGTCGTTACACTTATCTTAACTCCGAGATACTATCGTGTCTCCTTTAAAGTTTGAAACAGTAACAAATTATAAATAATCGCTTGAATACAATCTTTTTAATAATGATATTCAAATTTGAGATAAAGAATTGTAACAATGAGAAATAGAAGATAATAGCAATGGATGAAAACACAGCGATAACCCGCAAACCTTCTGATATCTTTGAAAATGATATCCGTGAAAGCCTAAAAAGCGCGCGCGTTATCAGATAATAAAATTTTTTAAAAATAATAATGATTGATTTAATAAATATTAAGTCAGTCATTTTTCTGGTTTAATATAAAATTATTAATAGTTATATATAATTCGAAAATGTTATGAATTTACATCTAACAGCTATATTAAATTTTGTCAAGCATAATTATTATTTAGCGACATTTCGCGCGACAGTACATGGGCGATAAATCACACCGAAGAGTAAAAGGTCGCAGTCGAATGAAAGATAGATGAAATATTACAAAAGTTCTCTAATATATTGCGGTTAGCTGACCGCGAGTGTGATATATTAGAAATTTTATTAAACCCTGAAAATAAAACGTTGGAAGAAGAATACAGTGTGAAATTAAATATATTCAAACGACACACAACTTTTTATGCTAAATTTAAATTTATAACACAAAGTACAATATCTTTATGGAAATTTAACTGAACAACTTTTTTAATTTTTTACTGTTATCCAAAAGTTATTAAAACTCTATTTCTGGTTAACTCGAAATTTTAATTTGAAATATATTTTGATCAAAAAATAATATTTATTATTAGATATATGATATTTTAACTATCGAATGTTTATTTTAATATTACCTTTTTTACAATCTCAAAAAATTTGTCCTCCACTTCTTGAAGTTCGGGAAACTCATCTTTAGGCTTTTTCTTGGATGTAATTTTAGTTTTGTCTCGTTCTTTTATCTTTTCTTTTTCAACCTTATGTTTATTACGCTCGTTTAATCGTTTATTTTTCTTTCTTTCTTTCGCATCCATCACAAGCTCTGGTTCCTCTATGATAGTTCTCGCTAATTTGATTTCTTTCATACGCGTTTCTATTGCTTTTACGAAACGAGTGCACCTTTCCAGATACTGGCGTCAGATAAATGCAATGAATATCACGTTTATTTTATTTCTCTCTTTAACTAATTGTGTTTTTATTAAATTTAATTTATAGTATGATAAAATTAAATTCATAATATAATGAATTTTAAATAATTATATAAATGAAAGATTAATTTGGTTACATTTTTGTCGAATAAAGAATGTTATCAGATATCGTTATTTCATAATATTATTTCAGAGATTTTTTTAACTTCTGTCTGTTGCATGCTGCTAATAAATTTTATATGCAATTTTATAAAAAGACAAATTGCCGATACTCACCGACATAAAATCGTTCCTGTCATTTTTATCAAACGAATATAGCGCTTCTGTCAACTCGACGAGATAAACATTGCCAGCAGAATTTCCGACGGCCAGTAAAGACCCCATCTCGTGTGACTCGATCGCAGTTAATTTTTGCTCGCACAGTTTTACTGACAAGATTGGTTCTTGTATTCCTATTAGAAGATCCCATACAGCCAGTATACCGATATGCGTCGCTACGTAAAATACAGAATGTCTTGTTTTGTTCCAGCAGCCACATTGTGAACCTTCTATTATAAATCTAAAGATTCAAATAATTATATGAAAATCTTAGATTTTATCACATTACGTTCAATTATGTTCTATTCTAATTGACAAACAATTGTAATAGGTGATTTCATTTCTATTGCCACTAGAATTGATTCTACATTTTAGGATATAAAAAAATTATTCGCTTATTTATAATTATTTCAGTACACTGAGAAAAAATATATTAGATGTTAATAAATATTTATTCGAATAGTGTCAGTTGAATATTTATTAAATGTAAATATATATTTATTTGGTACAAAAACTATTAATTATTATATATATTATTTGATTTACCTATTATTATAATTTATTTAACAAATATTTATTTTCCGCAAATAAATGTTGTGTTAGTACAATTCAAACAATTATTTATTAAAATTTAGTACTTATTTTTCTCTTAGTGTACTGAAATAATCATAAATGGGCAAATAATTTTTTAAATATCAAGTAATTTCATAAGAATATTTTAATATTAAATATCAATTATCTTAGATGTACCGTCTTAATCTATATCAATAATTATTTATCACAATAAGCGACTTATATTTCGCTAATAAAATGAATCATGTAATGATAAATAATATATTTTCAAAGTTTGCGATTTATGGCTTTGGTTGAATAATTAATAATTTTTAATCTTCGAAAATATGTTCATAGCATTGAATTATTAAACGGAAACATATATATTTTTTTATTGTAGCATTTTTGGAGTCATTAAATATTAAATACTGAAGTGTTATCACATTTTTCTAATTATTTGTTGTTATTATTTCTTGTTGATATTTTTGCAAATATTTCTTTGAATGTTTCGTTTTAATTGGAAGAAAAAAATACCTCGTTGATAATAGACTACTATCCTTAGTGTCTTCCGCCCAAATGCGAACTGTGTTGTCGCCTATAGTTAGAAAGATTTTCGGATTGAAGCCATTGCGATCAACAGAAAGAACCGGGCCGTAATGAGCGTTGAATTTCAAGGCCATTTTCTCAGTCGGTGTTCTCGCTCTTTTCGATCCACTGATCACGATGCCGTTTTCCAAACCAAACATGAACTTCGTGCCTACGCTGGATTCGTAGTCGCTTGATGAAACTCCAATTGCTCGATCTATCCTCTGTTCATTTGGCGCCTGAAGATCGAACACGAGAACTTCGGTTGGTTCACGCAACTTCCTGGTGTCCCACCACATAGCACAGCCGTCCGAAGAACCCGAATAAAATTCCGTATTACTCTTCGTGGAGATCCACTTTACTACTGTCACGCAATCCCTTCAAAAATACAGAATTTTTATACACGTTATTTAAAAAGTATGATATATTAATATTTCAAAGGAAATTTGATTATATCTCTTTATTAATTTAATTATATTCTTTTATATCACATATAATTATTTCAAGGAAAAAGCAAATATCTTTCTCATATATAATGTCGCTGCATTTTTCACAGATAAAACGAAATAAAAAAAAAAAGATGATTGAAGTCGCTGTTGCAAGCGTGATATTAAAAGAAAAATCACGTACATTGTCACGATGTGACAAATGTCACTTAAAAAATGTAACGGAACTTAATTGAGAGCGGAAACGCGACAAAAACAACATTTTAATCATTCATCATTTTGTCGCGCGAGCGCGAAATACCCTTTAGACCAACCAAGACCGGGGCACTTTGGTACTGAATTATGAAATCCAAAGTTCCGACGTCGCACCCAGGCATGTTCACGTCTAGATTACCTATGACTAAATTTAGGATGAGACATTTGAACTGGAGTCCTGCCAGTCCTGACGTCCCAGCTGCAAACTTGGCCTGACATCAAGCCGCTAGCAAGTATAGAAGGATCTCGGGGATTAAACTCGCTGACCACCGTGGCATATGGAGCCTCCAGTGCCATCCATGGCTTATTTGGATTGTCTACCATATGTTTTTCGAATATTCAGATCCAGTTTCGCGACATTTCGGTTGACGATCGTACAAACAAATGGAAAAACATAGCGTTATTTTTAAAAGATTAAAAAGTTACGCTTGTGAAATTCGATTTTATGCCATTAGAGTCGTATCGTTAAAAAATACATACGTTGAATAAAGTGTAGCTACATTCCATTTCTGATACGCGAGAAATGCAATATTGTTGGATTTTCATGCCCGATTTACTCGTGCGTGTTGTTTAGCTAGTATTTCACTCGTTATAGTAAGATGATTGTAATTGCTGGCGTAAAAACATTGCATGTTTCTCGTTCAATGAATCAGTAACAATGTATTGTTGCTTGATTGATCAACATTTTATCAAATGTCGAAAGTATGGTATAAAAAGAATTGGTATATTCGATCGCTAAAACTGTATTTCACGTATAACTTTTTAATTTAACTTTGCGTCGAGATGAGATGGAAACGTCTGTTTCTCATATAAAAAAGCTATGATATATCAGTAATTTCGATTGTAATAAATTTAATAATATATTATACATTTAATTAATTTTTATCATAATGGAATTCTATCGACAGATATTTTCCATACATTTTTTGTTGTGTAAAATTTACATTATTTAGCGCGATAAAAATTTAAGGCTACGTTTTGTTGGATGATTGTCGAAAAGAAGCTCTTAATGTACAAAAAACCGCATGAATTTTCGTGAAATGAGATTGTTATTTATCGAAGAAATTTGCATGCAGTAAAAAAATGGTCGTTACTAAAAACGCTGATGCAGGTTAAGGGCGGGGACTTATTGCACTTGTTGTGCAACCATAATCAAATGCGCCGTCTAAATGCAGTCAAGGCTTTTACGCGCTTTTTCCACCTACCAATTTGCCAGATGTACGCAATGTTGCTGTAATTTGCTGGCTTGATTCCAGAGAAACTGTACGAGACCACCATTTTACTGCCAGAGTCTGGCGACCAAGAAATATCATTCACCGATCTCACCGGCGTTTGAGGATCCTCGTAGACGTTCACTGTCCTGAAATAGAATTCCAGACTGCTATTGACTTTGTTACAGTATAAAAGAATATCTTTTAACGTGATAATAATACCATTAAAATAATATCTATATAAAATGTGTCTGACATAAAAATATGGGATTTTAATATTTTGAAAAATAATATGAATTTCTCATTCTGCAAGTGTGGATGATGAACTTTGTAATATATATAAATCCTTTTGGTATTAATATATTGTATTTAATAAATGTATTACCGCGATAACCTAGTTTACATCGTGGAAATTCTCTGTATTATTTCCATCTCCGTTTTTATCGTACATGCCCCAATTTCCATCTATTAATTTTAATATTAAATTTGATGCGTATTATTTTACCTTACATTTACATTTATCTTATTAAAATGCACTTTTAAAAGGAGAAAAAATAAATTATTATTTCCGTGATATTTTTTTCAAAGTAGTTAAATTATTAAATAGTATAAAACCGTCTACAGTTTCTGCATGCAAAAATCGTTAGTTTAAAACAGAGAAAAGCAAATTTAGCGGTAGGATGCATAATTCATTCGCGTCCACTACGACTCCGGAATCCTGACATATGTTCGGATACCTTCGGGCTCGGCCCGGGTTTAAATTTTAAATCTTTTGATGGTCGAACCAACGTAGTCGTTCTTGTCCTCCACGAATATATACATTTTAAAATTGTCCATCTGAAATCGCACGAAGTTCTGTGCGTGGTATCGACGTGTCGTGTGATACGTGTGACAATGGAAACTCATCTATTCAGATCTCTTTAACTCATTGAATTGTTAACGATTACGGCCACATTTGTCAATACTTTCAATAAATATTTTATATATTTTACTATATTATTTTGCTTCACATTAACAATATTTGAGGTATGAGTAAATTACAATTTATTTATAAGCTTTGTATATAAAGTATAAATTAATTATGACAAAATTAAATTTTCACCTGAGACCACGAGGTTTCACTAATTCCGTGGGAATCATATCGTCGAAATAGTGTTCGTATATATTAAGTGCGCCATTCTGAAGGACATTGTGCTCCATTTTCTATGAGAAAAGAAACAATGTAATTTTTATATTTTCTGTAATGAGATATAGTATCAATATCTAGAATCATGCAATTAATCTAGAAATTAATTATTAATTATTAATTATTAATTTTTAAGCTTAATATCCCTTTAGAATTTTAATTAAATAAATTTTATCTTAATAATACACAAACATTTTCGATAATTCATTTAATATACTTGAAATAAATTCAACAATTTCGACGCCCACTCTTCCTCCTTCTCGACTCGTCTGCGAAACCTTGCTGTCACTTCCTCGTCTTTCGGATTGATTTCCTTCGGCCAACCACCCTCGAAGTGAAACATTCCACTGTTCTTCGTCTGGATGCTGACAGTTTGGGCCTGGAATTCCATAGGAATGATTGCTAGGACGGTAATGTGAAATTCCACGTGCTTGAGCGCTGGATTGCGTGTGTTCTGACAACTCTATTTCCAGTTGTTCCTCTCATTTCTTAACACAATAAAATAAAATTAATGATAAAATAAACGCGAAAATTTATGATTTATTATTTGGAATGATTTTTTATATCTTATATTTCGAGTAGCAATTCATTAGTTTGATTAGTTTAATTTCTTCCAACAATAAAACATATGACAATAAGCTTTTGAACTTTTGATATTCTGCACACAAACGTAGAATTCATATTAAAATTATGAGTTATGAAATTGTTGTTATCAAAATAATGTCGAATGTCTGCTTTAAGTTGTCTCATTATAAAACAAAACGTGCTGGTCGTGTAAAATTCGTGTGATGTACCGTCTTTCCATGTTGCAGTTTCGTAGAAAGTTATACATTTGTGGCATCAGGTAGCGAACTCTACGAGATGCGCGGATGCTACGACGTCAGACGCGTCAGTCTGACGCCAATTTTACCGCAAGTTATGTCTAGTTTCGTTAAAGTAAAGCGAAGCTGATTTTTGAATATATTAGTAGAGTTTTTGAACTAGAGTTAGAAAGGTTGCCGCAAGTTGGATCATAGTTCGTTCTCCCTTACTGATCCGACATTGTGCTAAAGTCATTATTATAACAGAAATCTTGAGTATATAATCTTACAAATTAAATTAACAACCTAAGAGCTAAAAGCCAAATTTTTCTTACAAATTTAATGAGTTTTAATAGTATTATCAAATTAAATAATTAGTGTAGAATTTATTAAAGTATCAAGAATTAACCTTGTGTAAGGCAAACTGTTTGGTGTGCTGCATGCCGAAGTTGCAGTAAGATTTTATAATATAATGGGCCATAACGTCGGGATCTGGCATGATCTCTTCGTCCAAGTGCGGACCATATATGTCAAAAATACATTGTTTGCCAAATTCGGCGCGTGTTTTTTCAAAAACCTGCTTGATCTCCATTGTATCGTATTTAGTAGAAATTGATGATTCCCACTCGCACGTGCGAAGCTTTCCAAGTCAATATCTAAAATATGAGGGATTGGCGAATCATTCGAAAATGTCATACATGTATTCCCAGTTTCCCACATGTGTTCTGCCATGTGAAATTGCGCATGATCGGTTCTTCTTTTTATCGCAATGCGATATTTATCGTTTTTTTCCTCTCGATATAACAATTTTTTATTTTACTTGAGAAAAGGAAGGAGATTTTGTTGCTGAAAAAATTTAGCTACAGTTCTGAAAATAATTTTGTTAAACTTCAGTGATGACAAAAAGTTTAACATTCTAACCAGTTTAAATATCTTATACTATATAATTATTTTGATCATTCAAAATACGAAATCATCTTCATATCTGTATCTGACTAAATTTTTAGATATTTCAGCAAAATTATTCTTTTTGTGTAACAGTATAATTTTTTAAGAAAACTACAATAAATGAAACAAAATTTCTCGGAAATAATGACTCATTTAGTTTTGACAAAATTCATACTTCGGTATCGCCAAAATATTGTTTGTTAATTATAATTTTACAGATTCAATTAAATTTTGCGTTTTGTTAATTATAATTTTACAGATTCAATTAAATTTTGCGTTTTGTTACATGGAAAATTAATTTTCCAAGCTGGTATTTCTCATCCCAAGAAACAATAAATTTTTACAAATATATTTTTGAACGTATTCTCGGTTACAAATATATTCTTTTTTTCGAAATCAGAAGAAGTTTAAAATTGTGTTTAAAATTGTATTTTAAAATTGTATTTTAAATAAAAAAAAACATGGATTTAGAAACAAAATAAAAAATTAAAGATTTTTAGATGTTTGCACATTTTTATTGATCCACTATCAAATGTATTTGATTTAATTAATACGAATCTCTCGTTTTTTCGATCAAACTGATTGAACGGACGAAAAACACTAATCGACGAAGATTGTTATCAAGATTTTTGCTCTTCTTACATTACTACTTGGTTCATCGAGAATCGCTGATGTAACTACTTCATTTTAACGATACGATCGTTCCTTACTCTCTGATGTGCATCCAGCATCATGCTTGTCACGTCTACGACGTGAAAGATTGCTCGCGTGATCAAAAAATTTAATAAGTTCCGCACAAAAGTTGTTGTTCTTAAGATAAACTTTCTAAATTTTCCTAAATTCTCTTTAAATACAATATAATGAGATTTTTGTTAGTGCTAATTTTTTTTATGCAAAATTGTTTAAATAAAAAAATTTTATCTTTTATCTTAGCGTTTTAAATTGGCGTCTTAATTTATCGTTATTTCTTTGACTCAATGCGATCAGAACTATTTATTTTTAATTTATCGAGAACTATTATATAAAATTATTATATAAAAATAAAGCCAGAATTCTATAAAATAATCTCTAAGCGATCGATGAAATTACAGTAACTTCATATTGCGCAATTACAATTATTGATCGTATCTATATTGATGTCAATATTATATCTGTACGATATGAGTATTATTTACACGATATGCATCAATAATATTGATCGTATATAGACACAGCTTTAACAGTTTACAAGTTTCTACAAAATGATATACACTACCTTCATATACGTGAAAATATGAGCGAACAGGTTTAAGCGTTAATCGGTTTACTGAAAATTTCTTTTAATTGAAATAAAAAACATTGAACATATCTGCTGTATGAAACATGTATACTGATATTTTTATTAATCAACGAAAATATAATATTATAGTGATTTATATACATTTTTTATATCACATACATAAGTTGCTATCAATTGGATTATATTAATTATATGAATTAGCACGTTAAAAATCTAATAGAAAATAAATCAGCTCTCTATATTCTTTGGTATAAAATCTCACTCTAAAAATTGAAAGTGAAAATTACGAGTTTTGAAAAAGAATAGCTTAATTTTCAATCTTTAAGAATGAGATTTCACTCCTCAAAGTGAGATTCGCTTTAAAAGTTTAAGAGAGAAATAAGAATTAAAATTAAGATATTAAGATGTGTGTGAGATTAATCAACAGAAAAATATTTTTCCTTGGTAGTTCAAAAAAAGTGCAGGAAATGAATTTTCTGAATTATTTAATTTTAACGTCAACTGTGTGAAATAATTCACATGGAATTTCAGATTCAATATTCGAGTTCTTCAAGATTACAGTAAATCAAACGTAACGAATACTTAATGAAGTTTCGAGATATATTCATTCGACTTGTACTACATTTCAAAAGAGGTGTTTAGCTGAGTTTCTTCGTGACTATAAATATGCACAACATAGTTACACTATCGGGATAGGTCGTTTAGCATTTGAAAGGATCTGTTGTTTTCCCGATGTTCCTCTCCAACTAGCTTTTTCTCCTCTATACATTGTAATTTCCTATCTCAGTTCATAGGGCTCAATGAACTACGATGCCCTCATCAGCTAATGGCCGCGGTATCCGTTTGTTAGCTTCCGCACCGACCACGTTCGATCAACAATCATCAACGGAGGCGAAGATTCGTATTGTTTTCGGATTCATGCATCACGTCGCTAACGTTGCTACAATCTACAGAACTAACACATATATACGATTGTTAAAAAAAATGTGTATACCTTCCACGCGTACCACCTGTACCTTTGTGAAATAATGGAGTTGCAGCGAGATCACACATACAGCATATCAAATATTTCAAGAAAGAGACAAATTATTTTTTGTTAAATTAGTATTTATTAAAAGCATCTAAAATAAGGTAAATTGTTTTATCAATACAGATATATAACAAAAGTGTATATTTACACTTATATAAATTATACAAAAACGTGTATATGTTTACAATTCTCAAAATTTCTACAGTTTGTTTTATTATCGCTACATTTTACGATTTCGCAAATCGAGTATAGTTTCAACAGGAATTATCCCAAAATGGAGTGGCGAGTTGCAACACGAAAGACTCGATAGTTACGGTACGTTTCTCGAGTGTCTATCGATTTGCTAATCCGCGCTACACCTGTAGTTTTCCAGCAGGATTTACCGAGCAAATAAAGAACCTAAACGAGACCGGCCAACCGATTGCAAAACTAGGCTATTTGTAGAACTCTTTGTTGTCAATACTTTTTATCTCTGAAAGTCTGCACATGCATAATGAGCCATGATTTATTATCAGAAGCCATTTTCTCTTCAACCAGAAGCAAAAGTTTTATGCTGATAAGCAAAAGATGAAAAGAACGTATTGCCCAGTGCATAAAAAAATCGAAAATCTCTTTCCGTTTTACACCGTATATTATCTCAACTCCAAATAAGATTCTTGTGGCTGCTTATTGAATTTCTATATAACAAAAGTATTATCGTCATCGAAACGTTTTCCAGTTGAATGTACGCCTCTGCTAGAATTCACGAGCCGAGTTACTCTATACGCGAACCCTTTCAATCAGGTCGCGCGGCTTTTCCGTACGAGAACGCAAGTTTTCCGTAAGACACGAGTGGCGGGGAATAGTCTCATGATTCTTCCATGAGCGCGGTACGCCATCCATTTGCTTCGGCTCCACTCAACTTTCCATCCTTAACTCTTCACTCCGAACTTTCCTCCCTTGTGTCGGGCAGAGAGCTGAACCTTGCAATTCGCCAATTTTGTGCGTAATGCATATTCGAGATTTCGCTTGTCCTCCACGTGGAAAACCTTCCATACGCTCTCGTGATCTTGGCACTGATTAATTGATCTCCTGACTTGGCGCATTTCTTCTTGAAGCGTCTCTAGGAAAGCTTCAAGAAAAGCTTTCGTCGAAATTTTACATCGCTCTTTGATTTGTGTTTATGGTATGCAGTTTTATTTCATTTAACAATGGAATGTTATTTTATTGCGTTTAATTGTAAATTTTTTATATTTCTAGAGAGTGTCAATTAACGAAATTGGCATTCGAATCGAGTTATGCATAAAATTTCGGCAAGATGCAAGTAGATACATTTTTTAGATAAATGTGCGATTAATGAAGATTTAATCGTTCGATGTACTCCGCTACAAAAAGTGGAGATTAAAAAAATATTCGTTTTCATCCACTCAAAGTCTTGTATATATCGCGAAGTGAAAATTCGACCCCGCAGCCAGCACGCCAGAACGATTTCCATAATTTAATTTATATTGGCTTAATCCACCCGCGTTTCAGATGCGCTGCAAACTTTTACGGAACGCTTGTCGCGGATTAAACAACGAACGTATCTGCTTGAATTTTTAAACTACATCCCTCTGTTTCAGGAAACTTGTTTTTTGCCACGACCCTCGAGAACGCGCTAGTCTTATTTCCAATTCAGCGAGATTCATCTCGAAGTCTTCGAAGAATTGCACAACCATAATTTCGATATAATACCTCTATCCTGCACACCTGCGCTTTCATCCTTCGAGATGTGCCGCGCGATCGATTAATCGGGCGGAAACTTTAATGACCCCTTTGATCCTCACGGTAATTTCGGCAATTTACCATCTTAAGTTTCAGCCTCTCTGAGCCTCGTTGCTACCACTTCAGTTCTACAGAATCGTTCGAACAAAATTTCTACCGGAGGTGGAAAGTCTCTCGTATAATATTCATCGTTTGTGATGATGTAGAATCATTAGCGCGTCATTACGAAGCGCTCGACTTTTTTAGTTGCACTTTTTTATTTTATTTTTAAAACTTCCAGTTCCCAGTTAAATTTTCAATTTCTCGCTTTTTCGTTCGCATATATATATATATATATATATATATATATATATATATATATATACGTGAGTATTCCTTGCATCACTCCGTTCTATTTGATCCGTTTCTCTCTATGCGAAGCACTACGTTGAAAGTCTTGCGATTCTATTCAAATATGAAGTACCCTCTACCAACTTCTTTTTCATGAACTTCTTGGATCATGCTCCGTCTTTCCATACAGCCACGACAAAATGGACAACTTCGTAATTTCTCTTACTCAAGCTTTCGAGATATCTCGGGAAACACTTAAACTGAGTTATTGCTTCGCAAGTATACTTTGAATGCAATTTTCTGAATTTTTCTGAAATTTCAAGACACGTACCTGTTTATTAGAGCTCGGCAATCAGTTTACCAGTACAGTTCTCGCATTGTGAAATAATTAAAATTAAAATTGTGTTGTCGTATTGAATTAATTAATTAATTAATCGGATTTCTGTTACGCTCTGAAATTTTTCAACTGCTAATTTTTCCGGGTCGCATTTCAGCTCCGTTCTCGCAGTAAAAATTTTCAATATTGTTTTCAATAAATTTTGTCTTACTCATCAAAATGTCACGAATGAATTAAATTATTGATTGCTGCCCCTACTGCGTTTCATCGATTTCGTTGTTATCGTTTCCGTTGATTCATCAGTACTTGCGAATAACGTTGGGTGCGTTTCTTCTTCTTGAGCACACTTTTCGAGATGCGAGTCGAGTTTCATCGCCTTTCTTTTTCCGCGCACTTGCAAAGTCTTGTCTCCGATCGCGGACTTCCATTTCGAGCTCGTTTCTGCGAGCTGCCGAAAAGCTGCATCCGTTCTTTCCTCCTCCACATTTCGCACAGGCGACTCGACGTCGCCGTTCCCGACTTCCCTCTTTTTTCCTTCTGGTTTCTCATGTATAACCTCGATCGTTCGTGGCCGCCAGGAATCACGTTTGCCCAACGCGATTCTTTCCTGCCAAGCACGCATTTCCCTTCTGGCTTCCTCAACTTCGTCCGCGAGTACGTTCGCCAGCGATTCGTCCACCTCCGAAAGTATTCTTCTCTTCTCGATTGACGAATGCTTCGGCAACTTTTGCTCGAATAACTTACGTCGTTGGGTGATAATCCACGAAGATTTCTCCTCCTCCGAAGCAAGTTGAGTCTGTAATTCGGTCATCCACTTTTCTAAAATATACAAATCGAACGTTGAATAAAAATGACGATATTGATATCTATAATAATTTTATTTTGATTATTTTATAGATTAATCTAGTTATTTTATTATGAAAATCAAATTGTTCATAAAGTTAACTAATATTAGTTATCATGTTCAATTTTCAAAATTATTAAAAATAGTTTTCGCTTCGCTAGAATTGTAATATAATGGTATATACTACTATACAATAATTATGAAGATTTTGAAAAAAATTAACATTTTTAAAAAATTATGAATAATTCTGAAATTATTTTATATTAAATTATTTTATTTTCTCAAATAAGAATTGCAGTTAAAGCAACGGCACATTGTATTTCTTCCATCAGATGAAACGTCATAGTGCCGATATTCCCCCTGAGACCAATTATATTGTGGACACTTCAATGCACCCTCGACGTGTCTAAAATGCCCGGTGGGAAGACGACGAATGGTATTCGCTTTACTGCTCTAATCTAACGCTAGGGTGATTTCATCCTGCCCAATTTTGTTCTATCGCTGCTGTTGATGCTACCCTTATTTCGCATTTATTTAATATCCAATCTAAACTTACCCCTTAGATCCTTCCTATAGAAACTCTCGCAATAACGCTTCAACAGTTACAGTCGAAACATGTTTTTATGTGAAACATTATACTGCTCTCATATTATGTTACCATTGTCTGCATTGAAAATATTTTTTGTTTTTAATATTTTTTGTTTTTTTTGGAGAAACAATTAGAAACGAAAATTTCGAAATTTTTAGAAACGAATCTTTAATTTAAAATCCAATGAGATTCAGAGTTGAAAATATTAATTTGGAAATATACACTATATAAACAAGTTAAATATATATTATATTAATCTTAAGTCATATTGTCATTATCAAAAATATTGATAAAATGTATTCAAAATTAACGTGTCGTTTCTTCAAAACACAGCTTAAAAAAACGTTTCAAATTATTATAAATTAGTGAAATATTACTCTATTAATTATCGAAAGTTAATTAACTTTTAAAAAATCGTCAAAACGTTACAACTCAAAAAGAGTGGTTTTTTTTCCGAGGAAATATGAATTGTAAAATGACAATGACAAAAATGGCATTTATTTTATCATAGAATTAATAACATATTTTTTTTTGGTGATATTATTCGATTAATCAATATTTTCCTATCAAGTTAAAAAGTAATTTCCCATTTTCTGAGAAATTCAATTTTTTGAATTATGTCACGTTTGAAATAAAGGAATGATATGCATTCAATGACACATTTCACTAATGAATATTGATATTCAATAGCGGAGTATTTTAGGAATAGTGAAAAAACATTTCTACTGAAGCAGTCAGCGAGATATTGCACGTCATAGTTGCTGGCGAAACGACAGAATCATAATGCATCTTTGATGGTACATAACAAATGATAGTTTAATGGCGCAAGCTCCCGCGATTGTGCAGCGTGCGCATATTTGGTTTAAGAAATGAATTATAGTGCCGCAAGAATATGACAGATGTACATGAAGTGTTGTTTGATAAAATCTTTCTGTCAGCGGTTCTCGCATAGAAAAGAAATTGAAGAGAAATTGAGAGGAAAAATTGTCAAAGCTCAATTTCTTAATTTCATCTTTCACGCTTTCTTTCGAACTTGCCAACGAATAAAGCCAACGAAATGAGACAGTTAATCAATTCTCATTGGATAAATTCACGCGCGGACGTTTGTTCTATGTCCTTCATTAAGAAACGGTGTTGAAAACTCACTGTCTCAGTTTCACCATCTCGAATTACGCTGGCGCATCTAAACTAAACAGCCAAAGAGAAACAGCACTCAAGAACCTCGAGTGGAACGCATTAATCTAACTGGGCGCAGTTGGAGTAAACGCATACGGCGTGCTTTAAAACCGACCACAGTCACGACCGAGACGTTCTTAATTAAGCTGTCCGATTGTATTGCAGCATGAAGATATCTCCTATATGCCGGATCAACGAAACATAATATTGATGGGAGACAGGTGAGAAGATGAACAAATCGGAACAATGAACGTTTATCAATGTTTCCAGCTGACGTGGCGCTTTGATCACGGTTTCCCACTGAAACGTTTTTACGAAATTATCTGCTTTTCTCGCGTTTTTCCACTTCGTGGCGCTATCAATCTGTCCGCCGCGATATTTCTTATACCACGTTGTCGCTGCTCAAATATGAAAGAAAATTACATAATACTGCCGCTATTGCAGGCTCAAATAAAGCCGTGCAGCCAAGGAAGCTCGGTATTATCGGATCTCGCCAAGCTTTAAGAGAAGATCTCGTTATCTTGTCCATCCACGACGTCCCAAGCGACGCGACGCATGGAAAGTGAAAAAATAGATCACCTTACCGACCCGATGGTAACGACGTTTACGCTGTCGTTGGAAACGGAAATTTACCTTCCAGGTCTGCGCAACAGATTTCCGGCTTGCAAACTTCAATGGCACAGACTTTGGTTAAAATCTGTTTCCAGCGTTTCTTCACAATCTTTTTTGGTTTTATGAATGGCGCTTCTATTTTTGTAACCGCCTCTTCTTTTTCTTTGTCAACTTCTATCTCTTCTATCAAGGATCTCGTTAGGGATATGGCGCTCTTATCCTTTAGCTCTTTTAGCTCTTTTTTCCTTTTTTTATATTTAAGTGGCTTTTGCTTTATATTTAAGTCGACATTTTTGTTTATTTTCTCCTCTACCTTCGCTGGCTCATACAGAATTTTTTTCTCGCGCAGTGTTTCTTGCATAAGACTGATCATCTGTTCGGTTTCGGGATCCAGACTCGGATAATTCGCAAATTCCTGAAAAACATTATAATCGCAAACTTCTCGTAAGAATTTATATGGCATAAACTATAGATATACTTGATGTAATATTATGAAATTAAGTTTATTATTATCTTTTAACTCTAAAATGCTATCATTGTTGAATGATACAGTATTGATATGTCAATTTTATGCATAAAGAAATACGCTGTTAAAAATTCCTTCCTTTACATGTAAATGAAGCTCGTGATTATGTACAAAATTAAACTAATAAATTGATTTAAATTGACTGAAAATTAAATTATAGTAATTATTTTTCAGTTATAAATACATTAAATATAATGTTATGAAATTAAGTTTAAATTATGTAACTTAAAAGTATATTAAATTTTATGAAATTTTTAACGATATGGACTACTTAATTAATGTAACATAAGTTTTTGTTTATATTTTTAATAACAAAATACTTATAATCTAAATTTTTATAAATAACCTTATTAACACAAATAGCCTAATTATTAACTTAAAAGGAAAGAAAGAATAAGCACACTATCAAATTTTATTTTGAAATAGTATGGAATATATAAACAAATTTTATATATTTAAATAAAACATAATAACATAAAACTGCTTAAAAATTGAAATCACTTATCATTTCCTCTTTGTTATAATATTGAACATCAGATAAGTGATATATATATATATGTGTGTGTGTGTGTGTGTGTATGTATATAACGAACAGAACTTTTTTTTAAACCTGTCTCCGTTTGTCTTAGTTCTTAGTATGACAGATTGAATTTCCTATAACTAAAGGTATAGCTTAACGTTCAATAACCTCGTTTACTTGTATGTAAAATTTACGTATGGATAGCATTTTGAGATTAAGGAACTCTATTTTTTATCTAAATTAGATAGATAGTAAATTAATTAAATTTATGTTTTAGTGTTGCATATGTTGTAGTAATTATTATTTAATATTAAAGTAGAAAACCTAACGTTATTCTTCTACCATCATAAATGAAAGTAAGTAGTAACGATCATTAATGTTTCAAGATACGCGAAAATGCGCGTTCTGAATAGCACAAAAGAAAATTTTATACCAGTGGTAAGTGCACCTTTTCTTCTTCTCGGCTACTTAAATTTTTTTTACCTTCTTTACTGTTTGAAAAAATGCTGTTTCTGAATCCGCCAATTCTTTGAAGAACGTGTCGTCCTTTATTTGTTCCAATTTTTTTATTCGAGATTTTTTCTTCAGATTGTCGCCTTTTTCTTTAACTAGCGCCTTATTTTTTTCCCAATTGTTTCCTTTCTTCTTTGATATAAACGCCGAGTGGTCCGTTACGAAATCTTCGTTAGCTTTCATCGCGCGTATTTCTTTCAATCGTGCATCGATGCTTTTCTTAAAGCGACTACATCTCTCGAGATACTGCAATAAAAAATACATTGCTTTTCGCTTTCGATCAACATAAAGTATGAAGTGATGTAAGATCAAAGTTGGAATATATGAACTCAAAATGTACTAAAAAAGGGTAACAATCAGTTAAAGTCCAAGATTGTTACATTAGTTACACAATACAAACTATTAGCAAAATACGTTTGTACTTCAGAGTGATGTGGAAATTTAAATTCCATTTGAATTGTCAATTTTCTAACAAGGAAACCATCGGAATTGTCCTTTTTGATGAGCTTTAGATATGTTATTAGAGCATAAAAAATTATTAAACTCATATTTTTTAAATTGTTTATCTCAAGATTTAGAGATTAAACACTTCGAAATTAAATAACAGATTTTTTTATTTTCAGCGAATATCCTCAAAAGTATGAAATAATGTTTTATACAAAATTTTATTGAATTTTGTTTTTGGTAATGGTGTATTTACATTTTTTTTAAATAAAAAAATCCGTTATTTTCAAGTTGTTTTGAATTCTTCTAAATCTAAAGAAAAGTAGATAAAAAATTTAATATTTTCTTTACTTATATCTAAAACCCATAACACAGATAAGGAACAAGGACAGTTTAGAAGATTTCCTTACAAGACATATATAGCTACTTAATTGTTGCCCTTTTTAACTGATAGTACATTTCAATACTCACAGTAATAAGGTTTGCCTTGTCAGTTTTAGTATTAATAATGTGTCCGTCGGAACATTCCACTAGATATATATTTCCATCATGACTACCGACTGCTAAGAGTTGACCATTCTCATGAGGCGCGATGGCCGTGAGACTGTCGTTGCAGACACGAAACGTGGTCACCGGTGAATTCACACCGTTCAGAATGTCGTATATCTCTAACAGACCCGTCGCATTTATGGTGAAGAACACTGAGTACCTGGATTTGCTCCAACAACCTCCGCGTAAATCAGCATTCTGTTCACTGTGCGTACAGAATTTCATCTACTTGATCTTTACCGAGCCGCGTATATTCTACGATATGATGACAACGTTAACTTAGAAACTATGCCGACAAGAATGTCAAACAATAGAAAGCTTCAACGCTGATAAACAAAACATTAGTCGAAATTGCAAGATGCATACATGTATCATTCTGTTTACGTGAATAGCTAGCTGCTTTGCTTTGTTTCGCGCTAAGTGTATTCATAACTCTATTCTACTTTTTGTGTGCTGACTAATTTGCAGTCAGATATACACGGCACAATAGTGATAATAGAACGCACTGGAGCGTCTATGTAATCCTAATATACATAGTAAATTTATGTTACAATGAAAAGGAGGAATATTATTAGATATATATAATAAAGTTCTTGCGGTTTATTTATGGGGCAATTTTCAAGTATGTTTCTAATGGCTGTGTTCAACATAAAAAGCAGCTTTGCAACTGTTGTAAAATTCTTTAACACGATTCGCTTATACATTTAAATTCAGTGAGAAATTAAGGCCAAGACTAATTATATTACAAAATTTTACAATACTTGCAAAGCTGTTTTATTTGCTGAATGTAACCAATGTCTATGTATACAATTCCATTTTTAATAATTCTTATAATAAACAAAAGTGGGAAATGAGCATAGAAGTTAATAATTTACATTACATAAGCATTAGTTTGCTTTTTAAATTTGATCTAAAAAGCAAAGAGCTTCAATTAGATTTAATTAGACTCTTGAGATCTAATTGATCTATTTAAATTTAAAAAGCAAACAATGTCTGGTTTGTAATTTATTTCGACGCTTACTTGGCAAAATTTTTTTCACAAATGATATATCAATAATAAGTTCCTCTTATTTTACAGCTTAGCCATTGTTTATTATAAAAATTATTATATGGCACTGCATACATAGGCAATGACATTAGTATACTTGAAAATTGCCCTTCAAATACTGTAAGAACTTTTGCACATTACGTAATACATTATACTTAACTCAAATAATTTCAAGTTAGACGTGTTTGTAGCTTTAATTCGCAAGATCGATATGTTTACGTTGATTAAACTTAAGGAATCTTACCGAATGGCGATCAAGCAATCCTCTCTGACATCATCCGACCAGATCTTAACGGTCCAATCGCCTACGGTAAGGAAATTTTTGTTAAAAAAGGGGTTTCGATCAATAGCGATGACAGGACCGACGTGACAGTTGAATCTCATTGCCAATTTCTCGACCGGTTTCACGACTTTCCGTCTTATGTTGATCACCATGCCATTCTCCATACCCGCCAAGAATTTATATCCTACGCTCGGATCGTACTGCAGCTTCGTGACGCCGATCGCACTAAGGATATCCGCTCGGGATGGATCATTCAAATCCATCACTAGCTCCTCGGTCGGTTGCCTCATCTGCCTGATATCCCACCACTTAATCGCACCGTCGGTGGATGCCGAGAAGAACTCCTTATTGGTCTTGGATTGAATCCAGAACGTCTGGTTCGCCGGATTTCTTTTGCGCGTCGTCGGTAAGAACGGGAGAAGAAATGGTAGTGACGGAGATTACAATTTGGCATCGAAATGGCAGGCTCTTTGGAAACATTTTGCTACGACAATGGCAGAAGTTGCGACCGCGTTTACGAAACGTATGAATTGTAACAGTCTGTAATTCTCATCGGCTGTGAGTCATCATACAAACAAATTGTTCCTTCACGGAGTCTGCACCGTTTAATTGATGTGTTGTGAACGTTAACGCAGAGATAAAATTTTACAAGAGTCAATACAGTCGCAGCTTAAGTAAAATTGTAATATTTCGCTATTTAATACTTATTTTTTTCATTCCTCCTCCTTTCATAGCAAGAAATGGAGTTAAGTATTGAAAACAATTAGTAGTATCATAATATTTTCCGACGGTTGCGATTGAGTGATGCAAAATTATTGGGGAAGTTATAATTATTCATTTAATAATAAAGTATATCTGATAATTGATACCATTTGAAGCGAAAGTAAAAAAATGTAAAAATTATTTGAGAATACACACACATAATAATCTCCGGTGATGCTAAACTGTAATTACATAAACTCAAATAAAATTACATAAGCTTTTGGTTTACATTTTATGCGAAGTGTTCACGTGTTTCTAATCGTGTTAACACATTCTCATCGATAAATGTTATATCTACCAAGAACTACATTAATCCAGGTATCAGAAACTACCGTTTGCACGGCTTTACAACGTTTCTCTCGGAGGATATTTGCAATTCCACAGGCCATACATCAAAGTCAAGCACGTCCAAGTTCTGGCCAATAATCTCGGCGGATAGGTGCAAGTCCCGAGGAACTTCCCATTCGCAGATAGATAGATACCTGTGGCTGAACTGACGATGGGACATTTGCACTGGCCTATTCCCAATTCTGATGTCCCAGTTGCACACTTGGCCAGACATCAGTCCGCTAATCAGCATCGATGGATCGCGTGGGTTAAACTCAACGATTAATAACGGTGATGATGATCTCAAGCATATCACCGGGCTGTTTGGGTTTTCTGCATATTTGGATGATACAGAATTACATTTTGCCTATTTTAAAAACTTTTGTTTAATGTTTTAGCTGTTAAATGAATAAATAATTAAATCAATCCATTTCGCCTATTAAAGAATTCTCTTTCAAAATCTATCTAAAAAAAAAAACATTTTACTTGCTTTTTTTTTTAATCGATGAAATTTCTAATTAAAAATTGGTAAACAAATGAAAATATTTTTTCAATATTTTAATACTTTCAGTATAACGATAAACCTTAATTCTTTTGAAATATGGTGTTATAAAATAATTAATGCTTTTAGTATGAAACTCTCGAAAATATTTCTATTACTATCTTCTATAATTATTAATAATTTTATTTTCTACTGTTTTTTACTTTTTTGCAAAATTTTTATTTGAGACTTGTACTACTAGCTATAAAAAATATTTTACTTTTTGCCATATTATAGATATTCTACTCGAGGAAATCATGTTACTGCAAATACATTCGGCTTTATAGGTGGTTGTTTTTGTCATGTGATATGTTTCTGTCAATAACAAACACTCCGCATAAACAACACGCATGCGTACGGTCGTCTGGTGTAGATATAAAGATTCATGTCAGTGAGACGCATTTCAAATATTATGAAGGATTTTGAAACGACCAATCGATTTCCGCGACCGGAACCAGAACAAGCGTGTGACAGGACGCGTTTGACGACGACATGATGAAACATGCTTCTGATACGTTGTAAAGCGTGTCAGATTCGACATTCTAAAAAAATTCTGCGCGCGGAATATTGTATTAGTACAAGAGAATTCAATAAAATTCAGAAACATTGGACAAAGTATATCTCGCGTGAAATACAAACACATGTATTTGACAGTTTAATTTTAAGATTAATGTACATATTGAAATAATAATAAACAATGCTTCTTTTGAATTCTAAAGCTGAATTTGTGATTCAATTTTCATCATACGTTATCTTTTCATATGTTGGACAATAATACAAACATTATTGTCTCTAAAAAATAAATTAGATTTTTAAATAAATTTTCTTTGTAGAATATCACGAAAAATACATGCATTTTCTGATAGTGATAAAATACGTGTTGTTGTGCGGTAGCATAAAAATTTTATACCGATGTCCCATATGTAAGAGGAAGGATTCACATTAGACAGTTTCCTCTCGAACTCCATGAAAGAGTAAGCAGCAGCCAATCGATTCTGTGCACCCGACCACGACAGATGATTGATTGGTCTTACGATAGGTTCTGGATCGGCATACATGTTTGAGACTCTGGAAAAAAGAGAATTAAAGCTCCCATAAAAATCCGTGCAAAATCGCACTCGTGGAAATTCGTTTTCCTCCTTTTGTCTTTTTTCTATCCCCGGGCGCGTAAATCATCCGCTCGACGACGCGATAACGCCGTTGCTTTTACACATTGCAGACGTCGTTCTTTTTGTTTCGTTCGCTTGGTAATACTCTTCGGGAAGCGATTAATTGTAACGACAGTCGTATAGATTCTTTGTTAGGAAACACGTTAGGAATACCATTAACCGTTTGAAACGACGTAATAAGAGCTTGTCCTGTCGCAACCAAAGTGGTTCGCTTTATTTTGAAAATTTATCAGATATAAAAACACAATATTGTCATTGTCAAAATATCGAACAGATAGAATGCAAAAATAAAACAAGATTTTAAAGGACTATTTCTATTTTATTGTGCAAGTTGTTAAAACGTAATTTTGGATTTGAATTTTTATTTCTTTTTGTTTCTTTTGTGGTTGTTTTCTAATTCTAAAGAGGGGAACAATTTTTTAACTTTTATTTTGTACAAAGTTTTTTAATTTATGTTCTTTAATTACGTTATTGTCGTCGTTTTTCTTCAAAAGTTTTCAAATTTTTTTCATAACGATAGAAGTACCATTAATAACAGTAAATTCGAATATCAATATCGACGACGGCGATATTTAGAAGCTTACGGTGTGTACATATAGAAGAAAAGCGGATCAATTCGCGCAAGAATCGTGTGAAGCATCCGACAGACGCAACACGTGTTTCGATGCGCGAGGAAGAAGAACAGGGAAAAATTGCAACTTGTGTTAAACAAGCATTGAGAGATGAAAATCCGATGAGATAAGAGAATTTCCCCGCGAGCTTCTCAATGACAGTATCGTCGTCTAGCGAGATGTCGCATCGATTTATGGATTTCTCGTCTTATAAATAAGTTACCGGATGTCATACGAAATATACAACGGTACAGTGAAACGAAAAAAAAATTTGCAGATAAATTTTATTTTCAAAAAATTATAAATATATTAATCGGAGAGATTTCGTCGTACATTTGGTTATTGATATTTCTTTGCGCTTTAATACGAATCAGAATTTGTCTCCGGATTTATGAGACCTATCCTTTATGTCTGTACAAGAACGTATTGCACGAGTAGCATCAGTTCCCGACGAAGATATGCGTCGTATGATAATTCCGTACGTGACCGCGATTTGCGGAGAGAGATTTAACTCGTCCGTGGAAGCTTGCGTCGGGCACGTTGAAGCGAGACTTTGAATATTCCTCGGATATCGGGATAGCAGGATTTACAGTTTAATGTATGCCAGTCGGTTAGAAAAAAACAAGTAATCTGACGTACTTTTTAGATTTTATATACCTACTTGAAACTTGAAATAAGGAAATGAACAATTGGAAAAAGATTAGTATCCTCATCAGCTTAAAAATGTAAATTGAAAATGGAGACACATTTTAATCCTTTCTTCTGTTATAACTGAATCGTCTAAAATTGTGAAAATTACTACTGCCTTTTTATAGCGACAAAAATCAGTGATCCTTATAAAATACTGGAATGTGCCATCAAGAAGCGGAGGTGTTCCAATTCCTAGACAATGATATTTTGATGCATAGTATTATTGTACTGTTTTTTTTTTCGTCACGAATTCGCTGTTTGGCTAATGTTATTTTACTATTATAAGTAGAAAAAAATCAGAAAGACAAGTTTGTTTTCCTTTTCTCCGATGGACCACAATTTTCTATAGTTTAATATATTATAGAGTACTTACTAACAAAAACATACCTTACATCAAGAGGAAGAACGAGCGCAGTCGGTTCTATATCGTCAAAGAACTGCTCATAAATGTTAATGACGTTATTCTGCAGTATACAGCGTTCCACAGGCTAAGCGAATAAGTTAATAAATTGATCTTCTTAATAAATTAGTCCTCTTATATTGAGCTTTTTACATTAGAAGTTCTTTGGGTGCGTTTAGTACACACGCTATCAGCACTGGTATCATTCATTTGTATTTATTATTCTTTTCTGTTCGTTAAACGTAAAACAAGAATAGAATGATGCAATAGTACTAGTAGCATGCTTTTTGAAAGTAATCTTGAAAATAAACGTATTTACCTAATTAAAATTACAAACAAGATTTTACACACATTTTTTAAATCATCTTAGATTATCAGTTTTTACCTGTGTCTTTAAAACTGTGATAGAATCCTTGATTTTATATAGAATAATAATAAATAAAAGTCAAGAATTATATTAAAAAATGAAAAAGCAAATGTTAATGTCTTACAGGATTAATTAATTTTTTAATGTATTGTAATTTTGATGTAATGCGCTTTAAATTAAAGGGTTAAAGGGTGTTTTTATTTAAAAACATATATTTCAAAGTGCCTCACATCAGTGAGGTTCTTCATCTTCAGCGCCCAATACTCGTCCTTCACTACGCGCCGACGAAATCTCAACACGGCTTCCTCATCCTTCACGTTTATCTCTTTAGGCCAACCGCCCTCCAAGTGTAATATTCCGGTCTCCTTTATTACTTTAGTATCGGTTTGCATCTGACGTAAAAATAAAAAGAGATCACGTAAACTGTGCGCAATAATATAGTTATAAACGGTTTCGCTTCTCTATTTCTGACCGTTTTTTTATTGCACATCTAAAACCTAACACCGCCATACTTAACACTTGAGCACCCTTGAGAAACGCGTCATGGCGTTAAAGTGGTTCACTTAAAGAGGAAACGCGCAATCGTCCGTTTTCGCTATGTTTTACACTGCAATATATATATTTTCAGCATAACGCAGTTTACCTGTTCTGTATGCGCAAATTTTTATTTGTTACGGAGTTGATTACATAAACAATTTATGAGGGATTTTAACGTATCGCACATTTATAGCACATGTCGTCAAAAGCATGTTCACAAATATTGATTTTTTGTGTTTTTATAGAATTAAATTTGTTAAATTTAATTTTTTCATTGTGAGAAATATATGGTTTATAATGTAAACTGATGCGAGATACACTGTGAAGCAATATTATGTTTGAATTAAAACTTTCCGTGAGTTTTATTTCGCGCTCTCCCAGATTGAAAACTCGGATTTTCGTCCGACGTAAATTTTGCATATTTTTCAGAATCGCATGCGATATTTAATTTAAACTGACATTGCTCTAATCCTCTGAAATGTAAACAAAATATTAGGGAGACTGTCGGTCGGCGTATTTACATGTCCGACGCACTTATTAATTCTTGGAAATTAAATGCCACAAACGCTAAACTCGCTGCAGAATTAGTTCGTTCGACGATGACTCAGCAGAGCTATTTTCATAATCCCAGCTTTCCCTTAAATCCTATGATATACAAAGTCTCGAATATAGAAACTCATTAGCGTTTAGCCGGTGCTTAATTTACGGATAATCATTTATGCAGCTGCTGATGATACATCTCGGAAGCATGCAACCTCATGCTAACATAATAATAGAATAATCGATGCTATTTATATCTTAATAATCTGATAATCTCTAATATACACTCCAAAATTTTCGATATTTTTCAAAATTTATCTACGATGTTCTAATATTTTTGTATAAATCAGCTTTTATTTTCTTTATTACATAATTTGTTTATATTTTTTTTATTAGAAAGAAAATTATATGAAAATTAATAAGAATAAAGACTAAATGATAATGATTAAAAGTTATGATAAATAATAATTAATAATTAAGAATCATACTATAAACAAGGAATTGAAACTTCTCGCTAAAACTTCGTGATTCCTTTTAAACCTACAATAATTTAGTTTCTGA
Organism: Acromyrmex echinatior; assembly: GCF_024713525.1. Classification (NCBI taxonomy): domain Eukaryota; kingdom Metazoa; phylum Arthropoda; class Insecta; order Hymenoptera; family Formicidae; genus Acromyrmex; species Acromyrmex echinatior. Next base: position 3,748,166 of record NC_141864.1, read on the forward strand.
AGAATAACGTTTCGCTGAAGAAGATTCCAAATCGAGTCGAAATGACATTTGATGAACTTTGTGTACAATAATTAAATGTTAAAATTATTTAAAAGATTAATTGCGCTCTAATTTCTGCGTTTTCTACTCTTATTAACTTACATTCTAATTGTTTAATTTTCAAAAATCTGAGGGATTAAAAATATCCCTTTTCTATTGTACGATAATTTACCTCGTGAAGAGCAAATTGCTTGGACATCTGTACACCACGGCGGCAATGACTCATGTGGATGTAGTTTCGCATGAGTTCCGGATCCGGTAGGATATTCTCCTGAATCGAGTCTTTCCCTTCGAAGAAACATTGCTTACCGAAATGCGACCTTGGCTTGATGTATGCGTACTGGATATGCATTATTGGAAACCGTTCTCCAGTACGTGGGACTAATGTAAAACGAGGAAAGGATGACACGCTCACACAAACAGAAACGAGACACCTCCGTTAAACTATTTAGAGGGCGGGCGAAGGAAATCGACGAACGGTGCAGGTTGCACGTTTAAACGCTGATACTAGTGATATTTTTCACGCACGAGCGCCTGAAGTTGGTCGTGATACGCGATACGCTCGATATAGCGTGAAGGGCCATTAAGGTGATGTTCAGCTTGAAATACGACATGCAAATGAACCATGTCGTTATGCAACGTCTTGATCGAAAAGACTGATGCCGTACATGTGCCTTCATTAATGATGAATGCATAATTATAAATGTAAATGTGGAAATTATGAAAAAGCTCTAAAAGCAATATTTTTGTAAAAATGAATAAGGAAGTTTAATTTAAAGTCTGATCTTGTTTCCTAATAACGAGAGTAATTTTTCTTTTATTTATTATTAATAATTTAATTTTATTTAATAATCATATTTACTACATTTTATTTATTTCCCTTATAATCAAACTCAACCTCCCACGTTTCATTTTTGACTTCCATTAATTTCAAAATTTCTACCCTTAAATATACTATTAATTTTAATTTCCATTCAAAAAATTATCCCCTTTTACACAATCTCTCTAATTAAACTTAATAATTTTTTTATACTTTATATAATTTTAATTCTCTTTGTTCCATTTTACCCCCATATGTTTAAACATTACTAACTTTAAAATAATTATGACCTATTCTTCAATTAATTCAATCCAGATGAATAATTCTAATAATTTATACAAAAATTTTTTCTTGATTATTATATTTTATTTTCTATTCAATTTCCCTTCTATCATTAATCTTTATATTATTACTATTTAAAATATCTAAAAATTCCTATATTTTATCAACAAAAAAATTTAAGTTTTTGCGGAGAAATTGCATAAATCGGATTAGTAATCTCCAATGCTGTACGTTTCTCCTTCGAAAACATTTCCTTCTTTGCTTTGTAGATAACAGATCTCGAAAAGAGCTCTCGAGTCTCAAAGGAATCGTTTCGGATTTCAAAATGGACATGTATACGGCTAAGCTAGAGCTTGTGAGAAAAACTTGGCGTAATCTCCTACACGGCGTCCTGTTAGAGCAGAGCATCCTCTTTGTGCATCCGCGATTTGATTGCGCGTCAATTCGCCGCGCTGGATGCACTCTATGGAATTACGGTACTGGCCGCGCATTCTCGTGCCGCCGGGCCATCACTATGACATTATCCCTTCGCCGAGAGCACTCACAATTTCTGCGGTCCACAATCCGGCGTCCGCCAATCAACGCTTTCGCGCCATCCGATAAATCGGATGAGCCCGCCACTGCCCGAGCGCTGCACCTAATGAATCAGATTCGATGCGAAGCCACTGGCATTGTGTGATCGATTATCCTGCGTACGTGGCGACACGAATCTGAAACTTGGCGATATCCCAATGCCAGATTCAATTTGCAAATCCCTAATGGTTGCACGCGATCGGGATGAGAGTTTAAGAAATTTGAGCTGCGTATTTAGCTGTTAGCGTTAAAGCTTAATAGCTCTAATAGTATAAGTATTACTTTATTTAGAGCTATCAAGCTTACTATTGAATATAGTAATTTCGAGAATCAAGTCTTTTTCTACACGAAGTGTTCCAAATTGACGATAAATATTTTATAGACAGATTCTTTGTAATATTTTAAGATAAAAAGTTTAATACAAACATGTCGAAACTACGTTAGTTTTTGGGTGCTTTTTAATTGTAAAATTACTAAACACTTTTATGCACATAGCGTTGCTACGCACACAAGTTGCGTTTCAATTACCGTAGTTGTCGACACACCATTATATATCCGTACTCAATCCGAGGACTACCAGTCGGCTATGTAAGCTTCTGTTTTCTAGTGACAATTACATGTTACTACCGCGGCTATAAATAAAGTTGGAGGACATTGAGTGGCCGGCATTTTTGCTTTTTTTTTTATTCAATACAGGCGGAAAAAGCTACAGTTAATTTAACTCTATCCGAAATATATTGAATCATGCATAGTGTATATATTGTGTTCCAATTGAATCGTGTAAATGTACATAGGAATGCTATGCTTTGTGCATTAAGATATATTAAGCAATTAAAGAGTAGTCTTTAATGGGAAGAGTTCAAAAATTATGAAGACAGAGCTAGAATTTCGCGCGTTCAGAGATGGCACGGTGAAGGTTTTCTCAATGTAAAGATGTCTCCTTAAACTTTATGCCTTTGGTAATAATAAAATTCTTCACGCAAACATACACTGAAACATCACTTTGTCATCTCAGCGTAGGAAATTCTAGCCTCATAATTTGCCATTTGAAATCTATTATAGTCTCGACATTTTCGTATTTAGACTTTTTGCTTTAAAATGTTAAAAATATTTGCCTTTAAAATTTATTTATTGTCAGTTTTTGGACACCCTTAGAAAGAATAAATTTAATAATTATGACTTTATACACTGAAAAAATACTAAATTTTAATAAATGTTTGAGCGTAAGTTTTTTATGTAAATACGTTATGTTATTTTATTTTTATGTAAATATTTATTATAAATAAAATATTTGCTATAAGCAAATATTTACTTACATTAGTACTATTCAAAGAAGTATTAAAATTTAATAAATGTTTTTCAATGTATATAATTTATTATATTTAAAATTTTATTCAATTTTTATGTTCACAAAGAGTCATCTTGTTTTCACAATAATAATAATTTTCACTGTAATTTCCATAAAAAAGCACATAGTATAATCTTCTACATACCTAGGTGTGAAAAATTATTAGTTTGTTATTTATAAATATTTTCACAATATGAAATCTTTTACAAAATATTTTTCATTCAAAATATATATATTTTAAAAACTGGCGCGCGATTTTATTTTACAAAAAATCTGTCCAATAAATTTTATATATATATAGCTTATAACCAAAAATTATAATATAAACAGATTAAATAAACATTATTGCGTGTATATTGACGTAATATGAAGCTCCGAATACGTGTCGAAGATCCAATGAAATTGGTGCAATCACGATAGTTTGCGTGAACATAAACTAATGACAATGTTATTTCTTGAGTTTCCGAACGGAATTCTCCAATCAATATTCTCGTACGAGTTCTCAAATCAGATAATCCGGAGACTGAACCACTCATAATGAATCTGATCGATTGAATTGGGACATCGCGTATGTGAGACGACATATCGAAGATGAACCTGAAACGCATCACTAAAGCAATTTAGTCGCGGATTCTAAACCACGGTAGCGGCGTCGCGAATAGAAAGTTCGGAATGGAATTCACACGATCTCGACTAGATTCTAGAGTTCCCCAAATTTTGGTGGCAATTAGGACCGATGTTCAATGGACGGTCTCCGGCCGGCGGATGGTACGGCGAAGTTACGAGAGCGACTGGAAATTAGTTTGGGCGTCGAAATGTGTGAAATGATAGGAGTGGTGAATTGTGATATTTATATTGTAATTCTATTATAAATCGAATATATGTACGTGCATATGTATGTATGTACCGCATTGTAAATTTAACACGTATGAACATTGCAATATCGATGGAACTCCTCTTATTGCGTACTTCAATTGTTCATTTAACTTTTACTCGGCAAATCGCACACGTTTGATACGTGTTGCGTCAAAATTTCCAATAAACACAATAATTTTCGAAATTCAAATAAATTTAAATGTATTCTTTTTGGATCGCGAGTGTACGTGTCATTTTTGCACGACTTTTTTTATTAACTACATTAAATGGTTGACGCAATCATAGTTTTATTTTATCTGATAATATTTTGACATTTCTAAAATGTTACTTCCACCTTAATAAGCGAAAAATTGACGGCAGAAAAGCATTGAGGAAAGTAACAAGATCAAAGTCCAACTACAGAAATTCTACTCTGAAGCTTCCAGTGAAAAATGTTGGGAGCTTTCTGGCGGAAGGTAAAGTCACGTTGGAAGTCTTAACTTACACCGAGCAAAATGTGTGTTAAAAGAACCGTAAAGATTTAACTCGTACATTTTATACGGAGATAGTACTCTGCAGTCAACCGTCTTATATTTATTAAGAAGCCCGGCTTGTGTTTATTGACGAGTAAGAATTTCGAAGAGAGAACAAATTCAATATACAAACACACTTCAAAGATTTTATGCATTATACAAACACACTTCAAAGATTTTATGTTTCTTGCGTAAATAATACGTCTCTTCTCATCCAGGTGTCTGCAAAGACGATTGACCGCATTCATTGACGAAACCAAAAAGGCTATCAGAGAATTTGATCAAAGAAGAACCTTATTCGCCTCAATAGAGCAAGATTTGCAGTGCAATGCATATTTTGTTTAGAATCTTGACACTTTTGTCACACGAGAAATCGCGAATGACACACGCGTTAAACGAGTCTCTGAGAATTCCACAGAGATTACTGGCGTTACAAACTGTTCCAAATCGCATGATTTTAGATCGAAACTTTACAAGAGGAAATAATTTTACAGCTGATGATTCGTTACTTCCGCAACGTAATGTTAACAAAGGCAATATAATTGCGCGATTTAAACGAAGGAAGAGTACGCAGTCCTGCGAAAAGAATGACTCGAAACAATGCCACGAATGTATCGAGAATCATCGACAGTCTACGAAATCCTGTGAACAATCGCACGAATGGCGTAGCGATGGTTATCAGATATCGACAGAAAATAAGCAAAAGATTCGCAGCGACTTATTGAATCATGACAAATGTTACCAGTCGATTGAATCCAATCCCTCGAATTGCTCGGACAAATCTGTACCATACAACAATCAGCAAGCGTGCGAGTCACCGAAACACGAGTCTTATACATCGAAACCAGCGACTCGAATAACGTCTGAGAAATGGACTTGCGGAAAACCAGCAACGGAAGGAAAGATTTATTTTAAATGCAAGCCGAAGTCGTGCATTTATCCGGACAACCAGAAAGAACCGATGCATTCGCCATCGTTACGAGACAATTGCAAAGACGAGTCGAAGCAAACTGCATCTTATCCTACGCTATGTTCTAAATCAGAGACTTTGTCTTCCAAAAAAATTACATCGAATGAGAAGGGAGCTTGTCTTAAACATAAAATACCAAAGGAATATCCTACGTCAGATCCATACGAGCATTACAGAAAACCCGATCCTCCACCGCCAAGATATCCACATTGGAGTGAAAATCCACCGCCTTACTGCGATTGCTTGAAAAAGACGACCCCTTCATCCCTTGTTAAAGCCTCACCAATGATGTTCATCCCTGACAAGGGACCGCGGAAATCCCGTGCGAAAGACACTGCGTCACTTCCACAGAATATTCATGAGACTCCCAGCAAGAGCCCGAAAGGAAATGAGTGCGATAGAACAAATGCCAAGGCACTTCACTTGCAGAAGAGTGCATCGAAAAAACGTAGCACGATCTCTTTCGAAGACAAATGCGCTGCTTCTTTGACAATTCCTGAGCCTAACAGAATAATGGAATCTAAAATTCAGCACTCTCCAACGCTGACGAGAGACGGTCGTTGTTACGTCGAGAAACCTGAAAAAAAATTTCTCACGCCGGATGTCAGCGATTGTAACCCCAATATGGCGAGTTTCAAATATCGATTGAGTAAATGTCCTGACATTAAGGAAATGTGGAATATCGACATTAAACGCGAGCCACCTGTTGACGTTAAAGTGGGACAAGAGCAAGCAACTCCTTTGTCCGACTATAAGAAGATAAAGAGATCAGAATCGCGGCGAGAACCTACAAGAAGAAACAAGGGATTCAAGTCGCGGGTACCGAGTAACGGATGGACACAACAGAAGTACAAGGTTCGCTTGAAGATTTTCCAGAAAAGAAATAGTCTCAATCCTTGTCTTCCGCAGATCACCGAACTGATACAATCGCGCGACGAAAAAATGCAGTCGAAACTGTTAAACTTTGCTATGAACGAAGGCGAATCTTTGTCGCAATTGAAAAGCTTGTGCCATCCATCCAAGATTGCCGAGACGAAGAGTTATCCGACGAAAATGATCGAAAGCAGTTTGATTTGCAATCAAGATCTGAGAAAACAACCTTGCAAAAAGTGAAAACGCTGAACTTTTGGAACTACTTTCCGATATAGAATATTTGAAAGTTGTGTTGGCAGATTCAGTCAATAGTTATTTTAAGAATTTTCAAAATTTACATTTATTCTTTCAATACAAACATAAACTTTAATGCGTTAAAAATAAAAGAGAATGTAATAAACGCGAAATAAAGAAACAGAAGCACATAACTAACATTATTTTAAAAATTAAAATTTTGGTACAGCTTAATTGTAGTTATTACAGTAAATTACATACAAAAGTAGTGCGTGCGCAACTAATGTAATTATCTTTAAACAATTATTTAATTCCGCTAAAATGGCAGATTTTTTGCGATGATAGTAATTTCTGTGACAACGAACGTTTAAAGTGCTCATTTAATTAATTTTACTTTCTACTATTTATATTAATAGGAAGTAGTATAACAGTGAATTTTAAGAGAAATATATGTACGCGATATGCAAAGGTGACATTATAAAGGTGTAGAAAAGGGACATGCGGAAATGAAAAAATGCAGCTCGCGTGGCTTGAGACGGCTGCAAAAGAAGTCTGTTCGCAGCAGCTGGCCTCTAACTTTTCACGTTTATCATTATCTCACCCTCTCATCGTACACCCTTATTTTTGCACTCGGTGGAACAAACTTGCGCATCAAACGCCGTTGTTTTATGGCCAGTATACATTTTCATTTCTGTCGGGAAATGATATATCTCGTAGCCCTAATAAACGCGACTCGGGATTTAGTGAGCATTTATCTTGTCTACATTGGAAATAATGAGAAAAAATAAAAACGCGAGTTTGTGTTAATCCAATTCTAATAATTAATTAGAAGTCTCGTGGTAGATTACAGATTTTGCACCTTCTAATTCATGTTTTTTCGATTTTTTAATAGAAATTTCATAGAATATTAACGCTGTAAAAATGTTAATAAATTAAATACGTTCATTAATTATTAACTAATTTTCGTAACTTAACAATAAGAGAAAAAAGTGAGAGAAGAAGAAAGAGAGACAGTTGAGATTAAAATTTGTAATATAATATGTATGTAATCTTCTTATATAATTGCACATGAGATGTACATTTTTTTTAGAATTCTAAATTTGATTTATATATTCTACATTTATATACTTATACATACTTATATACTACAATATTTATATACGCTTACACACACAATTGGTTTTTCTTTCCACATTCATTTAATGAGTTCGTAATACATACAAGCAGCGGATGTTAGATCGCTTCAGTGATTCAAAATTGTTACCCATTTAGAAGTACATTAACCTGCACTCATTTTTCTCCGTCATTGAAATTACACGCGATACGGTAAAACAGCGGAAGAACTGCTTGTATAGATCACTGCTTGTAATGTTCACGATTGTTAACTTCTAATTGAACATCAATGAGTAGCCTAAGTCGGTCGTTTTCTCTAACGGACTTGAAAACCACGGTGACATTTCACGATACTCATACGGAACTATTAACATTGTTACAGATAAATGATGATTGGTTCCACATGGAGCATCGATCCGTGGCGAAGAGGTCGACGGAACCACATCTCGAAATGCACCAAAGACTAATGAATGACTTCAGAGTACGTCGAGCGGAGCAACAGCGGGCAAAATCGCGTACTAAAAGGGATCTTATAATCAAACGTCCGTCCAATATACTAACCATGCTAAACGATGAGAGGTGGCCTCAGATGTGGTATTTGGTAAGCAATTTTAATCAACAGCAAATAATATTTATTTATCGGTGCAACCGATAAATAATCTTGTCGCACACAGTGTTCTGTTGTATTGCACCACATATGATTTTATACAGTTAAAGTATCAAAGACAAAAATATAATATTTAAATAGAGAAAATGTAGTAATTTATATAAATATATTACAAACTTGTGCAAGTTTACATTTAATTTAATAATAATTGTGTACCTTCCATATTATCGATAAACGTAAAAGGTGCAACAGCGTTTTATGAAACTTTTTTGAAAGAGCAATTAATAAATACAGTATAAATTAAATAAATAAACAATACAATGAAAAATTAAAGAAACTACAAAGTGAGTTCAATCATTATCGAGTTAGAAAGGACGCCGACGTTTTTATCGTAAATGAAGACTCACCGGAAGTAGTATGTCGAAAGTATTGGATAATTTTTCTTTTCAGAATAGAGGAAAGGGGTTAGACATGAACGTACAAGGTGCTTGGGCTGAAGGAATTACAGGAAATGGCGTCGTCGTCACAATTCTTGACGATGGATTAGAGAAAGATCATCCAGATCTTTTTAAAAATTATGTAAGTATATTTGAATATTTTACATCTTTTTTTTTTAAATTTATCAACCGGATTTAAAAAAAAATTTTCTAGCGTGATTATAAAGCAAACGCATTTATAATATTAAAAAGTTCTGCATTTAACTTACGTTTAAAATATTACAAACTGGAGAAGCAGTCATGTTCAAATAAATTGCGTTTTGTAATTTCTTGTGACAGTTCTGGTAATCTTGTGAAGTAGCTTTCTATTTGATTAAATTTACGCGAATAAAGTAAAATCGCAAGGGCTTAATATCTACTTAATGTTGCTCGATGGACGAATGTTCGATGCGTAAGTACGTTTGCGACATACGAAAAAAAAAGCGAGGAAAAGTTCTAACAGAACATACAATAGAATATGGCGGATGAAGGCATATCATGGATGCACTGGGAGTATCAGCTCTTGAATGCGAATATTGGAAGGGGGTTATCCAGCTCATGTATACGTATACCAAATAGCTATTGATTCACGGATGGTTACATTGAATGAGGCATCCGCGCACGTAGTAGAAAGTGAATCGTATTAATCAACCAATAGGCACACGCTGCGATGGTGCGCCTTAGAGCATGCTCTGATTATGCGAGCTTATATTCCATCGCATGTATTTCTCATTATGCAGATAATGCATTAATGAAAAGGTATATTAAGGTATATTAAGAAGATATCCGGTTATGCGTGGGATTAAAACATAATACTTTGTTGCTCTAACGACAATAACGTCTAATTATAATACTTCTACATTAAAAAAAAAACAGAAATTTATTTCGCTTACGACAATTTTTAACGTATATAATTTTTCATTAAAATCTTTGCTAAAACTTCTCTCGCACGTTGTTTCACTATGTACTAAATGTCTCTTACTTGTTCTGGAGTTATCTAAGTGCGCACATGTTATATTTTTATTCAATGAATATTCTACTTGTATATATACACAAATCTTCGTTCCTCGCAATGAGAAAGCAGTGAACAGGATTCATGAAACGTGTGAATTTTAATTAATGCCATTCTCGGTTTCTGTTGTAGGATCCTCAGGCTAGTTACGACGTCAACAATCACGATGAAGATCCCATGCCGAGGTACGATCTCGTAGATAGCAATCGACACGGCACCAGGTGTGCCGGAGAGGTTGCAGCCACTGCCAACAATTCTCTTTGCGCTGTAGGTGTTGCTTTTGGAGCTGGCGTAGGTGGTAAGTATTTTCTTTGAAAAGAATTATTTAATGTTTCGATGCGCTTTAAGAAAGAGACTTTATGTGCATTTTTTAGAACTTTTTTATAGGTATAATTTAAGAGCTCTCAATCCGTGTTTTATCTTAATCTTGAATTGGACGCGAGTAATATTAAATTTTAATTGCTATTTTAATAAAAGCTTATTGCGCAAAAGTTCGAGTGTAAGATAAAAATAAGGTATTAAAAAACTTTTAAGAAAAAAAAAAGGAAAGTAAAATATTCAAGATATATTAAATCGTCGGAAATGACAGTTTAATTCTGAGCAATCACTTAAATCTATTTACAGTTCTGTTTCCAATTAACAGCAGCGAAGTCAGTGTCGAAACTCACGTTACTGTTAACAACACGTGTTTGTAATAAGCAGAATTGATATCGCGAGGTCGCATCATTTTCGAATTAGAATCGGGATTCGCAATAGCCTATTACGTGCATTACATTCGGAACTGATTCAAATCGGTGCGCGGTGCCCAATTTCGACCTTGTAAATTGGAATTCTCTATTCCACGTACCACCGTAATTATGTAGGATAATTAACTCAAACGAGGAATCTATGCTGTTTAACAGTTTGGAAATTCCTTATATATATACATGTATATGTATATATCTAAATACATTCTCAGAAAATTAGCGATTAAAGATTTGTATAGAATATATTTCTATATACGTGCGAAAATTTCATTATTTACGAATATAATATGCTATCATAATGTTATATAATGTTAATCGTTAATGCAAGTATATATATATATAATGATTCAGATTGAATTATTTAAGCATTAAAGATCTAACTTTGACCGTTATTTACGACCATTACTTCTATTGCTTATTGTTGAATTTTCAAATGTACGGTCTAGTAAAATTCTTATTATGAATCGTTAACTTTTTATAATTATTTTTTTAAACAGGTGTTCGAATGCTGGATGGCGACGTAACAGATGCCGTCGAAGCGAGATCTTTGAGCCTTAATCCTCAACACATCGATATTTATAGCGCCTCGTGGGGACCGGATGACGATGGCAAAACTGTAGACGGTCCTGGTGAATTGGCCACCAGAGCTTTCATAGAGGGAATTACCAAAGTGAGTGTTTGCTATAGAAAATTGTATTATTATTTATACTTTGCATCTAACTTATATATAATTTTATTTAGACGCAAATCATAAAAAATTCTTAAATTTTTTTAAGATTTCTTAAATTTATTACTTTAATACAATTATATTTATTTTCTTAAATTTTAAAATAAAAATACAAAAGTTGGATAAAACGAATTACGTTCATATTTATTTTTATTTAGTTATTTAATTTAGTTTTGATAGTTGGCAATATTTTCTGCTAGAAAAATAGATTTATTCAAAAAATTATTTTAAGATCGAGATACTTTGTTATACAACTTTTTAGTAGCAGCTTTCTTCGTAAATATTATATAAACTTCGTTTGCCTAATCAAGAGATTATTTATCAAGGATACTCGTAATAATAATAATTTTAATTGTCATATCTTTTTCATTATTATGTTACGAATAAGTTGAAAGGAAGTATGTCGCATGTCCTGAAGCTTCAGACTTCGACGTAGCAGCGTAATCCACTTAGGACTGCAATTTTCTTCGCTATAATTTCCCGCGCTATGACAAGATAAATGCAATTAGCTGCAAGGTACCTCCGTACGACATGAAAGCTTCTAGTTTGCTTTAAGATACTTCCTTACTTTCAAGTGTCAAGCAGAGAATTTTAAAGCTTCGCATTACAACGCTTATGCTTTGTTAATATGTTGCATAAAGAACATTGACAGTATTTAAACATATTAAAATATCCTAGTTATATAGATACTCTTGGTATTGTTCAGATAAATGATATTTTTTTAATGAAAAATTAAGAATTATAATTAAAGATCTTCTTATAGGTATAAAAAATTCTTAGAAAAGTAGAATATTTGACAATAATACCAATTGATAAATTATTTGATATAACATATTGTAGTACTGAAATAATGATGCGAAAAGATATTCGTAGTAAATTGAAGATCATTACTTTCCGATTTTCCTACGGATTGGAATTTCATTTGTAATTAATCCCGTCAATCTCAATTTTTATTTGAGAATGAAAAGAGAATTTAATAGCTATCCTGATTAAAATTGACAAACTCCAAGTTCAATTATCGCCTTCTTGATTTCTTACATCTTGAGTCAAAGAAATACATTTAACTCGCTAATGCTTTTCTTTGTAGAACTAAATAGACAAGAAGTTGCTTTAAGTGCTGTAACTATTACAGATTTCTCGCTCAATAAGCACAGAGAAAATTTCGATATTTGTTTTTCAATTATAATATAATTACACAAATTAATTGTAATTTTTAATATAATACAATATTATAATTGAGTATTCTTCTTAATGATGTATGTATTTTATATATATTTTCTATATACATGTTTGTGTCGAAAATGTTATATCTTTTTGAATAATTACGCGAAGATCGCCTTCACTTTCTATTTTGTTATTGAAAATTCAGAGACAATGTATTTTCACATAAAAACTGAGGAATCGGTTTAAATTGAATTTTCTTATTTTTAAAATTGATTATTTTTATAAATTTTTAAAAATTATTGCGTATACGCAAAAGACATATGATATTTTATCTGTTTCGAATTTCCTTATTGAAAGACAAAATTCGCCCGTTCGTCATTAAAGCCGATTCAAAACAACGTCCGAGCAACGTCCCGGGATGAAATGAAATTCGCACAAATGTATCACGCAGAAGCATTCCCTAAAATCTTCCGAGTTTCAGTAACGACAATGGCCATTGTCATCTCGATGTATACGCCTCGGCTCTTCGATCGCGTTTGCAGCGTTCCTTTATCGCGATGGCGAACTTTAGTATTGAGTGGGCCCCTACTTCAAGTAACGATCATTAAAGCGCAAATACCTAACATTAAAACGGAGCCATCAGATGCTGTCGAGAAACTTCGGTAAAGATCCTCCGTATAGCCCATTTCTATTATCAACTTCATTCGCACGATCTTGCGTTTTATTTTATGATATAATCATAATCAGTAATTCCAAATATTAAAGTTTTTTTTTTAATTTGAGCTGTTGTTGGTTATTACAAGATTTTAATTTAATACTGGATACTATTGTTTGATTGATTCAATTTACATTACAATATGTTACAACAATTTTATATCTTAACTCATATTATAAAAAGTAACACGATTATCATTGTTAAATGAGGATTTAGTTTTGAATATTTTGACTATTATATATTAGTTTGAACATGGTGTGGCAAAGCTATCTCAACTTATATAATAATTTTTGAAGAAGACGGATAATAATATAATTTTATAGCATAATTATTGTCACATCGATATGTTAGACTGTAGAACTTAATATTTTTATTTTATTTTTATTTGTATTATTTATATTGAATTTATTGTATTTATATACTGAAGAAGATTCTGTGAGTTGGAGGAATTTACATTTATGTATTAATTATAATTAAATTATCATTATTCAAACATCTTGTTAATTGATTGTTGGTCATTATCAAAAGTTTTGTATTTTTTTTTAATCTTTTCGAAATTATATTTCCCGCGAAATTTATTTGAAAATAAAACACGTGATAAATTCTTTAAACAGCTTAAAAATTATACAAATTGCATAATTATGACTCATTAAAAGCGCTCTCTATATATTGGCTTCTTATAGCAAAATAAAATATTAACTGTTTGAAGTTACAAAAGTGCCGAAAGATGTAATGTGTTATTAATTTTTTTCGGATTGCTACACACTATGTTGATCAAAGTCCGCATAATCAATGATTGACTTTCTTCGATATCGACAAAATTGTCGCTGGAACCATGACAGATGTAATTCGATTAGTGAGAATAGGAAGAACTCCTTCAGTTAGATCCTGGTTTAATAGACTCGCTTGAGAGGTCAGCCCTCAGAAAGTTTCTAATTGGGTGCTTTTAAGCGACCGGCTTGAGTTGCGCTAACACATATTACCATTTTAAACTCACTGCCAGCAGCGTAACTATATATAAATCATATGCAAATGTCAGTAAGGTCGATACAAAGTTCGTTGAAATATATGATAACTATCGAGTGAAACATATACATACATTGCGCAAGAAATAGTATACAGGTGCATTTTCGTCGAAACTCATAAAAAATGCGCGTAATAATCTAGACAATATATGTATATAAATTGCCATGTATAAAGTTCTATTTATATTTAAAATGAATTATGATAAAAATATGTGAAAAGTGGAAAGAGCAAGCAGAAAATCTCGTTGAATAAGCAAGGAATTATTATATAATTCTATTACTTAAAAACCAATAATATTAAGTAAATTTCTGAAATTGGTATAAAATGCATATTACTCGCAAATTAAAAATAAAATTATAATTATTGCTTCAATAGTTTCTTTGTTTTTCAAAATTATATGAAAACATTCTCGTGTAGATGTGACCTATATTCGGTGAATGTTTATAAATAGGATCAATAAGTAATAAAATAAATAACGCTTAAATTATTTCTAGGTAGCAAATTAAATGGTCACCAAATTACTTTTATCTAATGATATCTTTTTTTTGCATACTTGAATTAAAAATCAACATCTGTATTATCCGGAATCAATTGTTAATACACAACGAAACATTTTATGGCTAAAAACGAAATTAAATAGAAAAAAATTTAGAAGTCGAAAATATCTTTTATGTTTTTAAATTTTAATTTTGTTAATTTAAAATTAAATTTATATTGCATTAATGTAAATGTGTATGAACTTTTATATAACATATTAGATCGTAAAGTTATGAAAAAAGTATTTTTAGCCACATAATACAAAAGTATGTAACAATATTATAAAAAATACAAAAACATGTAAACATTGATTTTATTCTAACCCAGAACATTCGACGCAAAAGTAAACGCGGTCGCATATCGGCCTGTAGTATGAAAGCAAATTATTAGGATGCATCGGATATCCGGAAAATATCCGGTATATCATTAAATTGTTGATTTTTTCTTTGTTATATATACAAATGTTCTAAAAACAACTATGCATATTTATGATTCTGTAATATGTTATACATTGTTGAAAAATTACAATCTTTTTCTTTAAAGGATTTTTTTTTTTTGGAAGCCATTTTCTCCGGAAAATGGATATCCAACTCGAAGAAATCGTCTTTTCGTATATTTGAACGAATATCGGATATCTAATGTTACATCTTCTGTTCGGATATCCGGTATCCGGTAATTTTACGATCCGGTTTACTATCCCTAGAAATTATACCTCATCTAATTATTCATGAAAAAGTTATAATTACAACATTAAGAAAATTTTATAGCGCGCATACTAATATTTACAATTCAAAATGATGAAATTTACATAAAAACGTGAATAAAAAAATAGCTTCGATTTTCACTTTCCACAACGTAAATAATATATATTTTGTACCCCGTCTCGAAGTGCGTTGTTCCTGTTCGATTGCTATACAGAGACCAACTTGCCGCGAACTTTTCAACTGGTAGTTGGAGATCTAAACTAACGGTAAATAAAGCCAGAAATTCGATTTACAGCGGGGGATTATAAAATATATATACGACTGAAAAAGGGTCTTTTGGATCCCCAGTGGCATATTTAAGAGTTAAATATTTACTTTTTAAGTTATGATTTGCTTTTAGAGACGTTATAATCGAAATCTATATGTAATATGATATTTTAACATTAGATAACATATTACAATATATAATGTGATATAATAGAAATTCGTGTAATATATATAATATTATCGACATAATATTTTTATTACAGTATTTTTATATCTTTAAATAATAGTCTATTTTAAAAGATGTACTAAGTTTACTTCATATCCACCAAATGGATATAATACTAACAAGCCATTTCGTTGTTCCAACAACTATTTAGCTTTGCGCATCGTTATGTATATCTAACTAACTTCCCTTTGTATCATATTATGTATACACTATCTTATATTCGACAAAGGTAGATACATATGGACGCTTAGAGCTTCTCCTTGGGGTCTGTTATCAAATTCGGTAATCTCACCCTTTATAGTCGATAGAAATGTAACTATAGAATTCGTTCATGCCCAATGGAATTGCGTGAGATATATGCATGTTTGAGTTATCATTAAATTAACTCATACACATCTTGATCTTTTATGTTTGCAATTTTATTTGACTATATTGAATCAGATAAAACAATTTTTTTTTAGCAAATAGATCGAATAAAGAATGAGATATTTTTATAGTGCTAATTTACTTTATCTTAATTTTTTATTATAACCTTCGCATTTCGAAGTTTAAACTATTAATTTAGTATAAATGGAATTATATAATAATAATAATTTCAATATACAATTATAAATCGACATTTCAATATAATCAGTTAACAATTATACAGATCGAATTTGGCTGTCTGGTACAGTCAGGCGGATACCTTATCACTTTACGATCAAATAGCTTTACTGATCAAAGGCTCGAACACTATATTGCTGAATTAGTTAACGTCGAACCTCAAAGAGAGTTCAGAGTTCGTGGTCACGCCTAGTGTACCTTCGGACGGTTGGTCTTATCACGAGCTGGATCTACACACCTACAGGCTTGATAAAGAATATATCTATTATAAAACTAGGCAAAATACCTCACAATATACCTATACCGCAAAAAGTATTACACAGATTCTGATGTATTCACAAAAGAAAGATTCGTGATTTAACATAATGATAAAATCTGCATATATAATGAGATAGCGAATCGATATTTGAACTGCAGAGTCTACTGCAATTGTTCGCAATAGTAATTAACTTGAAATTAATTTCTTGAAAAATTCTTAGAATCTATTCCAAGTAACCAGGCACGCATTATATGAATCAATCATCCCTTTGCATGTGATCTTACCAAAGATTAGAAACTCAATTGCCAAAATTCTCCTTTTAATCTTTGAATGGGGCTGCATGCAAAATATAGGAGTGTTTCTCGTTATGAGAGCTTAAGGCACACAATTCAGCCTCGACCTTACGGAGACCATTAACGCTAAACACTCATCGACTTCTCAACAATGGTTTCACTCCGAATCATCTACTATTGTGTGTCTACGGGCGCAGAAAGCAGCTTTAACATGCAAAGTGTCTCAAACTTCTAAAGCGCCTTAAGCGTTTTGAACATCTTAAAGTCAAGTACCAGTAAAAAGTCAACCGCCGCGTCTAGAATATTATCTGTAGTAAATCCAGATTCCAAGTAGAGAACAAAAGCGTTGAGAAACTATTGAAAAAACATTTTTCCGTAATATTGAGTAACGTTATAAGTGTCCATATAGGAAAAACGTTAAAAATAACAATTAATTAAAACCATTATATAAAATCACTATATAAAATCATTTTAAAACGTTTTTTTACCCCAGTAAAATATTTTTTTATATAGAATTAATCCAATTTTATTACTAAAATAAATTTTATTAATTAATATCACACATTTCTAAATACACATGACAAAATAATAATAAAAAAAAAAAGTATAATTGGGGAAGGAAATTTTTGACTTTACAGCTGTTTCTCCAAACGGTCATCCATCCAAATGTTACTTGACTTTTATGATACGATATGATACTTTTATCGTACGAGAATTAAAGTAATTTTAAACGGTTTTAACAAAGAGACTAACTTCTTAAACATTTTATAAATGTTGCTGATCTACTTTAAGCACAAATACTTGTGGCTGCCTAAATTTGTTTAAGCGCATATTATGGTAGTCTTCTAACTATTATATTTCTAGATATGATTGTTTTAAATATTGTAAGAAACTGAATTATTATAAACATAATACACACACACACACACACACACACACACACACACACACACACACACACACACACACACATATATATATATATATATAGTAGCTTCTTTCATTAGTGAATTAAAAGAACTTTACTCCAACATCGTTAGGGTCGCAACGGTAAGGGTTCGATCTTCGTGTGGGCGTCCGGGAACGGCGGCCGGGACCATGATAACTGCAATTGTGACGGCTATACCAATAGTATCTGGACGCTGTCGATCAGTAGTGCGACAGAGAATGGCCTTGTGCCTTGGTATAGCGAGGCATGCTCGTCTACTCTCGCCACCACATACAGCTCGGGTTCTACTGGCGAGAAGCAAGTCGTCACTACGGATCTACATCATCACTGTACCAATAGCCATACCGGCACCTCCGCATCGGCGCCGCTAGCAGCCGGCATTTGCGCCCTTGCTTTGGAAGCAAATAGAGATCTTACCTGGAGGGATATGCAACACATCGTAGTTAGAACAGCTAAACCTGCGAACCTGCAAGCACCAGATTGGGTAGTCAACGGCGTCGGTAGAAATGGTGAATAATCATCAATTTATTCTTGATAGAGAGAAAACATTTCTTAAAGATTAAACGCACATGATTTTTTGAAAGAGGAATAAGTTATTGGTTAGATAGTAAAATTGAATGACAAAAGTTTTAATTTTTTACAGAGTAAATATAACAATATTATAATTGTTTATGTGTAATATTATAATATAATAATATTGTAATATTATAATATTAATATTTATTGTTTCTATCAGAATATTTTAACCAATCTGTCAGATTCATTTAGTGAATAAATATAAAATTTTAATCTAGATAATAAAATTTATTAATAAAGAAATCAGATAAAAATTGTTTCAATCCGATTTCTGTTTAACAGTGAGCCACAGCTTCGGTTACGGGCTGATGGACGCCACTGCCATGGTACGCTTAGCGAGAAGATGGAGGACCGTCCCGGAGCAACACAGATGCGAAGTATCGGCGCCTCATACAGGCAGGTAAGTGCTCTCAAGTTATGCTTGAAAGTTATCCTATTAAATAAATAATAAGAATTTTGAAAGTTCTTTTTTCAAGGCAAAACCTTGAAAAGAGAATTTATTATTAATATACGAAGAAAAAAAACATTATACAAAGAATCATCGGCTTTAAGAAAAATACTTGAAGGTGAGAGAAATTGGAATTTGATTCAACCATATAGATACTATAGATCGCTATCTGCCCCTTGAGGGAACGAACATGTCTCTCGCAGATTACAGATTCGTCCAAGCATGTCGGCTACTATCAAGCGGACTTTACTTGTATGAAATTGCACTGGAAATCACGTGTAATGCGTCATTTACATTGTCAAGGGTTGTAATGAATGAGAACAAATTGCACGTTGCGTTGAACGAGCGTTTACATAACATAAAATGTAATCATTTTGAAGCTGCACTCCTCTAAAACTATTAAACATAAAAGCTGTAGTTCTATTCTTTCTACATAATAATCCTGAAAATTTCGTGCTCTTAATGAACGAACAATAGAGAATTATTAATGCGATATAATATTTGTTATTTTAGAATAATATTCAATGTTTGAAAACGAATATAACACAATTGTGTTCTTTTTATCCTACTCTTCAGAAAAAATTGTTATTGATGTTTTGTATATTATTCTTTTATATATATATTAATATGCTAACATTAAAAGAAATTATTTTCATTAAAAAATGTAAAATAAAATAATAATATCAAGTTATATCTTACTACAAAAATATTAATAAGTTACTACTAAAGGCGCTTTCGAGAAGTAGCACAACTCGGGGGTTCTAAAAGTATTTAACAAGTAATGCGCAATTGACCGAATTACTCGAGCAATGATTTAAACAACAAATGGGTATATCCACTTAAAAATATCTGCAATAAAATTGTATGCGCACGGCTTGATACTTAACCTGATTTTTTTCGTATAGGACAATACCACCAAAGAGCCAATTGGTCCTCGACTTACATGTCAAGGATTGCAGCGGCGTTAATTTCCTCGAGCATGTTCAGGTAAGTTGAGCATGTCATTCACAAGTGACATCACTAATTAGCGGATTTCATGTCGGCTATGAGAAGTACAAACTCGGACTACATTTCGAGAACAAAATGTTTCGCCAGCTGACGTTGAAGTAGTAGAATTTTATTTACTTTTCATTTGAATAAACTAATTTGTTTGTCATCATTTTATACTGTCTATGAAAAACTAAGGCAAACTGTAATTTATGCTAAATAGTTATTTAATCCTCAGGAAATTAACTTAAAGTACATTAATGACTGCTTCTGCCGACGAAATGTAATTACTAGATCCGGTTTAAATCTCGTGTTGAAGAAACTAAATGAATTAAGTTAATTACTCTTATAAAATTATTAGTTACACAGCGCGAAATTATCTCATAAAATCTACCCATTCCCATTTATTTTCTTTTTTTGGCTTATTTAACTAGCAGAATTAGACAGTTATTAAAGAGTTATTAATAAAATGTCGCAAAATTATTACATACATAAAGTTATTAATAAAATATTATTATACCAATTTGAAAGTTTTTGCACAAAGATGTGTAGAAAATTGTAAATATTGGTAGTGAAAAATATACGTGATTGGTGATAATGGCATAATGATACGCTTGTCGCAGGCGAAAGTATCGCTGATGGCAGCGAGACGAGGAGATCTTCAGATACAACTAACGTCTCCTCAAGGCACGAAGAGCACTCTTCTCGCTAAAAGGCCGCACGACATCTCGAAGGCTGGTTTCAGCCAATGGCCATTCATGTCAGTGCATACGTGGGGAGAGAGGCCGCATGGAACCTGGAAATTAGAAATTCACAATGAGGGTCGATACCTCGGTAAGTGGATTACATCTTCGCGTTATTGCATAATCAATGAAGAATGTTTGATTAACAATCGTTTGATGAACGCTGTAGTTAATTGGATCAATAATTGAGACTGTATTTAATATGTCATAATTTTTCATCGCTATAACTAGTTACCAATTAAATTAACTGAAAAATTATTAAATTATTTAATTAGATGAAACTCTAATCCGAATTAATTGTTGAATAATTTAGTTTTTAAGTAATTTTTAATGAAATAAATATTAATTAAAATTAGACTTTTAACATTAGAAAAACTGCATTTACCATCTTAATATAATTTTTTTAAGTTATAACAAAATCTAAAAGCCGCTTAAAATTAATTGGACTTATGTAATTTTTCAATGCAAAAAAGTATGCATTTTCCATTATAAAAATGCCAAATCTGAATCCTTTTAATATAGAAAGATTAATTTTGTTAATTAAATTATACTTGACGAAATGACTAATCAAATTAGTTGATAAATACACATTTTAAGAACATTTTAATATACTTAATAATATTAAATTCTCATTAAGCTCTTTTTAATTTTTTTTAATAGGATTTCTTTCAATTGTTATTTGAAATATATGGAATACATTTAACTGGCATTCGTTCAAACACCATTACGCGAAATCTTAGACTTAAACGTCAAAGACAAAGCGCTTTGTAGATTATACTGGCATTAGCTCCTGCATTCGAAGATGTCCTTCGGTCGATTTAAATTTCAAATAGAATTCTACCTTGTTCGCCATAACAATAGTTTCCAAGCGCCTTAGTAACGCCTTCATAAGGTCACGGTTACCAAGTTCCCTGTCAGTTGCATCTTCCAGCCGAAAATGCTCGCAAGAAGTTCGCTGGTATTAACATCTATTTCTGACTTGTACGGGAAAAAATATCGTATACAAGAAATTTAATTCAAAACGCTACGATTATCCATGATATTCTCACGATTTTCATTACTCCTCAATCAATTGTAAACCGTATGATAAAGGATTAACCGATTCATACGCGTAACATCCGGACGGAATGGCTCAGACATGTCTAGCATTGCACGCGCATCCTGCGATCCGATGCCGAGTTGGTGTTCAGCTCCGCGAGATCCTTCGGGATCCACCGCATTCTCATAGCTTCCTGTCTGGGACGCAACGAGAGAGAGAGCTCTTACATAAGACCCATTCGCGTGCAATCGCCTAAGAAGCTGCATTATCCTCAGAGACGGATAATTGCCAGATTCGAGCTGCGGAGTCCTCTCTCGCAAGCTATCCTACTTATCCTTAACGGCAAATAGCAGCGAGGTCACGGAGCAACGAAAGCAGCCGATGCAAGCGTTAAGCCACTTTGAACTGCTTCCGTGTCGGCTCATCAAGGCCGATGGCTACGTAAACTTCCTTATGTGCTTATGCATCGTCGACCTATATCGCTGTAGAGCACATCCACATACATTATAGCGAATTGTATGCTAAAGACGCGAGGGTCGCAGGAATATTCGAGACAGTGTTGAACTATGTATCCAGTGTTTATACTGTCACAAGTATTCCGTGGACGTATCTTGCAAACCTTGAAAGCTGCTGTGCCATCGAATAGGGATTTCCAAGAGGGATAATTCTCTGACGTTCTCGTTAACTTCCTCTTAAAGGAAGCTGGTTTAAGAGGAAGTTAGTGAGAAGGCCCGTTGAGGATCACGCGTATTACAACTTTATCGAACTTCTGACCAACATCTAATCTTTCAACCTCGGTTAATTTTTGACATACCGTATTATTATTTACTGCGTCGTTCAAAGCGCCAATAAGCATTGTATTCCTGTCTCTCTTTAACCATGATATCCGCTTTCTTTTCGCTGCATTCACGGACGCATACGGATCAGGACGCGCTACTCTGCACGAATGGGCGTTGATTTTCTACGGTACCGCAACGCTGCCCGATCGGACCGAATACGCTCTTTACAATCCGGCTGGTATGAGTATACCGAGACGACCGTTCGTCAAGCCACGCGAGACCATCCCGAAGAATCAGAACACCCTGGCGAAAGGCAAGCAGACGCAGCACAAATCCGATAAGTCCGGCAGTATGAGCCCGCCCTACGTAATGAACGCTCAGATTCAGTCCCAGAGGAAGGGAAAGGCCCGCGGTCAGTACAAGAACGGCAAGTCGGCCAATCGACCGAATCCCAAACCCACCGTTCAGACTCTTCGGGGTCTCACCGGAATCAATAGAGGGTCCAACAACGTAGCCGGTGACATGCGTTTGATCACGTCGAGACCACGTGGGAGAAGTACACCCAGCCCAGTTACCAGCACCGTGACTCAGGCCGTTGCGACAACAAAGGCGCAGACTACCACGACAAGTAAACAGATTATTACACAGAAGATCATCGACGTGGTTACCGCCTCGCCTCTTCAGCGGGGACTGATCTTGTTGGAACCACCGGCAAAGGCGGCCACTAACAAAGTCCCGGCGGTATTTCAACAGTATCCCAAGATTCAACAGCTTTATCCAGTTTACGGTGGAGCTCGCGGTACCGGTCAGCATGCCACAAGGGCCAAAGGACTCGACCTGCTGCAGGACGAGCAATTTGACCCAAGGAATCTGCAACTGGACAAGGGTACCTAACGAATGAGAAACGGCGAATGCGTCGGTTGCTTAATGGCAACGATCGGAAGTTATTATATTCGCGCGAAAGTATCATTAGATTTTTACAAAGTCGATTAATTTGAATTTTAATTGAATTAAATTAATTATTGAAATAAAATCTGCAGCAGCGCAGAAAATAGAATTTGAATTTGAATTTAATTAAAATAAATGTAGAAATAAAATCTATTTAATTGCAATAAAATACGAGCACTTTCCCGCTGTTACTATTTCACACAATTAGTTAAGAAATATTGTTATTATTTTAAAATAACATAAGTAAAAAGTACGTTCTACATACTCGATAACCGAATTAAAAATGAATAAATATCATTTATCTACATAATCAAAATATAATCATTTGCATTATTTACTTGATTAAAATGTCTACGAAAAAATGTAGTGTCGCGCACACAGTAATCGCGGTGACTAATAACGTCAATCTATCTACTCTATTGTGTTCCCAACGGCGGTATTTTAAACCGCGGGACAACAAAGAAGGTCGTTTCGCACAGCTTCCGATCGTTTCCCATTCACTTCCACGCATCCGCTCGCGCACCCACGTGAAGTGTGGAAAGTAGAGATGCATCGTGCGCAAAGCCCCGAAGATTAAACGGATCCGCTGGAATTTGGTTTTCGTATTTTCTCTTTTGTGTTAGCTGTTTCGCTGATTGCGACCACACCGTAATCACCGTTACTTTTGTTTGTGTACATAGATACATTATTCCCGGCTATTAATATGCAACACTGTAGACAAGCTTATTTCCCATTATTCATGTTTTTTTTTTATTTAAATTTAAAATATTTCACATGATTCTTATATACCTTTTATTGTAAGTACGATGGAACTCTCTTTTGCATAATACTCTTCTTTCTGAAATGAGAGTCCTCGATGTTTTTTGCAAAACTTTATCTTGTCTGTGACATTTTTGTCGGAATGTTTTATACAAAATATCTTGTATGATATTTCGTATAAAGTATTATCTTTAGTTCTTGTTAGATGGTTCTAGAATCTAGATAATGCTGTAAGTAAAATTTTATTAAATAAATTATATATTTGCATGATTAATGTATGCACGAATAAGAATACATACAAATATTTTTTTATTTTAAACAAATTTTGCTTGTATTACTGCACTTAATAGGTTTTACTTGCTGAGCTTTTGCTGAGAGAA
Organism: Acromyrmex echinatior; assembly: GCF_024713525.1. Taxonomy (NCBI): domain Eukaryota; kingdom Metazoa; phylum Arthropoda; class Insecta; order Hymenoptera; family Formicidae; genus Acromyrmex; species Acromyrmex echinatior. The sequence continues at coordinate 3,772,776 of NC_141864.1, forward strand.
TTGCCAGCTTTTTGTGTAATTACTTATAAATTATTTCTAAGTTGTATTTAAGAAAATTGTTCGATGTACTATGTTTTTATATTTTATAAAATATCTATTCTTACATCGTAAGCTATTTGCCATCGCATCCATCGAACTTTCAGGAAGCTCCTTTGTAACTATAAGTAGTATTTTAATATTTTGGATAGTTTTGTCACTCTTTGTGTCAAGTGTCGGATTTTTCATCATGTTGACGCTTTCTGCGTCGCTTTCCTTCCTGTTGTTACACTCGAAGCCTCTTGCGTGAACGGCAGGCTCGATAATAGGAAAACTTATCGAGGGCGCTATAGCCTTCAATCACAAAACTTTCAATGACTTAGTTATCGATGAGCTTCATATGCAGCCTCGACCGCATCAGTATGCGTCGGTTATCTAATGTATTGCCGGCATGTATCGCCTTGTATCCTATTATTCTCATACTCCGTATGCAGACCATTGTCTTCTGCACTAGAAAATTGTGCATTCTGCTCGCGAGAAGTATATATAATATAATATGAGTTAATAATTATGTTAGATATTCCATATTTTAGATATTCTATTAATATTTTTGTATTTGTTGCTCTATTTATCATAAAAAAAAATAACTGAAAGAGATAATATATTAAGAAAATATATTTTTTTTCATATATAAATAATAAAAACTTCATATTTTGTTATATTTTATTTGTTTTGTACCATCGTTTTGATATTATTATCATATACCTTAATTTAAACATATTAATAATATGAAAATTTTCGGGATTGGTAAACGTTACTTTTCAATTACTTTGTCATTTTTATAGTAAACAATTTGATGACGATGTTGCAATTTTTTATGACGGCAACGCTAATTAATTAAATGTTAAGGTTGTGCTAAGATTAAAAAAATCACTTTGAAAAGTAACTTGTCATCATTATACATTACTTATTGAAAAAAGTAACAAGTAACGAGTAAAAAGTAATGCGTTACAAATTAGGAGTTTTTTTTTTTTTTTAGTAACGTATGACTTTTTCAACCCATTACAAGTAACAATTGACTTTTCTAACTCTGTTAGTATTACCGTCGTAAAAAATTCACTATGTTATTAAAATCGTTATTATAACAAAGTAAACGATCAACAAAGTAACGGCGTTACAAATATCACGTTACTTGCTAACTCTGAAAATTTTTTTATATTTTAAAGTAATAACGAAAATTCGTAAATTTCACAAATGGTGTTCATGATTGCGCGTTGCGCTTGTTATCTCCTTTTCAAATTCTCGAATTCTAGATCACCGCGTAACCGCAAATCACTCAAAATTCAGTGAAACGCGACGACGCGAACGGCACTGAAAACCGCTAATGCGTGCCATGAAATGGAAAAGCCGACGAGAGCGAAACGAACCCCATCATGGTGGAGACCGAGCGACTCTTCTCGTCCATCATCGCTGCTAAATAATTTCCTCCATGATTGGAAATTTTTTCACTCGCTTACTCCGCAAAATGGTTCCCGCTCTCAAGGCATTATTATTGGAGATTTCTCTCCTCCAATAGTACGCGCTAACGACCTATCGAGCACAATGCCCTTATATTTCCATTGTCTTACGAATAGCCTGCCACATCGTCCCAATCGACTTTTGACATTTTTTTGTTTCTCTCTCATCATCCTCCCGCTTATTTCCACCAACCCTCGGTTGCAAGTTATTTTCTCGATACTTCTGGTAAAAGCGAGGGAGCTGTCCAAGCGTCGCGACGCTTGTCACTTTACAGTTACCTAGCGTACTCGTAACAGCGAACATTTTAACGATTACTTTATTATAGCTGGCAGCCGGTAGTTTACGGTTGCCAGCCAAAAAAGCACACACGAGAGCAGTCTCGTCACGATAAATTGGATCCGCTTTTCCGCCGCTTTGATTTCTGGTATCCCGTCACAACTCTCCGCTTGTGAAATTTAGCTTTTCCCACGGGATTGATTTCATCTGAAGCTATATATGTACGTTTTAACTTTACTGTGCTGTGTACATAAACAAGATATAAATTAATATGAACGTCTAAAAAAATTAATTTATTTCTTAAGGAATGAACGTACGTTTCATCGTAAATGAAGTAGGAAATAATAAATATTTCGAGAACAATATATTCGAATTTATGTTTATTATCGATAACCAAGCATGATGCTTTATCTTCAATTAATTCTTTAAATTTATTTTTTTATTAATATGCAAATCTTGTTAAATTGTAACATGGTTGAAACCAGTGGTTGAGTATGAAATAATTTTCTGAGCTCTTAATACCTGGCTGAGAAGAACATGATATTTAAAATTAGCTTCCATTTAGCTAGCTTTTTCGTTTTGCCCGCAGCACAAGGAACTTGCAGATGTATCTTACCCGAAGTAAAAACGATAATCGTCCACGAGTTTTTACTATTCTCTCGTTGCAAAGCACTTTGCATTTAATTCCGACGTACACATTGCGCTGAGTGAATGTGCGCGGAGAGTCGTCGCTGATTACTCGGTTATTTTTAACTCTAATTTAATCAAGTCTTGACTCTTCCTCCCCCGCATGCATTTCCCTTCTATCGCGAACATTGTTCCCGCGAGTCAGCTTAGGACGAAATTTTCCCCACGGTGTCCCGACGCTTTATTAATTTCCTGGACGGCGCCGACGACGTCTCCGCCACTCCTTCCGCTGTCTCGCTTGCGTCTCGTCTACTTCGCAAAACCTTCCATTTTACCGCCTTCACTTCTCTGCGAAATACAATATCTTACGTTATATTTGCGAGCAAGGTCGCGGAATAATTTGCGAGAAAGTGAAAAGCACGTTATTCAACAGGCAGATGAAAAATTAGTACGTAGATACGTTCGATAATTATAATTTTGCTGCTCTGTGATGATTTATTAACATGAATATTTCATAAGGTTTGTGTCTTAAAAAAATATACACTTTCACGTTATTATATACATAAGACGTTATTAAAGTATTAATATTTTTATATTATCTGGAGATAATTTAAATTCCGTTTCCATCAGAACCTCGCTCATGAAAATGGTGCTGCGAGGTCTGTGAGCTTTCGTTTCTATTCTCAGAAATCCACGGTACGTATACCACGATACGTAAAATCTATCAGGGTTGATTGTAATCGTGCATGTATGTACTTAATGTAAAGATGACAGTAGGCAGTAGTTATTATTGTGTAATTATTATAGGAGACAAGTACGTTATTCTTAGTTCATTCTTCGCTTACAGAGCAAAGATAAAACTGTGGCACGCTTGGATTTTTTAAATTTTACATTAATTGCATATGTATATATTACATGTTTGTCAAAAAAATTACAATTATTTAAAGAGTATTAGAGGCAGAAGTATTTTCAAATATTAAATAGAAAGAAGAATTTTGCAGAAGAATAGTTTTGGCATTAAATTTTGACAATTATTTCAATTTCTTTTCTACTTTTTTTTATGTGCTATATCTTTTCCGTAACCTTTTTCTGTCTCCAATGCTTTAAATTTCTATGTGAATCATCTTCGCGAAGTGTTTCGCACTCATATGAACTAGTTATAACTACACGGAGAGGACGGCTTTGCTGAAGTAACTAAAAATTTAGCTAGATGCAAATTTGAAAATAATTTTTGAAATATCAAAATAATCACTGACGTTGAAACTTGTTAGAATGTCAAAATATTTTGGCAGCGTTGATCATCATGTTTGAAATTATACATAATTATTTTTACAATCAATACTAAAACAATGCATATTACGATTAAAGCTGGATCTTTGTTGCTTTAAATAATTCAATCTTGAATTACTAATATACATTATATATATGTACTTACATATATACCATATTGTAGTCTTTTTAGAATTGCAATTAAAATTACTCTAAATTTATTAACAATTTCATATTAACATCTTTATAATATGATGCTTGATGGTAGCATCAAATTATTGAATTGCTTGTCAATTTAATTCGCGATTACTAAAATAGTTTTAATTGCGTTTATAGTCCGGAAAAACAATTCGGCACGCAGTTTTAAAAAAACTACAATACGGTATATATGCAAGTATATATATAGTGTATATTAGTAATTCAAGATTGAATTATTTAAAACAATGAAGATCCAACTTCGACTGTAATAAGCATTTTTCTAGTATTAATTGTGTTTCTCACATATGCGATCTAAAACAAAGATTCTTAATACTGTTTATAATTATTTTCAAATCTGTATTTAGTTAAATTTTTAGACACTTCAACAAAATCGTTTATTGTATTATTAGAATCGTGCTAACATAGATGGGGTTGTTGTTCTAGACACTCTGGAGGAGTGGAAGCTTGTGTTCTTCGGCACGGATGCCTCAGTGGAAGTGGACGACGAGCTAGACAAGGACAAGCCGCTGCCGCCAGTGGTCCATGAAGAAGTCAACAACGCACCTTCGGACGTCCGGCACAATACTGTGGATACCGAGGGCGATCCGTGGACAGGCAGCCGAAAGATGGATCGAGTCTCACATCCAGAGGTGCAGAGGCCAACAACGGAGAACCAGACGAGCGGTTGTGCCGCCTTCGAGGCCGGAGGCAGCGGGTGCCTAGGTGGGTGCCTCATACTACTCCTTCTAGCCTACCTGACCAGCGTGCCCGGCTGGCGAGAGTTGATCACCAGCTGGCCTGCCTCGACGAACAGTCGGAGCGAATTTGGCGCTGAGGCGGATCGGCTGCTGATTGCGGCAACGAACGTCGTCCCAACGACGACGTCGACGTTGTGGGTTAGCAACGCGACGACGCAACGCGTCCCGGCGGCGATACATCGCGCGCCGGAAGCGTGCAGGTGTTCATGATGACAGAGGGTCGCGTTTAGCTCCGCGACGGCTCGCGATTCGATCCTATGACTTCGGGTCACCAGGATTGTCAACGCGGGTGACCGCGCGGATCTTGTGTGCCTGACGCAGTCTTGTGATCCGTGAAATTCTAATGTACTTGTGATGCGTAAAGAGAAGGTATCGCGCGTAAAAATTGAAAGAGGGGAAGGGAACAAAGAGGAGAATTCGTGCTTTCTCTCCCGGTGCTGATTGTCTCGAGAAGAGATCGGAAGAATTATCAATACTGGAGTATCGTCTGTCCTTCTCTTCCTGAGAAAAAAAAACGAATGTGTGTTGGATGGTGGACACATCGAGTCTGAGGACTCTATGGCTCCGTTAGAGTGTTCCTCGTGATCAGGGAAATGCGATTTTCACGTTAACACGCGCCGTTAGACTTGGCCTAATTCATTTGTATCGTGCAAGAAAGTGAGTCTCTCATAGTCGACACGAAACGTCCGGACGTCATGTGACAACACTCTACTCGTCAGGAGTGTTAATGGTAGCTTCGACTGATCAAAGTTCATCGCGATGAGGATGCACGGGAAATGGAATTAAATGGTTACGAGGCAGGAAATGCGTAGCTTTGTTACCGGTTGCATGATGAATTCTCGATTTCTTGTTGAAAGCGCTCATTTCTGGACGAATTTGACATAGAGCATCCTATATTTAGACTATTAAAAAGATCTCTTCTTTTTTAATATTATTATAGACTTAGCCAATTGTAAAAAGTTAATACCAATTAAACCGATACATATTCGTGTGTCAATTTTTTCCAACTTTTTCATATTAAAAAATATATAAGTTTCGAGCTACGAGAAATTTCAACGAAACTATATGTATTAGACAGCGGAAGTTTGCGGGAAGCTTCATATAATAATTTTATGATATTATTGTCGCAAATCCCAGAGGAAATTTAACATTGCAAATTTCTCGGTAGATACAAGGAAACATGATTTTTTTTTATGTTGCACGACCTAGTGTTGTATTCTATCTTTCTTTCTAAAATAATGCGCAGTAAATTTACATTATTTATTCTATTATTTACCTGGTAATGGAACAAATAAGAGAAAATGTAAATGCATTATAATCCACAATAATAAATAAAGAATAGGCATATTTATTCTTTATTTATTAATTGTTATTTAGGATTTAATATAATGCGCGGAAATCGAGAATTCATTATTTTCCGAAAATTTTCTGTCTCATAAAATTGCTACAGTTGCAGCTGTAATTCTATGGACGCTTGTAAATATATGCAAAACGTATTTATTATACTTCGCGAAGTTACGTACGATCTTAGGAGTTTCAAAAGTAATGGCGCTGCGATCCCGTGGTATCCTCTTCCGCCATGTTGAACGAAGCAGAAATGGGTAAACAACCAATGTTTTGATAAATGTATTCTAGAACTCTGCTTGACTTTTACTGAAAGCAATCGTAAGGATAGTATAATAAACCTTAAATCTACATTCGCTATTTTAACTGACACTGTATTTAGCATCGGCAAAGATGGCTAATTGAGTTTATGTTTTATTTAATTAATACAAAGAATTTGTATTTAACTTCATAAATTAAATAGCATGTTGTTTAATTTATGTTACTCTCAGCATCAAAGATGCTCAATAAAAATTTAGCTACATTTCTTCTTCCATGTATCTTCTTTTAATTCCATGATGATTCAAGTGCAACTGTACATTACATTTGTGCACATTAAACTGAACATTAAATTTTCTTCTAAAAATAAAATCAAATTTGTCTCAAAGTTTTAATTGAAGACTCGAAAAAAAATCTGAGTGATTAAATGTAATGCTATCTATTTTGCTCAATTCTGCTCAACGTTTCAGTCGAGGCCCGCCATACGTGACAGCGTCCCATATTCGCATGTGTAATTTTCCACGTGAACTTTTTGTACGAGACAAAAATATAACAGGGAGCCAACTGCCATTAGCGAGATCCGACTCGCCCGGTCTCGCGCCCTGCCTCTCCTGGAAAAATTGCCTCGCGTAATTTATAATACATCTGATGGAGCTGCTTGTTGTTTACTTCAGACACTTGCCACGTCGTCGATTTTGATCGACGGATTTTGGCTTCAATGTGTTCCAGGGGAGAAGGGAGGGAACAGTTTTTCTCTCGCCTTCTATTTCTTCTTCTCCTTTTCCTCTATCTCTCCTTCTCTTCTCTTTCCTCTTTTTCTAGCTCACTCACTCAAATGCACGAAAACACATAATCTTTCTGTTCTTCTCTATCTCTCTTTCTCTCTTTCTGAGTCTTTTCATCTATCGGTCTGCATCCCTTTTGTTTCTCAACATCTTTAACATCCTCCTGTCTGCCAGCTTTCTTACATTCTGAACCTTCCTTCACGCTTCATAAGCACTCTGCGTCCTTCCAAGGAGGTAAGATATTCGGTGAGCTATTAGCACTGCCGAAACTAGAAGCTATAGGGAGGTTCTCCGGCTGCATATGTAAACAGTTGGGGATAGAGTACATGAGGCTGTATGTGGATTTTGGATGCATGTTGAACCACGGGCTTTGTCAAGTACATGGTTAACGATGGTGACCATGTACTTAGAAACTTACTTTGATGAATAGTTACACCGTTTTTTATTGTTAATATTATACTATTATATGTATTATTCTATTAACAGCAAATGTGCTTTCGTTATTCTTAATATAAATAAGGTCAACATGCAAAGTTTCGCGAAAAAGATAATGATCAATGAAAAAGGATACTCTAGATTGTTATTGAAAAATGTTATAAATATACAAATATGTATATTATATACTTTACATTACTTTTAATAATTTAATGAAAAGAAAAGAATCGTGTTTGTACCACGAATATTATTCATATGTATTCCATAATTCACATCCGGTCTCGAAAGTACAGTATATCAAATTTTCGACACGAAACTTGCTCAAAACGTTGTTAACTATGATAATTAAAAATCGCGTGATCCACAGGCGTAAGTAATTAACGCCCTCAACGCTTAATCGATTCGATGGCGATAAGAATGTCGCATCGTTAAACGATCCGATATTTTCTGAACAATTTTTAGACCTCGTTTTGCTTGGAATATCAATAAAAACTGGCGGATATGTTCTATTGCTAGCTTAGAGGTGATCGCGCGTGCTTTGTAAAAATTTCGATTGTGGGGATAAGCGGTGAACTCGACGAGAAAGCCTGAGCTTCACGACGAGTTGACGGGGCGATTTTTCTTTATCGGGGAACGATCGTCAACGAGTTATCGAGTCGGAAGGAAGTTTTCACCATCGAAAATCCGCCACTGCGAAAATTCGTTTCTAGGATTTACGATTTATATCAACGCGCAGAATCCAATCATGTTCCGTCGAAAGTTGTAGGCCACAAATCAGAAGTTAACTGCGCACGACAAGCCAGGAATCGAATTACAATGGATATATTGTTATGTCTGCTTGGATAATGCATGCCGATTATAAACAAAACACGAACAGTTTTGAATGTTTGTACAAAAATCATGGGTTAAGAAATTAATATGTTCGATATCCACAGATATCGTCATACCTCGATCGAAAATCATACAAAGATATAATATTGGGTCATTTAAAAAGTATCCGCGGTTTTTTCATTCAAAAATTGAACAAAAAACCGCGGATACTTTTTAAATAACCTAATATATATTACCATTCATTTAAATTAGTCAATAATTTATTATTACTTTATTAATTTTTAACTAAATTTAACTATTAGGTGTTGGAATTAATTTGTAGCGTTTTTTAATGAAAGAATGTTATTTATTTCACATGAGCATTAAAAAATACATTAATGAAAGTACTTTCCATCACTTGTAAAACGCTACGAATTAATTCCAACACCTAATAAAATTTTTAAGATATGAATTTGATTAACATTTTACAAAAGACCCGAAAAGATACGCGATCGACCTGTATAAAACTTTCGTGGCGCATCAGTACCTACTCTAGAAACTGATGCATCACCGAAAAGCTGAACAATCATACGAAAAAGGGAATATTGAATGGCTACGGAAATTAAATTGACGTTACAGTCGCAATACTAAACGTCGCTTTCCAAGCAACGTCCTGCGAATGAAACGTTTGTGATTTTTCGAGATGCACTGATGCTCTAATGGATGGCTATCGAATGCAATCACGAGGAAAAAAAATGTATGCTCGAATATATCAATTCCTGGATCTGACAACTATCTCGGTCAAGAGACGAAAAAATCGGTCAAGCATCTGCTTCAAATACATTCAACTTTAAAATTAGCACTCGTCATATAAATTTATGTATTATTAATATATTGAATAAAAATAAAATAGTATTTTATTATTTTACTTATATATCTATAAAATAATAACAATGAAATAATAATACATTAAAATAATTACGTTAAAATGTAATTATTATAGTATGAAATATGGTAGCATAATTAGTAACAAAAGTATTTGTTATGTTCAAAGATTTAGTACTATGTAAATATTTTTTTAATTACATAAGCAAGAATATTACATTTTCAATCTTAAAAGAATAAATGCCATATATTTTATAGTAACAGTGATTTAAAATTTAGATACGACTCTTCACCGCTTTCGATTTTTAAAATATGTTACCATGCATCTCACACATATCAAATTATTACGATATTTGATTTATTTTTGTTGCTCGACTTCAATATTTCTTTTATCGAACATCGTTGCTCATAGCGGAAAAATAAAGCAAAATTCTCACATTATTAAAAGAAAAGTTCAAGTCGATTCCAAAGCTGCGGATGAGATCAGAAAGAATACTTCACAATCAGATTGAGTATTTCACAATCAGGTTATATTAGCAACTAAATTCTCATTTCTTACAAAATGAAAGAGGCACTAAGAGCGAATTCTGATATTTTTCGATGTGAACGGAAAAGATATTTAATATTTCATTTCCATCGATATTGAAAGAGTACGCAAGTAAAATCAATTTTTCTTTATCCTCTTTTTCAGTTATAGTATTTATTTATTTATACGGATGAATAGGACTTTTATCGGCGATCGACATAAAAAAATTCAAATTTTATAGTGGGAGAAAAATCATGTTCACTATCGATACAATTTCTCTTTATATCTTATACAATTTCTTTCAATTCCTCCATGGTGTAAAAATTTGAAATTTGCATAGAAAGTATACCAAAAGTATACATATTTCATTTCTCCGTATCGTTTTCAATTGTAATTTTATTGTATGTTTTTTTTGTACATGGCATTTGAATTTCAATTTACTGAACAAAACTAAAATTTAGTTTTATATAAAGAATTAATTTTTCTACAATCATAATACTGTTATGTACAAAAAATATTGACTTGTTTCTTTTTTAAAGCAATCAATTTCTATGACAAATTAGATCTTTTAATTAGGTCTTTGGTATTCACGAAAATTTTCTTCAGTCAAAATTCGTTTTTAGTAATATAAATCAGAAGAAAACGCTATATCGAAATATACTGAAAGGAAAAGAGCAATTCTGATATCGTTTGAAGAGAAAGAGGCAGATTGAAGTGAGATAGAAATTCAAAGGCGCGTTGATTTACAGACGAAGATTCCTTGAATTTCATCTCTGATCAAAAGGGTAGTTCGGTCAGCATTTTGCAAAATGCGAGGGAATAATTTTAATGATCCGGGTACGAGCAAAATCTGATAAGGGAAATACTCGCACAGTAATCCCTGTCGTATTCGCAGATTAATTGCGAAATGTAGCCGGCTACCATCATAAGATTAGTTGGCTTTACTATTGAAATGTGTTCATAATCTCAAAAATTAATTTTTCTCTCACAGCTTTGAGCGACAAGAATTTTTTCAATGTCAAATTACATCTATCATTAAATTTTAAATTAAATGTTCATATAAACGTTGAATATCTTTTTAAATTATACCCTTTAAAAGATATAACAGAACATATTCATGAAAAACACATGACTTGACTTAATTAAATATTATGTAATAGACGAAGAAGTAGAATCTTTTCCCATTATTTACCTCAAGACACATTTATCTTTTTTCAAATAATTTTCTAAGAAATTATTCGTATATGCAATAAGAAAATTGGTAATGAAGCCGATTTCTCGATCGAGGATTCTCGACTTTTATAAATTATATACATATATATACACATGCATGATATTGTAATTCGATTTCCAAATATTCAATATAGTAAGTCAATATACACCACCCTGTATGTTCATTCATCGCATCTCTGCATGTTTTTTCCTATCTTTTATTTTAAACCTCTCCCTGAAAAACAAGCTATAAATTCTACTCTATCTGCTCCTATTATTTCTTTTCTTTGTTTCCATTTCTATTGTCTATTTGTTGTAATTAACACTGTAAATATATAAATTGATATGTGATAAGTAATGAACTTCCTCTGCTCTTCCCTATTCTCTTACATTCAATTTTTTCAATTGCTTTTATTGTTTCCCATCTGAATATCTTTTATTTCGGAAAAGTATTTGATATTGAGGATTTGTAGACATACTTTCTTTTATTTTATTTATATGTATATGTACTAATATATGGAAGAAAGGCAAGTTTTTTTCCAATAACTTTTACTTAATTAATGTGAATAATAGTTACAGAATTCTCTTACAAGAATTATGAGAAAGTTAATTTTTTACTAAAATGTAAAAAGAACAGATTTAATATTTCTCCGTGTGATATCTCTATTGTTTTATTTTAATATTCGATGAATGGTTCCTCCACATAAGTATAAGATCGACTCGGCTCTTAATCCCTTCGTTGGCCATGATATTATATATTTTTTTAGAGAATAGGCAGTCAAAGAGCGAGTACGAATGCATATTGAATAACAAAAGAATTTTTATTACTATTATTAAATCGTTCGTATCGATAACATATAATAGCAACTATGTTAGTTTATTACTCATTGTGATTATATTATTACATTTCATATCAATGTAAGCGGATGGTGCGTATTAGTCGTTGGTGCCGTAATTATTATCGTCCTCAAACATGGTGCACATATCATTTCAATCAAATCGCAAATAGGTGCTGTTCTCTGAAATTATTGTACGCTTATACATATATTTTGTCTCTTAGTTATCATATATCCTGAGATTTAATTATTTATGAAACGTTATACGATGGTTTATGGAGAAAATTTTTGATTTTTAAATGAAATAACGAAAATTTGAATTTTCTCTGAATTACAATTCTATTGAAATCAATGACTACTCATAAAAGTAAGAAAAAAAAGTTATTTCTTATAACAAATTCTTACAAAATAAAATATATAATTAAATAAATCGGAAGGAAAATAAAAATGATTGTAATTTATTTTAAAATATATTTTCTATAAACCATCTTATGCTCCATAAATTATCGAAAGAAGAGGCGTCAGTAAAAGAAATACTATCATTGAGGTGTTTCATATTTAACAAACATTTAATTAGCAAATTTAAGTGCAAATTAGTAAATATTTATACTTATAAACGTACTTAGATGAATAATCTTCGTTTTCCGAGTGAGAGATTAAGTAAACACTTTTTCACACTAAACTTTTGAGATGATGTATTATAATATACACATTAATTTGTGTTCAAAGTGATCATAATAATGTTATAATTCTCTTTACACGGCGACGCAAGATTCATATTGTCTTCATCGATATTTGTGAAGAAATTTTTCATAATCTCCAATTAAATTGTACTTATATGTCCTGAGATAGATAAAATGAATATGTAATTAAGAAAAAATACGCTTCCATATCTCATAGATATATTCTCTGCGCTGTGTGTCTAATTGGTATCATTTATCTATTGATATTTGAACCAAAGTGAGTTTGTATAATTCGCTCATTTTGCATGATTCATCCTTAAGATTGATCATTAACTCATGATGTTATCGCCGCTTTCTTTCGTTCTTTATTTATCAAATTCTTCAAGTATGAGGATACTCGTATAATGCTAGCTATTGGAAAACAAGAGTTTGAAGTTACAGTGCTCATAAATAAAAATTTAATACAAATAAAATAATAAAAGCAAATGTGGCAATATTACGGATCGAAATTGTGAATTAGACATTAAAAAATGTATGACGTAATTCTCTGATACAAATAATTATTTAGCAAGAAAAAAATCGTCACAAATTAAGATGATTTAAATCTTAAATCATCAATCGTCTGTAATTCAATTTTCGCAACTAATTTGAAAAAAATGATAGAAAATTGGTTTGAAATGAAAATAGAATATAACAAGAAATATATATATATATTTTTTCTAATACCATTTAATTTCTAATATGTTACAATGAATAGTCATAATTAATATTTCGAAGTTAAATTTTCCAGAATTTTCTTCTTTTTTTATCAATCTAAAGATTTTTATTATAATCATAAATATATATAATAAAATTTTCAAGAGAAGAAAACATTGGAAAATCTATAATTTTAATGTATTAATAATGACTGCTCATATTAGGAATTATTCATTTTAAATTTATATTTTTATTATATACAAGTTGTGATGCTAAATTTGGATTTTATCTCGTATTAAAAGATGAGATTTAATTTTTATATTAAAAAAAAATATAACTCTCTATCGAATTGGATTTAACTCTAAATACAGCGACAAAAAAATAAGAATTCGAATTCAATATAATAACTCTTCGAGAATCTCGTCAAACCTCGCACTTTTTCGTGAGCAAGAAGAATTATTATGTAACGCTGCGTAATTTTTTTTTCCCGCGGGACTTACGTCCGTGGAGGAAAGATGTTTTAACTGCGATTCTTTAATTAATCCCTGATTTCAGGGTATGACATCCATCAGGGAGACTGGCATAACGAAGTTATCCCATAATAGGATTAGAAGGCTCAAAATAGGAACGAGCGAATCGATTGAAGGGACCGGTGACTTTTCACGAGTTTTATGACGAATCTTTTTCGCCCCGCGGAATCTCGTTTCGCTAATATTCAAAGAATAGGCGAAAGTTGTACCAAGAGTTCGCGAACTCGTTCTAGATCACGAGAGAAAAATAGAAAGAAAGAAAGAGAGAAATAATTTTATTACATACCTAGAATGAGATCCCCTAAGAGAGCAGAAAAGATATACAAATATCGAAAAAGTGCAAGAAGGCGAATAAGAATGTATGTTTGTGTGAGTGTATGTGTGTGTACATGATAAAAGAGAAAGAATGAGATGCAGCAAATGAGAATGCGAGAGAAAAAATGAAGTTATAAAAAACGAAAGTACACAGATCGATTATCTATATGTATAGCGAATTTCAGTTCTAAGAATAAGAGTCAATTATATTAATCAGTGTGGAGGGTGTTGGTCTTCGAGAAAACAAAAAAAAACTGATATAAACGTGGATACTACAAGTAGTACAAGGAACTTTGGATGTATTTTGATTCGTTCAGATGTGACGTATCTTCCGAGATGTACAATACCAGCGACATCGCTTCGGGACAATCTGACTTTCGGCAATAAGAGCGGAGAATTTTCACCGCAACAGTTTTATTTCATCTCGCGAATAATGACATTCATTGCACATTTATTGTAGCATTCAACAGATCGTATAAAAAATAGACGAAAAGACTGGCAGAGATAGAAACTATATATTTACATATATGTATATGTATTTACATATATATATTTATATAGTATATCTTTGTCACAATAATTTCGATTTAATAAGTATATTTATACGAACAATCAATTTTATTAAACGAGAGAGAGAGGCGATATTAAGATTATTTTTGCTTGGCTTTTTTATCGACATTCCACGAATTTCACATGAACGCGCTTTGAAACTTGATTTATCTCGTCGAATGTGACCGAGCTGGAAATTTACATTGGGAGAAATTCGATTTTTCCAAATTAAATTCGGTCATTTTATTCAGATGAGCAATTAGGGGCCAGTCGACGTTTAACATTCGATACTGTGTACTATCGATCACACGTAGTTCACTCGCGACAATAATTCACATCACACACGATACAGAGTGTATCCCTCACAAAATCGTAATGTGAACATCGACTCGAAAATGCTTAAATTGAATTCTCACGATTGGAAAAATCTGAAGAACTCTCAGCGAATCCAACTATATTTGCGAATATTTGCAAATTTCGCTCGAGTTACATTTTACATAAAATTATGTTCACCGAATCTGTTCTCTAAAAGAATAATTATTCGGTTTTTTATAATTTCTCTTTTTTTATAGCACTTTCAATACTATTTTACAATATTTATTTATATTTTCAAACAAAGATATAATTTGTCTCTTACATAAGTCTTACAAAAATATAGACGTCCTCACTATATTATAGTTTTGTACTTAAACAGTTTTGTACGAAAGTATATTAATTCATAAACGAAAATGATGTATTTACGAACAAATTGCACAAATGGTGAAGCAAAACGCTTTCTCCAAAAGAATTGCACCTGCAACTTATTCAAAGTTTTATAGGATATCATCTTTTTTCAATACTCATCTAGCTTTAATATTTGTACATGAAGAATTACTGTGCAATACACAATAAAGAATGCGTATAATCATTTTGTAGATATATATATATCCAACAGCACTATAATAATCATTTACATTATTATTCCAAGATCTGTTTACTCGGATCTAAAATACATAGCCGAGCCGGATGCTGTCCCGCCGCGATTGTCTGCCATATTGTTAATGTATCTATTGTAAATGTTTGTATGTATTGTAAAATGTATCTTGCTTGGAGAGGCGACATATCTTAAGTTATAACGTTTCCAAGAAGGTGAGAAGATCGTGAGGTGCGGTTCGCGCAATTCGCGCCCACGTTGCACGCTCGCGCGCTCGTCCCTTCCGTTCCTTTCCTCCTTGACTTTACTTCTCTCTTTGCTACGATTCGCCATTGAAAGATATCGTTGTAGATTCCGTCGAGTCCGGTCAATTTCCGACAGCGAAATCTGCAAGGAAAGGACGCGGGAAGAGGCGCGAGTCGTGCGGGGCGCGAGTGTCTGCTACACACATTTATGTACACATATACATAATATATTGTATAAGCAATGGCAGAACTACTACGAGTCATTATATGCGACATTGGAATTTGTATATCATGAACGAATTAAAAGAGGAGAATCTCCTGCATAATTATTTGGACATTATTAATCCGCGGATTAATCCGATGATTTTGTAAGGCGGTTTAGTCGGATCGAAGGGTCGATCGTATTCGTATTAGAAATTTAAACGCTCAACAGTAAATATGAAAATTGAGTACAATAATAATTTAGAATTACAATCGCCGAGGGATTAATCTGCTAAATGCATGATATTTAATCATGATATTAAATTATGATATTTAATTGACAAATTAAATGACAATTTATTTATGCTCAATGCAACTATTTAATATGAATGTGATTCGACTCCTTTATCCGCTTATCCTTTTCTTTTTTAATATGATTCATACTCCAATCCTATTGTTCGCCATCAGTTTACTAATCTGCAACTCGCGAGCCAATTAACGCTTTTCTAACACTGCTTGATGTTCTAATCCTGATTATATGCGCGTGCGAGGACGTATGCAGGTATGTGCCAATTAAAGCATGCCTTAATTCGTAAATAAAGCCATATGATAAATTCGTCTGTATGGATTGCCATAATTTTCTCGTAATGATTTTACTATTCGATTAAATCTTTTTGTGTTAATAATTCTCATAACTCCTGTAAATTTATGTAATTTTGAATAATTACAGATATCTATATGAATTTTGAGAACATTGAGATAATACTGAATGAAATGAATTGTTTTTTTTTAATCATCACACATTTTAAAATATTAATATTTTCTGTGGTTTTTTTGTGTCATTTTTCTTATTAGGTGTTGGAATTAATTCGTAGCGTTTTTTAATGAAAGAATGTTATTTATTTCACATGAGCATTAAAAAATACATTAATGAAAGTACTTCCCATCACTTGTAAAACGCTACGAATTAATTCCAACACCTAATACAATTCGTATATTATTGACTGTTTTTGATTTTAACATTGCTACTACAGAATATCATATTACTGCAAGCTATTAAAAATATTATAAAAAAATTATTTTAACACTACTTTGAATTATTATATAAGCAGAATTTATAATCAAACACGATGCACTTATGTTATCGATACAAGAACTTTCTGTATCGTAGATTATTAATATTTCTTTGATGAAGGTTTTTTCAAAGACGTGAAATTAGAAACTTAATAAGTATTTTAATTAAAGTTATTAAATGTTGTAAATTGCGTTTATAAAGGACAAACTGCGTTAAAGTTACTGGTTATAAAGACATTTTATTTCTCATTAAGGTCAAGTAATTGAGCATTGTTTGATTACAAAATATATTCAGACGAATATTCAATTTATCAAAGATAACAATGCATAACCAATGATTTCCTTTGAATGTACATTAACCTTAATCATACCTTTCGATGTGCATGCAACTCTAATCTGTAATTGGCATATTCTTTTATAAGAAAGAAGGTATTAAGACAACGCAAAAACTTGAAGAAATGAGAGAATGATAGACGTCAAAAGAAATAAACAAAGAAGTGAATATCAGAATAAAATTTAATTTTTTTATGTATGAAAGTGCTTCTCATGTGTTCTCATGAATAATTCAATAATTCAGTAAACAGTCTAACATTATATCAATGTGAGATCTTTTAATTAGATTATAAATATTTTAATTATGTATGAAACACACATATAGATTTGAAAAATATTGATAATATACCATACAGCAATATTAATAATTCTGCACGAAATTCTGCATATTGATGCACATTGAATACTAAATACTGAACTTCTAACTTACTTTTTAGTAAGTTTAGTCAAAATAAATGGCTTTTGAAACAGCATGACACGACATTTCATTTGAAACGTCGTTATCGCTTATATGCATGCATTTGTGCAATGTGTTTGAAGTTTATTTTATCGGCAATTTCAGTGCGTCTTCTAATTTACTCCTGTTTCCAGTTCAAATATATTTACATGATGGAGAAATAAAATATATAGGAGCTCTCTAGTCTTTTCTCTCTTCAAAATTGATAATATTAAGGTGATTCACTGAAGTTTTCTTACCATGACACACTTTTTCCAATCCGTTGAACTGTATATTGTATTCTAATACTTTATACGTTGAAAAGATATAACAAATAAATTAAAATGATATTACTCTTCTTTACATTTCAAAAAAGATTTTACGTTACTTTTTTATTCACGATATGTAAGTCATATAATTTTTATTGAAAACTATTATTTTTCGAAAACATGATTCTATCTTGCAATTTAATTAATGGTGCGCTTTTTATCCTTCCCTTATTGAACCATCTATTCATTCTATCTTGATCGAAACGGACGTGGAGAGCGTTGGAAGACGACACGTTAGAGAACCGTGTGAGCTTGTGGCAATGTGGACCTGGTACAATTATCCTTTATCGCGATCTTCTAGGACAGGAACGATTAATCCATCGTGCGGCAATAACTTTTAGGGATTTGATTAATCAGTGCGAACACATCCCAGATCGTCCTGATGTCCAGTACATTAACAAGAACTTATCAGTCAATTTAATTGAGCCATTGGAAGATAATTCAAAGATCTACTATCCATTTCAATATTCTTACTTTCTTACGCATTATTATTATAATAACTATATTTCAATTAATAATTTTATTAGAATTGTATAGGAAACGCGTGAATTTGCTTTTACAACTCCCATTTTGTCAGTAAAATAGAATTATATTTTCTTGATATCAATTCCAATCTGAGAACTTACAGCTATTAAATTAATGTTATTAATTTTATCTTTAATTTTATTAATTCGAAACAGAATACAATGAATATATTATCTCTTTTCTTTCTAATTCCATCATTTCAAATCACAGATAAAGTTACGTGCCGATACGTGAATAAAGTGTTCCCCAAATTATTTCTTAAAATTCCTGCTTTTCAAATATCCTATATGAATAATATAATCTGAAAAACGAGGAAGGTTTTTTTCGGCGAGCATTACACGTATATAGATCAAACTATTTGTGAGATATAAACCGTTTCGAAGTTGTCACGCGAACGTTGCCTTTTATCCCTTTATCCTATAGCAGGTTCAGAAAACGTATTTAGGTACTTGGACTCTCCATGGGGACGAGTGCCGGACGCGGACTTTCTCAGACCAGCCACCAACTACCAATCATCACCATCACCAACCACATCCACATCTCCACAACCGCACATAAATACAAAAAAAAACAGCCTTATCCCTGATCGCTTCACCAGCAGGGTGAGTCTTACTTCTTTCTTCTTTCTATATAATATCCTATTTTAATCCTCTATTGCGCGATTTATTACTCTCAAAAGTACTTGGTTGCCTAAGGATCGAAATTCATTTCCCATTATAGTCTAATTTTATATCTTGCTTTTTATAAGGTCTTCCAAAAAAGATTTACATGTTTCGATTTTTTCTTATGTATATAATTTCTTGTTTTAATTAAGCTTTTAATACCATGCGTTATTAATAAATTATTAATGTTAGTAGCTAAAGAAATTCTAATAACTCGAATTATTAAAATTTAATAATAGGTTATTAAAATTTAATAATAGGTTATTAAAATTTTTAATGAGTTTTTACTTTGCAAAAAATTCAAGAGTTAATTAGAGAAAGCCAGTTGTTAATAATAAAAATGTAATTGATTCTTCTACGAGAGAGAAAAAAAAGAATATTGGATTTGTAATTACATTACTTTTTAAGAATATTTCGTATTTTTGTGCAGTTTTCATATTTTTCATATCATATATATAAGTGATTAATGATTTACAATCTTGATAAATAATATATCATAACAAGATACTTAATATAAATTTAATTAATAGAGCTTTATGATTGTTGCCTTAGTTATTAAGAGAAGTGTATAATTCAGAATTCATTTTAAGGCTTCTGAGAAATAAATCCCTTAGGTTTCACGTACTTTGACGAGAAATAGCTTCTATTTTCTCATTTCTGTACCAACTGCTTTTGTCTATGCACATATTTCCTTTGCTTACGTTCTTAAATTTCGTAAAAAATTTTCACATTTATTAATTTGCTATAAAAATCAATATTATACTATAATTAGTATTAATTAGTACTATACAATCATTATCGTCAAATAATAAACAATTATATTATTAATCTACCAAAATAATGTTATATGTTATAGTATAATAATATTATGTACTAAATATTAACAATAATATTAATAGTGTCAGAATATTTTTATACATTTCATTTTCATTTTATAAATGTAATGGAGTATGATTCAATCGTTAATAAAGAAATTATAAGTATGTATTAAATGTTAAAATTTACATACGTCGCTGTTTATTTTTTACATTGTATGATATATTATGTTTCTGAACGGAAATACAATATATTTTTCTATATTTTATATCTTTTTATCTTTATTAATATATAAAAGAGAGATTTATATAATATGAAAAAAAATGTCACGGTTCTCCTTTTTTATACATTTACTTTATTTTTTATTATACAAACTGTATATATAAAAAAACAACAATATTATGTTAAAGATGCCATTGTAAAAAGAAACTTTAATGTAAATATGTAGTATACATATAGTATACATATAATAACATTGACACGTAATGTCAATTATCATTCATCTTGTATTTTATTTTGTAGAAATTAGTATGTAAAGTAATTTATTTCGTTATGAAGGTGTACATAATGCATGAATGAAGATTAAACTAATGTACTTTATTTGTAGATAACAAATCTTGTAAACTCCACAAACTTGTCATGTCTATATGTTATGAAGTTTAAATGCAATACATATATGAAGTATGAATGCAATACATAATGCAAGTGCAGTAAAATAATATTTATAATATATGTGCATTTTATTTGTTACTATTTTAAGTACTGTGTTCCAATAAATATTATTTATTTTTGTAAAATTTATAAATGGAATATATTGTAGCATGGCATATATATGCTTTCGCATGCTTCGCATGCTTCGCAAGATTTTGAGAGTAATGTTACGGGCTTTATCATTTTGTGCATGTATTTATATAATATATATGTATGAATTTCGAAGATCATTTTTTAAATTTTCTTTTAGTATGAACGGATTAATATTATTTTTTAGTTATATACTTTTTAGTTAATACGTATTTTTAAGAATTACGGATATATAATTTTAGGCCTGGGCGAATCGATAGCACACATCGATTATTTCAAATAATCGAATTTATGCCTATCAATGAACATGTATTTCTAATATATTTAATTAATCAATTATCCAAATATCTGAAGGCTAATTGATAAATTTATATTAAATGTTTCACATGCACATACATAGAAAGTATTATTCGTAAAATCAATTCTATGTAAAGTTTAAACATAGCTATCGAATCGATTTTTATAAAACGTAGTTTTCTTCACCTATGCAACAAAGTGTTTAAAATCAAATCATAAGTTTTTTGCGTCTAAAAAATGACTTAAAGATGTCTTATGTTATTATATAATTTTAGACTTGTGTTGTTTGGGCATTTTATATTTAGAATTTATATTACAATAACATATATTGAATTTATAATTTAATATCTATTATTTATAAGTTCAATATCCAAAACTAGTTATAAAGATTTGCAATAAAATTTAAATATTAGTTTTACAAGATTTTAATGTCGAGAATTTCAATGTTCGCCAAAGCCTAAACTATATATAATATTAATGAAATAATTATAATAGTTGTTTACTTAATCTTAATATGTTTCATTATATAAACATTTATTTTTTAAATAATTCATATTGAATATTACAAATAAACCTAACTATATGTTGTATGATTAACCGTCCAAACGATTGAATGGCATTACAGACAAATTTATTTAAATAATATTATTTTTATTATTTGTTTAAATAATTTTATTGTTATATTTAATTATCATTATTTCTATTAATCTATTTTTTATGAGAAAAATTTAAAATTATCTAAATTTAATCAACATGAATTATTTTTTGCAACATTCGTCACATCACATGTCAATCAGCTGTAACAATACGTCACACTGCAATAAGCAACAGCGATAGCAACAACACACTACAAGTTCACATTACAACTTCAATTAAACGAAAATGAAGAACGTCAATAGTGTATCTAATTTTTCAGTGTGCAAACCGGGTTGGAATCACAACAATGGCAACTGCTTGGAACAGTGTCCACCTGGAACTTACGAAATACAAGGTGACGACGATTCCGGTGCTTTCTGCACCATATGCCATTACTCGTGCCTATCCTGCAAAGGACCTAGTGACGCGGACTGCATCGCCTGTCACGCGGATTCGA
Source organism: Acromyrmex echinatior (assembly GCF_024713525.1). Taxonomy (NCBI): domain Eukaryota; kingdom Metazoa; phylum Arthropoda; class Insecta; order Hymenoptera; family Formicidae; genus Acromyrmex; species Acromyrmex echinatior. Next base: position 3,794,987 of record NC_141864.1, read on the forward strand.
TGTTTACGTGGAACAACGGAAGATCATTATGCGTGCTGAATAGCATTTCTTGGAAAATGCAATCCACAGTGTGGTTCCACAGATTAACTGTGGCATTTTTGGTCAATTTGGGCTTAATGATTGCTATTATTATTTACTTTGTGTTCACCTGGTACATCCGTAAACGAAAATCCGTCCACAAATACAGCAAAGTATCTTATTCTGGTAATGGTGAAATTCACACGGATGCAGAATTGGACAACACTTATGTCTATGAAAGCGAATGAGTCTATCAATGGCGAATAGTCTATTAATGGAAAATATTTTTGAAAGAAAACGATGTTTTTCAGAGTATTTTGAAATTGTATTCCAGCTTTCAAAAATGTTAGAAGATGATACCTTATATTAAAATATTGAATATGATATAATATTTTGGAGATATTTTTGGAAATATTTTCATAGAAAAAATATATTTTTATTTTCATAGAAAATATTTCCAAAATAATTTCATTGCAAAGAGAGACAGAGAGAATAGCTCGAGAATATTCTAATAATATTTTGAATAATCATATCGTGAGAATATTTTTTATTAAACGATTTTTGTTTTAATGGTGTTTTTAGCTAAAAATTAAATAAATATTAAATATTTAAAAGTAATTTAATAATGAATACAAACATATACATTTTGAGAATATTCTCTGATAATAGAAATGTTCAGAAAAATATTCTGAGGTTGTTTAAAAAAGCATCTAGTAATTTAATAAACCATAAGAAGTGTAAGAAATGTAAGAATTTCGAAACGTGTGTAAGTATGATAAGGTTATTTTTATTATATATTATACATTATAATGGAATATATTGTATAATATATACATATATGACAAAATATATATATATAACGTATTTTATAGTATATAAATTTAGTATTATTACGTGCATAATAAATATAATTAACTTAATGTTTTACAAACGAACTAGAAATATAGGAAAAAATATTTAGCAAAAATTTTTCGAGAAGAAATTGTAAATACTTTTATTTCAAGAAGTATTCTACTTTGCTGTATACAAATTTAGCACTTTCCATCAAGTTTAGAAGCGATACTGCACTTTTGCAAGTATAGGAATGTTCCTTTGTAGAAGCGATTGACGAGATGTCTGAAACGTAAAGCGTTAATGATGCCGATAGTTTCCTTTGAGATGAAGCAATCGCTTCGTTGCGACATCAGTATTGTAGCAATAGTTCGTAACGATAGACCGTTTATCGATCGTCGGTGAATTAATGTCTCTTGATGCCGAGGAGTGATTTTATGCGATCCAATGAGTCTTATATCTGTGCGGTCATCCAGATATCTATTGTACAATTAAGAATGAGAACGAGCGTTAGTTTGTGTGATCAGACTACCACGATCACGAATACCTAACTTTATAGACATTCAACCAATTGCGAATATATTACCACTATCTTACCTAATAGATTTAAATTAGTTTAATATATAACGTGATTTAGATTAATGTGAAAAAGACTTTGTGAGATAAATTAAAAACATGAATATTAAAAAATAAATTAAAGAAGAACATACAACATTCCTAGATATTTACAGAAACGGTATTTCATTTGTTATTTATGTCGGTTTTTTTTATAGGTAGTTAATTTCCTAAATTAATAAGCAATGCAACATAATCGAATTAACGAAATTATCACGTCGCATTATGTAATGTATCTATATCCCGCATCATACATTAATTAGAAGTGAGAGACCAACTAGATTTATTGCAATTAAAAACCGACAATAACATAATTTCAGTATTTAAACGAAACTAAAAATAAATATATTATATACGATAAAACATATTTTTGTAAGAGCGGTTTACCTCAGTAATGTGATACAGTTATTAGTGTAAATTATAGATCATAAATCTCATCGCTACTGCAATTAACGTAATTGTTACCAGTAATTACTGAATCACAATGTTCTTGTTAACGTTGTAAACTGAATAAAATAACGAAAATAGTAATGAAAATATCAATATGACTTCTATTATTTAGCCTTTGAATTATTAAAATCCTCGTAAAAATACATATATATATATATATACTTCATAACACTTCCCTTTATTTAAAAAAAAAACACAAAGGTTTATAAAGTAATTTTTGTTTTATTTATCTCTCAAACAATTATTAAAATCTTCAAAATGTACACTCTACAACATTTTACTTTGTATTGTACTTCATAACACTTCCCTTTATTAAAAAAAAAATCACAAAAACTTATAAATTTTTTACATTTATTTTTATTTTTATATTTAAAGAATGTGTAATTTTTTCAGTCCTATATGTATGTGATATAATATCTCCGATTTTTGATATTGATATAGTTGTTTTTATTCTAATTTACAGTTTAACGCTGGACTGTCATCGACCACCAACAACCAATATTCAATGCCAAAATGTAGACATTAGAGGTGATGGGATCTAATAAATGTAATAAGCGTGAAGAGTTATATGTACAAAAATAAACAATTAGCAAATAAATTAAATTATTTAATTTTTTTTAAATTTAATTATAACCACACTAAAATGCAGAATTGGATAAGTTAATGTTTTATTTAAATCTAAATTAAGTTAAAGTTAATGCCTATAAAATTAATAAAATTGAATTAAAAGTTCGAAGGAACAAAAAATTAACTTAATAAAAGTTAAGTTAAGATTGAATTAATTTGAGTTAAGAAAAAAGTTAATTTTGAAAAAAAATATTTTTAAAATCAGAATATCCTAATTTTTTTTCAAATGAGATTATTCTAAATAACAATTACAATATAGATTATTGTATATAGATAAGCTTAATTTTTTATTCATATTTAAGTTATTTATAATAAAAATTAAACTAATAAGGCTAATTTTTTGTCAAAATCCTGCGAGAGAGAAGGGTATATAAATTAGCTATTTCTTTTTCTTTAACCTAATCTCTTCTGAAACGTTCACATTGCTTACATATGTTTACGATTACATCGACTAAATATTTGTTACAAAAAATATATGTAAAAATTTAGAAAAGGGAGCATTGTTTTACAATAATTCTTCATCTAAGAATCATTTCATATATTGTTGAAATATTGTATAATATTTGTAACACCTAAAATTAGTGTGATTCAAATATAAGCGGAAATTGATAAAACCTAATAAGCCAATCAAAATTGGCTATTATGGCGTGACTCTTATTAGGATCTCTAATTACAAAATCATTGAGCTTTTTCTAAATTAATTCTCTAATATAAGATCTTATAGAAAAAAATATTGGCAGTAAAAGAGATAAAAAAGTTTTAATTAAAAAAATTAATAAATTAAAGTTTAAAAGTAACTAAATTGAGTTAAAAATTAATGCATTTAAAATTAATTACATTAAATTAAAAGTTATTAAATTTTTAACTTTCTTTTTTATCTTTTAACATTTTAACTAGTTACTACTCAATTCTACTAAAATGATGAATTTACACTACGTGCATTGCGGAACACAAAATTATCATTTCGGGCTATGTTGCGTAAGTAATTAATCTGCAGTCAAAAATCATTGCTAACGAGCAAATTCTCGTTATAATCAATTGGTTGCTTATCCTAATCAGTGAATTCATCTGACACAATCGACAGTGGGGCTTACCGCGTTACACAGACGAAACAACTTGCTAATTGTTGCCAATTAATATTCCCCAGTTTCGGCTTGTTGCTGAATTGTCAAATGGAGATTCATATCCAAAGTAAGTATATGTATGTGTAGGCGTGTTTGCGGAAGAGACATTGCAACGTTGACATGGAATTAGAACCCAAACAAAGTAAAACCATATCAAAAAACTTTATTTAATAATTTCTTATTATTTTCGCGCAGTGTTTATTTGATCACAAATACCACGTGTGACGCAATTGAAATATGGAACTTTATATTATATCTCACATGAAAGTGTATAAGAGTCAAATATTGAATCGAATGCATTGATAATCGCTTCATAAAGATCAAATGAAAACATAGTAATGATATATTTTCTGAAAAAAAGATATTTGTATTTACTGCCCGCGAAAAGCTGCCCATCAATATTCAATAGCACAACATATCAGGTTTCGTTACTAGATTTGTTATTGCAGCATGTCAAACGTACGTGATTTTAATACGAAGTATACAAGTGAATATTATGGATAAAGGATTCGTGCATTGAGCATAAATTGCACACTGCTTCATAATGCTACATTCAGTTAAAGGTTCAATTACACAGATGAAACACGATACACATGTTCAAAAAAAAATTCGATTCGATATCTGTATTACATATCTCTATAACTCAAACTTCGAAAGCAAAATTTAGTTAAAAAATATAATATATTTTTGACATTTCTTTCCTTTCAACAAAATTTATTTATACTATGGTCAGTCATAAAATGAAAATTTAAATCTTGCTTTTAATTAACATTATTTATTTACAGATTACCTTAAGATTATGATAAAATGGAATGGCTTAAAATTATAAATAAAATTATAAATAAAAAAACAATTCTAAATCACACAAACAATTTATTATTGAACACTGATGCGTACAGTGATTGAATAGACTGCAAATTGTATTATTTCCATTTTTAGAAAAATTAGTAGTAGAGAAATAGCGCGTTGAGCTTCACGCTATTGCATGTTTTAGGCAATTTCCTTCGCGTGAAAATTACCGAGAATTATTGCATAAATTGTCAATTTATCACTACGACCGATAATTAAAACTCATTGAGTGCGGCAAGTCATAAAAGTATCAGTATTTTTCCCACGATTGTGTTATCCTCCATCGACCACCGGCTCGTACTCGCTATAATTCATGAATTATAATTTCACATGTACTCAAATGACCATCTACGCCAACATCGCGGTCGCTACTCTCGCGAATAATAAAATTTTTCATTATGCTACTTCTCTTCCATAAAGCAAAGTACGCAAAGAGCAAACTGCTGTTGCGTCTAGACGAGTAGTGCTATCTTCACCGGTATGAGATGAGAGCATAAAACGACCGGATTTATATGACGGCGTCAAAATCCACATTATCATGGAAACGCAAATATCCACAAAAAACATCCGCAACATCTTTTTCCAACGAACTATTTGCGTCACAACGTACTTTTTAACAAAAAAAAAAGCGATTACACCGAACATCACTGTCGAAAAAAACCTAAAATATTCAACGCTTTTTAAATTGTTTATTTTTCTTTCATTTCTTCCGTAACTTTTTTTTTTCGTTAGTGTAATAATATGAAGAGGTTTTTGTGCTACAAGTTTAATTTGTAGTGAAAAACGATTTATTATAAAGCTCTTTATTGAAGCAAATACTTTACGCGATTAGTTATTTAAAATAAAAATTTAAATCATAACAAATATTTTGTCCAAAAGTATACATTAGAAAATAAAGAAACAAAGAAAGAAGTAAAAATTGAAGCAATAGAAATTATAAATTATTTGCCGATTTGTATCTCGTTTCATGCGTTGAATTTTTCTATGAGTTAAGTGTAATTTGTCTGTTATTTTCGAATTAAGAGCGTAATATATGTATAAATGATTAGTATTCCATTGAAAAGCCATGATAAGTTCATTATTGGTTACATTGATAATTAATTTGAAATATAAAAAAACAGAATATTTGGCGTGAATTTAAGAAAATATTGGACATTTCGGTACAATGGCAATTCAGTTGGCACACGGCTTTGTTATTTTTCCACAACACGTTGTGTATAATACATGGAGTCACCTTGCTATGATTCGTGTTTCGAATTCGAGGTTTGAAAAGATAGGTAGTACATAGCATTTTCATTTTTTGATTATTTGATTTTATACTCGAAACAAAGATGTTTTGCATCATACAAAATTTTGGTGATGTCGGACTTCACGTGAGTAATCGTTCTGCTTTTCAAGAATTGATTGAATACACTTTCAATGAATCCCTAATCAAATCGTAATTATTGCAAATCATCTACGTCTCAAAATATAAAACTTTGTTTTAAAAAATATTATCTATAAATAATATATTTTTAATATGTATATCAAATAATCATAAATATGATTCGAAGAATCTTTTTAAATCAAGCCAATATAAATTTATTAAATGTATTTTGATATATATAATTTTGAATGTTTATTTTGATTAATTTTTTAGGGAAAAAAGTAAGAGAGAGAGAAAGAGAGAGACAAAGAGAGAGACATAAAGTCGTCACATGTAAATGGATACGCGCGGGCAGATAGAATGCTTCCGAGCAATTGCAGCCGTCACATAACGATGTGACGTAACTCACTCTTCTTTTCTTCTATTCGTGAAAAGATTCACCGCCGATAATTCCTTTTCGTTTCTTTTCTCGCGCCTCTACGTAAAATAAGAAGAAAGTAATCGTTTCTCTTTCTATAAGAATACAGAGACGTTTGGCAGAAAATCAAATCTTTCTCCTCATCTATTTTAAAGAAATATCAATTGGTATATTATATTTTACACTACACACACACGCACGCGCGCGCGCACACACGCACACACGCACACACAAATATATATATGTATATATATATATATATATATATATAATATATATGTGTATATATATATATGTAAATATATATAAATATATATATGTATATGTATAAATATATATATATGTATATATATACATATTTGATACCATACATGCATCCCTTTTATCTCGAAAACAAAGTAAAAAAAAATGTTCCAGATAAAAGTTGTATGGTTGTATTTCGAAATGTACATAAGATGGTGTCATTAGTTTGATCTTGAATAGTCGTTTGAAAGTCATATAAAGGTCATGTTGATTTTTCCAAATGATACACATTGACAGTTTCACAATTAGTTATTCAAACATTAATATAAACTATAAATTAGGGATGCACCGGATATCCGAAAAGTATTGTGTTTGATATCTAGTATTATCCAGCACTTTTTTTACTATCCGACCGGATAGTCGGATATGATTAGTATCCGGTCAGGAATATATGCGGTTAAAATTTGATATCATTAAATTGTTGATTTTTTATTATATAAATATTCTAAAAATAAGTACGTATATTCATAATGCTATAATGTCTTATACATTGTTGCAAAATTATAATTTTTGTCTTTATAGGCATTTTTGTTTTTTTTTAGAAAACATTTTCCCGGAATCCGGTTGAATACTTGACTCAAAGAAATTGCCTTTTTGGATATTCGCCCGGATACCGGATATGTTTGATATCCGATACTTTTATGATCCATTCTTACTATAAATGCATTAATGCATAAACTGAACAACAATTTGAAGAAATCATAATGGCGTACTGTTCAGACAAGTATTTTAATGAAATACACACATTTTTAAAGCGAAAACGTAATTCAAAATAAACATATTCTTACAAACAATCATTATTTGCATGTTTTATCGAAAGAGAGTACCGATCAGATAATATTGTATTTTTCATTAAGCAAAATTATATTCAGTTATTATATTCATGTAAATTATATTCATGTAGTGTTGTTACATTTTGTATTTGTATATTACATTTTTTTATTTTAATGTAGATATTAATTTTATGTAGATATTAATTTATAAATTTAATTTATTGCCAAATATTCAAAATAGTGGATGTCTAAATTTGAAATCACAATTTAATCATTTTTTTTATCATAATCGGAAAATGGCTTTTAATAATCACTTTGAAGTCATTTTAATGTTAATTTTGATATTGATTCATGACTTTTTGTTCTGCTTGAGCAGATACTTACAAAGCGATATAAATTTAAATTAACCTATTGCAATAATTTCTTTATACTATTCAAGATTACATTGAACATTACAGAGAAGAGAAGACGTTTTCTCATTAGCCATATATCACTTTACTTTACTACAGGTTACATCACTAACGACAAATAATATAAAACGTTTGCACGATGTGCGTCGACCAACACAATTATCGAACTGCTAGAGTGCGCATTAATGTTAATCAAAATTCTGATAATATATGTTGCATCTGTTTACAGATACCTTATTAAATCCATCTGAAAAGTATTAAATAAATTTTTATAATATAATACAATATATTATAATATAACCTTTACAATATAATATAATACTAAAGATTCTAGTTGTAAAATCTTGAATTTATCATAACAATCAAAAATTTTGTTTGGTTTCCAAAATTGCATTTAACTATATACGTTGATATCAAATCATAATTAAATCATTATTGTCGTGCATGAGAGAGAATAGAAGGTCTATTATGGATCATATACCTGTATTAAAGTGATCAGGACAGACAAAAGTGTGCTGTACATCTGAAAATAGTATGCTTTTCATTATATTTGATGACAATAGTTGTAAAATCATATAATAAAGAATACAGAATTCTTAATTTTAAAAAATAATACAAAGATTATAAAGGGCATATAAGAGTCAACATTAATTATTAACAATTACATCTTAGGTTTCGTCCGGAGAATTAATTGTAGTCGTGCGTTCGCACACGTTCAACCAAAAATTCAGAGTCTAGGGGAAAAAGAAGTTCGGCCATCTTCTTTGTGCGTCTGTCGCGTTAGTCAACGTATATACAGTTGAGTCTTTCTGTCTTTTCATGTTTTTTAGCACTCTTTGTAGTATGTCAGATTAGCATTCCCAAAATCTCTCAAGGTCCAAAGGTAGGTCATAAGAAACGCAAGAGCGTAAGAGAAAATGCAATAGGCCACGTTTGTGTTCGCGAGAAGTTAGACGTTTTCGATCCTTCTCTATGGATTGTTCTCAACTAGCTTCCTCGAGGGCTTTTCCAACGGTCGACGATACGGTTTCTGGAAAGAATCCTTGAGATAATGCAGGACCAAAGGTGGAAAATATCCTATTTGGAAAACGAGATTAAGGGACGCTCTTCGTTCCCCTACATCACAGCCACAGGAAGAGTCGACGGCTCCTGAGAGCCGGGACATCGAACCAGGTAAACCCCTTTGTCGACTCTTTTTTCTCGAAAATTGGCAAAGAGGATATTTAACCGACGGCTCTTCCGCGGCACCAAAATTTAAGGAGATCCTAAAGCTTCCTATTTTACCACGTAAGCACGTATAATTTTTGTATAAGAAATACTTTTTTTCTCTTTCATCGATTCGAAAATCCTTTTCCGGGATTAAAGTATACGCATTAATACAAATTTGTTATAAATTGACACGTATGACTGCATATATCATAGGTTGCGTGAGATATTGCTGTGATAGTATAAAAAAACATATTGATGTGCGGCGTGACCTCTGGTGATTTTGTCGGAGTTCGAGTTTTGCTTTAGGATCCTCTTAATTGTTTACGATCTTCTTCTTTTGTAACAATTCACTGCGTTCATTATATTATCTGAAAATGGCTCAATCCAAGAGCCGAAACATGTAATAAATATTAATATTTCTTTTTGAATTTAAAGAATGTAATATATTCTATATGTCTTAATGGTTTCATTCAGAATTGTTAATATTGACTCTTATATGCTTTATAATCTTTGTATTGTTTTTTGGAAATTGTTGTGTTAAATTGAGAACATAATTAAAGTAAAAGAAAGTCTTGTAAAAATATGTAAAATAATAACAATAAAAAATATGTAAACGCAATTAAATGAGAAATGATTTAAGTATTATGATATTATTTAGACATTTATATAATCTTTGCGAAGGTTTAAATACGTGATTATTCTATTACTGTATACATTCTATTACATGCTTATACTTTTATTCCATACAAAACGTACCTGCCAAACGAAATTATATCCAAAGTGGAAACGACCCATGCTAAATTTTACTTCTCTTTGTTTTATTTGTAGTATAAATTGTAGAATCTAATTTAAATAAATAATTTAATAAATGTTAAATATATCAGTACACTATCGTTTATGGTAGTTCGAACACTTGCATAAATTCTATCAAATAAATTTGTACAAAATTTAGATGTTATAAAACGTCAATTGCGTTATGTATTAGATATCAAAGAAATAATTCCTAATCCCTTAAATTAAATAATGCTTTGTTATTTTTAACTTCAACATGTGTCAAACTCAATCCATTTTTTATTTTCAAAATAAACAGCGTTCATATTATTGTATGTATTTAATAAATAATAAATTAAATTTGAGTTAAAAATATATTTTCTTGGGCTAATTTATAATTACATTGTTCTATTTAAGTTAACGGTGCTTTAAAAAAAATCAGTAGCGACCTATAGAAATGATGAAAAATAACTCAAATATATAGTTATAATTCAACATTATGAATTTAACAGTATCGTTTTATATATTTTAAAGTACTTGTACTGCAACCGCACTCACGAGCGTGGCGCAACTTCGTCGCGCGTTCGCAGCTAATATCCTGTCTATTTGGTAAGATTTCTTTCTTTTATAACGAAGATTCATTTGGCCTTAAAGAAACGCGATCGAAAATGTCCTTACGCGGCCACTCCTGAGGGTCACGTAAGATCTCGAAATCGATAGTTGGGCGCCAGGCACGTGAGAGTGCCACTCTTTATCGAAATTAATCAGGATATTTCCCACGCGATATTCTATATATATATATATATATATATATATATATATATATATATATATATATATATATATACATATATACTGTATATGTACAGCCGGTCACAGAAAGATACAACACTTTTTTTTCGATGGGTCTCGGAATGCAGCCTACTCACCAAGCGATTGATTCTTATTTATGAATCCATGAATAAGAATCAATCGCTCGGTGAAAAAAAGTATTGCAACCTTTCTGTGAGATCGGCTGTACAATCATATATATACGAGGTCTGTTCAAAAACTATCGCGAATTTTGTGTTTTTTCAAAAATTATTTATTAGGTGTTGGAATTAATTCGTAGCGTTTTACAAGTGATGGGAAGTACTTTCATTAATGTATTTTTTAATGCTCATGTGAAATAAATAACATTCTTTCATTTAAAAACGCTACGAATTAATTCCAACACCTAATATTTATTCATGAATATCTATTTTGTCCCCTTCAAAGTAATCCCCATCAGACATTATACACTTGTGCCAACGTTTTTTCCAATCCTCGAAGCACTTCAAAAAATCATTTTTTGTGATCTTGTTCAACTCCTCCTTCGATGCCGTCTTTATCTCCTCAATCGTAGCGTAGCGTCGTCCTTTCATGGGCCTCTTCAGTTTCGGGAACAAGAAAACCGCGGAAATTCAAAATTCGCGATACTTTTTGAACAGACTTCGTATATACAAGGTACGTCCCAAAATTTTCCGAACTTTTTCAATAGGGATAGGTCGGGTGGCGCCATCCGTGTGTTCGATTGCGCGTTTGAAAGGTACATCCCTAGCTGACTTCCAGTAAAAATTTCATGACATTTGGTTCAGTGGAAACGAAGTTATGGCGTCTCAAGTGTCAGTATGTTGTATACATCGGTACGAGAATGAACTTCGAACAAAGAGCCAATATTAAGTTTTGTTTTAAACTTGGTAAAACATTTACCGAAACCCATAATTTGATGAAACAAGTTTATGGTGATAATTGTGTAGCCCGTGCCAGTGTTTATGAGCGGTATACGCGATTCAAGAACGGTCGTGAGGACATAAATGACGACGCACATACAGGTCGCCCAAAATCGACAATTAACGAAAATTCCATCGAAGTTGTGCGTAATTTCATCAAGCATGAGCCAAAATCTTCAGTGAGATACATGGAAATGGAATTGAACATCCCCAAATCAACGATTTATCGCATTTTGACCGAACATTTGGGCCTACAAAAAGTCTGTGCACGATTTGTTCCACACAAGTTGACTGACGATCAAAAAATGCATCGAATTCAACATTCAAAGGACATTATTAAGGAAGCAAAAAAGGACCAAAACTTCCTTTATAGCATTGTTACTGGTGACGAGACGTGGTGTTTTCAATACGATCCAGAAACCAAGCGTCAAAGCGCGGAATGGAAGGCGCGAAACGACCCAAAACCCAAAAAATCGCGTTTAGAGAAGTCAAAAGTGAAGACAATGCTCATTTGTTTTTATGATTCCAAGGGTATTGTGCACAAAGAATTCGTTCCAGCAGGCCAAACAGTTAATGCTGTATTCTATGTAAGCGTTTTGAAGCGTTTGGTGCACCGCATTCGTCGTATTCGGCCAGAATATCGCGAAGGAGGAAGTTGGCGCTTGTTACACGATAATGCGCCATCTCACCGTTCGACACTTGTCACTGATTTTTTGACTAAAAATCACATTTTAACAATCAACCATTCCCCGTATTCGCCTGATATGGCACCTTGTGACTTCTACCTATTCGGCAAAATGCATTTGTCCATGAAAGGAAAGCGGTATGTGGACGTAGAAGACATCCAAAGGGCTTGTACCACTATTCTGAAGGACGTGCCTTTGAACGACATAAAACACTCATTTGAAATGCTTTTAGATCGTGCCAAACGTTGTATTGAGTCCGACGGGGACTACTTTGAATAAACAATTTGAATTTGAAAAAAAAAGTAAACCGTTGTTATTTTATTTCAAAAGTTGGGAAAATTTTGGGACGCACCTTGTATTATATATATACGAATATATATATATATATATATATATATATATATATATGGTGTGGGTGTGTGTGTGTGTGTGTGTGTGTGTGTGTGTGTGTGTGTGTGTGTGTGTAATACAATTACTGTTTTATAATGTTTCAATTTTTTATATAGTAATTCCATAAAATTTATGTAAGTGTTTGAACTTTCATAAGCGCTAATAAAATTAGGCATAGAATAGTTAAAATTTTGTTATAATTATTTACCTGTTCACGTAATTCCTCATCGAAAGTATAATTGGACAATTTATGAAGAATTGCTACTGTCTTACTTATCTGAAATTGTTTTTATACAATATGAAAGTTTTTAGTAAAATTGAAAATTATACACCTAATGAATAAGATTGTGTCATTTCAAAAAAAACTTCGATATATATAACTTTAGTCTTGCAAAATTATTGCTTATCCTTTTATTCTAGTTGTAAATAATTATATTACTAATGTTTTAGTTCTAATATATGTACCTTATAGTAAACAGTTTGACATACGTAATTTAATGTAAAGAATAACATGTTGACCAGAATACAAAAAAAACAATCAATTAACATGCTGATACTAAATCGAAATGTCCATATTTTTGGCTCTGAAAATATCTTGAATATTAGGACATATAAGTATAAAATTTTTAAAAAGTAAAATAGCATTTGTAATGATATTTGTGTATTAAATACGTTGTTTAGTTTATGTGATATAAGGCACAATTTGAGATGGACGTGCCTGTAAATAAATCATAATTGTTATAATTAATTAAACCATAAAGATACAAGAAATATTAAGTAAAATACATTTTTAGTGTAAATATAGTTATTGTAATTTGCGATCAGTTCAGAATGTGTGATTATTTCATACAGGGCAGCGTTTGGATTCCCACCCGGATGCTCCTCGGATATCATGTCATTCTTGTTTAACGTTCGGTAAACAACAAGGATGATATGACACTCAGGTGAGAAAAAAACGCAGCCCTGTCGAGGTTAATTATTTTGTGTGCACAGAGTGATTCATTTAACTTAAAAACCTTGAATATTTTACTTATTTGTAATGGTACCAAAAAATGTTTCGGATAAAAGTGAGATGGCTTTGAGAGGGACCTATTTTGATTAGTGTGATTTTTTCCAGATGGAGACGCCATATAGATATGAACTATCTATTTTTTTTACATGTAATATATGATTTTATATGATTTTATATGATTTTTTACATAATATGATTCCTTTAATTACACTATATGTAAAAATTAAGATAGAAATCTTAAAAAATTAATAATTTATGAGATATTCTATCTCTTATTGTGGCACATATTGATATAAAATGTTAAATAACACGTAAATTACTAATTTTTTTGCTAAATTACGTACTCGTATCTTCATATTTTCATGCACAGACCAATGAGATAAATCAATTTGTGTAAAGAAGACATAGTTGCACTTAAAAAATTATCGATTTTACATACATATCTTTTTAAAGCAATTATGTTTTTCTTTACACAAATAGATTAATCTCATTATTCTATTCATAAAAATTATAAAGTACGATTATAAAAAAATTAATAATTTACAAGTTATTTAACATTTTATGTCAATATATGCCAGAATGAAGTATAAAATATCTTGAAAATTATTGATTTTTTAAAATAATATCTTAATATTTCTATATGCAGAATAATTGGAGATCATATTGTGCAAAACATTATTGTGTAATTCCATTAAAAAAGTGAAAGTAAACAACATTTTTGGCGCCTCATCTAAAAAATATTACGTTGTCAATATATTTCCCCTTCCCATTGTACTTTCCTAAACATATTTTTTAATCCTTTATACTTTTCGAAAAATTACGAAAGTTAAAATGAGGCACCTGTATACATATAATACATATATGCGTGAGTATTTATGTACACAGTAATTCTTTAGAAAATTACATTATAATCCACATAGATTGTTTGCGATTTTTAACTCTTGTTATTAGTTGACGGACAAAAATGGATCTGTTTTGTCTTCTATAATCTGCATTATTTTCGAAAAGATCGGAATAGAGTACATGTAAACGATCATTAACTCTATGAAATCTGGAACTTATATACCTGAATTGAACGAAAAAGATTATCTTTCATTAAAATTAAGGTATATACATTATATATGCGTTTCAGTTGCATTAATTAATAATCAAAGACTAAAAGAATTAGTTATTTTTTCATATTTTATTGTATTATATATATATATATATATATGCCATTTATAACAGAATAAACTTTTATTATTTTTCCATTTAGGTTATTTTATAGTGTGTTGTTTATAATTTTAATACTAATATTGGTTATGAAATTATATAAAGCACTTAATAAAGGAGATTACGTGATATTACGGCCACCCATTTACATTTTATATAATAATTTGATTAATAATAAAAATTTAAATTAAAAACTTTACTTAACGGTTACTTTCGTCAAAATATTGTTCAATCAAGTCTAAACTCAAAGTTATGAAACATTTATTACATAAAACATTATTTATAAAAATATGGCGACATTACATTAATAAACAATATAATATATTATAGGACCGTATATATGTGATAACATAAACTATCATATACTAACATAGAACTATCAAAGTCTTAAACGTCTAACTAGATCTTAAATTCTTATATGATTCTTGTGTAAATTTATATACTACGTAGTCCTCAGAAACGCGCACCGAAATGATTTTTCGGTCTTGCATTCCGTGAGAGAATGCAAGAGATCCGGGTTCGACTCCCGGCCGAGCTAATATTTTTCGCAATAAGAATTAATTATTTACAGATTTTAATATGTTATTTAACATTATTAAGTTCGTTTTAAAAATGCAAATAAGCATCAAAAATTTATTAAATTGTTAGCCAATTTAATTCGTGATATTATTGCTAGTTTAGTAAAGTTAGCGTTTTCAAGACCGAAAAATCATTTAAGGCATTTATAATAGTTTAAGGCTTTGATTTCTATAGTTTATGTTATTACATTAATAACTTGAAGAAAAACAGAGATAATAATATGGCTTCTTACAAAAATAGGTTGATTTGAAAACCTCAAAAAAAAGGCCGTGAGTAATCAATATGCATAGTGAGTCATTAATAAAATGTACATTGTTTAAATTTGCATAACTTAAAATACACAGTCAAATAAAATGTTAAATAGCTAACAACATACTCAAATATACATATATTCAAGTGATAATACGCTCAAGTTTAAAAAAAAATGAAGAAATAGGTGTAATCAAATGCTAAAATGTATCTTAGAAAAGTTTCGAAGTACTTGAAAGTAAAAATGCGTTATAATAAGTACTAGCTATTAAATGTCGGCATATTAGCGTCATAGCGGGCTATTACAAATGATTCCATAAGTTTAATTATTAGGATTCGCTATATAATAACGGAGATATTAAGGGGGGGTCACAAAATCTATTCAGGCCATAATACTACCTCCTCCTTTAATAAGTATTTAAATATTTTTAAAAGATTTTTAAGTGTTTTAAACTAAACATTTTGACTGTTAATAGACTGTTACAAAGTAGTTTACAAAGTTAATAGTTTACAAAGTAAATGTTTATATATATGTATATATTAACCTAAGGATGGTTCCGCATATCAGAGCATTTAGGATATTTATATATCTCGAATAACATGGCAAAATTAATACATAAAATTCAATCAAAGTTACTGTAAATTTAGGCTTATACATAGTTAAGTCATAAAGACATATTATTAAATCATAAAAAATGTATACAATCCATCCGATTGCTATTTGAATTATCCAATTACGTAATCGTTGATATTTCTTTGGCACATCGAATGCTTCCATTGTGTCGTCTACTATGGAAAGTTCATGTAAGCACATTTTTAATTCCTTTAAAAAATTAAATTGATTGTTCGATTTATAATAAGAAATTATAACAATTTTATATAAATTATTAAAAATTGCTTGTCAATTAATTCGTGATATTATTATAATAATAGTTTAATTACGTTTATAAATCCGAAAAACCAATTCGGCGCTTTTCAAGCCTGATAACTCGCAAAGTACTTAATGAAAATGAACTTATTTACAATGATTTGGAAAACTGTCAAGATAAGCTACAAGGATATGTAATGAAAAAGGAGGGATTCCATTAAAAAAATTGTTGATCTTGACTTGATTTTGACAACGCCATCTTAGGTTAAATAACTACTATCGTTGCGTTTTTTAAGCCTTTTGTAATAAACATTTTTTTAAATGCATCGTTTATGAGATATTTGGATGTATCCAGACTTTTGGCCCACCCTGTATATAATTCTCATTGAATTATTTAAACATTACAGATCTAACTTTGATCGACAAGCACTTCTAGTTCACATAATGATTGTGTTCTCGTATGTACGGTCTAAAATATGATTTTTATTGTTAATAATTTTATTTGAATAAAAATTGTTATTGAATTGTGTATAGGAATTATAATAGATAAAGAATTATTGAAATTTGATTAGTATCCTTTAAGAAAAAGAACTGATTAACTCTATTGATAACTAATAATCAGAACTGCATCAATAGTTGATGAAATATCATCAATTATTGTATCTATAGTTAATTAATAAGTATTTATTGAAACACTAATTAGTTCTCTTTCTAAGGGATTTTAAACATAATAAGATTTTATTAAGACCGGCATAAAATTAAATACTAAGTATAAGCATATTCAAGCCTATAACGGTCAAAACTTTTAATGCCTAAATAATTCACAGTGAATTATCTATATCCTATATATGTATATGCATATATATCATATATATCATATTTTTGTAGTTATTTAAACTGCGTGTCGAAATTTTTCCGGATTTTATCAAACGTAATTAAACACTGCAATAATATCACAAGTTGAATTAAATTGACAAGCAAATTCTCAATCTTCAATCCGATATCATATTCTAAGAGTTAATATGCTAAAACTTTAAATAAATTTATTGCGAAAAATATTACCTCGGCCAACAAGAGCCTAGTTAGATTTTAAACATAATATTAAAAAACGTTATTTTAAAAGCTATATTCGAAAAGTAACATAAATACAAATATTAATATTTTAGCAAACATATTTTATCTACAGTAAATAATAATATAAACATAAAAATTGATTAGTTCAGAAAGTGTTTATTGATTTATATTTGTCTATAATAAAAAATTTGTGATGCCTATCAAGACTTCTTTAATGCTCTCAATTAGAAATACAATTAAACAAAAGTTAAAAAATATTAAAAGATCAAATAATATTAGGGACTAGAGAAGATTATTTTAAAATTTTACCTTAAAACGATAGAGGCTAATAAGAATCAATGAAATGGTGATCCACTCATGGATATTCGAAATCTTTATTATAATCTCATTCTGCCATTGATAGAACACTAACGGAATGAATGGATAACGGAAGTATATAAATAGGCTCCATGCAGTCAAGACATACAGGCAAGAGAAACACAGCCTAGATTGTCCAAGAGGATATTCAAACAAGCCCAAACAGCAGAACGAACCAATGGTAAATAATGGTGCCAGCGCTGACTGTAGCGTTATCGTCATAATTTTCGGGTTGTCGGCTAGTAATTTAAATTAATTTTTTCTGCACGAGACACAAACGTGTTTTTAATACTTTTTATAAGGATTTTATAAGGAAATACTTTTTGTAGATTCTTTAGAAACTTTATAAGAATTACACTGTAAGAGACGCTTATATTGAAGAATAAAGTACATATACACGTCAACTAACAAGTACTGAGCGAATAGAATAAACATACAGATGATCTAGGTTAGATTGCTTACTTCTCGCGGAATTATTTATACGTATGTATTATTCCAGAGCATAAACGATTATGAATGTAACTATCCTTGCAATATTGTCTTTATATTAATTCCCAGATGGATGCTTTTTATTTGAATTATGACACTTTTAACGACGTATCGATTTTAATTGAAGCTGATAACTTCGATAAAGAGTTTTATACTAATGTTTTATATATACAGGGTGTCCTATAATTCATCCAACAAAGCTCGTGGACAGATAAAGCGGATTAAACTGAGACGGAAAGTCTTCTACCATTTTACAATTTTCGCAATAGTTAACGAAATATTAATCTCTAAAGATCACAAATACGTGCGTCCGCCCAGTCTACTATAGTAGAATCTCTCTCTCAATTTGGTTTATGGGGCGATAATAGTGGAATGTCAAAATTATAAAGTACCTACAGCACGAGTCTACCAATCATCGCGTACTTGCGCGAATGCAGTTGCGCATGCTAATCTGTCAAAGGGCACTACAGTGTACATAATCTTAGCAGAACAAGTTATATGTACATACGTATCATATATTATGTACCAAAAGAATACATTACACAAATAGTTATACATAATCTGCCTATGGAATTATATCGCATATCATCACTGTGAGAACTTAGTACAATTAGGTGCAAATGAGATATAGTTTTGTGTTACGGACTTACTCTACTTGCACACGGTTTCAAAATTTTTTTAATTTTTGAGTTGTTTAGTATCTCTTGTGAGTTGAAAAGTCCTCTACCATTTCGCAATAGTTAACAAGATACAATATATAAGTAGTTACAACAAATAAAAAAATAATTATTAAAGTCATCGAATATTGGTTTTCAATAACTTTTTAATCAAGTATCAACTTTACAGAAAAACAGCGAGAGACAAAAATAATTTATTTTCTTCTCACAGAGCTCTAAGAATTTTTTAGAATTTTTTGTTAATTTTTTAATACTGCATTTTCTTATTGGCAAATATTTTTACCAACATGAGAAAATACAATACTAAAAAATTTTGAAAAAATTCTCAAACTCTATAAAGGAAATAAATAATTTTTACTTGCTATTTTTCTGTGAAATTGATAATATTTGAATAAAAAATTATTGAAAACCAATATTCGACAATTTTTAGTATTTAATATCTTGTTCATTATTATGAACATTGTAAAATGGTAGTAGACTTTTCGAAGTTTAGTCCGCTCCATCCCTATGCGAGAGTTTTATCATTACTTATCAAACACCCTGTATAATCATAATACATTACACATAATTTTATAAATTTGTATATAATTTTGTACGGTTATATTCCAAGTTTTAAATTCACATAAAACACACACACGTAAGTCAGTTTGTCATTCAAAGAACTTTCACAATGTTTTCATTACCATATATCCGTAAGAAGAAAATTAGAACTTTGAATATATTCTGGCTATATCTACGGCAAAGATATCTGTTAATGCATATATGTATAAATTATTAATGTAATTTTTCGTTACGTCATTTGCCTGTTATCTAATCAAGTATCTACTTGGCCTACAAACAAGTGAAAATAATGGAATAAAGACATATAATGATATATAATTCATAATTTCAGAATTATATTGTATTATAGTTTCGTATTATTTTGTTACATATAAGCAATTCTACTTAGAAAATAAAGACTATGCGAATTCATCTATTAATAGGTTAAAAATAAAATTAAAAGTTGAGAAGTAATACGCTTGCACTTCATTTTTTTACGCACATAATATGTACATTGCATGTTTTCTTAAAAAGCATACATTTGACGAATGTGCTGCGTAACTGTGTATTTTATATTTAATTTTTGTTATTATTAAAATAATATAAGCATACATTATGAGTATATTTATTCAATAAAACATTAATAAAAAATATATATAAAGTATAGAATATTGTACAGAGTGGGGCAGTAATTCTGTCCACTTAGATTATTTCCGTTATTTTTAGAGATATGAAATATTATATATATTAAATTTATATAACACACATTAAGAGGGATACAACAATATACTACTAATAGTTTTTTTATAGGTGGAAGCGCTTCGGAGATTTCAAGGTCATCTCCACTTTTTTAAATAGATGATTTTTTTTACACAATATGGTTCCTCTAATTATTTTGCATATAAAAGTATTAAGGAAGAGATATCAAAAAATCAATAGTTTACAAGACATCTTATTTTTATTCTGATATATATTGACATAAAATATTAACTCATAAACTATTAATTTTTTTTAATAATTGTACCTTAATACTTTTATATATAGAATAATGAGATGAATCAATTGATGGAAAGAAAATACATAGTTGCTTATTTAAAAAATTATCCTTTTTGCATGCATATATTTTTTAAAGCAGATTGATTTAAAAACAGAAACTGTTAATTACTCTTTTTTCTTTTTTTCTTTCACTATATGCTACCTTTTCTTTTTCGTTTATATTTTACATATGTATTTATTCTTTTACTGCTACATTTATTATTTATTTTTTGTATTAGTATTTTTAGGCATTCAATGTGGTGTTTAGGCAGTCAATGTATACTATACAAATAAATATATTGACTTGTGGCGATAGCCAAGAGGTCCAATGGGACTCGCTCAGATTCGCGTGAGCATTGCAGCTACGCGAATTCCTTTTAAATAGAATATCAATCTTAATTTATTCCAAGCGTCTAAGACAGGTCCCACATTACATCGCCTTACTGATGAGTAGTGTGAGACCGGGACGAAACGCCGACCAAAAAACTTCGAGTCAGGTTTTCTTAGTCGACATGAACATCATTTTTGTACAGATATCCACTAATAAATATATACATTTATTAAAGTTGACATTTTAAATGTATAAACATTTAATTATTATTATTACTTATTTACGAAAATGGTCAAATATTTAAACTATTAAAAATTATTAAAAACAAATGTTAAAAACTAATAATTAAACAGGGTGTTTTTTTAAGCCCGATAGATTTTTTTAAGCCCGATAGATTTTTTTAAGCCCGATAGAACTTAAAATTGTAAAAACTAACACAAAAATTAAATTATAACCAAAAAATTTTTTTTAGTCGAAAGATCAATGCATGGCATTAACATTTGAAAATGATTTCGGGCATATAGCCACAGCGGCTGTTTAATTTAATTTTTTGTTTTATTTTTTACAATTTCAAGTTCTATCGGGCTTAAAAAAACACCCTTTAGAAGTTACACAAGAAAAATAAGAAAAAAGATATATGTGAAAATATATATGAAAATGAATTTTTATATAACTGAAATAATATGTTTTTCCAAAATATTTTTTATAATTATATTGAGCAAAAGATACAAGTAAAAACATAAAATTAAGAAAATATTTGTCGATTTAAATTTAACTTAAGATGAGCTATTTCCACAGCAATAAAAAATAATCAGCTCTAATAACAGTTCTGTAACAATTTAATTTATTTAATGGTTTCTGTTTAACTTTTGCGAATCATAACTTATGGTAAAAAGAAACTTCTTTCTACGTAAATATCTTTACTTAACGCGTTAACAAATACATGCACATTATACATTATAACATCCATCCAGAAAAGAACAACTACAACCGTCGATTGAACATTAATCATTGATAAGATTTCTTAAATGTCGCTACCGGTAATAAATGCCGTTCGGTATATCTACTTTCCTTCCTTTCATACAGTCTGGTCCATAAAACTTGTCGGTTATGGTTAACAGCATCGTATTTCACCCTTGATACATGCAAACACAGACAGTTTCGTGCAAAGGACCACGCGATAAATTGAGGAATTATTTATTGCATGAAAACGGAAATTTGAATGCGAGCGAATCTCCATTAAACCAACCCGGATTAAGATACTGTCAAGAATATTCATTATAATATTTAAAAAAATATGGATATCAAGTGTACAGTAAATATTTAAATCGATAAATGTACGGATATTATTATGAACGCTATTTAATAAAAATCATTTACTGGTTTACTTCAAGTTATGATAAGACTGATTAGTTTAATATCAGAGATGATATTAAAGTTTGCGGCTTAATATGACAAAGACATTGTAAACGCTTAAAATATTTATTGGTGAATCTAGAAATTTGTTAAGGAGGGACCATTAATTTGTCGCAAATACAATTTTTTTAAGGCAAAATATGAAAAAACAGAATATTATTACATCATATTATTTAAATTTAAATGTAAAACGTTTTATTTAAAATTATATCAACATAAAAGAAAAACAATATAATAGAATTTATTGTATATTTTTAATATTTGGGAATTTCTTAAATTAAATTTAATATTTTTGAATTATCAAATTGATTAAGCATTTCATATTAAAAATACATTTTGGTATAAATATTTTTGAAAAAGAAGACTCCAAGGTGGAGGCCATGGCCACCATAGTTCCCCCCATGAATCCGTTAGTGAAAATATTTTATTTATCATATAAATATTTATAATTAGAAATATTAAGATAATGATAAATTATAATTATACTAATAAATTGTAATTTAACATATATAATATAAATATAAATATTTAATATATAATATAAATTTAATGGATAATATAATATATATAATATAAATTCCTTTATTTATGAATACACATACTTCACTGTTTTATTTACAAAGTAATCTCTATTAATATAAATCTTTATTAATATCTTAATTAAGTTTTGATAAAATATTATGACAATGCTAAAATCATTCCGTTACATTATTTTCTTCTTTAAAAAAAATGAATTTTTTGTTGAAAGTAGATTTAATTTGCTTGTGGAAAAAAGTTTTTTTAAATGACAATGGCTATCAAACTAAACCACACTTTACATCTCTTCAAAAATTGCCTACGTGCTTTCAATTCACACATTCGTGATATATGATGAGATTAAGATAAAAACTATAAAATAAAATTGTAGTATAAAAATTGTTTAAAATCATATTTTTTGCAGAAATAAAATAATCTCTTCTATTAATTGCTTTTTTAAAAAATAATGATTTTATGACAACCAATATAGAGTAACTAAATTTTATACATATAAAAATATTTATGAATTAGGCATTATATAACAAGATTTTAATATATTTATAATAATTCAAATATATATACCTACAACAATGACTAATTGGTAATGACGTAAAATTTCAAATTTTCAATTGTTTTAAATAATTAGTGAGTAAGAGAGATGATTGTAGTCACTTGCAGGTGAGTATTGTGAAGAAGAAATTATTGAAATAACATTATTCATTTGCTTGGTGCTTACAGTGTCGCAATAACATTATTCATTTTATAACATTATTCATATTATGATAAAACAGTTTTAATTAACGAATAATAATGGTCCGTGCCCAATGAAAAGTAGATTGGAGAAAAGAAGATTAGCGGAAATGCTAGCGTACAACAAGCGAGGCGAACTTGTAAGACATTAGCGCTCGACGAAAGTAGAAATAAAGATCCCATTCGTTTCTCCCCGGCGTACGCCGACAAGAGGACAAATGTCCTCGCCAAATATAACACCCACCGATCGATATTTTCGCGTACAATCTGCTGTCCGCTGGGAAATGTTAGAGAATTCGCCTACAATTTTTAGAGATATTGTTGAAAGTAAAAAATATTAATTTCTGCAATTTGCTTTACAAGATAATAATTTTACAATATTCACATATACAATATTTTATGTATCACAATATAAAATTTCGAATTGACTTAATTCTAGTAGCTAAATTTTTAATATTTATTTTAAATTTTTTATAAAAATATGTATTAAAAAAACATTAAAGAAATGTTCACTTACGCTCGAGTAAAATACAAATTATAAGATCAATTATAATAATATTAAAAGCTACGAATTTTTTATTTTAAACGTTTGTAACATGAACCACAAATATAATAATTTAAACCTACTTATTCACGCGTTGAAAGTGAATTCTATGATCCAGTCAGTTACCAATGAAAGTTTTAAATTTAATAACAGCAAGTCAAATTGAATTACATCAGGAATTATTTTTTATAATGAAAACTCAGCGTGTGAAAATGAGTGTAAACGAATTCAAGCATTATTACAATATATAATACAATTATTTCGATTTTGCTACGTGCACTTTTAACGTCATCACTCGTCTCGATTTATGTTTATAAAAGCTGTCGATTGATAATAATACTTCAATATATGTAAAAGGAAACAAAAAATCTTCTAATACGGCATTGCACTTGATAAATCGAGTAATAATTACATTAATGTGTAATTTGTTGATATTTGATTGCACACTTTGTTCTGTTACCGTCAGTTAATACATATCTATAGTGTATGTGTGTGTGTGTGTGTGTGTGTGTGTGTGTGTGTGTGTGTGGTGGGGGGGGGAGTGTGTTGCACTAAATTACTTCACAATCTCGCTTAATTTATTTAAAATAACACGTCACTCTGCACATATTATTCTATAGCAAAATTAATTATTGTTATTATAATCCATTATAATCCATTCTGATATTTGATATTCCACTATGTATATTTATATAATAAATGTAAAGTATTTTGTGTTCAAAATATTTTTATTATGTCCAGTTTGAACGTTAACGTTCTAATATCTAATATTAGTTAGCTGATTATATTTGCCAACTCGAAATAAACAATAAATTGATATCAAATTGATATTAAATTGATATTAAATAGTGTCAAGCAAAATAATATTAATGTGTTCGTTGATTTAAATATTTATTTTATATGTGACATTTATGCTTTGGAGAAAATTTCTCTGTTACGTTTTATATTACATAGCGTACGTCACGATCTTCCCTTCTCAATATCATTGATTATTCCGTATTGCAAGTATCTCACATGAAACAACTTGGCACAAGCGCAACTCGCAACCAGTTATTTATTTATAATGCCAAACGACGGCATCAGTCCAAGCTGTCCAAGCAACGCGCGTCATAAATTTTTCTATCAGTATCACAGAAACATTCAGGAAGAGCGCAAAAAGTTTGATCGTTGATGTTGATAAAATTTTTATAAGAGTGTAAACACATACACTATACATATTTCTTTAATAAAAAAAAACTCCTATTATAAAATTTGAAATTAGAATCTATCATCCGCATCATTACCTCGTATAAAAAGATTATATTGTGTAAATAAAAGTCTTCTTGCGTTTTCTTAATTTACGGTTATGAATTCATAAATGGCGCAGAGACAAAAATAATGAATTTGTGTCCATCGTTAAAGGTAATCACAAAAGATAGAACTCTTTTGTGATATTTATTCAGCGATCTCGTAAGCGGCGAGCAAACTGCACTCGTTCAACATTCTGTTGCATGAAAGCGCAATTTGATATCAGCGTGAGATCAAAGAGCACGGATCGTTTATAACGCGGTATTAAAGGCGAAGTTTATCAAACCCAAAGTTTTATAGATATTTAAATTTAGATATAAATCCTCAATTATATTTGGAGAAATGAGGGAACAATACAAAGCGTGACACAAACTGCGTGACTAATATAGAGTTTCTTAGATAAATCGCGATTTCTTAAACATTATTGAAGCTGAAACTATGTCCGAGACAATTTAATAATAAAAAAAGCTATTTCCTCTTTCTCTAAAATTTATTTTACATGCCTTTATAAGCTTTATTAAAAAATTTTCACTTTTTCATGCATATTTCTTGATTACCTGCGTCATACAAAATGATGTTAAATTGTAGCTGCTTTTGTAATAGCTAAAAGAGCTCTCATCCACGGATTAATCTTCGAACGTAGTTGATTTCGATATGTATCCAATAGGTAAATATACGATGCGCGTATCTCTTTGAATTAGTTCTCCGCAGACATGTTATATATTATAAAGCCAAGTAGCTAGTTCTACAGAAGTTAGTCGGAAGGAATTCAGATATCACCAGTGACCAGTAGAAGTCGAGTTTCGAGGGCAAGGCGTTAATAGAACAATAGATTTCTCGTGAGCGTAGAATGAATTATTCTCGAGCATTTGCATTTGAGATATTCGTTGGACATCGAATAAGACCAAATAATGCATTTTCACGCGTGAAGAAGTACTCAATAGTTACTTCTTCTACTGTTTCCTCTTCCGTGACATACTGGACGTTTTAGTATTACATTCACTGTCATTGATATTATTGTACAATAAAAATTTTTATATTGTTCTGGTAACAAAATATAATGAAACCACATCAGAAAACTAGGCACTCTCTAAATTTTTTGTGAAATCTCGCTCCAAAATTGAAATTGAGCCAGTCTTAAAAAAATAGTGAAAATATTTTCTTGAATAAGAGTCATAGATTTCACTCTTCATAGGAGTGAGATTTTATTTTTTGGAATAAGATTTTACTCTTTTAGAGTGAAAGTTACTCCAAGGAATAAAGTTTTATTCCAAAAAAGATGTGAGATTTCATTCTTTTAGAGCGAATCTCACTCCAAACGAGTGAAAACTTTTCACTCCAAGAGATTTAGAGAGCAAGAGACATTGAAGTAAAGAAAAAAAAACTGATAAGGAAAGAGAAACAATTGATATTGCTTTCTAAATCCATAAAATAATGAGATATTATTTACGATAATTAATCAATTACGTAGATACATAAAATGTCATTTACCGACGTTGTTTTGTAAAGTATTTACATTTTGTAAAGTAGCTTTTTTTAAAGGGATCTAACAAATATTATATCATGTATATACTGCACGTGTACATACATAACATATGTAGAAACAGAATTTCAGCAAAATGAGAGGGGAGCTAATACTACTTCATCCTTGTCGTCGGTACACCATGGCCATGGTGAAAGTTTCCATCGATCTGGCACGTTTTCCCCGATATTCTCGAAACAGGAGGGTGAGAACCATGGAGGGATGTCGGAACGAACGGGGATCGACGAATGGTAACGCTGAGTTATTCAATAGGACCTAGCCCATTTCGGGGCAGTTCCCGCGGGACTCGTATCGTTTCATCTCGATCCCGTGGGTACGTCCGCTATATGCCATTGTGACCCTGGAATGTAGTTTGCGAGTTTCATGCGTATATACGTACTTGACGAAAGTCCGAGTGATCCCCGTCATTACATTGCCAAGGGAAAAATGAAGCTCATAATTCTCGTCTGTACGAAAATCCTCCCTCGTACCGAAAAAAACTTGAAAAAATACCCAGCCATCTGAATTACAAAACTCTTGAATGTTACGTTTTATTGGATCTGTATGATTTATTCCATTACGAAAAATTCCATGATATAAATTTTTTCAATATAATAATTGAAAATTGTTAAGAATGTTCAGAAATAAAAACAGTTTAAAAGTTAATATAAAATATATATTTTGGAAGAGACAAAACATTATATATATTTAATACATTTGTGTGTATATATATATATATATATATATATTTATATTTTAATTTAAAAAAAATTTTTATAAAATTAATTTATGATAATTGTATGATACTTTAGAACATATTGCAAAATAAGAATGAATATTGTAAAACTGATGACATAGGAATGCTCTAAATTAACAAAATTAATATAATCGTACACCTACTAATATTGTTTATTCACTTAAAAAATACATTTTTCTATATACATATATTGGTTATTACCACAAATATCACCCCATGCCTCGGTTGAATTGATAAAATACCCATGGAATGAGAAAAATTCTAACTGAGATGATATTTTTCGAAATAAATAATGTTTTATAGTATTTTAAAGATGTTCATTAACATCAATAATATTAAGTTGCTTGTTAATTTAATTTATGATACTATATAACTCTAATTTAGGACTGGACATATATAATTAAAATATTTATATTGTATTTAAAACACAGTTTTGTAATATAAATATATTTTGTATTTTTTTATTTCAGCGGAGCACATGAAAGTATTATGTATTTTGTATTTAAAATCGAAAAATTGTAAGTTTTTGTACTTAGTAATTGAAATAATAATTAATTGTCAACCTTAAAGTATTTGAAATACAAAATACTTTCAATCTTTCATTATTAATACTGAAACATAAAATACAAAATACTTTTATATCCTGCTATGAAATACAAAATACAAACTATTTCAGGTGCTACGTTGAAATGTATAGTACAAAATACAATTATCTTACAAATACTGTTTTTCACATAAAAATATTTCAAATATATGCCCAGCCTTGCTTCAAGTCAATCTAGAATTGTGTTTCAATCAAGACAAATAATCGGCGCTTGCCGAGTTTGCTTGACCTGGAAATTGTAAATTTACACAAAAATATTAAACACCAAAACCTGTTATGAATAAGGCATTTATTTGTATTGAACATTTATTAATCGATTTTATCGATATTCTAATTCAACATTACTTTAAAATAACTCAGTGATACGCTTTATCTATTTTAAATATACACCTAATATACGCGATGAATATATTTCATTATAGCAGGTTAATTTATTACAGCAATCTTGACGAAAGACGAAAACTATCAGTATCAATACGAACTATCGATTAACACAAATAGCTTTTAAAAGATCAATCAATCATTCGTGTTCTCTCGTTACAAGAGCGAAATTCTCTTCTTCCTTCGCTAATTACTTAACTCTCGGCTGCAACCCCAGTGAGGAATGAGAAAATTTGTGGCACAGCAATCGTTTCGTGTACAAGAACAACAGTCCAACATGGAATGTTTCGTGGCAAAGGCTTTCTCCACAGGTATTGCGTGTATCTTGATCGTACATTTCTCTTGAAATTCTTAAATACTCGTAAGTAGCGTTGCAAAACTCGGGTACCGAGCATTTAATGTTAGTGACACAGCGTCGCGGTTCAAGAATAGAAATCTCTTGCTTATTTATGCGAGGTTGGTTAGCTCAGAAGGACTCTTTTGACTACATTTCGCTCTGCTTCTGGTTCTCGATTCAACTTTTACGAAGGCGAACAAGCGAATTCCACGCGAATACCGACGTTGTATTTTCGCCGGCGGCGGAATCTCTTCCTCACTCAATGATCGTTTCTTTTAGAAGCTCCGAAAGAAGATAGCGACTTTGTAAAGGAAATAACAGGAAAACGGCGGCCAATGCGGAAATCCACTGCTTTCTTAAGCCGAAATCTCGATCGCGTACAATGGCGAGTAAGAATGTATAAGAGATCGCCCCACAAAATTCGCTCGTTATCCGTATATGATTATTACCAAAGATAACCGTTAGATAATTTTTTTTCTTTGTATGGAAAATGTGAAAACCTAGAAAAAAATTTCAGGTCGACTTTTCCTTTATCCTTACTCATTCTCATTTTCATTTTTCATTTTACTATACGACACTTCCGAGATTACAAGATGCAATTTCTTTTACATTAATGACACAGTTTCCGCAAATTGCTTTAATTTCTTTTGTCTTTGATGTTAAGTCATTCAAAAAGAGACGAAAAAAAAGAAAGAGAAAGAGAGAGAAAGAAAAGCGAGTTTTATTTGTTGAAATAAAAATTTCAAAAACTAATCATAATATTCATACCGTTATATATAAAAATAAAATTAATATGAAGAAATAAAATCCGATCGAGTTAATATAACAACATAAATATAGTAGAGAACGCCTAGGATCGGTCAAAGTTAGAATAATATAATATTTTTGGTTCATGAATTTAATTTATTTCAAATGTGACTGTGCGCCGAAACGTTCGGACATTTAAACGCAATCAATCTAAGATACTAATAAAAATAAACTTAATATGTTTAGGAGATATTCTTTTAGTCGAAATTATGAAATTACGAAATTAGTGCGATGAGTTTAAAAATTAATCGATGTTGCGAAAAGAAAATAATTCACCTTTAATCGGATAATCTATTTGATAATGTTTTCCATAATTAGTAGCGATTAATGGTGATTAAACTTTTATCCACATAGCCATCCCCATGGAACTGACTGTGGCAAATTCGATCTGAACTACATCCCGTGGTAACTTTTGCTACTTTTGATAACGCGTAAACGACAGACGACGGGGACGTACCAGAGTTGTTTGTAATTGCACCGATATTTCTCGAGTCGACGACTTTGAAAATCGCAGGTGGAAGGTAAACGTCAGTACTTCTCCTCGCCGTTCTTTTCCTCGGCTTTTCTCATTGCGGACGCGATTAAATGCTTCAACTTTCCTCATAGTCGAGTTGCCGACCGTGCAGTATTGTGCAAGACACTTTCGTTAGAGAAAAATACTTCTTCACGCTGTCGTACGTTTTATCGACTTGTCTGCTTTTGTCGCGATTTCTTATATGGTCAGAGAAAATTAAAAGAACATCATTGTCGGAGTCATTATGTGATAAATATTATGTACTCTCTGCGATTTACTGTTGCGATCGGTATTAACGAGTATATAATATTAGACGTTTCATGTCAACTTGATTTATACGATTTCGTAATGGATTCTCAGAGAATAATGGTGAACGAGGTGAGTATTATATACAAATAGCGCGAACAGTTTCAGTTAAACAAAAGTTTAAGCATTATGTATGTACGACTTGATCACGTTCGCGATATTTCGAACGAGTGTATAACAAAGATAAAGAACGTCCGTTAGCTCATATATTCGCGGGAACACCATTCGCGAGTTCCCTGGCAATTCGCACAGACTCGGCTGTCGTCACACGAACCATTTGATAATTTCTCGCCTCGTTAGTTAACGTAACGGGTTAGTTACCATTCTGTACTTGGTCGGAAGTGAAATATGTTTCGCGCGCATGGCAGTAGCCGCTGTCGACGTATACGCATTAACGAATTTAGGCTGTCGACGGACTGCATCGCGAATGTTTTAATAATTCCGAAGCTTTTTTAAAGTGATCCTTGAGCGCGGAGAGCGAGTTCGCCAACCAGCAATTTCAGTAATAGCAACGCGGTCTGGAAACTTTGCACAAAAAAATCGAAGTCACCAGTCGGCCTGATATATCTGATGACACTTTATTTATGGTGCGGATTTTCCGAGGTCTTCACAGTGGTCTTTTTTTGCAATTCGAGAAATATTTGTATATTGAAATAGATAATTGCATAAATAAAATTGTATAAAATAATACATTACATTTAATTCATAGTCTTTTGAGAAAAAATACAAAATACTCTGAATAGATTAATCTTTCAAATTGATGCTTACTAAATAAAAATGTAGTAATGAATTATTAAACTGTTGCATAAATTTTTAGCAAAAAAAAATATTAAAAAAATTTAACCACAATTATAAAAACGTAAATAAAAGGTATTTTGCAATGTTTAATTCAGTCTTCTGAGAAGAAAAAGTACAAAAGTGTCTTGGAGAGATATCTTTCAAATTAATTAATGCTTACTAAATAAAGAATATAGTAATAAATTATTAACTAAATAAATTTTCAACAAAGATTTATATAACAGTATAAGAAACATTAAATTTATAATTTATAAATTAATAATAAATTATACTAATTTTATTTCTTAAACTGCACCATGCCAAAAATATAGTAAACACTTAATATTTAAAAGAAAGATGTTTTCACTTACTCGAAAGAATTCATGTGTCTATAAAGAGTCTATAAAGTTTCAATGTATGTACATCGCGTGCTTCTTGTCTACTGTCTCTCACGTTTGCGTTTTGAATCTTGATAAAATCAAATTGTTCCTTCCACTAACCACGCCGCCCCGAATAAATGTTATCTGCAGCTATAAAATTTAGTTGAATGGAATATAAAGCATAAAACGAAGTCGCGATAAGCCAATATCTCTCCTCACGGCTCGTTACGTTTACGAGTGTTTTACGAAGTTACCCGGCATTTCTTCCGCAAGAATTCCTAAACAAAATCCGCAAGAGACGCGTGACTGGAATTGTTCGTGATAATATTCGAGAATAGGGATGTGCGGTTACATGTGCATTGATGTATATGTGGCTGCATTATTTCCGGACACATTGAGTCTATTCTCAGATAAAATTATTTTCAATTGGAATTCTGCAGACTTCAAAGACATTTTCTCAAACGTGAATTATTCTTGTAAATATAATCGCATGTGGGCACCTATTATTTGATATTCAGATTTCTTAACGAGATAATCCCGGTCTTTGTATTTAAATTGTATTTAATTGCTCTTCGGATAAATATCCTCCTTAAATCATTACCCTTGTTATCAGAAAAATTGTCAAAATTTTAATATATTCCGTCTTATCAAGAGCGGATCCAGACATTTGTCAATTTGGAGAAACCAGTGATGGATTTATATATTTTTGGGTTAATTTTTTTGGATTGAAGGGTTTTTGAAATACATTATGCATCAATTGTAACGAATAACAAAGAAAAAGGGAAAATTTAATTATTTTACATCATTCTTATATTTTTCCGTCCTTATTATTAAATTTGCGCTGTAAATGAAATTTTTTTTAAGGTCAAATACGAAAAGATAGATATAGAAAAGATAGACTAAATTATCATTAACATTGAAAAAGTATTAAGTAAATATTTAATTCATAAAACATTTTATTTAAAATTATATCAGCAAAAAAATAATATATAGGCATTTTACAATAAAATATCTAATTTACATTTCCTATTTCTGATAAACATATTCTTTAACAATTTCTATGTCATATTCCCATTTCCACCAATGTACATTAACTTTAATCTCAATTCTTATTCTTCGTCTTTTTCTAATCTTTAGAACTAGAAAAAGACAAAGAGTTTATGTTTGTAACGCAAGCCTCAAAAATTTCTCCTCACTCATACGATCTATTAACCAAACTTTCAAATGCCAAAGGACTGAAAAATATCGTTCAGCAGAAGCGACACTTATCGGCAGACATAATAATATTTTATGTAGTCTTGCAATTAATGACTATCGCATATATAAGAGCCATAGCACGAATATTGTCATAGTGTCATAGTCATTTTATGTCAGAGCCTTGTGTTATTTCACATATAAACATCTCTAAGACATAACGTAAGCAATGCACAAAAAAAACATAGCACAAGCTCTTTGCTATGTTCTTTTCTGTGCGTTAGTTATGTTACATCTTACATAAGACGACATAAGGTGTTGCGACAATGTTTGCGCGAGGGCGCTAAGATATTAACAACAGAGTAGTAAGCCTTAAGCCATAAGAACCTAAGAGTTTCTTAAATTATAAAATATTTTTGGAATATTAAAATTGTGATTAAGCATTTTAGAAATATTAAAAACATATGTAACATTTTATTACAAAATATTTTTAAAAAGGAGACTCCAAGGGATAGGACAGCTATGATCTCTTCCGTGGATTCGCCAGTGCATCTTATTTGCGTATATCAATTATCTCAATAATAGTTAGCTATATTATAGACATCGGATAATTATTAAGTTCGCCAAAGTAAAGCCAGCTTTTAGTATAACCTCGAAAGTGCTGATTATTATGGTCTACTTGATGTAATATGAAGTTAACTGTGGATGCAAAATTACGTTCGTTATATATTTCCTCTAAAAGATATATAATAAAACTGTAAGTGTAACTTATTAAAGAATATATTATTCTGCGTGACAGAATTACCCAGTTAAATGGAACATATCAACACATCATCTTATTCAATCATATTATTTAAAATTTAAGAAATTTTAAACAAAACAAAATACACAGAATATATATATATATATATTTTTTTTTGTATATTTTGTTTTGTTAAAAAAAATATACACATATATATATATATATCATAATTAATTTCAAATGATTTAATTTTTTAAATATTTTTTTTTATACTGAATTTATATTAGACACATTTCAAAAAAACACAATCGAAGATATGTATTTTCAGTGTGACATATGAAACGTCATGAAAATATTCATCAGATCGATAAGATAACAATGTGTACATCGCTTTGTAAAATACATCGATAATATTATATAGTATCGCGAAACGACCACTAAAAGTAGCAACGTTCGAACAGTTGCGTGCAACAAAAGCGAACGTCACGAAGAAATACAGTTTGGATTTAAACGATTGAGAAATGAAGTCGGGAAATCTTTAACAGCACACGCTTTTGTCTGTGTGTTCGCTATGACCTAGAAGTTCTTATTCATAGCTGATCTTGATGTCTGTTACTTTATTACTTTTATTCGCACACAGTGGCCCCGCTTTCAAACTCCATTAAATTCCACCATTCCGAAAATATCGTTCCGTTCAATGAAAAATATTTTTGCTCAATAACTAGATATGCCGATACTTCATCGAATCAGTACGAAACACGGGAGTTTGTCCGTAAACCGATACTCCGATACTTGCATTTATCGTGAAGATAACGAAGCAGCGCGTTACGAACCATTTAATCTTTCATCGTCGCGAAGGCGCGCTCGGCCTTTTTATTATATTTTCCTGCAAATACATTTCCTATGCATATATCTCTAAGAGATTTATCTAATCTTTCATAGAGATATAAGTATATCCGCAAACTTTCGCATGTGCATTCATTCGGAAGCGAACCGCCCCTTTACAATCACGTCATGATTTATTGCCGCTTACATTCAAGTCGGGATTGCGAACTCCACCAATTCTTTCCTGCAGCATTTTATCAATAACGCATTGATAAGAAATAGGAAGCAAGTGATAATTCAAATGTATAAATCAAACTAAAATCCGTATTGGTTTCTATATACATGTGTCATGAAGCAAACTCAAAAATTATAGCGTTAAAGTTATACCTTTCTTTCTCAATATATATAGATGCGGTTCACTTAACGTTACAAATATTTCAAAATATTTAATCAATCAAAAGAAAGAATTTTACTAATTGACCAATCAAGAATAATTAATTAGTAAAATATCACATAGCTTTTTTGAAAAAAATATTCTTAAAAGCCTCAAAAATGTCCTAAATCTAAGTAATATTTTTTTAATAGCACTAACAATAAATAAATGTTTCTTTACTGTAAATAAATATTTATTCAAAAGAAAAAGGTAGGACATAAATCAAACATTATATGTTTATATTTAGTAAATATTTATTTATAATAAGAAAATGTGCTTAATACTATTCAAGAAAAGAACATTACTTAGATTAGACAATTTTTTTCAGTGTGCCAAAATATATGTCTTATAAAAAAATGTATATGTAAATAATTAACATATTCTATTGCATGTTCTATTTTAACAACTTAAATCTGTTTTTTGTTATAGCGAGGTAAAGTTTGAAAAGTTCTGGCGATTTATTCGAAGTTCGCCGGAGATTGGCCGATTGATTTCCGGCGAGCGATTTACATCCGAGAGGAACTTAGGTCGACCGCGAGTGAAAAAGTCCGCACAAACCTTTCAATTCGCTGGGTCGAGAAATCCTTCGAAAGGCAATCAGCGCCGCACAAACATTATCGCGTAGCTCAAAGCAGTGGCGTAAGAGGAGATATTTCAGATGAATAAGACGGTTGGCCGAACCTCGAGGAAATTACTTTACCATCTACGAAAAAAAAGGGGAAAAAGTTAAAATTGCAGCGTAGCGGTAAAAGAGACTTTATGATGCCGAGAGGATGTTATAATGAAATATTTGAAAACGTTATTAAGATGAATAAATATGTCTGACGTTATTGGAGAAGCATGAATATATTGTTGTTATAAATATGCCATATGGAACATTCGTAATTTGTCATGTATACATAAAATTAAATTTATTATCACTAAATCAACTCAACGAAAATATGGCATATTACACCGCGGAAAAATATTGAGAGTATCATATATTATCATGCAATACTTTATGCAGTGTCGCTTTTAAAGCAGTAATTAACATTGAAATTTTAATATAAAAACGGGATTGCAATAATTTACGAGAAGTAACAAAAAATATTGCATAAATAAAGTAAATCTATCATGAACTTTTACATAGGATTGTGCTGCATATTTCGATATTACGTTTGCATGGAATTTTTACATTAAATTTACATAAATCTGTTTTATGTAAACAAAATAAACAATGTAAATTATTTTAAATTGGATAATACGATACAGAAAGCAGTAAATAAGTTTTGCGATTGTTAATAATGATTGTAATACATTTGACTATATTGATAAATAAAAATTTATAAGCGAGATCGAAGTATTAGTGTAGTCGAGTGTAACGATAAAGAACATAGATGATTCATAAACACATAAAATGTAATTTACATAGTTTACATTGTATACATGTAGAAATGTAAATTATTATAATATATTTAACGCAGCTTAAATAATATTGATTTTTCCGTATAGCTGATTCTAGATAAATATTTTAGGTAAATCTCATCCATTCTGCAATGTAGTTGATTCGACACGCGAAATTGATATCAAACGGATCCTTTCAGCAGATATGTCGCTACGTATCCGCATGGTTAACCTGCTTGACACAACCGCGTGTATCCATCTACCGGTATAAATCAGAGCAGCTACAGAGCTAACACATCTAGTAGTAACTAGATGTACACGTTTAGGTAGACAGACACCTACATAGTAGTCAGTATAACCCTTTAAAGTAAGTCAGGTAGACTGTTAGGTAGGCTGATGATTTACGCGATGTGAAAACAGCGAGTTAATATAATATCCGAAGATGAAACCGAGAGATGCTCGTTTGTGAAAATACCAAAAGAAAAGAATCCGATAACGCTTTCATTTCGTTGCAGTGATTTAAAGCTCGCGAGTAGAAACATTACTTTTCGTAATTAATCCTTGAAATTGCACATTTCTCCACTTCTTGATAAAGAAAATGAATTTTCTGATTTAAATTGAATATAGGCAATGGGATTTAATATCTATATTTAAAGAACAAAAAGGAAAATAAAAACCGATTATTAAATATTTATATTCTTATCAGGAAATAAACACACAAGCTCGCTAAATTGTAGAATATAAAGTTTCGAAATAAGCGAAATAAAAATTTAATATCGTATAGAACAATAAAAATTTACATGAAATGCATGTAAATTTATGCGGTAACTTCAAAATATCTTGCACAAATGTAAAATTTATTAATAAGATAATTTAAGTGACTCTATTAATCATTCATGCGATGTTACATTATATCGATGAAACAACAATCCAACATGCAGTAAATGCGGAATTGCAATGGCTTGCCAATAGCAAACGCGAGTACAACGCGTTGATGCGTTAATGAAGTTGTTACTTCTGCTTGGTATAACCAGTTTGCCGCACGTTGTGATTCTGGCATAGCCAACTATCGAACATCGCAATTATAGCGAATCAATAATTTCAACCTGAGCGGCGATTCGAGAACTACGTGTAACTTTCGCG
The DNA here is from genome assembly GCF_024713525.1 of Acromyrmex echinatior. Taxonomy (NCBI): domain Eukaryota; kingdom Metazoa; phylum Arthropoda; class Insecta; order Hymenoptera; family Formicidae; genus Acromyrmex; species Acromyrmex echinatior. The sequence continues at coordinate 3,832,619 of NC_141864.1, forward strand.
TTCGACCAGAAACAGTACGGCAAATCTGTAATGTTGAATGGTCTACACGGCGAGTCTTTTATTGCAATTGAATTGAGGAAAATTTCGATAACTGTGACATAATTCATTAATACACGATCTCAATAATTTATCTCATAATCAGTGGTAGCTTTAAAAACATTTCCGGCGCAGTTATTAAAAATGGCAATGTCATTCTAAAACTAAATGTTATTTAAATTAATTTTTTAAAACTAATTGTAAATCGTTTCGGTGTGCACAACATATCTTTGGAATTAATATGTTTTTATAAGAAATTTTTTTGTAAAAAGAAGGAAGGATCAAATAGGATACTAATTTTGAATTCTCTGATTACTAATAAAAGTGGCAATGAGTTTTCCCTCAATTCAAATTTTAATTGCGCGATAAGTTTTGCAATTGTCGCATCATATATGTGGTATCGCATATGCTTTGGAAATATCTTTTTTCATTACTCCTAGCATTGGAGAATTTTGTAGAATAACGATATATAAGTGTAAGTAATACAATACACTGTGGCAACATTTAGTTTGATTATGCATAACACATGTTAAATAAAAATTTTGTAAAATTTTATGAAAATTCTAACCATAGAGTCGAATATCATGCACAGTATATTCAGTAGTAATGCATACTTGAAATAATAGAATGCAAAAGTATCTATAAAAAGCTACAGCTCACAAACCTCAACATCTGTTTCAATTATTTACGCAAATTATTATCAAAAATTAATTGAGCTTTAATATTTTTATAAGAATAATTTTTTGTTTGTAAATTTTGTAATCAACGTTAATTAGACACATATTATGTGTAATTTATTGTCTATTTTATAACAAAAATGTTAAGTAGATATAAATATGTATAAACGAATAGATTGTAGGTTTTTTAAATACAAAGATATTAATCACGAAATTAAAGGAAACAATAAAAATTTAATTTTTTAAGTTTAATTGTTAGTATAATTTGAATGATTTTATATCTTTTTTAATGTATGTTTTTATTTCTTTTATAAGTTTTATAAATAGCATAAATAATAAGTAGATAATATTCAAAATTTGTAAAATTTTACTATAATTGTTACTTTCATTATATTTGCTTTATATTTCTTGCTTATATATTTTAACAATTTTAAATTACAAATAAACGCTCCAAAATATATACATAGTCCGTTCAGTGATTTTGAAATAAATAAATAACGTGTAAAATTCATTATCGTCATCAGCAGCTTTATGTATTATTATATATGAAATTCCGCAAGCAAATGATTCGCTTGAAATTTCCACAAACGAGAGCGCAGAAAGTATTATCACAAAGTGCCACGGAATATCATATGACCGACAAAATTGCTTTAATCTCGTCGTCTTTTCCTTCCCATTTCTATGAACGATACTGACTTTTAGCTTCACATAAGCTAAGCTTCCTATTCTACCTGGATAAAAGAATTTTTAAAAAGCACGAAGAAATAAATCCCAAAGGCTTCCAATAAAACTCGGTACAAATTTCGAAAACAAATTACAAATTAATAAAAATAAATAAGACTCTGAAAATAACACATAAAAAAATGCATAATATAAAATTGCAATAATATAAAATTGCATTTATGTTAAATAATGTTAAATCTATAAGAAACTCAAATTTCTATAATTTTTTTAGTAATTTATTCTATAATTTTTAAAGTTTCTGCTTAATTATTTCGACTTAATTGTTTTTTATTAAAAAGAGATTATATAATAAATTAAAACATTTTTTCATGTATTTATTAACTCGTAATATTCACGAATATTTCTATATTATTGAATATTATGGTGTAAGTCCAACGAGAAAAATTAAATCATTATTATGATTAATATCATTATTAAAATGACAGGAAAGTAATGCTAATATCGTATGAATGAACATTCTACAACTTCATTGAGTTCTAAGGATGTTGCTGAAATTCAACGCAGGATTCCAGAGAAGTTTGTAATTGTAGGTTTCTGAATTTCAAAATTGGTGCCAGCGTTCCAACTCGCCTGCTTGAAACTTCAGCTTGGAGTCATGAACTTTGAATCCATTATTGAACCAAATCATTAATTGCTTAAACCAACACGCATTTATATCTATACATTCAATATTTTATTGGCACTGTATTAAGTTATTAATCTTTTAATACCAAAAATTTTGGTTTCTTTATTTTTGTATTTGTAAAAATGAAAGAACAATTATTTAAAAAATATCAATAATCGACAAGGATTTCAGAGCAAATGTGCAATTAACATTTGAAATTTCTACATTCTATCGTATGAAAATATAGTCTTCAATAAATAATAAATCACATAAAGAAATAATAGAGTTGAAATACAAAAATCTATAAATCTACAACCTAGAATTTCTTTTGAATTGCGAATTAAATGAAAAATTGAGTTATCTTAATTGTTTGTTAGTAAATAACGTCACTCCAAGAATCAGTGAATTATTTGAGATATAACGATGTTCTATAATGAACTATACAATTTTCATGTACATAAGTTTATTGATAATATAAATAATTTATTTTTTACATATTGCACATGTAAATTCATCCCGCATGGAAATTTACATAATTTCATAATAATGTGTTTTTTATACGTGCTTTAAATTACACATTATTTCCAGTTTATGCTGTGGCGTCGTCCAACGCTTACAAGCTTTTTATCTTTTACTTTTCCTTCTAGCAGATTGCAGCAATATAGGATACCTGCAGTTAAGAATTTCATTGAATCGTGAGAGATTCTTGTTAGTCGATTGCACGAAGTGTAAGATCGAAAAGAAACGTACAAAATTGGTCCGGAATTTAATTTGTACAAAGCATTCTGTGAAAACCCGTTTCAAATTCCACATTATTGTACTTTCTTAAAACTTCCGTTCACTTGACACAATACAGAAACGCGCTAAAGAAACATCATAGATATGTACCATTAATACTTATCTTTTCGTTAATATTCTAAATTCTAATTCGTAAATTTCCTTTTTGGCTTTTGGAAATTTGAATGTTATTCTAAAAAAAGTTAGGCAGTACACAGTTTAATAAAGTAAAGTTGATTCGTAGATTGTAACACGTTGCTTTATTTAAATCTACCGAGAGATGCATATTTAAACTTACCCTTAAGATTACGTACAAAATTTTTAATTTAATATTTTCACTTTTTAAATCTTACAACAGTTCTTCCTTTTAATTTCCTATCGAGATAAGAAATTTCTAAATTTACAGTATTTCCTTTTAACGAGACATATAAGGTATAAGGACCGAAATTCACGGATAGAAGCACGTATAGTTGCACAGTATAGATTTAACGCTATACAATGTCTGTATAATTCTTTATTAATGTTAATACCAGCACAGTAAGAATCATATAGACATCGCATGATGTTAAATTCATATTAATATTTCTTACATTAGATTATATATAGAAGTTTGTAAAAATAGCATAAAATTCGATAATAAATCATTTGTCGGAATTAATGTACCTAATAAAAATATAATATATTTGTACATATCTACTTCATTTTATAGAGCATTAAATTTTGTAACAACAATTTAGTATACGATTCTAGTTGATTGTTTTTGTATGAACACAATGCCGCACACACATACATCGTTTTGTTGTCATTCGCGCGGCGAAACTCGGGCGGACAGCCAACGGCACAAAACGCTCTGTATTACTTCAATGTATTACTCTTCGGAGCATGGCAAGTGATAGGCAACGCCAAATGCGATTATTACTTGCGAGCAAGTAGTAATTATAAATCTGTGTACGATTAGCTTTGGTGATTGATGAGACTTGTAAGTCTCGAGATAATAGCCGCGTCAAAATGAGTATCTCGCGTGATCTTCTTGTATTCGTACTACAGATTGAAGAGGTAAAAAACGAGTATAATGAATAATTGTTTCAATATCATACATTTAACAATTTCTGTAACTCTTGGATTTGTATATATCATGCAATGCACACTTTGAACTTATTCCATCAAAATTCAATATTATATAATTCATTCCGCGGATATACGTCTTTTTTTGATTTCATATTCCATATTTATTAACTTTTAATGTATGTTTTAATAGTGATTACATTAAAACTCAAGATAATTTAATTTATTATTCAAAATGTGGGAAGTATGCCAAAGTGCAGGTGTAGAAGCAACAGGTACAGTACTATGGTGGATGCAGCATGAAATAGTCGTACAATTTTCGAATTCTTTGAAATTGATGAAAATTGAGCATGATTAACAAGACATCGTGTATATTCAGCGATTTGCTATTTCAATGAATTATATTTCTCTTTTTGAGTTATTCTTCTATCGTGACGTAGGAAAATGCAAATTTCGGCAATATCAACAATAATGCGTCACGATCTTTAATCTTCATATTCTATATAATAATTAGTACATATAATTATAATTAATATTTTCGCGAGTGAGCGAATACAGAAAGAAACAATTATTGGAATCTGAGAGGAGGAGGAAGATATCAGATAACGGCGGAATAACTTTGAATTAAGTATAAGTATAATTTATAACTTGATTAATTTATTATTATTTAGAATTGTAGAATCAACTGCATGTTTAGTTCCTCAATACTATTTCATATCATTACACAATGTAATGCGTATAAAATATTTCAGTTTATTTTTTGAGATATTTAAGACTTATATTATAAAGTTTAATAAAATTTAATGCATTCAATAAGCGTTATATAATGTTATAAAATGATGTATTAACGAAAGAATATATAATATTTTAATGCATATTTAAAATTTATTAAGTATTATAATAATATTGATACAAAGATATTATATTTACACAAAGGTTACTCTCATTTAAGTCTACAAAAATTTTTATATTGAAAGAGCTTTTTTTTCTCTGAAATTATGTGATTATTTTCGCAAACATTCAAAAAAAATATTATAAAGAATATATAACAAATTTAATACATGTAACAATTATTTTTAGTACTAGTTTGTGTGTGTGTGTGTGTGTGTGTGTGTGTATGCGTACGTGCTTACGTGCGTGTATGTGAACGTTGGATTAAATTTCAGATATATTTATATGTTATAAATCATAGTTACGTACCGCTGTATCATATTAGTGAGTGCTAAATTGTTTTATCTTAATATTGAAAGATTAGAAGAGAGAGAGAGAGAGAGAGAGAGAGAGAGAGAGAGAGAGAGAGAGAGATACGGTAGTGTTTCGATGCTAATTGTAAGACAAGCACAGCGATATGAAAATTACATTATTTATAGAATTAATATATATTATATATATGTATATCTCGTACATTGTATGTATAAAAAAATAATTAAAAGATTAAAAGAACATTTCATACATCTATTGTTTTGAAATATGAATAGGCTAGAATAGATTAGTATATTGTTTAATTCGACATTATGTATGCGTGTCAGTTTATATGTGCAAGAATTACAAAGCTAATTAAATATAACTCGTTATTATCAATACATTATTAACCGATAATAATTTGTTGGCACATATTTTGATACGAATATTATATTATATATCAGGATATTAATTACGAGATTTGCAAATCGCGTAAAATTCGTAAAAAATTTAAACTTGCAGCTAAAAAAAAGAAAACAATATTTTCTCTTAAGTAACTTGAGTAAAAATAATAAAATATGTAAAATGAATAATACTAAAATAATTTTTGCTAGAGAAAAATTATATTTAAATTTTGTAAAAATATTAACCTTTTACACTTTTTGCTAAACATACAAATTATGAAGCATACAAAGTTAGGAAACCAAACATTTATAAAGAAATATATTAATAATTTCATCTAACATCATTTTACTTTCAAATTATATTTATTATACATTATCACACATTACAGTTGATTAAATTATTATTGAAATCTTCGAATATTTTAAAAATACAATTTACAATTATATTTTTTAAAATTAAATTGCACAAACTGGTGCAAAAAAACAATAGTAATAGATTTTAACTAAATTTTTTAATTAAAAACGCAATAATGATTATTAATTAAATTTATAAGTCACAACACGACTTTTCCCTAATTTTTCCTATTTATTTATACTTATTGATATAACTTGGCTTTATATATCATTAAAATTAAAAATCAATATCAAGCAAATATCATATAAAACTGGATAGCAAATAGTATTTGAAATGAGGAATGTATGTACGCATAATTGTGAATTGAGTATGTGAATTCTATGCCATACCATCGACTGACTTTGATCACTTATAAATCGATAATTATTGTTATCTCTCATTTTGTTTAAATGTTCCATAATCTTTAGAATACATTGTCATAAAATATTATAAAAATTACAGGACGTTCTACACATTCGATCATTTCGATGGAATACTTGCTAATGACAAAAAAAAATGTCAAAAATTAGTGACACATGTGATATTCGATAAGAGAATTATTTCAAGATAAATCTGATGATAGTTAGCCTCTTATATGAAAGGAGATTGCGTCTCAATAGCCTAACGATAGAATCGACACGGAGCTTTGTCTCCCTTTAGTAATTAAAGCTGTGATGTAGGTCAGAGAGAGTCTAATTACACTAACTGCATTTGCATACATATATATATATATATATATATATATATAAAGGCACATGCACAATTCTCACGCGGCATTTATGCAACATGCATATAGAACGAGACAACACAGTAGTTTTATGCGCACATAAATCTACATACGTGCACTCTTTTACGCGTATGTGGTAAGGAACACGACGTGCAAGAGCATACCCTTGAGATTTTATCGCAAATGTATTACCATAATCAACTCTCTCTCGCACTCTTGGCGACTCACATTCTTATTGCCAAACACTTTTACACATTGTATTGTTAAATAAAAAAAATTATAGAATTTTTTAACGTCATGCCTTTTTCTCTTTTTTGGATTATTAAACGAAGCGAAAAAAAATTATAAAGTTCTCAAATAAATAAAACAGATTATTTATTCAGCATTTCATTCATATTACATGTCTTAGCAACGCAGCTGCAACAGTGAAATTTTGTTAAATTAAAACTTGATTGATTCAAAATTGATTGAAAAATAGATAAGCTATTTAGTTTCATTTTTCAAAGCTTAATTTGCTGAAATGTCTCGCATTCGCAATAATCAAAATACAGAATATTATTTTATTATTAATTGCCAAATATATAACATATTTAACTCGATATTTTTTTAATTAAAGTGTTTTAATGTGATGACATTCTTAAAATAATTAAAGTAACTTCGTTGATAAATTCCTATTATAAATGTAAATGCCGCAAAAATTGACATTTACTATAATTTATTTTTATTCAAATTATTATACATTGTAATTAATTAAATAATGTGTGGACAATTTGCTAACGAAACAGCAAACGGAAAATATATTATTAAAGTCGAGATTATTAATTGATGTACAGACCAGCGAGGATGAAGGCGTTCTATTAATTGGAGGAATACGGCGAGGCAATGAATCGGGACTCTATCGAGGCTAACCTGATGAAACCAGGATAATTATCTGGCCCGATAATGGTAGACAGAGTATACGCCCAGCATTCACTATAACACTGTCGCGTCAAAAGGCTTTGTAATTCGACTTGAATAATGACGCTGCATGCCGTTCTACGTCGCTTTGTGATGTGTAATTGCAACCGCTAATATCGATGATTATAACATCGCACTCTACGAATTCTTGTATATGTATGTAAAGCACAATAGTGAAAGGAACATGAATTCAATAACTATGTTAATTATATTTAAAATCACAGTGTTTGCCTGAGAAACTAAACAGTATGTTTAGTATTGTAGAGAAAGAAAATAAAAGAGCGGGGTATATCTAAAAAATTGAACAATTTTTCTTCCTTTTCTATCAATTAGTTTATCTTTAATGAATATTATATAAAATATTAACAAGAATATACATAGAACGTGGCTAATGAGAGTGCAGTGCAATAATCAAAGCGCAATTAATTTTACAAATAAAACAAGTACTTAAAAATAATGTTCCAACGTTTCAATTCATTTTGATTTGAAGCCTTCATCAGCGATGAATAATCTTCAAATCATTCACACGTCCTTCACTCTGCAAACAGTCAGTTACTCTTGAATGCAAGATCCAAAGTGTAATTTTCAACCATTATTCGATTAGATATTCAGGAAGTATGTCTAAAACGGATGTGTAAATTGCAAACATCCAATATTGCAAATCTGAAATTTACTGAGAGTGGCTCATCACAGAGAATGAATATACATGCTGATAATGTGATAATAATATAAGAATATGTGTTATTTCATAAAACAATGAAACTCCGCCATACGATCTATTATAAAATAAAATATATGTGGCCAGTGAGTTCAAAATCTGACAAAGTTCACATTAGAACTACTAAAGCAAGTCAAAATAATCAGTTGGTAATTTTTTTCAAATTTATAATAGTATGTTTTCTAAAATTATAACTTTTGTTGAAATATGTAAAAAATTGACTAATCTATTTTTCACGTCATTCTTTTTTTCAAAGATTTTTCAAAGATATATTTATAAACAATAGAACTTAATCGTCAGTCTTAATATTAAACTTAATATACAATTAAATACCTTTAATATATATAAAATATTATATTTTTAATAACATTCGAAAATTTATTAAAAGAATATAATTATGAATCATCTTGTACAAATAAAGATATCAAAAGTAAATGTAAAGATACTTTTTTTTTATTTTAAATATTTTTCACTAATGCGATGTGCTGCTTATGGCAAAATATCGCATTATCGAACAGTGATAGGCTCGAAGATTACGAGAATGCGCAATTGCATTGATACATTATCACCTTGATTTAGAGGAAGCAGTCTATTTCGAAGTTCATTGTAATGTCACGTACCTCTCTCGCAGAAGGGATGCGACTCTCTGCGGAATACTGCAAATTACAATCCTAATAACAAATGGCGCTATAGATCCAAAGGCCGTGTGCTAGTTATTTCAATTATTACTCCATACGATCAACATCTCTCGATTTGGAACGCGCAGTATTGAATCCATTAAGAGTATCGCGAATGTAAAACGGTCAATCATATTTCGTTTTCGCACACTGCTGAAAATTTCCTCCATTAGTGTCCGATGTGTCCGTCCCCCACATTGTGCCACGCGCCACTAAACCGACCCTCGCGTTTAAATTTAGGGGTCTGTCCCGGTAATAAATAAGGGCTAGTATAGCATGACTAGAACTGATCTTTGTCGATGAATGGTCGCGTAACGGGGAGATTGTCCCATTATGAGGATCACAATAAGCGTGGTGAATTGAGAACGTTAATTCTTTTGACAGATCGACGAGAATAAGGACGAATAATGGAAAAAATATTGTCAATGCAATACAATAAATACGCGTAGTCGTTGTAAAAATTATTATAAGAATATGTACAATCATTCGTATAATGTACTTTGATTTATGAACTTAACTTACAAGCATCTCGATGAAGGTACGGCTGACAGGATATCCGGTAGCAGAACCCGGTATATCCCGTATACATAGTTTCGGTCGCAAATAACTTCACAACAACGTTTACGGACTAACTCCAAAGCTCGCCAGCTACAATTTCCAGCAAATGTTCGGCAACCAATCACGCTTTATATTACTCTCGGTCTACCTACGTAACGTCAGTACTTACTTCTCGTTTACAAGCCTTGAAATTTCCTCCATAGTAGCTTCCGCGTTCTCTAGAGACTATCGCGGTACTCGGTGCAACGGAGTTGAATTAATACCATTTACATACGCGTCGTTAATGAAAATTAAACACGTCTGTGATATGGTCAACCATTACAGAGCATTATAACTGACCGTGATTGCATCTTCTGAAAGTTATATGGTATATCGGCAAATATAATAATTTCCATAGGAATAAAAATATGTAAAAATTTATACTTAATATGCATATTATTAAAACGTGTTTGATTTGCTATTAAATAACTTTGATTTAATTCAGATATAAGCTTTCAATAAAAAATATATAATTGTAGAAAAAAGCTTGATCATAATGTAATAATTTATACGTGCGAATCCATAAATTGAAACTATTGAAATGCGTTCACATATTATATTATGTCATATCATTTCGATCTCTCATTATTTTCCAATAGAATAATTTTGTTTGATATTTATTTTGCATTTTATAAATTATTTATATTGTTAAATATTTAGATAGTTTTAATTATTTACAAAGTTTTAGCTTTTAAAAATGTTCTCTGTAATATCTATTAATTGCCACGGCTTATTTAAAATGATTGAATTTTTAGTCTAAATTATATTTAGAAATATAAAGAAAATCTCTACGTAAAATTGTAAAACAGGGAAAGACTGAAAGTCTTGAAATTAAATTCGATTAAAAATAAAGTTCATACATGTTAATAGCACGTACTATAAATCCACGGTCCTGGTCATTACATCCTCGACAGAATTGAATTATCGTCCAGTCGAAATCAAAACGTAGGAAATAGAGAACGGGGGGGAAATAGAGAAGAGAGTTCGTGGCCGTAATTAATTCCACGTCGTTGACATATGGCATTTGCGAAGACGCTATTTCGAATTACCGTGCTACGCGAGCACCTATATCGTTCGGAATGGCATATAGCTGCGACTTGTCGCTACCAGACAAGGCATTTAATTAACTGAGCTAATCTGGGCTAAACAGTAATTAAAACTGCAGGCCTCATTCTTCGCTGTCCTTGTTATTACGCGATTAATAAATCGCTTCCTTGTTTTCATAATAGTTATTAAAATATTTATCTATTTTTAACCATAATTAACAATGTCTGTAATGAATATTAGCACATGGGTTAAAATCTCTTTATTACAAATTATTATATTTTCTTGAAATATTTTCCAAAAAGAGAATCCTCGCGTACAGAGAAAGATTTTTTTCGATATTTCGCTCAAAATAGCGCAACTGTTGAAACTGACATTGTTCTAGCAACATTTTTGATCAATTATAAATTGTCACACGTTGCAACTTTCTTCGTAACAAAAAAAAAGGATTGTCGAAATCTGACAACTCGATGTGAATGTAAAAACTTGATAATAGACAAAAATTCTATTCACTCGCAGAGTATCATTACATATTTAATCCTAAACTGTTTTATTTATGTCCAATATACATATAATAACTTGTTTGCAATAATAATTGCAAATAAGTAAATATATAATTGTAATAATGCTAAATATATAATTGTATATTATTTCATGTATAATATTTAACAATTGTACAATTGAATATATTTATATATTACATAAGTATGCAATGTTCAATATCAATACATATTTAAGAATAGATTAATAGAGAGAACGAATATTTAGCAACATTTAATAATAATATAACTATTCCCATATAATTTATAAATTAAAACTGTCCAAATCCATTTGCATTATATTATGTTATATCATTTCGAGTATCTATGTTATTTTCTAATAGGAAGTCAAATAGTTTTGCGAATTATGTATATTGCTAAACTTATAATTTTTTACAAATAATATGTAAATAGGTTTAAAAAATATTGAAATATTATTTTAAAAATAGATTAATAAAAAAGTATATTTAATAATACAAAAATTAATTTATTCAGCTTTCTGTTGGAAAATAACGAGAAATAAACTTCAAATAAACTATCAAACGCGTAATACAATATAACGTAATATAATACGGATAAATTTCAAAAGTTTCAATTTGTGAACTCACGTGTAAATATATGTGTAGTTATACAATCATATGTACAGAAAAGAATAATTTTAATTCAAAATTTCTATTATATAACCGAATAGAAATACATCAATTCACGTGATTCAGAGTACAAAGTTTTCGCAAGCATCCGTATGCAAAATAATACATTTCCATAATACGAATTTCTTATCAAATTGACAATTGATAAGAGATACTATAATCGCATTTTCCACTTCGTTATGTTGCACAATAACATTTTTGCAGATTTGTTGTTTTTATTTCTACCATTGCGTGTTTCACGTTGCAACATGTACGTTGCGCAACGTTACCGCAGCTGCAAGAGTAATCGCTGCATAACAGACCTCCCCTATACATCATCGCGAGAAGAATTGTCAGTTTTTCGAAATCACGCTCGCGTTCCATCATAAATGTCCGCGCCAATAAATCGAGGCGACCGAAACAACTCGGCACATAGATTTATCTACGTACTCGCTTTCAACGACCTCGGGCGAAATTCGTGAAGACGATTTTTCCATTACAATTGATAGAATTCTTATACAATTCTAAAAAAAAAATCATCAAACCGCGATATTTACGTCAAAATTTTATGCATTCGAGCTTTTCATAGCGAAAAACGATATATAAAATGTTTTTTGTCGTATTCACGTACTGTATTTAAATTTAAACATACAGTAGAAAACTATGCAAACCGAGAGAACTGGATTTTACTTATCATTTATTAGTATTTTGCTAAAAATTTCACTGTGCGCGTATTTGGTTATTAAATGATTTAATTTATAATTTATTTTCAAATTCATTTATATGTACACGAAGCAAGAGCTTTTTAATAAATAATTTGTCACTACACTAAAACATATTGAGATATAAACGTTATATCGAGACGCTTTTTTGGAAAAAATACTTTTTATTTATCAATAAATAATAGTTTATACATAAAATAATATTTAAATCTTTTGCTTACAATTTTGCTCCTTTATTTTCAATTGTAACACGATTTATTTCCAAATGCAAATTAAATCAAAGTATGTTAAATCGAGATATTTCTTTAGCGGATTAGTTAGGCAACTGTGGCCGCCCTCAAACTCGCAAAAAAACAATTGCGCTCTCGTGCTTAAAGGAATGCAATTTCACCGTCACGTTCACCCACGATTGTTTCGCGAAAGAAACTTCGTGCTCGAAAGAGCGGATAATTGGCCTAAACTATCGCCGGGGCAGACTGCGCGCGGTAGGAATTTCTTAGGAAATCCATTTTCGAACTGATGCTCGTGTTAGTTATGTAGATGCAATAGATCCGTCTCCGTAGAATTTTAATCAAGTAGGGACCGTGGGTGTTAAATGTTTCACTTATTTATGCAAACGTCAGTAATCAGAAGTTTCCAAATATTTTTGCTAAATATTTTTAAGTTTATATTTTTGTGAAAGATTGGACAATTTCCACGTGCAAGATAAAATTTAAGGAAAAATAATAATTTTATATAATTTTATATAATAATAATAATAATTTTATGTTATAAAAATAATAAATAAATTATTTTTACAATTTAAATAACACCTAAATTATTTTCAGTTTATATTAAAATCATTATTACCTTTAAAATACATATATTTATGTTATAGTTTTTATTTTTATAATATGAATAAACAAATTGTGTGTGTGTGTGTATGTGTAATCTTGGATTATTTTATTGCAAATTTGGACAGCTTTCTAAGTGATGTATTTTTAATACATCGACAATAATAATTATTATACTTTTAGAATTGCATTTTAAAGAACGAATATTATGCCAACTGAATATTCTGAATCTGTAATATAATTGAAGAGAGAAATAACAGGATTTATATTTTGATCACTCCAATGTTTTGTAAGAACACAATTAAATTTTTAAACAGTATGTGTTTTTACAAACTTTTATTTAGATCGTTATTATTTATTTTATCAACATTGAAAATGACATAGTTGTTTCGGTTCGAAACATTTGTTAATATATCATATCGTAAGTATTATTAAATATTATCATTTTACATTCAGCTTTTGCTCTTAGTTTTTTTTATTCTATATTATTATATTAAATTGTTTTCATTTAATATTTTATGACATAAAAAACAATAAAAAAATTTTGCTACAATGAATTTTACGGCAGATATACATACTAACAGATATCATATATTACGAAGATGAAATATCGATTTTGTTTTATGCCGGGAATCTCTTCGATATTGCATGTTAAAATAACTCATTGGATATATTGATGAGAAATACTCTCGACAACTAATTCTTCTATCTATATTCAAATAAATGATAGAATTCCATCCAGGCATTTCAGCCGAAAAGCGGACCGCGCGTTTGTACAAGCGGCGTAATCATCGTGCTAACGATGTAAAAGCGAAATATCGTGAAAAGAAGCGTATTCGGTGAAACGGGCTTCCAGGCCTCGATTAACGCTTGTGTCGTGCTCGTAAGTAACATACGTTGATTACGCTCTCTATACGCTAATTACGTTTACGCATTTACGATCACGCGTATCCGCCGACTGCTAAAACTGCGCGTTCGCTTGCATACAATGTGTATTATTCACGATTGCCAATTTTGCATGTGTTCAAAACAAATTGACCTCAATAAGCAGGCTTGTGCTTTTTGACAAATAAAAAATATCTCGATTTTATTACAGAACGTTTAAGTTACATTAGTAACTATTATAGAGAAATTATGTTAAGCGAAGTAAAAATTGTCTTTCATAATTCCTTAGTAGTGTAGGTATTTTTTTTACAAAATGTCGAATTTTTATGTGGTTAATATAATAAATGGAATTAAAGTTGGACATTTAAAATAATAAAGTATCTGCGCCTATTGCAACATTCTAGTAATATTACAGTGTTTCAGAAATATTGTAATAACACATTGCAAACGTTGCAATAACATATTGCAAGCTTCTAGGTTCTAAGATGGTAATAATAATAATAATTATATATATTAAATATAATATAATCGCTGATATAATAATCTTTTGTTAATACGAAATTATAAATAACTTATTTAATGTATTGGAAAATAAGTATAAATTCAACAAAAATTTTTAATATAAAATATAATAAAGACAATTTTTTAGCTTTAACTGTCAATTTCACTAGATACGTAGATATATAGTTCCTTCTTTTATGATTTCTGTGTGAGATAACCGGATCCTATGTACACAGCGAGAATTATCTTTTACGTAAAAGGAAGTCTCGCGCATGCTGCTTTTAACATCGCTTTTGATTTCTCGTGAGTTGCGCGTTGAAAGATCCAACCGAGGTTATACCCAGAAAAGCTTCTGGTATCGGTGCATGACAGGGATTGTCGAAAGAAGCATCACCATCTAAAAACAGAGTGCGATGTGCGGAAGAATGTCGGTGGAAAGGAGAAGCCAAGGGGATGAATCCGGAGATAAAAGAGAACGGGATGCTGAAAACCGAGTCGGTGAGATTGGATGCAGCTGCATATTAACCTCCCGGTGGGAAAATCGTGATGAAGTCAGATTGCCCCTCCCCGACTTATTCATTTGTCTTCGCGACGCAGGAGGGTTGCTTGAGATATCCATTAGATAGTCCAGAAATTCAATTTACGGACGGTGAGCGTGTGCCGGATTTCGCGTGAATTAAACTAGGGAGTACTATTATTTTGCAAAATTATATTCACTCGTTCACTTGGTCAGCAAGAAGACACTAAAAGGGAATGTTAACAAAAGAAATTTTACTCGTGTATTTAAAATTATCTATAATTTAAATCTGAAATATATATATATATATATATATATATATATATATAAATTCTAGATTAAATTATAAATAATTTTAATATTAACATATAAAATTAATGTATATATATTTATATATATGTGTGTGTTGTATGTATGTGTAAATTTGATTCATTAATATTTTAATTTGTCATTAAGCACGACAGAAATAAAAGGAAACGATGTACAATAAATAGTGTTGACTATGAGAACAGCAACAAAAACTATATTTGATAATTAGAAATAAAAGGAGATTGATATCAAGAAAATTCATAATTTGCATTTGTAATATTTGCTTTGTGTAACGTATTATAATTAGAAACTTCCGGACGGTCTTTATACGAGCTTTTCGTATCCCGAGGGCTAAGAGGAAAGTACACCTCCGGAGAACGCATGAATAACGATATAGGGTTATACACCTCACGCGATGCCGGGGGTTATACTTGGCGCGAAATTTCACGGGAAATCCGTGCAGCATTAACGGCGGAAACGCGTAATTTAAACCGTACCGTCGCTGCATCGTGCAGGGCGTAAAAGCGTGCAGTATTGCATTTGGGATTGTCTCCGGCTGACCGAGTACGCTTCTTCGTGGTCCAACGGCACCGATTTAGTTATCCGTATAATAGATAACAGTAAACGCATCAGCCTGCTTTTCCACAAAATCCTCATTACAATTTAACATTGTCTCTATACATCGCTACTAAAGAAACAAACATTTGTGGCGCTCCGCGAGAATAATACTATTCTTTACAATCTTTTATCAGAAAACTTATGTAACGCTTACACCATATAACGAAATGACTAGAAATGTAGATATTTAGAAATTAGTTTATTACTTTCGTTCATTATACCATCAAATGAGTCAATATCATAATTTTAATATCAGAATTTCCTAAGAGGGGAAATATATCCAAAAAAAATTTAAAAATCTTTTTACGAATTTTTTAATGAAAATTGTTATATTAATTCAACTAGGAGTTACTAATATCTTACATGTATATTACATAAAGTTTTTATTAAAAGTATTAACAAATAGTACCGACATAATTATTGACAGTAATAACAATAGCGGTTATATCGTAGTTTTTTTACAGTTTATCTGAAAAAAAAAAACTGAAGACATTTTTGAAATATATTAATCTAGTCTTTCTATAAGGATTCTTTTTAGAGTTATAGTTTTTTCTTTAAAATAAAAAAAATATTTTTGACAAAAAATTGCATCTTTTAGATCCAGAAGTCTGCCATATTATCAAAACTGAAAATATCCAAAATCGACTACGACAAAAAGATTAGATTTATTAATATAATTCAAGCACTAATTGAATCTTTTTGTTTCAGTAAACTGTATGAGGAAAAATGATTATCGTAAATCGCTATTACTTGGCGCAAATAATTGCCATAAATATTATTTATAATATTTTTTTTTTAATTTTATGTAATACTCACTAATATATGTATAAAATATTGATTAAAACTTTATTTGAGTAAAGTTAAGTAAGAGTAAAGTTATTTTTCAACAAAAAAATTCGTAAAAATAGGCATCTTTCTAACTCTTCTAGATGTATGTTCTTTCTTAAAAGAAAGTTTAGTAGAAGTTCTAAGAGAACGTATTAAAAAAGTGCATTAAAACGAACTTAAACTAAAAAAAATGTATTAAGAGGAGCCATCAAACGTCTTATCTCTTATCTCATGCCTTATTTCATATCATTTCTTTAATTCACTGTTCTCTTATAATCAATTTCTCAACATCTGTACATATTTCTTCGCTTGAATCGGATACTGTTTCTGTCACAACTCGAGAGGACGTTCCAGTGTGCCACGCTCACGAAATCCCTGTGCGGATATCGTTGCGACGCAGCTTTCCGCGGTGCGAGTTCGCGGATTTGCGGATCCCGACAAATCCGATATTTTCTCCAGGTCGACTCCACGCCCGTATATCATTCACCGCAAGTAAAAATCCCCGAGCTTTATAGAATAACGTTTCTCGCGCGGCGTACAGTAGTCGCGATGTGAATTTATGCTGCGATAAATAAGCTCACACGCGCGCAAGAGTCTGCGATAAAGTCTTTTCCTCGTACGACACTGTAATCGCGTGTGCGATGAACGTTCTTATCGTTGTACTGTAAACTGCGGGAAAGACTGTTGGTCGATGAATCGTGGAAGATGTTTCTCGAGACAGCTGTAAATGCGCGTAATATACGTGTACCTGTTATGTATTCGTTTATAAATTAAATGTTAATTTCAACGAGATACAACCAAACGACTATTATGCGTAAACTCGATTTTATCAAGCTTTGCACAAGTCGGTTTGCAAGCCAAATTAGGTACAATTTAATCTTTAAGCAAGTGGGATACTCAGAACATTCAGAAACAAATTGTATTTTTATAGTCATATCTTTTTAAAAGAATGTATAGAGTTACATTATTTATCTAAATTTACATTATTTATATTAGAATGTAAAATATTAAACTTTAAAACATTTTATACTTTTTATTGTCCTCTTTTAAAATAAGATTTTTAAGATAACTATGCGAGCAATATTGTGACCGTCTACTTAGGTTAAGATAGGGGAGACTGAGGCTAATAGACTCATTTTTTAATTTCGAATTTTTACAGACAAAATTAAGAGACTTATCGAAAACATGTTTACGCGTGTCTCGCTTGTTTTGTTTTTAATGTAGCCTCGATTATTCTACTTATCCCTATATTCAACTAACCCCGGTCTCCCCTACTACAAATTGCGAAATTTTACTGAGATGCTTATCAGTTCAAATATTTTGAATATCTTCAAATACTGAGACAAAAAAATAGTGACCCTTTTACTGAAGTTTGTCTCTAGGACATTGACCATGTAAAAAAAAGAAAATACTTGTACCATAATCTGCGCAAGTCTTTTACTATCACGGCTCATGCACCTGTCATGCAAGGTTAATTTGAACACTAACCCCTAACTTTAGTACTTGAGGGTTAATTAAAATACTAACTCAGCATAGACCTCCAAAGGATATCTTATAGTTTTTCACTAATAGAATTAGTGCGCACTCAGTGCACATTGAAGATGTTGTACACTAACTTAATTTGAATGTAAGAGTAAGATATCTCAATTAATAAAACACCTAACGTATATTTTATTAAATATCACATTTTTATTAAACGTACATCTTTACGTCGATTTGTGTACAATGGTTTTAAAGTGCATTAAGTGCACACCAGTTCTGCCAGTGATAAAAGCTAGTGAAACCGTCCATAGGACATCACTGTATCCTTTAAATGTTTTAAGAACATTTCCAGAAATGTCTTAAATAAAATGTGCTATATGGGAATTTATTTGAATCATTGTCCTTTTTAAATATTCTGTTCTTTCTTCTTGTTAAAGCTGCATTAGCTAATTAAATAATTTATTCAAAAATCGTAAGCACATTTATAAAAAGTCTAAACAAAAATATGTGACGAACAGTTCAATCGAAAGGCCTTCAAATGAACGACTTGATCGTTCTGTATCTTTTGTCCATTTACGCTCTTTTTGTTAGATTCGTCGGACCAGATATTCTCTTCGATAGACGATCTCATCGATGTTACCGTTCAATCGCAGAACCACTCCTTGAAAAAGCACTCGCCGCCGTTTGCTCATAAATCTTCGAGTACGAAGCAATTCAGCAACGAAGATATCGCGGCAACCTATGGTGGATCAAAATGAGATCGTTTTATGCGGAGTCCCACTGTACTGTACGCATACATCACAACAGTCGGTACTTCGTTTCCGGAACGCGCAAAATCAATTTCCGATGCGTAAATAGGACCGCCGTCTGCCGATGAACTCCGCTATAAAACGGACGCGTATGAGTGCGGAGCGGCTTTAATGCACGACTTTAGCAACAAATCGAATCATTGAGTTCGATGAGCAAATATTACCCCCATTGAAAATTCATAGCAGCAACTGTTACATGCAAAAGTCTAATTCATCACTTCGTTATATCTATTTCATCTTATATTTTACAATGTACGCAATACATGCACGCGAAACGTGTATTAAATAATATAATTAATTAAGTACATTAATAAAGTATTTTTTCTGCAAATTAAAGCTCTAACATTTAATATATAGAATATATTAGTCAATCTAGGAATATGTAAACTATTGGATCCAAAAAATTACCGAGAGAGAGAGGAGAGCCATTAGAATTGCGTATTATTTAGGAAATTAACATATTGTAAAGATTGTTTTTTTTTTAGTTAAAATATCAAATATTAAGGAACATAACGGCGATCAAACAAATGTATGTAATATCAATCGAAAAGACATGGAAATTGTGGCGTTTCTTGGAGTCTTCTTCTTTAAAAATATTTATAACAAAATGTTATATATATTTTTAATATTTCTGAAATGTTAAAAATATATATAACATTTTGTTGTAAAATGAATGAACCCTATTTCCATATAAGATAAAGAAATTTTCCATAGAAGACAAAGTTTCTTTTCAGAAGGATGCAAAAAATATAAAGTGTTAGATGTAAATAATTACATTGCATCAATATAAATCGTGTTAATAGTTCGTAAAGCGTAAAATCGGATCGAATGGTATCAAAAATCTTCTTTTTAGCAAAGTGATAAATGATGTTAGCAAAAAGCAAGAAGATAATCGTGAACATTTATCATTTTTAAGCCTGAAATTTAAATACTCGATTATCGATACCTAAAGAGACTTGATACTTTTATAGTTCATGAATGCATTTATAATTATGCTTACTACTTTTTACGAATATTTATTGCAAATAATACGCTATTCCTGCGAGATTAAGCAGCATTTTCCAATAGTTACTCGTACAATATTTTATAGCACTTTTATATACGATGTACTCACAAACATCAATTAACAATATAAACAGATAATCGGTTAGTCAATAGAATAAACAATTATTATATATTCTATGAACAATGTTCTATTTTTAATACGTTCTTCATTCATTAACACGATATTTGTTGATCAATTGCTTTGAATATTATATCATGCATTCCTTTGAATTTTTTAGTAAAATTTAAATAAATTAAAAGTAATAAAATACTCATTACAAACAATGTATATTTAATTTTTTGCAATATATAAATTAAATTATTTGAACAATTTGTCGTAAATCTTCGAAATCTTTATATATATTTTCAAAATTTTTAATAAAATAACTATTCGATCTTTCAAATATTAAATATCAAAATCAAATTTTTTGAAAGATTCTTTATGTCTGATTGAGGCAATTTCCTCGATCAAATTATGAAAGCTCAATCTCGCGTCAACCCCTAGATAGACACTCTCGCTACGTCATGCATTCCATGTGACCAGAGATATGCAGCCTCAGTGAATATATGGGCCGCAAAACCCGTTCTCTTTTTTGCACATTTTGTTATCCGTCGTGAACGCGCAACAAAGGCACAATGTAACCGACTGACTACAAAGATTAGTTGTGGACCGTGTGCATTGCTTTCGCGATGGCATTTGACGAGATCAAAGCCATATGCGAAAACAAGGTCCCCGGCATTTCCGGTTTGTCAAATCAAACCTGTGTATGAAAGAAAAAAACATCATGATATC
This sequence comes from Acromyrmex echinatior, assembly GCF_024713525.1. Taxonomy (NCBI): domain Eukaryota; kingdom Metazoa; phylum Arthropoda; class Insecta; order Hymenoptera; family Formicidae; genus Acromyrmex; species Acromyrmex echinatior. The sequence goes on from NC_141864.1 coordinate 3,853,731, forward strand.
TCGTATAAAACTTATAAAAAAAATATCTCGCCATTGTATCGGAATTTGCAATTGTATAATTACATATAAAAATGCAAGGATCCGAACATTAATTTATGGGACGTAAATATACCATCGTTAAAATTTTCATTAAATTTAATAATCGATGGATATTACGAGTATAGAGTCAGTATAGATGGATTTACGAGTATAATTGAAACTCGTGTCGAATCAAGGTATTAAATGAATATAAAGACGATGAATTGTAAAACTTGTTGCCTCTCCGGCTGATCTTGATTTATTCACTGCTCATTCACCGATTCTGCTCAACCGAAGTGTTCTTTGTTCGGCGTATTTCGATAAAATTTACAGTACACCGTTGCTCATTTCCGCGCTCACATACCACCGTACGTAATGAATTTTCTGCTTATCGAATAACGATTGTAAGCATAGAGCACTATTGTGCTTCGTTGGCGCGACGCGAACAAAATTTCTATTTATCGGGATACAAAATTAAAATATCAATCGGACTGATGTGGTGACAATTAAATTGTTAATCACGTGAAATGGGTGTGTGCAAGAGAAAGGCAGTCGGTACCGTTGGTGCATCGTTTTTTACATGGCAAGGTTGGAGCTGTCTGACAATGATCGGCATCATTATAGCTTTGACATTATTCTGTTATATTTATGTAATTGTACGTAAAGCTTATATTCATAAATATAATGCTCTTTTCCAAAATCTTCAAAAATCGTAACCGGCTTAATAACGAAAATATACAGATTAATATATTGGAGGTTATTGCAATTAATGTAAAATTACATTTTAAATTAAATTTATATCACATTATTAATTTAAATTTATTTATATTACATTTTTTAATTGTATTTACATTATTAATATTTGCGCAGCTTTGCCGTAATAATTATCACTATATACATACATGCAATGTAAATAATACTGCATAAATTTTGTTTGAAAATGATATTTTATAATTTATAAATAAATTATAAATTATAATTTAAAAATAAATAGGTAAATTTAATTTAATACGGTGCTGCTGATAATGCTGTTACAAACCAAAGAGTTATTGTAATGATTTGAAAATTTTGCATTCACCTTTCCAAATGTACTATTAAATTAATATTTGTTTAAACTTTTCAGTCTTAATTTTTATTTTAAATTGTTTAAACTCCTACTGAAATTAATGAAAACATATTTACGTTTTACAGTCATATTTGTGTACGTACAATCATAAAAGAATATATTTCCTTGGAAATATAATACTTTGCATATTTTCTCTTTTTATCTTTATAAATGCTTGATATTACCTTAAATGGAGGAATAAATGATAGACATTAAAATCATTTTTGAAGTATACAGTGACCACAGTAGTCACATGAAACTTTTCAGAAACCTTCCGAGATAACGGCATCACGAAATTAAACCTATTCAAACTTACCAAGAAGTACGGAAGGACTAAGTAAATCAGAATTCCTAAATGAGCAATTACCATAATGAAGAAGTTATTCAAGAAAACCTTCAACTTCTGGTTAATGCAAGCAGTAACTGAACTATTACCAGCATCATATATTCCTAAACTCTCTTTTACATTAAAAAAGAATTAATGTATAATTTGAAATAATAAATATGTAAAAAATATAGAAAATAATATGAACAAATTTCAAGTGGTTTATCTAAACTCAGGAAGAGAGAATTCATTTATTAGGTGTTGGAATTAATTCGTAGCGTTTTACAAGTGATGGGAAGTACTTTCATTAATGTATTTTTTAATGCTCATGTGAAATAAATAACATTCTTTCATTAAAAACGCTACGAATTAATTCCAACACCTAATAATATAATATTTACCAAAATTGTTTTAAATCACGTTATAATTTATGTCTAATCGGAAATAGATAATTATCATTAATTAATTTATTTAAACATAAAATTTCTACCTATACAAAGGAATTTATGTGAGAGCAGATTATGAGAAAAACCAATTGTTTAAAAATCAGCTTTAATTAAATCACAATTAATTTTTTTTTTCAAGATATAAAAATTTTTTCAAGATATAAAAATTTTTTCAAGATACAAAAATCATTAATATTACTATTATTGTTAAATACAGGATATACATATATACAGGAAATTTTTGAAAACAAAGAAAAACATTTTAAAAATATAAATTTAAGGTTTGTAATAAGGAAGCTTTCTGGAATCAGGGATTACTCTTTAGTAAACTAGTAAGCGCCAAAGCGCGTAGAGTAAATCCGAGCTTTGGATGCAGACGTGGCAACGGTTGACATAACTGCCGTGTAAACGGAACTTCAATTTGCGTTGGGATTAAACATTAACCGCTTAAGGCGGCGGGAAATCTTATGCTTTCATACTGTGCAACTTCCCAGTACGCTGCACCATTTCTCAGTGGCTTAGAACTGTCTCAGAGTCAGTTTTGTGTGTTTCGATCTCTCTAGATTTCCGGATATGCATAAAGGATACATATAAATCTGAATCATGTCAACAATGATCTCTATTTAATACTATCGGAAATGTGTTTACTTGAAACCGCATTCTCAAGACGCACATACGGAGAGAATTTTCTATTAAAATTTACCCTGAAAATATGATAGTTGTAGTACAATACAATATTTTAAAGATTTTTACCTTTGTACTTCAGTAAAATTAATCAAACTTATTTTATACTTTATTGCAGTTTTATTAATGAATGAGAGATTTACATTAATATTCTTCGACAACGTTGTTCCACGACACATCATTTTTTTTAGGGTAAACTCTAAGAAAAAATTCTCTCCGTGTATATACATATATATGGTATATATATATATATATATATATATACACATATATATACAAATGAGATATTATTATATACGTTTATAAAAAAAAAGATTATCTAGTCATCTCTAATAAATGTATTGTACAAACAAATGTTACATTAATATAATAAGATTGTGTAACACGTGATTAAAATAAATATGTAATTAGCTATACACTAATTACAGAATTAAAATATGTAATTTAATATATTAACAAAGTCTATAATTGAGCCTTTTAAAGTTAAAGCATACTACACAATAATAACTAGATTTATATTAGTCGGTGAGTTAATAGCCAAGTTTGTTCACCGAATAAGTCATAAATTGCGTAATTCGCATTAGAATTTGACATAATACCTAAACGCATTTATAGATTAGCGTAAATAAAATACGTAATTTAATTTCAATTAAATATACAAAAAATGTAAAGATAACGTTATTGCAAGAATTATCTGTATTTATAAAAATATTTTTTATTTAATAATTATTTTATTAAAGAAACTTTCTAAATTTTTTTAGATTGAAAGAATATGGTGTGAGAAATTTTCTATGTCGTTATGAAATTTAAATTGTTGCATTTTGTAAAATATCACTTAAATATCATATATTATGCAATTTAATTTGGTTTTCTTGATTACAAATGATTTAATTACATATGTTCGCTAGTCAACAGCAGTAATCTTCTAAATTTTATTTGTATTTGCATTTGTAATTATATTGTGCAACATATAATTACATCATTTAATTATTTATTAACTTCGTTAACTATTTTTATAGAAATAATTAATATCAGCAACATTTAACATTTATTAATGTGACATTAATATTGAACCGGCATAATTTAAATTATTAACCTTTTCTTGAAAACACATTTAAAACAATAATTTTTAAGATAATTTTTTAAAAATAATTGTCTAAATTATTTAAAAAATTATTTTTTTTATTTTTTTTCGAAAGGATAAAACCCAAAATAAAAATGTAAAGCAGTTTTAAAACATCTTTTATAGAGTAAAGGGACATATTAACTATATAAATTATAAATCGATACAATCCAAAGTGTTCAAAAAAGTAATTAAAACATTTTTTGTTTGGAGAAATATTTTTTTTTAAATTCAAATTTTTTAGAAAACTGACATTTTTTTAAAATACCAAAAAATTACGAAAAAGATTGGCATCTAACAATTTAGATTAAACAAATCGGTTATAAGCTCACCAAAAAAAAGATAAAAAAAATTAAATCATTTATAACATACGTATAGAAAAAAGGTCTATTATATCTTTCATACATTCATATTTAGAATCTAGAAGTAAATTTTTTTAAAAGAAAATTTTTCTCTATTAATAAAAGTCAATCTCCATATCAGATTATACGTGATAGAATTTTTAAAATTAATTTTTTAGTACTGTAATATGAATTCGCCAAAAATTTCTGTTGGAAGATATATTATCTACGTGTAAAATCGTTTCAATTGCTACACGCTCGAAATACATTAATCGCAAATTTTACTTCCATATCACATCCACAATATTTCTGCTAGTAAGAAATTCATTACGAGCGACCGCTGGATGATGGCGACCACGTACTTGATTACTTGGGGTGCGCATACATTTGCAGTGGCCGCGATTTACGGTTGCGTTTCCGGAGAGACCGGAAACGGACGGCCGTGCCGGAGAACGCGCCGCTGGGCGATGTTGCGCAGTGTGGAACGGAGACGTGAAACTTCCGACGAAAATGAATTATTCGGTTGCCGGCTATCTTTCGCAGTCGACGAGAAACAGATAGGTACATCCGAGAAAGAAGAGGAGCCAGCAGAGAATCAACGACGGTGGCGAAAAGGAGGACGAGATAAAGAACCGGAAGCAAACGCGTTCGTTCTCTCGCCATGTTACTCTCCCGCTGAGAATTTATGATACATTGATTCCACGCGCTATTGCTGATTCGTACTGATTTTTTTCCTAAGAGAGATGGGATCGTGAAAGCATCGAATACTGTCTTTCAATGGCGATAGATAATATCACAAATCTTTCTATATTTACTTTCTGTAAAACAAAAATTTGAAAGTAATCTAAAAAAAAGATTACAAATATGATAGATATAAAATTCTATGAATAAGAATGGGAAAAGAATATGAAACATAATTTTTCTACAGAAATCAATATAGCATTTGTGTTTTTAAAAGAATGGCTTAATTAGTTAATAATTCTGTTATATTTTAACATGAAATTGTTTATTAATTCTTTTAGAAGTTAATACTTTATCACTTTAATTATCACATATTGTCTCCATTATCTTCAAACATACATTCAATACAGTATCCTCTAAGTTATGCAACAAAAAATCTTATCATTTGTTGTTAAGCTTCAATAAAAATGTGTGGATTATAGTTTTACAAAGAATTTATGTTTTTTAATATTGTTGTGTAACAAAATAAATAAAATTCTTAGTATTATATAAACTTAAATTGTAAACAAATTGTTAAATTTTTAATCTATTTATAAAACAGGTGTTATCAAATGCTGACAAAATCCGAAATAAATCCTACTGCTGATATTATAGGATTCTAGTTTTTGTCTTGTGCATTACCTTCTGTTGGAAAATTTCACAGACATTTTAAATTTCAAAAACAGAGATATTTGTTAATTTATTTACAACATCAATCATCATGATAAGATACTAATAAATATCACTCATTTTATTTATCAATGACAATCAAAGATACAATTATCTGATAATTATTTTTGGATTTACAGAGCTTACTTCTCATAGACCAGTATTCATAATCGTTTAGCTAATAAGATCTTACATATAATGTATATGCACACATATATAATTAATATCTTATATATGTAAATAAAACTATACACAGGGTGCTCCAGAACTTCAAATATTTTGTATGCTAACAGAACAGATTAAACTGAATCGAAAAATCCTCGATCATTTTGCAATTTTCTCAATAGTTAACCAGATATTAATTACTAAACTATGGCCAAATATTAATCCTCAATAATTTTTTACTTAAATACTATTAATTTTGCGGCAAAACAACAAAAAACAAAAATGATTTATTTTTCTCTCATGGAGCTCTAAGAATTTTTTCAGAATTTTTTATCAAATTTCTAATACTAGATTTTTTTATTGATTATTTTATTAATTATTTTTTTATTTTATTAATTATTTTTACCAACATGAGAAAGTGCAGTGCTAAAAAATTATAAAAAAATTCTCAGAACTCGATCTATGAGAAAAAAATAAATAATTCTTATCTCTCGCTGTTTTTTGTACAATTGATAGTATTTTTTATAGTAAAAAATTATTGAAAACCAATATTCGGCGAATTTTATTAATTAATAATATAACTTATTAACTATTGTAAAAATTATAAAATGATGAAGGACTTTTCGATTCAGTTTAGTTCGGTCTACCAGCATATGATATATATACATATAATTATTTTAGAAAAAATATATAATTATTTTATCTAAATTTTAAGTAATTCTCCTTTTATCTAAATTATGTAAAAGGAGAATTACTTAAAAATTACTTCTGCAACAAATAAATTAAAATCCAAAAAACTGAGTAAAAAAATAAATATTATTAGATGTTGGAATTAATTCGTAGCGTTTTACAAGTGATGGGAAGTGATAGGACTTTCATTAATGTATTTTTTAATGCTCATGTGAAATAAATAACATTCTTTCATTAAAAACGCTACGAATTAATTCCAACACCTAATATAATAATTAATTTAAAAAATAATTGCTATATGAACGCATGTAGTGTGCATGCGTTCATGCAAAATAATCATACAATTCATGAAAAATAATTCATGAAAAATAATCATACTATTACGAAAATATAATTTTTGTAAGCATTGAATCCATTATTTAATTAGATATAAACAATCATGTATTATCTAAAATAAAAATTTTAAAGTATTATTTAAATTTTATACAAATCTATTTTTGCTAAGATCTTTAGAGAATATATTATATATAATTATTTTAGAATTATATATTTTATAAAAAAATGCACAATTATTTTAGATAATACATAATTATGTTATATCTATAATTAAATAATTCAAAATTCAATGCTTACAAAAATTATATTTTCATAATTGTATGATTATTTTCAGCAAACTGCATGCGTTCATATAGCAATTATTTTCTTAGTAAAAATAAATTTGTATAAAATTTTAAAGTATTATTTAAATTTTATACACATTTATTTTTGATTTAAGATCTTTAGAGAATATATATAATTATTTTAGAAAAAATATATAATTATTTTATCTCTAAATTTTAAATAACTCTCCTTTTATCTAAATTATGTAAAAGGAGAATTATTTAAAAATTACATCTGTAACAAATAAATTAAAATCCAAATTAAAACTGAGTAAAAAAATAACTAATAATCATTACTTTAAAAAATAATTGCTATATGAACCCATGCAGTTTGCTGAAAAACAATCATACAATTTTGAAAATATAATTTTTGTAGCATTGAATTTTGAACCCATTATTTAATTAGATATAAAACAATTATATATTATCTAAAATAATTATACATTTTTTTATAAAATATATAATTCTAAAATAATTATATATATTCTTTAAAGATCTTAGTAAAAATAAATTTGTTTAAAATTTTAAAATATTTAAATTTTATACAAATTTATTTTTGCTAAAATTTTCTTTAGAGAATATATATAATTATTTTAGAAAAAATATAGTACTTTATCTCTAAATTTTTAATAACTCTCCTTTTATCTAAAATCTAAATTATGTAAAAAGAAAGTTACTTAAAAATTACTTAAAAATTTTATACAAATTATTTTCGCTAAGATCTTCTTTAAAAAATATATATACAATAATTATTTTAGAGAATATATAATTACCTTAGAGAGAATGTATAATTATTTTATAGAATTACTTTATATAATTATTTTCTAGAATTATTTAAATCATTTTATTTAACAATGATTTAAAAATAATCATTTTTAGATTATTGTCAAGTAAAATGATTTAAAAACTAGCGAAAAAAGATTAATATTACACAAATAAAAAATAATATTCACCGCCAGGTTGCTCCATCAGTGCCCGATGTCTCTCCCAGACCTCCACCTCCTCTCAGAATATGCACAGGACACCCGCGTAAAACACTCGCGAATACACTGTAATCGCGCGCGGACTATAACTTGAGTCCAATAACTAGAACGGCACTCGCGAAACGCGCGACGCGACGAACCGGCTGCGGTTCGTTCATTTTCAAGTAAATCGGCGACGTTAGCTTCCCCGTTGGATTTTTACACGAAGAGAATGATTTTACTCAATATCTAAAAATTTATCTAGATATATACATTCAGACATATCCGAAAATTTTTAGATATTTGAGAAAAATCATTCTTTTCGTGTAAAATATCCTCTGGGTACTGAGCCCCCTCACCACGTCGTGTACCCGTGAGAGGGAAGATAATCTGAAAAATGTAATAAATAGCTATATTACTATGCTATTATTGCAATCGGTTAACTTTTAGAAACGCATATCACGTCTGCAATCCGTCCGTTATCACTGCGAAAAAGTCAAAGCAGATAAAAGGGCTGAATCTTTTTTTATTTATTCATAGATAATGTCTGTAAGATATGATTAGAATCTATAAAATAGGCTAGAGATAAATAAAAGGAAGAAATGTTTCTTTTATTAATTGTTCCAAAGTTACGGTTAATTATTTAACGGATCGTAACGAAAGATGCACAAAAACAAAAATTAATTCAATTATTAAACTGTATTAATTGTATTGAAAGCAGGAATTGCGACTTTTTTGCATGAGAGTATTCATATCAACGTTGCTTTTCTATGACTCGTGCGATACCGTCCGTACAAACAAGTAGTCGTGTCGCATACTGCTCCTCTTCACATTTCTTTTTGAAACATATAATAATCACAAAAAGTGCTAGGTATAATACGAAACGTTGTATTTTATGAATATTCACATAATACGATTACTAGTATGAATAATTATTCATAAAATATAATACAACGTTTCATATTGTATTAGACATTCTCCGCGAAAAAGATTTCAAAAAGTAATGTGAAAAGAAGCCACGACACAGCTACGTTGTTTGTACGAGCTTCGGTAAGGGAATAATAACTGCGCGATAACTAGGCGTAAACATGACGCGCCGTTCCGTGCCACCTCGTACCATCCCCAACCGAAGGTCACGCGCCAACCGTCGAAATACTACGTACTAACGTACGCCTATTACAAAATCAGTAAAATAATATTCGTAATTACGTTTTAATATTCTTCGATGAATATTACACGATGCTTTATTGTACACGATGATTTACGTTTTATTTCGTTACGCACACAACTCATCTATATATTAGACCGCTATTCATAGTCAGGGCTTATATTCAAGACCGTATAGTTAATTATTAAGTATAATTTTAAGAAGTATAATTTCACGAATTAGAGATATTAACATCGTATTAACATCGTAAGACATTACTTAAGACAGTCTTGAAATAAGAACGGACTATGAATACCGCCCTTAAATATCTAATTAATATATCTGTAAATGTGTAATATATGATATTTCTATTTATATCCATTATTGTATTTAGTCCAAATTGTTTCATAATTCAAAAAATGTTTGCGTTTATCTTTACTTAAAGAATGTATATTATTAATCTTATTATTAATCTTTATTCGAACGTAAATCGTCAAAGAGAGTAATAAAGATTGAGATATAACTCTGAGTACACACCTTAGTTTTGAGCAATATTACTATTTCAGCATCCTTATGTAATTAATTATCAGTTCGCGTTCGTGAATCTCTAATTTTCGTAGATTAATGCGCGAGCGACTCACGCCACACGTCCGTCTTACTGCGAAGTCGTCGAACAAATGCCAACGTGATGACGCGGTCGACCACCGCACCGCGCCCCCCTACGCCTTCGACTCGCGACCCACCGCTTTTCGTCGCGCGCGACCCCCTTCCCCCCCGAGTTTTTCGCCAGATGTTGTTTAGATTACACTCAACTATCGCGTTTGAAAAATATTGAACGGTTAGTACAATTATTCAAGTATTTTATATGATTTTGACAAACGGATATCGCCGTACATTTTGCGTTTTGCTTTGTAGCATCTCGGGCACAATCCTATATTACTTGCATGGTTCTCTTAAACGAATTAGTAATTATTCGCGTGAGATATTTTTGATATTTTCAATAATTCTCAATTTTCATACTTCTTTTTAATGATCCATTCTTCAATAAAGATTGATAAAATATTATATATATGTTCTTTATATAAAGATAAACGTAAATTTTCCTAATATCGTGAAACAATTTGTACCGAATACAGCTTTAGCTAAGAGTACTAAACATCTTGTTAATCATTATTTAATTTTTCAGTTAATAAATTAATTTAAGACACTACTAACGCCGATCATGGCTCGATAAAATAACATACGAATTATTCAAAATAAAAAATAGAAAATAAGATTCAGAAACTCATTTAAAATATAAAATCGTAGGAATATGTGCAAAAAGCAGGTGCAAAAAGCTTGTTTAAAATAAAAGATATAAAATAGTTTCCAGAAACTTATATAAAATATTAAATAAGAAATAAGTCAGAAGTGTAGTTATTTAAAATAATGAATTAATATTAAATAACGCTTTTAATTTTTTTATTTAAATTACATACTTTAATTTTCGTCGCTTTTGCAAGTAAATGAAAATTATTAAACGGTTCTTACGTACATTTTGACATCTTTAGAAAGTATTTGTAAAGTTGGATATTTATAACAAATTGTATATAAATTGTTATAACTAAATATAGTTGACAAAATGAGAAAACTATTTTTTTATACAAAAATTTAAAACTCTGAAGCAAAAATATTTAAAGGATAAATATGTTTTAATATCTTAAAATATCTTATTGACATTCAAAACATTTTATAATTGGAATAATGTACATATTTAAAAACATATATTATTATATATATTATATATGAAACATATTTAAATATTTTTGCTTCAGAATTTTAAATTTTTGTATAAAAAAATAGTTTTCTCATTTTGTCAACTATATTTAGTTATAACAATTTATATACAATTTGTTATAAATATCCAACTTTACAAATACTTTCTAAAGATGTCAAAATGTACGTAAGAACCGTTTAATAATTTTCATTTACTTGCAAAAGCGACGAAAATTAAAGTATGTAATTTAAATAAAAAAATTAAAAGCGTTATTTAATATTAATTCATTATTTTAAATAACTACACTTCTGACTTATTTCTTATTTAATATTTTATATAAGTTTCTGGAAACTATTTTATATCTTTTATTTTAAACAAGCTTTTTGCACCTGCTTTTTGCACATATTCCTACGATTTTATATTTTAAATGAGTTTCTGAATCTTATTTTCTATTTTTTATTTTGAATAATTCGTATGTTATTTTATCGAGCCATGATCGGCGTTAGTAGTGTCTTAAATTAATTTATTAACTGAAAAATTAAATAATGATTAACAAGATGTTTAGTACTCTTAGCTAAAGCTGTATTCGGTACAAATTGTTTCACGATATTAGGAAAATTTACGTTTATCTTTATATAAAGAACATATATATAATATTTTATCAATCTTTATTGAAGAATGGATCATTAAAAAGAAGTATGAAAATTGAGAATTATTGAAAATATCAAAAATATCTCACGCGAATAATTACTAATTCGTTTAAGAGAACCATGCAAGTAATATAGGATTGTGCCCGAGATGCTACAAAGCAAAACGCAAAATGTACGGCGATATCCGTTTGTCAAAATCATATAAATACTTGAATAATTGTACTAACCGTTCAATATTTTTCAAACGCGATAGTTGAGTGTAATCTAAACAACATCTGGCGAAAAACTCGGGGGGGAAGGGGGTCGCGCGCGACGAAAAGCGGTGGGTCGCGAGTCGAAGGCGTAGGGGGGCGCGGTGCGGTGGTCGACCGCGTCATCACGTTGGCATTTGTTCGACGACTTCGCAGTAAGACGGACGTGTGGCGTGAGTCGCTCGCGCATTAATCTACGAAAATTAGAGATTCACGAACGCGAACTGATAATTAATTACATAAGGATGCTGAAATAGTAATATTGCTCAAAACTAAGGTGTGTACTCAGAGTTATATCTCAATCTTTATTACTCTCTTTGACGATTTACGTTCGAATAAAGATTAATAATAAGATTAATAATATACATTCTTTAAGTAAAGATAAACGCAAACATTTTTTGAATTATGAAACAATTTGGACTAAATACAATAATGGATATAAATAGAAATATCATATATTACACATTTACAGATATATTAATTAGATATTTAAGGGCGGTATTCATAGTCCGTTCTTATTTCAAGACTGTCTTAAGTAATGTCTTACGATGTTAATACGATGTTAATATCTCTAATTCGTGAAATTATACTTCTTAAAATTATACTTAATAATTAACTATACGGTCTTGAATATAAGCCCTGACTATGAATAGCGGTCTAATATATAGATGAGTTGTGTGCGTAACGAAATAAAACGTAAATCATCGTGTACAATAAAGCATCGTGTAATATTCATCGAAGAATATTAAAACGTAATTACGAATATTATTTTACTGATTTTGTAATAGGCGTACGTTAGTACGTAGTATTTCGACGGTTGGCGCGTGACCTTCGGTTGGGGATGGTACGAGGTGGCACGGAACGGCGCGTCATGTTTACGCCTAGTTATCGCGCAGTTATTATTCCCTTACCGAAGCTCGTACAAACAACGTAGCTGTGTCGTGGCTTCTTTTCACATTACTTTTTGAAATCTTTTTCGCGGAGAATGTCTAATACAATATGAAACGTTGTATTATATTTTATGAATAATTATTCATACTAGTAATCGTATTATGTGAATATTCATAAAATACAATGTTTCGTATTATACCTAGCACTTTTTGTGATTATTATATGTTTCAAAAAGAAATGTGAAGAGGAGCAGTATGCGACACGACTACTTGTTTGTACGGACGGTATCGCACGAGTCATAGAAAAGCAACGTTGATATGAATACTCTCATGCAAAAAAGTCGCAATTCCTGCTTTCAATACAATTAATACAGTTTAATAATTGAATTAATTTTTGTTTTTGTGCATCTTTCGTTACGATCCGTTAAATAATTAACCGTAACTTTGGAACAATTAATAAAAGAAACATTTCTTCCTTTTATTTATCTCTAGCCTATTTTATAGATTCTAATCATATCTTACAGACATTATCTATGAATAAATAAAAAAAGATTCAGCCCTTTTATCTGCTTTGACTTTTTCGCAGTGATAACGGACGGATTGCAGACGTGATATGCGTTTCTAAAAGTTAACCGATTGCAATAATAGCATAGTAATATAGCTATTTATTACATTTTTCAGATTATCTTCCCTCTCACGGGTACACGACGTGGTGAGGGGGCTCAGTACCCAGAGGATATTTTACACGAAAAGAATGATTTTTCTCAAATATCTAAAAATTTTCGGATATGTCTGAATGTATATATCTAGATAAATTTTTAGATATTGAGTAAAATCATTCTCTTCGTGTAAAAATCCAACGGGGAAGCTAACGTCGCCGATTTACTTGAAAATGAACGAACCGCAGCCGGTTCGTCGCGTCGCGCGTTTCGCGAGTGCCGTTCTAGTTATTGGACTCAAGTTATAGTCCGCGCGCGATTACAGTGTATTCGCGAGTGTTTTACGCGGGTGTCCTGTGCATATTCTGAGAGGAGGTGGAGGTCTGGGAGAGACATCGGGCACTGATGGAGCAACCTGGCGGTGAATATTATTTTTTATTTGTGTAATATTAATCTTTTTTCGCTAGTTTTTAAATCATTTTACTTGACAATAATCTAAAAATGATTATTTTTAAATCATTGTTAAATAAAATGATTTAAATAATTCTAGAAAATAATTATATAAAGTAATTCTATAAAATAATTATACATTCTCTCTAAGGTAATTATATATTCTCTAAAATAATTATTGTATATATATTTTTTAAAGAAGATCTTAGCGAAAATAATTTGTATAAAATTTTTAAGTAATTTTTAAGTAACTTTCTTTTTACATAATTTAGATTTTAGATAAAAGGAGAGTTATTAAAAATTTAGAGATAAAGTACTATATTTTTTCTAAAATAATTATATATATTCTCTAAAGAAAATTTTAGCAAAAATAAATTTGTATAAAATTTAAATATTTAAAAATTTTAAACAAATTTATTTTTACTAAGATCTTTAAAGAATATATATAATTATTTTAGAATTATATATTTTATAAAAAAATGTATAATTATTTTAGATAATATATAATTGTTTTATATCTAATTAAATAATGGGTTCAAAATTCAATGCTACAAAAATTATATTTTCAAAATTGTATGATTGTTTTTCAGCAAACTGCATGGGTTCATATAGCAATTATTTTTTAAAGTAATGATTATTAGTTATTTTTTTACTCAGTTTTAATTTGGATTTTAATTTATTTGTTACAGATGTAATTTTTAAATAATTCTCCTTTTACATAATTTAGATAAAAGGAGAGTTATTTAAAATTTAGAGATAAAATAATTATATATTTTTTCTAAAATAATTATATATATTCTCTAAAGATCTTAAATCAAAAATAAATGTGTATAAAATTTAAATAATACTTTAAAATTTTATACAAATTTATTTTTACTAAGAAAATAATTGCTATATGAACGCATGCAGTTTGCTGAAAAATAATCATACAATTATGAAAATATAATTTTTGTAAGCATTGAATTTTGAATTATTTAATTATAGATATAACATAATTATGTATTATCTAAAATAATTGTGCATTTTTTTATAAAATATATAATTCTAAAATAATTATATATAATATATTCTCTAAAGATCTTAGCAAAAATAGATTTGTATAAAATTTAAATAATACTTTAAAATTTTTATTTTAGATAATACATGATTGTTTATATCTAATTAAATAATGGATTCAATGCTTACAAAAATTATATTTTCGTAATAGTATGATTATTTTTCATGAATTATTTTTCATGAATTGTATGATTATTTTGCATGAACGCATGCACACTACATGCGTTCATATAGCAATTATTTTTTAAATTAATTATTATAAGTTATTTTTTTACTCAGTTTTTTGGATTTTAATTTATTTGTTGCAGAAGTAATTTTTAAGTAATTTTCCTTTTACATAATTTAGATAAAAGGAGAGTTACTTAAAATTTAGAGATAAAATAATTATATATTTTTTCTAAAATAATTATATATGTATATTTGGCGGTTATTCTGGGACACTCTGTACATAAAGGTGTATCTGAAATAACGTTCAAAAAGTCCTCTATCATTTTGCAGTTATAATTTTCGCAATATTTTTTAGTAGTTACCTAATGAGCAAAATGTCTAAAATCGATCATGTATAAGACAACTTTAAAATATCTTTAAAAGTTTTTTGAGAAATATCATCAAAATATTTCGCAAGGAACACTGAATAATATCTTAAAATTGTCTTATATTTTGATTTTATCCATTTATTCGACAATCTTTAGAAATTAATATCTCGTTATCTATTGCCAAAATTGTAAAATGGTAGAGGACTTTTCTAATCAGTTTTTTATGAAAATAGCACTGTATGATTAGTGAGTGTTATTTCAGATACATTCTGTATATATAAAATATCATTTATTAGTTGAATATAAACAGAGAGAAATCTGAGAGTGGACATCTCGGCCTTTTTCGTGTACCAAATTTCATAGAGTAATGTCCACGTCTTTGTGGTTCTTTTCTATTCTATTACGTGGATCAGACAAAGACAAATAATCAATTTTCATTGTTTGTTCTTGTTTAATTTACGTATTAGCATGGAAAAGAACCACAAAAATGTGGATATTACCCTACGAGATTTGGTATATGGAGAAGGCCGGGATGTCCATTCTCAGGTTTATCTCTGATATAAATAAGATCTTATTTATTTCAAAGAGAAACCTGAGTAAAAATTTCGAATCGCCAATTTATCAACAACTGATGACTAGTATGAATAATTCTTCTTTGATACATATTGATACTGAAGAACATAAGTTTGTTGGTTGTCAGCAAAAGCAAAGTTATCAACAGTCAGTATCAAGCAAAATTCATTAGATATCAGACTTTCATTATCAGTATCTAATCAATGTTATTCATTGATGAAAATTTTATTTGTAGTTATAATTGATCTGTATAGTTATTTAAACTTAACGAATTCATGGATTTAAGCTGATTAAATTGCAGAAACTCATATCACGTACATACATTCTCATTTTTGTATGCCTTTACAAATGATAGTACAATAAATTGCTAAAAAAAAGTGAAATCAAAAGATATAATTTAATTTTTTAAAGAAAAGAATAAATTTTAAACTAGATCATGTAAATTTTTAAACACTTGACAAATAATTCAATGGTAAAATATAATGGAATTATGATCCATACAGCATACTTTATTTAAGAAACATCCTTAGGACATTTAAAGAGCATAGACGATCTTCTAGATATCTTCAAAGCATGCCTTGAAAATTTGTTCTGTATAGACTAATTAATTTACTAACACCTATTCGTAAGAAACATGAAGCAATTTAAATTCGTCTCAAAAATTGTTTTATATTATTTTTATATTCCTATCAGAATTTTGTGTTAATCATCTTTTTTTTAAATTACCCTCAAATTTCTGTTTTACAAAGGGATCACCCGAACACAAATATCATCTTATCTTTATTTAACATTTAATGAACATATACAAGAAAGATATATATAAAATGATACACATCACTCGGATGGGGAATTCGAACGTATCCCAGAGAGTAAATAAGATAAACTTTAATAAGTTAGGGAGACGTAATAAACAGGAAAAAATTGATAAAAATATGTAATCTGATTGGAAAATCTTAATCTTATCCGAAAGAGAGAGAGAGAGAGAGAGAGAAAGAGAGAGAAAAGAGAGAGAGAGAGAGAAAGAGAGAAGAAACTTGGATATTTTAAAAAGTTAAAATGTAAATAAGCAACTTCTTTTCATCAATATGAGTGTACAAAATTGATCAATGATAATTACAAGTTAAAAAAGTAAAATTATGTTATTAAGTTCCATAGTTCAACTGAGGCTTTGAACTCTTAAGTAAATTTTCAATTTTGAATTATTCTGCCTTGAATTCGAATACATACAAAAAAAGTGAAAAACGTTTTATGTTATATTACTGTAAAATCGTATTGTTGAACATTGAAAAATGTATCAGAATTTTTTCAGATTTTTTAAAGCCAAAAGCCCCTTCGAAGAAACACAATCAGTGATTGTGTTTCGGTAGGACTAGAAAAAACATTGGACCACGCGGAGGATTAATTTATTGAATACTATTGGATGATAAATTATTATCATTACAATTATTAAAATTACTTTTTAATTTGCAATCTGTAAAATTTTATAACTATAACTTTGTTATTAAGATAACTTGTGTTATTAAGAAAATATTTATTCTCTTCTAAAAAAGAAAGGAACACTGTTAAACATTTAAAAAAAGAAGTTTAATTTCTTCTTAAAAAGAAAAAATGCTTTGCTTTATTATCAATCGGGATATTAATTTTTTCGATATTGTTATAAATATAACTTGAATAATTGTTTATTTAAAAAGTAATACGTATATAAAAAATATTTTCAGATCAAATAAAAAAATATATATTACTTAATATAATATAAAGCGTTTATTTCTGTCACATACAATATTCAATGTTATTGACAAATGACAAAAAGTTATCAAAGATCAATTCTTGTATTATAAAGTTTTATTTAACATCTTTATTCCTTTCAAATTCCTCTTTTATTTTTCATCGGTTTAAATTGATTTAAAGTGACTTTGCAAAAGAGTTCAGACGACTCTATAAAAAATCTCCTTATTGAATCAAAAGATATGGGTTAATCGATGAAATACTCATCCTTTTTCATAGGCCCTCAAATTTTTTTGTCGACATTACTGAAATCCGAAAGCGGCGTTAAGGTGCAGAACAATACGTGACTTGCGCCTTGTAAGGATATCAGGAGCGTTTTGATGAATGACAGGAAGTCGAAGAGAACTGAAGGAAATTCTATTCAGCGATTAATTGTTACGCCATTACAGCTTGAGCCATCAAGCGGTCTCTCGCGGCTCTCAATAAGTTAAATTGAGTGTGAATAATATTCGGAGCTGCAAGTCCCTCCCCGTCGAAGATTCGCGCCTTAATGTCTCTTTCCCTCGTTTAGACTGCTGCATTCTCTAACACGCGAATATCCCAGGATCTCTGCTTTCTTCTCTGAACACGGCGATCTTTAATTGATCGTTAAAAGAGCCTTAACTCACTTCGCCAACGACTGTTTCGTGAATAAAGCCGATTCCTCTCAACTTTAGTTCCTCAATTTTATCTCGTTATTGAGAGGCATCGGTAGATTTCATGCACGAATTAATTCGACTGTAATAAATTTACGAAATTATGAATAAACATTCAATCGAATTCTCAAATATCTGTGCCATCTGTAAAACTCTTCACTAAATAATCAGAGCATTCATTGACATTCTAATTTTTTATATTATTTAAAGAATTTTAATCTTTTATACGGTAATAAATAGAAATTGACCCATCATAGTAAATTAATCAGAAGAAACTTAAGAAAATATAATACAAATTGGGAAATTTACAATCCTTCGTTAAATAATCAAAATACTCGATGATTTTCTCATTTTTTATATCATTTAGAGAATTGTAAAATTTACAATGATAAGAATACAGGATTTTTTGCATGTTAAATATTACAACCGCAGCTATTATCTTTTCTGGATTAAGGTGCAATGTCCAGCATTCACAAAAATTACGACGCTATGCCGTGGATTTTTAATGCACCGGCATACCGAGAATTCCGTATTCACTTCAAGCACGCTCACTTTAATTAATTGTTGAAGCAGGATTTTAATTTACTCGCGTGTTAAATATTTCGAAAATGAAATAACTCCTCGACTCGATCTTAGGTAAAATGTAGGGACAAGTTATTCAAATTATTCTCACTCCCGTAAGATTGTTACGATTTAATAAAGATACGTTTGTCGCGAGAATTGAATGGATTTTCTTCATAATGTAAAATAAGTGATACACCGTTATTTATAAGATTCACTCGCTGTCGTAATTAGCATCGCTTAATGAAGGCTGCACGATGATGTTATTTTAATCGCGAGAGTGAAGTAGACAGGTGATAACAGTCCGTCCTTTCGATGGGAGTAATTAAGAAAATTGCATCAATTTCTCAGCATTTCAAACGCGCAACTGTCTTTACAGACGACGTTCTGTGTGCCTCGATGATATTTATTCGTCAAAAGCGAATCGCTATTTCCCTCCATTTTCCATTAGACTCGCTAATTAAATGATTGTTATCCTTCGTTTTTATGCATCGGAAAATACAGTTATTTACTAATTTCATTGCTTACTAAGGAAGAAATTATGTCACGACATCTTCGCAACAAATGTCTCGGTTTATTTATTAATTAGTATAATGTAACCATTTTCATAACGCACTATTCCGTGAGTGTTACTTGAGGCTTAAAAAAGAAATCAAAGAAAGAGATAAAAACGAATAAGCAATATGAAATATATCAGAATGAGTGTAGCGCAATTCGTAAGATGTCCGACAATCCCTTACAACGACGTTAATCTACAGTATAGAATTCGTCTTGGATTCTGGAAACACCAAGCTTCCCACATTAATTAATTAATTCGCGTTCTAATCGAACTTCGTTGTTTAGTGAACCGCGACTTCCAACATCGTTCACGATTTCAGTGATCACGTTTTATCGTATATAGGTATCTCCCTTTCTCTGTCTGCTTACGTAGAAGTAAGGTAGAAACGGATTACCCACGCGTTAAAATATTTATTAGAATATTTATAGCGACCGTTCGAGCAACTACTTTCAGTAATCAATACTTTTTTCTGAACAATTTGCAAGTACATTGATTGGAAATTCGACGAAATCAAGTAATTTAAAAGAAAATAGTCAAAATGCGACAGTCACTGTAAAATCAACAATCTATAAAATCAACAATATAAATTTGAGCAACGAATTTGTAGAATCATATCACATATTTTTATTAATCAATAATCTTAACGTTAAAATAAATAATTCTAATATAATGTTATTTTATTAAAATTATAGCGCTATAATTTCCACCCGATCAATTTAAATGTCGGAATTGTTTATTACGTTACTTATTACACACTGTTGTATTTTTCCGGCCGTAAGATTTCTATCCTTTCATCCGAAAAGTCGTCTTTTGCCTCGCGACGGATATTATTCTTATATCCTCACGGTTTCAATGTTACTTCGGGGGCCATCTCCCTCGTGAGATATGCATGCTATATGCAAACCTATGTATTATTTCAGTATTCCATACTGCGCAATATTGTGTCAAAAACGAGTGAATCTTTAATACGCCGTGTCATAAATCTCGCATTCCGTTTCGCCTACATCTCACATCCCGTGGCCGTTTACACGCCATACGTTATTTACGTCTATACAGCGCAGTGCTCTCTGCCCTTTCAATATTCCCTTAACAATGTTTCCTCTATAAATTCCATAACTTTATCGGCTTTTCGGCTGTTGCTTATTGTCGAATCCAAAAGGAATCTTTTTATAATATTAGAAGCATGTTTTAATATTAGATGAAATCGTGATTTGTTAAATTAACGCTAATATAATATCGCAGACAAAAAATTGTTTGGTTTACTTTATTAATAAAATATTTTTTCTAAATAAGATAATATTTTTCATATTTACTATATTTAAAATGATAGTATAGGTAATACGATTTTAAAAGAATGTCAATTTAATTTAAAAGAATGTCAATTTTTATTTTGAAAAGCAAAAAAGTTTCGTTGTAAATTCACTGTAAATTCTTCAACTAGTAGACATTTTTGTTAGAGGAATTAATTACTACGATTTAAAACTTTCGAACTAAAACTCTAAAATAAACAACTATATAATTATTGCTTCATTAAATAGACGAGTGACATGGCATTATATAATTTACTTCTTGATTGACATTTTTTAAATAAAGTTCTGCGACTCGAATTCATTAATTTCTAAACTGTTTTCTATTTAGAAAAAAAGAACGAAATTATAAAATTTTCACAACATTCTAAAATATAAAAAATGTGTTTAGCTACACGACTTGCACATTCTTCCCTGTCAAATCACTCTAGCCGCGGAATCTCATGTATTATTTTCATGTAATTTTTTCCGTTTTCACGTTGTCTCTTTTTTTCACAAACGTAAATGCATACACAAGTATCATTCTAGTCTGCACGGCTCATAAGTATCGCATCGAGAATGACTAAATCCATTGGGGATTTGTTTTTCGCCGAGTCTCGCATGTAAAGGATATGGATGCTTGAAAGCAGTATATACCACGGCAGAGGTATCCTCACACTAGTCCCATCCATCTGATCGAGATCCTGCAATCCTTTGATCCCATTCGGATTCGAAGTTCGTGGCCTAAGAGAGTGCTCGTGAGACAAGTTGGAGGAAATATTGGATATCTGTCATCGGGATTTTCATCATTTCATCAATGCAACAAACAATGTCACACATATGAAAATGTTTCATTTATGTATCGATAAATATTTCTAAAATTATATTAGGAATTAAACTATAAAATTTTATACACTACAATGAGACTTACAATAGACATTCCAAAACTTAAATTATTTATTTTATTATTTTATTATTTTATTACTTGTGTATAAAATTTCACATTACGGTCTTAATAAAATCATTTTTTATTATTATTAAATTATTTATTATTAACATATATCATAATAATGTGATAATTACAGATTATTATTAAAAAGTATTATTAAAAAACTCTCTTTAATAATCTATGTTTAACTTGAATGAAATAAAATATATTCGTACAGTCGAGAAATTTAGCTTCTAAAATCAGGAATACATGCGAAGCTCATTTGTTTATGTTAGAACAGAATATATTCATTGTATTCATAAAATTGTTAATTAATGTTTATTTTATATAAATAAGACTTTTTTAATAAAAATTTCCTTGTACTTTTTGCTCTCACTGTATTTCATTTACGAACAGTGGAAGCTCACATTGGCACATTACTTGTATTAAATCTATATTTGCGTGACAAAATGTAACTAATATATGCATTATTTTTTATTTTTTACATTCTTTGCTTGCCACTTGGTAACGCCGTTGACTTGCAGTCAATGCTTCGTAGAACTTCCGAGAAGTAAATATTAAAAATACGGCGACATTCATTTCTATTCTCGCGGATGCATATACTCGTAGAATCTTGTCGAAACTTTCGTCGCAATCTCGAGGAGCGAGTACCGCGGCCCGACAGCTACCACCTGCTACACCCACAATATTATTCTCGTAAAATTTTTATCAGAAGCATGTTGAACATCATGGCCCGCCACCACTTGAACGCGTATTGCACTTAAAATGTCTGAGACGTAATCGCAACATCTAAAATCCACGATATTAATCCTTTAAGATCGTGGATCTTGCGCGCACGCGTTAATATTTTGATATTAATGTACAATAATCTCTCTAAGAATTTCTCAGAGTTGTGCATAGTCTTCATCCGCCTTGTAATACAAGAACGGGAACTTTATATCTTGAAAATAACGCGACATTAGATTTTGAATTCTTGAAAGTATTCGAAATTTTCGCCTAAAGTTAACAACAAAAATTCTAGGCATCCTTTTATTTACATTATAAATAAAAAAATCTTGAATCATTTTAGTAGATAAAAATTCTTACATCAATAATTTAATTCTGCTGCTTTTTTATATAGGAAAACAAGATTATTGTCTCATTAAAATTATTATATTTTATAACAGATTATTGCGACGGTTATATAAATAATATTTCCAAAGATTATGATATATATATAAAATTGCATTTGATTGCAAGCAAATTAGTGGTAAATGCCACATTTTTTTAATCGCGGGATTTGTTTCATCGCGTGCGCGCCACTTGGAAAATGTCGAATTCATATGATACAGAAATATACGAAACGGGACTCATGAGAATTCCTCCGAAATATGTAAAATAGAATTTTCTAGCGCGACGGGTCGGAGAGATGGGAATATTTCTGCACGTACACAAGAGTTCAAATTATCCTAAAATTACACCGGCACTGCGTCCCCGTATATTTTGCATCGCGCTTCCTCTCACACGTCGCGTTGATTACATTTTATGCAGGTCTCTCACGATCATAATGCACGTTGCATTACGGTAACATTTAGTGTATCTCCAAAGATCGCGCGGTAATTATAATTGCAACTGCATTTTAAAACCTCTTTCATGAGACTCGCTTTATTAGACCTATTAGAGATTGCATGTTACCAAATGGTACATTTTATTGTAGCACATAAAGCGAACGTAACGCGCTGTCTGGCAAATAAAACTAGGACAAAAAATTTTAATAATTCTTTGTCACAGACTTTGTAACATATTATTAACGCAGACTGGTAAATCATCTGACAAATGTTAAAATAGTTTCCGTCAGTTAATAAAATAGCTAAAACATGTGGTATAAAAAAGGATAAAGTAAATATTTTTCACTTTCTTCATTTTTTGTGACATAAAATTAATATTGTAAATCAAAGGAAAAATCATACATACTCTTTAAACTTTAACAGAACGGAGTTCTTACTCTAAAGAGTAATTAAATCGATCCAGTTTTTTTAAAAAAGAGTGATTCAGTTTTCAATCTTTAAGAATAAGATTTTTCTTTTTAAGAAAGAGTAAGATTCACTTTAAAAGTTTTAAAAAAAATGTATATATATATATACATATAAACATGTAAAAAAATATACAGTATTTCATTTTTATTATATATGTATATATATATATATATATATATATATATAAAATATTCCAAATTCATTATGGCGTTTTACTAGTGACGTAATCAAATTGACGATTAATTCAATTATTATTTCAGCTTTATTTTTGCGTTTCAAGTCTAACAATAAGCGGCTCACAGTTTCTATATAGCAAAAAGATATGTTTAGTATTTACATAAATAAAAATATTATTACGCATCAAGATCTAACCTCAATAGTATTGGTCCTTCACGTAATTGTTTGATTTATTCATATAGGTCAGATTAACTTATTATCGTTTCATTCTTTAATTATTTTACTGTCTAATGTAAAATAATTCTAACAGGCAAAAGGTTTTACGACGTTATTATTCGTTGGAAGGTCGGATATGCTAAAAAAGGGTCTCATGTTGTTATTTAGTTATATCGTCGTCATTGTGCTAATTTTTTACGACATTAGTTAGTGCCGAAGCATGTTAGCATGTCCATAAAATAATATTAATGACCCTTCATAAGGACCGTGATAATGAATCATAGAGACGAAGGTGGTTCGTTGACGTCGTACAAGAAGGATGGAGGTGGCTAAGATTTTGAGAATAATTTACACTGTTTTTTGTACACTATTCACAATCATATCAATGTATTGGGTTGGAGCAAAAGTTCGTAGTACTACATCATGTCTATATATTTTAAAAAAATTTTGGTGATTATACTATTTGATAGAATAAAATTTCAGCTTTAAGAATATTTTTTAAATTGCAGTACAATGATTTTTAACGGAATTATGAGCAATCAAAGCCAAAATGCTCCAAAATTTTGAGAACATTTTTTAAAAACAATTTTAAGAACAATTTTAAGGAAAAATTTTAAGCTTTTATGTTAAAAAATTTTCGTAAACTTTTTTGGCCCCGTGACAGGTCTATAGTGAGAAGAAAATTTTCTATTTTGCTTATAGTTTTCTGTATGCAAAAATTATTAAACTCACAGAACTTACAAGATAATAATGATCTTTCAAAAGTAAAGATTTTAAGCTTTAAAATCCTTTTTTAAATTTAAATTTTATTATTATTCATTTTTAATGAATAAAATTTAAATTTACAGCTGCTTGAATTTAGAAGTTTGTAGTGCTACGAATTTTTGTTCCGATCCAATAATTTATCTATTTGTCTGAAGTCAAATGACTGATTTAACAGACATAATTAAGCAAGAGTAACATCTACCTGCAGGTAAAAGAGTGAATGTCTCATGCAGCCAATGTGTTTTTGACATAAAAATGCAAAAACGTTGTCTTCTAAGTACGTTGTCCTTTCACGGTTTGTCACGAGGAACGACATTAAAGCTTCTATTAGTGTTCTCATAATTCCTCACAAATATTTTCGAATCAACGATTTTCAGTCCCTATCTCCGGACAGATATGTGCTTATTCCTCCTTTGAATCCATCTGTCGTCCGCAG
Source organism: Acromyrmex echinatior (assembly GCF_024713525.1). Taxonomy (NCBI): domain Eukaryota; kingdom Metazoa; phylum Arthropoda; class Insecta; order Hymenoptera; family Formicidae; genus Acromyrmex; species Acromyrmex echinatior. The sequence goes on from NC_141864.1 coordinate 3,878,990, forward strand.
TTTCCCCCATTTTTAATTGAATTTTTTCTCTCACGGGGGAAGTAATTTATCCTTTTTATCTCTGAGTAGAATCGCGGATTCCAATTGAAAGAAAGTTGAACTAGTGTCTTTCCCAGATGACTGGCCGGTCACCAGGGGTGCTCCGAAATATGATAAGATTAATATCTCAAAATCATTATCGGGTTCGCCGCATAATATCATGCGAAAGGAATGAGCATTAATATATTTATGAAAAATATGCGTCTAAAGAAAACTTGCTTGATCATTTCTTGTAATCTATAATACCACATTTATATTAAATTAAATATTAAAATTAATATGTAATATCTGATGTAAATGTAATTAAACCTGTGAAAAATAAATTAATCCGATATTTTTTGTTACTTTCAGGAACAAAAATAGTCTCTTGAATTTCTTTAATTTTGTTTTAGTAAAAAGAAAGATCAAATAAATTCAATAAAAAAATGATAATTCCCTTAAACAAAGATATTTTACTTTGAGTACTCATAAAAATTTCAATTTCACTCGTAAATAACATTTTGAAGTGCAATATTCTATTATCCATTTATTCTACATATATATTATTCATTATTTTTAAAATATGATATGTAACATGAAAATATATTGATCTAAAGGCAATTTTTCTGCGGATATAAAGGATAAATTATTATTTTACCTCAATCTCTTCAATATTTTACATGTTATTATGGATTCAAAATTATAATCTTGCTAAATGCATTGATTACTTACTTTAGAAATAATTATCTTAACAAATGAAACAGTTTCATAGATGAAGTGTGGATGATTTTTTTGAAATTCTGGATGAGCACGAGTTTGCCGCAGTTCAGCTACTGAAAACGAAAAGGGAACCGCGAATGGACTCGCGCACCGGATGAAAAATGAGCCGCGGAACAATACGAAATCGGCGAAATGAATTAAACGCGCGCGGGGGAGTCTTTTTTCCCGGACAATGGCCATTTCCATGACGTTTGCGTGGAATTAGGGTGAAAGGAAGGTAAAAAGTAGTCATGGTGATGGTTATCCACTAATAAACCATGCGTTGTGTCATTATGAATTAAATGATTGAAAAATTTTGTTTAATTATTTTGAAAAAAATCTCATTTGGAATTAAACTATACGTAGTATGTGTAAAAAATTAGATGTATAAGAGGAAGGATAAAATATTTTAAATATATTTACATAATTATTATAACTTATTCATTGTGCCTAATTATCTAATTAATTTGTTTACTCGGAATACGTATGCTTAAATCTTTCGAGATACGATATACTTGACTTAAGCCATTTAAGTCCTAAGCTCGTTCTATGCAAGTATGACACGCAGAGAATGAAAATCCATCTCTGCGCGCGAGTTGCGGTGTGTATCGAGAAGATTGAGGGAGTTGAGAAGGTACAATGAAGACCGTGTGAGAAGACAAAGTGGAAAAAGCTAGCGAGGAAATAATAATGGAGAAGGGGCGCGGAGACGAGACGCAATAAAGCGGTAAAACAAAAAGGGGAAAAAGGTACTCTCCAAAGAGAGGAGCAGGAAATAAAAACGAAAGAATGAGATTGACATAGAAGAGAGGGACAGGGAAGGAATGAATGCGGTTGTAGAGAGAATAAGGGTGGTAACGCCGGCGAGACGAGGGGCCGGAATGAAACTCGACGGAATAAGAGAAAGAGCGATGTATATAACAAAGCAAAGACGGGAGCGGGTAGAAATTAAGAAATATCATATTCACAAGAGGATGGCGAGAAGCGATAAGGGGATAAAACGAGAAAAATGAGTAGCGTGAATAAACGTGTGCCGGTGCATATGAACGCAGGTGTCTCTACAAAGGATAACAAAAGAGCCGGGACGTAATGAGAGAGAAAGCAACGTGACGAAGGCACGCTATGAGAGACCATAAGAGCAACAACGGCGGGAAAGTAGAAAGGAAATCGGTAAAATTACGCGCATAGAGATCGAGAGGAAGATGATAAGGCTGGAAGCGAAGTTTGTGAAAGAGGCGCGGAGGAAGACGAAAGCACATAGAAAAGTTTAGTTCTAGGTGCAAAAAAGGGACAATGTTTAAGCGATAAAGAAAAGCTATACAGTATACAAGAAAAGATCAGTGATCTTTATCTTTAAAGATAATGATATTGGAAGTGTCTTTTAATCGCATAACTGATGATACTTTATATAACCCATGTGAATTTATCTTATTTACATTATTATATATTCGTCTAAATGCAAATACACTTGCATGAACGGTAATTAAATACGTAATAGTAACAGCATATTGCGCTATATTATACAGAACTGAAAGGATTAATTAGTATACACCTTAGGTACATCCCGTTAGCTATGGTTAACTAGCCATGGATGCCATGTGTAATACTCGTTTTAGTCATAATAAAGAGAAAGAAAGGTTAATTTAATTAAGGCTAATTACGTCGACTAATTTTTAATTGAAATTGTTTATATGTTAGATAGTCCGCAAAAGTAATTTAATGTTATAAGTAACAAAAGAAAAATATTATATACCGATAATCTAAAGTACGTACAAAGCAATCTATAGCATATATTTAGGCGTTAAAATTAAATTTTAATTAATCAATTTTTATATGACTATTTAAGTATATTAATAAAAAAATTGATACGATTTAGTTTTTTTATCACAGTCGCTTTTATTCCAAAGGATATAGAAGTCGCGTGCTTTTTTTGTAAAAACGTAGGCATAACATTCGTAACAGTCCTCATCCCTGGTTTGAAAATAGCAATAGTATGTTACAATAGAATAATCATATATAATAAGGACAGAGATCATGCATTACGCGAACATGCTTGTGATGTACCTGATAGAGACGTTTCGTGTGATAGAGGGGAGCAACTGAGTTCCGAGGAGTTCTTGTAAAGATATTAGGTGGTAAGATTCGGGCAAGCACGGAAACCCCATCAACTCGGTGCTCGTAAATTTTCTCGGGGAGTTACGGAAATTCCACTCGGTAGGCCTACACAAGAATATACTGTAGCCTGAGTTGTGCCTTCAATCCGCGGTGAGACTTTCTTCTCTAGACTGCTCGATCCCTCTCTTACGTGTCTTCGTAGTCTTGTTTTCTTGCAAATAGAAGTAAACGCAAATGACACCCTCTCCTGAAATAAAGATGTCAGTGATTTTAATCCTCATTCATACATTACTCAATTTTCATTCCTCTTTCTGAAAATTCAGTGTAGTATAATTTTGAAATAATAAGCAAACTTTCTTATTGAATGGTAGAGCATATATACTTCTAAAAACAAATAATTAGACAGATAAAAATAAAGTAAAAATTTCAATAACATAAATTATTTTTAAAGTGATATATAAAATAAAGTTGCGTAAAAAAGTAAAAAATTAATGTGACCGTAAGTATAATAAGTAATTGTAAAGAATTAATAAATTGCTTCAAGAAAATTTTTAATTTCAATTGTTGTTTTCACAATTTGTTCATGTATTATGAATAAACAACAGTAATTATTATGTATTATAACAGAATATAAATATAAATTTGTATACATTATATATATATATATATATATATATATATATATATATATATATATATATATAATTGTATACAAACTTGAATAAAATTTTATCGTTTTATGTTATCTTTATGTTGAATTTTTCCGATGAATCCTGCATTAAAAAAGCATAAACGAAATATCCAGTGCGATATGGCTGCTCGATATTCGCAGACGTATACTTTCTTCGGTTCTGAGTACGTAAAAATTATACTTCCGCAAAGTTTCGTGTTAACGTGCCGCTCAGATCGGAACTTTTCTTACGGCCGGCGGCTATGTTCAATAAGTCTTCTCTTTTCGGCTGGTAATTTTTCTCTAGTATACAGAGTGCTCTAAGTTTGCCGCACCTCTTTTCATAATTATGAATTGATTAACTAACTCAAAAAAAAAAGCATTTTTCTATTGAAAATTTTATTGAGTTACATTTTCTTAGTTATATTATAGTAACTGTACCGATAAATCAATAATTAAAATTCTGCTAAAGTAAATAAAATTAATTAAAGAACAAAAATTTACTTCGTTGAAATGTTATTTACTTTAAATTTTTTGCTATTCAAAAAAAAAGTGTTACACTCTCAAGAAAAAGTTAATATCAAACTGATCAAAGAATTTGTAGATGAAAAGAAATGCAGTGAGAACTGGGTCGCACTGTATAAATACATAGGCATGTGCATACACTTGAACATACGTATGCACATTCTCAACGATCTTTAAGAATTTCCCGTGGAAAAAGTTAGAGAGTCGTCATAGATAGACACAAAAAGATTGTCGCGAAACCACTCTTGCATTTTTTCGCGTGAAAATATTGGCTAGGCAAGCGTTGAAATATTCACACTGAATATACATATGGACATTATATTCTTCATTCGCACTTTTATTCTAGTCGATAAATTATGATGTCATTGTTCAGCATACAGTCCTCTTAAGAAATCGTTATTCATTGCTTTACTATTCCTGTTTATCGAAAAATTATAAATATAATGTACAGAATTTATTAAAGTAATACATTAACTAATGTAAGTTAAACAAATTAAGTTAATTGACTTCATTAATTAAATCTAATTTTGATTATACATATAATAAAACATGAGAATACTAAAATATGAGAAAACTAAAGTAATATAAATTGCAATGTTTGATGAAATTAATTTAAATGTTACTGTTAACAACATATATTTACTAATATTTTAACAATTTTATTATTTTATGTACCTTTATATTGCATAATTTGTAGAGTAAGATACGCAATACAACTCTTTAAAGTATAGTACACGAAACTGTAATGATTGTATGGGTAATTATGTTTTGTCAATATTGTCAGTCACTGGCTTTGAATGTTGCCAATTTGTTCATATATCATTATCAATACCATGTTCTAATATTACGATTGGCTAGGCACAGTCAAACCTATTTATTTGTGATATTAGACACCCATATCCTATCAATATTGATGCATTTCTGAATAAACATTATGAGCAATGCAACCTTTCTACTGTTGTTCGATGTCAAATTGCATCGACGGAAATGGAATCATTTTCAATATAGTTGTGCCTACAATAATATAGTATACGATACATTACAGTACTGTTATACACATGTAATTCAAACTTAATATATTAGACGCTTTTATTATAATAAACGTTTAATGTATTAAATTATAAGTAGAAATTAAACCCTAATAAAAGAATAAATCAAACAAGAAAAGAATCCTATTTTCGATCAAAGCGAACTTTGGTGCTTAATAATATTCGTATGCAAATTTACAAAAACTTTTTTTTTTATAAACCGATTTGATTTGTCGGACTTGAAACGCAATTAAAGTTGAAAATAACATCACAAATTATATTAATCATCAATTTCAATGATGCTAATAAACATTTTAAAGCAAAGATTATTACAGAAAAATCAGCTCAAGATTTAAACCTAGCCGAACTGCTGACTTTTCGAGAGAGGCGTCTCATTAATTCGACCTGCGAAAATAGAATTCTTTTTCTTATTTAATACATCAGAACAAGGAATGTTTTTACAAGTTATTTTTGTCGATCACAATTCCATAGAAAAAGTTCATTTCTTAGTGTCGCATAAAAATGAACTTTAAGAATCAGGAAATTATTGTTGCTACGCTACTAGCATTTGAACAATATAGAAGTGAAAGAAGATGCAACTACAAGAACAAATTCAAAGTCGATATCGAGTTCTTCCTGTCTTCCAGCCTGAATAACATGCATTAGCCTTTCGCGAGATTAGAGAGGAGTTCGAAAGAGCGAATGGCCGAAGGAGAAGGGGTGGTAAGGGATGAAAGAAGAAGTAGAAGAAAGAAGAAGAGACGGATACTAGCAGTGGGAGAAAAAGAATCCGAAAGAAGAGATGGGATGGGCGACGAAGAGACGGAAGGACAGTACGGATTAGCATATTATTTACGCGCGACATCCCTCAGTCACAGGGGCGAGGATCCGAGAACAGAATCGGCTAAACTTTAAATCTCCTACCCGAATAATACCTCGTGCTCGGGCCACTCGGCGCGTCTCACCTCATTAAAGCGCGAGATGCCCGGGAATTCCCCGGTCGTTCGAACGCGCCACCCACGCCCGTCCACCGTTATTCCCGAGGGGTATGGCGGGGCACGTACACGAGACTCCGTCACGGGACGCTGCAAGAAAGTCGCGCGTTCATTTCAAGTCTAATTTACCGTGCGGAAATCGTGGTGAATGTCATTATATAGCATGGTGATGTATATGTGGCTGCAGTCGCAGTGTTACGTGGCCGACAGATGAGCGAAGGGTTGAAATGTGGAGCGGAGAATTCTGGGATCGAACTGGAGAACAGGGACCGAGGAATTAACGTTTCGCCTGTGCCTAACGAGGTAAATAGGATTATAACGTGCGATATCGATTGCTCGATAGTTACACCACGAATGCTATGTGCAACAGGATGTATGATCTGTGGAAACAGCGAGATGGACGAACGCAATAGCATGAAGGGCTGTAATAACAAGCATTAGTTGTCTGTCAGAAATGACTTCTTCACGAAAATGATTACTTTTTTCTTCTGGCGCGTTTAATTAAGTTAAAGTCAATTTTTCTTTAGCACGATATTAATTAACTTTTATTGATTTAGTTTTAAGTATCACAGGTAGTGAAATATATTTTCAAAATATAAGTAATGTCTTGTTTTAAATCCACTATTTATAATTCGTCCAAATTCAGGACAGAATTCTATTTATATTTTTATATGCCACGTAACACAAAAACATTTAAAAAACTAAAATATTTATATATTACATATATATATTAGGTGTTGGAATTAATTCGTAGCGTTTTACAAGTGATGGGAAGTACTTTCATTAATGTATTTTTTAATGCTCATGTGAAATAAATAACATTCTTTCATTTAAAAACGCTACGAATTAATTCCAACACCTAATATAATATACACGTATGCATCAAAACACAGTATAATGTATAAAATTAAAAACAAAATACAATTTTTAAATCTATCACGAATTATGGGTTATTCACGTAATTTCCTTTAGGTAATTTTTACTTTTAACATTTTCATTTATACGATTAGACATAATGTCGAAGTTTCAGTGCTCAGTTTCACATCCACTGCAAATATATGCACACACTAGTCACTATCACTTTACTTAATTTAATTAAAATGGATTTAATTTAATTTGCCTCTAAGTAATTTTGACCAAAATAAAGCATCTTTAGAAAAATATGCCTTACATTAATATAAAATGACTGATTCGATTACCAAACAAACAAAAATTAAAACAAATCATAAAATATATACATATGGTAGCTTCATTATTGCAGGATACAAGCGTATAAAGTGCATTAAAGTAAAGTGACATGAATAATTTCAAATTGTTCGTTTTCCTGCTTCGTCTTCGTTACATGTCAGGTTATATTAACACAGCGCTTTATTTAGATCTTAATGTCGAACAATTACCATGTAATGATCTTGGCAAAGCACAAATGGGGTATTCCCAACATCACGTAAAGTACCATGCTGTAGTTATAACGTATAAGCGTAAAAGATTTACAGCGCATTAATTGATAATGGTCAGTACTCGACACTTTCCACTAGAATATCGCTTGACAAAAGAACACGAAAGCTATTAGAATTGAGAAAAAGCGTGAACTAAAAAAAAAGTGTAAGAACACTTAATCTAAAGAGAAAGCGACTGTATATACGACGTACTCGAAAAGACAGTTTATCGCCACTCTGAAACTTCTTACCACTCCTATAGGTACTAACGAAAAAGCTTGGTGTGATGTGAGCTTAACTTTCGCATTAGGGGCCGCCGCGTCAAGAGTACACGCGCACTCCTAATTAATCCAGACCAGGTCTTCCGACGAGCTGCAATCATATTAATCGACGTCGTCCTCCGCCCCGAAACCTGAGCAGCGTGACGCACTTTATATTTAGCCGCCAAATTACGGTAAACAATTACGGTTTAATACCATCGGCGATCGAGCAATTATTGTAAAAGCTAGGTCGCTATCAATCACCACCACGGCTGATAACGCCCGATAACGACGTTCCGTTTCGAAAGGTCGAGCCACACCTATCATTGCATCGTCCGTTATTTATCTTTCTAAAAAGAAATTATTTAGTTATTGAAGTTAAACGATTAGCATCCAATATATTTTCAAACGTGATGAACGAACGACGAAATTATAGAGCTTCGTATTCAACGCATGTCTGAATGCATTGGAGTCTCATAATTACGATCGAACGACTTGCTGCACATTGAGATCAATAATTAAATTACTTTGCAAGTTTTAATTTACTTATAAAACTGTATGGCGTGAATAGTATTTTTAATAGAATATTACTTCTCTCTGAAAATTACTTGGTGTTAATTAAGTCCGAACTATGGAAAATAATTCTATGGAGAAAACAAATAATTTGCAATCTGTAATCATCATTAGTACTTGGCTATTGCATTTATTTATAAATAATGCTGTTTACAAGATACTAATATATACAAAATATTATACTTAACAGCATATAAATTTAACGTATTATTGTATAATTAGAGAAAAATAAATGAGGGAGTAACCGCTAGCTGAAATATTGTCCCACAGATTACATGATTCCATTTGATTTCATACGATTTTATCTGATGACGAATAATTTTCTTCACTAAATATGAAGTCATTTGGTCAAAATAATTGATTTTATCTAATATCATGCAATTATTTCTCGTAGTCGCATATGTAATTATCGGATTATCGGGATTATTAAATCGGGATTTCATATAAATTTTATAATGATTTCGAAAACTCTGTCCCATGATTATATTAAGTGATTACTCTCTCGAAAATAAATTAAAGACACATATATTTAAGTAAGTATGTGAAGATCGCTTTGATATAGTAAATGGCAAATGTAAGCAAACAAATACGGTGCAGTTATATTGTATTGCCGTAAGTCTCAAATCCTCTGAAATATTCTGAACGTTGATGTCTTTCAGGATTTCGGGTCTGGCGGATTTGGAATTTGCAAGGTATTCAAAGTTGTATTGTAAATATCATGAATGATGTTATAAACACCCGAAAAGAATTCTGTGAGAGAAAGAGAGAGAGAGAGAGAGAGAGAGAGAGAGAGAGAGAGAGAGAGAAGAAATCTATGAAAACTGCTTTGTATTAGAGGTTTTTCAAATTTATGACACGATCAATTATGTTAGTAGGGGCAATGTGCATCGATGAGTATTTCACATTTCACACTTCTGCATCGCCATGTCAAGTTTTTGTAGTTTTATGTTACGCGAGAAAAATCGAAATTATTAAAAGCGTGGCATCGATCACGAGACCTGTTGATAGGTAGACTATATGTATGCAGTGCACCCGTGTATATTGAGTATCTTTGATAAATTGCGTCAACTTCTATAGATGTATTCTAGATAAACGTTTAAACGAACTGCCAGTAAGACAATGGAACTAAAGAAAATATAGACATAATTAAATCTTTGAAATATTTAAGATACCTTACTAATAAAAATTAAAAAAGATATAACTCTCTTTCCAGATTTTCATTTTCTACTTTATTAAAAAGACTTTATAAAGTGTCTTAAGTTAACATGTTCTCAGTAAAGATTAATTAATCACTCCATGTTCTGAATGTAAAAAAAAATTCTAAACATAACGTATAAGATGCTCTTTAAATCTTTGATCTATCACTAAACATTTCACTATCTCGGATATTAAGGTCGAGATCGATACACGTATCGCAGAAATTTTACAAAGTCTAGAACATGAAGGTGAACGAAAAGAGGACGTAGACTGCTGCGAATTTGCCGGACTTTCATTTTCGTTTGCTACGACAGAATCACATATTGCTCGCTATTGTTTCATTACTGAATGCATGTTGCCCGTCACAACGCGATTGCTTCGCTTTAATATCACGGCTTAATATTCAAAGCTTGCGCTACGCTCAACTCACGCGGACCATCCGCTCGCAGCCAGGCAAGTCGAAATGGTATTTATGTCCTCGTGCTATCCGCGTCGCGACGATATTTCCACCTCCTTCACGTTCCATGTTGCCCCATTGGGTAATGGAACATATTCCGAGGCGCGACGCTTCGCGGATGATTCCAAGGTAGAAACGCTGAACCGAGCGCTTTTTTCGAAGCGTAGTTTCATCTGCGCCATTTTTATCCTGTTTTGAAGGCAGCATTTCGCTACGCATCTCAATGCACCAGTTCCATCTTGTTCGAAACGTCTTATACCGTCTTATTTTCTGCAGCTGCAAGTCGATTATCCCAAGATATACGGCATTTCCATTCCGCTGCACTTCTATTATTTGCAATAACCTCTTTTTCTATTACGTTCATAAATTACGGTCAGCGAAATTAGTTTCAAATATGTTTAATACAATTTCACCGCTGCCTTGTTCCGTGGAGATGTGCTTTTTATCTTCGTACAAATGGAATAAGTTGATAATTGTAGCTGATGTCAAGAAAAATAAGTAAAGAACCAGAAATGAAGAAATTTTTATAGATCTCGCCACGATTAAATTAAATAAGTGATGAAATTATTATAAACAGATTTTCTCAAAGTCTCAGGATTAATAATTAACGTTATTATTTTAAATTTTCCTATTAAATGATTTATTCAACGCAAACAGATACAACAGATATTTTATATCGCGAAAATGTTTGATATAACCGTTTTATTGTTAATTCCAAAATTATTAAACTTTTTACTTCGATATTGAACGAAATTCGAAATCCGGTTTCGAGGATTCGTCGAAAAGTTTTGGAAAGTAGACGAATTTTCCCGAAATCCCGAGCGCGTGAGTGGCCAGTTTAAGTGGACTGTGCCTATACGAGCGCATGTATATTCGAGCAGGATTCAGGAACGATTCGATTCGACTTTATGCAGTCGACATATCGCTGTTGCATAAAAATTTTAACGGAAGCCGCATACGACAATGAATTTTCGATGCCTCGAATCGAAATGAAATGCGGTGTCAAAGTGATCCGTTTATCGTTTTAATATTTTTAAAAGTAAGATTCTGAACACGAAGATGTTCCCTGTGTTAAAGAATACCTTTGTGATTTGTAGCACGATCGATGCGGTTCGAGTTCAGTGTATTGGAATAATAAACAAAAAAGTATATCAGAGATGGGTCGACCCAAAGGAAAAACACTCCAGATAGGAGAGCTATGGTTGCACTTTCAGACGGAAGTTACAAACTGAGTTCGGTCCGGCGACTGAATATTAATATACTATATACACCGCACGAATCTATTCTTATTCATATTAGATATTCTTTAAAAAAAATCAAATTAAATCAATATTTTTTTATTTTTAAATATCTACGTAATTTTTAAATAATTTCTTTCTAACGTATTTTACGATAATGTATAAAAAGCGTTGGACAAAAATGGTTCACAAATACATTGTATTAAAATTAAAATAATTTAATTTATATCACTGCACATTTTATATTCTTACTGACAAATTATATTGAATTTTAGTTATTTTTAATCTCTATAATTTATTTTTAATTTCTATAAGTAGTCATTGCTCCTACTCAATATGTCGTTAATTTAATTAAAACAATTAAATAAACAATTTAACTCAAGAAAATGTATTAAATTTTACTTTATTTTAGTTTGTTATTTACTAAGTGTATACATTAATATGGACATTGTTTACTTTGAAACCACAGAAATGTATTGATTTCTATCTTGACACACATAAAAGTAAAAAAGAAAAAAATGTCATTTAATTCAAAAGACTAAATCATCGTTGCTCCTTTTATATCTAACAATATATTGTTCGTAAACGGGTGTAAATTGGAGATAAATAATTATAATTATCTAATTACATCAGCGAAATAAAAGAATTCTATAATATCGGCACTACAAAGAAATTAACAATATGATAATAGGTTTATAACCCAGCTTATAATAATTTATAGATAAAAATATACTTTAAATTATTTTTATTTATTAAAAAGTTATTATTTCTCAAAAGAAATGTAATGGCGATAAAAAGAAGAGTATTGTAATCAATATAATTATCAATAGTAACAAAGATCTTATTTTATCTTATTTCATTCAGTATAAGTATCATGATTTCTAAAATAAATCCAAGTTACAAATAGCTTTTTGTTACGGAGATACAAAGAAGAACGCACTTTCCCTTCGATCACCTTTCTAATCCGCGAAATCATTCGATCGAAGGGAGACTCGGTAGCCGTTATCGACCAGCATTGAATCACCCTGCGGTTGGCGGAGTCACGCTGAATCGCGATAATTCGTCGCGGGTAACCACGGTGGATCGGGTCGCCAGGATAGAGACAGTGGAAACGTCATCGCTGTGTCGTAAGGATAGAGGTGGATGGAGAATATGGCTCACTCCACTTTGGTCTATTCTAGGAGAGCTCGTAGAGATAAGCCACCGCCCTAGTACCTACGTCGAACATGATGGCAGATGTATACAGATATACATTCTCGCACACATACAAGCGTTTATACGGATAACATGCACCCAAGGATACGTGCACGCACGAAAGGGACAAGTCTTTGTCAACCCTTCCGGTATTCCATTGGGATTTTCTGAAGAAGTGCGAGATGTATTCTTAACTGACATGGCAATACTGTCTCGAGTGAACGGTCGGTTTGAGTCCTTTCAGCGATACATACTACATGACTAGGAAAATGAGTTTCGAAATATGTATGTTGTATGTTATTTATACTGTTAGATCAAACATTGATTTCTTCAGATTTCATTTGAAATCTGTTACATTTATATAAAACTTTTCCGGTATTGAAATTTATGTTTATAACAAAATACACACAGAAAAATATCAATCTACTACTAAGAAAAGTAATTACTCAATTAATTTTTTTTCTTTTAAGTAACGATTATCTTTAACAAAGAATATTTTCTTGATAACAATCTTAAAATACTTATTATAAAATTTTTTAAAAATTCATTATTATGTACTCAAAACAAGAATTTATTTATTTATTTTTTTTAAATATAAAATTGATCGAAGAGACGAACTTTTCATAATAAGCAAATCAAATTTGTTTTAATTTGATAAACTTGATTGAAGTATTAAACTTACTAGGATTCAGAATATATTTTGAATAAATTTAATATTTCAGATGAACTAATGATAGATTTTCGGATATATGTACTTTTAAAATACTTGAAATAAGTAATTATTACTCACGTATTTTTCTGTGTGAAGATATTAGAAATATATATCTATTATATTATATTGTTTAAGCTAAAAAAATTTAATTCGAAAATAATTGAAATTATTTATTTAAGAATTTAATAAAAATGATTTGCTCAATTTTTTTTTAAGTAATTAGCATATCAACTTTTCGTGAAAAAATTCTATTTTCTAATAGTTGTCTAATAAATATATTTACGGATTTAGAAGATCCGTAAAATCCGTGAAAGTGTTTGATAAATATATTTACAAAGTAGAAAGTATTACAAGTATTTACTTTAACATTTACATTAAAATTTAACGTACTTTGAATCGAATCTATTATCGCGTTTTCGTAATAATATTTATATCATAATTCTCCCATAAAGTTTGGAATTTACCATAAACTGTGGATACTAAGGCAATGACTGTAGCACTCCCGTGTGATTCGGAGAATGCAAAATGCACCTTACATTGTTGAACCGATGACTAGCGATCCAAGATACAAATGCAACACAACACGTATCATCTCGAAGCGCTCAGGGACGTAGATACGTTGCCGCACGATGTCGATACAATATTCATGCACAGTGTAAAGAGTAAAGAACCCTTCACTGTTCTCCTCCTATTTTTGATGAAATCGTTTGAACAAAATTTCGCAACGTTATTTACATACACTCGATAGTTTGGATCATCTGTCTATAAAAATTTACATTTGACACGCTTGAACAGAACGGTTTAATAGAAAGGCAAATTTATATTCCATAAACAATGCAGATGATTTTAGATTTTGAAAATGATTTATTTGTGAGTGTCAATTTTATGCAACACATATCTGTCTGGTGTCAATATAAAAAAAAGACAATGCCATGTGAGAGACACTCATTTATATATATTTTTTACTCGTGCAACGTGATCTATCATTTTATTTTAAACATAAATACATAAAAATTGCTCCTTTTTTTAATCACTCTGTATAATTTGGATGTTGATTTATTTAAGATTTTCTGATCAAATGATTAAACATGACAGAAGAACAACTACTGTGAAAAACGAACGAACAACAGAAAAGAAACATCTGTATTCTCACATGCTCGTACAAACTCCACAGAGTTTAATTCTTATTTATTTTTTCTTGAAATTGGAATTTATATTTATATTATATCAGATCCTCTTGTTTATTTATTTATTTAGGGAGGAAGTGCATTTCCATCTGAGAAAAGGGGAACGATAAACAAAACTATATATGTTTCATGTAGAACGCATAGACACTGTTCGTCTTCAAATGCGCGTATATACTTTAGTTTGAGTTATTTTTATTTTTGCGGGAATCCGTGCAAACCCTTCTCACGCGCACGAATCTTTCTACATTTAATATTTTAAATCCCAAGTGACACGAACGCCAAAGTGCTATGGGATACAATCCCTATTTCGGAATAGAATAATAAAAAAGTCCTACGTTTGATATCTATTTGACAATATTTAGGTCAGCCAGAATACATATTTCGCATTATACACATAGATACTTCCTTCGCTTTCTCTCCATCTATTCGTTTTCTTCAAATTACTCCAGTAATCCTTTTTAGTAATCTTTACGTAACGCGAAGACAGAAATAACTTGATACGTCATCACACCAGTGACATATATCCCTTGGAATCTTGAAGATTATTTCTATGCATGAGCGTGTGATAAATAAATCTGCTTATTGACTTTTGCCACGACACTCACTTACTTTCTTCCGCCACGTCACGCTCCTTCGCAATCTCTGACTTTGAGAATCGTGTTTTATAAAATGTGATAAGATTACACCAACACACATCATTTCTTTAACTATAAGTTCCAAACAATTAATTTACAGCATCAGCTATCTAATTTTCAATTTAATTTTTATTTATCTCATACAAAGATCGCGCATGCAGTAAATAGTTAAACACAGTATATAATCAATTTATGTTAAAATTTAATTGACTAGAATTTTTATATTGCATAGGTTGCTTAAATCGATTATTACAAGCAAGACTGAATCTTGACGCCATAATACGTCAAAGTTAGATTTCGTCAGAGCTTTGGGTATCAGAACTGACGCCGTGTAGTACATTTCATGAATAATTTTATTTGTCAAGCTTCTTAAAAGATTTGCTGCGCACGTCAGTTTCAAGCCTAGTTTACGAAAGTTTTACGGCGATAATTTAAGACTAGAACATTTTTGATATATCGAGGATACTTGAAATAGTCTAAATTTGTAAAACTAAAAGTGGAGATATTTTAAACTTTTTTATCGATTACTTCCTCAAAATCCTTGTAATTCTAATCTAACAGTTTTTTTGCAAATATCCGATGATTAAATTACAATGTTGTTTTACAAATAGCGCGCTTTGGCCATTATTTTCTTCCGTTGTGTATAGTTAAATTAAAATTGAAAGAACCATATAAAATAAAAAATATCTTTCTTTAAACATGTATATAAAATATAAATTTTCTTATAAATGTAAAATCTTAATTACTATAACTATGTAGAAATGACGAAAATCAATTTCGCAATGTATCATTTTTCAAATCAATATTTTCAACAGTTCATGTCGTCGATAAATATTTTTCGGTTTTTAAATAATTTTAAATTCTTTCAAAATTATAATAGTCTTTGTTGCAATTAATTCTATCTACCAAGTTTCCTTTAAGTGTGAATCAAGACCAAGTTCATTTCCTAATCAAATATGTTGGCATTTGCATTGGACTAAGCTTCAAAGTCAAATTCAACTCTTTAATTCCCTGTACTTTACGTTCCCTTCAAACCGCGAAAGTCGGAAGTGTCTTCAAACCACTCGTTTTACTTCCCCGCGGCATCGTTCCGGTCGAAGTATCGAGCATGCGAAAGCGACTGTGCACCTGCCAACCTTTCTGTAGATTTTCAAGGCAACACCGGATATAATCACACGCGACTTCACGATCCTCGTATAACTGTTACGATTCGTACACGCTTCTTGGAAATGCGTTTCTGCTTTCTTCTCTTTAACCGACACAAATTTTAGTTGAGAACAAAGTTGCCGCATTGTTAATATGCTTTATATACTTTCGTTCATTTTTTAAAAACATTAACAACGCACTATAATAAAGACACATAAACAAAAAAAATCTGTTGAACTTTATATTGTGTGAGATATTAGAGTATATATAAGAGATATATCGATATGCTATAAAACGATCTTTAGTAACTTTGTCGGAATTCGAATTTCCTTTTAGAATCCCCTTAACTGTGAAAATTTTTTTTTTTTAAGTACCTAAAAAACATGTGGACCATTACGCTAAACACTCTGTATATAGAAAGTTATAAGAATAAAAAATTATTGTGGCAATTGCGTTTCCGCAATTCCACATTGAAATATAATACCATGAATTCGGCTGAGTATTAAAAAATTTCGACGGAAATATAAATAGCCGTGCAAACAAAGGAATCAGCTGTTGGAGCACAGACACGTAACACATACATACATAAGGTGCGTTCCGAGTTACGCATGAAGCGCATGATGCATTATTTGTCTTTGTTGTTTACCAATTAATAAAGAAGGATAAACCGATACATCATGCGTTTTATGCGTAACTCGGAACGCACCCACAGACACGCGACATACAATAACCTCGTTTGTACCGCGACAATGAGATGCTATTTAGACAGGAGCCGTTTAAACGCCTGAATATTTTTTGCGGGTTACAAGAATTATATATCTCTGCTGTATCATCAGCGCACACAATATACCCTAGAAATGTCTTATAATTCTAGTCCTTCAAATTCGGCATATAACGATTAGAAAATTTGTAACTTATATTCCGTGCGTTTAAACAAAACCGTTCCCAATAACCATAGATAATAAGGACGAACAATAATGATATTTCATGGAAAATTCGATAGAGAAAGATACGAGCGATCAATCGAAGGATTGCGAGGTCGAAGAGTCATACAACTGTCGCCATTGCAAAAAGACATGTATCGAAGCCGTAGAAATAAAATAGTTTGTAGAGACATGTTCTTAATTTCTTCTTTAATCAGCGACCTATTCTACGGTATCCAGGCAACGAACTCCAACTCACTCCGAACTATAATAAAGATTAAGATTTTCTCATGTACAATTATGCGAAATTATAATGAATAAGAGCTGATTACATTAGTTAATTACATCAAGTAAATCAACGAACATGTAGGAATATATCAACATAGTAGGAACTATGTCTCGTAGAGCACACATGAAGAAAGTGCGCTTCTCGCAGATTTCTCTTCGCACGTTATATCATTGTGAAATTCTTCTTGTCGTTTCGCGAAACATTGTCGGACGTTAACGGTGACATGCTGCTTTAGCGTGAATTGAACTTTAACGTCTGATTCCTAACGTCCGTTTCGGTCCGTGTTGTCACCTGCGTTTTAACTTTTACTATGTTCTGCGGAAAATGCGAGAAACTCGTCGCGTCCCAAAAGATTACTACCCCCGACGAATTTGCTCTGAGAAAGAATACCTTCGAATAGAAATCTCTGAATCAAATCTATTTAAGAAAGTTATCGCTATCAACAAAATATACTTAAATAAAAGTTGACTGATATATCATAAATCACGTTTATTTCTGCTAAGGAAATTTTAATTTGCAGCTAATTAACAAATCTATAGATTTAAGAGTGTATACATATCATAATCGAATCACATCATGTAGTGCTAAAATGAAAACTGACTGCAACGTAAATTATATTTATTTCCACTAAAGAAATCTCGATTTGTGTAGTTAATTAAAAAATCGATAGATTTAAGAATGCATATATTACAATCGAACCAAAAACATACTTATATTGAAATGTGAAGGTAGAACGTACCGCAAATCAGATTTATGTCCACTAAGAAAATCTTTCGATTTGTAGCTTAATTAAAAATCTATAGATAAGAAAGAATGAGAAATACACTACAACCTGTGTATCTTATTTACATTTCGTTAAATTGTTAGTTTAAATCCTTCATTCATTTACAACGTTGCAACATGTTTTTTATACTAAGGGGATTTTTACTACGGCACGATAAATTTCTCTCTTTCTCTGTTTCTCTGCTTTTTCGTCGGACCATCGTTACGAAACGTGGAAGACCGCGTTTATCTTCCACGTCGGCGGCGACCGCGTTAAACTCGCGTCCCTGAGAGCTTATACAAACATGCGAGGGGGACAAGATATCAAGCAGGATATACGTCGCGCTTTTCCCACCCTCGCGGCCTCGTAGGATAGAAGTCAACGAGTAAACTTCAAACGTATCGCCGGCTGTTAGCCAACGGATGAAATTGTCTTGCGCGGTTGTGGGCCGATTAGGTCTCGCCTTCTCGCGAGGGCAAATGTTATCTATTTAATTTCCTTTTCTCGAGCCTGAGACAAGATCCCCCATCTAAGAGGTTTGTTCAACTTCCCAGAAGAGACGACAGGTATTTTCGCTTCCGTTCTCCGTGATCTCGAGGAGAGAGTTGGACGCTCACGGTTATCTTGTCGAAAATTTGCAAGTGCACGGTTGTGTTTTAATAATGTCATGGACCGGATACGACACGCGCCACGATAAATGCTATTCTTTTATTCGAAATAAATGTCCATCCATTTTCTCAAAAAGGATTTTGTCACAGGTAATTATTCAATGTTTGTTTTCTGTAGAGATGATTGAGTTTGCTGTAGTTAATAAAGACTAACAGCTTTTCCGATATTTGCTTATGAAAACGTATGGTGGAATCGATTTAATCGTCGGTTGATATTCCACGAGCATATGCGCGCTCATCGATGTGCACACGTATAGTTTCCGATATTCATTTTGCAAAGATGCAGATCAGGCGCTATTGGCTCTGGCGAAACATTCAATTTTTCCGAGAAAGTCGACGAGCGGTCTTCTCTCTCTTGAATATTCGTTCTTTACTTGGATAAAAATCCAAATCTTCCACACACATTCAGCGTAATTTGTTTGAGGCACACATAGATTTTCTAGTCTTGTTTTATTAAGTTCTTGTCGGTGGATGTAAAATTTTAAGCCAGACGTTTAATTTTCGTGATTCTACGAGTGTAATATTTATTCATTTAACATTAAATTCCTACATTAAAACTATCTCAAATATTTACTTCTTCGTTATTCGTACTTTTCATTTATCTTATCGTTATGGCAAGATATATTTTAATACAACTGAATTGTCAAAAAAGATATCAAGTATCATTTTCATCTTTGGTCAGTTTATTAAATATATAGAATCCCTCGAAAAATAGAGTTTTTCAACTGATAAAAAATGTTTCGTATAATCCTTCTGAAAAAAAGATTTTGCATATCAAAATGACATCGCAAATTAGTTTTTCAAAATAAAATAACAATTAAATCAGATAAATCAAATTTCGAGACTGAATTTAATAATGTAAATTTAATAATGTTCACCGAATATTCATACAAGTGTCATATCACACAACAGTAATCGAAAAAGTAAATTTCTTTTTTTACACAAACACTTTATTTACGTAATAAACACGAAAAAAATTTAGATCAACACATTTCGTTCTCGTTAAAGAAATTTAATGTTAACTTAAAGATACAAATTAAACAATTGTCTCTTATTTAAAAAATTAAGTATCAGAGAAAAATCAAACATAAATTAAAAGTGAGTAATTTAAACGTAACTTGTTTGTTGTCTACTGAGAATAACTCGGCTTGAACAAACACATTTCACATGGCAGCGTATGTGAAGTATTCGCACAAAGAAGCATGCGGGAAAGCGTGATTTACTTTATAACTGGGAATGATACCGGGCGGAATGTAATACGATGTCCGAGTCACTATTGTGATAAGTTAATCACGAGTTGGAGAGTGTAGAATTCCAAGGGTAAATTTTCCAGCAGGTATGAAAGTGCTGCCGGATGCGAACACAGGCGTGTTTACTCTCAGAGTTTGCGACTTGATAATACGCCATTGGCTTGTTATAACGCTGGGCCGAGGTGCATCACGACAGCTCTCGAGAAACGTCTCATTGCAATAAGATAGCTTCAACTTCACGGTCTTCGGATTTGTGAAGCTATTCTTAACTGCAAACAAAACTGGGAAAATTTGGCAAAAGCTGAGAGAAAAATACCTTCTGTAATTAAATTAAATAGGATACTTTGATTGTACCGCCGATATGATGTAGCACATTAGATGTCAAAATTGAAGATTACATATGAAAAAAAGGAATTGTTACAAGTAATATTAACATCTCTAATACTTTTGATTTTTTTACTATATGATAAAATATTAAAATAAAATAATAAAAAATATTAAAAAAGGATAAAATGATTTCTAACGATATTTTCTGAAGTGACATAGAAGATGAATTAAACTTCTCGGGAAGATCAAGGTTATCAGAATTTCTTTCGGTGCAGCGGGATAATAAAGTTTTGGTGGCGCGAGTGACAGGTGTTTTTCGTAATAATACTAAAGAGTTAACGTTACCGTTAAGTTCAATTGATTGTTCTTTGACGTCTCAAGAAGATCGCTAAGCTGAGCTATCTTTCGGAATTAGTTTCCTCTTCCGCGAGTTTCAACGTAATCGCGGATATTATTTTCCCCAGCAGTTCGGAATATTATTTAAATTGGAATTACTTTTCTCATTATAACCCAGCCAAGGGGAAAATCTCTTTTCCCGCCGACTTTACTTTTGCTATTCTCGCCGTGGGAGAAAAATTTTATCCGCGACAAGTGACAACGCGATGGCGGACCTTCCGTTCTTTGGTGTGTTTCACAATTTTAGTTTTACTAATCCTCGATAAACTTTGTTCGATCACTTTTTGCCAATAGACGATGTAATTCGATAATATATTCAACTGAATTGTGGTAATAATCGTATTTCGCTGAAGAAACTTACAATTAGTTTAAATCAATCATAAAATACAATACAGTTTAATAAATAATTTTTTAAAATCTACTGAATTTTATATTTATATCTGACAAATCAATAAAATATGATTCCACACTTAATTTTTATTTTAATTTGAAATAATTTGTGAATGTTATAAATGTATAACGTCTCATAGAAAGAGAAAGAGAGGAGAAAAAGAGAAGTAGAAAAGAGAAAATAAAGAGAATTTATTGTAAAAGCAAAATTATTTTCAGATACGATAAAGATATTATTACATATTTTTTATCAAACTTTATTTTAATGACTTTTATAATTATTTTAATAATTACAATTATTTTGCATTTGAATTATATTTTCTATCGCGCGCTTTACATTTTTCGATTTAAACGTAATTCAATTAATTTAAAATTAGAAATACAGAGTAGTATACGAATCATTAAATTAAGTTTACGAAACTATTATCAAAGTATTTAATATTAGTTAATTTATCAAAATTAAATCAAAATTATATAAAAAAAAAACAAGAAACAGAATATTCGGCGTTTATTTCTAGATTAAATGAACAAGACATTAAATGAAAATGACAATTTGGTTGATATGCGTGCAGCCGTTCATTTATGAGGAGTACATTGTGCTCTACCACTGCGTATACAAAGCCGCGTTACTATTCGTATGCCAACATTCGAGCAAGGTGGCACCAATGTGAACCATCGTATAGTTTCATATTATCTCTCGAAATGGGATATTAAACATTTATTTCGGGAGTAACATTCAAATTAGGAATGCACCGAATATCCGGGAAGCATTGCCGGGTATTTGATTTCTGGAAATATATCCGATCGAAAGTTTATATTGAAATGACATGTATAATTGTACGAATATCTGAAATCTTCACTGATATATTTTTTTAAAAATATAGTACCGGATATTTGACAAATATCCGGTACTATATTTACGATATCTGACTCTAATTGACAACAAAAGTTTTTAAGTTATTATGTCCTACATATAAATAAAATTTTCTGTTTTTCTCTCGCTATCTCACGCTACAGTTCCTTTTGCTATTTGATTTTAAATCCTTGTATCAAACTATAGGACAGTAACGATTATTTGAATTGATAGAAGTACGCATAAACCTCAAATTTTATTGGATCGCGATTATTATTTAGCAATTTTCATTTGTTTATTTCTACACTAAAAGGATCCGTTCTTAATGTATTATTAAATTTAATGTATAATAGAATTCTTAACGTTCACGAAATATGATTAAATATCTTCGAAATAAAACATGATCAATATACATAAAATGTTTCCAAATTCGAATGTATGTATATTTTTAAATATATCTTCGGATATATCTTTTAAATATATATGTATGTTTAAATGTTCAAAAGGATTAAGCAAGCAAATGTAAAGAATAAACGTGAAATTATTAATATTTTAAATGAAAAAATTATTTTTAAGTTAATTTAATTAATATAATAGTTTGCAATGCACACATATTTCTGTTTCACGATTTATACAGAAGCACGTAAAAGCTTTAAAAATTGATTTGCCGACGGTGATTAATCAACAGAAGTTTTTCATTGACTCTCTGACTGTATGTATTATAGCTAGAATTTGGTATCAAAAGTCACGAAGGATAAATTCAACTACTGACTAAAGAGTAAAGACTTAGATACATAAGATCATAGATTGGTATACAATAATATAGTACGCACAAAAAACATATCTCCCACATGTGTCATTACATAACCAAAGACGGAAAGAATTGTTTCAAATTGAATTCCAATCTGTCATAAATAAAAGTTCTAATTAAAATCTCATACATAAAATCCTAATTAAAATCTCAAATTTTTCTAATCTCCCGTGATTGCGGTCAAATAACTCTTAGATTAGTGTACTATTTAGAGATTTAGTTTCAATTAAAATTGATAAGAAGAAATTAGAAAGAATAAGGACACTAGAAGTCAGACGCAGAAGACGTCCCACAAATAATACACTCATAAAGCGTAAAAGCGTAAAGCTTCTTTATTCTATTAAACGCGCTTACATATTTCGGCTCACTTTTGCCTTCCTCAGAGACAACACAAACTAACATATATAAACTGTGAATAAAAGTCATGGTGAGCATCTCATTGAGAATTTAATTTTATGCCAAAATTAAACCTAAAAAGAGTGAAAGAAAAAAAAAAGAACGAAAATAAGGAAATATTGAAAATATCAAAATAGAGACTATGGAAAACTAATTTATCAAAAAACTTTAAGATTACAATTAATTATCCTGAAAATAAGGACGCTCATTGTCATTACAAAGCACCATATCGCAAACATTATTATGAATAATTAAAACCGATTCTTGATATGTTGGTCAGTCAGTATCAGACACAGTGAGTCACTTTTAGTTTTTTAGCTAGTATTATTCGAGATTACACATGGAAAAATGTAACATTAAAACGTTAATCAATTCCAAGAAAATGAAAGTTGAAAAGTAATCAAAAATCAACGCCAGAAAGACTCATTACTGTGTATGAACTACACTGACTGACTAAGGGCGACAACAACTCGACCTTTTATAGCTTGTCTATAATTGAGAGGTAGACCTTGGGAAGCCCCTCCATATCCGTCTGCAAGTTGAGTCCGTCTGTCTCCTGATAAAAATCATCTCCGAAATCAGTCTTTTCCTATAATGAGGTTCTCCAATATTGTAACGTTGTCCCAATTGAAATCATGGCCTTCTTGTAACCGATGCTCCGTTATAACATTACGAGTGGACGTTCCATCGGATATGGTTTTTTTATGCTCCGTGATTCTTGACTTCAGTTATCTACACGTCTGTCCTACATAACCGCGTCGCAACTCTTACACGAAATCTTATAAACAACATTCGACTTCTTGTCACGTAGTAAGGCATCCTTATGCACCCTAATAAATTCTCGCAATTTATTGATATTATAAAACAATACCTTCATATGATCGCTATTCAATCTACCAAACTTCTCAGTAATACCACGCACGAAAGGAACAGTGAACGAACCATGAAGGCTGCACTACAGCAACGCTATTATCATTAACAACACTCTTTCTATTGCTAGCCAAAATAATATTAACATTCTTCAAACGGTTGCTAATATTCTCAAATATAAAGTTCAATGGATAATCATTCTTTAACAATAAGTTTAATTGAAACACAAATTATCAACTAATCCCGCGATTGTACCTATTTTTTGAGAAACCGAGTGTTGTGACCAAAAGTTCAAATATCTACCCGAAAATATCGGCTTGTGGCACCAATTGAACTCTATCAACTTATTATCCCTAATCACTGTAACATCCAAAAAATTCAATCTATCACCCCCCACTTCCATAGTGAACTGAAGTCAATTTAAAATTGATAAATGTTTATGAGTTTTAATTTAGAAATTTAAATAACAATAGATATAAAGATTCGATACCAAATCAATGATTGATATTACCGCAAATGTAGATAACTTAAGACAGTGTAGGTATTTTGGGGCAACATGTATTTTTGTTAAATTTAATCAAAAAATCCATTTCCATACACTGTTTATACACTGTCCCAAGTCACTTGCATTTGTTAGTTTTGCATTGATAGTTTTTCGCTTTTGAAAGTTAATGTTGAACGTATTTGATATTGTGAGTACCTACATTTGACAATATATAATAATTGCAAAATTGCAAATATTGCATTAATGGAAAAATGATGATTATCATTGTTTCTGATAATTGAAATACCTATTATTGGTTAAATACCTATTATTGGCGTTAATCTGGAAAAATTAATATTCCTTTCTGTGCATCGGGATTCTTGGGATTTGATAAATTATTTAATTTTCCTGCGCGCAAATTGATCTTATAGAGCCCGATATTCAACTTATTCTCTATTTTGAGGATCATTCAATATTAATAACTTACGAATGTGCTATAAGATTCAACGGAAGCAGTTGATTTGACTAAATTATTGGGTCAGTTATCCTCTAACTCGATAACGCGATTGTTTCTGACGATTGTTAACACTTAGAATAGGTATTGAAAGATAAAGCCTTAGAATTGTGATTGTTACCACTTAGAATAGGTATTGAAAGATAAACCTTAGAATATAAAGCGAAATTAAAATTTAAAAGTACACTTTAAATTTTGTACATACAATCAGTTTGACTTATTTGAAATGTTATCAAAATCATATAGATCACATAAAATGCTGCATGTTTTTCGAAATGTATTGTTCCGTAGAACAATAATAATAATTATGAATGACTCACGTTACATCGGATGCATTACAGAAATTATACATATCGCAAATATCACCCATTGATTTATGTGACAGTATACATTTTAGATAATGATTTATATGTTTTTCGTTGGTTTGCATCGCGAAGCTTTGCCTAATTTTTCGCACGGATATCTGGATTTAACTTTAGATATTATAGCAACAGATTTTTCATAAATAATTGTTCTCACTATTCTTATCTGAACTAAATTGATTATCACATAGTAACTATTATTTATGTCTCAAGATATAAAATTTGACTCTGAATTCTTTAGTTAATACACTAAAGTTATTTAAAAAACGAAATTTATGTATAACAATTAAAAATATAAATCTGTAACATTAATAACAATTAAAAAGCATAAAATTGTCAATCATCGATTTTTAAATCGGCATATCTGCAGCTATCTTTAAATATATTTTTAAATACATCATGCATTTTTATGGGTTTTAATATAAACATTTTTTATAAATAACAGTGTAAAGATTATACTAAAAAATATATTAAATAAATAAATGAAGTTATTAAAACTATATCTCTTAATCATACTTTGAAATTAAGATAAAGGCAATTAAAGATATGTGACTTTAGTAAAAAGAAAAAATAATGATACAATATCCTAATTGTACAAAAAAGTTTATTCAGTAATGATTAATTTATATGAATTCTATTCGTTGTCTTCCTTTTAAATTCTCAAGCGAAGTGATAGAAGTATTTAACCCGCTTTGGTGAAAATATCTTAATAAATTCCATTTTATTTCTGTTTAAAAATGTACATCAAATTAACGCACATCAAAATTATTCTGGAAATATCCAGATGAAGTGTAATGCGTCCTATATATATATTTTTATTTTAAATTTAAAAAATTCAATTTACGTTACAAATTTCTATATATTATAACATAATATAATTATATATATATTTAATAATATAATAAAGCAATAAGAATATAATAAGAACCTATATGTTAGAATAAGAAACTCGAAAAATAGATCATTTGGAATTATAGTATATTACAATTATTTCTATTATTATAAGTGCTTCAAAATATATAGTATATGTCATCTTATCCGTACCAATCTCTCTCTCTCTCTCTCTCTCTCTCTCTCTCTCTCTCTCTATCGTAGAAATTTTAATAAAGAATAATACATATATTAATAACTATTATTGTGACAATTGATATTCATATACGATATCCAGAGAAGCTCAGTCGACAATAATATACATATAATACATCAGCCACAATAATCATAAGCGCACAAAGGATAGTGAGAAATAGGAAATAGAATTGCATGTAGCAAATGTCGAAAGCAATTAAAAGACGGTTGATGAGTATTTACGTTATTGTCGCCGATGTCGACAATAACGTCTCTCCGTTGGTAATATGCATTATTTACTCGGTACGTCGATACGATGCGAGTTACGTCGCGACGTGAATATTGTTTTGCGGCTTTTCTTGACCAACCCCTCATGTTTTTGTTGTATGTTGATTTATGAAGTGATGTCAGCAACCAAAACCGAGGCGTCGCTCATTACAAACGCGCATACATCGACACATTAATGCGGACAGGCATAAATATATCACGGCGCAACATAGTGAATTGTACTTTTTGAATGCTCGATTTGGGACAGCACGAAAAATACAATAAATTAGTCCTCGAAAATTATCTTTCTTTCTTAATAAATAATATTATCCTTCTATTTAACATAAATTAGGTATAAGTACATCTTAAATATTTTTAATTTATTTTTTATTTATTCTATGATTATCAAGAAGGTTATTTTTTCTTATTTCCGTTTTTATAAATAATATATTATATTTTTATTTAACGATATTTATTACAACATATATTTTTATTTTAATATTATAATACACTTTGTAAAATATACTCTGTAAAATCATAGTGAAGTTACATCCTTTCGCAATTTTGTTTATATCTGCAATTTTCGTGGTAATTCGGTTCTGATATTGATGAATGCAACACGTCGGTCATGCGGGGATGATCATTATAATTCCATTAAACGACGATAAATGACGATCGTGTTAAGTGACGCTGACTCTGTTTTAATAATTGTCACGTGTATGATACATCGGATACTAAATGCTATTATCTTCATTTGTCAGACAAAATGCCAAAATGCATGACTTGTCTATGCAGACATATTTCAGAAGAATTATTTGTTAATAATGGATCATTGTACTTCTGGCGACAGAAAGTATTTCGTTTTTATTAAGTTGTTTTTTTTAGGTTTTAATATCGCTATTTTCTTTTTCTAATTTATTCTCATTTCAAAAATTATAATTTAAAAATTAAAATCATTATGATAATTAAAAATTTTAATGACTTGAACAAAACGTGGATTCAAATATTTTTTAAAAGCGCGCAAATTCTTATATCAAATTTTTTGTTTCTTTTTATATCATTTTCAAAAGGGACAAAAAACATACACTCCTTATGTTACATATTCTTAAATTCGCTTTCATATATATTTAATCTGAATTATCTATATACATGGATTTTTTATACAGCACAAATTTAATTAGCGATATATTTCAATTTCGGATGATCATAGTCCACAAAACTCTTCGTTTAATTAATATTGGGATGCGATTAATTAAACATAGCGCAGAGGCGAAGTAGAGACTTAATCACGGATAACAAGGTCGACCTGAGACGATAGAAGAAAGAAATAAGCCGGATAATACTGCCGTTCCGAAGATGGCAGTTTCTTAATTATTGAATTTACGTATAGTATATATATATATATATATATATATATATATATATATATATATCGTATGTATATATATATATATATATATATATATATATATCTCGAAATATATCCAAGATATGTAGCATATTTCGCAAAACTATTATTATTTAGAGAACTACTTTGTAGAAAGTTAAACTCGTCCTATATATATGCGTTCTATATATATTCTTTTTAAAAATAAAAAGATAAAATTATATATTTTTTCATTAGTTAATTATTTGATGTGTTCTAAATTTATGTATATTTTCAATTGTATTTTGTTGAAAACCTAAATAATTTATTGTTAAACAATTGTTTCACGTATCTTTAATCTATATAAAAGTTAATAAAATTTAGTAGTATTAATAAAATTTAGTAGCAACAATTATTTTAGTTGCTCAGCTTTATCAAACAATTTAAATAACGTATAAATCATATCATCACTTGAGCTTTAAATTATTTAACAAGTTTTATAATTGAAATTAAAAAAAATATATTAAATGATGTATTAAGTAATGAAAACATATTTATTTTTGACTATTTCAATTTATCTCTTGTTCAAAGTTTATTATCTATTTATAATTTATTTTATTTATGAACTGTTTATTTTTTTTTAATGAAAGATATTTATATAAAAAAAAATTTGAACGAAAATTAGAAAGAAAAATGCCATTTTTAGTCAAAGCGGATCTTAGTGTTTAGTAATATTTATATGTGAATTTATAAATATTATTATGCATAAGTTATAATAATTTACACGTAATATTACTTTATTATATAGGTAAGCATAATTCTAAGTTTGATCAACTATGTAAATTAATGATATTGTGATCTTTTATTTATAACAAAAGGAAAAAGAAGAAGGATAGAAAGGAATCGAATCATTCTTGATATCACAAAAATATGTAGCCCTCGTATCCTAAAACGAAGGCCGTTTCCGTTTTGGAATAGCGCGTGTCGTTCACGGTTTTACGACACTGTAAGGAATCAGGTTAACGTCTGACATAATGCTCTCAGTGTTCCGACAGGATTTGTTTCACATCGAGCAAGTAACAAAATTTATACATAGTGATTTAGAAAAGACATCTTGTTAGACGACGATCAGTAGATTTCCGATAATTATTTCTTACGGGTATGATTAGTCAATAAAGAGCAGAGAGATGCCTTAGGAAGATAAAATATGATATAGAATGCGCGTAAAATCTCTCCTCCCTATAAATTTCTGGTTACATCATATTCATGTTCTTTAGGGGATCACTGATCTGTTTATTACCGCATTATCGCGTAGCTTGCATGAAAAATAGAATATATTTAAAGCATTACAAGCCGGGTGGCGGTGATTACTTAAATTCTGCCAAGTAAAACGAAAAGTTTCATAACGAGGCAGGTCTTGAAAATTTTTAACTGTAATGAAGTTACTGCAGCGAAGCCGCGGGGTCGAGTGTATCGGATAGCTTACATGCTTCCAATAACAAGGAACTTTCGTTTCTGTGAGGCGTGGTAAAGCAGAAGTAATGGGTCCCGGAGGACTTCTTAAGGTAGCTTAAGGTTTATCACAGTCAAGTGAATATTTAACAACTTCCCGGGGAAAAAGCTTTTCAAAGTGCATGGAGCGTAAGTTGCAACGAAAAGATTCCGATTTGCTGCCGTTACATTTACCTGATGCATTTTTTAATACATCAAATTATGTCATATCTATAAAATGTATTTTCCATAAATAATTTCGCATGACGTATATTCCTTGATGGATCTTTTCTATATACAATATATCATATACAAAAATATTACATATAGACATAATGGTATAACATAATAAATCACTTTTCAAATTAATGCAAATAGCAATGAAATTTGTTTTGATATTTCTTTAATTGTCTCGCGCATTAATTCAATTTTGCGACAATACATTATTGCCAGTATTAATACAATAATACAAGTTAATCGTTATGCAGCGTAATCTGATCTAACGTACATTGCTGACTACGTGCTTAAAATCGGGTATATGTAACACGAGCTCAGAAGGCAACGTGGGATTTATCCGCAATCTTAAGAGAGAGAGACATCGCGGCGGAAACACGACGTGGAGCGTCGCGCTTGAGCGAGAAATAACGGCTAGAGTCAGCCGGAATCAGTTCTTCCTCCCGAGCGGAGCCGAACCCGCTCCGATAACCGGTAATGTTTCTCCTAATTTTTTGAACGCAACCGAAGAACGGTCCGGAGATAACGCCGCGGTCGGTCGGTCGAAATGACATACGCGACACGTCCTGCGGCTTACACCAGCGGCAGCCGCTATCCCGGTATAAGAACTCGGTAAGATAGTTGGCCGCTGCTCGCTCGCTCGCTCGACCACGGGCGCCGGCTCAATGTACCAGAGGAAATCGCTGACTTATGGCTGCGCCGGGGAGTCATACCTTTTTTCATAAACCTCCAGTCAACCCCAACCTCGCGACTCTTTTACATTGTACCCAGATTTCAGCGATTAATTTTCCCCATTGTGCCGTGGCGCGTCTCTCCGGCAGCCAACCCTCCTTCCTCCGCCTTCTTCTGATCCTAGTTCCTCACCCTCCATTTCGTCCTCCCGCTACCCTCTTCATCTACCTCTTCTCTCTTTCCTCTGTAACCCTCCCGCGACCGCGGTCCCGTTCCATCCCTCACCGACACATCCCGCTGCCTCTTCACAGTTCGCTCCCAGACCACGGTCCGCATTGTCATTGGCAAACAGATCTCAATAGCGGTATTAAAAGTATCCGCTCTAATGGAACCCGGTATGTTCAGTCCAACGAAAATTCCGCGCTTAGGAAGAAGTCGATCGTCGCACAGCGCGAACACGGAATATAGAGAGAGATTTCTGCCTACGAAAAGGTAATTGAACGTCATTGTGCAAAGCAGCTATTTTCCGAGGACCAAGAGCTACGGTAAAATATTTGACGACTACTTGACCGTAGTGATTCTTAGAGGAAACTTCCGCCAGTTGCTGTAAAAGTGTTATATCATTTCGCGGAAAAGCGCAACTCACTCATTGATAGTCCTCCGTCACATTTTCAACATTTCTCGTTCATTCCTAACGAAGAAGGAATGCAACTCCTTCCTCTTGGGATTCTCTTCTCTCTATTCTAGTTTTCAACTTTTTCGAGGTATTAAAGCGATCTGGACGTAAAACTGAACGAGAACAGCTCTCTTCTTTTCACGCTCTTGCTGCCTCTCTCTCTCTCTCTCTCTCTCTCTCTCTTTCTCTCTTTCTTTTCCGCTGTTAAAAAAAAAGTGAAAACAGCTTGAAAAGTGTGCCATGTCGGTGCTGCGACACTCGGTCGTATCTCAACAGTAAACATTTACAGCGTCGCGAAGTATTATTTCGACGCGCTCTACCAGACTGGCTATACCATGCGATTGTGGACTCCATGTGCACTGTTTATATTTATATATAAAATGCAGCGTTTTTGTACATGTATACACTCATGCACATAAATGAAAAAACGCATGTATATGATACATATATATATATATATATATATATATATATGTGTGCATATTTGGATGTATATCTGTATGTATGTTATATCGTATAGGACGAACGGACACGGACGATTATAGCGGCTTATCGCCACGGGGCGCAATACCGAAGTGTTCCATAACTGTATACATATATATATATATATATATAACCATTGTTTCCACCCTCTTTGCTCTGGAGAATGTCGGAGCTATTGTTTAGATTTTTTCGCAGTGATCGCGATGACCGCAATACGCGACGAGGACCCCCTCGACATGGTTTGTGATGCGTGACGAATAAAAAGAGAGGATCTAGCCATCCCGTTTCTATTATACGAGATCAAATCAAAAGTCTCCATGTGTTTTTCGACAGCAAAAACTGTCCGTAAGCGATATTTTGGATATTTCTTTTTCATTTCAGGATATCTATTAATCTAAATTAAATTTTCTGATATTTTATCTTCATAATTTTATATATAATGTTAAAATATGTATGTAAGAATATCAGAATATTTTAATTGTGCAATTGACTGAAATTTATGAATATTAAAAATGTCTAAGTCTATATATATATATATATATATATATATATATAACAAAATCAAAGATTCTGCCGTAATTATATTCAACTATAGTTATGTATGTGCTACGTTATATTCTGCTACAATCATATTCTCTATGGAATCATTTTCTATGCTTTCAGACGTGAGATGAAAATGGCTCGAGAGATGAATAAGGGCTTTGCTTAACTGTGTATTCCGAAATAAAAACAAAATTTTCATTATTATGTAAACTGTGTTTACTGACACAATCAGCTTATACATATTATTTCATAGTATTATACTTCTATGCTATGTTTTGATACTTCTATGCATTTATTTCGTATTAGCAGAAATATAATCTATATTGTTTATACATAGAAATTTCGCTGACAGTAAGTATCGGAGACAATCTGGTGCGTGGGATATAGTTTTTCGCGTGAAATTCGATACTAACTGCTGGCAAAGAAAAACCGTCATTGAAATATGCAAAAAGAAAAACTGTCAAAAAATACTATCAGTATACTCTGCCGTTCTTGTCTCTTCAATTTTTTTTTTTATATATATATATATCTAAAAGCATACTCTCCAAGAACATTTAATACATATCGCCATTATCTAAAATTAATGTAGTAATTAATCTTTCAAAAAATAATAAAATAATATATTTTTTAGAAAATTTTTAGAAAAATATTACAAATACATAATTTTGAATACGATGTTTTCACAAAGATTGTTCTAATTCTAAAATTAGTACAATAATATGCATTTATAAATAACATTTTTATGTGATATGATATAGAAATACAATAATTTATTTTTTTACATTTAAATTAACTATACGCTATTCAAATTATACGTTTTAGATATTATGATATTTAAGAAAATGAGCGCTTGCAACATTATATCGAAAAATCTTTTATTTAAATAAATCTATCTAAAATTTGACATATTTAAATAAATCTATCTAAAATTTGAACATTAAAAATACGTACATAATTTTATAGGCGACGGATAAAAAAACGAACCATAGAGGACCGTGGTGAATAAATCATTAGCGAGAATGCAAAATTACGACGCCATTAATTGTTTGACACACAATACTCCAATTAAAAGCATCGAACGTTGATGCAGGTTAACGAAATGTGAAATGCTAGCAATCTGTGAGATATATGCATAAATGAACATGGCAGGTTTCATTCCTAGCCATTCATTCTAGATTTCGTAAGAAAACACAGTGACTGTTCTAAGGTACCTATCTTTGATTTTCCACGATGATTTCCATCTCGTCCTGTATTAGCAATCTTATCCTGACATCTCAATTTATTTTCCTCTTCATGCCTTTGGCAGATCCTAATGTAATTCTGGCAGACGAGTGAATATGCGAGAAACAGTATTTTCATTAAAAAAAAAAAAAATTTTCATGACTGACTTTCGCGATTTCTTCAGCTTTATATCGAGATTACAGCGAGAACGATCAATTTTCGAATCATATCATAAGGCAATAATCGCGATGAAACGATAAATAGCGTAATTGCACTCGGGATTCCGCGTATCCTTCGTGTATGCTATTACAATCGATATCTCGTCTGCGTGTATGGATACGAGAGTAGCGCGCCATAAAACCGGAAGATCTCGTCGAGATTGAGATCGTAATATTGCCAGCATTGAGCTGTAGTCGGAAACGTGGGATTTACATACCCATCGGTGGAGCGTACTGCATGTAAACATTTGTCGTAACCCGATATTTTCGTCTACCGTTAATCCGCGAGTAAACCTCCTTAAGCAGTGCTCAAGTTCGAATGTAAATCTCGCTTAATAATTGAGCACTATACATTCGAAAGGAGACTATAATTGCTAAATCTTAAGAATATAGAGAATTGAAATAACATATTCCTTCACTGCAACGATATCAAACATATTCCGCGCATTACAAAACCATTTTGAAATTCCAATGTTTTGTATTACAGAAGGAATTTATACTTTGCGGAGGGCTTAATTCGAGTCTCTTCTTGCAATCTATGGTAATAGGTAGAATTATCGCGTCGTCTTACAATCGTGCCCCACCTACCACACTTTACCTCACAGTTCGTAACGATAACAGACTGCGGAATACGCAATTTATATCGTTGCCTACGTTCACAATCGTAGTGCATTAGAACTTAACGCGTAGCATGTCCAGTGTCGCATGCACTGGCAGTTTGTTAATTAGGCGAAGCAGCCCTTTCTTACACATCAACTCAAATCCTCGGAGTCCAGGGATGTCCCTTAACTCATCCCGACATAGCCGGAGGCTCTTATGCAAACCGCAGAGTCCGAGCTGTGCTCCGCGGGAATCAGCGACGAGCTTATTATGGCCATTTGCTTCCTCCCCCGCTCGGTTTAAGAGAGTGTACCGAAAATTGTCGTAAACCTCCAAAACGATGGTGTCGCTACTCCGAAAACGACGAGTCGCGCGTATACAACGCCATGTTTGTAATAAAACGAATCCCCGAAATTAAGCGCGAGACGACAAAGAGCCAGTTCTGGATCCCAGCAAATTCCTCAAGCTCAGTAGTAATAGGTGAGAGTGAGCGGACATGGAACACGAGAAAGGAAGAAAGAGAAAGAAAGAGATGACTAAAGAGCATATAGCTGTTAAAAGAAAGACTTCTGATTTGTATTCCAAAATGAATAATAAACGAAAAGCTAAAAAGCAGAAAAAATACATTAAACAATATATTTATATTGTCATTATTATATTGTATATACAATATATTGTATGTACAGTTATATTGTAGAATATTTATATTATATGTCATATTTATTATGTCATATTTATTAAGATAATATATTTATATTGTCTTTTTTCATGTTTCCGTAAAAGTCAAAATTGCTTAAAAAAATTTATCAGTATTTCTTTAAATACTTTACAAAAGCAGAAAATGTTTATAACTCTCTTAAACGATTTCTGATAACGAGATAAAATATATTATATATTTGACACATATCGCAACCTCAGTATAAAAATAAAACTAAGATTAGATTAGTAATTTCTATTCTCTCTCAAATTAAATAAGATTGATTTATTGCCTCGAAACAAGAATAATGTATATAAATTTAAGTTTATATATTTTACATTCAGAATAATTACCCAATATTATAATAGCACGATGACATCATAGTACTTGGCATAAAACTGGTCCAAGATCATGTTATTAGATTAAAACATTTTTTATTTAAGAATAAAATATTCTTCTGTTATTCATAAATAAATATGATTGTCCCTATATCGATTCTGTTTTATGATACATTGGATCGGGAAATAATTTTTACGGGTATACTTACAATTAGATTATATTTTTAATTGATTATTAAATGCTTTATAAATAAATAATTAAATGCTTTATAAATTTTCAATTTTATATTTTCATCTATAAAACAATAAACGCAAAGCGAAAATTGTGTATTGCGCCAATCAATAAATAAAGGAGGATGTAAAAAAGGACTAATTTTTGTCCAAAAAGGTGATAATAAAAGACATAACCTTTTTTGTAGAAACCTCCTGGATACGATAAAATTATTTAAAAATTTGTGAAATTTAGGGAATTTAACTCGAAAATTGAACAAGAACACTATAAAAGGACAAATACACTATGTATGTGTCTAATTTTCGAGATATTTCCCAAGAATTATGAATTTTTTAAATAATTTTATCATACCTAGAAAGTCAAAATCTACATTATTTCTTTTATTTACACCTTTTTAAGTAAAAGTCGACCCTTTTTAACTTCTCATTTCCAAAATTTTTAATACCGTTTGCTTGAAGAAACGTTACATTGTAAGTAAATTATGAGAGTAAAAAAAGAGGACTTTATGCACAATCGGTTGCGCATCCACCGTGTAATAAAGATAAAATTTAAAGGGAAAAGTTGTACCCGTAAGGGGTGAGAGTACGGGTAAAAGAAGTGAAGTTTTTATATCGTCCAGGTTGTGTAATATTGGCCGTTATAATTATGCGTTGCTACTTTCAAAGGAACTGTTTAATTATGATCATTAGGTATTATTTCTTCGATCCTGTCGCATCTACAAAATAAGACACGATACTTCACGAACATCGTATGTTTCAAAAAAAATTGGACGAACTTATTTGGAATAATCAATTTTTGCCGTATTCTGATGTAAGTCTAGTAATGAATAATAAATTCAGTTTTGATAACTCAAATATATAATAAGTATTATAATACTTAATTGATATATTGTTACAAGCAAAACGTCAAGATTTTTGGACTTTTGACGTTTATTTTTAAAGTTTTACAATGAAAGAGAATAGAACAATAAAACTTTTCATCGGAAAATATCTATCGTTATATGAAAGCATAATGCATATTACAAAAATTCATACGAAAGTTATGAAAACATATTGAGTGTCTCAGACCTTGCATTAAATTTAATTAAATTTTACTCAACAAAAGTTTGTTCACAGACGAATTTCTTTTCATAATTTTTGTTAATTTTCAACGTATAATAAATAATATATAAATATGTTCTAAATTAAACTTTAAATTAAAATACTATTATATTAAAAAATTTATTTAAGATAAAACGCTATTTTATCTTAAATATATGCTATTAGTACATGAAATGTTTTGTCTAATGTCAATGCCGTTTATTAGTATTTTTAATTCTAATATTTAAAGTAGACAGTACCGACATTTAAAGTTCAATTTGAATATGAAATATTAAAATGGATCGTATAAACTAGTGATGCACAAATTTTTTTACTAATTTTCAGAGGTTCATTTTTAGAAACATAACAGTCTTTCCAGTCATATAATGTATATTTCGTTTGCATAAAATAGAAAATATGATTTTATCATGCATTTTTATATTTTCAATTATGAGTCGGCGGGCTAAAAATTCACAAGTAAGCCGCAGGCATACAACCTGCAGGTTGTACATCACTCGTATGAACTATTAAACTCTTTAACCATGCTTATGCTTTAACTTTCTGAGTATTTTACAATTAAATATTACTTACCAAAGTAAAGTATTGATACGACTTTGCAGGAATGATTAAAAGAATCAGCAGAATGAAAACGATTTGAATCTCTCTTTTTCTCTTAAAAAAAAATCTAAATTTTATTGCATAGGAAGATTATGTTTTCTTCAAAAATTTTCTTTTTTTTTTTTTGTAAAATATATCACACTATTCTCAATCAAAAATCAAAGAATGGAATGATGAAGAAACATGGCACGAGAAGGGAGGCAGAGCTTTGTAACTGAAAATTTACCAAGATAATATTTCGATGATATGCCGAACGACGTCACAGCTGCCGCGCACGAGCAAAGGTTCCTCAGCGTCACACAAGATTGTTAAAGCTCAGACCAGCCGGAGGTAGTAGCGTCGGTGGTGGTGACCGAGAACCGAAGACGGCGCGGCGTCGTGAAGGAAGGTGTAGGAAGGATGGCTAGTAGTGAAACAGCTGGCACATACTGGCGACAGCCCGCCCGTCACTAACTCAACCTGGATACACACGCGCCACGTGCGCCAGATACAAACTTCATTGATGTCGGACGAAAAGAACGGATGAAAAGAGAGACTTTCCGGCGTACAGTAAAGGGTCCTCTACATAGAAGTCGTAGACGGTCGTAGAGTCTTAAGTCGTAGGAAACTGACCAATTCTAATCGAGTATTCTCTTTATATTTGATTGTAATTAGTTGATTCCCTACGACTTAAGACTCCACGATCGTGGACTCTACGACTTCTATGTAGAGGATTTAAGTCGACCCTGACTCCCGAAAAAAGGGAGGGCTCTTTAATCCACGAGCACAATTAAACGAGTCTGAATGAAAGAATAATGCCTAGCAAAGCTAACACAAATTGTTCAAGTGTACATTAAATCAATTTTATTAAAAAAATTTGTATGCGCGTTTTGATCCTTGTTTTAGATCCTCATGGGTATAAAAAATTCTCTGAATATAAAATATCCTAAACTCCTTCTAATATATTAAAACTTTCACAAAGTAGTCTCACAAAACTTTTACAAAACTTGGTTAATCTTTGTTCGCATGAATAAGCTGGTCAATCGCGACTATTACATCTCTCGACTTGTTAACGACTTGTTCATCAAATTTCTCGATTTATTGCATAACAATCATAAAAACAAATAAAAATTCTTTTTAAAAAATATACGTGATAACTGAATATTGCACATTTACATGAATTATTGAGTTGAACGAACCATACATAATTTTTACAGCAACGTATTCATCAAACTGTCCGATTTACTGTGTAATATAATTCCAATGTGAATTTTTTAAAACTAATAGTAAAATACAAAGTAAAGCCAGAATTATTAAACCTACATGAAATATATGACTGTTAACGATGCTGATGGCTCGCTCGAAACGTAATGAAAGTCGATCACAACGTATATATATATATAAATCAACGTTCAGAAGACTAAAGAGAGTGAAGCACTAAGTTTTCGTAAATACATTCACATATAATGTATCCAGGAAAACGAGTATAGTAATTAATGGGCAACTTCGTTTATGATGGTTAATCAATAAGTACGACTAAGTAAATTTTCTCCGTTTCTGTCAAAGTCTGAGCAATGATAAGATAGGATAGACTATCGCGGCACAGCTGAGCATTAACGATGTTTTTTTCTTCTCCTACCTGGATTATACATGCACATCAAAGAAAGTTTGAGACGCTTTATTATCCTTGCACCGAGGTGACGGCGTCATTAATTATTCCCGCTAATGAAGCATGTCTGACTAATAGCTGCCTAAGCAAGATTGACGTCGGTGTGTGTAAATCTCTACTACCTTTTCTCTTAATAGAATCGTAATTTCTCATTGAGTGCAGTTTTTCATGAGAAAATCAATTTGATAATCAATAATTATCGATGTCAAGTATTATCGATGAGATATTAACTGGAAAAAACTTGCCACAATATTCTTATTTATTATATCAGAATATCGTAAATAAGGGCAAAAATAACGATGCTTGTTTATTTTGTATCATCATTATTGTTTTTTATTTCGTAGGAATCTATCGAATGTCTGTGATTTTACTTTTTCTCTCTAACTACATAAAACTTTAATCTATTTCGTTATTATATACAACAAAAAAGATATAGAAACGAGCACTCGAATGAAACTCGATTTCGCGGCTAGCAACGAAACAAAGCTTTCGAAACACGTTTCCATCACGCGAATCGTCCGGGGGGTGGTAACACTTTTCCTTCGATTTCACACGTGTCTATCTCGTGATTTTTTTCCTCGCTTTTTTCCGCCACCTCCGCGAGAGGAAACGCGAACCGTTGCCAACGGTTTTCGCACCGTCGCGCGTCAGTGCAACTGCACGGCGACGCAGCCGCGCCGAATTATTGTCATTTTTCGTCATTTGCCGCGTCCGCCCGTTTACCCGTCCAAAGTGTCGTAAAATACATTGAAAAAAACGTTCCTCCGTAAATACCGGCGAGCGTCGCCACGTGGACCACGTGTCAGCTGCGCGCTCCATGAAATCACCAGCGTCCACAAAACGCGTGTCATTCGACAGTGCAAACAGCCGTAACTCCTCGTCGTGACATAAGCTAATCAGTTTGATCAAGATTTAATTTTATCAACGGAAGAAAAATTAACAATTACTGATAGCGCGAGGACGATTCTCGTTCCTTAGCGAAGAGAAACTTTTTTTTTATGCATATTCGGCAACCTTCCTCGTTTTAATACCACGTTCGACGACGAGAATAATGAGGCGCATACTATACATATTTTCGTTCATAATTTAATATCTGCATTTTTGTCACTTTATTTCCATAGACGCTATTCGCTTATTAAGATAATATCATTTCACACGCAGCAAGAGAATTATTGTTGCACGCGTACTTTACAGTATTATATTATAAGTCATCACATATATTAATTGCACGGAACATTTTATCTCAATCGCGAAAACCGCATATCGAAAATTTTAACGGAGAGATGACATTATAGAAAAAAAATCTATTTGAAAAAAATAAATTTTATAAAATATTTTAAAACGTTGTTAATTAAAAGTTTGTACATCACAACGCTAAATTTTGCAGTTTTTAGGAAGTGTATTACACTTCTTTGTGTATAAATAAAAAAAGCTTAATTATCTGTCTCGAGAATCCACATTTACCTGCGCGACAATTTAATATCCCATTGTTATATAAACTAATTAAAATCTTGTCACGTTAAGGAAGGAGCATGCGCGAAGTAGTGGTATTAATTTTCTCAGTTTGTAGCTACGCTTTTGTAGCAAAATTATATAAAAGTCAAACGCGCGAGACGTAACTTCGTAATATTATACAAGAATAAATTCAAAGGCCAGAGATTAATTCGATACTCTGGTACGCGAGAACAACCAATATCCTACAAAACTATGAGATAAAAGGAAGA
Organism: Acromyrmex echinatior; assembly: GCF_024713525.1. Classification (NCBI taxonomy): domain Eukaryota; kingdom Metazoa; phylum Arthropoda; class Insecta; order Hymenoptera; family Formicidae; genus Acromyrmex; species Acromyrmex echinatior. Next base: position 3,919,603 of record NC_141864.1, read on the forward strand.
ATTTCTTACATGATAAGCTCATGAAGGTTCAGGGAATCAAGTTTTACACCGAAAATTCACTCTCTCAGCATATTTTTATAGGATAAAACTTGATTCATCCTTCATGTGAAACTTTATCTCAGAATAATATATTCTCCTAGTTGCAAAGAATTATTTTAACGTCTAATCGCTACACTTCTTTTGAATTGCACGAGAGTTTGTAGCTTTAATCCGATTTATCCTTCAATCTCATTCATCTGTCTTTGCCACAATGTTTTCTTTTTTCTCGCAGCTACTCACACAGAATGGCAATGGTTGTTCTTGTTCTGATGGTATTGAATTCGCATCAAGAACCGAGGCCAAATACGTTGCAGAACAAGCGAGAGACAAGTCTCTTCGTTTCCGATCTCGTCGATGCATTTTTCTTAGGGCTTTCCCATTTGCCTCTCGCGGTCGTGCTTTGCGAATTTCCGTGGGCGCGCGGACAGCGTATATCCACCCTCGCAGATCCGAATCTACAAGCACACATAGAATAGACATGTATGTACATGTGCAAAAGTTATTTCGGGGTAACATCAAAGAAACTTTACACAGCGAGGTCGGTGTCGCTTAACTCGTTGCGACGAGGCTGAATAGACGCGCTCTTGCTGCCAGTAATTGCTATAGTCCGCAGTTTTGAAGCATTGTGCTACATACGTATCGCTACGCGCGAACTCGAATGAGAACAAATGAAGTTTCGTCTCGAGGTGTGTCAAATCGACCGCATCGCGCGCGCGGTTTCTACGGTTTCCGTTCTATCCACCTTTTTTCACACCGCGGTCTACTGACGATTAATTTATCGTAGTGCATTTTTTCGCATTGAACAATGCCATGGTGAGAGGATGGATGGAAAATATTAACGAATCTATCTACAGACAATCCACTATTTTCAAGCGATTTATTCTTCCATGATCTTATTTTCTCGCGCTTGTGTGTTAAAACTTGTTCTTTGCTGATGTTTCGTAAAAACATTAAAATTTTATTTAAACAAATATTTCTTATATTCCAGCCTAATATTGAAATATTTTTTAATTGTGTCGAAAGTTTTATTCTACAAATAATTATATAAATTTTTAATTAATTGTATTAATTTAAATCTCAATTTAAAAAAATTAAATATATTGAATTTAAGTACAGTTGATAAAGTTTTAAAAACCTAGTTCACTAAACCTTGAATTGAAGTGGCAATACAGTAAAGTTCACTTGACAGTAAATGATGAAACTAATTTATGTAGATTCAAGGGGTATGTAAATGTAGCAATAAATAATATACGTCCGAACAAAATTGCTAGTAAAATATTTCTGACGCGAAGAAGAAGCATATGGAGAATTTCGTCGCGTATTTTCCGATATCGCGCGGTACGTTTTGCATAATCACATAATCCAGTGCCGCGATCGTAGCTTCGTAATTTATCCGTGGCCATTATTATCTACAGCGACCCAGTATCAGGAGGATGATAATTTAATTTACTGCCAATTCTATTTCATACCGCTGCGTCGCTCGGAATCGAAAGACAAAATATCGACGTTATAAAAAGCGACATTTACATTTGTGGATTGTTAATCGCATTTGTTTACGTTATTGCCCTCAATTTACATCGCCAGTAAAAAGATGCGTTTAGAAAAAAATTGTAAATAAATAAGAAAAAGAAATTGTATTCTACAAATTTTTACAATTTTTTGTTCTCTTTGCCTTCTTATTTATTTCAATCTGTACTGATGAAAACATATTGTGTAAATATGTAAAATTATGCGTCACCGTATTTCTTACGTATTACTGCGAGATTGTAAGTTATGCTACCTCCTATACTACTATGATGTAATACGATGTGATGTTCCTAATAATCTATCAAGAAAGGAAAAAAAGAACAAAATATAATATCTTCATTCACACGTAAATACGAAAGCGTAGATCAACAGTTATAGAAATAGATTGAAAAGTATCAATGTGATCGTTGGATCATATTTTATTCTTGCATCTCTCCCTTTAACAATATTCCAGAATTAATTCGCGATCCGACGATACACAGAACAAGCGCTGCGCATTCGGATAATTACACACACGAAACAATAGCGGCGAACGAAACATGCCGCAGTATCGAGACAAGTTAATTAGGTTGCCACCAGTATCTAACTCGTCTAATGACATGCAAACCATTCATCAGAAAGTAATTCTCACTGTAGCTTTGCAAGATTGATTGACAAGGATTTCTCTTACCGTAAGATAATTTTCGTCCATAAGTTCTCAAAGATAGTTATTCTTTAACTAGATGATAACAATATTTGTATCTTGTAATTTAATATCTTTATTATAATCCTTTTTTGCTTTTTATAATCTAAAACATTGCAGGAAAAAACAATACGTCACGGTATCCTAAATAAGTAGTAAAGTTTCAGTATATTCTGACATTGCAATGCTCTAAAATGCTTGGATAAACTTTTGGACAAAGGATTTCCGCGAATTAAACTTCAACAAAATTTTATCCCGCATTTAATTTTATGCAAACTTCAACAGAATCTCAATTCATGGCTCTCTCTCCCTCTCCTCTCTTCTGCAAAAAAATATTGGGTACAAAAAATTAAAAAATTATGAAAAAATTAAGTTAGATTCAAATTTTTATCAAAAAAGTGAATTTTAAATTGATAAAAAAAAATTTTTTTCTGCAATTATGTCTTTTATCCCCCTCATAAGTATAAAAAATTGTCTAAGTACAGGGTGTTTCGCTTATTGTTAGACGTATACCAAAAAGAAAACTTTGTAATATACAAAGTATTAGTTTTAATGACAAAAGATAGTGTCAGTGTAAAGAACAACTCTGACATTTATATCTGAATTTTTGTATCTAGAATAATACAATATTAAATTACGATAAGTTTAGAATTTACGATTATTTATTAAATGTCTAAATAAAACATTCTGTCTCCTAATAAAAATCTATAAAAATAAAAATATATGTATAATAAGTTTTGATTTATAAAATGATCAAAGTAAAAATTATTCATTTAAATATCTTCTATACAAATATGTTATGGAACGCTATTCTTGCAGCACCTTGTACGCTCTAAAAATAATCAGTGTATTATTACTGACGTCAGTGCTATACTTATAACTATAATCATCAGCAAATATTTACTGTTTTTTTCAGTAATAATACACTGACTCATTTTTAGAAGTTATAGTTTCTAGATTGAATCTGCAGAAAATTGTAATCTCTAAAAGTAAATCAGTAAATTATTACTGAAAAATAGTAAATATTCGCTGAACATAAATAACACTGATATCAATAATAATAATGATTCATTTTTAAAAAGTATAAATTGATTTAGTGACAGATCATCAAAGATTGATGAATTAAACGGATAATGACAAAAATCTAAATTAATCAACTTCTTTTCAAATAAAAGTCTTTACAGCTTTGTAACTTTGAAAATTCATTATTCAGGAATATTAATTGATATATGTTTATAAAGCACATAAATGATTTTAACCAACAGTAATAATGCATCCAGTCATATTTATATGTATATATACGCTTTATTATACACCCACATATAATAATGATTGTATACACCTAACGGTAGTGTACAATAATATAATATGCACCTTAATTCGCAGCTGTAACAAGTGAATAGGAATTACAGAATAATTATTATTTTTCTTCCTTGAATAGTCTTTTATTATTAAACTAAAATGATAATGTTTACATCTTGATTTGATTTATTTCTTGCGCATCTCATATTTCGAACTTAATATATTTTATTTCTATCTCCTTGCAGCCTATTGCTGTGTATATAATAAAGAATTCCAGAGCATCAGAAAATGTCAGGCATCGCACGTAATAACTTAAATCGTTCGCATAGATACGATAATACGCCAAAGCATATTTTATAATAATAGTATATGCATACCAATAGAGATTTGCAGAGACATCGCTTCCCATAATAGATAAAACGTATGATTATAAAACACTATTATTTATTAATTACAAAATACCGAAATAATCGACCGATTCGACCATCATCGTGCTTGAGAGAGATTATTAATACCAAAATTCGTATGGTTTATTAGAAATTTATGATTGCAACGCAATCATAATTTGCCGTTATTTCGTAATTATTACCGCAAAGTTGTAATTTTCCAAAGTCTCTGGCAAAATATTGCCAAGTAAAATTGAAAGCTATTTAATCTTTTCCAATGGCGAATGTATTTATACATTCCCCGGAGATTAAAGGGATTTAATATACAAGTAAACAAGTTAAAAATAAAAAATCACATTCTACCGAAGACAAATTTAGATGTCCATTTTTGGAATGCAGAGAATTGATTGTGTGAAATAAAATACAAACGTAATATTTTGGTAATAATCAAATTCACTGCATTAGCGCGATGAATGTAGACCAATGCTTGCAGATATTTTTTAGAATAAAATACTTTTCGCGTTTTAAAGATAATCGTTAGAGAAAATCAAGGTATCTCAGTAGCGACTTTTCCGGTTTTCGTAAGCTCCTTAATAATTATGGAGCTCTTCACGAACGCAGAGAGCTGTTTCTTTATAAAATTCCTTAAGAAGTAAGATTTGCCTTTTACTCTTGTTTCTTTCGAAGGGGATACATCCTTAAAAGCGTGACTATCTATTAATTCTCAAACAGCAAACGACATAGCTCTTAGCTGTACGTTAATGCGATTATGACTTTTTGGATAATTGGAGTTGCTCGAAAGAAGAACACGCACGAGATACACATCCGTGTCTGAAACTTATTCCGGACTGTCAAGGCGCATGGCTCTTTGAGACGAGTCGTCTTCTTGTTTCTTTGCACATCCTTGGATTTTTGGGACGAGCCAATTTAGCTTTATTTCATTTTTCATTTAATCTCCCTCCCTCTTCTTATTCTACTACCACGAACTCATTTTTCACTTAACCCGTCGCTCGATCCATACTCGATCCCACGAGCCAAGGGAAAGCGATTTTCACCAGCAAAGCGAGTTCACGCTTTTTTTTTTTAATAAATTACGTATGTTAACCTGTCAAACGCCCTTAAATAATAGTAGAGTTAATTTCGATCTTACAAAAAGAAAATGGGGGCGACGGTGTATACATCTATTGATCTACATATTTCTAATTATTAGATTTTTTTACTTTCAAATGGCAGCGCCTGCAAAGCGCTAAAAAAGCGCTTACACTTTTTTTAAACGCTTTTTTAACGCTTTGTAGGGGATGTGTGTTATTTAGATTATATTTCTCAGCATGCGTGTTTCATGATTTTTTCACGTTACATTCATGTACAGAATATTGTGTCATCACTTTTAATGCAATACTCGTACTGAGAGAAAAAAATTTGTTAATTTAACAAGTCATCACGCTGTAAAAAGTAATGTGTTTTATTCTCGTCCCTATGTTTTGAATACTTAAAGATGTTTTAATTTTAAACTTTTTCAATAGACAAAACACTACGTATTTGGATTTAAAACGTACATTGTTTTAAATCCAAACACGTAGTGATTGTGTTTTATCTATTGAAAAAATTTAAAATTAAACATCTTTAAGTGTTTCAAAAATGGAGACAAGAATAAAACATTTTAATATCTTAAAATTAAACACTTCTTTTTTCAGTGCAGTACCTTTAACGAATGATTTGTAGATGCGTTTGTAAAACAAATTATATTGCTTTAATTTGTTGTGATTGATGCAATCACAACAATTTGCTATTTCAATCAATTATTAATAATAAAAGCAATTTATGTAAAACCTATTTTTTTGTGGACTTTTATTTGCTAGCAGTACTGATTATTTTGATTTAAGTCGTAAATCGCGTATTATTTATTAAATTAAAGAATAGTAAGAAATTAATTACAATAGTAACTGATTGATCCGTTTTTCTATCAAACTATCACATTGTTATCCTTCTTTTTTGATCCTGTAACAAACTTATTTCGCTCAGTGCGACACATCTATACGTCTTGACAAATAATGCCCTTCGTGTAGCAGTAATATTCATTGTCTTCACGTGTTTCTAACAAGTACCAAGATACGCTATCTCGTTCATCAGCCATGACTCAAATAAAATCAGAGAATAGCGATTTCCCGTCGGAACCGACGTACTCTGCGAGGCTTGTTGTAAAGTAGTCATAAATTCAACGAGCATCGTAAATGTGCGTGCAATGCTCAGAAGGAAATATAACGCCGTTGCATCTTCGAACAAGGATGCCTTTGATACCTTCACTCTACCGTGACGGTAATCATGGAAACGCACCAAATCTCACTATCCAATAGAAGATACTGGAGAACAATGCTCTCAGCATCACGTCGATAAAGGTCGATTCAATTATCGTACTGGAGACCTTCGCTCGTTGCACTCCGCATCTACTTTTGTTCCTCGCGATCCAGTTTGTTTCTTAGATTGGTCATGGGCTATTGTCTTGATCAAATAAACAAAGAATATGTACAATGCTGTTGATGACGCATGCGGTGCTGCTATTGATTGAATATTTAAATTATTAAATAAAGTTAAATAAAGTTAAATCGTAAAATCAATGAGAAAATCGAGAACATATGAGAATGTATGTGGCACTTCGTGCCAATAAAATATTGAATTAACTGTTTTAAAAATAACAATTTGATATCGCAATCTTGCAGTAACATTTTTTATATTCTGCTATTCCTGTTGATTGTATGTATGTATTAATGATAGATCTAGATTCTTTGAAATCGATTCGTCAATATTTCATTACATTTCATTAAAAAGAATCATGAAATTGTTTAGAAACGGAATCTAAAAAAAGATTTACATACATATGAGTATATTTCTATATGTGTACTTTTATTTGTGTTTTGTAGATGCAAATTAAAATTCGATATTAGAACAATAAAAGCTTATTTGCTACTAAATAAATTTTATCGTGGCAGAAATAGGAGCGAAATATAAAATTCGAGTCTTAATATTAAAAATTAGGGTTACAAGTTTTAACTTCAAATATTGGCTTGATATATATCGGAAAATGTTTAGACATTATTCCAATAACTTTATGAGCAAGTAATAAATTAATATTTGTTATTTGTTCATGATAAAGTTATTGGAATAATGGTTAGACATTTTTTATCTAACATACTATACATATAAAAATCCTATAAACGTTTGATATGAATATAAATATGAATATATCTGCAAACTATAAATGAGCTATTGCATGAAGAAACTCATGCCATATGGATAATCGTTATAAAGTTAAATCGTTTCTCGCGAAGATATACTATATAGCAGCATAACACTAAAGTAATTCTTCAATTGTCATAGGGCGAAAAGCTTCCGAAACTTTTCGTCGTTGCTGACTTTTTAACTGGAAAAGTTTTCTCTTGTCTCTTAATCTTTAAACAACGAATCCCTAAGTCAGTATATAAGAATTTTGAATTAAATTATGATAAAAATGGACACGCTTTTATAAAACGCTTTCGAATAACATTACGTGTGTGTGTAACAAATAACACAAGCTATGTGAAAGATATCCTAATTTTTCGAATCTTTTAAATATCTGTTACGTATTTAAATATTTTTGATTATACTTTGCAGTTTTTAAATTTTGTTAGGATTTTTAGGCCTTTGTAGGCAAGATATTTTCATTGTTGCATTTACCATGGCATCATTACTCATTTTATCTTTTATTCACCTTTCAACAAACTGTACGAAAGCATAGCGATATCAATCGAACAAAAATTAAAAAGTTCTTCGTGAAGTTAATATCAACGTCGCGTCTTTTGCCTTCGAATATAAAAGCCGCGCTCATCGATCAACAAAACGACGTACAAACTTTTTTGGAACCTCAAAAGATCTCGATAACAGCGACATGGCACGAACGGCCAAGGGCGAAATACAAAGTCGATAATGCGTTCTGATCCAAAAGCTTCGGTTTGAAATGCTAACGATATTATAGAGCTATTCATACCATTTTTTGGTACAAAGTATAGTATTAGTAATATTTCGATCTGGATATTAATATTGACTCTAATATCTATCAATGGTTAAATGTCAATATCTAATATCTATCAATGGTTAAATGTCTATCAATGATCTCGATATGTAACTCTTGAACGACACGAATAAAATTCTCAGTAAGTTAATATGAATGTAAACTCTGACAGTTTTCACTAAAAATTAATTTTGAAACCACTAAATTTAAATCTAAATCAATACAGATTTTTACTTTTTAAATTGGTTTAAAAATTTGATTTAAAATTAATTGAACAATTTTAATTTAACAATTTTTATGTAAACAAAATTTGACATAAATTAACTTTATTATACAAAGTAGTAACATTCGCAGTTTCAAATTTTTCGTTTCAAATTAAAAAAAAGTATACAAATTTTTCTTATAATTTTTCACATCACAGTTATAAGATCTACAAGGCTGTTGTATTAATTTTTTGGAAAATCCAAAGTGCAGAAACTACCCGAATTCCTTTAAATTAACTTTGACGTAAATTAATTTTGATAAATTAACTTTCAATTTATTAAAGATTACATATATATGCGTGTCTATACACACTTTTTTAAATAAATTTAAAAAGTCACTATTACATATTGACGTCGATGTCACGCTTCATCGACTGTCTCTCAATATCGCGCATTCGAGTAAGCTTTTTAGGCTGTCTTGTAGAAACGCGAGTTGCCTTCTCCGTTCGTTCTGGCTTGCGGGCCGGTGCAAATTACCAGAGCTTTTTATCCTTTGAAGCGACGCACCCCCGCACCTTAGTGTCCTGCTACCTTTTACGATTAAATCAGGCCCGGCCTTCTCTGGCTTCTTCTCTCTTGCTTTCTCCAAACACGCTTTCCCGCGATCTCCCGCTCGTGCTCGCGTTCGCGGCGAGCTTGCGCGCCTCGTCCTGTACCCGGAGGTCTCCTCCGCAGAGGAGGACCATCAGGATCCCGATCAGTTTACCGGCGTTCCTCAGTCCGTGCGGTCGCGTTCGGTACTCGCGTTCGATCCGCTGAATCACGTGCATCCCCGACAAAGGGTGAATGAGAATAAGGGAACAGGCGATGTCATCATTAATGTTCCTCGGATGCATCGCTCCAGCAGCATCATTGAATCGTCCGCAAGATGTGTGAAACTCTTCCAGGATTACCGCTGAAGGTTTGCGAATCTTTTCATTCAAATCGATCGCGGACAAATTCGCAAGAAAATTAAATTTCACGGACTTTGGGTTTTCCAAAAATTAACAGCCTTGCGGATCTTACAACTGTGACGTGAAAATTATAACAAAAATCTGTACAATTTTTTCTTTAAGCGAATATTTTGAGACTTGTGAATTTTATTACTATGTGTGCTTATTTTAAAATTTCTATATTTTTAATTTTTAATAAGATACATTTTATTACAAAAAATTTTGTTATTTTTCATTTTATAATACAAAATGATAAATTTAACGTATAACTTTTCACTTTGTAATTTTAATTTCAGTGAACTAAATTTCGTATTTCATTCATATTCAGTGAACTAAATTTCACATTTTCTTATGTCGAATAATTCTTCGGAATTAGTGTTGCATATACGGAAATTTTAAATCCCACTTATAATGCATGCATGAAAAACACTTTTAAAGCAGCTCTTCAATTATTTCTGTTACAGATTAGTAAATTTTAATCCAGTTCTATATATATATATTTGCAGAAACATTTACTTTCACGCAAAGAAAATAAATTTGCTTTTTACTCGTCTTTGAACAGTTCATGAAAGACGTACAGAAGTTTTAAAAGGTTAGCGTCTTCACGAATTCTCATTCAGATCAGTTGCGGTGATGTTTGATCTCCTGTGAGAAAGGCACTTTTCATGCGAAGGGCGTGAAGAATTTCGCTTCACGGTGCAGCCCTTTAGGATCAGCAGGTTGCGAGTTAGCGAATTTTAATTCTAGTCAGTTACATCGAGGTTTGCCCTTGCAACAAGAAGTTACTTTTAAAGTGAACACATGTTGATACATTTGCATATTCGCGTTAAAATTCTTCGGAATTGTCATAACGAATTCAGAAATTTTATTCGAGATCGATAACACTGACGAACATTTCTGTTTAAAACTCTGTTTTATACGAATAGAATTCATATAAAATAGATTTGCAGAAGTCCTTTAAGAGATATGTCCATTTTTTATTTATAAATTAGCATTGCTTGAAGTGCTGTTTGTTCTTATTTCAAGCAGGAATCCGTTTTTTCTTTTTTTATAAATGACACATTTTGTATCTTCGAACAGTGTCGAGGGTCAAAGCTTTGCCAGAAGATTAATGTATTAAGTCTGAATATTTTAAGTTCCATCGATTATAACGACGTTTGTTTCAAAGAGAAAGGAAACAGTTATTCTAAAATTACAACTTTTGATTGAAATCCTCGATATATTCGGCAAAAAGGCATTTACCGTAGTTGGTAACAGCATTCACCTGGCCTGATATACTTAATTTACGACCAGAGACGTACATTACGTCATAATGATTAATGCAAATAAAATGCGGTTATCGATTCGTCGATATGAGATCTGCAAGCGCTTTTTATTAATCGGCGTCTCGCAACGGCGAAATGACTTCGATTCGCGCTAGTTCCCTTAATATCGCTCGCATTGCGGCAAGAAACAAATTAATTTCGTCCGCGCGAGCACGGTATCCAGCTAGCTCCCGTAACTTTTTAATGAAAGCTTCGATTTTCGGGCGCTGAGCATCATTGAAAAGTTTCCGCGGGATCGAAACGCGACAACTTTGTACGTACGTATTTTTCCCCTGTTATTCATTTCGCTCCCAGAAGTCGCTTTCAAACTTGCGACTTCCCGATCTTGTAGGAATCTTTTACGATGAAAAATACTATAACGATTATAAAATGTAGAATTCTCGTTTATAATCGTCGTCACTTTGTAACATTCGAATCGCCTCGCGATTCTTCAAAAATCGGCCCGCGCAGAGAGTCACGTGCTTCCTGTTAATCATAGATACAGATGATAAAATGGCAGAAATAATTGGATTGTCGCTTGAGCAGAGCGTTTGCTGTTACCTTTTTTAATTGAGACATACGCACACCACAGTGATTCGTTGATATTTTTTTTTATGCAAAAGGTTTTTCGATGGCGCACTCGACCACGTGCACTTGTAGTAGAGGGAAAAAAAAAAGGAAAAAAGAACACAAATTTATTCTGACCTCTGTCAGGTGCATCGTGGATTTAGTTAATAACAAATTGCCGCCGATCTGTCTTCTCGTTTCTCGTGTTGTCGAACCGACAATCGTATCCGATTTGCATAAATTTCCGCGGCTACAAAGGCTGGGTGTATGTCGTAGAGAGAACGGTAAGTTCGTCGCGATGGCTTCCTCGTATTAGCGACATTTAATCGCCGATGTCGCTTGGGAAAGCAAACCAGGGCAATTACCAACGATCTTTGTACCGACATGCGAGCAGCGAAGCGATATTCTCGAATGAATATTCCACAAGTGTTCCAAGTGTTCCACAATCGATTTCGAATAGCTCCGGTTATTGAAGGGGTTGGCAACCGAGCGATAAGTTGTAGAAATCACAGATAAAAAATAATGACGAATGTAAAGAGCGAAATTATTTATGACTCTCCCTTTGTGAAATTAAAGAGAATATCTGTAAAATATAATAAGATTTGAATCGGAAACTCATTATTGCATTTTTGTCGCGATTACATTGTCAGAAAATTGATCGAGATGTCCCTTAAAAGTATCTAAATAATTTCCAAGTAACTCGTATATTCTCGTGCATGAACTACTTTCTTTGACGGCGAGAAATCAATTTTCAGTCGCTCGTGAATCAATTGTGTCGCTTGACATTTAATGGGCTGCATATTCGTGGATCGATCCACCAGAGATTAACTCGTCACCGGAAGTGCGTACATTAACGATGAGTCGATCGTGGCGATGGCTTTTCACACGCGTATACCGCACACGCGTGCACGCGAGCACGCACACATGCGTGAACGAAAAATGGCAAATTGACGATAAAACCAACGGACGCGAATTATGCACCGCACGAATAATCTCTGATTTATTCCGTCGTAATTCCGTCCTTTTTCTTACGGCTTAACGCGCTTACTCAATGCTTTATTGCGCATTAAATAGATACAGATTATTGGTGGACATATTTGGAGCACGTGATTTTATCAACTGCAAATTATCGGGCGCGCGGAAAATGCTACGATTTACGGTCAATTTCACTGTACCTTCCGCTCGACGTTGAAAATTCGGGAGAACGATTTATCACTTATGCAGTTTATTTACGAGAAAACTGGCGGGAATAGCGAGGTGTGAAAATTACGTACATCGCGGCTGTATCATATTTGTGAGATCGTTGTTGTAATTGCTGTAAAATGCGACGGCACGGTATGTTTTAACGGATATTCTTTATCACATACGCCGGGATGATCGTTGGAACTGAAATGCGCAAATATTTGGATAGGCAGAAGCTAAGTTCTTCTACACCTATTTCCACCCGGCTACTTCATGTAACGCGCATAATGGTGTTTCTTCAGTATACATTGTTATCAGCTGACTACGAACTTTGTTGGAAAAATCTATGGTCAAGTTAACCGGGCCAATCAACCCTAGATTCCCCGCTAGGTTACCTAGATTTGTGCTACTGCTAATTTTAGGTACTATAAATATTAGCGCGATTCTCTCCGGGCTTCTCAAAATGAAAAAGATATTACCGCGGTCCAACAAGCTTAATTGATTCCGTAGATGGAAGTGGTCGCGATAGTGCCAGGACGCTTCCCGGTTATATAATCTGCGAGGAGAACAACACTCCACCATTTCCAGGATTACGGTAATGGATAGCATTTATTTTCTTACAGCGCAACTTCATTTTTAATCATATCTAAAACTGCTGGACGAAAATGCTCCGCTTGCGGTCGTTTTCTTCATATTTCCACCAACCAACCCCGCGCGGTGTCGCAAGAAATTGTTTCTGGGGTAGACTCTGTTTCTTTCGCACGACGAAACCGTCAGAGAGTAACACATTTTCGCGACGCAGCGGCAACTTCTCTTAGTAGACTTGGGTTGCGGTAATAGAGAGCTCGATCCGTCATAAAAAGACACAAAGATACACATTTCAATGACGCACGCGACAGAAAGCTTGTTCGAAGCGATCATTAGCGCTCATGTATTCACTTTGTATTACAAAGTTTCTAATAACTACGCGCGAGCGTTAAAAGATGAGAAAACTTTCACGTCTCACAGGACGAGAATTGATTACTCTCGTCGAGTATTTCCGATTCATCGTTCCGCTACGTTTCCGTACATAAACGCCTCGAAATTAGCCTTATTTTTTCCGAGAGCTTCGAGAGCCGTCCTCGCCTCACCGTGGACATCGTCTCGCGGAAAATACATTTCATTTGGAAATTCTTTCTCGCGCGCCGCCACTCATCGTGGAAATTGTTTCTCCGGACGACGACAGACCGCGTCCTTCTTCCGCTTCAGAGTTCGTTTTCAAATTTAAGACGCAATCCTCCGTCCTTATATTGTTTCTTTTTTTACAGCTGACATTCAGAGATGTATCAAACGCGATCCATTTTTTTGATAAGATTTTTGATAAGTTTTTAAGACGTCTAAAAGTGCTGAGGATGCACATTAAACTATTAATAATGCTGTTAATAATGCAATAATCAAATCTTTGATTTTATTTAATAATTATGATGATGACTTCGGATCATCACACCATACAGAATCCGGCCGTTGCGAAACGGAAGTTTTAATTGTGCGAGATAGAATTTTGTCGTGCTGACAGTGAATTATGTAGTTGATTTTCATATCTTACACTAGCATACGTAAACTGAATTAACTATTACGAAACGGAAATTCTGATTAGACGGAGAAAGACAGACGTCGCTGTAACAGTGAATTCTATATTTAATTATTATCATTGCACTTAAGTCATACAAATTAAATCAAATCATGAAAATTACATCTACTATTAGACTTAAGAAATCATTAAAAAAATATTATTTTTTTGCTTACATCTTAAACTATTTATATCATTATTTCAGTACCTATTTCCGCCTGGCATATGTAATAATATGAATAAATATCAACTTTTTAATCATAAAATGCTTCTAAGAGCTCATATAAATCTTTTCTAATTTTATTCACACTTTTATTATATTAACAATTTTTGATAAAAATAAGTTATATAGGAAATATGAATCATCAACTAAATACAAAGAAGCGCCAATTACAATCATAGTTTGATGTTAGATTAATATTATGTCTAATAATACATATATATGCATTTCAAATAAATTTATCTCAGAAATGACTGCGAAATTATGAAATCAATTATAGAAAATATAATTTACTGCTAAAGTATCTAAAAAAGATAGATATAAATCTGAAAATAATTTTGTTGAGCCATCAAAATAACTATGTAGAAAATTTAAGCATAATGAAAAATACTGCAAAAAGTTTTGACGTTAACAACCAATTTGAGCGTTCTACATAATTATTTTCATAGTTCAACGAAATTATTTGCACATGAAATATACAACTAAATTTTTAGCTAAATTTTTACTTCAGCAAAACTGGTCTTTTCATGTAAATTCCTATGACAAATAATATAGTTGATATTTCTTACTTTTTTTCATGTATATTAAGGGATGAAAAGAAAATCCATGATATAACTTAACTTATATTAGTAAAAATGGAATCCTTTTTGTTACAATTAATTCAAATTTATGCTATCTCTTATGTTGCCATGACACAAATAGGTTCTTATAAATATATTAAGACAATTTTTAATATGAAATTTTTGTTAAATAAATATTTTGAGATTCAAAACTTATCTTTGCTTCAGCAAAGTCGTCAGCAATTAGAAATGAAAAATTAAAAAAAGTTTGCATAATTTTATCAAATTTCACATTTACAGAGTTAACAATTGCAAATTTTATGTGTGTTTTATTACGTGTGCTTGTACGTGCGTGCATGCGTGCATGCGTGCGTGCGTGCGTGCGTGCGCGTGTGTGTGCGTGTGTGTGTGTGTGTGTGTGTGTGTGTGTGTGTGTGTGTGTGTGTGTGTGTATGTGTGTGTGTGTGTCCATGCGGCACCTTTTCGTATCGATTCTCGCTGCGAAATGTGCATGACAACATAACGATAAATTTTTATATTCACATAGACCATTTATCCCGTTGAACGTTTTGCATCCGCGACGTTCGATATGTTTGTATTTATACGCTGACATGAAACGTCGAATGATGTAATTAAGAGAATTTGTAGTGTGTCGTCTAATTAGCTTACTCAGCCGAGATGATCGTTCATTTGTCACTATTTAAAATCATGCCCTTTGTTCTTGTCAACGTTACTTTATTTGAGGAAGGCGGAAATTGATTAATAACACTTTATAAGCAAGCTGTACGATGTAATTATTATAAGATGATTTCTTGTTGACACTTCAGCAGTAAAATGGCCGAACTTTCCTTATTATGTTGAAAGCTCATAGTCAAATTACTTTTATAATAATTCGCAAGCTAAATGTAATTTATTATCAATGATCATTTTGTTAATACATCAATTACATTTTCCGATATCTCTCTAAAAATATAAAATAATCGAAATGAAATGGTATACTCGCAGCTGTAAATTGCAAATGCAATAAAGTGCAATATCGGGTACTGTATTGTACATGATTGGTTAATAGATATTTTATTTATTTTTTTGCATATAATTTGTTAGTTCGAAAAAGCCTACATTTACAATCGGCCGGATAATAAAAAACTGATCCGTTATGTTATATACAACGAGATAAAGAAACTTAAAATGTTCAAGAAAGTCACAAAGAATTGATAAAGAAGAGAAATCAATTAAGTGAACACGTCTTCACGTTTTTTTATTATTCGTTTCCAATTTGGCAAATAAGTAATTAATTTATTTGTTTTTGCGCGATCTGTCGCCTCCAACCAAGTTAGATTGCATTGCGGTTTTCAGTTTTCTCGCTCGAAAACAGCATCGATAACGCAAAAACAGAATGCAGTCGAACAGAAAACATAATGGCAAAATCTTTTCTATTGTAAATAATACATAATCAATATAAATATTTGTAATATATGTATAATATGTATCAATAACAACATATAAACTAATAACTAAATCATACATTAAAACATGAACTAAATACATATATTAATAGCCGCCAATGGATTCATCGTAGAGATGACAATTATTTTTCAAAATATCGTCTTTAAGGCTATTCAAAACGATCTTTTCATTAAAAAGTAGTTTTTTTTTTATCTAAAGAATAATTTTCAAAGAATTCTTAGCATATCGATACTTGTATCCCCCATCCCTAATTCACCGTATACATAAACTTAGAAAACTGATTATGGATTCAATAGTAAGTTCGTCCTTAGGAAAAAAAAATTAAATTCGTGTATTTTTGTCAGCGTTCCTTCGGATAGTACGTGACGAGCTGAAGGAATGACCAAAGGTACCGGAAGCGCGCATTCGTCCGCTGAATAATGTATCTCGTTACCGATACGTCGATAGCATTGGAACAGATCGTCTTCATGTGGCACGCAGATGCATCTTCTCGCGTAATAACGCGCCGATAAAGCCGTTCGACGGTGTACTTACTTCTCAGTCTGCAGTGTTACTTACAATTAGTACCACAGTTTGCAAAATCTTTCGTTAACGTTTGCATGTAATAGTTAAAATTGATTGTATCTTGCTGTCGTACTATTAATTGAAATTAATATTTGGAAATAGTTTCACGATAGTAATCAACCGGTACATCAATGTTGTTTAGAGTTGAGTGAAAATTGCAAATTTCAATTCTAAAAGAAAATATAATTGTAATTCTAAAAGGAACTAATTTAGAATTCAATAATAAGCTAATATGATTTAAAGAATAATTTATTAAGTTATATGATCCAAATCATATAACTTTAAGTATAAAAATTGGATATTATAATACAGTAATATAAAATATAATACAATAAAAATGTATATATATCATTTAATATTTAATTATAATATTTAATGAAGGAAAAGAAAAACTAATTAAATAAAAAGTTTTATATAGTTATAAATTTTATGATTTTATAAAATATTCTAACCAAAATTATATCATAAATGGCACATATGACTTCTGTTGGCTCAGTAAAAAAAAAGAAAGATTTAAATAGAAAAAATAATTGTCTAATATATACGTCACGTAGGTATTCTGTGTCAAGCGACCGTGCATTCACTCTAAAATTTTTTTGAAAATCTGTCCAGAAATTTTTATAGCACGGTATGGTACGGTAAAATAAACAAATAAACAAGTAGAAACTTATTTTTATTTTGATAAATAAATATTACTTCGAAAAATATTACTTTGAAATAACGACACGAACAAATCGGTCACATCGATAATATTTCGTAAATTCGCAACGATTTCCGAAGTTTTTACAGTCACTGCGAACATGCCGAAAGATGTTATTTTGTTTTTCAACGCAGAGGTGAATATATAGGGTCGCGCAGCAACTTCCGCGGCCCGAAAAACTTCGGGATTTATTCATTACACCTGCGTTGTTACCATCATACTCGCGTCACATTCGTTTCCATGAGATACGAACGCGCCTTGCCTCGCTCAAGCACTTCCGCGACCATAGAAACATTTTTCTACTACATTAAAAAGTAGGAATGCGTCCTGTACGACAATCCACCGATATTTTTCATCCCGAACATACATTTGGAAAAAAAAAGTAATCTTTATTTCATTTCTTCTCATTACGTAACAAAATCTTTTAACACAAATAAACGAAGAGAACCATATACAAAATCTTTTGCGTTTTCTCGACAATAATCACAATATTACGTTAATAAATTTTACTTTTTAATATCTACGTACACTAGAAATAGTATTTCTGACAATAAGACGTTCCGTATATTAGAAAAAATGAAGATTACAGTTGTCCACATTGTCTGCTTATAGTATGAATATAACCATATCTGGTTTATATTAAAATAAATGAATTTTTGAATGTGTGAATTTTGCCTACAATAGTTGTAAGAGCAACAAACCACGAATTATTTGCATAATTTATGGCGATCGAGTTTAATTACAAATAGATTCCATCTGAATGGCAGACCGAGAGGCGGAAATTTCACGCTGCATTATAATGTAAGTATTGTTTCAAAGAGCGAAATATTCTCGTTCGTCGCCGAATATGTTAAATATTTCTTTGAAACTGCCAGGATAGATATCCGCAGTTTCAACTGTAGCAAGTTGCACGTAAATGAAACGCATATCTTAGAACAAAGATTTTCCGCGGTCGCTTTTGTAATATAGATATTTGTTCCTTGATGCTGAAGTCCCGTAAGCCTCTAGTATACTATATATCGGAAATGCAAATGCAAGAAACGCGAGTATCAGATTTCTCGACCACGTAACGTAATAATTTAAAAAAGTTATAAGAAATTTTTCGTAGGGGATAAAGCTGAAATCAGTATAAGTTCGAAATTATCGTTTATCAAATCTACCCTTAGAAATTTCAAATTATCTCATTCTACTTTATATAAGAAACTTTTTGATATGCAAACATGTATATATATTTGTAGTTTAAAATAAAAATTGACAAGACAATACAATCGAGTGTCCGGCCTCCAATTTTATTAAGCTTTAAATATAGACATGTATTTGTATAAAAGTACTAAATCACACTTTATATCTTTATCAAAGTGGTAAGACCATTCCTTGAAAAAAATCAGTTTCTTTCTTTATAAGTGAATGTCGTCCAAGTTATTAAAGGTATGAAAAAGGGTTTAAATAAAATTTTAATGATTTGAAGAGTACTTTATAAAATGTTTTAATAAAATTTTTTTATTTATAAAAAGTAAAAAATTAATAAAAGTTTTTTAAATAAAAATGTATGAAGACTAAAAAATTTTTTTAAATTATTGTTATAAAATACTCTTGAAATAATTTCTTTTTTAAATCATAAAACTCTTTTTTTCAAAAAAGAGTATTACCTTCTTAACACTCAATTAAGCACTTACAAGAAATATGTATATCTCTGCCTATATTTTAATGTATCCAAAGCTTTTAAATTGGAAAAAGTGTATACGATGAACTATGAAGTTAGCACGAAATTTTCTTAATATAAGAAGAATAATAACAATTCTAGTAACATTTTTTATAATTCTTATCCAGTTTTATGTATAATAAAAATAAAAAATATTCCGCTTTTGTTATTCTTAATATAACAATCTTTTTTTCATTTTTGTAAAGAACTGTAAAACTAAAAAAGTGACACTGAAACAGTCATTAATTTATTTATTCTGTTATTATTTTTCTCTGTTATTACTTTACTCTGTCATTATTGTTTTTATATTAATAGCATGTCATGTTGACTTTACAGATCTAAGAAGAGACACTTGGGTAAGTTTTCTTGTAAGTGAGTAGATATTATTTATATGGAAAATAATTACTTGAATTACTTGTAAGCGTACATCCGCCACACAAAAATCATTTAAAAAATGTATACATAACATAACTGTTAATTAATACAATTTTGTAAATATCATAAAGAATAGAAGTACGTGCGCGTTACATCGAGAAGAAATTTTGCTACGAACGTAATATACTCAATACAATAACGGGGACGGCAATAACTCGAAAAATATATGTTCACGGAATGCATTTGTACCGGGTGAGATGAAAATTAAAAGAGGCAACGTGCGCGGCGTGACGAGCACGGTCGCTGCTGCGCCTAAGAGCCTCGTTGCCATCTTCGCTCCTAGCTTCGGGAGAATTGATAACATAAATATCGTGGCGGACAGTGGCCACAATTTATGGGCATTGTAATGACCCTTAATGCGCATGAGTAGTTTGGCTACAAAGCCCTCATAACTCTTACGCGGAGCAAACGTTGCTAATTTTCTTGCGCCCGCCGCTTAGGCTGTCTTGTGCTAACTCAACCTTGCTCTCACCCGCTCGTACCGCCGTCCACCCCCTTCGCGTTTTCCGACTTCCGTAAAAACGTAAATTACAGCCCGGCTAGGCGAGATCATCGTTTCCATTCTTATCTCAGACTCCGACTGTCCCGCGAGATGATTCATGCACGTTTTCCAAAGTCCGATCTTCGTGATTTTAATCCCTCCGTATATTTCCACCGATGTCGCGACCGATGTTCCAAGTCACGGAAAACGGCAATCCATTTAATAATTTAATCGATATTCGATCGCAATAATTCTTTGTAATCTTAGATTACGCAATGAACTTAATTACTTAAAATTCAAAACGATGAGAAGAAAGAAGTAAAGATATGTCATCAATAAAATTTTCATGATAAGAACGATTTGATTAAAATATCTAAAATTTTACAATGGATACAGGTCCAAAAATAATTCTATTGGTTCATCAAAATAATTAGGTGAAAATCTCGAACATGATTAGCCAAACTAAAAAAAGTTGTAACATTCTAGCAATCAGATTGAGTGTCTCATATAATTATTTATTTTATTTCAATTAACATTATTTAAATTCAACAAAATTATTTCCAGATCTGTATCTTAAATTTTTACGTACTTCAGCAAAACCATCTTTTCCATGTATACTTCATAAAGAAGCTTGTAATTTTAGCTGGATTGCACAAACTTAAACAAGAAATACAAAAATGTTCTTTATTGCTAAATGCACTCGAGACTTGTTGAGAATTATAAATAATTATTAATAGAATAATTTACTGCATAGCAATGACGAAGAAATGTAATAATTTTTATCAGTAGTTCATTGATCGTAAAATATAAAAATATTTCGGAAGGTTTTAACTTATAGATTCTCTTATGACTTAATAATTAGATTAAATTTTACTCTCTATATCACACTTGCTAGATATTTTATACTTTCTATAATGTATAATCAATAATTTCTTTTTAGAGAATTTTGATGACATATTAATCTGGAAAGCAATTGATCTCTTTGCAGACTTTCAAAATAGAAAGTTAATTCCAGAAAATTTGTCCTCGTAAATAAATAGCGATAAATGACATTCTAATTTAATTATTTCAAAGTTACTTTTCTTCTTAATAAAATTTATCATATGTTATCTTTTATATTATATAGTATTTTATTATAATATAGTTATTATCTCTTATATTATTATTATTATTATTATCTCTTATATTATATCATATCATATAGTATTTTCAATAAGTAGCTCATATCAGAATTATACCCTTTTGTCATGGAATATGACAAATCATGTTTATTATCAATGAGAAATCAAAAAATCTATTGATCGGTGAATTTTAGATGATATCTAAAAATAAACAATTCATATTAAATGATTATTAAATGATAATCGAATAATCTCATGTCAGAATTATCATTCAATAAATTCGATATTTGATGTTCACGTAGATAAAATTACGAGCGTCTCACGTAATAAATAATATTATCTAATAATTATTAAAGCTATAAACTTCAAATAACCATACAATAAGATTATTCTCGTGAATTTTCTAAGTTAGTTTAAAGTTTTAACTTTTATAATTAGATTCCATTGGAGTCCATAATCAATTTAATTTTCTTCACGTCTATTTTTATATATATGTAGGCAATATTGGAATTTGCATTACTTTTAACTACAATCTAATCAATTGACAATTTTCAAAATGCACGAGAAAACGTCGAGTGCAATAGAACTAACCCAAGAGCTGGTTTTTCGTGCGATTGTCTACCTAATCCGGAATTAAATAACGGAGCGTTGAATTAGCCTGATCCTTTTAAAGTCAGATTGATGAAAGACACGAGCAGAATTAAACAGCCTCTCGCTCAGGTGCTCCTGAAACATATAGCGGGAATAAAATACTGTGGATTCGCGAATTGAATGTTCAATGTTCTTCATCTCACTCAGGCTTTAATTTCCAAAGATATACTTACATTTTAATGTTTGCGTTAGTAATAGTGTGTTTTTATATGTTTTTTCCGCCGCTATTTATAAAATATCTGCCTTGTATTTGAAAAAGAGGGATATGCTTATTTTTCGATGGATAACATTATTTTTTTTATAAACTACATATGTTATTCAATTAAAATTTATAAGTATTTTTAATAAGTAATCACTTTTTATACATGCGTTTTTTATGATGGGTAAAATTGTAATGGTTTCAGTTCCTTCGCATTCCCAAGATATTAGAATTCCACCATTTTAGCATTCATATTTAATCAATCGAATAATTCCATCAGTTGCAGAAATCTAACAATGGTAGAACATCTTGTATTGTAATTATATCGGTAGAGTATTATACTTATCCTTAATTCATACTTAATTTTAACTTTAATTTAGATATTCAATTGTTCGTTATTCATCTATTGTTCAAAATTACGTGAAATCACACTCAATTCTTGCACATTATTTTGACAAAGAAGAATCTTACTCTTATAAGTAGCTCGAACAAATGGTAAAAATCATAGCGTCATAAACACGAAAAACTACTCGAGGATATCGATCGGATACTCTTGTATCGTGGAGTATCATTTGGGTCGCTATAACTCTATAAAGGTTTTTCCGCGAGTCGGCTGCGAGATTATAAAATCGTCGAAAAGCCGGTCATAAAAGTCAATTTTGCTTAACGTTGTTTCAGCGTTCCTCGATCGTACACTGTCCCCATAACAAAGTTAAACAAGTCGCTACCGTTTAATAAACATTTCAGAAACAATTTTTATTTTAAAAGACATCTAATATATCTATTAAGAAATATCGCGTAATAATTAAAAAATAATGAAAGCTCTTGCGCCTGTATTATGTTAGAATTCTTCTAAACTTTATAGTTTCTTTTCAAATTGCGTGTACTCTGAAACGTTATTACTAGCTAGTTTGACTGCAGTGCTCGCAATGCAAAATACAAAAATATAATAATATAATAAACAGCATCGTTTCTAAACCGCTCGTGAACTTTGAAAAAGTTGCGAGACCTTAAGGCTCTTATCGGGCGCTAAGAAATATCAAGCTTTTTCCTAAACTTTCCCTCGCTTTTATCGCAACTTATAAACTTTCGCTTGAGAGGCGACGCTGTAGCGAAATCATTTCGCGTCTGTGTGTAATAGATCGCTATAAATGTCTTAAGGAAATCTTGCATACTGAAAAATAAGATATTTTTTCCGTTAACGCGCAAGTGTAGAATTTTAATCTTACAACCGTTGTTTTTAATACATAATTTGTTTACTAAACTTCGTGTGAAAAACTAATAAAAAAGCAAATAAAAATTTCGTTAACTCAAAATCAAATTTTTAAAATTTCTCTTTTGTTTATAATATATATATATATATATATATCGCTATAAATGTCTTAAAGGAATCTTATAAATACTAAGAATATATTTTCCATTAACTCTTTCCAAACTGACGACAGAGATAGAATCTGCGGGTTAATTCTAAGCAGAATCGTAAGACTTGTAAGACATATATCTCGTAAGATATGTAAGAATTTAAAAGTGTTTATAATTTTACGCAATATTTTTTTAGACAACTTCTTGTTAGAGCCGTAAGATTTACGGAAAATTTAGAATAGTAGATATTTACGAATGACTGTACAGTACATATACATAGAATTATAATACCAATCATAAGTTCTTACACATTTTACGAAAAGAAATTACGAGCCTTACAATTCTGCTTAGAATTGACTCATTAATCTCCCATTATATGATTTTTGATAAACGATTGTTTTGCTAATTCGTGTAAGAAGCAAATAAAAAATATCGTAAAAATTTCATCCACTCAAGAACTTCGCACTCTATAGAATATGTTACCGAGTTTATAAATATATGATGATTATAATTAGTATAATTAGTTTTTACTAAAATATACATGTACTTTAAAAATACTATACTTATTGTGTTTTTTAAGACTCTTACAGAACAAAATAAAACACAATCGCAACGTTTACAGCCTCACAGATAATCGAGTTTTGCGGGATTCGATTCTTATCTTTATTGTGG
The DNA here is from genome assembly GCF_024713525.1 of Acromyrmex echinatior. Taxonomy (NCBI): domain Eukaryota; kingdom Metazoa; phylum Arthropoda; class Insecta; order Hymenoptera; family Formicidae; genus Acromyrmex; species Acromyrmex echinatior. The sequence continues at coordinate 3,943,575 of NC_141864.1, forward strand.
CGTAATGATGAACGATGATGAGTATTATAAAAGTAGCGGAAGGAGATATTACTGTCGGACGTTACGATCCCTATTTATCTCTGCAAGTAATTTCAGAGAATCTCCACGTAGCACAAGGCGTGCATTTTCAGTTTACGTCGAAGTCGGTAAAATATAACTTCCAGCCTTTATAAAGCGTTCACCATAAATCTTTAAGAAATTTTTCACCACCTGCAATACTGCGTAATGTTACATATAGTTTATATGAACTGTAACAATACGCGCAAGTATAATTCCTACATAAAAATTAGCGAGAAAATACTTAAAAAAATGGACATATAAAAAATGCAAGTACACTTTAGTGTGAAGTGGCGTAGTATCAAGTGTATTAACAGTAATCGCGCGATTAACATATTTTTCTAATTATTCGAAAGAATAAATGCGTTATTAGTTTTTCTCGTGTTTATCCACATTATGTAACAAAAATACTACAAAAAAAGTCAGTAATAAAATGTCGCTTTAAAATGCAAATTTAAATTTACTTTTTCTCAATTATTATTTTAATTACTTTAATTATTATAGTCGAGAAATTCTTTCTATAATTTAATTAAGTATTAAAGACCACAAATTTTTAATTTATTTCAGTTTAGAAAAAACGATTATATTGAAGGTCTCAATTTTACTGTAATCAATATCAAATAAATTTGCAATGAGTATTATACAATAGAAAGTATCGGAAAGCTATTAGCTTCAAAAATTAACGGCGCAGCGGATAACCACTCCACATTTTTCGTCTATTTAAAACTTTCTACATTTCCTTACTCAAGATTTAAGATTTCTTATCGACGATATACTAAGAATGGAAAGTAAAGGGTCCCGTTATCCTTTTATGTCATCATTGTTATACAATGCATGGCCACAGAGGCGCAGGCAAGATCGAGTGCGTCGCATGGTGAAAAATTGTTAAATTCCACATAGTTTATAGTCGGCGAGACTGTATTTGCATAATCTCTATAACCGCAAAACGATTGTTGGGGCCACAATTCACGCCATTTTATGGTGAGAAATGGTCGTAATATATTTTTCTCCGGGGATAGTTTCACAGACATGGCTGCGGCTTTGACAAGACTTGTTTTTATAAGTTTCTGAAAACGCGCACTTACTACCTGTCGCTCAAAGATGATAAGTGAAATTTAACGGTTCAGTTGTACGGAAAAATTATATACAGAAAAATCTCAAAGAGTAATTTGTCAATTTTCCATTCCCGTTTAAATATATGGTATAAAATTATTACAACAAATATAATGATAAATATAGGATATGACAAAACATTTTATTTAAAAGAATAATTATATTTTGTAATTCAATTAAAACGCTTTGTAAAAGAATAAAGTTTTATAATTAACATGACAATTTAAATAAAAATATTAATTTAGAATATTAAGATATTAATCAGAGAAGATTACAAATGCTAAAATGCGAAAACTTAAAGTGTCAAATGAACATGATTTATATTACTATTTTCCATGCAATACATTGTACACAGATGGAAATAAAAACACAGTTAAAAACTTTGCTGATTCAACAAATCTATAATCGTAATATATAGACAATCAGTTTTCTATGTTAAAGTAACAAAAGTGACAACTGAATTACATTAGCGATTTGTTAAACCACCAAATTTTCTTAGTTATATATAACATAAATTATGTAAAAAGTTATATATTACTTTAAGTTATACATATATAACTATAAGAAGATAATGTTATTCAGCTATTAATATTTTGCTACTTTAACATAGACAATTGACTGTCTGTATATTATGATTATAGATTTACTGAATCAGTAAAGTTTTTACTTGTTTTTTTCCGTCTATATATACAATGTTGCACGGAAAATAGTAATGTAAATCATGTTTATTTGACACTTTAAGTTTTCCATTTTAGAATTTTGTAATTCTCTCAAATATTAATTTGTCATATTAATTATAAAATTTTATTCTTCTACAAAGCGTTTTAATTGAATTCTAAAATATAATTATTCTTTTAAGAGAATTCACGTAATAAACTATTATACGGGCAGCTTTGCTATACCCCTCTATTTTTTTCCGTATTTACAACAATATAAAATTTATTTCGGTTAAAAGAGAAAACTTAAAACAATTTTTCCAGAATTTCTTCAATTATCGGACTCATGGTCACATTGACATAATTGGAAGACGCTTAACTTTCGCGTTTGCTTCGCGAACGGAATGGTAACGTCGAGTCGTGCGTATCGTTGCCATAGATAAGGAATTCTTCGGAGATTTATAGAGAGAGACGCGGAAGCACCTTTTCTCTTACTCTTTCGCTTTCTTTCCATTTCTTTCTCTTTTCTTCTCCGCGCTCTGACTTCGACATGGGCCAAATCTATAGAGGCGCGTCGGCGACGGTATGAGAGCAACGAGAACTTAAGGAAGGGAATATACCCGACATGCCGGAATATATATCGTCGGCTAGATCTCTCACCCTATACTCTGATTTATTTTACGCCGGCGAGAGCGGCAGCGCCCGCCTACAATTTCGAAAAGTCAGCAGAGTACCGCGTGTCGTGTGTACACCGCGTGTACGGGATTTCGGAAATTTAAGAGTCTTCAGGCTCGTCTGCTCGTCCCAGTTCTGCAACCACCTTTCGGTAGTTCCGCGTTCTTTCTCAGAAAAAAACCTGAACCATTTTTTTTATTAATTTTTATATGTAAAAATACGCACTTGTAGTGAAATCAGGTCATGTTTACAGGTCATTTCTTGTAAACTATTAAACTGTCTGATTAAACTGACTATTAAACTGTCCGTAAACATTACTTTTTTACCTGAATTATTTAAAAGACAAATAAAAAAATATATTGTAAAAATATAGATCGATAAAACGAGTTATATTTTAAGTATAATTGTCATTAGTTTTATAAATATTTTCCATTATTTATAAGATCTAATTTCTATTTTCATTCTCAGAAAAACCTTAAATTAAGTAATTATTTTTATATCTATTTTTTTAAAAAGTCGATTTTTATTGTAGCACATTAGTCCATTCTTAATGCAAATGTAATTTATATCCTTTTAAAGTACTTCAAAAGTACAAAACAATGTTCCTATTTTCTGAAAATTCCTTATAAATGACTTGAATTCTTCTCTACGAACAAATATTAATATCGATTATATCATTTTAAATACAAACTGTATTTTCTATATATATATACTTGAAAGTATAATTATTTATTACAAAAATAATATAAATTCCATTTTGGAATATTACTAAATTTTAACGAGATGTGATTATCTTCACATTTTCAACTGGAATATAATGGCAGAGGAAATATTAAAACGAAAGCCACTTTAAATTCAAAAGTTAATTAAAACTGAAACCATCAGTTATTTTATTACAATATATACAATTTAGAAAAAAATCACACATTTTTCAAGGTGCAGTAACGCTCTGGAAATTTGTAGATACATAGAAAAATTTTCATCTTATGTATATATGCTGTAGATGTTACCGCTTAGAAGTCCTTATTGTCGGATATCTGTGAATTCGCCATAACGTCGTAAGGGTTCAAAGTGTTACTTTATTTTTCCGAAACGACGAACGCCGCTCGTTCCCGAGCTTCCACAAGCGTAAAGCTTTTATTTCAGCCGGAGGCGACACAACCTCCTGTTGCCGTAGTTCCTGTTATCGTTCTTCTGCACCAGGAAACATACAGTCAGAGAGCAATTAAAACATTGCAATGTGAATATTTTTAGTGGCATCCTTTTTCTCATCTGTTGCGTGCGAATTACCTGCAAAATAGGAACGATTGCGTTGGAGATCATGGTGAACATTTGAATGTACTTTTTGTTTGAAACAAAAGTCCTTAAGTATCTTCCGTTAAATGCAATTAGTTTTAATTGAATAATATTAATTTTAAACAAATATCCAATTAATATCGGCTTATTATAGATTTAATAATTACAGAAAGGAGCATTAAAGCTTACACTAGTTCTTTTGGTGACTAATAATCTTTATATAAATTGTTTTTTAACAACATGACAATGTAAACCTAATAAACGTAGACATACTGTGATGACGACCTTACATTAGATCATTATCAGTATGTATATAATTAATGTTAATTACTTATATATTTTAACTCTCATTACTTAATAAAGTATAAAAATCTAAGATCAAATTAACAATTTTAGTTACAAGTTCATTAATTGTCCAGCACTTTGATTTTCGTAAAAATGTAGATACATATGTGGAAGGCGAATTGTTATTGCTTTGATTTGGAGCCTCATTGTATTGACAGTTGCGCTACTTAACTGCTCAGGAGTCACAATTCCTAAGTTAAATTGAAAAGTAGTAATGAGAATATGAGAATAAAGGAAGATCTACTGTCAAATTTATCAATTAAGAATAAAAAAATATATAAAAATTCCACGTGTACACTTTTACGAAAATCAAAACACTTTTACGCTGGACAATTGATAGATCTGCGACAAAAATTGTTAATTTGATCTCAGGTTTTTATAAGCATAATTAATTAGGGAATGAAAGTTAGAATATGTGTGTGTGTGTGTGTGTGTGTGTGTGTGTGTGTGTGTGTGTGTAAGTAATTAACGTCAATTGTACTGATGATAATATAAAGGTCGAAACGTCTATATTTATTATATGTTATCACATTAAAAGACAATTTACAAAGATTATTTGTTACAAGAAGAACTAGTATAGACATTAATGCTCCTTTCTGTAATATTCATTTTATCTGCACTCTATCTTTCGTGTACAAGAAATAATCGAAACCATTTATATATGTCAAAACAAAAGATTTGCTTCCTTCTCTGTAAAAAAATAAATTAATATTTTACATCATAAAAATAATCTATATAATACTTTATTTATTATTAATCTTTATAAATTATAAATTTATTAATATATATTTTTTATTTTAAATATATTAATAATTATTATAAGTGATATCTATATTAATGACGTATTAATAACGCATCCTTGCCAAAGTAAATGAGTGTTTCTAAATCTTTTACGAAAATATCGCACATACAAGTCACAAATCTAAAGAAAAACAAAATTCATGATAAAAAGCTGAAAATTTAATAACAAGTGCTTTAGTGAAACTACAAACGCTTTCGCTTGTGATTGTCTTGCCTGTAATTGTGGTCCACTCCAGCGAGTGAATTTTTTATTGCCCGTCGTCGCACACGAGTTTTAATACGCGGTGTAGGACCTTCTTTAAACAACATCGAGATTTAATTAGGTTTTGTACTCTCCAACGTTAACACATTGAAAAAGGAAAGAAACTATGACCCGGGTCATTCGCGCTCTGCGAAACAATTTTAATTTTTTATAAACTTTTCTGTGACGTTAAGAGAAACTAGATCGGAATCGTTAGTCGCTGAAACATTGTGTGAGCTTAAATTTAAAAATAGGACAATTTGAAGGCGATCGATCGGTGTAATGACTTACGGCTTGTCAAAAGTGATTTCTGTCATTCGCGCCTCAATGAAAATCAATGAGGTTAAACACTGCCCGTTTTAAACATGAAGCTTAATACGTGCTAATTTTCTCGGTGAAATATTTCAATGACATTGCCAAGTCAACAGAATCCGAATTTTTAATTATTTCGCTCTCTACCTGTTAATATTTACAATGATGAGCTTAGCACTTATTATACTGATATAATACATTTTTATATTACTTAATTAAAAAATTATTGTATTAGCACAGAAGGACTTAAGTATAACACTTAAAATAATTTTTTTAGAAATATGATTATATATAGATAATTTCAATTTATTACCTAGTTATTTATAAAAATATAATTTTTTTTCTTTCTCCTACACAATGATTCGTCGATGTATTTAATACATTCCCGTACTTTTTTCGCATCATTTATTTTTGAATCTAAGCATTATCGCTCAAAAGTTTCGGCACATTGTTCAAGAAAAAGAAAAAAAAGAGAGAAGGTAAGAGTGCAATAGGATGCAAGTACCGATAGCAACGATATATTTCTTGAATTATAAGAACGAAAGCGTGAAGAAGGTAACAAGTCTACCACAAACGAACGAGCGTGTGTGTGAAAGACGAGGGCGGAAAGTCCTGAAAACTTTCCGAGATCGAACATGACTTCTTCGAGAAGCGAAGCCCTGCTCCATTATAGGACTACGAGCACCTCCCCCTCCTTCCGTTTGTTTTTGCGATATATCCCTCTTGAGTTCAGTTTTCCCCTCGTCGTAATTTCAATCCCAAAATTTCCCCTGAGAAAAAAAATCATCGCAATTTATCAAAAAATCTATAAAAGCGAAACGTAATCCGCTATATCTTAACCAGTTTATGTGCTACGTTTAGGTTTTCATTCAATCTACCAAAACGAAAAGCCATTATGAGTTTTTCCCAAGCCGTTTAAGCGGAAAGTCTGACCGGTTTCTGTAATTTTGTGCCGCATTAATCAATCAATCATTATACTTGGAATATAATAACATTCCGAGCTTTCGAGAAGGGAGAGGAAGGGACCGAGAAGGGGGCCAGGGATCATTAGTCAGAAACGTCAAAGACAAGGCGACGGTTCCGCGGATAGGACGCGATACGACCCTTTGTACGATTTATTTCAGCAGCGGGATTTGTTATTCCGCGGGTATTAAAGCTGCGTTTTCCACCCGCGTGGGTTTTTATGTTAAACGGCCAAATTCGGACGGTGGATGTATTACCAAAGTTTAAACAGAAATTATATCTGGAAATCTAGAAAGTGGTTTTGCATTGTTTCTGTATTGAACTTGATATAAACTGCATACCACAACTTTTATATATATGTTTATTTATTATTCATTATTACTCAATATTATTACTAATTTATTTATCATTACATTAAGAACATTTGGCAGAATCTTTATTTAAATTTCAATACCTGAACTACTTGATAATCACTTTTACTACTTTCTAATGTCGTAACTAAAATATTGAAACGCGAATAGTTTTCAAGCGAAGTATTACAAGTAATTAAAGTAAAGATATTTATAATTGCTTATTAGTTCTGCTCTTTGTCAGTTTTTGAACTTGTCAAACAAAGATAATTCGAGAATAGTTGTTACGGAGTAGTTATGAATCCTTTAGAGTCTTACATGAATTCGTCATGTTAATGAGAGAAGAACCTTATGGCAGGGCACTGTCGAGCACATTCGCATTTGCATAGTACAATCGATAAGGTCCTTTTTCTTACCGTGGATGCAAGTGCACGATTGTAATTCAGGCATCTAAATGCAAAGTGATGAATGCCGATAAAACGCGCGCACATGAACTATATATAAACATATTTAAAATTAAATTAAATTCCTTCATATTTCGAGGAGTGACTTTGCATATTATTTTACCGCATAATTATGCATTCTCGATGCGCAGATCACGTTGCAAAATACCAGTTTCTCTCTGTATGCGAAATTTTACGTATTTCCGTATCGTCCGTAGTTTCAATAAATGCGAATTCGAGAATGGAAGTTCCGGCAAACATAAGAGGTCACGTACAGACGTCGTACAAAGTAATATCTGTTGCTATCAGGATATCGAAGATTGCCAATATCAGGATAAGCGATATCGTATGGATTTAGACGGAACCTCGCGAGTCGTATTTTCCTGACGTTTCTTCTGCTCTGCGCTTTATGACTTTTTGCACTTTCGCGACGCACTAACCCCGGCGATGCCATTAAAAGAGATGACCGCGCTTCACCACAGTAAAATCGCATGGTGCAGCTGATCCAAGAACATATACAGGAATTCTATGCTCTGGCCGAGAGAATATTTATCTGCCTTCTTACTCTTATCTATGTATTCATATATCTCGAGGAAATACAACGCTATTATAGAAATACATTCTTTAAATTCCTTCTTTTAAAAGCTCTACGCTTAGGCAAACAGTTAAAAATCATAAATGATTTTTCAATTTCCGTTCAAAATAAATCAAATGGCAAATAGTAAACAACGTGACTTTACGCTTTATATGAAATAAACCGTCGTCTCTCTTGGTTACAAATGCATAAAATAAATTATATGTATTTAGATATATACACATATATTTCTTTTTAATATATATGTATATAAATATTAAAAGTATATATATACAAATGGAAAAGGTTTTGCTAAAATATCTAAATATTTAGCTAGATCTGTATACATAGATCTGAAAATAATTTTGTAGATTATCAAAATAATTATGTAGGACACTTAAGCTGATTGCTTGACACGGAGAGAATTTTTTCTTAAAGTTTACCCTGAAAATATAGTAGTTCTGGGACATTGTATTTCAAAGAATTTTATGTAAATTTCTCTCATCCATTAATAAAACTATAATAAAATATATAGTAAATTTGATTAATTTTATTGAAGTGCATGGTAAAAATCTTTAAAATAATATATTATACCACAATTATCATATTTTCAGAGTGAATTTTAAAACATAATTCTCTCCGTGTAGAATGTCAAATTTTTAACAGCACGGCTCATCATTACTTGAGTTTCTTACATAATTATTTGATAATCTAACAAAATTATTTTCAAATCTGTATCCACCTAAATTTTTTAATATTTTTAATTACAGCAAAATTTTTTCTGTGTAAATATACTAATTTAAAGTTCAAGATCTAAAGAATACAAAAGAAGAAGTTAATATCTGTATTATCTTTTTCTGAAAAAAAAAATAAATATTACATTAAACATAACAAAAAACCATTGGACGTCCTCGAATGTCGTTGTACTGACATGAATGAGGAAGAAGTAATCAGTGAACTCTTTTTGTTTATCTTGGTGTTCTCGCCTAAGCGATTGTTGGCATAATAGGTTCTCGATCCATTTATACAATATAGTGATATCTATCCAGACTTGGCTCGAAAAGCTAATCTTCAGTTACGAGCAAACGCGATTATCCGCGACGAGTTATCACAGCCGCACTGCTGGTCGTTGAAGGAAACGCGGGAAAAGATAAAAACAGGAAATCTTTCGGGATCGCGAGGAATCTTCGCATTTCGTGCGTACCGCCAAGTACTCGAAACTGTTTCTCAGCGAGGAAAAGAGAGGCAGAGGTAGACAGAAAACATTGAGACACATCGTAGGCCGGTGAATCTGAAGACGCGCGAGGGGATTATATTCCTCCCATCTTTTATCAGCGTCTGTTGCTACGATACTAGCCCTTTTGCAATATCACAGGCGATAGTCGTTGCTCTTTTTATCGTGGTGGAGTTGAAACGAGCTGCTTGCCCTGCTCTTGAAAGCAGTAACTGATAATAAGAACGGAAAGAGGGCTGGCTCCCTACCTATCGTGTTCGTTACCCGAATCTTCATTCATCTTTCTCCAGGTCTCGTCTTGGAAGGACACGTGGCGACGTCTTCGTGACCTGACGGGGATACGAAAGATAACATTTAATCCTCTACCAAGATAGGGGGATAATGTCTATTGCATAGGATATGATACACTATCTAATATGAAGATTTTCTAAAATGTTGACAATATGTGTAAAAATATGCATACAGATTATCCCGGCTGAGGTAATATTTTTTGCAATATATTTTTTAAGGCCGGTTGTTCTTTAGGTAAACTATGTGGTAATTTACTTATTGGATAAACAAAAGAGTAAAAGAGTAAAATGTAAGAGAATAAGAGAGTAAGGCAATGAGCTGAAGTTTACCGATAGATGGAACAACCCAGCTTTAAGATGCTAATAGCGTCAAATTGAAGATCTAATTTAATTTGAAAAGAATATTTTGGTTTGATTGTGTTGCAAGATTGAAAATAATAGGCAGTCATATATTCAAAATAAAAATTATTTAAATACATATAGATTATTCTAACATCTATCTTTAATCATAATTGCCATTTCTCATACTTAATTGATTGATTTATTTATATAAATTATATTAATTATATTATTAGCAGACATCTTTTTAAAAATATTTTTAAAAAAAGTAAATTTAAAAAATAATTATGCAAATCAAACTTTAGGGTGACATAAATATTTATATATAAGAAACTTTTTTCCTTTAATTACTCTATTTTCTTCATTTATTTTCTGCTAAATGTTAATTATCGTAACTATATTAATGTAATCTACATTTATTTATCTATAAAAATTATGTTCACTTAATGGAAAAAAATTTGTTAAAGAGACAATTATCAAATTTCCATTAAACAAGAAAAGTATCCCGCACAAAAAGAAATTAATAACGATTCTAAATAAAACAAAAGCTTTAAGCTCTTCCAGATTGATTCCCAGCGCACAAACAAGTTAATTAATTAAAGTTTTGGCAAAGCTGTGTTTGATCGCTGTTTATTCGCGGCCTGTCAAATTGAATAAGAGTTCGTGATATATATGACTATTTTCCTCTTTTTCTTTTTCTACGAAAGAACCGAATTAAAAAACACTTGCTCCATTGCAATTCTCCGCGTTGCGTATTGAATCAGAAGGGGAGGGAGAGGAGATGCGCAGAAAATGAGAGTTTTTCCCAGGCGGACTTCGTTAAAACGATGCAGTCGGTCGGCGGGTTCCTTTCTTCATTAGAAAAAGAAACTTTCCGTCGGACGAGCAGCAACGGGAACGATTTCTTTACGACGATGAAAGCGCTTACGGACAAATTGCGATCACAGAGCTTTCTCGTCAGCGCGACACGCCGGCGAAATGACGATCAAATTAGCCACCACTCGGATTACTTAATCGCACACCGAAGTGCGACCAGAGCTTCACAAAACTCGAATTAATCCTTTGACAGATTATTTTGTGTTTATTCTTCGAATTACATGTATAGATAGTATTTAAATATAATACTCGAGCTCTTTTTTATTATACCTTTATACTGCTATTCTTATTAATTTGTTTAATACCTTTTACTGCTATAATTTTACAAATATTTATATATTTTCCACGACCTATAATTAAATCAATCTAAATAATCATCGAAATAAAAGCGGAACATTTCAGCTTCAAGAAGAAAATGAATTTTATGTAAATTGATCCATTTTATGCTTTCAATTTAAATTAAAATTTTCAACCACCTTTATTTTCGCGATAAAATGATACGTCACGTATCGGGTGCTATTTTTTTCCTTTCATTTCTCAATTTAATTTAATACACTGAAATTATGGAACATCGGAAACCCCCCAAAGACTATCAAGATAAATAACTCTCAACCTGTACATATAAATACGCTTTAGTACGTTTCAGTGATCACTCAGAGGTTACTAATACTAAACATCTCACTGGAATTGACGTTTTCCTGTAGTTACCATCAGCAACCACACTAACCGCAAAAAATCAAAAGTAAAAAAGAAAAAACGCCGCTTTTACTCTCTCCAGGAAAAAAACATCCTGAAACAGAGTCAACGACGAGAAGTTAATCGCTCGAATCTGATCCCATTTTGGCTCCTCTAGAGACAATTGTATTTACGAGTGGACGCGTAAATGGACATTTCACGCGAAACAAAGCAAAATAGTAACCAAGACAACCCTCCGTAATGATGGAACCGGATTTCTTAAATTAACGTACACCCAACGTGAGTAGTACGACGACGACGTCAGCACGTCGGAAATTACATTTCACATTCGACAAGAATGAAATTTCGAATGCAGATTAGTTTCTTGTGCAAGTGCGTCGCCACGCCGCCGCTCCGTCAACGCAGGGAAGCCGCAAGAGTTACAACCGCCATGCTCGAGTTGTAAAAACCATTTATTCGTACACGCTTATGCCTTGTACGATGTTGTTTTACTTACATAGATCTCATTAAGGCGACGCGAAACGCACCAGTAATTTTTTTTCTATCGTGATTCTTGCAGTCGGTACTCACCAGAAATAATTCAATTTCTGCGTTGCAAAAAACAAGAATTTCACGCAAGATCATTTTACATTGTTGACATCAACTAGTCTTAGACACAGTGTATAACTTGTTGAAAATATGATCAGACAGAGCTACAGAATTCATCACGCCAAGATGTTCTTTACTTCGAATTGCAACGGAGATGCATTCGGATTATGGACACATTTATCACATGACTGCAGTATGGTTTAATTTCCAGCTATGTGCATCTAAAAGTTTTGCCATTAGGAAGATTTGAATTTTATGCGTTTAAATGAACTCATTAGAAAGGAAACTTTGCGGAAACCGGAGAATTTTAGATTAAATTTAAAGTAGTTATATCATAAAATATTCATAGTATATAATAATCTTATGCAATTTCCTGTGGCTTCCATTTGTTTCTAAAATTAGCAAATATAATTTAAATAAGTATTTGACGTATAAGGATATAAATACGAATATACAAAATTATTAGGAATATTCTAATTGCTATGACGTTATTAAAACGTTGCTTTAAATCCGTTCTATGCACTAACGAACATATGCGATGTATGATTCGAATATGTAATAATTTTTTAAATTGTGCGGCGTTAATCTCTTTTTTCAATCGTATTCAATTACGAATGTGGTAATAATCGCGTAGCTTGAAAGTATCACGTACTGAAATGTTACAATGGCTTGGCTATAAATTACCGAACTCAGGTGTACACGACTTGGGCTTAGCTCCGCGCGTCTGACTAATCACGGACTGTAACCACTGCGAGGTTACTCTAATACTTCAGAGATCCCCAATAATTTGCGATAGGTCGAATGTATCGTCGCCGTTTGTTACGCGATCTGTTATTCTCAATGCATTCGTGAAATTCTCGTTATTTATTATTGTTTAACAATCCTCTAAAAGCTTAACGTTTCTATTTTTTAATAAATTTCTTAATTTTATATTTTAATAAGGACATGTAACTTTACACACTGAGACAGATAGTTTATAGTTTTATCAATACTTTTTATTATCTCTACTTTTTGTTTCTCTATCATTAAATTGATATCATGAATTGATTTAAGGGATTTATAAAAGCGATGTGTAAGAAGCGTTCGAAGATGAAAATATCGTTTCTGACAATACACAACTTTTATTCGGGTCGTTTCTCACGTTTAGACTTTAAATAATAATACAAGTATTTTACTGCCATGAAACCAACGGAGCTGAACGAAAATGGGCGAGTACAGAGCTGACAAAAGAGTTTCAACTGAAAATTTGCACAGAATGCACAAAGGCGCAACGTAAGACAAAGGGGAGCGCGTCTTCGTTCTTGGTTTCGAATTGTCGTCCTAAACCCGTGTAAAACAATACGGCTCGTCTACCATGACGCGCGACTCTCCATTCGTCGGAGAAGAATTGTCTTGTACACGTCTAATTACTCGATGGCATTGTTTACGCGGGGCTCGTCGTTCGCCAGCCGCCTTTTCGTGCCGGTCTCTTGTTAGTCGAAATCCAAACTCGATATTACTACGGCCTGTGTATCGAGTAAACGACGGAATCCGCTTTGAATAAAGTCACGTCGTCCGTGGTATATGAGCATGGTGCAGCTTCTTGCTTTACGAACGAGCGTACTGTAATCGTGCGGTAGAAAATAGGGTGAGTCGTGGTTGTTTCTATCGTCTGTATCGTAAGAATGACACCGATGATATATTTCAATATAAATTATTATTCTGTAAAAATGCTCAATGCAGCTACTTTAACGCTTATATGTTTATTACAATTTTTCTGAGAAAGTATTATGCATGATATAAATTTTACATTTAAGACATTTTATTAAAACATGCTGGGAATTATGATTATTCGCGAAAGCACTGAGCACTTGCGTATATTCATAACATGTTCGTGAGAATTGCAAATTTCACGCGAAAAAGAGAAAGTGAGAAAATAAATAAAAGCGTTTATTACAGCTCTAGAGCAAGCTTTCTAAAAACAAAAAAATAAGCAAAAAAAAGAATGTGAAATAAAAAAATATATACAAAAAAAAGAAAAAAGATACAATAATATATAAAATTTATAAAAATAATAGTAATACAAAAAATAAACTGTAATAACAAAAAAAAAGCGAAAAATAAAAGCGATGAATAAGAGCAGATATAAAAATAATAGGATTAAGAATTAAACAATAAGTAAGAAATAACGCTTGTAATGGTCGGAGCTGGATCTTAATGCTTTAAATAATTTCGTGTAAATTTATACCGCATTTGTAGTCTCTTTGAATTGCGCTGAATTGGTTTATCCGACTTAGAAACTGAACTATTATAGTAATATCACGAATTAAATTGACAAGCAATTTAATAATTTGATGCTTGGCATCATTTTAACGAAATCTTAAGAATTAGAATTAGAATTAAAATAGAAGAAGAAAACAGAGAGAGAGAGAGAGAGAGAGAGAGAGAGAGAGAACAAGAAAGATAGACAGCTATTTCACCAAGTTTGTATCACGTCGGTGTCAAGTTTTATCGTCTCGCCTTTTCGCTCATCACATTCGAAACTTGTTGGGCAAGGCCACGCCACTATTGCTCATTGCACTCGAGCGGAAAAGCTTGCCGAGTCTCGAACTTGATTCCGCTTCTTGTCGCGTGGGCACGCGCCCACATGATGGATACAGTTCGCTCCTATTGCGTGCATCCGACCGGGGGGAACGATAAATGTACCTAACTTCCACCGTTTTCCGTCGTGAAGTTGTCGTGGGCAAACTTTCGCGCGACGACTCCTCTTTCGAGCGCAACAGCATGGATACTCAGCTTCATGTTAGAATCTTTGCCTCTCGGAGGGACAATCAAGCGTCTGCGTATAATATGCTTTAAGCCTTGCATTGGCAAGCAGAAGAGGGTGTATTAAATATTACAGGGATTTCAGCGTACTGCTTATATCGTTAGTCAAGAGCACAGATTATTTAAATTACGAAACGGAATCAACCTAAATTATAATTACTAAGTATATATTTATTTAGGACTAATATAATAATACAATAAATGTTACATGTTAAAATATTAAAAAAAACCACCATAATTTTCATCTACGTATTATTTTATACAGTGAGAGCAAAAAGCATTTGTACAAGGAAATTTATTATTAAAAAAAGCTTTATCTGTAGAAAGTAAACATTAATTAACAATTTTATACAGTGAATACATTCTGTTCTAGTTAAACAAACAAGCTTCGCATGTATTTCCTGATTTAAGAAGCTAAATTTCTCGTCAGTAGGAATAATTTTTGAGCATTCAAACAATACAATTTTTAATTTTCGCTTATTTTTCAGATGATATATTTTGTAATTAATACACATCGTTTTGGTATATATAATTTTAAGAAACATACAGTCTATTTTATTCTTTACGAATAAATTGTTAATCATCCAACAAGAAATGTTAATCTCATTTTTCGCTAGGTAATATTTACTTTTTAAAAATAAAATTTTTTAAAAAAATATTTTCTCTCTACGAATACTTTTTGTACTTATTGTATATGCGTTTCTAGGTGAAATATTTGATTTATATTGCCTCAGTACATTATTCATTTCGTCCTGAAAATGAAAGGAGATGGATGAGCATTATCGTCGTTATTATGTAACTACTGGAAGGTCGATATGAGTGACACATCAATTTAATATTATGATTCGAAGTGTCTAACAAGTCAGGTAGCTGCGTTGCGCCTCGTAATGGAGTTATCAGTGTGCTGCTGCACAAGGGAAACTTGCCTGATTGGCGTTTAACGCTTGCAACGCGCCAACCAGGTCGCCAAAGGCGATGTTATTGCCATGATAAATTTTTATAAACACATATACAATTTTTAGTCTTTTAACTTTTTGCTTTACTACAAGATTAATTTCGCTACTAATTCCACGCAATTGCATGCTACTAAAATTATTCTAAATTATTATATAAAGATTTTATTTCGTTTATTTACTGTAATAATATTAAGTGAAATTAATGTAAATAAAAATTAATAAAAGAAGAGGCTTTTTTTATATATGCTATGGAAAAGAATTTTTATACATCAATAAATTTCTATCGCATATCTATTAAAAGACAAAATAATAGATTTTATTATTGCTAAAGATTAACTCATTTTTTGTGTATGTTGCGATGTACTGGATGATCTTTTATTTTATAGTAGTTTTGTGTATTTCTTTCTTGATCCTTGATGTAATATCTCGTAAACAAACGGGCTACCATCCCCAATATAACCAGAGGAACGCCGCGGCGGCGGTGGGTACGCGTTTTGATCTGTACGCAAAGTCTAGATGAAAGGATAAGGAATATCCCCGTGGAATATCATCACAGACGCTGACACGACTTTAATGTTCCCGCTAGTAATATATTCTCCCACGCTTCACGTCTACTTTATTATTTTTATTTTCGCCCCAGCCGCGTCCAAGCCAATAAAGTAAGGGACCTCTGGTATATAATTCGAGGGGATTAATGGTCAGAATTTGTCGATTATTTGCATATCAAATCGTTTTATCCACAATTCTTAATATATACGATTTGAATAAAATTGATCGATGATAAACGACAGGTATTTCCGTATAAATACAATTGTGATTGTATTTATTATTATTCTATAACTTTTCGTCTTCCTTTGTAGTGCGTTTGATTTCCAATCCATTGAA
Source organism: Acromyrmex echinatior (assembly GCF_024713525.1). Taxonomy (NCBI): domain Eukaryota; kingdom Metazoa; phylum Arthropoda; class Insecta; order Hymenoptera; family Formicidae; genus Acromyrmex; species Acromyrmex echinatior. The sequence continues at coordinate 3,960,070 of NC_141864.1, forward strand.
TATAAAGATACGATAGATTTATTTAATAATATTCGTCAATAATTTATACACAAACCATCAAAAGGATACGCGGGATAAATTGTATCTATAATTAACTGACATGACGTGTTTAATTACTCGCGATTCTCGTTAAATATCATTTTTGTCCATGCATTATGCAATGTATTCAGTATTTTATTAATTAATAATGTAATAATGCGAGCAAACTGTGATATCTCTTATCAAAGCTGGTAATCCTATAAAACATAATTTAAAAAATAATTGTAAAGATTATTATATTTAAAAAAAAAACATATGTCAATTAAAATATAATACATAAAAATAAAATTAAATACTGTATTGAAAAGTTATTCATTTCAAGACATCTATTACACGTAATATTTTATGTTCCAGCTGGATCCATGATTGTGACAAAATGGTGGATTGGCAAAAGACACTTCTAATGATGTTATTGGCGCTCCTGATCTATCCAAATGATATTTTTGGTAAGCGTCAAATTTTCATTGCCCTACTTGTACATTATATACTCAAATCTCAGAGAGAGAGAGAGAGAGAGAGAGAGAGAGAGAGAGAGAGATTTCGATCAATTTGCATCAGTTACAAGATATCTCTCCTCGAAATATTAATAGACTGTCAGTGTGGATCGAAATAATTTTAGAAAAACAAGATTAATTTAGCAAAATCCCTTAACGGATTTCTGGTTGATCCCGGCGATATTAGGATCCCAATAAGAGTAGATATCTATCGTGTCACGCGAACGTGCGCGTTGTAGATTTCGAGCGCCGTCGAACCCGATGAATATGAGAACCATGAGATATATATCGCGCTATGTACGGGCAATTTTGCAACTAAGCCGCCCGACTGTGCACGACCACCTGTAAATACAATACCGGAACTAATCCGCTTTTGAAACGCACACTTGCACGGCACGACATACTGCGATATTGGCCTTACGACCTTCCACTTTAGTGAGATATTACTTTTTCTGAATGCCAATGCGTGCTCCGGTTAAAGCAAACCACTCGCAGTTCCGTTAAAACACGCATATTATCGCTTATTCCACTTTACTATCCGCGCTATAAATAAAATCGTACATCTTTCATATAATATTCATAATAAAAATATATACATGCGTAATATATTGTAATGTATCCAGATATAAATTTTTATGTATGAAATGAATCGATCTTTTTACAGTGCAGATTTTTAAAGAGCTTTAATTACGATAATATTTAATATTAGAAGCTAAAAGGTTTCGTAGATTAAGCTAAATGATCTAAATAAGTTTTTAGCTCATTTCAAGTGAAATTTATATCAGAAACAGAAATAAAATGATTTTAATGGAAATACATCAGAGCACAGGTTAATACTTACATGTTCGATTATTAGCTAATTAATAAACCGGTAAATCGGTATTATTTCGGATATAGTATTAATTGTTTATTAATTTCATTATACTCATAATTAGTTATTATACACACACACACACACACACACACACACACACACACACACACACACACACACACACACACACACACACACACATATATGTAAATATATATGTACGCACAGAAATAAGGATCTTATTAAAATATGTATTTAAAATTTAGCTAATTACAGATCTGAAGATAAATTTTGTAAGACATTCAAATTAGTCATCAAATTATTAAAACTTTATGCAGCATTGCTCATAATGCTTGAATTTCCTACGTAATTATTAACAAAATTACTTTCAGATATATCTAATTTTGTATCTATAAGTTAAATTTTTAGATACTTTAGGAAAATCATTCTTTCCATGTACAAATATATCTTTCTATGCATAATATACATATATGTAGTCAGACACTAATAAGTTTTAACTGACTGATTAAAAAGAGAAAAGTTCTAACAACTTGCAATAAGATAAAAAGACGAACAAAGAAAATAAAATTGTACAAAAGTTAGCATGAATATTTAGTAGCTCTTGTCGATGCATAAAGTCAAATATAATTTATCTTTTGTCTCGAATAACTACATTCTAGTAAAAAGCTAAATAGACCGTTCAAACGTACAAGCGGATGTCTGCGAGAGGAAAAAAAATAAAAGATTACGATTTTAATAAAGACTGCAGATACCGTAAGAGACGAGCGACGACGGAAAGAAGAAAAGAAGGGCAGTGCTGGGCGGACCGTGAAGAAAGATAGGTAGATATTATAGTTTGACGTAGACAAGAAATTTCGCAAACTATCAAGGTTTTATCGCTTCCTCCAGTCGCGTATTCGCATGATAATTTCCACCGAGGCGAAACGTCTTCATAACGGGTGAATGGCATTTGATTACTGACGTCACTCAATTTCAGCCGACCTCGCTTCGCGTTCTCAGCGAGTAAATAAGATTTCCTAGAGGAAAACTAGCGCGCGCCTGGATATTCTTTGCGGATCCATTTCTCGCAAACAGGCAAGCGCCGTGACACCTGCACCCGATACGCATAGCCTTAACTACTAGCATTCTTCCGTTCTATCATAAATTGCCCAATTTGCATCGTGATCTCGACGAATTGTCGCGAGAATTTATTTTAATCCATTAGATTCCGTTTAACTCTTTTCAAGTTCTTCCGTTTAAAAATTCATACTTATATGCGATCCTTGCTCTAATTTTACGAATACAAATTTTGAAACAATACAAAAAGATAAATATAATAGGCTAAGAGTCAGCAACGATAAACGGCGCAATTATTTAGTGAACAATCAATACTCAGATATTGGATTGATGTCTTCTTTATTTTGAACGTTTCGACTCACTTTGGAGTCCTCCTCAACAATAATGATACAAGTATAGTATAGTAACTAAATATAGTTAGCTCACATGTCCATAATGCCTAAGTCACTCGCAAATTGACAAAGATGCAGCGTTGTTACTTGTATCATTATTGCTGAGGAGAACTGCAAAGTGAATCGAAACGTTCAAAATAAAGAAGACATCAATCCAATATCTGAGTATTGATTGTTTACTAAATAATTGCGCCGTTTATCATTTCTGACTCTCATTAGCCTATTATATTTATCTTTTTGTATTGTTTAAAATTTGAAAGTCTTAATATAAATTAATTATTGTTTTTGCAAATTTTGAAAATTTTAGAAGAACTATAATGAGTTAAAAAATTTTTTTTCCGTATTTTTTTAAGATAAAATTAATAACTTATTTGAAAGCAATAATTTATTCTTATCTTTCATATTTAAAACAAATAAATAATTAAAACGTTTCCGAAATTATTATGCTTATTATATCTCATTTCTGTATGTCCATTAGAAGAAAAAGGAAATATTAAAAATAGATTTTTTCTAATTGTGTGAAAAATTGATGTGTAAAGTCATAATTTACAAATGCTGCTGATGTATCAATTATACGAGTGAAAAAGTAATTTTAGAGCAATTATAAAATATAAATATCTAATATTTAATGAATGATTCAAAATTCTGTCACAGTTTTGTTCAGAAATCTTTTCTTAGTGAGTTTTAAAATATATCTTTTATAATATCTAATTAAAATAGAGTATATAATATTTTTATAAAGATTGAACATATCATATATTAGTATCTACTAAATAAATAAATCTTGAGGAATCAAAATGTGTTACACTTATTAGTTATAAAATGAAATAATTTTATCTCTTTTTCGTGATTTAAAATTAAAAATCTTTTCGAAACATATTTCCATAATTTAAAGAATGTAAATTTTCTTCATTTTTGTTTATTTTTAAGAAATCTGTATTACAATATATAATGTATACATTAATTTATTTGTTTCTTTAAATATGTATATTATTTGCGAAGTAAATATTCTCCATACCATATGACATATACAATATATTCTCGCAATACAAATGCATCAAGGGGTTTTGAAACAAATCTAAAACGATCCAAAACAGATCTGGAGAAACTTTATAGACGCTGCCAGCTTCCAGATTGCGGATGTTTGAAGTAGATTCGTGAAGGAGCATCCGCAAAGCAATAATTATGAACACGATGGGAAGGGCCCATCAGGGAGGTGCTGAGATGCTTTACTGTGTTCCTAATATCGAGCAGTAATGTGTGACGTTGAAAGGGATAAATAAGGACCGGAACGTGCGGACTATAGAAAGCAGCATTCGGCCAATTGGGAATTTTTACTTATCGGTCGCTTAACGAAGGATGAATGGAAAAAGGATGGCCATTCAGAGGCGGGCAAACGAAAGAATAAATTGAGTTAAATTAAACGGAGCCTTTCTTTTCGTGGCTTTTCCCGAGGCGAACGACGTCATCGATGAAGCGATATCGCAATGCAAATTCTCGATCTTATTTTTCATTTAATTTAAAATGTACTGTGTTTTTATCATAAATACAACATAACTTCCATCAACCTTTCAAATTCCTCTTCTTTCTTTTGAAAGAAAATTCACTTCAGATACATTGAATAAATTGTAATTAATTTTACAAAATATGACAGATATACATATATTTTTATGGGTAATAATTAGTTTAAAATTTACGGATGTAAGATCTGTGATATTTTCTATGATAAAATATTTTACAAGTCAATGTTCGTCTGGAAATAATTCAGCTGCTACAACAATTTCACAAAACGATAAATGGGAGAACCCTACAATACATCCCATCCTCCATTCGCATTTATGCGTCCCGATGAATTTAGCACCGTACCTGTCGGTGTATAGCTGAGCTCTTTCACTTATGTTTTGCATTACCGGTACCGCCGTCGAATCGCGACAAAATTCGCCTCAAACGTCTCGTTACGATAGGCAAAGCCGCTTTTACGAGACAATCGGAAAAATGAGACTGAGAGAAAACGATTGAAAAAGAAAAGGAATACAAAAAGAAGAGAAAAAAGGAAAATAGATGAAAGGAGGGAAATTCAACAATAATACTAGAAAAATAATAGTCATAAAAATAAATTGTAGCTTATAATAAACGTATAAAATTGTAGAATAAAAAGATGATTAAATAACAAGATAATTAAAATAATAATAAATAATTTATAAATTTTACATCAAAGTTCAAACGTTTTATGTCTTGAAAAATTGAAAGTCACGTTTTTAATAAAATGCAAAGATATCGTTTTACTCTTCAATGTTGAGTAAGCTTTAATGTGTTAAATATTGGTAAAAATAAAATTTAATTATATCCGGAAAGGGAGAGAGAGAAAGAGACAGAGAGAGAGAGAGAGAGAGAGAGAGAGAGAGAAATCTCAGTTTAATTAAAAAATGTCTCTAATTTCAATGTTACCAAATTTTTGTTAATAAATAATCGATCTTCTAAGATACTTAATATAAAATCGATTAATATAAAAAAGTAAGTAACACAGGTACGTACGTTACATCACAATAAAACATGAATAAGGAAGAAGAAAAAGATTGGATAAAACGAAGTCAAAAAGGAATAGAGGAAAAAGGAGCCTAGGGATACAGAACGAGAAAAATGAAACGCTGAAAACTCGGGAACGACTTTCCGTCGAGAGTCGTCTTTGCGAATATTTCTTTAGCTGGGCAGAGTTACGTGCGGGTGGTGGCTGTTGGGTGACGAGATTTGTAGAGTGTCTGTTTGCTTGTTTGGCCGTTTACTTTGGCCACTCGTGAAGGAGGAAAGTGCGTTTACAGGCGCGCAAGCGGGAGTCTGGGCTAAGGGGATACGATCTTCCTCCTCAATGTAAGGTATTAAGAGTGTTGTTTGTAAAAATATATATAGTGACATACATCAATTTATTCGAGTATCTAATATACTATCGAGTATTTTAATATTTAGAAACATGTATTATATTATTTCTGCGTTCTTCTAGTTATTTTTAAATCACATTTAGTTCTATATATACTCCGCAACAATTTCATTATAAGTAATAATCGAATAATACAAATATTTTGTGTAGTTTGCTGTTGATGCTATTTTCAACAGAGAAATGCATGAAATGTATATTTTTATTTAGTACTTTAATTTGTAATTGTCATTGAGTAATATGACGCACACGTAAATGAGACTGTCATTATCAACGTACTGAATGAACGCGTGCAAAGTGCATTCTAGCGCGACGAGTTAAATATGTATTAATATTACCTCAATTGATACATTGCAGTAGGTTGTTTAGCCGACGTTTCGGATGCGCGATTACACGCGCAATATGCGTGGATCGAGCAATACGAAGTTCATTTGCCTCGAATTGCTGGCGCGAAAAATTTCGGAAAAAATATAAAAATATAAAATTAATCTATATATATATATATATGTATATATAATACGTAACAATTCTATAGAAAGATTAAAATTCTATTTAATAATTAATTACATGTGTTATAAAGTTACCGCGAGTTTTATTTTTATTAATTAAATCGATAATCTAATTAAACATTCGATTAAAAAAATCTTATCGTTAATATTTCAATATGCCTTAATTTACAAAAAATTTAATATTATATATTATATATTATATATTTAATATTATATATTAGCGTATTATATATATGTAAAAGAATAAAATTTTAATTAATCATTGCGTTTAATAAAATTATGAAATGAAAATAATATAGATAAAGAAAATAACAATAAATTTTATATAATGTAGAAATTAGAAACAATTTAGCCAAATGTTATGCACTTTATAAGCACTAATAATCATTTGATAAATGAATATTCTTCCAGATGATTATTGTGTGAATTTCATCAAATGTATGCTCTTGCATCGTTCGATGTGGACATCCATGAAATGATGCGCAAAATTATTGTCAAATAACGCTTGACTAATAGGGAGTAAATAATTGCGCGGCGCGATGCTATTTATGAGATAAATTGCTCAAATCACCGCGGTAATCGATAGTTTATTTTTCCTTCTCTCCCATCAGTTTATTTTCCAGCACTCGACCTGCATCTCCACTCACGAATGCGTTTCATAGCAAACATGTTGCACATGTTAAAAATGTTTGCCATTATGTTATTTAACTAATAAATATTTATTTATTGACAAAGAAAAATACTTCAACTCTTTTCTGGGAAAATTAATATAATAATGTTTTGACAAATTAAAATAATTTAATTAAGTATCTCCGTACTAATATAAAAATGGAAATTTAATTTCCGGGAGAGAGTAAAAATGAATGAAAGATTTGCGATTTTCCGGAGTGAGCTATCACTGTAACGGTATTAACGCGAAAAACGATCCTCGAAGAATGGGAAGCCCCAGCGCGAAAATTACCCGAATTATCTCGAAATAGCGACAGAGGGTTTACGGTGCTCAGATTAATAAGACTGCTTGTTACGGGCGAAGGATCGTATGTCGAAAAGCGAAAGCTACTAATTCGACTACGGGCTACATACCTGCGCAGCGAAGAATGTTACGATATTTAATATCCATAACAACTTATTTTCTCGGAAGTTCGATAATAAGCTACTCGCAATTTTCAACAAAGTTTTCCGGATGGAAAACCGTAGCTCCTCGTGTACTTTCCGTTGCAATGTTGACGAGTACGACGCGCGGTAAGTAATTTATGCCAGTGGAACTTTTTAATATTAATAAAATGCGGATAAGTTATTGACAATTTTCTAGCTTTTCTGATAATACTTTAAAGCAACTTACGGTCTACGCTCGATTAATTAAAAGTCCAAAGAAACATTAACGCACATGAAATATAATAAAAAAAAAAAAAAAATATGTATCTGACTTTTTAATACTTTTAAATTTTGTCTCTCTCTCTCTCTCTCTCTCTCTCTCTCTCTCTCTCTCTCTCTGTGAGTGTCTGGTTTACATGATTTTGTAGACTTGTAATTTTCTTATCCTCTTAATTATTTATCATGCGCCGCGCTTGGCGTAATACTTAAATTCATAATGAAATTTAAATGCAATATTCTCCATTACAATGTTTTCCAAGAAAATTTCTTTTCTTGAATATAATTAAAACTGTGTGCGTTTCACTATGTGAAGCTTTAATTGCGAACATTACTTTTACGAAACAAATGACTACGACCCGGTTTATGTATTCTGGAATTATATTTTAACCTTTAACATAGTGCTGCTCCTATCAAGCATAGCCGGCAATATTAAACGGTTATATTATGTGCGATCGTTACAATCTTTCTTATTAATACTTGTTGATCCAATTATTCCTGTTGTAAGATAAATTTATCAACTTGTTTTCTTTTCTTAAAATCTCTGTTAGCTGCTTTATTACCTCGACAGATTCTCTTTGTAGAATTTTCCCATTCGTGCAACTTTCTCGGGTCTGTTTTTCTTGCAAATTCACGACACACAATTTTTCACAACTACTCCGTTCTATAATTCATTTACAATCACATTTAACGTTTTAATTGCATTGATAAACAAAGTTGTCACATTTAGATCAAAAAGCATTACAAAAGTCAATTTACTTCAGAAGATAATTATTAATCAAAATTATTTCACGTCAAACTGTATTTTCGTTTATTTTGCGTAGTCACATTTTCGATATATCACTTTTTAATAGGTTTTGGATGTCAATGTAATTAAAGATCTTTCATTACAATTACAAGCTTCATTCAAACGTATCGTTATATAGAGAGAGTAATGAGAAATCGGATAATCGAAAATTAATAGCTCAAATTACAACGAAATTATTTCAGTTCATACGTTTGTCGCATTCTAATTAATTTCATAGAGCTATCCATATAAATAGAGCAACTTGGACAAACGATATTTTTAAAATACTCATTTTTAAAGATCTAATTCTGAAAAGTTCCTTCTATTTATGTAAAACCGTTGTATAACTATACGCGATTTTGTCTGTTGAACGAAGAAAGGCATAATAAAAGAGAACGATATAAGTTAATTACCGTAACTCAATATCGTAAATTTCCTCACCGTTTAACTAATAATAATATGCCACGTCGCCACGTTTGTTTTTATCAGCAAAGATACGACGATCGATACTAGCTAGGAAGGAGAATCGATTTGCATATTTCTTTAAAATAAAGAACAATTTATTAGGAGTGTGATTTAGTTTTAAGAGTTTTTTTTTCAGAAACTGATTTATTTAAACAATGTATGTAAACGCATTTAATAACTGTTGTACGATTAACATTTGTTCTCTGACAAAGTTCTGAAGTGGATTGTGCTGAATTTTCGTCCAATAATGCTTGCAAATCTGTATTTTCCAGCTTTTGCCGTTATATTAAAATCACCACATTTGAATCGACAGAACCAATATTCACATGTCTTAATTGATCATCATCATAAATTTCAGAATACTATGATCTTCAGTTTTGCCATTTTGTTCTGATTAAAAAAGTAATGCATGTCGAAAATGTTCTTTAGGAAGCTCCATTTTTAAAATAGTATAAACACGATGTTTACTGCGTTCATTGTTAATAAACGAAAAATAAATATCATGGAGTAATATTGAAGCATTAAGAAATAATAGCTGTAATGAAAATGTTTTCGACAATACTGACATTAGTGCTATCTCTTGCAATACCCTCAAAACTAAATTACACTCCTAATTAATAGAGAAATTTTTTTTTTAGTTTTAATAAACTGCAATAATATATAGATAACTATCTTATGATAATATCTATTATGACGAGTATATATCGAGTATTTCTTATAATTTAATCAATTAACAGGGAATGTCTTCATAAATTTCCTCACTGTTTAACTAATAATAATATGCCACGTTGCCACAACGTTTTGTTTTTATCAGCGAAGATGCGACGATCGATACTGGCTAGAAAGGAAGGAGAACCGACCTGCATATTTCTTTAAAATAAGGAACAATTTAAATATAGAGAAATTTTAGTTTCATAAATAAATTACAATAATAGATAAATAACTGTCTTATAACGTGACAAGTATATATCGAGTATTTCTTATAAAATTTAATCAATTAATAGGAAATGTCACATTTCCATGACGTCAAGCTATCCGGACAAGCCTCGCGGTAGAGAGAATTGTAGAATAAAAAAAACTCTAAATCAAGTAGCTTATGCAGCAACTGGGACAGAAATTTCTGCAGAAGTATCATTGTCCTGTTTACCCCGTTGTTGGATACTGCTGTTGGATACTTTTAGCAAAAATTCACACGAAAATGTTATCGGGCGCGCGTGCATCTCGTTGGAAGCCCATTTGATACGGTACATTTTCTATATATATGATTCTAGACACACAGAGTTCAAATACCAAAACAGCCTGTTACGCGAGGATCTTGAAATATAAAAACAACAGTATTGTAAAGTCAGTTCTTCTTATTTGCTCTCTGTGGAATCTATTTGCGCGAGAAAATGCATTCGAGAGAGAGTGCATGCCTCCCCGCGTCGTTTTGCCTCTCCCCACGCTGATCGATTCAATCAACATTTACGTCATCATTCTGTAAACTATCGGATAACCATCTCGACGCGATACTCGGCTGCCGATTACAAGATTAATTCAATTCGCTCGGCGCGAGTCGTCAAGCGGCCATTTAGTTTATTGACGAGACGTAAAAATTTTTTGACGTTACGTTCAAATTTACGCGAAACCGTTTAAAATCCGCGTGCGCATATATTATCCCAGGAAAAAGGAAATTTGACGGGTAAACTTTTTGTATGGAATGATTACATCTTCGCCCATTGTTCGCGCATTCTGCACCCTCGGCATCCATTTTGTTGGCGAAGCAATTTATACGTTTCATCTTATTTTACGCCGTCAGCCGTGTCATATTGAACGCTATCGTCCCTGTAGCGCTATTATTCATAACGCAGCTGCGAAATAATCTGAGAATATGTGAAAAATATGAGAAAGTAAATGGGGATGTGTTCTGTACGTATAGAACATCACGTTAGCTATAATCATGCATGATGCAATATTTATGGCAGCTGCGTGTGCTGCACGCATAATTTCACATTAGCAAGATAATGGATAATGGAGATATGTACGTTCCACCACACCAATTACATTGTTACGAAATAAATTCATTTAAATTGATCCTATCAAAATCAAACTCGCCCTCTTTAAGTCTTTTAATTCGTAAAGTATATACTTAAACAATTACATAAAAATGATATAAAATTATGTAATATAAAATTATATTTTATATTATTTTTTTCATATTTTAAAATAAACTTTTAAAATAAAAGTACATTATGAATTAAGAGGTAAAGAGAATGATAATATATTGTAATATAAAATTATATTATTCTCGTCAACCTAGTTTAAACACAATAGAATTTGCAAAAATTATTTTTATTTCAATAATGTATTACAGAAACACCTATATTTAGTAATTGCATGAAGAGTGTTGTTTTCAATAAAAAATATGCATTAGTATGGAAAGATAATTATGTGCAATATGTTTTTTTTAAACTTTCGTAAATTTATATAATAATCATCGAATAGAGCAGGCAGATATGGACAAGATAACCAGCGTCGATCAATGTTGCTCGTGAATATGGAAGTTTGCTTAAGTGGTGCACGTACGACAGTGATTCTCGCTAATTCGACGTCACGTTCTGCGCGTTTAATTTGCAGTTGCGAGACGCATCTCCGCGTTTAGCCGAGTCGCGTAGCATTCAGCCTTCTGACGTTTATTCGTTTTCGCATAAAGTGCATTCTGCACGACGGCGAATTGACGTCGCTGTCGAAAAATTGCCGGCGGTGCGCGGTATGCAAATGGCGTATGTATTTTTCACGAACGTCGTACGTATTTTATCGTTTCAGGCGGCGCTTTTCAGCCCGAATTCTCTGGCCCTATCACCAATCTAACAGTGCCACTTGGGAGGGACGCCACTTTCACGTGTCTGGTGAAACATCTAGGAGGTTACAGGGTACGTTGCATGAAAAGCGACAGCGTGTCTGTGATGTCGTAACGCTCGCTTAACTTCTCGGAGTCTCACTTAACTTCTGAAAGGAGATGCGGCCTTTAAAAAGTCATATCTACCCCCCAGGTTAAACTTTTGCGGTACACACGAACATTTATTCGAGGTGTGCTGCGTTATAATGTTGACATGGTCCGATAACCACGAAAATCTAGCAGAAACCTCGATATAAAGCAAGCGAAATAAAAGGGTAGCTTAATCGCATCGTTGGGTCCTGGATGCAGTGGAAAAAATATTAGGAACAGGAATAAATTTAAATATTAGAAAAATAAAAAAATTAAAAAGATTAAACGTATCGTATAACAAACATAAATAAGATATAATGTCTTATTTGCATTCGTATTAATTGTACGTTTCACTTAAGGTGGTTTTTTAAGTAAATTGAATTATCATAGAAATGTTAATTATAATTTTTGCATATAATAAAGTTGAAGTACCGAAATTGACGTATATAATTTAATGCTCGCAGACGCTTTTTTGACTAACTGCACACAAATCTTATCATAGACATTTTTCAAAAATGAAATTATAATCATTTAAAAAATTATGAAATTAATGGTCACAAAGAAGTAATAAGTCAACGGCATTCTAGAGAGATTTACATGCATAAACTTGCATATAAATTTAATCTCGAATAGTAAACATAATCTTGTTTTCGTTCGACGAAGATGCTCTTGATTTACTTGATAAATTAAATCAGCTTATTCTAGATTTAATTTATATTAAAGAAGACTTTGTGAGTCAAAATGTCTATAAATTATTTGATATGTTACATTAATATTAAACACTTGCTATCAAACACTATTGGCTGCTCGTTTATTTGATCGTTTTTATAATTAAATTGTTTTGCTGTGCAAACTTTGAACGATATTTATATTCTTTGTTATTATCCAAATTGTGTGCATGTTTGTAATTTTAAATGGGCCCTGATGAGACACCCCAAATTTTCACTTTACTAAAAAACCATCTTAATCTCTGTTCCTAATTTCTTTTATTTCTCTAATATTTAATATTTATTCTCAACATTTCTTCCAATGTGCGTGCAATCTTAAATCGTGATATATTAATATTATCTATATATTCACTTGCATCATAATACCCTAAAAAGAATTGACACATTTCTAGTCCGGAAATTAATTTTTATTTTCTATAAAATAGAGAGCAAATCTATAATGAGAAAAGAATCTTCGACAAGTACATGAAAAGACATTTAACGCTTTAAATCTGTACGATTTTCACGAAAGTCGATCTTGATATCCGCAAAATTCTTATTTAAAAGCGGAAAGAAGTCGAGAGGAATTTTTCCACTCACTTTTCTTCTTTCAAACCGACTACAAAGAACTTTTATCGATACACGTGTCTATAAGGTGATTCGAGCGGCCCGATGGTTTCTTTCAACGCATTAACGAAATTTTTCGCAAAACTAATTTTATATTACGAATCGATTGCAAGCATGATTCACAGTGAAATAACTTGGCTAGCATAACGCTCTTAAATTCTACCACAAATTCTCATTTTTATGATGGTATGGAATTAATAATAATAATTTTATATGCATAGCCATATAGTGGGATTATCTTTTCCACGCATTATCATTTCTCTTTGCGCTTTTGCAAATTGCATTACGCTACAGTGAGAATCAGTATAACCAGCAACTACATTACAGTATAACCAGTTGCTTCTAGTCGAAGTACTATTTGTTCGTAGTCGGTCAGATACGTTCAGATGTGTAGACTACCTCTCGCTATCCATATCTGACGTCCGATGAAATTGTAGAATGGAATACACGATTACGTTTCACATTGACCCGAATTTCTGCCGGCAATTCAGTGAAGTAGAAGCAAAATATCAACATAACTGAATGTGTAATATATATTCCATTCTCGAATTCATTCGACCGTATTTCCGTTTCGATCTTCATTGCGTGACACAGATTGCGCAATTATTATTACCGTTAATTTAATCGCGCGAAACAATGCGGACATCGATTACGTGTAAATAAACGTCAACGCCTCGTGCCGGTCAAATTAAAATGTATTTGAAAACGGGGAATCGTAATAATTAAATTTATACGAAATACACAATCGCGATGTGTGCTAGAAATCTGACGAGTATAGCGTCGAAGTCTTTCCATTTATAATTCACTTTCTAAGAGAATCTGAAAGTCAAATTCGAAGAGAATGATTGACTCGCAAGTGACCCATTTTATCGATGCTTCTTTAAACGATTCTATATCAAGCAATTGAAATATCTGCCGAGCAATCTTTGATAATTGTAATTAGAATCGACAAATTTCTCATGAAAGAGAAAGGTAAATCTTTTTTCTCTCATTTCGAAAATACAACTGTCATCAGTCCTTCTCATGGACAATGAATGTGCAACGATATCCTCGCAATCGTGCAATATCATGCGTTCATGCACGAGAATAATAACAAAGCCGCGATGCGGTCGGGCTACCTTTACATTTCGCTTCTTTTATTACCAATTGAAATGGGCGTGTATGTAGCGTAATTGTAGCTGTAAAAGCGTATATGCGTGCAATGCGCTCGTCTGCTCGTCGCGTGAAATCGCGGGAGTACCTCTCGCTCGGTTCGGAATATTCCAAGGAAAATGCAAATACCGCCTGGAAGTTTGGCCAAGGAGAATCACGCGTGTCAATCTCTGCGCGCGCGCCTCTGTGTATGTGTGTGTGTATGAGTGTGTGTGCATACGTATGTGTGCATGCACGCACACCTCGGGACAGGCATCCCCCGCATCTGTTTGTATTCCGCAGTCGGGGATGCCTGTGAGGAAATTGCGGCGTCTTCGGCGAAATCCGCGACGCCGTCACCGCGATTTCCGGCACCGACTCTGTCTGCTCCTCCGTTCTCCGTCTCCCTCGCCTATTAAGGCTCCGATCTGGCGATTGATGTTCCAGGTCGGTTGGGTAAAGGCGGACACGAAGGCGATCCAAGCTATACATGACCACGTGATCACGCACAACCAGAGGGTGTCCGTGTCCCATAGCGACCACTCTATATGGAATCTACACATCAAGGGTGTCCAGAAAGAGGACGGCGGCCTTTATATGTGTCAAATCAATACGGATCCCATGAAGAGTCAGGTATATACTGCACTAAACTTTTTTTCTTTAACTTGCAGATCGATATAATACGGATTGATCATCAATTCAACCGTATAATTTCTATCACGCAAAAAAATATTTTTCCGCTTCTGCTAGAATTATAGCTGTTTTTTGTGTTTATGAATAATTATGTATTATATTCGTAGAATTTTTAGCAGAAAATTCTAACAATGTATGCGAGACAATTTAGGTCTCAATCAAATCAGTCTAATCAAATATGAATCATTGCTAAATATGAATCACATAGTCACAATCTGATAACGCCGTTACAGAGAGACTTTCTTGATAAATTTGACGAATGGTTAAAATCTAAATTCTGTCTCTGTCATCTTTGATTGATTTATTAGATACATATTCAATGTTACATTACTTGCTAGACACTTATTCATTTTAGCTAATTTTTTGTATCTATAATTTTTCGCTATAATTATATAAGATTTTTTTTTTTTTATTAAATTACCGATCAATTCACATAATTATTTTGACGATCCAACAAAATTATTTTCAAATCTATATTTATATATCTAAATTTTAAATATTTCAGCAAAACCATTCTTTTCATGAAAAAATGGATGCTTTCCTCGTTTTCCAGCAATGCAAACTTTCATTAAATCATTTATTTATGGTACCTTGTATAGATGACAGAATTGATATTTGTAGATAATAGAATACAAGGATAGATGCAATAGAAAGGTGATGTGGGTTATAAATAAGTACGCTGATCATGTATGAGAAAGGTGATCGACCTGAAGATCGCGATCAAAGTACAAAAGGGCTAATTGGCCTGTCGACATTGCTCAAATAAGACTATCTATTTGTAACTCTTGAAACATAAATATACTCGAATTATTGAATTTGTGCTTGATTGACGTTGTCTTGTTTGGACCTACCTTTCTTTTTTCTCTACACTTGTAAATATGATTGAAAACTTTGTTTCTTTTTTTTTTTTTGAGATTATTTAACAATGCTGTTTTCATATTATACTTATGAAAAGAAGTTTCGCTAAAATATCTAAAAATTTAGGTACATACAGATACAGATTTGAAACTAATTTTGTTAAGTTACTCCGACTGAAATAATATTTTTCGCAATTAAATTATTTACAGATTTTAGGTTGATGCTTATCAGCATCAGAATATCAAGATCAATTCCAGAGAATGGTTTCTTCGATTTAAAGAAATGTTTCTTTAGGTGAAGATACCTACAACAATATAATTGCGTGTCAACTTAATTAGTGATATTGCTATTCTAATTTTGTGACACACATTCTACTACAAGCCATTAGTAATAAATCAGAAGTCAGAAACCAGAAATTGACCAATAAGAATCAATTATTCTTCTTACATCTGACAGTGATTGGTCAATATTTAACTTCTGACTTCTGACTTACTAATAGCTTATTCTAGAATGGCATTAGAATCACGTTTCAAGACTGAAAATAAATTTGGCGCGCAATTTGAGGAATTGGATGTAGTATATAGATTCACACAGAATTATTTCAGTACTAAAGATCCAGAATTGACTATTTAAGACCTTTATTTCCTATTCGTTGTGTAGCCACATACGTTCTTATAAGACACTTTGTATTTTTATTAAATTATCAAAATAATTATATAGAAATTTAAGCATAAATATGCTGTAAAGTTTTTAACATTCTAGCATCCTGCTCGAATATTCTACATAATTATTTTGACAGTTCAATAAAATTTAATTTTATATGATTCAATAAAGTTATTTTCACATCTGCATCTTACCTAAATTTTTGGACACTTGAGTAAATCGTTTTCCGTGCAGAAAAAACGATTTTGCTAAAGTATTTAAAAATTTAGGTAAGATACAGATGTGAAAATAACTTTATTGAACCATCAAAATGATTATATAATAAGAAACTCAAACATAATGAGCATGATGATGCTGTGAAAAGTTTTAATATTCTAGCAACCAGAATTTGAATGTCCTATACAATCTAATAAACTTATTTTCGGATCTATACCTAACTAAATTTTAGATACTCCAACAAAACTATTCTTTTCACGTATCGATTTACTGACAGAGTTACTGACTACCGACGTTATTGCATAAATTAACTGATTCCAACGAAAGTTTTTCCAACAGTGCGGCGTATGCTTCAATTACGAACTTTCTGCCATTCGTTCGAATCAAGAGCGACGTCCATTTCGTTTCCAGTCTCGCACCTCGCACTCGTCGCGGTGTTAATACCGACCAGCGAGTAAATCTAACGAGGCACAAGTTTCGCGAGCGATCGCGGGCATGCGAGAGCGACGACATCGCGGCAATGGCGGTGGAAGTATCGTTAGGAAGTTCCTGCGAGAACGCTTCTAATAGCAGTTCGGCGCCGTTTTAGAAACGCTTGATGCCGCGGAAGGAATGCTCGGAATTTAGTTAGGCGCGGAAACGGTGGTCTATTCGCCGCGTCGAACATTTTCGGTAGTTACACCCCTCCTTCGCTCATCTAACTGAAATGATTAAATCGATCGTTTTAGAATTCTTTCAAAACAAAAAGACTAGATTTACTAAACATATTTTTTCCAGCAAGATTTAAAATATAATAAACAAAATTCATCGTAAATTTTTATTTTTCTATGATTCTTTAATATTATAGACAGTCCGATAAAAACTTAAGTGAATAAAAAGTTGTTTATACTTTTATATTACAACCTGTATGTTTTCTGATTTCGATACTGAATGCTGATCTCGATACTTTGCCTCGATGTTGTAAGCCTGGATACGTATAATCCTTGTTTGAAATTAACCGTGGTAAACCAACAAACTCGGTGAAATAACTAATTGGGACAGCCCTATCGACTGTATTCAGGTCGATAAAACATGGAAACCGGTTTGTCAGCGAATGAAAGGTCACATGATTTCGATGAGGTAAATTCGCCTATCACATTATGTATATTTTGTTATATATTTTATAATGTCTGATAATGTTATATGCATACGTTATATAAATATGTTACGAAGATTTCATTTAGTGCATTTGTGCATAATCTATATTCTATATCATGGGATGAACTAAATAACGATATTCTATTGCATTAAGTTTCAGTTATAAATTATACTTAAATTTATTTTAATTTTAATATGAAAAATGTGCATTTTGTCGATCCGACAAATAAGTTTTACTTAATGACAATGTAGGATAAAAAACAAATTCAACGAAATAAAATACAATATTACTACGAGAAATTATATTATCAATAAAATATATTCTATAAAACGGTAATATGCGTAAATAAATATTCTACGCTGTTCTACGACAATCGATTTTTAGGGAACGCGACTTCTCGTATTCTTACCTGAACTTAACTTCGCGAAGGATAACCGTTTTCCAATAGAGATTTAGTTCATAAAATAACCAACGAATGTGAATCGTATCTTTAGTGCTTTTTATTTTTAAAATAAAGAAAAATTGTTCCGCGCGTCATAATCGATCTCTCAATCAATCAAAAAGAAGAAAAGTTAAATCTTTCTAAGAATACCGTCTGAAAACATGTAACAATATTTGCTTGTATAATCCAATAAACGTAACGTTCTCACCATTTTTTAACGTCATCTTGAATACTTTTGTGACCCAGATAAACAAGAACAAAGAATTTGTCAACGTAACGCCAATATCGTTGATCTTTTTTGGCATCGTGGTGAACACCGCGAAAATCGGTGGCGATAAGTTGCCGAACTGCGAGTGAAACAATTAATCGAGTGAACTCGCTGCCAGTGATGCCCGCATCGATAAAGTGCCAAGATGCGCTCGAGTTAATCGATAGTTACTCAGTTACAATCGGACCGCGTCCCACTTGGCTCACGCAATTAATCATCCCGGCCTCAGTTTGCTAACTATCATTAACATAATCCATTGATGTAATACGCGCGATCGTATTCACATTAGAACATAGGAAATCAGGAATGTATTTCGAGCACTACATTGCCTCATTAAATCTTCATTTGTAACGCAAAGAAAAGCTTCCTTTCACTAAAAATTATTGTCTTTCGATTCAAGATACATCCTGAAGTTAAGGGTACATCCTTTACTTAAAAGAATTTAAGATTCTGAAGTTTGGGATTTAAATTTAATCATTGTACGGAAAAAAAGTTTCTGGTCAGCTAATTCTGAAATTAGCTACTATAGCTATGAAGTTTGTTAATGTATACAAGGGATTTGCTGCTGTATTTAATATAAGGACGTGATAGCAAAATATTATATGTATGTCTGTATAGTCAGTTTATTTAGCAACATGAAGTTATCCTAGTTATCGGATATGTCCGTGTAAAAGAAAATTGTCTCTATCACAGCTAAATATAGTTTGCTGAAACTCTACTTGCTACCAAATTGTCTGCTACGCAGAAAAACGTTTGCTGTAATGATCAATACATCGACATAATAGCGAAATGCTTGTCTGTTACAATGATAATATTTAAGCCTCACAGCTAATGAAAATTAGATCTCGCAGATACGATTGATCGTCCATATAATATTACTGAATTTAGCTGCCTGAATTATCTAATTTTTAGCTGTGGCAGCTAATCTTTTTTTTCTGTGTAAAGGAATATTGATCGACTAATAGTATCCATTTCTACCAATGTAGATTAACTTTAATCTCGATTTAATTTAATCATTAGCCTTTTCTAATTCTTAGAACTAGAAAAGATAAAAATAAAAAGTAAGTTAAACAAAGATTAAAGTTTAAATCTACTATTTGTAGAAAAGGGCATAAATGAGTTCCGAAAGCACATAATCTGCCACAAACATTAACACAATAACTAACCGATAAATGTAATCTTGGTTTAACAATCGAGTTTGCTGGTTTATTGATCTATTCACGATAAACATCGCGTATCATTACTGTATTCATGTTTCCGATGAAACTTTCGAGCGACGTGAACGAGGAAGCAAGAGACCAAACGAGAGGGAGGTGGGAAGCCCAGAAGAGAGAAATCTAAAGCGTTTAAACAGAGGTAGCGACAATCTACCTCTGCGCTACAGTCTCGTTTACACATCTCGATACTTTCCACCGCCTGTAATCGTCGTCGGTGACGCGCGATAGGAAACCACAGGAGTATTAACCGCCTACCGTCTAGCTGACGTCAAGTATTAGCTGCTGCCGACATAACAATCTGTACAAGTATCGAAGGCATTTCGCCTACCGCGTGCACGCGGCTGCCAGACTCGCGCATACTTAACGAGCCCGGGAACTTAACGAGCCGTCCTAGTCAGTTCGGTATCCGTTTATGAACACTGCCTCAAGTAGCGCTTAAATCCTCCTCTCTACCTACCGACCCGTTTCGAGTTACGGCTGCGCATATAGTCTTATCAGAAAAGGATTGGAATATTAAGTCGCGTTTAACGACTATTATATTATATACGCAGTCAGCATAGTAATCACCGATAAGGAAACAAGAACCTTTAGCTCCATTCCGCGTCGACTTTTCAAATAGTTCGTGATTGTTAAAAAATAGCTTAATAACTGAACCAAAATCGTTATACAAATACTTTTGAATATCTATAGTGTTAAATTTAACCTGATTTAAAACAATGGATAAATTTGACGCTATATAGTTTTAGTATAAAATAAGGATATATTGAGTAGGAGCAGTGGCAACATAAATTAGATTAAGTTTCACACTATAGATTTAACACACGCAAAAAAATATTTTGCTGCTCCAGTTATAATTATTATCGCTGTTTCTTGTATCTGGTAAAAAACAATGTAGATTTGCAAGCAAATTTAGGTCTCATAATCAAATATGACTGCTAAATATGAATCACCGTCATAGTCATCTGATTGAACGTTCCAGAGAGATTTTCTCGATAAATTTGACAAATCGTTCTGATATAATTCTGTCTCTATCGTCTATATTGATTAGGTACAACATATCCAATATCGTAATACTTACTAGTCATTTATTCATTTTAACCAATTTTTCGTATCTCAATAATTTTTCGCTGTAACTGCAAGACATTCTTTTCAGTGCAGTAAAAAGAACAGTTTTGCTGAAGTATTTAAATATTTAGCTAGATCTATAAAAAAAAATAATTTTATTAGACCATTAAAATAATTATTAGAACGCTTAAATTGGCTAGAATGTCAAAAATTTTTATCACATTGCTCATCATAATGCATCCTAAATCTTCTCTTTAAATATCATCGTTCTCGTATTATCGTAATTCTCGTTTGTAATTTATCGGTTAAAAAAGATTAATATAAACGAAACGTCCTTATATATGTACATTAATGGAAAACTGGTTTTAATTCTTACTATCTTGATGTATAAATTAGTTTTGAAAATTAGACTTAATTATTTGTTCATGTGTTGACCTCTTTACCACTTTTATTATTTTGCGATCTTGAGCTTGGAAATTGACATTTTATTTTCAACATGCTTGATATTCTTATGTATGTAATTATTTCGATGATCCGAAATTATTTTCAGATCTGCATCTAGCAAAATTATTAAATACTTTAACAAAATCGTACTTTATTTACATTTCTCCCGATGGTGTACAAATTTACTTAAGTTAAACAACGATAAGCAATGAGTGTTTTTTATTAGATGATACAAATTAACATAAGTATCGTTTTGTCTTTGTTACTCATTAAATATCAAGAACGATAGAATGTTTGTGTCGATTTGTACCACCAAATGAAAAGACCCAATCCAAACAACACCGCGACAACGAGCAAGACTTTAAAATTAGTACTCTTCTCTTTAAATGCACGACATCTCTTTAAATTACACAGTTAGACGGCAATTAGTCGCGTAAAAATTATGAGCTTTACGAGCGAAGAGCCGTAGAGATTTTTCTCACGGTACGAAAGACGCTTAACGAGCCACTTTAGTTAACGCGCGCCAGTCCTCGCTCGTCCCTCTCGGATAACATTTGCGTTGTCTTATGCGAGACCAGAGTCGACACCGCGATTGTCTGGTTGCTTTAAAGTAACACCTCATCCGCCTCTTGCCGGCAAAGTGATACGGCACGAGACGCCGCGTCGCTGGAAAGTCGAGATCTAATTTTCCGACATTTCGGATTGAATTCGTGCGAGCCCGCCCCTGCCAGCCGGAGTTTCCCTCTTTTCGCGAGGAAGAAGGCTGTAATCTTAAATAGTGCGCGGAGCGTAACATAGCGATGGCTGCTGGTGAGACGGCGGCAGGTGCCTGCTCTCCGATCTCTCTTGTCGTTCTTACTTTACGAGGCACTAAGCTAAATAACGAACGCTCAGTGAGCAACACCGTTTAATGCTCCGGCCAATCGTTCGAGGATTTCTCACGAATGGAATGAATATACAATAAAAAGTAAGCGTGAGAAAAGAGGGGTTAGAGACAGAATATGCTAATAAAAAATTTATTTCTCGAAAGTAAATCTTCAGAGCAATGTGAAATTATTTTGTATTAAGATACTGCACATTTTGCTCCACAATCGAATTTATTTCCTAACTGGTTATATCCTGTGATTATTATTATCTTATTATTTATCAGTAAATAATATCTCCGTTTCTTCGACTTCGTTCTCATATTGCGTCGTGTTTTTGCCTACCTCACGTTTCTCTTTGCTTTCTGACAATGAGACGAACATGGCTCGCCGCAAGCGGTCAAGCTATAGTGATTTTGCCAGGACATTTCTTTAAATCCAGAAAGAAAGTCAACTATATAGAACTAGTGAAATGAGCGACAGAAATTGTGATGGAAAATATTATATTCTAATTAAATTTTTTTTTATTATATTACATATTTATAGATATTTCCATTATCACTTTATAATATTAAAATTATGATATATATAATTTAGAAAAAAACATCCTTCGAATATATTATATTAAAAATTAACTCAGATAACAAAAAATCCAAATCGAGTCTTTTTAAAATAAGTGTCTTTATGTATAAGACGTCTTGTATCTCGTTTTGCAAACATGTGTGTTGCGTGGGAGAGTCAAATTTTTTCTCTCATGCATTCATCAGATCGTTAAAATTTACCCATACAGCACACTAACATTGAATCAATATCTCAGAATCCTTGATTTATAACATTACGAACGTTGCAGTAAATGATCACATCGTGAAATGTAGATTCAATGTTGAAGAGACGTTGCAAAAACTTCTATTGTCCGTTGAATTGCAATATCTGTGAGGCATAAAAAATGTTTCTCATATTAATGAATTCAATTATTAAAATAAGTATTATTGATTAACATCATATTCCAGAAAACATATGACAAAATATATATTATATTTGAAAAAAAAAACGTTTTCTTCCTATTTGGGAATTAATTTCCTTATTTTCCTAGGCGGTCATCCCCATCCAATCTTATGCACCATCCAACCATGCTTAACAATCGTACGGAACTGCAACCGTATCGATGATCCACGAACACTGAATGTTAGTGCATGTATAATTGTGATATAAATATATCACAATTATAGAAAGAGCACGAGCATCGAACCGATCAACACAAACAATACCATACGTGTGAGCATTTTGCACGCGCGGCCGATTCTCGTTAAAAGATCAATTTAGAACAAGTGATTTAAATTTTCTATTTACATGACATTATATTTTTGTTCGTTTTTTACAAAGTAAGTTTCGATATCAAATTTATTCAATGTCGTTTCAACATTGCAGGAAGATTAACAATCAATGTGGAAAAATCAATAAAAATTCAACTTGTGGTTCAATTTATTCAATATTGTTTCAACGTTGCAGCATTAACAATCAATGTAGAAGAACCAATATAAATACAACATTGATAAAACATTGACACTTCAACATTCAACATTGCAACATCTCAGCAACATTCTTTCAACGTTCTGTGCTGTATGGGTTGGTTGATGATCGAGAGATAAATTGTCTTCTAAGTAGCTCAATGTTTCCTCTATAAAAGCTTTTTCTTTATTTCAAATCGTTCCTCTTTCCTCTTTCTTCGCTCTGTGTGCATATACATATATCAACAGTTAAAACACGACCTTCGTCCTCCGCAAAGGATGCCGTCTCGCCTCTCGTAACTATATTTCCTCGCTCGTTGCCGAATACGGCGGCACCCTTCGCGCATCGCTTATAATTCCGACTGCGTGTCTGATAAAATTTACGTGTATGGAGAGGCGTCGGCTTGCAAGTCGGCATGTGTGTCGTCTTTCTTGAAATTTCGCGTCACTTCTTCAAAGCCATCTACATAATTCCCAACGCGACGGAAACGCACTGATTTAGTCGAGTAATTGAATAGAACCTCACGAAAATATTATGTGTATGACCCTCATGAATGTTTTATTGCCCTAGCAACGATTTTGGAATAAATCATGGATTTTGTCCCTTTAATATTTATTCTGCTCTAGTTAAAATTAATTACGATTGAATTAACTAATGCTTCAGTTACACAATTGTGATCATTTTTTAAACAATATACATAATTATATTATCACACTGCAAATGTTTAATTAAGATAAATCATAATTTTCATTACCGACTTTTATTAGGTATATAATCACATTTGTGAAATTAATGTCGCATTGAATGATATTGATTAAAGTACAGCGATAATTTTTTTTTTTTACGCATTACCCCTTCCAGCATAACAAATTATTATAAACATTAAGAAGAACATAATTGCTTTATTCGTTTACTAACTATTACTAAACAATGTGTGGTTTCTCAATTATACTACAAGCCTGATTATGTTGAATGGAACTGTGCGCGTACATATGGGTTAATAATGATCCTGTGGTTCGAATCTGGCTAACGAGCGATAATGAGTTTCCACGAACGTGTTCTTTGCGAACAGGTTTACCGTATGATGCATTTTGTGAGTCGAAATAATTCTGTATATTATTCATAATGTTTACGTCATGCGTAGAATGTCAATTTTTTGTTTCTTTATTTTATTTTCACATCTTGCTAAATATTTAAGGAGCAACGGTAACTCAATCCCTTGAGTTTAAGTAACATTTTGTTTAAGTAACTTTTAACTTCTATATGTATCAAAATGTAAATCAATCCATTACTGCAGTTAGTTTCAGAGTAAACAACGTCCATATTAATGCATATTCTTGAGTTCAATTGTTTAACTCCATTGTTTTAGTTAAATTGACGACATATTGGAATAGTGGCGACCTATATAAATAATTAAAAATAACTCAAATTGGGTATAATTTGGCATTATGAATTTAACAGTGTACTCTTATTTTTATATTGTATTAACACATTTCCAAGAGGTAAACCGCTGAGGTACACCGCATTACGATGTATAAATTTGGGGCATTACTGGGTATTATTTAAGAGAATTGTGTATTATAATAAGCGGTATGAGGTTATTCATTACTGAGGTATTATTAAAATATTAATAGTAAAGTTCTATATTAATAAAAGTAGCACAAAAATCCGCCATATTGGACTTACTAACTATACCACACTAATCATACAATAGTACTAAGCGCTTATTGAACTACAGATACAATTAGGTCCAAAATGGCGATCGAAATAGCCAATAGCAAAGTTGTCGGCATTTTGGCTCAGATCAAAGAAATGTGCTACTTTTATTAATATAGAGCTTCAATTGCTAGGACATTAATGAACATTACTAGGGTATTAGTGAGACTTAATCAGAGTATCAGTGGGCATAAAATTTTGGGCATTATTTGGGCATTGTTAGGCATTGGTGTATACAATTTTGGTCGGTTTATCTCTTGCACATTTCCATTTAAACTGTATCAATAATGATTATTGCAAGCACGAAATTTATTTATGAATTGTATCAAGTTAATTTTCTATGTGGTATCAGAATAACGCAATTCCTCGAGAGGGAAGAAAATAGGCTTCATAGATAAGAATCGCTTCGCAGAATCGCTTCATGCAATCTGCAATTCTAAAAGCAGATTGACCGATCAATGAAACGGATTTCATTCACCGAATCGCGACGCGGATTGATACAGTTATTCGCAGGCGCATAATAATTAATTTACAGCACGCGGATGTGGAGGAAGGGAGTTTCATAATTCAGTGGCGACACGTACGAGTTTACGCGCTCGGGCACGTGTCTCGCCGCTCTCGTCATCGTCGTCGTCGCGTTAGGTGGTAGGTACGCAGTTTGCATTCGTCGGGACTGTTTCTCGAGCGGCACGGCGCGGCGCAGCGGCGGCTTGCCAGACAACTCGGTTATAACGATTGAAGTTTCGTCGTGGCGTGGATTACATCCTCGTAATTGCGCGCACACCTCGCGTCTTATGCGAGAACGGAGAAAGCGGCGCTCTCCTCTCGTACGCGAGAGGGACTTCCTTTAAATCGAGGAAGTGAAACGAGAATTGAGGGGAAGTACGACGGAGGATATGGTGGAGCAGAGGAGACGGGACGGGGAAGAGGTCTTTGCACTCGTACTGATGTCTCGTGACTGACGTACGACCACCGACAAAAGTCCTCGCAGCATTCAAGGAGGTTGATCCACCTCCTCGATTCTGCCGCGCATTCTCTGCTGTCTTCACTCGCTCGCAGGAATTATATCTCGCGATAGCGCCTCCGCGCGTTGATAAACGTCGAATGCGTAGTTACTGCGAGGCACTTTGTTGAGACAGATTGTACATTTTTTACATTTTGCTAAAACATTTGCATTTTAAACATCAACCTGATTATTTAAACAATAAGTCGTGAAAATTATTAACACATAGCGTACACTGAGAAAAATATTACCAAGTTTTAATAAATATTTGTTTCAAAATACGAAATATTTACTAAATGTAAACATTTTTTTTTTTATTTAAGCATAACTTTTTCATTTTGAGTAAATATTTATTTATTGTGAGTAAATATTTTGTTAGTGTTATTGAAACAAATATTTATTAAAATTCAACAAATTTTTTTTTTTTACTGTAGTTTAAACTTATGCCCCAGCTTAAAATCATCTTTCAGATGACTTGTCGGAGTTATAAATAAATTCCTACTCGATGATTTAGAGATTATATTATTAAGAAATATTTATTATTATAAAAAATAATAAGTGTATCTAATTCTCTCTTTTTTAATTGCATTGAAAATTATATACATATATATATATATATATTCATATTAATAAAATACGTGAAAACACACTAATCAGTATATGACATCCGATATCAAAAATAATTTTCTTTCTTATTATATTTAATATACGAATTAAACAAATTTAAACATGTGACTCACGTGTGACTATAACTCACATGATTGTTAGGCTTCGCAGAAGGCAATAATGATTGTGCCGACTGTTAGTTATGATGTTTGGCGCTACCATGTGTCGTTAATTAACGAAACCCACGACATACACCGGCATCCGTACTGGCAACGGTAGCAGGTTGCACGGCTATAATATGTTACCGGCGTCGAGCTAAAGTATATAGAGAGAGATGCTTGTGAGATTTAGGGACGCTCGCGTTATTCGCTGCCTTATGGCTCTGTACTTGGTAGTCTACTTTAATTTACGAAAAGCAGGAAAAAACCGACAAATAAACTGTCTCCGCGAATTGCTTGTTACGTTCAGAATCGTATCTAATGAATTGATGACATTATGACATTGTTTTCCAGGTGTAGTTATTTAATTCATCTCAAGAAGTCTGAAATTCGTTTGTTCTCATTAATTCCGCAATTTTATTTTGTGTCTATCTACTGCGAATAAAAATTGGTTATCTCAATACTGGTTATTTCCACAGAAGCACTGTGGACCGCGACAAGGGAAATAAAGCGAGCTATATGTCATTGTTCTGATTCGCTTGTTGCTATCAACGCCGCATATCGGATGAATCACATTTGCGATGTCGTGTTATTGTATAATGGAAAAAAATATGTTTTTCGCAACAAAGAGCGTGTTACGATTTTGCAGAGAATATTTTACGTTTCATGTTAGAAATATAATTACTGCCTTGACCGTGCGCATCTCACGTTTCCTCTCCTGTCATTATCGTAAATTTCGCATATACGTTAATTAAAATGCACTGTAGCTAGTTGTAAAAAACTTACCGTAAAAGGTCGCGTAATATTCAGACATAGACAGTTTCATTTGTATTATTCCGGATTATGCGCAATCTGTAACAAAAAAATTATTATGTATTCATATTAAGTATAATCTGAATGCGAATTTTTAGACGTAATAATTGAATAAAAAAATAGAAAAGAAATAGAATTACAATTATAGTTACAATTACTATAAAATGAAATAATGCTATTAATAAAACAAACTTTAATTTGTGCTATTTAAATATTAAACGCTGATCTATTTTTTCCAGACAGGTATGCTGTCTATTGTTGTGCCACCTGATTTCGATCCTGAAGCTACATCAAGTGATATGATGGTGGGTGAAGGCGGCCAGGTAAATATCTTTCTTTATTTTAATTATATTTTATT
This sequence comes from Acromyrmex echinatior, assembly GCF_024713525.1. Lineage (NCBI taxonomy): Eukaryota > Metazoa > Arthropoda > Insecta > Hymenoptera > Formicidae > Acromyrmex > Acromyrmex echinatior. The sequence continues at coordinate 3,988,413 of NC_141864.1, forward strand.
TTACCTATAATTTTAATTCTCAATTATCAAAAAAAACTTTTAATTATTAACAATTAAGAACTGCTTTTTAGTTATAAGAAATAGCATTTCTCTTACATTATTAATTTTCACATGAAAAGAATGATTTTGAATTTTGTTGGATTATCAAAATAATTTTTAGTTAAAGTTTAACGCTTTCTATCATATTTACGATGTTCTTTAATAACAAATTCATTACGTTTTTATCTGGTTCAATCCAAAAGCCGAAACATGTAATAACTAATGAACCTTTTCGAATTTAAATAATGTAATATATTCTATGTTTTAACTTTTTATACATTCAGAGTTGTTAATATTTACTCTCATATACTTTTTATAATCTTTGTATTGTATTTTAAGATGAGAATCCTATATTCTTTATTATATGATTTCAAAAGAATTTTGTTGGAAAACTGATTATTACAATACCAAAATCAATTGCAGCGTTATTTATCATTTTTTGATTATCAATATAATTATTTTAGTAATCCAACAAAAAATTATTTTCAAATCTGTATCCAGTAAAATTTTAGATCTTACAGGAAAATTCTTGTTTCTTTATAAAATACGACGATTAAATTCCTTTCGATCGAAATTAATTTTCGTCTCAATCCCGACGATTCCATCTGCGTGCAGAAATAAATTTGCGAATAAATATGCCAGAGGAAAGATGCGCTATGCGCGACTAGGCCAGGGGGGTCGTTAAATAATTTACTCTACACAGAAGCCGTCATGAATAAACGACGGTTTATAGCTTACAAATGTGCTGATTTACGTGTGTAGTAAATTATCAGACCAACGTTATTTCGCGTGATTCATGTCGGAGAAATCTATATTGGAAAACGGCAGTACGCCACGAGTGTGCAACGGCTTGTATCTGAATCTACAAATAACCTGCAACTTCATCGTCATTAATAACGCCTTAATTACGAAATTATTAATAAATCAAATTTATTGAGAAGTTTCTGACGAAATATTGATATCGAATTAAAAGTATGAGCAACTTTGAATTTACTTGCCTTCCATCATGCACACTAACGTATATGAATTGGATATCGTATTTAGAAATATGTTGACATTTCAATTAATATGAAAAATAATTATAATGGTGAAGCGCACTTCATAATGTTATAGCGATTTCGTAACTGCAACTTCCAACACCTGTTGCAAGTGCTATTTCAACATTACATTCATAAAACCAACCCGTAATTATTATTAAATGTCTTTTTATTATTAATAACTTTAATTGGAGTTTTATTATCTCACGCATTTTCGAGCTGAGAAAGGCGAGCTATTTCAATGATTAAAATCTACTAGTTTTGCAACGAAAAGAAAGTATAATCGTACATTTCATATATGTATATAACTTTCATATACCTAATAGATTTTCAGCCTAATCGCTCATAAGTAATTTATTTAATCCGACAATTTTTTACGCGTAATTGCGAGAGTGTAATCTGGCACACGCGTGTTATGGCCGGTCTTGACGTTCGCGCCGGATGCTGTAAGTAAGCCATCAGAGAAAATAAGTGACCTGTTGCTCACAATTCATATTCCGTGGCAGTCGCGCAATTTGTGCGAATACCTCATCTCATCCTCGCGTTTTTCCGCGCGCATGGCCGACGGTGTCGCTCGACTAAAGAATATTGCGCTTCCCTCGGAACGTCTGACAGGACGCTTTTACGAAGACGCGACAGCTCCGCGAAGCTACTATCATGGACCATTTTAAACTTTGAAATTATACCGCGCATAGCGAGTCCGCCTATTATAAGCTACCGCAGTTGGTATAGTGAAAATTGTACAACTGTCAGTTTGATAAGTTACTTTCTATTTCTTTTGACGAGTTTGTCGGGACACATTTCTAAGTATCGCATCGTATTATTTTTGTTATAATAGAATTGTGTGCTGTAATATATCTGATGGATATCATTTATGTACTTAGAAAATTGCATAATCAAAAGTTTCAGCTTTCTTGAAACGACGAAATTTAATTCTTTACTCGTTTCTATAAAATGTTATTTATGGACGTAAGCTGTATTAATAAGCCATATCAGCAGCGATTTGTATTTATTATATAAAATATCTTTTATACAATGTAAAATCATAGAATGTATTTTTAACGACGGATGTTTTTAACTAATTTGAGATCAATTTCTCTTTAACAAACATGTCGAGACAATAAGGGAATGAAAAAAAGAGTTTTTCATCTATTAAACTTCAAGTCAAACAGATAACAAAATTACATTCTTTAGTTTAGCTTCGAATAGAGTTTATCTTGAAAGAATTTTAATTCAAAGCGTAGCCATAAAAATAAATAATTCAAAAAATTAAAAAGTTACAGTAATTGAAAATCTTCCCCAGCATTTTCATTAAGACAAATTTACTAAAGAACTCTGTTATTAAGGATTGATTAGTGATTGTTTTAAGATATTTTATATATGTATAATACAGGATGACCATTAGGATGTTGAAAGTATAACCCATTATATTTTCTTTCTTCAGTTTAAAGTTATTTCTCAGTTGAGGGTCGGATATTTGACTCATCAATTTCATTTGAGCCGTCGTATAAAATTAAATATCAACATGAACGTACATCTCATTAAGCTTCTATAATAGAGACAAAAATTATACAGAAGCATATCGTAGATTTCATCAGTAAAATATATATTGAAAAATATTTATTGAAAAAAATGTAAAAATAAAAACTTTCTGGCTTTTTTATTTAAAAATTGTATTGTTCTAATGATTATTTTAACCAAATTTTGATTAAAACAACACAAGTTTGGTTATTCTAATCAAATTTTGATTAGAGCAACACAAAATCTTTTAACGAAAAGATAAGAAGAAAGTTTTTTGTTAGTCACAACAAAATGGTTAAACGTATTGAAACATTTCTCTCAGTGTAAAGCTAAAAGAGTTTCAAGCAAAAGTACTCTTACTCTTAAACTCGTAAAGTGTCGAATTCTAATTTTATAAAACTTTGTACAATTTTAATGAACTTTGTACTTTTAACACGCTCCAAACAACTGTATATTTAAAATAATTAATATTAATGAACAATATTGGAAGAAATATCTCAACGTGTAAAGCAATTTTGTTTAAGAATAACGTTTGTCTCAAAAGCCACATTGAGGCTTAATGTAATAACTTTAATAAAAACGATGTCTAACAGCAGATTATATTAAAATAATCATTTAAAAAACTGAAACTTTCATTGATCTGCCGTGTTAGATAAAGTTAATAAAAAATTGAAATTTTAATCGAGATTCTGGTTTGTGTTCATCCGTTTTCTGACGGCGGAACCGAACCCATCGAGTTAAATAAATAATTTTCTCAGACCATAACTGTTGTTATTAACGGCGCACCTCTCGTGTGCTCGCCAAACCTCGTCATAAAACAATAAAAAAGACTCCAAAAAGATCTATATTTGCGGAGATTTTTCGCGGTTTATCGCATTTCATTCCATAAAATGTTCCACGTTTCCACGCCGTACTGAAATAAATATCAAAAGATTTTAATTTTTTAATTTATTTTTTCCTCCAACAATAAAAGCTGTCACATTTAGTATATCTATTCTTGACCCAGTTGCGATCTTAATTTAAAATTAATAGGACTCCTGACAAAAAACGCGAAATTCTCTCTTCGCGTAAGCTTTTCCCGAATACTTTCTAAAGAATGTTTAACGTTCCATCAAAAGTGTATGCTTCGAATTATAAATAATATATCCTTCCAATATATATGTATTTGCAATCGATTTTTAAACATTCGTTTATTTCTCGAAAATGATACGTTTAATTTCAAAAATCTGATCGAAACTGATATATTATGTAAAATTTATATTCACATCTTGATAAAATTAGTAATATTTGAAACTTTATCATTGTACAATTATTACAGCACAATATTAAACATATATTAATGAGTTTGTGCTCATTTTATACGACTGTTATTTTTTTAATTTTTTTGAAATATTGCCAAATTATTACAAGGTGTAAGAGATTTATAGATGTCACTAGTTACAGTTATTACATAATTTGTAGGCACCTAAATTTGAAGCGCTGAAAAAGCTGTTTGGAGAAGCTAAGAAGGCTCGCGTCTTATTTTATGCTTTTTTGAAGGTAGTTACGCAAAATACACGACATGCAATAACTTACGTTGCACTTTGGGATCGTGCTAACACGATGTTCATCCAAAAATGTCACAGATATTGCAAGCCAGCAGGCGGCGTGTCAGTGGAAAGCAAACGAACAAACAGCGTAGTATGCTGCGACACGTGTCGTGTCGTTAATTGTCAACATGCCGTTTATATTTTCCATTGTAGAACACACAGATATTCATTTCGCGTACGTGTTTCGCAACTCGTAACCCGCGTCGCTGCCGTTCATTTCGAGGTATCCACAACATTGTAACTGATGAAAATCGGGCCGATATTCATAATTGATGGCTGCGAATGCAGACACACGTTAGAGCGACAAATTATGAAAATCGACTTGATTTAATCGCGTCTGACCTCGTTCGTTATTAAAAATAACCTCGGATCATCGCTTGGATTATTAAAAGCCCAGAAGCGAAAATATCGCTAAATTAAACCTCCGTTAACGAGAATTGGAGGAGGTTCGATAAAATCGTCCGCGCGAGCGCGACGGAGCAGGTAACCGTTAAAAATCGTCCGGTATCCCATCGGATATTTCATGCCTCTCGCGATCGTAGATTCGTTTTCCGCTCGAGTATCCGTGCGAACCACCATTGTACCAGACAAGCGTCCTCGCGCGCAACGTACGTGTTTTACATAGAGACGGAGACCCGGCTTGCGCGCATCCCTCTCTTTCTCCTTTATTCCTCCAAATATATTTGGATGAAGCACGGCATTAGTAGAGTGCAATAACGAACTCGCTTCTCTTTATAATTCCGGTTTCATAACACGTACAGGTGAAGTTAACGTGCCGGGCGAGAGGCGTACCCGAGCCGCGCGTATCCTGGCGTCGGGAAGACGGCAAGCCCATTATAATTCGGGAGCCATTTGCAGGAAGCGCCCCGAACCAGAAGTCTCACGGTAAGATTTAATATAGATGGTACACCCGCGCCGATATAACGCGGAATATACAATTATGTTTTCCTTAGCCGCGCATGCCGCGCATCGCGCGATCCCGTTAGTATTCAAATTCCCTCATTACGGATCGTGGTTCCGGATTTTAAGATGAATTTCGCCCGGAAACCGATTCCGCTGATGTTACGAGATGATGCCTTCGCCCCGCGGCCGAAGGCCGAAGACCGAAGCTTCTGCCCGAATGGCCGATCACCGTCGCGTCCTTCATTCCGCGGATCATTAAACGTAATGTCGAATTCCATCGCGTTTAATATTGAGCCAGTAGAACACACGCGTTTACCTTCTTTGGGATTCTCTCATAATTTATGTTCGTATTAAAATAGGAGAGTCGTTCATTTCAGATATGAAATGACAGTTTGCCGAAAGTTGCTCTTATAAGGGAACCGTTAGAACTGTCTCTCATTGATTTTGATGGATTTTGGATATGTAAAGCAACAAAAAATATTCAACTCATATTTTTCATCTGCTTATCTCAAGATTTAGGATCGGAACAATTTCTCGAAAATGACAGATTTTTTTTATTTTCGATATTTTCGAGAAAAATGGATAAAAGTATGAAATAAGATAAAACTTTTTTGTATAAAATATCTTCTCATATATCTCACAATGTCATTGAAAATGAAAAACTGTTATTTTTTAAGGGCTATTTCGATTTCTAAACTTTACCTTGAGGTAAGTAGATAAAAAATGGGTCTAACATTTTTTTTTATGCATTATAACATAACCGAAATCAGTGAGAGACAGTTCCCTTGTTAGTCATTTGAGGAACTTGTGATCGATTTTTCCTTTTTAATATTACTGGAATAAAACATCCTGATAATTAATAATTCGATTCCAGAAAAGCAAAATTGCTTAATATTAATTTTTTACTGAACTGTAATTATTCGAAGAAATCCTAGATTGTACATATCGAGAAAATAGGATCGAAATGTTTGATGATATGATATTATTGCATGTTCCTCGACAAAGACTCTTGAGAAGCGTAAAATGAATGTTGGACGGAAAACACTCACTATTCGTGAGCCGAGCAAAGCATCCTGCCTTTCCCTCCCAACCGTCGCGTTGGTCTCGGCTAAACGACGTATTTAGTATTCACTTCAGCGTGGTGATACTAATAGCAGGCAAATTTCGCTGTACTGTCAACGTGGTCCAAGAATGCAACGCCGCGGCAACCGGTGTAACATATGCCGAGAGCAAACCTGCGCCTCTGAACGACCCGACTCCGGCGGCTTATTGTCGACACCACAATCGCAGTGATTATCGGACTCATGTCGGAAAAGTTTGTTTTAGTTTCGTGATTATCACAAGATTTAATTAACATTGGAAATAATTCCTTTATGGATGTAACTAACTAGGAAACTCAGAACTGTCTCTCATCGATTTTAACGAGCTTTGAATTAAATATCATTTCGATAAAACTTTATAGATCCATATTTTTTTTATCTGTTTAGGGATCGAAACATCCCTGGAAGTGGCAGTAAGTTAAAAAAATTTTGACATTTTCGAAAAATGTGAATATACCGTTGTTAAGAGTAAATATAAAATACCATAAAATTGTCATATAAAATATTTTTTCATAAATCTTATATTATAGTTTCGAACATGAAAAAAATCTGTTGTTCTCGAGGGATTATTTCGATCCTCAAAAATTGAGAAAAGCAGATTAAAAAAATATAGTTTTAAAATATTTTTATCTCTATAACATATTCAAAGTCTATTAAAATTGATAAGAGACAGTGGTTTCCGATGGTTTGTAAGTAATGCACAGCGAAAAACCTATAACTACCTTAATACTTTATTAAAAATGTCGAACAAATGGCAAAATTAAAAAAAATTAAATCGTTTCATTTGCTCTTTATTATTGAAAATCTCATTAACTTTCATTCTAAATTCTTTGGAATGAATTTCCAAAAGAGTGAAATCGTACTCCAAAGAATTCAGTGAGTTGACTCCATTACGATAAATTGATTTATATTTTGCCTTGATATGAAGCTAATTCTCACATGTTTATTGCCAAAAATATAATTTGAAAAAGTTGAGCCGTATCTGAGAAATTTGGCAAACGCATAGATGATCTAGACCTGCACTATAAAATTATAAAGTAGTTTTTTCTACGCTGCACTACTTAATAAGTGAGAAATTTTTAGATTCTTTCGCTGTTGATTGCATTTCTGAAACTCATAAAAAATCATCAATTTTTCAGTAATTTAAATATTCAAAACTATCTATCAAACGGAATGTTTTTTAATTCCGATTTGTTTTTCACCTTTTTAATTTTTTTAATACAAACTCGAAAAATATTTCAAAATTTTTCAAACTTGCTTTCCGTTCCAACTTATTTTCAAAAAGAACTAATTTCCAAGTGCGAACAAAGAATAAACTTTTACTTTTAAGATTTGAATGGGGAAACGGGAATTGTGTCGTTCATCGAGACTTCATAGTACTTCGATTAAGTTCGGAGTGCAAGCACAAAATGACATTTACACCGTTTCCGCGTAATTAATTCGCGGGGCGGAAAACACGCGGGGTGTGTCTGAGGACCTTCGGGAAAATCGATGTTTTTGCAAGTTGAACTGCTGATGTAGTATAACGAGGCCGCAGGTGAGGAGGGTTCCGTCCGTTTGCTTAGTATATTTTGCGGTAAGGAACAGGTGCAAGCGAAACAAATTGAGCTTGTCTTATCTGCGCGCGCCACTTTGTTGTTTGCATCTGAATACGCTCATGAACGTATTTAAAACGAACGATATGTGAAGAGCGGTTATTTAACAAAAATATTTCTTTTGCTTCATTTACACCGATGCATGAAGCGTGAAATTATTCGATTGGATTTTACAAATTGTTGAAACTTTTAAAGTTGTAGAAATATGAAACAAATAGATTTGCGAATACTGATTAAGAATTCGTATTAAAAATACAGCATATAAAATGCGCACACGCACACAAAAATATAACATGCGTTACATGTTTTATAATAAAATATTGGAGAAGCATAATTAGCGCGAATATAATATCATTAAGCGCATTTGTCGTTTTATTGATTATCGACCATTGCTTTTGTAACAGGTCGTTCGCTTCATGTTCTTTTTCCGTCCGTCTACATACAGTGGTTACTCTTCATTAAATAATAACAATAGCCAGAGACATCGATTGTCAGCTAAAGTTCCTACTAATTAATTATATACGTATATATAATTAAATTGGCAGACTCTAAAAAAAATTAGTTTGGATAAAGCAAGAAAAGATATCTATTATTAATTTTGTGCTAATTATTTCCGATCAATAAAAAGCTAGCTAAATAATAGCTTTGATTAAATTAATTAAATTAATTAAATTAATTTTAATCAAAGCTATTATTAAACTATCTTTTTATTTATGTATTTATTTATGTTTATCAATTAATAAGTTGTTTTGCTTTTTGTATTGGATACGCTTAACTGACTTACTAATAATTATTCGTTTAAATAGAATAATATTGAACTCTATCACGTAAATGCGTATCCGATTTATAGAAAGTAACTAACGTATCATATATTTACGTTAAATTATTAAAGTAAACTATAAACATAATTAGTAAAATAAATCAGTAAATTGATTGATCAAATTGCGACATTTCGAGAAAAAAGTAACTTTATATTAAAATAAAGTAATGTGGACGCGAATTTTGGGGCGCTCTAGCGATTTGTGTGGTACCAAAGGTGATCAATTTTATTCGACTTTAATGTCCTTAGCAGTTCCTCAGTCCGAATTTCTCGGCGAAGAACTGAAGTTGACGAAGATCTCGAGGACCGAGATGGGGGTTTATCTGTGTATTGCCAGCAACGGAGTTCCGCCCGCGGTCAGCAAACGTATTTATATCAACGTTCATTGTGAGTAATAGTAATTACGGTCCGAGCCATAAGATTGGATGTACCGTGTTCCTCGTGTAAAAGCTAAACCGTGCTGAGGCTGAAAATGCAACAGTATCTTCCGATTTCGATTTACAGTTCCGCCAGTGATTCAGGTACCCAATCAGCTGGTCGGCGCGCCCTTGGGGACCGACGTGGTTCTGGAATGTTTCGTCGAAGCGTCACCGATGTCGATTAATTATTGGGTCAAGGACCCTAAGGGTGAGGTGACACGTGAGATGATATTTCCATGTTAAAAATAGAGCTTTTGCATTATATTTCACATATCACATTCTTTTGTGCTTTAATACTACGATATTTCGGTGTAATATTTTATTGTATTTAGTTATTGTGTTTTTTCGATCCGTAATGCTAATTTCATCAGTGGCAATATTACTCGTTGGCTACATTCTTTATTATTTACTGTTTATTGGAAATTTTCCTAATTTGTTACATTTGTCAACTGGTCAATAATTACTCGTATGGATTGACTTCAAATTTCATAAATAATTGAATAAAGATGACGAGCTTTTCGATTGTATTTTTCGAGTTGTACACTTTTTCATAAATAATTAAGTAATTTCAAAGTTTGTAAATTAAATTAAATTTGGCTGTAATACGTTCTAACATTTAATCTTGATCGATGCGTGTCATTGTTTTTTGTAATTATTGACAATTCAGTTCCCTCTTGTCTTCTATTAATGAAATATATATAAATATATATATAATAATAACAACAACCAAAACTATTAACAATACAATTTTCTCTTCCACGCGAAATGAAATTATAATTTAATATAATAGGAATAATTTACAAAATATCTTTCCATTCACGTATATATAAATACGATCCATCAGCGTGAAATAGTTGTAGTTTACCCAGCGTACAATTAACCACAAGTAGCATAGTCCGTTATAGCGATTGGTTTGTTAACTAATTACTGACTGTAACTAGCGGAGAAATACTCAAACGTTAATTACTCTCGCAAGACAAATCCGATTATGGACCGTACTTTAGTTAGGCGATTTCGATACACACTGAGCGTATCGTAGTGTCAGTGTTGAAAAACTCATTCGTATTATCAGAAACGCATTCTAAGATTACACAAGATAAACAGCGATACAAAAAAAAATGGAACATTAGATAATTCAGATTATTCTTTTATTTCTCAGTGTACAGTCAATAATTATTCTAAATTTTGACTTTTTCTTGTAAATACATCGGTAAAAAGCCAAATATTTCGGTATCAAATCGTAAATCGTACGAAATGTCAACGAGCACCAGCAACATATCGCAACAACATGTAATAACTTGGCTCAGGATTCCTCAAGAAAACTTTAGATAGATATAAGAGAATACTACTTATCCAAACTCGTGGAAATATCCCCGCAGTGGATTTCGCTCGTAAGAGCCAGACGTTCTCCAGTTTAACACACGCTCAGCTATCCGGAGTTCCTCGCTCCAATGCATTCGTATGCAATTTCGTCTCGCGTGGAAGATACCTTTCACTGGTTTCCCATTATACGCAACTGTTTCAACGTGTAATAAGAAAGCATAGCGGGAAACGGGCGAGATATCTTATTTATGATAAAAGACGTGGCTTCTTAGCACAATGTAAAACATAAATATATCTCACATAGTTTAATTGAAATGACAATAACAATAATTATATTAGGACTCTCGAACTTTTGTATTGTTTAATTGAAATGGTACTTAAATAAATGCGGTATTTAAATAATTAATATACGCGTGTTATAAGATTTTAATTTTATTAAATTATTAGATCCCTGTTATTAAAACGACTAAAAAATTAAAATATTGTAATAGAAAAATGTGTTCATGTGTTGTATTTGATTAAAAAAAAATCTTTGACATGATTTTAGTAGTTGAGAAATATATATAAAACATAATTAGGATTTTGATCATTACATAAACTCGTATATCTTAATTATTTTAATTTCTATCTCTTTCTCCTTTGCATAAAACATTCTGTATTTCTCTCTGTAATTTCATAATAAATGGTTTTTTTTATTGTTGCCGCATATCAATCGATAAAAATGCTGAACGCAAATATGAGAAAAAACAACATGCAGTTTTTCCTATCCGATGAAGTTGGAATAATCGAGTATGCTCTCCATTTTGTTCTCCAGGCGCGATGATAATATCCAGCGTGAGGCACGACGTCCAAACGGTGACGAAGTCACCGTTCGAGGTCCGGATGATCCTCACGATCCGCAACTTGCAGAAAAACGACGTGGGAACGTACCGGTGTGCGGCCAAAAATTCCCTCGGCGAGGTCGAGAGTAGTATTCGATTATACGGTGAGTACACAGCGCGTTTTCGACCGTTATCAAACGAAGTTTTCCGCGGAGCCCATAAAGAATACCTAATTCGATTACTCGACGGAACGCAGTCAAAAGTGGGGGGGGGGAGAGGGAGGGGGAGGGAGAATTCCGCATTTCGTTTCAATGCACGTGTACATTTGCGGATAATCGCGATTCTTCCTACTTTTCTCCCTTTTTTCCTCCGTTTTTATTCTTTTAGATGGTCGTAACGCTAGGGATTAAGATTTCGTACCGTAAAATAAAACCTGCAAATAGACCGGCAGATAATTGCGCGGGAGGTCAACGGTGAAAAGTTTGCTCTGCAAACTGTGAATGAGTTATTATACATATAAACACCGTGTCGGGATTAATTTTCTGCTTGTTACAGTTGATAACATCTATTTTCTTCCTAACACTACTTTGTAATATATTAATATCAAGTAAACGCCATTTAAATTTTAAATATATACGTTATGGAGAATTTCTTTATTAGAAAATTTTAATTTTTTTCTCGTTATTTATTATTAAATACTTTCTCTCTCTCTTTCTCTCTCAATAATGCTACATATCTACGTATTATTTTATACAGTGAGAGCAAAAAGTATTTGTATAAAGAAATATTATAAAAAAAGCCTTATTCGTAGAAAGTAAACATTAATTAGCAATTTTATACAATAAATACATTCTGTTCTAATATAAACAAACGAGCTTCGCATGCATATCTGATTTTAGAAGCTAAATTTCTCGTTTGTACGAATACTTTTTGAGCATTTAAACAATACAATTTTTAATTTTTGCTTATTTTTCAGATGATATATTTTGTATAATTAATACACATCTTTTTGGTATATATAATTTTAAGAAACATGCAGTCTATTTTTTTTTATGAATAAATTGTTAATTATTGAACAAGAAATGATAGTCAATTAAACGTCGAATCAACGTCAAATTAATGTTGGAATCATCGTATTTATATCGATTCGACATTAATTCGATGACTCATTTCTCGCTGGATAATATTTACTTTTTAAAAATAAAATTTTTTAAAAAAATATTTTCTCTGTACGAATACTTTTTGCATTCACTGTACTTGTAAGTCGCAGATCAAAATGAGAAAAACTAAAGTCTATACAACTCTAAAATCTTTTTTATTAAATAAAAAAGAAAACAAGATTCTATTTTTTATTTTTCATTCTTCAAAATTTGATTTATCGGATTCCTCAAGTCTTAGTGTTAAATAGCTAGCTGGCTTTATTGGAGAAAAGAAATTTAAAGCGCCAGATCCGTCAAGAAATCCGCTTTTAGGATATTACATCGTGCAAATCGCTCTATGCGTGACTTGTAAGCGGAACGATCTTGAACGCGTTCGGGTAACAAGGCTCTCGACTACTCGCAACGAACAAATTACGACGCGGAAACGACTTTTTGCCGCACGTAGCAACTCGGTTACAGCGATATCTCGCGAACCGTAGTAGGATCGAAGCGAGGAGCGGAATTTACTCTCGCGCATGACCTATTATTCCTACATTAACGCGGCGGTTTGCGAGGTTAACGAGTCTCCTATACCCGGCGTGAAAATCGTTGTTCATGTCTCGCTCCCGCCGTCAATAAACCGTCCACGTCATCCCGGTCTCATGCCTACCTCCGCCATGACTGATCGTGGGATGATAGGAATAAGAGGATTTCCTCTTTACGGCAAACACACCCCGCGTTTACAAGCATCGTCACTTTACTGGACGGAAATCTCCGAGGAGTTGCCTCTATATATCAACGTAGATGTCCTTCGGTCAATCCTCATCTTTTCGCGTGCGCGACGTCGAATTTCTTGGCCAGCTTACAGCCCTTTCCTTCAGGGTGTACCAGGCGGAAGGGTGACGAGATAAGGCGAATGCAGTATACCCTTCGCGTTCGTAAATCGTCCCGTGTTATCGACCCATCGATTTCGAGAACGGGGAATCTTCATCCGGTGCGATAGACGTAAGGATGACATATTTGCTTAGGTAAATTTAAAGATGACGATACAAGAGATCGTCTCGCCCGCATTCGCGTTTCTTACTTGCTAGTGTTAACAAAATCTTCGGTAAAATCGGGAATTTCAAACTCGCTAAAGAAGATAATGCAATCGATTTTACCGAGAGGCAATCTTCTCGAAACTTACTACGGAATATTCCGATAGAAACTTCAGAAAACATGTTATATATAAGATACACATGCACGTGTCCACCTTGTCTGATACTAAACTCTGTACATGGGAATAACACGTGGATTGGGTTGTCTTATCTACAAGCAACCCAGCTTGACCTTTATTCCTTTATTCAAGGGATTCCCGATGGAGAAAGTTTGTAGCATCAAAACTCTCGGATAAGTGCCGATAAATTCGTGACATTACTACTTTTTGAAACAATATAATAAAAAGAGTTTCGAGTCGCGTTAAAACATCACGGAATTACAAGCAGCTTACTTATACAATAAATTGCTTGTTAAGGCTATATCAAATACATATTCTCTGCAAAATTAAACTAAAGTATACCTCTAAAACAATTCGGTAAGATCAATATTTATATTTAATAATATATGTAATTTTATAATTTAAATGAAAATTTTCTGAATGATTTTTTAAAAACATGTTTACTTACTTCTTAAAATACTTTTTGATCCAGGTCTAAATCGCTATCAAACTTTTTGTTTTATTTTCAAATACAATGTAGAAAAATATATAACTTACTTTTTAAGAATAAATACGTGTAAATGATACACATAAATATGAGAGAGAACACCAATAATCGGTCAAAGTTAGATGTTATGAATACAATATATATTCTCAATTTTAAAATTAATTATTTCAGATGTGACTGTGCGCCGAAACGTTCGGACCACAATCGATCTGAAATAATAATAATCGCTAATAATAAATATAAATATGAATAAATACGAATGTTTCGCCTTATCATATTTATATTAGCGTTTCAAGTAAGCTGCTTCGTGATGATTCCGATGATAACTTTTTCATATTTTGTTAAAAAATATATCTTTAAATATATGCATTTCTATTATTATGCTAATATTCCAATCTCGGATGGTCATATCCTGGAATATTTTTCCAATTATATATCTATTAAATCTATAGAGTCAAATTTAACTTAATTAAAAAAAATTTAAATCGGCACTATTCGTAATATATTGTTATTTTATATCATTTTAGTATAAAATATCGATAAGATCATTAGGAGGAAGATACCACACTTAAGCTTTTATTCTTGAATAACTTCTTAATGTTATTGAATTAACGAACGAAAAAATATTATTTATATTCTAGCAACCTTTCTTTAATCATACAAATCAATGAATTAAATTTTTGATGTTCCGTATTATTAGAAAAAATTGATATGTTATACCCTGCAAAAGTGGCATCTTCCCCCTACATATACAGGTAAGATATCATCTCTTACGAGAAAAGATGTCACAATTAAATAATGTGATGCAATATAAACTTGCATATTTTACTTATTTATAATCCATATCCATCGAAGGTTTAAGCTATAAGAACAGATAAAGGTATGATAAAACATAAATTAACGAAATATGAAAGAAGATAATTTAGGAAATAAGTTGGATATACTTTTATTCATTTAAACAGCATTTCATTAACATAAAATATTTCGAATTATATAAAGCATCCAAAATTTTAATTCATAAAATCGTTTTAATGACGATTTGAAACAGGAAAAATTGTATTTACTATCATCTTATCCCCAAGTATAAGAGGAATATTCAATTGCAACTTTTACGTATATAAGAATATTACAAATTATAATCTATATCATCCACATGACTTTCAGGGAACACTGATTAAAACCGTATATCATTTGCTCGGTTATACAGTAAGCATCGAAATACAGACCTTAACTATTAACATACAAAAAATTACAATAAATATTACAAAGAACATGTTTCACGACCTACCTTTTCGTATAGTCTTTACCAATCGACTTTGGCATGTTCATCTTTGCCGATGACTGTGCAACTGTTTACCATACACTTTTTACAGTCAGTATGTTCTAAAACGCATGTTCCATAAAAAAAATTATAAACAAAGTGGCGTTTTCCCCCTTGTGGCATCTTCCCTCGAATTACCTTATATTGAATAGAAACAGTGGCGACTTAAATTAGATTGTTAAAAGTAAAATGTTAATTTTAACTTAAAGGCTGTATGAACTTTCTGAGACTTGCAAAAACTAACATTTTTGTGCACAAAATGTTAATTTTTAACGTTTTATTTTTAACATTGTAGATTTAACAGTGTACATTGCCTTCTCTTTTTGCGTTAAGTTCATCAAAATCGCATATTTTTCCCTGTTCCAGAGATCTCGGGGCCGGCGAAGACGCAAACACCGGTGTTAACGGTGTTCTATGACGAAGAGGACGAGGCAGTGTTCGGTTCCGCGGAGATGGACAAGACGGAGAACAAGCCACTGGCGGTGGATAACACGGTCCACGGACATATGGGTTACCCGTCGCTCGCCACGCCGTCCTCCACGATTCGCGTCGGCAAGAAACGACCGATCAACGTCAGCTCGGGCACTGATCCTTATCCACGACGGCTCTTCGTTTTGGTATCACCGCTGTTGTCGCTTCTAATCGTTCGCCGAAGATGGTGAAACGAGAGAGGGAGAGAGAGGGAGAGAGAGAGCCGAGAAATTCCGAAGAACTTGGTCGAGGCAACCGTCATCAGTGCTCGCGATCGCACATTGCGATTCTCGTAACGCGATCAGCAACAATATAATTCACTTTTGGAGAAGAAGCGTTGTTACATGCGATCGACACTCGATGACCATAGAATCGAAGTTGTTTGTACAGCAAGCTGCCGCGAAAGAAAAATAAAATAAATAGAATAGATATTCGAGAAAATTCGGATGCTATTCTCCAAATGTGCTGTATTTTAATTTTGACTGATCAGTGCGAAGAAGACGCCAAGTCCGCGTAAGGTAAAAGCCCGCAAGCTTTAATCTTCATTGGCTATTCAGCAGCTTGCTCGGCTCTACGCGGCAAAAACAACTTCGAATGGGCTTAAGTCGCCGCCGACGACGACGACGTATCGTCTTCCCTGAGTGGCTTATTCGTAATTCGTAGACCTAATCAATGCATCGGAAGCTCGCGGAAGGGATGAACCAGATGGGGCTGAAGACGTGCATCGCAGAGCATATATTGATCGTTATACTTGAATTGGTGAGTGCTAAGTTAATTGTATTCAGGGATCGGGTATAATTTGACTCGCTTCTATTTTCGATATTCTTTATAAACTTTAAATGACGCCCTAGATTTTTTTATTCCCATGCAAAATTAAACCAGTGCATAAACCCATTATGGTATACGTAGGATACCGTTTTATTCGATCTCAGCAGTGATTTAGAAGAACGAGATTGATAGCATCAATCGAGCTAAATAACAATTTCTTATCTATTTTGTTATGTGGAAGTCGTACGTTATCAAATCAAATTACGAGTTCTCGATCAATTAAATCGAAACGATATAAAAAAAAAAAAACAATAACAATAAAAAACGCAAAAAGTAAGAAGATAATGAAGCGACAAAGGCTGAAATTGAACAGACAGATGAAGTCAACGAGTGAAGGAGAAGAACATATCTCGAAGTGAAGATAATCCTGAATAATATTCGCGCGGATCGAAGAGTCAGGTGTGTAACTCCTCAGTTTCGGCGGCAATAAATTTGCGTGATATGTACATATTTACTGTATCATATACAGGCACGCTCGCACGTGTATATGTGTGCATACGTCAGGGTAAAACTAACACATTCGTGCCACTTTTTCCCAGCTCCCCGCTGCGCTCTCCAGTCGCGTGCGAGCGGCGTGGCGTTTCGTAGATAGCCCTTACGATTAACGCCGGTGTAATAGGATATGTATCGCGAGTTTAAACGAGTATTGAAAGCTTTAAAGGAGTTCGAGCCGGAAGTATAGCAAGAACGCCGGTGTCTCTCGCCCGTCTTGGCGGACGCCCTCGATCTCGAAAATCAGAACGAATCGATTGCGGACGAGCGACTCCAAGTTGTTCGCCACACACGCCCTCGATCACGGACGTGCGATCGTACCTGTCCTCTCTCGCAAACTTTCTTTTCTTTCTCCACACAAGGTTACCGTTTACTCAAGGGAGTTTTTATCGCACTCTCGGTTAGCAGCTCTCGATAGCAAAACTCTCCAGTCAACACGGAATTAAGTATGTCTTTGGAGAAACATTTAGTACTTTATCTTTTTGAATGCGATTTTCTTTATCAAAACGCAGAGTGGAGAATCGTTTTCGATGATTGTTCACTCGAGGATTTTGTTTTCGAGAACGGGTTCTCGATACTAGAATTTTCTTCCGGTTAAAATAAAATTGAGTGATATTCATCGGATATTTACTTGAAAACTTTAACAGCTACTGTCGATCATGAATTTAACACAAATTGGAAAAAGCGATACTAAGATTCTATTCTTGTGGGATACATTTTATATTTTGTAAAAGCGGAAACGAAAGAAAGGAAATCTGAAGAGCACATTTTTTCATAAAAGAAAAGAATATTTATACAAACTGACATTTTACGAGTAACGCAATTACACAGTACAATTTCGAATATTATTTAAGTAAATAAAATTAAGAATAAAAGTATAGATTTAAAATTCTTTCAGTACGAGCTTAACTCTCATTGTCTTTTATGTTAATCGATTTAACGGCAAAACAGTAAACTCAATATTTTACATCTTTATCTGTCAAGTTAAAGTAATAAATGTAATATTGCATATAACGCACCTGACACACATTTTCATGACCACAGCTGACTCTTTTAAATTTAGAATTTCGAGAAAAAGTATAAAACTACAACATGATATTAAACTAATTTTATTTATAACCAACATAGAATAAAATTGTCGATAAAAATATAAAAAATTACTTATTATACATATTATAAAATAAATAAACATAAAATTGACATATTTAATGAGAGGACTCATTTTTAAATATGTAAGAGATATAAAAAGCGATAAAAATACTTAAAAGTCTATTTGTGTCAAAATTACAAACTGTAATGAACTTACAGGAGCAATTCAATCAAAATATGATAAGTCAATAAAAAAAATTTCACCGATCGCGCGTCCTACGATCATAGGAAATATCTGATTACTCGTTTCCGATGTGAACCAAACGACTAATAAGTGTTCGATAAATCAGTGACGATCGTTTTCTGGCGCGAGTTGCTTCGAGCGAGTATGTAGAATTCATGTGTGAAAGAAAGAATGTGAGAAACGGAGAATATATGAGTGAGAGAATGATACTAATTATATTTTTATATTTCCACCATAGCGTGCTTACGTTCCGTATCGATAGACTTTTAATTATTGTCAAAGCCTTGTCCAGCCATTTCAATCGTTGCTGTCGTGACGGTGCTATTCGGTTTTCGCAGTAATTTCTCTAATTATACTTGATGTTGCAACAGCGAACGTCGTGACGTAATAAGCGTTTGGCTGTTTCCAATTCAGCTTACGAATCTCCATCCTATTTTCAGACGAAAATCCACACAAAATGGATCTGACCCAAACCGTGGAAAGATAATAAAATCGATCGCATCGATTCCCGCATCACTCGCTACGACAGTTTTGTATTCACTTGCTAAATAAATCGGGCGTTCCCGTGGGTGCTCGGGTTTGAAGTTTTATGGCAACTGAAATTGCGTCTCGTTACGCTTCGCGGTTCGTTTTCGGTACCCGACAGCTCTCTCGCAGGAGCGTCATACGTGCCCAATTTCTATTAAAATCTATTTTCGTGTGTTCTCAATCAATTTTTCCTTCATGATCGGTTCGTCTACACCTAATTGCTCTTAAATATCGAGTGAACTTTTTTTTCGCGTGATTTTTCACATAATTTTTCACGAAGAGAGTTCATCCTTCCGCTACTCTACTTCACTTCAAAGACTGTAACAAAGTTTCTATTATATATTGCAAATAGTTTCTAAGTAATATTGGCGTTAAACAAAAAAAAAAGAGAAAAAGAGAAAAGTTTTAATGATAAAATGATTACAAAAATTTAACATTGTTCCAAAATACACAAAATGGAAACACGTTAAATGATATTACGGAGGAACCATTATATTCTCGATATATTGTACAATCACGTTTCTCTCCGCTGACACATCGTATCTGATAAATTTGTCGTTTGCAACGTTTTTCTGGGGTACTCTTCAATTAACCAATGGCCCATTTCGCATTCGATATAATATGCGAGGTGCCACATTCGTCACTGCAATCTACGTCGAAATGGCCAGTCGCAAAAAAAAAACCCAGTTCACGAAGCGTCCTCAAGCGTCCTCGCGAGAGCCAATGAATGGTCGCTCTCTCGGTGACCGAAAAAAAAAACCCTCGAGAAAAAAAAAATCGCGACGAGCTTTTTTCCCTGACGGGCCAAATCGCGCTCGTTTGCGACACGCCGCTGTAGCTTGTGAGGCTGCGAACGAGCGTGTTCCCTCTTATTTCGTCGGAGAGAATCCTCATTTCAGAACGATTATCGTTTCTCTCTCTCTCTCTCTCTCTCACTCTCACTTTCCCTCTTATCAACGACGCGAGAAAATGACGGAGGCAGACCGCCTCTCTCGGTCATCGAGAAATTATAAGGGCGAATCCGCCTTTAAAGACTAGAGGAAGAAGATCTTAGTTAAACCATAAATAAACACAACTGCCCTTGCAGCTGGCGCGGACGTAATTCATCGTGAATTAATTTAAGGGCCACCGCCGCCTTCTTCTTCGCTGTTCCCCCACCGGCCCACTTTTCATTAAAAGGCCCGCCGTGCCGAGGCCGCCATTTGGCGGCTCTCGCTTTTATGCTGATTTTATTTCCCTTCTTTCGCGAACTCGGGCATCTACGGAGTAATTGTGCGGTATTATTATCCGCCGCGGGTCGGGGTGGCATGAATGACTGCGTGGGGCATACAGTCCATCCAACCAGGCGAGGGCTAAAGAAGATTTCATAGTTCGCCGAAGATTCTAGATAGCCAATTCCCTTCGTCTTCGTTCTCAAAGCCATCTCTCCCTTCATCATCCCTATCATCGTAGATATCGTGACAATTCTCGAAGACGTCGACTTCATGCGACTTCCAAACGAGCTTATACCTGGTTCTGGTTGGACTATGCCGCGTAGTCGGTTCTATAAAGTTACAACCGCATCTGCAGTTGCGACACCTCCTCGTGTTAGCCCCTCAAGCAGTCTCTTCGGTTAGAGTTGCTCGTAGATTTCTGTCCCCCCTCGGCCGTTCGCCTAATCTCCGTCGGTTACGCTTATTAAAGTCCCGAGAGATACGACGTGTAAGCCCGTTGAGACGATATACACGGGAGACGCAGATAGTTACGTATGCGCGCTGTTGGTTTATCGTGTGCTCGCACTCGCTGCTTTTCGCTATTTCGACGTGCCAGACGAAGGGTACCTATAGTTTCAGAAGTGCGCACTTCAGCACGTCGCAACGAGAACGATCAATGTAATTCCGCGACTAGCCGCGAAAGGATAAACGTCCTATATATGCATATACGTGTAATATTTCCTTTATTTTACGTGATACGTAAAATGCTTTTTTTAAACTATAATATGAAAGTGACAAAGACGTGCGAAAATAATTAAAACGCTTAAATTGAAAAATTATAAAGCGAGCGCATTAATTATTCCTGATTCAAAATTGATGGATGAATATAAATTTATAAATTGATATTCATCGAAATACTTACGTCTTTTTTTTTTACATATTAATTAAAAATATCGGTAATGTTTTTTGAACGACAATTCTTCACTTTGAGACGCTTAACGTTGATATATTTTGGCACTTTAACTGCCCGACGATTTGGGATTTTTCTACGACGCGATCGAACAGCTTCGAGAAGTTTGTTTTATGAGTCTTAAGTGGGTCGATTGAACTGGTATAAAGTTTTAAGAGTTTTGGAGAAGGAGAATTAGCCAACTTCCTTTTATCTGCGTGAATTATCGCTCCTGTGGATCGTCCCTTTTTGGCATTTACGTTGACATTGTGTGAAATAATGCTATGTTTTTATCTTCCAATGTTTTTACGATATTGTATGCTACAGACTTCACTTAATGTAAATTTCATTTATTTGTCTTTATTTCAATTATATGATATTGCCATCCTATCGACGTTTTTTTATATAGAATGTCGATATACTATACGATTCCTGAACTTTCTTCGTCTTTTTGTTCCAGTATAACCATGCTTATCTTTTTCATGGCTCCTCTTTTATTTACTTTACTTTTCGCAACGTGGCTTGTTGCAGTCGTTAGTTTTTCTTTGCGCTTATTGAGTCGTAAATAACATATCTTTCTTATCGAACGAAAACACCATTGCAAAAAAAAACCTATCCAAATACCTGTTCTAGAATTTTTCGCTCTTCGTGCAGTAGTTTTCACAATCGAATTTCAAAGCTGTGTTAACTTGCACACACAGTACAAGTCACACACACAAGAAATAACTAAGTTCAAAATATTTTCAATTCATGTTATTGACGTACGTAGTATTTTATAAAAAGGAAAAGAGCAGGACTCATACACTCGTGAGAGAAATATTATTTTTAGGAATAAGTAAAATTTTATCGTACATAAATTGGCGAGTTCAAATTCTTATAAAAATTAGGAAATAAAGATCGATATCTTTATTTATAAATAAGTACTTATTAAAAAAAAAATAAAGATCGCTTAAGGTGGTTCTTTAGTAAAGTACCGAAAATTTGGGGTGCCTCACCAGGATCCATTCAAATTACATCTGCATAATTGGATAAAATATTAAAATTACACGTATATCTTAATGAAATAATATGGAATATACGATAGTAAATTAAAAGCTGCATCTTCATCGAACAAAAATAAGATGAGATTATGTTTACTTGTCGGGGTTAAATTTATATGCAAATTTATGCACTTAAATATCTTTTCAGAATAACCGTTGACCTATTACTTTTTTAACCATTAAAATCGTAATTTTTGAAATTATTATGATCTCATTTTTAAGAAACGTCTATGGTAAGATTTGTGTGCAGTTAATAAAAGAAGCGTCCGCGAGCCTTATCTGTCACTAAGTTATACGTAAAAAGTTACATTTTCCACATTTTTTCTCTCTTATTTCATCGTTGACCTAGCATAAAATTTTGCACACGTCAATTTCGGTACTTTAACTTTATTATATAAAAAAATTAGACATTTCTATGGTAACTCGATTTACTTAAAGAACCGCCTTAAAGCAATTCGTGTGCAAAAACATGATGGATGTGTCTGAATATCTCCTTTCTCAATCCCCGATTGTCTCCGGAGATAATCGGATTCTTCGTGCTTATTTCCTAAGTTTGAATTCGATGACAGACAGAATATTGAGATACAGTTCTCGAGATGTAAAATGTATTGTGGATGTAACATGGAAAAAACGCTTCTCGCGTGAGAGTTGCCGATGAATTGTCTATACAACAGGGTTATAGGGGGCCGAGAACAACCCTCGAAATCCTTAAATTGTCGAGCGTGGAAATTATTATACTAACGATTATCTGGCATTTGTATGTCACTGTCACTCGACGAGTCTTACGGCGGCTCATTCTTCCTTTCGCGCTTCCAAATACTCCTCCAGACTGCAATATCAGACAATACAAGAAAATGAAACTTCGAATACGTGGAAAACTGTTAGCGGTGTGGATGATGCGAAGAATGATTTCTCAACCATTTAATGAATATCTAAACCCTCCTCTTCTCTTCCAGCGCCGCTAAGTTTTAAGATCGGTATCATAAAACTAATAATATTTTATTAACATCAGAAGATCCGAGATAAAATAATATTATTTCTTATTAAATTCAATACATTATCTTCGACTATATTGATCTATTACATATCTATATCCTCGAAGTATAAACATATCGTCAATCGTATTAACACAGAGAATTAAAAAGTGTTATCTTAAGATAAGGAATTATAACTTAGACTATCAAAGAGGCCTTTATCCGACAATTATTCACGTATTCTATCAATGTTTTATTTATCTATTTGAATATTTTAATTAGAGGACTTTTTTTTCTTTTAATAAATACTTCCTTTTAATAATATATTTTCCATCTTTTTTAATAAGGAAAAAAAAATGTTTTAAAAAATATTGAAAATTAGTTTAAAAATTAAAGTTTAACAAATTTAAACAAAAAATGTTGTATTAAATAAGGAATATCTTTTTCTCTCTCTCAATACGATTGTCTCGATTCTTCTGGTGTTAATCGAAGTAATTTCCTGTTGTGTTTTGATTGATATGATGTATACTTTTTGTAAAATAATAAAAACCGAACACACGGCGTTGAAAGGCGTTCCTTGGTTAGATTTATGTAAATCAAGATGTGTCCTAGGAGATCATCTTGGTCCTGACGAAGGATACATTGCGAAACGGAAATGTGCTTTAAGAATCCTTCGGAACACGAAACGTGCTTACGCGCTTATCGCTGAGTGTTCAGGAAGCTAATTAAACGAATTGCATTGTCTTCATTCACGAGCGCAATCGATTCGACTTGTATATTAAGAGAATTTGCAACCCTGCGTTGTTAAATGGGACAATCGTTCCATATCCGAATGAACTTGGCGTTATGCGAGTATTATTTCGAAATAAAAAGTACTGCTCGCGCGTAAAGGTAAAATTCGATCGTCGACAATGTATACCAAATCCAAACGCTATCTTCCTGTATAAATAATAATCGCGAAGTCATATAGTAGCGTTCGATATGATTTTTCGACGGCGTTCTTTTCCCGGCGCGCGTGCATAGTGCTCGCGTAAATTTTGTATAACTGTACGTACAATCGATCACTTTGGTGAGCGAAGATTAACTAAAAAACAAAACGACGAGAGACGAGCGGATTGTATAAATATAGTCGTGTAAGAAGATAGTGAAGAATAATTCTGTAAATAATTGTGAACAAAAAAAAATACTGTAACCAAGTATCACGGCGGAATAAAGACGGAGCTTCGGGTCATATATGAAGCTATCAATAAGATCTTATCTTGCATATATATGTTATTGCGTGAATCCATTGTGTTTGTTAGTAATAATATATTGTTTTGCCCAAAATTTCCCCCACCAAAAGGTGTATTCTCATATAATTAAAAAAAAGCTTATATTCTGTTAATTTATTGGAGTTCCACACAACAAGTAAAATAACAACTTGGAAGTCACATATTTTTAGGTCTCTCATACGACACTTCTACATGTCGCAGGTTCGAGCATGAAGGTAAGTTTCGCATAAAATTTAGCAGATCTATCAGAATTTTGATGGTTTTCTATTAAAATGCTGTCAATTTTAAGTCACTTTGAAAATATCTGAGAAAGGTTAAAAGGAATGATCTTTGTCAACGACGATGCAATGGATAACTAAAATTGATATCGATGATAAAATCGATATTTCCGCCATTGTCTGATACGAATATAATAATCAAAGTGAGAAAGGATGTTAAGATTTATTTTTAATGAGATATGAGATATTTCTGTTACACAGCATTCTATCTCGGAGATACACGCGTTGATAGTCCAATATATTTCAGGAATTTAATATTGAATGTATGTATCCGCGCGTAAAATCAAGTGCAAAAAAAACTCGGAAGCTTTGCAAATCGATAAAAAGCTCTGAGTGTAAATTCTTTCCAAATAGCGATAAATATAAAAAAATTTATCCGTAATTTCATTCATTTCATCTAGAAAATCTTTTTTTATCAAGATAAATAATATGTATTGTGATACTTTCCTATATAATGATAGTATAATTTTACACTGAAAGAATATTGAACGATCAATTTAATATTAATGCCTTTCTCATTTAATAAGGTTAAGAAAACTTATTCAATTAGATTGTATTTAAGTATGAATTACACAGTAAATACCATTTTCATTAAATGCATTTCTCAATATGATATTTGATATCCTATCTTGGTCATTTATTATATAGAGGATATCAGATAATAACGTGTCTAAAAATATATTCTGCGTAAATATCGATATTGTATAATGATGACTTTTACACTGCGTGGTTCAAATTAAATATTCACTTTTGAATACATAAAACATAGTAAATGTACGAATAAAAAAATATTTTTCAAGTAAATTGTTTTTACATATATTACACATTATTTATTCGCCATTTATTCATAAATTGAGCTTTAAATTGTAACAGATCATAACCTTTTAGTTCGTTTAATAGGAATTCCTTATAATATAAATATCTATTACAAAGAATTATCTGATGTCAACTACTTTGATTTTTTGCAACTGAATTGATATGAATATCAAAATAATATTTTCAATGAAATCCATCTAAATACTCAAAAATATTATGAATTTTGCAAAAAAAAATTTGTATAAATAAAAAAATTTTACTAAAATATTAAAAAATTTAGCTAGATACAGATCTGAAAATAATTGTTGAATCGATCGCAATTAGTTAATTATACACGAGTTTCAACAGTGATGGGACTTGTATTACGAAATTACAGTATATCGATGTTTTGTCGATATTAACGGATAAGAAATTAAGGAGTTTAAGCGGCTTTCGGACAGATTTGGATCATCAAAATAATTATATAGATTACTTAAACATGATGAGCAAAAAACATGATGCTGCAAAAAATTTGAGCAATTAACTTGAGCGTTATACATAATTATTTTGATATACGTAGTTTATCAAAATTATTTTCAGGTCTGTATCTATATATATAAATTTTTTAATAGTTCAGCAAAATCGTTATTTTGATGTTTTCTATAAAATGTATTTATTCGATTCGGACGTTCTGTTGCAAAATGCCTTTATAAAGTAAACGTCATTTACAGAAAATCCAAAAATTATCGACTACCATCCTAATCACAATTTTTTAGCTAATTTGGATATGAATATTTTAAATAATTAAATTGCTAATAATTTAAATTATTATTGATCGAAAAGCTATATGAAAAAAAAAAATAGTTTTGCTGGAGTATCGAAAAATTTAACCAAATACAGATCTAAAAATAATTTTGTTAAAATCCATTAAAATCATTATGTAGGAAGCTAAAAAGCTAGTTTCTCGTGTCAAAACTTTTTACATTGCTCATTATTTCAACATAATTATTTTGATGGCCAGATAAAATTCTATTCAGACCTGTATCTAACTAAATTTTTAAATACTTCAATAAAGTCTTTCTTTCCGTATATCCATATTGACATTTTCATCAAGAACAGATTAATTCAAATCGACAAAAGAATCTTTACTAACAAAGAGCCTCAGTAATTTAAAAAAATCACAAAAAGTATGTCAGCGATTCTATTACAATGCGGTCGCGGGATGTAATTATAATATAAGGTAACCAACGTTTTAAAGCGCAGTTGTACACTTTGCATCTCAAAAAGAGAAATACGACGTTATTTTCAAATATTCGCATCAAATACAGATCTCGTCGAATGCACTTTAAAAATATGTCTAGCGAGTGGACGAAGGCACACATGCATTGCGGTCGGTTATTTGGATTTCGACGCGATGGAGGGTGGTAGAGTGTAGAGAAAGGGTTAGGGGAGGGGTTACGGGTCGAATGGAAAAATTCGTTCGATATTATTTCAAAGTTCTTTGAAACACGGAGTAGGTATGCCAGACTCGCTCGGTTCTCACGCACGTGCGGCGTAGGGTAACAGTCAAACACTTGGCACCAGCCGGTGCCGGGTATGTGACATGAATATTTGTTTCTAATAAGATATGCTGCTTTGCCAGCGCCATTTGACGCACCTCTCGCCGTGCTTACGTTACAACTATCGCTCGCGAGACGACGCGATCAGTTCCGCAATCGATTTTTCTATCAGACAGATAAAACGGACGTAATTGAATATCGAAGTTATGTTTGGACGACTTTAATTTGCCATTTAGACAGCACAAAGCCGTGACGTCGCAAATAAATTCGCTGCGCTGCGCAAATTTACAATCCGAATTACATCCCTTGTGCACTGGCCAATATGTTGACGTTTTTGTAGTCAGATAACGTGGGGAACGATTTTCACAAAAAGTCAAACCTAAATTCGATATAAAACTCTAAAAAAAGACTGACTCTTAAAAGTTTAAAAGATATAAAAATGTGTGATGTTAACTCCTAAAATCGATAAAAATATAAACTTTCATAACATGGAAGATAAAAAGTGTCCTAAAAAAATATGACGTAAAGACATCAAAAGAAAAAGTAAATAAACAAAAGAATGTATAACAGAAAATCAAAATAAAAGTAATAAAAAGTCTGAATTGTGTCCAATTTAATTTTAACTTCGGTTCAACTAACTTCATATTGTTTTCTATATTTATAAGAATTAGAAAAGGATGAAGAATAAGTTGAAACTGACAAAGTTAATCTACACTGATAGAAATGAATTAGAGAGAGACTTATGAAAAGATGAAGATGCCTTACAAAATGCCAAAGGTGCTAAAAAATGTCATTTCAATATATTACTTTAGTTACAACTGTTATCATTATTTAGAAACTGGATTTGTATTAAGCAATCATATTACAGTCAGCTTAATATCATTGTCTGCATCGATTCTCATTTAATACGTTTCTTATTGCAACAATTTCAATTTCTCATTACGTTCAATAAACATTTGGAACAGTTGTAAGATGAAGCAATTCTGAGAGTAAACTATATCAATTTTAACGCGTTTACGTTACATCAATTAGGAAATGGGATCCAGTTTTCATATCGGATTTCGATTACGTAGTCATAGTAGTAAAGTTCATCTTGCAAAATTAATTGCGCCAATTCAAACTCCTTTCGCTCATTCTTTCCATCGTGTGAACTTAATTTCGATATGGTCGTTATTTTTTTTAACAATGCGTTTTCTAATATGCAACTTTTAAAACTCTATGCATTTCTCTTTGAATTTTTAGTATAATTTAACGTTATATTAAATTTTATAAGGGAATTTATAATATATGAACAATGATATGTATGAGGAATATCGAAAACTTACTCTTAAAGTAGCATATCGAATAATAATGTTATTTCGTGTGCATCGATTCTTCGAGGATCATAAGATGATTATCCTGTAAACCTGGAAATTCGCGAAATTCTACGCACATAGTTTCCCTTATAGCGTACACTCTGTGGAATTTCCCTTCGAGGCATCGACCGGAAATGCTAACAATTGGCCTGCTAGCAACAACGGGAACTAATAATCCCGATCGAATCGACTGACACCCGGAATGTTTAATTAAGATTTGTGAATAAACCGATACATATTGCAAGAATTTCTATCTGCAATGGATAAAGCATCGAATCGCATTCACTCATTTAAGTTTCGTTTCAATATATCATACAGTTTAAAAGATTTTAATACTTTAAAATATTATATATATATATATATATATATATATAATAAATATAAATTACAATTACGTATAAATATATAAAAAAATAAATAACAAAGCACAAAAAAATAATTTTATTTTAAATTTCGAGGAACTAGCTTCTTAAAAATTTTATCCAAATTTAGAGTTTATTTATTTATTTTTGTTAAAACTATTGTCAACGTTATCTCTGACAGCAACGACTATAAGATGTATCGACAAGTCTCGACATGCTATGTAACCCGGCTTGTAAATTCGCGCAGCATTTATCTGCGACATTGTGGCTTTGCGACATCGTCGAACCTCCTTCACCTCGGATTAGCCAGACACTCTGCTCAGGTGGCGAAAGGAGAGATCACGATCCTTTTATGGGGACGCTTCGCGTCGCATTAACGACGAGATGGATCACGTCTCTCCACGCTCGTAAAGTAATGCGCGCCGGACTTTGTTTAGATCCTTCTCCGTAAAAGTGCACGTAAGCCGTTCCGTATCTCTGCCTCTCTATTTTTCACCTTACCTCTCTCTTTCTCCTCATTCCAGCTCCGGGTAACCCTTCTCAAGCGGTTTTCCACGTCTCTCATTCTGCTTTTTTTCATTTTATTTATACGTCTCCCTTTATGGGGAAACACTCCTCACGCGTCCGACTATCGTCGTTCGGCACGGTCGTCACGGTCGACGGCAGCAAATTGCATCCAGACCCTTTTCCTTTTTTTTCAGTATTACGCATGCGATGGCTTCGACGGCCCTCAAGCGACACGTCCGCGAATCCTCGTCTCATTTTCCCGATTTGATTAACTCGCGCAAATTGACGCGAACCCACAAATATAATGAAAAAACGTTGAATAGCAATTTTTACGACGACATATGAAAGGTTAAATTTTGTAGAATATTTTGCAAAGTTAAACATGAAGTAAATGTTTTCCGATAATTAATAATTGCATGTCACGTTAAATTAATTTTTATCAGTGTTTTTATAAATTTTAATTTAGCTTCCTAAAATAATAAAAATTTTACGAAGTATAGTTTATTGGAAAATTTAATTAATTAGTTTATTTTTTAACATCGTAGTGATAACCAAGGAAATGTTCTATTTAAAAAAATAGTATGATTGAAAGAAAAGTGACTATAATTAATACATATGTATAATATATTAAAAGTGTAAAGAGATTTTCTCTGACTAAATATACATTTATTTTATGATTATCGCAGAATAAAAATGAAAGAGATATTCCATGACATAAATGTCTATAATTCGTCGTTCACAATTATTGAGGAAATTACTGAGGCATAAAATAAGTATACGTCTTTCCAATATTTCATATAAAAATATACAATATATTATTTAAAAAATGAATACTAATAATAATATTAAAATAGATAAAAATTATTGAAGATTTGAATTCAAACGCTTCGAAATCAATACTAACTTATTCTATCTTATAGATATATAGCTGATTTTTATGTTTTCCGTATTCCGTAGCTTGAATGATTTGAATTATTGTTTGTAACAACTGCTCTCATATTTCTTATATATAATCATTATATTTTTCTTATCGATGAATCAATATGTACCGCTACTTTCTTTTTCTTATCGCAGTTTTTTCAATCCGACGAGAGAAAATGTAGAGAAGAATGATAATTATTAAGCAGCCAACTCGAATGGAAAAGTATCATCCCTTTCCTTTCTTATTAGATGGCATTAAACAACCTGTCGCGCTTCCATAAAAACAAAATGTCAACGTCCCATTTATTTGTTACATTTATTTGTGCTTTTATATCTTTCATTGTTCTGCCTGCTTTATATCGCTCTTTGTTATCGGATCAATGCGTGCGACGAATCTCTTCCTCTTCTCTCGATCTCGTTTCGTCCACCTGGGATACGACAAGAGCACAAGTCAATCTGGTTGGTAATTACCGAGAGAGTATCTCTCAATTCGAGCCAATGTTCCCTCTCGGTTTACTCTCATTCCAATGCGTAAATAAATAACAAAACCTTATTTTCTGTTTAAATCGAGGAGATTCTAGCTTATTAGAATTTTTATTCTAAATTCAAAGTTATGAAATCATATCAAAAATTGGAAAATAAGAATGAATAATTAATATTTTGTTATTTTTATAAGCCTCATTTTTTTTAAATTCATAAGCCGTAAGTTTTTTTAAATTAAAAAAATAAGATGTGCATCGCTATATATTAATATGCATGACAGCCATTCTTCTTCATTTTCGAGAAATAAGAGCTGATGTTCGCGCGGAAAATCTTTAATCTTTTGTTAAAAGCATATTTATTAAATTAAAAAATAAAATTTAAATTTGTAAAGATGCATTTAGCGATGACTCATTTTGACCGATTTTGTTATCGATTTTTATTATCGATGAAAAAACGTTTAAAGACGAATAAAATTATTACTGTATACATAAATTATTACTACTGTATAAAAGTATTACTGATGTATAATTATTGTATATTAATATTGTACATGGAGAGAATTTTCTTTTAAAATTTATTCTGAAAATATGATAGTTGTGGTACGATACAATATTTTAAAGATATTTACCATACATTTCCATAAAATTAATCCAACTTATTTTATATTTTATTGTAATTTTATTAATGAATGAGAGAGATTTACATTAAAATTCTTCGAAATACAATGTTGTCCCACGACTATCACATTTTTATGATAAATTCTAAGGAAAAATTCTCTCCATGTATAAATTGGTATAAAAAAATAGCTAGAAATGCTTTGTTTATTTCAAATGCTAGACCGCATTTCGACACTCAATTCATCTACAATTCTCTATCGCAGATTCTCTTCTTACTCTTAAAATTTGATTAACTCCGACGAGCACTTTGAGATGCTAACAATTATTGCCAAGAGAATATTTCGTCCGTCAACGAAGGCAATCTTTCATATTTTCATTCCGTTGTTGTCAACTAAAGTTATTTTTTTAATTTCATAGCTTCCTGTGAATACATATACAATATACATTTTTTATATCTTTATCTCTCTCTCTCTCTCTCTCTCATCTTTTATTTTTAATCAAATTAATATTAACATAAGGCGGTTATAAATATAATATCGCAAATATAAAATTTATTCCTGAGATCTATCTATTAAATTGTCTCACAATTCAAAATTGATTTCTTTTTTAAATTTACGGTAGAAACGTGACTAAATATAAACTTAAGAATTTTAGAAGAAGAAGAACGCGTGACGAAATAAATCCATTTCTATGCGTTGACGCGGATAATAATCGACTGTCGATTAGCTGTCACGATTGACACGATAAATTGCATCTCGACCTTCTTTTCTTTTCGATTGCTGACCGCTTGTGATATGTCCACTTCTCTATTGGATGTGACTTCTCATATCTGCACATAGCATTTTAATTAATAAAATCGATTGTAATGAATAATCCAGCTGTCGATAACGACGTCTAACATTTAAAATAGAATCCAAGAAAAGCATTCAAAAATTATAAATGATTTATACATAGAAATATTTGTATATGTATACAGAGAGACTCGAAATTCGAGATTAATAAAAATGTTATTATAAAAATGTTACATATAAATGAAAGTTCGCAAAAATAATAAAAATGCATACCATTTTTTTCTGTATAAAATGATTTTGTAAGTATAAGGATTTAAATAGGGATGCATCGGATCATTGATACTGGATACTTTTCCGATATTCGGTGCATCCCTAATTTAAGTACAACTAATCCTAAATGTTTATTAAAAATGATCTATTTGTGTATCGTATAATGGCATCTATCAGATGTCGAAGAGATACTTATAAAAAACTATTTTATTTAAAAAGAAATAACATAAACTTTTATTACTTAATTTTTCATGCTACTCTTCTAATTTGATTTCTTTCGAATTTCAAGATACCTTATATATTAATTTAATATACTAGTAGAGTAAAAGCTTTATAATTTTTTAATATTTGAAGATACCATTTTAAGATCTCGTTCCTCACTGACAAAATGACGTAAATTCGACCGTGTGTGAGTTCAACGTTTTTCTTGCTAGTAAAAGTGAACCAGTGCTAGGTGATAAGACGATTTCGTTTGTGTGCAGAGGAAAGTAATCCTGAGTTATGCGATACCTTGCCATCCTCGAAATACTTCTTGAGAACGACCTATTTCGATACAGTTAGAAAAATGATACACCGATTATGGAAACCATTTTGTAACCAGTGAATAAAATTTAATTAATAATAAATTTAAAAAACTTTTAATTTATAAATTATTATATATTTTTAACGTAACATTATTAAATCTCAAAATTGTTTCAAAATAACATTGTTTTAATATCCGTTTATAAATTTGATCTAAATTAAAAATTCATTTTATTGTGTATTAAGACAATTGAGATTTTTATCTGCTGCATAGGCAGCATACAAATTATGGAACGCTTCACAATTTAAATGATGCATTTGTGATGCAAAAAATGTTAGAAGATTATCGTACGTAGATTTAGAAAAGTATAATGACATATATTTTTGAATTAATAATTAAACTTTATTAATAAGGAAATTATTTTATCAACAAACAGTTATTTCTATCTCTGCCTCTCTTCATATAAAAAATATCAATAATTACATACGATGTTGTGTACTCAATATATATAAAGTTCTTGATAAAGATGCATAAAGATATATTTTTACATAAAAAGATCTTTGAATTCGCCAGAGTTAATACTTCAAGATCTTGTCAATTTCAAAAGAATTTTATTCATTTTAAGAGTAAAATAAAGTTCCTGATGGCTGCGTATCAAGAGAATCACCGGTAATAACGACGACGAAGAAGAGAAACAGCGTTAAGGGAGAAAATAAAAAAGGAATAGGAAAAGAAGAAGATATGCAGCGTCGTCATTATTATGAATGAGATTTACACTGGCTGACAGACGGTCGAATATTTCAGTAGGTAAACCAATATATCCTCGCTTGTGCGCACGCCCCCCCGCACATGCAAATAGAGTAGGTTGGCCAGTACGTGGCAAATATTTGTTTAGACTTTTCGTTGACGTGCCAGCTCAGGATTGCAGCGATGGTAAAGACGGAACTCCCTAACGCCCACCCGAAATTCGCGCCAGTTTTAATATCAATCTTGTATTTACATAACATTTATTATAATACGTGCAGAGATACATGCAAACGGCGCAGCAACAAGGATGTATCTTTCAACTGAGAACAAATCAGTTTTAAACCGAACTGTCGTTATCCAAGATGTCGCTATCCAGAAATGAAGTAGTATTAAAGTAAAATATAATAACGGAAATATAATGGAGTTTAAAATGGAATTAATATGAATTAATTTCAATACAGTGCTTTACTGCAATCAAAACTTTATATTTACACGTTTAAATCGTATATCTAAAATAGAGACAGAAATTTTCATCTTTAATGAAAGATTATTTAAACACTAAAACAATCTGTTAAATTATAAATTTACAATTAGTTAATAATCCGTTTCCATTAATTTATAAAATGTATTTACGTATCACAATTGTTCACAAATGTCACAATTGTTTTCAACATTGACTGCTAGAGATACGATATGCTATTAAATACTACTAAATACGTTACTAAAATTTCTACGGGGCAACAGTAGATATTTAACTGTGCTATAAACACAGTTTTACTAAACTTTCATTATTTGACCCAATATTTTGAAGTGTAATTATTTAATGTTCGATTTTCAGGTAGTCCAATGATAAATAATTGGTCCTATTCATAGCAACATAATTTAATAATCATAAACAATAAAGTAATAATAAATTCTCATTCTAGTCTTGCAAGAGAGAGATGAATATACACATTTTTTTTCAAAGGTAATATCCTGAATATAAAAGGTTTTTGAAAATATATACACTGTATAATTTGTTTTTCGGCATAAAAGTATAATTGAATTAATTAGTTTATGGGTTTTATTGATGGCGTACTTACCTTAAATATATTATAATTTTAACCATCAAAATAATAATGTAAGTCGCTCAAGCATAATAAATAATGTTGCCAAAAGTTCACTTTCTAATCAGGGCGTTTTACATAATTATTTTGATGGCTTAATTAAAATTATTTTTAGATCTGCTTCTAGTTAAATTTTTAGATAAACTTTTATAAAGAAACATTAAAATAGTTATAAATATAATAAAACAAATAGTTATACATAAAACTGTCTTATACTTTATTACTGAATTGGCAAGCATTTCTTATGGCCGTAATTGTCATACCCATTTGTTCCACACAATATGCTATGGATTAACTATTGGTCTATTCATAACTTCACCATGTGGTCCATTCATGTAAAGCATCAATTATCATGTAATCTATAATACTGTGCCCAAATATAAATAGTTGCGGAAAGTAAAATATCTCATTTTAAAGCGTACAACTTCAACTTTAATGGATTATTGAAGTTAATAATAATATCATATATTTCCATTAAATAATTTCAGTAATCTTTGTAATATCGGGAAAAATAAGACCAAAATGCACAAAAAATGTATCTTGAGAAATTGCAGCGTCTTCGCTCTGAGTATAATTAACATGACGGCTGTTTCCTTACTAATTTATAATTTCTCTACTACAAATGGCGCGATATTACGTATAATAACAAAAATATTTAAAAATACAACAAATGAAAGAATGTAAAGGCAATGAGAGCGTCAATACAACGCGCAAATTGATGCGTAATTATAACAAGAATTTCAACTAATTCACATAATATATTGTATTACTATGTCGATACAAATGATTTTCCTTGTTTACGTTTCGGTTTGTTTCAAACCATGTTCAGCAAGTGAACAATTTCGTCGATGTCTTGTAATAAATATAAATTGCAATATTGGTTAAGTCATTCTCGTCGGTGTTTTAACAAATAGTCCGCAATGTTAGAAAAATAAAACCTTAAAATAATACTTATATTAGTTTCTATTAAAAATTTACTAAATCTAAACATTGCGGACTATTTGTCAAAACATCGACGAGGATGACTTTATAACCAACATTGCGAACTATATTTGTTAAGAAAACATCGACGAAATTGTTCACAATTTGTTGAAGATGATTTGATGCAAACCAAAATGTACATGGAAAATTTTTCGAGAGAGAGAGAGAGAGAGAGAGAGAGAGAGAGAGAGAGAGAGAGAGAGATAGTAGTAATACAATATATTAGATACGTGAATTAGTTGAAATTCTTGTTATAATTGCACATCAATTTCTGCGCTGTATTGATGCTCTCATTGCTTTTATATTCTTTCATTTGTATTTTTATTTCGAGAGCCTTATATATACACACATATATATATATATATGTATATGTATATATGTGTGTGTGTGTGTGTGTGTGTGTGTGTGTGTGTGTGTGTGTATACATGTATATATATATTCTTTTAAAGTTTTTAAAAATATTTAACTGGTTCATCCGTTGCACCGGTCCATCGATCGCATACTTACCCTAGATTTGCATATTTAATTAAATTTTTAGATATTTCAGTAAAATCATTTCTTTTGGGTAACTCTTATCAATAATGTCTCGCATTATATTTCATGTACATTATGTCATATTCATGATAAAAAAAACTTAGATAAATGAATAAATGAATGAAGTAAAAATGTTTTCATATCATAAAAGCAAATTTCCTTTTCGAATAAAAATAGTAAGTACATGTCAAACGCATAATTACTTAAACAATATTCTGTTTCGATAACAATCTTAATACTATTTATGTTAAGAAAGAGAGTTCTTTTTTTTTATATTGTTTCTATAGTAGATTTTATTTGCGATTTCTTTGCAATAGTATGAAACTCGTGTAGATGGTTTTATTTCTCTTGCTTACTCGTTATCTTGTGATACATCAAGTTGCCACTCTTTTTATTTCGTAGCAATCATGCGGAGAGAACGAACAATTACTGAAGTCATGGCGGGGAGAAGAGTCATTTCATGCTCAGCAATTTCCATGTGTCGCGTTCCTTTATCGCGCTGAAGATGATCGATACAAGCATGTACATGCTTGTTAAATTTTGGCTGATGTATGCTCGAAATATTGTCAATATTGCTTAGTTTGTGAGCATTATTATAAATTATAATCAATTATGCTTGAAGCGGTAAGAAATTAAAAAAATAAGAATACTTTTGTGCAGATGGATAGTAGAGATATAATTTTTCAAGCATTAATATTGTTATAGAACAAATTATACAATTATTTGAGAATAGGATTAAAATATGCGATTACTGTACAGTTCCAATCATTATCTATTATAATTATCAATGTCTAAATAAGTTTCGTTGTACAAATTTTGCAGTTTTAATTTATATATACGAATAATTAAACTGATAGTCTATAATATTCTCACTACAATTACGTTAGTTGTACTGAATCAATCATGACATCATTGCAATTAAATATTATTGTTCATATTAACCAACATATAACAAACAAAAAGTGCTAATACCAGAATTTTTCGCAATAAGTATTTTCTCAACAATACATTTAGCTATTTTACAAAATTTTACAAAATTTTAATACAAAATTTAAGAGGAAGAAATACTTAATAAATAATATATTCGAGTTAAATAAAATTGTTTGCTTCCAATTGAATCATTTGCAAACAAATGATCAAATACGGGGCGAAGACATACTTTCTTTCCTCTCTTTCCGTATTGAGAAATAATCGGACATTATCGATTGACACGACAGAATCAGAATATTCGAGAGACAAATGTACAGTTGAAATTGAGAGTCCAGTGAACAAAATGAGAATGACAAGCGCAAAGCCAAAGAAGAGGATTCGCTAGAGGACTGAAAGAAAATGATCGAAGAGAGCTCATTGATGCCGCAGCACAATGGACGGAGTTCACTTTCTTCGATGAGCCTCGTTAATCAGTATCGCGTACCGATTTCACGAAAGACAGAGGAGAGAATCACATTCTTTTATATGTATTATCTATCAACACATTCAGACTAATTGCCATAGTTACTAATATGAAATAACAAATATTTTAAGATTGATTAATCTCCGGTTAATTTTACAAAATTCTGAAAATTCTATCAAAATCTTCTTTTTGTTAAATTTTTTAATAAGCAAGGAGGAAATTTTTTAACCAGAAAAAATTTAATTTTATGTTCATGAATATTTAAAAATTATATATATATAATTATAATAATAGAAAAACGAGAAAAATACGAATTGCATTTTATCTCGATGTATATTTAATTGTATTAACTGTCACTTTATTTAAAGTTAAAAGATATTTATTACTAACGGTTTTGCGAAAGCCATTTGTCGCAGCTTTTTCATTATCCACTTTCACGAGCAGTCACTTTGCTACAATCAATATTCAGCGACGTACTTTTATACCTATACATGGATTTTTTGAGATAGGATCGATGCGAGCATTACCAGAGCATAAACGCGTTTCAAAATTGATCGACAGAACCGCGAGCGAGTGAAGGCCGGAAAAAGATTGATGATTTCGTAGCGAAGGTAAAAAAAAAAGGAGCCGTAAGGTGTAGCCCACTTTTGTCCCGAGCCTAGAAAAATTTTCAAGTTGTATCATTAATTATATCGCGATACAGTTGATTTACACGGGGCGACAGGGTAGAATGGCCGATTGTTGCGCGATGTCGATGTCGGCTTATAGTAATGATTCACTGTTCGTTTTGTGAGCGAAACGCGGCGCGAGAAATTATTTAAAAATCACCTCATTCGTGCCGCGCTCTTATTTAAGTCGTGTACACTCCGGAGAGACTTGTCTGGACGCCGGTCCCAGGTGGATTGTAGTATTCTCCTGTCAGGCCACGGCCTATTAATTTTGTCGCGCTAATCTCCAATCTGCGTTTCCTTACTTTACAAAGTATTACGAGGGATCCGTGACTCCAGCCGCGACAAGCAATACTCGTTATAATAAATCGTTTTGCGTCTTAATCCCCGGTTGCGAGAGATTTCATAAACGCAACTTGCGCTCCATCGGATCTCGAGACGCACCGAATTTTGATAAACGTTTAGTTTAGCATCTTTTCCTTTCGATCCGCAATCAGAACGTACAAGATTCCTGAATGAGATTTCAGAGAACTGTCTGTTAGCAAAGAATTTAAACTCTTCGATGCCACTCTGAGCATATCTGATTTTCTTTTTCCAATGCTTTTCCAATGCTTTTTCCATTGCTTACAACTTCTTTATTTAATAAAGATAAATATATTTTTATTTAGTACACACTGAGAGAAATGACTTTGTTAGAGGAACAAAATAATAAATCAAGGGACAATAAATGATTTGATAAGAAAATGTTTTATCAGTTACTATTGCAAATCATTCCTCATTATTTGTCAATGTAACAAATAATCAAAATAAACAGTATCGCTTGCAAATAAAGTCTATTCAAAAGACAGATTAGGTTAGATTCTATATAGTTTACTTCTATTAATGATTGGTTGATATAGTAGACTAGCAGCAATCACAAAATCTATTTGTTGTCACATACAAATCATTGGTTAAAGTGATCGTCAATTATCTGTTATTTTAGTATGGGTTTACATTTAATTTTCTCTCCACAAACGTTCCAAATTTCAATCACATTTGTTAAAGGTATTATTGGGTGTTAAATTAACAAAATTCTTTCTTTCTCAGTATATTTTCTTTAATGTCTAGTGTTTTGATTTAAAAAAAATATTAATCATTTAAATAATTGAAATAATATTTTTAAAAAATTATTAGTATATTTATTTTTTTATGAAAGTTATGAACAATTGAATATGCCATATCTAAGTGTGTTATTCTCGTAGAGGCAACGAAGGATTAAACGGCGTTTAGTAATGGTTATAACTTTCTCGGCTCATATAATAAGCGATTATAAATTTAAAAAATGTAATCAAGTATAAGACACAATCACGAAAAATATAAAGTGTTTTATAAAGTAAATACGATTGAAGATTAGCGGAACGTTATTGATAAGAGCTATATCAACGCAGCTATTATTTCCCTTCAGATATGGTCTCGCTTCTCTTATGTCTTTTTATTCTCTTATGTCAATCGTTACTGAAATAACACGAGATATCAGTTGCAAACTTTTTTTACTTTACTACATACCAACGGGCGGAATCAAATCTCGAATGGAAACATGTAATAAAAGCATGTTTTGCAATTGCAGCTGTTGGAAAAAAAAGGAAATGTCACAATTCTCACACTGAGAAAACGTAAAAGAAACACTTTATGCAACGACGTTGTTAAAAATTGCTTTAACATTCATATACGAATATACGGAACCTCTTCTTTAAAAATTTCTCCTTTATCCGTTATCGCTCCCATTAACGAAAGTGTCAGTTACCTCTTACTACATTTATAAAACGAAATATGATATTCTTAAATGCGATGCAAAGTCGTCGACAAAGACAATTGATACATACATTACGAACGTTATATTTTTCAGATAAATGTACAAAATAAATAGCACTTCTAATGCATACAATCCGAATCGCTCTAAGTTAAGACAATTTGTTATAATTTCATATTTCATTTAGAATATATTTCAATCTGAATTAAAAAGATCTACAAATTAATTCTTAGTATACATTATACATGATTAGGTCATTCGTGTATGTAGGAGAGATCGGAGCTAATAGACTCATTTTTCAGTTTCGAATTTTTATGAAATTAAGAGATTTATCGAAAAGATGAATTATAAAGGGATAAAATTTTGAGTAAGTATTGTACTATAAATCAGTCGTCACTAAATGAGTCATACAGTTCCATACTGTGATTAATCTATTATCCCCCATTCGTTCATTTTTTAAAAACATTAACAATATACGATAATAAAGACACATAAACAAAAAAAATCTGTTGAACTTTATATTGAGTAAGAACTACACTTACTATCTAAGTAGAAATCAAATATCTCAGACAATCATACGATTGTAAAACAAAAACTTTAAGAATAAAAATATTTACTTAGGTGTAATTTTTAAAAATTATGGCATAACTTCTATCATAGATGTGTTCGCAACAAGATGTGTTACAGCAGACTTAGAGGTACTCGCTGCTGCGTGTTTTGTTTTTAATGTAGCCTCGATTATTCTACTTACCCCTATATAGTCAACTGACTCCAATTAGCCCTACATTTCTGTTCTTCGAAAAACTGAGAGCATCAAGTAATTAGTTATAACATTTATAGGTTTACAATTTTTTTTAATACATAATCTTCAAAATATTCTCTAATGATGTTAAAGTATATGTAAGAATATCACTCAATAATTTTTGCATTTATTTATTAAAGTGATGAAAATTAATCCTGAGATATACATAAATAATCCTTCATGTGAAGTAAAGTATTACAGAATCATCGTATTGAGAATTAATCATATCTAAAATATGATATACTGGATCAAATTATTATTAAAGATAATACACACTTCTCTCATTCATCATTTTAATTATGTGAGTTTTTAATCATGTGAAGGAAACGGAATCTTATGAACGTGATTTATACGATGAAATATTCATTATAGAGACGTCATATATCTGACGGCTTCGTTGCAATTAAATGAACGTTGAGATAGTTACGAAATTTACAAGATGCAAATACGCTCGCGGAAATCATTGGCAAACGCATTCGCAATTTTATACAGAATATTTCAGGATCTCTGGGACAAATTTTAGAGAATGCTAAATCAGCTTTAAGAAAATCAATTTCATAAGAACCTGTGTCCTTCGATGAAAGGAGTTACTTTCGTCTAGTCACGTAATGTCTGACAATTCACATTCATGACTAATTCACGTTTTTTGTTTTTGCAAAAAGATAACAAAAAACAAAAACTTATGGATTTATAGTTAGTTTCATTGTTAGATGACACTCGCAATACTACCGTGCGATTGATTATATATATCAGAGACCCTTAGAACGAGCTCCTTAAAAATTTAACAAGTTATTTCTTGTTAAAATCTATCATTTCTTAAAATTTTTCAGAAGCTCCGGATAATGTTATTATTTTCATGGAAAATTTTAATATATATATATATAAATTTTATATGTATATATATATATATATATATATAAATTTTCCGTGAAAATAATAACATTATCCGGAGCTTCTGAAAAATTTTAAGAAATGATAGATTTCAACAAGAAATAACTTTTGTTAAATTTTTATATATAATATCGCTGAGAAAAAATCTATTTTCCTGATTTCTTTTTCCAAGAACCAGGCACTGAGAAAAAACGGTTTTTGAATGGTTTTACACTTCTTTATAACTTGCTTTTAAAAAGTTTCCATTTAAAATCTATCGAGATAAGGTTATGATTTTTCAGAGACGCCAACAGAGATGTATTAACAGATAATAATCAAGTATTTTTAAATAGTGTTGTTACATAAATACAGGAAAGATGTATTAATTGTAGTAAATATTATTTCGCGATGACATACATGCTCGTTTATGTCAATTCTAGCGACAGTATATAACAGATTACTTGCGAATGCTGTAACATTTAAATTTATGCTTAATTAGCTTAACTCAATATAAATAATCGTAAGCGGTATAATTTTAGATAAAAGAAAAATATTTTTTCAATTACAGATTCTTTATCAAGACGAAAGAAGAGAACTTTTTCTCTTCCTATTCTTTCTCGAACTCTTTCTCAAATTTTTCTTCCCTTACAACACTAGAAAATTATTTACTTTATATTCTATATGTACAAACTTTGAAAGGTCAAAATCGAACTCGTAATCCAACTCAAATCTGAGTCGGCCATTCTCAAACAGACTATCCCCATTCTCTACTCCTTTATATTCTATATACAGAA
This sequence comes from Acromyrmex echinatior, assembly GCF_024713525.1. NCBI lineage: Eukaryota > Metazoa > Arthropoda > Insecta > Hymenoptera > Formicidae > Acromyrmex > Acromyrmex echinatior. The sequence goes on from NC_141864.1 coordinate 4,030,967, forward strand.
GACTTGAAACACCTTGTATATAGAATACAGGAGCTAACACGTGATGGTCCATTTGAGAGCAGCATACTTGAGTTGAGTGAATTTGTTTTTCTAACTTCTAATCCTTTTAAAGCTCGCATATATAGAATATAAAGTAAACAATTTAACAAATATATTTTAATTCTTTAACATCTCAATCTTAATCTCTTGTAAAGTCTTTTAATCGCCTAAGATGCATATTGTTGAGTGAATCTTAAAAATAATAAACCTGCTATTTTACTATCTTCTCATGGCACAGAAAATGAATTTATAAAAAAAGCTTAAGTGGTTTATAATTTCAAAGTTACCGTGGCGCATCGACGATCTTGTTAAAGAAACATCAAGTCGAAATTGATCGAAGAACCTACCAGATGAAATTTGCAGAAGCTTATTCATTTGCAATCCGCGCACTGGACCGGAACTGCGACTTTATTCATAGCGATCTAATTATTTTGTTGGTACGACGGAAGTGTCTTGACGGAAGTGTCGTCGGCGTGCGCGCGGTTCGTCCGGCTAACAGCCGCGATACAATTTATGATTGGTTTCGCGGCGCTCCATGAGATGGAAAAAGAACGAGAATAGAACGAAACAAATTATTTCATTGAATATTCAACAGTTGCCAGAAACAGATCCGTTATTCAGTGGTTACACCGGCCGTGTGCGGGCGCGGTCGCTCGGTCGCCGCCACTCGAAATATGTATTTTCCGAAGGTCCGTTTGGATGTAGGAAAAAATAAATAATATTTGTCGGCGACGCAATTCTCCCGTGCGATTGCGCCGGCCGCGAAATATTTATCGGAAAATATTGGCCGGAAAATGTCTACATACACATGCAATAACACGCGTACATCGGAGGTGTAATTATCGGCGGGTAAACGCGCGATTTATTCGCGCGCGACACGCTTTGAGCACTGAATCGCGAGCCAGCGCGATGCGCGCAAATTGTATTTTTGTCGAGTGATCGGCGTCCACGCGTGTCACTTATCGAGTGTATTATATATTTTGAAATATATCTGCCGATAGGCGCACCTGCTTTTCGAGTACGCGGCAAAGTGCATCAAGAGCCAGCGTGCTGTCCTGCTGCACCGTATCGAATGTCGCAAATGTGTGTAATAGTCTCGGTAACGTATATACCACGCAAAATACGTTTGTTTCAATGTTCAATGATGCTCTCTATCTATCTATTCGCAGAGCTATTTAACGTCGAGTTTAAAATTAGTTTCAGTTTCGGACCTCACTCGCAACAGCGAGCTAAACCCATGATTGTAGTAAAAGGAAAAAACTTTATTACAAACAGATCAATCAATATTTTTGCATCTTAAAATAATTTCAATATTCCCTCTCTGTCGTTCTCGTATTAATAATTATCTATTGAAATTAATTTTACTGAGTAAAATAATTATAAATAAGATATATACTCAAATATATATATATATATATATATATATATATATATATATATATATGTATATACGATAGTTTGAACACGTGAGTAAAACTCAATGATTTTATCCGATCCGATCGCGGAGATCACGGTTTTCCTCGTTGAAGCCCACGAATCGGAGGCAGGGGAAACCACCGAAGTCGGACGCATCAAACGGAACATCTCTCGCGTCGCTTTTTGCTCCTAAACCGTGAAATTTTCGCTTTACAAACTCTCCACGGCAGTTTATTGAATTATTCACTAGATAACGAGCCCGTCCCGGGCTGCCTAAGAGGGAAGACAATTACCAGGAAACAGCTCGAGATAACAACAACAACAACAACCGACATCCCCAACAGTCAGCCGGTGTCGCGGGACTTCGTCGGATACGGCACCGCGACACTGCGCGACGAGAACAGGGTTGCGACGCCCACCCGGCAGCCATTTACCGGAGAACACTCGCGCACCGTTATCTTTATAGTTCGACGGCGGTATCGCGATCGGCCGCGACTGTTAATTAACGCGGCTTCTTCTGCGGGAGATTGGGACTCCCGAGGAGAATCGCGTACGCACCAGTATTCGGCTTTCTTCACATGCGGGCGAGTGTGAGAATGTGCGCGTGAGTGCGTTTCCACATTTGTATGTATCCGTCTATGATATGGCACCACAGCTGGTGCCGGCTGAGATCGGAGAACTTCGGATTGGTATCGACGGCGTCGTCTTCCGGAATGCAAAACTGCGTTATTCACTGCGCGCGAGATGAATCGCGAAACGTATTCCTGCTTGTACATTCGCGCATTTCTCATCGGAGAATTTTCAAAGTGCATCGCTCTATCGCATAATATATTAATGTCGATTTTCAATAACTTAGGAATGTATTTTTTAAAAAATGACAAAAGTATAAAAGATTAGATAAGTTTTTCTATACTGTATTTGAAAGTAATACAAACAGTTTAGCGGCGATTTAGGACCTGAAAATTAAAAAAATAATGTACCGCGTGTTGCATCAACATATTGGTCAGTATGTCGGCTATTTTATAAATGTAACGTCTATCAGAGAAAGTATTACCTTTGTAAAACGTAATCAATCGATCAATTATACAAATGTAATCAATCGATTAATTTTATAAACGTAATATCTGTTAGAAAGGGTATCACATTTATAAAATAACCTGACATATTGACCAATATGTTGATGCAACACGCGGTATGTTTTTAAAGAATAATTAAGGTAACATGAAAAAACTTTTATTTAAACTGTAAAATTGTATTATAAAATATAAATATTAAACTTATTAAATTATTTCATTTATTATATAATCTACATATATAATATTTATTTTTGTACTGAAAGTATAAATGTCCACTTTCAGCTACTTTTCAGAAATTATACGCCTGATATTTTATATAATAAAAATAAACATATTGTAAAAAATTTGTTTCAATTGAAAGCCAGACATTAAAGAACTTAACGGTATCAAGAAAATGTAATTAATATCAATTTAAAAAGTTAAGGTAAATATACCAATTTTATTGGACAAAATGAACGAAAATTTTAAATATCTTAAAAATTATCTTTTAAAAATCTTTGAATACGACTCTAAGTAAATTCGTTTTGTTAAATTTTTATAAACAATGAATTTGAGCCATATATATCACAAAAGCAAATTAAAATTTTATCACTTTGTGCTAATAATTGGATCATGTCCACTAATACATTTACCTTATAAGCAATGGAAAAAGCATTAAAAAAGCATTGAAAATGAAAGTTAGATATACCATATTGAGAAAGCATTTAAGAGTTAACATGATCAGCATAAAAATTCGCGATTCTTTCTCATAGTTTTCAACAAGCTATTTTCAACTGATATACAAACAATCGCAAATATTATCTTTTTCTCTTGGGCTCTTCAAAGTCCAAATACAGTCACGGTATGTATGCGCCTGTCCCCATTCTTATGCAATCTTTTATCTCTCATTGCTGACGCCTTTTTAACCATCTTTTTTTTAACTGCAACGTGCCACTAGCACAGAGTCGCTTCCGACAACAGAAATGACATTGCGCCGGAACTTCGCGCAAAGTCGGCACATGTAATACTTTGAGGTCTGATTAAGCCTTCTGTGCGGTTGGCGCTGAGACTCTGGAGTGATGCTAATTAGTTTCTTTAGAGAAGACGGCCCAGTGTATATCACAAAATTTGCGAGGGACCACGTGCGCTCAACAAAAACAAGGGAGAAGAGGGAGTAGCTAGAGGAGTTAGTTTTGCGCTTCACAGAGAAATATTATTATTTTTTGCCGAGGACTCGCTTAATTCTATCGCACCGGAACCACAGGAGGAACCAAAATCGGCACCAAAATGCCATCCGTGTGGTATGTATTTTCAGAATTGACTGGACACGGAACACGAGACTGCCACCATGCTGGGCCGTTGAAAATTACGAGCGACAGGGAAACGAGAATTGTGCAACTATCGTCGCGGTGAGGCGGAGGCAACGAAACTTGCAGCAGCTCTACAATGAACCTCTACAATTCTCCGTTTATCGCAGCTTTTATGTTTGCGGTCTTTACGAAACTTTACGGTATTCATTGCGCGCGGTTATCGGAAGTGCGTAAATAACGGTGTATATCTGCGTAGTTCATCCGTAACGTTGCCTGAGTTATGGTCAAAGCGATTCACTGGACACCGATGTCCTACGCAACTTGCCGATATAATAAATTGGCAAACTGATACGTGTGAATTTTATTGTAGCACTATTCGTTATATCTACATACTTTGATTTCATAGCCGCATTTGATGTTCAATAACGTCGGTGAAACTATAAAAAATAAGTAAGTGACGACAAACGATAGAGAGACAAAAGCATAAAGTTTAAGAGCGACCATTAAGACATGAACGCGACAATATAATCGACAATATAATCGCTATTCCCCGCAAATATTTCCATCAATGCATTGAAACGCGATATCACGAGAAAGATTTTAACCACACATCTCGAAATGCATTTACATGAAGAAATCTCATTTTTTGTTCGCAAACGTCGTTCGCAGAGCGGTTCGATATCAGAAGGATCCGAATGCGGAAAGCTTCGCATGCGTCATTCTATTGCAGGAACTGCGGCTTCAGAAAGCGGTTGACGTTAGGTGTCCCGGATAATCGTGCTGTTCCGGCTGCAGAAACTGTTGCTGCTGCAACAACCCGACCGTAACACTAGCACGCAGATGTCATCGATGCACTTCGTGTTTCGAGCAAATGGGATTAACGTCACAACGACGACTCTGCATCCGATATTACTATTTGTATTTACAGATTATTATACCTCGACAACTGCCACTTCGACTTTGAACTGTCTTACACATATATCCTTATATTTTACATATAATTAAAATAATCCTTCTATAAAATCTTTTGCTTAAAAATAAGAACTTTATTGTTATAATATTAGTTGTTATAGTATTAGGTTGGAGAAAAAATTTCGTCTATTATTTTAAAAAATTTTTTTGCAAAAGTTTTTCATTTGTTGCGAAATTTTCGTTACAATTATATCATTCGCTAAAGCAAAGTTTCAGCTTTAAGAATCTGTTTTTTAAATTGTGGTGTGATGATTTTTATCGGAATTATGAGCAATCGAAGTCAGAATGCTCCTTTACTTAACTCGCGAATAACTCAGGAATAAAAAATCATAGGAACATTTTTAAAAAATTATTTTGTAGGGAAAGCTTCAAGCTTTCACGATAGGTAGTCGAAACTTTTTGTAAATTTTTTTTTACACGTGAGAGACTTTCCAAGTGAAAAGAAAATTTTTCATCTTTTTCAGCTCGTAGTTTTTTAAAAATGTAAAAATTACCAAACTCACAAAAACTCAAAAAATATCTAAGTAATTTTTCGAAAGTAGAGATTTTAAGTTTTAAAACCCTTTTTTTACATTTAAATTTCGTTTATTTTTGACGAAAATATTGTATATACAATTTTGATTTAAAAAATACAAAAAAATTTTTTCCCCAAAACCCAATATATATACGTTATATTTATTTATAAAATATTGCATGAATATTTCACTATTAAACAACTTGTATAAAAAGTACCATTAAAATCCAGACGTTTTAATTTAATTAACTTTTAATTTAAGAAAAATCGGATTTTTAATTCTAATTGGTATTAGCGTATCCAGACACACAAGTTTTTTACAATCTTGCATAATTCTAAGTTACAATCTTATTCCTCGAATTTTGACCTTTGAAATAAAAAAAATTATTCAATTACGTTAACTTTAAGCAAAGATATATTAATTTAAAATACACTGAACCAACTTGGAACGAATACCAAGATAGAATTAAACTTTTGTTCACAAACATTATATATTATTAATTATGTCGAAAAGTACTTATATGCGATAAATTACCTTAATAAGAAATACGAAACAATAAACACATCAAAGAAAATATAACGATAATATAAAGAACGTATAATTATACTTAATCGATATATATATATATATTGCAGAATCTCCCTTATCTCTTAGAAACACACAATTATAGACGCAACCGATAACAATCAGCCATCGATTGACCAAGAAAAAGTATTTCGCGTAAATCCAATTTAATGCGCGCCGCGAGAAGTAGACTTTTCGAATTTTCCGTTGGCGAATCCTCGAGAAGTGCCTGGACTTCTAAAGCCAGACGAAGACTTAGGGCAAATTAGAAAACGTTATCAACACGGTGGCGCACCGAATGGAAATTCTTCTCGTTAAACAGTTCTCCGAGCTGCGCTACGCCGTGTACGCCCAGTATGTGCGTGTTGAATACCGTCGGAAAGTTTTGTCCGTACGTTATAATTTCTCCAACTCTCGACGTTGTGTTCCCTACCATTCCGTTCTCTTTGTCCTAAAAGTCTTCTTTATCTGTACTCTAGTTCTCGACAACTCTCTCAGTCTGCTTTTTTACTTTTCTTTCCTGTACTTTTTATTCCCCCCTCCGTTATTCAACAAATCATTATTTAGAAATATGGTACTAAATTTTGTTACTTTAGTAACTAGTATAGTTGTCTAACTAGATCGCTGTCTAATATAACACGAGCAAGTGCGAGAGACGTGTAACGTCGTAAAGGATTCCTTATTCCAAGATCGATGCCAACACATTTTTAACCCTCGACTACAGCAATGGGTCGTTTGGACCCGAATCGAAAATTTTATACGGTTGACGTAATCTATATTGACACGATGAGATTCTAAATTACCTATAGGTAAAAAAAACTTTGAACCTTTATCTATCAATCGTAAGACAGAGGTTCACTTGTATTTTACTTAAGATTCCTGAGTAGTCACTACAGCCATATTGAATCGTAATGTCAGAAGCGAGAAATGACACGTTAATTTTTATTACATGCCATTTATAAATAAAGACAATTTGGGTAAAACAAAATGATAAGATTGCTTTAAAACATTTGTAAAAATAGACGAATAGTATGCTTATCCCCTTTGACAATCAATAAATAATCGTAAAAAATGATGAAAGGCACATGTAAGTGAAAATAAGCTATATATATTGAATAAAAGCACTTAATGTGTCTTTTATCATGTTTTTATAGTTATTTATCAACTATTAAGAGGGGTAAGTATAATGTTTTCGTCTATTTTTATAAATGTTTTAAAGTAATCTCATTATTTTATTTTATCTAAATTGTCTTTATTTATAAATGACACGTAATAGAAATTAACGTGTTATTTCTCGCTTTTGACGTCATGATTCAATATGATTGTGATGACTACTCAGGAGTCTTAATAGGATGCTTTAAAATTTAGGCGTAGTTTTCATAGCTATGTGGAAAATCAATCTATCTCTCTTTATATAATACAGTATTTATCCTAGATTTTATCTCAGATCGCTTTATCTATAATTAACGAATAACCATATTTACAACAGACATATCTAGATGTGAACAGTATACATTAATAGCATCAACTCACTGCACGGTACGTGTTCTCATTTTCTTCCCGCTCGATATAGAATACTAAACGTGCGAAAACTCGATCCATCCTATTCTTGGTACCACTCCCGTTTCACCCTTTCGCCGTTTTGTCCATTACGTCTATTCCCTTCGCTTCCTTTAGCTTCCCACGACTTGTCCCTCACACCACCATCTCTCTTTATTCTCGACACCACCCGGTGAGTATCGCAACGTGTTTAGTCGACATGACCCGTGTGACCGAATCCTTTCGACGCAAGTCTGTCAAAGTGAACGTGGAGCGCCGCGGGCTCTTGTGATTAAAGAAAATTACGGGCAGCAGATAATTACAGGAGGTGACTGCATGGACAGAGCTGACTGAAAGAGGGCGCGTGGCAACTCCCGTTCCGCCACGCCTTGCTGTACGGTCGCGAAATTCTGTCACCACCCGTGGCGAGCCGCAGCATCCTGAGCATTTCCCAACGTTGTACCGAAGAAGCAAGGACACTGAACACTGTTCACGATATAGTAGGTGCCGCGTATATGGTGACTACGCGGTATTCACCATATATTCGCTTTTCCGACAGTTACATTTCTCGTACTAAATCGAATTGCGCGACTAAACGGCCGCGATATCGCACCTACGATTGTTGCAATTCGTTGACCAATTAAAATCATTATCGGTAATTTTGGCAAATAACAATTGAAAGCGCAATTGATTCTGAAGAGTTAGAAGGTTTCATTACGCTACAGAGATGCGGTACTCATTCTTATTAAAAATAAAAATGCACGCAATAACATTTCTACCGTCGAATATATCTAATTTTATGTTTAATGTTTTTACTGAGCGAATATTCGATTATTTAATGAAAATTGTATATAAAATTTGTTAAAATGTAGGCACCGTAAATCTTGTTATATTGAAAATTTTCAATCTGTACGAAGGACGGAAACAAATGTAATAAAAATCATGATGATAAAAATGTGTGACAGTCAAATATGGATTATTGTAGAGAGAATATATAGCTGTACCATTTATTTCCATTAATAGTACAGAATCCATATGGACCGCCGTTCGGGATTATGAAGGTTAAAACTGAAAAACAGGATGCTTTGGTATCTGCTCATATCCTGCATAGCGGACGACCACAAATTCTCTTGCTTCTTGGCTAGCCGCAACATCATCCTGTCATTTATGAGAGAAAGGGTGAAAGGGGGATTTCGCTGTTTTTCTCTCGGATAATATAACATATTTAATCTCATACCTTCATATCTTTCTTCGATATTCTTTCACACAGTACAATTTTTTACTTATTCTATACGTGCCTTATGATAACCGTCAATCTTCTACTTATTCTATAAGTGAAAAAGAAGTACGAAAATATTTAAGGTAAAAATAATTAACACTTGAAATAATAAAGCCACATGTGTAAAACAATTTGTTATAAAATGAAAATAAAAGATATTCAATAATCATACAGATCAGAAAACGGTACAATATCTGTTATTTTATGCGTTACATAAATTATTTATTATTGTCACGTATCTGATTTGTCCCCACTCCTCTTTACGATTAACCATTACATTGTTTTGTTTTGGGACTGGAAGTGTCGAAGGAAGGAATTTGATATACGGTGCGCGTATATAGAATAATAACCTTTCAGCGTTCATTTTCTATCAAATTTGCCTGTGCGCTATAGTAAATCGAATTTCACGGCTAAATGGCCCTTTTTGACGCCGAAATAATAACCCAGATTTAACCGCTGCGCTTACGGAGCGCAAAAATAGTTAATACGCTCTCACGAAAAATCTGCGCGCCCTCGTACGATATCGATACTCGGAATTTGCATTGGTAATGCGGCAGGAAGCGGAAGATAATTACCAGTCTTCAATTCGCGCAATTGTGTCGCAAACCTAAAAATACATTTATCAAAGGCAATTACTGCAAAAACAGCTTTAATGCATTTAACTCAGGGCGCCTTTTATTTGTCCTACGTCATTGTTGCATACATAATGATGCAAAATAAATTGCACCTACGACTTAAATTGAAAATATTTTTTTAAGAAAATAAATGATATAAAGCTTTTTAATATCCTTTAAAAAGTAGCGTGTCCTCGCCCACATATATGGAGTCATGCCATTCAAATTTTGCCGAAGAAGGAGGAGAAACTTGCTCCGCACAGTATGGGCATTAAAAAATTGTACAAATTCTGGAGATTCTTATATTGCATCGAGTTCTATGGCGCGGCCGGTCGACATTCTGGGTGTCGGGAAAGTGCATTACATATCCGGATTGAGGAGATTGAAAAATTCCCTTCGATGTTACTTTAAAACGTCGCGCGAGGTGATTTTTCGAAACTTTTCCAATGTAAAAATGTGATAAGCAATAATCGGAGTAAAAGTTTTTCGAATCATAATCTATTTTTATTTTCCTTAATTTACAACTTTTGAATGTAAAATTAGTGTGAAATATATAGAAAAAAAAGCTTACATTTTACTGCATTTTTCGTCCTTTCTATTATCCCGCAAAATTTGATTTTAGAAAACTCGTAGCTTTTATACACGGTTTCGAGCGTAATTTTTATACGCTTCCGCTAATTAAAGGATACATGTTAGCGCGAAGAAAAATGCGACATCACGGCTTAGGTGACGTGACTGAAAGTCAACCGGTGACATATTTGTTAAATAATTGGGCCGCGACGCGCGCGTCCAGCGTGCGGACAAAAATTTCCGCGTTGCCTTCCATTATCGCCTCGTTCTTTAATCACCAGCCGGTAACGCGAATTTTTCAGATTTACGGTGCCCGGAGAGCTCGAGCATTATGGAATTACCCCTGCCGGGACACGTATCACGAAATTATCCCGGTAAATCGGGCACTGACAGTAATTATGTCAGCACGTCCCCCTCGTGTCTGTCTCAATTATCCGGTTACATTTCCGAATTTTCGTCCGGTATATAATAGCGCACCGTTCAAATTTCTCTTGCTGATCGATGCGTGAATTACGCCGGAAAGATTCAGCTTTCAAATTTCTCGATTGATAGCGTCGTTTATCGTCTTTTTCAAAGGATGCTTCTCTTGAGAAAATAAATTAAATACACTCAAGATCTCTATATTTCCGCGCTTATACAATTTTTACGTATTATAGTTTCTTTTCGAGAGCGCGACCCAAATTAAGGTCGAGTCGATGTTTGTATTTCGGATGAATTATGAAAGTAAGACGCGAAGCATGTTAATGGATTTCTCAGGGAAACGCTTTCAACAAAAATATAGTATATTTTGCCTCGCGCCTGGATGAATGGACCGAAACTTTCTGATTACATGCAAAAATATGGTTATTATATAAATTGATCTCGTAAGTAATCGTGCATAAATTTTTTTACTTTGAACATTTCTCTAAGAGGTGTATCGCAAGAGGTTGTTTCGCGATCTATTTCAGCAGATCTATTTCATTGCGTTCGGTGGTTACGATAGCACGTTTAAAACAAAACCTGTGAGGCTTTCGCCTTTAACCACCCACGCGCGACCCTCTTTCAGAGTAGTGTCGACGTCGACACTGTCAGTTAATTCGTCTGTCAATCTATCAGAGCCGCTATAAAAATTCAAATGCGCCGGCCAGCAAAACGTGAAAAAAACCTTCTGGCCGAAAGGACGAAAACGCGCCAACCATCCTTTCGGTCATCCTTTGTGCGACGATTTAACATTTAATTCGCCCTGATACTTCAGGATGTGACGTCCAATCGCCATCTAAATTCAATTTAACGTATCAGCACGTAGTTTTATTTCCGCAAATATGATTGACGGTATGAGGACAGAATACTTTGCGGAATATGACAAGATTGAATAGAATTTGATGGATTGAGAGCAAAAGTAAAAATCAAGTCTATAACTTTTAAGCTTCTACTATAAAATTATTTTAAATATAGCACCGTATAACGAGCTTTATGAATTAGACACTTGCCCTACATATACTCTGATACCTTCATTTATTACTTAATAATATTGAGAGTAACTGTCAATAATAAAAAGATCATTAATAAATGAATCTCATTAATTAGTATGTAGATAGATGTATGTAAGTAATTTGATGAAAACTATTTAGAGATCAATGTTTAAGAACAGATTATACTTTTCGAAATATTCAGAAAACTGTATATTTGTTTTTAAAGAATCTCAGTAATTTTGTCATAACTTAAACGGCTTATCGTGAATAAACAGATAAAAATATGAGAAACAAATTAAATATTTTTATAACAATAACAATAATTTTTTTCTAATTCTAGTTTTGATACTAATTAAAATACCGTTTCAAAATTGTTATTAAAGGTACTCACGATTGCCTTTCATTGTAGTGAGCAAAAATTGTGTGTGTATGATTACAATATTTTATTTAAATTAATTGATATGTAACGTTTTTACAAAGAATCATAACAATTTTTCAAATTCTGCGAGCAATGCATGCCTACCGATGTTCAATAAACAATAAATAAATTGGAGTAACGGGTCAATAGAAATGGTCGACTAATGCCAAACGTAACTCCGCAGTTTCATATCGAGAGCTGTGTACCATGCTAACTGCACCGTGGAGGACGCTCGCAATTTACAACACAGCGTGTAACGTCCGTCACTCGTTGCTGACATGGGATGCGATACGTGGCGAAGGATGTTTTGCACGATTTACTTTACTGCCATCGTGTCTGACCACGCATAGCTAGCTACGGTAATTTCTTCGTAGTGGATAAAGATAGTCATATCTTGTCAATATAAAGGACAAGCTGCAAATAATTTATAAAATAATTGGTTGAATATAACAGGATAAAATCAAAATTTAATTTTTGTCATAATAATATTTTGTGAATTAGCAAAGATAATTATGTAAGTCTCACAATCATTATAATATAATTCATATGCAACCGATTATATTCGTCAATTTTTAAATTAGTAACAGAAAAATGAAACATCTCGTTCATTTCGTGAAATATTTTTTTTTTCGTTTATGATAAACGAAATATATTTAATTTTAAATTATTTTTAATATTAAGTTGTATAAGATACATTTTAACTTTTGACTATTTCAGATACGGATAACAGGATAACTTTATGTATATTACATTTTTTTGCAAGTTTCACAAAATGATCGGCATCATTAGGTATTACACCCTACAAAGGAATACGCGAAATTCGTGGGGCTGCACCGGAACTTTGTGAATGTCCTCTTAAGCTAGGCAATCGCACTACTTTGTCCATAATTTAGTTAAGAGCGTCATGCGTGTGACGTGCACGATATAGAATAGATCGGAACAACCGAAGCGCGAAGAGAGAGAGCGAGAGAGAGAGAGAGAGAGAGAGAGAGAGAGAGAGAGAGAACTGGCGTGTGGCCAACCTCCTAGTCCAGGATTCGTGTAAGTGACTTATTATCCGCCGTTTATATGTGAGTCCTCTATTAGGACGTACTATATATGTATATGTATATGTATATATATATATATACATACATATGTATATATATATATATACATACATATGTATATATACACATAGGCTCGTCCTGCAGAAACGCACGTCTAATTCTTCCTCCTAATGACGCTCATTAAAGGTCATCATTAAAGGTATGTGTAATTATGTATACATTCTCTATAATATGTCTTTGCTCTCTCTCTTTACATCTCGTTGATTTGATAGATTTCTAAAACTGTTTCAAGTACCATTAATTGATCGATTTAAATTAATTCTAAGATATTTGAATAAAAAATAGCAAGTATACAAATATAAGTACATTCTTGAAAATATATTCAAAATATATCATTGATACCAATAAATGTCGTTCGATATACGTATTTATACAAATTAATTAATATATATTTAAAGAATAAAAAGGACAAAAAAAGATTAAAAAGGATTTTTAAAAATAATATATTTACACAAAATATAATTTCATTATAATTATTAACACAAAGCAAAAATACTAGATGAACATATATTATCACCGTAAAAAACATTTTGTACTTATGTTAAAACGAATTCTTGTTAACATTTTTGTGTTGAATTTTTGACTTATTCGAGTGTTAATTTAACATAATGTGATTGTATTATTTGAATATTTTGCATTAAATTAAAATTTAACATTTCTCAGTGTTGAAATAATTTATAGGTAAATAAACAAATAACAATAATAATGTAGTTTTAAAACATAAATTCTGGGGATAAATGAATAAATGTGTGTTAAAAAAATTAATAATATTATAAATTTTATTGAAGAAATATATTCTGTACAGCTAATTACATATTTTATAAAACGTACAACTATTTTGTGTTATTTTCTCTTCATGACGGTAAATACTTGTTAAATCTATATATTGCATATGTAAATATCACAGAAACATCGCCTAAATTAAAAATCTGAAAATAACATTTAATTTCAGTTAAATTTAACATTATAAATGTGTCAATTTACTTTTAAATTCACAGTATTACGCTTCTTGTGTTAATTTGTTACATAATATTTGTGTTACTTTCCAACATTCTTATATTAAATTAAAAATTAAATTAAATTCTTATATTATAAAAATTTGGGTGAACCATTTGGGGTATCTGAAATGTGTTAAAATTAATTTAATACAAAATTTTGTACTGTGTAAAGTAGAATATGTAAATTATTATATTTATATTTAGAAATAATAATTTTTGTGCAAATCAAATTGTATTCCTATTTTCAACTTCTCTTACGTTATGCTTTTCATTATCATTAGTCGCATTTGAATAGTATTACTAACTTACGTTTCGTGTTTACTTTAAGAATTTTATTCTGAAGAATATTAAGCGTTTCCCTTTTTCTGCGTCATTCTCTCACTATTTTCTTTCCTCTCTTCTCTGTTTCTCTCTTTCTATTTGTATCTCTCCTCCTTCGGTCTTGCTCGAAGGTAATTACGACGCAGTCACGCAAAATCAAATTGAAGAAATGTGCGAAGCGAGTTTAATGTTCAGTCGGGCTCCCAAAACTGCCGCGAGTAGACGTTTATCTCGCGTGTAAAATTAGGGGTGTAAGGAAGCATTTAAGTGCATCTTACCGTGTTACGCGTAATGCACGCTCATTTAATTGCTCGTTGTAATCGTCGAACTATGTACGTGTTTTACATTAAAGTTATAATCAATTCTGACTTATCTCTAAGTAATAGGGTTTTAACCGTTATATATTTATATAATTAAATATAACAATTAAAAGGTGTTAATTAGAGATAAGTCAGAGATAAGTTCAGAGATAAGTATTATTAATATATTTCATTATAACATTTGAATATTACTTAATGCAAGCATAAAATTATAATAGAAATACATGCATGAATGCGTAATATCGAATAAATTTATTTTAATTAGATAGATTACAATGCCAAGGATTTCAATCACAGACGATTAACGTAGCGATCGAACATAATTCTAAAGTATTTGCAGAATGTAACGCTGCAGACATGCATGGAATTTATCAATTTGATTGAACTTATAGTTAGGTGGACATATGCGAAATATATGAAGTTTCCTGCGTCAGTGAGCGAAAATAATCGATGATCATTTAATCCATTTAATTCAGTGATGACATCAAATGCGAGAGAAAATACGGGAGATGTTGTTATCCAATAAACGAAAACTCTTATCTTTCTTAAGATTTAAGATAATATTTTTATAATATATTTATAAAAAAGGTAATATGTAGTAATAAATATAATTATAAAAGGATAATATATTTATAAAAGGTAATATTTTCTTCGCAATAAGTTCTTTAGTTTTCCCAATATAATTTAGGCAGAATTATTAGCGTTTCAGACTGTTTGTGTCGAAAGCCCGAAAGTTATCGGCGCGCAATCATATCTGAAATAAATTAATTTAATACAGAGTATATATTTTATTATTCGAAACATCTAACTCCGAGCATGATGGCGTTCTCTATCGTATTCGACGTTATCTTTCTTATTGCGTTTCACTTTCCGTCGTTTAGTGTGCACGCTCTCGGTTTTTCGAAATCGTGAATATCTGTCATCGCGCCGCCCGTCGAGAATGTGAAAAACGCATTTCGTGAAGAACGCGCAGAAAAATACGGCACGTCCGGGAGCCTTAATCCTTGTTTATAACGACTTCCCAGGTAGAAGACACTCTCCCGCGTAAAAAGAGATTCGGCAGCAGGAAAGGGGAAAAGATTCGTCCCGCGAACGAATGGCAAGTAGGTGGGTTGAAACTTTTCCAGGCTGCGTATACGGTATAGCGTTAGAAGTTCGCCACGGGACTCACTCGGTGAAGTTTCTTCAACCGAGCCAACGAAAATCTTCCGACGCGCCGTGCTTGATGCAATGCCACCCCGAGTAACTGAGCTCCTCTTTTCACTCTCGGGACACGCGTGATACGCAAAGCGAGATTTATTAAATTTCGAATGCTCTAGAACGTCGAAATAATAATATTAGATAGTTTCAAAACATTTAGTTTATCAGCCACGGATACAAATTTAGCTTCAATAAATTAATTTTAAAAAAAATTTATATTTTATTTAAAAAAGAAAGATACAAAAGTTGTACAAATATGGGAGAAAATGGTACTTAAATATATACAATAAAAAATGTGCAGTGCATAAACGGAAAATGAAGCGTTTATCGAACCGCCATGCAAATTGATTAAAGAGATAACCACACAAGATGGTCAAAAAATTTCACGGAATCTACAATCCTTCGAGAATATCCGGGCATCGCCGTCCGACTATCTGTCTCCCGAATACTCGTCTACGATCTTCGTCGACATTTATCCTGGGAATATCGCGGCCAGGTTGAAGTATCGGCCGTCACATTTCTCGCATTGAACATCAATCGAACAAAGAAATCGCAAGAACTCCCAGCACGTTCCTCGCTGAGGAGAAGACCTCTACCCTGCCAAAAAATTATTCGTCGAATAGAAATACCGCGTGGATCATGACACTAAAATCGATCCCAAAAATGATTTATTGGCTTTTAATTTTTCCCAAGGAAAAAGAGATATGTAAAACCATAAAGTATCTTTAATATTGGGAGATTTAAATAATTAAACTTTAATAAACAAATTTACGTGCAAATTAATTGAGACGGTAAATTATTGATTATATTATTATAATATCATTAGCGTTCTATATCGTTCTAAAAAAAAAATCAACTTAAAAAATTCCTATTTAAAACAATTAATAAAAAATAATTTTAACCCGGCCGAGGTAATATTTTTCGCAATAAGAATTAATTATTTACAGAATTTAATATGTCATTATTAAGATCGTTTCGAAGATGCGAATAAGTATCAAAAATTTAATTCGTGATATTACTGTGGTAGTTTAATAAAATTAGAGTTTTAAGACCGAAAAATCATTTTGGCGCATTTCTCTCGGAACTACATATGTAATGCATAAATTCACACAAGAATCATACAAGCATTAAAATCCAGCTAGACCGTTTAAAGCTTTGATTTCTATAGTTTGTGTTAAAAAATAATTTACTCTTAACTAATCTTGATCGATGATCTGTATATATTTTATACATTCGTCTATCGATTTTAACAAACAAAGGCAGAATTGTAAGAGAAAAAACTAGTACAGAATAAAAAAAAATACATATATATGTACATGTACATATATTTCAATATGCGGAAAAAAAAGTTTATTGATCTGGTATGAACTAAATTTTGCTTATTACCGGTTCACAGTTGGATCCTATTTAAATTGGAGTTTGGAAAATTGCCAGCTTTTCATGCATATGTCGAGCATTTTCATGTGCGTATATATAGGGTTATTTATTCGTGCGGGAATATAGTAAAACGACCACACGCACGATTATACGCATAATTCATTCGTTGCAAAGCAATAAAGAATTCGCCTCCACAAAGCGGCCATGTAATTAGCAACGTCCCGAACAGAGGAGATATTTCACAGATAGTACATTTGTCTCATAAACGCAACAATTCCCTATTTCTATAAAGTCCATATTAATCCTTTCTTTTCTAAATTTTTATTTTAATAATTATACAGCATGTATAGAAAATTTACAACTTACAGCGTTTTCTTCCGTACATAGCAACAAACTCTTCACAGAATGGCGACATCTCTATTATCATTCAATAATGATGCATTATTCAGTTTTTATTTATTAATGTGCACATATCTTCGTACTTCATTAATCTATTTCATTCTATTGTGCTCATTCGTACTTCTTTACAGGTCTTCAGAGATGGAAGAAGTTCCCCTAAAAAATTTCCAACTTCGCCAAGGGACTTTTATGTACGTCCCTTCGACTCGGGGATGAATCTCGTTCTACAAAGCGTTTAACAGAATAATGGGCGACTTAGTCTCTCCCGGGTAGCTGTAATAATTTACAAACCAGACGTTGGCAAATGATTTTGCTGTCTGCCGCCCGGGCTGGCACATCACTCGCCCCGGCTTCGTTCGCAAGGCGAACACACGCCTCCGGTTTATCTGTACACCGACCACCTTCGCGTTTCTCTTCTCGCTTGCAGCAAAGTTCGACGCAGCAACGAAGGCAGAGCGGATCGTCGTACTGCAAATTCACGGTGAGCTCGTGAGGGACGACGACAGCTCGCGCTTCGTTAAAACGCCTTGCGCGGACGGCGCGGGTACGTATTCGCCATGAAATTTTCACCGCCCGAAAATTACGCGAGATTCTCCGCTCCGGTTGGTAATTATGCGCTCAGCCGACAGGCTAACTCTATAACCGTAAGTGCTTGATATTGTTGAATGGTGTCAGCAGCCAGCGATACGAACCTAGACGGCTAAGCTAATGCGATTTCTCCGAAGTACGTCGCATTAAGAGATGCATTCCGAGTCGTCAAGAAATTTTAATCCCGGATAATTCTTTTTCGATGTTCACGCAATGTGATTTATCGTATTCGCCAACGGATAAAGATGAGATCTTGGAAGATCTTTAATAAATGTTGATATAAATATTAGGGATGCACCAGATATCCAAAAAGTATCCGATATCCGGTATTATCCGGCAATTTTTTTTTACTATCTGACCAGATAGTCGGATATCATTAGTATAGATATCCGAGAATATATCCGGTTGAAATGATATATTATTAAATAGTTGATTCTTTCTTTATTATATAAATGTTCTATAAATAAGTATGTATACTCATAATACTATATTTCATATACTGTTACAAAATTATAATTTTTTTTCTTTTTTACAGTTTTTTTTCAAAAGACATTTTCTCGAAATCCAGTCGGATATCCGACTCGAAAAATAGCCATGGATATTCGACCGGATATCGGATATCTGATGTTACATTCTTTTTGGATACTCGATATCCGGTATCCAGTAATTTTGCGATCCGGTGCATCCCTAATAAACATTAAAGATTATAAATAATTCTACGACGAACAATTTGGCAATGAAAGGTTTGCGTTCAGTATCGTGTTTCTGGATTCCGCCAAACGTATCGATTTTCAACTTACTTTTCCTTTCAATCGCTCAAAAGTTGTTCGCTAAATAATATGTAACAATTGCTGCTGGAACTCAGCAACAAGTTCAACGGGGCACTATTAGAAAAGGGAAGGCGAGCGCGAGAGCACGGACTTCCAGCACATAAATATTGAGCGAGCGTATCCTTCACCACCCAGCCTCTCGGTCTTGTACACTTCTTTACGTCCGAAAACTTTCTTAGACGCCAGTTTTGCATAAAAGGGGAGAAAGTTTCTTTATTTAGACATCGAAGGCGGCGCGGGGATTAAAAATTTACCGGAACGCGGTCTATTTTTCTTACAGTCGCAAGAAATCGATACTGGAACTGGCGCTGTAAGACTGAACGGGCTGGACGAAGAAAACACAGACTCAAGAATTATTTATTAAACGAGTTCCTTGTTTCCTCGGTCGACTACGCTTATGGAACAGCATGTAAAGGATCGACGTAATGTCCCATAACCCGCGCGAACGACGGAACTAATCTATCGAGAAATTCCCTTATAACAATCCAATGTCAGGACATTATCCATGAAATTTTTGTTTACTTCGTTTTTATCCTTATTTTCAAAATTTTGTTTTATAAAGATAAAAACATCGACGATGGGTAGCATGTAAAATTTTAATACATAAAACAAATTTCAATTATAAAGCGTAAAACAATTTTTTTTATTTTTAAAATGATACAAATAAAATTTTCAGGAATAATAAATTTAAGTAAAGATGTCTCTAAACATAACTTGATATATCTACTTTGCCGTAAGCAAAATCTAACTCCATTCTTTTAAATGTGTTATTTAGTTTATGTTTTTAAGATATGTTTATAGATAGCTTAGAAGCTATCTAAACATAAGATGTCTTTATGTGCGGAATTTTATATGGCTAGTTTTATCATAATAGTATTAATGCAGGAATTACGTTTACGCGCTGCGTTATAACATAATTAAATGTTTTCATCATGATTATCATAACGGTATTAAGCGGGGCGGAAAATTGAAATATGTTTGACATCTTCTATATGAAAGAGACATCGTATTCGATTATACAATTTACATATATTTATTCAACGAATTATATCTATATTACGAAACGTGAAATGCGTTCGTGACGGCAAGGATATGAAAAGCGGCTGTTACGAGACGTAACATGTTAACTTAATGTAGTTGTTAGCTTCTGTACAAAACCAGTAGCTCAAATAATAATGTTACGTACCAAGATTTTTCTTTATTACACTGAAATTTTCGAAACGTTAGCACAACACAAAGAATGTACTATATGTACTATTGTAAATTTCTGTTGAGAGAAGATATGAATTCAAAATCGAGCATTTAAAACGTTCCCAGAGAATATTATAACGTTCTGAAATTATCTAAAGGATGTTTGGGAAGAGCTATTAAAAAAAAATGTTTGTACGTCGTTTTTTATATATCTTGTATCCTTATTTATAATATCCTTTGAGACATAATTGCTTAAAGGTGTTTTATTTATAATAGTTATATAAGTTTATAAAATTACAAATAAACTGCAAAAGATGTGAAAACAATGTAATCTCGATGAGATTTAATAAATGGAGAAACAAAATGTAGCTTATGAGTGGAAACTTGATACAATTCCCGTAAAAATGAACGCGCGGAGAGAAGTATATAGAAAAACTTCAGCAAGTGGTGGTTGTAAAAAATATTATCCTCGCAAAGAGTTCGATGTGCATGTTTTTTCAAGAGCATGAAATTGGAGCGCGTGAAGTAAATGGCTTCCTTTTGCGTTGAATTAACAGGACTCCACCGCTGGATTTTCATAACGATCACACGCAGAGCTTGAGCTTTATATTCGCGTAAACAGAGGAGGCAGAAAGATGCGCAGAACTCAGCAGAAACTACCTAGCCACGACGGAGCTCAGTGAAGAAACAACCGCGCGTAAAGTTAATAATGCAACAATCGCTGTCGACTACACGCTCTCCTATCTTGCGCGTAGAGAATCATTCCTTCATATAATTTAATTAACCTTATATATATGTATATATATATATGCAGAATGTTAAAAAAAATATTAAATTTAAAAGCATATTAAATCAGTGAGAGAAAAAAGTTTCCAATATTTTCTGATAAAAAAATGTTATTACATAAATCAATGATTACATTGGAAAAAACAGATTTGTTAAAAATTTAACTACAATAGATACAGAACATAATTCTGAAAATAATTATGTAGGACGCTCAAGTTAGTTGCTATAATGTCAAAACTTTTTGTTTGCTATTTTATATATTTGAGCGTTCTTCATAATTATTTTGATGGAACAAAATTGTTTTCAAATCTGTATCTAGTTAAATTTTTAGATACTTCGGTAAAATCGTTTCGTATGATTGAAATTGCTCCGCTACAAATAATTTTCACTATTTTGTCTGTCGTAATATGAATGAAAAAAATTTTTGGTTAAAAAGACTATTAGATCAGAATATTAGTGTGAGATTTAATTAGCAAAAAATTTTAAAACATGTCCTGATTTTTTACGAAATTTTGCTCGCACAAGCGTGGTGTTACATGTATACCGTCATGGTCGAACGAGATGCGATATATTTCGACGTCAAAGTCAGCTTTGTCGAAAGCTGTGAAAATACGAAAGAAGATAAAAAAAGGGAGGAGAGAAAAAAAAAGGAAAAAAATATTATATGAAAAAGAAATAAGCATTAACAAACATAAATAAATATATTATTGTCTTTCTCATCACATAAGAATACATGTGTATAAAGTTCATACGCGATAATTTATATACCAATTTTATGCGTAAAAGAAAAATTGGATTTATACCGCTACATTTTTTAGCAATCCGGCACGGCGTACCTGCTCGATCTTCTTTGGCGTGATATCCGACCGGATATATTTCGCCAACGCGCACCAAGCGCACGAATTCCATCAGGACGGTGGGATGATCGGGAATATTCGCATAGTTTTGCACGGGAACTCCGATAGCCGAATAACGTGGTTAAGGAGAGGAGAACGGAGTGGTAGCTATCCGCAACATGTCTCTGCTTTCAAGCAGCAAGACCGTTTCTGAACTTTTCGGGAGTACACGGGTAATGATCGCGCGTAACACATAATGATTTCGCACCATGCGAAGCAACGAATCGAGCAAGATTAATGACGGTTGAATATCCGACGTCGAGAAGAAAAATCGTTGCTTTAATGTCATTTAAAAAAAAAAAGAACACAAAGCTAAAGAGAGCTATAGAGAGATTTTTAATATATATTTCGTTAATGAAATTGTATGAACGCGAGTCAAGTAAGTTGCATTCGTATAATTACATTCATGTGTTTGAATGTAATTATTAGAAAAAAATTAATGACGAATTTATCTAAAGAATCCATTTCTGACAATGAATATTGATCGTGAAAGAGATCGTGTGAGAGATTAATAATGTATACCCTCTTCGAAACTTTTCGGAAGTTTGTCACGCGTTCCGCTGCTATTTCTTTTTCGCATTTAATATCTATACGCTGTGCCGTTGTTATTCCTCTTTCAAGAAGCAAGTTTCCTCTCTGCATGCGAATCAGAAACGGAAGCCCGACTGCGACGCTGGGAACGAGACATTGTCACGACGCCGGATAATCGAGAATATTCGTACAGTTTTGCAGCGAGGTGGCAGCGATAGGTGAATAAGGTGGGTTAGGCGAAGAGAGAAACGGCGAGGAGAGCTGTCCGCAACACGTCTCTGCTCTCAAGCAGCGAGGTCGCCTCGAGGCATCCAAGTTTACTCGCAACTTCACCGCCAACTTCTCAATATTCATCCCAATTATATACCAAAGCTCATGCACAATTGCCACGAAATCTACGCTGACGCCTTCATATACACCCAAAAGCGAATGCGAATTCCGTTACATTCACGTCCAGTAAAACGGAGCTGGCTGACTTACTTTAAAGGGACCGTGAGCTCTACAAGAACTTACTTTTTAAAGCTTACTTTACATCTTCTTAACGATTCTCAAGATAAAATTTTGATAAAGAATTTCACTTGAAATTAACTAAAAGTAAAGCTCTATTAGAGAGACCGGGGCTAATAGACTCATTTTTCAGTTTCGAATTTTTACAGACGAAATTAAGAGCCTTATCGAAAAAATGAATTGTACGCCAGTTACTACATACATTTGACTACTTAATAATATTTTAATAATAAGGGGAAACTGATAACTAATATGAAAAAAATGCATTTTTCTAATGCATTCCATCTGATTCAACCAGCCTCGAGACCGATTAAAATAAAGATTAATGTATTTTAAGCTACATCTTTGGCTACATATTAATAAAACTTTTATAAAAATATATTTTAAACACAAACATTTCCTTCGCAGGGCAAAACAATGCTTCTTTTTGCAAAATTTGTTCATTTCATGCAAAAACACGTCGCATGAGCCTAGTTTTCGAGAGATTGGACATGAAGGAACTAAACTTATAACATTTACCACTGAGAAAAATCTCTTTAAAGGAATAAAATTTTGAGTAAGTATAAGAATCACTAAATGAGTCATACATGCTGTAGTTAATCTATTATCCCCATCCGTTCATTTTTTAAAAACATTAACAATATATGATAATAAAGACACATAAACAAAAAAAGTTCTGTTGAACTTTATATTGAGTAAGAACTACACTTACTATCTAAGTAATCAAATATCTCAGACAATCATATACGATTATAAAACAAAAACTTTAAGAATAAAAATATTTATTTAGGTGTACGATTTTTTAAAATTGTGACATAATTTTTATCATAGATGTGTTCGCAACAAGATGTTACAACAGACTTAGCGGCAGACTTAGTCGCTACTGCGTGCTCAGACACGTTTTGTTTTTAATGTAGCCTCGATTATTCTACTTACTCCTTTAGTCAACTGACTCTGGTCTCCCCTACTTTTTTTATTTCTAAAGCTTAAAACTACTATCTTTTAAATATTTGTAACGTCATTATTATTGATATTTCAATTTTTATAAATATACTCAATATTTTTATAAAGAGAAATTAAGTTTTTTAACAAAAAGATATACAATACTTTTTTAAATAAATGTTACAAAAATTTTTAATGCTAATAGTTATTTAATCTTTACTTAAATTTTTAAGTGTAATTAATTTTATAGCATTCTATATATATTTTGGGGTAAAAATGTGTCAGAAATGGACTGGAGACAATATTGACAGGTAATAAATGACAGTAACTGTCACTAAAATTTATTTTTCTCATAGATTGTATCTCACAGAACTTAATTTAAATAAATGTAATTTCTTTCGACATTCGGGGTATTTTTGAAGCAAAATATAACATTATATGAGAAATTTAGATAGCAAATATTCACAAGTAAGCTTTTAAACATCAAAATAAGTCATTCTAAATTGCTTATTAAAAACAAAATATTCCAAGCCGTTTAAAATTTTGATAAACTTACCAGCTCTATTTATACCAATTATATTCAAAATTAAGATAAACTAAATTCACGAAGCGTGCTTATCGCGCGTGGTAAGTTCTAAATAATGATGATGTAGTTTGTGATAATACTGATCCAACGTTTGACGAGTAATTATGTTTAAACCCCTTATTATATTCGCTTTTAATTTCTATACAATTTAATTGCAACTAACTTACAAATTTGTGCTTAAAAATATATCTTGTAACATACATTTATTTTGCAGATCGTAATTATCTATTCTTACGTTAAAATTTATCGTTGATTTCTTGAGAGCCGTATATATTATAAATATCTGTTTTATATACACATCCAATGTACAAAATTAAATTATATTAATATACTGATAATTTAAAAAATTGTGACTTTTTAATTGTTGAAGATAACTCAAAACGGAATCGAAGCGAAGTTCAGCCAAATAATTAAATAAAAAAACATTTTATTTAATTAATTAGTGCTCCTATTTCCTCTCTATAACTTTTATTAGCTCTCATTTTTACATTTTAATTTTTTAACAAAATTTCGAGAATCTTTTAGAATCTTAAATAACGTTATAAAAATATTATATCATTTTATTCCTCTATATGAAAAAATTTTAAATTATTTCACTCCTTTTAAGTGAAGAATTTTAACTCTATCTCGTCTAAATATAAATAAATAATCACATAAAAAGTTAAATTAGTTTTAGCAAGTTAAAAATGGATTAAACTTCCCTAATAAAAAATAGAAAATGTAATTGTCTTCTTATTTCTTGTACAAAAACACTCTCGAAAGAAAACTGTTGAAACGCTCATGAATGCAACACTGATACTATAATGTAAAAAGCAATATAGGTCGAGAGACAACAGATATCGACGTCATATGTGTGACAAGAGTAACACTCTGCTAGTTGTGTTATATCGACAAAATTAATTGCATCGCGCGATAAAACTGTGCAGCACGCCGGATAAAGTTTCACGCGAAACCGTAGCGCACTATATTGACACGTGTGTATATCGCGATGTTCCCTAGAGGACTGTATACAATCCGGATGTGTGTTTCACTTTTTTATTTATTCGTAATATGACTTTGAGTGTTCTGTATAGATCATCATGTCACGTGGCAGGTATACCGCGTTGCACGCGTGGCGTTAATTATTAATGCATTTGTATGCAAAATTATTTGCAAGGGTTCCCGAGTTGAAATTTTAGTTTCTAATTCTATATTACGTCTACAAATTCCATAAAAAATTAAAGAATCAACGTAGGTTCTCGAGATAATATTACAACTGACTCCTGACTTATTGTCCTCCTTTGATGCTATGAATGGTTACTTATTTGCGTTTTCTCCTTGTTGAGAATTAAAGGAGGACTTTGTTAGAACCTCCAAAAGGACTTTTAAGTGCTTTTTTAGAAATTGGATATTCGAAAATTTATATTTTCTTATCCCACATATTCAATTTGCATTTAATGTATGCGACTCTGTATTCTTAAGATGAAATACATCAACTACATAATTTATTTATTAACTGACAGATGGAACATGTGAGATAAATGAATAATAAATAATTTAGTAACATTCAATAATTTTACAATTAATTTTATAAACAAACAATTAATTTTTTTGTGTATAATCTGTTTAAATAATATTATTTATTATTGTTTTACAAATAGTTTTAGTAGGCTATATGATATATGAATATATTAATTTTATATATATATATATATATATTATATATATATATTTATTTCCTTTGAGTATAATTATACTTAAAAGAAAAGAAGATCATAACGAAAATTAAATCTATTTTGTTCCTTCATTACTGAATATAGCGAAACATTTTTCCTATATGTATAGAATAATTTCAACCATACGGCGTTTCCTAATTATCTTTATATATCTATCCAGTACTTCAGTTAATCCGATTTCGCAGAGGCAAATTACAGCTTTTGAGTAGTGCAGCGACTTCTCTCGTTCCCTAAATAAATTTTACAATTTTTGCATCTTCTTTCTCACGACTAGGACTGAACTCGGCCGCTCTAACGACACATTAGAATAATAAGACTCTGAAGTGCATTAAGGTCCACCCAAAGATCTCTCTCGTCCTGTTGCGCCGACGCTCTTCTCGGTTCGTACATACATTTTAATTATGCCTCTGTCTTTCTCAGCGTCTCTCCGGCATTTTCTCTCGCAGGAACCACAGTCCGGTGTCTCCCATCGAGAGGGACAACAAAGTTTTCTTTACGCGCTCCTTATTACGCGTGGACGAGTAAGAATGCCACGCGTGCACCGGAAACCGTATAACTCGTTCCTCTCGCGGCCGGTAAAGCCACATTGATAATATAAAAGATCGCTTGAAAAGCCGTGCACGTTCCACGTAATGTATGCGGGCAAACCGAGTAAAACAAAACAGTCCCGCTGAAATTGAATACAAATTTCTGGCTCGTTCCCTTTCTCTCTCTGTCTCTCTGTCTCTCTCTCTCTCTCTCTCTCTCTCTCTCTCTCTCTCTCTCTCTCTCTCTCTCTCTCTCTCTCTCTCTCTCGCTCTCTCTCTCTCTCTCTCTTTCTTTCTTTCTCCTTCTTTAACCGGTGGCTACGCTCAACACCAGAAATACGGAGGCGCCTTACTGCCTCCGTCGTGGATATACGAAAAATTATGTTCGTCGTAATGACGATAAAAACGAGTGCGGTAGCATGAGTCCCATTTCAAGCGGACCACCAGAGTTGCTGTATCGAGACGAAGCACCGATAGCTGATATCGACATAGAAGTCAACAAAAACTATCGATGATATACTTGATATTGGAAAGAATGTATCGCAGATACTGTAGACCTTGCTACCTGTAGACATTGGTGGCCCTCCTCTATTATCTACTAAAAAATTAATACTTTCATAAAAAATTTCTCTTACGTTTTCATTTTCAAAGCTTCAGTTTTTTTTTAACACTTTCCAAGATTTCACGTCTGAGAAAAATCTTCACGAGTATTCGCAATTAGAGCTACATTTAAAAATATCAAAAAATCCAATTAAATGGCACTAAAAGTACTTTAGGTTATAATTTTCTCAAGAAGTACAAAATATTCGAAATATTTTAAACATTGATTGTGAATTATTCATTTTCTGACAATGAAAACAGAAAAAGAAAATAGTAGGATAAAAATACAATAATAAAATATAAAAAGAAAATGTGTTCAAAGAGATGACCAAGCTAGCGTGAATTCTGGCTTAAAGGGATAGTACAATTCTCTGGTAAGCGCCGATTTCAATCCATAATTTTAATTGTGAGATGTTAAATAAATTTATAATACAATAAAATAAAATTCAACAAAAGTAAAGTTAAATAATTTTGATTTTATCATTTATACATTTTTATATGTATGTATAATTATAACAACAAACGGAAGAAAATAAAATAAAGAGCCTTTTATGAATCTAACTTAGATTACGTACTCCTTTAATATTTTTAAAAATAATAATCATCAATTTTTTTATTGTAAAAATGTAATATGCAGCTTTTATAAAAGCTCTTGTGTGCAGCTATTCTATTGTGAATGCGAGAATAAATCTATCTATTTTAATCTTTTAAAAGTATTATATTGTAATTCACATTGTAGTATTTAAAAAATTTGGAAAAATTAGTATTCGTATTATCCACATTCTTATTGTCAAAAATTATTTTTTTTAATTATACAAATTTTTTATTTTAAACTGACTTCTGAATCATTATCTGAACAATTATCACTGTCGAGATATATGCGAAAGATTTCGAATCAATGCACGTAAGACAAAATGAGCCAATCGTTATTTCCATTTATAATCCGGTTATTTCATTCGAGGTAATTGATTAAATTGCCATGCACAATCAATCGCCTTTGAAAGGAATCGTATCGCGTTCGATTGAGGATCGCAAAACTAAATAGTAATGACGGTATCGATTCCAGCGAGTTATCACTTTCGAAGTCGGAATGAAGCGCGCGCGCGGCCGCGTTTCCAACTTTATTCTATCTTCGAAATTAGTTCAGCCGTCTTGGCACGTCTTTGTCGAGCTGTTGGTGATAAAGTTTAGTATGCTAATTCGCGGAACAGCTGTGCGGCTCCGCCAGCCCGAGCAAAATACCAAAATTATTGAATTTAAATTGCCGTAATTAAAACGTCTTACGGACGCCGACGAATTTCCAGATTTCGAATGATCGCGGACTTCGCATTAATGTCGGACGTCTGCCACGCTACACGCATTGCATGCGCATGCATTACATAGACCGCCGCACACGAAATTTATTATGTTTCCGAGTTTTTAGAATCTCTTTAATAAAACCCAAAGAACTGCATCCTTACGTAAGAAAGAGAGAGGGAGGGAGAGAGAGAGAGAGAGAGAGAGAGAAAAGGAACGATTATATGAATATTTGATACCGACGAAATTTGTTATTCATTAAAATATAATCATATAAACGTTGTAAATAATGAAATAATAAAGATTGAGGAAATTAAAAAAATATTTTTTTAATTATATTCCTTCAATTTATATAAAAATTAATAGATTACACATTTAGATTCTAGATTATACATATAGATATCACCAAACATTATCTCTCACTAATATGATCTTCTTATTTAATTATTAATATAATGAGCAGCGCTTTAACGCTTTTGCAAATTCTCGTTGTTAGCATCTAATTACTTAACTATAGATGAAACTATGTGTGGTAAATCGGTTTTCATCCTATTAATTAATATTCGCAGTGCCGCAATAGAGCGGCTTTATCGCAAATCACGATTAAATTTCCGAGTATTCCATCATGCTCCCGCTATTGAATCGTTCAGCCTCGCCATCGAGAGAGACTTCCGGATCATATTTAGGACACAATCGCGAGAAAACGTGTCGTGTCGCATTTAGCGGGCACTTCTCACGCGTGCGCGTTCACACGCGTGAAATCGGGGCGCATTAGCGACACCGCGCCGCTCTGGGGCGTTTCAGATTCGGTTTAATCGTTTCCCATGCACTTCGCCGTGCCCATTGTCGACCGTGGCTCTATAATAATTTAATGCCAGATATAATAAGTTACTTGCTGTCTGGCTGGCTGCCAGACTTGCCCTATTCATTTCCTCTGTGAAAGCCGAAAAGCGACCGAACAGATGGAGCGTTAACTTATGGACTGTCTCTTGATGGTGCCGCCATCGTCGCGGCGGACGCGCCCGAGTGAATTTAAACGTCATCTGATCTTAATTGGTCAGTCCCTAATTGAGAGGCTCGTTAAAGGCCATTAATGCGCTACAACCCGACAAGATTCTTTCCTCCTTTTTCTCTGGCGCGAACGATGTGCGGATACGAAATCTTCCGGACTTAATATGGAATCTCTTAAAGAAATCCAGTTAAGCTTCAAAATCGTAGGAATAAATTCATTGGCTTTAGATACATGTATTTTCTCATTCGTTTCACTTATTGATTTCATTTTTCTTTCTCGAATCATATATTCTGCTTTACCATTTCTTTGAAAATTCTATTTTCGTGGGACCATTTATTTAAATTTCAAATGTAACAAAAGATAAGTTACAATCTGTTACACATCAGTTGAAATTAGTTTTTCAATTAGAAATTAGTTTTCAAATTAGAGCGATCAGAAGAGCGATCATAAAGAAATACTATTTTCGTTTGACCACAAAAACAAACAAATAAAAACATTGCATCAAAAAGGTTGACTGATTCTGAAAATATATTGATAAGCTAAAAAATACATGATTTTACAGAGGAGGCTCTCAAAGCTGGAAATTAATAGGCAGCTTATATTAATTATCTATATAATTTGAGCTATATGAAAATGTTCAAACGTTTCAAAATTAATTTTATGTGACAGAACACTCATTTTATTTTTGTAAATTTCTGTTAAAATAAAAATTAAAAATTCAATGCTTTTTATAATCGGCATAGTTTCTTGAAAAATACAACGAAGAATACAAACGAATTTATATATTTCTAATACATATAATAATCGCAATACATATTATAATTCTTCAAATTTTTTTAATACAGCCATTTTTAGAGTACAAATATTTCTCTTTTTGGAAAAAATGATAATTTTTAAGAACTGAAATCTTTTCACTCTTCTTCAAAAATAGAATTTTCTCTCTATTTTCACTTTCTTGGAATGAGATTTCACTCTAAGAAATTTAGAGAGTTTATTTTCTTCTTTTCAAATCTTAAAAAAATTTGAAGAATTATAATTGTGATTATTATATGTATTAGAAATATATAAACGTTAGAGAGAAATTTATAGAAAAGAAGAATGAGAGAGAGATGGAGAGAGAGAGAGAGAGAGAGAGAGAGAGAGATCAGCGTAAGATACTCAAGATTTTCAGATTTTGCATCATTAAAAAATTATTTGTGCCTCAATATTTTTGTTTTGAAAGAATCTATTCCAATGTTAGAACAGACATGGACAAATAAAAAGAAACTGAAACAAATAAGTAATTTTCAATTTTCCGCCAAAACACACACACACACACACACATTTATATATATATATATATATACAGGAACTGAAGACTTTTATAGTTATATCAAGACAAAACTCCATCAGTTTGCAGCGAAAGCGAGCAGACATTTAATTTCAATTAACGTCGCTGTCGAAATTATGCTGGGCGCAATTCAGCATTAGAGTATAGCGCGACTCAAGCAAGTGTCTACCGGAATTAATCGCCGGTTAAAATGCGCTCGGCCGATGCAACGCGACAAATTAATTCCCAGGGTGCTCTGTAAATACGGCGTATTATTGTACCGCCACCTGCGATCTATCCACTATTAGCGTTAGCTTGGGGATAGATTTAATCAAAGGTGATAACCATGCTGGCATCGCGGCGATATCGATTCTCGGCCGCAGTCGATGAAATTTCGAAAATGTATATCGAAACAGTATAACGTATTCGCCGCGTAATTGAGTACAAACGATTCATCTATATCGCATGGATTATATCGTGAAAAGTTTTATGTGAATTATCGTAACCAAATTGATGGTAGCAAAACGCAGAGAAACTCCAAAACAGTTGAGTCTTTTTTTCGATATGCCAATCCATTTATACCAGCCAATATACCATTCTATACTAATTTTAATGTTAGAACAATATAATAATACAGATTTCATTTAAATATTATTTTTAGAAATTAATCTAACAATAAGAATAAAAGTAACAAACTACATGCAAAAATACTCGTTAAATTTCAGTGCCTGAAAAAACTTTTTTATCTGTTTCATAAGCCAATAAGTGGATCAAAGAATAAAATTGCAAATGAACAATTGCATACATGCACAAAATTATAAAAAAAAAATATATATATATATATATTAGATCTACTTAATAATATATCCTACATTTGTATATTTCTATTTAAGAGTATAAACCAATAAATCAATAAATTATCATGGCATTACATTACAATATCAGAACAAATATTAAATCTTGCAGGTATCTAGCTATACCACGAAAACTTTTTCGAAAACTGGTTTAGTCGATATTGGAAGTTTTATTAATAGGAACGGAAAATGGAATTAAGCTCTCGCAAACAAGCATTTAGATTGGTTTGCCCCGAAGCGATAATATAAAATATGGTGGTGAAATTTGTATGATAGTTGAGATTCTTGCAGAGTTCGAAAACTATATCCATCAAGATTAAATAGAATTTTTACGAAATATTAATAATGCCGTTATAAATCGTCAAATGTGATGTAAGAAAACGAAATGTTCTCTCATAAATAATATGGCAATATTATTAGTATAATATAATATAATATTAAAAATTAAAAGTTGTAAAATCGATCTTAAAATATATATAATACCTAGAAATAAATATAATTTTATATGATAAATAGTTTATTTTGTAATAGTTTCTCATTATAATTTTGTAAATATCGATTTTGTAGAATATATAATTATGTTTTTAAATTTGTTATATATATAAAAGATTTTATGACAAAAGTATATTTTTAAAACTTATAGAATAATGTGATACTTGACTACAGACTACATTATTCAAAGTAGAAACAATAGTTTTCCGTAGATTCTGCTTTATTTCTGGTTTTCTAGTTCCATGATTGTTAATAGGTACAATATCGAACACAGGAAATATACCGATATCCGATAACATATGTATAGATTAAAAGAAACTTTCATTATTTAAACTTGATATATAATTTTTAACTTGAAGAAGAAATAATTTTCTTTTTTATGTTTATAATGTAAAATAATAACTTATATTGGTATGTTGATTACTTTATTCAATACACAGTGAAGAAAAGCAATATTTCGTCGATTGAATAAATTAATATTATATCATTACGTTAGTAAAAAATAAATAAGATATTATAAATTATCTTTATATTTCTGCAACATTTTTTTTGCAAAACAATAAAAGCTTTTAATTGGAAATAAATGACAGTTAAACGTCTTAATCTTTCCCTTCCATTTTCTTTTTTTCTTTCTCAGTCTCTCTCTCTCTCTCTCTCTCTCTCTCTCATTTTTAAAATATAAAAAATTTAATTTTTAAATGCAATTTCAAGAAATTTTAAGATACAGTTTAAATCTCTAGCGCCATCCGTATGGGTTGATTGAAAGCAACGAGCAAGGGAATACCGGCAAGGGTGGAATTTCTACCAAGATGAAATTGAATTGGAAATTTTCTATTAGTGGCTGATGTTACACAACAATCATAATAAGTTAACTAAAGTTGATAAATGCAACAATACAATAAATTATTAAATGACGATAAGTATCCAAAATTATGTTGAGAAATATTTGTTAAAATAATATATATAATAAAATGTTTATATATTAGGTGTTGGAATTAATTCGTAGCGTTTTACAAGTGATGGGAAGTACTTTCATTAATGTATTTTTTAATGCTCATGTGAAATAAATAACATTCTTTCATTAAAAACGCTACGAATTAATTCCAACACCTAATATATAATAAATTATAATGTTTATATAATAAAATGTTATTAAAATATTTAAATCTAAAGCAAAGGCAAAAAAATATTCAAAACAGATAAACTAATAAAGAATAGAAAAATATTAAATCTTTTGCAAATTTATTTAATAACATATATAAACTATATATAAAATATTTATCTATTATTTTTAATTAAATTATTAACAGCTTTTTAAGATGCTTATTATAGCATCAAATTATACATTTTTTAAAAAATATTTACTAGCATTGATATTATTAAATTGCTTGCAATTTTATTTGTTTTTTATTACTACTAATTTGAATTACGATTGCGTTCTACGACTAAAAATAATTATTTCAGCACGCAATTGAACACAGAATTAGATATATATATATATATATATATATACATATATAAATTTACATAAAAAATATTTAAGCACTAAGATCTCATTCAGATCGATAAGGTTTTCGTTACTTAGTTGTGTATTCACATTTGCGGTCTTAAGACACTTTGTTTACCTTTAATTAAGCTGCTCTACATTCGAATAAAACCTACATTCAATATTTAACATTATACTTTTCACAAATTTTCTTGTTGCTTATATCTTCTCCATTTCTTGATTGCACAAACAACGAGTGCAATTAATTCCTATACTTAACCATCGCCAAACATATTATCATATGAATAGCAAGTGTCATTCACATATTATACCGCAGCATTTGAGAGCACAAACCGGCGCGAGCCAACGATTACGCCAGCATTGTTCCGAAAATCCTCGTTATTCTGCTTCGCAACAGAGCCACGGGATATCCAACATTAAGACGTTGATCCCACAATTTCTTCGAACCACGGGAAAAGCCGTCTTAGAACGAGCCGACGCTTACGGTCATATATCGGATTTTACGGCGGCGTGAGTTTCTCAGATTTGATTCGGGCAGAAATGGCTAAGGGTATACTTCTCGTTACTCCCCCGAGAAGACTGGACAGAGGACGACACGGGTTTGATCAATGTTCGCGAAGTTCGCGACCTCGGAATCCCATATTGCCGCTCGCGAGTGTCACGATGAGAGCCACGGTGAAAGTTACCACACGTACGTAATTTGAATAAGGGTGCGATGAGGTGATATACATGCAGATTTCCCATTCACGTGTTTGCCATAAGTGACTTGGTCTTCATCGCCATCGTCTATGCGAGACTTATAACCGGCGAAAAGTTTAATTCGATGGAACTTCAATCTGTGTGGGCGACGATATCGGACGCTGTCTCTAAATTGCGCTCGGCTTATCGTTTGCACGACGCGTGAAGAATTGAACCCGCAGATTCTATTCGTGCACGCCACACTGACAAACATTTTCGGGATTCGTCTAGCTGCGCGAGTTTTTGAATGAAGCGATTTTTATCGCGCCGGCCTTTTGTTCGAAAACGGCTCGTAGTTTCCATGGGGAGATTTATTTCCGTTGTGAGAGAAAAAAAGAAGAAGGTTACACACAGCATGCGGTAGAATTACTTTCTCCGTAGAGAATATCTCCTGTTATATCTTTTTTATTCCATTCTGAGAAGAGGGGAAAATATTGCTTGTTATTTCATTTTTAAGACGATAATAGTATGATAGATTGTTTCATGCGTGCGATAAGTATTTTACACTTTCGCAAAGCAACAAAAATGAGGGTATCCAAAATAAAAAAAATAAAATAAAATTGTATCGAATAAACGAGATGCATACCATTTATTTATCGCGAACTCTAAGGGCTATCACAAAATGACATAAGCAAAGCATAAGATAACTGGACCAATAATCATCCGACAAAAAGATGTCATATTAATTTGCATAAGATGTTCATTGGTCTTATTCTATGCTTATGTAGCTTGTATCATTTTGTGTGTGGCAGTCCTAATACGTTTCCATCAATGCTGCAATGTAGATTAATCCTTAGTATACATACAACGATTTTCCGGTTCTTTATTATACACCATAAATCATTTATGTCCCTATTTAAT
The DNA here is from genome assembly GCF_024713525.1 of Acromyrmex echinatior. NCBI lineage: Eukaryota > Metazoa > Arthropoda > Insecta > Hymenoptera > Formicidae > Acromyrmex > Acromyrmex echinatior. Next base: position 4,066,201 of record NC_141864.1, read on the forward strand.
TCCCATCACTTGTACAAAAATATTTAAATAAAAATTATTAGTGATTTTTACATAAATTTTTACGTAACTTTAGAGAAAATATGCACAGAATTATATATTAAAAAGAGAGAAAATCGCAAAGCCATTAATCATCTTTAACCATTATTTAGCCAAGCATTCTTAGGCCCAGTTTCACAACTCACAGTTAACTCTTAATCGAGGTTCAACTTGTTTCTCTTTCCAATTCTAGAATTGAAAAGAGATAATGAATAAGTTGAACCTTGGTTAAGAATTAAATTAGTTGGTTGATGAAACTGGGCCCTAGTAATTAAAAAAAAAACGCGTAGGAAATTTTATTCTTATCTCAACTTATTCTTCAGCTTACTCTAGTTCTAAAAATGAGAAAAAAATGAAGGGTAAATTAAACCAAGAATAAAGTTGACCTTTAGAACACTGGATTATTTGTGTGCTGCATTTCTTTTCTTCGAATACTAAAAGCACCTCACTAAGTAATGATCTCTATTCTTTCCTTTATTTTAGTACACAACTGTAAACATAAAGACTTTCTAAAGTTTATGTAAGAATTAATATTTTTTTATACCCTTATAAAAATGATAAGAATTAAGTTGAACCGGAATTAAAGTTAATCTACATTGGAAACAGACATTAATGTTTATTATTATATTATTTCACTTTTACGATGGAAAGGCAACACTTATGACATTTATGATTTGGTATGAGGCTTGGCTCATTGTCCAAAATACATTCATCTCGCCACAAAGCGCTTACGAAAGTCTCTTGTGGCGGTAAGATAGGACAGATTCTCTCGTTTTTGCACCGGCAACTTTTCGGGCCGCTCACCCGCGCGAAGTTTCGGCCGGAATTAGCGACACGGTTGGCCTGGAACGGCAAGGCCGTAACTCACCAGCTTCCACCATCGTACGATTGTATTGTAAGTTCGGAACGAATCGTGGCGCGCGCCGAGGACGAGGAATATTACGTGTCTGATTTAAAACGGGCACAACTACTGCAAATTCATTACGCCCCGCTTATTCCGCGCGTCGAATGCGATTCCGGTTGTCACTCCCATATTTTCACTGATATTTAACTGTGAGACTGTCGAACTTCCTTCGGACGTATCTGTTATCGAAATGGAACACTCGCGAGTAGCGTAAAAAGAAAAAAAAAATTACTTCCATTTCGGAACAAATCACAGATTATTATTACTGGTCCGAAAATAATAAAATTCTAACATCAGAGCTGGGAAATTTAAGTGAAATGAGACAATTTGTTACGATATTGAACAGGTACACGTTCTGCACTATTGAGAATGTATTCAGTCATTTGTTAGAATTGCTATTTCTGAAGAGCTATAATGAACTCAATAACTTTAACTGCAACGATTTTAATGAACGGCTCTCAGTTTCCAATTTAATAGCTTTATCATCGTGCTCCTTTGATACATTATTGGCATCATGTATTTCTATCGTAACTACATCTTTTTAAGTCATGATTAAAATTTATCACGTTAATGACTTGTCTAAATATTGAATAAAAATAAAACAGTGCCAAAACGTACAATCATGAGAAAATAAAAAATCAGATGTGAATCATAAATTAAAAATGCAAACCAATGTAATAAGCTGACACTGGATAATGTATAAAATTTATATTATTAACAATAACTGACAATTACAAACGTTCCGATGACAATTTAAGTCATCTTCAGTGTAACAACAAAGTATTAACAAATTTAAATGAGCACATTAAATTTCAATATAATAGAAAGGAGGCGCTTTGTAGAACCGGAGATACGTCGTGAATATAAAGTCAGAATAAAATTAGATGTGTTCTATACATTAAAGACTTTAATCATTCTTTGCCGACTTAAGATACTCAAGCAAAAAGTAATAATAAAAGTTAGCTGCGCATAAATTATATTTTAATTGCCATTCGCTGACTTTGACTTTTATTAAAACTTTCTATACACGTGCGCATATATTCCTTTACTTTTTGTTTAATATTTTAATTTAAATTAATCCGAGAAAATAAATATAATTAAAATCAATGTTTCGTGAAGTCTTGAGAAACTACCAGAAAATAATTCCGCATAAATTATAAATATAAGTTTATATTATTTATCGATTTCTATAAAATAAAAATTATTATTCGAAGAAATCAGTAATTATTTTTAATAATAGAAACACATTAAATAATAAAATTCTCAATAAAAATCAAACGAAATATAATAGTTTGTTCTGTGATAGCTTAATTTTTACAGTATATTCATTATCGAATACTGAATGTTTGGCTGCGCGATGTAATTGGCGAGAAAGAACTTCAAAGCGATCTTGCTCCGAGCTTATGCGTCTTTAGTTATTGTGCGTTCGGCTTTTACATACACTGTCGCAGGCAGCTTTTACGCTCTCAGCCCGTTCGGCCATGACGCAAATGACATCAAAGCGGCTAAACGTGTAAGTCAACAACACAACGACGAGCTTTGGACCCATAATTATGCAGCAGCTGCGTGTACCTTCTGCTAAAACGTACGCTACGCCGATATTACTCCGTTTAATGTAAATGTACACTTAATCACGTCACTTTCGTAAATATAATATTTACGAACCTCTCTGAGCGAAAATGTTTCAATAAGTATTATAATTGGAAAATTACGTTTATCAGCTCGATTACATCCTCAAATCAAGCAGTAAACAATTAATTAGAAGCAACCTACTGATTTTCATGCTAGTACATTAATTCTATTGATTAATGAAACGAAAATCAAATAACCGTATCGAAAAATGTGAATAAACCAGACTGATTTCACAATACCATAACATAGATTTCCGATTAAAGGGTAACTGTGGCAAATACGCCGCAGGAATCAGAAAAAATAGAAGGAATGGGGGTAATTTTCCCGCAGCTACTCTCTGTTACTTGCCTTTATGTTATATTAATATTGTGTTATGATTTTAGTTTCCTACTGTTAATATTAATGAAATTATTGCGAGTTGAATCGATTTGTCATTATAATAAATAACACCATCATAAATTATAATCTATATAAAATGATTAGGACGTGTAAAAGACTTAGTGATTATTTCGTGATACATACGTGTAGTGGAATAATAAAGCATGTGTAGCAAAATACAAGTGCTTGTTTTTGTATTCTTTGTTTACTTTGTTATCTTATATCCCACCTGTTTTATACCCAAAGCATACAAAGTGCGCAGATTGAATTCAGTGCACTAAATGTAATAAACGCATTATATAATAAATTAAGTTTTTGATAGATGCGGCGTTATACACCAGAGTTACCCTATATTCAAATTTGCGCCCCGTTGTTTTTTTATCTTCAATCCATTATTACAAAAATGGTATCTACATTTGAGGGTGAGCAGTCACCGTAGAATTTATCGAACTGCTTTACATTATTGCCGAAAGTATAAACGACACCTCTTCCTTCTCCTTCTCCCTCCTTTTTTTCGAGTCGTGGTCGTACATCAGTTTTTAAGAGTGATCGATCAAACTTTTCAATACACTTACACGAGAGGGCGGAGAAGTCCTTCCCGATTTAATATACCATTAAGCTTAAATGTGCTGCATCCGGGGGCACTTCGTTCTACCTCCCCGCCTCAACTACTTCGTGCTTCCGCATTGAAAACTTAAATTGTGCGCATTCACTTCGTCCTGGATTTTTGCTTTCCAAGTCCCGGCGAATTAATCTTATTTCAATATTGATAAAGTCGATCGTAAGTCATAGCTCCGATCGCGGTTCCAATGTGCTCCGATAAATCACTTCACGACTGTCGACTGGTTGAAAGTTGCTCCATAAACTCGCATCTCTTTGACACCTTATTCTTGCGAATGCTTGCTTCTCATTAGAGATGACATTCATGGAAAAGGACCGCACAATTAGATGACTCTATACGAAACGGATGTCCGAAGAAAAATAATCGTTCCATTAAGAGTAATTGAGAGTTATTTTTTCTTATCAGAACTATAATATTCAAATATAATTGGATCGAAGTCTTGTTCTATTTTTAATAAAAAGAAAATACGCGCTACATATATAAATATAATTATTAAAAAACCTACACAAATCCTATCAACCTTCATTATCAGCAGCAGGGAGGCAGCGCAGGTTAAGGAAGACATACTAAAGGTAATAGCCCGTTTATACCGCGGAAACGGCCCGTCAAGAAAATCGATATCACTCACAGCATTGAAGCCATGGAATGCGGTGGGAACCCGCGGGCTGGTTCTTAAACCGCGATTTCTTAGCTAGTGAAATGGCGGTGTTTAACATGAGAAGGCGTTTTACAAAGGGCAGCTCGTTATGACACTAAATCAACTGCTGTAAAAACTTGGAAAATTCTGATAAGAGCGAAATGAGATAGGACAGTAGAAAGAATCCCCCCCCCTAGCCTTGAACTCATAGACCATTGCATTTTTAAGTATGCTAGAAGCAAAGTGACAACGTGAAAATAGCATTAACGCTGCGAGTGTCGGAATAATGATAAGTATAATGCCTCCGAGGGAATTTACAAAGTAAAGGAAAGGACGATAGCGGCGTAATTATATAGCAAACGACACATACAATTGACGCTCTTTTAGAGAGAAAAACTCTTTCTTGTAATTCAAATGAACAAAAAGAATTCTATTTTCAGTCGAGAAATCTTGATACTTAATAATATTCATACGTGAATATATTTTTCAAATATATTTTTCAGCTCTATAAACTGCGCATCGATTCGATTTGTCAGACTTAAACCGCAATCGCAGATTAAAGCTGAAATAATAGGCCCGTTCTTTTCAGCTGAACTTCTTGCACAATTCATCTTTCATCTTTTTCTTTTATCGTTGAAGAGAAAAAGAGTTAAGATTAATTGTCCAAGAAGTTCAGCTAAAAAGACCAGACCCAATGTAACAAATTAAAGTGCTCGTCAATTTAATAATGATGTGAATAAGCATCTTAAAAATTTTAAAAGCCAAGAATTTATTGCGCAAAATATAATTTCAGAATTAGAATCTGGAATTTCGAGAAGCGTCTCACCAATTATTCGATCACATATTGATATTAATTGCAATAATCACTAGTGAGAAAACATCGTTATTTAAGAAGATATGTATAAACAATAATGAATAAATTAGACCAATAAGAATAAATAAAATAAAAGAAAGATTTTCTCTTATAATTTATTATATAAACAATATATCATATATATCAAAATAAAATTTAGATCTAACAGATCAATATTGTTACAAGCCCGAAACATAAAATTGAATATCACGTCACGTAACATCAACGCGAATTTCCCAGTAAATGCGTGATCAAACAACGCTAATCTTCAACCGCAATGTTCCGTGCCATACTAAAATCGATAATCGGTACGATATGACGTGAAAATGCGTGTACGAGTGAGTACGCATTTACATCTATCTATGTGGGAGATATCTGTGAATTTTTGCGTAACCATCGGGGTTAACCTCCTTGCAACACTTATTCCATAAAATATCGAAAATATCGTATTTACATCCGTATTTACATTGCGCGCGTGTGATTTGCAATTGTATTTTTCGCCGATACATAAAAAATAATTAGTTATTAACGAGTTTAGACCGGTCGGCACGAAACGATATCGCAACTTGTTTGTTCGCCAAGTGGTCACGACGCGACGCTTTAATTTAAATAATGTATGTTAAAATCGGACTTAATACCACACCTTCTCTCGTGATAAAACTCTGCGAGCGTTTAATTCCCCGACGATTATCGAAATAAAAGCCGAATTTATACTCATGGGACAGGCGATTCGAGTGAGTATTACCAACACAAAGCATTCTCGGTCTGGGATTGCATAAATATGCTCGACGAGTTATTGCGATTTTATGTCGATATAATCTCAGAGTATTATAACGACGTTGTAATATCGTTTGGATAAAATATCAAAACACCGTGGATGAAAAACGAATCGTATTTTAAATAAATACGGTAGTTTGTTATTTAAAAAACGCAGAGCAATTTAATGTAGACAGAGAGAAATTTAATATTCCCCTCAGGATTATAACGTACAATCATCGCTTATATTCTGAAGATCAATTAATTTTTCATGCTTTTTTACACAAAAGTGTATTATTTATAAAGTTTCAGTATGACAAGTATCTTTACTTATAAATTTATATCTATATAACAGATTTTAAGTAATTAATTAATAATTCTTATCTATTTATACATAATAGATATATCTATATAATATATATTTTATACAAGATATACATATATTGTATATCTAGTAGTATAAATTTTTTAATCAAAAGATATGTATCGCACATTTCAAGAAATGAATATCAAACTTCGTAATAATTTACGAAAAAATACTATTTCAAGCAAAATTGTGGTGTGTGTGTGTGTGTGTGTATGTGTGTGTGTGTGTGTGTGTGTGTGTGTGTGTGTGTGTGTGTTGTGTATTATATTTTAACAGATTCATAATAATTACTTCATTTTATGATAGTAAATCAATAATTATTATAAAATCAATAACTGTATTTTTATCTTACAATTCTAAAGCAATTTTAAACTACGGAAATTATTTGATCACAACAAACTATACATTTTAATAAAATATTCAATACTTTATTAGGATTACTTCGATTGATCTTTGCAAAAATATGATTATATCGCAAAAATTAGTCATATCATTAGAGTTATCGCAAAAATTAATCTGTCCTAAGCTGCGGTGGGTATTCTAGGAAATCAGAACTAACGATCTGAAATTGCGCGAAAACATGCTGGACCTTCGATGTTCACGCCGCGTGATTAACGCTAAACGCTATACTGTACGGTTTTGAATGCTACTGATATAACCGATTGCTTACATGCACAAGCCAGAAAGGGATCAGATCAAGGCAACCATAATATTTGACGTTTCACACACGTTGGAAATTCGACTCTTGTGGTTTCGGGATGAATCTTTGAGTGTTGTGCAAGCAGATGCATGTCGGCTAAATATTTAGTCGAAATGTTAACAGAGTTATAGATACTATATACGAAATGTCACCAGTTCAACTTCACGGTTGCACATAATTTGACAGAATATTTACAAGATAATTATTAACAAAAAAAATATAGCAAAATAAGAAAACATAATTTGCATAAACATAAATATCGTTATTAATAACTTTAATCTTATAATGTTTAATGTTATAATATTTTTGTTACATCTTACAATATTTAATTTTATTTTACTTATTAATACAGCAAACAATTATCTTTAATTAAAGCAGATTGTTTCTTCATGTGTAATTTATGTAGCTTCTCATTATATATAAAATAATTTCTATTTTTTGCAACTAAATAATTTAATATTCAGTCGAAAGTAGTACGAATCAAACTCCTATTAATATTCTGTACATTGCAATCAAAGCTTGTAACAATTTATTGTCAATAAAAACAGAATAAATCTTTAATTCGATTAATTAGAGAAAGGGAAATAATCTTTTGAAGAATCAAATTAAAAGAAAAACGAGTAAATATGAATATTAAGACTAGATACAAGTGTACATAGATATTACGAGTACTCATTATATAATTATTCGCTTTAATGGCGATGTTAAAGATTAATTAGGATACATTTACGTAACACGTGAAGAAAATTGAACAATACACGTCGGAATCTGTCTCAACACGATGTATGCTGATGCATACCGTAGAACGTATTGATGTAGCAACTGATTAATGTAGCAATGTCCGATTCACATCAGGATTATAACTCAATAGATCCCTGATATATTATTCCGCTCGTAAGATCAACTACGCAGAATTCTCGTTAACATGTAGCGTTCGATGTACCGACTGCAGGCTTGAACAAATACCACTCAACAACGAAGGCTACACCACGGCTGTACCACGGGTATGCCGTGCCGCACGATCTCGTATAAACGTGTAACAGGCGGAACATTTTGCTCTAGATCCGCCCGATCAATCCCGTCCCATCTGAAAGCACGCGCTGGCACGTATCCTTTTAGAATCACTAAAGCCCGCCTGCACGTTGCGATGGAACCCGTGAAGCCGTCCGGCAAAGCTCGTTCTATGATCTAAACAGAGTGTCGATCCGCCTAAAAGAAAGTCAAAACCTCGTACCAGCGGATTCGATATTACATTAAAATAGTTTTGTCGATCATCAAACTGTTGCAAAATTTTCGCAAACTCTCAAACACGTTTTAAAAAAACACAATCAATAAACGTTTATCTCGAAAGATTTATCTCGAAAATAAATCCGTCCATGGTATAATTAATTCTTGCTCGATGATCAAAAGCCAGTAATATTAATATTGCAGTGGACTAATTTGTAAATTCAAAAGGAATTGAGAATTATTAGATTAAGCACGAATTCACAATTAATCTATACAAAAAATAGGGGTACCTTCATCAACAAACAAAATAGTGTTACAATAATGAAGGATTTATCGATGGATAAATTAATGTCTATGTACTATAAGACAAATTTCTATTCGTATCGAAATCTTCTAGATAATTTCACAAATATGTAATTGGAAAACACTTTCGAATTATTAGTCCGTAATTCCGCAAATACGTGGATCGCCAAGCTTTTGGATAAAGCACTTATAGATCTCAGCTCCAATAAGCTCTTGTACTGATATAGCGTTCGCAATCGAGAGTTTCTACCTTGCACGCTAACATTAACAGCCGTTATTGTCGATGGAGGCGAGTCTGTGGTACATACTTGGCAACGGTATTCACGTCGATAACTTTCTGTAAACAGGAACACGTTACGCGTCTCTACCAATGTGTTGTAGTTTGGCAATCTTGCTGAGTCTTGCTAGAGTTCAGTGGGTAGTACGAGCGTGAAATTATCAACTGAAAGAAAAAGAAGAAGAAAAGGTAAAATAAATAAATAGAGAGAGAGAGAGAGAGAGAGAGAGAGAGAGAGAGAGAACATACAAACGTGTGTAGAGCAAATGGTATTCCAGTGTAGCTATTATAATACATATTGATCGAGCGCAATAAAGATTATTTAGAGGTCATTCAATATAATCTATTCAATATAAATTAAACGCCTAAAGCATACCTATTCCACCAAAGTGGAATCATGAATGATACGTCTAAAGCATAACCTTTATTATTCCATTGAAGTGGGAACATACATTCGCAATATCTGTAAATACAAAATACTATTCTATAGAGTCTAATTATACTGCCGACTGTTTTCCTAAGAAAAAAAATATAATCTTCGCGACTGCATTATGTAATCAGATTGCGTATTCAGGATGGAGGAGCAATTCATACGGTTCAAGAAGAATTACGACAACCGCTAATAACCGGTGTCTGATACGAACAAAGTTCGCCGATCTGTCAGCAGCGACAACATCATAATTCTCGCGAAGACGTCGGAGACAGCCGCGGGGTCGACAACAAGACAGACTCCTCGACGAACGTCGTGCTCCGGTTCACCCCCGCAGCGGTCATCCCTCAGCTGCCGCGGTGCGGCGCCGCCGGTTGGCGAAATAGACGAGGAGAGACCAAGAGAGACAGAAGAGAAGCAGAGAGAGAGAGAGAGAGAAAGAGGAGAGAGGAGAGAAGCGGTCTGCGCGTAACCGGTCCGCGCTTTATCCGCGGCGAACGCAGCAAAGTCATCGCGCAAGCGCGCGGTGACGAAGTATCCCCCGCAGGATCATTTCGCGCCGCGACGCCGAGCGGCAGGCCTCATCCGCGCCGGCGGCTGGTCCATGCGGGTTCAACGTCGTCGCGCGGGAGGACGACGACGACGGCGACGACGAAGGGCGACGACGATCAGAGGTGTACGATGACGATCGTCCGGATTGACATTGCTAGTTAATCGAGGAAAAAAGAAACGCGACTCGGATCAACCTGATTGCCGATCGAATGACTGCCGACGCGCGCGTCTCGGCCGGAGGATGCTGCGCCTGAGACAGGGTACTCGCGGGTCGCGCGTCGCGACGCTCGTCATCCAGGCGAAAGCTCCACGTGAGCGCGGCTGTCATCGGGGACGCGTGCAGGTTGCACCTCGGCCGCGTGAAAACGGGACATCGTCTGTGAGCATTTAGACCCTGATTACCGTGGATTACCGTCGAGGATTTAGGATCAATACGCGCATAGCATCTGACAATACTGCTGATATATCGTACCAATCGCGTCTCCTACGCTTGGGAAGCTTTCGCGCCATTCAGAGTTGATAGTTGTAATAAAATCGTGGCATTACAGTGGTGAATGATTAATCTCCTCGCTAGGTGTTAATCGTGGTGTAATCTCTCTAAATCGGAACGCAATGTTCATGTAAGAATTAAAAGTTGCTTATATAGTGAAGTACGGAACATGTGTATGGTTTTGCGGTGAAAGTCTTAAGTGTCTATACTCTTTCGAGGAGGCACTATCGATTTGGCAAGGAAACTCAATTCTGTTTTCATTGTGAATGATATGACACAGTGAAGGCACTGGCAAAGTGTGCGGACCTGGGAATATATGTAAAAATCGATGATTATACGTCGTGCTTCACGATAGCGAGTACAAGCAAGGATCGGTAGTGCAGCGAGCGATCGAGGTGTTAAAAATGCTGTGTCGCTGGCTCGCCGTGCTGGTACTCGCTGGTATTCTCCTGGTTATCGAGGCGGTCAGCCAAGGTACGTTGCAATTTCGTCCGAAATCCTCAGAACGTTAGCGAACGACTAACTTGTCCGATGAGAACTTGACTTTGTCAACGAAACTTACCGCGTTCTTGCGGAAATACTCAAGATAACATACTCCTGCGAGACTAATCTACGTAATTGAATGTCAACGACGAAATCTGATACAGTACCCTCATTTTCGCGTTTATCTAGAAAACTTATTACGTAGCTAAAACTAAAGTACTACTGCAGAATATAACCTTTGCAGTCTGAAAATGCATACTGAAAATTCAAGTAATAAGTGTAATAATAAGTATCTTCATATATGTGTGATTTAATTTTCCACGTAAAAATGACATCGTACTACATATAAAAATAGATTTACACATTTAAGTCTGTAAATCTATTGTGTATTATTTGTGTAGTATTCTCTCTAAATTCTTTAAAATAGAATCTCACTCTGAAAAGTGAAAATTCTGCCAGTCTCAAAAGAATTTTTAATCTTTAAAAGTGGAATTTCACTCTTCAGAATGAGATTCCAATCCAAAGGATTTAGAGAATACAGTGTTATTTTTTACATAAAAAAATAAATCACATTTATAAAGGCACTTATTACATACTTGAATTTGTAGATATCGATTGTAAATATCATCGATGCTTTTTCATGTCGTGTTCTCTTCTCGTGCGAGTATAATACATTTCTATTACGATTACACTTTTTAACGTTTGCATAGAAAAACATAATCACTAGTAAAATAGGTATTCCGTAAAATCAAACGTGTAGCGTCGCAAGAAATCTCTACTCCATTACGCTATATTGGAGCTTTAAGAACCTTCGCAAAGCAAGTTAAGTTTTTTCGCAATCCTCTACCTCTAATCAACGCGCGTAGTCTTGCATTACTAATCGCGAATTAATGAAACACATGCTCAAAGAAATTCTCAGATGCTAATTGAAACCAATACGTACTTAAGACTGGAAATCAGGTTTGCACAGCGTTATTTCAAGAACAATCTAAACCTTTTCTTAACTCCAATATATAACTATATTAGATAATTACTATATCAAAATTTAAATAACACATAAAACCAAGAATATAAAATATATATATATATATATATATATATATATATATATTACATTATTTTTTCACCTATAAAATTAAACGTTTAACTGCACAAGTTTAAATCAAATGATATCTATAAAATTACACGTTAACTTCAGTAATGAAAAGACAAATCGTACTGGAAATATATCTCCTCCCCAAAGTCTCCTGAATTCCAGCAGAGCATCGGAATTTTCGCGCTGGCGTGAAATTGTATGAACTTACATAACATTTGCTCATTCGCGCAACTCCGGTTGTCGCTCATAGCAATCCAAAGTAATTACGTGGGCGAAGATTATGTCACTTCGACTGAACCGCAGCAGCGTCCCGTTTCTAACTTGCGGAAATATCTGCGCGGCGAGTTCGCGGGTGCCGAGTTTGGAAACATCGCGGTCGCATTCAGTCTCGCGCCGCTAATTGTCGGTTCATAGTCAGTGATCCAGGATAATTGCGCGGATGGTGGCTGCTCGAGTGCGAATGCACCGCTCGGGACCACGTAGCGAGAGATGGCATACGTGCTAATGCGCGGAAACACGTGCGAGAATTTGCTTCGTATACGTTTTAAACGTGCCACGATAACGACGACAACGATGACAATGACAATGACAACGATGGCGACAATCGCGACTGTGAGATTGTGTAGCCACCGCCAGCGGCGTTTTACGACACCGTGTCGCTTGAATAATTAAAAATCATCTCGTTTACTTGATATTCCCCGGACGGCGTATACTAGTATCGACCTAAGAATCGGAAACGTACAATCGTCACCGACTGGTCCCATGATTACGAATATGGATGAAGTCCTTACAATCAGAGCGCGCGACAAAATGTGGCACGTATCAGAGACGCGAGTACACAGAGAGGCACAAACGGAACAAAAGCACTCGTCTCGCTTCGCATCGTCCGCGCATATTGGCTCGAGAACGTAATTGAGTGCGACGTGCAAACACTCGCGGCAATTGTTTTGCCGTTTGTCAAGGGAGACATGATTTCACCACTTTGAAACTAGTCTGGCAGCTGGAACGCGGTACTTCGCGAGAGATAACGAGTATTGTCAGTCTTTTTTTGCAACAAGACTAAAAAAAAAAAAAATTGGGGAAACAAAGAAACAGGAAAAATGTATTAATAACCAAAAAGAGAGATAAAAAGTAATAAAGTATTCAAGTCAAATTGCTTAAGAAATAAAGGTGAGGAAAAAAATGGTTTTTGCAGAAATATCTGAAAATTTACAAATGTCAAAATCTTGATGCATTATTCACGCTCTAAATTTTTGGAAGTGATATTTCACTCCCAAAGAGTGATGGTTGTATCAGTCAAGAGTGAAATTTTCTTAGAGTCACTCCAAGTAGGAATCAATTTTCAATCTATGTGGAGAGAATAATTTCACTCTGATAAATGTGAAGTTTAGCTTCTCTACATCTAATTTAAAAAGTTATTAGGCTCATTCGACGTGTTTTTGCACAAAATGAACGAATATGACAGAAAAAACCGTCACGAGATATTAATCATTAAAGTTGACTTTTTAGATTAGATTAAAAAATTTACTCCTGAAGGAGTGAAGTGAATTTACTTCTTGCCGGACTGGCGCAACTATCAATTTTCTTGGAGTGAAATTTCACTCCCGAAAATTTAGAGTGCATGTATAAATATCCTACATTATTATTTTGATGCAACCAAATTATTTGCAAATTATTTGCGTCCTTTCCGTGTATAAAAATGTGATTAAAATGCATTTGGTTTAAGACTTCTTTCATCAACTTCTAGTGAAGTTAATCGACGATTGACTCGTAGAAGTGCCAATAGCAGTTAAATGTATCAGGACTTCTTTCCCTTCCTTTTCTAATTTTGAGACAAACTACATTTAATTTTAACATTGACAATCGTGGTTGATTTATGCTCGTTTTCTATCAATGCAATTTCATTGTAATCTCAACTAACTTTTCATCTTTTTTTAGAATAAGAAAAAAATAAAGAATAAATTGAATCGATTTACGTTAATCTACATTAATAGAAACAGGCATTAATTATCAATTAATTTAATCAGAAATTGATGAAAAGATCCTTAGACATTAATTAGTACTAATTTGTTAAAAGAGTATATTAAATATATTCCGATTATTGTAAAGTTACTGTAAAGTGTGTGTGTGTGTGCCAAAGTTTTAAATCAATTAAAAGTAGATAATGCCTGCAGTAAAATGCTTTTTTTATTCGCGACACACACACACACACACACACACACACACACGCACGCACATACCCACAAGCATCATTTTTTTTCATCCAAACGTTCAGGTTCGTCCATTATCTTTCCATTCACATATCGATCCGATATATTTGTGTGCGAATTTTATTGCTCTCGTCTAATTAATTGTTAACGAGCGCGGAAATACTTGCATGATCGACGATGATGCACAGATACAGCCGCGTGACGCGTATGCGTTTAACGCTAATGTGAGTTCAACGCCGACTTGATTGACATATATGCGAGTCGCGGATATGTGGCTCGTTCGTGAAAGCATAATCGACGAACGACGATTCGAAGGTGCATTAGAAACTATTTGTAGAGCACAAAATTTAACGAACGCTTTCGATTAACGTTGGAATTAATACTCTCGCGCGCAATATCTACTGAATACTTGACCTGCTGTACATTATTTTTTCGAAATTTCCTATTTCATGACACCAAACACCGCACTACCAATTTCCCGACAAAATATAAAGCTATTCGCAATTTTCGTGAAACAAGCGAGTAATGAAACCGTCCGACATGACGCATTATACTAATTGCAACGCTGCTATGCAGTCATCACACACACAAAAAAAATAACTTGAAATAACTGAAATAACTGCTTGTTAACAGAAAAGTGATAAAATGTGACCTTTTGAATATTAAAATAGTAATGAAAAATGACATTTTTTTCAAATTTTCGAGTAATTAAGGCCATTTAAACAATAAAAATTTTACTTTTATTTTTAATGGTCTATTTTTAATTAGCATATATATTATTATCCAGATATAATACTAATATAATACACTGAAGAGAACCAAGGGTTGAAACGTTTATACTTTTAATTTAATATATGCATTATTACATACTAATAACTAGTGTCGGCTCACATTGGCTTTTCCTCGTTTTAATTCCTTTTTCGAGTTTATTAGTATAATACTAATTAAAATTTTATTTCTTTTTTATCATCTGACGTATGTGTTAGAAATTATCTTTCGGATTTACTCATTACTTGAATAATAGTATAATATTAACAAATGCTATTATTAATATTATATTATTATTCAAGCAATGCGAAAGATAGCGTAATACATACATCAGATAATAAAAAAGAGATAAAATTTTAAAAATTTAATAAAGGACACAAACGTATTCTTTAAATATGCGAAAAATATTTGTGGTCTCCAAAAGTCATGTTAGTTTCACATCTAAAATTAACTTAAAAGAACAGATTCATTGGATCAGTATCGACTTAGCAACAGTAAGAGAGAGGGAGAGAGAGAGAGAGAAAACGAATAGCAACTGTTATCAGATGAAACAATAAAAATATGAATACAATACTTGTTTTATAAATCCCATGTCAGTTCAAAAAAGAAAGATAATTATAATGACCCATATAGACTGCAATGACTTTTTAGTAACTTATAAAAAAAATTTGACAAAAAATATAACGTTATAATTAGCGTAGGAAAGGTCAATGCTGTTAATTCGACCAGAAATTATAACAGATTGCGTGCTATTGCAGTTCGATATGAAAAATGCAAACTCGATCGAGCGGCTTAAATCAATCTAATCTGCGACAACGGCTTACACGCGAATTAATTAATACGTGATTTGCGCCGCTCTTTGACGCACGCATTTTTAATATAATCCGCTTCCGGATGCAGCACATCGCGTGCACAGCGTAATTGCAATCGCTCATTTAACCGGGATCGCGATGTAGTCATGAGAGTTTTGTAATTAGCCTGAAAATTGTGTCTTAAACCGAGAGAGAGAGAAAGAGAGGGAGAGAAACAGTAATCTGCTTTACTTATTAAATATATCTCCTTTGAGCTGTCTGTTATTCAGGTTGTTCATTTTTTGTCGTCGTTGATGAGCTCGCTTTTGAAAAAGAATGTTATATATTCCCATAGGATCAAATTACCAAAAGGAGACATCAAGCTTTTAATAAAAAGGACGGATTTCAAAAAATTTTCTCCTTTCTTAAACTGCTCTTTGAAAAATCCTCTTCTCTAATACATATCAAACAGCTCTTTGATAGGTATTGTCTATGAATCAGATGTAAACAAGAAGATCGCACAATCTTTTCGCAAAATATTAAAACTCAGGAATCCATTAAGACATGCGAAACGTCATCGCAAAGTATACGCGATATGATCGGTAAAAAGTCCGTTTCAACGGAAACTCGTTAAGACCGTCCTCTAATTGCAGAAAATCAATCTTGCAAAGTTGCACGAACGAGAACATCGCTTTTCACCGACACGCACAAAATCGCGTCGTTAGTCTCTGTAATTATAGAGACAGTCTGGACCGGGGGAGCTCGTTTCGACTCGATCCAATGCGCAATTTTATACAAGTTACCCGCGAATGCGTCCTACGAAACTTCATCAACGGAATCTTTGATCAGTTCTTTTTTAAACAAAAATTAGATTATATATTTTAGATTATATATTTTGCATTTTTTTCACACGTTTTCGGCGTGTGAATATACATATATGTATCTTAACATTTAAAAATCAGACATTCCAGATTATAACTCGGTTAAAAAAATAAAACTGAAGTTAAATTACAGACAAAGAGATTGCAATGTACATGTTGCATGATTCATGAAAAACACATGAAAAAAATTCATGAAAAATTCATGTTCAATATATTTTAATATTTTCATATTTCCTTCGTGAAAAAAAGTCCAAAATTATCTGATTCATAGATGCAATTTGTAGCACGTTGTACCAACGCTTTGATCTATATCTAGATAACATGCAAATTTGAAAATCGTAAACATAAGAATGAGCAATTTAAATTGTTTAAGGATTTTCCCTTACGTCTAAAATAAAACCCAAAGTGTTTTGGTATCGAAAAAGGCATGAAAGTGCTCATTTTCTCTCCGACGTTTCTTCAAGTATCAGTTCGTTTACCGAAGCGTAATCGATAGCTTTGCTCTTGAATTCGTGGCGAAACAGATTTCGCAACATGCTGCGGAGAGCATGTAATTGAAAGTAGCTGACAAGCGGTCAAATTCAACAGTAACAGTTCAAATAGCGGTTACACGTAATTTTCGCTATTGATACGGGTTACACAAGATTCTGGTGTTGCGAATCCGCAATACATACGCCGTGAGCCGCGTAGACGCATTTACAGTATGTACATTTCCTATTTTCATTTTCGCACGTAACACAAGTGTCACATGAAAGACAGCGATTTTATGGAAGAAAATTCTGTGAGCTCCATGAATAATTTAGATATACGGACTAAATATGAAAATGTAATGATCGTGTGACAAGAAAATCAATGTATCTATTATACAATGTATGTACATATATCTAGTGTATACATATATATTTATGTACAGTTTTTCACAAAAACTTGTGATGTAATACTTACATAGCAAATAACAGAAAGCAAGTCTAGTTTTACATTTTACTCATATAAGCATAATTTGCGTAATTTGAAATTACAGAGAATAACAGAATAATCTAGTTTAAAAATAATAATATGCTACATGATCATTGTTGTTCAATTTGATGCGTATGTGAATTATATATTCTATTTGGTGCACATGCATCAACGTCTGTTTCAACAAAGTTTAATTAACCATAACGAAATTGCCAGGCGTACGGTTGGCCTAGAAATTACAAACTAACATCTCACGGTCTTTATTCTCTCGATTCAAATTAATTCAATTATATTGCAAGAGAGTTTAATTACGATTCAGTCTGCTAAATCCAACCGTAGGTACCGAAAACCATAACAATATCTCAACGATGAAAGATGCCACAGAAAAGAAAATTAAAATTAATTCACAATCTAATTGTCACACCTCACATATCTTCACTAAGCTAAAATGACGTTAATTATTTCAAGGAAAATGTTTTTTATTCTTTCATTATTAAATATTAATGTAAAAGGCCATGAATCATCAGATATTTGGTACTTGATAGGAATACAATTCGTTCACCGACACAATCAATGTGGCCAACTATTTCATAAATAAATACGCACGTCCTGATGAGTAAAATCTCCATAATCATCCACGTTCATCGTCATAAATCATTCCGAGTACGGGCGGATTGTACAGCCAGGCGCCTTGATGCGCACGATTTCTGGCTTCATATCGCAAACTCGTGTCCTGCTTTATGTATTACATAAGCTGGACGTAGCCAACAGCCGTAAGTCGATGACACGTTCTGCTGTCGCTTACGTGCGCAACGATTCCGCGACCAACTGCGAGAAAGCCACCCGAGGATACATCCTGTCTTGCTTCTTGTCTTGTAAAGGCTAACATGAAATAGTGCTATTCGTGTTCAAGAGAAAACTCGCAAGTAACGTGTTTTCGTATTTTTATAAATGACGATTTTTAACAATTGCAAAGATAAAAAGATAGAACTATATGCTGTGCATTTATCGCGAAAAATTATAACTGTATTGATTTTTATGTTTGAATTTAATGAAAAAACATATTTCTTATTATTCAACAGAATTTGAATAAATGCAGAAACTTAAAAAATATTTCACATGTCACCACGATTAATTTAAATTTTTCTCTTCAATCCCTTCAATCAAAATAAATTGTACAAAAATACAATAACATTTGATTTATATTTTCAATTGTTTTAATATATTTAGTTGTAATGTTTAGAATGTAATCATTTCTATATCACATGAATATAATATAATAGCAGGATAAAATCTTTATGTTGAAATTCCTATAATAAAATTAGAATAATTAATAGATAGAAAAATTATTGTAAGAGATGATAAAAGTGAATAATATATCTAACTTCATTCATAATACAAAGTACAAATGCAAATTCAAAGGATATTAATTATAAATCTTGTCTTATTGATTTTATACTTGTCATTTAAATTTATCATTAGATCACTATAACAAGACTAAATTAAATTCATCGTCCAAAATATACATCTAACATGCTTAAATTATTTATATATCCGTATACCTTAAATTACATCCTGTTAAATATCAAAAGAGCAATGGTAATGCAATCCATTGAATTAACCAATTTTATTTTTAACTTCCATCTGTGTCAAAATGTAGATCGATCTCTTCCTGTGGTTAGTTTCAAAATAAATATTATCCATTAACGTATGCACTTAGTGAATAATAAACTATATTTAAGTTAAATTTAATATATTTTCTCGAATTAAATGTAACTTCATTGTTTTAATTAAATTAATGACATATTGGGTAGAAGTGGCGACCTATATATATGATTGAAAATAATTTAAATCAGGTATAATTTGATATTATGAACTTAACATTGTACGTGTTACACTACATCATTATGAGTAAGTAAAGGATTTTCAAGTTCTCTTCATTAAAACATATATTAAGGGTAAACATAATCGATTTCAAACTAATTATGTATAACGGAGATGGGAATTTGTCTGATTCTCAAGCAGGATTCTTTAATTATACTCCTTACGTTTTACGGGGCAAAAGCGTACTATCTAATAAATACGTATTAGCGTTATCGTCAGACGGAAGCACTCGTGGAAAAATTAAATGACCCGGGTCCATTAAATTTAAACACGGTATTAAAACACTCGAGATAAAATGAGATTAAATTAGCGCGAGGGATCGCTTCGCTCTCGCTTATCTGCGGTACCCACGAAATCCCCTGCTATTATTTACGAGTAGCTTAGCGCATAACGTACATACATTTCCGGTTGGAATACACCCCATCTTGTATTTTTATTATCAGCTGAGCTACCAAACGATGGACATGCCATTCTCGCCGCGTTTCAAAGGAGACCCGCGTACTGTCCCACGCGTGCATTTACGATGTTCGCGTGTGATCGTAAATCGTCATTTACAACCCTATCCATGTGCCTTTTCCTTTTTCTTTCCTCGAAGTGCAGCTGCTAATAGGTTTCCGCGCGAACGTTTCAATACATTACCGCGGGCGCACTCTTCCTCAAAACGAAAAAATACTTATCCTGGTACGCGATACGAGAGTGCTTCGTATCTCGTAATTCATGATTTTCGTTGGGAAAACCGCAAAAAATAGAGCGTTTTACTTCAGCACCAAATTCGTGACCGGAATTTTCGCAATTTTGCATGTACGCACTTCTTAGAAAGGAGACTTTATTAGATCGATAAACGAACGCTTTTATGCTCACAAAGAAATATCAGGTAATTGCGTTTTCATTTTGTAAGCTCTACTTGTGTCAAAAGGACATTATGTTAACTTGCATCTATTTGTAATAGGGATCTACAATAGAAGTCATAATGGTCGAAGTGTTTTAAGTCGTAGAAAATTGACCAATCATAGTCAATCTTCTCATATTTGACTGTGATTGATTAATTTTCTACGACTTAAGATCCTACAATTGTTACGACTTCTATTTTAGACCCCACATCTCAAAATTCGATTTAAAGATGGCTATGTAAATTGACTATGTTTAATATGATATCGATATAGATCAATAATATCAAAATAATCAATAATCTGTATTGAATATTAAAAATATGAACTTTCCATGTGAAGTATCCCAGATAACTCATTTAAAAATGCATTTAAAAACGAGTCGTCTAAAAAATTTCAACATTTTTTTTTTTTGCAAAAGACATCTTTAAGATTTCATTTCTAATTTTGGACTTCGTTTTATAATAATAAAGCTCAAACAGCACTGTGAAATTGAAGGAAAGCAGAAAGAATGATTTCAAACGTAATATTTCACTAAAGAAAATAAGAAATAATACACATCTCTTAGGTATCATTATCAAAGTTTATTTTAGCAGAAGTTTAATACTTTGTTTTCACTATTTGATCTCGATAAAATGCTATACATACATTTAATTAATAAATTATTAGCAGAATTCTAGTGCGAAATTATTATTGCTGCCAGGAAAATTATTTTCGATTTAATAATATTATTTTCGTAACACGGTTGTGTGTAACATTCGATATAACGAACAATTCTATTTTCAATACTATTGGCAAGATGACAATTTTGTGAAACCTGAAAATCCATTACAGAGTCTTGATGAAATTCGTTACGTAGATGAATGAGAAAATATAAACGAAGCACACACGATCGAGAAACGTGTGACTCGACACGTTAATAATATAACTGACTCCAATCGCAAATACCGCAAGTTGAATCTGCTAATTGAAATGTAATAACGAAGCATTCAGCTCGATATCGCGGCGGCAGACGTAATCATCGGTAATTTAACAGCAAGAGGAAAAATACAAGAGTCATGATACGTATTGTGGAGGATTATCTGGATTGGAAGATATTTTAGAACAAGGGAGGCTCTTTGTCCCGTTCATTAAAGTGATGAAAAAAGTACATTGCCATGTATGCGTATTTTATCTTATATGATATTAGACAGTAAATAAACGTGACAAATTTTACGCTAAATTAAAAACATCACAGAAGTTTCTCCAATATGTAAATAAATTAAACATTTTCATTATAATAATACACATAAAATTGGCAATATTAAGTCTCTGTTTTCTTTTAACTGAACTTCATACCATTCATCTTTTCTCTTTCTTTCTCCGTTGAGAAAGGGAAAAAGAAAAAAGTGAACTACACAAGAAGTTCAGTTAAAAAGACTTATCTTTTGAAAATTTAACGTACTTTCAGAAACTATCAGCAACGCCATCAACGTATTCATCTGTTACCGATAGCAACAAATTTCAAGTTGCTTAATTAATTTCTGCTGCCATGCTTATGAATTCGTGTAATAAGGATCGAGCGTACGACTAAATTGCCTACCGTAATTAGTAGTTAACGAGGAGACGTTACACTTGCTCGCAGCACAAAGCTGGCTAAGGGTTACCTGCAGAGGATTCTCTCGCAAGAGAATCGATGTTACCTTATAATGTAACTATATAATGACATTGTATATAGTTGATCATAGTTACATGTCTGTAGCAGCTTGCAATCTCGCTTGGAAACCATAACGATGTCACATGTGAGATTTTTGATCGCAGCGAGTAATAAATTAAATCGTATTTAAAGCAAACTAGCATTAAACGAGATTAATACAAATAGTGTAATAATTAATTTGGACATTACATTTAGTAATATCAATACGAGAGAGAGAGAGAGAGAAAGAGAGAGACATACAGAAATTATTCATTTAATCAGATAATTCAGATTATAATATTGTATTAATGCAAATCCACGTTAATCGTATTGTTCATTATTTGTTATTTTTCCATTGATCCTTAAGATAGAACCTTATCAATCTACATTCAATATTCAGTTTTCCTCCAAATCTATCACAAAAACAACAATCTCCAATTTTTTTTTAGAATTAATTTCAATTTGAGTATTAGAAATGAACACTTTTATTTTTTCTTTCATATTTGCAAAGGAAAAATTTGACAAATAATTTTGAGACTATATTTCTAAGCCAAAAATCATCTACGTAACAAATGCTAAAGAAAATGTTTTCGTACGTATACAGAATCGAACAACTATTTTTTTTTAATCGCTACAACAAACAATCTTTGTTGTCGATGCGTCCGGTGCGACGAATATCACGTATTGTCGAACAAGCTACAAATCCGCGTTACGAATTTGCGGATTAAAACGTATATCGACGAAACATTTACGCAACCGATTTACATGTAATGCAACAATAATCGTTCTAACAAAACGTTATCGAAAAAGATTATTAATCGAGGTGTGGCGTAAAATGTACATATTACGAGGTCGGTCGACGATGCGAAAAGGATCCGTATTTAAACTCCAGTACGGCCGCTGTTACCATCCCGTATAATCCGCTTAAATTCGTTTCACCCGGTCAGAATGTTCAGAATTTGTATTATTACAGTCATTACTCTGGCTCGTACGTGTTTAATGGGCAGGTCTGCAATTGCAGAGGTTGCGAGTAAATAAATCGAGAGATGCTTAAAAAGATACTAAACGAATAGACTTTTTTTCCATGGCGTTATTCAAATCTGTTACAAAATTGAAAGTAATTTTGGAGAACGTCATTTATTAAAAACAACTAAAAATTACAAAAAAAGTACATTCGCACAGATTTGTCCAACAATTATAAATTAAACAATATAACTTGCTTGCAGAAAGAAATTCTATCTTGCAGCAAACGCAGCGGAATAACAGTTCTAATACCATCAACTGTATACGTGTAACAATGCAGTAAAAAGTTCCATACAATACCACAAATATTTGTCTTTTCCAGAGTAGTGTTTAAAATTAAAAAAACATCGTTGAGTTTGTTATTTCACGCGCGCTTCATGATTTACAGTAAAGACGGAATCTCGCTTTAAGACGTGGCATCAACAATCTCAGCCGCAGCCTGAAACTTCTTCAACTTTCATCTCAAGCGCGGATGATGCCTGTGCTATGCGTGTATCCGTCCGAGTGTCGAGGAAATTGCCGAAGTACATGGAACTTTTGCCCGCTGTTGCCTTTGAGCCCGACAAATTTTCCACCGCCGCTCTCTACCTTCGCGTCTACATGTCGCGACCCGGCCGCATAGAGACGAGCTTTTTCCCCCGTGATGCTCCGTGCTTGCAATTTTCTCGAAAGCCTTTCGAATTTCGAGCCGGCCGCTCTGCCGGAATCCGATAAATAAGTAAAACGATCCCAGAGCTGTACAAATTGTATGCTTTTAATCGCATGCAACTCTAATGCTTCGTGCGAAACACTCGGACTTATTAATAAAGTAATTGCACGAGATTATTTTTCTTTTTTAATTTCTGCGATTTATATTAAAGCAATAAAAATATCTGAAGACTAATAAAACGCGAGAAAAACATTTTTTTCTCTGCTCCTATTCAGCTGCCAATTAATTATCATATTATAGTGTAAATATGTATATTTTTTACAAAAAGCATTTTATACAGTTACGTTACGTTATGCGGTTTTCGTTAAGTCCCACAATTTCATAGGGCTGCATGTTATACCTAATTTTATGTCAAGATACGTCACGCTGTATAAATTATGCTGAAACTTTGAGAACAAGTTTAGGGTAAAATTTGCGAACATCGTTGTTGTAAGTCAACAACAACATTAGAGGTTTCAGGGAAGCTCTTGTTGCCAGAAAGTGCGATATTCTAGCTCTTATCATACTTAACGCTAAAATGTAACTCTCTAATCCCGACGTTTACTTATATCCTGAAATTTAGTGTGATATATTGATGTCATAAAGCTAGATGTCATTCGCGATTTTACATGCAGTAACACTTTCGCTTTTAGAAAATAAAAGATACTTACTAATGTAAAATTACTAACGATCTGTATGTAAAATTTTTCCAGAACGCTCGTTGTTCTGATAATCGACAAAACGTTGATTGTGAATAAAAAAAGATTTAGAAAGTTATATTAATTGTGTTAACCCTCCTAGCAATGTTGGATTTTAAACGCATAGATTTTTGATTGTGGAAATTCTCATTGAAATTTAAATATATAAAAAAATAAGTAAAATACAATTTAACTTTTATGATAAAAACTCGTTCAGATTTTATACAGTCCAGAACAATATATAAAATAAAATAAAAAAATATATGTAACATATAATATATAATATGTATAGTACAAAAATTTGCACTGAATTTCGAAAAGCCGGGTTGCGGACAGAGGGTGAAAATTTTACATTGTGAAGGCAATTAAGCATCAAATACTCGTTAAAAATATCTATGTAGATAATATAAGTCTTTGATTCTTATTCAAACCTACATAATGTAATCATTTGTATCACGCGACTTTTAATCTAAGATGATAAAACCCGTCGCACACAGAAAATTTACGTAATTCACAAATGAGATCCTTTTAGATCGAATTTCTGGGCGGTATCAAACCTACTTTTCTCTTAAATAGACCTTCCCTTATACAGGTGGATGTAATGAGTGTTTGCATCTCGTACATCACGAAGATAAGCCCGATCACATTTCAACGTCATGGTGTGGCCGCGTGGACTCTGAGAAATTGACTACTCTCGTGTATCTCTTTCTCTTAGCGTATCGCAATACCTTTACCGACAAATAAATGGTTTATAAGCGCGGATCGAATGTGCAGGGCGTGTCTTCAAAGGCTTCGCTTTTTAACCACGGCCTCTTTTATGCTCACGCATTACGATAACGTTGAACTTCTTTTAAAACAATCGCGATAATTGCTTTGCGAAGAAAAAAGATCAAACGTGTGGACGAATCTTATGAAGAGAGAACTGTCACCTTTTTTGAAAGACGATCTTAATGGTGTCTGGAAGAAATACAAGCCTGTCAATGTTTAACGGCTAACGGATTGTGTAACAAGGTACAAGGTGACAGATCCAATTACCCAATCACCTGGTTACCTCCTCAATTGTGTAATGTTCCAATCTAGCTAGAAACAAGATTTAACAATAGATTTCGATTAAGTCTTATGTGCAATAACTTATCTTGGATCGAAAGTAATCATTTTGATACATTATTTAAGTATACATCGCTTGATGCACGGATTATCTTGTTATCAATTAGTTTTACTTTTATGCAAAGTATATAAAAAATATCTTTTTGGATATACAAAATAGATTTATATCCAAGCAGAACAACAAGTCACGATTAAATGTCAAAATGAGATTAAAATGATTGAAAAATGACTTTTATTGATCATTTTGGAGTCATTTTGATATCATAATGACTTGTAGTTCTGTACACACACACACACATTTCTTGTAGATTTTTTAGATAGAAATAAATTTAAATAGAATAAAGATTTAAATAGAACAAAGAAATTGTGTATATAAAAATCTCCAAGTTATAAAATAATATCTAGCCATAGAATAACGACATTGCTTTCGTTCTGTGATACACAATTGCTTCGATTTCATGGATAGTTAACGAGACGGCGTTAACGATTGATCACAATTTTATTCGTGTTCGTCGTATCGACTGGTGGAAGGTAACATGGCACTTTCTCGAAGTCGAATCCCCGGTAGTGTCGTCCATAACGTGCACTACTGTAAGACGTTATAAATAAAAGAACGTCGTAATCTCGGTGGTCGGTCGTGTCTTACGTATGTATGAAGGGGTAAACCGTGCCCCCCGAACATGCGCCGCGCGCGAACGACGCGCGAGGAGTACGAACGGGCAGACGGCGCAGGAGTTAGGCTGTCCGGGAAGTTGATATAGAGCCTCAAGAGACGGCCCCCGCCGGCCTCCGACATTGAATTATAGCTATGGCTCTCGGCGAAACCGGGAACTTGTTATCCGAGGTTATGACAGTATAAAAATACTCATCGTTAAGAGCCCCCGAAGTTCGGAAGTATCGGTGCGCGTGTGTCACATTGCCCGACGACTTCTCGGTGAGTTAAGAATGTGTCATTGCAATGATACCGTAGAGGTATCCTTAAACTTCAATAGTCTAGACGTTCTGAAAAAACATGTGATTCTTATATAGATCATTTTGGAACTGTTAAATATTTGGCATTCGTTCCTCTAGTTAGCGCAATGAAGAAAAGCTTTCTCATCGTTGAGAAAAAAAAATATTTATAAGTAAATGTTATATATATGTCATGTTCTCTTCGATTCTTTAGTAGTTATAAAAAATTTTAACTATGATGATAAAATATAAATTTCTGTGAAATATATCTTATTAATTATTAAAAAATAGATAGTTTGTTAAGAATAAAATTTTATTTTGCCATATTTGAATGAAGACTTATTTATTTATTTCAATGAAATAAATAAGTATAATATTACATTCGAAAATTAAATTTTTACGTATCTTTTTCATGCGGTTTTTTTATGCGTAATTACTAAGAGGACGAATATATATTTTTGATTAAAGCAAATCTTAGTGCCTGATAATTTTTGTATGCAAATTTGCAATTACATTTTTCAGTTCTATAAACTGTGTGCCATTCAGTTTGTTGAATTTAAAACGTATTCATAAATTAAAAGAAATAATATCTCAGATTATCTTGATCGTTAATTTAAAAATATAATTGCAAAATTACATTATATTATAATTGAAAATTATCAAACACTAAAATCCGCTTTCATCGAAAACAAGATTCTTTCTCTTATTTAATTTATTCCTATTCAGTCTAAATTTTACTTATAATTAAGTTAATTATAATTTATTGAATCAAAATTAAAAATTACTTTACTTTATTTTGAAATCTATATTTGAGTTTGTGTTTTTACTGCACAATTGTGTGCACTCTTAGTATTAAAAAAAGTTAGAAATAAAATAATAAAAAATAAAAATCTTTAAAGGCAAAATATTAGAAAGATTTTTACGTTAAATGTTATTTCGAGCAATACATCATATTTATAATCAATTTTCTTAATTATTTCATTTTGTTTACTTTATTTATCACTTGAGACATTCTGTAACATATTGACTTTTAAGCAAAAAGAATCTTTAACAGAAGTATTTCTTACAAGTGATCGATGATTCAAGTGATGTATCGTTAGCAAAGTAGTTTTGAAGTAAGAAACATGTTGTTCGAGGGTTTCGAGAATTAATTGATCGCAGAGAATCTTGTTCATAGTTTCTTATATATATATTCTTATATATATAGTTGTAGATCTTTTAAAAAATATAAATTTTACAAGTACTTCTCTTCTTCCTTTTGTTTTCTTTATTATAAAAGTCAAAACGGATTAAAATTTTTACAAAAATGCAATGAAAACTCAATGACAAAATTAATAATTAACATTGCACAACGCAATTTTATAAGATCAAAAAAACAAAAATGTCTTCCTGTAGATAATTTATAATAAATATTGAATGTCATTGAAAAATTATTAAATCGTTTTTGCTGAACATGAACATTTTCATTCAATTTCATTATGAATCCATGCATATACGTATTATTCAGAATACATTGAGGATTAAAACTAGCTTTGTTTAGTTTGTGTACAAGGCATTCCCATTTTAAAGGATCCACTCAAATATCTCAGAAAGACTGCGTTAAATAAAAAAATATTTCAGAAAAGTCTTTTTTACTTCGAGGAAGATAAGACAGTATCACCATATTGGTTTGATCTTGGGTGGCGTTGTCGAGGTCAAGGTAAAATCATATTAAATTTTTTAAATCCAACTTTTCATTTTTTATTACATATACTTGTTGCTTACCTTGGGAGCTTTTTAGAACACTATAAACAATTTTTTTTTCATTAAGTACTTTTCGATTTATTTAAAGCTTGAAAGTTACAGCACCAGTATTAAGATTATTTTTATTATCCAAGATGTCCAATCGACGAGTAAAATACATATACCTATAACATAACATTTGTCAAGATCAAGGATATTGGAGGTTATACCTCTTATTTTTATCTTTGCACTGAAAATTTATTTTCACGTAAAAATAAAAATAAAAGATACAATTTTCAATTGTCTTGATTGTAAAAAATGTAATCTAAGTTATGATCCTGAACAACATTTAAGAGGTTTTAATTGTCGGTTGGTCGCCTTGGGTAATGCTAAAGCGTACTGTAACTTTCAGGTCTTACAATTCGAAAAATATTATATTTATTGAAAAAAAAAAAATATATCATAATGTGCTGAAAAGTTTTCGAAGTAAGCTAGAATATGTAATGAAAAATGGGAAGTTCCACATAAAAAATTCAAAGTGACTTTGCCCTAACCTCGACAATGCCATCCAAAGTCAAATCAATACCATCTTATGTTCCCCTCGAAGTCAAAAAGCTTTGGTCTAAAATATTTTTCAATTTAACACAGTTTCTAAGATATTTGATCTTAGTGGATTCTTTTTAGGATCCATTTAAAATAGGACATCTTATATTTTACTAAAATATTTTAGCTATTATAATACTAAATATACATTTTTAATTACGTATTAGTTCGAATGTGTAAACTAGAAGCACAGAATTATTAAATTCATTCTGAGGAAAACATTTTAGCACATTCGACAGAATTATAAAATGCATTGGAGACTATTGCAATGAATCCTACACATTGACACATGGATTATGCTCTCGAAAACATTCATGAATGTAAAATTCGTGATAGTTGAGAGCATAATTCTATTGAAGAGAGGATTCTTTTTCGCTTTTAAATTTTAAGTTCGGTCCAACTAAATTGGTACATGTAGTTCTCATAATGAGCTTCCGGATTAATCTTTTACAATAGCAGACAATTTTAGTTAATATTAGAGTATATTAGCAAAAATTTGGACATACATTTATTTCTATTAATTTTTTCTGCGTTTATCATTCTATTGCACATTAATTAATATCGATCATTTTTACACAACAATTTAATAAATGAAGTAGAAAAGGATACGTCGGTATATAAATTCACCATGTAATTTTTATATATGTATATATATTGATATGATATAAGAAATATCCTAATATAAGCGCGATATATATAGCGTAAATTAAATAGCTTTCGTAATCAACGATGTCTCTTTCGCAAGTTAAACGCGAAGCGCAATCAGACATTTGCCGACCCGCCTTATGCTCGCTGGACGCCAAAAAGGAAAAAGAGTAAGAAAGAAAAATGTAGAAAAAATTCGGTCTCTACTAGACGAGGGATGTGAATTTATTTCAGAGACTCTGTTTGATTTCCCAGGGCGAAATCCTTTTGAAGAACCGCACTACCCCTGCAATACCGCCCCCGCTCGCTTACGCGTAAGCATGAATAGGTTTTGACACCGCGACTGAATCTACCGCGTGTAAAATCGACATCTGAAATTCCATATTTCCTACGGTCATATGAATGGGGCAACGCGTTCTGATAGAACGTGAAACTCCCGAGTGCGAGTGCTGATGACGAAGTGTCATGCAGGAAGAGGCGTTTAACTGGCGCACGAATTAATCGCATTAATTGACTTGCCGTGTTAATGATTAACTGGCGAACGTCAAACGCGAACGCAGAACCAAGCAGACACGCGTTCCAATAACATAAAAGGTAATATCATTTGCAACTTATATGGTATCCTGTTAATTGTATTTTTTGCTTCCTATTTTTTTTAATAATTCCCGAAGCAATCTAACTTCCAATTAGATATTAATGTTAATATTATATTAAAATTATATTTAAAAGATATAACTGCTGTGAAAATTATATAATGTATATGTAGTATGTAAAATAAAAATTTATTCATATATTTAGTTACATAGTTGCGCACCATTTTTAATCTTCTGATATTTTTTAATTCTTTGAGATACAAGCGGTAACAAATGGGTAAAATAAAATACAATGAAACTACATTGAGTACTTTAATTTTTTATAAAGTTGGATGCAAAAATACAAATTTACATCGATGAATAATTTGTATATTAATTTCTACTTATATATGGGAACTTTTCTTTCGTTAAATGCTGATCTATATATTATTTTTCATTATTCTCTCAATTAATACTTGTTAGCTGACGTTTTTCGTAAAGTGAATTGCGAAAAATGTTCATTGAATTTGTTAATGATAATTTAATTGGCTTACCAAACTTTAGATTAGAATAATCGCACCGAATTGTTAGAGTGCAATAATTGTGCATATTTAAAAAAAATAAAAAAGGAAGGAATGAAAAGTAAATGCGATGCGAGAATTGACCGAGAAAACTGGGTAACTGCATCGAATTAGCCTGGAAAACATCTGCATTCCGCTGCACAGAGCAGCGAGAAGAAGAACGGCGACTGATCCAAAGGCCAATAATTGTGCAGCTTATCATACATTACGTCATAAACTAGTGCAGCATTAGCGAAATGGAGCCGTGCGGATGTAAAATGATTATACGCGCCTCTAGACTGGTATGAACAGTGAGCAGAGTACGGCGCTATGCTCGCCTAAGCTTTGTGTAAACCTTTGATTTAAGAACCGAGTCGATCGAGAGCTTTAGTTCTTGCTTCAGCAAAGTAACGATCGCTGAATAAATTTATGCAAATCTCACGAGGAAAAATTGAGCGTGATAACTAAGATTTTCTTTTTTTTAATGTGATAATAAAAATTATCCTACATGTCTCGTGTTGCATTCTGTAATAAATACAAATATTTAAAGTTTGTTTTTTTGACAAAACATTTTGACAAAACATTTACCCAGAAATAATTACATTATTATTATTTCAATTAAATATTGTTTAATTAAATTATATTACAAATTTATTATTTATATTGTTAAATTTGTAGCAAATGCTGAGAATGGAAAAATCTAGCAATTTCATTTATTATTGGAAATAATAAAAACAAATATTATTTATTAATTAAATAATTTTTTTTCTTTTTCTCGATGATATAAAAAAGAGACAGAGAAGAATTTTATGTATAAAAATCATAAAATTATAATGACAAAACAATATTTCGAATTTCCAATTACATTTTGAACTATATAAAGTCTAATACTGAAACAAATGAAAAAAAATCAATTGTTATCGCATAGATTGAGATTAAGTTTTTCCAGTAAAATACAAAATCGAGTTCAGGAACTCGCATCTATTTCTGGCGTACAGCGACCTTTTTTAAAAAGCACTGTTCAGCAACAGCGTGCATAAATGAGAAATGACATTGTTAAATGGGCTCTCTCCGTCTCTCTGTCTCTCAGAAACGCGCTCGCGCATTTTTTTTATTTACACCTTTCATCCTAACCGGGAGTTTCGTCGCGAAACGTCACACAGGTTGAGAATATTTCTCAGAATGATGCGTACGCTGTATGGAACAACAACTCTATTACGGGCCGCTTGTTCCAGTTAAAAGAAACCAGAGGAATTTCCCTTCATAGTCGGCGTCGAAATGCTCAGTGAGAGCCTTGCAGTGCTGTATGTACGTGAGGCCGATTCATCCGTTGCCGCTTCTCCGGCATGGAGATACGCCAAAGAATTCCCTCTTCATTTCTCTACATTCTCTACAATGTACCAACCGTTGAGAACTATTCTTGCTTTTTCCTCTTTATTTATCTTACTTGCCGCATTACCACGGTACCGTTGTGCAGACTGTGCGAACTTTCGCTGGCTTTGCGCCCAATACGTATAGAAAAACGCGAGAGCTGTTTCTGTTTAAAAATTATAAGATTGAAAAAAGAACGATGAAAATAATGCGATTTGATAAAGTACACACATCGTATAGAATATATGTATATACTCAAAATGTAATAATAGTTTAACTATTCATGTATTAAAAGATTCATTTATAATTGGTAACCTTTGTGCTCAATTCTAAAAGTCAAAGCTCCAACCGCGGCAGGTAATGCGGCTATCCATCAGGTGTGCGAAATGTTAAACATCGCCCTAGTATATTATTTCGAATTTCTGATGCTCCCTATTTCATAACCGACCGCAAGATTCGATTTGTGCTCCGTGAGACGCGTTTCTCATGATACTTTATCGCTGGCGTGTTGGGGAAGGCTTCCGAGGCCACGCTTTAAGCTCGCGCGCGCTCTGTAAAGCGTATCCAATTTTCGAGAAGATGCAAATAGACCTGCAGTTGCGTCCGTGTACCTGCGAGATCTGCCCACCCACCTACCTACACGACACACACACATATATACGTGTACACACACACACACACACACACACACACACACACACACACGTGTGGTAGCTACCATGTTTCCTTTAACTCGAGGCAGCGGTTGCATTCAATCACGACTAAAATGTAGGTTTCTTATCGCATGAAAACCTGTATGCACGGCGCATCGTGGCCGCCACATATCGTGCTGCACGCCGTGCTATATCGCCGTTGCATTACTTCATCCTTCACAGCTGCCGCATCGTTGCACATTCATGCTGTATGCATACATCCGCTTGCTCCTATTCCATGGAGTTCGTAGGTGAGAACGTGGCCGTAACGATAGTCAAAACGGAATGACGCTCGTCGATATTATGATATGCAATAATGTAATTCAAGCAAATCATACATGCGACAAAAATAAAGTGAAGATCATAGAGTGAGAGTAAAGGTCAACAATCTTGACCAAGCAAGCAGGCACGAACAAGTACAAATGAACAATGGTCACCATAGTCCAGTTTGCACTCATTGAAATAATGTGTTAAGTTGTCTGTATATTTATTCATGCTTACTTGCTTAATTTAATATAAATTATCGTTTTGTATATTAAAAAATCATTTACATTTATTAATTAAACAGTTTACGTTTTATTTTTAACTAAATTTAAATCAAATAGCACATGAATGGAATTTTTAAACTTTTGACAGCTATTGTAAATGTTTTCGTTTCCATTTAATTATTTGTTATATACCAATATTTTTTATTTGTTTGAAATTATTAAGAAAGAATTATTAAAAAAAAATTTAATTAAAGAAATTATAAAATATTAATAAACGTTTCTTTCTGCCCTTTGTTTGTCTCTCTCCCAGAGCATCATGCCTCAAATTCGACACGGAAGTCGATAAGTTGGCGGGAAAGAAAAAAAAAAGAGGAAACATGAACGAGCGATATATTAAATTTAATGGTTATATCTCCCGTGGTGTGTATAAAAAGATATCCAGGGCAATAATACCGTGGCGTGACCCATATTGCCGAGCTGTATTATCTCTTTAAAAAGCTCCAAAACTTTTTCCTCATGATTCATCCTAAATCCATTCGCAGATCGCACGTCATTTATGTTTTTCATTGCGAACCGATAAGCCCCGCAGACGTAGTGTGCGTTTTTGATACAGTAAGCCGTGTGAAAATTATTTCATTGCATCCATATGCGTATTGTTCCTCAACCAACGATATCGGATATCCCCAACCAACCCTCATATTTCGTCACCGGAAGTACGTTTTTCCGATCGGTTTGTGCCGATGGAGGCCCGATTTTCCAGCGCATTATCCGCGTTCCGCTATCGCGAAACTGAATATGCTGCTCGATGCGTTTCGGTCTTTTCCTTCCGGATGTACGAGGGAATATCAGTGCGGAATATAAGTCATCACCTCAATAACGTTATTGAATTCTGAATAAATCTGTATAATGCAGCATAATCTGTTTTAAAAAAACTGATCACGTGTTTTCAAAAAATTGCGATCTCTAATGCATTGTATATAATTTTTCCCGTTTTAAAGCCATTTGATAAATGCCATTTGATAATCTGTCATTTATTTCTATCAAAATTAGAAAGAATTAGCGTTGTTTTATAATTACTAATTTCTGGCTAGAATATTAGAATATTTATATATGTATATTAAAGCTATCATAATTTAAGTTCTCCAATGATCTTGTCCTATTACAATCAAACATACGAAAATAACGAAGCTATTTATTACTTAGTACAATATAATATTTAAAAAAATTACTACCCATAAAAGAGAGAGAGAGAGAGAGAGAGAGAGAGAGAGAGAGAGAGAGAATAAAGGAGAAATAAGCATAATTGAACTGATTAGGAATAAACAAATTAAAGGAAGGTTTTTTTCTTCATTCATAAATTTTTAAATCTCTGCACATGGAAAAATGATTATGGTTGCCATAATCTAAAATAATGATTTTTGTCGTCCATCAATATACAATTTGATCATAAGAACTATAGTACAGTTGTCACAATTGTACTATAATTCTTATAAGCAAATTATATTAATGGGCGAAAAGTATCATTTTTTTCATGCTATAATAAACTTTATTTTTGGACAATATTTTTTAAATAAAAGCTAAAAACAACTTTAGAAATATAAATAGAAAGAAATACAAACTAGAAAGTCTCTTATTAGATAATATAACAGTTTTTATAATACTTTTGCCAATTTTGCAATAATTAATATTTTTGTAAGATAAACGAAAATGTGTCCGACAAACTGGATCTCAAAACTGATATAGTAAGCAGTAATGCCACCTATTCTTATATTCCTATTCTAATATTTCTATTCTTTTTTTTTTCACAGGATTAGTTATTTGTATAAAATACCTACCAAATGAATGTATATAACATTTTCTAAAATCTTTCACTTAATATAAAACGTTTTTTTTAAATATTTATTTATATGCATGTTTTATGTTGTCCTGCAAAATACAAACATGTAACGCGCAGTTATTTTTTTTTTAAGTTTTCCCATAAATACACGATTGCCTTCAGTTTCGAAGAGCTATTTGACACTTTAATGCAACACTATAAAGATTAAGTTAGCTTATGGTCTGTCTTACAGATAGGTGTGTCGGTTTATAACCCGATTTTATATTAAAAATTGCGTAGTATGAAAAAATAAAAAAAAAATATAAATAAAACTGATTTAGGAAACTACAATTATATAAAACGATATAATATTATCAATAATATAATCACTATTATTTAAATTATACAATTTGTAAAAGAAAATCGTAAGAAATTTTTTCCCATTTGTAGAATTTATTTTTAGCTGAGATTTTGTCAAAACAAATTACAAATATGAATCATAAGTTTGTACTTTTTTAATTACTTCAACAGATCATATTTTATCATTATCATTAACATATTTTATCATTAACCCTTCGTGATCATTAGGGGACCCTAAAAAGGTGTGAGACTTTTATATTTCTACAGCCTTTTTTTAAAACGAGACTTAAACTGCCATTTATCCAAAATTCAAAATACCCTTTTGCGCCTTCAACCATATATTATTCCTTAGCCGTCAACTGCAGAAAATAGAAAAATTAAAACGCTACAGAATAACAATACTAAGTATAATATTTATTTCGACCTTATATATTTAGGCCCTCTTCAGATGTACAAAAAATTCCGGCGCAATAAAAATTATTATTCAAAAATTAAGAAAGCGACTGTTTTTGTTACATAATTAAGTTAAACGAATAGTGGAGATTTTTTATGTTTTCTGACTCTTATTAGCCTTTTATATCATGTTATCGTACTTTGAACATTAAGAGTCCTGTTATTTTAGTAAGTTTTTTAATTCTTAGACGTCAATCTTTGCAATTTTTAAAAATATATGTTAAACTTTAAAAAGCCACTGCATTTCCATACAATGTCTAAAGTATGTTCAGTAATTTTTATGATTTTAAAGAATAGAAGATGTAAATAACAATCAATTAAAATGTCATTTTGCTCCCTGCGTGATTAACAAAATTCTCAGGAGATATGACCAAGGATTAATAAAGTACAATAATTAGTTTCCAAGAAATAAGAATTTCTTATTCTCTCTCGAGAGTTTCTTTAGGAGACCTATGTCAGTATCGGTGACTTTCCTCTATTCATAAATTTTCAAATCTCTAAATAAATTAGAGTGACATATCATAAGCAAAAATTAAAATAACTTTTTGCAGTAATTTACCTAATTCTAAAAATTTTCCGCCAAAGTTAAAATGATTTTTTAGTGACTCGATTCGTAACTCCAGTATGTTCAAAATTGGACAGAGAGATTGCGAGCGAGAGACACGCGGTGCATCGTGCCGATAAGAAATGCCATTCTCCGGTTCTAGTGGAAAAAGGAGCGTGCAAGGAAAATGGACCATCGCTTTGCTAACAGCGTGCATAAAACCTTCGAAGGGTATGTAGTATCATAGCAAACCCGACGTATCGGACGGCCTTCCGGATATAATCGTGATATACAGCCAATATTACGGGACACGTGGATACTGCAGACGTGGATACCGCGATGCCCTCGGACGCGACGGGGTGCATCGAAGGACCTACCTATATTCTAGAAAACGCGACGGGGCGCAGAGAAAAGTAGGATTAAGCTCTGCAGGACGTATCGTAGAGCTCCGTACAACACGCTATACGGGCTTACGGTCCGTCCTCGCAATGTTGCGAAATTGGAAAGTTTCTTGAGAGGAAGCCGCATGTACGGGTTGTGTAAACTTGGCCTACCACGGTTGGCCGATTATGGAACTGTCGGCTCGAAATTAGCGCGTGGTTCGGTAGACCTTATCACCTTTGGAACAACTACATGTCGCACGATTTGTTTTCACGGCAACGAATTGTCACATGTATAGTAAGACGCATGAAGAAACTTTCACAGTTTTCACAGTCTTAGCTTGATAAACATATACAGCATTCGTATGTAAAAGATTAATAGCTGAATAATTCAGTTGTAACGCAAATTAAGATATCTAAAGTAACCTAACGTGGTCGAATATTGGTTTTAATACTCAATATGGCCCACTTGATGTCTGTAGATTCATGCATAATTAATCCTCCATCACCATCCCGAAATTTTCGATCATAGTTTACACTCTGGCTCGTTGAGGGAAACAGCATATTTTTTTATGGTTCCAGACTATAAAAATTTGAAAAAATTCTTGTACACTTGTGAAACCTTTAACAAATTTTCACTATAATAAAAATCGAACTATATTTTATTTATTTTTTACGATATATTGAAATCTGAGTAAGAGTTTTGAAAAAAACGATATCGGTTAAAAATTCATAACTTTTTGTAAATAGTGTAAGGCACAAGTGTAGAACACTCTTAAAAAAATTTATATTTTTATCCAGAACAATATCGAACAATTAATAAAATATTTAATAGTTATAATTAATCATAAAGATTACATTACGGATTTTATTTCATTTTGGTACCGTTTTATATATTTTAATTTTAATTAAATAAAGTAATAACAATTAAAAATCTCATATACTAATTATGGATCAGTCCACCAAATACTTTATACTTTTTGGATTTAATTTTAACTGAGCATAATATTGATTTTTTAAAATAAAATTTGCTATTTACTATCTTCGGTAAAAGCCATAAGGCAATTCTTATAGTATTACACTTTGAACGAATTTTCAAAGATACATACCTTAGTATTCTTAGTTTACCTCTTACGTTTTATTAGTTGACGACATCGATAAATGTGCAGGTCTGTTGCTATTAAATAAAAAAATAACACTGAAAAAATGACACTTGAAAAGATAAAACAAATGCTAAAGAATCTTGTGATGTACATCATTTGATGGAAAATACTATAATCATTTAAATATAATATGTAATCCGGAACTGATCCACATTTAGTGCTTTTACCCTAAATGAAAACAAGATTTTTTTTATGTTATACACTTAAATCTATAACATTATATACAATACTTTGAAAAAAAACTAGTATAATAATGTTGAATTTTAAAAAGTTGAATTATTTGAGCACCCAAAAATAAAGATAAATTTTTATGGATGCAAAAATGAAGCTTTTTTGAAAAAAAAAATGGTTCTTACAGTGCATTATTTATAAAAATATGTTTATTTATAAACAATGTAAAAAAATATAATCAGTACTTTATTATAATTATATTAGTATTAATATCAGTGAAAATAATTATAAAAAACATCGGAAAATCCATCTTAATTCAAAATATAATCAGAACTTCAATGATATGAATGAAAAAATTCTAAAAAAACATCGAACCATTTTAAAGCAAATTTTTTTTAACCATTGAAATTGCCGCCAAAAACATGTAAAATACGAAAGAGAACAAAATATTCTTTTGGAAAAAAATATTTATACGGATATACTTTGGATCATTGAAGGCACGGACGAAATATTTGTGCTACCGCGGAAATAAACAGCTCCTAACCGACAGCCTTGAAACACGTATAATTTTAACCACCAAGTTTTTTTAGGGCGCAACAGCAAGCTCTACCATGTGTCGGTTTTTTTTAAATTTACAATAAAAATATCGTCTATGTCTATGTCAAAAGACACAAAATGGTGATGGAAGGTTAAGTTTTCACTGCTTCCGTGTAAATATTGAAAATGTCTTATATTTTCAACGTTCAAAATAAAGAAGACATCAATCCAATATCTGATTATTAATTGTTTACTAAATAATTGCACCGTTTATCGTTACTGACTCTTAGCCTACTATATTTATCTCTTTGTATTGTTTAAAATTCGATAATCTTAATATAATTATTGTTATTGTTTGACTAGTTTTCAATGTTGGACTCAATAAAAATACTTTATATAAAATTTTCTATTATAATTTTTTTAATAAAGTTTTCCATATATATGTGTGCTGTATAATTAAAATCTTGAACATATAAAACGCGAATAAAAATCGATCTTAACAATCTACATTAAGATAAAGATTCGTTCAAAACTGCTTTATCTCGAATTTCGTATTCTATCCGTAGAAAGAGTACAAATCAACAGGACATTCTGCGAACGCGTCTTTGCATATGCACGTCCGCACTATCGTTTACATTTATATACGCGATAGTCCGAAACGGTGAAAATTTATCGTAAGACATTTTATACTGCTGGAGACATTCGAAAGCGAAAAATCCATATATGACTTTATGAAATGTATAACATCACGTTTTTTTCATGTATCTGCATCTTGACTGTACTGCGCCCTTCGAAATAAATACATAATACATGATACTACTTCAATTTGCACATCGCAAATGTAAATCATACTATTTCATTTAATATATTGTGAGTTATCTCGCGTGAAATGTCATTTTATTTTATCTCGAATACATTGAATTTCTTTCATACTTTATCGTGTAATAATAATAAAGAATATCGGATAAATATAGAATATCGGAAAATTTTATTGTATTACATCTCCAAAATAACCAATGAAAACAGTTTTTTATATTTTATTTTAGTCATTATTGTGATATTCGATTACAAATAATTAATATTAAAAATAATTAATATTTATGACACGAATACTTTTCATATTTATATGTTTATATTTCTCATATTTCATTTTATAACAAAAAATTAATGTATTATATTAATTGAAATATACAAGAAATATTCCTCTAACACGATTTTATAAATTCTTAGAACATAATAGAATTTCTGAAACAAACATGATATAAATTCTAACGTTAGATTTAATGTATAGAATATGGAACATTCATAATTAATTATAATTGTTACTTAATTGTTCAATGTATATTATAAGCATTATTGATACTGTATAAAAGCTTATAAAGAGAATTGTGAATTCAGGATTTTAAAATGTAAGAACGTGCAAAATCTGTTTCTATGCGGGAAAGCGCTTATTGTTCCAAATTCATTTTAATCTGCTCAATCAAATCAATTGAAAATATTTCAAAGTAATTAAAAATGCATTTTGCTTTGGTTGTGTTATTCATTTCGATTCTATATTTCTCTTTTTAGCATTTTATGACACTGAATATAATACAGCACATATTTATTTCTAATATTATTTTTTATATTATCTAGATGTAATTTTTCCAGTGATACTTTTATTCAAATTTATTGATTAGAAACTATTGAAGTAGTAAAATGGAAAATTATAATATAAGCATGACTGTTCGATAATTCAAAAGTTATAAGCATGAGTAGTCCAAAAACTATTGCTTATAACTTTTGAATTACTCCCAGTCATGCTTATATCATAACTTTCCATTAATTTTTATTTTTATATTGTATTTCACGAGATGAAATTTAAGTGATAGTTTTATATATATATATATAAATATAGATTTCCCAAAAATATAGATAACACCGAATAAAAGTTAAATATAATAATAATAAAATGCAATTAACATGGCACGAACTTAATATTTTAATACGATCTAACGACAGAAAAGGGTTATAAATTTCTCGCAAAATACAAAGTTCGCGTTCCGAGGACGCGGCGCGGCCGCGTTAACGCATTCGACGATCGTCGAGATCATCATTCGACATATGGACTACAGTGGCTTGTCCGATAATTCAATTACGGAGGCGAGCGCGCACACGCGCGAACGTGTTTGCCATACTTGTACGATCTGCGTTTGACGCGCCGCCCGATTCATCTGACCGTGTTAACAGCGGCGCGGACTTTCCGGCAGGTTAATGGCGGCCCGAAAATCGCTGACAGAACATTGTAATCGGTCGGCAATGTCATCAGGATCGCACAATGGTTCGTTGGACTTTCAATACGTTTCGCAAACCCTGTCGAGCATAATCGAACATCGGAATAATCCACAGCCAAAAGAGGCGAGTTGTACCGCGTCACGTTGTCATACCCAATCGTCGTGTTATATTCATAACGCCAAAGTTAATCGCTTTCATGCCTCATTTAAATTGTTACATAAAAGAGAGAATAATCCCTCTACTACAGGAGAATTTTCAAAATTGCTACTAACGAACATTAAATTGATTATTTCTTCGTGAAACATTTGAAATTGGATACTTCGTTTATCTTATGAGATACATAACTAAGATTCATAATTAAGATTTATAACTATTCACTAAAAACGTGAGCACATAATAACTAGTGCCTTGATAGTCAAATGGTGAGGCTATCACGGAATATAGGAGATCTGGGTTCGAATCCTGGCTAAAGTAATATTTTTCATAATAAAATTATTAAAAAGAAATAATATAATTGAGGACGAAATAAAGACACGAATCTACTTAAGCTTCTTTTTTCTAAGATTAACTTTCTTATATAATATTGATCGTAATGGAGAAGTATTGTAACATGTAACTTCTTAAAGACATTACATATATTTATTTTATAATGTTCCTATTCGAGTATAATAAAAAAGTAGGAAATTATTTTAATTTTTATTAAAATCAAGATTTTGTAATTAGGCCTTTATTCCGCCCATCCTCTCAATTAGAAAGGACTTTCAATCTTTAAATTTAAACAACAAACAAAGAAATTTAAAAATAATGGAAGTCAGCGCGGGAAAGGATGCGCAAATTATTAAATTGGAATGATTCACTTTTGATATACTTCATTTGATATACATATAATGACTTCTTTATTCCGAAATCTTGAATGTTTTAATTCTCTTTGGAGTCCTCAATTATCAGCAAATTATCGTACATTCTTAATCAAAATTAATTAGTCAGCAAAACTGAATTCTCGACGGATCACAAACGTGTCATAAAACTTTAGAAGTTGGATAATAAAATTCACAATGCACTAAATGTCAACACAGCTTAATTTTAATAAACATGTGTAAGAAATTTAAAGGCTATCAGCGTCAGGACTGTGGCTCGGTGGCAAAGACGAATGTTTAGCAATTAGGAGGAGACCAGACTTTGGTACGAATCCCGGAGAGCCCTGATATCTTTCTTGTGTAAAATGAAAGTATAGGTACAGAATTATAGTTATTAATCTAAAACTCTTTTACATATAAATATATATATATATGTATATATATTCCATATATTTGATAATTTATATCTTATAATTATAAAGACAAATTATAAGATAATTAAAAGCGCTGATAGTTAAATAAGCAATGTATGCTCGTCACTCATAAAATTAAGAAAAATAAATCTTCCTTTCAATAACAAATCTTTAATTTTTCGTACTTGTGCAATAATAAATATAATATTTTTGTGCTGTATCATTATTTAATTTTATAATAAAATTATTATTTATTTTTTTGTATTCTCAAAAAATCGTTCTCTCAAGTTTTAAGTTATAGATCGAATTCGTAAAGCTAATCTGATTTGAAGAAAATATTCTATATACTGCAGATTAGTTTTTTCATT
This sequence comes from Acromyrmex echinatior, assembly GCF_024713525.1. Classification (NCBI taxonomy): domain Eukaryota; kingdom Metazoa; phylum Arthropoda; class Insecta; order Hymenoptera; family Formicidae; genus Acromyrmex; species Acromyrmex echinatior. Next base: position 4,108,453 of record NC_141864.1, read on the forward strand.
CTATTCTACTAGTCTTGCGTGAGAAGAAATAACAGCAGCGAAATTTACACTTCATTCTTTTAGAATTCAACTATTAATTGACTTTCGATATGCCATTGCCAGCATACATACAGCTATTTACATCTAATATTGATTAATGTACTATAAAATACAGCATGTTATATGTACAGAGTTAGATCCAGTGCGTTAGTAAACTTTTAATGGCGAGATTATAGGCAGTATCGAACTTTGTGGCATCAACAGTGAGAACTCTTCAACGGTAACGAAGAACGCTTCAAGGAAGTTTCCCTCGCAACGCGTTCACGCTCGTTAGATGAATGATACTCCATCGTATTCTCCATGGAGTTCTATCATCATTGACTCACCTTTGACATAATGTTGGCATTTATTGACATCCACGTGAGATCCACTATGAAAGTTAAATGCTGTCGTAGAAGTAAATTTCTCATGAAAATAATTATCCATATATTTGAAATTTACAAACAATTAATCTTGATGCTTTCACTTTTTATTAATTACAAAATATTATATTATATATTAATAATGTGAAAACTACTACTTTCACATTATACGTAATTGGAATTTAAAAAAAAATATTTAATTATAAGTAACGTAAATAACATAAACTGAAAAATGGAATGGAAAGAAGAAATAAAAATAACGTTAATTTTAACTTCGACATAGTAGTTCAAGTGATATTAATAAAATGAATGTGAACACTAGATATGCATGAATATAAACTATAATGTAATATGCTATGAAAACGAGTTCGGGAGCGAGTTGAAAACTCGTTCGCAGACACGGCACGCCTACGATAGACTATTGTATCCGATCTGAAAGTGCCATTCTTACCGTTCGTGCCGCGGGTTATAATGGACGGAATGTATTCGTTAAGGTTGGCCGTTCTCATGAAAAATTCGCTCGAATCGACGATGCTCGATAGTACGAAAATTTTGATAGTTCCCAATTTCCATCGTACTCATAGGCGTAGTCGGAATTTATTGTTTTATCTCATACATAACTTTTAAAGCCTTCTTATTATTAGTCTTTTCGAACGCTTTTAAATACAATATGAAGTCTATAATTTTGTTTAAAGATAAATAACAGTTTATAGTACAAAAAATTAATAATAAATATTATATAAATATTTTATTTCAAATATTTAAGAAATATGTATTTTAAAGCTATTTTCACAATAGACAATAAATACTATGCTATTTTTTTCTAGAGAATAATCATTTATAAAATAATACTAAACTATTTTAATTATTATATATTATTCTAACATATCTTACAATACTTTTCAATGATTATATTATAAAAATTTCATATAATATTGAAATTTTAATGATACAATTTTGAAAGTATATGTATTCTAGGAAAACGCATTAATAGAGTTTTTGGATTTCAAAATATATTTACTCTATAGGTACAACTTTTTTCTCTTATATTTTTAATCTAGAGAATCTTCCCAAAGTTTTTAATTATTAAAGTATCAGACATGATAGCACCATGTTATTATAACACAATATAAAATTGACTTCTTACATTAATTTGTATATACCTTTTTTTAAATATTTTTAAATATTAATGAATTACATAGCTAAAAGTTTTATCTCATAATTATGCAAAAAATATTTTATTAAATATTAAACTATTTGCAAAAATTCATACAATTCGTTTCTGTTTATGTTCAGACAATTTTAATAAATTTATATCAAGATTTAACGTTTAAATGTTTTGGCCGATAAGTCACACACGATTAATGAAAACGACGTCGACAATTTATATGTTACGGAATAAAAAAATAGTATATTATTGGAATTCGATATCGCCGTTTCTAACAAAAGAAATATTTATTATTACAAGCTATATTTCTTCTACTTTATCATATATATACAGCGTATAAAATTAATATCCTGTAACCATAATTTTATTTTTTCATTGAAGGGAGACATGTATCAAAGAAGATCAAAAAGATATGCCATTTTTTAAAATTTTTTCGCGAAAATCATAAATTTTACTCAAATAGAGTTTTGACTAATTTTATATTTTACAGATATTTTTAATAAATATTATTTGTTAATATTTTTAATAAAAATTTTATGTAACACTCACTAATACGTAATAAAATATTGGTCAAAACCCTTGATAAAAATCCATGAATAAAGTTAATAGTTCTTTAAAAAATTCGTTAAAAAACATCACTTTTTTTATGGATCTTATCAAAAGATCTTAATTATGCCAAACATTGTTAATTATTAGCCCAAAAGTTTCTTAAGCACCAATTTTAAAGAACTTGTTCTTTAAACTATCATTTAACGCACCTGTCATGCGAGACAAATGGCTGACATCTAAAGGAGAGTCCAATATAATCAGATAGACAGATGCTTCTACCTCCCATTTTATCCGGGAATTTTTCTCTGAAGTGAAGGCACGTGAAAGTTACGTTAAAAAGACCTTGCTTTGCACCGATCTTATGCTCGTTAATGGCAGGCAACCGATCGAGAACATCATTGTTCTTTGCTGAACAAAATAAAGGTGTCATCGTTGGTTGTAAGCTGCGGCAGCAGCAACGGTTACTTACGGGTCGATCTAGATCGATGTTAGGGAGGGATCGTAATCCGAGACAGCTCGATCATGCGGGAGCCCCGCAAGTTCTGATAAAATCCGGGGTCAATGTGTACTTTGCCGGTGAAGCCTTATTAGCGGAATCACGAGCGCAGTTCTGCTGCTCTCCTCGTTCACTCTTGCTCTCTTTCTCTTTCTCTCTCTCTCTCTCTCTCTCTCTCTCCCTCTCTCTTTCTGTCTCTTGGTCTCTCGACGACAGGCTCTTTAATTTCCGGCATCGAGGCGACCCTTTGTCGTCGGGCACGGATGACTCGAGATAATGGGCTCGTGAAACGGTGCGTCCTTCCCTTTCGTTCGCTTCGAGAGTTAATCGCGCGCGTGGTGTATCGCATAGATTCTAACTCGAATTGGAATAACTATCGCGCCGCACGGCTTTCCCTTGTTGTCTCGCGAAAACTCCATTTTCTCCCTCCGTACTTGTTTTACTGAACACGAAAAAGATAAACTGCGCATCGTCCTTTGTATTTTTTAAATTACGTAAATCCGCGCAAAATTTCTGTAAAAACGTGGTACTCTTCTTTTTATTATTTTTTAATTTTCCCATCAAGTTATTAATCATTCTATCTAGAAATTATTATCATATGCACATTTTATATTTACCTCCGATATTTTATCTTCAACGATATCTTCATACTTTTTAGATGTTTAATACTTGATTTAACGCAAATATTTATGATAAATAATTTCATGAAATCTATTGCATCGCAATGCGAGTATTATCGTGTCATTGCTTCAACAACCGAATTTTCATGTGCTTCAAGTATTATGTTTTGTCTGTAGTATCATATTAACAGAAGCTCGATAAGGAGGGTAGCGAAAAAGAGAGAATTAAATTCTTTCGCTCTCATGCTGTGTCCACTCTTTGACCTCCGCTTATCCTTTGTTGCGCATCGCACAGGAAAGCAAGCAAAAAACTTGCGCGTATTGGAAAAATATATTCTTATTTTCATAATTGTAAATGGAATATTGAAGGTAAGAGCATAATCCTGTGGCTTTAGGTAGTTGCTTAGCATGAACTTTCGAAACATTATTTCCAAGTATCAAAATTCAAACGAATACTTGAGACTCAATGAAATAACGTTTTAGCACATTAATATAGTTCAGAATGTGAATTTTAGAATTAAAAAAACGATACATTTTTATTTTATGGAAGTCTTTGAGTCTTTGAAAAAATATCAGTTTTTTAAAATAAAATATTAATCATAAAAAATTGTATATTGTTTTTAAATAAAAATAAGTCTTGGCCAAAAGTAACACTTAAATTTTTTTATTTACTTAGAATTCTCTTTATCTGCATTGTCTATTATCTATTGCATTATCTATTGGTTGTCGGCATTATATATTTATATAAGTTTAAGGAGTTCTTTTGAAACAACGGATAATTTACAACAAATGTTATCAAATTAATTTTTCAGCGAAAACTGTAAATAATGATTAATAAAATTTTTAGTCCGGCCTATACATAAAATATTATATAATATAAAGAAACGAACACGATTGAATAAAGATTTACGGCAAAATAAATATTAAGATTGATAGTTCGAAAGATATTTTTAAAAAGCAAGAAAAAATATAACTTTTATAACTTTCTTGAAAGGAAATAACTTTGTGAGTGGGAAAATATTTGACTCGAGTTAATTTCATTATATCTGTATGTTTCACATCCTTTCGTAATATTCATAGAGTATATTGCTATCACAAAGGTACGCTTTTCTTAAATTTAAGAAAGAGATACGTATCATAATATCTCTGTATTTTATTACTGTAGCAGTGTGTATCAAGGGAAAAGTGATAAAAATTTTCAACAATAGCTGAAATATCGTTTTTCCAGAGAATTTCATTTCTGTTTCCAGATACCAATAATGTTCTAAAAATAAAAAGATTATTTCACAAAAACAATTGCACGACGGTTGAATGAAAAATCATATCGCGGAAATGACGAAAAGCGAACATTTAAACAAATATATTTCCGAGATCTGCGATTTCCCGCTTCCGCAATCATACAGAGGTTTAATTTCCCGCGTCAAAAATTCAGTGATTCGATCGAGAAGACAAGTTTAAAGTACAGTGCACCCTTTTGCAGTCACGTAGCGTAAGTTACGTGTTGCTGCAACGTGCTCCATACTGGATGAAATGCCCGCGTTGGCGGACTTCTACCAGATGTAGATAAATCTTGCAAAGCGCTACTCGTCGAAATATCAGCACCACGAACGCACGTAGGGAGATTTTTCGATGCCCTTTGTGCGCACGACGTTACACACGTCGCCGGTATGTTTTCATATCGACAGCAAATATGGGGTGAAATACGGTTCTCGTTCTTTCTTTCCTTCGTATTCGGTATTCTTTCCGTGTCATCGGTTCGCAGAGAAACTGTTCCACGACGACATTGCGATCTCGTATATTAATATTGTCCCAGCTACCTTACGAAAAAGGACTACACGAAGTCAATGAAGTGCGAAGTAAAAATTGCCCGTTTGGCAAAAATATTTCATTGTTATTATGTTGCTCCGTAAATACCATTGATTTGATATAATAATTCTATTCTTCTATAAAAGTAACATTTACGTGATTTACTTTTCCATTCAATACGTGTTATCTGAAATAACTAAAAGTAGACCTTCCCCTCATAATTCTAGATTGCAAAGTGTTTAGCGATCCAATTTTCATGACGAATTCGAGAACAAGCGCGAGAGAACTCATTTTATGCCTCGAAGAAATTAAGATCGGCGTGATTTACGATCCTCTCCAACACGCAATCGAGACGCTATTTACAACTCGATTCTGCGGAGATAGTTTCGCTACGTGAAAAAGTCGTAAAATCACGGCGTAAATTACGAAACAATAGAACTGGCCTGATACACTATGCCGAGAACTATTGTATCACCGTGGGCCAGGTAACAATGGACCAGTGCGAACAATAATACGACAGAGAGGGATGTAATTATCTTCAGGACGCGAGATATTCCGCATTGTCAAACATCAGTGCGAATGTCTACCGGCTCTGCCCGTTCTCTATTGGGAAACTCCACTTCATAGAGAGTGAATGAGAGAGAGAGAGAGAGAGAGAGAGAGAGAGAGAGAGAGAGAAAGATCTGTCAAACGATGAAAGATCCAAGCTAGTCAAAGTTGCTCACTAGAAACCACTGCACGCTTTGCGGACCCGTTGGCGTTGTCGTGAGATCAACGTTAAGCTACCGGGTGACCAATATTAATCACGCTGCCTTGTCCTTGTGACGCTGCATCCGCATGATTCTGCCGACTATTAATTACGATAAGCGCGACGTAACACGTCACTTTATTATATCCTCACGAGAACAGAGGAATTTTTTTGTAAAGCGCAGTAAAGCGCTGTCTGAAAACTCGCGATAGTTGAGCGTGATTCAGCAAAGAAGCAGAGCTTTCAACTTCAGAGCTTTTTCTGAAGAGATTATTCCTGCATTTTTGTAAACGTACAAAATGATCAAAAAATTCGCTGATTTTTTTTTTCATTTTTTTGAACATAAAATTACAAATACAAGAATAAATAAAGAAATAAATTTTCCATGGAAATATAGTCTTGAAATAGCTCGTAATATTATTATAAATATTGTTAATTGCTATCTAAATATCACAAGCTCTTTATATTTATCCTCTAATTTCTCAGTTTAAAATTCTTCTTCCGAAATAAAAAACAAAGACATCCTAAACTAGCGAAGCGAGTATACAAAAGATAACTATATCCGGAAAAGCTTAGCGCGCGCTTCGTCAGCATCTCTATCGCTCTATCCTCCTTCAGCCTTTCATTAAGTCGAATCGGTTCCGATTCCTTGTGGTCGAATGTAACCACTGACCAACTAGATTCGTTTCATTCGATGTGACTCGAGTTAAAAGCTTTCGCTTCCCCCTTCGTTCGTTTTCTCGTTCTTTTTTACCAATGAAATTAACGAGTGAACAACTAATCACGACCTCTTGCTATCGACATATGTCGACTTTTTATTCTACTTTTAATTACCTGTGAATTTCTATTAAACTTAATCTGGGTTCAAGTTTTGACGTACGATAAATTTCATTAAAATATTATGGATATCAAGGCAATATATAAACTTATTTTATTAAGACTCATAAATTTTTTATAATTTATGTATATATTTTTTTAATAGGTTATCCTAGACTTACTGTAATAATCATTAGTGACAAATTTCTTAGTTATTTCTAGACAAAAATCTTAAAATATTAAAATCAAGGGAGCAACCACTATCTGAAATATTGTCTCACAGATTACATGATTTCATATGATTACAAATAATTTTTATATATGATGTCATTTGATAAAATACATGATTTTATTTAATATTGTATTATACAATGATTTCTCGTGGTTGCATACATAATTACTGGATTATACATAGAGATTTCTATAATGATTTCGAGGATTCTGTCCCACGATTACATTGAGTGGTTACCCCTTCGATCAAAATGTTGAGTATAGTTTTTAACTAAAAAATATTTAAAATTAAATCGAATTGTCTGAAATTCGTGCGCTGATCGAGCATGACACACTGCACAATAGTGAAGGTATTTAAAAGAATAGAAGAGAATAGAATTGATTCTTGAAAATATCTTCATTACTGTGCCACGCTTGAGCGCACGAACTTCAGACAGTTCGATTGATTAACTCTAAAAATTCTTCTCTCATTTAAAAATTATTGCTTTGACATTTTGGTATTAAGATTTTCATCTAAAAATAAAGAAACCGTTAATGAGAATCATTATCACATAAGTTTGGGACACCATGTATATTAAAAGATAATGGCTCTTTTAAATTATTATTTGCAAGCAATTGTTATTATTACATGTTATTGTAACGATAATATCTTAATTTCATTATTTAATCATTTTTGTTGATAAAACATCTCATAAATGAATTACACATTTAAATGACTTTTAAAATTAATATCATTTATGATACATATGATTGATATTTGTTCGATTGACGTTCCTTTGATAAATGGTCTTCTTATTAACAAGAACATTACCCCGACATATTTATCACTGATATACAGTGTAATAGGAGCTACTATCGCCGTGCTCTTGCATCAAAACACGCTCATAATGTGCCCAGTCACGTAGTCAATACTTGTGCTAGGATTTGATGCATCATACGATGTATTAAGCGAATCCTTCGTAATGTAGGTACATGAACTACGTAAGCAAAATTTTTCTAAATATTCCGTTTAACAAGATTTTAAAAATATTTCTAAAAACTTTTTCGTATTCAGCAAAAATTTTTTATATCAAACAATTCTGTAATTACCGATAAATTTGTAATCTTATATCAATCTTATAAAACACTACTTACAAATTTTGTGTAAAGTTGTTTGAAAGATTCGAATAGAATTTGGACAAATATTCATTTGTCGTAAGTTAGTAACAAAATATTCTTATGAGTTTGTTCGCATCTCATATTTTGCTAGCTTGACGATTTTAATTATTAAATAACAACTCGTTATCTTACATTGGAAAATCGCGGAATAAAATTGTGTCGAAAAAAAACAACGTAATTAACAATACTCATCTGAGAAAAATTGTCATTTTGTATAAGATTAAAAATAAAGAAAAATTAAAAATGTTTGTAATAAAATCGAGATAATTATACATCCAATAAAATGCCGGCACCTAATTTTACAAATTACTAATCGAGTTAACTAATGTCATAAAAAATTGAGATTTTTGCAATAATAAAATACAATAATTTTTTAGAAGTTGCAGATATTTCTTATGAAATTTAGAATAAGACATAATAAATTTAACGTAAATAATTAAATGTTTGACCATGTATTCTTTTATACGAAAATGTTAATTTAAATATCTAACAATAAGTTGAATCTTTTTAATTTGCATGCATTAAAATATACATTTTACATAAAATGTTTATAAAATAAATATTTTATTAAATTTCTACGAAATTTTTATGTATGAGATGAGACTGAAAAATAAAATTTTTAACAAAATATTATTTTTGAGAATGATTTTTTTTTCGAATTTGTTGCCAATTTTTCAAATGAAATTTGTTATTTTAAACTATTATGTTATTCTGCTTTCATCTTCCTTTCTGAGTTCTGCTTGATATTCGATGGATCGCTTCATCGAAACTTGCTTCGCGTTTCGTTGATTTTCCGTCTCCCATCCTGGCAATTCCAACGATAGTTTCGCATGCACGTGCACGCATGCTCTACGAACTTGTTGCTACGACTCCCTTACCTACTTTTGCATAAACGCGGTATGGGATTCTACATTCTCTGTAGAGAAACAACTGTGTGCCAAACTTACGAAACAGATCAATTAAGTTAAGAATCCGTCACTCCGCAGTCGCGGACGTGCCCGCACGTTGAAATTTAATGAAAAACTTTCACAAAGAGCAACAATAGCTTTCTATTTGAGGAAAGTTCAGATTTATAATATTTTTTCAAGAAAATCATATAACTATTATATCATATAATTCGACTGTTATATTAATAACTCATTTTAATGAAATCTCTTATTTGAATAAAATCAATGAGATATTTGACATATATTTTACAAAAGAAAATGTTAATTCAAATACATATAAAGTCCTTTAGAAAAATTCATAATGTTTCCACTGCGATGTAACACATGATAGCATTTAGAGTACTAGTACTAGTACTAGTACTAAATTTGCTACGTATGTACGTATATGTGTTTTGTGTATGTGTGATACATTTTTTCCAGATTTTTAGAAATAATTTTTTCAGAGATAATATTTTTTTTCACATAGTAACTTTACAAAAAGAAAAAAAAGATTTTACTGAAATATCTAAAAACTTAAGGATAGACGTAAAAAAAAATTGGATCATCAAAATAATGTAGAAAACTCATGCATGATGAACAATGTTGCTAAAAGTTGACAGTCCTAACACGTTTGAGTGGCCTACATAATTATTTTAAATCTATAAACACAAGTATTTTTATAGACCAATAAAATTATTTTGAAATTTACTATATTTAGCTAAATTTTTGCTCAGGAAATTAATTCTTTCCGTTCTTTTTATCTCCGGCACAGTGTGCGATCTTCATTTATTTTTCGTGCTTCCTCACGGCGCGGGCGCATCTATATCAACGCATAAAATGCGCAATGTACGTGATCGTTGCACCCGCGTCAGACCTCGGTTGCGGTGCTTGTCGTTGTCTTTACAAACTTGTCGCGGCACTTAACTGCGATGTGTTACGCACACCGCTGCACCATGAACTTTTGTCCCTGCGGGGTTACGTGCTCGCTAGACGATTCAATTAGGGTCGTTCCCCTGCTTTTGACACTTTGCTCGGCGAAGGAAAAGCGCGGCGCTATACACCCACCACATCTCCGCGAAACGTCACGCGACAGGTCGACGTTGCACGCGAACGACATGTCGCCATCGTAATCACGAGTCTGCATACATAGAGAAAAGTTTCGTGCCACATGGGGCTCCAGTTAATTTCTGCATTTGAAATCGCCAACTGCTGTATCGATATGACGTAAGAACGCCTGCAACGAGAGAAAATCTCGTCAAACGAATATCTCTCTACCATGAAATTATATCTTTAAATCCCTCACCGAAAAAATAATTTTGCTAAAATATCTAAAAATTCAGTTAGATCTATCTGAAATATCTAAAGCTTTAGACAAAACCATTTTTTCCATACTCAGATTGTAAATTATTATGATTCTTATTTACTTGAATTAACTATATTTAAAGAAATATGGAAAGAACGATTTTGTGGAAATATCTAAAAATTTAGCTAGATACAAATCTGAAAATAGTTTTATCGTACTAAATAATTATATTGGAAGTTCAAGCATTATAAAAAAAAATTAATATATTAACCAGCTTGAACGTCCTACATAATTATATTAGTAATTTAACAAAATTATTTTCAGATCTATATTTAGCTCAGATACTTCAACGTCGTTGTTCGTTCTTTCTATAAAATTTTATATAATGTTAAATAATATTTTAACATACAATTTTTTTTCTTATTATTTTTTTATAATTTAAGAATAATTTGAAGTAGAGAAATATACAAAATTTACAAATTCCTTTCATTAATACAATGAAATATAATATTATAGCAAAATACAACTGGGTGTTAGAAATAATTGTAAGTTTTATTCAAAGTATTTATAGCATTTAATAAAATATAGTTCTCTGCGACTACATAGCAATAAAGATTACTTTAATCTAACTTATCATCAGTGACATCGTTTATTCAGAAATGTCAGAAGATATTACAGTAATGTATTTAAAATTGAAACTATAGAATTATTATACGAAAATATACAAGAGAAGATAAATGTCGAATAATTTAAAGTGAAGTGTATTCGCACTAAGTGTCAGTGATTCACTATAGAAAGTTACAATTGGCTGTTATTAAATTGCATGTTCTATCCACTGAACGAGTGTTAATATTAGCATTTCCTGGATGCTTGGGTGAAGCTGTGTCTATATAGAGTACAATCTATGTACCTATGTCGTCCACCGGAGAAAATGGGTAGTACATACGTTGAATATATTGCGCGAATATTTGCTCGATACGCGCATTCTATAAAATCATTTTTAATTCATTATTAATAAATGCTAAGTTATTTGGAGTATTCTCTGACGGTTGATATTAGATAAATTAAAAAGAAATATCCCGGAGAGAAGTTAGATTTAATAAAATATTATTGGTGCAAGATCATAGTAATAAAAATTGACTGTTAATTTTTATGAAGTCACTACTCATTTAGAAAGGAAATGAGATATCTTTAATCATATTCTCTCTCTCTCTCTCTCTCTCTCTCGCTCTCTCTCTTTCTCTACTTCTCTCTAAAGTATCGAATTAAAGAGAGATGATATAATTCAATTCTTTTTACCTATTACGTCTATGTGCGAGATCTGTAATTAGTGATGCGTGGAGAAATTTCACACAGAAAAGATTCGAGAAGAATGATTCAAAAGAGCCAGAGGAGATTCCTGTCAAAGATTAACAAGATATGTACTGACAATGTTGAATCGTTATCGCACTCCTGCGCACTTCTATCCACGCTTCGCAGTTCTCATATTCCCAAATCCGACGAATCTTCTATCGCGCGCACTCTCGAATTTCCTCTGTATAGTTCGAGAAATAGAGTGCGTCGGTCGAACACAAAAGGCAACTACGCACAAACGCTTTTACACGTCGAACTCCAAAAATACGATTGTCGCCGTCGCACTATCGCCGCTTGCACTTTCTCCCAGAGCGTTTCACGCACAGTGACGAGAGTGTGATATTTTTTTTTTTTTTTTTTTTTTTTTTTGGAAATTGACTCAACCACGGCACATTTTTCGGCTCGCGAGTCTCCACCTGAAAATACGCGCGTCGCGATTTGCGGTGGTAAAGCATGGTAGCGTCGACGCGTTCAGCCCGGCCTTTTTTGCGCCGGACGCAGGCGATACGCCTGTCAAACGAAAATGCTGAACGACGCGACGGTGCGGTGGTGTGCCGCAGCTTGAAAAACTGGTGCCGATAATAACAGGGACGCAACGCAATCGAGATAAAGCGGGTGGTCGATCCGGCTGCGCATTCCTGGCGCCGCACATCGATATTTGGCTCTTTCCTCCAACCATTTTCGGACCGTCATCAATTCTGAAGCAAATGATTTGATCTCGGACTTGCGCGAGCGGATCGGAAGAGCCGGAAATTTTTATCTCTCCAACGCGTCTGCGACGGATAAATTTTCTTTCCAAAATTTAGTTTCACGGTTTCACTGAAAAAAAGTTTCACAAAGCTGTTCTTTGTTGAAATAACGAGACTAAAAGGTTCAAGCGCTTCTATGTCGTGTACGTTCTCCGGAAATAGAAGAGATTTTTCATGACGTACTTTTAATGAAATTGCATACTGCGAATGCTCAAAGATTCTATTATATTTCTCTTAAGGATTTTACAATGAACTAATCAGTAATCTTAATTTTGCCTTTAATAATCATAGTGGTAAAAATTACTTATGAATTCGTCAGTGTTATATTATAAATAATTATATATATTAAATAAAATTATAAATAATAATATATATTAAAGTAATTAAGCAAAAATAACATCATTTTTTAAAGTTAACATGATAATATACGGAAAGAATTTTGCTAAAATATCTAAACATTTCATTAAACATAAATCTAAAAATAATTTTGTAGAATCATTAAAATTGTGTAATAATATTATAATTTTGTAGAGAATTCAAGCGTGACGAGCAATGCCGCAACAAATTTTTATATTCTAACAATTAACCTAAGCGCTCTACATAATTATTTTGATAATTAATTATTTTGATAATCTAACAAAAGTATTTTATGATCTATTGCCAAAAATTAATTGCATTTTTTGAGATTAATAACGTTCCAAGTTGTTTTAAATGATTTTTTCAATGCTCGATTTCGTCATCTTAAGATTTTTAGTAACCTGAAAATCCACCTCTTGTCGTTAAGCCGATTGGATTTGATCAATACATTTATTTTATCACCAACTTCGATTGGACTTTCTAAGCACAGTGCATCTTTAACATCAAAATCCCCAAATCGAAATTTAGCAAATCAATTTTGACATTGCCGTAATTTTAAGGTATCTTCATTATACACATCGCATAACTTTTTATAAACTTTGTATAGCATTTCTTCTTTTTTTAGAAGTAATATAACAAAATATGAAAATGTTTTTTTCGATTTTCTATTTTTTTGAAATCGACGCCGAATAAACATTTTGTTGATAACAAAATCGTGCACTTTCTTTTTCTAAAACAGATTTGAACTATCAGCTGTGTTACATAATAAATTTTTGGTCTAAAATGAAATTAGTTATTTTTTAGGACATATATGTCTGTGATGCAAGTAAACGCAATTACTTTTTAGACAACCCAATATAACAAATTAAATTTTTAGACAGATATTTTAGTAAAATCATTTTTTCCATAGGAAAAAATAAATTCTTAATCATATGAAAAAAATAATAAAAATAAAATAATAAAACGTTCATAAAGCAAGAAATGTAAAGAAGAAATTTTTATTCTTTAAATGTGTATTATACCGATAAATTCGTTCACAATATTGCGATTGCGACATCAAATTCTCACAGGTGATATGCGTGATTATATCCCATGCGAAAAACGTACACGATACAATACCAATATAATAGATAACGTATCTTTGCATTCGTATTTTTGAATCATGGCGCAATCACGAATTCGTGTTGATTCCAAGCGAATAATTGCCTGTGCACTACATACTTCTTTTCTTTTTCCAGTTGATCCTTTGAAAATCGCATTGCCCTCCCTCCGCGATTGCACGCAATCCTTCGATCTCTGTATAGAGACCCGCGAGTATTGCTGAGTGACATTTATACACTGACAACTGTTCGAAGTTAGCTATTCTAGCGACGCAGCGGTGATCAATAGACAATCTGACACAGCATGTATCGAAATCAGAGTAATTACACGGTTGCGATACCTATATAGGGCAACATTAATCTTGCGCCTCGATGTATCGCTATGCAGCTTGAAGGTTCAATTAATAGTTAATTAATGTACATAAGGTACAGTTATGAGAAACGCCACCCAAAGAAGATCTAATGCATTGCAAATTGCAAACAGCTTACTTAATATAAAGTGGCAGAAAAAATGAACTACTTTTGTTTTGTCTTTTTTCCATTCATTATTTATCATCTTTTTAAATTTTTTATCGTTTATTTTGTGTTACAATGTCTTTATTAATCTTATAATGTCTTAATTATGTATTACAATGTCTTCTCTTTTTCTTTATCTCGTTGCGAATGTTAAAATATTTTCATTGAATTTTTTAATGCAACATTTACTTCTCGATAGTTATATATATATATACATGGAAAGAACAGTTTTGTTGAAGTAACTAAAAGTTTAGCTAGATACAGATATAAAAATAAAAACGATGTTAAAAAAGTCGATCTTTACTCAAAAAGATGTAAGTAAAAAGAACAGCATGTTTTGTAGATTTTAATTTTTTAGATACGATAAAATTAGTAAAAAGTTCATTGCGTTGGGAAACACTTCGAAAATTGAGCACGAAATGGTGTATTTATTCAAATTTTAATATTCTTGCTTAATTTTTGAGAAGTAACTTTTCTAACTTTTTAATAACTTTATCGTATAATCCAGGAGATCAAAATCCGTTTAAAAAACACTGTTCTTTTTATTTATACCTTTTTAAATATTAATCGACTATACTTTTTAACAACCTTTTTTATTAGATTCAAAATAATTATGTAAGACATTCAAACTAACTACTAGAATGCTTAAATTTTTTGCAGTATTGCTCCTCATATTTGAGTTTCCTATATAATTATTTTAATCATATTTGAGTTTCCTACATAATTATTTTAATGATTTAATAAAATTATTTCGAGATCTGCATCTAGCTCAATTTTTTTTAGATATTTCAGCAAAATCATTTTTTCTATGTAGCAAAATTGATTTTAATTCCATATACAATAAAGCATTAGAAAAAATTCTCTTATTATTTTTGTCTACTATTTTTTATAATTATCTGTACACTGTTAAATTTATTAATATCAAATTTAACCTAATGTGAATCGCTGCTCGTACTAAATATATCAAAATGATTAAATATAACAGGACAATAGAAATCAAGCACGGTAATTCTTGTGCAAATCAGTATGGTTAACAAAACAACTTTATTAACTATTTTAAATACGAAGCGCCATTATGATCTAAATATTAAGATGTTGAACTATTATATATATATTCATATAAATGAATTAATTTCAGAAATGATAATTGCGTGCCGATATGATTGTGGAAACCTTTCAACGCAATCAATCTGAAATATTAATCCCCCCAAATTTCCCAAATTTAATCTTAAAAAACTGTAATAAACTTATTGCGAAAAATATTGCCTCGGCCAGGAGTCGAACCCGTATTGGTTTACACAAGAATTACCGTGCTTGATTACTCCTATTGCTCTGTTATATCCAATTTTGTATCATTAAAGAATCTTTAGGAATTAATTTATATTTACTAAATATATCGTTATTTTATACTAAAAATACGATATTTAAATTTGATACATAGTGTCAAATTGATACTGTACAGTGTCAAATATAACCATTGTTTTAGTATAAAATAATGATATAATTGAATAGAAGTGGTGAATTACCTTAGGTTAAATTTCACACTATAGATTTAACAGTGTATGACTATTTTTTCACTTATAAAAATACATATTAAAAAATAAAATAGTTATTAAACTTTGCTAAATTATTTAAATGTTATGTATTCTTCAGATAAATCATGAATTAATTCCATTCTATATATGTATACAGAGTATCCCGCAAGATTTCTGCCAAATACTTTTTGTAGATAGAGTGAACTAAACTAAATCGAAATGTCCTCTATCATTTTGCAATTTTTTCAATAGTTAACGAGATATTAATTATTAAAAATTGCCGAATATTTGTCTTCAATAATTTTTTACTCAAATACTATCAACTTAATAGAAAAACAACAAGAGATAAAAATTATTTATTTTCTTCTCAGAACTCTAAGAATTTTTTCAGAATTTTTATCAACTTTTTACTGCATTTTCTTTAGTAACTATTTTTACAACATGAGAAAAAATTTTGAAAAAATTCTCAGAGCCTTATAAAAAAAAAACACAAGCAAATTTTGTCTCTTGCTATTTTTCTGTAAAGTTAATAATATTTGAATAAAAAATTATTGAAAATCAATATTCAGCAATTTTTAGTTATTAATATCTTAATAACTATTGCCCGCTCTATTCATGCAAAAGCCTTTGGCCCAAAAATTGGAGAACATCCTATATAATATTCATACTATTCATGTTTAATCCTGCTTAAGAGAAGAAATTGTAGGTGTTTATTTCCTATTTTGATATATCTGTCAAAGCTTAAACATAATTTGCAACTATTAGCTCGTAATATGTTTAGAAAACGAACATCAAAGTAATCTTAAAAGCAACCATTTTAATGATGATGACAGACGTGAGAGAAATTCACATAGCAAAGGCAGAAGCAGCGAGATCGTAATCTGCTTTGCTGGCAATGGTGTAGTAAGCTCGAGGAAAGATTCGATACGAATGACTGATCGGGAAACAATTTCAACACGTGCGACGTTACATGCACGTCCACAGTCCGCGATGATGGTTGCATCGCGTGGCGCATTTACTCCAAAATAGCCACTTAAGACAGGCTGACACCACACGGGAGTAACTCTCGTGTGGTCTTTTTCCGCATCCTTTTATGTGGTCACCTGTGACGTAATCGGCTTACTCTACCTCTCGTTCAAAATACAGAATGATTCAAAAGGAAACATTAATGTTTTTCATGAAGTAATATTATTAATTACTAATTGTAAAACTAAAATTGATATTTCATGAAGTAACATTATCAATTATTAATTGAATCTGATCGAAATAAATAAATAAATAAATAATTATTTTTCAAATAATGACAACGTAAAATTTCCATCGTATATCTTTAGATTGTTGTATTTTATATTTAATTATCATAATTTTTTAAAGAAAAGAAGCCACCATTTTATTAATTATATCAAAATTTCGAAAATAAATTAACATTACAGATTTTGAATTTTAACTATCTCTTTTTCTTTTTCTTCCTTCATTTTATCTTCTAAATTATGTAAAAGATAAATATGCAAAACGAGATACTCGCTCGTATTTTAAATACTAACGCTCACATAAAACAATGTCCAGATGAGAATCCAAATAATGTGTGTTTTATCTTCCAAATAAATATCTCATTTATAAAATAGGAAATATAGTGTTTTTGCAATTCCAAATTATTTTATTTTGTTAAAACATTTACAGAATTATCAAAATTAATCAGTAATTAATTTGTATTTCTTATCAAAATTCATAATAATTAATATTATGATAGAATTTTATCTTTGTAGCTTTTTATCTGTTGCGCAAAACTAAGATATACATTAATACATAGATACGAATTTTTCATGACTTCGTCTCTTTGAAACGTCGAATTTTTCTTCTGAATCATCCTGTATGCGTCGCGCACCAATTTAATGCATTTCAAAGTCGGTGCTGTGGCAAGCAGACTCAAAGCGTGTACACGATGACATCTATTCGCAAAGCTGGCTCCGTCTCGGTTAATTTTAAAAGCTGTGTAATATTGGAGCGCGATGAAAACTTTGTAATTTTTTACTATTATTTATTTTAATTACACTTTACTTTAATTAAAATCTAAAATAAAAGAGAATATTATAATTACTATATTGAGGTTTTATATTATACTATAATACTATTGGAAGGGACATATCATGAGAATTATATCAAATTTTACACAAAAATAAAAGTAGTATAAAAAGAAAAGAACAATTTAATATATTTGTAAGTTCAAAGAAAGGTTTGTGTAAATGCATCTTATCAAAAGACCTAACATACGAATTTATCCCATCCAATTTTTATATAACTTCAATCAGTATAATGTCAGATATTATCTATCAAATGCCACGCACACGTTAAACCATCGACAGCGGAACATATATAAATTTAGAATCATCCGCAGCTGGAAACTTTCCTTCGATAAACGTTATCATGAATAATAGACGTAGGAAACTTATCCAAACTGCATTACCACAGAATGCTATTAGACAAAGTTTGATAGTTACTTCTTCCTGCTAGATTGCAGATTATTAAAGTCGTTAGAAGCATGAATCTGAGCCAAACAGAAAAATCCTTTATCACGGAAAAACAGGTGTAGATTTATAATTACAGACGATCGGAAGTACAATTTGATTAAACATTTGTATATACTAGAAATAAGCTATTACGTATTTTGTACAAAAAAAATGATTTTGCTGAAGTATTTCAAAATTTAGATAAATTTAGACCTGAAATTAATTTTGTCGGATTATCAAAATAATTATGTAAGAAACTTAAGTATAATGAGCAATGCTGCGAAAAATTTTCACATTCTAGCAAGTTTGAGCGTCCTACACAATTATTTTAATAGTCCAACTAAATTATTTTCAGATCTAGTATTTAGCTAAATTTTTTATTTCAGTATCTAGCTGAATTTTTAGATGCTTCAGCAAGACCATTCTTTCCGTGTACTGTTTCAGAGCATAAAATCTACATCTCTTTTTATTCATTGGATTCATTACACAACGGAATCGCGCGTGACTTTATAGTCAGATTTACGTCGGCAACGCGAACATCGCTAAGGAGTCATCACGCCCGTTCTGCAACCGGCTTAACGAGCAAATACACGACATGGCGGAAACGACCCGCATCCTTGTCGCAGCCACGGAAATCTTGACAGATCCTTTTACGGGCCTGTATATCACGTATCCCAGTGGGGGCGTGCATCCAACAGCAGCGGTAACGGTGGCAGCAGCAGCAGCAGCAGCAGCAGCAGCAGCAGCAGCAGCAGCAGCAGCAGCAGCAGCAGCAGCAACAGCAGCAGCAGCAGCAGCAGGCTGCTGAGACCCGATCTGTCGCGCGTGCCATAAAATACGGCGTCGATCGTACGTGTTACCGCACACGGCAATACGTGACCAAGTCCGCACATCGATTCTGCCTGCAGGGAATCAATACAACGATTCTGCCACATCTAACGATCCCTCTCTTGGTGCGCAGAGGACGCGACTTGATGCTGTTCCAAAATCTAGCTAACAGCAATAATTTCGCGGACAGTTCGTATCATTTCATCACGTGCATCTGTGATGCATTTGATCAACGAAATATCGCATGATATATTACAGTGATATTCTAAGAGCACGTCTTCTCTGCACGATTCACGGTGATCATATTCAAGATTAAGATAATCAAGAAAGCGAATGAACGAATCGTACACGAATCTCAAAGCAGAGTTTCTTGTCCGGCTTGTAAGCCAATAATTGCGGGTCCTGTCGTGCAATCGATTGCTAGTAGAAATACTGACGATATCTCCTAGTTACTGACAGTATCGATCGTATATAGATGAGATGAGACGTGTCTTGTCATTAAAGTAAAATGATGTGCTCTCTCAAAATAGGTGCGGCATAACTGGGTCAAAACTCGATTTTCCAGTTATGCAACAACGAGAACTCTTAGACGTTTAATAAAATGCCGGAAGATGATCGAACGAACATAAGTCTATTCGTAACGTAATATAATTAATAATACTAATTATTTTAATAGAATTCATATTTTTAATACAGATAATCAGATAATATTTTTAATCAGATAATAAAATATACATGGAAATAATTAACAATTTTGTTGAATGTAGAAGTTTAGTTTGACATAAATCTGAAAATAATAATTTTATTATCTTACCATCTTAAATGAATACATAAGAATCTCAATCATGATAAGCAATGCTGCAAAAAATTTGGATATTCTGGAACTATTTTGAACGTTTTATATAATTATTTTAATAGTTCAACAAATTATTTTCTAATTTTATATCAAGCTAAATTTTTATATAATTCAGCAAAATCATTCTTTCCATGTACCAAACAATTTATGATCATTTCTTTTTTTAGATTTACATTTTTGTGTAAAAGACAGAATTTATAAATTTTTTTACTTTTCAATAATAATATCTTTTATACTGATGAAATATTTGATTTTTCATTACTTTATTTTTATATTAATTTATTCGTTTGGTCCTCTTATTCACTACAGGGAATAATAAACATTAATATATGTACTGCTAATGTTAAACAATCTATAAGACATTAAAAATAGCACATAAACATCTAGTAGGATTAATTGTATCAAATATTTCATAATAAGGACGGAAAAATTTATTGGCTATTGATATTAAAGATTTATGACGAGGGAAAGAATCTCCCATCGTTCACATGATGCACCTCTTACGGAACACATAAAAATTGGGCTGCATTGTAACGGTGAT
Organism: Acromyrmex echinatior; assembly: GCF_024713525.1. Taxonomy (NCBI): domain Eukaryota; kingdom Metazoa; phylum Arthropoda; class Insecta; order Hymenoptera; family Formicidae; genus Acromyrmex; species Acromyrmex echinatior. The sequence continues at coordinate 4,129,017 of NC_141864.1, forward strand.
ATATCGATATATATCTGTATCTCTGTATCAAACCGGAAGACGCCAACGGCGACGTTTTCGTAGAAAGAACTCCATGCTGGGGTTATCATATCCCTCACTTTTCTTCGTGACGTCTATATACGCTTCGTACATTATATGATAGAAATTGCCATCCATCCCTGTTCGCGCACCATTTTATGACCGAAACTATCTTGCTCTCAGCTAACCGCTCTCGCACTAACCGCGGCGTTCGTCATCTCTCTTCGATAGTGAATGCAGCTGTAAGCCAAAGATTTTTACGTCTGTCGATATCACGGACAATTGCAAGAACCGCGAACCGCGCTTTGCGGAATCTCGCTGACCGGTGGACATTTCTAAAACGGCTCCTTCTTCGTCGCGTCACCAGCAGGAAATTCGGAAGATAAAATCGGAACGATTGTAAGAGTTCCGAGACATCTCTTGAAATATCCTACTTATAAAAGTTTCCATCTAATAGAAAATAAAAATTACTTTAACGATCTTGTCGTAATATTTTAAATAAAAGCAAGTCATATCGTCGGATATCACTACTATGTAAACCGCGAGATATTAGATAGTTTTTACTACATTTTTATTAACGAATTTACGGTAATTAAACTGACTTTACGAATACCCAAATGTTAAAAATTAGTGCGATGTGCTTGTTATTTATTTATGTTATTTACGCTGTACACGCGACTTGAAATGAGTTCGTATTTAAGCGTAGAAAGTCATGATCACGCCGCAGATGCTCTGTCAACCATTTTCCCTTCCTTCCTTGTCATTTACTTGCACCTTTGAAATACTTCATTAAGTACTTCGACGCTGTAGTAATTACCTGACCATACTGACTAACGTTCAACTTTCCCATTCCTTCTCTCTTCTATCTCACTTACTTTACTCTTTCTTCCTCTTTCGACCTCTCTCCTCTTTCGCACATCATGACCCACTTTCTCGGAAACATTAGAATTAGCCGTGAAATTAGCATATTCAGAAGTTTCGCAGTTTAACGGATGAGTCCCACAACGCGCCGAGTTGAGCAACCTATTACCAAGCCGAGTGGACGTCTTAAAGTAGCTCGTACAAACAATGTAGCCACGTCGTCGTGTCTTCCGAGCAAAAATCTCACCGAACTCGGTAGATGTTGATTGGACGAGCCGAGTTCTGTAAAGTTTGCGAGCGAAGAGCGCGAATGAAAGTACCCATTACAGTTGAATACGTTAATGCCACGGAGATTATCGAGCTCGTAATCAGATGGGACAGACGCAGTAGTATAGCTCGAGTTTGAGCAGACGCCTCGATACGGACCATAAGCTTGTCAAAAAATGAAAATTGCGCGAGTAATTAATTTCTAATTTCCAATTTATTTTTCGCGAGTTAGACTTTTATCTCAAGTTACGTTAAATTTTATGTTGGCTTCGCGATGAACTTCATTTAATCTTGAAAGTTTCGAGAGTCACCAAATTTAATATCTTTTTAAAAATATAAATTCGAAACTCTTTAAATTAAATAATAATAATTCATCAAGATCGTATCGAAAGTAAATCATTATGTAATAACTTGTTAAATTTAAACATTGTACTTAAATAGAAAAAATAATAATAAATAATAAGAAAAAATAATAAAAAATAATAGAAAAAAGAAAAGATATGTACATGTATGTACTGCAACAAACAACACTAATTATAAAAACCTAAAAATAAAAATATAGAAAAGAAGAATATTAATTTTATTAATAATATCCTGTCAATTTTATTATAACATTTTGATATGAGCATATAAACGATAGTCGGTTAATTGCTATATTTATAAAAATCTTAATAAATGCTATTAAGTTAGAGAGAAAAATTTAACGAAAAAAATGTAGTAATGAGAGCTAATAACTTAATCGATTCTTTATTTTCAAGATATTTCATAATTTAATTTAATTCTTTGCAAACATCAAGAAGACTACTTTACCGAGTTAGTGAAATTTTTGTGAAACAGTTCTTTGATAATGGTTTCAAAAATTATTAAAAAATTCACAAAACAAATACTTTAAAGAAAACTTTCATAAAGAATAAATAAGTGATTCCCGTATATTATGATTTTGATTCTTTGACGTTTCTTCATTATTAATTAAATTTCAACACCGTCGAAGGCAACTTTTTCCTTCTTCAGCGGAGGAAAAGTATTTGTTATCCAATGCCTACCTTCCGGCGGGAACACTTGTATGATTTCCATTGTCAATCAGTTAAACGCATTGAATTATTTGTGCTTTATTCAGAAGTCAATTTCATTTTAACAACAATTCTTTGAAGTAACGAAACTTTTATTCTACATCGACCATATTTCTCATATATTATTTCCCTATGCTGTTGTGCACTATAGCAAAATTGTTGTTATATAATTTGTTTTTTAAAAATTAGCTACAATGTTAAAAAAGTAATTATAAAAATACTACAAATTAAAAGAAATTTCTATTCATTTTGAAATATTGCTGTATAAAATATCTATAAGAGATCTGTAATAGCAATTAATAATAAAAGTTTCCATATATCTACAATTACAAGATGAACAACTACCAACAGATTCATTTTCTTGAGGCTACTGGTGAGCTCTTTTGGCGTCAGCTGGACCGACTGACAATGAAAGACCGATCGTCAAAATTGCAATCCACCCTCGACGCTATGATCGAGTGGTGGAAATCGTTGCTTCTTCGCCAAGTACAATTAGCGGTAACTGTCGGCGAGTTAAACTTGTAATTAAACTTCTTCTTTAATCGTCCTATGTGATTGGGGCTGTCAGTCGAAAGCAGATTTCGCCACTCATGAGAACTGCGCTCCTGCTGCGATGGGAATTAGTGTGCAGCCGTTCAATTTTGAAGCCGGCATCTCATTTTAGGAGATACTAACATCGCAATGGGAACTTCACAGATAGAGCAGTCAAAGATAATGAACTACGAAATGAAGATGTTGAAAGGACACTTGAATTGAAAGAGTACTTAATAAACGTAATTAGTGAAAAAAATATTGTGTGATAGAATCAATTACAATGTATCAAGCAAGCTATTTATAAAATAAAATATACATATCGATAAAAAAATGTTAACTATAAAATAGAATCAATAGATCTAATAGAAAAAAATTTTTAATATGATAAAGCTGTGTGAATTTATCTTTAAGCTGTGACCAACTGAAAGCTAAAATCTTTTCATTATTACAATCGGAAAACTTTAAGCCTAATTTCAATAAATATTAATTAAGAATATTTTTAATGAACGCATTTCTCAACGTGTCTAAACTTTCAATAAGAAACGCTATCGAGTTAAAGAATCTTAAAGTCATTAATTTAAAAAATTTTATGTATGTAGCATTTTACAGCATGTTTCGTTCGTAAATAAATAAGATAATTTTTATCCCATTTATTTTTATGATTAGCTACTCTTAAAAAAAAATTTGGTTTAATACGTCAATCAACGAACAGTGCATATTGGTGCAATTTTTTATTTATCCTCATTCGCTTTTACTTGAGTTCCGATGAATTTTCGCGTAACGATACCCCGAAGCAATCGCCCATGATCATTTATAATTGAAAAGCGGTAGCGCGTACTTCTCTATTGTTGTAAAAGAGTGCACGGAAGTGATCGGATTAACTTCCATTTTTACTTTGCTGGTATCTCGATTCTCGATGACAGCACTCTGCCGCTGCTTCAAATCGTCGCTTGTTTTCCGAAAAAATCCAGATTTCATGGAAATTCGTGTCACTCTTGTTATATCGCGGAGATTTCGCGCACATGCCAACTTCATGTGAACTATGAAAGATCAAATTTTTCCGACTTCGTCCTTCGTATTCCGATTTTATCCTATGTACATTCTGGGCTAGCCGAATTTGTCGCTGCATTTTTCTTCATTTCGCACAGTTTTGTACCGTTTCTATTTCGTTGTACGTTTCATGCTGCTAGTACATTTTACAGTTCTATACGTCTGTCGAAATGTATATACTGATTACGGTACCGATTCTGCGCCAGCTTTTCAGAAACATTTACCAAGAACAGACCAAGTAGAGTCAATGGGTTCAGGCGTGAAGGAGCAATTGACGATATTGGATCAAGTAGTGAATTAGTTTGTCGAGTTCGAGCGCGGTACATAATTGAGTCTAACTTCGCGGTAAAGTCTGTCAGACCGAAACTCTGCCTAATGGCAGTATAGACGTCGTATAGCCTTCACGGTGAGTAATGGCTAAATCTATTGCGCCTACATGCAGCACGACAGTCGCGTCGCGAGGTTGATTAAGTGTTATTAAACTTTGAACTTAAGAAATAAGAGCTATTAGAGAACACATCATCAACAAAGACGCAAATATCTCGATTTAATACTTAAACAGCAGTGAAACTCAGAATTAATGCATACAAGAAATTTATGATAGATATATAGAATTGTGAAAGTTAACAGATATCAAAAGGGAAGAATTAATTTGATTTATATTTCTTATTTTTTTTTACAGAATTATTTTTTAATTCAATAACAAAAAATTATATTATTAATTATTAATTGAAGTAAAAAAGAACCATACTATAGTACTCAAGTTATGTTAATAAAAATATTTAAAATTCAGCTTTAATAATTTTTTTCCGTTATTATATTTTTTTGTTATCATATAATGAGAGAAAAATTTTTAATAATTGTGACTATATAATTACGTGTTATCATAATATTATGATATTATTATTACTCAATGTAGTAACAATAACTATATGTACTAATAAATATACATAGTGGATACAAAAAATAACTATAAATTATAATTAAATTATAGTAATTGTTACTATATATTTTTATGGTAATAACAATTAAAATTTGTAGTTATTTTCAAAATCATTTATATATATAAATTTGTTGTAAAGTATGTGCTATTAACATTATAGGTACTAATTTCCTATATTTTACTACTGCTCAATATCCGAGTAGAAAAGCAGCCTTTCCTCCTAAGATAAATTTTCAAGCGCATGAGGGAACGCCGTGTCATCGTATAGACGCTAGTTCGAACGGCATTATCCTTTCAAAAACTACGACGTACCCTCGTTACCTTCCCATCAGTCCAATCGTAAAATGAGATCCGCTTCGACACCATTTTTCCGGAGAACGCCGTTATTCGACTGCCCATTGTGTCAGGACTGCGGGCACGATCGAGGATCTCCCAAACGTCATCTCGAATCCCGAAACGCGCGACAGCCCTACGGGCGCAGTGCCCAGGATCTGAGTTTTCTCACGTACGTGACGACATTCTGGGACATTTCGTGGTAATTTCATTGGCCGAGGTACGAAGCTAGGGTCGAGTCGCCGTTGCCGGGTTCGCGAGTGCATCGTCTCCTTTAATATTTCATGCTTTTTGTGCAGACAGTTATTCGACTCCGTTCTTTGTCTGCTTTTTCACCAGCTATACAGCTCATTATGTTGTTGAGATGTAGTCTAGCGCACAAACATATTTCTTCCGACTTCATAATTAATTCTTTTGCGAGATATATATAAATATAAAACATTCAGTGAAGTGAAAAGAGAGCAGTAATTTATGTAAAATAAGTTTGCAGAAATTAATATATAGCTCATTAAATTATATTTAAAAAATATATTAATTATATACAAATAAGATAAATCTATTAATTATGTTTGAACAAGTCTAGATTTAAAAAATAATACTGTTATTTTTATATCTATTGATTGGAAATTATAGACGGCGAAAAGTCATTTAATCGCAAACGATTAAAAAAGCATTGTGAAGTTTATATTTTAACATACTTTTAATTGTTTTTATATTTAATTCTACAGAATTAGGGAGATAATAAATTTTTGCCATTATTTTCACCAAATTTCAAGCTTAATTGTAAGAAATATAAGTTTAGCTTTAAAGTCGCGTAATTTGATCGAGAAAAATCATAAATAAATATTTAAAAGAACATTTTGTAGATAAATCTCTGTACTTTTCTGTAAAAATATTAAATTTTATGAAAACAAATTTGTTATCAAGCTGTAAACTATTGAATGTACGTAATTAATAATTTTAAGGAACATAATATTGTACAATATGATCTTTGCTAAAATACACAGAACTGTGAAAATAAATTTTGTGAAAAATGACTAAAAGCGTGTCAAAGTACAAATTACAAGCCTTAATGTACTCTTTTATTTTTTGTCTGCGATGGTTTTTTATCTAGTTTTGATAATCTGAAAATTATGCAATTTTGAATGTTTTAAAAGTGTCCCCTATTTTTTATTGTGTACATATATTTTTTGATTATTTTTGTTTATTTTTACGAGCTTATGTTTCTTTTATAATATAATACCTTGTTTTAATCATCTTACTAGCTGACTTGCAACAGCAGTTCTACTGATGTCTTGCCATTTGTTATGTATAAATTTTATGTATTGCAATAAAGTGAATGTATATATATATATATATATATATATATATATATATATATGTATATATGTACATCTACTAATGTATTTCTACACGTGTATGTATATGTGAAATATTGATCGAGAGAGTTGGACCAGTCTGCACTATCTGCTTCTGTACTACTGCCTTTCCAAGCTATAGTCGCGATGGTTTCCACGAAATTCAAAAGTCGATATATCGAAGTAGTAACAAGCGGCTCCCTCGTGATGCAGACTGGTGTCTCTAAGGACGTCTTGCCACATCCGTTCTCCCTTTCCCCTCTTCTTTCTTCCCAATTTCCGTGGTCCTGTGGACCCCACCAGGGATATCTCGTGGCAATAAAAGTGCGGCGTACTAACTTCTGTTCGTCTTAAAAGTGCGGTCTCACCGTCGGAGGATTTTATGGAGCGATGAGGGTCAGCGGGATGGAGGGTTAGTACTTTCGTCGAGGGCGGTGCCCCTTTAAACACGACGGGAAATCTTGTTTCGCACAATGCCACAAAGATTTGCGGTTACGAAAGATGGTGAAGGAGAAAGAGAGGCAAAGGGAGAGGGGCCATGTTCCGGAAAATTATGGTGACCGCGGGAAACGAACACGCGCGATTTATGTTGAACATTCGCGCATCTCTGTTGCCCACTGATTACACTAGAGGAAGGAACGAGACAGAAAGACATGAATTGGAAGAGAAATTATAATGTGGATACACGCTTCTTACGCGACTGTTGTTATACGGAGTGTTTCAAATGCGAATCATCAGGAGCAATGTTATATTTTACTCCGCGCACGAGTAGAATATATTATAAATGAAGTGCATTGTTATGATTTAATTTTTTACGATATTACGTATTTCTGTTTACGTTAAATTAATTTACAATCCGTGAATTAATTTAAATAATACATTTTTCACAGATCTGAAATAATAAACTCATACAAAAATATATTTCTTGTAAGTAAAAAAAAAATCTTGTTGATATTGAAATGTATCTTTCAGAACAAAGTTAATTATTAAACGAAAAAAGATCACCTTGTTTTTATTGTCACATCATGCAGATTCATTACACATCGAGCAAGTCGCCGTTGTATAGTGCATCGATATATTCATAAAAAATTCAATCCACCTGTCACTTCAAGCTGAGTTTATGATCGTGCGACAAGGAATCGCTCTAGAAACAAAGAACAACATTCTCTCAGCAGTCGTAGAAAAAAGTCCATCAGTATTTGCTTTCACTCGCTACAGAAATCTTGTTTACCCCGTGTCGCGCGATACACGTGCAGCCGTTGACTTGTTTTTCCGGATGTAACAATTTTCCTTGTTCAAACAGATGCGAAAGCCGCCCGTCCTGTCATATCACTCGTCCATGACATTTCAGTTATTAAATATACTATGCAGTTGCATGATCGACGTTTTTCACGTTACATTGACATTCACCATTATGGTAGAAAAATAAATAAAAACGAAGGGTGAGAATGAAAATTATATTAGCTATTTACAGATTGGTATATGCGTATATATTTATAAAGTGTAAAAAATGAGTTAAAAACCTTTAACTTATAATTAAAAAAAAATACTCGTTATTTCCTAAAAAATAAATTATAAAATCAGCCTGTTTATTTATCTTTTATAGAGAAATGCAATTTGTAATATAAAATAAAGAAATAAAAAATAAAAAAATCTATGTAATAGGCAGTAAAAATCGTATGTTCTGATATTGCTGAGATTTTTAAAAAGAATTTTAAAACAGTCTTTGATTTAATCAAGTTTTATCTCAATTTCTCTCAAAATCATCCTAATCGCTTTTTGAAATCCTATGAAATAATCTTTCTTTTGTTGCCACAGTCATCCAGTTTTGTCTCATATGTCTTATATATCGATACAAAACGCAAAAAGCACTTTTACAAAAGTATACTACTGTCACAGCAAACGCGGAACTTCTAACTCAAGGGTAGTTAAAGCACGGAAATGACAGTATCCATTGGGACTTGAAAGTAATTCAATCGCGGACAACCCATCTCGTAATGCTGTTTCTGCACGTTTCTTTGAACTGTCCGCACGGAGGACTTTCAGAAACTAATTAGTAAACGGCGAGTCAAAACGATCGTTTAACTTTGTAACAACGTGAAACTGACGAATCTTGTAATTAACCGTCGCCGCTTTTCGCTGACATTTCTTAAATAAAATTTGCTACGATGAGTTTCATAGTTCGAACCTTAACTTTAAAATCCTCTCATTGTTGTATATGGAGAATCCATATTAAATTACTTTATCATTATAAACGATTAAAAATGTTACAAGAATTTTCTCATGGAATAGACGCATTTTCAGGCAAAACTTTTTTGCAGCAATTTCGAAATAATGTGATAACGTCCGAATATATGATTCGTAAAATATTAATGAAATTAATTGAAACATTAATAAAATATACTATTACTTGCGTTTCATTTCTCTAAATTCGTAATAAAAATATTATACATCTAACACAAATATTGTAATTAAAATCATATTAATAAAGGTATCCATTGTATTATACTTTTAACTTGTTTGAGCGCTCGAAACAATATTAAATAATCTCTAACATTTTAATTTGAATTGTTTATGACTGAGATATTAATAGAGTAATATTAAATATCTAAAACAATTTTCAATTGCATATTATGTTCTTCTAACATGACAGTTGTCTCAAATTAATTATTCAATTGTCATTTGATGTTAAAATTCAAAATTATATATATATATATATATATATATATTTATAATGAAATAAAACGCTAAAATTAAAATACACGTGAGAATATGATTCAATATGTTTAATGTTAATATCAAAATGAATGAATTACAATAATTGATATATAATATAATATTTTTCAACACATTTTTGTTCTATATAATCTTGACGAATTATATTAAAAACTTATCTAAGTTATAAAACTAACTTTTAGAAAAAGTTAATATTTGCAAATAAATTCAAAATAAAAGCAGATACAATCTTAAAAAAGAAAAACATAAAGATTATTTCCTAAAATAAAAGAATATTTCTTGAAATAGTTCATCACAGTTTAAGTTAATAACGAAAATATATTTGCATACTAATAATGGCACAATTGCACTCGTCACATGATTTATGCGGCTTAACAGATATGTTATTATTACGCGGGAGAATTACAAATTTGCGCTTGCCACGAAATCATTTCCACGCATAGAAATGTATAAACTTGATGAGCAATATTAATCAATAATGCGATAATGTGTAAATACGACCCGTGAAACATTAATTACAATGTTAATACTTATTATTATTTATGTTTAATTTCTTCAAATTCTTTTAAAGATGTACACTAAGTATATATTGCATCAAATATATAATCAATATGTATTGCATAAAATGTATAATCAATCAATTAATGTACATAAAAATTTGATATAATTTTTCTCCCAAATCTATTATACTTTAACTAAATATATAATTTTGTCTAATAAAAATAAATGACAACTTATAACAAAGTATATTCCAGAAAATAATTGTGCATATTATGAATGCGTGTAATAATTATGAGGATTCCGTAATAAATAAAACGATAAATAACAAATTGTTCATTCATGATTACCTCGTCATGATGCTTCCGAGGCTTCCTCCTCTCATATTCTTTTGTTGCACAATTCACTCGTGAAAATACGGTTAATTATCGTATGATATTCCCGATGCAGATTGCATTAATTTATTATTGATAAACTACCGATGTATTATCTACAGTGTATATCATTGGCCAACAATCTGTGTATCACTTGAAATTACTCAATCCGAAAAGAATAATGAGTAAATTATATTAAAATCTGCGAAGAATTTAAAACACGATACATTTGAGATCAAGTGTTAAAAAGATAATTATCATTCAAAATAACAGAATGCTTTACCATTCTAAAACTATCGATTCTAAGATCAATATTTGTAATCGATTCTTATATTTAAGATTTATTTTAATTTTTATGAACCAATCAGAGAATTGCATTAGTAATTTAAGACATTACTTAAGATGATCTTGAAATAAAAATGAATTATGAATATTGACCTAAGACTTTCGATTCCTTTTAATATGGTTTCCAGCAAAATCTAATTAATCAAGGATAATTCGAAGTCATTCCAGGTAAAAATTTTGGTTTTTCCAGGCTTTATCCCGTCGATTAATTTTCATTATTTAATTAATGTTCATCGATTTGCATAATATCATGCATGCTTTCTATTTAAGTTAAAATTCTATACGAATGAATTAAAACGCTAACAAATTTGGAACAATATAATTTAATGCTTTATAAATAATATCAAATATTTCATCAACACAAATAATTTTTTTACTACGTTCTATTTTGACATTAAATTCAAGTTTCTTATTTTCTATTACTTATTGCATCTTTAAGAGAGAACTTACACAATTTTTCTTCTTATTATTTTTTCTTTTTTCACGCTCTGATTTTTTTTAGAATGAAAGAATAATAAATTCCAGGTAAGCTCTGAAATTTCAGGGGGTTTTCAAAAATTTTTTCAGAATACATAAAATTCCAGTATAATTCCAAGATTCAAGGATATTTAAAGACCGCTTGACATTATGCTTTAAACGAATAAGTTCTGCAAGTATCTTCGATAATCATTATCACGTCATGCTTGCAAATCGCTAATAGTAACTTGTGGCCCCCGGTTGTTTCACACAAGCATGAGTTGATAATTGTTCGTCAATAATTCGTCGTCATAAAGAATAATCATATCTACATGTCACCTACGTGTCACGACGATGTTCTGAAGAGCAATGCATACGAAACGTTTCATGTCCCCCTAAGTGACGAATAACAATAACAAAGTGATTACTCGTATAAACATGATACGTCACATAAACTGTCGAATATATTATATTTTTTGAAAATGATTAAAAGTAGATAATATCACATATTATTAATCAATTAATCCAAAGTGAAATCTGCTCAAATATTAAGGTGATCCTAAAGATTAATCATAGTAGGACTTGTACACAGACGGTTTACGTGTCACTGATACATCACTACATACAAAATAGTATGTAGTACATGAATATCTCATGCACATATATACATAAATTTTCATATAACAACATTTTCAATTAGACGTCTAAGTCCAATTCCAAGAACTTCACGTTGTTTCTTTGTGTAAACTACCTACTAGTTTATGGACTACTATTTCGTACGTACAGATTGCACAGCTTTTATGAAGCAAATGTTGTCACAATGTGACAGCTTTAGGGAGCCATATTGGACTAACAAAAAATAAAAATTTCAATTTTGAAATGTTTTCATCATTTTTATCGGCATAAACTTCATCTCACAGACACGTAATGTGTATACTTTAACTCTGAAAAAAGATTTTTGAATCAGAAAAAAAGGAAAAAAGTAATTGTTATAAAAACTTAATAATTTAATTGGTAATACAGACGGCTTTACAATCTCCTTCCCTTAAATATGTTTGGTAACTAGTTATCAAGACTTTTGTATCAAAAGCTATACATCAAAACTATACATATATTATAAGTGACATGTATGTGTATAAACGGAAAAGAACATTTGCATCTTTCAACATTCCAGCTTCACATCATCTCTGCATTTTTCAGTATTCGGGCGTATTAGAAATATATGCATCTAGTTCCAAGATGGAGGTCGAACTTCCTTGTCACATTACTTATAGTTAGAGGATCGAAATCCTGCGAATGAATTCTTCGTTTCTCTAGAATTAGTTTTATATTATACGAAAACAATTTGATGTAGCTATTATATGAAACTTAGAGATTTAAGAGGACCAATGGAACCTAATAATAAAACAATTTTTTTTTTAATCCTAAGCGGGTCAAGAATCGCCTCATTGAGTCATTTTATATCTTTAACAATTTTGTCTCACATTGTATTATTGTATAAAATTATATTTTATCTTATTATTATGGTTATTATACTTTTGCAATAATTTATATGTATAAAGAAAAATATTTTAAAACAGTAAATTTAATTATATTATATGTTTTCAAATTTGCAATTACCAACTGACACATGAAGTTTTTATTCTTTTAATTAATGTTAATCGTGATTTTCAATCATTTTTTAGCATCGCAAATAATTTTTCATTTTGTGAAACGAAACGTGACTGCTGTCAAAGACATATTTCACAATTAAAAGGACTAGAGAAAGGACCGAATTCGATCCGCTCGAGGCTGCTACAAGCGCGCGACGTATTTGTTACATGTAGAAGCGCTGCACAATTTTACATTGTTCCTACGCTCGTTCTGCGTTCCGCAAATTTTTCATTGGCTTTCGAATCCGATCGCGAAAAGTGTCGAAACACAGGAGTCGAGGTGGTTTTTTTATCTTCATGAGAGATAGGTTTGACAAAAAAAAAGACACTATCGCAAGCGAAATTAAATTAAATTACTTAATCCTCTTAGGTGTGATGCACTAGTTGAAGCAGAGAATAATACTATCAATCAAATTGAATTTGCACCAAAATTTAATGTTGTAAAAATTTAATTAAGATATCCACTATATAATTATACTGCGTACAATATATTATTTTGACATTTGCGTTGTTTCTAATACGATCGATCTTTGATAATGCATCTCAATTCAATTTTTTATTCAAGAGATATCCTTATAGTTTGCTAAAATCTTTTCCATTTGCAGAGAACATTTTGATACATTTTTATTCTATTCAATAATTATTTTAATGTCCTAATGCATGTCCTAATAACAAACTTTTTTTACTTTTTGCAAAATAATTACATGTAAACGTGTATTTTAGTAACTCTATTTACCTGTTTCATTAATATTTTGATAATCACTAGATAATTTATAAAGTGGAAAAATATAACAGATTTTGAAAGGGATTTTGCATATTTTATAACAAAATACTTGTAGCGTCTTAATTATTCAAATTGAATGAACGTGGCATATAATACTCCGGCGAGCAAGTTTTTAATTTAATCGAAAAATAACATCTATCATTATTAATCATCTGTAAATTAATTAATGTATGCGCAATTTCATTCACAAGGACTGTTTTTCCCGTAATTTCTCAAATTCCTTGACGTTAATGTTTTTGCATTATCCTTTATACATGTATATGTATTACATATTTTTATATTGGTCCACATGTAAAATATGCCACATTAATTTATAACTTTAAAATAGTTTAAAACATGATATATATATATATATATATATATATATTGCATGTTTTAATAAAATTTTTATAATATGGTTGTTGTCACATAAAGTACTATAAAATATAAAATACTGCTACAAAAGAATCGTTTCGTATTTTAGATTCTCAAATATGTGTATGCATATTATAGAAAAGAAGGTGATATTATGACATTCCAATTATATTTTACACACTAACTTGTTAATAATCAATATTTATAAGTTTAAAATTTGACAATTAAATTCGTTAAAAATGTTATTGGATCGATTCTGGACTGAAAGTTACGAAATCTTTATTTAGGATACTATTAATAAAAATATGGCGACATTGTGATGTAATGACTCGAAGAAAAAAGTGAGTGGTAATGTGGCCTTCCATAAAAATAGCCTTAAAATATTAGTTTGGTTTAGAAAACAGTATTTGGTTACAAAATTAACAAAAAAGTAAAACATTTTAAAATATATGCAAATGGAAGTATCTACATTCACATAACTTCTGCATATAAACCGCTCAGTATTAAAAATACACTAATATAGTATGCTAAAAATAGTGTACTAATATAGTAATATAAACTATAAATTAACAATAGAGCTACAACGATTATCAAATAATTATTTTGGTGTAAAAATCTTAAAAAAGAGGTTTAAATTTGCATAACTCAAAAAAATACAGTCAAACAAAATGTTAAATAGCAAATAATACACTTAAAAATACATATATTCATGTGATAATACGCTCAAATTTAAGAAAAAGTATGAGAAAGTATGTGTAATTAATTACTAAAATGTACCTCAGAAACGTTTCAAAATATAATACTTGAAAGTAAAAATGCGTTTTAATAAGTGCTGGCTATTAAGTATTATTAGTATCATAGCATAACGAGCTACTAAACAAATAATTCCATAAGTATCATTAGGATTCGTTATATAATAGTGGAGATATTAAGGGAAGTCACAATATATACATTGGCCATAATATCACCTTCTCTTCTATAAAAAAAAAATGTAACGGAAAAATATTTAATGTTATATAATGATTACCTATTTTTATGTCCACAACTATAATTTGAAAAAGACGAATTAAAGATTTCTCTTTACTCTTGAAACGGTCTCTATTAGATTTTCCCGAGACGACTTCGTTTTTATGCTCGTTCCGATTCTTGTGCAATGCGTTATCACGACGATGCTCCGCTCCATAGCCGCGCAAAATTACAGGAAAAAGAGATACGGAGCGAAACGCTCATTTCGTTAAAAGGCTGCGTCCGCATCTTGAGCTCTTCTTGTTCTTAATGGGTCACTCGATCCGCCTAGTAGAACGGAGTTCTGGGATAAGAACTCCTCGCTTCGCAAACCGGCTTGTAACAAAGTGCTACTCTCGTCCGGATCGCGGCATGCATTCCGATTTCGTGTCATCCGCGATGCATCCCCGAGCTTCCGCACCTCGGTCGACCTCGTATCATGCTTAACACGTATTTGCAACGAGTGTTTCCCACGAAAGCTACTATGCACAAAGATCATACTCATGTCGAGACAATTAAGGTTATCCAAACTGTGATACACAGTATAACAGAATTTGTGTGATTTACAAATAAATCTCTGATGCAAACATTTTTCATTTCGAGCTGTCGTTTAAAAAAATAGGGCGATCATCCTATAAAAATATATTTATGAAAAAAAAAAGAACTTTAAATTATTGAAATAATTCGTATTTGAAAAAATACAATATGAATATTTTTCTGTATGCAGAAGACAATGCGTATTACGTAATTACTTCAGGAGCAATATCACTTATGTTAATTTTTTGAGTTTACATAAATTCTTTGCACGAAAAAAATATTAAATTAAAAAAATATTTTGAATAATTCTGAATAAATATTTACTAAATAAATGTAAACATATATTTATTCGATACAAGAATCATTAACTTCATTTAATCATTTTTTAATCATTTTTTTTTAACAAATATTTATTTACTGGAAGTAAACACTTAGTTAGGATTATTTTAAAAAAACATATTATATATTAAGATTTAGAAATTTTTTTCCAGTGTACTAGCGTCAGTTGTATACTTCTTTCTTTGGCCGATTATTTTTTTGCCGCTGACGTATAAATAAAGTGGTAGTACAAAACTTTTCCCAGCACGTTAAGATCTCCAAACGTGGAATACAAAGCCTGTATTCGCGCAAGTAATTAAAAAACTTACCGCGCGTCGAAACAAGAGAAAGTTTGGACAGCCGAATCACCTAAATCATCAACGTTCCATGAAGGCGAACGTGAAGAATAAACCTTCTAAGAAAGGCGGCATTATCTTTTATTTCAGCGGTATCCTGTATCCAGTCCTTAACCATTTTTTGCTGGTATCTTTCGCTATCTTTTTCACAGCGCATAAAAAATGACCTGAAAGTCTTGACGAATCGCATAGAGATGAATGGGTTAAGCCATCTTTCGAAGGGTAACTCCGGAACTTTCGTTCAATAAAGATTACTAAAGTTTTATTATTAACATCATGCAATTCGGGTATCACAAAGGCGCCGTTTTACGGCCGTTGCACCGTTACGCGCATCTTTGAGGGAACAAAGGATGTTTTTCGCGCACTCATTACGAAGTTGGAGATGACTTCCCAGATTTATGAACCCGCTGCCGCTGTTATTATACGGCTCGCACATCAGCATATTCGTGAATTCATTCGAATCCTTCTATCTGCTGCTCATATTCTTAAGAAAGTGTACAAATGGCCTCATATCTACATTACTCAATTTCCATTTAATAAATTAGTATCAATCTTCCTAAAATTTCAAGTAAGAAAAATAATAGATTTCCTTAAGACATGTTAACTTGCAAGAATCCAACATTTAAATTTGTAATGTGACAAATAACATTTTTACGATGCGTATGAGAATTTTGGGAGTGTCTCCAACCGGGAAAGACCTCAAGGATTACGATGAATAAAATCAAGCTAAGTGCTCCGATTACAAAGTCGATTTCTAGAGGGCTTCTCTCAAACTTGGGCAGCGAAGCGACTAAGCTAGAAGAGGAAGATTCAAGTCGCAGGATTTTGGCAGATCGATGGCGAGTCTGCGAACACTGTGTTTACTTTCCGCTCTACCCTCCCTTTACTAACCTTACGATTTGAACAGAAGAGTTTTCATTCTCTTGTGTTCGAAACGAGCTACGACACTTTTCTTCAAAAGGTGTCGCAGCTCGGCTTCCGGAGATGAATCGTCTCGCGAATAGCTTTCGAGATTTTCCGAAGTGGTCAGGTGACAAGTACTGCGTATGGGTATCCGATTAATCCTACCGATATATCCGCGGCCGCGTTTTCTCTCCGGACGCGTCCGTTCGACCGACGACGCGGACAAAGCTCGGCGACTCGCCGAGGTGCCGGCCCCGCGATTTGTCAGACCCGGATCGTTTCGCTCTCCCGGCGAGGCAAGGGAAAGAAACGACGTACGACGGGGCTTGCGATGTCGTCCGTAACGGTGGACGTCGTTTCGGGTTCCGCTTCGGGTTTCCCCAGGAGAAGGATCGTAGAAAGAAACGAGCTCGCTTTGTTACGAACAACGTAACATTTCGCAGATTTTCGTCATCGTGCCCTATATGTGCTTCCGAGACTTGTGGACAGTTGTGTTTATTATAGACATTGACGCAGTGAACTGTTATTGGAATTTTCAGAATCTTTGCAATTAAGCATGGCAGGGTTGGGAAGTAATGCATTACTTGTAACGCCGTTACCGTTTTAGTTACTTTTTCCTGTCTGTAATGGTAATGGGTCTTCTATAAGCCATTAGTCATAAAAAAAAGTCAGAAGTCAGAAGCTAAAAATTGACGAATCTGATTGGTCAATTTTTAGCTTTTGATTTCTGATTTATAACTAATGGCTTATGTAGAAGACCCATAACGGTGTGATTACATTGATTGCGTTCAGTGGCTTCAACAATTGAGTGAGCGCTCGCTGCTATTGATATATTCTTCTAGATCTAAAATGCTGATTGGTGTAGTCTAAAAGACTACATCAATAACACACACAACGCTCACTCAACTGTTGAGTCCGCTGAACGCAACCATTTTTACAGTAACGATAACGAATTTAGCCGTTATTTAGTTCCCTATTATTTTCTTATTTTATAATTTATTCTTAATGTTTTAAAAAATATTTTGTAATTAATATCTTATACTGTATTCTAATAGGCACTGTGAATGTGAAAATATATAATTCACATTACACACACACACACACACACACACACACACACACACACACACACACACACATATATACACACACACACACACACACACACACACACACACACACACACACACACACACACACACACACACACACACACACACACACACACACACACACACACACACACACACACACACACACACACACACACACACACACACACACACACACACACACACACACACACATATATACACACTGTAAATTTTTGGTACGGCAATAAATATTGAAATACACATAATAATAACCCCAGTGGAAATAAATCGCTGAAAATCACTGAAATTTCTCTCAATTGACTCATTTCATTATAAATTATATTGAATCTATAAATAAAGATTTCACTGATTTATTTTCACCAGGAAACATTAACATTTAAAAGCAATGTTTAATCTTATTATCTGTTTAATCTAAAATCTTTGAAAAAATGAATACATTAAAATAACGATATTAAGAAAATAAAGAATTAAACTGTAGATAAGTTTAATATAGAGAAAAGCTTGCTCTATATACAAACTAGTTAGTAGAGAGTTTCAAGTTTGAATATTTATTTCACATTTAATATTAAATTAATTACTGTAATTTAAAAATCTAATAACTTACTTTAGCATTATAAAAAAAAGTAACAAAAAAATAACGAATCGTTACTTTTCAAATAACAATAATGCGTTACTTTTTAAAATTGGAAACGAATAATGATAAAATAAGTTCCTTCTTTCAAAAAGTAACGATAATGATAACGTGCACAACTGCAATTAAGTATATAATGCATCTACATATATCTACAACACTCTTAATATTACAAATTGATTATTTATTAAAAAAATATCATGCAAAGTCTTGTATTTTAAATTAATTTAAAATTTAATTTAAATTTGATTAAATAGAAGTAATTTAGCTGGCAGAAATGACAAAATTTCAGTAGCTTAAAATTCAATAAAATCTATAAAGGCAAAAGAAGGAAAGATATATGTTCAAAATATTAATTTTGTTCTGTGATTACAGTCATAATATTTTCGGCTATGAGGACGAAAATATGAACGTAATATCGCGATCCGGAAGTCACGCTGTATCAAACATATAGTTTCCCATAATATAGCACGACGATGATTTATCTGCCTGCACGGACGGATTTCCTCGGTTTTTCGCCGCGTATACTAAAGCGCCCAAAATTAATTTGGTACGTGGCTATAGCGCTTTTCCTCGCCATCGTTGTTACACCAGGGAGCAGTTTGTAGTACCGGACAAAAAGGGTCGGTTGGTTAGCCAGCGAGATTACTGGTAATCTTTATTTATAGGCAGCGTATTAGAGAGTCGCGGTCACGCTAATTTCTTTAATTACGACGGGTGTAGGTCGGACGAATCGAATGTAGATAATCCGACGTTGCCAAAATTACATCAATTACTCAACGATTATTAATAATTCCAGGGATTTGAATCTCGCTGCACTAAATAAAAAAGATGAAATATTCGCAAATTCGTTATCTGTATAATGAGAAATTCTGTACAATTTACATGATAATTTTCAATATAGTACATGCATTTGGATGAAACGAATGTCGACAATATATTATCGCTTCGTAAGATGAGTAAGTCGGCATATGATTTTTATTGTTAATAAAGTTTTCTGTTATTAGTCTCAAGCGACATTATAGAAAATCGATGTGCAATACGTCCCGGACGCATCCGAACCCATTTATTGGGAACAGACAACGACGTGTTCACACGTGTTAACATCAAATCACCGGCCTCATTCCCAGAGGTTCTATTTCCTGCTCGGAAACAATCACGTCGCGCCGTCGTCGTCATCGTTACCCCTTTCCTCCAATTCCCAGCCATGTGTATCGATACCGGCGGTTCCCTTTTCCGTTTTCCATCGCGTAATAGGGGAGAATCACGTGTCACCGGTCCTTACACACGCTCCATCTGTGCACAGCTTCCGAGCCCGCACCCGGAACGGCTCACGTCAAAACCAGGGACTTATCCGCGTACATATTCCATTATATAATGGAAAAACAAGCAACGGGCTTCTGCACGTGACATGGGAAAATAGGATTTATTAACTTCCGCGTAATCTTCTTCTCTGAAAGCGTATATCAATATGCATGAAGGTTAAGCTAGCCTAGTTAAACAATTGAGAAACAGGTAACACTTAAATCGCGACAAAATATTTGTGTATCATAGAAACGTTCAGATATTATCGTTCAGATAGACAGTATTAATTTGTCGATAGCTTAAGAAATGTATCAGGTAGCGTGTTTGTGATGTGCAATATGGATTGGGGAAAAATATCTGATATCTTGTTGAAATTAAAAATCATGAATCAGAAGCTGCATGCAAATAAATATTGTTATATCTGAATTCTTGCAGTGTTTTTTCTGTGGCAAAATTTTATTGATAGTTTCAAAATATTAAAACTTCATTGATACACGTTATGCGACTTTACCTATAAAAGTTGTGAATTCGCACTACGTAACTTTGGCAGTTCATAACTTCGCTCACAATAAAGATAATTTGATGCATTTTTCTCCATTTGAAGGAAAAAAGACAGAAGATAACTTTATCTCATTTAAATGAATATTGAAAACTATTATACTAGTAAAAAATCTATTGAACTGAAAAATTACATCAAAACGATTACATTTTTTAAACAGTCGGCATTTTTTGTAATTATCAGAATTAAAAAATTCAGAATGCACATTTTGAAGGGGAAAGATTATTAGTACTTTAAGATGTATTGTTTTTCAAATCTCGACGACTTTTTTATCCGGTGCTAATAATTAAATAATTTTGAGTTATTTTATGGCCTACTCGAAGAGTCGAAGGATATTAAAGACTTTTATGCATGGGAAGTACAGTGATGATCCTTAATTATAAAATATAATTGGCTCTTATATGAGAGTGCTTTCTGTCTTTAAATGCTCCATTTAATTTCTATGGACGAATTTTTTTTGCCTAGTTGGATTTATCGGGAAAATAATTCGCCGAGATTATATGCCATCATCATCATTCATCATTTCTGACAGCTTTCTGGTATGACTTTATTTCGCTGTTCTAATACAACATTTCGATTCCGCATGAGCACGCTGAATACTTCGACGTGATATACATAGCTGTTTTTCCCAACTACAATTAAAAAAATTCCATCTGTGTGTGTGCTAAAATTGCGACCGAAGTGAACACATGAATTAATTATGCATTGGTCGATAGCAGGACTGTTGTTCCATAAATGAAACGCAACGAAGACCAAATTTAATGAAATTATGTTATATGGCTCAATCGATTGTTTCAATATCGATTATACCCCTTTGTTCTAGAATGCTTACATTGAACTTCGTATCCCCTAATTTTGGACTCCGCTCACGGAAGATTTTAATGGATATCCTCCACCGCAATGTTATTTTTAATTTTCACTATAAATATTTTAGTAACTAAGTTCAAAATTAAAATCGTATAACAAAATCTAATTGAGATTAACCGAATATAATAATAAATCTTGTGTAATGTATTTGCTTTTTGTTTTCTTCCAATGTTAAAAAATATCATAATAAAAATTTATTTATAAATTGTAATAATAATAAATAAACTATAGAACGAAAAAGATCTTTTTATAAATCATAAACGTATAGTTACAATCATAATATAATCATAAAAATTAAAATCAATATAATCATAATATAATCATGAAAATTACAATCAATAATTTTTACTGTAAATTAATAATTACAGTGGTATTAGTCAGCATGATAGCGAACCGATGATAGCGTTAGTTTGCGTGAAGGAAACCAGTGTAGAACGTGGGAGAAAGCCGCGTGTTCGCATGATCATCCCAACCAGCCAACGCGAACGGTCGAGCTAATCGCGCGCTGCAAATGAGCTGTTTAGTTTTCCGGCTCGATTACGTGTCAGTCCTGGCGGTGATAACGTTTGTATAGATTTCCCCCTTCCACCCCTTCGTACATCCCTCCGTACTGCGCCGTGAATGCGCGGAATGGTGTGGATTCCGAGGATTTCCTGCGCGTGTCGTCGCTAAATTCAGCCGTGAAATTGCAGCGCAACCTTTAGTCTCGTTACCGAGCTGTCAGAGACAAATCTTGTAATTTGGGTCAACGTGGTTAAAATCGGGCCGTCCTTCCATTTAAAGCCGATCTCATCGTATCGTAGCCGTTATTTTATGCTAATAATTTTTGCAATATCGCGATCCGAAATCTTCGAATTTCCTTTGAAAAGCCGTTTCGTCGACGCGGCGACGTCTCGATCTGGATGCACTTCGTCATATCAATTGTTTCATTCATATAGATGTAATAGATATAGACTGAGCATTTCGTGATCCATTAGAAAGAATTGAACATCATGATTTCTCTTCAATTCTATCAGTATCTCTCTTCAACTTGATACTTAAGAAAAGGGAAAGAGAGAACGTGATATGTACTTCAAACTACTTCACTCTTTTTAAACCGATAGTGACAATTTCATAGAAATGTGCATTTTATTCAGCCATCCAATGGCATTACGGTCCAAGTCGGATCCCAGCCTTTCTCTAAATAGAGGTTTCAAAGCAATGATTTTTCCGGAATTAGTTTGTCAGCCTAATATTCGATCCCCAATGTGAGAGAATGATGCATATATCACGTAATATATAGGACCTATGCGCCGCTGGATCAAAGATATCTTAGTCACCAAGTGAAACCACTTTTGGCTCTTTAAATGCGAAAAGTCGCATATGTGGGCGAAGGTGGTTAAACCCGCATCTACAGATTGTGAGTCAATCACACCGAGCAGTAAGTCACTCGACGTCTAAATATACGTAGTCTATACTAAGAAAAAAATTATTGAAATTTGTAATTATAATTACATATTGCTATAATTATGATTATCACCATTTTAGATTGCCAATCTAAATAGTTAAAACCAACTGAAAACCTATATTTTTATCGACAAGACGAGTTCTTTATCAACGAATAGATTGATTTAACACAAAGTCTTACTAAGATGTGATCAATTTATGGCTTTCGATACGATCGTGAAGATTGAACAGCCACTACGATAATTATACCAATAAAAAATTAAATTTTGTTTTCCTGTTGTATTCTATTGACCTATCGACGCAGTTAAGAGGAAAAGCTAATCATTATGATTTAATAAAATAATTCATGATTAAAAATAAGAATGATATAAAAAATATATTGACATAAAATAATATATTAATGTATATGTAAGCAATTTTATCATTATTCTTGTTATTTAAAACTTGTTTATTGTATTGCTAGCTTTAAATTTGATAACACCTATGCTTTATTTTTACTTGAAACTCGTTTCAAAGACAAAGCATTACATTAAAAAAACGAAGTTTGCACAATTCACATCTTTGCATTTCTATTGAACGATCTTCCTATTCCAATCCAAAAATGGCTTTAATTCTTTTTAAAAGGAATTATTAGATCACAATTCATTCAAAGACTTTTTTTCTAACCAAAAAGTAATAGTTATTTAATTCTTTTTTAAAAATTTATTTAAAATATTATCACAAGATTGCATTATTTCATTCAATTCAAGCGTTATCACAAAAAATTAAAGAAATAACGCTATAAAATGAAAAAAATTAATTTAAATAGAAAAATTTTTTATGTAAAAAACTCTTAATGCTTCTGCATGTATTGCTGTGCTTCTTTTAGCTTTTCGAAATACTGCCGTGTTTCCAGATAATTTAATTATCATTGAGAAATTATCTTTGAGAAGTCACAGAACCCATAATATTTTTTTATTCAATATCTGAAAATGCAACCTTCTGAAAAAAATAATTTGTATAAAAAATAGTATTGAAAAATAAAAATAATGTTTAAAAAGAAATCAAATATTGAAAATATTTGATACATTCGATTTGTTGCTCGAGTAGAGAATATCCAGAAAAATATATAGGAAGAAAGTGCATGATAAAAGTATACGTGTTCCAATACGAAGATACATGCTATTTTCGTATCGATCACATTCGGAGTCGAGTATGGTACACGTAACTGCACTTTCCACGCAAGACCCGTTTGCCATTTTGCCGAGTACTTCAATCAGATTTACAAATATCGACGTGACAACATCCCCCAAAGCTCTAATAAACACTTCGCGTCTGTGATATTGCCGATGAAAATCCCAGCTTGATTTGTCCGCCTCTCTTTTCCCTCGTATGGGCCCATTGACGATTCTCGAATTGCGCGTGGCGTAATGAAAATCCGATTAACTCTCGCACAATTATTCTTCTCGATGCAATTATAAGCGATTCTCATTTTCTATCTGCGATACAATGAGATATATTCTGTGAATCCGCAATATTTATATACTCATCCTACTTTAGAAATTTTGCGTATAATTTCGTATTATAATTACAATATGATTTTTTCACATAATGATACATGCTAATGAAATAAATCACAGTTAATCGGTAATATCATATAACAGAAATACGCGTATAACAGAAACAGGTTAATTATTACATTGGGAAGATAAATTAAACTGAAAAAACAGAACAGTTGTATATATACACACTGTACACGCGTTATATGCAAGAAAAGGATAACGTAGCGAAATATGTACAACATAAATATGAACTTATATAACAGGAAAACAATTCGAAAGCAAATATTATTCGATACAAAGAGTTTTATTTAAAATCACGATGCAAAGAATCTTAGGATTAAAAAAGTTTGTAAATTTTAAAATTTTCTTCACAAAGCCCATTGCACTTGAACGTTGAAGTCGCTCTTAACTTCAGAGATTGAACTGCGCTGGATCACCCGGAGAAATCTCTCGCAACCCTATCCTAAAATCAGCAGAGCTTGATTTATGCATCTTCCCACGTGTCTCACAAATTTCCCGGCAACCTTCGAATTTCCTGCTGCGGCTACGTAATCCAACGAAACCAGGTTGGCCTCGTCCACGCCCGAACATACGTCGGAGGATCGTTTCGGCCAACGTCATCGCGGTTAAGATCAAATTGGCAGTTTCGAATTCGCCAATGCTTTACGAAGGGAGGTAGCCGATTTCAAATGTGCGCTGAAAATTTATGATTTCAACGAAAATACATTCTGTCGACATTTTCCGAGCCGGGTCAGTTCCGGATTAAAACTTTCCTGTGACCATACGAAGCGCCGAGCGTTAATTCAGATTGAAACTAATTGTAGAATTAAAAGGAAGTTTCTGAAAGTTGATCCTACAGTTATATAACTCGATTATGCAGAGTGTTCCAGGTTAGAGAGAATAATCAGTATTATTCTTTTGCGAGATAAACGAATTCCTTAAATCTATAACGTTCCTTATTTTCCGTTTCCAAGTCACAAACATTGGCTGTCCATCTTTTAGGATGTTTAGTAATCTTTAAAAAATTTATGCAATCGATTTTGCTTGTTATTATGATTTAACGGAATATTTTTAGTTATGATATTTTTAAATTTTGGTACTCTTACTCTTTAAATCTCGTAGAGTAAAAAAAAATTTCACTCAAAGAGACTGAAAATTTAGCCTTCTTGAAAATAGAGTGAAAATACTTTTTGGAGTGTAATACCAGAGTAGATGGAACCTCACTCCAAAAAAGGGATTGAGATTTCATTCCTTTGGAGTGAATCTCATTTCAAAAGAGTAAATCTCATTCTAAAAAGAGTAAAAATCTACCACTCTTGAACAAGAGTGACCGTATTTTCACTCTCTTTCCAAGGCAGACTAAATTTTCACAGACTGTCGTTTCGAGTGAGATTTTACTCAACGAAATTTAGAAAGATAATAATTATATAATATATTGAATTAAATTTATCGTACTAAATGTATGTACATAAACTTTCTTTATTAAATAAATATATACATATGAGTTTCAAACATATTATATAATTATTTCTATAAAAGAGAAGAGCTGAAAATTCAAAAAAATAATCGAATGAAATTAACATACAGAAATTTAGAAAAATAATAATTATACAATATATTGAATTAAATTTATCGTACTAAATGTATGTACATAAACTTTTTTTATTAAGTAAATTTATACATACAAGAGTTTCAAACATATTATATAATTATTTCTATAAAAGAGAAGAGTTGAAAATTCAAAAATTAATCAAATAAAATTAACGTACAGATAATAAATATGTCTAATTGCGATCCTGTAACAGTGTAACTATGCAAATTAAATTATAGCAATTGATAGACAAAATGCCTGAACGTTCGCGATCGCGCATCCATCAAATCATCGATTTGCCGAGATTTCAGCAAGCCGTTGCTGGTAACTGTAGCCGCGATCCTTTCAACCTGCCATATGTCACGTACATCGACGAACGCCTCGCTTCGGCGCTTTCGAAGCGTAATCCCCGGAGTATATAGCTCGTCCGAACGAGTCAATTTTTGCGACAAAAGTCCGGTTGAACAACACATAGCCTCACCCAACGGAATGTAACCCTTACAGTGGCCTAAATTACTCTTTTTGAAAACAAAAAGTGCATATTTTTGCTATTCGTGGCATATTGCATTCGAAAAAAAAAAAAAAATCTAGATATTGTTGACCAAACTCGGTAGACCTGATTGTATTTTGGATACATTGTGTATTATATGATACGGTATATAATAATATCATATAATTAATATTTTTAATAAATTAAAATAGTTTACTATTACAATCAATATTGCACTTACTATATTAGTAGTATAGGTGTAAGTTACTCTTCCATTAAATTTAAATTATATATGCCTACAGAGTACTTCACAGTTATTATTAATACTACATTTTATGACTAAGCTTTATGACTAAACTTTATAGCTATATGTACATAAAGTATTATCTGGCTGACTGATTATTGATTTTGTTTTTTTACATATTCTCTAAATTTCTTGGAGTGGAATTTCATTCCAAAAAAGAGTTAAAATACTGCCGCTATTGAAAAAGGCTGATTTTAAGTGATAATAACATAATATGCTGATAATAACATAAAATATGATGTTAAAATTACGAGATAACATTTAAAAAAAGACTACACAAAGAAAAGGACTGACTAAAATCGAATGACTTTTAGTTATTTTTATGAATTACTTTACATACTATGTATCGCCATTTACTCTCTGATGGTAGCTGCTACACATCGTCACGTCGAGCAGAATCGTTATACGTGCGCCAGCTTCTTCATCTAATCCTCTTTGAATGGCACTATACGAAACGAGACAAAACCCCTCGCTTCTTTGTTCCGGCACGTTGTTCTCGCAGAACGAGCGGGAGTTACAACGTTGAAACCGCAGGACACGCCAGGTGCACCTACACGTGCGCAGCAGTACGGTGCATCCGCTTTACGGGTCGTAGGTCATAACTTTGCAAGCGAGGCATCGCAGACTACACGTCGCAGTGCCCATATCCGTGTGCGCGGCGATTTTTGGTCCCGATGTTTTATCGACAAACCCGTCCGTTATTTATTATTCCCCCGTTATTGATCAACGCGAATCACCGTGGCACCCTTGTAAAACTCGGTCGCGAAATATGGAAACGCTCGTCGCGACGATGACAAATTATTTCGGTACAAAACGGTTGCGCTTTACTGTAAACTGTATCAGGTTAATCAAGATATACAACGAGTGACACAATTGCAAAATTTATATTATAAAAAAAATTTTATAATACTATAATACTGACAACGGGAACCTCACATGGAGAAAACGATTTTGCTGAAGTATCTAAAAATTTAGCTATAGATGTAGATTTGAAAATAATTTAGTTACACACCGTCAAAATAATTATGTAATAATTTCAAACATTATGTGGAGGAATGTAAAAGTTTGGATATTCTAGCAACCAGTTTGAGCATTCTACATAATTATTTTCAGATTTGTATCCGCTAAATTTTTAGATGTTTCAGCAAAATTATCCTTTTCGTACAGAAATATATTTATAGTAATTCAAACAAAACGAGCAAAGTTTTATAAGATTATAAATGATATTGTATTTAATTGATATGTAATTGTGAAGATCGATTTTGCGAACCGATAACGTGGTACTGATATTTTGAATATTGACCATTATCGGATCGCATTTCATTATTTGACATCTTAGATAAAATCACTGTCTCTTTTTCCCTCTCAATAGCGCGAGCAATACCATTTGATTTCCAATAATAATCTTGCGACGCTTGCAAACGGAATAGGGAATGAGAATTTTCTCAGTTATGGAAAAATTCTCATTTCCTGTCGGTCTATTTCCAGAACTGCTTCCTGATCGTGACCTTTTGTATCCGATTACGATTGAATTAGTATACGCGCGTGTCGATGTTTCATTCACGAACCGTTCCGATACGCGGGTCGCAAAGTATGATGCTTTTGTCATCGCACTGCGAAAATGCAAACGACAGTCAATCGGTTTTCGATGAAATACAATTCGTTAACTTGATACGAATTACGCTGGCACACCTGAAGAGAAATCACGCTGACGCTTGCATGCGCTCTTCACGAGCGTTGGACCGTTACTCATATCGATTGCACATGCCTACTATCTGTTATTAAATGGATCGAGATGGTACGTCGAAACAAATTGATTCATTTGTCGTTAATAACCCAGTAGAAAAGGAAAAAAGTAATATGTCACAACCGATATCGACGTTTTAAATTTTTTTTCTATGAAAAAAATATAAATGTATATATGGAAATATATTACCTAAATTAAAATCATATTTATGACCGAAACAATTAAAAATTGATTAAACTTTATTATTAGATCTCAAACAAATGATTTAAGAAGCGTTTTATATTAATACAGATTCAATGAAATTTAAAATTTAGAAAATTTTGTGTAAATTGTAAAAATAAAAAAATATCACGTTTTCTTCTTCTTTATCATGAATTCGTGTAGTATAAAAATCATTCATTTTTCTCATTATGTCATCTTTAGATAATACACTGAAAATATATTTCCGAATACCAAAGAGAGGATATTTCGAATAATTATGCCTATAATTAATCATCTGTGGAATCTAACAATAAAGTTACAAATCCAAAAACCTCTTTTAGACCGTTGTAATTGTTTAACTGAGAAGCACGTACCTTTTCAGCTGCCACATACGAGTGCTTGGAATACAAATGTTGCCTGGAACCACTTATAAAGAGTACTAATATCCAACGAGGTCAAAAGCCTCAGCATTCATATCCTCTCTCTCTCTCTCTCTCTCTCTCTCTTTCTCTGTCTCTCTCTCTCTCTCTCTCTCTCTCTCTCTTTCTCTGTCTCTCTGGATTAGGTAGTTACTCCTTCATAAATAAACTACAGCTACTACATAACGCGATGCAGCTTACAAATACATGTAGTGTTTAATGGAATTCTTTATCTTTCCTCCTTTACATAAACTCTTGTAATAAGTGTTTCGCGTACGCTTTCGATATTATAATCTTCTTTGAGAGAGAATACGTGTATTTTTCAACATATATTGTGAATATAAAGACGTTTAAATTTTAATATTAAGAAATAGAAACACATAACATTGATAAACTATTTATAAAATGAGAGATTGGTTTATATAATGTTTATAAAATGAAAGAGAGAGATCTGTTATGATTATGATTCAGTTTCTTTAGTATATTACAATGCTTTAATTTATATAATTTTATTTTAAGCACAAAAATAGAATTTTCGAAGAAATAATATAAAAATTCAGAAATTCGGTAAAAAAATCGATTTGTTTCAACGATGAACTTTACATACAAAATTCAAACCTTATTCAAATGTGTTCAGTTCCCATGAATGGGTTAACTGCTGAAGTTCACATAGTTTTGCAAAAAGAAATGAAATATAAAGCAATTTCTGAATATATTTTTTGAATTCTATACGTACCTATGCCAATTTATACAACCCAAAGTACATAAAAAGTATAAAATAACTTTTAATATTCCCAGAGATACTTTGAACTTTAGGACTTTCATATTTTTATTATATTATATTTGTGCTGACATAGCGGACGCGGTAGCATTGCTCTGCAGCTGAATTTTTTATTAAATATTTCATCTAAAACAAGTTTTTTCTAAAGACAAATAGAAGTGAATTACCAGTTAAAAAACGTATATATATATATATATATAATATATATATATGTTTGCTCTATGTCATATTCTATGTATGTATGTATGTATATCCTGTATATGTACAAGGTAAATCAGAATCGTTGAACCAACTTTTACCTTATAAGAAAATAATTGACTGCACACGTTATAATTCAATTAAGTATGAAGTCGATAATTTTGTCATAGGGTAAAAGTTAATTCAACGACTCTGATTCACCTTGTATATATAAATTACAATAAAAATTTTAAACTTTATCACAATATGCAAAAAGTTCTCAAACAAAATTTTGTGTGTTTCAAAATTCATTTAAAAACATCAATATAATATTGAAGTACTATTTTATTCTATACTTATGATGAAACGTATATGAGCGTTATAAAAACAACACCAAAGATAATACCTTAATAAACGGATACCTTCGCGGAATTTCCGACATGGTCATTATATGGCTACTATGAATATCGACAGTAATTAGCGACCAATCTAACGCTAATATCGGTGAAATGACCGTCGTCGGTGTGCGCAAACACATCGTAACGTTCCATTCGCAAAACATACTCTGCCGGAACTGTCCTTGTGCAAAATAATCTGGATAAAGGGCTAAATCATACAAGCTCGCCTATTCCAGTCCTCCGCATACTACAAATTAATCTGTGATCTGTCTTAGCTCCAGATCAAATACAAACTCGCAAGCTTATCTAGTTCCGTCACTAACAATCGATAACTAAGTAGACGCTTGCGGCATCCGTCGAAATCTACTATTTGCCTCGATAATGTCAACACTAACGTTCGATATAATGAACATCCGACGTATTGTTGTTTGATATGCATTTCTCATGACAATAAGATAAACTCGTGAAATCGTTTCAATAATGACAAAGACGAGTTTCACGAAATGCAAGATTATGAGAGATAGTTACAGATTTGTATAAAAAAATTTGGCATTTTTAGTGATAGTAAAACAAAAAGAAGAATAAAAATATTTATTTAGGTGTATGATTTTTTAAAATTATGGCATAACTACTATCATATATTCGCAACAAGATGTTATAGCAGACTGAGCGGCAGTCGCTGCTGCGTGCTCAGACACGTTTACGCGGTTTTGTTTTTAATGTAGTCTCGATTATTCTACTTACCCTTATAGTCAACTGACCCCGGTCTCCTCTATATTTATCTTTAATTTTATAAACTGATTCACCAAATTGCATTCCCCTTTTGCAAATAGCTTCCGACCTAAAAACAGAAATAATCCTTATTAATCCTTATTCCTTCAAAGGTTCGACTAACTGAAAATCTTAGAAATATAATATTAATATACGAGAAAGGAAAAGTTACTCAATTATTTTCGTTTAATCACAATTCCAAGCCGGTAAAATGCTTAAACTTTATTTAGCTTAAAACCGCTTAACGACTTTTACGATTCAGTTGTAGACAAGCTAATTTCTGACGCTGACATTCGTTTTATATGTCACGCAGGTACGTTCACTCGTGATCAGAGAGTTTTGAGCGGTAGTCTTGTTCAGGGGAGTCGCAACGTCAGCGGCGTGCCGGCTTTCGAAACAAATGTGCCACGGAATGTTACTACCGCAGTCGGTCAGACCGCCTTTCTTCACTGCAGAGTTCATCAGCTGGGCGACAAGGAGGTGAGTGACAACAGTAATTTTAGAATTTTACGACTCTCCTGTTCTTGAAACTAACTCGTTAATTACGTTAACAAATCCGCGTCCGACAGCATTATGAAAAAGATTTGCTCGAGTTGAAACATTGTTTTCAACTTATAATTCAAATGGAGTATAAACGGAAACCTAAATGCGCATTCGTATAATATCAAATCTGCTTGCTAAACTTTATTTACAATATTTGAGGTAGATAAATATATAATTAATATTTAATTTTAAAATTATTCTTGTAACTCAACATGATTTGTGGTGAATGTACAAATTGCTACAAATAAATTGCTGTGACGCGAAAGGAACCAAGCAGCACTATTAATTATTCAGTGTCAGAACAGTAGACGTCAAACCCAGTATTATTTTACCGAATAAATTAAGATTTCATTAATTTTCATGTATAAAAAAGATTATTATCCTATTATTTTAAGCGTTAAATTGACATATTTATTGAGCTCATTAGCGGTACATTATACATGTACTGGGACACAAAATTTAAAAAACTTATTTGATCTCGAGGATTTATAACTTTTTTATTGTGATTTTTAAATAGAGCCTAGATATTAAGGGAAAAAAAGAATTTTGCAATATTTCCGTCGTGTCAAAGGTAGAACGGAGGCCGCTGTTGCGGTTACGGTTGCTTCATCGTTTTTCAAAATCCTCAATCCCGGGCATACCTCCATGTCAAGGCTATATAGATCCTAGTAGAGCTGCTGGGTTAACATCACCGCAAGGCTGGCCTGCGGTTTCTGGTTAGGTCGTTGATAGAATATGCATGACGCCTGTTTGAAGAGTTAAATCTGCTCAAAGGTGGATGGAGGGTGGCTATTATCTTTTCGGATTTTTGACTGAGACTGCGGATTTGACTGACACTTAATTAAAATTGAAAAATTTGTCGTGCTTTATCGTATATTATCTTTGTCCTCGCGCTCATGGTCTATTATCTGAGCATTACGTTCAATTATTCGCGCGCATACAACAACTGTTGAACTTACAAACTTTTAATAAAAGAAGTACGTGATTTGTTCAAAAATAGTAAATTAATAGAATACATTATGTAGCGTATATAATGCAAATTTTAACGTAATTCCCTTGTGTACCTTATTAAGGCTTAATATTTAATCAAGACGTTCAATCTTCGAGTTACCTAGAAACAGGAGATTCCGCAGCATGCAAAGATTTGATATTTCGTGAAGTTTCCGCCAATGCCTGATTCGCTAAGTATATATATATATATATATATATGTACTTCCGGGAATATATCGACATTATCTGCATAACAGGAGTCAATAATGCGTAATTCAATAAATATCAATGGTGGCTTTGCGCGCCAAGGTTTCTTCAAGTTTCGAATAATATTGTTCGGATAATTTTATTGCATCATATACTACGACCTTAAAATATTCAAACACAGAAACACTGATCAATTGATCATAATAATTCATTACAATAGCGGCAATTAATCGTATAATTATTATTGTATCTTTCCATAAAACTTCACTTTGATTCAAACACTTTTTTTCTTTTATAATTGAACTGCGAAATGTACTTATTAATTGTGAGAACGAACAACTGGTTTGATTATTCGTTAACGATCCAATTATTTACCGCCATTTACTCAATAACGTGAGTTCCAGTTATTTCCGGAAGAAGGGGAGGAGACGAGGGATATTCGATCACGCATCACCGATAACTTGTAAAACGCTATGACCGTGTTTTCATTCCAATAATTACTAACTAACTACGACGGCAACATTGATAAGCTTTGCGTGAGTTATGCACAGAATTACACCGAAGTTGTTAAAATGTAATATACTTTTCCGTTTAAGTCGCCACTCAATATAAATCGTTGCGAAAGTATATTAATTAAGGATTCCTCTTGAACTAATGATGCTTCAGCCAAAGAAGTATTCTTTTCTAAACAAAAGCACTATGAACACTATGAGAGATAAGGAAATGACATTATATTACATTTCGCTCCACTGGTGCACTGAGAAGTATTATGTGCCGGAATAGTAGCTGCTGCTTTTTCAAGAGAAAGACTGCTACTCTACGAGCACAAAGCATCAGACAACTAACTTGCTGCTCGCGCGAGCTTTTCGTTTTATGACCAGATACACAGCGTTCTTATTAGAGAGGAGCAATTGCATACGGATTACGTATCTAACGAAGACCAACTACGAAAATTCACGCAAACTCCTCGACGGTGTGTTGATTCAAGCTGATTTTAAAGGAAAGACGAGCAAAAAAGGACTTTGTTGTTGCAGAAAAACATTCAAATATTTTCATAATGCTACTAATTAGAGTGTAGTAAATACTAGATACAAAAATTGCAATTTAGTTCTTGCGACTAGATCTTTTATCACGTCATCTTGATGCATACAAACTCATTTCCGAGTAATTAACTTAATGTTGTAATTAACTGTGAACTATCACAAAATTTACAATAATATCATGTTTCTATGATATAATTAAAAAAAATTGATTATTGAAAATAAAATAAAAAATAAAGATTAATTTTTTATCCAATATATAATTAATAAAAAAAGAAAAATTTTTATTATATTTAATACTGAACGTATAATGAGTAACTGTCATAAAAATAATGCAAAATTGCAATTTTATTATCCATTTTCCTAAATAGATTTCTATTTCCAAAATTAATTTCATAAATGTTCACGAAGCTTCTCCGTGGAGAAAGCTGAGCAACAAAATGTAAAGACGTCAAAATGTACAACGTCACAATTCATTGAGAAAGTCAGCGGTTTGACTTGCAGAAAGTAGACAGCGTGTATGGATTATCGCAAAGCAAATGTTTGGACAAAGCTAACTGAGACATTTAGTCTTTTTACCGACGTCGCTTCAGTCTTTTTACCAACTTAGCAAAACTGTTTACAACATATATACCAGGGCTGGAAATTTGCGTATTTCTCAACATTAATGTGTTGTTTATATAATATACACTTACAACGCGAATACTTAAAATATTTATTAAATGTGCTTTCGAATATCTTCTATCTGCGAACCAATTA
The DNA here is from genome assembly GCF_024713525.1 of Acromyrmex echinatior. Classification (NCBI taxonomy): domain Eukaryota; kingdom Metazoa; phylum Arthropoda; class Insecta; order Hymenoptera; family Formicidae; genus Acromyrmex; species Acromyrmex echinatior. Next base: position 4,163,651 of record NC_141864.1, read on the forward strand.
TGTATTTGAAAATTAACATATTATTGTATAATAATGTTATTTAAACACAAATATCATCTCAAGATTAAATGTGTGTATATATGAAAATATTTTGTATTACATTACGTCTTGCAATATCAAAATTAAATATTTAAGAAAAATTTTGAAGAAAGAACTTTAAGAACTAAAGTTAAAGTTGTATTAAAACGTAAATATTTGCAACATACAGAAATTATTTTATAATAAATAATTTTATAACGGTTTTTAATTTTTTATAATATAATTAATAATTTTATAACTCTTCAAAATTTTTTTTACTTTTGTAAATTTTATTCATTTTTTGTAACTATAATAAATATAATTCTAATTTAGTTGTATCGATAGCGAGATAAAACAGGAAGGGAAGAACACCACAATGTTTCCGGTGTTGATCGAAATCAATCTCATCTGATTCTACTGACGTCATCAATGCATTTCGAAAGTTTGCAAGTGGTACTTATGTTAATACATTGCGTCAGTGTTTCAATAACAACTCGAAATCGAGATATTAATTATATTTGCATACGCACCCAAAGCAACTTGATACCATCATATGCGGATTATACAAGGTGTCTTCGTAAAATGAAAACGCAACATTTGCATTATTAATTCCGTATGTAAAATTATATTACATGTCAAATTGACTCAAAACGATAAGAAAATCTCAAAAGCAACAGTCAATACGTTCTTTATCATTATAATGTTCTTTATCATTATATACTTTGCGATATATAAAAAAGTAAATGTATATCTATGTAAAATTCAATTCCACTAATCTTCTAAAAGTTATTAAACAAATATTTATTTACTAACAGCTTTTCTTATCTTGAATGAACAGGATTAAGAAGAACATATCAAACTAACAAACCCTGTATACTCTACAATCTGCTGTAAAAATATTTTCCGATACACTGAGAAACCCATTTAGTTGAATCAATTAATTTCTTATTTGGATATGGGCAAATAAATCCTTGGTTGATGCAATAAAATAATTTAGTTGAAGCAAAACGTTTGTTTACTATAGCATTTTACTTGTTTCTGATAAATAAATTTATTAAACTTCAATGTAGAAACAAGTAAAATGTTATAATAAACAAATGCTTTGTGCTTCAACTAAATCATTTTATTGCATCAACCAAGGATTTGTTTGCCCATATTCAAACAAGAAATTAATTGATTCAACTAAATTGATTTCTCAATGATAGCCAGTTCGTATGATTCATATTTATTCGAAAAGTGTTTTAATTTAAGAATTTTTATCTTAATACTCTTCTTACCAAAGATCTCTAAAAGTCTTTGGAATTTATATTACCTATATTATCCAGTCGTGTAAACGACCCCAAATCGATTTACTCGAGAGAAGATGAATTCGAATGACTCTGCCGGATTCCGCTTCGAAATTCCGTAAGATGAAGTTATTCCAGCAAGACGTTACTGTATCCAGAACGACGGAAAAAAGCAGCTCAGTAATTCGATCGGGGAAAAGCCTGCGGCTCTACTCCCAGCTTGAATAAGTATCGCGCCAGGGAGCGGAAGTGTCGTTCATCCCCCGTTTTCTAGTCTGGATTCTGCCGAAGATTTACGTGCGACCTTGCGAACAAGGAGGAAAGACTGGATTCCGATCAGCGCTGTTATGCTGCCTTGTTGGAATAAAAAAAAGCAAAACTGCTGCATCCCCTGGATTCCATCAAAATCAGGAAATCTCTAAAGGCCCGATACGGAGCCTTATCTCCTTTTTCGTTCTTGTCCTCCAAACGAGGATCTAATATGTTTTTGATAGTCCATCAAACGCGCCCCGCTCGAAAATTTCGTTACTTTGGGTCGCGCGATGGCTGTAGTCGTTTTGCGGCTTCGTTAGCAAGCTTGATACGTAAAATGTCGAAAGTATTATAACATTTTTTGTTAGTAATAGTAAAATAATAATGGTAGTCTTCTAAAATAATCTAAAATATCAAACACTAAATAAATTGAACTGTGAATAGTAATAATCGATCTTTTGTATTCTTTATCGTCTGATAATGTCATCAAAATGTTTATATTTTTACATTATTTGGTTTTATAAAAGATAAAGGATTGAAAATATTGTAATTATAAAATAAACAAGAAGTTTAGTTGTCATAGTGAGATCGAATGAGAGAGAGATTTTGATAATAAAACAGAGGTAGAAAAATAAAGAAAAATCTATATATATTTAGAGGACAAAAAAAATATATATATAAAGAGAAAATAAATCTAAAGAAACACCTGTAAATAGAAATACATTCAGTGTTGTTGCTTGTGAAAATCTATATTGCTTTGAAATAAAATATTTGTTGCGCTAAGGGCGAAAGATTCAATTTATAAAAGCTATTGCAGTTTAAATATGAGAAATAACAATAACGACGTGAGTATCGATCAATTTTATTTCGAATACTGTCACGTACGTTTAAGCACATTAAAATCGCAATAATCTTATTGTGTTTCTATTTAATAGCGCTGGTATACTCGGTGGATCCATTTAAACCTCCCTACTGGGCTGTTACTGAACAAACTAATTTTGTAGAGTGTAACGAGCGCAACGCGACTGTTACATGTTTCGTTGTGCAAATGTGCAAGAAGCAAATGTGCATTGTCATAGACATTGCGATGAAAAGTGTGCAACAAAGTTCAAATATTCACGATTATACTTATTGATTTAATCTTTAATCTATTTCATTTTTTATCATTTATCCTATTAAATAAGTACAAATAAAAAAAGATAAGAAAATAGTTTAACAAAATAATATATAATATTTTCAAATAAAAGTATGTTAAACACTTTAAGAAATTAAATTAAAAATTACATGTAATGAGAAAGTTATTTGTGCACAAAGCAATTCTAAAGATCAAAAATACAATGCACTGAACAATGCATTGTTATTAAATGTAAGATTTTTTTTGCGGTTATATTATACATCGATGAATTAATAATTAATAAAGAATTTGTAAAGAGTATTATATTCGTGTCCCAGACTGACTTAGCCTTAGACTTATGAGACCTCACTTTCTCTCTTTTAAGCCTCGCTTAAAGTCAAAGTAACGTTGGTGCAATCGAGTCTTAATTATCTAATAATAATTTTATGTCTAGCTCCTTCCTGTCTAACCAATACATACGTGACATGTCGTTCTTAAGGCATTGACGGTATTAACAGCATGCAATTTGAAATCGATCCCTCAGGGAATATAGATCGATGGAATTAATTGAATATTCGAAGCTCTCGATCCGATCTCGATCAGATGGCGATAATCGCGATTTGATCACAAGCGGGTTATGGTTAGGGAATAAATTAAATCTCGATATGAAAAAGGGACCACGCGAAAACTGCTGCGTTTAATCCGAACAATTGCTTTTCCGATACCAAACATTTCGCATACTGCCATTCGTATCCCGACTTCGGTATACCCTTTTCACGCTACCGCCATGCCGGTGCGCAACGCCTCTCCTACATTTCTCTCTCTCTCTCTCTCTCTCTCTCTCTCTCTCTTTCTGTTTTATTTATTTATTTCTATCCCTTTTATGGCATAACGATTGGTGGAACACAACGATCCGATAAAATTGCAAAACAACTTCGGGCGATTACGCAGATTTCACGTTCCGCCACAGAGCTATATATGCGTAAAAAGATTGCGCCTGCAGAACCCCAGCACAGTACTTTAATTGTGCCTATAGCGTGACTGTGATTTAAGGATTCCTATATTTTACATTTTCACGTGTTTTACTGCACATCCATTTTTGCAGTAATCATAATGTAACAATAATAATATTATGTCATCATTTATTCAAGTAATAATGATACGTGTCCGAATTATTAAATGATAGATTGCGCTGGAAAAACAGAATAATTATAAATATACGATGAAGATTAAAAATAATACAAATGGATACGTGCGATCATTCAGAGAGGAAATAATCCTGACATCCGCATTTGCTTTATCAATTGTGTACGTGCATACATACATAATAAGGAACGTTCTAGAAAAAGCCTATATTTCAAATAAAATGAAATCGAATCATATTTATTCGTTTTTGGCATCCTCCGCCATGATTCCTTATTCTAAGATGTCCTCAGAAACCTCTTCTCTAGTAGTACATATAAATCTTGTTACTCGAGGGGAATTGGACGTTACAAATCGCTTCGTCTTTCAGCTACAATAAGCATTGCAAAGGTGCATGCACTCGTCCAAACATAAGGATGCTAGGAACAGGTGCATCGGGTGGAACGAGATAACAACGAAGAATTAGGTACATTTAAATAGAATAGACGGATGTGTGTGTGTGTGTGTATTCATGTACGTTTATATATATATATTAGGTGTTGGAATTAATTCGTAGCGTTTTACAAGTGATGGGAAGTACTTTCATTAATGTATTTTTTAATGCTCATGTGAAATAAATAACATTCTTTCATTAAAAAACGCTACGAATTAATTCCAACACCTAATATATATATATATATACACATACACATATATAATAAATCAAAGAAATTTATCGTTATATCGCTTTTGTCGATCGTGCAATAATGTGCATATCCGTTTGATTTAAGAAATTGCAGATGAATTCCTTTTGTAAAATTCGTATAAAACTTTAATATGTTATTAGAAAATTATAATTGCATTATAAATACAATATAAATACATTATAAATATGTACAAAAGAAGAAATTTCAATTTTATACGAAAATTTTATATGGAAACTTTATATTATAAAATAACATGTATATATTAAATTTTAAATTAAAGTGGGAAAGTATTTTAGATTATTAATTTTCCTATAATCGTTAATAGTTAAGTTTACCAGATTATTAATGACTATTTAATACTTAGGTATTCATTTTTATTTGTAAAAAAAGCGTAATTAGAGTTATTTATATCAAAACTTAAATTATATAAAGGAACTTTAAATAGAAATGGTTAACGAAATAGATATCTTGTTCTTTAGTTTACGAAGTTTTACGAAGACTTTACTTCTAAATTTTAATTCGAAATAAGTTCTTACAAAATTTATACAAACTTATAAATAGCGAGAGAAGGTGAGTAGTGACACATCTGTACTTATCAGAGAGGAAATCTTACTAAAGTTTGATGCGTAAACCTTATGTAGTCTGTATAAGAGCACCTGCCAGCGGCGAAAATGTTCGTTGCAAGCCGCACGATTCTGTCGTCTTGTGCAGGAATAATTCATCTTGAGGTAACATGGCGCGCGCGGTGCCGCTGATACACGTCTCTCTATATACCGCTATTTTCTGCACGCGCATCCGGGTGCAGGTAATATGTGGGTCAAATTAACAATATGCATAGTGCGCACATGAGGAATCAAGGGAGGAGAGAGAGAGAAAGAAAGAAAAAAGAGAAGAGAGAGAGAGAGAGAGAGAGAGAGAGAGAGAGAGAGAGAGAGAGAGAGAGAGAGAGAGATTATTAACGTTGCGCGATGAAAATAAGAGTCGTCTTTTAAATCTTACTTGGCGCAAGTGCTAATTACGTCGTCGTGCAGAAAGCCCTTTGTAAATGACGCTTTGAATAATCTCTCAAATGGAAACCACCACTATTATAAAGACCTTACAACTAAAAAGTAAAGTTGTATTTTAATTTTGCATTCTAAAAATGCCTTTGAACATACTAACTAACTTCTAAAAAAGCCAAGCATGAAAATCAAATAATTTTACTTGTGATTTACAACTGAAACATATTTATCGGTTAATGAAAAAAATGAGTAAAAAGTGAGTAGTTAAAATAAAAATAAATGTAAAACTAATTATATTAAGTATACGTAATTATACAGAGTGTCTCATAGCTATCGCATTTCCTCTTTAGAACTCTTGAGATAATTTTGAAATAAAAATCTTAATATGCTATAAAAATGTCGAGGCTACAGTAGTTTTTAAATTATAATTAGTTAAAGATAGCATGTAACTCGAAAGCTATAGCCTTGATATTTTTGAATTAGGATCTTAGAGTGTTCAAAAGAATTCAGAAATAATAATAGAGAATATAAAAGTAAAATGGTTTTTTACTTATAAGTATTTAAAGTTAGCTTATAATTCAAAAAATTGTTGTAGTCTCGACATTTTTGTATTAGGATTTTCTCAAAATTATTTCAAAAATATGTCCTTAAGAGAAAATGCGATAGTTGTGAGACACCCTGTATATACTGATAATACTATATTTAATTATATATACTTCATTAGTTTTATTTATATACATTAAAATAATCTGATAAAATGACCTTATATTTTCAAGAAAGTGTTAATGGATACTGAAATATAGATATTGTTTAAATATATATGTATATTTAATCAGATAATTTTAATGTACTTAGGCTATAATACATTATTACTTTTAATCCATTAGATACTATTACGTAAGTCAATAGTCCAAATATTAATTAAGAAATGTGAATTAAGAAATATTAAGAAATGTGACTTTAAATTTAATTTATAAAATGCTTGAGATTTCCCTATATCAAACGTAAAAGATCGAAAAGAACATTACTGCATATGAAAAAAATCTATTACGAGTACCGTGTAACGAACTATCTATTTCGCCAAATTAGATTCCAAAATTAATCAACCGCATGTATTATCCGCTCGAGATAGAGACACGAGGATAGATGAGACGCGAGAGTACCGAGATGACATCGAGAGTCACGACGAACCGAGGGACTGTTTGCCAGATTTATCTGACGTTGCTCCGACCTTCTGCCTTCCTGGAACTGGTATACCTCGATTCCGCCCCGACGAATTTACCAGATATGGAACAACGCGGATTTGTTTATCGCGTTGTGGATTCCTGTCAGTACAGGGTGATCTGTAGAACGTCTCCGACTAATACCTACGCCAATCCTTCCACTTGCCTCATATATACCGCGGTTTATATGTGTCATATGGGACAAACACACAAGAAATCGATTCACCACTGAATGGGTTGTCGAGAGACACGCGCTCGTCAGTTAGCCACGTTGATAGTAACATCGTCCTCTTGGAAAAAGGATATCACCACTTTTTCCGCAGAACATCGGAGATGTCTATACTGACTAAAGTACGGCTTACGGAGTCGCTCAACCAACAAAGCAGCTTACCGACCTTTCTGTCCAATCGACGTAAATTGTTTTGCCAGTATTTTGTGGAGTTTGATCCTTTTCGCTTTTAGATTGGAGAATATATATTAAAGTTGTGCGATGTAAACCATGTAAACATTTAATTCATGTAGCTATTTACGGCGAATAAAAAAATAACGATTATAAAAACATTAATCTTTTAATCACTATTAAATATAATTTTTTATACTAAATAAACAAATGAATATTTATGAAACTTGTATTAACTTTGTGAAGAAAGGTATTGTACAATGGAATCAAAACATGACTTTGTTATTTAAACTTAATTCGACTAAATGATGTAATTTGCATGTTAAATAACTTTGTAACACTCACTCTTCCATTAAACTGACGGAAATAATAAATGTTTCCGTCGTAAAGAAAACTTTTAATGACATCAAATACTGCATACTCGTTTCTCTTTTATCTTTTACAAGCAAAAAGAAGTTATTGTACAACAATCGAGTTCAAAGAGATCACATACACATATATATATATATATATATATATATATATATATATATACACACACACACACATATAAAAATAAAATAGGACACATATTTTGCTACAAAGCGTTATCGTTCCTAGACTTTCTTTTTCTTCTTAATGAAAAGGGCAAGTGGTAATCGAAGCCGTCATCGCAACCGGTATCGTGCACGACATTACATGCGACAATTTCGTAGAAATCATGTTTTCAGATACACGAGATGAAACTACACGCTCGAAAAAAGAGAAAATTATATGCTTTCCAGTTCTTGATTGTATATACGTGCAATACGCAATCTGATAAACATTAGACAGCTGAATTGAGAAAAAAGTAAACTTTCAACAATTACGATCGCGATGGTATCAATGAATCTCTATAAGTTAATAATATTTTATTGTCTTAAATAATTTCTCGTTGACAGGTAAAATGCATTCTGATATGTGTCCTTTTAAATAAATCGAATACAAATCGAAATCAAATCATGATTGTTATTCTATCATTCATATTTCTGTTACTGCAATTGATTTCTCATTTTTATTTTTATAATTGAAAATTAATACAAAGTAAAGTTAGTGGAAACCAAATGTGAGAGAAAAAGAGAGAAGAAGCCGTGATAATATCAATAATCACAAATATTCGCAAAACGGATACTGTGGGGAACAGATGCGTTTTCGTGTACGGCAGAAACTAATAAAATCGTCGTGGAGTAACTCCAGCTGACATATGTTTACAGACCGGACTTCTTGTGGAGACCATTAGTCCATGGCAAGGGGTGGTCTCTTGTTATCGGCAGCGCACATTTTATATAGACTGGTACAGCGCAGATTGCGGCCGCGGTTTAACCAACGATAATGCCCCACTTGCTCCGATACGTAATGTCGACTATATTTCGTGCCACTCGATCGCGGTGCACTTGTACAATTCTCCTTCCGCCGTAAGGCGAGTATTAACGCTTTCCCGACAGGATCTTTCTCTCGGATCTGATTGCAACGACACTGATTATTCCGATGAAATGTGAACATGTTAGGTACAAAACGTCATTTATGTTGATAATCGGATAATTCTTCGCAAGACACGTGGATAAAAGTCAAAAGTTCAGTCACGTGGGATCCATGAAACTCTGAAATAATGAGCTCTCAGATTCAACTAAGTGCAATATTATATTTTTCTCTTTTTATTATTTTCTTATAACGTTGATTGTTAAAAATTAAACATAGATGTAAGTATTATATATTTAATATTGTTAAGAAAACATAAAATTTGTAATTTAAAAAAAAATCAACTTCTTACTTATAGAATTTATTTAGTTCTCATAGGACTTTTGTAAACTATATGAAATTAAATAAATATTGAAATTTAACAAATGTTCATCACAAAAAATAGGAACTATGAATCAGTCTTCATCGTTTCTGAAGTCGATAAGATCAAAACATTTTTTATATCAAATATTAGTATGTTTTAAGCAAAGCGAAATTGCGCCGCTTTTGCCTATTTTGTTTGTTTTTACGGTCAACATTGCACGGACATTCGGTACATCGTCGTTTAGAATTAGATTGTTTTGGAGCAACTTTTGCAATGCCAGACTCACCGAAATGTTCTGAAACTCTCTTGCGCAGTTCACTCTGCTATATCGTTTTAGGTAAATATACGACGTGCCATAGTCACTTTTTAACTGACAATAAAAATAAATAAAAATAGAATGCAATATAAACAAAAAAAAAACAATAAGAACGTAAACAAATACTACTTATATACAATATAACGAAGTGCTGTTGGGTCTGTGAGGCACGAATGCACTTTATAAACGTCCTTCTGACGTTGCTTTTTTGAAAAGATTTTCCACTTCAATTACATTTGGAGTCCAACAAACCCCACGTGACTCACGAAAAGTTAATGGAGCAGTAAAACTTCTTCGTATTCTCTTTATTCTTCAGATAAAATTCTAATATTGTTTGTATAAAGTTTTAACAAAATTCATATATGCAAAATACACATATTATATTTAATAAAAAATAATTTTATTACATGACGGGGGGGGGGGGAGCGTAAAGAAAGCATTTTATTATATATGTATAAATCTCTGTTTGATAAAAATGAATAAACAATTAAAGAAAAAGCTAATATTCTTCTCTTTATTTACGTGAGAATTAGGTCTGACTAGATAGATAGATCACTACTGCGAAGTGGAACGCCATCAGATCGATCAAACAAGCAATTCCATCTTAACATAAATTCGCACACGTCGCTCAAAATGACAAATATGTGTCCTGATTTAGTACACTGCTGAAAGAGCAGTATTCACTCTTGATAATCAAAGACGATGTCGGCTGAATGTAATTCTTCGCTGTATTGATTCAAAGTTCTATGTTGTCTTCTACAACATGCAAGACTGTAAGTTGTGATGAAAATATTTAGAAATTTTTACCGCAATAATTAAAAATAATTATTTTAGATCTTTTTCAGTATGCATAAATCAGGACGTTTGTCATTTTAAGCACGATTCTATATTAAACAGGAATTGCTAGTTCGATTGATTCCTTTTCAAGTAGTAATAGCTGTTATCTGGTCAGACCTAATTCTCGCTTCAAATAAAGAACGGAAATTAGGAACATTACTTTCTTTTTTATGTATGAATAATATATTCGTGTTAAAATTTTAACTTTATAAATAAAATTAATAAACTTTCTCTTCAAAATAAAATATAAACTTCTAAGGCCCAGTTTTACTCATAGTTAACTCTTAACCGAGGTTTAACTTATTTCTCATTCCTTTCCAATTCTAATATTAGAAAGAGATGAGAGAGGAAATGTTAAACCTCGATTAAGAGTTAACCATAAATTGTAAATCTGGACCTTAGTGATAGTGTAGGATTAAAAATAATTATTTTAGATCTTTTTCAATATGCATAAATCAAGACGTTTGTCATTTTAAGCACGATTCTATATTAAACAGGAATTGCTAATTCGATTGATTCCTTTTCAAGTAGTAATAGCCGTTATCTGGTCAGACCTAATTCTCGTTTCAAATAAAGAGCGGAAATTAGGAACATTACTTTTTTTTTTATGTATGAATAATATATTTGTGTTAAAATTTTAACTTTATAAATAAAATTAATAAACTTTCTCTTCAAAATAAAATACAAACTTCTAAGGCCTAGTTTTACAACTCATAATTATCTCTTAACCGAGATTTAACTTATTTCTCATTCCTTTCCAATTCTAATATTAGAAAGAGATAAGAGAGGAATACGTTAAACCTTGATTAAAGGTTCACTATAAATCGTAAAACTGAACATTAGTGATAGTGTAGATACATAAAGACGTATACTGCATAATAGTGATTTATCATTATTCAAATAAAAAAAACTTTCATTGCATGCCCCAAATTTTTTAGTATTACCAAATACGAAAGTTCAGATATAAAATTGTATTAGACTTAACCTACTTTACTTTCTCTTTGAATCTCCAAATATATCACTGGCTAGGCCAGAAAGAGTTAAATCAGCGCTTAACACTTGCCCCTACTTTCAGAAGAGATCTTCAGAGAACCGTTGACGAATACGTTAGACGTGCAGACGACATGCGCGCGTTTGAAAGACGACCGTCGACGAGAAAGGCGACTTTGGCGAGCGGGATAAGGGGAGAAAATGTCTGAATGGCGGTGTGCCAATGAAAGGCTTCTGTGAGATTGATAGAGCGAATCGGAGGTGAAGCGTGACTGAACAAAGCGTGGAATAAAGGCCGCACCAGAAATGCCATTCGTACATTGCAAAAGGTTAAGGTGAATTTACACGATTCACACTTTATTACAAAATGATTACGTCGCGTAAACGAGTTTTCGTTCAAATGCATTCATCAAAACATGATCGGGATCAAATTGTCCAATATACACGTCCAGGTCGAATTGATGGAAATTCCACCTGAACGTATATAAGTTTTGTATTTAACATTGTTTTTTATCGACTAGAAAATCGATAAATGATAAAGAATAACAGATGAATGACAATTTAATTATAACGACTATCTAGACTATCTAGAGCGTATCGAAAAGCGGTCTTCTTGAAACATATATTTACAATTTCTCTGTTCGCGTGGACAGGCATTTTTGTGAAAACATTGTTCACAAGACTCACTTCTCTCTCACGTTGCATAATTTATTCGAGCTGATCGTCGAGAAAGCATTGCATAAATTCGTCTTTAAAAGGCATGTCGCACGTTCTCCACTCAGCGCGGGATAAAAGTCGACACTCGGCGTCGTTTACGACAATAAATAAAACGTCGCAACGCCGAGAAAGAAATTGAATGAATTACGATACGTCTCCGTCCGCCTCTATCTTTCGTAACGTGACTTTAATTTACGATTTGTGAAGATTCGCGTCGTATTCTCGCCATTCTCGGTTTTCTCTTATTCCACGCTGCACGCGAATTCACTCTTCGTAATTCTTGATTTTCGAAAGTACGTCTTTCTATTCAACATTCATATAACTCTTTACATTACATTACAATAATTAACGAATTTTTGTCGCCTCGTAAAATGAAAATTATACTGGACACAAAATTAACAAAAAAGGAAATAATGAATTCTCATGATACACTCTTTACAAAAATTTATGACATGCTTAATTAATAATTATAAAACGAATTATGAATTAAATATCGAATCTGAGCGTAATAATATTAAAATAAATGCTTAAAGCCTCTCGTAAATAATTCTAAATACATAAATTATAATAATTTGCAAATCGTTAATTGGATGTTATAGTAGCAATAATCTGGCGTAATCGTTCTAAATAGTTCGCGGTGTCGATGTGATCCGATCGACAATCACACGGTTACGCGTGTCACACAGCCTGTCGATGATTTATCTGAGAACTGCCGATAACCGAACGGTGGTCTTCGCAGTGATTAAATCGTCATGCGGCTGCTGGCGTGACGTTATCGGGGTCGTGCGCAAATCACAGCGGAGAAAGGCAAAGGCGAAATTTGAACGACGTAACAATGGTGGCAGTTACAGAGAACGCGATACAATTGGCAGGCCTCACGTCGGTATATGCGGTTGCGACGGGATGATCCAAGGATGAACGGATAGAGGCCAACATTGCGACCAGGCTTTGATGCCGCGTGCCAGACAAACACGCTAAATCCGCTCGTCCGATCACCCGTTCCGGATTGGTTTGACTGTAATACCAAACTACCTGATCAACCGATGTCCCTCGATGTCCCTCGATGTCGGAAGTCGATGCCGCTCTCGGCGCGATTGTTCGATAATCTAATTGCTGATTTATCGGCGGACAAGTCAGTCACGTAAGAGTCGATGAAAGAGAATTTTATATATCATCATTAGAATCGTAGAAAGAATCAGAAAGATTGCCAACGCGTAATGAATCGCAGAAACTCTCTTTGATGAAGAGATAATCGATTCATCGCGAAGAACACAGGACGTTAGCTATCGCATGAAAATTATTTATGATCAAACACACACACATATATATATATATATATATATATATATATAAGTCCCTTTGAATTTGTGTTATTTCCGACACACAAAAAATATCATTCTTTCATAGCAGGTGAACACCACAAAATAAATCGACGAAATGCGCCATAAATTCGGTTCTTGACAGTGTATTCTTAGTAGAGCCACATGCAAAATATTTTCCAGCGTTCCACGAGCTGCGTTTATTTTGCTCGCTCACAGCGACCAGATTAATAGTCGATCTGCCACCATTAATCCGCAAGTTTGTCCGGGCTCTAATTTAATCGCCGCAGCGAAGGATAATATTTTGTTGTAGCAGCCGAACGCATCCGGACAGATCCGCCCATGCGATCGATAAATTCATCTGACGTATATTATATTTTGGAAGAGTTCCCGAGAGAATATTTTCAAGTTTCACACACTCGCTGTTTGCCTGTCGCGTGCATGACAACTGGATTATTTGTCACCGCGCCAACTATTAATCCCCGGTTTGTTCTAGTCAAAGATTAAATCTCCCTAGTTTTTTGGTCTCTCACGAAACAAATTTATAACTAATATAATAACTATATAAATATAAATATAATAATAAAATCTATTTTGTGTTTTAGAAATCCTCAATTTAATATCCCTTTAAAGTCCGGTTCTTCTGATTAACTTGTGGTTAAGCTAACCGCTTTGATGTTTCACCCAATGGTTCATCCACGACATTATCATAGATGAAGCCTATTGGATAAAATAAAATCAGGTTAAGCTTACCCATAAGTTAACCAGATAATGAAAAATCGAACCTAAAAAAAGGTAACTGTCCTTTTTTTTAATTTAATTCTTAAAATCCTCCTCTAATTAATTAATAAGAAAAAGATCAAATATCTGCTGACTAGAATATGCTGACTAGAAAACTAGAAATCTTCTCAATGTCACATAAAAGATTTGTAAGTATACTTATCGCTTACAAAAATAGACTACGTGGTAAGTTTCATAACAAGTTGTTATGAAACTATAAGAAAAAAAGAAAAAGATGAGTATCACAGCGTGCAAACCCGAAGTAAGTTACTCCGAAGCCGCAGTGGGACATGGAGAGTTAACGCCAGCTTGCACCGCGGTAATATTTTATATGCACAAAACGACTTGGGAACAATAAGTACGAGCTATTTATCCAATGGTGCAATAGCCTTTCGTTCGTGACACATAGCATTATCGATGGATGCTTGTAAATTGCATACGAATTCGTTGATCACGGGCGACTCTTTGGCTGACTGGACGCATTGTGCATTCTTCAAGGGTATGATGGGGGTGGTCAAATGCCTCAGACAAGAATTTACGGAGTGGGGAGGGGGAGGAGAAAGAAGGAGAAGGGCTGATAATTTGTTCGCTTCCTTTTTTTACTTTTATTTCATCGGAGCGCCTTGGTACACGATACACCACGGTTGAGAGGCACTATGATACGTGACCGACATGAATATAATCCTTCCTCTCTTTTCCCTCTGTTCGCGTCGTCGTCACTTTGCGGCTGCTACACGAAACGCTATCCGCATTCCGTTGTCCTAGAGCTGTGCGAGCTACAATGTGATCGTGGCAGATACCATGATGGTCGTTAATACTTTTCAAACCGGTATGGCCTCTGACATGTTACATGACAACCATTCCATCTTACGACCTTTGCACGGTTGTACGTGTAGTGGATGAAGACAGATCATTATTCTTTTATGCGTAAAGTATGACATACTTAGTTACTAACTTCTTTCATTGTTGTGTAAAATATATTTGAGATATATGCAGCAATGTTGAAGTATGTTTTGTTTAAAAGAAAAAACGTTGATTACACACGACAAATCCATCTCATTGTTTGTGCAGAAATTAGCGAATGCTTAAATGAATTTAAATTAAACGATATTTATGAGTAGAAAACATATATTCCTTGTATTATATGTTGACATATATCCCAATGTGATTTTAGTATTTGTCTTTATTAACCATTACAGGACAGGAAAGCTACTAAATAGCGTCGAAACAGTTGTCACATTTTGAGGCAAGAAGTATAATGAAATAATGAATTATAAATTTTACTCAATGAAAAACTGTTAAATTATAAAAATAGATTTCGTGCTCCAAAGGTTAATAATTAATTAGTGAGATATAAGTTATTATAGTAAAACGAGAAGGGCTATTAGATCCTAGCAAAATAACTTGTTTTAATAAAAACTTTATTGAAATAAATGATAAATAAATTTTAATAACAACTTTCAAACATTTCGATCTTTTTCCAACGGTCCTCTTCAGTGAATATGTCTAACTTACATATGTTACTCGGTATATAATTGCAATTTTTTTACTAAACTTCTTGTTCCTATCAATACATATTAATCTAATTATCATTTATTTCAATAAAGTTTTATTATAGCATAAATTATCTCGCTAGGCTTTAATACCCCTTCTCGTTTTAATATTATTGGATTTATTCAAATTATGTCGAGTCTTATAATATTTTTAATATAATATATTTAATTATTAAATTATTATAATTTATTTATTCATTTATTTATTCAGCATCATTTATCACAAATTATAGATGCTAATTTGAGGAGCGCGTTCGCAAAATATTAAAACAAAGAAAATCTAATTCGCATGCTCATACACGCACGGATCCCGTGAACATTTGTCGCAGACATAACTCTATGAAGATTAATATCAAAGGTCGCGAGAAAATATCGAACCTGAGAAATATCGATTTGATCCCATTTTTCAACGACCGAGGAAAATTCTCCGAGACGACAAGGAAGAAAAAAGACGTGAGACGTGAGAGAGATTGAAAGAGAAAGAAAGAGCTCGATCAATGCTCGAAAAACATATAATTTATGACACGATACACTCACGCAAGTCATTAATCTTTGTAAATCGCCGGCGAGCGCATTTCCACATGACTGCTGAAAATCTTGATAGGAAAACTCATTGCTAACAGATTCGCTCGAGACCATGAGCTTGCCTTCGATAAATCGAGATTTCTTCGCGATTATAATCGTTTATTTACACGGCGATAACAATACGCACATCAATTGGTTCCTCACTTTTCGTATCCATTTGCTTTTACTGAACTACATGAATCAATAAAAAAATCAAAATTATCCCAAGTAGAACAACAAGTCATTATGATATCAAAATGATGTCAAAACGATCCAAGATGATCATTAAAATTCATTTTTTAATCACTTCCGATTCATTTTGACGTTATCGTGACTTGTTGTTCTGGTTGAAATTAATCTGTTATCTGTTATATGATTCTGATCTTTTAATATTATTAAATAATACTAAAATAAATGAATAAGTTACATTTGATAGCACATTATTAATTTCAATAGCAGAAACCGCTGTTAATTAAAAGAAGAAAAGAACATCACAAGGCAGAAAGGTCAGGAAAGAGAGAATATAATTGTATTAGTTCAGAGGCTTTTACTTTATCACAGTGAATTTTACTTCGGGCTGTACCATTTGCACGCACCAGAGACACGCAATTCATACAGGGGGCTTTTCAACGCAATTTTCAAAATAGCACTTTTACAGCGAGTCATCGTTGCGTTGCGTTGCGTTGTGTCAGTATGCGCTCCGACTCTAAAAGGCGAAGAAATTCGTGCCAAGTAATTTTGGGCGCTGCACGTTGGCGTGAATTAATTCAAAGCTTGTAATTAACCGTAATTCCATTGCGTTCGTAAATAACTTATCGTGGCCCGGTTGCGTCCGTGCCTAATAATAATTAATCTCGAAGCGAGCGCGCGGCGATGACGGCCACACTCGCATGAATGTAAATGGATCTTCAACGTGAAATTTCGATGCGATAGACGAAAATTTTACTCTAGTCATTTATATGGCAATGATAAATCCGCGATTTAACGATGAGGGTACTTTGTAATTACACACATTTTTATAAATTTTAAAAAACATTTTAAAATAACTAAAAAGAATATATATATATATATATATATATATATATATATATATATATGTAGCTGTACGTTAATGTGCACGCAATATACATAGATACTTTGAAAGTAGTTTATTATATTTAAGTACTTTGTAATAGAGACATGTTTCAACTGTTGGAGTTATATTGCAACTTAGCCTGGAAAAATTATATTTTTAAAAATAAATATTTTTTTAGCAGCGTTATATTATAAAAATTCATGAAAGTGGTAGATAATAATGCAGAATATTTTTAGAAGGAATTTAAAAAATAATTTATTATTTTCAATTAATTTTTAAAAAATAATACGACGAAAAAAAAAGAAAAAAATGAAAAATGACAAATTAAATTACACATATATATATATATATATATGTCCAATTATACAACAGATGTAGACATGTGTACAATTATAATATTGCATGCATATTATAATTACGAGAGATCCCAAAATTTAAAGTTTGTATTAAAAAACACAAGAGATAAACTGCTGAGCAAAATTGTGTACATCAATAGTTACTAATATCCAATAATTATGCCCATTAATGCTCTAGTAATGCTCATTAATGCACTAGTAATGCCACTAATTGCTTCAGTAATGCCCACTAATGACCTAGTATTGCTCTACAATGACTAGTTATAATACATAACTTCATATACCGCTTATTATAATACATAATTCTTTTAAATAATGCTCAGTAATGCTCCAAAATCATACACAATGCCCTCAGTAGTTTACTTCTTGAGAAAACGAAAGTATTATTATACTTTCACGAAGTGTTAACGAAAGTCTAATTATAACACATTGAAAGATAAAATTTCTTTAACAAATCTTCAACGTATAAATAAATAATAAGATTCCATATTTGATATCAAATCACACTTATCTTTATCGAAAACAACATTAATATTTTGTATTTTAAAAAAATCGTTATTAAAGTCTTAGGCAATTTTTTGTGTGCATAAAATCGCTCTCAAGCTTTACAAACATGACACACTTTATTCGGTTGTCGGAGATTCCGTTAAGTATAACGTGTAAGAAATATATAGCTGTCTTAACGTTCTATAGCTGAAGGACCCTTCCGAAACGGTTCAAGTTTCCTATTTTGGATTCGAAACATCTCAAGTGCGCTTGTCTCACAGCTGCAAGGTGTATCTTATACAGACCGTATTTCTACTATAAGTGAAAGCAAGTTGGACAGTCGAGACGAACACAGTGGATCCGAATGGTACACTCTGCAAGTATAGATCCATCCGAATGCGAGACACAAAGCCTTCCACACGCTTCGTTGCTCATAATCTCCAAATATATATATGCGCACTCAGAACGAGTGAACTAGTCGAATTATATTAAGTTTGATGTAAATTTGCGCATTTCCTGTGACCTTTCTTTAATTTAAAATAGAGAGGTAAAATTATATATGTGCTAAATCTAGCACATATATAATTTCGCCTCTCTCTATTTAGACTGATATATGCAAGCATCAGTCATCTACTTTATCAATCATTTATTTTATCAACTAATGTGATAGATTGAATTTAAATCGACCTAATTATCAATAATAATCAAAATGAAGATAGATATAGTTTTTATCAAAATATAAATTATTCCGGCAAAATTAAATATTATATTCAATATTTTATAGTTCTTTATTTATTCTTAACAGTACAGTTAATTTTGAATTCTTAATTCCTGAGATTCAATTCTTCAATCTTTGAATTTTCGCATCTCTTATATTTATATTTATATTTATATGTATATCTAAACGTTTAGATTATGTAACAGCGCATTCACATGTTATCGTTACTAGCTGACTCGTGTATTTTGCATGATGCCGATACGGTTACTCGGGTAACTTGTCTTCGTTAGACAAGCAGTTATCTCAAACTTGTTCGTGTCTCATAATTCTTATCAGTCCCGCAACTCTCGATGTGGATCGCGGAAACGGAGAGTTCCGTTTCATAAAGTGACCGCCGCGCGAATAGAGGTCACGCGGAGAGAATTCAAAGAAAGTTCATCGTTCGAAATCGAGAACGAATGATGCCTCTGCGACTTGTGCATTAAACTCATTACGGCAGCGAAGCTAGATATCGCGCCGCTTCCATGATATTCGGTGTTGTTAAAACTTGCAGCTGCAGCAGTCACAATAAGGTATTCCAGGCGCCGATGACTAACTTCTATCGCGAGTACGATATTCAAAGTCCTCTCATTACTGGCAAGCGATAATCCTCTGAATTTGTACATTCGCCGTACAACTTTGACGTTCGATGGACGCCGACGACTCCGAGGCGTGCACGCGTGAAAGTAATAATTATAACTTCGTCTCGATTCCGCACGTTCACGTGTGAGCGCTCTCGTTAGATGCTCGTTAATTACAGAGAGGCAGGTTCGCAACTTTGCGCTCGGCATGATGTTTTTAGCCATAATCACCAGATATCCTCTCATCTTTGTCGAGTAACTTGTGACGTCTTCCTAGCGAATATTACTGATCGATTAGACACATTTCTAGGTCAAACTTGTGTAATTTCTTACTTCGAGATAAATCTCTCTAAGGTTAAAAATCTTGAGCGTTTATAGCGTATTCGTATCCCTTGAATAATGTCACTTTTAAATAGCATGATATTTATAAACGTAATATTGTAGAATTTACAACTTAGTTTCTTGATCATTACCACCAGACATTCTTTTCTTCAGAAAATAGCTTATCTCAGCAGTTACAAAAAAAATATAACCATTTTTACCAACTTTATACGAATGTTTTTCTTGAACTTTCTTTTCTTTTTAGACATTCTTCTGCAATACGAGACAAGAATATAAATCAGAAAATACGAATAATTCAAGATCCACGGAAAGGTTTTGCTGAAATATTTAAAAATTTAGCTAGATACAGATTTTAAATAATATTGTTACATGTTAGACTCTATCAAAATAATTATGCAGAATGCAAACTGGTTACTAATAGAATGTCAAAACTTTTTGCATTGTTTTGCATGCTTGAGATTTCTACGTAATTATTTTGAAGGTCCAACAACATTATTTTCAGATTAGTATCTAGCTAAATTTTTAAATACTTCAAACTCATTCTTTTCCACACAGAGTGACACTTCTAAAACTATCCATGTATCAATTATCGATTCAAATTATAGATCACAAACAGAGTGGAAAACGATTTCTATCATCTTTCTGATCAGTTATAATAATATTAGTACGACCTGCGTTTGTTCTTATAGATAAGAAACTCGTCATCAGTAAGGAAGATTGATTTGTAAAGAAGTAGTAAAGTCACCTAAAAGCGTCATTATTGCACTAATTGAAACTTGACAGTTAATTTAACTTATTATCTAGAATTTCGTCGGTACTTTTATCCGCTAAGAACGGACTGTCTCGAGACGAGACTAAAAAAAGACGCGAAATCTTCGTTCGGTATGTAAGGTAGAAATAATGCAAATTTGAGAATTGAACAGCAAGTGTAGAGTAACCTGTGACGAAGCAAATTGCATCTCGTTGGCCACAAGGTTAGCCTTTCTAACCACGCGCCTCAGCTTATCGCATCCGTGCAGTGCTACTTCCAACCATAGTTAAATACTAGTTCATCCCCTTAGTCTGTCCCTTCGTCATTAAGAGCTCGATAACTTTGACGAAAATTTTGACCTAGTATCTCGTCTGCGCAACTCGTTTGACCACGCAATTCTAAAGAGAAAAGGTCCGTAATCCATAACTCAACTTTCGAAACACTATAATTTCGTTCCATACGCTGCCATTTATGTGATTATTCCAGCATTAAAACATGCAGCATAAGCTTTTTTGCATGACCAGTATGCCATGCTGAAATTCATTTTGGAACGACCTACTTTGCCCTGTTGTCGTTAAATGGAACTTTACGTTTAAATTAAAGCTATAGACTTATGTTATGTTACCGCAAACCGAGCAGCTACTATGAATTCTGCAATTAATGCATGTTATTCGCGCGACGAGTTGGTATGCATGAGATCTTGATGGTTAAACATCATATCATCGTAATCTCGATTCTAATAATTGCATAGTACCATGCTCGCAAAATCTCATATACGTTCTCCATGTTTCCATTTATCAAATTGGATTTATCTAAAGTATACGAGTATATCATTTGAGAATTAGACATTTGCAAAAATAATATGTGATTGTAGTAACATTTTATGTTAAAACTTTAATTAATATTCTAATATAATGTATTTAAAAGATTGTCCATGTTAAAAGAAACTTCTACTTCTATTCTATTATTTTGTCAGAAAGATATATTATTATGTCGCAATTTAATTTTAATTTATTCAAACAAAAATATTTCATCATATTGAAAATACTAATAAATTTATTTATTCGTTTTAAAATTTTGATCAGGAATAATAAAACCATAATTATAATTTGTCTGTACTTTACAAGGTAATGAAAATTCAAAATAATATAAACATAAAATTTAATTTTCATATTCGGTTTCAATTAGCGTGATCAATGCAAATTTATTGCAATATCAATTTAAATTGTCTGTATTTTTATGTTTACCAAGAGAAACATCTAATAACGTTCACGGACAATACCGCTTGTCGAATTGCATTCGGTTACTGTGAGAGACCTGACAGAAATTCCATATTTCTGCTTTTCTGATCATCATAATTATTCCGATGGTGCTGTAGAACCCTCTCTCGTATTCATGAAGCGATGGTAGGGAAGGTTATCGTCACCACCGCGCACAAATCCACCATTATGACGCGATGAGTCGACGATAATCGTTATCGTCGAAGTTAAGCGCTCTACATTGAGATTGAACCTAGAATAGATGACATTTAACTGGTTGCAGAATGGAGGAGTTTTTTCAAAGACATCAAATTGTAAAACTAAAACGAATGGCGGTAGGAACTCATTCGGTTTGACAGTTAAATATTTAAGTTAACCTCTGTAAAGACTGCTGAATGTTGTATTCTCAGTTCAAATGACTCCGTGACCTAGACTTTCCAAGACTTATTAACACATCTTTCAGCAATAATTATTATACTAGATTTATTTCATATTTGGAATCTTTGCAATTACTAATTCTAATTAATTAATAAGGATATTTTGAGGAATATAATGTAAAAGTCTTGTAGGATATTATTGACGAATATTAATTTTAACAAACAGCTTTGAATACAGCTGTTCCTTCTTGCAAAAAAATTATTAATGTTTCGATATTAAATATCTTAAACAGCAACAAAACTTCTGTAATCCAATAATCATTCGATATGTATTGAATATTTAATTTGACATTAATAGCATTTTTTCAAGCATTTATTGAAGTTTGGAACTTCAAGCAGTCGAGAGGTTTTACATTCAATGATATTCTCGTTAGTTCAGTTGGTAGTACGTCGGTCCTCATTACTTTAAAAAAGGCCGCAAGAGTACGCGCGCACGCATATATGGCTATAAAGGTACAGCGAAGAGGATAGAATGAGGTCCAGATTTCTCGTATGCAAGTGCTTACGAACGAGCCAATTTAAAAGTGCAATGGAATGGTGTACAAAGAAGAAAAAGTATTTTCGCTTCGCGTTAGTCGTACTGGCTTGGACTATCCAACAGCCGCGGGATACCTCGAGCAAAGTGTGTTCTATCCGGAAATCCGCTTTACAGATCTCCCTGGGGCCCTCTTCGTCTGCTCTCTTTCTCACCCTATCTCCCTTTCTGCCTTATCCCCTATGCTCGCGTCTCTTTATCGTGTTTGGCATGCGCAGTTCAAGTTCCAGACACCTTTCCCGATAAATGATACGCAATTTGTAGTTTATAACAACGAACGATCGAGTAGCCAAAAAATACTTTGCGAAACTATTAAACTGTCATGAGCAGCGTAATAGGTACGAGTTTGCTCCGCGCAAATTGAATGTTTTGTGGCAACAGAGATTTATGTTAAACATTCTGCATTTCAAACGGAAATTATGTCAACATAATAATTAAAATTATTTGTTGCTATAATTTGAACTGCACGGAAAGTACAAAATCGCGTTTTATTGTTCACATTCTATCTTCTCTAAAATATCATTAATGCGAAATGTAACATGCGCTACATTTTCATTATCACAAAAATGTACGTGCAGAAATCCCACATCCTCGCTTTTCTGACCATCGTAATTACTCGAGACCGAATTGCAAGATCCTTCGCCACATTTGCCACCAATGAATCTCGCATTACGAACTATCACCGACCATTATCGGTCATGTGGCGCGATGTGGAGCCTCGCAGCAAGAGCCAATTACCTCATCTCATTTTACACGAAATATCTGTTACGATGCTATCATCTTTACATTTATTACTGCATCAAAAAGTACACATCAAAAAACGTACAACGTGAAAAAAAGAATTGCAAGAATAAAGAGCGAACATTATTTTACTGTTATATATAAGAACGCGACTACCTCCACAATAAATGATACACGTAAAGCTGAAATTTATATCAAGTTTAAGAAAATCCCTATTTTAAAAATTAAACTGTTAAAAATACGGCAGTCAATACTGTTAGATATTAAAGGAGTAATGCTAACTCAAATCTTTGGATTAAAAAGTATTTTGTTATTTTTAATTTCCATGTCAAAATGTAAATTTTCTAAAATTTCTATGATTAATTTCAAAATAAATAACGTCCATATTAACGTATACACTTAGTAAAGAACCAACTAAATTTAATACATTTTCTTGAAGTAAATTATTTAATTTTGCTGTTTTAGTTTAATGACATATTGAGTAGGAACAGAGACAATCTGTAGAAATAATTAAAAACAACTCAAATTTAGTAGGTACAATTTGACATTATAAATTTAAAAGTAAATCAAGATTTTATTTAAAAAATTATTATTTTCAACACTTGTTTAATCGATCTTTGAATCAATAATAATTAATTTGTGTGCAACTATTATAATGTATATATTATATATGTACAAATATATTATATATGTACAATAAATTAAAAACAAATATTAACTGAAGAAGAAATTGATGAAGAAAATGTATTAAATTCAGCAAATTAGCAAACTATATTGAATTATTTTTAATTGTTTCTTTAAGTCGCCACTGCTCTTATTGAATATATCATTAATTAACCCTCACTTACAGTAAGGGAATATGGCATTCCTAGAGTGCTTGAAAATTGCACATCATTTGTAGAAATCGAGAAGTGAAAGAAATAAATGTGGGAGGGAAAAAAGTTAAGTGTTCAACATATACTTTTCCTTATCTAGCATAGCTTGTGTGAAGAAGTCGTAGTGATCGATTTTTCTATAAAAACGTTATGTAACTTTATTTGTCAAAATAAATACACTTACACGAGAATGTTTTGACACATTTTTTTTTATTAAGATATACACCTTTAACTATTCGCTTTATTAAATATTTTATATTTATCTCTATATTAAGTATATTTAATAATTTTTAGGAAAAAGGACATTTCATAATTTTTCGAAAAATTCACTTTTTATTCATTGTTAAATATCTTTTGCAATTTTCAATTTTTCAATCTTTTACAATTTTCAGTAACTTTACTTACGGAACTCTATACGAAACTCTCCTTTAAACTCTCAAGAACGAGATTTTACACATTTACTTTAATCGATGCATTTTACCATTAAAATTAAGAATACTTAAACATCGACGAGGTAACAATGGAAGTGAAAATACATGCAGTAAGTGAGAGTTAAACTAAAACAATAAAGTTAAACAATAAAGTTAAAACAATTTAATTTAAAAAAATGTACTTTGACTCAAATTCATTATTTATTATTTACTGAGTGCATACATTAATATGAACATTATTTACTTTGAAACTAATCACAGAATGGATTAATTTACATTTTGACATATATTAGAAGTTAAAAAGAAAAATGTTATTTAACTAAAGGAATTGGGTCACCATTGCTCCTTTAACAATGTAAGGCAGTGCAAAGTAAAAAAAAAGATAAAATCAGCTCATTATTATAATAAGCTAGCTTCACATAAAACCGATAAGAACAAAAGTGACAAGAAAAAGAATGTCTCGACAAAGAAATCAATTTACATGAAAATGCAAATATAAAGACTCAACGAATTATAAGATTACAAGCGTGATGCATGCCAATAGTCATGATATCATCATACAAGATAATAATGGTAACAAAAAAAGTGAGAAATATGTAAAACTTCGTGTCGTCCGACGTAAAAGAGACAACCTGAATTTTCAGCGATAGTAATCAAATAAAAATAACGATCGTTATAGGTTGATAGAATGGATAATCGACAATCCAATTTTCGTAAAGAATTCGTTATCGGAATACGTTTTCTAGTGAATAATCTTCGTTGCTTTCGCCAAGAAAATTAAGAATTTTCAACTACAAATCAGATAACGCGAAAGATCCCGAATGACATTTAGACATTTAAGCTACGTACAATTTATCGCTGTATCCTTCCACTTTAATTGCTTGACTTTTATCCTGATTATATATTCTAAGAATCCATAGTAAATCGCCGGTTATGTCACGACGGTCCATCTATCCTCTTAGCCGGCTATAATCCGAATGTATCGAAGATCAACATCGTCGATATCGACAGTTTCTGGACGTGAGCCAAGCTAATCCGAGTATCAAAGATGCGTGCGAGAATGAGTAACGATTTATTTAGTCGATCGCCTCGATTGAATCGAGTGTTTGCCGTCAAATGTCAAAGTCGATGAAGAGGACAAAGAGAGATCAATCAATATGGATTTGGGGAGCGGAACAGACTTGACCTGGTTGCAAAGTTTTTTTTTTAACCGACCTGCTGGATTAGGAATTTCCAACAACCCTGATATCAACGTTATTGATTACCATGCAAGTGGCATGATGATAGAGAATCATCTACCGACGCGACGTGCGAGACACGAATCGCAAATGAGAGGATTAGTGGAGTAAGCTTCAATTACTGAAATTGCAGCAGGCAAAAATTCAGACTCGCACTAGCTTACATTAGAAATTGTACGTTTGCCTTTTACTTTGATTGTACTCTTTAAACTTTAATTGTATCTTCAAAAAATGTCTACTAATCATGATTTAGTAATTAATATATTCATTAGGAAACAGAATCTAATAGATTCAAGTAGTTGAATTCGAAAAATAAAAAGATAATTTAAAAATAAAATAATCACGTTAAAAATAATAAAGATAATAAAAGAATAATAAATGATATAAAAACATATAACAATAATAAGAGAGAAATTACAAAATATTGAAAAAAATTACAAAAATATTTTTCTAATATAAAAATAGCTAACAAAAACACTTGAAGTATACAACATCTATTGCATTTCAAGTATATCTCTATGTGGATGTAGAAACACGTTTCATTCGTAACTGTTGTTGAATATTTAAATGTAATAAAATGTGTAGAAAAGATCACTAGCTACGCGAGGAACCGGTAGAATGAATACATTCATATTCCGTAAGAAACGTAAAAGTCATATGAGATGCATACGTCACTGTTGATATCCATCGCACATTACTCATGAGTGGTATTGCGGACAGTATCATCGCGTATTCGCTTAAGAGGTTAATATTTCATCCTGGCGTAACTGCAAATTTCGCGAAGCCGGCTGAGAAGCACTTGGCTAATGTCGCGCAACGAATACGAGAAAATGAACCATACTGCACTAATACTCGCCTTATGAATATATATATATATATATATATATATATATATATATATATACCGTTTTGATACGCGTAATTAAACAAACAGTCAGTAGAACGGTTGCGGCAAACCACAAACCCTTCAAGGTATACAGAGTACCAAAATTTATCGCTTAATTATTGTTAAATTTCTTGCGCATTTAGATAAATCATGAAGTGAAAATATATGTAAAATTCTCTTTTTCAAATACGTATAAACTGCATTAAGTAAAGCTACTAAAAATATTTAAAATAATATTTAAAAGATAAAAATTATAAAAGTGAAATATATAACGATTGACGTAATGCATTTAATATAAAATAATTTACACCCAATTTTTTTGTGCACAAGTTTTCACGAAACGTAATATATTATACAGTAACATGTTAAAAAATTCCAGCTTTTAGATTTTCAAGAATAATTTTTTAACTTTTTAACTTTTTGCACTGAAAAAAAAGATTGGCTACTGTAACCATTTAGATAATAAAATAAAAATAGCATAGTATTTTGTAATCATATATTTTGCAAATCTCAGTCTGTATAATTTATAAACTCACATTGAAAGAAAAGATTGACTGAATATAGCATACTATTTTTCGATAGGCTAACCAAAAATTGGCTGTTGCAGCCAATTCATAAATTAGACTGGTTGGGATTTGCAAGATATATGATTACACAGCGTGACGTACATATCGGATTTGAATTACAGGTTGCTGGTAATGTTTAAGATACCAGGTGGAATAGTAGCGTATATATACATATATATATATATATATATATATACACTCTATAGATATTAATTGATGCCTGGGATATGTAAATTCCTATGATGCGGTGCTACAAGCATGCGTATCATTACAAACTCAAGGTGCTTATCACTACAAATCCATTAATATGAGACATATTCATGTACAAAATGTCGAAATAAGAAATATAGAAATTAATTACTGCATCGCCAAGGTATGAAAAGAAGCTACTGATGCAATATAATTTACGGATCAATTGACTAAAATTACCCAACTCGTCCAATCACCTGCATATTCATTCGAGCTTTGTGCTTGATCGATCTTATCAAACACCGTCAATAAAAAACAGTTTCACGAAAGAACAGTTTTGCTGGAGTATATAAAAATTTAGCTACATACAGATCTAAAAGTAATGCATAATATAATTTTGTTGGACCATCAAAATAATGTAGGCTTAAATTAATTGTATTAAAATATCAAAACTTTTTGTAACATTGTCATCAACGCTTAATCTACATAATTATTTTGATTCAATAAAATTATTTTTGGATGCGTATTCAGCTAAATTTGTAGATACTTTAACGAAATCGTTCTTTCCGTATTGTTTCATTGAATGTGTGAATTTCTTGCGTGTAACAAATTTTACAGGCCAATGGCGGATCCGTTAACCGGACTATTGAATGCTTTTCCTCTCGCCCCAAAGTGAGCTTATGCCTATCGTAAAATTCTAAAGGTTCGTAATATCGAAACGCGGCACATAGGTACATATGCACATTTTCACCTTTTCTTTCGATTCTCGCGCTCGTTTTTATTCGCGCGTACGCTCATCGTAGGACGAATTTTATGCCCATGTAAAAATCGCGTAATAATATCAAACGACACGCAAGTTTATCGCTCTGTGACGGACGCTTTTATGACCCTAACCGCTGTCTGCCGACATACTCAATTCCATCTTTTTTTTTCGCACTTGCTAGATTAATAACACGCTCGGTGTGAACGACACTTGGGCGCATATTGTTGGTTAAACGTATCGCAGATGCACCGACTACAAACCGCGCAATTGACCTACTTTTCTACATGCGGTGGTTCACTTGACAAGAGTGCAGATTGGCTCTTATTCTCATCCCGCCATGCTTGACGTTAAACCAGCTATATATGTATATATATATATAAGTCTGAATTTTACTCATATAATATATACATGATACGTGTAAAGCGTGAATTCGACTCGTGACCGAGCATATTCGACGACAGATACGCCACGAGAATACAGATCGTTATCCCAGCGGAGA
The DNA here is from genome assembly GCF_024713525.1 of Acromyrmex echinatior. Lineage (NCBI taxonomy): Eukaryota > Metazoa > Arthropoda > Insecta > Hymenoptera > Formicidae > Acromyrmex > Acromyrmex echinatior. The sequence goes on from NC_141864.1 coordinate 4,192,418, forward strand.
AATCAGTGCGTGACAAATGTATTGCTTTCGTAGATAAAACCGATCTCTTCGAATATTGTCAAGATCAGACATCAAGCTCTTTGCTCTCACGCTTAATGCTGACAATAGTTCTCGCATTTTCCATAGGCGACAGATACTTTTTGCAGCGTCTCACTGATTACTTTCGTAGTTTAAATTGATTTTCCGTGCCAAAGTTTCTACGAAATTCATTCCCAAGTTCGGCCGACTGGCCGAACGACTTCGAAACGAAGAAGTGGTCTTCTCAAGATTCACAACGAACATGCGCGCGATTTATCGGTTCAGTTTTCAATCAATAAAATAAAATGTACGACTGACGTATTTGATTGAAGAATTGTGGACATAAATCGGATACTTCAGTCACGCAAACTTTAAATACTTTACTTAAGGAAGTTTATTTAAGGAATTAAAGTGCTTACATACTAGTAATTAGCAATAAATAATCATCAAAATAATGAAATTTATTTATCACTAAATACATAAATTGCAATTTAATTGCAAGTTTTTTTTTAAATATTACAGAATAATAAAAAAACTTCATATCTTGGTGAAATAATTTTTGCATTTCAATAAACAGAAAAGTAAACCAATTTTCGTATTTCAGTTAAGTACGCAGTATATTTAAATTATTTTAGGAATGAATGTCTAGAATTGTTGCAATTGTTACTGGTAAATCCAATTTGCTCCTTTCATCGTGCGCGGTGATACATACCTAGTTTGTGCATCGGACGATGGGCAAGCTATTTGCTGAACGTTAAACGGTAAATAACTCATTTATCGTGAAAGTGGACTTTGTGCGGTTCTTGCACCCCTCGTCTGAGTCCCTCCCCCTTTACGATTGCGCAAATGGGTACGCTCACGGTCCTCACGGGATGAGCACGGTTTGCCAACGTGGATCTTCCGGCCGTGTAAATAAACGCAATTAACGCAGAATTAGATTACCGATTCGACTTCACCCAGGTTTCCGAGTGGACCGTGCTTCTGGCGCGTATATCGTAGTCGTGAGTAATGAGAAAAGCGAGCGGGAGACAAGATGAGGACCGATATCGCGGCGGCTTAATCCCTGGAGCCACAATTTCCCCTTTAAGCTCCCGCCGCTCCTCATCGGATAAAGCTCACGCAATTAACGGGTAGACGCAGTTAAAAGGTACTTTCAAAGGAAGGAAGTGCGGACGGCACTTTCAAGTCTTTCCGAGGCGAGGAAAGGATCGGAGAAATCTCTTTCGGGATTGCGATCCCTCGACCACCGCCTAATCGCGAGTCGGGAATGGACTATCGAACTAGCTTAAGCGATCCTTGATCCGGAATGCGGTTAACTGGGCGATAAGATCCCGCTCGTCTCGTGCCCGTCGAGAAAGTGTGTATTTGGAAAGTCCGATTATTCAGATAACCAGGATAAGTCGCTATCATTAAACGTTAAAAGCGTGTAATAGAGATAAGCATCGAAAATCGATATTTTATGTACGCAAGTACATTTGTAAATTTTTAAATAAATTTGTTCCCCGATCATAGAGTATTATATCTTACTTATCATTTATCATAAAGAATTGAGTTTCTCAGAAAAGGAGAAAAATTGTTTTTTAACTTGGCAGGAAGTTATTGATCAAATTTCAAATAATATCGCGGCAACAAAAATATTCTTATTATAATCAAATTTTTTTGTTTCATAATTCTTAAAAAACTACCCTTTTTGAATTGTGATAAGTGTGACAATTTTATGAAGTTAGTTCGCTTTTGATGATTGATCTGATGACATTTACTTAATTCATTTATGATAATAATTCTAAAGTTACATTTTTTTTAATTACATCTCTTTTGAAGTAAGGAAGCGTTACTTTCTTCTAATAAAGATATTATTTTATTTTCTTTAAATATAATAAGTCAGAAATTCAAGTAAGCCTTAGGGATTATACTGTTTCTACACCACAGACTACAAGATTACGACTGTATGCTTCCTGATATCCGCGCATGACTCCTGTTTGTCAGACGTAATCAGAACACTGATGTAATCGGTGAGATGGAATCAATTGCCATCTAGTCGATCGACTAACGAGTTACCTCAACTCAGGTTGGAATTTGCGCTATGATTCGGCAGACAATCGCGTTCCCTCAGAAGCTCGACGAAAACTATGCGAACATTGCTTGAGGCATGTTCCAATATCCAATATTTTGCAACTGACTGGGTGTTTATTACAATTCCCTACGTCACAAAATACCCAATTTAAAAGCCCATTCAAAAAGATTTATTTCCCTATTACACAATGGCTATAAACGTCGTGTTACAATAATATCGTATTAATCGATTAGAAATTAAGAGATATTAAATTAAAACGATAATGTCCACGCGCTTATCCGATATCGAAATAAAATATCGAATATATTACATCATTTACCTTCGATTAAAATATTACATTAAAATTGCTATTATTATTATCCTTATAATTTTACAGCCTGCATTTATGAAATGTAAAATTTGCTATAATCATTTGCTTAATTTTTTATATTGTAAAAAATCCTACACCAAGAATATAAAAATTAACCTTTAAATAAAACTTCCTCAATATTTGTGAACTAAAACACAAATCGACAGTATAATTATTTACAACACAATCACAATATTATAAAGCACGCGATGGTGAAATTACTATTGCCAGTTTGATGAGCAGTTTAAATGCCATGGCCACTAATGAAAGTGGGCTTAAAGTGTTAACGGGGCAAACATGAGATAGCTCCGTGGCATTTCCAGGTCAGTCGCTCTCGGGAGCTCTCATAGCGAGAAGAAGATCAAGAAGAAGGAGAAAACGAACTACTCCCACGAGATGCAATCGCTCGACTTCAACGTCGCCACTACCAGCGGTCAGTAACAGAGATCGGCACCGACTAACCGTGCTTGGTCGCCAGTGACTCACCCGGGCCTCGAGAGTGCGGAACATTCTCATGCCCTTACGAACCTAGTTGTCGGGGCGAGTGGAATAAGCGAGCACCATAGCGCCATGTTTTCTGGCGACTGGCCAGACATCCCCGGGATCTTGTTCGACCGCACTCTGTTCGACCTCGCATATCCCCCGTGAAAACATGGACGTCTCTTTTCCCAATGCTTTCCAGAATTGATATCCAGGATCTTCTTTTGCTTTTTCTCCCTTCGTCTCTCTCCCTCTCTCTCTCTCTCTCTCTCTTTCTCCCCCCCCCCTCTCTTTCTCTCTCTTTCTCTCCATCTATTCTCATCTTCGCCTCTGACTTCACTTTATCCCTATTCGCTATCTATCGTCTATTACAGATCTACTCACCAGTTTATCGACCACTCCCTTTTGTTAAATTTCTAATTATACCTTTCCCCATTTTCATATTTCTGAATAAACTTGTAACCAATATCGATTTGTTCACAATAAATATTTAATGTAATCGCATTCCGATGATATTAATCTTGATCTACGAAAATTTTAATTAAGTAAACGCAATATATTTTATGTTCGTATTATACTCTACTGATATTTGTACATGCATTTCTCATTTTATTCTTTTCATTAAATTTGCTTTCATTAAATTTAAATTAGTCACAAATTAGCTAATCAACATGAGCAATATAAATACAATATTAATGCAAATTCAACACTGATGAAAATCTATTCTGTAGGACGTTTCGCGCATCAGTAATTAGTACTTGTCCACTGACTGTTTCATTATCAAAGATGCCCGCAGATTGTCAGGCCTGAGATAACAAAGGTTGAATGGATTATTTAATCAGAGGGAGTTTGAACTCAAACTCGAAGACGTGTGACAGTCGTATAATTTAATTATGACACTATTACATGTCCTTGTCTAATCAATAATTAATTATTGCGCTAGCACCGTCGAGAAATATGACAAAATCTTAACTGATTAAGATTAATGTAACGAATATGGGACACGAATATCTCAAAGAGATCTTAAGGAACTCCTAATAATTAAGATCCTACAAATATTTCGAATTATTTTTAAGTTTCAATAAACGAAATAATTTTAAATTTTATATAATATGTGATTACTTTTTATTAATACGTCTTAATTGGTTTACTTTTAAATTACATAGATCTTTGTAATTTGAAAGTAAAACAAGACGAATTAATAAATTAATAGATTTATATATATATATATATTTATTTATTTGCAATCTTTAAAATACGTTGTTAAAATATTTCACAAGAGTTATGAAACGCCTTCTATATAGACAAAAGTATGATTACTATTGAATTGATACTGTATTCTATTTTTTACATTCGATAAATGTAGAGATAGATTGTAAAGATGATTACGAGATGTTGAAAGACTGTATGCTCTATCAGACATTTCAGTTTTTACGTTAATTTAAAAAAAATGTTACTGCAACATTTTTTATTAATGAAAGCAAAAAAATACATTGTCGCATGGGAATTTATATTTCGCTATCATTTATACTTCTAAGGATTATTCTAGTAACAAAAGATTAACAAAACACGATGAGACGTGTTTAATGGCGTAAATAGCTTGTTCACGACGAGGAAAGCCGCTCGTGCTTATTGTCTGTGTACCTCGCAGGCGTTTTATCAAAGCCTCGACACTAGATAACGCGAAATCTCATCTAGCTCGGAAACTTAAGACATTCGACTTTGCGACCGCGAGCTCTTATCTCTCATGGCTTTTATCCTTCTCTCGCTTTTAACGCGGAATCGCGCGGGTGGAATGCGCCGGATAAAAAAGAATGATGCACCTATTACCCCATTTTCGACCGTAATTAGTTGAGCACTCTCGTGTCGTGAGCGAATCAATGGCTGCTACCGCATATATTTGAATGATACTTATAAGATAATTAAGTGGCGTCAAGAACTATCAATGTCAATGAACGAGCAACTGTCTTTTCGAGATGTCGTTTGTTAAAATTTTTTAAAGCAGAAATTCTAATACTGATATCTTTTTAAACTTTTTTCACAGTGACGATTAATAATTAATTAAATAAGCATATAATTTTTTTAAATCCGTAAATCAGACACATTTTAAATGAGCAAGGCAATTGTATAAAAAGCAAAATACAAATATAATGATTGTCTCGCAATGCAAATTTAATTTCTTTCTATTGCATTATCACTTGCGTACACACAACTGAATTTAATTCAATAAAAAGTTTTGTTTAATACCGGTTTTGTTTCACTTCATTATGAATTTAGTTTGAAAGTCATTAGTTATTTTTTTCATCTTTTCATAAGCGCTCAAGCTCTCTTTTATGTAAGCTTTATCATTCTTCGAAATGCGTACCGTTGTCTGTCTCACAAAGTAAAGAATTATGTGTAAATGTTTTACATACAAGAAGGCTAAGCTGGATTGTTCCACCTTTCAGTACTTCAGCTCATGTTACTGTCTTATTCTCTTATGCTCTTACTCTTTTATTCTTTTGTTTATTAGATAAATTACCACATAGTTTATCCAAACATTTATTTATGGAACAACCGGTCCTTAGTTGTCCAAATAAATGCCCAGTCTTGCAAGTCTTCTAAGCTTCACGATATTTGATATTCATATTTCAATGAAAAAAAAAATAAAGTACGCTAAAAATTTATGAAATATATATATATATATTCATTTATAGTAAAATATGCTGGAAACTTTTAACTTTTAAAAAGCGATGATTTATTTTTAAAATCTTACACTTCTTTACATAAGATTTATAGTTCATCGCAATCCTTGCTTCAAAATATGAGAAAGAAGTATGCATCACTATTGGCAGTTTCCTATCCTATAAAGGTTAACAATAGAAAAGATAACGTTTGTTCAGGCATAAAATAAAATGGATATTGTTCTGCATATTAAATTAAAAATCTGTAGATTTACTCAATTTCGCAGACTGGGTTGAAAATCTATCTTGCAAAATTGCAATACGTGCTGAAAATAAAATAAAATTCGAGAACAATGCATCATGTGACAAAACACAGCGGACGGCCACGACAATGCACAAAAATTTGGTCGCGAATGTTCTCTACTTTTTTTCCATTTATTGCTTGTCAGTGATACACTTCCTGACGTAAAAATGCAAGTGAAAGTATGACATGGTCTGAATTTAAAAATCACATTGAAATAAGGTCATATGTATACCGTTAAAATTAATTCAACAGAATTATCTTTATAAGTGTAAATTTATTATACAATTGTGAGAGAGAATTTAATGCTGCAGAAAAATGATAAAAATATTTTGCTAATTAAAAATATTGAATAATTCACACACACACACACACACACACACACACACTGCATGTTAACCAATATATGCAGTTTCATAATTAATGGTAAAAACACAATTTCATAATATTTAATTATAACATAATATATTAATAATAAGAAATATAATTTATGTTTTTCATATCTGCCATTCAACAAAGTTTGCAAAAAAATAATTTTAGTTTGTTCTCAAAAATAATTATTTCATCATTACATTAATTAATTCTGTAGCAAATTAAATTTTTGTTTTTATTTTGGATTTTACATTTTTTTTTATTCGGTTGACAATATTGTTTTAATTGTCTGATAATGAATAAAATTCAATCGTACACTGAAAGAAAAGATTGGTTACTGTAACAATTTAGATAGTAAAATATGGCACAGCATTTTTATATGGCTGCAGCAACCAGATTTTGGTTATAGCAGCAAATTTTTAGTTGCGTTAGCCTATCCGCAATGTCAGTATATGATTTTGATAGGCTAACGCAACTAAAAATTTGGTGCTACAACCAAAACCTGGTTGCTGCAGCCATATAAAAATGCTGTGCCATATTTTATCATTTAAATTGTTACAGCGACTAATCTTTTTTTTTTTTAGTGTAAACTTTACACTATTTTGAAAACACACTGTGTATATTTTGTTGTGTAACCAACGTATCCAGTAAATGTATCACTTTTCCGATGTGAAAGTTCATCGAATGAAAACGAGATGAACTCCCAGAGATGTGGTTAAACGAAACACTCACGTTTGTTGTTAAATTACAGTTTACCAAAATTAGACGTATAAATGTGTAACGCGTCGTGCACCAACGCTGCTTTACTTTAGTTTAATTACCGGAGTTTCTATAAGACAAACTTTCCTCGACATTACTTCGCAGAATTCTAGCTACAATTTCATTTATTACGTAACAGCATAATGCAATGGCCTTGCCATGCTAGACGACATGTATTCACAAAGCTGCCAATTAATTAATTATTATCGTATTACATCATATTTCTCTTCCATTCCCCCAATAAACTTCATTAAGCGTTCTTCGATAACTTATGCGATGTTACATCGATCAAAAATAAAAAATCAAATTTCTTGTTTTACTTTATTAAACTTTATTTTAAAGAATTAAAAATGTTAATTTCTTATTGTACAAAAAAAATTATTTATTTATACTAATTTTTATTAATCTTGCTTAGCTTGCTTGATTTTCATAGAACTTGGTTTATGATAATTTTGAAAATGCTTTATTCAAATCTGAGATTAAAAATAAAAATTTTTAACTGCAAGTTTATTTAATATGAGATAAAGAGAATTTAAAAAAAAAATTTAATATCATAAAAAAATCTGATTATCATAAAAATCAGTTTTAAAGCTTTTTAATTGCAAAGTATTTACATATTATATACAGGGTGTTTCATTTTAATCATCCCAGACGAATAACTCAAGAAGGAGACGTGGGATTAAAAAAAGTTTCAGACAAGAGTTATGTGACTTCAAGGGGGAAAATGGCATTATGGGTTTGACCTTGAGTAACTTTGTCAAAGTCAGAGCAAAGTCACTTCGAATTTTTTTAAATGGAACCCTCCATTTTTTATTACATATTTTAAGTAGCTTATATTGAGAACTTTTCAAAACTATAATAAAATATTTTTTTATTAAGTACTTTTCGAGTTACAAGATTTTACAGAAAGTAAAGTAGTGAAAGTTACAGTAGAATCCGATTGAAACTTTTGCTGAAACTGAACCGAAACACTCGGCTACATGTTAATTTCAATCAAAACCGAAACCAAAATTAAAAAGTAGAAATCCTATAAAGACCACATAATAGACATAGTAATATATATCATATGTTTTTTCCTCATAATTTATTGAAACAATAATAAACTTTCTGCCGAAATCGAAAACTGAAATTTCGATTGTGTGTCAATTTCGGCCAAAGAATATAAGTACTTCTTCTTCATAAACATCATAATTTAATTATTGAAACAATAATTACACATACTAAAATTAATATTTATGAAAAAAAGCTGAGCCTCTATTCTTAAAAAGTATCGCATATGAAAATCTAGGGAAATACTATAGTGTATGTAATATATATTATAGTATTTCTCTAGTTTTACGTATGCGATACTTTTCAAGAATAGGGGCTCTGTATGATTTCAATCGAAACTGACTCGTAATGAGTGTTCGTTTTCAGTTTCGGTAAAAGTTTCGATCGGACTCTAAATTACAGTACCGCATTAATCCGATTGACGGCTAAAACTTCTCGTTGTTCAGAATCATGACCTGGATAACTTTGTCAAGATCAAGGCCTTTGGAGGTTGTATCTCTTATTTTCATTTTGTAAAAATGAATTTTTAGTGCAAAATTTTTCACACGATAAGATTTTTTTTTTATTTGAATTTGGTATTTTAAGACTACAGTCAAAATTCAGTGATCCTGAAAATCCTTAGAAAACATTGTCTCCTTTAAGTTTCTTGTTAGAAAATTATCGTTTTCAGAGTAAATTTTACTCATTCAATAATGAGTAAAATTTTCGTGAAATATAAATAATAAAAATTTCAAACAATGCATGAATTATGTATGAAAAATAGATTTACATTTTAAACATGACCATAAATCGAGATTACAAGAAATAGTGATGTAAACTGGTAGTTACAATTTCAATTCATGTCTTTACAAAACTTAAACTTTCTTTATATTTTTTTTTCTTTCTTCTTATATGTGAAAATTTGTCAATCAATAAATATACAGTATATAAATATTATACATATATTATACATTATTATACATTAAGTTACATTTTATTTTTATTTTGCAATGTATACACTTATTTATGCCATTTCTGTTTTAAGCGGCTAACATTAGTATCGAATGATGTATGGCAATTACGGTAGATTTGAACCAGATGCTAACCCGCGACGCTCTAATTAGAGGATTGTTCATGGACAAAGAATAAAACATGTCACAGACATAACGTTTCACAATGACGCCGCGTGTCGCTACATTTAATTATATCCTGAAAAGCCGCATGACCAAGCCATTAAAAGATATCTACAGTTATGTACACGCGTGTCTCGCGAAAAATAATGAAAAGCTCTGGGAATTGGTAAACCGAGGCTCCCCACTAATTTATGGCAATCGATGCGATATGGCGCACGGAACTGCATTCGTGATGAATCTAATGGCGATTGCCAGCGCTCGAAAAGTAAAATTCTTTCAGCATTGCAAAAACCATTAACCATGTATAACGTTGTATGTAGGAATCTATGGCAATGAAACTAAAATCATGGCAGTAATGGAGTTCGATATATTCATGAAAACCACTGCAAAGTGATACGATACCAATAGAAACAATTTACATTTAATAGTTGCTGTGTTTTAATGCAGTGACATTATAATTCATATTTATGAAATAAAGCTTTTATATAATGTATAATATAAACAATAAAATTGCTGAAAAAATATTCAATATGTATACAAATTACAATTAATTGTGATAAAAAAAAAGCTGAGATTAATACAAAAAACAAAATTATAAAATAATTCTCCCACAATCATAAAACAACTTTTTCCCTTATAATTATAATTTAAATTTAATATACATTAAAATAAGTAGAATATTAATTTATATTATTATCATTTAATTTATACTAAAATATAATTTAAGTAGTGAATACATGAAGATTGCTGTGAACGATCCATAAAATCTCATTTAGAAAATGGATCTCCATATATTGTGTAACGTCGCAAGTTCTCGTTGAAATTTCGCGGAATCTTCGAACTACAGCCAAAGTTCCCCGAGTAATCTCCAGTTTCGAATAATACGAAATTTCCGCGGAGACGTTAAAAAAATGTCAATCTGCGCATTTTCGAAAGTTGAAAATCTCGAAAAACGTTACCGAAGCAATGTCGGAGTGAAAAGTTTTCAGTAAAACTTTTTAGTTCTTTTATTTCCTTCCCCTATTAATCGTACATCGGAAAATCGAACGAAGAAGTATTTAATTTGTTTCCCACACGACGAAACAGTAATGCACGCATTTACGTATACCGTAAATCATTGAGGATCTCTCAGTAAATCGTCAATCAAAAGTCTTGCAAAGAAAAACACCTCCGGCTCCATCGTTTTTGAATCGTATGTACTGTATATCGTTCATGTGGAATTCGAATAAACTGACGAAGCATGTTTTCGGTTTGCTTGTTACTTGCGGTTTGATAGAGTGTACATGCAATCACTGAACGGCCTTTTTTTGCTGACTTTTCTAATCGAATGCAATATCTCCTATTTAAGTTATAGTTAAGAGCGATTCAGAAGAGATAAAAAAAAATGATATATTGATTTTCGACAATGAATATGGTATAAATGGTATATTATTTATAAAAAATAAAATAATTTTTATTATAAAATATATGACACTAGTGCTTCGATCTTAACTCTAAAATTCAGCCAAGTCTTCCAAGGACTGCCAGTCTTAATTGGTCCTAACTGAAATCTGTATTTGGCTGAATTTTAGGATTTTAGGAGCATTTAAGATCGAAGCATAAACCAGGCATAAGAAATTAAGAAAATCTGAGAAATTTTAACCGTCTGTATGTAAATCTTTTTTAGTATAAGTACATAAGCGAAATTTCTCTAAAATAAAGAAGAATGAAATCCCCAGTTTCCTCTCCTAAAATAGTTTGGGAAAAAACTATTTTGTAATGTAATAGAAATGTTGAAAAGTAACCCTGAATTTTTCCACAGTTTTTAAAAACCTAGAATAGTAAAAAATATTTGCACTTCATAAATCAATTTCATAAATTCAATTTGACATTCGTAAAGTCAATTTGAATTATTTTTAAACATTTCTGTAGGTCACCACTGCTTCTACTCAATATATAATTAATTTAACTAAAACAATAAAGTTCAACAATTTAACTCAAGAAAATATACTAAATTTGACTTAAATTCAATTTATATTTACTAAGTGCATACATTAATATGAACGTTGTTTACTTTGAAGCTTCAGAAATGGATTGATTTACATATCGAAGTTAAAAATAACAAAATCTTATTTAACTCAAGGGATTGCGTTGCCATTGCTTCTTTGATATTTAACAATATAGATTGGATGGAGGGATAAAAATATGATTGCAGCGGACGGTTAATATTAAATACCGTGTTATACAGAGAAAAAATATCAATTTTAATGAATAATAAGTTCGATACTGCCAATAAACAAACATCTATTTACAGTAAATAAATATTTCTTGAATAAAAAGAATAATTGTTAAATCAAATTAATGGTTCTCGTACCAAATAAATATATCTTTATATTATACCCTCTCTCTATATTTTTTCTTACTATAATTATTGTATATAAAAGCAACATATTCTGTTGAAGTAATATTATTTGTACAATTATTTGTAAGTCATCTTTCGATTCAACTTCATTCCTTGAAAAATGCAAACTTGTTTATGTAAATCCCTTCGCTCAAAAAACGAAACCGCTTAATAATAGTTTTAAGCAGTGGGTAAAGGTGAGATTAATCAGAACGTGACTAAAGCAAGGACCGATTTCTTTCTGCACGCGAGTTTGCTTGATTGGAAAAGTTTCAACTTGTACTTTATTGTTGAAGCGACGGTGCACGAACATCGGCGTTTCTCTAACATCTTCGACGTGCGATTATCCGTTAACACGCTTCTTTTCCCAGGAATTCCAGGATATTTATTGCTTAGCTGCGCTCATTTATAATGATATGGACTTTTTCACGATGACACCACACGCCGTTAGAGAAGTAAATGAAAGCGTGTGTTTTATAAACATTTGGAATCTACGCATGAATATTTAAACTCTCACATAAGCGCACCGATTCCTATGTAAATTGAGTAGCAAATATAATATATTCCGGTGTAAAGTAAAAAAGAATAATACGGTGGCAACGGATGCATTAGTGAACAATGTTTATTCTGTTCTTCTGTGCGAATAAACGATTCCAGATTCTCGCCTAATTATTGATTTTGTCTGACCTGTTTCAAATTGCCTTTACCGTTATTGTCGCGCATAGCATATTCAACAAGGTAATTTCAATTTTTGCTTTGGCCTGATTAATGCATTGTCTTTTATCTTTCTCTTGCGTATTACAGACGTAATCATTTTTTTAGTACGTGTCCATGTATACATCTAACAATAAGTAGGAGATTATTAATGTTCTAAATAGATTAAGAATCGGTTGTTCTATCTTTAGAGAGAGATAAATTATGTGGTAATTTATTTATTGGATAAACAAAAAAAGAATAAGACAATGAGCTGAACAATCCAGCCTTAATGAGGTGCACATGTTAATAACAAATTCTTATTATATAAAAAAATTAATTTAACCATAATACATGCAATATATTTACATTTACACTTCATAGAAGCAAGCTATCTGGAATGCATGTTAAAATTTTATATTAGCACGTTTTTATTTAAAAAATCAATCAAATTGTAAAATCCAATTTAAAGTTTAAATAAAATGTAAATGTATTCTACGGAACTTCATTAATCCATCATATTTTAAAACATACCCTTTATCCACGTATAACTTTTACTCACAATAGCCATTCAGAAATTGCTTGTACTCTCCCAATAGAAAGACTATCATTAATTCTAACTTCGAGAAAATGCATGGACGAGGTGCATCTAGTCTCATGAATATCGAATAATCTCAAATTACCGAGTAAGTACTTAATATCGGTCACGAAGGCAATATCGGCCGCACGCGCACGCTATATCGAGATTCCCGAGAAACGAGATCTTGGGCGAAATGGCTGTTGCTGTTCATACGGACTTGGCACACGCGCATACGCGATCAGCCTTCAATTTCCAATTGTTCGAAATAAGTCGTCCACATGAACAGTAGAACCGGTTCTGCGCTGCAGTCATGCAATTTGCAATAGAGAACATTAAATTATTCCTGAACATACTGATACACACACGGATACACATATACATATATGTATATAATAGAATGGAAATTACGATATTCACGTAGAATGACGTTAGAAGCAAAACGGAGTTGGGGACTGGACTCTGGAGAATCTTTTAAAGTCGCAACGCATATTTTGCATAAACGAAAAAACGATTAAAGATAAAATCTTTTCTACGTTATACCGACGAACCTCGAATACTAAACTTATGACGAATTGTGATCTGGTCGCAGGAGAAATGCGAAACGGAAAAGGGTGATGCAGAAACCTCGACAAAGGAGGAAATAATACGTTCCACCTCTGGCAAAGTCGATAAGCATCATTCGTGCCGGTAGGTGGGAGTAATTGGATTGTCTCCCTTCATACATTTCACTTTTATTGCCGTTGAGTACAGGCAGTGGTACGGCCAGGTTCAGCCTGACACTCGCGATTAGAGCTACGAGGAACTCCGACAAGAGGTCCTTTATGCGCTCTCAGAGAGATAATGGGAGGTGCATTAACTGCTGCGTGTTTGAGGATCGCTGCGATATTCCAAATGATTCGTCTAACTTTGTATTCTCTCGCGTTTTCTTATCAAAATAATAGCATTTCAAACAAAAAATCATTTTATCTAAATTATGTGAAGCAATCTTATTGCATTGAATAACTAATAGTAGTTTCTATCACTAGTAAAAAATCTACATGCACCAAAAATATATTATAATTAAATATCGGATTTTTTATGCATACAAAATTTGAAAATATACACAAAATATGCAAATATGCATAAATATGCAAATATACGAAATATACAAACAAATATGCATTTTTTACAATGTTTTTTCAATAAGAAAATTTCTATTTCGGTCTTTCTTCCCAATCTGCTTTCTTCAAAAATATGCAATTGCATAAGAACTCGATGTCTTATAATTGTAATAAATAAAAATAATTTCTTATATATATTGATTATCGCGATAAATTTCCAAATGCTTCAAATTAAAAAGAACACCCACCTTGGATAGTTTGGAGATTTTAGATTCGAGAATCTTGGCTGAGATAAAATATTTTTCGCAACATTATTAAATCAACGATCAATCTAATTGTGATATGTATCATAATTTTAGCTCTATTTTATGGTTATAGTAAATAATGCGTTTTACTGAAAGATATATTTAGGAACTACATAAATATTATGCTTCAAAATCTAACTTCGATTCTTTTGTCACTTATTTAAAAATAATGAGTATTATAAACTAATTGTCACCATCAAAAATTGTCATTCATCAGAAACAAATCAAGTTTTTCTATTTGTTGACTTGACGTATTATTAGCGAACAGCACAAGGAGTGTAATAGTTTTCCTTCACATTATGGGAAGATAGCAAAACGATACGAAAGAGCACAAAATTCAGTAAATGAGTCCCATCATTTAAGTGAAACGACGCATGAACTTTCAGTTTCTTTGTTGAACCATCTCAAAAGTTGCGAGTTCCCATAACAGAATTCGAGTACGATAAAAAGCCCGATGAAGTTTGTGCAAACAATCGTCTTTTCATGCTATTTCAAACCGCAAATTGTAAGACGTGCTACGACGAAGTCACGTGCTTCATGCTTGTATTCGCGAAGATACATTCGCAACCCTGCGCCGAGCGGCTTTCTTGTCTCGCAGCCAAAATAGGGAGTCGCGCAAGAGTTCGCAACTGTGTTCGGTTTGGGAACCGCGGCAATAGTTGTCGGATCTCGCTGGAAATTCGGTATTCTCTTGCTTCTTGCACGCCGCCGCATCTCTCGCGCACGATGGAATTTCGAGCCTCACGTTGGTGCAACTTTAGCCAACGCGAGCGGAAACGGGACTCCGAGGATGCTCCATTTTACGGGGCATCCTCCTCCTATCGCGAAACGTTGCATCGCGATGCTTTATAGAGGGAACCGAGAACGGTGTTATGGGATCACAAGTATGTCACGATGCTGAAAAGAAAATATTCTACGAGCAAAACATTGTATATCTTATAAAATTTGATTTACTAAATCGAGTAGTGGAGATACACACTGTCAATATTTTTCTTGTGTGTAGTAAAAAATCACTAAATATTATAAAAGAAAAATATAAAATAGCAACGTTTTCTTATTTTTTTTTATGTACGTATATTCATAATTATACCTATAATAAATACGTGGTAATTTACTTTTAATACAATATTTTCAAAAACTTTTCAGGATTATCTACTTGGATCTCAGTATAATGAAACCCTTTCTCTTATTCTTGTATTATTTATATGTGTAAAATTTAAAATTATTTCAAAAAGTAAATGTTAAAGTTATAGTTCAAAAATTACAGAAAGAATACCGTGTATGTTATTTTTAGAAATGCAAAAGTCAAGAAAATTATCACGTTAAACATGCCGAGAAATTCTTTGCCGACTGCAAAAAGTCAGCTCCGTATTTTTCTACTCATTTGTGTGTTGCCGTGAAAGAGGCACGTTAAATCAGAAGAAAATGAGTGAAGTTACATGTAAAGGTTTCGCACCCAACTTCTCATTTCGCGTACTTAACTTCGCATTTCATATAAGTTACACGGCGAGTGCATTAATCTTAGTGGTGAAACAAAGAGAAAGAGTAACCATGTTCTTCTCACAATTTTTTCTACGTTATGCGGAAACTTTTCCGCGTCAAGAAAAGGAGTTTTCATCCTTCTCGCTAAGCAAGTCGCCTGAGATAATCGGCGATGAAGTACATGTGACCAATCTACTTCCACGACGTTGCTCTCGACGGGAACAAACGACATCGTTCAAAATGATAGATGCGGTCGAGCGTCACATGAATTGCGTCTATATATTTCACGTAAAACATTTATGAACATCATTGCACACGTGTACTTCTGTTCGATGTTTTAGCAATCACGTCACCAGAAAGGATTTTCAATAGATAGTCTTTTAATTGTAATTCTTTTTACATGAAGTTTTTTCATATTAAAAAAGTAGTAGTACAATCGCGCATTACTAACACATTATTAAGCAGATATATAAATAATTCATTAAATAATTTATATTAAAATTTTAAATAACAATTTATATTATTTAATTTAATTTAAAATTTATATTATCAATTATTAATTTATATAAAATATTATTTATATTATAATTTATTACTTTATATAAAAATTTATATTATTTAATTTAACTTAAAATTTATAATAAAATTTTGAAATTAAGTAATTTATATTAAAATAATGTTATTTTTAATAAATCATAAATAATTTATTTATAAACAGTATATTACAATATTTTTATTAATTGAATAATCGAATTTTAGAAAGAAACTATTATAGTTTTATTAACATCATACTTCCCCCCCCCATGTCTTTTCAAAAAATTATAGGATTTAGAGAGAGAGAGAGAGAGAGAGAGAGAGAGAGAGAGAGAGAGAGAGAGAGAGAGAAAGAGAGAGAGAGATTGTATCTTTTTTTAATTATAATATTACCTAAAACTGTCAGAAATGTTTGTGGGAAACAGTCATACATCGCGTATATGTTAATGTAATAATTTATTGAGCTCATAGTAATCCAAAAATAATGCATATATAAAATAGAATAGCAATTATTACGAATTACAAGTGCAAATTTCTCTCATTTAACGAGTCAATATCTTATTAAAGACAACTCTTAAGCTAACACACTACGAATATATGGCAAGCAATCAACTAACTCCTGACGAGTCCGTGATTGCACGTGACGAGTACAGACGAAAACGCGTGCTGTGTGTAATTCAATTCGCGTCGGATAAATCTCGGTTTCAAGTCATATCAAGCGAATTAATCCGCGAACGTAGCTTCGGTTTCGAGTCCATGCTGATGGCTTCGGCCGAGCTGCTAATTAATCGCCTCCGTACTCGCCAGTGGGCAAAAAATCCGCGATAAATCGAGCCGAGTGCAGTCAGGACTTTACTCTTTTTTCTCTTCTTATACGCGCCATACGTCACCATAAGCGTCGAGCATATTTCCCGGCTCGCTTGGACCAGAGGTGAGGAAATCCATTTCGTCGGCCAGTAGTCGAATCCGCGATAAGTCAGGCGAGAGAAATTATGCAACGTGTTCCTGCACCTGAACGAGGCTTCATTAAAAGTGCAACGTACATATATATTACGCTACATTACGCGATTAAAATATTGAAATAACGAGCTCTAGAAATTTCATAAAGATAGAATTTGATACACATATAATTTGCTATCAAAAATTCTAAATATCTCTTTATTTTAATCTGATATTAAATTAAGATTAGACAAGTGATGATGTATTTTAAAGAAAAAAATAGACAGAAAATAAGTAATAAAGTAAAATATTATTTATCATCAAAATAAGAATTTTATTGTCAATTCTATTAGGATTAATTTTTGACGGTTATAATCATGTAATATTTGATTATTGCTACATTATTTCGCATTTATCACATGAAAGTTTTGTAATATAATATCTCGCAATTGTGTTAAAAGCTATCTTTTTCCTGTCCAACATAATGGGAAGATTTTAAAGAGCGTGCTTTTGTTTGTATTTACTTGTTTGTATCCAGGGATTTACAGTGGGATAAAAAATTAAATAAGTTAATGGAAGGTCAGATTGAAATTACAACCGCAACATATCACTCGGCATCTCCTGAGGCAAAATTATATATGTATAAAAATTACGAATTTTCAACTTATTCGAATTGATTATTATATTTAGTTGAAATTATAATGTTTATATTGTTTTTTAAAAGAGAAACGAATTTTCCTAAATTTCATTTCCATCCATTTGTATATTTGTGGATTTAGTACAACAATGATTTGCTAAAATATTCGCATCAGGTCCAGCTGCAATTTTTTTAAAAAACTGTCATGATGCATGCCGGCATCCGACGCTTTCCGCGTAGTAGTGAAAGAAATTCGCATACTTTATGCGTACAACTCAAGCGTGCAGTCATCGTCGCGATAATGCTACGCGATAAGATCTCTCCTTCACAGTGACATTTTTATACCAGCCTCATATCACACTCGTAAACCGAAGTGACATTTAACGTCAGTAAATGCTCCTATGATATGTACATCGATGAGACAAAACAAAAAAAAGATAAAATCTGAGACAATTACAGTCTTGTTATGTTAATAGATTAATTAACAATAATATGTAAAAAGTAATATTAAAAAGTAATATAATTACAGTAATAAGATATAATTTTCTATATTTTCCTATATTTGGCTGCATTATACTTCAGCATCTACGCAACACGGACATAAAAAGAAATAATTAACGCTAACAATTACGCATTAGTTACAGATAATTACATTGAGGAAAAAAAAGTCAATTTTAATAAATATTTGGTTGAATACTGCCAATTAGATATTTATCAAATATAAAGATATATTTATTTGATACAAGAAACATTGATTTGATTTAACAATTATTCTTTTTACTGAATAAATATTTATTTGTAAATAATTGTTTAATTGGCAATTTAATATTAAACTAAATATTTGTTAAAATTGACTAAATTTTTTTTTTAATGTACTTATTATCTTTACTTACAAAAATATAATAAACATAAAATGCGGTAAAATAACATCATAATCTAGAAACTAGCGAATCGATCACGTACAATTAGCGAACTCAAATTGTCGGTGCAATTCATCCAATTACTACTACTACTAACCTATTTGACCGACGAAACGTATTCGCAATTGTCAGGCGCACGTTATACCGCAATTTGGAAAATGGGCCGATTTTAATGATACCTACGCTGACCACAATTAACCTAATGGATCTTCCTAGGAATTTTGTAGGAGATTGACGCTTTCTACAAAGCATTAGCATTCTACATTTAACTCTAAATGTCCATATGATGTCCATATGATGTCCATATGATGCTTGGAGCAAAAATGATTACACTTAACATTAATAATAAATGTAGACAACGAATAAAATTTTAACCTGCAGCTAAAATCGTTTGTTAAATATCAATATCTTAAAATCTTTAGTATCCTAAAATTGTTCCTAACTTAAAATTTTTCTTCTCTCAACAAATATATTTAAATATTTTTCTAAAAGTTGGGTTTTTCCACATCACAAAAAGGAAAGAGAGAAGAAAAGACCTATTTCGTTGATTAATATTTATAAAAGTCCTCTCCTTATTTAAAAAAAAATTTATATGTCAATAAGACATTTTTTTTAATTAAAAAGAATTTCCTGTATTTCAGTAATGCGTTTTAAAATTATTCATTAAATTATCTTTCTATTAGCAATTTTATTTATAAATAAGTATGTTTAATAAAATTACAAAATCTTTTAAAAAATACTACGACAAATACTAAATAAATTGTTACTTATAAAAAAACAAGTCATTTTTTTCGATGTTTTTGTAGCAATAGGTGAGTTTTGTTAATTCATTGGTTGCTAAATCGCATTATGTACAAATGCAATTTTGTTCTATAAAAGCTCCATAAAAACATAATGCGATTGACTAATCGATGAATTAAAAAACTCGCATCTTGTTAGATTATATCTCGTCTTCGTTTGCCGATATCTTTGTATTGATTAACCGAGAAATAACATTGAGCATACTTCACTTACTTACAAAGTTCGCTCCTCGAAATGTGAAAGAACTCCTTAAAGAAGATACTTTAATAATTCTGCCTCAGGCGAGAAAGGAGCAATGTCTGAAGTTTTGTTACGTCTTTGACGAGGTTTAAAGCGCTATGAAAGGATCGTCATTATCGATGTCTAATTCTGAAACATCTATAAAAGAGCTCTCTAAAAAAAAGATACAAGAATAATTTACTTAATTTTCGCAATCTAAAAATTTGCTGAAAGTGTTAATTTTCTTTATATTGTAGATCTATTTTTAATGGAATGCAAAAATTTTAATTTGCTTAAAATACAACATAATTATCATTTCTTAAATAAAAATAATTTCATTAAAAAATAATTTCATTAAAAAATGCAAAGATATTCTTATAGATAAAATAATAATATACAATATATAAATTGTTATTAAATATAAAACGCGAATTTAAAAAATGCAATGCTCTATGTTAAGATTATTAGCATTATATTAGTCTTAATATTTATTTTATTCGAATAAAGTAATTTTCTTGCACAAAGGAAGGATTCATCGCTACATAAAGTTCAACCCTAGTCTTATAACTTGATTTATTGACTGCAATCCCAAATTCTTTTCGTTCAAGTTTCTCGTCGACATCAAGACGATGACAGATAAGGGAAATCGCGAGGAAGTAAGGCGCTGCCATTCGTTCGCGATAAATCTGAACAAGTTCACCAAGTGATCGGGTCGAGTATTTCTCGTACCCCGAAGTAATCGGCTATTTCGACTTCGCTCGTACAATCCAATTCCTCGCGTGCATGTGAAGGCCTTTCAAAAATTTCATTGGTCAGCGCGAACGCGGGATATCGTGTCTGCTCTAACCCAGTCGCGTTTTCCATCTATTTCACAGTCAGCAATATCAGTAATTGGTCTTTTCGGATTTCTGGTTTCCTTCCGCAGCGTTACAAAGTATGTACAAGCTGCATATTATCAATTTATTTAAATGATTTTAATATTGTAATAATATATAGGATATCTCAAAATTGATGATAAATAAACAATAAATAACAAGAAAAGGCTACAAGCCAGATTTTTATGTATCTCAAATTCTTAAAACATACGTTTCGACCTTATTATTAGATCATGTAATGCTTTTCGTTTTGGTAATATTACCGGTTAATATTATCAGAACATATCAATGCATTGCATTGTGTGGAAGATAGATAGAATAAATATTACCAACTTTTTGCGTAACTATAAATTGTATAATTTTAACCGTTTTATTAATTTTGTCAAATTTGCGTTTAATTTTTTTACACTGAGGATGATCTAATAATAAGATCGAAACATCTAAGAATTTGAAACACATAAAAATCTGACTTAGCCCCTACTTGTTATTTATTGTTTATTATTATTGAGCCATTATAAGATTATTTTTATTTAATATACGCGGGCGTGATGATAAATATTTTAATGATGATAAATATTTTAAAAACAGATTTCTTGTAATATTTCAAGACGAATAGCACAATACAAAAATGCTGAAGCTATAACAGCTTTCAAACGAGAACAAAATAAAAATTACGAATATACGGTGAAAGTGCTGAATTTTGTCAAAAGCATGAAGTTCAAGAAAGTTCCTTCATACTGATCATTTTGCCATCCCTGAGTGCGCGAAATTCTAGCCCTGTCATTCTTAACTTGTAAACTCTTTCCTTTGAAAATTACCTTAGCCCCGGAATTTTTGTATCAGACTTTTCTTTAAAAATTGTAACATTTTCTTAAAACGTTACAAAAATCTAGCTTTAAAATATTTATCGTCATCTGGTATATAAAATTGATTTAAAAAATATAAACTATATCCATACAAAGTAATTTGCCATATTCATTATATAACTTCAGATAATGTATATAGAATAAATATTATGTAATGAAAGATTATTATTACCAAAAATTATTTCTAAAAATCTGTAAAATGAAATATTTCGTAAAATGATGAATTAACACGCATTACAAAAAAATTTAATCGAATCATTGATGCAAACAAAAAAATAAAGCTACTGTCAAAAATATTTTATTCTTTTACGACACAAAAGCCATTCTACGAAAGCACACATCACACATCAAAAGTTGACAGAACAGAAAGGATATTTACGTTGCATATATGCACGCAAATGCAGCTGAGGCGCGTTTGTTCTATATCTACACTCGCACTCCATATTTTTACCTCTGCAAGAGATAGCAAATATTTAAGACAAGCTTGTTTGTCTTTTCCGATCTGTAGCCTACATTTGTACGTCTCCGCTCGAACTCGTTGAAAGACGCGTACGCATACATTTTCTGTACAATCAAAACTTACTTATTTACTTTTGAGAATTAGTTTATTTTACAGTATTTTGTGTGACAACTCTCTGTATATTAATAATATTAACTATAGATATTCTTTATATGTAGATTTTAAAACTGCGATTTAATTTTTCAGTATTTTAAAATAATTTTTTTTATTCGAGTTAATTTAAATATATTAAGTCTGAAAAACGTAATTTGCAGTTTGAACTAAGTAAAGAACATTATATCACCTTTATTGTCAAATATTAAGTTGAAGAAATTTAAAATTCATGAATGTTACAAAAATTAAATTTTGCGAGAAATCCAAAATGTATATCAATCCAAGATTTCTAGTTAACAAAACAATTTTATTTAACGTAATCCTTTCCTATATAATTTTGAGAAAAATATCGCGGATTTTAAAATACTCTGAATATACATAATAGCCGCACTAAAAGATATGGAAATCATTACATATAGAAACCATGTAAAGAAACGATGAAATTTCCTTTCGAATATTCTTTAATGTGCATTTTCCATTTATATGGATACTACCGTCTCGAGTTTCACGAGCTTATAACTGACGCAATAAAATTGTGCACCTGAAATTATGTTGCAGCTTCCTCGATCTAAATGATCGACTTTACGAGGATATCTAGAGCTTCTTCCCGACTGAAATAATACCTTCTCGCGATATCGAACGATACCAAAATGCGCGCGTTTTCAGGACAAACGTAAAGCAACTTCCAGCGGCCAAAAGGGAAAGAATTGAATTATCCGAACTTATGCATGTGGCACCACGTTTACACGATATATGAAAGTCGCGTGTGCGAGGCTCATATCCGAGCGAGGCGAACAATCGCGCTAAATCTCCGTGAAAAATCCAACGGATATATATTCACGAACTTGCGTCTTTTCTCGCATCTTTCTCCGGCAAAAGGCGTTTAATTTTCATAAAGAACCTCAATTTATGAGGTATCCTAAATTCTGGTACATGTTCTCAAACTTACAAACGATGCTTTATCTTTTAATTTTGCTCGCATAAGCAAAAGTTATACCCTACTTTTACGCCAATGATAAATATACTATCCGCAAACTTTAAGTATAATCGTTTTAATGCAGAGTACTGCAGTTAATTATTGCAAAAATTAACTTTTCGGATTATAATTAAAATCACAAAGACAAATAAAAATTATGTACTCGAAAACAATAGTGAAAGTAGATATTAAATTATAAATATTACTCTGATTTTAAGTAAATATATAGTATTATAATAAATGTTGTAAATTCCTCGTTTATAAGTGGAATAATAGTATTACAAGATCAACTGCGACATAATGTCGAGGAATTTCTGCTTTAATCGGACGAAATAGGTACATTTTCCAAATAATCCATCAGCTAATGCGTTTAAATCTAATTTTTGTTTCGTCAAAGTCCAGTATCGTGGTCGCCTTAAAGCCAGATATGAATATTGAAATTCTCATTATTCGCATAGCCGCGAGCGACCAGTGTAACTGATCCACACTTTGGCCGACATAATTTAAAGTTTCTAAATTAGCGAGTTAAATTATGGATACGTGCTCGGTCACTAGGCATCCCGGGCTAGCCAGTTTAACAGATAGATTGCAAAAGTCATATCCCATAGGACTCGTAGATATCATCTTTATTTTATCTTTAAACTAGGTCGTTACAAAGCTGTAACAATTTAATTTTTTCAAACATATATCTTTTGCTCATTTATATACTCTCTATAAGAGAAACTTTAATAGAATTTTCACGGTCTTACATTGAAGAATTCATTACAGAGAGAAAAGTACTTGATATTTGTGATTATAATTGCATGCTTAAAAAATTATAGTTAGGGTCCATTTTTATGGTTATTATTGCTATAATATTATACAATAATTATATATATATATATATATGTATATGTATATATATATATATCACAAATATGGAGAAATTGTATTATAAGTTATGATAATCTGAATTATTAATATAATAAAATATTAAGAATGGTAAATAGAACTTATAACATTTTTCTGTAATAAATGCAATCGTCATTATAGTGAATATAACTATTTTCTTAAGATTCATTAACTATTTATATTAAGAATAATTAAGAGATATGGTAAGGAAAAACTTAATACATGTTATAGTTGTAATGATCACATTTTAATTTGAAGCAATTATAATATGTATGATTAAAACAATTATAAATTTATAGTTGACCCAAAAAACTATAAATTATAGTTAAATTATAGTACCTGCAATCATTTTTTTCTTTCAGTGATGAAAGAAAGCTGTATCTTTACAGCCCTTATCTTTAGAAGAAGAAGATTCTTACATAACAAATTTTGACAAACTTGGAATCAATTTTTTCTTTACATTAATTAAATTTCGCATTATTATAGATTTCGAATTAGTATAATATAATGTTTCCTGTACTGACATTTTGATTGAGTTAAAAGCAAAATTTTTAGCAATTTCGTTACATCGAGAAATCTGATGCTATTTTCTACCACAATATGGAAACACAAACTTCAAAAGTCATTTTGTCAGAAAAATATTGATAGAATATGATGGATAATGATAAATACGAAATACAAAAATCATTAGCTCGTATTCTCTGATCGCAGCTGTCAAATTTATTGTAACTCAGATTGCAATATCAATATTGCAATATCAATATGCAACGTTTCTGTGCATTCAATTGAGAAATAAGTTGTTCCTAACTTTCGATTATTTAGAAATTCCAGAGAGTTGTTCGGCTTCTGATAAGGTCGTTAGACGTTGGTAACAAATGAGACTAAATGTAGGTCAGAACACCAGGCTAAGTTCTTCATTTTTCAGTGCAGTTGGGAGGCGCTTAACGTCATGAATCTCTCTGGTGTCGGACAAACAGGGACAGACGCGATTCTCCGCAATTAAACAAGCCGAAATGAATATGAAAAAGGTGCTAACTGGAGCAAAGAAAAGTTTTCACGAAATGACCACGTTGGCATGCCAGCCTCGATTCCAGAAATTATCCTACTCTTCATAGACACACGAAATTAACTTCTAGTTGAATAAACTATCTTGATCCTCTTTCATAATTAACAATTCCACGAAAGATTGGATCACAGCATTAATTATAATTTTAAGACGAACTCGACGTAATTCTTATTAATATTTCAAACAATATTCAAGAAAAGATTAAATGGATTTTTTTAGTGCATGTTTTCGAAAAATATTTTGCGCAGCTTCGAAAAAAATAACGATTTATGATTAAAAGATTAAAACGATAATTTATAATTACCGTTTTGTATAAAACAATTTATCGTATTTTTTGTCATTCATAATACATATCATTTATTCAAATTATTTATAAAATAAATAACGATATATTTAATACAAGAAAACATGCGAATACAACTTTTTAATAACTGCCAAATTTTATCAACATAATTTTCTTAATCGATCTTCTTTTCAAAGTACCGCGCAAAAATTAATTTCGCAATGAATATTTTTCGAAGGAAAATTGATTTTTCGGAATATATTTTCCCAACATTCATCGCTGGAAAGCATTACTTTCCTAGTAAACATAAACTTCATCTCGTACTAGTTAACATATGTGCAATGAAAATCATGGTGGTTGATCCTCTGGTGTGTTGCTTTAAGGAAAATAACGTATTCCCTACTCTGCTACAGGAGAAAATACGCACGCTTAGATGCACGCATAAATAAGCGAAAACTAGGTCGTACACTGAGAAAAATTTTTGGCTGAAAATGAACGAATCAGAAGATTCTAATCACATGAATTAGAATTCCACTTTTCTCAACTAGAATATAATAGATTCAATCAGAAAATCTTAATTCGTCCATTTTCAATCAGAATTCCACTTAATGCAATCAGTCTTTTTCTAGTACATCATTTCCTAATATTTTAATAACTGGTGCAAAAGAAAATCTATCTGTATTAATTATATTAATATGTTCCGATATATTCTATTTTTCATTTTTATATATTATTTATATACTTTATATATTTAATTTAGAAACAATTTATGATTAACTGATACACACATAAATAAACAATATCATGAAACTAGGTCGTATTGTTTAGTAATATTTTTAATAATGTAAAAAAAGATCTATTAATGTTAATATCAACGTTCTAATATGTTCTAATGTTAATTTAATCTTCTTAATTTTAAAAATATAAGCATGTCCGAATAATGGTCCTAAAAACGCTACGTAATTCGCTGTTAACATGAACTCAAACATATATCGATCAAAATTTACAAAACAAGCATTCATGCAACAGAATATAAAATTTTGTTAAGAATCATAATTGCTTATTTTATACGTTATTCATTCAAAATATTAATTTCCCCCTAAAAATATTTCATTTTCACAAAATTATTGAAGCACGAAACCCTATCAATGTCGAACACTGTTTCAAAATGACAGTCAATACCACCCCTCCCCCTACAGAGTGCTGTAATTGGTTTGTCGCAGCTTAACTAACTACCGGATAAAGTCACCAGTAACTCTAGCATTTAAGCGAGCTTACCGCTACGAGGCGAAGCGAGATGTTTACTGCTAATTGCGTGGCTTCGGACTTTCGATTTACCTGGATTTATGCCGTGAACGTGGAGAAGGAAGGGCGTTAAAAAATTTCTTCCCAATTGGTTTGCACACGTTCATTTTTTAGAAGGGGAAATTGTTCAAAAAACGAGAATGACGTTTTTTTCAATCTGCCAATGGAGATCTTTGGTAAATATACAATCGTTTTCCCTTTAAAAAAAATCTTGCTTCTGCGTTTTCTTGAATCTGCTTAATTTCCAACATTGTACATCTCACATTACAAATCTTTACATTAAAATTCTAATAAAATAAAATCAATTTTCAATTAAATATATTAATATTTTAGATTTCGGCTCATATACGTCGCTTTTAAAATAGCTC
The DNA here is from genome assembly GCF_024713525.1 of Acromyrmex echinatior. Lineage (NCBI taxonomy): Eukaryota > Metazoa > Arthropoda > Insecta > Hymenoptera > Formicidae > Acromyrmex > Acromyrmex echinatior. The sequence continues at coordinate 4,219,429 of NC_141864.1, forward strand.
ACGAAAATTTGAAGATGCCGGCGAATATTTTCTGCAAATTAACTAAAATTCTTTACTCTGTTACGAGCCTTAATTCTCTTAGTTTAAATAAGGAGAGAAATACTAGCAGTAACAGATGAGGGAACAACGAATAGAATATACGATAACGCTGTAATATAAATAGTTGGCATCGTGCCAGATGAGTTAATTGCTAGATCAGCAGTACTTCCGTTTGTTCACCGCGAACTCTTGGCCGGCTAGCTAAATTTTTCTTGGCAGAAAACACGCGTTTAAATTCGCAGGGTATTTTTGTTTAATGTACCTGGTGCGCGCGCGTTCAGATCTCATTTGCGCGATTAAATCTCGCGCACGGCATGCCATGGGAAACGCGAAAAGTTCTTTTTTAAGAAGGACAACGTACGCGAGGTACACGAGAAATCAGCAACGAAAGAAACGGAAAACAATTCACCGCGACTGCATTCGTCGACACGTCGCACGAATCACGTGAGTTTTCTTTTTTTTTTTCTTCACGTCAGGAAGATCGAATTCCATCGAACGTCGAAAGGTTTCAGAGAATTACGTAAATTCGCGTGATGAAAAGCAGGTCAACGCGATTTTAGAAATCGGGATTAAATTTCTCGCTGTACAGAATAGTTATACAGTAACGACGAATATCTAAAAGCTTGAATAATAACGCGTGATATATAAGTCGCAGTTTACGATAACATCTTGTTGCGCAAGTAATATTCGTGTTTATTTCATTCGTGACTTATATCTTGGGACTTTTACAGTTATATTTTTATATGTCTGCCAGGCTTGCTTTCACTTTTTATCGGCATACATTCTCTTTATGACGTATCGACCACAGACATCGCCGTCTCCCTCGACTCATCGTGACTCTCGCGATCCTGAGAGGACTCATCCGAGGGTCGACGGCGAAGCAATTGAGGATCCACGACAAGTCTGACATTGACGGTGCTCTTCCACCACCTGTACCACGGCGACACCTGGTCCTGAAGAAGGAGAGACAAATGTGAGCGAGTGAAAAGAATCGCCGGGGTCACGGCTGCTCCTTTTCCCCGCTGATTTAAATTATCCCGGCAGTTTCAGTTGTCAGGGGCAAAGGGCAGTCCACTCGATAAATCAGGCTCGAGTGACGCGCCTCGAGTGCCCTCCGATGTGAAAAAGAGGCAGGGCAAAAGAGAGTGAGGTACAATCGAAATGGGAGAGACGCGATTCGGAAAGTGGCGCGTATTCACGATTATTCTTAATTAAACACGACGTCCGACGATTTCGATTCAACTGCAGCGATTTACAGCGCGACGCGACCGACGGTTTTATTTAAAACCTCACCATCCTCTATCCTTCGTACGGCGAGTGCACTCAAAGTACGCTTCGAAGTGGTTACTGGGATCTTTTGTGGGGATTAACGAGAGCATTCGGTGACGCACGATTCGTTAGACCGCTTTCGGATAACCGAGCGAAATATCGCGCACCAAACAAATCATTTCGTTCGCCCATCCTCATTTAGTACAGTCTCTGGTTTCAATAATACAGCAGAGACGTTAAGCGGCATGAATAATTCTTCCCTGGATCGAAAGCGCACTTTGTTCCAAGCGGAATAATGTATTATAGATTCTAGTGGCTGATAAATCTTTCGATTTATCGACGACATTGATCTGTACCGTACCAGGAATATACGTATACTACGTGACTAGATTACCGCATATATTCTTTGCTATACTGGCGTAAGATATAGTGATATATGTATAAATATGTTTCCATGAATAAACCATAAATAATAAATTATGTAACAGTAATAGAATTTTTAATTAAAATCACTCCTTTGCGATGCTATAGAAAATCGTTATTAAATTAAATTTGATTTAAGTTAAAAGTCTTTTCGGTGAATTGATTAAACTAAAAACGAGGCCAAAAATGTGCATTAATATTATATTAATAAATAAGTTAATAAGCAACTGTTTCTTAATTTTTGTTTTAATTTTTTTTTTCTACAAGAATCATTGATTTAAATGTTTAATTTAAATTTTTTTAATATAATTGTTAAATTTTTAATTTTTATGTTAATTAATTGGAATTTTCACTAGATATACCAGAATATTGATATGATAATCTCATTCAATTTCCCATATTTGCATACGAAAACTTAACGATCTCCATATTCATGTTTGAGATGATGCCAATAATAATTAATTTAGTAACAGCTTTGGGGCAACGTAATCAAACGCAACATTTGCTGATAAGCTTTATGGTAATTAACTATATACGGAAAATTAACGAGCATTAGCAATTATTTTAGAACGTATAAACAATCACCGTAAATACTCGTCATAACAGTCATTAATGGAATTCTATAATAGTTTCACACCGACACTATAAAGATTATAATCTTTTTCAAGAAAGGATAATTTAAACAAAAATTAAATCATATGATAAACCAATAACAAAAATAAATACTTATAGATAAAAAAAAATCTACAAGTCAAATCATAATTTTTCAATTATCCAAAGAAACACATTAACAAAAATTTATAAATTGCGCCTTTAAAATATTATAAATTAAATATTATAAATTAAGAATTGTAAAGACGAAAACGCGCGATATGATTTTTTTCTGAGGGACGCGTAGTATTTTTAGATTAAGAGACCTACTCTATTAGCCGTGTTTCCGCTCAGTGCGCCCACCATACTCGTATATTCTTTTCATATCAGAGCATCATGTGTCTTTCGCGCCCTTCCGGCACAAAATGCGTTCTGACACGTTTGTTCCGGGTCGCTCCCTCATATTATATCCGCGCATTCGAGCATCGGGATACCGCTCACCTGGTTCACCCTTACCCAGGCCGCGCCTTAATGCGTTCGCCTGGGGCAAACGTCGCTATCTGGCCCGACGAGATCGCGGTACATAAACGTAAACCGCGGCACGACAAAGTCGCGCTGGATGCGACATAAAGTCGATGACCCAGAGGATGCATACTGATGCAAGTTATCCCGTACGTTACTAGTCAAAATACCACGATTCTATGTTTCCTACGTTACATATATATCTCAGCCAGATACGTATATTCTTTGAAAGATATTTTGCAGTAAATAACTCACATCTTATACGCTAGGCATTCCTAGCTTACCGTGTAACCTTTCAGCCGAACGTAATACGCTTTAAACTAAGAAAAATGGCTATTGTTTCGAACTCGAAGCGTCAATAGGTATTAAGTTATGGATATTATGATATATATTGATCTATGTGTCCAAAGTATGAAAACTTACACGTCTCGTGATTTCTAAAAAGAATGTTTGGTAAAAGCGTTGTTCACTTTGGAATTAACAAAGGCTTTGATAAAATAATATTTCTCGATATAATGAAAAAAAAATTATACTGCTGTTATTTTAAAATACTTTGACTTTAAGCTATATTTGTTATATTAATATTGCAAAATAAAAATTTACTAAATAATAAAACATGACAAATATTTCAAACAAATATAAATATTGAATAAACATAATTTTATTTTTATGCGTTTATCATGTTAAAAAAGTTGTGTATGTTGTAATCGATTATATTAAAATGAATAAATTGATTTAATTCGTATTAATTGTGAATGACACAGTTTATATTCATTGAAATAAACATAGGCAATGCTTTAGCGTGTTTATTTTTTTACTAAAACTAAACTTCATTTTCTGATACCTAATTGTAAAGACACATTCGGTTCCCTGAAGAAATGTACGATGCGTTAAATACATTTCGATTCAAATATTAATTTCATTTCGCGAATATACAATATCCTACAATAACGGTAATATTGATTCGATTTACTATGTTTCATGTATGCCCATCGTTGTGTATTACGTAAACCGATAATTCCGTACATTTAGCTTTTGATGAACTAATCCATGTAAATTTAATAAGATATTCATGCGAATATAATTGAAACATTTCCAATGCATTCAGCTAAAAAATATCAATATGGGACGTAATACTATATTCATATCTTCATAATATTGCATAATTAATTAATTAAATACTTAATAAATTATTTGGGTATTATGTAAGTTATTTAATGCATCTTTTAAGCCAATTAATGCATTCAGTTTGATTGCACATACTGCGTCCCATTTCTATTGAATATTAAACAATGGAAGAGATAGGTATAAAATGAAAGCATTTGTCCCGATTGTAGTTTAATTCAAAGAAATCAATAACGCGCGCGCGCGCACGTTAAGCCCTGTTTTCTATCGCGATAATTCTCATTAAATGCAATCTTCTTAGTGTTAAACAATATTGAATTGATAGCTTAAAAAAATAAATCAGAAGCATAATTACCCTGCAGAGCAGGTAAACTGTGGTGACATAGCCTAATATCACGACAGTCAAAAAGAACCATATCGCCCCTCGCGTCCAGGGTTTGGAAATTCCAATCTTGTTTCCCTCAATGATAAAGTATCGCATACCTACAAAGTTACAACAAATAGCAAGTATAATAACTCAGTTTGATACAACGATAGTTTTACAAAAGTATACGCTTATCAGAACTGAGACTTTGTCAACATGATTTGAATTCTTTTTCGCATATCACATTATTTTGTAACAACGTGATTTTCCTTATAACTATTCTTCTAAAAGAAGCTTGAAATGCAGGAAATATATATCAAATATACAAATACTTATATTATACAATTTTTATATAATTTCGAGTAATGACTAAATATTAAAATATACTGTAAGTAATATTCGAAAGCACGGAAATATTTTCAGCAAGCTTGATATTTTAATATTAATTTTATTTATTATTAAATGATATAAATATATAAATACAAAATATTATTTATAACATTAAATAATATAAATATTTAGCGTTATATCAAATAATAATCAACTTTTTTGAATACGTTTTGTAAAAAAAAAAAAGGATTTAGTAAATTAACGAAAAAATAATCATATTTTATAAAATTTGTCAAACTTTCAATTTATCAAATTACTCACCCAAAAAGCACACCGCGGCTAATCCCACCGTAACAATGGTGAGTAATGTTAAGATGAGCAGGTCTGATTCTATGTTTCTACGATTTCGCGGATGGCTAATCCATATTCTCAGAGACTCGGGCCTGCAGGTATCCATAAAAATGATAACTACGCGCGGCCGAGTACGGCTATTAAGATAAAAGCTCAAAAAATTCATCCTCAGAGGATCATGCGCTCATACACAGAACAAAATGCTTATCGATAAACACAATGCGATGTTAGAATTGTAAAATATAATTTGATTTAACATTTAAATAAATATAAAAAACACACTGCTTCAAATTACAAAAATACGGATAAAAATAAACATAGCAATAAAGTATATTATATACACACGGGTAAAACTAATATTATTTGAAGTAATATAAATTTTCTTATGAAAAAAAAAACAAATTAATTTATTATTCCGCAATTCCAACAACCGAATTGCAAATTTAAAATGACGCAGCACACTTTATTTTGACGCATAAATCAGAATGTAGAACGTCGCAGTTTATCGTCGATTTCTAGAGCAGTTTACTCGATACATCATTTTTGATGTTCGAGTAAACTCCAAACTGCAACCTGATCGACTCATAGTGAGAAAACAAATTGCATAGAAGAAAAAAGAAAGAAATATGACCGAGATTAATTCATTGCGAAAAAAGAGAATAATGGGCACGGTAACGGAAAACGAAATAAGGAAACATGCCGGTGTGTGAGAGATCGAAGTGCATTTCGGATGCTTGAATTACATCCAGCTTGAAAGTACCCTCTCCGTGCTAATCCGGTAAATGTAATGCTCACCATCGATAACGAGGCGTCTCCACGGCATTGAAGTAGTACCGGCACAATTCGCAGTACGTTCGGCACGACTGATTCAGCCATCGTTCCAGGCAGGACAAGTGCACGTAAGCCAGCGTGCCTTTGCACCTGGAAAAGATACGCTGTATATCCTATTGCAATATTGTAATGTATGGTAATGTACTACTCTAACACGAGAATATAATACGTAATTTTATTAAAGAATAATGGTAAAGAAATAATTATGTAACGACAATTACGTACTTCTTCGTAAAAAACGGAATTTTACACTGAAAAAATTTACTAAATCTTAATACATATTTCTTTGAATAGTATTAAACATTTATTTACGGTAAATAAATAAATAAATTTATTTAATCAATAAAAAATGATAATTAAATTAAATTAAATTAATGGTTTTAAAATAAAAATTTAGTATTTATTTAGTTTTTTTTTTAGTGTATTTATGTGTGAAATGAATTTAATCTAGACAGCAATCTGAGATGGAATTGTAAAGGATAGAAACTAAGTGACTTCGTTGATGCTTTCGCTGAACAGTTTGAGCACTCGAACATATTCTCTCGGCTCTTTCCAAGCGCAAACGTAAAAGATATATAACTCAAAACCGACGCTAGACGCTTAACCTTAAAATCTATATTTAGAAAAAAAAATCACTAGTCTCTAGTTGTTACAGAATCTACATTTAAATTTCAATATAATCTTTATAAAATAGTTCAAATATATCAAATATATCAATATATAAAATTAATAATTTCTATAAACATTCTTTTCTAATAAAGATGCAATTGTTTAGCAATTCATTAATATGTTGTATCTCATATATTGCATCCGTGTTGTAATGTTCTTTCGTACGAATGTATTTGTAAATGTAAAATTATACAAGCACATTATAAATTACATTCCGTAAATATCCGGAAGTGTTAAATCTATTCATTCGTGTTCGCTTGTGAACGAACACGAATCATCGAAATTCATTCCATCGAGAATGCAAGAAAAATAAGTTAGATCCGATTCTCCTCATTAATCTCTGCCGTTCCGGATCGAACGCCTATGACTTCAAAGTAACATTTGGATTAGAAAGAATATCCGTAAGTTCGAGAATTATGAAGGTAAATACTCGCGCGCGGGAAATTTGCAGCGAGTCGCTCTCATTTCGCACGTTTCTACTGCGTTTTCACGTAGTTCTTCAAGCACGAGTTGTGTGTCCTTAATCGCCGGAACACGTTCCTCGAACTATTCACTCATTTATGCCTTTCTACCGTCTACGGCACTGGGCCATAAATGAGAAAGGGAAAGGGCAAAAGAGAAGCAAAAGAGAAGTTCCTCTCTTATAAAATCTCATCCCTCGTCCCTTCTTAGCACGATTCCCCATCTCGCAGCCAACGCGTGAATTATGCGACTACGTGAGGTCGATTTCGGTGCCAAGCCGGAATATACTTCATTCGACGATAGAGTCACGACATTTCGCTTTGTCAGCCGTGTTAAACGACCGCTGTTCGCCGAGTAATCTCGTTATTATAAACAGCACCGGCAACTATCATGACATTGCTCTTCGCTTCCTACGCATCCTATGTCTACGATGTATGCACTGTATGCAGCAGCGTGCAAATTAGTCCGAACAAGATACGGAAGTCAGTAAACCTGAACTGTACTACTATTGCACGATATAGTGATTTCAAAGACAAGTTTATGCGTTAAAGTCTCGTTAAGGTGATATTAGACTCGCATGTACGAGATCTCCCTGTTAAATAAAGGAAATGACTATACGCGACTGAATATTTAACGTATGATAGTCTCTAATTATTTCATTTGTCTGATATGGTTATCACAAATTCATCCTACAATTTTATAATGTTTCCCTGATTTCCGGACAAAATTTCATCATTTTCTCTGATACTTTCAATAATATTTATTTAAAAAAATAAAATCTGACCGAATTAATGTGACAACATAAATATAGTAAAGAGCGTCTAGTATCGATCAAAGTTAGATGTTTCGAAAAATATAATATTCTTGATTTATGAATTTAATTTATCTCAAATGCATCGAAACGTTCGGAAAACACAAATAATCAGAGATACTAATAATCAATATTAATAAGCGATACTAATAAGAATATTATATTATTCGAAACACATCTAACTTTGACTCTCTATTATATTTATTTTTAATATTTTGTATTTTTCGTGTTGATTTGAAAACCGTTAAATATTTTGATAATTAAAAACATTAAATTTTTTATCACTTGTTGACACTCAGATTCAAATTTGCATCACCACTTTTTTATGGCTGCAGAAATAGTCCTAAAACTAATTCTATGGTGCTGTCACCTGGCTTTAAAAAAAGTTAAGAATCACCACTGTATTTTCCATGCATAAAAGTCTTTAATATCCTTCGACACTTCACATAAAGTGAATAGACCATAAAGAAACAAAATTACTCCGCTGTCAGCACCGGACAAAAGAACGTTCTTTTATTATATGACCAAACACCAAACATTAATTTTAATATATGTAAAATGAATTTTTTAATTACATATTTAGTACACTAGTTACAGCTCATTTCTAGCAACTCTAATTTTCATCTTTGTGTTGATGTCAAATATTTAGTTCAGAGAGTAATTTAACACAGCAATGTTATAAATTATTACAAATGTTGTTGACACTGCTTGCACTTAATTGTTAAGTTAATTGGTAATATTCCAAAACTACGTAGGTATGAAATACCTACATATGGCATATCAAACCTTTTTAAATCAAAGAATTTCAATTTTCCAGAAAATTTTATAAATTCCCTGATTTTTTCATTATTTCATTAACCATTTTCAATTTTCCTTATATTTTTCTTATTTCCTGATTTCTAATTTTGTGACAATTCTGATTAGCTTCAATTTCAGATAAACAAAAATATTAAATGTCTGTAATAAATCTTATTGATGAATATCAAACTAATTCATATATTGTTAAAAGATTAAAGCATCTTGTATAAGTTTAAAGTAACAAAAAATTTCTCAACGGACAGAAATGTGCGATGTGGTAACAAAAAGCGATGCAGCGCACAACAGTGAATGAAACAATTCTCTTTTACACGATTTTGCCCTGTGGCTCATCGATGTCATAAACTTTTCTCTTTGGCAGCATGATGTACATGGACGATGATTAGCCCACGTATATCCGGCGAAACAGTTATCGTCCAATGAAATTTATGCAGCTCTTCTTTCGCAGTGCGATTCGCCGCGGAGTATAGCTGCTGCGTTATGACATCAGTTTTGCGATTGTTCCGGCGAACAATGCACGGTATGCAGCAGAATTCGAAATACTCCGGCAGCGTCGAGTGCGATATAAGGAGCGATATTAAACGAGAAATAATTCGCGAGCGACCGCTAGAAAAGTTGCTGGCATCGCTCCGAAAAATTTCAACCAACTTCCGATAACGAAACATTTTAAACAATCTACCTATTCGCCGCGAACCTACTGGCGCTTTTTAACATGTATTGTAATATTGTAACGTAGCTTCATCTTTTAGTTAATAATTATGGATAGAAAGTTTTTCATATAGCAGTCCCAAAAAACAGATATTCGTCATTTAGTCTTAAATTATTTGTCATTTAGGTTTAAATTAATCACCGCTACCATTCGATTGGTCATTGTTTACACATGTATGCATATTTCGAATTTTCATTTGCACATTTCTGGTAAAAAAGTTATTAAAAAGGTTATTGAAAAACAATTTTAGGAGATGCTAATTTCATGCTAAGCCCCAACCATAAGCAAATTAGATTTAACTAGTTTTAATCGATAAATTTTTGTTTGTACATTTCAAAACAAATTGTTTGTTTGCATATTTAATTTAACAGTTATAGACAAATAAATGTTGGGAGGCTAATTTCACGTTGCAAAAAGTATGTTCTCAGCTCGAATTCTAAAGAAACGGGATTGAAATAACTCTAATTAATAGATTTTCGTTTACACATCCGAAACAAATCTATTTTTCATTTGCATATTTTTAGTTAAAAAGAGATTAACAGTTAAAGTTTCGTGGACGGTCGACTCAGATAGATAGGTTCAATCAAATCGTAGATATACTTAATATCATTTGAATCTATCTACCTGAGTCGTCCTCGGAACTTTAATTGTTAATAACTTTTTAACTAAATTGTGTGCAAACGAAAATCTATCAATTGGTGTTATTTCAAACTTATTCTTTTTTATGAGACGATCATGTATCTTTTGCAGCGTAAAGTTAACTCTCCAAAATTTATTTGTTAATAACTTTTTAACTGAAAGTGTGCAAATTAAAAATCGACTTGTTTCGGAATATGCAAATGGAAACCTGTGAATTGAGACTAATTAAGAATATTTTATATATTTTCAAAATAATAAAATTATGAAAAAATTACAGATTATTCTAAATCACGTTTAAAAATAATATGACAAATTTGATAATGGTTTACTGGATCATAAGCTGTTTTAATAAACAGTAATATTTTTTCAATCTGTTTTAATAAAAATATTTGAAATTATATTATATGTAAATGTATTATATAAAATAAATGATAAAAATCTCAATTTTTTAATATAAGTACATTATATATTCAAAATTATTTACGTAGAGTTACATTGCGATGCATGAACTAGTTATCCAGTAAATAAACAAAAAATATTTATTTGTTCTATATCTTTGTAACTAATCAATGAATCGCAATGAAACTTTACAGGAGTTATTTTGAAGTATTTAAAGTATTTACAAAAGAAAAATGTAAATTTTATCATTTTTTAAATTTTCATTTTTGACAATAAAAATAATAACAAATAAAAATAAATAAACTACAAAAATATTAAATAAAAATATAAGCTTATTCTCACAACTTTCATATGTATGTAGTTCATTTGAAGTATAAATATTAAATATACTTGCAAATTTAATTTTCTTTGCAGAGATTGTACATCTAATACATCCTTAAATCTAGTTTGTTTGTAGTTAAAGGGTTAATGTGAAGTTAAGCTTCTTAAAATTGTTTTTTTTAATACATTTTTACCAGAAATGTACAAACAATGAATAATCGATTGAGCTATAAAAAATTAATTTTTTCAATAGTAAGAGAATCAATTTCATACAGGTGTCTAAATCACATAATAATAAATATTTTATTTATAATAATAGATATTTCTTCACTATGTTAATGATTTACTATGTTAATCAGTCATATCATACTTTAGTCTTTAAACTAGTTGAAGCTCTATAGTATATTGAAATGAGCTTTCTCTATATCTACTAAACTATATAAAACTCTGCGGCCCAACAAAGAAAAGGAAAACATACATATGCTTGTCTTCTCTAAACTTTTTGGAGAAATCTCACTCTAAATTGTAAAAATTAAGCCAATAAAAAAACATGGCTCAATTTTCAATCTTTAAGAATAAGAGTTCACTCTAGAAGTTTTAAAGAATACATTATGGTAGGACATGATAGGGAACAACATTAGCCAATTGGTCAATAGTCAATTAAGAGAACAGTAAAATCTTTATCGGAGTGTTATTGTTTAAGAATTGAAGTCTTCCTACTCAATGAGACCACCTCCTAACTTATTATAGTATTTATATTACGGAGCTCAGTGTTTTAAACAATCAATCAAACCATACTTCTCTGTGACAAATTTCTGGTTTTCTAGGAAAGCTTTCTAATAACACCTTTTCTAATAACACAAAACATAAAACAAAATGCGCAAATGGATGATAAGAAAAGACGAATGAGATTAATATCCACATAACAACAATTTTATCTCTATTTCCTTTAAAGACGAACAGGAATAAGAAAACGGATTTATTTATTCAAAGAAGGGAGAAGGTAAAATCGAACATTTGTACTCTCGAATGCGAGGACATGCCTGCATTTGGCAGCAAAATCCACGAAACTACAGATGTTTCTACCACGAAGGGCAACCATTCCGCTCTCTACCATAAATAATCGGTCGCATTAAAATTCGTGATGATTCATGTGCTCAGTCGACCAGATTTTTCGTTGGCATCGCCGGGCATTTACCATCGCGCGTCTAATGTTGTCGTGGTAACACGAAAAGAAATGGGTCATGAGATATAAGCATAGTACGTAGTCGAGAATTCTCACGAGGTCCTCGTGAATTAAGCTCCTACAAGCAAAGAACCGCGGCTCAGGTCGTTAAGTTGACGGGCAGTACGTATGACCCTCCATAAAAACGATAAGGATATTAGCGAAATGTTAAAAATAAATTAAAAATAAAATTAATGAAAGCTAATAAAAATAGTATGCGCATACTTTAAAATCAAGTGATAACCTAATTGGATTATTCTCTTTCTTCTTTTTTTTACAAAAAGCTGTAAAAGTAACTATCTGACTGAGAGAAAATAAAATTATGTTTAGATTAGTTACCGAAGACTATTCATTAGAGTCGATTCTTTTTACTCTTCAAAATTACCTAGGTCTGTGATATGTAAATTCAAACGTATGACAGACAGTAACAGAGTTTCAAAGTAATCAACGTAAGATATTCTGAATATCGTTGGGCTTAGTAAATTATAACGGTTAATCCCTCGTGATATTTCATGGTGATTGGATGACATGAGATGATCATCGCTTAATCGAGCTTTAACGCTAATTAATTAGCGCCTGTCTCCCATCTCATGCTTGCATGAAATTAGCATTTGTCGTTTCACGCGACATACATTAATAGGATGGTAAAGAATAGGCTATCGGGAATCGAAGCAATTGAATTTGAAAGCTTTTCTCAGTTTGCCTTGCATAACCTATATACTTTTGTTTTGTAATTAAATCACTAATCGACTTGGCTAAACTTCCAGCTTGAAATACTTAATAATAACTGGTAACAAAGCCTCTTACATTAAAGTTCATTTAAAATAAAAGCCATTGAAATTAGCTCGAAATGAAGACTTACTCAATTTATACTCTTTTACTTTAATTCATTAAGTAAATTCTAAACTAGCGAAATTATAATATTAAGCTCTCGACACTGTTGATATTTCGACACCGAAACTGCCGCTCTAATTCTGACAATTATAACTGTTTTAATTATTATAGTACCTTTAAGGGTCATTGTAGAATACTGAATAAAATAGAAATTAACTACACATCGTTAAATTGAAGTTTGAACCTGACATTTTAGAGTACATTACATCAAATAATGTATACGATTATTATTATTAAATAATATAATGTTTTATGTATGTGTGTATCTATCTTATATTTGTTACATACATATGTCAAATTTCAAATTTCAGCAAATTTTATATTTTTTATTTTTATTTTTTTGCTACGTATATCGTTTGAACACATCAACAGAAATATCCGGAGCTGAATCCGCAAGATTTAAATATCGCGATGTTCCGCCATTTAATACGTAAGCACTTCCCGTTTCGGTGAGCACCACATTTTTCTCGAATCCTATTAAGTATGAAAGATGGGACGTTCGTAAGATGGCGGAATTCTGTCCTAAATCCCGGACATAGCTACGTGGATGATACATATCGTTTTGCCATGACGATAAAGTTTTCAAAATCGTAAATATTCAACTGTATCTTTTCTACATGTACATATTTACGAATGATCTTTTTCTTGAATTCAAAAATTTGAAATTTGCATTCGAAAATAAAATTAGCATTACTTGTATTTACGTATCGAATAAACATCTTAATGCCACAAGAAAAAATTGAGCATATATTCAGTTATTTTTGTTGTGAATCAATTTTTAATATTATAACAATATTTTTTTAATGCAATACGTTCAATAATATTTTTATAATATAGCATAAGTACATATAAAAATTTCAAAATATTTTAAATTATAATAAAACACATATGTATATTAAATTGACGTGTGAATATTTTTATGTACAGAATATAATCAAAACAATTTTGTCCTAAACCACGAGAAAAACGCTTTAGTTACCAAAAACAATAATTTTTGCCCATCAACATATTTGATTGTGATAACCATAAGATAGACATATCTTAATAATCAAAAATCCTAACGATTAAGATATATCAGTCTTACAGTTATCACAATCGTATTATAGTTCTTATAATCAAAAGATGTATCGATGGACGACTTTGGTCGTGCAGGTAATTGTAGCCGTTTTTTTCTTATGGAAATAATATGTGTAACATAAAATAATAATATAAAATAATTGCAATTTTCTTCCTCTTTTAAGGATAATCTTGCTCTAGAATTGATAGTATAATAGTGGAAACCCTCAGTAACGTTATTAAGCAATTTAATCAACTTAAGCTTATTCTGAAATCCGTCCAATTACGATTCTTAAATTGGCGCTGTACCTTATCTCTAAATACATTTGTGAATATCGTAATATATATACATGGATTATAATAATCCTAAATATATACGGCTTTAGGATTATTATACATGTATATCAGTATCTATATTTTATATGCAAACAACAAACTTGCATGCATGATATTTTTATTAATTTTAGAAGAGGATAATAAGATAAACTTTTTTTTTTAAATTATTTCAATCAATTATTTAAATTAGAGATACACTGTGAGAAAGAAAGTATCAAAACTCAATCGAAATCTTATCGAAATACTAATAACTTTTCATTTATAAGTCATCGCATTATGCATAATAACACATAACAGTATCGTAGCGGACAAAATTATTATGTTTTTTTATTTATTCATTACTCAATCACTGTATATTTGATTTTATTCTATCGTTTATTCCATTAAAACATCTTAATAGCTTCCAAAATTGAAGCTTTGTCCATCTACAATACTGCAGTACTATATCTGCTCAAGCTATGATAGAACGTGTATGCATTTACCTACAAGGGGAAATAAGCGGTTCCTTCGCCGTGTTTGTGTGACATATTCGGCAGACGCTGGACCCGACGGAGATCAGACTGCGGGTAAGCCGATGCTGTTGTCCAACGACCCCCGGAGACACTTGCTGCGTGTCGCGGCCATTTAAATTGCAGGCCGAGCCCTCGGGAGCCATGGCCGATGGCGGCATCGGCATGCTACGCTCGTGATCCAAGTTAACTGTGGAACCAGCCAAAGAGAAGGACACACCACGCGGTGCATATGCATGATCCACCACGTACTCGCGCTTATTTACACCCCATTCACCGCACCATGCCGCCCGGCTCTAAGCGTCTATTTTCTATACGAACCGATCGGAAATCTGATAATAGTTCGCGCCAGTGGTTGCCAACCCGTAAAGTCTCGTGAAGCTTGAATCTAATTATCGTCTCCCATCATTTCCAAATTTAACGAAACAAAAGCAAGATTTTATTCAAACGTAAATTCTCACGTACTTTTATGTTAATAAAACGATTTGAAAAGAGAGTTTATACTTTTAAAAAAGCAGATAAAAAAGTGAAAACGTAATTTAAATTTTTCCTTTTACAAACGATAAATCTCATCAGAGAAGCTCGATCAGTTTATTGAATAATAACTGTATTAAACAAAGCGGTGACTATCGCCTGAAAATGACATTCTTTTCAACAACTGTATCTGTTAACAATTTTTTACTTTTTTTGCTTTTCCTCTTGTTTTATTTTTTCTTATTTTTTAAAATTTAAAACGAAATTAATACTGTTTTATACACATGGTCGATTTGAAGAGAAAGTTGTACCATAACATAGTGCATATGCATGAGCGATCACAAGAGTTTCTGCATTCATTTATCCTCTATCCAAATCTAAATCGAATTTATTTGAAGTTTTAACGCGAAATCTGTTGGCAGCTTATTGAATAGTAAAGTTAGCTCTGGTGAACATGTCGATGCTTTGACTTCAAAAGTTCAAACATTGCATTAATAAGATAATTGGATATTTTATTTAATGGAAACTTTATTTTCTCTATTATAAAACTCAACGATTTATTGAAATGATCAAATGATACACAGCAGGATTCATTAATTATTTAAATTTTACTAATTTTCATTACATCAAAAGTCGAATACACTTGAAAATTTTGTTTCATGTGTTATATATAATTTTCACACATTACAAATATAATTAATTAATTACAATTCTCACCATAATATTATCAAAGTCCGATTTTAGCAGATTAAAATTAAATAACGCATGAAAGGATTAATCTTACAAGTAAATTATATATCAATAACTTAACCCAATTCTCGCATTCAAATTATTACGTTCATTATTCTTTATATATATTTTATATTATCTTTTATATATTTTATTTCTTATAATTAAAAGACTTCCACATGTTCGCCATTCGTCTTGAACTATCCAAAAACTAATTGAAACAAATCTTCAAATTCATACTAAGATTTGATTGGATTTTCATTCGCGAGATACATTTCATTTCTGGAAGACTTCCGGAGATGTCGAATGAGTGAAAATTTATATCATGCCCGGGTGCTCTCTTCTCTAACGAGACGCAATCTCTCGAGCTCTTTGATTCGGGGAAATAGATGCTCTCAAGTTTTTCCGTGACAATGGGACCGAACTTTAAATGAAGTCCCACCGGCTGCGGCAATATTCCAGATGAAGAATGCAAACCGTAATAACGTCGCGACAGACAAAACCTACCTACTTGCGTTTCCGACATCGCGAAAGTTTCCGGTGCGATACATAACCAACAATTTCCCATGAAACGAAGTTGTGCGTGTGGTGCTGAGTCCTCCAGAATGTCCTTACGATCCCGTAATTTCCGTGAAGTTTATTTTTTATGCAACGCGACACCACCAAATGCAAATGTGGAGCCGACCTGGTAGGTCGACGGAGGTAACTTTTAACCTATCCGAGGGTGCTGACACATGGAACGGGTAATGATAATTTAGCTCATTTTTCATCGTTATTTTTCTGTTTTCTCAGCTAATCGATCACGATAAATGAAAATAGTGCTAGATCGAAAGACTGTGACTTTTTATCTGTGATTGGAAAGACTGTCTATCTATAATTTAATTAAAAATCGCATTGCAATTTTTCTTAAAAGAAACTATGATAAAGAGAATTTTTTTATATGTGCTCATTTATATTCAACATCTGTTATAAGCACAGATATTAAATAATTGTACATGATATAAGAACACATCATGATTGCGTATATACTTAATAAGTACACATTGAAATCTATAAATTCTCTATAGAAAGAATAATAAATCGATACCTTTGAATTTATTTTGTTTAATCATATATTTTATTTTGATAATTAACGTTGTAAAATCTTTTTGGGAAGTAATATCGCCCATGAAAATTTTAATGTATATTATTTTGGAAAAATGATATCATTGTTTTATAAAACGTCGAAGGATGCGCAAAAATTATTTCTTTTATAATTTTACAGTTTTTTCATATCGCGTTTTTACTATGAAAAAATTTTATATGATATTTCCACTTTGAAAAAAAATTATTTCATATCATATTTCTACCATTAAAAAATAGACCTTTTATTGATCCTAAAATATTTGATTAAAACTGAACATATTACCGGCGAATTCGTACAAGATTAAAACATGTAAGAATTCTGTGTATTAGAACGTGATACTATTCAGGAGACCTGCGAATTAATCTACCGGGTCTCATTTTCCATGGATCCTGAAATTAATCCTTGTAAACCTCTAGAACACGATCGGCTATATTGATGCAAAATGCATCTATATGTATATATCGTAGAAGCGGTCGCATACCAATCAAAAATAAAAAATAGCATTACAATGAAACATTAACTACGAAATGAAAGCAAACTCCAGTCCGTTTGAAATCAAAGCTGGATTCTTGTTATCGAACGAGTGAAAATGCATTTCAAACGCAAAATAAAAAATTTCCGTGCGCTGGTACGCACTTCAATTTCGCCTTTCGTACGTAAACACTCGGTCTGTACGGTCTGCTAGCGGCTTTTTATTGGATCTCGAAACGAGATTCCTTTGAAGGAAAAAATACAGTTTTGGAATAGACGCTGGAAGCACTGTAGTTAATCATTTTAAAAGTGTGTACAGTTATATAATTCAATAAAATTACATTCTTTTATGTACAAAATTGCTAATATAAAAAAATTACCAACCCTTTTAGAAATACCTTTTAAGATGCTTATTTATATTCTAGAGAAAAATGTATTAACTGAATGAAAAACGAGATTTATTAATGCCGTGACAGATTCAAAAATAAAAATGCATTCTTACAAGATTGAATGGGCGAAATTCTGAGAATAATATATATATATAAAATCTACTAATATTTCATAAAATATACGACATTTTTTCTCAATATAAACTAAGTGTCATATTACCAAAAAAATTGAAATACATAAAGATATAAAACGGAATTAATTATCAAATAATCTATTATTTGAACCTATTATTAAATTTATTACAAAAAATATATCAAAAGAAATACACACATTTTTTTTAATTTTGGAGCTTTCTATTATCTCCATAAGAACTTCATAAGAACTTCAATATGGAATTTATTTTAACATTATTATTTAAACTCACATATTAATTTAATTTGATTTTCTGCCACTTCAATCTTTTCGACTATTCACCAATTATAATTATTCGACAAAATTGAGCAATGATAGTTTCTTTAAAGGAATTGCATATTTTGCCTATTCCAAATTGAGATCTGGTGAAGAATGTCACGAGATCGTGGCCCCGTCATAAGATTATGAAGATTAATTAACTGCAGAAACTATGCTGTGCGCCAACGTCACTAAATTGAATCTCAGGCGGGTTCCTGATTTATAGCGCCACTGCATCGAAACTTTTTCCCGCGAAACGCCTGGATTTGCATTGCATTAAGATTCACGGTCTATCATTCACGGAGAAAAAGAATCTGCCGTTTGTACTTAACTTCTTCCAACAGGCGCCCTTCGAGGGCAATCTTAACTTTACTTCTTTTTAATTTCGTCTGGTCGGAAATTCGTCTCTCCCGTTAAAAAAAAAGAGTTAAATAAAATGTTTAATATTAAATATTATGATTTATTTGTATAAAATTTCAATAAATTTTCAGTATATTCATTTATATGAATCTCATAAAAGTAATACATTTTTCATTGAATTTGCAATTCTTTTTTCATACATGAGAATAGAAAAAAAAATGCATAAAATCTGATACAGGCTTTAATGCCACTACTATATCAATGTACAAAAGTTTTAATCAAAGATCACGCGGAAGCTCTATCGGCAATAGAACTGCTGAAGCAACGTTAATTAGGATTGCGATGCTACGAATCATTCAATTTCATTGCACAATTTAATCACCGTAATATGGTAATAATGTGACTATTAATTAATTTTCACGTCCGGTATAAACTAATGCGATACTCTAGATCGATTTAACAAATGAAGCTTCGACAAAATACAAATAGAATAATTTATGGGAGGAAGTGTTACGGTGATTAATTCATGTACACATTAATTAATAGAGAAACAAAATCGCTCCATAAATTTTGGAAGTTTCATGAAAGAAAATTGTTTTTACAAGCAACACAGTGAATGCTTGAGTCAAGTGCCGCTCTTCAATCACGAATATTTCAATTTATATATTATAAATTTGGCCTGTCATTTAATCTATAAACAATTTTTATAATCATTTTTTATTTTGATATAATATCGCATAATGCCCACATAATATTCAAGTAATGGAGATGCATCCATTAAACTGTATAGTGACCGTTTCTTCATCGATCCTAGAAGATGGATGTGACAGTATTAAAGCAAAGACACACTCTCTCTCTCTCTCTCTCTCTCTCTCTCTCTCTCTCTCTCTCTCTCTCTCTCTCTCTCTCTCTCTCTCTCTCTCTTCCATCAAGCGTGCTCTTTTGTTTATCAAAGGTTAATGATAACAGATCAAAAACGTAGTACTACTAATTGTCAGAATAATATAACAACATTTCTAATTTGCGATGTGTTGTCGTTTATTTTTCACATCATTAAAAATAGGTTATTTAAAAATTTAAGGATTCGTCCATTTCACGATCATTTCAGGACTGTGAAATAAATAGCATCAGAATATCAAAATGTTTTAACAGACATAATGCCAATATCTATTTTATAAATTCATTCATCTATATCTGACTAACAGCATTGTTTTAATTTTATCCATAGATTACGCAAAACCTGAAGCAAAAAATTATGACGTTGTTATACAATCGATCTGATAGTTTATTTTAAGAACTTAGGATACCTATACATATATTAGACAGAGAGAGAGAGTATACATCATAACGCAGAATAGAAAGAAGTTGCAAAAATAAAATGCGCCGATAATCTAAATATTTGCGTTATTAATAAATAATGTTTAATTTTAGAAAAAATAGCAATGTGGAAGAATTATTTTTAATTGGAAATGTTTTATACGTCTATTATATACATGCAAGAAGTATGAAACATTTTCAATATTATCTGCACAATTTTTTATATAAGTGTTACATCATTAATTATATATACTTAGCACGTATCAATACGTAGGAGGTTAATAAATCATTTTATACACTACATTCTCTTTTAGCTGCCCATAAAACACGATACGAATAACAATGCTATGCCACTTTCATTGTTATTACTTGAGAAATTGTCGGCATTTTTCTCTTCACTAACCACGAATCGAAAGAACGCGAACGCTCGTATATCTCTATAAAGATCGAAGATCCGAAAACGAAGATTCCTGCCTTTGTAGCTATTCCCATTGATTCTGTCGCCTTTCTTTCGTCGACGCTCAACGACATGCCGTCGTCCCAACTGCATTTACTCGACATCACCAGATATAACAATTCCATTCGAAGATCTCGCCGCAGAGAACTTTAAACCCCCTCGCAATCTAGATTTTGTTTTCGGCGCCGACCGTGCAAAACGACACGCTGGGGAACCGCGAAAGTTTTCAGTCCACGAGACGCCACTCGTGAATTTTCTCTCCTGACGCAAATTTACCCCTTGCTAGCGGCGCACATTGACCGAAAAACAAGTACATTTTTCGTCCGATCGTCTCCGTAACTTAAGGAAATGTTAGAGTGATCAAATTATCGACATTACAAACGTACAAAAATCTCCTATTTGATTGAACGAAATCAAAAATCTTTCTATAGGATTAAAATAGACCCTCTTAATTTTGCATCTATCTTAATCTTGTAAAAAGATTTTTGATTCCGTTCAATCAATTTTTATACATTTGTAATGTCAATAATTTGGTCATTTCATCCCATTTTAACCCGGGATAAAATGTTATATATATGGACATATTTGATATACAAGTATAATTATATATAATTTCGTATAATTTTACATAATCAGGTTTTGGTTGTAGCAGCAGATTTTTAGTTGCGTTAGCCTATCCGCAGTCAGTATATAATTTTGATAAGCTAACGCAACTAAAAATTTGCTGCTACAACCAAAAACTGGCTGCAGCCATATAAAAATGCTGTGCCATATTTTACTATCTAAATTGTTACAGCAACCAATCTTTTTTTTTCAGTGTAAAAATATAAATTTTTAATTGTTATTTATATTAAAGTTTAATTAATAAGAAGATTATATTCACTGTTCACACAAGGAAAAAATATGTTACAAGCTAGGAAACGAAAAGTAAAACTGACATTTCTCAACTACGGAAAACTACGAAATACTCTGTATACGCAAACTCTCAGCCAAACGATTTCTCTTAATTTCGCGAGGCGACGCCCGTAAATAGAAAGCAAACAAACGGATAACAGTTTCGTTGCGGACCGTCGGGCGAATTTAACGATGGAACGCCACGCCAGTGGATATGTTAACTAGATTTTTCGCTTTTTTTCTCTTGTTTTTTGCGTTGGTGCGAAATGTACACCAGTTTAACTAGATTCGTTGCAATTTGTAAAAATAAAGCGGTATAAAACGTAATCGTAATAGGAGGAAAAACCAATGTTTATCAAAATATTAAAGAAGAAAAAAACAAGCAAGAATATGTAAATATATGTTTACAAAAGTTTGGTTTCCAAAAGAGAAAGAGAGTTAATAAGAGAGAAAAAGGGGGGAGGGAGAAAGAAGTATGAAATAAAATATTGAACAATTTTCTCAAATCTTAAATATATCAAATCTTAATTATATAGAAAAATACTTTAAACATTCTTCATCATACAATTTAAATAATATAAAAAAATAAATTTGATATGAACAAAATATGCAAAAATAAAAAGCTGATATACTTAATTCAAAAGCAGAAAATACACATACATTTACAGGTACATTTATGTTCGGATTGTTTAATGGTACGATAGAGAGGATCCGCTAGTTAAATTTATGACACCTATCTTTTTTATTACCACGTGTACATGTACATACACGATGCATTTGTAGCATCAATACGTAAGGAATAACATTTATTAAAGTCATAGAAAAGGTCGATATGCTATACAATAGTAATACATTATGCTTATGTATGAGGATACATTTTTCTAACGATTGTCTAACACATCTGTGTTATCAAAACTGTCACATATTCCACGTTCCACGAAGCAATACCTTTTTATAAATAAGAATAAAATTTAACATAATTACAGAGAATTACGTCATCTGGATATTATCATCTAGAAATGATAATAATTATAATATGATTAACTTATAAGTCAAAAAATAAAACGACAGTAAAATCCAATAATATGCAATCAATAATTATCTAGATTCTCTCATGTAGAAAGGAATTTTTATAAATTAAAAGCGTCTCTCTCCTGTGCATGAATTTTATCATTTTTGATGAAAAAGATATGAAAAGGTTTGTATATTTTATTTTCAATGAGCGACCAGATAACGTGTATAATGATAATCCCGAGCTGCGTTGGAAATTTATTGGCATCGCGAATTGCAATTGGGTCCCGGGTCCCGTATTCTCTTTTATTTCGAGAAACGTCAGACGATAAAATAGGGAAAAAATTAACGGTCGACCTATATCAACTTTAAATCAGATATCGAACCGTGCGCTAGAAAGCAAGCATAAGAGGAATTTATATTAGTGCCATGGGAAAAGTCTGGATGAACCGTGGTGCTCAATCGTAATCTAATGTCTCCATGGCTTTAAATTTTTATTAAATAACACAATTCACGTAGAAAGAGTTTAATTTTATTATAAAAACTATATTCTATATTGAAATATTATATCATGTATATATCAAACGGGAACTTTATTCTTAAAATTTCGAACTTTGAAAGTGAGAACTTTAAAGGCGAGAGCACAGAGTCTTACATAACGCATAACTAACTTAATGCATAAGAAAATGAACCAATCAAAGTTCTTTATTTCCGTCCTTTTCATGAAATAAAAACTCTAATTGGTTGATCTTCTTATGTTTTATACGTTATGCGTTATGCAAAGATCTGTTCTTCTGCTTCAAGCCTCGGGCCGCACATGTAACTTATATCAGACTTGTCTTGTCCGCTCACGAATTCATTAAAACCAGAATTGTCGAAAGCGACATTTAATTACAAACTCGCTCAGTTGCCGAACATTAAGAAAAAAAGTTATAGTAATGTATATCAATAAAAGGGAATTATTCACAAATGCCTGATTTTCCTTGCTCAGTTTTATTAAAATAGCAAAATAAAATACTTTTTTGTTAGAGAAATAAAATTTTTTTGTTCAAATATAAATAAACTTTTTTAATCAATAGCACAATTTTATTTAGTTATTTACGTTTTGTAAAAAATAATATAAAATTAGAGATTGCAATTACAAAATAAATTTTCGTTTTGTAATTTCAACAAAATAATCTATTGTTATCATAGAGCGCGGAATATTTCGCGAAATTATCACAGATAACGTGTCTTCGTGTATAAGAGACTCGACGTTCACCTATATAAAGCGGAGATGATTAAGGACCAGTTTTTCGTACTTTCGTGCAGGGTCACCAGATTTTAGATGACTTTTTTATTGTAACACGTTGCACTGGCTATATCTATATCGCGAATGTAGCGATAATAATCCAAAAACAATCCAAAACTATTTGTGCTAAGCTGTTGTATTTGTACTAAGCTTGTTACGCATGTAAAATTTAAATATTTCAACTAATAATTAAAGTCATCATTAGATAAAATTTGTCTGCTAAGATTGCACCTAAAGTCGCCTACATAATAAAAGAATTAACAAAATAAAAATAAATAAAATAAAGTAATAAAATAAACTAACATTACTATGATATAAATGTCTCTTTTCAGCTATTATTTTACGAACGATATAAATATATCTTTTGAGATCTAATTATAAAAAGAGTATCTATTGCGAATCCAAAATCGACAAAATTCTATTTTATTAGTGCCTTCATCTATTTTTATTTCAAGATCGTTTTAAATAATATTTTGAGATATTCATATAGCTCTGTTATTGGTTTAAAATATTGTAGGACAACTTAAAATATTGTAAGACGAATCGTATTTTTAGCTTCTTGCATCATTTATTTTTACTTCTTTTTTTCTTCAACGTGAAAAAGAAACAAGAAAGGTAAAAAGAATAGAAATAGATCTATATTAAAATATAAGAGTTATGAGTGCCTGCGTATAAGCCTTGCATGCCAATTGTTGCAATGTATTCATAATGTTATCAATATCCACAAGCTTCTATAACTGATTGTATAGGTAAATGAAAAAGTTGCAAACTGAAGTGAATAGCGGAATATCGCGACTGCTTTGTTATCTTACAGGACACGCACTAAAACAGAGATTCATTCGTAAACTAGCTTTAAATGATCATTTTGCGCGTCCATTTGCATAGAGCAACGCAGATAATAAAAATTCGCCGGTGGGTGGTCCGGATTCTCACTTGACGCAGTCAAATTAATGTTCTGATAAAAAAAAGTCGGAAGAAATTACGCAATTTGCGTGGGGAACGCGCGCGTAAAATGCCGGCACGAGCGTAAAAAGCAGTCTCGCGGGAGTGTTGAGAGCTACTGACGCGCATGCCGCGAGATCATAATTCATTGCGGCTGTACGTGCACGGGACGTATTGTGAATACCTTAGATGGTTCACTTCATTTCACCCCATCGCTTTATCACTAAATATTACCGGACTTACGCCATGGGAACTGCTCGCTCGAGCAATCCACAGCGATTTCATTGTTCGCGTTCTGCAGTCTTTACACTCATCAACATTATTATATGGATGTGTACGATTTCGTCTGGCATGCGCGCAGCAACGAATCCACGGTAAACGAGAAATACGTCAAAGTAGTCAAAACTGTCAAGTATATATGTTGGTACGCAGCAAAGCACCTTGAGTTTACCGAAAAGCATTACAGAAGCAAACAGTAAGACAAACAGTAGTTAATTGCTGAGGGATATTAATATTAATAGTTGTAAAATTATTTAATATTGATTCACCATTAATCTTATTTTTTATTTTGTGACTTGGCCAAAAATTTGAATTTAAAAAATTTGAAATAAAAAATCTTTAACTTAATCTTTAAAAAATAAAATATATACTTCATTAATCAACATTATTTTCTAGTAAGAAAGTTTTGATTTTGTTAAATTTGAATGTATTAAATTTATCTATTACCTATTCCTAAAAGACAGTCTAGTACGATTAGTTACATTGTATGATAGATATATGAGAAGCAAAACGTATATCTCAGCAATAGCATCCTATTATTGGAGAAAACTGAAGTTAACTGTACTTCAGTGGGTAACTTTAACATGAGACTCCTATTTGCTAACCCTTTGTCGACCCTATTTGCCAACCCCAGTATTAGACGCCTCATTAATGAAGTATATTGTGTTAAATATTTACGAAAATACTCACGATGTACCAATTGAATGATAGGTCTCTGTTCATTTACTTTTATAAGATCATCATATATATATATATGATGAACATCTTTAATCTTGCTGTTCTTTTTAGATTTATTTCATATTCATATTCAAATAATTTCATATGCATATAGTAATATATTTCTCTCAATATCTATTTCTTCTTAATTTTCCTTTTTTAAATGCATACATATTATTAGGTGTTGGAATTAATTCGTAGCGTTTTTAATGAAAGAATGTTATTTATTTCACATGAGCATTAAAAAATACATTAATGAAAGTACTTCCCATCACTTGTAAAACGCTACGAATTAATTCCAACACCTAATATATTACAAAAAATTGAAAATAAATATTTTACCACTAAAATTGTATTATATCTTTAACATATTTATCTTATATTAAATTAAAATACAACAATTTGAACCATTTGCCAATACGTGAAATGTATTAAATTTAATACAAATTTTCAAACTGATATCTCCTGGGAGTAACTCGAACAAAATTCTCACGGCAATCATGTCAATTCGGTACTGCAGCGATGGTTCGTTCGTCTCACTTACATTGACGTTGAAACGTGCACACGTACGAATAAAGAGCGTCTACATCGCAGAGATACGTATTACGGGAACCTCGCGCAATTTCGCGAACGGGTACCAAAGCGGGTTTTCAGAGTGTCGTGTTTAGTGGCGATAAATTTCGGGGTTTGTATCTTAGGACGACCGACTGCACACACATGCACATGCATACCTATATGTACTGATACGACTATTACGAAGACATTGCGAGAACAATGCGATACAAATTTTCCGTCGCGGCAGCTTACAAGGGCATATTTAAGATGTTCTCCGTGCGTTTTCATAATCTCCCCAATTTCTATTAGTACCGCGTATCCTTATCAAGAAACACGTTTTTCATCCTTTAATCCAATCCTTACTTACGCTAATTCATTGCAAATCGCGAACTCACAGAATACAAATCTTTCTGTCGTGCTATATTAAATATGTATAATAATTAAATATGTATACTCTCTAAATTCTTTGGAGTAAAATCTCATACACTTTAGAATAAAATTTTATTTTTAAAGATTGAAAATTAAGCCACACTTTTATTCAAGACACTCAATTTTCACACAGAGAAAACAATTTATTTGAATGCTCCTATTTACAATTATTTCATTGAAACAATATAATTTTAAAGAAAAATTACTTTGTTTAATCCCAAAAATTTATTTTGAATGTAATCAATTACATCTTAATTTAAAGAATATGATTGGACCATTCTAATGACTAATTTTTTTTCTCTATAGTGAAGTGAAAGCCCACTCTAAAGAATTTAAAGAATAGAAATAATTGGAAAAGAAATCCCAACAAAAATAAAAAAGACTACATATTACTTTATTACATAGGAAAAACAATTTTACTGAAGTATCTAAAAATATAGCTAAATACTGATCTGAAAATAATTTTGTTGAATCAAAATAATTACCATCAAAATAATTACGTAGAAATTTCAAGCATGATGAATAATGCTGCAAAAAATTTTGGGAGAATATTTGCCTACAAATTGATTGTCTACAGCATTGTTACGTTCAAACCTTTGGAAAGTTGATCGGAGAGATAAAGAGAAGGAAAATGGAAAAGATATGGAAGGACGCTTAAACTCGGTCTCGCAGGTATACGTATAGAGACGAATACCCGAGAATCGAACGCACTTTTTATTGCTCTGGAATATGGGTCAACGTTCTGAAGGGACCCTATGATACTTGCTCCGATGAGCAATGCGAACATCGGTTCTATTTCTGGATCAAGGAACTTAATCCTTTTGACCCGGAACTGGACCACATGCAAACTCAAGTAGTGAGAAACGGGATATTTTTAAAATATTTGGCAAAGATATTCATTTATAAAACAGAAAAATATTAAATTTATTCATAAAAAAAATTAAACTATAATAAATTTTACAAGATAAATGATGTCGATAATCGGTTATATCACTATATTTAATTAATTTTATCTATCTATTAAACTGATTTATTGAATTTCGGTATATAATAAATATGTATATGACGCGGATTACATTTGTACCTACATATAAATATAAGAAAGATGTGGTTATATGTGTGTATGTGTCCATGTGTGCGAGCGGAGAGATGATATGCGTAGAATTAATTTAGTTCATTGATTATGACAGAAGAAATGAGAAAAAGGGGCAAATTAAAAATCATTGTTAAGTTTGAAAAAGAAAGAAGCGACAAATTCTTGGAGCGGATGATTGCTCAAGATTTGCGGTTAAAAGAGAAAAAAATTGACGAATTCTTGGAGTGGATGAACGCTCAAGATTCGCAATTGAAAGAGAAAAATCGATAAATTTTTGGAGCGAATGATCGCTCAAGATTTGCAATTGAAAGAGAAGGAATGAGAAAGGAGGATAACTGAGATAGATAGTTTGGACTATTATATAGTATTTTTGCGATTTGTCTTTCTCTAGAGATCCAAAACGGAGAGGATTTCTTTTACTAGTTTATTATGTTACTAATGGTTGATTTGGGCAGGCTTCTCTCCAAAGTGAAGAGACTGGCACCACAACTGCGGAAGCCACAACTAGCGTAGAACTCTAGTACTGCAGACAGGCAAACTGTCAAAATTGAATTACAAGCCAACGCCCACAATAATGTACGAAATCACTGCGTACAACGTGTATCACTTCGTAAGACTTTTGGTTCTGCCAGTGCGCTTCCACGGGCCTCTATTTATATCTCAAAAAAGGGTATCTTTTACTTTGTCTAGGAAGCAACAATTGTTATGTTGCAGTGTCATGCAAGATTTACGGTTTTTTTAGGGCGGTTAGGAAATTGCTCCGAGTGGATGACAAGTTTTGTTATATCGCGAAAAATATAGCTAGGTAAACAATTGTTTACCGTGTTTAGTTTTTCTTAGAGTTATTGCATGTAGGGTAATCATTGTCAGTCGCATCTGATCCTAGATAACGTTAGTATGGAAGGTACCTCATGCATTTTATGATTTGACACAACGTCGCCTGTTTTTTTTTACTGTTTTTTTTTAAATATGGTTGGTCAGCCTCGGGTGAGAACTTGGGTGTTCGCTTGCGTGACAGATATATTTTATGTGTGTTTCGCAATCTTACTCTTTTTCCAGCTTTACATTAGAGTTGTTATTCTTTCCTGTTTGATTGACATTTATGAGTTTCGTGAAAATTTAGTCCCTCTAATTCTTTCAAATCGTTAACAGAAGACTGCATTTGAATCTCACAAATGTCATCAATAGTCGCAACGTGGAGCCGATTCTTGCGAAAGAAAATAATCGTGGCGCCTATAGGACGTAACAGCGTCGTTTGCCTACAGATCGATAGCCCACTATTGCTTTAAAAACACAAATTCTCTTTTAAAACACAAATTCTCTGCTATAAAAACACAAAATCTCTGTTTTAAAACACAAATTCTCTGCTTTAAAAATATATATTCTATTTGTGCAAAAAAGTGCATGTAGGTAGTCAAGATGTAGGCAATAATACAATAATACATGTAAGCAATCGATCTGCAAGCAAATGAGATGTAAACAAACAGTGCTATAGGCAATCAATTTATAGGTAAAAGGAGCCCTCTCAAAATTTTGATATTCTAATCAGTTTGAGTCTTATATAATTCATATTTAGACCATAGACGGTCCAATTATTTTCAGATTTGTATCTATAGCTAAAATAGATATTTTTCAGCAAAATCATTCTTTTCGTGTGAATATTAAGCTATATATTAAAATATCACTATTATTACTATAACGCATAATTATCTTTACTGATACGATATAATTCCATTGCATGTTATCTCATGCTCTCATAATCGTATCTTCAATACGTGAATATACTGTACGCCACGATTTATTATTATAACTGCAGACAAGAACTACACTCCTAAGAACCTGCGTAAGCGAGTTCCTAAAGACATCCGTTCCTAAAGACGAACGCAAATACGGGACGTAACGACATAAGAACATTGCTCGATTTCGTACACGACAGCACGCGAGTTAACATACGCCGATGTGAACTGCGAACGAGCAAGATCCTGTACATAACTGGGGATAATTGCGTTACGAGTTTAACCGTTCTAACGAGAATAGCGCTAACGATTTCTCGTCGGAGTTTGCACGGTACTCCTCATTATGGGACGAACGCATTGTGTCCTTTTAACAGCGTGTTCCAGGTAAGTCCTATCCTCTCTTCTTCCCTCTCCCTCCCTCTTTTTTTCTCTTTCCTACTCATAAGATCCGCGTAAAAGCATGCAAAGCACTTCTGCCGCACAGAACAAAGTAAAATCAAGAAAGATGTCAGAATAGCGTTCCCGCGTTTTAATCCGCAAAGCGCCGCGGGCGCGGCCTCATTTTCTAGCGAACGTACGGATCAACAAAAGCAGCGTTTCAGGTATTTACGGAGGCGGATAAGAGAAAGAGAACGTGAAGAACGGCTGCATTTCATAGTCGTTTTGCAGAGTTTCGCGAGATAAACGCGTCGAGAATAATATTCGTCACCTTTACCACAGTGTCGCTTGCGATACTGCGGTAAATTCGTGTACGTTATCTTTCACTCGAACGATGTCGTGAATATAAAAGAAAGATCGGATAAGCAGTTTTAACTATAGGGATGTACCGGATAGTAAAATTATCGCATATCGGATATCCAGTGTCACACTCTTTTTGGATATCCAATATCCGGTCGGAGCAATTATCCGACCAGATATCCCTAAATTTTCCCCGGATATCCGGTAGAATATCTAAAATAAGGCTTCCAAAAAAAGCAAGGTAAACAAAGCGATAGTAATTTTCTTTATCTTCCCAACGTGAAAAGAAAAAGAAGATGAATTGTACGAGTTTAGCCGAGGGGGTAACCACTTAATCATGGGACAGAGTCCTCGAAATTATTATAAAATTTATATGAAATTTCTATATATATATAATCCATAATATACCACCACGAAAAATCATTGTATAATATCAAATAAAATAGTATATTTTATCAAATGATTTCGTATGTAGGGAAAAAAATTATTTATAATCAAATGAAATTATATAAAATCATGTAATCTGTGGGGCAATATTGACAATATTTCAGCTAGTAGTTATCCCTCGAATTTAGTTAAAAAAAATAAAATTCTGCATTAATGACGCAAGCTTTTAACATAAAACTTCAACCGAATATTAAATACCTCCCGTGTATCCGTTATATCTCCAGTTTTAACTTTTAAGTACGTAGATAATCTAAAGGTATGCAAGTTGGTAGATGAATGCTCGGAACACCTCAAAAAGATTTTATTATAATTTCGTAGTTGTACTTTTTACCAGTATGTTAAGTATAATTAAATTTCTACACATATTAGTTACACATTAGTTAAGATAGAGGAATAACAAAATATGAATATAATGAACTTTAAGACTTCTGAGTAATAGTTTTTATTTTTCTTTCTTGAAAGTTTTAAGAAAATTATATGATCTCTTTTCCGTAACTTTTAACAATAGTGTTAGTATCGTTATATTGTCATTGTACAACTTTTTAATCATATATGAAACTTGCGTAACGACAATAAAACGTTGATCGTCGAAAATTATAGAATAAAGATCAATGTGTACCTGAGATGTTGTGGCCATTCTACCTATTCATTTAAAAGTTAATATGAGTATATGACCAAATGTATGGCCTAATTGCCTAATATTTTCATTTTGTGTTAAAGTAAAAAGAGAGTATAATACAACTCTTATTTTTTCACAATTGTTTAGAGATCGCTTTATTTCTACATCTTTTTTTAGATATTTTTTTCGTGGATACCGAAAAATATCATAATAATGACATTATATTTAAGGAAAAATTGGTAGATTGAAATAAAATTAACAAAATCCTTTTTTACATTGTTGAAATGGCTATCAGTTGTGCTCAGTTAAGTCAACAATTCTGAATTAATTTTTAAATGATTAAAGCATAACTAATAGCAAATTTATAAAGATGTATAAGGATTTTATTCTTTATTTCATTGTATATATCGATTTTTTCTTGAGTATAGCGTTACTATAATAATTTTTAGTTTCCATTGCATGAAAGAAATATCTAAGAAAATGTAGAAATAAAATGAACCCTGAACGATTGCAAAAAAAAATTGTACCCTCCTTCGCATAGAGATCATTTGGGATATATAAAATATGTTTAATTTAGTACAAAAGAGAGTAGAAATTTCCGAGAGTTTTATGACCGCTCGGGGATTATTTTATTTCTATGCTTTCTTATGTATTTTTCTTCGTAAACTCGAAAATAATACAATATAATCACACCAGACTTAAGGAAAAATTGGTACTTGAAACAAAATGAATAAAATCTTTATATTCGCAATCGTTATAAAAGTGATGCGCGACGTTTGGAATGAAGAAAACGGAAGAAACCGAAATGACAAATGTTATAATGAAAAATATAAACTAATTAACGTTTTATGGTGCAATATTAGTCGCTTTGATCCAATTTGGAATTAATTTCAAGAATAAATTATTGAAGCATAACTGACAGTTTTAACGATGCAAATAAGAATTTTATTCACTTTATTTTAATGTACCAATTTTTCCTCAAATCTGGCATTATTATAATTATTATTTTTGGATTTTATGAAGAATACATAAGAAAACATAGAAATAAAACGATTCCCGAGCGGTCACGAAATCCTCGAAAATTTCTATCCTCCTTTTCCAACTGTTAATATCATCTGGAATTTCTAATAAAATTCTCATGGCAATGTTTCTTAATAGTATCTCCAAATCATTATGTGCAATCAAAAGTATTTACAACTTTCATAATTAATAAGACAAGAATTATTAAATATGATGATATACAGTAAAAAATAAAATTGGAAAATAAAGTAATAATGTAAAATGTGTGAATGAGATGAAAAGGATATTTGATTTTGCGTAAAATTCATTAAGAAAGATACATGACTTAGTACTCAGTCTAGTATCGATTCAATTATAACAACAAGAAAGAATTGATACAGAAAGAAAACAAAAAATTCTAAAATATGTTAACGCTAATTTTAAATTATCTTATTTTAGAATATTTTATTATTTTTTAAATATTTTATTAAGCGTGTTATATTCAAATATAAATTGAAATATTTTATTATAAAACTCTGTTTGAAATTCTCCTATTTTAATATGAAACAATTTGTTATAAATTGATTTTCCCTTTTTGAATTAACAACTGCTTGCTAAAGACATTTTCCTAATAATTCCATGAATAATGTTACTCGCAATTGCATAAGTTTCAATCCTGGAATGACTAATTAGAGTTCGTCAATGTAATATGCTTATGATAATCCTCTTTTCTAAATTGTCAATGTTTCTGTACAAAGTCATAAAGTCGCCAACACCGTTATTCTATTATATTTCAAAATAAAAATAATGAATTTGCTCAGTCGGACATTTAAAAAAGATTGCATTAATTACTCTCGGGAAAATTTGCAAATTCGCGTAAAATGATCGCAAACTTTTCATGAAAAGCAAAAAGCGATCATGTCGTTATAACTTTTCCTCGTTCAGTGTGATATCAACGTTCGTTATCAACATCGATAAACCCGCGAATTTTGGCGTACGTCCAAATTTGCGACAAATTTGCAAAATTTCGATGGTAAATTAAAAGAATGCAGCCGCCTGTGAATAGCTATCGCGAAAAATTGCGCGGAGGGAATCTCTGCACGAACATGGATTGCATCAGGTAAATTTCGGGACGAGCCCGATCGCGCAGGTACAGCGTACACGGTCATGCGATCCCTCTCAATTTAATATAACTGCTTTATAGGAACATTCGAAACGTATGACTTCATATACCGGGGATACGCGCGAGCAATTACAATCGCTGCGCCGGTGCCGCCGCAAATTATTTTCGCTCCGGCGCATGAATCACACCGGTAACGTCCCGGTGCGATGTGCGCAATCATGTCAAAATAAAATTTCCCGTTGCTGCTGCGTGATACACTGCGCGGACTAATTAGCGATAACCATAATACACCGAGTCGATTTGTAACAGTGCCTGTTTTTGTTCCGAATTAACAAAGTTAACGTCGAGATAGTTGGACAGTCGTATGAAAAAATATAAATAAATAAAAACGGTGATTATCGACCAGTATTACCAGTTTGCTGGCTTCAAATTTTCAATAACGATATTGAATCGCGATGCGGAATGAACGATGAGCAATGCTTTTAAAAACTGCTGCTGCTGTCACGCAAGATTATTAGGACGTTGCCATTACCAAGCAATTTTTAATTTAAAAAGAGAAAATTATTTATAATAAAGCACTAAAATATAGAAATGGCGAGAGGATTGTAATGGAATATCTCATAAATCATACATGCACCTAACGCTCAGTGATATTAAAATATGAAGGAGATAAAATTTAATTAAAGAGAATGGGTCATGTACATGGATGCATATTTACGTATTAAATATATTCTTTATGACATTTTAAGTCTGATTTACATTAATAGAGATAGAAATATAATTTCTTTAACTAGGATTCATAAATCTCACACGTGTAATATACTTTTGAGAAAAACAGATATCTCTCATTAAAAATCCATATCAAATTATGCTGAAAAATTCAAATTTGATGGAGAGACTCGCAAGGTACCAAATTGTATGACAAAAGAACAATATAAAATATCGATTCACTTACCAAGATATTGCGCAATAAATGACATCTATAATATCCAAGAACCTCGTATCTATCTGTAAAAGAAACACAAATATTTGAAAAAATTCCTTTATTATGCGAAACAAACTCAAGTAGTTTTGAAATTAATTAAAAATTGTAACAATGATTACATTCGCTTCAAACTTATTCCGTTAATTAGCACAAAACTAAAAAAATTGTACTTTTTACGTAAATCTGATTTTTATTATAATTTTCTATTAATTTTATTACTATTTTTTATTATATTATTATTATATTTATTATATTATTATTTTTTTTATTACTTCCTTATTTTAAAAATAATGCAACTAAAAAATATGATTTTTGAATTATATTACCATGAATAAGTTAAGTAAATATCGCCGATCTTGGAACTAACTTAATTTTATAAGTTAACTTAATTTTATAAAAAGTTGTCAAAATTGTTACAGTTTTCATCAAAATCATAGTTTTTAAAGATTAACGAATTATGAAACAAAAATGACATGTAATTATATTAAGAAATATATTCTTTTTACCAATATTATCTGATTCATTCAATTAATTTGTTATCAAGTTAAAAAATAGTTTTTCTCTTTTTCTGGAAAATTGAATTTTTTTCGTTGTCACTTTTGAAACGAGTGATACTTTCAAAAAAAAATTAGCAAGAGAAAGGATTCCAAATTGTTCTCTCTAATTTTCAATCGAAGACCAAATATGATATGATTGATACATTTAAATCCAATGAAGAAACTAAAGAAAAAATCAAATTCTACAACATTTGCAAAGCAGCTTTCTTAACTTTCTTTGCTGAACCAATGAAAAACCAGGCTTAGAGTTACCACTGTTAAAATTATTAGTTGAATGATTAATCACAGCTGAAAGGAATACCATTTTGAATTTTTACGTTATTATCAAGTTAAGTAAGAGGAAGTTCACACAAGTTAATTATAAGTTTAAACAAATGAACCAGACAACAAAAACTGGGCCAGAGTCTACGTTGTCTAGAAATTAGGATGTACCCATTCCTTAATGGTTCACTCCAGTATATTACAGAGCTAACTTTAAGCACCAGATAAAAAAAGGGAATATTGTATACACGGGAATGCATCATCGCATGAAATAATAAATATTCGCTAATAAATCAAAGTGATAATTAAAATCGTGCATCGATCAGAATAAATAATGATAAAGCATAAAAAATACTCATCAGTCGATGCCTCCTGATTAACCTGTTCCTTCGCTACAGATAAAAATCACTCACAATGCTCACACTATCGAAATTGATCCGAAAAACATGACTAATTACCGCGCGCGTTAATTAGTCGTCTCTCGCCATGGCACTCCTGATGCTTTATCTACGATGCACTTCGAGAGTGTATAAATAATGCGAGATACACGATACCTTCGTGATACCTTCACTATTCGCTACTCCAAATTCGGCACTCCAGATACGGCATGCTCGTTCCACGTTGCAACGCATTTTGTGTAAAATTCAAACGTGCACTAAACAAAATAGTTACCGATGTTCGTATCGTGGCAGTTATTATGCAAAATTGTTACTTTGCTACGCTCGTCACTTTTAATCATCGACACTCGATCGGAATGCTCTTTCCATAATCAACTCGAAACGAATACTCTGAAACGAGTAGGATTTTCGTGGCTTTTGATCGCGCGGGAAAACAGCCTATCCGACACGACGCAACAATCACGCAGCGAACACGATCATTCGACTATCCTAAAAACTAAAAACCCAACGTGTGCAACAACTATCGACATTCTCAATTCTCGACAACTATCGATACTCGTTCGAGAGAAGCGAATTATCGATCTTGACAAACTTCGAGAAAAGAGCGTGAAAATGCGAGACGCGCAATTCTGTTTTTTATTCGAAGACGTCGAATGGCTGCGGTTTGTGGACTAACAATCGGTGAATCCGGATTTGATCCCATTCATGCCTCACATAATGGCAGGTGATTTGTTGCCATTACTTTCGAACCTAAGATCCAGCAGTTACTTAATGTAATAAAGCTTAAAAATCCACGATGTTTCCCTGACACCAGGAGCTTTTAATATTATCTAGAGTCGTGACACACGAGACGATTTGAGCCGACTTTTGTATGTAGTAGTTTTAACAAAATCAATAACAGAGAGAAATATATTAGTATCTCTGTCTAATCTTAACGCGCGTTTTCACTCAAAACGGAAGAATCTGACAAAAAACGCGGCGATCGGCCTTGTAAATCGAGATAAATAGAAATCTGAAAATAATTTTGTTGGGTTATCAAAATAATTACGTATAAGGAATTTCAAGCATGACGAACAATATTGCGAAAAGTTTTGACATTCTATCAATTTCAACGTCTTACATTATTTTGATGATCCAACAAATTTTTAGATTATTATTTTCAGATTTGTATCTTGCTAAATTTTTAAGTACTTGAGCAAATAAAACAGTATTCCTTCCGTATAAACTTTAACCTCGCAAACACTAGAGTAGTAAGCTTTAAGAAATTGATCAATTTTAAGTCAAATGTGAGAAGAATAATCAATTATAAATGGTCAATTTCTTAAGACTTAGTATTCTATTGTGTTTGTGGAGTTAGATCTCATCTACAATAATCGCACCACAGTCTGTGTCGCAGATCGCAACTTGTTGCGACAGCTAATCTGTGCGTCTAATATTAAAAACGCTTTAGATTGATTGCCACAACAAGCTTGCAATCTGCGACGTACTTTGTACGACTATTGTAGATGAGATTTAAGCCTTAGGCTAGTATTACATGTCAACAAAGCCAAGGACAAAGCACTTCAAGCCTATTCGGTTTGATTGACTGATTGGTGATTCAAGCCTATTTGGCTTGATTGATTGATTATTTGATTGATTGATTTACTGCAAAAAAGAGAGTTGTTGGATCTCTTTATCCAATCAATAAACCTAAAATCTTTATCATATGACAAATGTAATAATACTCTTAAGCCATAATTCTCTCATGCGGTCGAATATAAGAGGAAAATAATCGACTATGATTCGTCAATTTCTTACAGTTTTGATTTAAAGTTTTACGCCTTAAAATCTCACTGTAAACGCTGTAAAGTCCCGAAACATAATAAATATAGTAAACTTTATAATCGTAAGATAGATAAGATATTGACCAATCACAATCGAATATTAGAAGAATAATCAACTATGATTATACTATGATTGTAACTGTCTTTACACGCTTACCGACAATTGTCGGTAGGCGTATAAAAACGTTTACAGAATAGCACCCTTGGGCATTATCATGGAACAAAATCGGAATGGATTCCGATGGGAATTATTCAATTATTTTCTAGATTTCTATTGTGTTTTCTGCGGAAAACGGAATATTTCCGATCGGAATTCCGACTTCCACGATAGGTGCCCTTGGTCTTCTTACATTATGGTTTCATGTTATTACTCGCCACGAAAATGTCGAAATCGTGTAAAATAACGGGCGATTATATATACGGTGACCATATATTCTTTATTGGATTTATTTATAAAGGATAATTCTTTAAATATATTAGGTAGCTGTTCTTTAGGTTTATTAATTTTTTTAACTCAATTTTATCCTTTATTTTAATAATATTATGGAAAATTTCTTTCTATAATTAATATCGCAATGTCTAATGTCATATTAATGAGCGAATATTTACGAAAACGTCGATAAATTTAATTTTATGCAAAGGTAATATTAGCCAAAACAGAATTACGAAATCACAAAATGTCAAAATGAGTGATTGATTGAGTTGTGACTTTTAATGTGACTTTTAATAATCAAATTTATAAATCAGCTATTTTGACATCATTTTGATGTCTTGATAATTTATATTTTACTTGGGAATTATCTCAAATATACTGTGCGAGAAAATTTCAGAAATTAATATACAAACTTCTAGCAGTCACAAACTTGGAAATATTTTGGAATAAAGTCCTAAAATTTTCAGATTTGTCTTTATTTTGTCTAAGAAAATATGGTCACCATAGCGTTTGTCAGTTTGTGCAAACATAATTAACCGTAATTTTTCGATTGACGTATTATGTCTGCGAGTTAAAACAATGAATTCGTTAACGAAATCTATGCCAACGTTCAATGTTTTGATCTGTAAGTAAATCAATACATCATCACATTCGCCCAACTGATTGTATTCACAATTATATGTACATGATCGCATGATTCACAATTATGAATAAAATGAAATGAATAATTATGCGACATAAATTATAAACGCGGGAATATCGAGTTAATCTCAATACTTTATTTTATTCCATTTGCGCACAAAGCATAACGCTTTAACATTTTATTGCCGCAAAAGAGATTTGTGCATAATGATGATTATCATTATAGAATATTTTTCATACGTATGATATAAACTTTTTAAACGATTTACGATGATTTTATGAAATGAATTAAATTTTTTAATTTTGTTACATGTATAACATTTAAATGATTACAATAAGTTTACAAAATAAATTAAAATTTTTAATTTCATTTTATGTAGTATATATATATATATATGCATCTATATAATTTACATATGTATTTCTAACAAAATTAAAAATTTTAATTTATTTCGTATGTTTATTTTACTTGATATATAGCCATATGCTATCAGTCGCAATTTGCCGTCGCTAATTAATAACAGAAGAGCTATGTGTTTGCCGTTTGCTTTATCCGCGTAATTGCCACAGTGACTGTTGCTTGTTACAATTTCGACACGATGGTGACGATCATTTTTCTCTTTTCCTATCCTTCTATTAAACAGCCAGACGTGAAGCTCGAGTGTGCAACGTACAGTCTGCTTGGAATCTTTTCATTAATTGAATCAAAATCTTTTTGTCGTGTGTGCTTAGAAATCAATTAGACACAGTCAATTCGCTGAAAATAACTGAAAAACAATTATATCCGTTTAAAAACTCATGTTTGATAGTGAAATTAATAGCCTTTATCCTATGACAGTATAATTCGCTAACATATATATTTTTTGCCATTTTTTTAAATTCCAAAAAAAAGTTATTTTACAAAAGCGAGAGAGGATACAGTATTCCGATAAACTCTGCTTCTATAGGTTTGTTTTCTTTTACCATGTATTACAATTTTCCTGCCCTGTGGAAAAGAATAAAGTGGGATATGTAAGTCGCGCAAAGAGCCGTGGCTTCAAAGTGGTTTTTATAGAAATAAAAACTTGCCTTATATTTTTTACGAAAATACATTGTTTTTTAATTGATTAGAAACATTTATATATTTTAGTCCATTTCTATAATTTATTAATGACCGTTTCCATTAATGGTACTTTATTAATCTCATTTAATCTCATTTCAATTTACTCTTCATTTTTTTTCAATTCACAAGGCTTGGTTTCACCAATGTAAGATTAACTTTAATCTCTTTTTTTACTGTTTATTTTTATTTAGTTCTTAAAATCAGAAAAAGATGAAGACTAAGTTCCCTGATAAAAATAAAAATTGGAGCGTTAAGTCGAATGTAACGGGAGAGCAATAGAAGCGTAAACGAAGCCTCTAGAAAGCGAAAATTGAAACAATGGAATGTAAAGAAGCATAAACGCTTCTTTCTGTTGTTTTAATTTTTGTCTCCTAGAGGCTTTCATTTACTCTTCTATTACTCTCTCATTACATACAACTTACGCTACGATTTTTATTTTCATCAGGGTTGAATCGAAATTAATCTACGGTGATGGAGATGGGCATGAATATATAAAATATTTAAATATCCAAATGTTTAAATCTTAACAAAAGATATAATTACAACCTAGAGAAAAGAATAAATTAATAATTTAAAAAAACAATTTAGATTCTATATTTTTAACAACTAAAAATGAGGAAATTATGATTACTAGGAACCGACGTTGTAATTAATAACTATGTATTAATACAAAAATCTATATATATTTTAATGATGTTTAAAAACTCATGTTTGATATTTAGCCATATAATAAAAATCAATTTTGTTATATAATAAAATACATTTCGGCTATTTTCTAGCCTTCATCGGCACAGTAA
Organism: Acromyrmex echinatior; assembly: GCF_024713525.1. Classification (NCBI taxonomy): domain Eukaryota; kingdom Metazoa; phylum Arthropoda; class Insecta; order Hymenoptera; family Formicidae; genus Acromyrmex; species Acromyrmex echinatior. Next base: position 4,259,768 of record NC_141864.1, read on the forward strand.
AAAAATAGAAATAAATTATCGCTGTTAATTAACTCATTAAGTTACAATGCTATTCGTCCTCCTCCTACAGTTAAACTATCCACTTTAAACGAGATGGGGAGTCTTTATCCCATAATGACGTAGCGCACTAATTACACCACTAATCCTCAATAGCCCTAATTTCCTCATTTTGAAAAGAATTGTTTAAAGAATATCCAGATTTGAAAATAATATAATAATAATAATAAGATTCTATTTTTATGAGCATATTCAATTTTAATAATAACGTGCGTTCAGTACATATAGAAAAATATCTATTGCTAAAAAAAGATAGTTACTCAATTTATTTTCCTTTTTTTAAAGCAACGTTTAACAAAGAATATTTTCTTGATAATCTTAAATATATTTATCACAAATTTCAGAAAAAATCATTATTACATACTCAAAACAAAAATTTATTTCGTTTTCAAGAATATTATAAAATTGATCGAAAAAACGACTTTATATGTAGGATAAAACATTAGTTGTGTGTGGATCACTCTAAAAAAATTAATATTTTTATTCAGAACAATATTGAACAATTAATAAAATATTTAATAGTTATGATCGATCATAAAAATTACATTATAGATGATTTTATTTTATTTCATAACCATTTTATATGTTAATTTGAATTAAATAAAATAATGACAATTATTTACAATTACAGACCCACTAATTGCGAATCAATTCACCAAATACTTTATTCTTCCTGATGGCGTTCACTACATTCCAGAATAATAAAAATGATTCGCGCATGTATATCGTAATATACAATAACGAAATTATAATTAATGATCCCGTAGTTCTAGATTCTAATTGTGAATCATGATACAGTTTCAGGGACAATTAAAATTCAATGATAATTACAATAAAAATTAATGAAAATTAAACGTTTAGCAATAAAAAAACAGATAAATTATGAATAAGTAATACTTTTTGCATATAAATGTGTATGCTATTTATATTTTATTTCGATACTTAAATAAATCTTTTCAGGATGACATCATTTGTAAGATTTGACAAGTTTTGAAACATTTTTATAATAAATTTACGCAATAAAAATATCGTTATAATGTAGTGATTAAACAAACATATTATATTAGGTGTTGGAATTAATTCGTAGCGTTTTACAAGTGATGGGAAGTACTTTCATTAATGTATTTTTTAATGCTCATGTGAAATAAATAACATTCTTTCATTAAAAACGCTACGAATTAATTCCAACACCTAATATAACACCGCGGATATATTTGAGCAAAATGTTGATTTTTTTTCCATGAAATCTAATGTTATTTACTACCTACTTTTTAAAGCAATTCTTATATATCACACTTTAAATAAATTTATAAAGATACATATGTTAGTTAATCTTGCAAATTTAATTAATTAACAACATTAATAAAATGTGTAGCGCTTCCTAACAAATTAAAATTAATTGACATTTGAAAGAAATCAAACAAGAATCTTGTGATATGTATCATTTAATGGAAAATACTATAATCATTTAAATATAAAAAGTGATCTAGAATTAGTGCCTAATTCATATCTAATGCTCTTACCCTACAATAAGCAAATCGAATTTGTTTTAATTTAATAATGTTAGTTGAAGTATTAAACTTCCTATAGGATTTAGAACATATTTTGAATAAATTTAATGCTTTTGATGAGTATATGATAAATTTGAAGATATAAGAACTTTTGAGACACTTGAAACTTGAGTAATTATTACTTGTATAGTATGTATTTTTTTGTGTGTGCTCTTGGCATGTATTTTTCCATTTCAAACATCGGGCATTGTATAACGTGAATAATAAATTGAATCTCTTGAATTTCTTGAAAACAAAAAGCGATTTTGATTCTCTTTCCGTAACTCGACTCTCCAGGGCAAACTGAAAAATTGAAAAACGCGATCGTGTTAACGAGCAAACGTGTTCCAAAAGGTAAAGATCTCACGTGCTGCCAAATACATTTACCGACGAGTAGCGGTATGAGTTATTTAGTTTCGACGCAGAAGAGAACGCTTCTCGATATTTCATTTCATTAATTAACCAGGTGATTTGATTTTGGATGTAGCGAAGTTTTCGCGAAAAGGTGCACATGTGCGATGAAACTTGACGATCTTTACTTTTTTAACAATTGCTCTCAAATAAAATAAAATTTTTCGGATAGACTGAACCGTCTGTAGTTCAATAGTTGCATTGCATCGTGATATTTGTACAACGAAATTTGTTCTGCAAAAATGGTACAATGGAATTTTTGTGAAAGACGAATACAATGATATTTCTTGTAACATTCCATCTTGAATAGTTGTATATTGTATTTTTTATTATTATTGAGTACAAAATGTAGATTTAATCGACTTTAAAGAAACGTGTTCCTAAATGTGACAGTCGTTCACATATTTGTTGGTCAAATCCAACGTCAATAATATCATAAAATTTTAATTACACAGTTAAAAGATTAATTTAATTTAGTTAAAATCAATAGATACATTAAGATTAATTAAATAACTAGAAGGAGTAAAAAGAATAAAAATGTTGTTGTGCGTTCATTTATTTAATTTAAATAAATTATAAGAACTTCTAAATTTATTTTGTCTCATCTTATGAACGTTTTGTAATATATTATTTTGTTTCTTGTAAATAATCTAATTTTGGAGGTATACAGAAAAAGGACAAAGAAAAATCGTAATAATTAATTGTAAATAACTTGCAACATAATTTATTAGAAATTAATTGCTTAATTGAATGCGAATGCTACGACTTTTAATTCAGCAGAAATCATCTGGTTTTTTCACGTAAATAATTGCCTGGAGCGTCTTTATACTCTAATTAAAATTACTATTGTTAACAATATATTGTATGTTAATGATTTCCAATTTATTAGTTTTTGAGAACGTTGTGGGTTTGAATTTAACCGCAATTTTTTGGAATGAATAAGTAGAAAAAACAAATATTAAACAAAATAAGCACATTAAATAGATTATTATTATGATTATTATGCCAGTATTTTTAAAAATAAAGAGTTAATTAATATAAATTTTTAATTAATTTAATTTTAACTTTATTAATTTAATTATATTAATTTAATAATTAATTTAATGCTTGTTTTACAGGTTTTAGATGGAACTGTATATTTTAAACGTTTGTAAAGACTAATTATTAAAAGAGAAAAAATATGTTAAACAATATCCAAAAAACAAAACATATATTTTATAACAATTTACATTTTTTGCCTGGAGTGTAAAAATGCCTCAGGTGATTATTTCCAAGTTAATATTCTGTAAAATGACATAAATATGTAAAAATTATATTTCCATAGAAATTAAATTTACAAAAGTTCGCAAAAATATCGCATTATGTATTATTGCAAATGAGTTTCTGATCGTGGAAAAATAGAATGTTCGCGAAATAATGCAAGCTTCTTCATTTACGAATTAATCTAATCTTGCTTTCGCGTGCAAAAGTAACATCGGATCCAAGTAAATTATCATTAGTATCAAGGTGCACGGAATTTTTTACGCTAATTGGATTTGCTTTAATTGGAATGTCTTTGCTGTTTCTCAGCTTCGCGAATTCTCGAAATTCTAGTGTGTACGAGTGAAAATATGCGTCTCTATGTACGATAGCTGGATAATTATAAGGGTTGGCTGACTACAGCGGCTAACGACACGTTTCTTGCTATCTCGGAGAAATGTTAGGCGCATCTATATTCACACTTTAAACGAGAATAATTATGTTTGTACCGGTTTCAACCAATGTATATATATATATATACCATGCCAATATACCATGTATATTTGCGCGTTTCAGAAGATTTTGCTGGTCACGCAACGTGACACTACGTTTTGCGGTATCTCATGTTTTTAGCCTTGTTGGACAAAATATTAGTTTCTTATGGGCAAGTACACTTTCCAGATTGAATCCTGCAAAGTTGTTACAAGATGAAATGGAATTTTGACGCTGATATGCGAACACAAAAACAGAACCGCACATTTTATTTCGCCTTTCCTAGATGAAGAATTTTATCTTTTTTATTTGTAACGAGATTCATTTTTTTTTCTAATAAATGAATAACACTCATTAAATTTATTTTTGAAATATTTGATAAATAAAATGACAAATGATTTTTTTCACAAAAATTTTTATTTTTAAGAAAATATTTTATTGTAAATTTTAATAACGAATATGATATTGATGATATCGATAATTCAACAAATATTGGAGCACGTATTTTGGAATTATTCGGAATTCATTCCGAATAATGGATCGAAATTGTTCAATCATTCTCTAAATTTCTATTATGTTTTCTAGGAAAAACGAAATAATTCCAATTGGAATGCACTTCGAATAGTTCCATAATACTCAGATGAATGAATGAAGTAAAATACGAAAATCATAAGACGTGCGAGTGGTATAAACGTCTAAATCAGTCGTGCGTTTTCGATAAGAGAAATATTCGTCGAATTCCATCGCTCCGGATCATAGAAAAAAGAACGTAGGACTGAGAGCAAGTGAAATTTCTCCGGCTTTACAATACCGGACCATTCATAACTGTCAGTGCAACAGCGGGATATATCCGGGATATATCGCCGCGTTCACAAAAGTATTCTCTTTCGATGGGAATTTCGCTGAGATATCGTCTAATGTAAATATGTACGCTCCTTTCTCGATCTACTCTTTTCTTAAAGTATTATGCTCCGGTACTAAAGGTTTATAAAGACTTTTTAACGTCGAAATCAAATATTTTCATCAAAGTATCATTGACTACACGATCGAACAAAAAGATAGATCGCATAAAATTAACATTTTATTAAAGTTCAAATTAAATCCTTTCTGACAAATTCATTTCGCATTAATTTAACAGCGAATCACTTCATTCAGCTTCTACTTATACATATCCATTATGTATTAGTTTCCCCTTTTATCCGACACTAAACTATATCTATGTTACAAAATTTAATTATCCTTTATGCTCAATACTAATTAAATGTATCATAGATTTAAACAAATAGTACATATAAAACAAGAAAAACTTTATTATTTTATTTTGGAGAAAGGCACATACTTTTATTCTAAAATTTAAGAGAGAATTTTACTAAAGTTGAAATATTGCATCAATTTATACCGTTTCAATCTTCATTTTACTGAAACCCTTTTATTTTCTAGAAATAAACGGCTCATTTAATACTTTTGTTTAAAAATTACAAATAGACAAAACCTTTATTTTGCAATGCAGTTTTGTTACTGGTGAGCTTGAAATCGTAAAGTCGAGATGTATATCAGATCTTTTTCCACAAGAGGCCCATTGAGATTTTAATTCGATGTAAATTATACACTAACCAATTTGTCAGATATTTCCGTGTTGTAAGACATGACATTTACTCATCGGAATAAAACATAATTAACGTTCAAGATCAAACGAAATATCTATCAGGAGCAACAAACTTTATTCCATTTAATGATTATTAACTCGTAATAGGATACGAACAATATATTTGTGTCGAGCCTAAGTTACTGTATTTCGATGAATTTTATGTAAATTTCTTTCATTTATTAATAAAATATAAACTATGTTCGATTAATTTTATTGAAATTGCATGATAAAAATCTTTAAAATATTATATTATAATGTACCACAATTACCATATCTTCAAGGTAAATTTAAAAAAGTTTTCTCCGCGCGTGTGGAAATATTAATTAATAAAATTACATATTAAATACAAATTGCATTATAAACTTTGAAATACAGAGAGAAAGAAAGAGAGATTTGTAATCTTTCACGAATGTACCTTGATGCAGTTTTTGCGATTTAATGAATTTTATTTGTAATAGACAAATAGGTAGAAATAATTAACAAACAAGCTCTTTGTTAAATCGATCTTGTTTGTAAGTGATTTATGAAAGATATTATGAAATAGTTAATTAATACGAAGATGTTAATTACAACGCACAAAGTTTATATATTTTTACTTTTGAAAATCTTATTTTCAAGAATTTATTAAAAAATATAATAAAAATTTTCTTCATATTTCCGAAATTAGAAACTTCTAATTAGAAATATTTACTTACTTTAATTGTTATATACAATAAAAGTTGATTGCAATTACATTCAGCATTCGCTCTCAAAGACTCGTTTATTCTTTAATTTAACAATTGATGAAATATTACTGTGTTTTATATCTGGAACAAATGGATTATAAACATTTAAAGCACTTTTAATATACGCAGATTATTACGCAAAGGCTATTTAAGATATCAAAATAAGAATATCAAGTGCATTTTATTTTAATGACAAAAATTGATCATAATATTTTAATTGGAAAATATATCTAAGATATAACGTTCTACATGAAAATAATTCAAATATTTTTAATATCATTTTTTAAATTACCTATAATCTCTGCTTTTTGCAGGAAACTTTTGATGCTACTAAACTTTTGATTTTTTGCAGTTGTTTTAATATTCAATCATCATTCTACAATTCATTTGTCGTGAACTATTTTTCTGTAAAACGATCATACGATCGATCAGAGATTTACGAGATGTAGCTCTTTCTTGCATGAGACTTGAATGGGGAATTTAATTAGCTGAATACACGAAGTGCGCGTAAAACTCGTAACATCCAGTCGAATTTGTTGTTCGTGCAACTTCTAGAGAGATTTGTTAGGGATTTTTTTATTGCAGTAATTTTCTTTATTAAACCAAGATGTTAAGACACGAATTAATGCCACTATCGAATTTACTTATTTATTTATTTATATAAATCACAGAATATTGATTTGTTTTAGAGAAAAATGGAAATAAGTTATAATTGTTTTTATATGATTAAAGAAAACATTGTCACTATTATTTATCGATAATTATTTCAACCAATCTTATTAAACAATCTCCTATCGTTTCATTGTTTACATTATTTAATATAAAAGAGCACCATATGTTTTGGAAACATTATATCTACTATCATTTACATATAATAATAATTGATATTAGTTTATCCTCTGTTACGAATTATTATCGTATTATTATTATTATATATATATATATATATATATATATATATATTGTAATTATAATACATATATAGTGCCATAGTAAAACTCTTCCTATAATTTTCACATAGATAACTTAATCACGATTGGTTACATGTTATTAGATACATCCTATTTTTAAGATAAACACTGTGCTTTTATATTACCTGTAACTATAGGAAGAGGATGGGGGGGGGGGCTATGGAAAACGAATGTAATTCACGGTGTTTTAAAATTCCGAGCACAGAGAACTATTCCTACTGATACGGCGGTCCTACAAACATCCACCGTTGATGATGCCGTAAAAGTGCATCGCACGTATACGGATGCTTCTATTTGTTTCGCTTCATTTTCCAACCAGCCGAATTAGAGGTTTGCCATTTTGTTCCACACGAAACGTAAGATATACTATTGCAAAAATTGTTCCCCAATTTTAAGAAAACATGATTTACAACTAATCGATTAGATTTCTTAATATGCAAGTACTTCGAAATTTTCAGGATCACATATTGTGATCTTTTTTTTTACAAAGTATTGTAGCATCTATATCTTTCTAAATTAAAATGAAGAGAATCTCAATTGTATAATCAACATTTCTTGAATCAAATCTTGAAATTATGTTTTGACAAGGAATATTTAAAAAATAATCTAAATCTTGTATGAAAAAATATTTTATATTTTCGCATATTTACAGGATATTATAAACAGAAAATAAATTACTAAAATGAGAAATAAGAATTAAAAAAAAAATGAAATAAAAATTGTTATTGCATATAAGATAAATCTTTTTATTAAAATTAAATAAAAAATTATTTGTTAATTTTAATTAAATTTTCAATTTAATTCTTCGAAATATTCAATACGCTTAATTCCATGCACGCATGTTGTCAATACAAGTTCATATATTATATTACATTACATCAGTTATGTACTAAGCATAATTTATATATATTTATGCCTTGTGTTCAAATTATTTCACCATGAAATACACATATTTGTATTAAATCTTTACGCGTCATTTATTATATATTCATGATATTGACTATTCTTTGTGTTTATAACTTTAAAATAATGATATGTTGAAACTGAATGTAAAGAACTAATACACATTTATTTATCACATTGTTATCCTTACATTATATTTGTTTACATTATCTCTTATTTATTTAAAATTTATATTATAAAGGGGAGAAGTGATAATATGTGTAATAATATGTGTAATAATATATAAATTGTTTAAAAACTTAAATTGTACCATTTATGACAATTGAAAATTGAAAAAATACATAAACAACATTCTTTATCTGGTGCAAACACTCAGCCAAGTTTGGTCGCAAAGATTTTTGCATATAATAATTATTGTATATAAAATGCTTTGTAACGGAATTAACAGGTTATATACGACATCTATTATTTTCTCTCTTTAGTTCAAAATAAAAGCTTTAATTATAAACCATTGATACAGTAACAATAAAACGCAATTGAATTGTTATCGACGTCTCCCATGAAATTATTCAATTTGAAAATATTATATCGAACTCAATACTGCAGAAATCCATATTATTTTTAATAAAGAACTGATGGAGTATTTATGAAGTTTTATACATATTTCTATAGAGATTCTCATTTTAAGTATATCAAGTTCTTTTCTTTAAATAATTTAATAACTTACAGTTCAATTTCATCAGTTAAATTTCATGAAATTAATTTTTATATTATTTATAAAAAAATGATTTGGAAAAAATATTTATCCATAACCATGTAATACTTTTTTGTTTAATCATCTCTATGTTGGACGATAAAGATAAGAGCAAAGTGGATATCGCACAAGCCAGAAGTGAGATATGTATTTAGGCCGCGGTTAGCATAGAAACTGCAGACATCCACTGACTGCAAGCTTAATCTATACTAATCTTCCCGTAATTCTACCATAAGCCTTCTATATAACGCGTGTTGTGAAGTTCGTCTATCCGAAAATGTTTCATTAAATCGCGTTAACACGGACATTGCCTTACAAATTTATATTACAATATAACTCTGTATAATGTCCGAATTTATAATATACCGGTTTTCCCTTTACTTTCGCATCAGTAGCGATTTATTGTAGACTTGTCCTGTGTTTAAGGCTTGTAATTTAATTAAAATCAAGTAAAGATTATGCATTGACTTGGTGTAATGCGTAATACATATAAAATCACAATTAGATAAATATAAAATAATCAAAAACATTTTTTTATTAATAAATTTTGACGAAAATTATTTGCATTTTGTTCAAAAAAATTGTTAATTATGACAATTTTATTTAAATACAGTTTTTCTCGCGATTGAACGAAAAAAAAAATGATTATAACTCATTCTGTATTCTTAAAGAAAAGGTACGTCATTTATCATTTTCTCTGTCTAATTATTTATTCACATATTGTTAACAATAAATTTTCATTATTCTTTGATCCTATATATTAATGAATTGCAAATTTGAGATAATAAACAATAACAACGTTTCTTGGCTCTATTCTATCAGCTCAGGATTTCATTTAACTACATCACTGTATTTTTTCGTGGGATGAGACATTTATTTCAACGCAAGTCTTTGTCGTAGAAAAAAACAACCAGAGAATGTTTTATGCTTGCTTTTTATTGTCAGCACCGCGAAGTGTACGCATGAGAAAATGATAGCGCCAGCCAGCTTCGGCGTGTATCGATCTGCTTTCGGTTTGTTGGACATTTGAAAATATCGTAGGTGTTAAATAATATCGATTGAATTTGCACCGAACCTGTGGCTGTTGACATAAAATTTTTATATCGTTTTACGCAAAGTTATAAATCTTCAGGTTTATAAAAGTTTATACATCGCGCGACGTGCACACGATACTGTCGCTATCCATATTTATTGCCTATTATAAAATTATAAAATATTAAACGAACCGTTATTAAGTTCTTAGCATACCTTTAGATGCGCGATTTTAAAATAATAGTCAAAGCTGCACTATTATTATTTCAGAAGAAAGATGACATATTATATTGAAAAAAAAAATATATATATATATATATATATATATATATATATATAACATAATACACTGCGTATGTTCATTTTTGCTAAATTATTTTGCTAAATTAATGACAGAATATGGACGAGAATATTCTTAATTATATTTCAAACAAGTAAAAAGTAGAAAATATTTCAAATGTTGTTTATTTCTTATTAACTTCTTGAATAACCTATGCTGGATTTTCTCCTACTACATTTAGCTGACTGAAACGTCGAGATATCGCAACGATATTACGTCGAATTTTTCGCGCCAAATGTCACTTTTTACAGCCGCGTTAAAGAGACAAATCTGGTTCGTAAAGAGAGATCTTACGACAACATATTTGTGCTCTTGTTCAAAGTGACAAAATGTCCGACTTCCATTTTTTTCTCTCTCTTCATCAAAGGGTGTTTTATCAGGATTCTTACGTAATTCTCTTAAGGGAGCGAATCTGTAAGAATCCGATGCGATGATATTTGCATTTTACTCCGTCGTTATCGAAAGATACTGAAGAACTGCAAATTCATTTACAAAAAGCTGAAAAAGTGCGACAAGGAAAGCGACTCGAGCGATGAGCTGGAGGAACGAGCTTTCTTTGCAGAATGAAAATTTAGACACAAGTATACGAAGGAGGAGGCTTGTGATAGATCGTAAAAGCGGATAGCGATATTTTCTGCATAGCTAAATTGGATTGGCAGTTTATTGACGATATTCGTTTGTGAGCGACGTTCCGTTTTCCCGTGTACCATGTGACCGACAAAAATCCACTTCCCACTGCCTCGTCCTACTGCATCGTATCCCTATGTCGCGTGTATGTTCCTTTTTATTTCCTGCCATGTCGTCCATCCGTGCGCGCGTGTGTCATTCGAATCGATTACTTCGGACAAGGTACTAGTCACTGTCTCGTTAAAAAAGGTCGACATACAAAAACACAGTTGAATGAAATATCAGTACGCCTGGAATATATTGAAAAGTAATAAAAAGGACGGTAATAGCAAAATATTTATACTTTTCTAAAAATAATTAGATAATCAATAATTATTTTTAACTTTTATGTACGAGTCGTGCACAAATAAACTTTGAGACAAATTTGAAAAAATTTATTTTATTAAACGATTAAGTTAAATTAATTTTTACTATTCAAATGCAACTTCTTCCAATTTCATTTATGTTTTATATATTTTTTGTAATATGTTTATGTATATCTCATTATTATTCTACAGTACATAATTTAAAAATGAATCCGTTTTTTTTCTTTTCTTTCATTCTATTGTTCTCATTCATACTTTTACTGCTCCGAAGACGACTCATCATGAAAGTCAATATCGATATTGAGAAAAGGTTCTAGCCGTAAGCGTTCTTCTGCTCTCGAAAGTTTCAAGAGCAAAACGGATGACAATGAATGTAAGACTTTCTATCTGTAAGATCCTCAGCAAAATCTTTTATCTTAACTAGGAGAATATAACTAGAAAATATAGAAAGTATTATATAAAAAAATATATGTCTAGAATTTATTTCTCAAATTCTATAATTGTGTGAATAATCTATTAACGGTTACAACATATGTATCAAATACTTTTTGAGTATTTTTTATAAATAGAGCACGTAATTCTATATCATTAATATCACTAATTAACACATTTCAAAGTATTAATTGTAGAATGGCTAATTTTGCAAATATTGAAATAATCTTAAATTAAATTAATAATTAAATATGATGATATTTAATTAATTTTTTTTTATACGTAGTGACTATAACAAGTTTGAAAATTATTAAAAGTTTAATAAAGTTTAATAGATAAAGTACATTAAACATTTATATCTACATATGCAATAATTTTTAAAAAGAGAAAAATATATCTATTCTATTTAATATTAATACAGAACTATTCTTTTTAAAAATATATTACTCTAAAATGAAATGTTTGAAATATTTATCTGTAATTTTTTTATTTGAATTAGAAATTCCTAAATTCTTTTTTCATATTGTTTATATCCAAAAAGTTGCTGATACAAAACAAATGCAAACAAATATGTGTGATGCCTTTTATATCCTAATCCATTTTTTTAGAGATACGCTTAATAATTAAGATGCATTTATTGTGCAAATTACCTCTTTTCTAAAAAGATATTACAGTTCCAAAAATCAAACAAATTTTGTTCTGTCTATCTCGTAATATACATCTTCTATTTGAAGCTAAATAGTAGGAGACAAAAGAGAAAGCAGATAAAAGAGAAAGAAAAAGAAAGATAAGATCACGTTATGTACATCTTGTTTCTTTCTATTTCTCGTATTATATCTATCTGTTTATCTTGATTTACATCCATCCTTGCTATCAACTATGAATTTCATCAATTCATTCAAAAATTCTTCCTTTTCCAGTAACTAGAAATCTGCTGACAATGTATTCTATTACAAACAGCGAGATGAGTCCATGCTCTGTGTGAGCACGAATAGAATCACTTATAAGATTTCTTATAAGGAACTCGCGAACAATTCTTAAGTTAGTATAATTTACAATTTTTATAAACGTGTATTATAAATATACAATTTATTGCAAAAAGTAAAGCTAAGTGAGAAGATATAATTAAGATGAAATACACTAATTAATAACTAAGCTGTTTTCTAAAAGTTTTTATCAATTGTACAAAGAGAAATGTTGTTTCGCCTACTGCAATAAAATCTTTCCCTCTGTACATGTATCGATACAGTCTACGTACTGTTTTATATCTAAGGAGACGATAAACTGTCGATACATACGATCATCTCCAATTCTTTAGCCAGGCTTTGAATCGAATAAAATCCGTATATACTTGATACCGAAAGAATTTCGTAAAAAAAGAAAATCGCTTCGGGAGGGCAATTTTTTTTTATCTGGATAGAATGGAAAGGTATTTCGCCAATGTTACGCGTAGCCGCGATCTCAAAGCGGGATATTTCGACCAAAATGAACCGAATTTCATAGGATGAGAATGTTTTTCTTCTGTAGTGTGGTCAATTTGCAATCCTACTAGAACTGCGCGAATCGTAGTGAATAAAATAAAGAGAATTCAGAATTTGTACGATTTTTTTTCTTAGTCCACTTCTACTGCTCATTGATTCTGGGATTTTACTTCTCGACTGGCGTTGAATATAGATTTTGGAAAATAGACTGATGAAACCATTCAGTCTATTCTTTGTGCGTTTAATTTAAGAAAATGCATGAAATATATAAATTTGACTCAAATTTGACTTTTTATTTATCAGTACTATTTTTAGTAGTAACGATAAATGAAATATTATTATCATTTTAAAATATAATAACTGTATATATATATATATATATATATATATATATATAAGCGATAAAAAATAATAAAGCTTCTTTTATTACACATATTAAATAATGATTCATTTTAATTTTAATAAAAAGTGTTAAACTGTATATACATATACATTACATTTAAGAATTTTATTGAATATTTTAATTGATTAAATCTCTCTCTCTCTCTCTCTCTCTCTTTCTCTCTCTTTCTCACTCCGAGGAAAATATTACGTTTTCAGGCTATGTCGATAATACATTTTAATTATTGTAAAAATAAAAGTTAATTTTATTAGCTTTTATATAAAAAATACCAGATAAATCTATTTTGCAATTTCCGTTGTACGTATCATCATTTTACGTATCAAATATATTTGGTTTTTGACGATTCTCGAATGAATCGGTAACACATTTATTGAAAAAACGGTAAATAACTCGGTTATTTAAAAAATTGATCTGCCTTGTTTTTTCTGTCCAATTTTTTAATCTTCCGTGTCTATTTGCAAAATTTTATTGGTATATTTGACTGTAGACAAATATTTTATATTTTCCGCGCTTTTTGCAAACGGAAGGACGAAGAAAACGTAGAAAAAATCACGCAAAATGTCTGACGATCTATGATGAAATATCGCGAAATGACAAAAGGATAAGACGCACGTATTGTCAATACGAGCGGAAAATTTCTGCGCAGGTAGCTTTTGTTTCAATAGAAATAAAAAGAAAGAAAAAAGAAATAAAAAAGAAAAAAGAGAATTTTCTCACTCTGTTCTGCGACATGATAGTATGTGAATGTTCATGATATTGTTATACGTCTCTATTACTATTCTCTACGATACGTATATTGGAACAGTTTGTCAGAAATTATCAATTTGTTGCAAGAGTGAAGTTTTTCCTTGCAATATTTTTCGCGCGAGAAAAACAGTTAATTTACTGTCTACCATCTTCGCTGTTGACGCTGATAAAAGCATATCCGGAGTTTAAATATAAACGAAATTTTGTATAACTTTCTTCTTTTTTGTAACTTTATCTTTTAATTTTTTTATTAATTGCCTTATACGTTTTCGTGAAGTTTGCAAAAAAGTTTGACATTTGCGTCTATAAGAATTTTATAAGAATTTTATTGGATAAGATAAAAAATAATATATATTAAAACGAATAAAAAAATATCAAGAATTTGCATTAATGTCAAATGTTTTTGGTTCCTTTGTTTTAATAAAATCTATCATTTTTATAAATAAAATGCAATGAACGCTGCATTTCGATAGTTATAAGAAAGTTTGAGAAGATTGTCACAAAAATACAAAATATTACGTAATCAGAAGATTTTTTAGTAGCTCTGCAAAAAGCGATGATAGAATTTTTTAATTTTTGTGTATTTTGATTGAATCAGTGTTGCGCAAGAAGTTGGAATAATATTTTTCTATACATATAGTGATTCTTGCTGAATTTATAGTATGAATATCCAAGAAAAATTTCTCTTTATGTCATATTGCAGTGGAATAAAGTTATTAGGTGTTGGAATTAATTCGTAGCGTTTTACAAGTGATGGGAAGTACTTTCATTAATGTATTTTTTAATGCTCATGTGAAATAAATAACATTCTTTCATTAAAAACGCTACGAATTAATTCCAACACCTAATAGATAACTACTTTTGTGCTCGAACTATTCAAAAATATGAGTTAATCCTATTATGAATTAAAAATTATCCTAAATTATATAATTTTATTACAGTAATTTTTTAAATATAGTATTTTAATTTGCTTCCAGTCCTATGTATAATTTTATATATTAGGTGTTGGAATTAATTCGTAGCGTTTTACAAGTGATGGGAAGTACTTTCATTAATGTATTTTTTAATGCTCATGTGAAATAAATAACATTCTTTCATTAAAAACGCTACGAATTAATTCCAACACCTAATATATATGTATATATGACAGTGAAAGGGGAAAGAGAGAAAGATAAAATATTTTATAATTATATTATT
The DNA here is from genome assembly GCF_024713525.1 of Acromyrmex echinatior. Lineage (NCBI taxonomy): Eukaryota > Metazoa > Arthropoda > Insecta > Hymenoptera > Formicidae > Acromyrmex > Acromyrmex echinatior. The sequence continues at coordinate 4,275,142 of NC_141864.1, forward strand.
AATTATTTACAGCACTATAAAACTTTAATATAATATTAAGTCATTTAAAAAGTATCCGCGGGTTTTTGTTCAATTTTTGAATGAAAAAACCGCGGATACTTTTCAAATTACCCATAATTATTTTTATATTTTTAAGCTTATTTTACATTTATTATTTTTTATGTATAGCTTACAAAGTAGGTATTTTATTTTTAAATACTACAAAGAAATAGATTAGACATTTTTGTTTTTCATATTTTTTTCAAATTGTGAATAATAAAAGAAGAGTTTTAACGTAAAATAAGAAGGTTCGTTTCTCAAAATTTAATTATTCATTTAATTTTCTCTAAAAATATATCTTTCACCATCTGAAATTGAATTTCGCTGAGTTTTTTCAATTTTCGAAAAAGTCAGGACATCGCGTACTGATATCGATGTCGAGCTCAATCTCCAGCGACTATATCCTAGGACCTAGGAAGTAGTTTCACGAGAAATTTCTCTGGTCGTGGCCACACTTTTATACATTTCATCGATACTGCAACGGTAGATGTCCTAGAACATGTCGCGGCGAAAAATCATCTGAACGTAAAATTTCTTCATTCTCTTATTCTTATCTTATTCTTTTGCGTATCTGCTCGTCTTGCTTCTCTAGTGACATATAGAAGCAAACACGGATGTGATACGAAAGGATCTGTCAACCGAGTTTCAAACAATTTACTACAGCTAGCAACGTAGAGTCTCAAAAGGATTTGACTATACACGATGCTGACACAGTCACACAAAAAAATGTCCAAAAAGATGAAAAATATATAAACATTGATATCTTTAGTTTGTATCAAAATATTTCAGCGTGAATCTTTTTTTACGAAAACTAAAATTTAAAGTCTCGTATAATCTATACAATTAGACATACTTCAGTAGCATATTGAAAATTTCTTAGATATATTTTCAGTAATTTGCATAAAAATATTGAATAAGTAAAAAATATTCTTTGTTACAATATTAAAAAACGCACTGGCCTGTGAAGTAATTTCTTTTGAGAATATGTATTTCTTAAATACTTAACTAACGAAGCAAGAACCTTGCTCTTTTCTCGAACGCTCGCAACCATTTGCAATATGGTTGATGAATCGCATTTCTTATCTATACGGTCTCTGGCAGCGCAAAACTCGTGTCTCAACTAAGGAAAGATTCGCATTGGAGGTACTACTCTTGGTGCATTTGCAAATTGCGCGCGACGCAGCTGCATCGATGTAAATTTCAGCGGTACATAAAGCGACTTCGTTTCCTCGTGGTTGGGGCATTGCGGTGTCCTAATTCGGAAGCGTCGCATACCCGAAATGACGCGCATAGATTCTTCTCTCTCTCTCTCTCTCTCTCTCTCTCTCTCATTCCCTCTTTCTCTCTCCTTCTTCCTCGTCGAGATAAGAAACGAAAGTTTTCGAGCAAATTGCGACCTGCGCTTTGCCACGCTTTGAGAATTGCCATAAGGCAGGTACGCGCCTCTATTTTTCTATCGGGATCCCGCAATGTAATTTCCGTTTGTTTATCGCGTTTCGTGCTTCTCTGGGAGGAGGAATGGATTCCGAAACCCGCGCGACGTCCCAGGCACGTCTGCCGCGGAGTGCACGGCGTCGTTACTGCAAATTGGCCCCGCGTGGTCACGTATCGCCGCGGCGAGTTGCAAATTATTTTTCGCGCGTTACCTCAAGAAAACACAAGATTTGTCTAGTTCTCCCTTGAAGAAAAATATATTTAATATATTTATTTGTAGTTGGCATTTCATATTTTAATACAAAATACAAAAATTCGTGTCTTTGAAAAATTAATAATTTAATTATAAGAGAAGACTTATGTTAAAAATGCGGCTGAAATGGAATTATTAATTTCTTAATTTTATTAGATTACATAGAACTCGGTTAATGTTTAATCACGGCAAATCACGGTTATTTATCTCATTCATTTCAAATGAAAATAAGTATTGACATGTAAATAATAGTAATATTTAATTAACATTATACAATACATAATGATCATCTTTGCAAGCACGATTAATTAATGAAATTCACTATATGGAATATAAAGCTGATTTTCCTGATGTAATTTTTTTCTCACGATACCGCGATTAATTGAATGATCTGTCAATTTCGGTCAAATTTGCACAATCAAATGATATCGATATTGATATCGATTAAACAACATATTGTTATGGCGACTTTTAAACTTGTCTCTATAATTGCATAACAAAAAATTGATGAAAGTTTGGCATTAATAATGATAAATATGATAACAAAGTATGTTATCTGTATTCCATAGAATTTTCCATCACTGCATATGAGGCAATTGTAATGTAGAATATGCATTAATTTCTTTGTCGAGAATCAATTCGTTAACTGTACAATTACTGTTGTATCGACATTGTGTAACATGATTATTGTACATTATTACGCGCACTCGACAATTCTATATTCTGTCAAAATCACTTGTATCTAGTATATTGAATTTAATTATCACGCAAGAAATTCTATATGCAACAGTCCATGTGAAATGATTATTTATAATACATTTACAATTATTTTCACTAATTATTTTAATAATAAAATATTATTTAGCACAAAATCTATCTAGAATTAAGTAAAATGTTTTTAAAGAAATAATTTTTACTCACTAATATATGGTATTGAAACAATAATGTTTCTAAGAATTATTATTTCTCTTTAAATAATTGTACAACATTGCATATATAGTAATATATTATGTGATAAAATAATAATATACAGTATTAATATAAAAATATATAACTTACAAAAGAAGCACATACGATGTACATACAATGTTTATAAACCAAATAAACATATGTATATTTTATATATATATATATATATATATATACATATATAATTATTTTATAATAGAAAAAATATATAATTATTTTATCTAAATTTTAAGTAACTCTCCTTTTATCTAAATTATGTAAAAGGAGAATTAATTAAAAATTATTTCTGCAACAAATAAATTAAAATCCAAATTAAAATTGAGTAAAAAAATAACTTATAATAATTAATTTAAAAAATAATTGCTATATAAACGCATGCAGTGTGCATGCGTTCATGCAAAATAATCATACAATTCATGAAAAACAATTCATGAAAAATAATCATACAATTACGAAAATATAATTTTTGTAAGCATTGAATTTTGAATCCATTATTTAATTAGATATAAAACAATGTATTATCAACAACAAAATCATGTATTATCTAAAATAAAAATTTTAAAGTATTATTTAAATTTTATACAAATCTATTTTTACTAAGATCTTTAGAGAATATATATAATTATTTTAGAATTATATATTTTATTAAAAAAATGTATAATTATTTTAGATAATACATAATTGTCTTATATCTATAATTAAATAATGGGTTCAAAATTCAATGCTTACAAAAATTATATTTTCATAATCGTATGATTATTTTTCAGCAAACTGCATGCGTTCATATAGCAATTATTTTCTTAGTAAAAATAAATTTGTATAAAATTTTAAAGTATTATTTAAATTTTATACACATTTATTTTTGCTAAGATCTTTAGAGAATATATATAATTATTTTAGAAAAAGTATATAATTATTTTATCTCTCTCTAAATTTTAAATAACTCTCCTTTTATCTAAATTATATAAAAGGAGAATTACTTAAAAATTACATCTGTAACAAATAAATTAAAATCCAAATTAAAACTGAGTAAAAAAAATAACTAATAATCATTACTTTAAAAAATAATTGCTATATGAACGCATGCAGTTTGCTGAAAAACAATCATATAATTTTGAAAATATAATTTTTGTAAGCATTGAATTTTGAACCCATTACTTAATTAGATATAAAACAATTACATATTATCTAAAATAATTATACATTTTTTTATAAAATATATAATTCTAAAATAATTCTAAAATATATAATTCTAAAATAATTATATATATTCTTTAAAGATCTCAGTAAAAATAAATTTGTTTAAAATTTTAAAATATTTAAGTTTTATACAAATTTATTTTTCCTAAAATTTTCTTTAGAGAATATATATAATTAATTTTAGAAAAAATATAGTACTTTATCTCTAAATTTTTAATAACTCTCCTTTTACCTAAAATCTAAATTATATAAAAAGAGAGTTACTTAAAAATTACTTAAAAATTTTATACAAATTTATTTTCGCTAAGATCTTCTTTAAAAAATATATATACAATAATTATTTTAGAGAATATATAATTATCTTAGAGAGAGAATGTATAATTATTTTATAGAATTACTTTATATAATTATTTTATAGAATACAGAATTATTTAAATCATTTTATTTAAAAATGATTTAAAAATAATCATTTTTAAATTATTGTCAAATAAAATGATTTAAAAACTAGCGAAAAAAGGTTACAAAAATATTTTATTACAAATAAAAAATAATATTTACCGCCAGGTTGCTCCATCAGTGCCCGATGTCTCTCCCAGACCTCCACCTCCTCTCAGAATACGCACAGGACACTCGCGTAAAACACTCGCGAATACACTGTAATCGCGCGCGGACTATAACTTGAGTCCAATAACTAGAACGGCACTCGCGAAACGCGCGACGCGACGAACCGGCTGCGGTTCGTTCATTTTCAAGTAAATCGGCGACGCTAGCTTCCCCATTGGATTTTTACACGAAGAGAACGATTTTACTCAATATCTAAAGATTTATCTGGATATACATTCAGACATATCCAAAAATTTTTAGATATTTGAGAAAAATCATTCTTTTCGTGTAAAATATCCTCTGGGTACTGAGCCCCCTCACCACGTTAAGGTGTACCCGTGAGAGGGAAGATAATCTGAAAAATGTAATAAATACCTATGCTATTATTGCAATCGGTTAACTTTTAGAAACGAATATCACGTCTGAAATCCGTTATCATTGCGAAAAAGTCAAAGCAGAAAAAAGGGCTGAATCTTTTATTTATTCATAGATAATGTCTGTAAGATATTATTAGAATCTATAAAATAGGCTAGAGATTAATAAAAGGAAGAAATGTTTCTTTTATTAATTGTTCCAAAGTTACGGTTAATTTTTTAATGGATCGTAACGAAAGATGCACAAAAACAAAAATTAATTAAATTATTAAACTGTATTAATTGTATTGAAAGCAGGAATTGTGACTTTTTTGCATGAGAGTATTCGTATCAACGTTGCTTTTCTATGATTCGTGTGATATCATTCGTACAAACAAGTAGCCGTGTCGCATACTGCTCCTTTTTACATTTCTTTTTGAAACATAATAATCGCAAAAAATGCTAAGTATAATACGAAATGTTGTATTTTATGAATATTCACATAATACGATTACTAGTATGAATAATTATTCATAAAGTATAATACAACGTTTCGTATTGTGTTAGACATTCTTCGCGAAAAAGATTTTCAAAAAGTAATGTGAAAAGAAGCCGCGACACAGCTACGTTGTTTGTACGAGCTTCGGTAAGGGAATAATAACTGCGCGATAACTAGGCGTAAACATGACGCGCCATTCCGTGCCACCTCGTACCATCTCCAACCGAAGGTCACGCGCCAACCGTCGAAATACTACGTACTAACGTACGTTTATTACAAAATCAGTAAAATAATATTCGTTACGTTTTAATATTCTTCGATGAATATTACACGATGCTTTATTATACGATTTACGTTTTATTTTTTGAATTCGTTACGCACACAGTTCTATATCTTAGGCCGATATTCATAGTCAGGGCTCATATTCAAGACCGTCTTAAATATAATTTTAAGAAGTCACGAATCAGAGATTCGTATTAATGTCTCAAGATATTACTTAAGACAGTCTTGAAATAAGAACGGACTGTGAATATCGTCCTTGGATATCTAATTTATATATCTGTAAATGTATAATACGAATTATATTTATAACATTATTATATTTAGTTCTGTTTCATAATTTAAAAAATGTTTGCGTTTATCTTTACTTAAAGAATGTACATTATTAATCTTATTATTAATCTTTATTCGAACGTAAATCGTCAAAGAGAGTAATAAAGATTGAGATATAACTCTGGTACACACCTTAGTTTTGAGCAATATTACTATTTGAGCCTCCTTATGTAATTAATTAACAGTTCGCGTACGTGAATCTCTAATTTTCGTAGATTAATGCGAGAGAGCCTCACGCCACACGTCCGTCTTGCTGCGAAGTCGTCGAGCGAAAAGGATGACGATCGACCACCGCGCCGCGCCCCCCCTACGTCTTCGCCTCGCGACCCCCCGCTTTTCGTCGCGCGCGACCCCCTTCCCCCCCCCCCCCGAGCTTTTCGCCGGGTGCATTTATAGCCTATTTAGGCGTTTGAAAAATATTGAACGGTTAGTACAATTATTCAAGTATTTTATATGATTTTGACAAACGGATATCGCCGTACATTTCGCGTTTTGCTTTGTGGCATCTCGGGCACAATTCTATATTACTTGCATAATTCTTTTAAACGAATTACTAATTATTAGATATTTTTGATATTCCAACATTATGTCTCAATTTTCATAATTCTTTTTAATGATTCATACTTCAATAAAGATTGATAAAATATATGTTTTTTATGCGAATTTTCTTAATATCGTGAAACAATTTGTGCTGCATACAGCTTTGGCTAAAAGTACTAAACATCTTGTTAATCATTATTTAATTTTTCAGTTAATAAATTAATTTAAGACCTATTGTAACGCCGATCATGACTCGATAAAGTAACATACGAATTATTTAAAATAAAAAATAGAAAATAAGGTTCAGAAACTTATTTAAAATATAAAATCAGCACAAATTGTTTCACGATATTAAGAAAATTCGCATAAAAAACATATATTTTATCAATCTTTATTGAAGTATGAATCATTAAAAAGAATTATGAAAATTGAGACATAATGTTGGAATATCAAAAATATCTAATAATTAGTAATTCGTTTAAAAGAATTATGCAAGTAATATAGAATTGTGCCCGAGATGCCACAAAGCAAAACGCGAAATGTACGGCGATATCCGTTTGTCAAAATCATATAAAATACTTGAATAATTGTACTAACCGTTCAATATTTTTCAAACGCCTAAATAGGCTATAAATGCACCCGGCGAAAAGCTCGGGGGGGGGGGGAAGGGGGTCGCGCGCGACGAAAAGCGGGGGGTCGCGAGGCGAAGACGTAGGGGGGGCGCGGCGCGGTGGTCGATCGTCATCCTTTTCGCTCGACGACTTCGCAGCAAGACGGACGTGTGGCGTGAGGCTCTCTCGCATTAATCTACGAAAATTAGAGATTCACGTACGCGAACTGTTAATTAATTACATAAGGAGGCTCAAATAGTAATATTGCTCAAAACTAAGGTGTGTACCAGAGTTATATCTCAATCTTTATTACTCTCTTTGACGATTTACGTTCGAATAAAGATTAATAATAAGATTAATAATGTACATTCTTTAAGTAAAGATAAACGCAAACATTTTTTAAATTATGAAACAGAACTAAATATAATAATGTTATAAATATAATTCGTATTATACATTTACAGATATATAAATTAGATATCCAAGGACGATATTCACAGTCCGTTCTTATTTCAAGACTGTCTTAAGTAATATCTTGAGACATTAATACGAATCTCTGATTCGTGACTTCTTAAAATTATATTTAAGACGGTCTTGAATATGAGCCCTGACTATGAATATCGGCCTAAGATATAGAACTGTGTACGTAACGAATTCAAAAAATAAAACGTAAATCGTATAATAAAGCATCGTGTAATATTCATCGAAGAATATTAAAACGTAACGAATATTATTTTACTGATTTTGTAATAAACGTACGTTAGTACGTAGTATTTCGACGGTTGGCGCGTGACCTTCGGTTGGAGATGGTACGAGGTGGCACGGAATGGCGCGTCATGTTTACGCCTAGTTATCGCGCAGTTATTATTCCCTTACCGAAGCTCGTACAAACAACGTAGCTGTGTCGCGGCTTCTTTTCACATTACTTTTTGAAAATCTTTTTCGCGAAGAATGTCTAACACAATACGAAACGTTGTATTATACTTTATGAATAATTATTCATACTAGTAATCGTATTATGTGAATATTCATAAAATACAACATTTCGTATTATACTTAGCATTTTTTGCGATTATTATGTTTCAAAAAGAAATGTAAAAAGGAGCAGTATGCGACACGGCTACTTGTTTGTACGAATGATATCACACGAATCATAGAAAAGCAACGTTGATACGAATACTCTCATGCAAAAAAGTCACAATTCCTGCTTTCAATACAATTAATACAGTTTAATAATTTAATTAATTTTTGTTTTTGTGCATCTTTCGTTACGATCCATTAAAAAATTAACCGTAACTTTGGAACAATTAATAAAAGAAACATTTCTTCCTTTTATTAATCTCTAGCCTATTTTATAGATTCTAATAATATCTTACAGACATTATCTATGAATAAATAAAAGATTCAGCCCTTTTTTCTGCTTTGACTTTTTCGCAATGATAACGGATTTCAGACGTGATATTCGTTTCTAAAAGTTAACCGATTGCAATAATAGCATAGGTATTTATTACATTTTTCAGATTATCTTCCCTCTCACGGGTACACCTTAACGTGGTGAGGGGGCTCAGTACCCAGAGGATATTTTACACGAAAAGAGTGATTTTTCTCAAATATCTAAAAATTTTTGGATATGTCTGAATGTATATCCAGATAAATCTTTAGATATTGAGTAAAATCGTTCTCTTCGTGTAAAAATCCAATGGGGAAGCTAGCGTCGCCGATTTACTTGAAAATGAACGAACCGCAGCCGGTTCGTCGCGTCGCGCGTTTCGCGAGTGCCGTTCTAGTTATTGGACTCAAGTTATAGTCCGCGCGCGATTACAGTGTATTCGCGAGTGTTTTACGCGAGTGTCCTGTGCGTATTCTGAGAGGAGGTGGAGGTCTGGGAGAGACATCGGGCACTGATGGAGCATCCTGGCGGTAAATATTATTTTTTATTTGTAATAAAATATTTTTGTAACCTTTTTTCGCTAGTTTTTAAATCATTTTATTTGACAATAATTTAAAAATGATTATTTTTAAATCATTTTTAAATAAAATGATTTAAATAATTCTGTATTCTATAAAATAATTATATAAAGTAATTCTATAAAATAATTATACATTCTCTCTCTAAGGTAATTATATATTCTCTAAAATAATTATTGTATATATATTTTTTAAAGAAGATCTTAGCGAAAATAAATTTGTATAAAATTTTTAAGTAATTTTTAAGTAACTCTCTTTTTATATAATTTAGATTTTAGGTAAAAGGAGAGTTATTAAAAATTTAGAGATAAAGTACTATATTTTTTCTAAAATAATTATATATATTCTCTAAAGAAAATTTTAGGAAAAATAAATTTGTATAAAATTTAAGTATTTTAAAATTTTAAGCAAATTTATTTTTACTGACATCTTTAAAGAATATATATAATTATTTTAGAATTATATATTTTATAGAAAAATGTATAATTATTTTAGATAATATAATTGTTTTATATCTAATTAAGTAATGGGTTCAAAATTCAATGCTTACAAAAATTATATTTTCAAAATTATATGATTGTTTTTCAGCAAACTGCATGCGTTCAGATAGCAATTATTTTTTAAAGTAATGATTATTAGTTATTTTTTTTACTCAGTTTTAATTTGGATTTTAATTTATTTGTTACAGATGTAATTTTTAAGTAATTCTCCTTTTACATAATTTAGATAAAAGGAGAGTTATTTAAAATTTAGAGAGAGATAAAATAATTATTAGGTGTTGGAATTAATTCGTAGCGTTTTTTAATGAAAGAATGTTATTTATTTCACATGAGCATTAAAAAATACATTAATGAAAGTACTTCCCATCACTTGTAAAACGCTACGAATTAATTCCAACACCTAATATATATATTCTCTAAAGATCTTAGCAAAAATAAATGTGTATAAAATTTAAATAATACTTTAAAATTTTATACAAATTTATTTTTAGTAAGAAAATAATTGCTATATGAACGCATGCAGTTTGCTGAAAAATAATCATACAATTATGAAAATATAATTTTTGTAAGCATTGAATTTTGAACCCATTATTTAATTATAGATATAAGATAATTATGTAAAATGTATTATCTAAAATAATTATACATTTTTTTAATAAAATATATAATTCTAAAATAATTATATATATTCTCTAAAGAAATATATATATTCTCTTAGCAAAAATAGATTTGTATAAAATTTAAATAATACTTTAAAATTTTTATTTTAGATAATACATGATTGTTTTATATCTAATTAAATAATGGGTTCAAAATTCAATGCTTACAAAAATTATATTTTCGTAATTGTATGATTATTTTTCATGAATTATTTTTCATGAATTGTATGATTATTTTGCATGATCGCGTGCACACTGCATGCGTTCGTATAGCAATTATTTTTTAAATTAATTATTATAAGTTATTGTTTTACTCAGTTTTAATTTGGATTTTAATTTATTTGTTGCATAAATAATTTTTAACTAATTCTCCTTTTACATAATTTAGATAAAAGGAGAGTTACTTAAAATTTAGATAAAATAATTATATATTTTTTCTAAAATAATTATATATATATATATTATATATATATATATATGTATATATAATTTAACAATTGTTATTAATTTATTGTTACAGCTGAACAATCGATATAGGCTTTTTATTTAATTTATCTTGAAACCTTTATCTTATATAGTTAATTTAACACATGCACAATATGCACAAGTATGTGCGATATTAAAAAATAAATATAAAAATAGATGTGTATTATACGGAAAGAATGGTTTTATTGAAGTATCTAAAAATTTAGCTAAATACAGATTTAAAAATAATTTTATTGGATCATCAAAATAATCATAAGGACGCTTAAAAATTCCTACAACACTCATTATACTTGAGATTCCCACGTAATTATTTTGATGATTCATTAAAATTGTTTTCAGGTCTCTATCTAACTAAATTTTTTAATACTTTATTCAACATTGTTCTTTCCGTGTGTATGTACTTTTAAATATGATACACCGTCGCGCGCGTGTACTGGTCAATTCTGCCACTAGATTGAATTCATGGATCGATATCACCAATATGTTCACATAGAAAAATCACAGTGTGATTATCTTACAGTTTCCTTAGTTAAGACTCTAGCGCTTTTAACGAACGCGATTTATCTCGGTCGACTACAGTCTGAGAGATATTCTCGATTAATCACAATTGATTTTGCTTTAAAAACTTTTTCGTTCTGAAAAGATTCTGAAAAAGATTTTTATTGAAAATGCGAATTTTAATAAAAATATTTTTATTATGTAATAATACAGGATGTTCCAACTCGAACATCTGGAATATCTCACTTGGTTTTTATAATAGGGAAAAATGTTTTCAGATAAAAATGAAACAGTTTCAGGGGTGACGTATTTTGGTCACGTTGTCAAAAAACCAATACTTTACGAAATATTTTATCCTCCACCTAGAAGAAAGACAACATGACCAAAATACGTTCCCCTTGGAACCGTTTCACTTTTATCTGAAAACATTTTTTCCTAAAAACCAAGCGAGAGATTTTGAATGCTCGAGTTAGGTGGACCATTCTGTATAATCGACATGTTTTTGCACAGAAAAATCGTAGCGCGTTTATTTTGGTCTCGTGTGAAACTAGACTTCGGTGGATGCAATGAGTACAAGGTCACTTATTTCGGATAACAATAGTTTGCGGGATATCTGTTAATTGTGGAAATAAAATCAATCATGTCTTTTAAAATAAAAATCATAAAGTGTATTTTGAAGTTTATTTTTTTATTTCTATTTTGTGCCAAATATTTTGATTCCAAAATTCAAATTAATCTGTTTGTTAAAATATTGATTGTGATTGTAATAAATTAAAACTGAAATTAAAACTGTCAATTAATTGTATTCTAATTGATATAATATAACGCACACAAGATTTCATTTGATACTCATGATATTAATTGTAAATATTAAACGCACTATTTTGTAAAAAAGTACACCAAAAGAAATCAAATCTCATTGATAAAAAAAACATAATTTTGAGATATAATTATTTATTTATTATTTCATATTTTTAGTTCAAAAATTGTATTTGACAAAATATATTTAAATCGATGAATAATTCAAAACTCGTAATACGAAATATATTCTCAGATTTGTCTTTAATAAGATCTTAAATTTTAAATTTTGATTTATACATTAGGATTATTCTTTCTATTTTGGTACCTTTAGCATCTTATGCATTGAAAGAAAATATGATTTTTAAGCACTTTACAAACGTTCCATTCAGCTCAATAGTATCGTTAGTCTCTATGGAAATGTATCTATGGAAATCGGTACATACAGGGTCATGTTTATGAATCATAAATCACATTGTTCCAGATATATAAACGTAAAACGTAAACAGATATCGAGGTGCGCGATTTTTTGAACACGACATGTTTCATCCCATTCCATTCTAAAAACAAATCTGCAAACAAAGAAAAGCTCAGTGAATAATTTTTCATTTTTGATAGAATAAAAGAACTTAATTTTTAAACACAATTAAAAATTTTATACGGCTGCATTTTTCTGTATTATTATATTGTTGTTCAAGATTTAAAGCTATTATTTGAGATGTATTATCCGAACTAATGACAGCATTGCTATTATTTCTTTATTGATTGCATCGTTGCATATTTTCATTATTTATTAAAAATGTAACATCTCTAAAAAACGAATTTATATAAAAAATTTCTATTACGAATTTTCATCATCTGCAGGAATCTCGCAATTCGTATAAACACGTATAAAATTTATGAAATAAAAATTTTATACGTTTATATTCTTTATTTAGTGTTAAATGTAATGCATGAGATTCTTAGCCTACGATGATACTGAAGGTACTGAATAGTGAATGTAATTAGTGTAATAAGATTTAATGTCAGATCGATCCATTTAATATTAAATGCGAAACGTGAAAATGAATCTAGGAATATCATGAAGTTATACGCACATAAATCCATGCATGCATAGTCGAAGTATTGATGATAATTCGACCACAATTAACACGCGAAATATCGTGAAAGCGATCGCGCGAAAAATAGAATTATTTCGTTATGAGCAACCGGATGGATTAATAAACGTGCGAGTGCAGCAGGGAAAAATGCCGAGCGTTAAATTGTTAGTCTGTTAAATTAAATCGTCCACGCGCAACAACGGAACGTTATAAATTCTATTCCTGTGGTGCGAGGATGTATGTGTCGACTGTAATTAAAATTCATCAACGGCACGCTGCTTGTCACGCACGGCATTTTCTATTTTAATTCAGGTGTCATTATTAATCGTGTGCCATGCGTATTGTTTGGTACAATTGCGAAATATTTGAAGTAATTAGTCATTCGTTATCGTTTAAATCGATGGTAAACTTTTCACCAATGGGACAAACGCACATAAAGATATCTTACATTGTTAAGGAGCATTATTCTGATGTTTATTAATTATGGAAGGTTACAAGAATACAACATATTAATATTTAACTGTTGTTTGTGTGTTTTTAAAATAAATCATTAATAAAAAACATTTTATTGCAATTAATTGTTCTGATTTTTTAATTTAATTTTTAATTTCTCAATATTTATGCTTATATATTATTTTTTTTTAACAATATTCTAGCTTTGAAACTTTTCGATTCAAGCAAAAAACTGATGAAATATTAACTACCGCTTTGTAACGCACAGTTGACAGTTTACGCACAATGCAAGCACTTATCTCAAAAGGCTGAAAGCTTTTGACGTTTTTCTACCGAGTGGATTCCATCTGCGAACGGAAAAGATTACTTGCGAAAATGTGGCTGCCGAATGGCCTGAAAAAAGTCTTTGCGATAGATGTGCGCGTGTTCAACAATAGCGACACATTTTCGATAGGCTGAAACAAACTAAAAGAAAGACAAAATCCTTACTCATAGTAACCTTACTAAAATATATTTAAATATGTATTTAATTTTAAAACTTTTCTTAATAATTATAATTTTCTTAATGTAACTATTTCAATTTTATTAATTTGTCTTTATTACATTCAAAGAATATTGTAACAAATTGATGTATACTTTTGATATTATATTTTACAGCAAGCTGGCTTTTATAATAAATATTGAAAAAATTATTTCGTGGTGGAAATGTTGCTACATTTATATATTTTATAAAATTTATTTTCTAGATTTCTAATAAATATATATGTATAATAAATATATATAATAAATATATATATAATAATAAATATATATTTAATAAATATATGACATATGATATACAGATAAGCTCTTTACAAATTAATAAATCTATTAGTCAGGAGACTACCCTTTCTTCTAATTTTATGAGCGAGAAAAGGAAATAAAATTATTCAAGGTATTATAACAAAACTATCACGAATCGCAAAAGTTCCATTTCATGCTAAAGTCAGTATGCACCGATGCAAGTCGAACACGTATCAAATTTGAGATTGGCGAACAGGGCATTAGTTTCCGGCGAACAAACTCCTTTCGGTATAGAGCATCACGACCATTGTTCACGCGCTAGATATCTGCAGGAAGCCCCTGTGTCCAAATATCGTTCATTATTCCAACAATTGTCTAATAATTTGCGAGAGTTGTGGATTTAACACTCACAGTCAGATGATGAAAATCATTCTAAATCACAATGTCGAATAACTGTATAAAAAACGAGTTGTCAACTTTTTAATTCAAAAAGCAAAAATCATCAAAAATATTTTTTAATAATCAAATAGTCGCGCGATGCAATCTACTACACTTTATAAGGACCAATTATGTCAACATTACTTGAACTAAAATCGAAATAAGAATTTTTCGAACTGAGAGAAAAAATTTGCTATAAACTCAAAAGGGATTACAGAATATTCAAATTTATTTATTATTTATAGCAAACATATTTGATAAATATTTTACATTTGTTGCAAATAATTTTTATAGCGAGTACAAAAAAGAATAAATATCAGTTACACTTACAAATAATTTGCAATCTCTATATGTGCAAATAAATTTATCATTATGACCTAGAATTAATATTCATATCAAATTTTTTCTCTCTCTGAGGTGAAACACTCTAGCATTTATTTTTTACTGGTAAATAATTAAACTCGGTAATCTGTGAACCTGATAGTTTATAGATCTGACATAATATATGTATGCATACCATAAGATATGTCAACCACCATTCAATTATTCAAATATACGTCAACTGGGATTGCCATGACTTTCTATAATAAAAGTTCGTAGGATTTGTCTTCGCGGTCCTGGGATCTCGTTTTTCATCTCATCGCGTCGCTAGCGAAACATCCATCATATGGATCGACGCGTAATCGTCGTCGCGGACTTGCGACAAGCCAAATCGATACCCGTCAATCCCCAATGAGCGGCGATCAAATCATTTCAGCGACCTCATAAATAATGAAGCGCATGTAGATGCCATCATCGTGATAAACAGTATGCGTTGTGACGAATTTGCCGATTTTACATTGCTAACGATATGCGATAACATCTATATCGCATTCTCTTCCGTTCTCATAATCGATTAAAATATCGTGCGATTATCTTGCACTGCTTTTTTAAGATTATATAAAAATAGTGTATTACACGTAATAACAACTTAACTCGTAAATAATCAATTACTATTATAAATTTAAATCTATCTATTGAGAGTTCAAATTATTATAGTATTTAGCGAACAAAATAAAAAATTGTTTACTTTCTGATTTATATATGGAAAGGATAATTTTACTGAAATATTTAAAAATTTAGATAAATATAGATTTGAAAATAATTCTGATCCGTCAAAATAATATGTAGAAAATTTCAAGCATGATAAATAATGGCTGTATGAAGCTTTGACAGTCTAATTTGAGCATTTTATATAATTATTTTAATAGCCCAATAAATTTGTCTAATAAATTAAAAATAAGTAAAATTATTTTCAGATCTATATGCTTTAGCTAAATTTTCAAATACTTTAACAAAATCGTTCTTTCCGTGTATATTATTGCAGCTTGTACAAGAAATTGATAATAAAAAAAAATTGAATAAGAAAAAGGCATCTAGAAGTCAGGTGGAAATTGATGCGCAAAGTGAGAACTTAGTATTTAAAAACTAATAGTCTATAATCTATAATCTCGAGCTTATATGTTTTGATTCAATTTTGACCTTTTTCAGAGCGTACATAAAAAAAAATTGATATCTTTTTACGTATATGAAATAGTATAAAATATAATAATTTAAAAAAAATATGCGGTCAATTATAATATTCTACATTTATAACATTTTTAAAATCAAAAATATTGCAAATATAAAAAAATGTATTCGAATATTTCTCTAATAAAGAGTATTTTACATTGTCTCATTAATAACGTAGTATTCGCAATTTATGATATTATTATATAATGAAGAAAAGATTATCCAAAAAAAATATATGAAATTTATTTTACTAAAGATAGATTTATAAAAAGAGAAAGAAGAGAGGAAAATAAAAAAAGAGAAAATATATATAAATTGTATAAAATATTATTAATTCTATAAATGTATATTAATATGAGATATTTTCGAATTTCAAGTACGTAGCTTGCATGCTTATGTATATACTATATATATTTGTGTAGAAATTCTGTAATTGAGCAAAATTTTCTTTTATACATTTAAAACACGCGAAATATTTACGGCTTTTGACGCAAATGTAGGTATACTGTACTAATGCTTAACAGGCATCACTAATAACAACTCTATATTAAGCATATCGTATGACAACTAATGGATAACATTGTCATGTAACAATTCACCATAATGCGAACATTACCCGAATTACATCATAATAAATATCTCATTTCTATCAATTGTAGAATCACAATACTTTCTATTTAATGACATAATTAAGTCCTATATATAATCCTATATATTATATAATAATCGTCCTGTCTTTGTTACTCATAGAATGCAAAGATAAAATGACATTTGTGTCGATTTGTCACTAAATGGAATTTCGACAATTATCAGTGCACATATTATCTGATAAACAAAGTACATAATTAATGTTTTATTTTATTTAGCAATTATATATTATCAAAAAGAATACATTTAAAAAATATTTATCAAAAACCTTATTATTTGTAAAATTAAAGAGAAGAAAGTCTTTCTGTGTGTTTTATGAAAGAGATAAATATTTACATATGAAGGATAAATTATATGAAATGTTTTATTAATTATTTATATGATAAATATGAAATTTTATAAACAATATACATAAATCTGTAGTTTATAAATTATTTGTCATAACAAATACGTAATCAAAATCAATTAAATTATCTATTAAAATATAAAGTATCTCGATAACATACATATGTCTTGACATACATAGAGTTTATACGGTTCAAACGTCAAAGTGCTTTTGATCTGTGCTTGAATACAATTGGGTACGTCAATACAGCATCGATCGGGACCCTTGATGGGATAATCAATCTCCATCAACGGTTCGTCAAAAATCAATTGTTTTTACATCGCCAATGTTGTACATTAATGCTTTTAGCACTGAACGTTCAATTCTCTTCCAGTGGCTACCTTAGGCAGGAAACTCAATTTGCAAAATGAAATTCATGGTTGACCGATGATGATCGTCGCGAGATAGGAGACAATCAATCCGCTTGATGCAGCACTACCCCGCGGGGTAGATCGCTATTTCTGGTGGCTGACCTCTGATTCACTAGCACACTGCGTGAATTAGTCCGTGGCGTTTGTTCGCAAAGGTATCATCCAATCATGCGAGTGCATCATACGCCGTCGTGATATGCGTGGCTAAGCCATCTACCTAAATTGAGCTTTCTATCTTTCATTACCATTTAATGGATATACTGAATGTTGTCTGAATTATTTGTCCCTTTGGCTTCTATACATTGTTAAAAACACCATCGACTGACCACTTAATGAAACTTTTCAAAAATAAAATTAGGAAATGAGGAGACTTGAAAAAAATTTCTGAATGTGTGCTAAATTATTTTACATTATTATAAATTTTAATCACGACAGAAATATGTAATACGAAAGAAAAATCTCTCTTCTCTAGATTCATTCTATGAACGCGACTATTACTAATTAATTTTCATATTGCTTAAAAAATATCTAAAATTCAATATTATAGATATATTTTTATATTATTTTATTAAATAGATTAAGAATTAAATGCGTGGGAAGAAAAGTAATTTAATCGGATTCTTAAAGAAATTATTTCTTCTTTTGAAAAGAAATCGTAAATCTCCACTTAAGTCACGCTTGCCCGCAAAAATTAATTTATACGAATTCAATACAGCTTTCGTGGTAAAGAAATTCAAACTACAGTGCACAGAAAAGTCTTTAGGAGGAGGAAGAGATCTGATAATTGCATTTGGCTGCCGTTTTCAACGCGCGCTCGGAAATTACGCCCCGGAACTCTGACGGCGCATTAAATAGCCGGCAGACATGTTCGCGCGTAAAACAATGAGAGACTATAGAGATCGTTTGCGACACACACGTCGACCAACCGGGGATTTACGATGCTGTGGGTGCTTTCCCTAGTCTTTGTTCTAACACGACCAAGACGTTGCAGGCTCTCCCGGGCCAGTATTGTAGCGGCACGAGCGTTGATGCTTGAGAGAACTTCCGGTACTAAACATTTATAACGTGTTTCTGAATTTGAATATCTTCGTGATTCAAAGTTTATGTAAATTAGTCAATTCGCCGATCGTTATATACAGAGTGTTAGTTAAGTATGTTGCCATACTCAACAGAGTGATTCTTTGGTTTATTTTAAGTAAAAAAGTCCATATAAATCATGTGTCCTAAACGGCTTAGTTTCCGAAATAAAAAAATTTAAACGTGTAATAATCTGTTTATTTGAAAGAAATACAGCTCGATTTAATCAAAAACTAGTAAAAAAACCTAATCAGAAAAATAAAAACAGGCTTCAATTCTTCTGATGAAATAAAACATTAGATGAACAATTAGATGAATTGTTGAAAATGTCCATGATACATCCATCGAGCCTTCTTCTCAAAGATTGATACACGCTCAAAGATATCAGGTGTGTTACGTATTGCCTCATATCATTCTCATTCTCAATTGGGGTGGTATAAACCAATGATTTCAGATATCCCCAAAGGAAATAATCCAAAGGATTTAAGTCTGGTAATCTAGGAGGAGTCAACTTTTGATTTTGTAACTTTGACTTCGACTTTGTCACTTTGTTTACGGTTGTGCGAATGTAACTCACGTGAAGCAAAACATATTTATGCAGGATTATCTCTAACGCAATTTACCGTTTCGTCAAACATTTGCGAACATTCACCTGTATTTCGGAAACTAAGCCGTTTAGGACATATGTTTATATGGACTTTTTTACTTGAAATAAATAAAAAAAACACTCTGTTGAGTATGGCAACATACTTAATTAATACCTGTACATGTATATAATATTGGTAATTTTGAATTTAAGAAACAAAATAGTGACATTGTTTTAAAAGAAAAATTGTTCTAACATATTTGCCATTCTTTCTTTTTTAATACATGAATAATATTTAAAATAAAAACTGATAATATCAGTAAAAGATTTTCAAGCATTAACATACTTTTATTTGACTAAAAAATATCTGTATATAATTTCAACTAAATACTGTTTCAATAATTTTCATAAATTTATTTGTTAAAGCTAAAATATTGAAGATGTTTAGAGTCAGTAGAATTTTTAAAATTACACAGATTAGAGATTGGCGATTAAAAAAGTAAAATGTCAGTTTGCGGCAGCAAATTGTGTTAAATTTGCGTAGCAAACATGCAACTACAGGTTGTACTGTTTACGTTGCAGGTGTCCTGGATGCGCAAACGGGACATGCACATCCTGAGCGCGGGCATCTTCATGTATACATCGGATCTGAGGTTCCAGGTGATCCATCCGGACAAATCGGAGAACTGGACGCTGCAAATCAAGTCGCCGCAGCAGCGCGATTCTGGCGTGTACGAGTGCCAGGTCAGCACCGAGCCGAAGATGTCGCTCAATTATAGCCTCAACGTAGTTGGTGAGTACCGTTTGTATTATTTACTCGTTGAGCCCGATAAATTGCGGCCTTGACTTTATTCTGTACGAAGTCTTCTCTCGAATGGGAGACGAATGTTACGGCTGTTTTTCGATCGGCTGCTGTCTCGGAGAAAAGATTGTTCGCGACACGAGCCGGTTGGTACGATCGAACGGGTTAAAGTTTAAACGCTTAAGTGCTCCGTCGTAGGATTATCCTCTCGATGTCGCATCGTTCTAAAATCCCCGTCGTTTGAGGATTAACGAGTTGCAACTCGCCATCGACATTGAGATTTAACGATTATGAAAAAAAGCTGCTATCATGAAATTTTTTAGTACGTGTAGTCTAATTAATCAATTTAACCAATTTATACTTTTTAACATTAGAAAATTCTAAAGAAATTATATTATATAAAATTGATCCAATTGATACATCAATATTGACCAATATTATATTTACATAAAAATAAACAGGGATAATAAACAGTAATAAACAAAAATAAATGGTTTATAAATATTAATAGTTATTTTAGTACCTTAAGTTTTTTAACGCATCATTTTGTACATTTGATACATATATATTACGCTGGCATTTGACTAAAGAATATTATTTTGCCAGTTCATAATGTTTGACATATTTATAGCATTTAATATTATTTCGATATTAATAATATGAAAATGGTGATAAATAATAAATTACTCAATGATGATGCGGAAATTTCTCAATAGTTATATCGTGTGTGAAAATTAATCTCGATTCCATCACGAATGCCGATTGCACAATGCAGCTGGCGATGACATGTACAATTACATATTCATGCAGACACCAGCGTGTCATCAAGTATCATTTTGCATCTCCTTGTCTATAAAATCTATTGCAATCTGTTACGAGGCAGATGTGTTTTCCCATGGAAAATAATGTTTTATAATTATTCGAAATAAATTAATGCGTTAATTGATTAATTTATTTATCATGACATTATTGGATATATTTGTCGGTTATGTTTGTGCGATTTGATGTCTTCTCAAACAACGAATAAAAATGTAATTTTCTTGGCTGCGGCAAAGATACAATGAGAGCACTATTCGTGTCTTCTTTAAAGTTGAAGGCAAGTACACCGTAAGATTTAGTTAAGCGAAGTCTCCATGATCGTTTTTTTTTACGTTCGTGAATCTTTCAGCAGTTCTGAGAACATTAGGGAAAACGACAACGATAACGCACGACTTCCGTTTCTTCCGTTTGCGAACGTCGTCGACCAAATAAAAAGCAACGAGGGTAGGCAAGGGAGGACGAGTTATTTTGCCATCGAAAGTTGGAGCTAAAATACACTACAAACAACGTAACTTTGTACATGCAATCCGAAAGAATTTCATATTGGCATAACTGCCGCGCTGAAAACTCAACATTTTCGCCGTTATACAATTTGTGATCCGCCTTAAATAAACTTTCATGATAAACATCCGCTATTTTGAATATCGGTGCGGTATTCTATATATCGCATTTAATACTCCTCCGTTTTACACGAAATTAATTGTCCTTATTGTTGTTTGCCATGTGACAGTTTTTATCATTTCCAAATAAGTAAACAAATACTCAAAGAAAAAATAAAACTACTTATGAATCTGAAGCAAAATATATCAATTTTTATGAGATTTTTCACATATTTCGCTTGTAATATTTTTATCCAAGAAATTTTTAACAAAATTAGAATTTAAAAAATTCTTAAAAATATATTTTAATTATTTAGAGATATAAAAAGTAAAAAATCTCAGAATCCAGAAATTTCATAATTTCAAAATACAAAATGAGATTTTTTATTTTTCATATCTTTAAATTATTAAAATATATATTATCAAAATATATTTAAAAAAATTTTTTTAATTCTTAAATCGCGGAATTGTTCGATTCTTAAAATTTAGCTGTTATATCATGAAATTCTTGATATCTAAAATTTTTCGATTTGCAAGATTTTTCAACTTCTATATAGATTTCGCCGTTTCAAGATCTATATAAGATCGTCGTCTTAAAATATGGAGAAAAACTTTCTAGTTTCTTTCGAAAGATGTAAAACACCGATAAAGAAAGCTACTGAAACTTGTTGAAATGGTAGTAGTATGAAATGAGATGGTAGAAGGAAATGATAATTTGTAGAGATTACGAAAGCGGGGCGGGATATTAACAAAAGAAATGTAAAGAAAAAGAAATAATTCTTTTTCTTTGCATTGTCCAGCTTTGTCATTTTCTCGCGCAATGAGTAAGATTAAAAATCAGCATGGAATTATTTGCTTCTGTTTGCGTATGTAGGATCACAACCATTGATTTTGACTCTGCACAAAGCTAAAGAGAAGAATAAGTGATGGGTAAGAAACGGAGAGAGTACGAAACGCTGCAGAACGTAAGAGTTCCGGCGTGGTCGATAAGAGGCTTGGAGGAAACACGTCGACGAACCGAGTCCTTTTCAACCCCCATACCCTCCCTTATTCTCCCCTTTTTATGTGCTACGAGCGCATCGATGCAGGTGCATCTACTCCGTCTAGATCGTTTATGTCTGGTAACGGGGAAGGTTGGCGCGAAATAAATCGTCTTTCTTTTGCACGTTCTCTCATTCGTAAAATCGTAAAACATGAAGTCGACGGCGAGATCGATTTTACAAATCCATTCCGCAAAAAGCTCGAAACGCGGGAGTCCCTACTGACTGTAGATCGAAATTTCCCATTGGGGTAACTTTGAAAATTCGTAGAAGGGGAAAGGGCTGTTTTCTAGATAGATCTATAAAGATTGTCGGTGGTGAGAATCGATAGAAGTGTCAGCAAAAGTAGAGCAGATTGATTGAAAAATAACGCAACGAAATAACTTTAATAGAATGTGATAGGAAAAACTATCTTGTGACAAATGAGACTTTCACGAAAAGTAATTTATAATAAGCTGTTCAAAATATAAGAATATTTATTAGAGATTTATATTAATAATATTCATTTACTTGTAATCGTATTTGTTCTCGCTTTTATCTTTTTAGCTAATTGAAAGAAACGTTGGAAATAATTCGTTTGAAATCTCGTGATTTTTGTGCAAAGTTGCTGAATACAAGAGATTTGGCATAAAATTTCTCCTGGCATAATTCCCGTTTTTGCCTTCGAGTCGAAACGTGTCCTACAGAGAATAATTCACGTTCCAAAATTCGCAAGGATAATAAAATTCTGCTAACGGGTGGAACTCCAATCTCACCACTCTGGCATATATATTCTTGACTCAGCATTTTTTTACCGCAACGTGTTTTCGCCTAGCCGAGCGGCGTAAATACATCCGAATTAACCACTAATGCATTTTTTGCCAGCCGTGCGTTTGTTAAACATCTCGTTCTGTCAAATAAATTCGAACCCATTTTTCGGATTCTAGTTTCGAATATTAGTTGATCTTGCATAAGCTCTCACGAGATTATATTGATTCGAAGCTCAAATTACATTCATTTCGATAGTAGAATTCGAGAGAATACAATGCCACTTTGTCATAATTGGATAAATGTGATCATGATTTTATTAAGTTTATTACAGTTCGTAATTTATTACGAAGTGTCGGCTTAAATTACATATAAAATGAAATCATCAACATTAACAAGCTAGTTAACTAAATGCTGCAAATGGAATTCTAATTCTCATCAACTATTATGCTGAATACGTATTTTACAAACATTCTCTCAATTTAATACAAATATTCTATATATATATATATATTTATAGGGAATATATATAATATCTACGTATATCCTATATGCATATATACTATCATTTATTACAAAACATATTAACTCTATGAATCTGTACCATTTGGTACTGCATATGGAACAACATTGTGGTTTAAATCTATCCTAGTTCACGATATGGTATAATACATTCCACGCTGGTTGTTGCGCGATGGCACGTTAATGAATGCGCTTCGGTTGACGTAATCAGCAACGTAATTGCAAATCCGACGAGAGAGTGAAAATGATAATTGGCCGGCAAAGATTTGCCAGGCAACAGTGGTGTCAACAACCGGAGCTATAACGGAACACGATAAACAATGTATCCAGTCAAATATCGATATTGTCAGTATGTATTTCATGTTCCATTACCATTATTGATAGTCGATGATTTTTTAACAGAAAGTAGGTATGTGGCAAATGTTAAATCGTTTCTGATTCTAATCATAGAATTGACACAATTTGATATTTTTAAATTAAACTTAGGAGAATTGATCATTCTCTAACTATATCATTAATATTCTCGGGAAATCAATATTTTATCTTGATATTAAAACAATATTTTTTATTTATATACGTTGACACAATTAATATATATAAAAATATATTTTATATAAACCTTAAACCATTTTTAATAGAATTGACTTAAATAACTCGCTATTATTTTCAAATTAAATTTTAGAGAATTAATTATTCTCATTATTATTAATATTTAAAAAATTAATATTTTGTTTTCTCACTCTTAATACTAAGACACAATATTTTTTTATTTATTATTATGCATTGATGCAATTGTTATATATGAAAATATTTATTACATATTATTTCCTTCACTTATACACTTCACGGTCATAATTTTTAATAAAATTCTGTATTGTATTATTGCATTATGTATTATATGTTAAGATATTATCTCATATTAGTAGTTCTGGAAGCTTTATGGATGTTTCATTCAGTGAAATAGCTATGTCAGCAGCGTCCTATTAAATCGGTACGGTGAAAGGCATAAAGATATGAATAAAATAGTATAATCACATGCAGAGATATATCTTTACTAAGGGAAGGTATATGTGCAAACAATATAGTGAGTGCTTATATACAGTGTTATTTACTTTCATATTTACGTTTACCTTGCTTTAAAAGTGAGATACAAACAAACATCGTCATTTTTTAAAGAGAATGGTAAAAATATATCTTTCTTTAATCAAAATATTCTGACTCAAAAATTTAAAATTAAAATTTTTAGAAAAGGAAGGCTACGAGAGAGTTAACGCAAGATGTAAAGTTCTAATAATTAATCCATCTTTAATATTTATCAATTTAAAAACATACAATCATACAAACGTTTAATTAGTCTAAATTATTGTGTTTTACACCGAGAATGACCTGATGAAAGTTGAAACGTTTGTATGATTGTATGTTTAAATTGATTTGATAAATATTAAAACTGGATTAATTATTTGCGTTGACTCGTAGCCTTTCTCTCCTGAAAATTTTAATTTCTTTCTTCAATAGAATGCATTTAAATAATTTTTGTTATTTTTAATACATATTTATTTAAAGCTTGTAAGTCGTCCATAATTTAAAACACATTTAAAAAGCAGAAAACAATAAAATTAAATTAAAATTTTTAGATAATTCTATTTTTGAAAGAAAAGAATAATTACTCGTTAGAACAATTTTAAAATATGAGAATAAATGAATTTTTATTATACCTATTCGCGTTATTAAGTATACTATTATACAATAGAAAAGAAGAATGCACGAACAAAAACAATGGGCCCAATTGTGAACTCATAGGTCCCACCGTGGAGATTTGCTTTAATCAGACTTTTAATTAAGAGGGATATAAGTCATTTTTTGCCGAGACAAAAATGCCAAGCACGGTGCAATCATAAATAAGACCGTGGACAGTTGGCGTTATAGCCACCGCCCGTCGCTGGACAGTGATTTTAAATTACGCGAAACTCATGGAAAATGAAATTTAATTCAATCTTTGTAAGAGCGCTTGAAATTCTCATGAAGAAGAGACGGCAAATCTTTAACATATTTCTCTTTAACATATATATATATATATATATACATGATTCACATACTCTTTGTGATTTTACTCTCCCGCAACGTTATATTTAATGTAATTAAATAAGGAAGCTTGCATAAAATCGTGTTCTCAGAAGCTTTTTTGCAATAATTTATATATGAGGGCTTCATTAATATTGTAAAATATTTTTATAATGAATTCCTTGACAGAACTTGAGATTAATTTTCCCTTAATTAAGTTTGATCGAATCGTATCGCTCATTTATCGAGGAACTGTTTACTTATTACTTAAATCAATGTTTGTAAAAGTGTTTGGAATAGTCTTGTTTTTTACGTCATAAATTAAATTTTTAAAAAGTTATAAAATCAAAGTTATATAATAAAGTATAAAAAGTTTATTAAAAATAAAAAAACTTTGCCCCTGTACGTTATATTTTATTAATTTATGTATATTGTATTAGCTTATATTCGGTAACATTTAATTTGTCGAAAGCTTTGGAACTTACTGTAAAATTATTTGATGAAGAAATTTTTAGCTATATCTTTGCTAGTGGAAAACTGCACATATTCTCAAGAATCTTTCACCGAATCATTATTTCCTAACGAGATATTCTGTACACATATATTCAATGTATGCAAATGCGCGTATCTCTGATATTCAGAAGGAAGTACGACGTGCAGAAATAATTACTCTCTGATGTTTTCATTATCCTTGCAATATTCCCACGCCATTGCATCTTTCACTTCCCCTTCTTTGCGCGTAATAACCACGTATTTCGGAGGCAGGCTTTCGCATTTACGTAAGCCAAAATATTTCATCTTACGCGAGATGGAGAGAGCCTTTATGTCAAGATGCAAGGGCGTCCGCGTTGTGAAAGGAGTTCACAGGGAATCCGCGGAATAATTCGTGTAAAACTTGAAGAAAGGTAACTATAGTGAGAACTTTGCAGGAACCTTCGAAACAGAATACATATAATATAGAATATTATTTTAATTATACGTCATAAATCTTTTTATTTCATATTTATTGAATTATAATCTCTGCAACGCTGACAATATAAAAATAATTACAGACAATATTGAACAATATTAAAAGATACTTATCAATGCAATTGATACAGTAATTAATTACATGCATTAATGAAAGGTTTTGATAAATTATACACATACACGATAATTAACTTAACAGTTTAAATTGTCTATATATGTTTACATATTGATATTTATGAATCAAATGATATGCTTCGAATATTGAATTAATTGTATAATCTTGTATTTATAATTTCCAATTGTAGAAATTTTCTGATTTGTCAAACTTACTTTTATGATGACGTAGATATAAATAGCTTTTGATATTAATTAAATTGCAACGTCATATTCGTTTTGAAATATGTACACATCGAAATGCGTTAATATCGCAACAGAATAATATTTGTTTATTTGACGTTAAGCCGCGCAGATAAAATTGTGGTCAGTCTTCGTTTGTAATAATATATGCCGCGACTGACATGATACGATGAGTGAAATGATAGAAGACAGAAAATAATATTAAGCGGCGTCAGAATAACGATCGTTATTATTCGTGCAATTAAGTCTCATTGTCACGATTGGTCACACTTGGCTACAATATGGGAGCGAATGACACGCGTTAACGCACTGACGGCTTAATTGGTTTCTCCCTCCTTTCTACTACAGTCATCCCTGGCGCAGCCAGGCATCCACAAATCAATTGCGAAATTCGTGGCCATCATATATGAAGCAATACGATCCTTTAAAATCGATATAGACGAATATCTATGTCGGATCGAATCACTTTTTTGTATTTTTTTCTTTTTTCTATATGACTTTCAAGCCCAAAATTGTGTACGAGCACCATCATTCAACAGGAGTTCCGTTTAAATCCAACATTCGTCAACCTATCAAGTTGTCCCTATCAAAGTGAAATAAAATATAACATAATTTCTTTATCATATATGTATATATGTCAATTATCATATATATATGTATATATCTAATAAATCTAAAAAAATATTGAGATTTTATTACGTAATACAACATTAACTTTGAAAGCTTAATTACAAAGTTTGCTTTTTTATTTAACTTAAGTTAATTATAATAAATATTTTAAAGGTATATTATATTAAATTAAAACAGTAATTGGCATTATTTCAAATTATGTATATTTCATCGAACGTTCCTGCTTGTAATATATATAATATCGGTCAAACAAATTGTTATTTTGATAAATATTGGAAAATTATTTCGTTTTATTTATTTTTGCCTGTAATACTTTTTACAAAAATATATATATGACTTGAATTTATGATAGAATTTGCAGTCATAAACTAGTATTTTTTCTTTATTTTATTATTTCGACTTGTAATATGCATGGAATAGAATTAATTGTAGAATAGAATTAATTGTAGAATAGAATTAATTGTAGTATGATATTCATGCACATGAGTTTTATTAAATGTTTTAATGTTATAATCCATCTTAGATAATTTATAATCCTAAGAGTTTTAGTTCACTTTAAATGTTCCTCTAGTTAACGTATGACACTCTTGTTCCGAATCCGTCAATTTCCATCGCGCGATCACGACACGATGCAATATCCAGGGAACATGATACGAGTATTTGTCACTCTTATGGCAATTATGATCTCTCCTAGGATCGTTTATCTCGTTATGATAGTTAGATTATCTCCGTCCAACCACAAGATACATGTGCAGATCTATAAGCGGCGATATCTCACCGCATCCAAAGCAACCCATTTCAGTCCCCTTTCCTCGCAAATTTGTCTCGCTGGGATTCGGGTGAACCAACGTAGCCAGGACTGGCTCAACCATTGTGCTAAATGGACCATGCCATCTAGAAGTGAAACCTTTTAGAACACCAGGCACCTTTTACGCGATATCTCCCGCATTACGTATCTTACTAAAACGCTTATCTCACAAAAATTTTTATACGAGCTCATAATAAAATACTTTAGATATTGATTTATGTTATATAAGATATTTTATATATCTTATTTACATAATATGTATTTTACATGATATCTCATTTTATTACGATAGATTTATTACAATTATTAATAAAATCTATATTTTTATTTGATTTAATCAATTTAAAGAATTGTTTACTACACATTTGTGATGATTCGTAATGATTTTTGACTCACATAGTTGCTGACTTTTGCAACGTTTCATATTGCGACGTTTTGTGTTGGTAATCGTTCTAGAAAGTATATCCTTTATGATCATAAAGTTCTATATAGCGCCTGAAAATGTAAAGTAGCTATTTATGTGAAAAGACACCAAAGCATTAAATGCGAATAATAGCAAATCTTTCCCACTCGGATTAATAGCATACGATTCCGTGAACTGCACTTTGCAAGTCATCAACAGCCGTGTTCGAGTTTGCGAGTCATTACAGATCTTTGACGATCCTAGTAGCAGTCGCACAATGCTCTGAGATGATTTCCTTCCAGTCTTGAATCGCTCAATTTAGTCGGCAGCCGCGACGCTTTAAGTTTCCAGAAACTCCCTAATTTACGCCGGCGTATTTATCTGCCGTTGCAATTAAGAGAGTTGCAATTGCACTTCGCCGATCCTGATCGCTCGTGTGCCACTGCAGCGAAATTAAACGTCGTCTCTTAAGTTGCATCTGTTGCGACGATATTTGTGTGCGCCGTATTATAGTATTCTACTTTAAGTTTGCCTGGGATGACCCAACTTTTCGCGAGGTTGCCCTAGAATGCTCGAACCACCAAGGATTAGGTAATGGCTAATTATTTCACGGGTGGCTTGTGACAGATGATATCGCGGGAAACGGGAGCTTCTGCCGACGCTTCTTAACACTTGTAATTAAACCGGTCTTGATTAGACGCAGATCTATTGGTATCTTATTAACCGCTCAAGTTTAGTGGAAATTAACTCTTTTTGTGACCTACGGGAAAGGTTCATTAGAAATGTTAACTACAAGTAACTAATGGATATACGTCATCTTTCAACCACGCTTTCCAACTTTATTTTTCAAAACAGTATAGAAATATTTGTGTGAAACTTAATCACAAATATTTCAACAAAATTAATTTTGTAAACTGCTCCTTCATGTCGTGAATGACTTGAACACTTAATCGCGTGGAATAAACACATATGTGCGGCTCTACAACTATCGTTATCGTCTGGTAGATTAGATTTAATTCATAGCATTCCCGTCAAATTTGCTATAAAATTACACACTCAAATAAACGTTTGTTATCGTGAACGTTTGTGTGAAATTTCGTTTGATTTTACCGTGCAATACACATTGCGGTTATTTTATATAGAGTAAGCGTGCTGCAGAATATCTCATCAGTACATATTAAATTGTACAGCCGAAATAAAACGGACGGCAAAGTAAATTTTAAATCGATTTCTCGTCGATTGATAAATTATTGCTGATCAACTTTGCTGAATTTGCAAAATATAAGACTAAGTTCATATATGTATGTGACAATCATAGTTCATCTTACATGGAGATCGAGTAAATTTCTCAATAGGCTTTTCCATTAGCATAGAATGTGAGATTAAGCTGCAATACTGTTCTGTAAAGTATTTGACAAAGCACAAAGCAGCTTAAATTTAGTTACCTTAGACAGGAACATCATCTTTCCGATTCGCGGCATTTCCTTCACTCAATTTCTAGTAACATTACTTACAGCAACATTATTTATAGGATTTAATCAAATAATTTAAAAAATTTATTTTATTTATATTCATAATAATTCGACCAAAATCGCATCATTGTTTTTAATTCTCTGTAATCTGCAAACTTGTGTGTAAACGTTCTACACGCAATCCAAAACTGCTGAGGAAAAATAAAGATATATTTTTCATTAGCATTATCCGAGTAATCCAAATGAATTCGGCACGCTTGTCGAAGCACAAGGAAACAATACGAACGATAGAGCACCAAAATACAAAAGAAACTTATTCGTCTAACGATGATTTCAAATGAAATCGCTTTACACGTATATACCGCACGATCTCAAGTTTATACGATCGATGCCAACCATTATCGATTCATTAGCACTCGGTTGAATAACCATTACAAATAAACCTGCTTGCGGTACGTAGTAATCTTACGTGTTCTTCTCCCCCTCGAGAAAAAGAAAAAGAAAGAGGCTGTCCGTTTGATAAAGTGCTATCCGCCTCTCTCCTCTGTCTGTAACGGTTCACTGCTTTCTCCAGTTTTCCAATAATTGGGAAGAATTTCTTCAACGACCGATTTACATTAATATCACGACTATCATATTTTTCTGTCATGTTTCATTTTTATTGCCATTACTGGCGGGTGTACCGTCTCGGGAATTCATATCGTCGATTTGACGAGTTTTAACGATGGAAATCACCCAAGAGATGAGAAGGACGCAGAATATAGTTTTATGTACGCTGGACAAGTAGTTCCCGTGTATTAAACTTTACTGTTTCAAATGTCGTAATCAAACGTCATCGCGCTGCTCATAAATCGCGGAGAATTTTTGCGATCTCCTCTCTATAATACGCTTGAGTTTCTGGAGGAATCCTTTCACATTCGGAATTCATATACCTCTCGATTCGAAATCAACCGTGCATTGATCCGCATTTTTATAATCCTCTCGATTAAAGTTTAGCTTGGATTCGATGAATCCTACATTTACAATCGAGAAGCGTAAGTAGCATTTGGATAAACTATAGTTACAAAAATCTAACAATATAAGTACAAAGTAAGTTGTTTGGCTGCATTAGTTTGAAACTGTTCCAAAAATTCCGATTGTAGTATTCGCTTCTACGAACTCGAGGCAACTTTGGGCGTTATACTTTTCCGAATTTAAACAAAGTAGGTTTAGTGGCTATCATTTACTGGCTAAAGGTTGCTTGAAGAATCACTAAAGGCGCCAAACGTCGCTTTTAAAGGAGGAAGTAAAGTAACCATTATTTAAGCGCTTCCCAACCAAATTATTTTCTTTAAGTACGCATTAAAGAGAAACGACACTTTAGGTAAAACGGCAAACCTATTTCGTGGTTCTTTTTTATATTTTTTAAATGGCGCTATTTATTTTGAAATAAAAAATAGTAAAAATCAAATTAAGAACAAAATAGTTTATTTACATATTGTAAAATATCAGTGTGTTTTGAATTATAATACTTGATTGAATTTGTGAGAAATTTCTGGGAAATAGGAACAAATAAATAGTAAATAATAAAAATTGATCAGTTTTGACATCATTGTTGTAATTCAGAAAAAATTCTATGAGTTGCAAAATAGAATGAACTAAATTCTTAAGCTTCTCTCTCGAACAGTAACTATTTAAAAATTAATAATACAATAAGAATATACGTATATAATAAAATAAAATGCATTTTTAGATAAATAATACTTTTAAAATGGTACTATTCGAATAAAAATTAATGATTTTTTTTTAAAAGATCTAGTATATCTATATAACATGGTATATCTATAACATATATTTAATTTATTTTATAAATGTCCCACTTTGAAAGTCAATCACAGTTGAGAATTTGTGTCATATATTTTAGAAAAAGTAAAAATTTAGACTTACATTGTTTCTTAAATATAAAAATTTTCCAAACATAAAATTATCAAATAATTTCGGTAAAACTTTAGGATTGCAATTTTTTAGATTTAATAAAATTTTATACTTTCAAAAAATTTAATTGACATTTAATTATTACGAAACACGTGAAAATGTAATATCCCATAAAAAAATTAACATATTTCTACTGAACTATAAATTATATTATTATTTGTAAATTTTATAGCTCATAATTTTCGGAAAAATAAAGTTTGCTTGTTTCGCTATATAAATATACATCTTGTTACATAGCCGAGCGAGAATTTATATGCAATGTTAAATAGTGCATCGCGTATGCATCAAAAGTCAAATACTTTTGGATCGCAGACGAAACTTGCATCTAGCCGTGCAATCAGATGCAGCTACGATGTAGTAATATGTATAAAGATTTTTTTTATATATATGTATGTGAACACGATCGACTTTTCAAGTTATAAGTACAAATAATTAGCCCTGAAAAATTACATATTATGTGTGACAGGAAATAACATCAAATCGAATACTTTAATGTACATACAAATGACGTTTCGAATGTTTCAAATGCCGCTGATGTCATGCAAGAACCATTTATTTATCATTTGTACGCTTTAATACATTCGTGATGAAGTGAAATCTCTCTCATTGGTGCATCGCTCTTGTAATGCGTGACATTTAATAGTAATGAAATATATAACACATCGGTTTGCACAATTTTCACTGCGTTTTACATATTTCACCACAAATTTAACGATATTTTTAGTCTCTATATGTATAATACATGGAATATTTAATATTCTTATATATAGATAAAATCATTATATATATATAAAATCATTATATATATTATAGATGTGATTATAAATTTATATTTAGTTTTTATATAATCTTGATTAAGCTCAGATTAAATTTAGATTAAATGTGTGCATTTATAACTCTTTCTCCCCCCCCCCCCTCCCTCTTTCTTTTTCTCTATCTCATTTCGCTTGCTCTTACGTCTTCCCTTTTCTTCTTTTTTCTCTCTCTAAAGTTTCAATAAAATATAATAAATTTTAATTTAAGAACTTAAGAATATATTTAAATACATCATTGTATTATACAAATATTTATAAAAACGAATGCAATTTAATAAATGGAATTTGTTGAAACAAATTAGAAAACGCGACATTCATACGTATATATTAATCCCAAATTTAAATCGAGCTATCGTAAAAAATGTTAAATGGTAATCAATTAGACACAGAATTGAAATAGGACACGCGTTTTATATAAATAAAAAAAAATGGAATTCGAATAAAATTTAAAATTCACACTGTTTCTCAAAGTAAATTAATATAATTTAAATACAAAGATGGATTTGAACGAAAATTCTGTTTAAATTTATGAAATACCTAAATTGAGATATTTAAATGAATGTATA
This sequence comes from Acromyrmex echinatior, assembly GCF_024713525.1. NCBI lineage: Eukaryota > Metazoa > Arthropoda > Insecta > Hymenoptera > Formicidae > Acromyrmex > Acromyrmex echinatior. Next base: position 4,309,140 of record NC_141864.1, read on the forward strand.
GAAACGTAATGATATGGTTTATTAATTTTCTAAAAGTGATAAATGAGTATGCATACGTAAATAGTAATCAAATTGACCATTTGATACATAATCTCGTTGCGATTATCAGCGGTAATAAATGAAGTTTTGTTGGTAGGGCGTGCCGATATGCGTGCATTAAAAAAGGAAAGATTACAGTAAACTCTCTGAATGGGATCGGCGATAAAGAAGAAACGAAACAAACGGGAACGGTCGACGTAACGAACCGTCAGCGTGCGTCTGCCACCAACGGCATGCGAATTAATCCGATTGCTACGGTCACTGTCCGATTATTTCCGGTAATCCCCAATACGCGTGTAATGAACCACGTCGCTCGAGTTTGCACGCTCTAGCGTTAACGAAGGACGCTCCGCGCGTCCCAGCTGCAACCCGCGAACTTCGCTAATTTTGAAGGCTTACGCAAGTGCATCGTGCCACATGTGACTCGAGTCACGCACGATGCTAAAAGACGAACGAGGAATAACTAATTAACCCAATGAGCGTTTGCGTTTCGAATGCTGCTAGATCAATGTTTATTTCCTTAAATTGCGATTACATGGAGTAGGTATCATACTCGTTTTTCTTTTATGCAAGTTAATGTTAAGGTGGTTGTATCGCAAAATGACTATTCTTTGAAGATTTGTTTGAAGCTTTTATTATTTGAAGATATTCTCTATACATTACGTATCATTTTTGAAGAGGAGAGTAATCAGGCATATTTAAAAGATAATTGTAGTTAGTACTGAAGTTAGTACTTTTAACATGTGCTAGACAAGGAGCGAGATAGTATATTTTTAATTATAGCGTAAAAACGGTATTTAGAAATTTATTCGCTCAAAAATTAAAGGAGAAAAAAATATAGATATAAATATAATACAAATCTCCTGAACAGAAGAAAATAGGGGATAATCAGGTAAATATTAATTATAAAACCTTAGAAAGTTGTTTTATTACTTCACTAATATTCACTTCTTATCAACTCATTCTCAAATACTGACGCAAATACAATGAGAAAATAAAAATTACTGTTCAAAAATTGCGATCTGCAGCAAACCCACAGGTCGCTCCTGTGCGATACAACCACCTTAACGATAACCGATTTTAATAATTAATAGCCCAATAAAATATAAAATTGTTGTAATGGCATTTCTACTTTCACACGAACAATAAAATGAGTTTTCGCGTAGCAATTATATCACAATGGCTATTTCGAATGTTTGAAAGGAAATGTAAATTGCTCTTTGTACAGCAACGTCGAGGATAATTATGTTATTATTATGGAATTACGTTCTTGTCGAGTTGAGAGAGATTTTGCTCTATAGGTTAGTAATTTATTGGTGAAATATGGTCACATCGGGTCGCGACGATAAACGGATTCATATGTGTGTCAAAATGTATCGTTGAATGAACGCTACCATAATGAATGCGGATTGGTTGCATTATAATAAACGTCAAATTACATTTGCTTCAGAAGCGAATACTTCAGGATATAATTATCGTGTTAAAGTTACGGAGCGAGACTGTTTATACGAAACAACATAAGTTATAAGGAAGTAATAGTTTATAAATAGACGCGCAACTACGCGATCAATTATAATATTAATATTATCAAATACTATTTATATACAAATCTCCAATTAAACAAGCGTTCACCCAAATTAATATTGATTATCTCGTATTAAACTATTATATTCATACATTGACAAACAATTTAAACTTATTTATCTCCAAACGAAGTAATATTACCCTGATTGTTAACATTCTTTTTTATTTTTAAGTATTAATTTAGAAGCTTCTGCATCTCCTTGAAGTATTTGATTTTGGATTTTTACTCTTTAATCACAAAATTAGCCGTTACTTATTATCATTACATTGTTAATAATTTTCCTTATTTGTTTTATAAACAATGACACGACGGAAAATACAGAGACTTACCGCTGCGATTGACTCGCGATCTGCTATCGTATTCAATCCGTATTCAATCCTACCTGCTCACATACGCGATTTTTCGCATTTAAGGAGCCGAAAATTACTCCATCTAGTGATTAAGAGATCTTTGATTAAGAGATCATCAGCGCCGAATTCGATAATCTGTAGGTCCCATATCAGTGAATATATGTATGGATCCCCCAGGCTGGAGGTTAGATATTAGGTTAACAACCTAATTCCGGAAAATAATCCATTGTTTAACAGAAATCTCATGAGAGTTAGGCTTTGTCTTGTCTTGGGATGTTGCGCCATCGAATGAATAAATGAATGAATATCTTCATACAAAAATTATGAGTTTGTTTAAGTTGCAAGATATTCTCGATTTTCTTAAATTGGTGGTTCATGAATTTAAGAAAATCAAGAATATCAAGATATCTTGCAGTTTAAACAAACTTACAATTTTTATTGTGCGTCTAATAATTCACTTTGATTATTGGAAAATTTGTCTAATTGTGTTGGATCTTCTTTTCTTTCTAGAAAAACTAAATACTCCATTATGTTGGATAGATCATCGCATATAGTGAATGAATTGCAGAATATTTGTAAATGTAAATTTCTAATTTACATTTGCATTTATGTATAATTATTTTTACATTATTATACGTATTTGCATGTTGTGAAATTATTTCATCTGTTATTTTAATAATATGTTTTGGCAATCTTTATATATTTTTTTAAATAGAAATCGTAATAGGTTTTGGGTTTATAAGTGATTCAAAAAAAAAAAGGAGATTCTTTATTTAATGAAATGACTCTATTTTGTTTCTCTTGTAAAACGTAAAAATGTGATAGAAAGAGAAAGAGAAAGAGAGAAGAAGAAGAAAGGAAAGTGAAATAATAGTGAATGAATTTACATGAATACTTCTTCGATCAAAGTAATGTAAATTTTACCTTTTAAACGCTAAACTTAATATATGTATATGTGTGCCGTAATAGTTCATTTATTGGAATTAACTTGCAATATAAGAAACATAATGTTCGATTTACATGCACATTTATTTAAATATTTCGACAGCGCAATGCTCTTCCTACGCAAATAGCATTACATATAGAAGCTTGCTGTGCATTTCACGATGAATTTCGAACTAAAATTGAAAATGTCGTAAGAAAATGTCTCAGTTAGTTGCGTTATTGATCAAATTAAGTTGCGTTATTAATTTTTTACTCTTATGAATAAATAATAATTATTAACTTGCATTATCGATTTACAATATCTACATTTATTCGCGCGATTTACTATGACAATATATAAAAGGAATTACAGATCGTTTTATCGCGACATTTTATAGATAATAATTCTTTCTTACTATTAATTAAATGCTATTTAATTTTGAATGTATCTCGTGTTGTACATTGATTTGCTCGCTGATTAAAACGTAATTACTTATTGTTTCGAAAAGAGTGAATTATTGGATCGAATGATACAATTGATTTAGGTAACGTATAGCTGCATAATGTAACAATTATTGCATAATGTAGTAATTGTTTATTAATGAGTTTTTTACACAAAATAATGCATATTTGACATCAGGATGCATTTTAAGTTATTAAATATTTCATAACGGCAGCCACGCAACGCTTATTTTTGCTTCACAGTTATTACGCATGGTAGACAAAAATCTCTTTGTTTCGCGAACTGCATACAAAATTCGAATGTAATGAGCACGAACGTTCCAGATTTGTCGCGTTACTTTTCAGAATATCATCAGCAAGTAGTAGGAGACTATCAACAATTTTATCAACAATTAGAAACTTGAGTAATACACACATAAGAGAAAACCGTAATATATCAACGACTTATTAATAATAAATAGACGCCATTAGCATCGAGAGAGTGCAGTATAAAGTATCGCGCGATCGTATAATTAATTATATTTTCGCGAGTTGTGCGAAGAAACTTATAAAGAGAAAAAGGAGATCTGGTAAGCATCAAATCATAGCAGAACAATTTATTATTTATTATTTTATTTGTTATGAAATCAATCGATTACAATCATTATGAAATCAAATAACAAATGAGAGATAGGTACATCTATAAATGTAATTGTGGCCCTATTTTGATCCCTGTAATCTATTCTGGTCTCCTATTATACTTGCATAACAACAATATAACCTTAATGATATTAAAAGTTACAAAATATGCGAATTTACGGTTTTTTACATTTGGTGTAACATACATGCGATAGTTTATACTAACATTTAACTAAGTATATATAATTATTAAATATAATATAAATTATTAATATGAGAAAGAAAATAAGAACTGTTAGTAAGCATGTAAAATATTTTTTGTTATATTTAATTAAATATACATATATTATTATGAAATAAATGAAAAAGAATACAAATCATTAATAAGCATGTAAAATTTTTTTTGTTTTGCGTAAACTTGACTATGGAACATTTTTCCTCATTACGCAGCGAAAATATATTACGCAGCGAATTGCATATTATATATTGGTAACATCATCAAATGTTTTATTAAAAAGAAAATATATGAATAAGCTTAGAGAGACAGAAACTGACAGATATTATTTAAAATTATTTATTTATTAATTTGGTAAAAGTTCAAATTAATAATCATAATAGCTTTCTGTATTAATAAAATAAGTTTTACTGAAATAAATCTCAATATATCAAGTGCAAAGTTTAATTTAAATATTAATAATTTATGTTCAGCTCGTATATTCATCGCGATGTAATGCCAAATACTTTATTATGTAATTTAAAAATTTATTTATGTAACATAAAAATAATACTTAATATATTACGAATTGAATATTAAATATACAAAATGGATTGACAAATGGATATTTTTGGCATTATAAATAAAACAGCTTAATATAAGTAATATTTAATACAAATAGATGATAGATTATTGTTTCTTTATTGCTAACGTATTTCAAAATATTATTTTCATTAAATTATGAAGATAGTAAACAATATATATATATAATCTCAATTATGAGTTTATTATGTTATCATAAATGAACTATGCATTTCTCTCTTTCTTTGTCTTTCTTTCTTCCTCTCCCTTTCTCATCTGAAAATATAAACAAAACATAAATATAAATTACATTTTCATAATAATATTAATTATATTTTTGTGCAAACATAATCAAGAGAGTCTAACGAAATTAATTTAGTAATGGAAATATTATGAGAAAAAAAATATAGTCGTTCATAATATTTAATTGCCAACGATGCACCAATAGACATGTGTGTGAGAGAGAAAGAAATGATTTTATTCAATTTGATAATTAATCTTTTATGATGTATTTTAGAAACTCTATGATTGTTTTAAAAGCATCTCCCAGAGTTTAAAGATAAGTGTTTTACCTTAACTTTATTTTTATTGCTTGTGAACCATATGGCAATCGTCGCTTTGCTCTCGCTGTTATCGCAATTCGGTTTGTTCTGCCAACCGCAAACTTCATTTACCCGCTCGAAGAATCGCGAATCTTTTACGACACTTCAGGGTGTCGCTACGAATCGAAGCTCGACGCATTCGGTGGAAAATCATGCTTACGACCTTCCTCGGAAAAATCGTACCGTTGCGTAGTCGAGACGGGGCGATTCTATTTGAAGAAATCGGCAATTCGAATCGCTATCACATTTTTCTCATGGAATACGAAGCTCCCTGCGACGCATGACTCGCGCTTTTTTGCAAGTCGAGGAAAAGTCGAAAAGGGCTTTTCTCTTGATCAGGAAACTCTTGCAGCCTCGATGTTTTTCAATGAAAGATTGCGAAAGGTAGCAAAGGACTCTGAGTAATTTTTTGTATCACGTCAAAAAAGAACTTAATTCTCCCGACTTACTCAGAGAGTTCTGATTGAATTCTATTCAATCGGATTAAATGGACATTGTTTTACTTTATAGATTTTACTAAATTGAAATAATTGAAATAAATTAGACATCTTTTACGAAAATATTAATGTACTACGAGACAGACCACACATGTGCAATTTAAGAATACAAAATTTAATGTTTTATTAATTAATATAATTGATGTATTGTAGATATGTTTTGTAAATTAATAAAAATCGAGAGATTGAGAAAATTAGAAACATTTTTATAACATAATCATTAATCATAATCACACACGTCAAAAATAATTTTTGATCCATTAACGTGCATCTTTAAAAAAAAATTGATAAGCACTTGAATATTTTAAGATCGAAAATAATATTTGATCAAAAGGAATTTATAGTTGCATTAAATTATGACGAAATTTAAAAATGTAATAGAATATGCAGAAAGACCAAGTAGTAAAATTACGACAGAACTGTAGAACTGTAGAATTATTAAGTAAGCTTCAAAAAGTTTTCGTTAAATCAAGCATAAATTTGAAATTATTATGAACGAAATTACTCATTTTCATACGATATTTTCTTTCGAAAGTGTATTATTATAGTTAATTCAAGTGGAAAGTTGTCAGTTATTTTATGCTTTGTCTCTTCAACTCTGAGACAACTGACAGTTGTAGCATACCTTCAGATAGTCCGTCAACCATATGATATTTGCGCCGTCTTGTCTAACAAATAAATAATAAAAGTTCCGCAACTTGATTTCATGGAAATGTCGAGACTTTTCTTCGCTTACACTTTATTTTAAACGCTCGACCTGTTTACGTTTTCCACCCTCTTTTTCTTTATCGCGTCTTCTACTTTTTAGGTCAATGCTTTTTATAACCCCGTTGCTTTGCAAAAGCGACGATGCTTAATCTGCGTTTATACGTTGAAAGAAAAATCCGAGTGATGCTTTGAATATGATTAAATACCGAACGCTTAATTCTTTAAATTCAAGAATTATGTGGATTTATTTGTGATTATGTGTAAATTGAAGAATTACAACATATGATATTTATGATACACACACACATATATAACACATATATTTACAATCTTTATTATACGAAATATTCCAGAAAAATCGATAAAATTCTGAAGCACATTTCTTATATCAAAACGAAGGAGAAGAGTTTTTATGCGGATTCAGAACTACTTCTCACACGTGTGATTAAATTATGGAAATGTCGCTTATCATAATAGAATATTTCTGTACTGATTTTCTCTACTTACATCAACCTCTCGATTTTATCGATTTATGAAACAACCGCATACAACAGTCAACTTCTTATTTTACTTGGTTAAGTTTCTTGAAGGAAATATATTTTGCAACGTTCACGTATGCACACCACGGTACAACGTCGCACGAATATACCTAATACAAATCAGCGTGGCGTTTGCAGCTTCCCCTTGAAAAGTTAATAGAGCTTGTGTCACTTCTAACACAATTGCTTAAATGTAGCTAGCTTACTCGCTCGAATAGACGCAGACGTTGACGTCTTGTCGCTTCGCCAAGTCGAACAGAATGTCGTATTATCTTTTGAATGAAGTTTCGTTTCTCAAGTCTGCGGTTTTGCTGTCTTTTGTATTATGTTCTTTTACGGTAAAATCTTCTTGGAAAAAGTTTGACGAGCCAATGTGTTTCAAATATTTTTCACTAGTCCACAAAATGCTCCACAAAATATTGCGATAGCTTAAATTGAAAAAAATAGTGTTACGTTTTATTTTTTTCTGTTTTAAATTTTTACCTTTAAATTTTTTATCTTTATTTTTATCCAATTTTCATTAAAAATTTTTTTACCTTTATTGCTATATTATCTTTATTACAAAAATAACTTTTTGTAACGTTGCAATGCATTTAAATTATGTATTTACACACAGAGTAAAACTAATGGATGACGCCACTTTATATTGAAGTTGTCGTGATTATGTTGTAATAACAGACTACGCAACTACAAAGAAAATTATTTTTGAAAGCTACGTTGTTTTATAATATATAAAAAACACAATTTTTACCAAGAATATAAATCGAGGTAATATTAATTTTTTTTAATTCAAAAAGAAAGAGAAATATTATTAAATTATGAACTTTTGAAGGAGTTATATTTGAAACTTTTATTAAAACAGATACATTACATTAATTTCTATCTATATTTAATATAAATTTATTAGATTTTAAATTTTTACTTACAGTACTTTCCAAAATAATCAGCTTACAAAAATGCCACCATGCACTCGACGCTGCGAAAAAAGAATAGGAAGGACAAGCTGAACTTTTTTCCTATCAGCTTTCGTCTCTGCGTTTTTCGTAAAAAGCTCCGAAAAAAGCTGCTACCGCGCAGCTATGTTAAATGTAATTTAATTATTTACATCACGTGAAAGGCGATCTCTACAAAATGATTAGATCACGTTCGAACGCATAAAAGTTGTACGGTCAGAGACGCGAGCTTTCATACGAATTAGAACGATGTATAAATTTTAACTCCATAGATTATATAACGGTTCCATGTTGCCATTTCAGCGGTCTCGATTGATGTCGTTAAATCCCGGTATCGGCTTTCGTTTTTTGTTTGAGCGTAACGTTTTGATCAAAACGTGCAACTGAAACGGGCTCAACGTGCGCTAAATTCATCGTCATGTTCCCGGTATTATTTATTTCTAAATGGATTATATGCTTTTATACTAAAAATTCATAGCCCTCCAAACTCGACGGCTGTACCTACTATATATGTGATTTTTTTAAAACAATAATAATAACATTGAAAAACTACAAAGTGCATTACAATTGTATTAATATAAATCTGTTGATGGGATTGACGTTCTTATGTATTAAAAAAAAAATATATATATATATATATATATATTATATATAAAATTTATATATTTCAAAAAATAGCTGAAAAATGTACCAGATATAAAAGCTAAAATAAATAGAAACGCTATTTAAATAAGTTTCGTAAAATATGTAAAATGTTTTTTTTGACGGTAATCACTTATTGACTTAAATGCACTGCTTTTACGAATTTACATCAATGCTTATCTCACATTCACGGACTAACGATTAGGATGATTCGAAGCGGCATTTCTGGTGCCGTCGAACTGTCTTGGAATTAAGGTCAAATTTCTATCTTCCAGAAACGCGTGCTTACACGGAATTCTCATAAGCTAAAACGGACATGACTTACAAAGTTAGCGCGTCTTCTAAAGTCTGCAGTACGCGATTCTTGGAGATGCTCGTCGCGCAGTTCACGCGTGAATAATTCAACAGGAATGGAGAGATAAAGTATGGGCGCGCGGGTACGCTCTATATTGCATTAGGGAAGCTCCTTTATCTTTATCCTCCATTCTGAAATCAACCGACAGCAGCAGTCGGCGCGGCGCTATCTCGCAACAAACAAACCTCGCCGCGATAAAATTGCATTTTCCCACGGAAGAAAGACTCGGTGTCACACTAGTGAAATTGACGTCATGTCGTTGTAAGTGTTAATACATCACGATATATTCTCGTGCGACAACTGAACTGAAATATTGAATGTATTGTATGTAACAAAAGATCCAGATAGATATTTTGATAAGGCAATAATGTCACTTTTGAGGAAACTTCATATATAGATACAAGAAAGTGTTTAATTTGTAGACAATTTGGAGTGGTAATATTCACACATTTTTTAAATTAAATAAAGATATTTTCCTTTAATTTTTGGCGAACAATATTCTATATTTTTCAAAATAGAAATTAGAACATTAATACTGTTAACAAATATGTTATATAATGCAACTTGTTTGCAATAATAATTATTACTAGTAACCACGCGCGAAATAGGATGGATAACAATACAAATTTTAGTCCTTTAATTGAAATTATAGTAAATTATGGATAATACACGGGAGTAGATAATAATAAATAAGTTAATTAATTTCTGCCTAGACAATTTATGAAATATCACATAATATTGTTATTTACGATAACTTCAGCTCAATATGAATGAATCATATAGAATTAATCATATAATCATATAATCAGGGTTGTGTGTTTATGCGTAAAATATAATCTATCATCTACGTGTATACAATGTAAACTACATAAACTGTATTTTACGTGTCATTTATTATGGATCATTAAAGCCTGTATTCTTTATTGTTGCGCTGAACTGTTTGTTACTAAAACTTTCATTTTGCTTATAAATATAATATATTTTTATTTAGTAGCATTAAAATTAACTATATTAACAATTAAAAAATTTAATTTCTTTTTTCTGTATTGTGTTATATGTTTAATTTACAATAATTAACATATATAAGCAACGTAATATTTTACGTTACTTATATTATTTATAGAGAAAAAATTCGAATAAGCTTAATATAAACAATACGTAAATATTCATGTAAACGTAATCTTGAAATATAAAGCACAACCCTTCATATAATATTATTTACAATTGATTTAACTGTATAAGTATTGCATAATATCTCTCAATCTACTCTCATTCTGCTCCTTTTTCTTTCTAATCAACCAACCTTTGAACATCGTATATATGGTCCATTGCTCTCAAAAAAAAACATTCTTTGATTGCACCGCACAGGAAGTTATTCGTGCGTGATGAAGCGCATATTTAATGCACGTGGCATTGCGAACTTTCCGCCTTGCACGTGCATTAGGATGCGTTTCCTTCCGAATTGGCCGGAGGCACCTAGTCTCAACTTTTGTGCAGAAACAACTACAATAATATTCCTTTCCTTTCTCTCATTCTGCTGGACAATCGATTCTCGTTGCGTCCATTGCATAGGTCGCAATTTTATTTTCCTGTCCTTTGCACGTACAATTTCCGTCGGAATTTATAGCAATCAATATGGTCATTCAATGATTCTATGCACCACTGAAACAATTTAAGATGTACCTTACACATTTTTTATGCCTAATCTTTTGCAATATGATTAATGTATTTAACAGAAATTTTAAGTGTATTGTAGAAATACTACTTATACAGATATATATGACTTCTAAAGTCTCTTAGATTTCCTTTCTTCTTTCATTCTTTTTCCATCAACGAAGTTGGAAGTATAATCAATATTTTGACTGTGAATTCTGGTAAATGAATTTAAATCTATAAAAAATAAATAAAATATAATCCAACTTTTATGACAGCAAAAACTAGTTGTTAAGCTTTTATAAGTATACAAAAATGTTTTCCGATTTTTATACAGTTTGGAACAATATAAAAATCTGCGCTGAAGCTCAAAGACCCACATTGTTAACGGAAAGTGCAAAAAAACATTTCTAACGGACGATTAATATTTTTTTTAACGTTTAATTTTTTATTAACTGTTTTTTTTTTCATTTAAAATGATGTGTGCATTTTACCTACATTGAAGGAGATAAAACACTTTTGTTACTTGTTACTTTTTTTTCGAATATATGTTAAATATGTACATAATTGACTAACGTAAGAAATTGCGTGCAAGATATAGAAGTAAAAGATATAGAAAAACAAGAATATATCTCTAACATCAAACATAATGCACATTGTAGGCAAGATGCACTCCCTCATGGGACAAATAAGAAATGATTATCACAGTAACCAGTTTAGATCACTTACGGTTAGTTTCTACTAGATACACACATATATATGGACATGGCTGTCTTCTTTTATTTATATATCTCATGTGTTCATGCATAGATAAATCTCATTTTGACTATTATAAATTGATCTGTAACTTATTATTACGAAAATATAATCCGCTTCGAATTTCCTTTGACAAAATAATAAGCGTGCATATCCTTTGATCTATGAATAATTATAATTAATATGTATTGAATATATATATATATATATATATATATATATAGATGTGTGTGTGTGTGTGTGTGTGTGTGTGTGTGTATGTGTGTGTGTGTACTTTGAGTGTAACTAGTTGCTAAATATCACCTTAAAAATATATATTTATCTTTAAGCTAAAAAGTCTATACAATAAATTATATTAAAATTAATTATACATTGACAATTTGATAAATCAGTGACTCTTTTACTTTTTTTAAAACAATATTTAACTTATTTTTCAACATAGTCTTCTTTTAAAAAGTCATTGCTCTATCAAAAAACTTATCAAACTGTCCTAGAATCATATTAAAATTTTTCTTCAGCTATATCAATCGCATTTTAAAACCGAGCATATAGTTTTGTCTCCAATGCGTTTATATTTTTTTTATTAAAATATACTTTACATAAAAAATATCTTAAATAATATAATTAATTAACCTTTTTAATAATTTACGATTTTTCTATTTTATTAATTCCAGATTTCTCTTATAATTTTATTTCTCTTAAGCATAAACTTAATTCTCAATCGTAAAATTTTCTTTTATTAAAAAATCTTTTACTAGAAATATAACAAAGAGCATTGTAAAATACCATTCTTGCATTTCGAAATACACTTTGTATTTATTTGGAAACCTACTCTTTGGCACACGGTCACTTGGTATACATTACACGGTACGTAAAAGCTCTGTTTATCCAATGGGGCGCAACGTGTCTCTATAATTCGGTGGCGTATGCAACTGGGCACACAGGGAGTCGCTGTAGGGTAACGTTTGAAGATCCGGTAATCTATACGACATTACGTAGTCAATACGGTGAACCGAAACCCATCGATACAAATACGCGAATAGGGGCGAAGAGCCGCGAGCAAAACCGGTATCGGCTTACTGAAGTACCTTCATGATGCACCTAGCCGCTCGATGACGGAAATTCCAATTCCCCGTGGATCGTCAAAGATCTCTCTTAGAACTTATGTAGGAGTCTGGAAGAGGATGCGGATATATAGAGCGAACGGTACATCAACAAGCTCTTTAACTCTTCCAATTCTAATCATCCTAGCGATATATATTTAAGCTTCTATGTATAAATTATTACATATGATGTAAATATGCCATTTATATAATAGAAAATTCACATTATATTAAATACACATCATATTATAAAATAAACGTCCCAATGACCGAACATTTACACAAAACTTTATTTGTTTATATTATTATCATTATTATTATTATTAATCTCTCTCTCTCTCTCTCTCTCTCTCTCTCTCTCTCTCTCTCTTTCAAATGCTTTTTTAAATATAATATCATAATTTAATTGTAACTTTAAATACAATTAAATTATATCGTAATATTGTAATAAAAAGAGCATTTGACATTAAAATCTAATAATACATTTTGTGTAAATGTCCGGACACAGATACGTATACATGTTCAACCATTGAAACATTTATCTTAATTGAAAAATTTTAATCAGAACCTCTTTATAAGAGGTCATAAATTTTTTATAGGAATTATAGGATGCATCTTATTGAATGAATTTTTATTCGTAGACGCGCGCGCACATTAAAAGAGTTAAAGCATAATATACAAAGTAGCTTATTTGACATCCTGTTATCGCTAAATCTTCTCGAAACTTTCATAAATTTTTTTTATAATTTTATGTAATTCCAGTCACCGAGCTCTATTATTTTATTACTTGTTACGTGCGCTTACCGATAGTAATAATTCAAAAAGCACAGCTAGCATTGCAGGTTAAAACTCATATTTATCTTTTTCTCGAAGAAGTCTACTTTTTAATAAATAGATGCTTTCTACACCCCAAAGGAACGTTATCCTGTTAAGCTTCTAAAGTAGATCTAAAGTTACCAAAAGTGCGTAATGGCTCCGCGACATTCGCGTACGATGGAAGTTCATAGTCAGTATGCCCAAAAAGAGCAGTTCGCTTTCCTATCATGAGATATTTTATAATTAAATCACGAATAGAAACCGAGGAAAGCAATAGGTACAAAATGCTAAGTTTGTATTCATAAAAATTATATTGTTTTACTAATTCTTAAAAATATATAGTAGAAAGATTTTATTCCACTTTTATCTACTTAATTATCTACTTAATATTAAAATAATATGTATTTAACTAACGATAGCAAATCCTTACTCATTATGATTTTAAAAACATTTTGGAACATAGTAATATATTACATCTTGACTTATATACAGTGTCCCGTAAGTTTTTATCAAGTGCTTTTATGTAGATAGAGCGGACTAAACTGAATCAAAAAGTGCTCTACTATTTTGCAATTTTCGTAATATAGTTAAAAAGATATTAATTATACTAAAAATTGCTGAATATTGGTTTCCAATAATTTTTTACTCAATATTATCAACTTTACAGAAAAACTGCAAGAGATAAAAATTATTTATTTTCTTCTCGTAGAACTCTAAGAATTTTTTCAGAATTTTTTATCAACTTTTTAGTACTGCATTTTCTTATTTTTACCAACATAAGAAAATACGGTATTAAAAAATTCTAAAAAAATTTCTCAGAACTTTATATGAGAAAAAAATAAACAATTTTTCTCTCACTGTTTTTCTGTAAAGTTGAGTCCGCTCTACCTACACAAAGGCGCTTGGCAAAAACTTACGGGGCACCCCGTATATAATCTTTACTATTATATTATTACTGTATTTAAATTATATTGTATATAATTGTTTAAAATCTAGCATTTTAATAGTATATAATCAAAATAGATCTTATTGAGATAAAATAAAGGAAATACTTCGAAAAAATTTATATTAGAGAATTTTTTTCTTTTATATATCAAATTAAAGTATTTATTTCAATGATAGTAAAAAATATTTAAAAATACGAAAAAATAAATAATTGATAATTTGAAATATAAATTATAATTTAGTAAAAGAATGTCTATACAATTAAGCCATCGGTATTTGTTTTAATAACAATTCCAGAAGTTTAGTTTCTAACTTTAATGAGGGTACATCATTAATCGACATTTCTTGTGAGTAAAATTACTAGTTTAGTGTATAACCGATATCAACATTGAACTATGTGTAATAAAATACCGACCTTTTTTCTCGACATGATATAGCATCTTGGTTGGGATAGTGTGCGGGTTAGGAGGTGATCAGATTCGCGCTTAATGGATAAACAGTGAAGTTACTTCATACGAGCGATGAGAAATATTATCTTCCTAAGCTGCTAAAGTCGATCCGTAAGCGACGATAGAAGAGTAATGGTCTGGTCGCGACTCGATATACAACCTCGAAGGTGATATTACGAAAATGAAGCAGAGAAGCTCGTACAAAATTTTTCTTCTCGAGGCACTTAATTAAACACGAATGTTGCTAGATAAATAGAATGCCATTTTCGATAAGTTTACTTGGAGAAGATATATGAAGGAAAGTTGTGCGTCAAGATAAATATTTTTACCTTGATATCAACACAAGTATATCTCCAAATAAATTTTATCCGTCTAATATAGCTAAATTAGCGGTTTATTATATTATACTCACCAACTGTGCTTATCAAAGTTTTAAGGACACGTGACAAAGTTATAGCTTGAAAGTAACAAGACACTTGAACTGCGTTAGGTAATAAATTATATTGCAAAATTAATTCTGTTAAGTTGAAAAGTTCTTTAGAGTGTATTATAACTGTTTTGACTTTTATTAATGTCTGCGTTTTGATTTACAATAATGAATGAATTATGGAATTCACAATGTTGAAGTGTATCATGTCTTTATTTTTTAATTAAATCAGATTAGATAAATCCTGTTATGATTTAAATTGCAATGCTAAGTTTCGCTCAATGCTTTGTTATGTACGAATTATTATACATTGCATTAATAATAATATATGCTAATTATATAAATTTCTCAGTGCACATAAATAAGTTTATTTCATATTTGATTGATATATTTTAATGATTTAAATATAACACTCGTGTATTTAGCAATTTGGAAATTAGAATGAACCTTTGATAATTAGAATGTACTTTTGAAGCGTATAATGTCACCATTCTAACCAAGATACTTATATTTGTAATAGAAATATGTAATTAATTTAATTAAAAGTTCTTTTCTTTAGTGTTAGATATTCTTCATATTTTTGTTCCTTTATTGGTTCAAAACTTAAATGACAATAGCATTGTGACAAATTTTCTATGTATTTATTATAATTATTGTATTATAATAGTGAATCAATATTAATTTTTCAATAGATTTACAAGCTACTTATATCTTTCTTCTTTGATCTATTCTGTCTTTTAACCTTTTTCTTCGATAATATCTATTCTATTACAATAGTGAATTAATATTAATTTTTCAATAGATTTACAAGCTACTTATATCTTTCTTCTTTGATCTATTCCGTCTTTTAAACTTTTTCTTCGATAATATCTATGAAATTTATATATAGTATATTCTACATTACCCCCTTTTCTCTCTCTCTCTCTCTCTCTCTCTCTGTCTCTCCCCTTCCCCCTCTCTCTCTCTCTTCTATATAACTTTGCAAACTATATTTGAGATAGATACACTTAATCCGCGCAATATCGAAACATTGAAACATATAATATGAAACTTGCTATAAACCCATCAGTAAATTGCCGAGCACGTTTCGTATTGGCTCGCAAATTTTTAACTCAATTTCGCAATAAGACGATAACGGTGTGATTTTTTCAGATAATTGCGATCGTTGATATTTAATCACGCTTTTATAGAAAATGGTAGTCGAAGTAAATTTGCGACACCTTTCTTTAGCAACGCATGAAAGAAAAGCATCGTTTAAGATCGGATTTTTATAGATGGCGGAGGACGAGACTGCTGAAATTGCTATTGCTTACGTGCTGTTTTACGAGCTTGCCATTGGATGTTTGCCATTAAACACGGCCAATGGAAATTTTTCAGTGACTCGCTGATTTCAGCCATAAAGATACAGTATTATAAACTTTTATTGAGTTAAGTTTCCATTTTCATAACTGACATGAAATTGGATGAATAAATGCACCGATCAAGATACTCAATACAATGTCTTTTATAGACAATATATAATTTGAATATTAATTTCATAAAATATTTATAGTAATGTACGTAATAAACAATAATAATTTACTGATTATTTTTCCTTGTTATCATAAAACTTATAATTCTCTAAATTGTAATAAACACTTTGTAATAATTTACAAAATTAATGTTAGCGAAAAATGCAATTTATGATTATCTAATTTACAATTAAAAAAATTAATATTTATACGTTGAAAAATCTATTTGATAAAGTCTAATTAAAAACTATTAATGGCTTATTTCAGATTAAATTTATTTTGTCGTGTGCGTCGATATTTTGTAACTTTTACATTCTGATTGCCATCGGCAATTCTGACAGCTATGTACATTTCGCCACGTTCCAAATTAAACCATTTACGAAGCGTTTGCAGAATATACTTTACGCACGTCGGTGTCAGCTTCAGGAGCGATCCTATCGTTTAATTAAAAGCTGCCGTCCGTGAATTCGTCCGGGCCGAATAACTTTTAACGAGCGGTAAGGTACGTGCTCATAAATTTTTTACAACTTCGTCTGAATTATCGCCTGCGTTTCCCATTCGCTCGCGTGCTCTCGCAAGCCATCCGGGATGTATAAGCGATGCGCCAAGTTATCGTTGTCAGAGTGAGTTACGAAGATCGTATTTTCTTAGAATGCTTAAGACACAAGGAAGAACTTTGATCACTGGACTAGGCGTCACTATCGTGTAATAGTGACAGGGCATAAGAAGAACCAGGCTAGGTGAGGTTGCGTTGGTCTTCAGCGATCAGCTGTTTCAATCGTGAGCTTTGGCCAGTAATGCAGCGAGTAACCGCAAATGGGAAAAAGTACCTTTTGACTATTGCTATGACCCTCTTCATCATTCAGAGGAAAGCTTATTTTTCTCACTTGTTTACGTCATGCGTTTCGCTTTCGCAGTTTTATCTCTATCTTTTCCTCTCTCTTTCTTTTTCTATATTTCAAGTTCTCTCGAGAATTTGATTGGCATCTATGATATGAACCTTAAACAGTACAGAATAAAAATTTGAGATGATAAAGAGCGCAAAAAAAATATCGATAAACTAAAGGAAACATTCCAATATCATACATAGTGCAACCAATATTGTCTCTAATGTTTTTTAAAACTTTAAGAGGAATATAGATATATTTTTACAAAACAAATATTTTTTATAAAAATATGACACTCGTATTTTCATGGAAACAAAAGCAAGGAAACTTATTTTACATATTTATACGTATTTCATTTTTTTTTCTTTTAAATTTCGAAAAATGCATATTGCATTTGATCAAACAAGTTATTTGTTTAATGAAAAAAATTATTAACCATTTTTGCATCAATTGCTTTTTTACAATTTTGGTAGTAAAAATAATACAGTCAAATAGATCTCGGATAAAAAATCAGAAATAGACTAGAATATAATATTAAAAAAAACTGAATTAAACATGATCGTGAAACATTTCAGTGTAATATCGGATTTTTGATACCGCATAAATATGGATTTCCCGTGCTTACGCAGCAACGAAAAACGAAACTTGCTTCGCGAATATTTTTTCGTGAGAGAGAGAGAGATGGAAATGATGGCAAAGTGTTTCGAATTTCGCTTGAGGTACGGGAAAACGCCTGTGCGAGCGGCGTACAGCCATAATAAATTTTGTTGCGGAATATCAGAAAGGATCGTGAAACTTGCGACGACCGGTTTTCCGTACGAGAAGCTCGCGCAGCACGTAATTTCCTTTATTGCGAGGCACGTCCATGCCGAGCTCCGTGAAATTTTCACAGCGATTTCCGGACGAAATTGATATTGTGATTCTCCATTCGTCACTTTGCATATAATGTACGTGCCGTACGTGCGTTTTTCTTACGATACGGGGATATGACTCGAAATAAATTTTGCAATGCAATGTCTGCAAGTTTTAGAGTAAAATGTTATCTTCGCTGTACCGTTTTACAAAATTTTTAATGACGAGAAAATGACGTAGCGATTAATAATGTAGATTAATAGATTCGCTGTTAATATTCGCTATTACTTTTAATTAACGTTAATTAATTTTACTTATTTAAAGTCTAGTTCTTTCCACATCAGAAAAAAAGAATGTCAATGTTTGATTAAATTAATTCAATTAAAAATTATACAAAAATCAAACAAAATTATTATTCCAAATCTATATATGTGAAAGTTGAAATATATAGTAGACATAGTATGTAAATCATTTAGTTTTTTAATTCAAAAAAAAATTTTATTATACATTTTATTTTTATTTAAAAAAAAATAGTTTAAAAATATAATTGTTACCTGCTTATCCTTAAGTGTACCTAAAAATTCTGTATATTTTGCCTAAGTCATTCTCGAGAATGGCCAAGAATATCGGTTTGCGCGGTAAATGTAAAATCGAGAACGACGAGAAAAATAATATAAGCACTAAGAGCCGCTTAATAATTTCAATATTAATAAACCGCGTCGTCGCGCGTAATCTCGCGAGGAACTTCTTCGCATTTGGATGCAAATGACGGCACACGGAATCGAGAGGCAACGTGGCAGCAGAATTAGTTCGAAACGGGTGCGGAAAATTCCGACGCCAACAGGTGAAAGTTGGAAAAGTTGATTTTACGATAAAATAAGGAAACATCGGTTGAAGTTTCGCTTATGAAATCAATATAGACGCTTATTGGTCGATGAACTTTCTCGTATGACAAAACGATAAATTCGATGCTGATAAATTTGGTGAGAAAGTGTAATTATCGATAAAAAGAATCATCAATAAAGGTACCTTAGAATCTGTACTTCTTAATTTCTTACTATCTGTATAATGTATTAGATAGTGATTTTTAGTAATACACCGACAGAAAATTTTTTAGTATTTGTGACTATAATTACATATTATAATTATTGTTATTACTGCTATAATGTTAGTAATAATTATATATTTAGTTCTATCAACAAATATATATGTATAAGCACCGAAAATGACTAAAGTAGAGTAAAGTAGAGAGAGATAAATTAGAGTTACTCTTTAAATTCTTTGGAGTGGCACCTCATTTTAAGGAATAAAATCTCATTTTTAAAAAGATTGGAAATTCTATCATTCTTTTTAAAAAATGGTAGAATTTTTACTCTTTACATTGAGATTCCAAAAAATTTAAAGAGTATCACCATAAAAACGATTACAATTGCTATAATTTAACAGCTTCAAAATTTCACTCTTTTGGAACTATTAAATTATAGTTAAATTATAGCAATTGCGATTATTTTTATAAATATAAACAATAAATAACAAGAAGATGCTACAAACCAGATTTTTATGTATTTCAAATTCTTAAAACATACGTTTCGATCTTATTGTTAGGTCATCCTCAGTACTGATAATAAGATCGAAACATATGTTCTAATCGTATGTAAAAATCTGGCTTGTAGCCCCTTCTTGTTATTTATTGTTTATTATTATTGAGCCATTATAAGATTTTTATTTTATAAATATATACTCTCCAAATTTTTTGAAATAAAAAGATAGAAAATTGTGAAATTATTTTTATACAATATAATATTTCGGAATTAGATTAAAATTTGCGATTTGAAAAAAATAGGATCTATTTATATTTGTAAATGGATATGATAATTTTATGTGTAAACGAATATGGTAATTTTATTAAATTAGAACTTTAAAAGTGTTTTCTTTGTTAACGTTAAGATGTTGAGTTTAATTATTTTTCTATTTAGAAAAAATTTGTTTTGTTCATAAAAACATTAAATTCTATTTTAATCTCTTGACATTTATTCCGATCAATCTCTCATTTCCTCGTTATTCGCACAAATATCTGAGACTATTAAAATGAGATATTCTCCATATATCCGACTCACGTATATATGCCGAGAAGTGAGCGAAGCGGCATATTAGCATTGAAACAAGTTCTGAAGGGTAGAACTGGGGATGCAAATGTATGATTGGAATGATCCAACCGATAATTGGAAAATCGCCAAACGCAAGACGATCCAGTACGGTAAGATATTAGTCTTCGGGGAAGGATAGAGAACGCGAAAACTGATGGAAAAGAAACGGTAGTCGTTATCATAGATAAGCATATGACATTCAACAACTTTTTATATCTAATATTACTTATGATGATTAAATGAAAAAAACTTGAATCGTTGTTGAAGCGTTGTTGAAAACATATCGCATCGCGCTTGACTAGAGACTATATTTTTATCGTAGTGATCGTAAATCCTGTAAATTACTTTTTAAAGTTATTCATTTGAAGACTTACATTTTTTTTTACGCGAAAAAGATCTTTCTTCTTGCTTTTCTTTTCGCAGTCGACGAAATGTAAGATTCTTCGTTCGCACGAATGGTTGGTTAAATGGCTCTCGTTTGCAGTCGTCTTAGTTTTCTTCCTAAACTCCACAACTCGACTTTATTGAACCTTTATCGTTACCACAGAGCTCTTAATTCCGATTGCACATTCTTTTCAAACGAGTGTCCCTTGGATACTTTAATGAGCTTTACTTCACATTCTTGCCTAAATATTACCGTAAAGGAGATACGTTACCGATGTAAGAAAGTACAATTTAATCGGCTGATTTGTTATTTTTACGCAAAAAAATCAAACGTGCAATCTCAAACTGTATTATATGTATTAAGGAACAAAGGCAATTTCCGTTCTCACTCTTTGCGCGATGGATACCTTTGAACCAGCATGTCACCTACACACGCCATTCCACGAACCTTTTACCCGGTCCATTAACGAAGGACACATGCACAAAGAAATTTCAAATCGTTTAATAGACTTTCTTAACGCGCCCGCGATAAAAGCATGCAGGTTATTTAAAGGCAGTTATTCAAAAAGACGACGTATGATTTTTAATACTCAACGTGTTCTACGGATAAACTTGTTGTGCTGTAAACATTTCTGAATTCTGAATTCGCTTGCGGCAAGAATTGCGGGCTATTTCATAGAGAAACGTATACATTGTTGTAAGTATATTTGATTCAGCGTGGTAAATTTATTTTTTATACAAACCAGAATAAATTTTACTTCGATTTTAGCATTTAGCATTTAATTTAGAGTTACAGTAAATTCCTCTAAATTTGCTTAAAATAACGTTAAGGTAACGTTTATTAAATCTTTGCTGAAATCTTAAATGCAATTTCTTCGTTTCGCCGACATTCACTAATGCTCATGTTTTAAAATACATTTTCTAACATTAAGTAATAACGCTGATTATGAAAATTTAATAAGTATTCTTGAATTACTTTTCAAATTTTGTAAATTAAGTAAAATATACATTATGGACACGTAAAAAGACGTGCTTTTGGATTATTATGTAAATAATTTTGTTCACGTAAATTTCTTATATCATTCATTCAACTGCGTTTACGATGTTCATATTACATATACAACGGGATCTTCTATACACGAACTATCTTAAATACCTGCAAATCAATGTCGGAAGAATGCCTCCTTGAACACGTGCTAAGGCTTAAAAGGGATCAACAGGGCTTATGTAACTTTCCCATCAGCACAACGAGACCTTCGTACTTATGGTTACCGTAAAACCTAAGCTCAAGGGGCTTCTGTTCTCATACAAAGATATGACATGCTTATTACAGAAAATAATATTACGACCCAATGTGAGTTTCTTATTAGAGTTTCTACAAAGCTATTCGCAAAACATCATGTCATTTCTTTTCTCCTTAGATTTCTTGAGGATTTTTCGAAGATGGAATATTTCTAATCCGATTTGATTCCCAATTTGCAAATTGGGGATAGATATGTCAAGAATGTGTGAATTATTTCAAATGTTCCTATCGAAATTCGATATTTTCCTCAACGGCATTGCTTGATATTTTCATGATCGACTTCAAAATCTAGTTTAATATTGTGCTCCGAAAATTTACAGAATCAATAGAAGTCATGTGAATAATGTCCTAAAATATTTTCTTCTTTTCGCTTTTAATTTCTTAATCCATATAAAAATCTTTTTTAATATGAAAGTTAAAATTATGATTACAAATTAAATTTATCACCTAACTGCAACTTAATAGTCAACACAAAATATTATTGTAAATAAATTTTGATAATTAAAATTTTGAAATTTATTTTATCTTAAATAGATAATAATATTTTATTTATTGTATTCCCAAAAATTAATCAGAAATTATTTTATAAAATAAATCTTATCTTATTCAATCGACATGTTACAGAAAAAATTAACGTGTTATGTATCACATGCGATCTTAAATAATTCTTTACAATTTTTTATTATAAACAGATTTAAAGTGATAATGGATAATCGAAAACGAAAGGGAAATAGAATAAATTTCATATTATATGCAAATATTCGTTGCTCAATAGGATATCCGAGAATATTTATGTAAAACCTTTCTCGCGGCAACATAACATGCCGTTCTACCGGATGCAGCAGCGGTGTTATCTCGATATTCCATAAACATCCTTTGGAAACGGTGGGGAATGAAGATGCCTCCGGTAATGAGATCGCCCGTAAAATCCGAATAAAACGTAACATCGAAATCTCGCGGGCGACATAAAATCACGTCAATATCGTACATTTAGAATTTCCGAATATATTCGCGTATGCAGCGTATTTTATTAAAAACATTGCATCGTTTTTCGATAACGATGAAATCTCATTGGAAATGTCGCATCGTGCTCTTACCGGAGAACACAATCGGCTCTAAAATTTCGCAGATAGCGTGAAATCTTGCCGTTAGGCAGATTTCATTCGACGATATATTGTGTGGCCATCAATATTGCGATACGAATTGGGTTTTGGAAAGAGATATATGTGGGTGATAGGAAAGCTCGAAAGAATTATATCATTCGAATATATTTTTTTCTTATGGCTATTAAACCGTCGGGACATGAAACTATATATAACTAACCGAGTAACAAACCGAGGACAAGGAACTGCATTGCGGTAATTTCATTGTGCGGAAATTGTCTGCAATTGTTCGAAGAGCTCATTATAATCGCGTTCTCAGTTCAGCATTAGCCTTTATTAGCAACGCAATTTCGTAAGCTATTTATGATCGTGTTAACGTCGCGATATAATATGCGCGCAACATGTGCTAGGTCGTGATGATATGGCTCTACTGATTCGTCGCGAATTCGATCCGCGATTAAACCGCGCCTATTCACACGAAGCTCGTCGTCGCGTTCTAGCATTATCAACGATGTACGAATGTGTGCCCCTCACCGCTTGATCGTATTTCGGACCTCCGGAAATGAAATCCGGCGATATCGTCGTGTTCCTGCAAATGACGCGCCAATAATATACCGCGCAAAACATCGTGAATAGTGCCTCGTGGATGGGGTCTCATGTGAGAGCTAAAACGAACAAAACGAAATGAGCTTCTGCGTTTGCATCCTTTAATCCTTAATTCGTGAATTACGTTTCTGTGAAAATCCTTTATTTGTCGTGCTATCCGTACGCGTATACGTAATGATTGTAAGCCAATTAGTTAGTATTTGTAGCTTCAATTCTGTACTATTGTTTCGGAGTTGCAATGGTTCAGTTACTTCTGCAACTCGATTATACGATTTTGTTTTCTGATTCGCTTTGAAAAATGAAAGAGAAATTATATATTTATGATAAAATCATAGCTGCTGTTATATCTGATGTAAATACGAATTATTAACCGCAGATATTAGTAGATATACTGTTTAGTGTTTACTATAATACAGCTGTATACACGTGTAATCAGTTAATAATTACCATTTCCTGTGTGTGCAAATACAGCTGTTTCACTAATCCAGAAACAGAAGCTAAATCTATAATAGAAGGATAAAAATTTTATTAATTTATTACGATTTATTAATCTATTTGAACTACAACATATCTTACTAATTAATTGTCAAATTAAATATCTGTTATATATAGCTGTATATCCGTAGGTGGTTTAACATTCTCAACGGTTGGAAAAAACTATTAGAATTTCAACATATCTGCTAACAAAAAGAGTCTTCATATTTCACAAGCAATAACGATGTGTATCCACTTTCCATCGATTCGCGGATACTCTGTTTTAAAAAAAACTACGTGCCGTTTGCTCTATTTCCTCTTTTTCTCTCATCCACACTGTTAGCTTCTGAGGATATCTATCTATTGAATAGAAAACTATTTTAATTTTTCGGTCTTCGATTTTAGAAACGAATTTAACAAGCTTATAAATAACGAATTTAATGATAATCTTATAAATAACGATAATAATTTGAAAAGTATCGTGTCGAATTGTGATAGTATACTGAGATACGGCTTTGTTACATTTTGCAATGAAAAATCAATCTTGTGTGACATAACCGCGATAGAGAGAGAAAGAGAGAGAGAAGCTTTGCGTTCACGAGAGTATTGATGACACACTTGACATTACGGTCGAAAAATCGGTTTCAAAAGTTGGTGAAACCTTCCTGGGATTTCAATACCCGCGCGTAGCGAGTTTTGTGATACGTGACACTCCCAATATTTTTGGTTACTAATGTTGCAAAGACACAATGCATCCATTGTGAAGTCGTCAAACTTTCGAGCCTCTCTCTTCCAACGATCACATGTACAAACGTTTACTATAAAACTTTCCTATATTATTTTTTATATTATGTTTGAATTTTGCGACAAACATTTCTCGCGCATGCAAATATAATATTTAACATATTTCTTGAAAATATCTATTTTTTTATAAAAATTTCCAAAGAGACTCTAAAGCAAGGAATTCTTATCATTATTATTATTATTATTATTATTATTATCATTATTATGGTGGTTGTTGTTGTTGTCGTTGTTGTTGTTATTATTATTATTATTATTATTATTATTATTATTATTATTATGGAAATAGAATGCGTAAATGAAATTGAAGGACGAATCAAATTAAAGTCTGTTTTCTATAAAACCATCTTCTGACGATGAAGACAGTAGAATACGTTAAAGTGAGCGGAAAAGAGAGAGTGAGTGGGTAAAAGTTTTTAGATTAAATCCGGTTCTGCTACTACATATTTTTTGTCGTCTATGGCATTTGTTATTAATATTATTAATATTATACGTTTATTCAGCTTTAATTGTTATTACAATGATAGAATTTATTATAATATTATCTATTCTCACGTTATCAATTGCGGTTGGCGCCATTAATTACAATTTAGCATGAATGCAATTACTAGAAAGCGGTTTTTTGTACGACGATGTCAACTGAAAATATCAAAGAGGATGCGCGATGTGCGTTTCGTTGCAATCCACCGTGTCGTATATGCATTTAGCGTTTCGCTCTTGCCGTTTTTGACTTTATTAAGGTGCCATTTACATACATCCGTTTGCGACCATGGCCGTTGCGTTTTACACAGTAAGAATTTCCGATGAATGCGAGAGTCCGACGAGCTCGAGAATTTATGATGCGGTGTAATTCGAGGAATCTCTAAGTAAAAGCGCACGGTAGTGTTACCAGCTATGTCGTACTTATTACACTAGAATTTTGTCGCAGAATATTGCGCGATTATTTATGCATTGCACTATTCTCGAAATTCACATTTGTTTAATTGATAGTCTTATGTTTCGAAATTTCGATCTACAATCTACATTGTTTCTACACTTGCACGCACACGCGCGTGTATTATGATTATAATCATTATTATTTATTTAATTCCTGTACTATTTCATTTTTGTACTTCTTTGATAAGAAATCATAGTAGCTGTGATTACTTTAAAACATTTTCTTACACTCAGAATGGGAATAAGAAATATTTCTTTGTTATGGTTAAAGAAAAAATTTCTTTCATTTCTTTGAAATCAAATAAAACATTTTATTTGATTTCAAAAAATAATTTTTAAATCAAAGAAATGATGTTCAAATCAAAGAAATTTTTTCTTTAACTGTAGCAAAGAGACATTTCTTTGAATTGAAGGAACCTTTCTCTGGATGTACTCCTGGTAGCTACGTCATTTTGACGTCAAAAAAAAAACGTTATTTTGACGTCAGCTTACTACGAGAGATGTTAATTATATACTTCTACTATTCATTATACTTTAGCGGATTTCTTAGTTACTTAATATTTTTTTTCGATTTACCTCTTACTCTCAAATGTTATAGTACAATAAAGATTCTAAAATGCAATAAGATTATAAAATATAACTGTGTTGCCGTTGTATTAGAATTCTATTTTGAAAAGTTGATAAGGCGATTGTGCAACGCTTTCTTCATTGCTCGTTCATATGAAAACGCAGGCGTAAGATTTATTGAAAACGCTCCGCTGCATTGAATATTTATCCGGTATCGACTCGAGCTAAGTTGCCGCGAGAATGGTCTTTAACGTTCCGAAATTCTGTATCGCTCTCCGCCGAAAAGTAGATCGCCGTATTGCAATTTACGACGTCGTGATCTCGAAATTACGGTCTTTCCGTTCACGATTTCCAGCGTCGAGCGGCGCAATAAAATATTAAGTAGACGCGATCGAACATTGGCTTGCACGCGCGTAATGTTCGACAAGCACGTCCTGATCAGCTGCGATGTCGGAATACGTCAAGCGGCATTTGAAATAGAAGTAAAAAGAATATCTATATATGTAATTATATCTATATATGTAATTATATGCAGGGTGTCGTCTGTAAATTTTTGTCAAGTGCTTCTGTGTAGATAGAACGGACTAAACTGAGTCCTCTACCTTTTGCAATTTTCACAATAGTTAACGAGATATTAATTACTAAATATCTTTGAATATTGGTTTTTAATAATATTTTACTCAAATACTATCAACTTTACAGAAAAACAGAGAGACAAAAAATTGTTTATTTTTTTCTCAAAAAGTTCTGAAAATTTTTTCAGAATTTTTTCAGAATTTTTTGATACCGTATTTTCTCATGTTGTAAAAATAAGAAAATGCAGTACTAAAAAGTTGATAAAAAATTCTGAAAAAAATTCTTAGAGTTTTATGAGAAGAAAATAAATGATTTTTGCCTCTTGCAGTTTTTTTATAAAATTGATAGTATTTGAGTAAAAAATTATTATTGAAGACCAATATTCGGCTTTAGTTTAAAATTAATAATTTAAAATTAATAATTTAAAAATTAATAATTTTTAGTAATTAATATCTTGTTAACTATTAGGAAAATTGTAAAATGATAAAGGACTTTTTGACTCAGTTTAGTCCGCTTTATCTACAAAAGCGTTTAGCAAAAACTTCCGGAACACTTTGTGTATGATGTCCGTGTATAATTCGTGTAAAGTTACATGATTATTTTCCATTATTATTGTATATAATTTACTTCATTATTCGAAAAATACTATTCTATTTGATAGAGTATTGTTAAGAATAATTGTTAGCCAAATTATATACTAATTTTATTGTTATTAATAGGTTAAACAGCAATTATGCGTGCCCTATCGCAAAATTACTTGCATTGAAAAATATTTTTATGCATAAAGCATTGTGCAAGGAACACACACCGAATTAAGTTATATGTAAATTACTCTGTGGTACGTTCTAATATGCGACATTATGCAATTGAGAGAAACAAGGGGAAGGGATAGTAGTATTATAATTGCTTAACGGCTAATGAGATAAAAGGATAAAGGGATTGCAATTATTTTACCTGAAGCGAATCTTATTTACACGCATTAAGAA
The DNA here is from genome assembly GCF_024713525.1 of Acromyrmex echinatior. NCBI lineage: Eukaryota > Metazoa > Arthropoda > Insecta > Hymenoptera > Formicidae > Acromyrmex > Acromyrmex echinatior. Next base: position 4,337,492 of record NC_141864.1, read on the forward strand.
TTAGTTAAATTCTACAATATATATAAATGTATAATTTTTAAATTCTTTTTAAAATATTTTCATTTACTTATAAAAATGTTTCAAAACATTTGAAAATAATATTTTGTATTTTTTTATTATATTAACCTTCCATGGCAATGTTCCATGAAATTTTCACCATTCGCTCGCAACCTGGATCTTCGAATTAATACAAACTTTTATATTGTTTTATGCTATATAAAAATCTGAAAAATTTTTACATACTTGTGAGAAATGTAATGAGTTTTTATCATCATTGAAGTTTGGATTGTATTTTATTTATTTTTACTTATTCTACTTATTTTATTTATTTTACATATTTATCAATCAGAATTTAAAATAAAAAATCAACAGTTTAAAATAAAAAATCAATAACTTTAAAATCCAACATTATCCGTGAAAAATGAAATATTAATGAAATGATAACCGTAAAAATAGTATTCTTAGAACTTGTTTCAGAAATATAATATATTTAGAAATGCTATACTGTTTTCTTTCATAACATATAACACGTATTACATAATTTAATTAATTTATTCAATTTGATGCATGGATGCTTTTTAATTTATAATTTTCATTTTCCATATGTTTACATGTAATATAAACGATACTTATATTTGGAGATCTTGTCGTATATGCATCAGAATTATTTACATTAAATTTTCCACGACGTTTGTATCGGTCGTTTCGTATCGCGTGTCATGAAAAGCTTGGGTACGTTACGCAACAGAAACGTAGAATATAGTTCACATTAAAACGGCTTATACGTATAAAGCAGCAAAGAATTCTGTGTCGCATTTAAAAACGACATTGCAGTAATTAAAACTCTAACTACCGGAATATCCAACGCAAGGAGAATTATAAAATGTAATTGGTATACAAGGGTAGAAAGGACAATGTGTGCACATGCATTGCGTGTGAAATAAAAACTTTTATAGAATGTGAAAGCTGCATGCCAACTACAACAATGCTATCATCTGGTTACGTATCGCGTGTTATGTCATCTTTAATAATTTACCTATATACCCAATTAGACATTTAGATCGCTGCCGAATGTTTTTTCCACAAACTTTAAACTTGTAATAATAATTTTACTACTCTATAACAAAATAAGAAAGAGAGTTATGTAAGATAATTGTTTTTTTTTTTCATTTTGTTAATGTGTGTGATAAATTAGAAATTGATTTTCTAATAAGATCAGATAAAAGTAAAATAGAAGCCTTTGATTTTTTTTCTATTAAATTTAAAACTGTTCTTTACTCTGTAAATTTATTTTTTTATACTATGAAATATGAAACAATACTATCGTCATTTGTAATTATGATATACAAACCAATAAAAAAAATGTAGCGTGATACAAAATTATATGTAGATTTTTATTAGTCGCATCTGTTACATGATATTTATCAGAAACATATGTATGTAACGTTGTGTCGCTGAAAAAAGTAAAAATAACAAAAACCTTATATTTTGGTACGAATAGATATTCGACTGCAGGCGAATCGAATATGTACGCAGCAATATTTTCAGTAATGAATTCCCTGTAAAGATCGAAAATGGCAGAAAACCGGGATTTGCAATGAAATTGTCACGATGCGGCACAAAGGCAGCCAAAATCCCGGACGATTCTGATCTCGCATAGACGATTGGCAGTCGACGCTATGCCGTTCTATTCTCCTTCCTCGTAGCTGGCCTCTTTATTCTCCTTCAAAGTCTCCGATCTCCTTTCCTATTCGCGGATGTATACTACCACAACGTTTTCTCTTCCATCGCCGCCCGTTTCTCGTCTCTTTGCCTCTCTTCCGTGACTCTCGAGTACTTCCCGTGAAGATGCTGCCGCACAGGCTGTGGTTGTTCCCGATTCTCTCATTCGAGACTTCCTGTTATCTTAGCGCACGCTACACGTCCTGCCGTATCTCGCCCTCGGGATTATCAGCTATGAAAAAAGAAATGCTACTTGCAAATGCATTGCCACTTAGTAATCGGCACACAAAATCTGGTAAATATTATTAGCGAAAGGAAAAATGGTGAATTCTAGGTAAAAAAAGAGAAAGACGGAGTGTATAGATTATTAGAATGTAAATAGATATTATACTACGGTATAATAGAAACTCTTATTTCATTCTTTATTAAATTACTCGAATTCCTTTATTCTTTTAAGTTCAGAAAAAGATGCTTGATATTGGCATCTCATAGCTTTTTATATATTAAATCTTATAAAAATAGGAAAAGGTATTTATTTACTTGTTGCTAAAGTAATTATAGCATTCCTTATTAAAAATATGGTACAGAGCTGAATTATTGCTAGAAGAATCTTTTTTTTAAATATCTACACTATACATTATACACAGTTAAAAATTATTATCGAAAACCAAAAACACTTTTCCTTGTATTTCAATTGAGAAAAAATAAAACAACAGCGATAAAAAAAACAAAAGGAAAGAAAACTAAAATAATTAATTTCTTTTTCTGGAATAATTTACATATAACCGTTTCTTGTCTTTCTCTAAATTTAATTTGATCCTTAATTAATAAATCGAATATTTATTCAATAGAAATTGTATTTTAAAAATACGCAATTATGATGTTAATGAATCATCTTTATTCCATAAACGTTTTTTGCAGTATAAATTTTATTAACGGCAATAAAAGGGATTTTTTTATGCAAATAAACTGATAATTAAATGGAAACGATATTATCAATACATGAGAAAAATAAATTTTATAATTTTAAAAAGAAAATTTTGACATATAAAAAGGAAAAGTACTCTTCTTATATTAAGTTTAAATCATATGAGACCTTTATTATCTTTAAATTAGAAGTCTTAACGTATGTTATTTTTTAGATATCATAACGTATAAATAATATTTTCAAAATTGATTTGTTAAGTATTCAAAATAATTGCAAAATGATCTAATAATAAGTTGTAATAATTTTTTATTAATTGAATAGCATAGCTTATAAACATAAACATTGCTGTTTTAGCTAACATTTTTAAGACTAAAAGATTACTTTAAAGGTTAATTTCAAAAAAACAAAATCAGGAATTAAACTTTATTACATTAAGTCTTAAAAGATAATTAATCACGTCTTTTTTTATATAAACGCAAACTTTGACTAACGAAGACTTTATTTTCGCGCAAGCTATCATAAGAAAATTAAAAAGGTTTACACTGATCAAGACAGCAAGTTTTACTTTTAAGAAAACGTCGGGTGCACTTTTTTGCCAAATAGTACGTTATTTAAAATCTTTTCCGAGTGAGCATGTAATTTTTTTCCTTCGAAAGTGCAGCACGTAGTTGCCACTGTGTAACGTAATCTCTGAGTAAATTTTACTTTTACTCCGTGAAAGAATCGAGTGCACTCACAAAGTAGGAAGTATCGAGATCTTCTCATCGCAATGTTTAGAACTTCTCATTTTTGTTAATATAAAGTTAAACATACCGAAATATAATATCCTACACGATAACGAGTATAACTACATATAAATACACCCATTTCGTTTCATTTGACATTTTAGCTGGCTGTGTAAAGTGTCGAGATCAAACAATGGACTTCTTTCATGGAATTGTTCTGTGCGCCTTCTTTTCGAGCTTTTTCCGGTTTCCATGGTTCAGTTTCCATGACTGGAAACTGAGAGTGCTTTTCGCGAGACATTGTCGCGCCTTGATTTTTCTTGTCACCTCGTGACTAAAACCATGGAAATTCTGGAAAGAAAATAGAAACTGGCATAATCCTTATATAATTATTTATAATTCCATGAGTTAGATTTGCATCTCCTCATTTCGTACTAAGAGTATACTTAAGTGTCTAATATTGATTTGAAAAATGTAATACGTCTTTAAAGAAAATACCGATCGATTCCAGTGTTCAATTGTCAAGAAACATTCTTGTACTCGTCGACTTCATTTCCAGCAATAGCGTTTTAAATGCGGTTTCGCTTCGCGTAAAGCGCAATGTAACCTCTCACTCCTTTTTTCCTGTTTGTACGGGTTGCTTTCCGTTGGTTGTTTCCCTTCACATCCTTGCATTTAGTTTCTTTCCGTCGTTCGTAACGGAGTACTTCCCGCGGACAAATACGTTGGCGATAGCCAACGCATTGCTTTCTGGATGTTCTTTCGCTATTGTAATTATAACAAACACACTTTTCATATATCTTCTGTTTTCATTCGTTCATTCGTTCATATAGTCTTTTATAAACACTTCCTTCCCATTCGATTGCGATACGTTAAAATTGCTTTTCTACGAGCGTGGCACGAGCAGCTGTCGCGTGTCATTGCAGCCGGGTTCACTCGTGGAACTTTTTATTCTCGAATTTAAAAACGCTATTCGCGGCGATGGCAACGGTCGTGGATGATCGGACTGAATTGAACACGATAATGTCTCTATCGACAAAAAGATCTCTCGTTTAAGAAAAAATAAAAAATATATGTTTTTTTGAATAAAAATTTTTGGATCTCAATTTATTCATAAATGTTATTATTTTATGTATTTAAATTCACTTCCGCGATTATATATTATTTCGTAACACGCAAATTTAAAAATTTCGTACACACTTTTCCTCCTATGTTTCAATTTATGCTCAAAAAACAATGCATGACGCGAAGTGTCAGCTGTATCAACATCACTTCGCATGATCAATTGAAACTTTCAACTAGCATGAAACGTAAACCACAATAAATCTTCAGTCGTTCAAACTGTATAATAATTAAATCATTTAACACAGTGCGTTTTATTTGCATTGATAACAGTTATCATACAGCTAATACGATTAATATACTAAGAAACTTGTTGTTGCAAATTGAATATACGTGACCATAAAATAAGATTTAAATCATATAAGAGCGACAAAGAGAGACAGAGAGAGTGAGAGATAACAAAGTTTTCTCATTAGTATTTCACCTAGTTTATACAACTTTATGTTTACCGTAAGATTTTGTGGAACACGTTAATCCACAAGTTTACTTATAGGATAAAATGGCATATTGCATAACACGAAGTGCTGTAAGAGCTTCAAATATCTGAAATATTTATTATATTAATATTTAAAAAAATTATTATAAATAAGTTTTGAGACTATTATGAAATATGAAAATTATATTATATATATATATATATATATATATATATATACATATATATATATATATATATATATATATATATATATAATATAGAAATACGAAAACCATACTAATGTTATTAATGTACTTTTAATGACAACATATTGAAATAATTTATGCATTAAAGAACAATCTTATTTTACATCTTTCTCACGATATTGATCCTAAAATTAGCAAATAATATTTTAAATTTCTTGAAAATATTCGCAATCTGAACGTCTGAGAATTCGATGGTGAATTTTATTTTTGCGTTTGATCGTTCTACGCTGTCGCTCAAAATGCGACTGAGATTAACGACCCTAGAGACGAAACGATTTCTATCGACAAGCGTGTCGTCAGGAAAAGCTCAGATTAAGCTATAAGTACCATAGCTTAGCGCGTATCAGCTTTCGCGTCAACGTTGCATTAAATCGATCATTAACTTCCGCGCTGTCTAGGAGATCGTTGTGGAGTGCAGTTGAGTCTGATGATGTGAGAATTAACACGATAATGTAATAACTGGGTAATAGTACGGCAATTACTTTAAGTTTAGTAAGAAAGATTATTTTCTTGTTAGAAATTCTGACCATGATTTCGTTCGTTCGGTTTTTAAAATAAACTAAAAAATTATGGAACTATTATGAAGCTCAATATTTTAAGATGTTTAGGATAAATACGTCATCAATGGATCGTCTAAGCTAATTAATTCATAACAATTATATTTTTATGTATATACTTTCGAAAACCTCTTACATTCAGGATATTACCTTTGGAAAAAAAATGTCTCTCTCTCTCTCTCTCTCTCTCTCTCTCTCTCTCTCTCTCTCGCGATACTAGAATGAGAATTTATTATTACTTTATTTTTTACGATTAAATTACGTTGCCATGAAGGGACCATCGATTATCCATCATTAGATCATCTGAAACTCGAACTAAACGATTACACTTTAAAATATTGAGTCATATGAAAGTTTACTAAAAATATAATGTTTATTAAAATCATTCTTGTAAGAATTCTTATATTTACGTATACAAATCTTAATAAATTAAACGATATATATTTTGCATAATATAATTGAAACAATTATAAAATAAAATTAACATTTAGGCATCAATTGCGTTTATCATATAAAATTGTTCACATAAATTAATGAAATATAAACTATAATATAAACTTTTATAAAGAAACATGAAATAGCATGCATATAGTAAAACAAATAATTACACACAGAACTGTCTTATGCTTTATTACTGGATTGGCAAGCATTGCTTATGACTGTAATTGCTATACCCATTTATTCCACACAATGTGCCAATGGATTAACCATTGGCCCATTCATGGCCTTGCCATGTGGTCCATTCATGGAAATGTATCGATTATCACATCGTTTATAATACTATGCCTAAATGTAAGTAATTGCCGAAAGTAAAATATCCCATTTTAAAGCGTATATCTTCAACTTTAATGGACTATTGAGATTTATAAAATTTCCATTGAATAATTTGAGTGATCTTTGCAAAATCGGGAAAAATAAGATCAAAATGCACAAAACATATCTTGCGAAATTTCAGCGTCTTTGCTGCGCCTATCTAAATGTAAATTAACATGGCGGGTTACTTTATTAGTTTATAATTTCTCCATCAAATGACATCTACGTATAATAACAAAAATATTTAACTGGTCCATCCGTTGCACCGGTCCATCGATGGCACGCTTCCTGTATTTATTTCCTGTATTTATTTATGTCAAATTAAATCAGTTGATTAAATTCGCTTTATTTAACTTCAATTTTGTTTGTTAATTCTATTTTGCTTTCAATCAGATTTCGCGATCTGCGCGATCTTATGCATTTTGCAACAAACAAGGCTGCACATTTCCCACAAATCGCCCCCGAGCATTTTACAGAGGAAGGAATTTCCAGTGGAATAATCAGTACTTAAACTACCAGAGAATTTAATGGCGTCGAATTGAATCTAGGTAGGTAACTTCGTTGAACCTGACGGGACGTATCGAGCCAATGTACGTTTGACTGACCGATGCGATATAGGTCAGAAGGATCGTGTTTATCTAGTAAATCGAGCACCATCGCCGAGTAGTGCAATCAGTTAAGCGTATTTGTCGACATGGCTACGATCGTATTTGTCTTCGAACTTTCACAAGTCTCCGGTAACTCGTATTTTAATAGAGATCTTATTCCTATGAACATTACTTTTGATTACGATCTGTTTATATCATTGATTTAATGCGTTTACATGAAAATAAATTTAGTATTTTTTTGTTTAAAAAAAAGTATATGATGCTCTATCATGCATGCAGAATGCTTCATTTACTGTGCCTTTCCCATAAATTGATAGATGAAAAGAAATTTTATTACAAAAAGTATGACAAACAACCAAATTTTAGATACGATATTTTAAGAATATGAAGAATTGTTGAAACAGTTTATTTACCTATATAATAATACTAAAAAGATTGCAGAGAGAGAAAGCAAAATATATATTTTTATAATTTATTTGAAATCTCATTCATGTTTATATAAATAACCATACTTTGATTAATATGTGAATTACGATTAATTGAATTACGAATTAAGTGAATTATGAATTAATTGATTTATATATGAATTACCATATTTTGATTAATATGTGAAAATTTTCTTATTTTTAAATTAAAAATAAGGAAGTTTTTCTAATTTATATATCAACCAAGATATAATTATTTATACAAAATATTTTTTTCTGTAGTGTACACAGAAAGAATGGTTTTGTTATTTAATTTAACTAGATTTAGTTAAATTTAACTAGATACACAGTTAGATACACAGATCCGAAAATAACTTTGTCGAACTATAAAAATAATTATGGAAGGAGCTCAAACTGGTTACTAAAAAAAATATAGCAAAATTACTAAAATATAATAATACTAAAATTTTTTGCAACATTGTTCATTATGCTTGAATTACCTACATAAATATTTTGATGATCCAACAAAATTATTTTTAATTTTGTAAACATATATTTTAGAGAGAGTAAAATTATTTCTGTATAAATTTACACTCAAATATAATTACGAAATATATTTACATCGGGAATAAATCGCAGAGTCAAAAAGTAACTTTCCATGAAAGTACGTGTATAAAATGATGTATTAGCTGTAACAGCTTTCTGTACAAATGGCAAAGGTGTGTTAGAAAGAAGCCGGAAACTCAAGATAAATATACGACGAAAACGACTGTTATGTGCAGCGTGGAGAGTCCGATCGTATCGTTGACCGGATGACGTTTCGTTGAGAGCTCCTTTTAGTGAAGACATCATGCGAGATAGGTAAGGGGCATATAGGTGCCGGAAGTTTTCGATGAGAAAGCCGTTAAGACATAATAAGATAGAAAGGCCACCAGGGATTACGTTTGCCGTAAACTAAAAGTACTTTTTTAATACTCAACAATTCCACATTATATCGGTAAATTCCTATGTAAACGGAAAACGCGAAAATATCAGTTCCTCGAACAATGATTTTGTATTATTGAACAATTTTTATCATTGTGGATTTTATTATATTTTAATGGTCAATTAATTTGCAAAATGTAATTAATTAATTAATTAATTATTATATCAGAAAGGCGGAATAAATTTCTTATTGTAAAATTTTTTAATTGAGAAATCACAAAGAGAAGAATTTATCGAATATTTATAATATAATGTAAATCTGAATTCACATTAACGGTAAAATTATATCTTCTCTATTAGCAAAGAAACTCTATTAGTATACATTATCAAGAAGAAAATGTGATGGATATAAACGTAGAGATTCAAGAAGCTTGATCATCAAATAAATACGTACGAATAGCACAGCTATTCTTGGGCTGCTTTATTATAGGCATTTCTACTTTAGTGCCTGTAGTAACCGATAGTTATAACGTGGCAAGAGAGCATCATTAGATACAATAGAAATGGACATTAGTCAGCGAACGACATCGTAACTATGAGATGGCATACGTGCGCAATCACGGAATGAGTTTTCGCAGCATCTTCATATCTCGTGTCCCATCTGTGTAATTATTCGGTGGACTTTATTCCGCACGAAAAGGAAAAGTGCATAGCTGTGGCTTCCACGACGGTGTCCAGGCAGGATATACTGCCCAACTCAGCGTGAAATTTCCCGGCAAAAAATAAATATTCAGCGCCACGCGACACGCGACAACGTTACGAGCAAGCGAAACTTTTCGCACTCGAACTCGCCTCGTCTCGTCACGTTCCTATAGAAAAACGATCCGCAAGTGTGCTATTGTATCCGTTTAAACGACACAGTCGCTGGTGCAAAGTGTCGCATGCGCGTCGTGAAACTTTGAGAAACACAGCCCGCTGGTGATAGTGCCGTTTGTTGAACACGGTTTCGGAAATTACACGGAATGTCCTGGGACACGTGGATAGGGAAACGTTTGGCGATAATTATATACTATAAATCTATATGCGAAATGATATGCTCCAGTGATATTTTTATGTGATAAAATTTAATAAATTTTTTTACTTCTCCGTTTTCTATGACAAAAATTTGATCGTTATTTACAATAGCATACTCTAAGTTTTCAACTTTTAAACGGTATTTTATAAGAATACAATTTGTAAAGGTATGTGTTTCCTCGCGGTTAATCTTATATGCATGGATTTATTAATAATTGCTTTCGATATGAGATAGATTATGGGAACGTTGTTCTGCGGCGTTCCCTGACGTTTCGCTTTAAAGCGATTATAATTCATAAACACGATCCAGCGGACCGTCCTCTATTTAGACTCTAGCGCCATATTCGGGATCCAAATTTAACACTAATGCGTCACTTCCCCTTGCATAATCCGCACGAATATAAATTTACCCTCGGGAAAGTGCATAGGGACTATACTCTATGCAAAGTATGCATGTGAAGACTTGGGGCATCAATTCATCTTTTGAGCCGTTAAATCAATATAAAATTATAACCTTTACATATCAAAAATAAAAATTGCAGATATAATATTATAAATTATCTTTTAAAGAAATTAATATTTAATTTTTTTTTTTGTAAAAATCTGATATAAAAGTTTAATATTATTATAATATTAAATTCTATTATGTAACATTATATATTTTTGAAAGCTTCCTATATTTGTATAAATTAAAAAATTTATAACTAAAATTTGAACACTATTGAATTAGATAGGATTGAATAGAGATAGGAATGCATTACATCTTCAATAAAGTGATAAATCAAGTGTACAGGTTTATACGTCAATCTCATCAAAGTCAATCAAAACATAACAATCGTTCGTTAATCAAAACATAACGATAACTTGCAGTGGCAATAACAGATTTATGCCTATATGCCTACGAATAGCCTATGCTTTATCAAATGTGACTATACAACTAAGCGTACGAAATAACTTTAGTAAACGTTACGACTATATCGTCCTATGGCTATGAAACATCGGTTAATTATGCCTGTTATCTGCACGCCACTTCTATGAATAATTTCCTGCGGCGATGAACTTTGACATACACATCTACGTGTAATTAATCAGATTGCGCATGATCGTGTACCGAGTTAGCGAACTATTAAAACGCCGGCGGAAATTTTTCATCGCAAACTGCACACGGCCTGAATGCGCTAGAATTCTAAATAAAAAATGTGGTTCATCGAAATTACGTTCATCGCTTAATTGCTCTCTGCTTCATGATTCATAGCTGTGTAACATTTAGATAACTGTGTGCGTATACATAATTTGTCAATTTTTTATTTTATTTTGGCAATGAATTTATGTAAAACTATTTGACAAAGTATTATAAAGCGTAATGTTATATATAAAATATTGAATTTTATTAAAATATTTTTTGAAAAATAATTTTTATCGTGGTAGACAAAATTGTTTTAAAAAATGTAGGGGAGATCGGGGCTCATTTTTCAGTTTGGAATTTTTACAGATGAAAAAGACTTATTGGAAAAAATGAATTCTATTTCAGTTACAACATACATTTGATTATCTAATAATATTTTAATAATAAGGGAAAATTTATAACTAATATAACAAAAAATCCATTTTTTTAATGCATTCCATCCGATTCAACTAGCCCCGCAACTGAGGTAATTTGATTAAGATTATTAAAATGAAGATTAATGTATTTTAAGTTACATCATTGGCTACATATTAATAAAACTTTTATAAAAATATATTTTAAATACAAACATTCGCTTCACAAGGAAAAACAATGCTTCTTTTTGCAAAATTTGTTCGTTTTGTGCAAAAACACGTCGAATGAGCCTAATTTTCGAGATTGAACATGAGGGAACTAAATTATAACATTTACTACTGAAGTAAATCTCTTTAAAGGAATAAAATTTTGAGTAAGTACTAAGAGTCGTCACTAAATAAGTCATACAGTGGTTAGTTTCATACTGTGGTTAGTCTACTATCCCCCTCGGTTCATTTTTTAAAAACATTAACAATATACGATACAAAGACACATAAACAAAAAAAATTTGTTGGACTTTATTAAGTAAGACCTACACTTACTACCTAAATAGAAATTAAATATCTCAGACAATCATATACAATTGTAAAACAAAAACTCTAAGAATAAAAATATTTACTTAGGTGTACGATTTTTTAAAATTATAGCATAACTTCTATCATAGATATTAATGTTAAAATTAAAAAATATTAATCGTATTTTTTATTCCGTGGAGATTTTAAAACGGAGAACGTTGTCGAATCAGTCATATATACATTTGGAAAAAGTTATATTAGTATAAGAAAAATAAATATTATTACGTAATTCAAATATTATTACGAAATTCAACTGTCAGTGATATAACAATGGAAAAGAATTTTTGTTTTTTAAACATTTTTATCTCTAAAATATCTGGATTTTACCGATACAGAACGAAATTAGTTTTCTACAGAGAGAAACGTAAAGAATGCAAATTATTTAAATTAAATATATCAAATTCTTGCGAATTTATTTGAATTTATTATAAAATTCATGCGCATTAATACAATATAAGAGGCATATTTGGTAAGAAAAAGCAAATAATGTGAATTATCTTATAAATTCATCATCACTTTGTAAAACTGGATTATTGAATGACACAAAGAGTCATTGGAAAATATGCTTTGTATATTTTCTGCTAGACTAGGTATATGCTAAACAGAAAATGTTTATTTTATGCCTCATAGAGAAGATAGTCGAGAAGGGATCGAACGTGATAAATTGTCTCGCGGGAAAGATAACTAAACACAATATTCGAAACACGTATACACGATATCTTCGTGCGGCGCAAGACGTGATAAATGACGATACAATCATTACCTGCGTTTCTGTCGGGACGTGACGGCGCGCGGATGACATGACTTTGATGAATCACGTATAGCGACTTATCTGAAAGCTTACGCATCATTAAAAATACCGGCAAACTATCTTTGAATAAATTACACTCGAGAGACAAATAAATCTATGTATATAAAATAAAATCAAATAAAATATATATTGCAAATTGCCAGAAGTTGCGACGAGCGATCTAATTGAATCGCTTCGTTGACGTACGCGACAATCTGGGAAAAATCGAGAAATATTGAATCTTCGATACGCTACGACAATTCTATCCAATTTATTTAGCTGAGCGCAAATATTGGTACAGTCCTTTCAGCTCCGATCCTAATTGCGGATCTAGATGACCATTCGCGACCAATTATTGGCACAAACGAGAGACGAACGATTCGCTAATAGAATCGACGAAAAAAGAATATCAGAAATTGTCCGTGTTCGGTTAAAGGGAAAAAAGAGAAGGGAATAAAGTAGTACGTGAGTCGTCATCAATCAAGGAGATATTAAAGAGCGGCTCGTTACGTGAAATCGAGTCGTAAAACATTAATTATGGAACGTGAGCTGATTATTGCGGCAAATATTGATTGAAATTTAACTAGATCGCTGTAATGAAATTGGTCGAAAACGCGTCTGCGATGCTCGGAATCGACATTTATCCGAACAGGTATTACTATTGATTCTGTAAAAAACACTGCTTTGTAGCAAAGTTACTCACTCATTTACAAAAATCTTATATACCAGAGTAAGTATAACAGGATTCAAAACGATTCGTAGACTACAAGAAGCTCAGTCGTTGACTTTATCCCGCGTTACTTTCACTGAGAACGGATAGTTGAATACGAGTCTCATTTAATTTAATACGCGGTCGGCTAAAGCACTCGTCAGATTATTTACGAACCGAGAGGGTCCAGAAAAAGGAAGTTGGAGAGCAAACCACGGGGAAAGGGAGAACGAAAGACTCGTAAATATGAATAATGTATTTGCTTTGCGGAAGAGAGCTCTGAACTGCGGGACCCGCGCAAAGAAACAGTCTCCTCCGCAATTATAGTCCACCGAGAAACTTCTTGCGAAATTATCGACTTTGATTATCAAGAGCCGAGATTTCCCGCAACAACGTAATAATAAGCAAAGAAGAGATCGGAGGTACTTTATTTCTCTTTCTTTGCGTCTCCACTTTTACCTCCGGTAAGAATAGCGCATACACGCAAAAGCGGACGTAATACCGGACGTCTAGTAAATTTATTCTTATTAACTTTGTTTTATTTTTTATTTGTCATAGAATAAAAATAGTTGCGGATATACGTGAATTCGATTTTTTTTTTAAGTATACGAATTTTTATAATACGAGTTCTGTGAACGAAAATAGGCCGAGAGAGAAAAAGGCTTCATCTCAAGTAGGAAAAAATTTGTCCACAGACAACTCATTATAGAAAATTTTGTTTGAACGTTACTTACTGTTTTTTTAAAGAAAGAAAAATAATGGAAAAACAATCAAGTTAGCACCAAGATCAGAAAATTTATCGCCGCGCGTGGCGAATCGATAAAAAGTTGCAGTTGGCATGCGGAAATACGAACCGAGAGAGTTGTCGATGGCGAAATATTTATTCTCTTCCTCATTTCCGTTTGGAATATTGAAAAACAAACTCGCCACCAGTAGAGCGACGAACGCTATTCGTGGTATTATTGGCTTTCGAGCTTCAAAGTGGAAGAATCTTGATTATGTACGACAGAAGTTCCCCCACAGTTTACTCGTATTTGATCGATAGCAAAGAGCATAGAGAAAATTTCAAGAAAATTTCAACCCAAAGCAAGCATATATATTATAAACATACACATTATTTTTATAACATATTTATTGAAATAAATAACAATATACGTAGTTTAACTAATTTACAAAATTAGCGATTATTATAAATAAATTATTATAAAAGTTCATGTATTGTATATACAGTAATGAACATTATTGAGTTACAATTGAGTTTACAACTATCGAGAAGTCAATCACTACTAAAAAATGTAGATACAGTGATTGCTAATTATGGCAATACAACACACTTTATTACTAGCATTGCTATTGTATTCTTAATATTGTTTTCCTATGTATTGCCACCTATTGTGCACAATATTGATAAATATTGTTAATGTTTTGTTACGTATTGGTATGTATTGTTAGCATACTGTTAGTGTATTGCTAGTACTGCTCCTATTAGCATTACCTGATTTATTACTGTGCTGCCGCAATATATTTCTAAAGGAACGTACAGTTGATTGCCATATTGGTTGACACTTCGATTAATTATGTAATTATAAAGTTATTTTCTTATAATTTCTCTCTCTCTCTCTCTCTCTCTCTTTCTCTTTACCATAAATAGAGACTTTCTTATGAAAAGTATGGAGTATTTCACATTCAGAGCTTCTGTGGGTATTAAATTCTGCATTGAAAAAAATTCATATAATTTTACATAGAAATTATATGTTTATAACTGGAAAATTACCTAAATATGATTGGAAATCATACAATTTACAATTTCCAGTAAATTTGTAATCATGTTTAAGTAATTTTTCGGTTATAAACATGTAATTTCCATGTAAAATATTACATGAATTTTTTCAATGTACACTCAGAAATCGGGGTATTTAAAAAAAATATTTATTTTTGACAAATTTTAAAAAATTTTGAGTGATTCGACAAAAAATAGTTTACCTAAAGTATATATGTAGAAATATATTTCGCACATTTACAATAAAAATAAAATATTTGTGTTATTTTGAAATCTTATTTGAAAATGACTTCACACACACCCAGAAAAGTCTCCGTCCCTGTTCTTTACTTTAAAACTTGAGTCGTATCTTTTACATTTCTATCATGCTTAATTTGCAACGTTAATATAATGTTTTTCCTTTTTGTGCTTTAGAGACCTATTTATTCTATCACCAACAGAGTACAGTTACTGAAGTCGAGGAGTATATTGCATTAACAATAACATGATATTTCTGCTTTTAAAATGTACATACGGTCGTCATAACTTTCCGCGCGTAATATTTCTATCTATATCCACGCAGCCAGCGAAAAAACACACTCATTCGCATATAAATGGTGCTTGAAGCACACTATTATATCTCACTGTATTTAAAAAAATTGCACACACATAATTAATATTAACCTTTCGTGTGTAAACATTATCATCCTGTTTTCGGAAGAATTAACAGAATAAAATAAAAGTTTTTATAACGAGAAATAATTTCACGCTAATAGAAAGGTCGTGGAATTTTGGTAATACGATCCATTAATCTTTCAACTTTTCTTTTCCATTGCATTTTTACCAAGAATTTGTTTCTCTTCTTTTTCCTTTCTTTTTGTTAAGATCTATTTACGATATTATCGACGTGACTGTATATGCCATTCAGAAAGGAACAGATCGCATTTGCAATGAACTTTCTCGTCTTTTCTCATTTCCTGATGCAAGATCAGAGAAAACAGTTGGATCCGAAAAGACACTTCTCTCTCGTTCTTTCACATTCTCGTTTACTTTGCGGTAAGAATGTGCAAACGCATTGAAACGCACCCACAAAGAAAGTGAACGAGGATTGATGTGGAAAGCGAGGAGAAAGAGCAAAGACTTCCTTGTGACATTTATCGATCTATTTTCTGGTTTCTGTATCGTCTATTTTCTCTCTTTCTCTCTTTCTTCATCTTTCCCCTCTCCCCTCTCTCTCTCTCTCTCTCTCTCTCTCTCTCTCTCTCTCTCTCTCTCTCTCTCGTTGCAGCTCAGATTTTTCTTTGTTAAAAAATTTGCCTTCGACATAGTTGCGAGGAGATGAAGTTCCTGTTGACACTCGGTTCTCGTATATTCTCCGGACGGAGTGAAAGAAAGACTGTATTTATTGGATCCACGATGCAGGAAATTCTGATCAAAGCCCCTTCTGGCATGAAAAATTCCTGCCTGCCAGTAGTTAACAGGGAAGATCAGTAACGATATTCTTGATAACGATTTTTCACCATTCGCTTTTTCGGGCATCGAGCCTTTTCGTGTCAGATCGAAACGAGCGGACAGCGGGTTTCAGAAAAATAAGCAGAAAACCATCGAGTTTGAAAAATACAGTCGATGAACAAAGCTCACTTTTCCTCGCTATGTAACTAGCCTGATTTTCAACCGTTTTTATTTCTACGTTATACACATTGTGTACAACGTCCTTCATACTGCGTGTTACATTAATTTATAGCGATGCTCATCGGATGTTATGTACCCTATTTCGGCCAATTTCTCAATTTTCAGGACGCTTTATTCCGAATAAAAATTCAATTAATCAATAACGTTACGTATATCAGACTGTATGAAAAATTCATCACTTTATCAGGAAAATATGTCACTTTATTTTCATCATATACAGATTATACAATCTTTAACCCTTTGTGGCTCGACAACCCCGCTTGGGATCATCCACTTTTATTTTATAAACTGTTCGCTCGATTTTTATGAAATTTGGCCTATGGAGTAATTTGATAATATTTTATTTAAGTCTGAGGTCAAAAATAAAAAATTTTTTTTAATAAATTCAATTTTTTTTGGCGAATACAGAATATTTCGTCGAAAAGTAATTTAATTATCATAAAATTCGATTTTAAGGAATTTTTAATTGCGAAGTATAACATCAAGTTTCCAGTTTCGCTTTATTTAAAATTCATTAGTGATATGTAAACGGTTATAGCAACGATTTCCAAACTAATTTTCGAACTCTGATTATGAACCTTGTGATACTAGATCCTCCTCATGAAGGTTACTATCCTTTTGAAATTTGATATTTTCAACATTCAAACTATATCAAAGATACCAAGGATCTCCTAAAATCGAATTTTACCAATATATAATCAGACTATTCTTTTTAAATTTGAACTTTAGAATTCTAAGATCAGAATTGAATTCAATTTTCCGAAAACGTTTAGAGAGCAAGATCTTTTATAAGTTACTTTGTTAGAAAACTCTTGTTCTCAAAAGGTTAAGCATTCTTGATATTGTATGTACAAACAAAAATGCGATATGAAAAGTATGAAATAGAAAAGGAGTGATCATAATTCATCTGTTCTTTCACATTTACACATTAATTTACGGGCGAAATAAGTACGTACGATAAATCGACGAGTACGCGTATGACAAATAACGTCGCATGGTGTGTGTGTGTGTGTGTGTATGTGTGTGTGTATTTACAGTGTTTACCTAACATTAATCTCAGTAAATAGGCGAGACGTAAATCAAAGTATATACAGCATAATAGGTAAAATATAATACATGGGTTTATTCAGTCTTGGATAAAATATATTTTTTTAATTATCGTCGCGTTACTGGAATGTAAATCACACCTTATTAATAATTCGCGTTTGTAATCATGTAACAATTTAAATGAAAAGATAAATGCAAAAGCAGTATCATTAAACATTCTTTATTAGAACTTAGATCGCAACGAATTGCAGGGAGAACATAAATATACGAAATAATTATACTTATATCAGATAGTTTAATAAATTCGTATCAAGTAAGTAAAGCTAAAATAACATCTTATCAATACACAATTACTTAGAAATAATATGTAATTTCTGTATGTTACTTTGTTTATTTTCTTTCGAATTTTATTTATTGTATAATTTTGTTAGCAAATCTTTACTAAATTTGTGGGATGGAGTGTATGATAAAAAAACAATAGAATGTAAAAATACAGGAAAAGTTGGTTTTATTAAAATATCTAAAAGTTTAATTAAATACAGATAACTAAAAACAATTTTGTTGGACTATCAAAATAATTTCATATGTAGAACACTCAAACTGGTTGTTAGGATGTCAAAATTTTGTACAGTATTGTTTATCTTAAACTTGAGATTTCTACATAATTATTTTGATTGTCCAACAAAATGATTTTCAGATCTACTTAAATTTGTAGATACTTATAACAAACTCATTCTTTCCATGTATATATTATGACGAAAAGCAAGAAAACACATATTATTTCTTCTTACACGTTATTATAAGAAATACAATGGTGTTATAATTAGCTTACTTCTACTCCACTTCTTGTAAAATTTTTGCGCGATTAATGTAAACTCGACGGATAGCGGAATGGAACGGTGCAACTAGGTCAAAAGGTCACTGCGCATCGCATTATCCGATACCCTCATTAAGCAGTACCAAGTGTCACTGAGTGTTATCTAACATATCACTTAAGTAGAAACTTTCTCCTCTTTTTAACAAATTTATTTCCGGCGCTATTGATTCATCATTCTTTACTCCCAGCGATAATTCCAACAAATATTAAAACCGAATAATTAGAGACACGCAAAGATATAAGATAATTACACAGTCGGCTTCTTCGAAAATATTTTTACGCTTAAACGTAATTGCAGCGAATAGAGCATGTGTATATACATATAGAACGTGTCGTGTCAATGGCCGACTCGATCTACTGCTGTTTCACCCTCTGCGCCACCCTAGCCTACCTCTATTCGCTGCAAGAGAGTGCGAGCGAATGGAAATTAGTGTCTCGACGAGGATGCACCGGTAATTAGAAAGCTTCTATCCATACTGCATCCTCTCGTGCATCCCCCTCGTCTCCATTCCTGCTTCACGTCCTTCCCGTTCTACCGATCGACTTCCTCCATTATAGCCACGACTATGTCATAATGCGCAATAACCGAGATCCGTTACAATGCTTAGGAAAATGACGATCCGATGAGTGGCACGACGACGTAGAATTAAGGAAAATTAAATTGTCGATATAGCAAAGCGTAGCAAATCGTAATGAAGCGGAACTATCGTTCCACTTTATTCTCTGCAAAGCAGAATGAATATTTAACATGTTCTGTGCCGCGTGAGTCGCTTTAAACTTTTCGTTCAGGTTATTTAATATTTTATAAAAAAAAAGAAATGTAATTTTAAAGTAATTTTTTATTTCATACGTAGATACATAAATTATGATATATGATATATGAAATAGTGATACGTTAGATCTTTTTCTTTATAATAATAATTTTGTAATCTTTTAATTATAAAATATAAGTTTAATAAAAATATAACGCACGCAAATAAAAATATCGTGGGTCATCGGTGACATTTGCGGTCAAATTTCTTACAATTGACTCAGCATAAAACTTGTTAAATTACGAATCGATTGAAAATACTTTCTAAAATTTATGGACTTTTAATAGAGATGTATGTGAGCAATTTGATAAGTCAATGACTTTTTAAAAGAAAACTATGTTGAAAAATAAGTCGAATTTTGGTTTAAAAAAGTTAAAGAAATCACTTATCAAGCAGCCTTATATATTAATAGCAGTATATTAAAACACTTTATTTTTCAAAGTATTAAAACTATAATAAACTTCAATATCAGCATCTTTTTTTTATATCTCTTGTTATTCACATCTATCTTTTGTAGTTTCGCTTTTACTATGCGCTTCAGCAGAGTAGAGTTATAAAATAATATCTTCCAATAAATACTCTTTTCAAGTGCCATAAAACGAGAGAGAATTTTCTCCAGGTTAAGTAGTTCAGGGGTTTTTTTTTACACTTTCGCAGTCTATCGATATGTTTAATCCCTATAATTTTAACATAATTAAAACACAAGTGACATGAACGAATAAGAAAGAAAAATATGGAATTGCAAGTTGTATGACAGAGTATCTTAAAAAATACAATATAACAGAATTGAATACTTGAGGAAAATTTGCGGTTTGCTTTTTACGCATATTCTCGCGTGAGCGTCCCGCATGCATAATAAACGCAACGGGAGTATTGATAATCGCAATGGGAGTAAACGGGGAAGAGATCAGGCTTTGCGAAGTGGAGCACCAACCATCGCAAAACTTGGAATATCTCATCTCTATCGCGAGGATACACATGGCGAGATCCAATACGTCGTATGTAATCTCAAACATTCGGAACGGTACGAGGCGCCCAATGGCATAATAGCGTCGTACAGAGAGTTATGTCGTGAATCGACAATTGCATGCACCGATAAGACAAACTGCCGGCACAGTATTGACGAGTGACCCGCTTAACTTGAGTCCGTTAACCCCTCTTTCGTAACACTGATTACAACTATTACGATGATTTCGCTTTTCTTTGTAAACAGAACCGCAGAAAATTGCATATAGTCCAGTAACCTAATCTACTGTTAATTTTCCACAATGGACGCTTTTCAGCAAGAGACACAAATGACACAGTATAATATAGTGAATCATTTCATATTTGTTTTACATCGGTGAATAGCAAGGATGTAATGGTTTACTGTATTACGTCTGTATCTCTTGCTGGAAACCGTCAACAGTTGGACTAGAGGCACAGTTAACTTTTTGAATGTTAATTTTTTTTAGTGTGAATTCTAGTAGATATATTTAATGTCCGTATTCATAGCCAGGTCTTATATTTAAGGCTTCCTTAAATTTATTTTTAGATGCTCTAATTATTTTATTGACTACTGAACATCTAAAGATAAATTTAAGGAAGCCTTAAATATAAAATCTGACTATGAATACGGATATAAATCTCTAAAAAATAAATAAAATTCGATCTAACTTCTATGATAATAAAAACTCATTATTTTCACAACAACAGGTATGTAAGAATTTTTTCAGATTTTTATGTGATCCAACAATATTAATAAACACTGTTAGATATCAAAAGAAGTAATAACAATCCAATCCCTTAAATTAAATAACATCTTGTTATTTTTAATTTCTATGTGTGTCAAAATACGATATATTGAATAGAAACAGTGACGACCTGTAGAAATTTATTATTATAATTTGACATTATTATGAATTTAATAGTGAAGAATGAAAATTTCACATTGCTGACGGAGAGTTAAACGTATTTCCAATTCTTCTATAACACTTTAATTGTCCTAAAAATTAATAAAAAAATTGCGCTTATTATTTCGCCTAGAATTTCCTATTTGCTGTTTTTAATTAAAACTAATTTCTCGAACTTTCATCTGTTTTGCTCGCTCGGAAGCTCACATGAATGTAATCGTCGCAAATCGCTCGGTCGTATATGCATTTATGCCGTGTGCACCGGTGCGACGCGTTTGAGGAGAAACGGCGCATTTCTGCTTCTTGCGGAATTTCGTATGCAGTCCCGGAAGGAATTTACTCCTGACAGTCGGCATCCGACGGTCGAACGAAAGTTGATCGATGCAATTCTTCGCACCCGCGGATGAAATAAGACTGCAAGACCCCGCAGGGTACCTCGCGCAATATCTCGCCTGTCGATATCCATCCGAGATGCGCCAAGAACGCATTGGGCCAAGTGATGCAAATACTGTCTGATTTAACCGCGCGAATTGCGCACCGCAACTTCCTGATCAAATTTCCCATAGCACGCGATCAAGTCCGCAGCTGTGGAAGCTTCCCTATCCGTTTTAGCTACAGAAAATGATATATTATTACCGTCACTATCAACGACAGTATACAGACGTATTGTTGATTTTGAACACGTTGCAGAAAATAAAGTCCTTGGATATATTTCCATTTTAAATCCTTTAATGCGCATTAATATAAAATAAAATATTAAAATAAAAGAAAATAAATCATTGACTCGTTTTTTTTTCTTCCATTTTTATTTTTCATTATAATGGCACTGAAAGGTATTAACTAGAAAAACTTTGCAAACAATTTTATATATTATGTGTTCCGAGTAGTTTTGTTGAAACAAATATAACAAATAAATAGTAAATAATAAAAAAAAAGTAGGACGGTGTTGAAATTTAACAGCGTATTGTTTATAAACCGCTTGACCGCCACTTTTGTTTCGTTTGTTATATGAAAGAACTCATTAAAAAGTACATAAAGAACTTACTCTACTTTGTATCACGACGCGTGTGTAGTTGTAACTGAAAAATTATGAGCTGTGCAATGTAGAAAGGAGGCATAATGTTGCTGTTGTGCGCATTTAATTTCTTTTACCGGTGAAAATTTTCGAGAAAATATTCTCAAAAAATTTTAGCTTAGAATAAAATATTTTTAAACTGAACTATAATAATTAAAATTTGCAAGCAAGTAAAATTTTAGGAACTTCCTTTTAAACATTACTATGAAAAATGTATTAATAAAATATATCAAGATATCAATAATTAATTATAAACAATCCAAAATAAATTCTTTTTTAAATTAGAATAACTTTTTTATTAGTTTATATTTACAGAGTTAAAAACATTCTTTTATTACGTATTACGTATTTATATTTCGAACTTAATTTTTAAAACTATTTTGATAATCAATGAATATTTTATTAAGCTAAAAAATTTTATAAAGATAAATTCTATTTTTGATCAAAGATTTTAATGCTTAAATATTCCAATATTAATTTATTATTTACATATCGAATTCTACAAACCATTATTATTTATTTACACATCCAATTCTACAAACCATGCACCGAAAAATTTTATTACACGATATTGACGTATGTTAAAAAAATTTCATTTTATATATATAAGTATTTAAAATAAAAGTAATAATTTGCTTATTCATTTTAATGCATGGAATAATTGTATATTTATTATTTATATTTTTACCGCAAAAAAAACGTTGATGAAGAAATTTTATAATTACCTAAAATAATGCTAATTGACCTAATTAGGAAAATATTATTTTCTGATAAATTCAGAAATAATAAATAGAGCGTTTTAATTACACAGTATTGAAATAATCAATAAATACATTTGGGACGAAGTCACAATCAACGAAAATTAATGCACATTATAAAAAAAATTGGATAGAATTCGCCATCGTCATTTATAAAAAGCTGACGAAATTTCCACGTTGAAAAGAGAATATAACTCGATCGAATCGGTGCTAAAGCAAAACATACGATTCAAATCGACATTAATCGCACGGAAACAATAATGGCCCTAGTTTTTTATTGGGCGATCGAATGTTCATTAACGTATCAGCCATCAATCGGAGAATCCCGTTCGGCAACATCTGGCTTCCTCTCTCCCTCTCTCCTTTTCTGCTCCCCTACATCGTATCATCCTGATCTCGTTTGTTCGTGATTATTCTGGCAATAAATGGGTATAATAATATTAATGGCGGTGGTGTATAGCATCACGTTAATTTCGATGCTGATAACCGTAAAACAGTTGCGCGCGTAATAATGGTTATAATTCCGCTAAATCACTTATTATAATGTACTTTCGACACGCGTTCGACATGACGCGAAAAATTTACAGCCAATTTTCACTACTGATTTATTATCCTCTCTCATCTCGGCTTATAAACTAATTTATGGATATGCGTAACAGTATGTCCTACGCGCGCGATTTAAATGAAAATATCACAATATTTGCAACGGTCTTGATCAACTTGATTTCGAGCGTGCTGGTAAATTTGATGCATTAAATAATGTGTGTTTGTATTTAAATGTTCTATAGATTTTTAATAATAAATTTTTCGTTTTTGTATTTAATAATATTTTTAGTGTGATAATACGTTTTGTTACAATATTTATTAAATATTAGAAATATATATGCTTTGAACTAGCATATTTCATTAACACAAAATAAAATGCTCTTTTACGCTTAAAAAATGTAAAACTATATTAATATTAGATGACAATAAATTGGAAGTTTGTACAGTAGTAGTTCGTTAATAATTTCAGCAGTCTATTTGAATCTGTTAAATTGTTTTTCGCTCCGTCTAGGAGTTGCATCGCGGGGTTAGTGAGGCGTATACAAGAAGAAATCACGTGGACAGTAAATTATGAAAAGCGTCACGAAGTTGCGGAGAGGACATATTTCCCGGTGTTCTGTAATTTCTTCGTACTTAATTAATCAGGCCGCGGGAGTGCCGGCAATGACGAGGGGTGCGCTCTAAATTAAATAACGGCGCCCGTATTTACGTTCTACTTTCATCAAGCTTCGCGCTCGCTTCGGCTTGAGATATTAAAATTGCAGGATTATGCGCGTTGTATCTAATATATTCACCGGCCTCTTAATCTCGACCTTCGAGCTTGATCGACGAAAAAAAAATTAACTACGCCAAGTGTAGAAATCATTGCTTACTATAAACTTGCGACTCGCAAATTCTCTATTATTGTAACGTAGAAAAAAAATACGAAAGAAAGTCTAATATGATATAATGGTACATATTTGTGCCACGAAAAATGAAACTTTCTTCTCTAAATATATATTAGACTCATTTTTACGTAAAAAAAAGATCTGTGCTAATAAGTTATATGTGTGTTTGGTGACTAAAAAATATGATCGGATAACGCCGACATCTTGTCGCGAAACAGTCGACTTATTTGCAATAAAACAAATTATAAATGCGAAAAGAGACTACTTTGAAATTTTAGCACATGAGTCATATATCACGTGAACGATATCGAATAAAGAGTAAAAGTATTTTATATGGAAATCCGAAAATGCAAATAGCTCGTGTTAACGTATCCAAAAAGGAGCTTGAGCAACTTTCGCAAAAGCCGTAATTGAATCCCTGGCTAAAAAACTCGAGCGTAATAAAAACTGAGAGCGACAAAAAAAGAGCTCGTGCGGACACGGAGAAGTCGAAGAACCCGGTATACGTATATTCACTTGTGTGCGGACGTTGTAAATTTTTATATTAAAAAATACAACTCTCTCGTCTCCGTGTCTAGTGCTTTCAGCGTGACACACGCGTGCATAACACACGTTTCAGTTAATGACATATAGATATATCTAGACCATTCGTATGGTTTTCTCCAAAAAGTGTAAAATTGACACATCGACTGTCGAAAAACTGTGCGACAAAAAATCATCGTTATATGTATAAAAATATACTTCTTTCTCTTTCTCCAAATAACCAGCATTAATTTCACTTTTGTACATTTATTCAGTTTATCATAAAAATTGTCAAAAATTTCAAACAGTCAAAACTGACTTCCTAGTCCTTTAAACTTTGTTTTCAAAAATCAAGGCGATGGAGGTTACTTATTGACACATCCTTGTAACATAATTTCTCTCTTTTCAATTAACTCTTATTTGGATCAACTGTTATTTGAAAGAAAAGAGAGGAGTATACATAACGATGGCTTTTTATCACAGTTTCTTTGTCAACTAATTAGCTTCACGCTAGGGATCGAATGCTCGATCTAGTTATGTATATGTTCTTGATGTCACAGCACGCTCCATGTCGTTGAGCGCATCGGTTTCCCCTGCCAAGAGACGGAAGCGAAGAGACCTCGTCAGTGACGCATCTCCGCTTTGATATTAATTGTCCCGGCCGTTAATTAATAGTCCCTTCATTAATGCAATTTATAACCCCCTCTTTTGCGCATAAGGACTGGGTACTGCCGAGCATCTCTTTGCTCTTTCCCTGACCACGACTATTTTTCATCTTTATCACTACACACTCGGCAAAACATGTGAGACGATAGTATCGTCTCGCTGTTTACCATGTAATGACACGTACTTCGTTCCTTCGATCCTTCAACACGTAGTCGTAGCAGTTAATTTTAATTGATGTGATCTCTCAGCGTTTAAATTAAATAAATTTACTTATTTTAGACTATTTTTGTACAAATTATCATGCATGTAATATCTCGCTAGTTTTTTTCTTATTAAAAAAATGAAGCAATATTTTTTTAGTGGAAATGTCAAGCGTAATAAATAACTTTGAGTTGTAGTTAATTAAAAGAAAGAGGAACGGTTTTGATGAATCTTTTTAAAAGATACAAAATAAAATTTTATTTTTTACTTAATTATAATTTGAATATACTTTAACAGAAATTTTAGTTCATAAAGCATAAAATTTTCTAATAAAATTATTAACAACTGTAAGTTATTCCAGAACTTCAGAAGATGTAAAATTGGCTAAATTCTAATACTTGGAAAATCGTTATTTTCAATCAAGAAATTACCTTAATCATCAAATGCGTCTATTATTAAATATCCTGCATTATGAATGTATACCATTATTCACTCCAGAAATCTCTATAGATTAGTCGACAAAATCCTGACTCATCATTGTTTGTATCCATGAAATTGCATCAAACTCTCATTCACCTGAACTATCATCCTTCATTACCAAGTTGAGCTAAATAAGTTAGACGAATCCATTTCTAACACTGTTTTTGAACTGCATCACAGCGTAGCTACGAAATACTGCACGTCGAAATATCGAGTTATTTTCTCGCCAGACAAACCGATCGACTTTACGCGCCAGCGCACTTGCTCGGCATTCTGCGAGGATCCCGACAGGATAGATGGTGTTTTCTTTGCGTTTCCTACAATATCGGACTAACAGAGAAAGCGTACGACGAGGAGAGAGAGAGAGAGAGAGAGAGAGAGAGAGAGAGAGAGAGAGAGAGCTTTCTAACTGCAGTATCAGAGACGTGGGTCACCCAGGTTACTACCATTTCGATGAAAGTCGCCGATATGAAGGTACTAGGAATCAGGCAAGAAATGAACTATAGTATGGCATGCCGATAAATGCCGTATAACAGTCATCTAGAGAAAGTTACGAGATGGCAAAAAGTAAATTGGAATGCGTCCTAAAATGCCACGTAGCAAAGGCGACATTGAATTTTCTTTTGTGAGAAAATGCATTAAATTTCGCGATTTTAACACAGTTGAGCAAATAAACAGTTTGTCTACTGTTCGTGCGAAGAAAAATAGCAAATATTTTTGCGGTTTACATCGAAAATAATTTATCTCATATACTTACTTACCGTGGAAAATAATTATATGTTATTTTTTTGAATGTAATTATTTATATGAAATTAAATATGGAAAAAAATAACAGAAACATATACATATTTTTTTTTATTTTTTGCATATTTGATATACACATATATTTAAATATGCAAATACATATATAAGAAAAGAATTGTCAAATGCGTACCACACTCAAATTATTTTTTATTATATTTGGTACTAATTATATTTGGTATAATAGTACGCAACTGAACATTACAGCTTGATATTTCAGATACTTATTATTACATATTTAACTTTTTACTAACAGAGTTTTTATGTTTAAAACATATAATATGTATTTAAAACAAGTTTTAAACAAGTTTAAAACAAATGTTTAAATCATGTTTTTTTAAAAGAAATGTTTAACATAGATTTTATAATATATATTTATATACTTATTTTTGTTTGTATATATCCAGACAACAAAAAGTGTCTAAAATCGCGTCATAAGACGCTTTTTGCATTTAAAAGACAATATAGAATAATTTAATTGATTTAGTATTAATAACTTTCAACTCCTTCCACACGAGACTCCAGTTCATATTGGGAAAAGATGGGGACAAAATTAATTTCTTGGATGTGACGATCATGAAGAATAATCATCGCTTAGAATTCTATTGATATCATAAATCAACTTTTTCGGGACGATACCTCAATTTTCTATCATCATATCTCATTTCTCAAAAAAAAAAAGGAGTATTAATAGGAATGACAGATAGAGCAGTATTACTTTCAGAGCCAAATAGTGCTATTTTCCATCAAAAAAATATTGAGCTCATAATTAATACGCTGTTAAGTAATGACTACTCAATGGAGTCATTTTTAAAACTATATCATCACGTTTAAAATGTTTATCTTCGAGATATAAGATTTCTGAACAAGAGTCAGATATTAATCAAGACAATAGTATAAATATTCCATGATTTGTCATGCCTTACACATCGATGATGCGAATAGATTCTTATCAATTTGTAAAAATGAAAATTTAAAACCAGCCTACTATAGCAATAACAAGCTCAACAGATTCATTAGGATTCAGAACGATGTTATTCCAAAAAATTCCAATAAAAACGTGATACATAAGATCTGTAAAGACTGTGTCGGACAAACGAATAGGAAATTAAATATGAGAATTGCAGAACATCGCAATCATGTTAATTAGAAAAACGTAATTGGCAATTACAGAAGTGAATTGAGATAAATTTGATTGAGAGAACATCCAAATTTTAGACCGGGAGAGGAACTTGAATAAACTTCTGATTCAAAATAAATTAATTTCTGAAAAAGCATATATACATATGCAAAGAAATGATCTAAATTTACGTTCAGACACAGTTAAACTTCATCATGCGCTACACAACATACATACATACAATGTTAAATAGATTACTAATTAGATTATGCAATTTCCGTTTTTTTTTTAACTAATTTTATCATAGTTGTCGTTCTTATATTTTTTATTTTATGACATATGTCTTTCTGTATTGTATACGTAATATTTATGACACAACAATGTTATCTTTTGAATTGACCTCTGTCCAATAAAATATTCGTTAAACATATCTGACACATAGAACCATACAGACGTATAGAAATTGTCTTTGTTATAAATGTTTGAGACACATGTCATTATTTTATCGATATGAATTGTCACATAGTGAAATCAAATTTCCAAAGCTTCGTAACATGTTGAGTGTTCTGTTCGAGGTGAGTTGCTTCTCCCCCTTTCTTTATTAATTGATTTAGTATTAACATGTACATATCAGAATCCACTACAGTTCTGGGAATCTGAAAGTGACTTATTCTGGACAGATCGCTTAACATTTTTGACCAATTTTAATTGTAATATTGCTGAGAATGACTCCAAAGTGAGTTGGAACATTCAAGATTACGGAATAAAGAAACATGAAAAAGTAATTTTACTAATCAATCAACTGTGCGCAACTCCTTCCGCGCTGATTCTTATTAGCCTTGAAATTTACTTCTTATTATTCTAAAAGACAACTTAAAGATCGACTTAATCCTACAATTCTAAAATTCAACCAACGGAATACAGATTTCAATTAGGACCAATTAAGACTGACAGTTCTATTGGAATTTTAGGATTTTAGAGTTAAAACCGAAGCATAAATCAAGCATATGATTTATGGCAGTATTCCGATGCACTGCTATCTGAAAATATCTGGGCCACGGACGCCGCGGTTCGATTCACTGAAAATCTGTAGTGCGTATTACATATACTATAGATTTTCAGTACTGATAGTGTACATTAAAACACGAATTATATCACCGATGGATGAGGTATTATTAAAACGGCTGACCAAAAACACATTTTGATCATCGGTGAAAACATTGGAAACCCGGCTGTAATTGAAAAATATCTCGAATTAGCATCTTCTAAAATTCTTAAGACTTTACTTAAAATGATCTTGAAATTAGCTAATAAAAATGGCCTATGAATATCAAATGTTTTAATAATATGTATTAAACAAGCTTTTTAAAAGTACTGTTTGAAACATGTTTAAAATATGTTTTTTTAAATATTATTTAAAATATGTTTAAATTAAGAACATATTTTCGATAAAAAAACACAATGTTTTGTTTTTTTAAACATATTTTTTATCAACCAGTAAGTTTACTAATAACAATTAGTCTGTTATTAGTCTTTTTGTAACATGTTGTAATAGATTCAATCGATTGCCTAAATCTTGTAGATCTTTCAAGTCAGTATCTGCTTTAAAAGTATCGAATTTATGACTAAATAAAAACATAAAATTAATAAAAGGAATTATTACGAGTAACTAATATTTAATTATTAACTAATACCTAATCTTAATAATTTATTTAAAAGAAGATCAAGTATTTAATAATTAATGAATAATAATAATAAGAAAAGATAAGGACGTCGAAATAAAATTGACTTGTATTTTTGTAATTAATACATTTGATTAATTATTAGATTTACTATTGTCATTTATTAGTCTTGTACTTTAAGGTGGAATAATTTAAGATATTTGATAAATTTTATAAAAATATCGATTTAATTTTGATAATAATTTTAAATATGTACATACATAAATGTAAAATATTCTATATTAAAGTTTTATTTATGAGAAAGTATTAAAATTTAAAATATAAAGTTGCATGACTATATTATTATCAATCACATAAATTAATCAAAAATTTACGTCAATTATATCTCATTTTTGAAATTGTTGTTGTTATTATAAATTACATAAATTAATCAAAAATTTACATCAATTATATCTCATTTTTTAAATTGTTGTTAGTACAAAACAAAATGTAATTTGTGTTTATATTACTCATTTCTCATGTATTTCTTATTTTTATCATTAAATTATATTAAGTAATAATATAAAATATTGATGAGATATGAAAGAGATTTAGGCGACTAGTAGCATTCAACTCCTTTAATATACCTACATTCTTTTTATTTCTTTACGATGTAATACTCGTGATTTAATTTTTTTTTTTAAGCATCTCTCTTCTTTCTAAGAAGCAATATCTTTCTCCTCGAAAGCAAATTTTGTCGCACTGCTTTGAAAACTGAAGCTCTTATAAGACAACGCGCAAGTACATCAATTGCTCTTAAAAATTTGATATAACCAAGAAGAAGAAAATTCTCAGTTATCGTTTTTACGAGAAGAAAAATCTGTAAATCGAGCGGAACACTTTCGGTAAGGCAGCGGGTTTCCATTTCAATATACTTCCGTCGTATCGTCTGGTCTCTTAAATCATTTCCTTCTCGTTGTTTCCTCGCCACAGAGTCGTCGTAACTATCATATATGGAATTACGTCGCGACCGACTTATAGCTTCCATTCACCGTGGATTTTACGCGCTCTAGCTACATTCTTGATCCACATAAAACGTGATTCCACCTATCGAGATATTGCTTGCGCACACACATTTACACATTACGTATACCGCAAGAATTATATTGCTTACGATCGTCCATAAAGTCGTCGATATATATTCGAACCATAACCGATTCTCGAAATATAATATTATTTCGCGTAATTTTAAATGCACTTTAAATTGCTCTTTAAATTTATCCCTCGGACTTCTACGAAAAAGTACGGCGAGATTAAAGTAAACGATCTTTTGAAAAAATAACCAATTTTGCGAAGAGAAAAGAGAGGATATACGCGAATAAATGTCGTGACGCTTAAAGCATAAAAATTTCGATGTGGTGAATATTTGATACTGAACGAAGTCTCGTTTGCAAATATATTTATATTTCGAAACTCGTTTGGAGGGAAAAAAATCAAAGAGAGAGAGAGAGAGAAAGAGAAAATTCGCCATGCATGGACTGGACATTTCGAATAAAAACAGCGAAGTTTTTTTAATATTTGCTTTTATTCCTCCCTTTCTCTGTTCCTTCTCTTCTCACTTTCCACGTGTATAATATAACATTTTCCCAACACAAATAATAGCAATTTAAATAATTAATAAAGAGTTTTGATTTGCAGCGAGAATAACAAGCTATTTCTTAATTAACGTTTATTTTATCATTTCTATCTCGAAAAACACTCGTTGATTTGTAATCGTTTACGCGATAATTGGAAAGCCTCTGAATAATAACATATGTTAATTTGCTTCTGAATAACCGATTCGCATATATGTATCGCTTGTATATGATCAGTAATAACATTATTATCTGCGTCATTAATAATATTGAGTGCACTTACGCGTTTCACGTATATAATCGGAGTAAATCTTTTTTAACATAGACGCGTCACACCGGTATACACGTGAAAAACAAGGTAGAGCGCGAATTATTATAGATTGTTCGTCGATATGGAGAGCAGTGATGTTACGACCGGCGCGGAATCACCGGACGGCAATCAACGAAATCAAATAAACCCGCATACCCGACACGAAGAAATCAACGTCGAATAATGATCTATCGATGCGGGTGGTTTGTGAAACGGTTAAAACCAGCCAATGCGACGCGAGTCGCTCAACAAGTAGAATCGCAAATCCCATTTTCCTGACCACTACAGTCCTACTTCCCACTTGACGCTTCGTCGTTTTGCCTTCTATATTGATACTTCAATTGGCAATCAATACCTTAATCATAATTTTGTGCACAATTTTCTCGTAAAAGAGGATCGTAAACGCCGGAACGATCTTTGATTTGCGACTCACGATGTTCCTTTGTTTATTTATTATATTCATATTTGATTTACTTATTCCTTTATATTCACACAAAGGACACAAGAACATTCATAATCCAATCAGATTTAAAGCTTATAAATAGCATTCAAATAGATAACAAAAAAAAACGGAAGGACAAGTGGGTAAAAGTAGATGAATCGCCCCACAGACCGACATACAGACCGGCGAGTTAAGGATTAATTCCACTGGATTATTTCTCGTTGCAGTTTCTTTTTTTTTTCCTTTCCCATAGAATTAAGCGGTATTTTCCCAGGAGGATAACGTGCGAGAATAAATTCGCGAGACCTTTCGACATTTATGCGGAAATGCTCACTCCTCCGCGAACGAGTCGGTTTAACTCTTCATCCCTGCACGCCGAAGTTGATATGCAAAGTAGAACGCTCGCGTGCAAAGTGGAACACCACTCGGTGAACTTCTATATCTGATGGCAAGAACGCTCGTGCTGTGAGATAATATCTTTATATGCGGGAATTTCAAGTGAACTGTGCGCCATAGTGAACGTGAAATGCCTTCTCTTTAATCAAAGGATTTTGTGTCTCTCTAATATCTATTCGTCCGAAGTATGCGTTCATAGAATTTACAAAATAACTGTCATAAAAATTCTAAGCAACGAATAGCAATGGTAAAAAAAAGAAAATAACAATGTAAAGTTTTCTAAATTGACGTCAAAGTTTATAATGAAATCTTGATGAAATTAATTCCAACTTATTTAATAAACTTCATCGATAATTTATTAGAAATTCCAACCGTATACTATCGTACTATCCTCATCTCTTCTGTTGTGCTCAATTATTCAATGAAATATTTAATAAAAGTTAGGTTTTTTTTATCAATAGAGCTTTAAAAAAATGCTTTACAGAAACATTAATATCATACAAGAATTTTCTCTGACGGTTGAATTAGCGTAGTTCCAGTTTTAGTGTAACTGCATTGCTATCGTTGAACGTGATAGAACCTTACTACTCATTCATTTTCCGGCCTCAGAAGGATCAATGTCACTTATTAATGAGCACACTTTATACCCGTCACCCGTGACCAAGTTTTGAAACACTTTGAAGATCGCGATTTCTCCAACGCTCTCACGTGAAAAATGCACGATGTTGGGAGAAAAAAACATCCTTCGTAAAGCTCGGCAATACCAAGTACTGCATGACTGTAATATCTTGTAGCAGATAACTTCCCACGTCGAAAACTTTCGCGGCGAACTTTTTCCCGGCTTGTGGACTGCGCTACCCATAACTCCTCCTCTTCCTGGAACCATCTCCCGAAACCGCATCAAAAGACGTTAATTCGCTGTTATTTTCCCGGACTCGTTTCGCTGAGTGAGTCCAAGTTCTGACACGACTTGCATTGTCACGCTTCGGTGATAACTACAAGGAAACGATTATTAACGATTGAATTGCCGTTTTAATAAGAAAACGAAGAAAGACTCGCCGACATCCTGGAAGAGAACCTAAATTTTTAATACTCAATTTTACGATGTTACACACGCTTCGGGTAATATTGATCAATATGTAAACTTGCTAAACGAGGAGATAAGATTCTTTACAAAATTGTAATCGAAAATGTGAAGAACATCACGCGAAAGTTGAACGTTTCAGTAAGTAGTAAAACATAATATTTGGCAGTAAGTAGTAAAACATAATATTTGTCAGTAAGTAGTAAAACATAATATTTGTCAGTAAGTAGTAAAACATAATATTTGTCAGACACGACAAATGTAGCCACACGAATGTAAACATATCATTGCTAAAGTAATTTATTTATTTTTTTGTTGTTTCTATTAGTTAAAAATCATGTTTAACAAGAATAGTATTGCATTATATTTGTCAGTAACAAAATTATATTTGCAGAAATATTATACTTTTCTAACATTATGAAGCATTAAAAATTGATTATTTAACCTATTAGATTATTTATTGATTTATATAACTTTTTGAAAGAGAAAGAGAGAGAACGGTAAATAAATAAATTGTATATATATATAAATTAATTAAAAAAGATATCAAAATAATTAAAATTCATAGGTTGATTTGATATAAACGTTTAATAAAAAATATTTATTACAACTGTGACTGTTTCAACGGCCGTACTTGTTTTAACGATATTCTATTATTCTATATTCTCTCTATTATTTGCCTTTATATCTATATTCTATTATTTGCATTGAAGAGCATTTATCGAATTTCTAAGTGAAATTGCCGGTCATATTAGTTACAAGAGCATTAGCAGCTATTCGAAGGTGTTGTGTTTAAACCATGGTATGCAAGCAAGAACAGCAGCCATTTTGGCATTTCTCTTGAGGATGCTTCTACCGGGCATATTGTTCGGCCACGACAATCAAGCTTCGATTTCCGACCCCGGCCGCCATTTCGTGCGACATTTCGCTCTTAAACGCCGCTTTAGGAGCGAAATGGACTTTTCTCGGCCCGTTGCTTCTACGACAAATCGCGGGTCGATCCTTACCTTACATCGACTGGCCAATTGCAAGGAAAATACGACAAAGCAGCGAGAATTCTACGGAATGACGCTTTATCTTGCGTAAACGGAACAAGCAACAATTTTTGTTACTACATTTGCGGGTAATAAAATAAAAATCTATCCAAAATATCTTTCTCCCCTCCCCCTCTCTCTCTCTTTCTCTCTCTCTCTTTCTCTTCCTCTTTATTAGCAGCTTTATTCATTCAAATTTAGTCGTGATTATGAAATTTAAGACAAAAGTAACGTTAATGTGATGTAGCTATAAGAGAGAACTTTGAGCTTTTAAATATTCTCATGCATTTTGTTATAATAAATCATAGTGATGAATATATTTATTAAACTCAGCATTATATATAAAAAAAAATTATGTTTTAATAAAGGCTTGTTATCTACGTGACTATAAAATACAAAGAGTAGGTTGATTTATCAATAAAACTAACGCTGAATCACCATCGCACTGAGAGACAATTTCAAAAGTTATCGTTGTAATGTAAATAGGGAAAGAAAATTTTGCGATC
This sequence comes from Acromyrmex echinatior, assembly GCF_024713525.1. NCBI lineage: Eukaryota > Metazoa > Arthropoda > Insecta > Hymenoptera > Formicidae > Acromyrmex > Acromyrmex echinatior. Next base: position 4,372,890 of record NC_141864.1, read on the forward strand.
AACAAAAAAACAGTATATTGCTTTGCTCTCACGTGCATTTCTCTATGTACTTTTCATTTATATCCGAATAACGTTTCTCTTTCGCGAGGGACGCGAGAAAATGTTGGATTCTTTATTTTGCGAGAACGACTATTTTCCAAGCGTACTTTTCGTGGGAATAAAAATTGCGGATTTTACAAAGCTGGAAGAGGGAAATGCATCGCTGAATATAGAATGCGAAAAAAAAAGATACGTGTAACTGTCGTTTCAATAGCGAATGAATTTTGAAATGCCGGTTGCGTGCGTAAAATCGTGTACAGCACAAATAATCTTCTAATAATTATTTATTCTCATTTTCACGCAGACTAACGCTACGTTAAATATTGGTCGCAGTATTATTTATTAATCTGAACAAGCACAGCATTCGCAGTACAACGTATGTACATTGCTAACGTAAATAATATATCTAAAATAATTTCTTATTAAAACGCATGATATCTGTCTGCTGGAGAAAAAGTTTGATAAAATATCGCATATCAATATTTTATAAATCGATAAAATATAATATATCCAATTATTAGTATTTATATTAAACTCAGATATTATGGCTATATAGAAAAGATGATCATAGGCTATTACTTTTTCAATAATTGTTAAATAGATTTTTATAGTCATTCTAATAAAATAGTCATTCGAATAAAAGTTTAAAATAACCATCTTTTCTATATGGTCCTTATCCTAATTTATCCTTTAGAAATAAACAAATATCTATAAATTTCGGTTAAAAAAAAATTTCTTTGATTTAAACATTATTTTCTAAAATCAAATAAAATTTATTTTTAAATCAAAGAAATTTTTTTCTTTAAATCGAAACCAAAATTTCTTTAAATCGAAACAACCTTTTCTCTGAGTGTATTCTTCATTTGTTCCATCTAATCTAAATTTTTTCATACTCCCATTTTGATCCTTTCAATAAATTATTTCGATTCCTTAAAACGGAAACTCAAATGATGAGGCATCATTGAATCGGTAAAACGGAACAAACCGACGACAGACAATCGGTGAAACTTCCGGACGCTATTGTGCTGCAAGACAATCGACGCTCCCGGAGTATCCTGAGAAAGCATTGGCGCAACTCGGTAGAATTCTTCCTTGAATTAGTTACGCTGGTGAAGACTGGGCGTGCACGGAAATTCGACGACGATACCGTGAAATTCCGGCAGTGGCCCATGGGATAATGCTTGGAATTTCGAATCGGACAATGGCGCGCGTCGAATCTTGGCAAATGACTTTGCGCCGCTACACTCGTAAACGGAATCCGCGACCGATCACTTTGAATCGGTATGCATCAGGGTGGAATTCGCGCCTCGTTCAGAACGAATCACGCGAGACTCTCGAATTCACATCACACCATAAAAAAACAAAAGCCTTGCAATTCGCATGATTGTAGTAACAAATTGATCGATTGAATCGAGAACTTTAATTTTTCTGATTGAACACTATTTTGGTTTAAAACTTTTGATAGTCTCACTATTAGATGTATGACTAATAAAATAATTTATTAATTAATACTAATATAAAGATTTTTTTTTACGATTTGTAGGAAAAACTATAAATTAATATTTAATAAATCAGATTAATAAATTTAGTGTTTTTAAAATACATTAACAGACAAGTTTGAAATAACACGAGTATAAGAAGCGATAAAATACGTGATAGCTTCCTGAAAGGAAATTAAAATTGGGTTCACAACAAAGTAAAGGCTATTTTTCCTACAAAATACCTGGATTTTAACACAATCTTGTAATAAATAGTTCAAAACTGTTGAAATTGTTACAGTTGTCAACCAATCTCCCATAGATTTTTCTATTTGCGTTTATCAATCGAGAAAATTCTTTCTGTCGCGAACAATGCACGAGAATTGCCTCATCATCGTTAAAAATAAGGAAGACAGGACGAATATACAAGACACATGAATAATGAAGCTGTCTAGCAACAGTCAGTAACTCTTCAGAGTTAATCTGACATCTTTTCCTCCCATTATTAGATTTCCCCTTTCTGCTCTCGTATTAGATCGACATTGTAAACAGCGCTTAAGTTTTCCGCTCGGGGGAATACCGTGAAGATGGTAAACAGGTCGCTATGTGCGGATTTCTACGTGCGGAAAGCGATTGGTTCACGTTTGTATGTATTTGCGTATGCGTGCTGTGTATACACCCAGTTTATATTGCAGACTCGTTTTGGAAGATAATAGAGAGAGTGGAATAAGACGAAAAACAGAGAGAAATAAAAAGAGAGAGAGAGAGAGAAAGAGAGAGAGAGAGAGAGAGAGAGAGAGAGAGAGAGAGAGAGAGAGGACGAGACAATCTCCGAAAATTCTTTCTTCTCTTCATAAGCCGTCTTATCGACTTACTGGTCGTTAATACCCTATCGCAGCCTCATGGAGTTATCGACGAGCAAGAAGTTTCGTCGACTTTGCTCGCCTGTTCTGCTCCATAGCCGAGAGTTCTTACAATTTCCTTCTTTAGGGGAGGAGGTTACAATCAAGTCCGTATAACGCTACCGTGCGAAATTCAGGTAGCTTCTTCTTCGCGAATCGGACTTCTATTAACTCCCGAGAACATTTGGTGGGATTCCGCCTCCGTTCCTGCTCGTTTGCCACGAACGTTTCGTCTTTGCGAAGGAAAGGCATTCGTGTTTTCTCTACACATTACCTGAGAATTCTATTGTTCATCATGAAACGCATTTGGGTATACCATTTACAGTTAGAACTTTGGACTATATGCTTGAGTTAATTGTATATCGATAAATCTATTCGCCAAAATTGTCTATTTGTGATTCAAAATTTTCAAATTTGAGAAAGTTCGAGATTTCGTCTTTTTTTTTTAAGTTTGACGATTGTTTGAGATAGAAAAGAAAAATGAGCACGTGTCATACAGGGCAATTCAACATCAACAGATTGTGTAGTTCAAGTTGTTTTAAAGAAACATTGACCGTGCGTTCAAGCCGAACGGAGTTCTAGCTTGCTTGCCGAGCGATTGAATATGATTGATTGGATCTATAAGTAAGAACCGATCATGTTCAATCGCTCGGCAGGGAAGTTAGCTACTCTGTCAATGCCAACTTGAACATGGCCATTGATTATCGTTTATTGCCAGAAGTAAACTTGTTGTGAAAATTTTATTCTACAAGTAAGCTCACAGAAAAAAATTGTTCATTTGATCAAATTAATTTAATTATTTTTATTATTACTTATTATTTCTTCTTTATTATTTCTTTTGTTGAAGAATTTATGCGTTTAAGTCAAATATAATGGGTACATTCAGTATTACAACCACTCATCAAAAGTAGTCTCCGTGAGCTTTTGCATCTTGATTGGCATATTCTGTTAGATCTAGAAATGTAGACCAAAGAGATATACTTAAGAGCTATGAGCGCTCAGTGAGCGATTGTAGTGCTGAATGTATCCATTATGTTGTCATTGCACAAATATTGTACATGATAAAAAAATTGTGCAACGATAACGATATTGACATTATTGTTAAGAGTTACAAAATCGGGGTACGTGTTCTGTATACTGTGTAGTTTCTTTGTAATAAATACGAATATACTGTATTGTAGTCATACTGAAACAAATATCTAGTTGAAAATGGACGAACTAGAAGATTCTGAGTAGATATATCAATTAGAATTCTGATTATCATAATTAGAATTCTACCAGAATTTAACCAGAAAATTCTGATTTATCCATTTTTAATTAGACTTCCAATTAATCCAATCAGACATTTTTCTTAATAAAATTTATTTCGATAGAAGAATAAATTGATACATATCATATTGTCTATACGATAAACATATTAAATTAAAACATGTAAAAATAAAAATTTTTTTTAAGAGTTAACTTAATTTTTGTCTAGATCTGCAATCTTATTTTAAAAGATCATAAGCCGTAAAGCCGTACGATATTAATCAATCACAGTTGAATATGAGAAAAATAATCGGCTGTGATTGATCAATTTCATTACGGTTTTACGGCTTATAGTCTTTTAAAACAAGATTGTGGACTTATTAAACTTAAGAATTATAGAATCAGAATATTGACATAAAAATGTAAAGAAAGTATATTTTAATTATAACAATGAATTATTTACAAGGTCTAATGCCTAATATATAAAAACTGTGTCAACGAGCTTAATGTTTTCTGCTTCATCACTTGCTTTCAGTCAATTTAATCCAGAATTTAGCTTCTTTATCTACTAGTTTAGTAGGAATCCTACTGAACTGGTAGAATTAGTGTAAACGAGTGTTGCAGAATTATATATATAAATGAATCTATAAATGATATTTATCTCAAGATGTAAGGAATTATTATTGGAGGAATTTTCAAGACTTCCTTGTTTCATAATACTGAAAAGGTTTGTTCTTCTTACCTGAACACGTTGCACAAGTGCAGGAAATATGCACTAAATCTACTAACATTTTGACAATACTGCTTGTCTCGTATCACTCGCTTTCACCGATGTGCACCTGATAAGTAGCAGATGAACTCAAATTGCGGTCACGTACAAAAAAAACCCGGCGCGCTCGCTTTTGCTCGCGATGATGGATTTTAATTGAATGCGCACGCGTGTTTTAACACACACGGCACGTGCCAGGGCGTCGGGCTCCAATATTTGCTCTCGAGCACAGAAATTGGGATTACCACGATGAATCCCCGCTGCGGCTCGCGGCCGGGAACGGTTTTGTTTGCGTGGCTTTTATTCGCACCGCTCGCGCTACACCCCGTGCCGAAACGGTGGTAGATGTGTTTAGCGGTTCTCGTATAATTCGCCAAACAGCAATCGCGAACCCGCTTCTCCGCAATCGTTTCCGTCGAGTGCGGTCCGGCAATGCTAAATGCGGCCGAGCTGTTTCGTACACGCCCGTGCAATTGTCAACAGTGCGTTGTGACGCGAACATTCGACAGACCTCTGTGGTATTGTGTGAATTAAAAAAAAGAGCGATAGAGAGGAAAAGGGAATAGAGTATAAGAGAATTCGGACATCCACGCGGACTGAGTGCAAATTTATTTGATCGGCTTGAAAACATGCCACACAATGGATCTCGTCGGTCAAACGTTTGATGACAAGGCTGCGGCTATCAGCTGATTGTATAGACATTTATTGAAAAATTTTTGAGTTAAATATTAAGAGTTAAATAAGAGTTAAATATTATTATAACTACTAATGTTTAGTGAAATAATGCTAATTAAATGTTTGATTAATATAAAACTTATTTTATTTTTCTAAATATTTAATAAGTATTATCAAACATTATCATTTAGTAATACTTACTAAGTATTTACAAAAGTAAAGTAAAATGTTTGATTGTATTAATTAAACATTTAATTAGCATTATTTATTTCATAAAATCATTAATTATTTCATTAAATATTTGATAGCTATTACCAAACTCTTTTTCCAGTGTATGAAATATATAGTAACTCTTCTTATATTTCACGCTTTTATCTTGAATAACATCATAGAATATATGCACTGATTGATAAAATAATATGTAGATCAAATTTCACATGAAAGTTGTAAGAAAGGAAGACTGTAATTAAATATAATTTTCATTAGAGCTTTTTATTAAAACCAGTTATTGTCGTTTAATTCTTAACTTCGAAAATACAATGTTCAGTAATTTTAATTAGCATGTGGTACTACAAATAAGTTGAAGTCTTCTCGTCTCTTCTATATTGCTGGTACTCCATATATATTGGCAGGAATTGTATGTAGGTCAGGAACCATATTGGGAGACCTAGCTTCGTTAAAATCCAGTTTCGTAGCGGTGAACGTGAAAGGGCATGAAGGGACGAGGCGACAACGCGAGGTGAGAGGTTCATGCCGTTCGTCCCATAACATACAAAGGTAGTGTCGCAAACTGAGTTGCCGAAACTCGGTCTCCGTGTACGAGAGGAGAGATGTCGAGGCGAGTGACATACCCGTCTCGAGGAACAACGTGGAAGAGATTAGCGCAGCTTCTCGTGGCAGTTTCGTGACCGGCTGACTCTCATCACCGCATAGTGTCGAAGCAGGTACGCCTGTTGTGCGCGACTTGCATGTAGTACGTGTATACACGATGTATTCTCTTCTGAGATTAGTGTTTATAAGGTAACCGGAAAATTTCCTGAATCGTCGCTCTGGGATTTTGATCTGAATAGATGCGCGAATTTCTGGCACTATGATATACATTATACATATGGATAACTGTCTGTAGTCTCGTCTATATTGGTATGCCTTTAAGCTAACTTTACATTACTAAGTTAATTATTAAATTTTGTGACTTTAATTTTTTCTGCTTGAAATCAATATTAGTTTTTCAACTATTTCTCTTTCTTATGCTACACAGTTCGGAAAAAAATGTGTCGAATTTAACATAAACCGCATGTTGCAAACAATCCACTTAAATTTTGAATTAATTTTACACAAGATGAATATGTTAGAAAGTGACACTAATATTATGTAAGAAAATAAAAAATACAAAGAAAGATAATCGACACAGTTTGTAAAGATCGGGGAAACATTTTTTTTCAGAAAATTAACATTTATGTTAAATTAGGACATATTTCATTCATTTGTCTTAGAATTTACGTTTTAAAATACATTATTTTTATGTTACTTGTTTATTTACTTATAAATTGTGTCGTTTTGACACTAAGAAATGTTGAATTTCACAAATTTAATTTTACACAAAACCTTTAAATAACATTATCACATTATGTTAAATTAACACTTAAATATGTTAAAAAATTCAATACAAACTGTTAACACAGAATTTGAATGGACCGTTTTTAATACGAATATACAATTTTTTTACTGTGTATTCCTCTTATCTAAAAGATATTAATATTGTGTAATGTTTTTAATAAAAGTAAAAAAAATATTTATGTATCAACACACTCGTTTGGTCATAAGAGGATTGCTAATTAATAACAAGTTTTACATATTTTTACAGACCAATTACATTTTCTGATACGTATTCCTAATATCATCCGTAATAATAAAAATTGCTTAAAAATTAAAAAGTCTAAAGTATTGCGTAGTTGTTATTAAGCATTTTTCTCAGATCTCCTTTTGCAAAATAAACACCAAAAAAAACTGTCTTTTTAAAAGAAGATTTCAATAAAAATTAAAGATATTAGAATATTAACTGTCTCTCTTTTCATTAGAATAATCTTGATTTATAATAATACCGTAAATTAGCGAAACGTAAAATCAATGAACGCTTCCGAATATCTCAATTCCTTAATTAGCCGGTGAGTATCACACGTGAGATCGGAGGTAGATCGATCGTCATCGCGTCGCAAACAAAAACTCTGGGGTCGTCGCGCACTCTACTAAATCGATCTCTTCTTCATGGCGTGAAATGAACGACGTTCCGACGCGACTGGTTGAAACTTTGATATTCTAGATTCTAGAATGCTTCCGTTCCAAAATCGCAAGAAGAACGGAGAGGAAAGGTTGGCGATAGTTCCGCTAACCGACTGCATTCCGTACGTCAATAGCAGGTGACTGCATTCCGTACACTCGGCTGCGCAGAGTATACTACGTGCATATACTTTATATGCGAGTGCTGAAGGTGCATTGAATCGTCAAATTACGTTTACTCACGCCGACGATTCCCGTTTATTTTCGCGAGTAGCCCGAAAATTTGATATCGCACTAGAAGTCGTTCGCGTATACAAGGATTTATTGAAACCGAAGACTCCGCGTGACATCGAGATATTAAGGGATAAATCATTCAACGGATTTGTGAGAAAATGGGAAAGAACAAAATAAAATGGAAATATGCTCTATATTTTCTATAATAATAGTAATTTACACAGCACAATTATAATATAAAAGGAGAACTATTTTGTTGTATGTATAATGTGTGTATGTGTGTGTGTATGCGGGGCGTTAGTTGTCAACAAGTTAACAAAGCAGTTAACCGATATTTTGCTTAGGAGAAAAAATCCTTTTGCCATACACATATACACATACACGCACATGCACACAATAATTGCGGCACATCATTAAAACGCAAGATTGCACGCGAAAGCAATAATTAGATTAGGTCCGCGACAAGAAAAACATGTTGATGCCAGGCAGCTAGCCTTTTTAAGAAGTATATATGTTGCGGCAACTTATTTATTATACAGTGTAACTCGATCATAGCATGCAACGTATTTCCGTACTTCATCGGAGTTGTAACTTAACCCGCATCGTTTGCCGTCGTAAAATCCAGTCACGCCCCGAAGGCGCCTTTATGATATAAGTATCGCATAAAGTTCATCTTCGGGCTGTAAACTCGTCGTTTTCGGGATTGCAAGTGGTAACGGAATCTTTGGAAAATATAAGTATGTACTTACTCGCGTTTTACGAAATAGTCCGTTCCGATTCTCGCTCGATTGATTCCAGATAGATGTATTATTCTCTCAACCAGCTATCTAGTCTCAAACTGCTAGATGCATATATCATACAAATACATATATACATATATAAACATATAGATATATCAATGTATGTGTACATTAAGAGAAAAAAGAGTAGTTTGGTTATACAATAAAATTTGAATATTTGCAACTAGTTTTGCAAAGTAATAAAAACTAAAGTAATACTGAATACTGTATTTTTATAGTATTCAGCACTTTAATTTTCATTACTTTGTAAAATTAATTGCAAGTAGATACTTAAATTTTAGAATTAATTTATAGTTGCCAAAATTATTTTTTTTCCTTTCACTGCATGTATATTAAGAAAGTATATATTATTTATACATCTTTATAAATGTAGTAAGAATAATTTATTGGTTAATAACTTTTCAAAAATGTTGGCAATATGTCTCTGCCAAAAATGTTTTTCAGTAAAAGAAATGCAATTACTTTCTTATTTAATTTATTTAACCCTCTATTGTTCCTATGACGAGAGCAAATATGTACAATCGTACTGTTGTCAAATTAACTGAGATACATTGACAATCTAGTCAATGTCTAAGTCTTAAGCTTTTATAGAACTGTCTTATTAATTGACATCGCACTGAACACCACAGTAATACAACGACATAATAAATGCGGCGCGATATTCATACGAGAGTAACGTTTGTTTGCTGAACGAGAGCAATGGAGGGTTAAATACGATTAGATATAAATATGATTATAATTCTTCTTTATCTTGATATAATTCTAATTCCCCGCGGTAGTAGTATTTTTCGATATTTTATTTCAGCTCACAAGATTTTGAACTATATTAAAATTGTAGATATTTGAAATTTAACGCGAATTTATCTATACGAAATTGAAACAGTACAAAGTTCAGTTAACAGGTATCCGCTTATTTGTTATGAAACACGATATTATTTTGCGGTACAACGTGCTGCATAGCACGGAAGTTTAAATTGCCTGGTGTAAGTTGACCCGAATCGTTCGACATCATAAAATTCAGTCACGCTCTGAAGGCGGCTTTGGGATATAAACGCGACGTAAAGTTGGTTTCTTCGTCATAAATGTGCTTTTTCGAGATGTTAGCGAGCAACAAAAACATATTTATTTACATTTACCGCTTTTGCGCCGTGCGATTCCTTTCGGTTTACAACCGATCACGTTTCTTCGAACTTTCAGTAAAGAAAGATCGGCTACGAATCGACCGCAGCTCGAATTACGACGGCGTTAATTTAGTGTGTCGCGATGCAACATGGTAGCATCTACAAAAGTTTAAATCTCCGTTGGGTTCATTGCACGCGGGAACAACCGAGTCGTTGAAGACTATCTTAGAATCGAGTCACGCTTCCCAGATGCCTTTATGCCGGGGCTGTAACATAAAGCCGGCCTCATCATAGTCAAGTGCGCCTCACCCGCAGTTCGGAAGTGCTGGGAGCGGAAGGGCGGGGAAGATGACAAGAAGAGATTCCGCGTAACATGCAAAGCGGCCGACGAGCCTCATCCATCGGCGGATCAGCATAAAAATTGCAACAAAGAAGCGCAAATTCCGCAGAGCCTATAGGGTGCTCGCGCGTTTGCGTTGTCGATCGACCGTCATTCAGTCAGGTGTCGGAAATGGTACAAAGAGTAATCAGTGATCAACGTGCTGCGTCGTGCGAGGTGATAGAACAGAGATGAATATCTCAGTCGGCGGAAATTGTCCTGACAACAAAGCCCGGAAGAAGACGAGAAATATCATCACAAAATATACGTCAATGTAAAGATCTTTATCAGAGATGCAATATTTGTGCTAGGAAATCGGATTCTCTTCACTCTGTACTCATTAACTCTTTGAGGGCGGGAGTTAACAAAGAAATTTAAGAAAATCTATTCTTTTAAGGATTTAAAAAAATTCATATTTTAAGAAAATAATCTGATTATCGTGAAACTCGGTTTTAGAAGGTTTTTGATTACTGTATTTAAATGTAGTCTGAAAACGTTAAAAGAAGAGATAGTGTTACAAAGTTCATAATTAGAATTTGGAAATCAGTTCTGTTTGCGTAGCACTGATGAGCTTTAAATAATTGAAACTTAGATTGAATTTGATGTTGACTTCTCAATTACTTTGAAACTGAGTTTTATCGGATTATTTTTTTTTAAATTCTGTCCGCCATATTGAATTTACTATTTCGAATTTTTATTTTTTATCTCAGATTTAAGTAAAACATGCCGAATGATATAAAAATAAAAAGGGATAATCCTAAATAGAGATATTTATTTTTATATCAATTCCTTCGCTCATCCAATAAAAATCATCCAATAAAGGATAATACATTAATTTCCGTTATTTTTTCTTCGAGAGGAACAAAAATACTGAAATATTAAATATGTTTTGAATCTGTCTATATATTAATACATTTACTGATCGGTAGCATCAATACTAAATGTAATATTGATACATTCACATGGCAGTTGAAAGAACTTCCTATGCATTTGACTGGATGCATTTAAAAGTTTTCCTTTTCTTCAGAAACAAATGGAAATATGTACAAGTACGTATCTGAAATATTTTTTAACGGAAATTTTCGACATCATTTAGCTTTATATTTTATCTCTCTAATAGAAAGTTTGAAGAAAAATTTCATTTTGAAGAAAATTTCCATTTAGAGAGTTAATAGAAAATAGGTCGCGAGATATTCGAAGCATTTTCGTTTTTTGCATTGGTTCTTTCGACTTCCTATGCAGAATGCAACGTAAAGTTGAAATCGACGCAATAATATAAAGAAGTCTTGCAAAGTACTGCGAAAGGAAAGTCTTCTTTCTTCCTCATAATAATTGCTTCTTTCTTGTAAGAATATCAGCTCTCGCAATCTTTAATTTTCAGAAAAATTGAAAACATCGTCTTTTATCAGCAAATCACTAAATGCGTCTTTCGAGCTAAAAGCATTTCGTTGCATACGAAAAAAAAGATACTCTGTTCTTTCTATCTGAAATCGATGTTTGAAAAAAGGTGTCGAAATAAAATATCATATCAGACAGCATATCGCCAACCTCGTTCTTTCTCTTAATCAGAAAATTTACGGTGAGATTTCAGCTGGGAATTTTCTGTCACGATTGAAAGAGAGATACGCTAGAAAATAAATGAAGCTAAGTAAAACAAATAAATAAAGCAATAAGTAAAACTCAAATGAATCGAATGCAATATTATTTCAGCAGTGCAGTATCCTGTTTCCCGATAAAGAGAGAGAGAGAGAGAGAGAGAGAGAGAATGCAAAATATATTTCTAATAAAATAGTACTAATGTAATAAAAACTTGCACACACTTGCACTTGTTAATAAGAGAAATTTTACTTTGATAAATTCGTCTTTGACAGATTCTAAATCTATTGTAATTACAAAATATTTGCGCTTTCCAAAATAAATAATACATCGTCTAGGTCTCGCGATAACAGTAAAGTTATCCTTCTATTGTAATAGCGGTGATAAGTTAATTTTTTTTATGTATTTCATAAGATGTTGACTTCGATCTTCGATCAGGCAGCTGCACGTTAAATTTTTAATAAAAATTTGTTTATAATCTTAGCAATGTATCTTAGCAATGTAATCATAGTTACATTTTTTGTAAAAAATAGTGTTGCAAGATGCATCATGAAAACTGGTGTAATGAATTTAATATTTGATTATTCAAATTAAAGAATATATTAAAAGGATTAGATTAAAGAGACAGACAAAACAATACGAAATCTTTAACTGAGAGTTTTGAATTATTTGAAATATATAGTGTAATATTTCTCTTTAATATTTATTATTATCATTGTTACTGTAGAGAATCGACAATGATATCAACACATATTTTTACACGAATATCGTTATTGTGCAAGTATCGATTTAGCAAGATATCAATAAATTTATAAGGTCTTCTCTGTCTTCGATTTTTCATTATCGACATTCTGTCATCCTTCAGCGGAATACTTGGAGCCACTGCTTTTGCAAGGAAAAAAATTCGAGTTCCCGTTTTAAGCAGGTCAGACACTTCGCCGCTCGCACATTTATGAAGCAAATTGCGCGAGACAGAGCAGTTTTAAGCGAATGGAGTCTCTGAATGGCGCGATATGCTCGCGCAAGAATTCCCGCATTTTTTTCTTATTCTTCAATCCTCCTCCAATCAATTTAATAAAGCGCTCGTGCAATAAAATCCGGGTTACCGGTTGAAGGTGGTGTAATAATTATCATCACGCCCATTCTTTCTTGATCATCTATGTAATGACCTCGAAAGAAGCTCTTCAATTAATAATCCAACGAAAGCTATGCCGACGTTAAAACGCGCATCCCTTTTTTAAGTATACATGGTATCTATCTTTTGCATAACAATACAATGTCTTTGTTGACGATAGCGGCGCTTCACTGCGAGAGTTCTTAAACAAAGAATAAAGTCCGCTTGATGTAAAAATATGAAGTAAATTTTATTTCTTCTGAGATGCCTCCATTATAAAATGCGAAGATGGATCCTCTTGCATAAAAAAGATAAATTCTTTTTTAATTATATATATATATAAAATATAATATATAATTTGCAATATATCGCGATGATTATGCTGATATTAAAGTCAAATTTGAAAAAAGATATTCGCATAATTAATGATAATATCAAGAAAAGAAACTAATTTATAAACTTAGAATTTATTATTTATATTTACAGGAATATGATATATTATTAGAAAATCTGTATATTGTTTTTCAATTAATTACTTTTCTTGAAATTATTATATAGGTTTCAGAAACAGCTAACATGCAAAATTTTTTCTGAAAAGAGAGTGAATACATTTATATCTTACTTTATTGAAATAACGTTGACATTTAATAATAGCGGTACAATCTTTATAAGAACATTATTAATGACTGCATTATACCGTAAAAACTTCGTTGTCGTTCCTTATAACGTGTAACTTCTTGCATAACGTATTATGTTCCCTGCTTACACGATCCGTTCATCTTACCGTTAATTCTTAGAGACTTATTAAAGATGTTGGAATAAAGGATTAACGCTGACGAAGTATCAAATTTCCCGTTAAGAAATGAAATAAACGTAAAGCGGAGCACCTTAATTTCTTTGTTGGTTCTCTTCTCTAATCGGTGTAACAAAGTAGTAGTCTTTTAATAAAATTTTAACTACGAAGTAACGGTAATTATCAAGCAGCAATTCCGGTATGCGATTAAGATGCGCTCGATTGACGGATTAATGACTCAAAGTTTATATCAAAGTTTCACGAAAAGGCAACTGAAAGTTGCATTTCTAATTCTTATGCAACTTCTTTATTATCTCAACAAAAAAATTTCCACTCAGAAAGAAGTATTTGTGATAAGAAATCTAATAACGGTAAACTAAACAAATTTAACGTTTTGTGCATTTGTTAGATTTTAAAAGATAAAATAGCATCATATGTGGTATTAACTTTTTTACTTTCTTCAGCATTTTTTATTTGCTAAAAATAAAAATAGTTCTTAAGATACTTAGGTATACTTTACGCTCCATTATATACAATAAAAGCCCTCATTAAAAAAAAAGCATTGTATAATAGATAGTAATAAAAAATGCACATAAAAAAGATTTATCTATTTTATTATTACTTATTATAGTACTTTTTTTACATATAGTATATTAAGCGTCTATCTAAGTCTAGCTTCTGTGGCCTGTATTCAGAACACGTTTTTATCGATAAATGCACGTTTTTATTTCTGAAATTCTATATATGTAACCTGAACTATACGCTAAATGCACGCTAACCTCGTTATTAGCGCGTTCTGAATACGAGCTTATATCTTCCCATCTAAAAAAAGGAGAATTCTTTTCAAAGCCGTATACACGACACAGCGATTCTTTCTTCTTCGTTCGCATTAATGTTCGTAAGTAATATCGTTCCATCACTAATTATTATGGATCGGCAGCAATTGCCACATCCGGCCATTCTACAAATCCGATCGGAGAACTTGAATGGAAGCTAAAACTATAATAAAGAAATGAAGAGAAAGATCCGTTCTCTCGTATTCTGTGCTCTGCACGAACGGCTTGTCCTCTATCGACGGAAATTTAAGAACTTACTCAAAAATCTTCGCCATCATCGCGGAACGGACAGGCTCTGTCGCTTTTTTCTTTTATTTTTCTCTCTTTCCGTCTTTATTGTTAGCGGCCACAGAGAACTCGTTTTCCACCGAGCCGCCATTTATTCTCGTAGCGTACATAACTGCCCTCGCTGAAAATCTCATCTCCTGACAAATTTCGTTACGTGCCCACAGCAATTTCCTCGTATAAGTTCGCCATTCTCGTTTTGCTCGCGCCCCCGCGTCATGTCTCCCAAAATCGAGTGCCTTTTCGGCTTTCCCCAAAAAATTGCATAGGATCTCGTTTCGAGTGTTAATCAACCTGCGGTAACTCCGACTAGAATTGACGTTCTATAACACGCGATCGAAGCTGTCATGAACAAAAATGTACGAAGCGGAAAAAGGAAGAGTTGAAAATATATTGTAGACAACTATATGTGTGTGTGTGTGTTCGAAGAATTTATATTATTTATCATTTTAATTCTTTAACTATTAAAAAGTGAAAAAATAATTTAAAAAGTTATTACTTCACTAAAAATGGATTTTTATGTCAATAATATGATACTAATTTTTTCTTTTTCTAAAGCAATTTAGAAGGATTCAAAAGTAACGGTGATAATAAAAGCATTAAACAACTCGTCAAACAATAAAACGATGTTTAAATTGAAAAACGATACTTTTTCTTGAAAATCAGTGCTATTCTTAATTGTTCACGGTGTCGACATTCTCGCACCGACGAAAGCGCAGTTGGATTTTAAATTAAATTTCTACTCCTCGTAAAAAGTTTAATTACTTTCATTTACAACGATTTACCAGGCACTCTACAAGTAAGTCATTACTGAAAAAACCCGAGAACACTTACAATAAAGGTTTCTACTATAGTTTATTTTCAAATGGTTAGTTTAAAATTATTTTTATAAATTAAATGTACAAAAGTGCAAAACACACATTTAAACACATTTAAATTCTCTTTATTTTATATGATTTATATAAATAAATTGGACTTTCGATCAATTCTTATATAAAAAGAAAAATTTTCGATATAAAATATTTATATTTTCCAATTTAAAATTGAATGAAAAATAATTATTTGTTATTCGCTAGACATTTTTATTTATCAGAAATGTTACGAATGTATATATGAAAATAAAGCTGTATTCTGAATTTAATATCGGAAAAATACGAAAAGAAATACGAGCTTTGTTTTTGTATTCTCAATTCACTCTGGAAGCTATAGTCAATTATTATGTGCCGACGAAAAATTGAAGTGATCACGCGAGCTGTTTTTCAGATATCAAGCTTTAACCACTGTATACGAATGTCGTGCTCGTAATGGCCATCGCAGCGATGATTACCAAGCGTGATTTAAGCATTCGCGTTATACGGAGATTTACGCGGAAAACGCGCGGCTGAAACCGCGAATGCGAGGCGAAATCCTCACTCCAAATCACTCATGTTCGAGTCAATGTGTTGCGAGATTTGTCGCACGCAATCACGCAGCGACGCAATTCACCGCAGAAACTATATAATGGCACGCTATAAATAATATAAGCGACGATTAAATCGGCCGGAGCCTCGCAAAATGCTGCCGAAATTATGTGAGTAATTATTAATGTACGCGTAGTTTTACACTCGGATATAATAGGCTGTTATTTGCGAATGTATCGCGTCGTGATCCTAAATTGCGAAACCCGTAAAATGGCAATGATGAACGTTTACGTTATATATATCCCGTTAAGCGCATCACTGTTACTTTATATCGCAAATTGAAAACAATTTTCATTATAAATATGTAGTACTTTAATTAGCAGATCTATTTTGATTGTTAATTAACACACATTTGTTTAACAAATTGCTCCGTAGAAAATTCTATGCACTATTATTATACATTCAAAGTAATACGCATAATTGTTATGAACTGTTTTTATTTATCTGTGAAGTATTTAATGAAATGCAATGTTTATACATTTCTACACCAGAAAAAAATTAAAATTTTTTAGTTCGCAGCATTGATTAATTTATATAGAAATTAAAATAATTATAATTGTTAAAATAAAAATTTTTTTAGTTTAATATTTTTATTTGAAAAATTAAATGCCCGTATGATTTCAGCATATTCATTGTAGGTATTACGATGAATAACTGCAGGGAATTTGGATAAGGCGATTTCTCTCTGTTACATCATTTAATAGAATCGTGAAAAGATAAATACGATTACGTAATTAGTCCAACCGCGTGCACGCATAGGATTAGTAATAAGCCGTTGCCGTTTATCATTATGCGCGCGGAACTTCCGTATTCAGGTTTATTTACTTTACTAATAGTCAATGCAGCACACGCCAGTGAGATTCATTTGTATGCGAAATTAATTAGACGCAATTATGTCAGTATTAGTTTTCCACCAGCATTGTGATTATTACATTACGATTTAGCATTCAAATCTGTTTAAACGTACGCGTATCGTATGCTTCGTTTCCATAATATATCGAGCAAATGCTGCAATTTTAATCTAAATACTGAAAAAAACATATTGCAATATTTGTTTGAACACCAAACGCTTGTATAGGAAGAAATAGTCAGCATTTTTCTTATTCACTGGTCAGCTCGCGTGCAACGATTGTTGCAATTAATTACTACGAGTTACAAGATTCGCACGATAATTATTGCAACATTTTACGCGACGATAAATTATACCTCGGTAATTTGTTTCCACGTGACAACACGATGATATTGCGAATGATTGCCACGAGGTGGTTGCAGGGGCTGCGATATAGCATTTTGCACAACGTAACAGTTTCCGGCGGGGTGAAACTTCCGGGGAGAGAATGTGGTGAATGCGTTCGTGAGCGCGTCATTGTGCAGCCAACGAATCTTGGCAAGACGTGGGAGTGAGTTTATGAGCGTGATGCACCACTACGGTCTGCTAAATGACACTTTTTATCAAAAGCCAACCTCTCCCCTCCCCCTGCAAAATGCATCTCGTGAGAGTCGGCAGATGAACTCAGTACTCTCGTTACAGTCTAGAACATTAGAAGCAAAGAAATTCACAACGGGGACGAATCGTAAAATAAACTTTGTCAACTGTATCTAATGCTTAATTGAGAGATTTTAGATTACGTAATTATAGTATTAATATTTTAAAAGTAATAAAATATAAACATAAAAAGTGCAGAATATATTGTACATTAGGAAGAATATTTTGTTCTATATAATTTTGCTATAACAACAAAAATTTAGTTGAAACATATAGACGAAAATTTTTGATTGAACGCACCGAGCTGTATTTTTATGCGAACTAAGCTATTTATATAAATAAATATTTTTGTTATTTACAAAGCAGAAAAATATATTTTTTCCCAATCATGTCCTTATGATATGTTGGGCCAATTTCTAGTTGGATATATTCAAATTTCTTTTTGTTATAAATAAAATATTTGGTTACTTTTAAATATGCCTTAATTAAACGAAAACGCTAAATTCTTTTTCTTAGTATATATTAAGAGAGACTCGTTTTATGCATGAAAGAACAAAAACAATTTTGTTGAAAGATCTAAAATTTGGCTGTATATAAATCTGAAAATAATTCTATTGGACTGTCAAAATAATTTTGTTGGAAACTCAAAACTCAAAAGAGCAATATGCTGCAAACAATTTTAATATTCTGACAACCAGTTTGAGCTTCCAATATCTTCTATATCCATCAAAATTTTAGATTTTTCAATAAAACTGTCCATGCAGTTGTGACGGATTCTGTTATCTTTTAGAACAATCTTCTTATAACTTATATGTACAGAATATGTAGAAAAAAAAAAATTTTTTTTAAATACCAAATTAAATTAGTAATACAGGCAAATCAGAGAAATATTTTCTATTTAACAAAGTATTTCAATTCTATCATGCCAGTCGTTCTTGATGCGTAATAATTATATTAATATTACTAATTAAATATTTGTGTGCTTATAATTCAGATGTATCCACGTCGCATATAAGAGAGAAAAGAAATATCATTTAAATCGTAATTTCCTCGAATTCTCCGAATGGGATACGCGCGAAATGCTTTTTAGCGAAGGGGAAGAGATGCTATCAACTAGAATTAGAGCGGCTCACAAAGCGTAATGTCGAAGACGTATGAAGGCTCAACGATGAATGGCGAATTTCTCATACGCATTTTCTTTGACGTTTACTCATCAAAGAGCAACGCCCACGCCGTGCGCATACAAATTTAGCTTCCTTCTTAATCTGCACAGTTCACTCATGAAAGTTGCCACAGGTAAACGCATTTAAATGCCGGTTTAGCACGGTAGAATCTCTCTGCTCATATCGTAATTTAATAAACATTGTAAGCCACGCAAAAATTTCCAGTAATTTGCAGGAAAATGAAATATGAGGAATTAATAAATAAGTTCGTACGTGCAAAACAAATACTATAGAAACCAAGAAACGAGTAAACAAATTTTTTAATTAAATATCAATTTAATCTAATATTATAACCAGAGATAACATAAAGGATGCATGTATTCATCTAAAAAAATATAGTACGTTTCAACACACAGTGTCTTCATCAGCTGTGTTTATTGAGTAACAAGTAATTATCGTAGATATAAGCGAATAATATAATTAATATAATTAATATAATTAATATAATTAACATAATAATATAATTAATATAATTAACATTATAAGCATTATCGAGAAATTTCCTAAATTCATTTCACACTTCACATCATAATCTCTTAAACTAATTCTAAAAGTTTAATTTTGTCGCATTAAATATCCCCAATGTTTAAGCTTTTTTACCAAAAATATATGAAACTGGATGAGACCTTGGAATCCAACGCTGAAATAAATGTTAAACGTTCTTTTTATGTCAATATGCCAAGTATAAATTTATGTTTTTTGTATTACTCCGCATTTATTGTTTATTATTTATTATTTACATACAAAAATTCACAATAATTCACATCACTTCAGCCTCTAACATTTTTTTTCCTCTAAATCAGCGTTATTTTCACGTACTGACCTGGTTAGTTTTTAAAGCCCATGCGCGTCCAACTAAATTACGCGGTGCAGATCCTGTACGTAGTTGAGCTAACAAGAATATGAGATTGATTAAAAAGGGATCAGGACCTGCGATGCAGGATTGTGAGCAAGCACTAGAATGCATCCATGAACGAAACATCGAGAAGTATTATTCGAAAGAGAACAATTATTAACAGAGCACATCGGTTCATATAATAGATACATATAATTAAATTTTAAACACTATAAATATAAAATAAGAATAAAAATAATATAAGAATAATATGGGAATAAAATTTATATAATATAATTCTGTAAATAATAATTAAAAAATTATATAATTATATTACAAAAAATTATATTATTATAATAATATAAGAATGAAAGCCTGTATAATTGTTTGTAATGTTAATTTTATGATTTTATAAAGAAAAATTGCTGAACGTTTAATCGTGATTTTTGTCAAGAGAATTTGTGAAAGATATTAGACTGAACAATCTTTGTAATATATATCTTTACACTTTTACATATGTTTGTTCAACATATGACCGGTCAGAATGCATAATCAACATTTTGGCAGAATCGTATCGCAGACATTCGCGGTGCTGGACTTGCGCCAATATGACCGCAATTAGAAACGCCATGATAATTTTCACAAAAGCTAGCCATTAACCCACTTCTACCTCGTTGAAAATATTACGAAGCAAAGCGTTTCTCGATATCTACCATTATCTTGCTTTCTTTCTTCTTCTATTATTGTGATGCAAGATTTATAATTCAATTCGATAAAAAATATTCTTCTTGTGTAGCCACAGATCTTTTTCAGAAAACATAATAGAATGGGTCGCGTTATGGAACTAAAAAAGTAAGATGAACACAATTTGATAATAGAGAAATGTTGCATAACATCTTTCTAAAAAATTTTTTGAGATCCAGATTTAATTATTAACTACAAATGTGAAATCTGAATTGAAGCTTGATCCAAATTTATTTGTTAATGCAAATCGCTCACCACTATAATTTTATCGTTTTTAAAACGCGCTTATTTGCGCATTTATATCATTGCGGACTTTATACTATAAGGTCTAAACTTTTTCTTCTCGATATGTCCTGTCTTTACTATCAAATCTCGTTTTAGAATCTCCTTTGTGAGACCAAGCATATAAATGCGACGTCTCTGCAAGAATTCACGGACGAGGCGGCGAGTCGAGTTATTAAATTCGACGCTATGAGTATCTTTTCTAGATAAGAAACCCCACATAAGGAATTTATTTTATTGTGCATTATGGCGCGATGAAATTATATCGCATCTCCATGCGAACTTGTTGTAGATATTGCGTGAGGAAATTTTTTTCCAAGCGAGATCGAGGAAAGAGGCTAACTGGAAAATGTGTTTGAGGAAGAAATCTTACAACTCTCTTCCATAGGCGCTTTCTTCGTCGCTGAAGAGAGATTAACGAGCCGCAAAGACGTTCCGGACACGAGTTGCATTGACTGATCGTATCGCGTAACGACGTGGAAAGAATATGTTCTTTAAAATATCGGTTGAACGAGATAATCGCGGAAGAATAGCACAAACTTATATGCCGTAGCCTTCACGGATGAATATGTTAAAGCAATTATACGCGGTCTTCATTTGATCGTCCTGCATGAATTATCCAGAATGTATATTATGTACATTTTAAAAAAAGTATATAAAATTACATGAATATGTGCACAATTACATAATTCATAGAAATATCTAAATGTGCATTTTTTAATAAAAATTAGTACTTTTATCTCTAATTGTGTAAATATGTCTTTATATTTATGGAAAATAACAATAACAATAATATATTTTATATTTTTTATGTAAAGTACAAATTTTTGTAATACAAAATCTATCTACTAAATAATGAGACTGATGCTATGACAGTTTATTTATATCGATTACCTCTTTCTTCTTTAATATACAATCTTTCTGCATCTACAGAGTGCCTCAAAATAATCGTCAAATATTTCATGGGTAGGATTAAACTGAATTGAAAAATCTGAGTTGAAAGTTTTACAAATTTTTTCAGAATTTTTAATCAACTTTTTAGTGCTTTTCTTATTTTTATCAACATGAGAAAATAGGATATTAAAAAATTCTGAAAAAATTTTGAAAAAATTCTTAGAGTTTTATGAGAAAAAAATAAACAATTTTTGCCTCTTGCAATTTTTCTGTAAAGTTAATATTTGTATTTGAGTAAAAAATTATTGAAGGCCAATTTTCAACAATTTTTAGTAATTAATATCTCATTAGCTATTGCAAAAATTGCAAAATGGTAAAGGACTTTTCGACTTGATTTAATCCGCTCTGGCCATGAAATATTTGGCGATTATTTTAGGACACACTGTATACATTGTTACATTCTTATTTATCATGAATTAAAGACGTGATTCAGTAGTAGTTCATTATTCAGCTGTCTCAACACCTTTGTCATTTTCTTCTTTAACAATCCTTACGGTTCCCTTGAGATTTTGAATCTAGAGAAAAAAAAAATCTCACACTCAATATTACGTCTGGCGAGTATGAAGGTGTTATAGCAATATAATCTGTTTCTCGGACTATCTACCTCACAGAGAATGCTGGCTGGAATGTTGTCTTAATATAGGATGAAACAATTTTTTTACAATTCTGGCCTCTTCTGACTCCTTCTCTCAGAATTACTAAAACTTGTTTGTAGTAACTCAGAGAGAGAGGGGGGGGGGGAGAAGAGAGAAAGAGAGAGAGAGAGAAAGAGAGAACTCAGAATTGTAGAAAAATAGGTTTTTCATTCTACATCAGGACAATGCTCCAGTCCACTCAGCACTCTCTGTAAGACAGTTTTTGACCGAGAAACAGATTACACTCCTAAAACACCTTCCATACTCAGATTTAACCGTGATTTCTTTCTTTTCCCTAAAGTCAATCTGTGCTCAAGGGAATCCGTTTTGCGTTTGTTACTAAGAAGAAAACGACAGAGATCTTGAGACAGCTGACGGATGATGACCTATCCTATATAGCACACAAATCTCCAAGGAACGTCCTAAAGACGTTCAAAAGATGACTTTACGTCATATAGATGTTCTCAGGACGTCCTTCGTATAAAGAATACTGTGTGGGATGTACGCCTTTGATAAGTAGAAAATAAGAATTCAATGATGGATAAATGCAGAAGGGTTATACATTAAAGAAGGAAGAAGATAAAATATAATTGATATAAATAAACTTAAGTGTCTTAAGATTGATGTCAAAACATCAATTCCATTATACGTATTTTATATATAAATATACAACATGATAATATCACATATACTAAATTCGCATTTATATGTTTGTACATATCAACATAGATTTAAAAAAAATATTTGTACTTATTATAATTTGTTGGTGAATCATTACGTTTAACTTATATAAATTTAATTATAACTGTAATTATAAAATTACTTTTACAAATTGTATAATTATAATACTATAAAGAATTTTAATTTTATGAATATTTTTAGAATAATTTTATTTGTGAGTTGTAATGTTTATTTACCTGTGTATAAATATACATTAAATTTAATAGTAGGTTACTTGACGTTCAAAATTGAAAAATAAGAAAAAAAATGGGTTACCAAAATTACTCATTTATAATTGGTTAAAATTATCCACTATAATTGTAACTTTACATGTAATTTTACATGTTTTTTTTTGCAATGATAGGTCAGCGTTTTTTCAACGATAAACGGATATTTTAGTTCCAATCAAACTGTCCAAAATCCAAAATCCTATTCGACATAAAATCAATTAAAATGCAATCCAATCTTCCTCGCAACGCTAATTTGATGAATCGTATTGTTATAAAAACACGCATCGTTATTTAAAAATTTTATAGTAATTTCTTGCATTGTTTTATTATCGACGCATGCAATAACATAAATTATAATAATTTAAGGCATTAATGAATTGTCCAATACAAATATAAATTATCAATACGCGATAGCTTTTTACGCATATATCACTTATTTTCATTACGTTTCCGTCACTTCCAATAATTGCTTTTCGTTACTGATAGGCCGCAACTGTGTTAATTAAGTTTCATTGATCTTTCTACTCACAAGTCGCGACGAAAAAACTTTTTAAATCCCGTTTTTAACGAGACGCTCGGCCATCTCATCTATTTTCGTATCAGTAGAACATTCGATCTTTCTTACTCGAGCCAGCGTCGCTCTAACAGCACCGTGGTAAAACATAAAACGAACTTTTACACTTCTCACTTTGAAAATTCATTCGTCAATAGTACTTGGAGATGGGGGATGGGGCATTCTTTATCTTGCAACGCGCAAATCCGACGGTGTTCTTTCAACAGGATGTTTTGAACATCTTGCAAAATTTATGCAACGACAGCGAAATGGAATGCTGGAGTTACCGAATATGTCATTTCTTCCATTTAATTTATTTATGATTATCGTATCTTTATCGTACCATGTTTTTATGGTAATAAAAACATATTATATTGTACCCTACACGAATACCTATTCGATTATCTTCGTCGATTGATAGTCGACATTTCTTCGTTGACTTTAAGTCGATTTTCAAATCGACATTTAGATTTTATTAAAATAATTTTAAATAACTGTCGACTTAGAGTCATAAGGTTATCTACATTTGGTTGACTGACAGCTGACTATAGTTGAGACATTTGTCGTCTTTTAGTTGACTAAAAGTTAACATTCAGTCTAACTCAAATCGATTTCTTCTGCCGACGGACAGCCGACTAACAGTCGACTTATGTGAAATATATTAGCATTTAGACAACAAATATGTGCGAACGTTAATACAGTAAAGAAAGAAATATAAAATGATATGATATACGAACATTTAAAGTTAAGATATGTAGATTATCAATAAAAGGGTGTGAAAAGTAAATTATTTTTTCTTAAAATACTGTTCAAAAATGTGAAAAATTAATTGATAGAAACATCTTATTTGAGAGAATTAATTTGTAACAAATGAATAACATATAAAAAACAAGTTTTTCTTTCCAAATCCCCTTAGGAGGAAGATCGTAACAAGAAGTTTCTTGGCTGATAAATGTAAAGAGATAAGCGGACAATGTGAAGATTTTCCCAGGCGTTCCTCCCATATAATGCTCTCTATTGCGAGTGCAAATGTGGACAAAAACGTACGAATCTGAAAGTCATTGAATGCGTACATATATCCGGGTCGAGTCACAAAAACGCACCGGTAGGTGAGGACGACCTGGATCGACCATCAGTTCGTGAAGTCGCACAAGAAAGTAGATACGGTCGACGATAGTGAGTACGGTCCGTTCTTGGTCCGCCGTAAGATCGAGCCGTTGACCATAACTACTTGCCGCGTCGCAAGCGGCATGGCCCTGGGCCATTGAGATTTCCCTCAGTCACATTTTGTTGTCACTTCTCATATTTATCGCAGCAACACATTTTCTGGGAATTATGGCAGGTATTAAATCTTACAGATAAGAAAGCTGAAATTTGTCTAAATCAATTATTTATGGAATTCTGTTGCATATTGTTATTGCGTACTTGTGCAAGAATGTTTCTGCACGTTAATATGTATAATCGCATTTAATTTTTATGGAATTTAAAGATGTAACGAAAATACTCAGAATAAAATCAAACGATAATTTGTTATTTATAAGTATTTGTAGATATATTTATTTTATCTTACAACTTACAATACATTTAACAAAGTAAGAAGTATAAGGTCTGCTTTTTATTCCTGCAGTAGACTGTACTAGAACTCTCTCTTTTTCGCTTTTATCAAATATCAAACATATCCTACATATATCATTTTAGTTTCAATGTATAGCCCCAGAAAATAGACCTATTATTAGTAACTCTGGCCTAGTTTACATCGTGCACTTGATACATGTACTAATTAGTAACTTTCTATTAAATTATTTTAATTTCAGCGATGTATTCAAAGAATGATGTACTAAATTGATACAATATACATCAAAATGATTAATTAAATATCAAGTATACATATATTTACATGTGTCACTGACATTAAGATAATTCAATAGAAAGTTAATACCCGTATCAAGTGCACGATGTAAACTAAGTCCTCTGTCACTTTTTTGGAGGACTCGGCATTTACCTCTTAAGGAGATTGTAAGGACACAAAACATATTAATACTTATACTTTAAAGTATAACTATATAATACTATATAATATTAAACTATATAAAATAATTACTTATTCTTTAAACAAACTACATACATGTGAAAGTTATGTTCGTAATATTCTCTTTTTATTGAGCAACACATTTTTATAGATTATTTATTTTATTTGAGATTAATTTTATTGTTATAAACAAATTAAACATTTTAAAAATAATAACAAAAATATAAATTTTTTTATATAAATATGTTAAGTGACTTATGCAAAATTTTATTGAGATTCATCAATTAGTCTATAACAAATAAATATTGTTATAAATAATCAAATTGTTTATTTACTGAACAATTAATGTCTGCATCTCAATGTAACCTTACATAAATATTTTTGAATTCATAAAATACTTAGATAAAAAATTGAGATTTTTATCATTATTTTATAATACATTTTCATATATTTCTATTAGAGTACAAATTTAAAAAATATCACTTTTTATTGAAATAACTTTTGATCCAGATGATCAACTGTCTCCAATTTTTTTGTATTATTTTTAAATGTAATTTAGAATAATCTGTAATTTTTTCAAGTAATTCTTAACATATTGCGTTTGCTTTACAATCTCTTTAAAGCTTATATGTATTTTACACATATAGACACACACATACACACACACACACACACACACACACACATTTTCCAGAAGATTCTCGAGTATAATCATGATCTTGCATTAGATAGGTATGTGTGGGTCAATAAATAATCTTAATTTTAAGCACCTTAATTGAAGGTCAAAATTAAAGTTACTTATTGACTTTCATACATCTTATTTTGTTCTGTTTCTTTCAAAATTGATTTTGAAATATTTATGTGAAATTAAATACGATAATTTTATTTATATTTAATGTATATACAATATTACGATACAAATTGAATGATCACATTTACTGACATAACGATAATAAATAATAATAAATGGGATGTAACTCGAAGTTGCCAGCTCGCGTAGAAAATCGAATTCATTTGTCCTATTTCTTTTTTCCCGATTTCTGCTTTACATTCATCGTAAAACAGATTATGCAATTGCGTCAAGAAAAATATTGCACAGTATGCACGTCATCCATTCTTGCATTACTACGTTCCATCGTCCGCGTGTCAATGCGTACGCAACAGGTCGACAAATACAACTTTTCAAATCAACGCTGCATATTATAAATATTAATGAAATCATAAAACCAATATCATGTCATGCGAGAAACGAACCGCGTCAAAGATGAACGCACATATAAAGTTGTATTTCTAACACAAATAATAATCCTATTCTCTTTTAATGAAATATCGCGTGATGTTTTCATTATGAAATGCAAACCTAATGTGATCTCCGTAATATCTATTATTATAGACATTACAGAATGGATATTAAGTACTCTAAAAAATTTTAAAAGATGATTCGTACAAATTCAAAACGAAAAACTCTATATGACGATATAATCATGTGTCTAAAACGGCTTTAGTTTCAAAGATATAGGGTGCCAAAGTTAAAAGAAAAATTTCGTTTTTTTTCCAAGAGTTTTAGGAATCACTCGGATTATTTTGATGAAACTTTATATATTAAAATTTTACCAAAATAACTTAAGTAGTTTCCAAAATTTTGGAAAAAATGAAATTTTTCTTTTGACACTCTGCTTTTTTGAAACTAAGCCGTTTCGAACATATTGTCATATAAAGTTTTCGTCTTGAATTTTGTGAAGAATATATTACACCTTAGAATCTTTTAGAGTAATTAATATCCACCCTATTTTTATTTATGTACAACGTATGCAGTATCTTGCAACGTAATAGGAAATAAGTGTTGTTTATTTTATGCGATTTACACCATTTTATGCAGCCTTTATTGATACCATAGAGCGTAAAAGATAAAGCATGTTAGCCAAGACATACGTTTCAATCTACCTCGATACGTTCGAGTCTACTACACGACATAAGACTTTTATTACCACACGCGCGTTTTCTCCATAAACACCAAAATGCAATATCTCGAGTGTTCGAATAAAAGCGCAACGGGCAACTTAGATACATCCGCCGGAAATTGTTTGAAAGTTCATTTTACAACGCGCATTAAGATATGCCGGCGTTACCGCACCCGTAAACTACTGATGCACATATTGCGCCCCGGCATAATGTTGTCATGAAAGTCAGTCTTGTTTCGTCGTACAACTTCGGAGACTGCAGCTGACGAATCATAAAAGCTCTCGCTTCCACTCTCCTTTCGCTTTCTCTGTCCCTCTTTTCTCTTCTCCTCGTACCCAGCATGTAACCAACGTTTGCATTACTTGAATTTTCCTCGAAACTGCACACTTGACTTCTTTTGTTCTTTGTAGCGTTCCTTTCCCTCACCCTGTCATCTCAACATAGTATGCATCCAACTTTTTATATTTCAGTTTTTTGTAGTTTTTATTAATTGTGGTCGAATATTGCTCTCCCTCTCTGTCTCTCTCTCTTAGTGAAAAATATTTAACTCTCCGTCTGCAATATATACATATTTTTACTCCCTCCATCCACTCCAAGCTTTTTTTACTATTTTAGGCTTTTAAAAAACGTGAAAAAGTTACTTTTCAACATCCCTATTATATTACTAAATAGTTTTTTAACAAGATATTTTAAGAAGTATTAACCAAACTCCGCGCCCTCTTTTATTTCGGAGAAATTTCAGAGTGAAATTTTGCTTCTGGCAAAAGAAATTCAAATTGCGGATGAATTGTTAATGACGTTGAGTGATGGTTTTTACATATACATTTTTAATATTAAATATTAAAATATATTAAATTATTTTAGAAGAAATAAATTAAAGTAATTATGATATGCTCCATGTGTGAATTTTAATCTTCAAAAACGCGTTTATTTCTTATTTTTCTTTGTGTTTTCTCATTGCTTTGTGTCTCCTCTTTTCTTTCCTGATTCAAATATTATGCTTTCTCTCGTATCCCTCTTCTCTTGTTTCTTTATTAATAAGAATCCTTATTACTTTTCCTGAAATTATATCGAATCTTTGTTGCTACATGGAAATTTTTTTCATTGTTAAGTGACAATGTCGCTTGATATACACATGTTTAACGTTGCGATCAATACGGAAGCGGTCGAGAAATATTACACTACATGTAAATAAATACTTTTCAAATAAAAGAAGTCGATGTGAATGCACTCTACTCTTTCATATTCTCTCTCTCTCTCTCTCTCTCTCTTTCTCTCTTTTATTTTACTCTTTTCTATTTTTTATTTAACTTGGCACACGTGCGAGACCGATTTGTTCGACGCCGATATCTTCCATGGACCAAATATAGGAGAAATATATTGCCTAGTACGTAAGTAAATAACTCCATGATGACGAAGGACTGTCAATTTAAGCGAGAGACAAATAATCGTAAATCGACTGCTGCAAAGTCATTTGGCGTTGGTATAACGATGCTTTCGCCGGCGACGGATGCTAAATATTCTGTTTCGTTATCGTTAAAATCGTTTTTCATACAAAATAGCCGTACGACGTCGCGTCGTGCCATAACGACTGCTGCTACAGAATTTATCCTCTTGTCCTGACATTTACGACAACACAGCTCGTTTAAAAAGTAATATTCTGTGTTAACGAAGCATCGCGATTTGTCAGAAGACAGTATGGATATATTTTAAATTTTAAACCAAAAGGACGAGAACAAATATCTGAAAAACATTTTCTGCGTTCGTGGCAACTTCTCGACCTTAATCTTGCTTGAAAGGTCTTATCTGACAAGCGGTAGGGTTAAAAATCGAAGTGAAATTTTGACTGCCAGGCGTATCGAACAATCGCCTTACTCAATTTTTCATCATTCTTGTCGATGAACGGCACGTAATTCCGTGGGGCAACGTGACCAAGCGTAATTTCATCGAGCTTCCCATTCTTCTACTCCCTACCGCCATCTTCTATTTTCCTCTTTACTACACGATTTTCCGCGAGATATAAAGTCGAAAGCTTAGAACTAATGGACAACGTAATAAGTTTAGCTATTGTATAATCGCCGCTAATGGCAGGAACGTGCAGTGGTACTTTGACGACAGATCTGTCCAAAGGGAAAGACAAATGCCTCTTAAAAGGTTCCTTTTACTAGCGCATAGCTTGCTGCCAAGAGAATACTTAACAAAAGAAAAGATTATACGATTATGAAAGTTAATAATAATAGTTGAAATATCTCTAACTTTATTAAATCCTCACATCAACTACTTTTTAAATTTCTTAGGTTAAATTTCTGAAAAAATGTAATTGAGGGAATGGGCGGAATAGAGGCACAATTCTACTTAGGCCCTTTTTACAGAGATTAGCTTTTTTTGTACATTATTAATTAGCTATTTTATATAATATTGATCGTAATAGAAAAATATTGTAACATGTAATTTATTAAAGACATTACATAAATTCATTTGATTCTGTACTCATTTTTAAGTATAATTAAAAAATAACAATTTAACAAGTTATTTTAATTCTTATTTTATACTTAAAATCAAAATTTTGTAATTAGCCTTTATTCCGCTTATCTCCTCAATTAAAGTACGTTGTAATGTGTATTCTTTAGTCAGAAAGTATTTTTTTCAATCGACTAATCAGTACGTTTTCGTCGATAAATATAACGTGCAATTGAAAGACGTCGCAGCACGGAAAAAGTAAATCCACATGAAAAGGTAAAGCGCCTTTGAAAGAACCTTTTTACGAGTAGCCACGAGGAGGATCGTGGAAACGACGATGAAAATAGACGTGACAAGAGGAAAGAAGTCTAAACGATGAATTTCATCCAACTGCGCTATCGTGCAGTTTTATTCAGCGGAGTTTGTTTGCGCAGCTGATTGCCTCAGTAGCAGCGAGGACAGGAGTAACGAGAGTGAACTTAAGCGATCAATTAAAAATGTAAACTCGTCTAATTGCGATGTTAAATGGCGTATCACTGCCAGCGAGAACGGCCGCGATCCGACGAATCACTCTCGTCTCTCCTTGATTGCGCGAGAAGCGAATCCACGTCTCGACACTTTTACGGAGTTGAAAGTCGGAAGTTGGTAGCGAACGGAAAAAAAGTGAGACACCGTCCTGCGAAAGTTGGAAACGAGCGAGGCGTGCGTGCTTAACGTCGTTTAATTGCCGATTTAAGTGCGCACGAAAAGAATATTTAGCATCGCTTTTTAAGCATTTACAGCGACGACGAGAATGTTTGCTAATTAGTTTGAACAGGATGTATGAAGGTTTTAATGGTAAAAACGATATCTCGCGGGTTATCAATTAAAATAATCATGTTAAACTAATTTGACGATTCATGATCCTTATTTTTAAAAAGGATCATAAAATAAGATTTTATGGAGGAAATAAAATTAACTTTTTATCATATTATTGAATGAAAAAGTAAGTCGATAATATTTTTTAACATAGTTACCTTTAATAAACTGAATAATAAATTGACGTAATGAGTAACTTAATTGTTTTAGTTAATTTTATTAAATTTGAAATAAAAATTTTTGAAAATACGTTATGTTTAATCAGACATCCAAATATAAACCTTTTGACAGTCAATAAAGAAAAAATAATGAATGCATAAAAGCAATATAATGACAATAAGTGATGCATAATATAAATAATCATTATTTTAATTTGTTTTGTAACATTCGGATTAACCCGGGAATAATAACCTAATTTTTTTGCATAAATGATTACTTAGGATACTTTTACTCCAATAATAATTATTATTAGATATTATTGATAATAGGAATACACTGGATATCTAGAAAGGATTGCTGGATATCTGATTTCTGACAATACATTCGGCCGAAACTTTATATTGAAATGGCGTGTATAATGGTACGAATATCTGAAAACTTTTATATTATCACTGATATATTTCTAAAAAATATATAGTAAAAGTTTTCAACAAGTATTCGCCATTATACACGCCATTTAGTATAAAGTTTCAACCGGATATATTATACAAGTATTAGCAGCCAGAAATCAGATATGCGGCAATCCTTCCCGAATTTCTGGTTTATCCCTAATTAATAATATATTGTACATTATTGATTGTTTTTCATTATTTCGAGAACATTATGGATAAGCATATGAAGTAGCTTATTATGACAGGATTTCTAAAAAAATTAACATTTTAATACATTCATATAAGGCTTTTTTTATCATAGATTTTCAATAAAAATCGCATAAAAAAAGTTTGTAAAGAATAGTTTTAAAAAAGCGGAAAAATATATCAAACAATATTCATATTATACAACAAAAAAAAACAATATTTTCCCAAACAATATTTTTCTACAATTCAAATTTTTTTCCTCGCGAGGATATAAAAACAATCCAGATGACTATTCCCTATTAAATTTGAAAGCGAATACAAGATCTCATGATACGTTCAATACTTTTTTTATCCTTATGGCTAGTTGATAGAGATAATTAGTTTCGTTGTAATTAGCGATAAGCGATGATTTAATACGATCGTGATCGTTGAGAGGAAATTCGAAAAAGGTCCGAAAGAAATACGCGATGATGCGTACGGTAGGGGGTAGATTATGGCTATGTGGCAACGCGAAGAGTGTGAACGCGGCCGGAATAGATCGCATAAATTACGGACCAGCCGTGGAACGCGCGACATAACGAGATAATTAATACACGGACGACTGTTCAGGCGAGAGAGGTGGAGAGTGGGATGAAACGTTGATGAGGGGAAAGGGAGAGAGACAGAGAGAGAGAGAGAGAAAGAGGAAGTGAGCAATGATACGTGCGTGTATGAGTGTATATGTCACCACCCTTTCTGTACTGGACAACGCGTATCCGCGCCAGAATGCATTTACCTACTGTTTCGTTGCTTCTAATGGCCGCTATTCGCCACCCCGTATATTGTCCGCGAGGGTCGGTCGACATCTCTTTTGTTTCACGCTCCCGTTGCACGCCGGATGAGGAACGATTCCCGATCGTCCGGATGTTCGATCGCACGGATTACGGTTCGTGAGTCCGTGAACATGGATAAATTAACGCTGAGGAAGAAGAATCGCTGAGAAGTGAAGTTCAAGAAGAACTATTATCCGTTATCTGTGTAAATAAAAGATCAGAACTCTATCTCACTTTCTCTATATGTATGTGTCTTCTAAGAGGAAGTAAAAGTTTCTCTTTCTCAATCTGCAGTTTGTGCCAGTAATCGATTAATCCATAAAAGATAACTCGTGGTCCTAAAGTCTTGGCTTACTCACCAAAAATTACGTAAAGTTTTTCTGATGTCGAAGAAGAATCGGTGAATAAATTTTTATCGCGCGGCGAGAATGTACATTTCTTATAAGTTGATGTATAAAAGAGAGATAGAAAAAGCGGATGATGTACGTGTGTATGTGCGTACGTATGTGTATCTACAAATCTAACGGATGGTAAAACCACGGCTTTGAAATGTCAATATAGTCTGTATGAATTCATGCATTTATAACTTGGTAACTTCTGACACTATAAATCTACGTATCTACGGATCTGGCGAAATCTGTGAATCTACGAAGCTATGAATCTCCCACAAAGTACTCGTACCAATATAGCCCGTTTGAAGGATCTTCCGTTTTCAACGTAATAATCCCTCATCCTGAAATCGGACGGGGATGAGCTAGCTAACTTCGAGTGGCAAGTAAGCTTTTGGGTGTCGAAAGCATTAAAAGCGCACTTGGGGCCGTTTTTACTTTGCGCGTCCCAGTCGCGTCATCATCGTCGGAAATTCCCAAAAGTTTTTCCCACTCGCACTCATGACGTTTTGCGCCCTGGTTAGCAAACTGCTTCAAGGCGTTAGCTTTAACTACGAGAAACGTCAGTCGCGAGTTTTTCCTCGTCTTTTTCCTGCAAGATTTTCTCACTATAGGTGATTCCCTCGTGTCATTGTCGAATCGGACGGAACCGAATCGACCCGGGGTGATTTTCATCAACGACAATTGTTCGTATTCCTTCGTCGGGAAGTTGCCGGCCGCCCACTCGCTTTCCCCGAAGTCGAATAATTCACTTCCCGTGGTGCCGGCACTACGCCCACCCCGGACTTCCGCATAAATTCACCCCCGTGCCGCTAAATCGTGGCCGCGCGAACTTAGAAACACGGCCACGCGGCTTATTATCTCGAGAAGACAAACGCGCGGCCAATAAATCGACGCGGCGAGATCGCAGGCTCCCGTGCCACATCGTTCTGTGAAACGAAGACCTGCCAAGACTAAAAAGAGACTTCACGAATGCCGAAGATATAAATTCTAAGAAAGGAATTACCTCGCTAAATGACTTTTTATTAACTTCTAGGAGAACGATTAGAAATGTCGATTTATCTATATGACTAAAGATCAGAATCCGACCGTAACTTTTGCCGAAACTTAACCGAAATACTCGACTACATGAATTTTAACCGAAATCAAAATTAAAAAATAGGAATCCTATAAAAGCCACATGTATGGACATGCCCATATATATTATATATTTTTTCATAAATATCATAATTTATTGGAACAATAATTAAATTTCGGTTGTGTATTAGTTTTGGCCAAACAATATAAGTATTTCTTTTTCATAAACATCATAATTTAATTATTGAAATAATAATTACACATATTAATATTTATGAAGAAAAGCTACGGTTTCAATCGAAACTGACACGTAGTGAGTGTTCGTTTTCAGTTTCGGCAAAAGTTTTGGTTGGACTCTACTAAAAGACCTTCTAATAAAAGTCATGAAACATCCTCACAGGGAGAAAAATATAAATATTTGCTAAAATTCTAGTTTTTATAGAGTTGTCAAGTCTATACAAGGATAACTTATTTATATAAAATTTACTTTCACACTAAATTTCTTGCAAAGAAATCTCACTCCAAGAGAATGAAAATACAACCATCCTCGAAAAAAGTGAAAATATTTCACTTCTTGAAAAAGAGTTATAATTTTCATTCTTTTTCAAGAAGTGAAGAGTGGTTATATTTTCACCTTCTTGAAGTGAGATTTCACTGCAAAAAATTTAAAATGTTGCTTTTCTAGTAAATAAACTATAGTCACGCTGTGAGATATTTTTTACACTTTGTAAAATAAATTTATAAATTACTATACATCTCAATAGAATTTATTATATCGATGAATATCTTTTAGCCTTAACATTGACAAAAAAAAACAAATTTATTTTACTACGCAGTAAAAAATACAAATATATAAAGTCTTGAGAATTGTTTGTGAGAATAGTATGATTTATTTTACTGTGTGTAAAAAATATAATATTTTTAACTTCCATGTGAAAATGTAAATTAATTCATTTCTGTAGTTATTTTTGAAGTAAACAATGTCCATATTAATATATGCATTTAATAACTAATAAACTAAATTTGAATCAAATTTAATATATTTCTTTTAATTAAATTATTTTTCATTGTTATAGTTAAATTAATAACATTAAATAGGAATAATGGGGACGTATAGAAATGATTAAAAATAACTTAATTTGGATTAATATAATTTGACATTTCGAATTTAATAGCACAAAATCTTCGAAAGAAAAAGATTATTGATAGTGCATCGAGTAAAGTTTCGCCTCTTCTTCGATCATCTCGA
Source organism: Acromyrmex echinatior (assembly GCF_024713525.1). Classification (NCBI taxonomy): domain Eukaryota; kingdom Metazoa; phylum Arthropoda; class Insecta; order Hymenoptera; family Formicidae; genus Acromyrmex; species Acromyrmex echinatior. The sequence continues at coordinate 4,408,191 of NC_141864.1, forward strand.
CGCAATCTGGAGGTCATACCTCTCTCGGTTCTTTCAAGAGTGTGTACATTCTATTGTCCGAAGGTATGCGACACGTTTCGACGAAAAGGAACGAAATCGATTAAAGCGCAGCAGTCTCGTGTCAGACCCGGAATGCGATCTTGTCACCGAGTAAATGATACCGCGTATCTTTCTCACTCGCTTCCGCCACGAAGTCTACTGAAAGTGGACTTAAGCTTTAACTCAGATATCCGGGCAGCATTCCAAATTTTACGACGTGGAAATGTACATTGGATATATACATGGTAGCTTCCCGGTCCGTGACCCTCGATGTATCGCCATAACGGAGCAATCGCGGCGCGAATCGATAGATATTTATTGCCTCCGATACGGCAATAAATCGTAACCACTGACCGAAGTCAAAATACTTCTGTGATTCTCTTACATCTTTCATCGCGAGAAAAATAAAAAGATTTCGCCCGCAATCGCATAAAATCTCCCGAAATAGTATTCTGCGCACCTCTCGAAATAAGTAATAACGCGAATAAAATAAAAATGAGATTAACGTCGCTTTCAAAAATTCAACAGCGAAATTTCTAATTCCGCTGACGTAAACATGTCGTATATGAACGGTAAGTAAAGCGATCACGATTTGTAACAATAAATCACATTTACTGAGCGCATCGAGAATGTATTCGGCGAAATCGCGTTTGTATATTTTTATCAACAATAACCTCCGCACTGCGCGATGAAATGCTGAACGGCAAACGGATTCGTAATTCGAATTTGTCGATACGAAAATTAAATAAAACCGTATGTAAAAGCTATAATAGATTCATATTGGTATTCCATAAGCAATATGTGCAGGTGATAGCTACTGAAGCAAGCAAATGGAATGCCTATAGTTTTTGCATACATATATATGCAAATTATTTTAAGTGAATAATTTCGTTTTTTATTATTTTTCATAACGAAAAAGCAAATATTTTTGACTCGCAAAAAATATTTTCAACGATCTTAATATAAAATAAAACAATAATTACAAAATAAAAATTTAATCTGGTACATACATACAATATATGTATGATTAATATTTTTCCTATATTAATTTCTCTCATTATTATTTAAAAGGACTTGTTTATTATTTTTATAGATATGAGAAATTAACGCGTAAGTAAGAATAACAGTATCTCTAATGAATTATAATAAAAAAATAATAAAAAATGTAATAAAATTTTAACTCGTAAAAATTATTTGCGTATAATTTCCTCAAGATTTCCTGTTTTTATTCTCATTTATGCGTTAATTGTGTATAAGATTTGATTGATTTATTTATTTCACATATAAATGTTAATCAACAAGTTAAATACATGAAATAATAATTATTATTATTATTAACATTCATTAAAAATCTTATTGTAGTGATTAAAAGGGATAATTGAAAATTAATTTATATTGGAAATTTAAAATTATTTATTTATAAAGCAAATAATTTTAGAAACCATCAATATTCAGTACACGATTTTTATTAATAATAGTAAACGATATTAAATAATGATAATTAATAGATAATAATATCTGCACAATTATGCAAACAAAAATATTATATTATTGGATTATTGCTTCATCTTCATCGATTCAATGAGAAAATACTGTTGATTTTGGCCACCGTGTATTCCTGACAACTGAAAAAGCGTTTTATATCAGAGATCGGCCGGATTTATTGTGTTTCTAACTTTAACAATGTCCAAGAAAACTTGTCTATCGGTTGTGCGCGACTTTAACCGAGTTCGAGACGAATTCGAGCTGCAGCGCGACAGATATACTGAGAACTCAATCTGTGCCTCGCGCGATTCGGCTCGCCTGAATGGAACTTTACCGGTTTATTGGTTCACCGTACGAGGATTTCGTGGAGAATAAAATAAATGTACCAAGAACCTGCCGTCGCAAAGTGATAAGTCGATTCACCAGATATACTTCCGGCATTGCGTATCCGACTAGATCAACATTTGCCAACCACCTCTTTCGATATGTGAATCTCTTATATCTCTTAGATAGTACGAAGAATGACCATCGCATTTGTATATTATTTTAATATATTTAAAAATCGATATCAAATCGAGTATGTAATATTGTTATTTCTAAAAAATTGCGTCAATTTTCTAGGATCGATTTTCTGTAAAAATAAATTTCAAGTAGCCGTCAATTTCTTACGATAAACTTGAAACAATAGAAACATCGAGAAAATACTGTTGATTATTACTGCAATATTTTGCTACGTCGACATGTCATTGGTATTTATATAACGCCAAACGTTCATCTAGCGTGAGTGTATCATTTACAACCGTCTGAATAACATGTGTCATACAATAAAACAAGTTACACCCACTTGAACTTACTACTTGCAGGCATCTCAAGTCACTTTGACGTTAAGCAGCTTAAACGGCTGATACATCCGTGTACGCCGTTCTGTACATCGGATTAGCTGCATCTAAGAGCTCCTTGTTCCTACGCGCTGTAAATTGGAATCTGTTCTCTACTGCTATACTAGCACTCAGACTCGACACAATTTCGCCTTATACTGGTGAATAGCAAGCACGCGCATGAACAACCTGGAGACAAAGCTACAACGAAGATCGTGAAATGCGTAATCTTGAATGGAGAGAGGCGCGATATTGCATATCTCTGTGCAATAATATTAGTTATAACGAAAATGCCGCTAATGAAGTTTGACAATAATTACATAAAAGTAGCATCACATGCATTAGTAACTAGCTCTTAATTGGGAATATAGAGATGCTTTCTCGTAATCAGTGTTTTCTTAGCAATTGTGAAATCCGATTACTTTATAACTTTGAGAATATTCTGTTACGTGTATAATATATTGAATAATCAATTTTTTTAATATAGGTATTAATTAATATAATATTATACAACTTAAGCAACCAAATTTTGTGTAATATAATTTATAATCTTAAAATTATCGAATAATCAAGTTGAATTCAATTAGACTCGAAGAAATTATGAAAATCCAAATGCATCAGATATTCACAAATCTTTAATTTAAAAAAAAAATACAATATTAAAGTTAAGAAATATAAAAATTAAGAAATAAAAATGTTTATTTTTTTTGCTGTTTTTTTATTAATTAACATACAATGCAAATGAAATGACCGCACATTATAATTATTACCTCTCTTTCATACAAATGCATTAATTTAATATCGTTGTTATCGTAAACGTGAGCACAAATTGCGCGAAGTAATTATCTTGGCAAGTACGCCGGCCGACGATGATACGTAACTGAACTGAGAATTATTCGCGTAATCTACATCATCGTAATGTTGCGCAAACTGGAATCGATTATTTGCCACGTTGAACTTCCATTAGCGCCAGCCGGTTGTGTTTATGTATCTGACAGTTGTAACGCGGGTGCAATTAGATACACATTGAAGCAACAGTAACTTTTTAGGTTTCTGTTTCGTTAAAATTATCTTATTACTCGGTGGATGAAAAGTCGGTCAAAAAACAAAATAACAAGAAGGAATAATCTCTGAACAAAATTACAGATATTATCGTTTTTTACGTTTTATTCCAATTAAACAATTAAAATTTTGAGAACAGGATATCCGGATTATTTTTAGAAAATTTTGACGAGAAGAAAACTTAAATTTAACATAAAAATTATATTAATTAATTAGCAAGAAATTCATATATGAAATGTATGAATAAATAATATAAAAATAATTTTAAATTAAAAATTTTGTTCTGCTATTGTACGTAAATTTCTTTCATAAGGAAGAGAAAATTGAAAATCGACTTGTATTACTCGTAAAATATGACGATAAATTAACGGTAAGTTTGCGTGTTGCGTACAAAAACTTCGAAGAAGCACAATCGTTTCCTCCTTGCTCCGTACAAAATACCATCGTAGACTATCGATTTAGAACAGCGTAAACACCATGTAGGAGACAGTAGGAAACGAGAGATAGATATGCCGCCGGGTCACAAAGAAACTAATCTCCAATACAGCGTAATGTAAAGGTAATGGCCTTTCGAGGTGGAAAAAAAAATGACCTGTCAGAATACGGTCAGCGCATCTTTTGCATCACAAACGGCGATCTTTCAGTAAAACTTGGTCAGACCTCATCGAAATCTCGTAAAGGACTTTTCGGTAAGACGTGGACGACATGGAAAAGCTATCGCTTTAAGCACGACTCATACGATACATAGAATGTGAAATGTAGTTTCTTATTAAGATATAAGCTTCATTCGTGAAGATCTGTTTTCAATTTATTTAATCATTATTTAACGTGCTGTTCAAATAAGTATTTTTTAATTTTAAAAAATGCTAACCAAATTCTTAGTATATTAGCCTAAATTAAATACAAGGATAATACGATAAAATATTTATCTTTATCTGCAGTTCCATTTTAAAAATATAAAATTGGATTATAATTAAATAAGAAGAGAAAAAAAAATGAGGATCTATCTTTTCTAATCTTGACAGCATATTCGAAACATCAACGACGCCGTCAACTCGCATGATATGGCACCAATGATATCTAATGTAGCAACAGAAATAGAACGAAATTACAAAAACTTCCTTGATGAACATTTGTAGAAATTTTCGACAGTTGACAAATTTTCCTCACATACATCAAATTGACAATCACATAATTGTTTCTTTAAGTAACGAAATTTTTTATGAAAATTTAATAAAATTTACTTTAGTAAAATATTTGATGAAAAAGTATTTATAATAAAAATTTGTTTCCATATAAATATTACGGACACAAATCAAGGCTTATTGAATTATGATAAACCGATTATGTAAATATTATATTGCGTTTGATTAAATATTATATTGCGTGATTAATTGTGGCGTACTGACTATATTTATAATTTATTAACCATACAAAATTATGTGTGTCGATCGCTTGCTTGATATCAACGTTTCAGAGATAGTATTGTGACGTTGATACGAAAGTTGGTCATGTAGATGATGGTTTGCCTTCGAATGTCCCTTTCGCTTTGCAAGGCCAAGCTACGCATCTTTTTCAAATTCGACACATCCATTTTACCTCTTGCGATAGAATCGAGACATGGTTCTATGACTCGGAATGACAGCTCCGCAAGAATGCGCCCGGTCATCGCAATGTGATATAAAATCCGAACGGCTAACCGTGACGAGGAGAATTCTCCGGATGAAAGGTGTGCTGTGTGACTTATCGATCGAACATCATCGAGGTGCACCGTCGACGTTTTTTAGAGCGTCTCTTTATGCAGATGATGCATCGATGCGATCGCAAATCGATATTTACTATTAAAGTAATTTATTATGAATTAAAAAATGTATAATTTATAATAAATATAAAGATACACAGCAAAAAAACATTTTATATTTGTGTCAAAACCGATCAAGTCTTTGTTAAAATTTTGTGTTAAATTGGTATGCAATATTTCTTAACGTCAAAATAATATAATTTAGCCAAGTGACTAAATGACATAAAAATAAAATTTGGAACATAAATTCTGAGATAAATGAATAAAATACATGTTGATTTAATATACCATAAATATTAATTTTACTGAAAAAAAATATGCTTCCACAATTTGCTACAAATTGTGTCAGTGTCATATTTTTATATTAATTTCTTTACATGATATTTATATTATTTTCTGACATTTTCATTTTGTTTTTGTATTAAAAAGTAACACAAAATGGACCGCTTGAGACACATGAAATGTGTTAAATTTAACACAAATTTTTCAATTATGTAAAGAATTAAATAATATGCAATTTTACGATGCTAAAATATCACAGGAAACTACGAAAATACTGCTAAGGTACTGCCAAGTTATTAAAACTTGCTCACAAAAAAATAACTACTATTTATTTTGCGATTATAAATATACGGAATGTACATTGTATTCTTATGAATATTTCTAATATGTAATAAAAAAAATATCCTTTTAATGCAACTATTATAAAATCGCTTGTAAATAATTTGTCGTGTTTTATCAATTATCAATGCTTTTAATCGGTAACACCGTTGCACCAGCAATACCGCCGTATCTGTGGTTCGTTATCAATTTTTTTCAACTTAATCACATACTTTTTATTACATCGTGATATAGCTTTATCGAGCAGTTCGACGCAACACTCGACTGTAAACTCGCGTAAACGAACGATGATTAAAACTGTCTCTCGCTGATTTATTTTTCCCGCACGCTGCTGTTTTATGTGTACGCTGTGTTTGTGTCTCGCCATATCCTGTAAAATTACATTTACACTTCATGATCACAAAATCTCTCGTGATGGACAATCGCGTATTTTTCCCGAAGAGAAGCAGGTGTGGCGATGTTTTATCAAGCGCATACACAGATACATGCAAAGATGTTCTTAAACTTCGTTTAGATTCGAATCTTCTCGAGCGAATCTTTAATCGATATTTAAGTTACATGATACTCTTGGAACTATGTCTTGGAACGATGTCATTGTTGAACTCGAAATTGCTTTCTGTTGCAGAAGCGCGAGCCAGAATACTCGGCCAGGCTGATATCTACGTGAAGACCGGAAGTCTTTTGACGTTGACGTGTGTCATGTCGCAAGGTCCCCACGATTTGGGAACGGTAGCTTGGTATCGAGGAAGTCAGGCGGTGGTGACATCAACGCGATCAGAAAACGACATCGAAACAGAACCTCGTATAACCGTCGAGACGGAATGGAGTGACGCCCTCACGTCGAAGTAAGAATGAATGATTTATAAGCCATTTATTTTCTAAAGAATTATTATACTTAACTTGATTTAAAACTTTCATTTTTAATAATAATTGTATTCTAAATTTCTTACATTGAAATCTTACTCCAAGAGAATGAAAATGCACTCTTGAAAAAAAAGTGAAAATATTTCACTTCTTGAAAAAGAGATAGTTTTTTGAAATAAAAATTCACTCTTTTTAAAGTGAATTTTTACTTCAAAAAAGTGAAATCTCACTCCAAAAAAAGTGAGATTTTAATCTAAAAAGTGTGAAGATTTTTTTCCAAGAAGTGAAATATTTTCACTTTCTTTAAAGGGTGATTGCATTTTCACTCTCTTGGAGAGTGAGATTTCACTGCAAGAAATTTAGAGTGTATATAATAAAATTTCGCTTCGCATAGAAAAAATATATGCTGCAGAAAAAAAAGCGGACAAAAATTTGTCGATATAATCAATCGTTTCATAAGTAAACCTCGTATACGATTGTGTATCTCTCTTGCGACAGCGTATACAATTATTTCTATTTTAAATATCAAAAACTTAGTTAACTCGTAACTTGTTTGCACGCTATGAACAAAATAGAAAAAAAGCTCGTCATGCTTGTCGCACATTTCAGTGTCATCACTTCCGCACAGAGGAAACTCTCATAAACGTGCGCACCCGTGTGATATTGTTATACGAAGTGCTATTTAATTTTTTACACCAGCTCCAGTCAGACGGATACATCGAATAAATAAAAAATAAAGATCACGCGCGCCATATATTTGCGGCCGTCATATTTTAACGCAGTTTAAATATTTCAATTTTTGTCACAGCATCACTGGTGCGTTTTAAAAGCAGGATTCTACAATGCGACCAGGCGGATGTTACGCCCTGAACGATATGCACGTCGCAATTTTGTAAAATTGTTCAGCCAAGGACTCGCAACGCGATAACACGCTTACTCCGCGTTAAAATAAGCTCGACCAACGAACAGTTGAAAAAATGTCATGAAGTATTAAAATGTAATAATCAATCACATTCAGCTACTTTTTTTCTTGTGGCTTCATCAGGCGCGGTCAATATTCGTCAAGCGCGATTGGTTTCAGTCGTTCCTCGTCAAAGCATTTTTTTTTCTCGACAATCCTTTCATCGAAGCGTCGCGTGTATAATATTTCATCGCACCCGCTGTAACCATATCTTTTTCGAGCTGCCGGCAAAATAAATAAATGGTCTTCCGCTTATCCCCTCCCTCGCCCAGGGGAAATAATGAGAAATAATGGTGTGCTGGGGTGGTTGTCCCGCCGGTCCTACACGTCGTCGTGGCTCTTTGAAAAACTGATCCCACGCTCAAATTAATTTATTTCGAGATACCCGTGGCTTCACGGGACTGTAACTACCTTAAAAATATGCGATACGTATACCGTCAAAGCATTCGTTGGTAACAATGATGACAGAAATTTTATTCCATCTATTAAAATATACAATTCGTTTATGCGCTGTATATAATATGAATGTTAATTCAATACCGTTGTAAATCTATCTTCTTGTAATTTTTAAAACATTAATAGGTATTACTAATGTCATATAATTATTTAGCATAAAATAGCAATGTAGATATGCGACGAAATTTAATATTTAAAATTTCTCCTTTTTCTTCTTCCTTTTATGTAACCCTCTGTGTTACATCTCTCTTATACTATATACTTATGATGTGCGCGCTGATTATTCAATTGCCACAAATGTGTGGGACCTGCAATTTTAATGTCGGTTCCAAGTGGTGAATTTTTCAATGTTTCTGTAGGCAAGGATACTCTTGGGAAGTTGCCGACCTTTTCCAGGAGAAGACATGAGCGTAAATATTTTCTATCCTATCAGGATCGAACCTGAACTTATCTGACATGATAGACCATTACGTTGTCTGCCATGTCACTCTCGCGCTCATTTAAAATGTAATATTTACAATTTAATATTTAATATTTAAAATAAGATTTAAATATTTTACATAAAGAATAAATCATCTTCCTATTGTGCACATTTTTCCTACTTTTGAACGTAAAAAAAGATTTTTACACTTATACGAAAAGAATGATTTTGCTGATCTAAAAAAATGTACGCAGTTACAGATTTAAAAATAATAATTTTGTTGGAAAATAATTAAAATAAATCAAAATAATTAAAGAAAGAAACTCAAATATGATGAGCAATGTTGTACAAAGTTTGGACATTTTAATCAGTTTGAACAATCTATATACCTAATTATTTAGCCAACAAAATTTTCAAATCTGTGTATCTGTAATTAATGAGTCAATTCTAAGTAGAATCGTAAGATCTGTAACGTGTTCTCGTAAAACTTGTAAGAACTTATGACTGATCTATTCTAATTTTTTCTTATACGTACGTATCGTAAGACGATTATTCATAAATATCTACGATTTCTTGTAAATTTTATGACTAGTAAGAAGCTGTAAAAATATTGTATAAAAGTATAAGCACATAAAAATTCTTACAAGTCTTACAAGAATATGTTACAATCCTTACAATTCTGCTTGGAATTTAGGCATAAATCTTTAGATACTTTAGCAAAACCGTTCTTTTTGTATATAGACATACAAAAAAATGCATTTTAAAATACAAGCATGAACTGCACATTAAAAAATGTTTGGAAATACGACAAAACAGCTACTTGTGTAATTATTGTCTACGTCTCATTTCTCTACTCAGAATTCAAGATAAAAGTATTCTATTGGAATTACTTGATAGAAACCAGGAGAGGACATCGCGACGCTGTGGCGTCACATGACATCTGATTATTCTAATTGTCCCGGGCAGATCCGAGACAACAGGGTCTTTTGTCACGTGGCCCGCGCACCGTGAAGACGCATCGGACATGCCCCGCATTTCGGGCGACCTGGCTGTTCAGCCAGGTCGCTTGTGTCGGTCCGAATATTGCGTCGCCGTCACCATCGTCGCCGTTGTGTCCACCACGCGACGTCGCGCGTCCGTTTTTGGACGTGATTGACGATTGTCACGACGATGCCGTTGCACATCGCGCGGGCAAATTTACGGGGCCGCAACTCAAGAAGCGAATTAATTGTCGCGCAACTGTCGGTCCGCGACTTCCGTCATGCAAACGTCCGCTTTCGGTAAATTCGATGGAACTGTCCGAAAGTACAGCGAGCGAAACGTTCCCATAATGATAGTGTCGTTGATGTGACATGATTGGTGGTATTTACATTTTCATACGCGATATGTTTGTTAAAATTAGATACATCCATTAGATCCTAATTTATTTACTCCAAAATTCCTTTAACTGATATTCGGGTCTATACCTACTTTAAATTAATATACATATACATAATTAAAACGAACGTAGTTATATATTTAAAAAGAAGAGCATAAAAAATCACCGCATAAGTTATAGTTTGTGATATTTAATTGTCATTACATTAATTAAAACATTAAACATTTCGGCCACAATCTGGCCATCTTCAGTAAATTCATAATATTCTTAAAACGCAGAGTTACATATAGTTGACATTAAATTCAACCGTCATATGTTGTAATTATATAAACGTGTTCTTTCATATATGAAGATAAGTATATGAATATATGTGAATATATATGAATATATGTGATATATAATATATGTGAAGATTCGTACAATAATGTTACAACGCCAATTGTCATATCACGAAAACGAGAATTTCCAGATTCTAATTTAAACAAATTTGTGTATCATTAATACGTTTAATGTTTTAATTAATGTAATGACAATTAAATATCACAAATTATACTTGTGCGATGATTTTTTATGCTCTTCTTTTTATACGTTTTTAATATACATATATTTTTACTTAAAAGGAACATAACTGAACGAATTTTTTTTTCATTTTGAAGGTCAAAGTATACGAGGAATAAAATTACTTAATTTAAAATTATATAAGGTTTTGAAAAACATTTATTATGTAAACAATTTTTCACAGTATAATTGAAGAAATGTTCGACTTTACTGTAATCGGCATTCCGTCGAAAATAAGTTTAAACGTAAAAAGAAATATCTGCAGTCTTCTTTTAAACTTTTTTAAATGAATAAAACTTCTCTATAAATCCGCGTTCCTTTTTAATTTGTGTCAAATATATAAATTTACAAATAGAATGAAATGCATGAGGAGTTTATATGAACATTATATTATCCGACAATAATATTCCCAGAATATTTCCAGAATAAATACATTATTCACATTCATAAAGAGATATTCAAATTCCACATTAACGCGAGGAGTTAATCTACGAACCTGATTTTCAATCCTGGCACTGGTTTTAATCCTGAATTTCCATGCACGCGCATAAATCATTGGTGCTCTCGATAATATTAACGTGTAACCGGATAACGTTTTATTCCGTTGTATAGAGATTATCTTTCCTTCTACCATGAAGATGGCGGTTCTCTGTCGAGGAGCTTAATCCAACGTTGCTATACATTTTCATTACTCGAACTACATCGAGTCCATCGTTATGGCTCGTCGTCATACTGGCATTGTAATAATTATTTCGTGGTACATCCAGTTCACGGAATTGCGGTAACCGCACGTGGAATAGCGTTACCGTAGCCTTAAGCGGTGGTTATTGGTCCCACGAGTGCGATGCATTACATTGCGCGATGAAGCTAACTACTGAAATACGGGAAGTAAATGAGTAATCGATAATCTATTGGGAGCGGTGCGCTTCTTCACGTGACGTTCTATATCGTGTAACGGATATCCCTATTATCTTAGTATATCTTATGTACCTGGCAAAACTATCGTGTCGCTTCTTATCTAAAAACGATAATTATAAACAGCACGTGAATATTAGAAATACACTAATGAGAATAATTAATGAAAGATGATAATTATTAATATTTGTAATCGACAATTTGTATACTGATGATATTAATTAAAACTTTTCTCAAACTTTTACATCTACCTCTTCTCTCGCATTCATTGAGAAAGACGCGTTAAGTTAAATCTCCACAATTCTTTCTTCCCTCGGTATGTTTAAATTGAAAATTTAACAAAGATAATTATTGAACTAGAAACGATAAAAAAATGTGAAAACTTTTGAGTAGTTTTTTATTCGATTAACAAAGAATCGCGAGAGAATTCCCTCTTGATAGAATCATTTGGAGCCATATTCGGACCGGTTTTCCAGCCGGTTTGCCGTTAAATTAGCTGACTGTTGATTGAACTTTTTATCCGCGACTTTATCATTCACGCGTGTAATTATGTATTTATCTCTCTCACGATTAGTGCAACGCAGTATACAAATTGTCGTACAGTTTATTAATGTCTCCGCGTCGAGTTTGGCTGCAATTTTCTCTCTGTACATTGAAAAAAAGAGTCTGGTAATAGCTACAAAATGTTGAATAATTCCCAAATGTTTGATTAATACTATATAATCAAAAATAATTTTACTTTTTTAAATATTTAATAGATATTGCCAAACACAACACCATCAATCGTTTGGTATTAAATATTTAGAAAAGTAAAATTATTTTTGGTTATATTATCAAATATTTGATTGGAATTATTTTACTTAACATTTGATAGTTATTACCAGATTCTTTTTTAAAGTGTTACGTATCGAGCGTTCAAATCGATATTCCATATTCATATTTGAGGAATTGCGTTCTCATCGCACTCGCAAAAGCCTTCCGCCACGCGATACACCACGAGAATTCGAGCTCGTTCCAATTTCTATTGGTCCGATCAATCTAATTTGTTACATAACAGTAACGAGTCTAACAAACAAAATGGAAAAAGAATGAAAAAAAAATTCTCTGTTCTCTCCAACTTGCTCGATTATTACCGTTGAACGAGTTGATTGAAGTTTGGTCGAACGCAATGTAAACCTTCTAGTGAAAGAAATTGACGACTATTACGATATATAGATATAAAATTTATATCTGAAGACAAAGTAATTAAATACAAAATTTATAATTACGAAATTTTTCGATAAGATGATAGAAATTATTATTATTCTATAATATGTTTAATAACTCTTAAACGTCTTTAGATACCCAATTCTCTTTCCAATACTTTTTCCATTGTTTATATTTTTTTCATTACCAGAGGCACATATATTTGTTTAATTATGCTCCTTAATTTCGATAGAAAGTTTTGTCATATGATTATTTTTATGAAAGTTATAATGAGGAAAGACGCCGATACTGACATATCACTTTGTTTTTCTTAAACAAAAAGTAAAAATAAAACTTGAAAATTATAAGTACAAACTGAAAAGTGTCTTCTATGAGATAATATAAGCAGTTTTTATAATACTGCATGCAATTTTGCAATAATTAATTTTTTCGTAAGATAAGCAAAAATGAGCATCTAACAAAATGGGCTACAAAATTGACATAGTAGGCAGTAATGCTACGTATTCCTATTCTGTTTCTTTTACAGGAATTATCTGTATGAAGTACCTACAAGTGAATGTATATAAGATTTTCTAGAATCTTTTTACTTCGTTATAAAACATTTTTATTGAATTATATGCATATTTACTTTATGCTGTTCTACAAGATGCAAATATATAATGCGATAGTTTTTCAAGAGTTTTTCCATATATGTACGATTGCTTCCAGTAGAGATATTTGTCACTATAAAGTAACATTATAAAGATTAAGTTAAGCTTACAGTCTGTTTTACAGACAAGTGTGGCGATTTACGTTGTACCACAATTTTAAATTTAAAATCGTATTATGGAAAAAACTAAGAGAAAAAATAATATAAATAAAATCTAATTTAGGAAACTACAAGAATTTAAAACGACGTAATATTATCAATAATATAGTCACTGTTATTTGTAAACTACACAACTTGCAAAAAAAAATCATAAGAATTTTATTTTTGCATTCGTAGAATTCGTTTTTAGCTGATTTGGTATAAAAACAAACCACAAATATACGAATTATGAGTTTGTACTTCTTTAATTAACTAAACTGATCAGGATTTTATTTGTATTAATAAAATGCAATAATTAGTTTCTGAAAAATAAGGGAATGTCGCTTTAAAAGATCTATATCAGTATCGGCGACTTTCTTCTATTATACTGTTATTTTCGTAATGTGACATTTTAAAGATAAATAATTATTATTTAAGGATCATTATTTATATAATCAATTTTGCAAATATAGTATTTTTATTTTTATTTTACAAAATTTCAGCTAAATAAGTAATTAGAATTCTTATCTTTTTATTATTTTGTTTATCAATTATTGTTTAGTAATCATGTATAATCAATATGTTTTTGATGTACAAATTTAGTACATTTATTGCATACTAAAAATGTCTAATATTATTTTTATTTTATATTGCGCAGTTTATTAATAATATAAAAATATCTCTAAATCGTATTTGAAGATCGTGCAAGTTATGAAATTTACGTCATGCATATCAGAGATACCTTTGGCAAAAATATATGTATGATGCACTGTGCAGAGAGAACAGGTAATTGGATCGCTACCGCTATTAATGTCGTGGATAATTATTACTAAATTAACGCTAGTTTATTGTTAGTTGTGTTATTAGTTATTTTATACGATCCTGTACTTTATATTACTCTGAAACTATATGCCGTTAATGTACGTGACATCAAAACAATTATGTAGGACATATACACAACGATTACGATCTTGATGAAAATTTTATAAATGCTTTTAAATATTCTATATTAACGTGAAATGAGAGAGAGAGAGATTTCATGATACAGTAGACTATGAAATGAAGAAAGTGTGATAGTTTTATATTATAAATATGCACATTAAATTTTTCTAGAAATACATTTAATTCTATTAAATGTATATCATTTTATATAAATATATATCATTCCGCTATTAAAAATGGCGGAATGATACATATTTATCGAATTTATATATGAAAATGTTTATATTTGCAGTCAATTTTATGTTTGTATTCTATATTTGTTATTTTCTAGAAAATTTTATATATTTTTATCTCTTGGAAAATGACTTTTCTTTGATAGCATACGAAGCGAGACGAAAGAAAATCCTTCACAAAGTAAGCTTCAAAGAACTAGTTCCATACATGGCATCCCTAACGACCAAGTAGTAATTTTCTGGCTTCGTATACGTCACTTCTTTCGTCGTATCTTGTCCTTTTTGGTTAAAATTAATACTCTCTAATTTTAATTTAAGTCACATTTTTAATGAAGCCGATATGCGCAGACAAACTGTTTAGTAAAAGAAAAATGAAATAAAAAATCTTCACCTAGTTACTTAAATGCTCAACATTCATTATTAATACAATAAAATGCAAATTCATTCATATATAGTGTGTGTAAAAACGATAAGGCTTCGTAATATTTCTTTAGTGTCTCTGACACTAAATGTTGTTTTCTTCAAAAGCGGCATTTTTTGTACTGTAAAAACAGCGCAGTCTTTAGAGAAATTTTTTAATTTTACATTTAGGGTAAAACCATTAGATGTGGAAAAAATCAGGCATAAATTCCGTATCACTTTTTATATTTAAATAATTTTAATATTTCTCATTAAATGGTACATATCACAAAATTTTTTAGCATTTATTTTATCACTTTTAAATGTTAATTGAATTTAATTTATTAAAAACAGTGGCACACATTTTATTGATGTCATTAACTGATTAAATTTGCGAAATTAACTAACGTATGTATTTTTAAAAATTCATTCAAAGTGTAATATCATAAGAATTGCCTTATGCCTTTTATAGTAGGAAGTAAAGCATAAGATTTCATTGAAAAAAATTAATGTTATGTTTAGTTGAGATTAAATATGTCCGGAGTGTTGCTTAATCACTATGTTATACCGATAGTTTTATTGTGTAAATTTATTATAAATTTATTATAAAAACACTTGTCAAGTCTTACAAATGCTATCCCGAAAAGATTTATTTGTTTTAAGTATCAAAATAGAATATAAAATGTACATGTGTATATGCAAAAGATATACTATTCGTAATTTAACTATTTTTTATTGCTAAACGTTTAATTTTCATCAATGTTTGTAAATTCTCATTGATTTTTAATTGTCACTAATTTTAAATAAACTTGAATATGTTAAAATTGCATTATTCTCCACAATTAGACTCTAGAATTAGATATGGATCATCAATTATAATTTCGTTATACAGGATGTCTCACAACTACTGAATTTCCTCTTAAAGACATATTCTTAAGATAATTTTGAGACAAAAACTGTCTTTCTAATACAAAACTGTCGATTACAATAATTTTTTGAATTATAAGCTAACTTTAAATGCTTATAAGTAAAAAACCATTTTACTTTTAGAGCCTCTATTATTATTTCTGGATTCTTTTGAACATTCTAAAACGAAAATTCTAATACGATTATTTCTAATATGAAAATATCGAGGCTATAATAGTTTTCGAATTACACACTATCTTTAACCAATTATAATTCAAAAATTGTAGCCTCGACATTTTTGTATTAGAATTTTCGTCTCAAAATTACCTCAAGAATACGTTCTTAAGATAAAATTCGGTAGTGAGACCCTGTAGATATTACGATATGCATGCGCAAATTATTTTTATTATATTAATTACGGGATGAAGTAACGTCACCAAAAAAGATAAAGCATTTGATGAATTGATCCGCGATTAATACATGAGGTCTAATTGTGGATAATTGTCATTACTTTGTTTAATTCAAATTAAAACATATAAAACGTCAATGAAATGGAATACAATCATCCATAATGTAATCTTTATGATCAATCATGACTATTAAATATTTTGTTAATTATTTGATATTGTTCTAGATAAAAAAAATGAATTTTTTTTAAGGAATAATCCACAACTAGTGGTTTTACTCTATATTGCATTTATCATGACCGATTTAATATAAACGACAGTTACATAAATCAGATATGCATTTTGTAATTTTCGCGTTCCACGTACAACGTAGCGATAAACTGTATTACCTTTTGTGCGGCAGATTGAGGATCACGCATGCGAAGCTCGTTGACTCCGGAAACTACAGTTGCGTTCCTACCGTGGCGGAGGGAGCAAGTGTCAACGTACACGTGATCAATGGTAAGTCCATCAGAAATACCATAACTGATCCACACGACAAGATAATCCGTATACATGCGTCGATCACTTATCCCACTATCCTAGGGTTGCTGTAATACACCCGACCTTTATTTATCCCAGTGCATTAACCCTTTCACGCATGATGTATCCTTTACTGACTTACTGATTTAATCTTCTCGCACGCGTGCGTACAGGAAATTAAAATTAAAGCGGTACTACTTCTGGCCGAATCGTTCGTAATAAATTTCAATTCTCGATTGCTTAAGTAAATTAAATTTAAGTCGCCGTTGTTTTCTCTCATCGATCAATTTTGATGTCAGTAATTGATTGTGTTCTATTTTATGGACTTGCGTACACACGCACAAAGGCAAATTTTATTTTCTTTTTATTTCTATTCTGCTTTTATATCTTCGCATTGAATAAAAGCTGGAGAAATAGAATAAAAGGGAAGTAGAAAACTAAAAAGTTTACAAAATAAAATGTTTACTCTGCTCTGTTTTGATTGCAATGTAATATGAATCTTAATTATTGTAACAAATATTTATCGCACATATGTGTGATAATTTTTTAATTACAAATATGTGGATAAATCGAAAATTTTGTTTACTTTCTCTGAACAAAATGGGCAATTTAATGAACTGTGTGTAAATCACACACACGAAGCACATTGTCGATTTATTGCTCGCATAACTGTTGTTTTTCGCAAGTGCTTTTCCGTTCGCCTTATGATCATCTGGCGACGTAAAAATAGTCTGATATCGCCGACAGCATCGCGTTTTCTGGTTGGGTCTACAAAAAACCGTAATATCTAGCGAAGAAAGAAGATGAAAGGCAGAACGTGCAGGCCGTTTAAAAGGCGGGTTCTCTAGTGGTCTCATAGGCGATCGAACTCGAATTACAGTCGATTGTGAGAAAAGCTCGACCATCCTCGACCCTCGTTAACTGCCTCGTAATTGACAAAAATCGCAATCAATTAAGTTACGAATAAAAAATATTTTTATCATGCTACTCTATTTTTCAATAACTTTCTACTTTTATAATTAATTCATTTATATTATTATTATTATTATTTCAAGATTTATACAAATTATATAATTAAATAACGTTATTTCAGTTTAAATTATCACGATTAGTCGCTTCTCATTTCAATGCAAAATGATAAAACCATTTATATTTTATTCATTAATGCCATTTCGTAATTTTTTCATATTTTTTATTTATTTCGAAACTTTATTAATTTTGTTATATAAGGGGAAGAGGAGTACAAAATAAAACTCAATAAAAAATAACCATGAAGAAAAATTATCTTTTTGTAGAATACTCTTGTCGAATTGATCAACATGAAATATGAAATAGAAATAGACGAATGAGAAACTGGGATGATACGCCTGTAATTTGCAGGCAGATCATCCCTGATATCAGCTTGATGTACCATTTTACCGCCGGCTATTATCTTCCTTTTATTATGCCGGCTCTAACGAAACGTAATTCAATTCCTCACTGAGGTTCGACCTATTCGACGTCCACCCACCTTTTCAGCAGTGATCTCTTCATTCAGCCAAATTCCCGAAGGATACCGTTCCCAAGTTGCACCCAAAGCACGTACAGTATGCGTAACAGATATTTTTCTATAACAAGCCACCCCAATCTGATTATTTTGTGCCTCTTATTGTAAATCCGAAAAGGAATGAGATTCTCTGCCGCGGCGAAATTTCGATGCTACGTGAAATACCACTTCACCAGCACTTAAAGCGGATGATGTTAAATAACTATCGCGAAAATAATCTTGTGCTAATTGTAGTAGAGAAAAGTCGTCGATACTGACATAGATCTTTTAAAGAGACATCCTCTTATTTGTCAGAAACTAATTATTACATTTTATTAATAATGAAGACAAGAACTGATTTGTTTAAATAATTAAAGGAATAAAAATTCATAATTTATGTATTTATGGCTTATTTGTCAAAATCAATTAAATACGAATTCTACAAATGCGAAAAAAATTCTTACAGTTTTTTTTATAAATTGTGTAGTTTAAATAATAGTGTTTATATTATTGATAATATTATATTATTTGTAGTTTTCTAAATCAGATTTATTTATATTATTTCTCTCAATTTGGAACAATCTTATAACAACGATATTATAGAGATGTTATTCTATAATTTTTGATACGTTCTGTTTCTCGAATGTATCGCGCGGTTATGCATAGCAATTGAAAATTTACGGCATCACTGAATTTAACGAGCGTATTTCAACGAGCGCATTCCAGAATGAACAAAACAATGCAACGCGCGTGTTTTACATTAATACGAGCGTAATTAATGTGAAAACGTCTTTGTTGTGTGTAATTCGCAATGTCGGAGATATAATAAACCGTTTTACTGCCTAAGCGTATTTGATTAAATCTGTTTGCAACTTGTTTGTGTAATCCAACTATTATACAATGATCATTCTTCGTTTCAATAGTTTTCAGTCAGTTTTTTCTCGAAAAACAATATTTTATACAAAAGCCATCAAAGAAAGAGATTTTAAAACTCGTTCCGTTAAGAAATAAGACATTTATATTGCTTACTTATTGTGAGATAAATAAAAACATACACATATGTGAAATTTTTTGTTACATGGTATATCTTTATAAATTTTTGATTGCGATCAATTTATATGATATAATATATCATGCAAGCAATTTTCCAGCCATTCTGCATGATATTCTTAGATACACATTTGCATTTGACGAGAATGTAACTGTTTAAGGAAATGCTGGAGTGATCAAGTTATTGACATTACAGTAGTATAAAAATCTCTGAATAACTACACGGAATAAAAAATTCTTTTATAGGATTAAAGTAGACGTAAAATTAGAAGGTGGTGCAGTGGACTTTATACTAAAATCGAAAAAAAATTAAGTAATTTTTTAACTTTTTTCGATTACTATAAAGCCCATTATGTCTTCTCCTAACTTTGTGTCTACTTTAATCCTGTAAAAAGGATTTTTCATTCTGTTCAGTCTATTTGGAGATTTTTATACGACTGTAATATCGATAATTTGGACACTCCAGCATTAGAAAGAAAATAATACCCATTTTTACATTTTACTTGCCTACAATTGGAAAGGAATTAAATGCGTTCATTAAAACTCTCGTATTTGCATCTTCATAGGATAACAATTTTTATTGCGCGACTTTTATCGCGTATTAAATGTTTTATGTGATGATGTTCAATGATTCGTGCTGAATAAATTATAATGAAATTACATTATTCTTTTTTATTGTAGCTGCAAGTGGAACTTAGAATTAGAATTTCAGCACACATTTTCTGACACAGGATAGCAAGATCATACAAGTGACAGTTTTTTTTTTTTTGGCATCATCGATCTTTACCAATATATAAATATCAAACTTTAACATTTGTTTTTACATATAACATGATTGTTTATGTTTTATGCAGTGCATTTTACTTATCGCAAAATCGAACGCTTATTCAAACGCTTATTTATCTACGTTGAATGTTATAATGGAAATCTTTAATTTGCAGTCATAAAAGCTGTCGTTGTCATGGAAAAGATAAAAGACAATCACTCTTCCCTTTATTTAGAATGTTTGCGATTGTAATTTGATAAAATACAAAGTTTCGTATCGTTTTGTTACCGAAAATTACTTTCCTTCCTCCATTATTCATTACACCGCATAGATTTGCGCAAAACACAAATGTGTGCGCGTTTAATGATTTTGCGTAAAAGCTCCAACTGATGTTCAAGGAAATCAGCATGAAATGCTCTCATTTGTCAATTACATGGAAATTGACGAATGAGAGAGCTATGCTGTGCTGAATAATTCGTGAATTTGTTCGAACGGTTATAAGGTGCGCTCTGAATGCAAACGCGCGGAGTTCGCTGACAGTTCGCGCATACGTCAAGTAATTAGATGCGGCAGACATGCGGAATGAGCGGAAAATCGCACGCGGTTATTATTATCGCAGCAGCGATTTTTCCTCCATCCAACATGATTGACTCTTGACGATGTCGCGGTCACTATCGTCTCGTTTAAATTCTAATTTTATTTCTATCGCTGCGATATGCGTATTTATGAGTGATAATGAGCTGTTCCTAGAATTTTAATCAGAGATAAAAATTTATCTTTAATATAAAACTTATTAATATATAATATTTATATTGTAGTCAGTTTTCGAAAATCTTCAGCAAACTTTCGTACACACATAACGTCCTAAAAACGTTTTTTATCACTTATGTTGCTTGCTAAAATTTAGGGATGGGGAAGTTCCTCCTCCTTATTCCCCCTATGTCCATATATTATTTACTATATTTAAAGAGTTTAATAGATTTGTTTCTCTAATAAAAGGTCTATTTTTTTTAAACATTTAGATAAAATCCTTTATTCTCCACAATTTTAAGGAAATATGATACATCGAATTTTATAATATTATCGTACTGTTATATCTGTGTTATGTAATTTGCACTTTTCATGTTGTACACAAGAAAAATTAAATTTTTTTACGCATATGACAGATAACAATATCCATTCCCAATGGAATCGCACTCAATCAACTTTTGACATAGTTGATAATTTTTATCAGTGCAAAAAGTTAATTACTTTACACAGAACCGATTAAAGCGGTTCACGTTTTATAGCACAAAATTCTTTCATTACTTGATATGTCGACAGATCAGTGAATCGGTAAATTTTTACTGTGTCTGTTATCTACTTGCGCAAAAAAGTTGCACTCTTGCACGATCGTCAATTGAGGATCGCTATTGATTTATCGATGAGTACATTTGAATGCCAAGCTATCGAAGGGATTTCTAATGCATTGTTCGTTTCCTTTCGTATGATTTCATTATTGATCGCTTTGGCTACACTAAATGCATAGAATTTTCACGATACACGCGCAGATAGAAAATGCAAATAAATTTAATTCGCAGGAAGATGAAGAATTAATGCACCATTGATCCAATTTGTGCTCTCATCGATGTAGCTAAGTCTTAATAATTCGCAGAAGCGACGCGAACTGGGTCGTTAAAAAAGTTATTACTGTTATTATTATTGTTAAATTATTGTAGTTATTGCAAAACGATTCACAAGTTAGATTCATGTCAGTTTTTGCTCAGGAACAACGCTATATGATTTGTGGGCTTTTTAAAAAACATTCTATACTTACCGGTAGTTTATTAACAAGAACGAAAACTCGACCTGATTATATTACATGCTCTAAAGAAATTAAATATGCGTTTATCACTAAGTTGAATTCTTCTTTCTTGCGCTCGTTGGCAACAAAATGATTTGTGTATTTAATTGTGACATTATTCGTAACAAGTAACAAATAAATGATAAAACTCACTAAAATAATCTGAGTCTTCAGTAAAACGATTGCAATGCACGCGAATTTCTTACGGGAATACATGAATATAATTAAATCGAATTTCGGGTGCAACATTGGGTAAACCGTAACCACCGCATTAACTCCCGTAAATTTGAATTAATTTAGATTATATGGACTCGCGTACTCTCGGATATTCTTGGTTGTTCTCTGGTCAGCGAACTTATTGTAAGTATCGTGTAACAATTGAGTGCTTTGAAATTAGAAAACAATAGCTGATTAATTGCGTTCATTAACATTAATTGAAAATACATAACATGGAAGTGCTAGAAATGCGAAAAAAGAAAAGTATATTAAAAGAAGAAAATCTTATTTATTTAATTTTAAATTTCTGATAAATTTAGAAAATTATAAATTAAATTAAGGAAAGAAATGAGGTGAATACAATGTTGTGATAGAAAAAAAATTTCTATATTTTCAGTGTTCTTTGTCTATATCTGCGTTCCTTGTCTGTGTCTATATTTATATTTCCTAGTCAATTAAGAGTGTAAAGTTGTGTGTAATTTGAGCTAAGAAGAAGACAGTTTATTTTCCTCTGTAGATGTTCCAATTGGAATAATTTACGTAACACAAGAGAGAATGAGGGAGCATTATAGTCTATTAAAATCACATAATACGTAAATGACTCCACTGTATTTGTAATTGTAAGTGCTATTGCACTCCCTGCTGCAGTTTGAGAACTCTTGGTTCGCAACCACCAAGTATGTACACCATCGGATCGAGGCCATAATAGGTTTTCCACAATTCGCCTGTGCTTCGTGTAACAAATGCCACTACGAATCCCATCTCACCATAATACAATCCCACAGAGCACAACCGCACCTTGAATAGTAATGCCTTTTGTAATTGGAGCTTTAATTCTTACATTACCGAACAGATAAATTGAATTAATGCCATTCATGAGTTTCATCGAAGTGCAAAAAAAGAAAATTTGAATCTTTTCGAAAGTATATTTTTTACATAATAATTATGATCGCAGAAAAATATACAAAATGATTTAAATTTTTATCATAGATCATCGATATTTTCTCTTTCACAACTTTTTACGATAAAGTTTTAACAAAAAGTGAAGAAAAATATTTAAGGTTTAGAAACAGAATTTAAGACTATAATACTTCAACTTTGTTTGTTCATAAAATTTTTTTATAAAATTAAATTTGTTTATATTGATGAAAAGTTAGAATACAAAAAGTTATATCGCATAATATCCACTCATATTTTTATTAACAGCAAAAAGAATTGCTTATTTATCTTTAGTTTAAGGAGTCTTACATATCCACAATAAAATTAATAATTAATTAAATTGATTATTTAGCTTTAATTTAATAAGAAGCTTTAGTAGAATATTTTATGGATTAAAAGGAATGTGATAATTTCATGCTCGCGGAGCCTGCTAATGTGTGGTTTAGTGAATCGGCTTTATACGTGCTGACGCGTTGTGGATTTGCATTTGGATCTGCTGTGATGTCCGAGCGACAGTACAATCTGTCGCGTATTATATACTCGATAAACTGAAGTCCAGGCCACAAACGATTGTCAAAGTTGTGCGGTGACGCCAGATAGTTTGCAATATGTGCGAATTGCGGTGTTCATACATGTATTAACACTATTGTACAAAGTCATTGGCACAATCGTTTCCAGCTATTCGCACGTTCGGACAATTAGGCTATATTAATGCATGAAGCGCATTCTCGCAATGTCCCCGCGATTGCCGCGTGTGCAAAATTTCAAGGTAATTGTTGGAAGATTAATAAAATTCTCGAAATGACTACTAATATAAAAATAAAAAGATGTCTTTTCTGTCCAAAATTTTATACGGTATTTATTACGTTAGAAATCTTTAAATTAATAATTTTAAAGAATGTTTTAACATACATGCAGTTATTTTCATATAAAATAAAACAGTTATGACATTCGACCGATTATCGTACAAAAAAATATTAAACATCTTTTCGAAATAGCATGGCTTTCTCTTTTTAATACTATTTCAATGCTTTTTAAATCGTTTATAATTTTTTTATTAATAAAAATATATTTTTTTTTTGTATAGTTATGTTTTTAATGTTTGAGTTTTTTGATTGAAAAACAAATTACAATGTATTCATTTTTATAAAAATTATGAACAATCAGTTTGATTTAGATTGAATATAGCTATACATCACCTAATGTCTCGTTTCTGTAATATTTAAGGGTCAATTTCTTAATAATTTTATAAGAAATATAAATTTCAAAACTTGAAAATGTTGCTACAGTTAAGTAATTATTACAACAGTAACTTGCAATTTTGAGTTTATAAATAGATATTCACGTTTAATTGAGATATTTTTCTTAATTAAGCTAATTTTTTGAAAATCTTAATTTTTTAAAAATATTACAATTAAATGAGAGATTCGTCAAACAGCTTGATAATATATAAATCTGGATCAGTGAATACTTACTGATATCACTCTCAAGTATGCCACTAGTAATCAGTGAATTCATAGTTAAACTAAAAAGTCAACTATTTAAAAAATCAATGAAACGTGAAATCTTTAACATAGCCAACTTTTAATGTATAAATTTAATATATATTATAACTGACATGCAAATATCGGTATTTTAATTATACGACACTGAATCTTTTTTTTTTCTTTGAATTTCACTAATTATTCAATGCTAAGGATGACATTCAATTAGTGATTATCCACAGATTTGGATTTTGAAAGTACGAGAAAATATTCACTAATTTCTTCGGTTAATTAATTTATCATGGCCTTCTCGTTTTAGATTTCGTCGTAATTTACTGCACGTCCGTTTCGCTGGACGTCTTTCTTCCGCCACGCTTCCTGCACCGCATATGTAAATGCGAGAGTTAACACCACAGAACGCACGGAGATCAGACCTCACGGCTAACGAGATTTTGTGAGAAAGCTGTTGTGGTTGATGATTCATAGTGATCTTCCGGCAAATATTACTTTTACACTATTTCTTTCCCCGGTTGTTTAACATTTGCCCACTTTTGTTAACGAGATCGCAACCAGGTTGCAATTATAATTAGATTGCGTAATGAACATTCGCTGTGCCTGCGGCTCTCAAAAGCGAATATAATTAACAATAGAAAATATTTGTTGTTTTTTTTTTGTTATATCCATATCTCAATAATCGTATACTTATTTTTTAACATATACATTCGGAAAATATTGTTTTTCAACAGAAAGTTAATTTATGGAAATCTGTACTGGTAAATCTACGTCCAAACAGAGAGTTTGATAATTATTATAATTATTATAATATTATTATTATTATTATTATTGTAATTACCATTTATCTCTGTTATAGTATTTTTTTTGAAAGAGCTCTATAAAAAGCGTATTAGAAATCTTTTCTCTATTCGACAAAATCGAAACAGAGAGGAATATGTTCTAACTGGGAAATTAATTTTCGAAATTGAAAGTGCAGTTATTATGCGACGCAACGATGTAATAGCCGTGCCTTAAGCGCAGTAATTATTTCCCACTCCATTCAATAGTATTATAACCCTTCCCTCACACCCATTTTCAATCTACGTGAACTCATTCAAGGTCCGATAGCTTCATTCTGACAGCCCGTATGCCAATCCATGAAATTTCTATTTTCAAGGGACACGAGATTCTCAGCCATTACGAACGGAAATTGCAGCTATTATTATAATGACGCGTTTAATGAAAGTACAACGGAGGGAAGGAAGTCGCCGGCAGCGGAAGTGAGAATTGAAACTCGAGAGAAAAATCACCTTCAATGGAAAAACGAATTATTTTAATTATTTTGAACTGCATCGACCGCATATATCCGGCGACTATCCTGTCGAGGTAAATATATGCCAGGAGTGGTGTATTTATTCAGCGTTGTTCCCCGCGGAAAAAGTTTTAATCGAGAGTTCGCCAGAGTCGCCCGCGAATCTGCGCGCATTTCAGCCTTTCCTTCACGCCGGGCCGCTTTTCTCTCGCGTAATTTTTATTACCTTCTCTCGGTTAGCGACATCCATTTATCTCGCCTTCTTGATTTATCTTTCTACTTTAAAGCAGATTAATCGTATACTGCGTAGACGAGTCGGCTTACTGCGAGATATAAAAAGCGCGGCGTTGCTCACGTCGCTCCACAAGGATTAACCGTAGAAACGTGCGCGAGATCGCGCAGGATAATCGCAGGATAATGGCAGCGTGTGTTAGGTATATGGACCGCAACGAAACGGAGCAAGGCGTTAACGAATTTTAAAATGAGATCTCTAAAGGTATATAAAAGATATTACGCGTATAATGAAATGAAAATAGATAAAAGTTGTATAGCGCGGCATAGTGTCCTTTATATTCAAACTTCGACCGTCTTCTCCGTTGCTTTCTCTTAAGAGGACGTATTTCGCAAAATGCGAATACCTATGCAGCCAGCCAAATGACATAGTCGCCGATTCAGTTTGCCATGTTCCGATTTTATCCAACTATCGTTGCCTTTGTCGTTGCGCTTCCATGGTTATGCGTTGTGGAAAAAGACTCACTGTGACTATCGAAGTTTTTCAATGGCCTAAACGGATAACGTGTGTCGGTGGACATTTCCAAGGATCCAACATGGTTCTCTTTGAATCGTCGGAAAGATCGGTTACCGACAATGACACACTCGAACATGAATGAACGTTCAATTTTAAAGGAAAGTTGCTGGAGATATAACTTGCAAATTT
This sequence comes from Acromyrmex echinatior, assembly GCF_024713525.1. Taxonomy (NCBI): domain Eukaryota; kingdom Metazoa; phylum Arthropoda; class Insecta; order Hymenoptera; family Formicidae; genus Acromyrmex; species Acromyrmex echinatior. Next base: position 4,435,098 of record NC_141864.1, read on the forward strand.
TTTTCTAACCGTCATATGTAGAGAAATTGTCTTCATTACTGTGTCCGTTTTTATTAGTGTGCCTTTGTTTAAATAAGCCATAAATAAAATTAGCAAATAAATAAGAAAAGATTATTTTTAATTAAGTTAAATTATTAATGTATACGATACCAAGGATAATATTCTATTTTTTAACTATTAAAGTATAGTAAACATTTTTCGAAAGATACATATCACAATTTAGAGGAATTTATGTCCAGTAATATCGCAAAATTTATTACTTGTTTCTATATTAATACATACTAATGCTTTGTATTGGAAAGTTGAAAGCGTTGCATTATGAATGTACATTGAAACTGTAAATATAATTAAAATAATAATTTATGCAATATTAACTTAAACAATTAGGTTATATCTATTATCTATTTTAGTAACTATTTTAGTAACTATATATTAAAATGAGTCAAATGCGGAAAGACACAAATTGAGAGCACATTAATAGGGTCATCGCCCCTTAAAGGATCTAATGGGGGCAAAATATTTTCTTTTTTTTTTATTGAAAATTATAAAACATTAATATTTTTTTAGATTAAGAAATATCATAAGAAAATTTTAATTTTTTTGTTACATTAAAGTTATTTAATAATTAATTCACGAGCACTATTAGGGACAGTTACCTTATCTCTTTTATAGAATCGAATATTGATTTTTAACGAGAGAAAGCGTTCTTATTCTTCTCATCTTCGACACATCCGATCAAACATGCATCCAACATCGAATTGAATTGTAGTTGCTGAACCGCAGCATCGCAGTCGTCACCGCAACCATCATTATCGTCACCGATGCCATCCCCGGTATTCCTCACTCACTCTTTCTCCCCCCCCTCTCTCTCTCTCTTTCTCTCTCTCTCTCTCTCTCTCTCGCTCTCTCTCTCTCTCTCTCTTTCTCACTTTCCTTCACCATATTCATGATGCACTTCCTGCTGATCGCATATACCTGCATCTTGTCGATGCACTACGCATCTCGATCGCCGAGCAACGTTTAACCCTCTAAGTCTTACAAGGGCGTTACGCCCGAGTTATCTCTTTCAACAATTCTCACCTCGTTTGACTTACGATAAATATGAGAGGGGATCTCTTACTTTATCTTTTTTTTTCACAAGATTGTCATAAGAACAAAGAAGTATTAAAATGGACGAAAGAACACGTGCAAGAAAAAAAATAAAACACGTACATATTAACGTACATATTTGTAAACAATTCACCTTTACACGGAAAGAACGATTTTACTAAAGTAGTTAAAAATATAGGTAGATACAAATCTAAAAATAATTTTATTGAACAAAATAATTATATATAGGAAAAAATATGAATAAGCAATGTTATAAAAATTGTGATATTGTAGTAATTAGTTAGAATGTCGTACGTAATTATTTTATTAGTCCAATAAAGTTTATTTTCAGATCTGTATTTAGGTAAATTTTTAGATATTTCAATATAAAACCATGTTTCTTCGTATAATTTTACACTAATTGTAAGTGATAGCTATACTTATTTTAGTCGTGTTATTTGATATTTTTCGCTGAAACGAAAAATTCTAGCGTGCGATTTATGTTTGCATTCAACCTGCTAATGAACTGGTTAATTATCGCGTAACTTTACGCGGATTAGTTAGATAGAAAAGGCACAATTTAAAGGTGAAACATACGCTAGACTGTATGGAAGACGCACACTTGCTGCAGTATTTCAATAGTAATGCATATACGAAGAGTATCGGGCTGCATCTCGAAATCCCGAAGCTACTTGTAATTCGAGGCGTTGTATACATCTACCTTTTGGGTATCCAATATCCTCCAAGTACTTGAAATACTTCCGATATCAGAAACGCCTCGAGGCTTTCGCATCGGTTGAAACTCCAGCCTGACGTATCGTTGCGGTCAGTCAACAAAATATATTCATGTGGGATATATTGCTTACTTTCCGCCGCCTGCCTGTTACATGCAAAATATTGCTTACTTTCTCTCCCGCCATTGCTGACGGGGCTGGAAAGTCCGATATTTCAGCAGTAGTAGTAGAAAAGATTTATGATGATAATAGAGAAAGATCCATTTTAAATTTGATAAAGATATTCATACTTTTTCGCATTTGTCAAGCATTTGGTATATTCAAAAGTTAAAGATGCAATTTAAATTAATTTTAATCGACTTCAGGGGATCTTAAACTCTGTATTAGGTAAATCATATTTTTATATGACAATTACTTTTATCCTCTTTTACTGATTTGAAAGTCCTTTTCCAAGATTAAAGTATACGCATTAATACGTGTCTGTGAGGTGGAGTTTATGCCGAGAACGTCAAAAAGTTTCAAAATTGAAATCTTCTTTACCATTTCTTAGTCCAATATGGCACTCTAGAGCTATTACGTCGTGACAACATACTTTATATAAAAGCTTTGCTTCATGTAAAAGCTGTGCAATTTGTACTTATGAAATTGTAGTCCACCAGACTATTAGTTTGCATAACGTGGAGTTGAGAAACAACATGGAGTTCTTAGAATTGGATTTAGACACCAATTAAAACATTATTGTTATACGAAAATTTATTATGTATTTTTGCTGTCTATATGAGATATTGATGTAGTAAATCAGTGACACGTAAATCATCTGTGACTTCTACTTACACTATGATTAATTGTCTTTAAGATCCCCTTAAGATGTATATATTGTATAAACATAGTAAAATCAACAATATTGAAAAATTAGAAGTGTTTCATTCACTGTAGAGAAAATATACAAGTAATTTAAATAATTAGCTTTACTAGATCGAATTAGATAAGCATTCCGTAAAACATTATCCCTTAATCGCAGAAATGTGAAGCCGCGAAGTGAAGACTTTCATGAATATTCTTACGCAGAAATGGAACAATGGGCAAAAAGCAGCGGAGTGAGAAAGAACGTGTAAATGGAATAAAATTTTCATTTTATTACCGGGCGTCGAGTTTTGCACGCGCCATCGCAGACTGTAAAGAAACCGCGCGACAGTATTTGTCCCGAGATGTATGCGCGCCTTGAAAAGCGCAGCACTCACTTAAGCAAATTACCTTTCGTTTAATTAAAGTCTTATCCACGGCTAAAGTATAACGTCGCCCTCGGGTACACCATGCTCTACATATTCCGCTAGAAACGAGATGTTTTCGTACGAAAGTCAAGAAGCTACCACGGTCAGGCCGGCATAATAACATTTTTCAGAGATCTCGTAAAATAATTCTCACGTGAAATTAACTATGCTTCTAACGTATAATGCAACTAGATTGCAGCACGAAATTCTTTGGTATCTACTTCGCTCCCATCAGTTTAGCTTCCTTCCTTCATGAGAAAAAAATTTAATCTGGATTGAATGACGCTATTTAATCCTTTGTACGGCGTTAACTTTACATTGCGTTGAGATGAATAATCAGCACGTTATCTCAAGCACACATTACTTCAAATTGATCTTTAATTAGTACACTTATTTTTGAGCATATTAAAGTAAAACATCATTATTTATTTAAAGTAATTACAGTAATTAGTAATACATTATAATTGAGATTTGAGATTATACTATTAAATTTGTAACGTCAAATTATAATCAATTTGAGTTACTTTTAATTATTTCTGTAGGTCTACTACTGCTTTTACTTCATGTCGTTAATTTAAATAAAACAATGAAATTAAACAATTTAAAAATATATATATGTTATTGTATAATATATAGTATTTTAATTACATATTTTATTATGTAAATAATATAAAGCAAGTACAATTGTTACAAAATAATTTATCACAAATAACAGAATAAAATAACGAATACATGTTAAGTGAATATACATATATACTTTTATCCGCGCGCGCGTTAAATCAGAAGCTGGAATTTAAAAAATATTTTTAAAAACACACACATCACATAAAATAATAACGATTTCTAATAAACGACTTGTTACTGAATTTTTGATCATTGCAAACACAATATTACATCATAGAAATATCACAGAAGATATTTTTCATCGTTATAAAATATTGACAAATATCGCGTTTCAGAATATTACAGAATATTACTATGGATCAGATCAAATTGAATTACGTCAGATTCGCAATACGACGAAGAATATACAGTGTACATCATTTAGCCGCAAAATACGTATTTGAAACGTCAGTTGAATAAAACCTATAAATGTCCAGGTCGAAGACAATCTAACAGATTTTTTTTAACTCCGTCAGTCTGTATCGTTTACGCGTGCCATATTGCTGCGTCCGAACGTGAATCCAGGGGAAAAAAAAAGGAAAAAAATAGCTCGCGCGTAATCGCTTGCAAACATACACATTTGACGCTCGATGGTTTCGCAATCGCCGTGGACAGACGATAGTATTCCGGACGGGCTTTACGGGTTGCGATGCAACGCGAGCTGTACTACCGAACGGGGAGCTTGTCGCAGCATCTCTTTCCTCCGAGGGATTCATTCGACGCGCGAAATTGCCCCGCCGCGCACGAAACGGAACGGTCCGCGACGATTTTATTACATGGCACTAAAACCTGGTAGATTACCTTTACAAAGTTACCGATCGAAACTGGTGGTCCCTTTGCAACGGATAGTGGATCGCTCCAAAAATTCAACGCTCTCGTTGTGAGATTAATTTTTCTCGATATTGAGAAGTCTCGCTTCAGTGACGGTATTTTTTGCTTTATTTGGGAATCAAGTCAAAAGCCTTCTTTTATCTAAATTTATATATGATAATTTAGGATAAAAATAACTCTCTCTTTTTCTCTCTTTCTCTCTCTCTCTCTCTCTCTGCTATTTGTGTGCACAATAATTTGATAGATATAAAAAAGCCTCTTTTAAAGTTCTTTAAGTCATACACGATAATTTAGAATATTGAATAAATCTCTCTGCTATTTGTGTATGTAATAATTTGATGCATGGTATAAAATTTGTTCCATACGAAAAAATGATTTTGCCGAAGTATCTAAAAATTTTACTAGATATCTGAAAATAATTCTGTTGGACTATTAAATTATGTAGGACGCTCAAACTGATCGCTAGAAAGAAATATAACCATTTATTTTGTTGATATGTGACTAAATTTAGTACTTTCTTATTTAAAAATCATGTTGTTCTATCAAAATTTGATATTAATTATTGTATCCAAATTTGTTGTTCTAATCAAATTTTGAACGATATAATTTTGGTTATTTTAGCCAAATTTTAACTGAAAGTTAAATAATTTTTAGATAAAAGAGTAGTAAAGAATACATGTAGTTAGTCACATATCAACGAAATAAATATATCAAATCGAATAAAGTAAAGAACACCGAACGGTCAAAGTTAGATGTTATATATTCAATCAATTTTTTTGTTATATGATTACGCGCCGATAATTGTCGGACTTTCAACACAATCATTATGAAATAATTACAAAATAAAGTTTTAATAATCCCCTCTAAATAAATATACCAAATATACCAAATATACCAAATATTTCTCAATGTAGAATGTTAAAACTTTTTGCAGCATTGTTCTCATCATGTTTGAACATCCAACGCAATTATTTTGATGGTCTAACAAAATTATTTTCAGTATTTTCTGTATTTAGCTAAACTATTAGATATATCAGCAAATCATTCTTTGTGTATAAACAATACGAAAGTTACGTGAACTGTATATATAAGCTGAAGTCTCAAATGACATCTCAGAGGATTCTAATTTTATTGTCACATTTGTGAATACCCTCGTTTAGTCGAGTGGAAAGATCGTTCGCTTAACAAAAGGCGTTGATTCGTGCCAGGAAGGTAATTTCGAGATTTGTCTTAGAAATTACGGTGGCTAGAGAGAAAGGATTTGATGTCTCGCCGGAATAGTCGAGACAAATTTAGCGAAAAATTGCGAACGGCGGTTATGGTACGACAGAGAAGATTCGCTTCGAAAACTTCAATCTCCGCTAATTTCATCGATGATCCTGCTGAAGTCGAACTCGATGCGGAAACTTTTTCCAGCAAAAAGGCAATTTTGTGGCTTCCATTATCGAATCGAAAGAAATGCGACATTTTTTGACCCGGGAAACGGGCATTATTGAAATCAGGAAGCACATTACATTATAACGCACGAAGCAATTTTAAGGGATGAAGAAATAGGAATTATGAATAGGGATAAAAGCCCCTCGAAAAATTTGTAATCATATAAGCATTCATTTAAATATATGAGATTATAAACACGGAAAAAATTGCGAGCTATCGGAAATTTCAATTACGAGTTCAGCCGAAGTTCCCGCCTGAAGGGCTGGCATTCAATAAGATCGGGTCGCGTTAATTTCTCCAATTCCCCTGGGATTCCCCAGGTAAAATCGCTCATATCGGGGCGTGCGAGCCATCGTGGTGAATCGAAATCCCCACGTACACCGCCATCCGCATAATTGGTCCAGATGCGGAACAGACGGGACGAGGTGGAGGAACGAAGGGAAGGAAGTAAAGGGCGAAATTCCACGCGGGGCAGCTGCCATTAGAAGGGTGAGCGAGCAATGGAGGATGGGAACAAGCGGGTTCTCATAATATGATTCGAGATTCGAAACGGCGTGAGTCCTCCTCGTCACGAAATTACCCCCGCGGATGTGTGCGACTCGCAGGACCACATCGTGTGTGAATCTTCTCCGTGCTCTCTTCTCAATGCATCGCTCTCTACGTGCTCGCCTCGATTCGTGTCTTGTCCACTTGGCGCTGATTTGATTTCGATATCCCGCTGTTCGTCCCCACGGGGATTCACTCGCGCGTAGTCATTTCCAAGTGTTCGTTTCCTGCGAAAAAGAAAGAAACGACGACGAAATCGTTGCCACCCTTTGTGTCCCGTTCCGTAGATTAGAAACGAAATTACGTCAACTCTATGTACAATTTAATATCTTTATTTTGTAAAAGTTCGTAACACCTCTCGTTAAAGTGCATTAGGCTGTTAACGATTCGACACAATTGAGCTTTTTTTATCTATTTTTTATTGATTGTTTTTAAAATAATTATTATCTCACTTGGCTTTTATCTCATAAAATATTAAAAAAGAAATGAAGAAAGACGCAAAAAAAAACGTGATATTTATGATTACCATAAATATCACTTATCTGTCTTCCTTTGCTTTGATTAATTAAATCGCTATGCTGTAGTTTTTGGAATACCTATTCTTAATATTAGTTTAAAAAGCTGGATGAAGAGATCTCTTTTTCTACATCCTTTATTTGTATCTTTTATTAAAAAAAAAAACAGAGCGTTAGTTAATTATTCAGAGTAACATGGAAAAAATATGAAAGTTATTTATATTCTACTGTTATTATGCATTTTTCTACCGAGAAAAAAAATAGAAACAAACAGCCATTTCGCACCTCCCAAAGTTTAAAAAAAGTTTTATAAACGCAGAGAATAAGCTTCTTAGACCGCACTTGGATGTACATACTTTTTGGATCTCTTTAACATTATCACGACCCTTCTAATTTTTTTTTTCACTTTTCCATTAAGAAAGTTCCAAGATTTATTTCTTCGTTTTCCTAAAAAAAAAAAAAAGAAGGATCTTTCCGGTGCAAAGAAATCAACGGGGGATAGTGGGGAAGAAAGTTCGTGTCCTTTCATTTTCTTTGCAGATGCTTTATTTAAATCTTCGTGCAACTTCGCTAATTTCTCTCGGCTGTCGTTCAGTAGTAGCTTGTTTACTCGATCTTGCTTCGATATCCTGCCGATTTCCCAAGAGCATCCGTTGTTGGCACTTCCGTACGCTCACTCGTGCGATCGCTCTCGAAAGATCATCGTGCGTGAAAAGAACAGATCGAACCTTTCCAACGAAGCGCAGATCCGCTCTTATGCAGACGGCGTTGAAAACTCCTAGTTAAGCTGATTACTGAGTGACTCTGTCGTTACTAAAAAAATATATACACAATACTTTAATAAGATACTTATTCTGAAAAGTTTAATCTGTGTCGAAAATGTATCTCTCGTTGTACACAAAATTGTTCAACGTGTTTAATTTCATGCATATTAATCTGTCATCTCTTAATAATTTTCACATTTGAAGTGAAATTTAATTTCACAGCTGATTTTGTCTTTTAGCGAATGTCAAACGTTATAACAGTGAGTTGATATTAACAAGTTAATTGCAAAACTATTTTAGCCGTTTTAACTATAATATATATTACATTTTGAAATTTATTTAATTTCTACGTGTATAAAAATTAGAATAATTACTAATACTTTAGTGAAAAGAGATTATTAAATTACGCTAAATTAATGCTAAATTTAAGTTTTTTAGATTTATCTTGTAATTGGAAAATGAAAATTATATAATATTCGTTATTATCATTTTTCTCTTTCAAATTTTTACATCTCGAGAGGAATGAAATTGTGATTTTAATAGATCAAGGGAGCTGAATGAGTCCCCTCATTTTTCGCGGCGGTTTAATCCCATTTTCTTGATTTATTAAAATCACAAGGAGAAAATTCTTGATTTATTAAAATCGTATAATTTCATTTCTCTCAAAATGTAAAATTTTCGCAGAAAGTAATGATAATAAATTAATTTACATGGATACACTCTCTCTCTCTCTCTCTCTCTCTCTCTCTCTCTCTCTCTCTCTCTCTCTCTCTCTCTCTCTCTCTCTCTCTCTCTCTCTCTCTCTCTCTCTCTCTCTCTCTCTCTTTCTCTCTCTCTCTCTCGTTCAAAGTAAATTTTATCTATTCAAATAAACGTTCGATTTCCACAGATAGCTAAATTACTACAATCAATTTGATACGCAAAGAACAGAATATTCCATTTATATTACTGTGTACTAAATGTGTTTTCTAGTAACAACAAATCAGTACTACGTTACGTGATTGTTGGTATTTGTGTTTCTTCAATGTACTATTGTCACGCGCACTAGGTCACCGAGCTATCACTTGCACGCTGTGACATTGCATTATCTCTCGAAACGCGATGCACGACAAGTACTGTAAGATTTCAAATGCTATTATTAACACACGCAATTAGTTAACTTCCACGATTAATGACTCGTAAGCATGTCGAGGCGACTTTAGTGTTTTATCTTAAAGTAGATATTTTACGCGATTTATTTATCTATCTGCCATTTTTACGTTAAAAATATATAAAATAAATAAATAATATGTTCGAATTATCAATTTATTAAAATTTAAATGAAAAGCGGTATGATATATTAATCGTTCATTAATGATAAATAATCGCGTGCTGTGTTAACATTGAAAGTGTTGTTTAAGTGTCGCGCGATTGTCATCTTCTGGTGATTAATATACGAACAATAAATTTTAAAAAAAATTTTCCACAAGTAAATATTGTTTGCTACAAAAAAGAAAGAAGGGAAACATCAACACATTAACCAAAATAAGTAATTTATTGTCTATTATTTTATTCATGGTATAAGAATTAAATAATCGCATTGCCGATTATTTTATACGTCCAATATTATTTATCGAAATATTAATTATGTTTAATTTTGCACGTATTATAATTTGCATATTATAATTTAAATATGTTTATATGCTATAGATCTACGTATATAGTTTGTATTTGAATTTTATCGTGCTGCGTTTCATACTGACACAGTGAATTAAATTGTTATTTTGATTTAAAAGATAACAGATCTATTTCAGATCCATTTTAAATCTATTATTTAAAATGGATGGGCTAAGAGAGGCTAGTGTTATTTAATTTTGCTCATAATTGTCTATTACGCGTACGAAAAAGTACACATAAATCTGATTTTTCATTACCTGGTTAACTTATGATTAGGCTTAACCTGATGTTTTATCCAATGGATTTCATTTGTGATAATGTCACGGATAAAGCTTGGTGAAACATCAAGTTAATTACAAGTTAACCAGATAATAAAAAATTGGATCACAGAGTGTTATAAAATAATACTCATTATATTGACACATTGTTTATTGGCATATTTTGAAATCTTATTATACGATAGAACAAATTTACTAATTGCAAGATATATCACTTGCTTGAAATTTATAGAACAATCTTGTAAGTATGAATAATAAAAATGATAGAAAATATATCACATCCAGAGCGATTACTTATTTTCGCATGAGCTTGATAAAAAGTGATAAACGATGATAGAGTGATTTTCGCGAAAGAAATATTACATCTCCAAATCTGGTAAAGATATTATCATCTTTTATATTTTTTGCCAAGCATGATCTTCTATATACAGATAAAATTTTTAAGAAATTTGGAATACCATGAGGATATAATATATTAATAGCGTTTTATACACACACACACACACACACACACACACACACACACACACACACACACGCATATATATATATATATATATATTAGGTGTTGGAATTAATTCGTAGCGTTTTACAAGTGATGGGAAGTACTTTCATTAATGTATTTTTTAATGCTCATGTGAAATAAATAACATTCTTTCATTAAAAACGCTACGAATTAATTCCAACACCTAATATATGGATAATTTTAGTAATTTATTAAGTACATAACAGTTGATTAAACTTTCAAATCTATTGTTTAGATAAATATTAGAAAATATTTATCTTTTATTTAAAGAATCTCGCACTAATTATATTTATATTAAATCCCGGTGAAAGAAGTTGGTCTTTATATATATAATGTAGCTTATATAATGGTGAAAAGATGTCACAACTGACACAAGACATAATAATGGATTTTTAAGCTATAGTATATCAAAAGTTCTCTTAAGTTTTACACTTTTAATACATCTTTAATATATAATTTAAAAACTATCCATTATTGAGCCTTGTGTCTATGACATCTTTTGTTTTCATCACATTACAAAGTACGTTATGCGAAAACTAATTAATTTTACTGATTATGAAGCCCAATTTGTTACATAATTAGTATAGGGCCTTTTTCTTTATGATCTTCTTATCTCATGGAGAATGAAGATTGGAATAAAATACAATATATGTATTAAATAAAAAATTAGTTATCTATAAAATCACGTACAATTATATATCATATAACATATTTAATTAAGAAAAATAATCAATATTTATATTATTCCCTTTTTTCTCCTTTGTAAACATTTTTAATACAATTATAGATCTGCGTTTAGCTCTGTTTCTTCATTTCTTTCCAGAATTAAATACCTTGTAAGGGAATGCAAAAGAGTAACGCTTGAAGATATTTACAACTTCTACATGTCAATAAACTCAAATATAAAAAATAATATATTTTACGGATACATCGTAATTAATTCATTAAAAAATATATATTAACGATTATTTATTGATCAGTTATTCTTAACGTACTAATTTTACCTTAATCTTTCATAGCCCCTCCATCTATCTCAATAATTATAAGCATCGTCGAGTATTCGTTCGGAAGATGTCTAACGCTACTTCAGCGTCAAAGAAATTTCGGATTATCGATTTTCCATTGAGTTTTACTGGCACAAGACAGTCGCTAAACAAAATAGAGCGCGAGCACTGATACGTAACAAGAATAATACGTACCGCCACTGCGCTTGCTGTTACTTGACTAAGCCAAGATTCTTTTGATTTATGGAATACTTGCAGCAAGTCAAGATTCGTCTTGATTTATGGAACATATCAACAGCGACCGCACGTACACTGCACGTACACTACTGTCAACGTTTACACACGTCTCGAACTCGAAGTCGGTTATCGAGTAATAAAACATGTCTCGGTCGTGAAATTTCGCAAAACAGTACATATCGCGAAACGCGAGTAAAATCGATATTATTATTCCACTGTTGATCGAATACGAAGCATTCAAAAGTCATCCTTGACGCAGCAAGAATGTCGTAGATTGACGCCGTAGATAGAAGAACAGGAGGATTTCATTTTTCCAGATATCTAGAGTGGAAAATAAATGATTATTAAATAATTTATGTATTGTCTATTATAATGAAAAGTTTTTAACGTCTCTTTTGTATCTACGAAATGAAAAATCTTTATTTTATTCTAAAATGCAAAGACCACTGAAACGTTTCCGTTATAACATGAGATAGCAAAATGTAATATTTATTCACAATTCTTCAACGAACTCTCTCTTTTCCGTACTTTTTAATAATTATATAATAGTTTATAAATAAAAAATATTTCGCCTACGAAAAATATTACAATATCATGTGAATAATTTAAATATTGTATTACAAAAATATAGCAGAATATACTTTAATGTATCTAACATGCCAATCCTAACAAATATTTTTTCATATGCTTTCATATTTTTTTAATTGATGTACAAATAATTACACAATTATTATAAATATCTCTCGCACGAAAATTATTTTAAAAACCGTGTAAATAGTTTAAACTTTACAAAAATATCCGGAAGCGCAAGACCACAATTGCGTTCGTTTGTACAGAACAAAGCCAACATATAACAACCGTGGTTGGCATATAATGTTTTAGTAATTACTTAGGAGTTCCTCTACAAGGAACACACTTCCACTGGCTTCTCACTAACCATCGACTGTTCGCAACAGTTAAAAGTAAATATAAATAAAGTTTAGCTTGATTTCACCAGTTTGCAACATAATACAGACTCCAAAAGAAAAGCAGCACATTAAACCTTTGTGTAGTTTATGTCTCAAGAAAAGTATTTCAAGAGAAATGGGTACGTGTCTTTTAAATAACTTCCCACAAGGAAGAAATAATATAAACAAGAATGAAAATAAAGACTAATCAAGTTAATTGTGATAATAATGAAAAAGAAGACTTTTATATATTTTTTAAACAAGTTTGCCTCATTTTTTAAATACATTTATTGTCAGATTGTCGATTGTTCGTGACGATGAATGACACAGGGAAAGATTTTAAAGACGCCAATAAATCCCCAAATGCTGATTGATTCGTTTTCGATCATCCAACATTAATAAACGAGCGCTAGCAAGAAGGGTTGGACCGTTCCGAACGCATCGATTAAAGGCGGATCGTTCTATTTCAATTTCAAATATCGCGGATCGACCAACGGTAGCTAGCTTGTTCGAACGTGAAATGATAATATCATATCGCATACCTTTCCGTTGATCCGCAATTTGCATAATTTTCTGAGCGACTTAATTTCCGCGATCTTACTCTACCACGAAACGAAAATCCTCTCGCCAATACCGTGAGATTCCTCACAAAGATGATCGTTCTTGAAATTAATGCCGGATTAGAGAACTATGCAATTATTGATCCTATTTTGCTTCAATATAATAATCAAAAGTTTTTTGGAGAGAGAGAGAGAGAAAAAAGTGGCTAAAATATTCGCAAAATGATAATGTAAATAAAATGATTTACAATAGTATATAAAAATATGCAATTTCTATATTATTTACGTTCTAAGAAATTCTTGGTTTAATATTTTATATTATTTGAATAAAAAAGAAAGATAATCAGAATTTTATTTATATAATAAAGCAATATTTTGACACGTTCAATTACTAGATTACGTCCATTTACTTAGATTTCATGAAATCTGAGTTTCTTAACAGTAATAAATTCGACACTTGTTTCAGATTTAGATTACTTATGCTAAATTATGTTACTGGCATCCGTTGTTGTTATCCTAAATCAACAATTGCAAAACGTCTATTAAGCACGCGAATGTAAATTTACGATTAAATCATCGGGTTATTTGACGTACAAACGTTATAATGTGCGAGTCGACGTATCCATCCATTATGCAGCACAGATTTTCGCAAGTCTCAAAGTGCATTAACGGCGCTTATTGGGATGAATGAGCGCTATAGTGTTAATATCAGCGTAAATACAGACCTACATATCGTAATCCCATGCTTACCATTTATGTTTGCCGTGTAAGCTCGGTAACGCATCATTACGAGCATTACATGCGTAGCTTTGACGATCCAGTGATTCTTATAGTTATATTTAATATATCTATCGTTTATTCTGATTATATAAGTAATTTTAGATGAGATTTTAGAAATATCAGTATTTTTATTATCTTTATGTTGGCTCAGTGTCTTTAATTATATTTTTTTTTCTTCTTCTGATTCATTTTTTTAAAGAATATTATTTTTAGAATGTCTATAATACTCAATTTAAATTTATCAAAATAATTTTTTTATTCTGTTTATTATTTAAGCTAAAAATTCATTTGCCATTTTATTTTTCTGGAAAAATTCGCTATAACAACGTAATTATAGAAACAGAAAAATGCAGAGCCTCACTCTCCGAGGAAATAAAAATTTTTACGTTTATTCTGTACATTTTATATCCGTTTCGTAGAGCACAATTTCAGTTTGCCATTCACATTCATTGGCACTGGAATATCCCGCGCACATGCGCTCGGCACATATGCAACATATACCAAACACATATGTAAGCGTAAGAGATACCGATTATCATTGTAGAAGCGGCTACATATATTTATGACCGAATTAACCCACAGAAATACCAAGTGCGGCGGCATAAATGCGGCCTCATAAATACGGGCGAACGGATTACGTTTATATAAAATCGCTGCGAGATCAGTCGTCGGCAATTTATGGACTTTTCATTTATGGCACTTATAAAAATGCTGAACCAATCTAAATTGTGCGAATCAGAATATCGGCCGACAAAATAATCATACTTTTTTATTCGTTGATGTATACCATTATCAAAATGTACTCGTCTATATAATACAAATGTCTTTCTTTAAGATATACGAAAATTCACTCCGTGATTTTTCTCACAGATTCAAAACACGTTCTTAATTTCAATGTTTAATTTTTTTTCTGGTAGTCAACGCTACATTCTATGGCATTTTTAATGCCAAAATTTATAACATTTTTTTGGCGCAATATAGTGTCACATGTCAGTGAAATAATGATTTATATTCAATCGTATTCAGATTTATAAAGGTGTACGTGACAGAAACAAGAGATTGCGTTTTTTAATTTTAATGAAATGCACAACGTAATCGCGTTGCGCTGGTGCATTTTAATTTACGCACAAATAACAGACATACCGCACCGTTTTATCATATATGAAGATGAAAAATAAATGAAAATTTTGCTTTATTATAACGTTACTTGTTAATGCAGCGTATTCGAGTTTCATTAACCTGTGCAATTTCGCATATATTTTTTAATTAAGATCGAAATCCAAACTTAGAAATGTAAAAATTGTTTTAAAATCGATCCGCAAATAATTTTCAAGGGGAAATCAATTGAAAGATTTTTAAAAAATCAAAATTCAAATTACTAATACAATTTAACGTTAGGTAACATGGATCTTTTCAAAATTTATATTTATTGATGCGAAAAAATGGACTAAGAGTTTAAATTATGCCCGCAGCATCGTGAAAAAATCTGCAACGAAACAGACAAATGATATTGACGTTTCTATCTTGTACCCCTTGTGAACTCATCAGTCAGACGTAAAGGGAAAATTGTTGCAGAAAAGCAAGACGCTGGATGCTACATGCACCGTAACTGGGACGTTGCGATAGATCGAATTATGTTTTACCCGTGCTAACCACGATATAGAGGCGACATGAGGACGTGGCCCGTCATGAAACGAACGAGATATCGTTACAATGGATAAATGGAGAAAATAGATGTCACGATCTTTAATGGGATCTTACAACGCCACGAGCGTTATTGTATAACGTTCATCTCACTTCCCCGCAAATGTATATTACCGCAGAAATCTAAAGTAACGCGCACTCCTCGTGTACTTTCGTACTTTCGTTAGTGCATTTTTAGCTTCGTCGTGTAACAATGAAAATTCACGTGTTAATTTTCGGTGCAACTGATTAGGATGCAAAGTTAGGATGATTACTTTAATCAGAATTAAAGCGACAAAACTCCAGTTCTGCAAATTTAAATTCAAAGTCATTTAAATGTCCAAACTATTAAATCGTCGTTGTGCACAAAGTTTCCTTCATTACAGTGTTTATCAATCATCAAATCACACACACACATATATGTGTGTGTATATATACAAAGTGACCCCAAACGTTTTAACCAGCTTCGAGATTTTATAGAAAATTTAATTCTAAACAAAACGTTTCCTATAAACATGAATTGAAAAATGCTTCTTTAAAAAGTTAAAATCGCCCAAAAACATCTAAAATCACGATTGTTTTATATATTTTTACAAATGTATAAAGAGAATGCATGTATTTTTTAACAAAAAGTACTGAAACGAAAGTTGTAGAAAATTAAATTATCTTTCAAGTGGGACCAAAATGATTACAGTTCTATAGGTTTTGAGATAATTAATTTTAAATGTACAAAAAAAGTGTTTTTTTTCTTGCTATCGACGGGAAAACTCTTTTAAATTCTGATTTTTTCCAAAAAATTTATTTTTTTTTACCTTCTTTGTTTCATAAATATGAAGAATAAACATAAACATGAAGAATATGTTTAAAAAGGCTTTACCGTCGATAGTAAAAAAAATACTTGTTATACATTTGAAACCGTGATTATCTCGAAATCCATAGAACGCACTACAACCATTTTAGTCTCATTTGAAAAATAATTTAATTCTCGATACTTTTTGTTAAAAAACGTATATATTACCTGATATTTATAAAAAATAACACAGAGATTTCTAAGCGATAACTTTTTAAGGAAGCATTTTTCGTTAAGAAAACTTTTTGTTCAAAATTAAATTTCCTATAAAATTTCGAAATTCGGCTATGAAACATTCGGGGCTACCCTATATATATATATATATGTGTGTGTGTATATACATGATACTCATAACTCATGCAAATACATATACCATGAATAATTAATTCTCTCTGAATTTTCGTGGAATTAACACAAATATCTGTATATTTTGTGCACATATATTTTCTTTTTACAATTTTCTCTACGCGTGTACATAACGTAACTAATTTATCACATTTAATTCATTTGGTTGAATTCACATTAAAATAATTTATCCAAGATATTCACATTATAAATATGTATAAAATATTTATTCCTTTCCGCCTTCAATATTGCATAATTAAATTCTCTTGCATAATATTCCACGCAATGCTATTTTCTATTAATTCTCCAACAAGATGAAATCTTAGACTCTATTAACTCAAGAAACCCCGAGACCTTAAGATTTAATGTACTAAAAAGTTTATTTTAGCAAGGATTTTAACAGATAAAGAAACTCTTCTCCGTAACTTTAAACGATATATAGCATTAAATGCTATATTACTAAAAAGATAGATTATATTAATATTGATTCTAATAACAAAATTATAAGATGTTATATTAATTAATATTTAGATTATATTTAGCAAACAATACATATTAAATTTACGTATGTACAATATATATATATATGTTTGTTTATTAATACATTAATTGAGAAATAGGAAATATAATTAAAACTTCCTCCTTTGTCTCAATTGAAAATTAAGACTGCAATTTGATATTCGTAAGTTCTCGCGTTTCAATTACAACTGAATTCAATTACATTGAATTACATCATTATTGTTTTACGCTCCGCGACAACTTCAATTATTATTTTCCGGGATGAGAATTTAAGATTCAATCTCGAGTCTCTCATCTTCGAAAAGCGACGGCTTCAAGCGAGTTAATTCCGCAATATCAAGCATTCACCGTGATGGTGAGGTGGAGAGACTAATTTCTGTCGATATTCTCTCCATTCGGGCGAATCCATTAAAAGCCGAGCGACCGGCATGAGACGAAGAAGCTCCCGCCGATCGATTTCCTGTCGAGCCCCCTTTTTTTCGCGGTTCTTGAATCGGGTCAAGTGCACTTGCACAACGGCAAACTGCCAAACCACGATCGCGTTCGCGGCTGAAGATGAATCGGAAGAGCGCTCATCTAGTTGATCATTAGCATAGTCTATTATCGTCCGTTCTTCCTCTCTTTCTCTTTTTCTTTCAAATAGGCACCGCTCTCGACTTCACTCGGTACTAAAACCATAATTCGACTAGAAACTGATATATCCCGTTTGAGCGATTCGGCAAAGGAAAATCGTCTTCTATTTATTCCATTTTCGAGATGAAGGAGAGAAGGGAATGGGGCATCTGATTGCTTTTCCGATATTTATTTCAGCAGTTTCCATTAATCATAGATAAAGATCCTCCGTGCGTGTGTAAATGTGGTAAAAGGAACCCGATGTAGTCGTCGTCGATTCGCAAAACGTCGGATTCTCTCGCAAGAATTTCGCTTTTAGCGCAAAAAAAAAGCATACGAGAGTCTAGTTTGAATAGCTTGTAATGTTTCGAAAACAGTTTCACGCGTTAAATTGTTGCAACTAAAGCATCCTGTGACCAATTGAGCGTTTAAAACCACTTTACATGCTGCCTGTAACATAAAATTAAATTAACGACAACATTGATGTAACATGTTGCGGAGTCACGCGGTTTACCCCAAAATTAAAAGCGGAATTAACAGAGCTGGTTTCCGATCAAGCTCAAAATCAGTGTTAACCAAACATTTTCAGACTCAATAATGAACAGATTTCAAATGAAATAGAACATACCGGCGGAATGTCGAAATTATTGATTTTAATTTTACATTGTAATTATATATAATTATCTTTAATATTACAGCAGTGTTAATTTTTGCAAACTTTCGTTTGCGTAATTTAAAATTAAAATTGAAATATCGTTACGTTACATTATGGAAATTAAATTTTACTATTTCAGTAATTCTTAACACACAATTTTCTGAAAGGTTCTTTTTTTTTTTACCGAGAGTATAAAATATCCTGTATCGTAACTCTTTACGTGACTCGCTCTTTACACTGTCGCAAACTCTTACCGGCACGAACATTATCACAAATTTATCATTCTTCCCTTCGTCCAGGAACGACGATATCCCGGTATCTAAACGACTCGTTACGCTGTCGAGATATACAATTATCTAAAGTAATTGTGCCAAGCCCCGCTTAAGCCGCGATTGTCGTATCGCGCATTTAATTCTCGTTTCCCTTATCGCGCGCTGGCGCACGAGTTTTCCCGCAGATGAACCCGAAATGCGTTTTCGACACCCGCGTAGTTTCGTTTACCGCACTCAGGCGTAACGCGCCGTAATTCCGCGGTGTAATTATTGTCGCCGATAAATAGCGCAGCCGCGTCGAGCGGCGTGCAAATCGATCATCGACTGGAAATAAAATCCCACTCCGTGTTATATTCGGCGAAACAAAATATAATCGTCGAAATGATTTATTACACGACATCGCGAAATATTACGGTTGCAATCCTCTCCGAGAACGTCGATTACGACAAATAACATCGTTTCCAACAAGCAATTATTGTTATACGCGGTTACATTTACAATGTCAAATAATTTTTAATTTGACGAATTATTTCTTATTATTTTTTATAAGTCGTCACTGTTTTCAATATGTCATTAATTTAACTAAAACAATGAGATTAAACAATTTAAGAAATGTATTAAATTTTATTATATACTTACAAATTTAGTTTATTATTTTTTGTAAGTGCATGTATGTTAATATGGGCGTTGTTTATTTTGAAACTAACTATAAACAATTCAACTACAAAATAGATTAATTTACATTTTAATTCACATAGAAAAATAACAAAATGTTATGTAACTCAAGGGATTGTAACACAAATAAGAAAATAATTCAAGACTGTAGTAGTCAAAGTTGTTTTTAAAACGAGAATACATTTAATTATAACAAAATTCAAAGTACGTTTCGACTTTAGATTTGAGTCATCTTCAGCTTAAGATAATGACAAATATATAATACCGTGTATTATAATAAAAAAACATCGCCGCAATTTTTTGATAGTATATAACCCTTCCAGTCAAAAACACGAGCAGTTGTCCAACGCAGTTGTATAGCTGAGTTGAGATAAAACTCTAGCTCACCTCTCCAGACCTCTCCTCACAAACGTTGTACAATACTCCTTGAACCAAGAGTGCAAAATTCGTCACATATTATCTAGAGTCGTACTTTGAATTTTGTTATAATTAAATGTATCATCGCTTCAAAAACAACTTGCGTTTGACTCTTATGGCCGGATTGTTCTCTTATTTGCATTTCAATCAAAGGAGTCTTTTAATATTTAACATTTTAGGTTAAATTATTTCATTATCAAGGAATTGTGTTACCATTATTCCTTTGATGTTTGTGTGAACAGCATACTGATTACTTGGACATTATGTCAAAAGACTACAAGAAGTGTATTATCCAATTATTGAAGTCTCATCTTTCAGACATTTTCTGGTATCGTTTCGCTCTTGAGATTCGTGTCCTATCGAATTGATAATTTTGTCAAAATAAAGTTATTAAGATTTGAAACTGGAAAAATATTTTCTCGCGAAATGAAACGCCGAATTTCAGAGAACAAACAGTTTTAATAAAATGTCATGTAGACGAGAGAAATTTCGAACGCTCCGCGAGATGAACTGGATCGAATATTGTCATTCCCTCACGAATTGCAAGCGACTCGTACATGCAAGCATACAAGCGCTGCCTCTTCCCCTCCAATCGAGTTTATTTATTTTTTCAAATTAACTGATTTTCATAAAGCGTAACTATTTGCTCGCGGGCATCGAGAGTACCGCGTGAATGCGACGCGCACGTTCAGCCAATATTTGCGAAACGCATCGCGCCCGATGCCGCGATCAAACGCGAAATATATATATTTCACACAATGTTTGATTGCATCGTTGCAAATATTGTATCTGATTATGTTCGAGTAGACGGCGTTGTCGAAGAAATAGATCAGAATGAGTGATTGAAGATACCGGCAGACTGATGCATTTGAGGACTGCACTACTGTCTGTCAGAGTCGTGGCCGCTTTGCAACGTGCTCGAAACGTTGGAGCAAACTCCTATGACGGATGTAAGTCATGTAACCCAGTTTCAGGCGCTACGTCGAGTTGCGCTTAAGTGTCTAGTTGCCGTTTCGGCCATGCGGTCGTAACTTTCGCAAAGGGATACCCAAGTGTTCTCTTCAAACACATCGTCATCAGCTTATCCCAACGTCGTCCTAGTTTACCGCAATTCATTAGCGATGATACGAAAATGAATCATTCCTAAAAATTTTTTCTTGAACGAAACTTCTATGCGAAAGAACATGCGCTTTGTGAGATAAACAATGCCTACAAGGAAAGAACGGTTTTGCTGAAATAGGTAAAAATATTTAGCTAGATACATTAGCTGAAAATAATTTCGTTGAAATTATTATCAAAATAATTAACCCTTTGTAGGCACATATATTTTTACTTACTCCGTAAACATTTTAGGTCTTTTATGTCCAGCTCAAATATTTGTATTGTTCGAGGCTTTAAAAAATCTAGAAAAATTCAGGATTATTTTTCACCATCTCTGTTATATCATCAAATAATTATTTAATTCAAATATTAAAACCTTTATTCAATAAAAATTGAAATTTGTATCAGAAAAGTTGAAAGCAAAATTTTGGATAGAAAAAATTTAATTTGCCTACGAAGGGCAAGGTTCTTAATAATAAGAAATCTCAAGTATGAGCAATATTACAAAAAGTTTTGATGTTCTTGCAACCAGTTTGTACATAATTATTTTGATAATTTAACAAAATTATTTTTCAATCTCTGTCTATAATTAAATTTTTGAATTCTTCAGCAAAATCATCCATTTCGTGAATGTTATATTTCTGTGTTATTTTATTATCATTTGCTACTTGTGTAGTCAATATCTCTGCTGTATATTTTTTCAGTGCAGAAAAGAGTTTTTTTAGTCGTCTACTGACGCACAGATACATTTTATTACGTTCCCTGCGCATAATTCTCGACATTCTTGAAATCATGTCCTATTCATCGTAGACGCAAAGGTATCTTCATCCAGCGAATCATGAAAAATGTAGAGGCACACATTCAAATACGTATCCGACAGTCGCGACAACTCGGGATGATTTCCTTCGAGACGAGATTCCTTTAAACCCTTTGTTACCGCGAGCCACATTTATTCCTATCTTATTCCTTCTCGTTCTTATATATTCTCGCGATCGTGCATCTTTTACGAGCGCGCCCGGTATTCTTTCGAGCAAGGTAATAACGCGTGCCGTGAAGAATTAGGCCGCTCTCCCTCCGGAAATGCGTGTAAAAAATGCGAACGGGCTTACGTTTCTTTGGAGCGCGCAAAAGAAATTGCTGGAATCGTAAAGTTTCTCTCGGTTTTCCGTTTCTGTTCGCGCACAAAGCATTCCGTTTTCCCCTACAGTATTTCTCAGAATTAAAAATCTAATTCCATTAGAAAACTAAAAAGAAGAAGCACCCCGTTAAGAAGATAAAAGAAATAAGATCACAAAGAAGTTTTTTTGAATTTCGTTCTAGTTTAGTTATCTCTTTCCAAGTTTCCCTTAAAATGTTACAAAACTTTATTGAAATCTAAGTATTTTATTTTGGTACACATTCGTATTTTAAACATTTATACATTTATACATTTTATGATAAATGCATATCTCTATGTATTTTTATCCCTTTCATATTTTAATACATTTCAAATATATTTCTTCAATTTTCAGTGAAAACACATTAATATAAGTGTGATTTACGAAGCTATGAAAATTTTAAAATCTTTTCAGAATAATCTTGAATCAAAAGTAGCATTTAGAAAATTGAAGAGATTTATGCATATTAAAGAACTCTGCGTGTATGTGTGTGCGTGCGTGCGTGCGTGCGTGCGTGCGTGTGTGCGTGTGTGCGTGTGTGTGTGTGAGTGCGAGAGTGGCGTAACAGGCAACACACGAAACTGCTATGCCAGAGATCCCGGGTTCGATCCCAGGCAAAACCGAAAAATGTTTTCGAACACTCGTAGCGTTCCTCTCGGAAAGCAAACCACCGAGAGTATCCTTGCCAAGAGCACTTCTCTAATAAATCGTCGTTCAAAATCGACGTTAAACTGTAGGTCCCATATGACTGTACAACTAGCGTGCATACCACAGGCATATGAGAAAAGTCACCACGCTCGGCCACGAGCAATAGGAATGAGGATGAGGATATTTCGGCTACAATAGTTTCCACATGTGAGGTACTATTGTAAGATGCGTTTTTTTTTTTTTTTAGCGCGAACGTAGCTGGCAACGTACGAGATTGCTATGCCACGCGGAAAAAAACACAGCTGAAAACTTTACTGATTCAGCAAACCTACAGTCGTAATATACAGACAGTCAATTTTCTATGTTAAAATAGCAAAGTTGACAGCTGAATAACATTAGCGATTTGTTAAACCATCAAATCTTCTTAGTTATCGATGTTGTCGCGTAGTAAATTGTAGATTTGCTTTATTTTTGATTTGAACATAATTTTTTTTAATTAAAGAAATTTTTTTTAACCGTGTAGCAAAAAAAAACGTTTCTTTGAATTGAAGAAACCTTTCTCCGGGTGTAACAATTATATATATTACTCATATAAAAGCTTAAAATATTCTCCCAGAAAATCTTGTTTTCTCGACACGTCTTATCATCAATACCCTTGTTTTTTAAAAGAAAAAGAGGAAAAAAAGACACGTGTGAATAATGTAACTAAAAGGAGCACGGTCGATGCTCGCAATGGCGGTGCTCCCTACGCGTCCTGAATCGCAATCGTGCCAGTATCCGACACAACCCCGGAAATTTTTCGGTCGATCGAGCCGCGCGCGTTAATTACATGGCGCTCCGTGCGCGAAAGATTACAGGGGGTTTTCGAGCAGCGACGGCAGCGGGGACTGAACGGTGGAAATTTCGTGGTGTTTCGACAGCTCGAGATCTTTCCGGTTGTTTCAGCAGCAACCGCTTGGGTGCCGTTACCACCGTAATTTTCCGACCGCCTCGGTGCAACCAATTTCGACACCGCATTACCCTTCCGCAGTTATCTCTCGCTGTTTGCAACGACCCCCGAACGAATCAGAAATCGGCAGCTTTAGAGATTCAGAAGCGCCGGTCGATTTATCCAATTTGACGGCCGGCCGCAAAACCGTCATTCAATTATATCGAAATGAGATAATAATTGACAAAAAGAGGCAAAAATTCCAAAAATTGTAATCTTAATTTACTTATTTTCGATTATTTGTAACGTATTTTTATAGACTTGAAAATTTTTATTCTCTTGATCTTTATAGCATTATTGCTTTAATTTATTTTAATCGACTGTAAATTTGACTGCATTTGACTGCGTTTGATTCACATTGATTGAGACATTTATACAAAAAAAACCACCTGAATAATTATTGTTGGATCGATGGTGTAATAAGATAAAGTGAAACGTTCCCGTGAATGCGTAGGAAAGTGAATTTGAACCCAAATTTGATTGACTGTTCCAGTATGCTGCTGCTATTATACGCAGAAAAATGAATTTGGACCCAAATTTGATTGGTTGTTTCCAATATGCTATCGCCATTATGTGCAGCTTTCATCTTGTCTTAATTATTACACCATGGTTGGAGCGATTGTCTAGAAAAAGAATTTTACATCAATTCCGTATAACTGATTACATATAATTGATTATATATAATCAGTTATATGTAATCAGTTATACTATATAGTCAGTGAGGAACCATACTTGTTCGTTTGAACCATCAAACACACGGATTTGTTGAATAGGAGAAAGTATTTTTTCGTTTTCTTTTTTGTATTTTTTTTGTTTTGTTTGATTATAAAATTCGCATAATTGTTATTTTTATGTAACAATTTAAATTTATTTAATATTGATAATGACTCGTCGAAACGTCTATTTATTGCAATGTTTAATGTTTTTATATTTTAAATATTTTGATTAAAAAGATTTTATTCGGGGCTAATCCTTCTTCTATTATTTTATTATTGTTAATTTAATTTTCGAGATATTCTTAAAATTTTTGATAGGTTTTCTAGAATTTCAAATTAGATCTTTTCAGTGCAATAAAGAAAATAAGTCTATACAAAACTTGACAATACATCAGAAAAATATTGTATGTATAATTAGAGGAGAAGGAACAAATTGAAACTCCAAATATTGCAATTATGAAAATTATTAATTCTTCTTTATATATACAGGAACCTGCAATTTAATTATATTTTAACAAATTGTTAATTACATTCTAATAAATTTGCTTTTACATTTAGCAGCAGTTCTTTTCATTATAGAAAGCGTTAATATGCTATTATTGGCAAAAATAATGAAGCAATTTATTGAACTCTACTCTATTAAATTCGTATATTGTTAAATTCATAATGACAAATTAGACCTAATTTGAGCTGTTTTTAATCATTTCTACAGATTGCCACTGTTTCTATCCAATATGTCGTTAATTTGGCTAAAATAATTGAATTAAACAATTTAGCTCAAGAAAATATATTAAGTTTAAATTTAAATTTATTTTATTATTTACTAAATAATAAAATTCGTTAATACGAATGATTTACTTTGAAATTAATTACAAAAATGAATTAATTTACATTGTGACACACATCAAGTTTAATGGGAGGGAGAGGCCGGGTGGCCCTCCCTTTGGAAGGTTAAAAAATCGATGATTCTTTGTGAATTTTTTGTGGAAAAATTACAGCTATCAATTTTAGATTTGGACCTATTTTATTTGCCCTTTATACAATAAGTATGAATTTTTATTAATTAAAATGTATTGAAATGTCTGAGAGGCAACAATAGAGACAAACGTGGGATTTTGTTAAATTGTGACATTATACAGAACTAATCATCTGAAATCAAAAAATCAAATTAATTTATAAATTAAAAATGTTAGATGTACGATAAACCTAACAAAATTATAAAAAATTGCAATTTGTTAAACTTATTTCTTTATTAAAAAAAAAGATCCTTTTTTGACCATTATTTTTCCCATTAAATTGCGAAGAAACTATTATTGTTTTAAAAAATTTATTAGGTGTTGGAATTAATTCGTAGCGTTTTTTAATGAAAGAATGTTATTTATTTCACATGAGCATTAAAAAATACATTAATGAAAGTACTTCCCATCACTTGTAAAACGCTACGAATTAATTCCAACACCTAATAATTTTTTTTTGAAATTTAAAAAAATCGTTTTTTTTTACCCTCCAAACTACCTGGCCCTCTTAAAAAGTAACAAAATGTTTAATTCAAGAATTGGATTATTATTGTTCTTTAATATCTAACATAATAATAATTTCAATGACATTCGACGATGGACGTGATAAATGGCTATAATTTTTTACGTGTTGTAATTTATTAGAGTTTTCCCATTAGGAAAACTAGTGCAACGCTAATATAATTGAGTGCAAATCGATTTTCATATTTTCAGTGTTAATAAATAATTTAATCGTTTTAACGTTATGAGATTATCGTGATAACAAATCATATGTAATTAAAAGAGTTAAATTATTTATTAATGTTGAAAATTATAAATGATTGATTGAAAATATAAATATAATTGATTTGTATTCAATTGCACTCTCTGTGTGCATCAGTATTGCTGCATTAATTTTCTTATGAAAAATGCTATAAGAATTTAGCTATTCACAGCAAAGGTTTTCGGCAAATAGAAGATCAATGATTTCTCAATACGGAAATAATGCGATTGTTTTTAAGTGTATTAATGATGCATTCTGATGATTATCAGCAGGTCTGTTTGCATGCTTGAAATCTTTAAAAATTTTTGGACTTAAAATGAGATAGATATTTAGATTGAAAAGAGAGAAAGTGATGAGTACAAAAAGTGCAAGCAACACGAACAGATCCTCACGAATACAACGTGGTGAAATGAATTCTCACGTTGACAGTATTGTGTGAAGGTACTTTATTTTCAGTATCTAGGAACAGGTAAAGGTATTGTAGAAAAAACTTATCATGATATAGGTACAGGCATTAGAAAAATAATACTTAAGCCTCATGGCAAATATCGTGTACATAAATAATTTTTTAGAAAGTGAGTCTCAAGAACGCTCATAAATTAAAAATTATAATACTTAATTTTGGATCAGCGGAATATTGTCTCAAAATTTTTTTGCAATAAATCACAATTTGGAAAAATCATTAATGCATTTACATTTATTACATTTTTTATTTATGTTTTTATTTATATTTATGGCATTTATTATTTATTTCTATATAATAAATTAATTTTAAATATTATCGAAGAAAAAATATACGGCGATCTCGATCACTGAATAAATTAGAAAAATTAATTTTAAAAATATTAAATTGTAAAATTTAACTTTTTTATAATATTATTTACAATATTTTATCTGGTCACAATTATTCTCAATCTCTAATATACTAGTATCTATAAATTTTCTAACCAGAGCACCAGAAAAGCATGTGGAATGATTTTTTATCGACGTTAAGCAATTTTGCTACTCTTCTCAATATCATTTCAATATTTTCAACGTTTTTGAATAATTCTAAAGTTCTTGTATCTTTCACTTTGAGTATGTATATTTTTGTATAGTTTAATGACTCTCAATAACTATATATATAAAATATCTTAGAAACTGTCATATTGCCAGTATAAAAGCACTTTCGAGTAAAGCTGTGTTAAACTAGATAAAAAATTTTATTTAGTTTAGTGCAAGTAAACGATTTATTAGGTAGTACTAGAAAATATGAAAATAGTTGAGTTCAGACTCAATAGGTTTGTTCGCTTTGCTTATACTTTTTGCACTAAGCATCTTCGCTTTCTTTCTTTTCAACGTGCAAATAATATTTATCTTATTTCAAGTATAAACATTTTTAGGAATTTCAAGCAATACGAATGCACCTATTAATTGAATAAGCGCTCACTATTATTGGTGTATTCTTTTATACCATTCAATCAAACTTTTAGAACAATACATAGATACAGTGAGCGCGCACTCAACTGTTGAACGTATTGCTGAACGCAACTAATGTCGCTGCCTGTTTCGAGAGAAAAAGTATCTCGATACAGATACAGTATCTAGGCACGTGTCTAAATTTGTGTCTAGTTATAGTAACTAGGTTCTTGTACCTAAATGCTGCACAACATTGCACGGCAGTAGTTCGGTTGTTATCGAAGAGTATCAGATTTTGTCTCTCGAAACAACCAGCGACATTTTCGTATCGAGTAGTATCTAATAAATCGTTTATCTGCTCCTAGATGGCTAGTCAAAGTTTCTTTGTCCAGTTTAACAGCTTTTCTCGAAAGTGCTTTTATACGTGAATTGCAGTATATATATATATATATATAGTTATTGAGAAATATAGTCATTGAACTGTACATTACTGATACAGTGTATTAGCTAAAAGTACATATACTAAATTGACTGTAGAATAAAAAAATATCACACATATATTGGAATGATGTCGAGAAGAGTAACAAAATTGCTTTAACGTCTTCGATGAAAATCATTCCACATTTTTTTGGTGCTCTGATCAAAAAATTTCTAGGCGATATACTGTATATATATATATATGAACGCATACATAGTTTTATATAACATTTCTATACTAAAAGAAAGAAATATAATTTTCATCAGTATTTTAAAACAGCTCCAGGGAGAAATATTGTTATTATTAAGATTCTTACGGAAGCTGACTGTCATCATTAAGTTGCAACGTCGTTTCCGGAATGCAAAGCGTAATGTACCGTCTTTAGACAATCAGAATACGGCATTAAGCGCGAGTTGAAGTAGTTTCTACCATTGTCGACCAAATGCTTTATTCAGCGACGTGTATATTAAAAAGAATTGTATTCAAAGGTTTATATTTGTTCTACAATTAAATTATTTGAAGTACAAATAAATTTTGAATTTATATTATTTCATAATATGATCACTTCAATGAGATATGGTAATTACATTTTATTAAAATAAATATTTATATTAAATTTATTAGAACATATTTCAAAACACGTACCAAAAGATTTTACATGATTCACATATTTTATTAAAAATCATTATTAACGTACAGAATACATGATTCTACCCGTTTCATCGACAATGTGAAAATACTTTCCTTTATTCTATTATAAAAACAAAGAAAAGCTCTATGCGATCCGATTTTTGAAATTCATTGGAAATTATAAGACGGGACAGAAAGAAGATTGCCCTTCTTCTCTTCTGAATTCATCTGGTAATTTTATCGAGAATAAGATCGCTTTCAGAAACATATTCGCAGTACCACAGACAATTCTAATCTTTATGAAGAAATCTTTATGTCGGAAACGCCAACTTATCTATTTATCTAATCTATTTAGGAGTCTTGAAGATATTCTTACGAAATCTTGAATCGTAATATAATATATAAAATTACACAATTTCTTTCAATTCATTGAAAAGTTTTTTAATTTCAAATTGCAAATTAATTCTTTATTAATTTGCATTTAATATGCATAATTTTAATATATTAGGTGTTGGAATTAATTCGTAGCGTTTTTAATGAAAAAATGTTATTTATTTCACATGAGCATCAAAAAATACATTAATGAAAGTACTTCCCATCACTTGTAAAACGCTACGAATTAATTCCAACACCTAATATATTTGCTTAAACTTATATGAGCAAAGGAATATCTGAATAAAGTATGGAATATGAAACAAAATATGTTCCTTCTTTAAATTAAAAATATTGAAAAAGTTTATTTCTGCATAATTGTGCGTAATTAATTTAAAATTTAACTTTAATTTCATTATAAGGCAATTGATCCAGTAATCGTCACGTTAATCAAAACGCTTGACTTTGCATATTTATATTTTTCAGATTGAAAAGTGAGTGACTGTTATTTTAGGTTATTTTAAATCAATTTTTTGTAACGTATAAAAACATCACTCTAAAATTCTTATATTTACTGCCGTTGTTGAGAAAATCCTTCGTAAAAATTAGAAGGCGCAAATATAGTTATCGCCATGCCACCATAATGGTTTGCCCAATAATTGTCATGGATATGTCCCACAAATTACCATACGTGTTTAACGATCGCATACATGAACGATGGAATGATTCAAACACATAAATTTATATATATATATATATATATATATATATATATTATATATTATAATTATATAATCGAAGATTATATAATAACACAGAAAGCACTAAAATACATCTTTAATACGTGAACTTGGCGATTACTGATACCCTGACGATTTCTGGACCAACTACTCGTTTTTTTCCATTAAATTCAGCAACGGCATGACAATTTATAGAAAATTCGGACAGTTTGCTGTCGAGACTTTCGGCAGGCAGAAATAGCGGAAGGTGAACGGAAACTGAAACAAATAATGAATGAAGTACCGTCTTTCAACGTCAAAAAAAAGGGCATTTCTTCCGGCAGTGCAAATGAGCTGCGGACCTCGGCCGAAGTGCAATTATCTCGGGGGAAGTGCATGAATTCATCTCTTCTCCATGCTCGATGAGCGCACCGGCTACTCCGGAAAGATAAATATTCAGATATGCATAACAGGAAGAAGGCAAGGCGAATGCACGCCGCAGTCGCGATTTGTACGACCCGCCGACTTATTTCTTTCGTCTAGGATTCAGCGCCCGTTAGAAGAACATTAATTTCGCGAAAAGTCATCCGTCCTCCAGTGCCAAATGCGCCGGGTCGCATTTACAGGGATGTAATTATACGAGCATGCGTCAAGAGAGAGAACAGTAACAGCGGTCTGTTCTTCAAAGAGTCTAACGCACGTCAAGCAGAAAATTTAATACGACAGGAGCTATTTATTAAATAATGTTCTCCTCCTTAAACGTTGCATCCCGTTAAACAGGAAAATTTTCATTTTCGTGATAAAACGATCCTTTGCTATACACAGGGCTTACAAAAATTTGCCCGAGTCGCTTTATCGAAATTTATTCTGAATTATTCATTGGATTCGCCAATCTTATATACCCATCTACGTCTATGTGCCTGTCTGTGATAATCACGATCCGCTTTCTCCGCTTTTATGAGCGCGCGCTAAACGGCGATGCAAAATTCATTTAATTCACACATTCGACTAATTATACTTTGCCTATTCTCTGCCGCCACGAGATTCGCGAGCCGAATTCGCTTTTGCGGTCCGCGTTACGCGGATGTATTAATAACTCACCATTGTTCCATCGCGGCGCGAAATCGCTGACGAATTCCGTTGAATTTCAAAATTCTCGATTAATTACACAGTTAATTACGCAGTCCCATGTCGCTCGCGCAACATTTCCAACGAGTCCCTCGCCACTCTCACCCCGGAACTTGTTGCGAGTCGACACGTCGCGTTCTCATTCATCTGACACAAAGAGACTGAAAATGTGAAAATTATTAAACAAAGAAAATTTCTTTAAAAACTCCTATCTTTGAAAATATTTTACAGCTTTTCAGAATGTCATTCAGACAAAGATTGTTCTATTCAGAGAAATACATTGGGGACAGTTCTTTCCAATTTACATTTATATAATTGGATTAATGAACGATTTGAATTTTTTACTTATACATATATTAAGAGAAGAATGAAATCTTTTTATAAATTATTTTTGTATTAGAAATAATTGGCGTGTTTTATTGCAAATTTTGTATTAAACAACTGGTGATTTAAAATGATGTTAGGAAAGCGGATATCCGAAAAGTATGTCACTGCTATCCAGAGAGGTAAAATTTCCAGTTGAAATTTGATTAAATTGTTGATTTTTTTTTTATACAAATGTTCTAGAAATAAGCATGCATATTTATGATTATAATAACTTATACATTGTCGCAAAATTACAATCTTTTCCCTGTAGGCTTTTTTTTAGAAGACATTTTTTCGGAATCCGGTCGAATATCCGGAAAATGTCGGATATTCAAAGAAATTGCCTTTTCGGATATCCGATGTTACATTTTGCTCAGATATCCGATAATTTTACGATCCGGTGTATCCCTATTAAAAAAAGACAATTTCTACCCAAAAAAGTGTAAGTAAAATAGCGTTTTTTATAGATTTTATAGATTTTCCTGAGTACGATAATGATAATTAATAAGAAGTTCGGGATTGATTATTCTTTTGAGCAAAAATCAGTCCTTTTTTAATATCCCCCAAAAACGCAAATTTTTGCTCAAAAAGATATAAGTGAAAGAAATAGCGTTTTTTGTAAATTTTGACCTTCTGAATATGATAAAATTATTAAAAAGTGACATTTCAAGGTGTTCCCTATCGATCCCGAACTTTTTATTAACATTATTGTATTCAGGTAAAAATTTATATTTAAAGAAACACTATTCCGTTTACTTACCCCTTTTTGAGCAGAAATCAACCTCTTTTTGACATCCTCTTTTCATCGATAAGATTGTGATAAACTAATTCTCGAGATAATTGCTCAATCATCAATATCAAACCATTTCCGGCAATATGTGCATTATGTGGAACATATGCAAATACGATCACCATTTGAAACGTTCGCATAAAACCAAATAACGAATCTGATCGTGCGGCAAGAGACAAATGAATGCGGTTAATAGAAACGTATACTACGGGATGATTGTTCCAAAAATGCACGTAACAGCTCGTGAATTCGCACGATGCATATTAATCGACAGTAATCGTGGGGTAACGGGAAATGAGGAGGGCTATAATACGGCTTGATTTGATTTTTCGAGTAATGCATTACTTATACACTTTAAATTTATGTAGCGTTGCGAATGACCGCAAACTGTTTGCGCAATTTGTCAAATTAGATTTCGATTAAATGAGTTTCGAGAAGTCCAACTTTGAATTAAAAAAATTAAAAAAGTGCGAAATAGAAGTTGTGTAAAAAATAAAAAGTCACTTGGACGACAGGTGGACATTTTGAATATATTTGAAATTAATTTTCTCGAACTTTTTTAATTGTTTACCTTTATTTATTTATTTGGTCACTTCCAGAATACGCCAGGCTCAAGATTGAGTCTTTTGTTCGAAAAGTAGCGTTACTGGGATAATAAAAAGTACTCACGTTTGCCGTTCGTCAGTCCAAGAAAAAGAAAGAAGAAGAAGAAAGACGCAAACCGCTCTCGCGACGCTCGTTCCAATTCCAGTACTGTTCGCCAAGAAATCAATCGAGGGTGCGAATGCCCCGACGCACGAGAAACACGTTGCCATTTCCTCTATTCCGTTGCTATATTACACTGACCTCAATTCTGCAAATCCGCCGAGGCTCCCGACGTTCCGACATAGAATTACGTCAAACTTGAGACTGTTTCACCTCGAAATATCTATCCCGTTCCGCGGTGAGGATTCTTTAACAATTTATGCCTAGAGATTTCGTATCTACCCATACAAATGACCTAGAAATGCATTATGATACCATTTACTATACCGCACGGTGAAATTTACGATTTTACAACACTTTCACGTAGATAAAAGCTAGAAACACATTTTAGTGTGTTACAAGCAGATGGAATTGTGAATTGATATCAGGACAAATAGATACATTTTATATATTTTTGACAGGTGAGATCCAGAAAGATACATAACCAGGAAAGTGAAAAATTAAAATCTAATTTATATTTGAAATGTAATTTACTATTGTGCTTGGAAATTTACAATATTCTGTAGTAGATAAAATTTAACATTTTTAAATGTATCATGAACAAATAAAATTATAATCCGATAGCAGAATTTAATAAAAATCTAAAAATTCGTAAAATGTTAAAATTTTAAAATATATACTTTTCAAAAGCTTGAACGAACAATATGTATAAAAAACTGTAAAATAAATATTCGAAAAAGTAATCGAGTCGAATAATGTACTATGCAACCTCACATTTATAACAATTTCCACTTTATAAACTCCTTTATAACTGACAGTTTATTTTTAGGATGGCTCATATATAGGATAGATATGGCTCACGTTATTCATAGTTGTTATTACAACCGCGAAAAATTAAATTCCTATATCTCGAGCACCTCTGTACATCACATCCTCCTTGCTAACTGCTTTTCCGTACATTCCATTGAGTTCCATTGAGATCGTCAGATCGCTGAAAATAAAGGAGAAGTATTTTACAAGCACTTATTTCTGTTTCAGGTGAGCATCCGGCTGCGATGCAGCATGGAAACACGGCAGCCGGATCGCCCAACTCGAAAACGGTCCTGGTGATGCTCGCCTTCCTCCTAGGCCAGCTGAGATAATGTGCGTGTGCACGAAGGTCGCCCGAGACTCGTAAAATTGATGGACGTATTGCAACATGGTCGCCCACACATCCTAAATGTTAACCCTTCCGCACAGATCAATCTGAATTAAGTCTTAATTAATTTCATCGTAGCGGCCGAAAGATTAAATGATTTGCAACATTATATAATAAGCATCATAATGGCATAGTTACAAAGCAAGAATTTATAAGTTAATGAGAAGTTATTTATAAAAGTTTCTGATTAATACACAGCTGTGCGAATTTTGTGGCTTTAGGATTAATTGATTTTTGAAAAATAATATTTCATAATCACTGCAATGTCATGTACTATTTTCCGTTATTGACATGATTGTTTTCCATCGCGTTTATCATTTTATTTTATCGGAATAAGTTTTTTTGAATTCGTCGAAATCGCGCACGAAATGATAGACATGCAACGATTGTATAAATCATAATTTTTTTTCAACTCCAATTTCCATTTATCTCGAGACAGGAATTTTAATCTAAAAATATAAGCGCCGTTATGTTATTTTAATTGCGTGTCGTAATTTAAATACTCTCGTTATGTAGCGGTTATCTCGCTTCTCTTAATCTAACGCGAAAATTCCCATCCCGTTTATCTTAAACTTAACTGTGGGTTTGGCCGCTGGGGTGAGAAATACAAAGATAATCTCTAAGAGACAGCTCTTACGTAATAAAAGGGAAAGCTTTGTGCCTAAGGGTTAAGCGGAGTGTGAGGCAGTCGTATTACACGGTGTCTTAGAAGCATGAATTCCACGACGAATTTTCTGAGTCGACTTTTCCCAGCCGCGAAAGAATGAATCCAGAAAGAATGGACTTTTCATACATTTGTTATATAATACAGCGACAGTATTTACAGATGAGCTGTACACGTATAAAATGTTAAATAGCTGCGTAATGATAACCAGCGAATCGTATCTCCATCTCGAAAACATTCTCCAGTAATTGGCAATGTTGCACAAAAGATATTTTTACTTCAACTTGCGTCCAAAATTAATAATTACAGCACCGTGTGTAACAACCATTCTTTTGAATAACAAGCAGGTTTATTTTTTTTTTTTTTTAACTGACGATATATATTATGCGTTTCGACAAATATCATGTTTTAACGAAATTATTTTTTCAATATTTTTTCATTTAAAATTTTTTAATTTTTTTTGTTTTTTACAATCTATAACACGTCCATCAGATGAAATAATATCAATCACAACACAATATTGCTAGATTTAATTCCAATTTGTTTCTAACAATCGTAAACACCTAAAGGAAGGCAAACCCATTGACGTAATCCAACATAGTTATTTTCGCATAATAAGCTTCTTTTGCACTCTATATCCATAGGTAAGCAAAATAAAGCGAAGAGTAATGATAAAAATTTCCTATTCGTGAATACTTGATTAGCCAGAAGTTCGTTTGATTTAGCTCAGACATTAGTTTGTGCTTCGTGACTTAGCATCGGTACGATTTATTGTTGAAAATAATATGGCACGCGTTGAGCAACGATTTGTACGATCACGACAGAGCAGTCGAGAATTCTTATCATATCTACGAATGACGCAAAATGAAGTTATCAATATTAAAGAATTTTAGCAGCGACATGAGAGAGTTCTTAATTTCCTAATTAAGAATGCTTCGTACGAGAAGAATCAAAAGTCGCATTGTGTCGCTGTTGAAATTTTTAGGGATAATTGCGCCGTAATATCTAAAGCGACGCAAACGTAAGGGGATTAATGATAACGCGGAGTGAGTGTTGGCGCAGAGGAGACGTAATTGAGCGCGAGTGTCGCTAGAAAGAAGAGGGATAGCGAGCAGATAAAACAGGACTACGCCCCGCGCCCTTTCCCGACCATAGTGAGAAAAGTGTTAAGTGTAAAATAAATGTGTCACGAGCAAGTTTAACCGAAAGAGCGATGTAATAAAACGGGTGGACCAACCTCCACCGGCAGCGAAGTACTTTCTACTTATGACATAAGTGTTAAATGAAAATTTAAAGGAAAGACACAGATGACACGCGTACACACACATACACACACGTACAGATAATAGTAGAGAAATGTATGTAAACCACGCGACTTTACGGCTCGTATGATTTACACCCACGACTAGCCCGAAATGAAAGAAAAAAAAAACTGTGTTTTCCCACCCGCTCACACCCTTCTCACTGTCTTGTTTTCACACGGTTCTCTTGCGAGAAAGCGCATTCTTGTACATAATGTTTTACTCTTGTAAATAAATTACCCACACAACGCTCGTCGATTCATTCTCGCACCGCCTGTCCGAACAGCGGTTTCCTCACTAATCAGGTATATTAAGAAACGTCCTCTTGATGAGAAAGAAAGGAAAAGAAAGAAGAAGAAAGAAAGAGAGAATTAATCTTGCTGGTCCGTCCTAATTTACTATACTTTTGGGTCAATATGATTAAAAAGGTAAAAAAAAAAATTTCACAGAAAAAGATTTTATATTAACAGACGAAGTCATCAAATATATCAGAGATAAAAGTTTTTTAATAAAATATTAGTAAGAGAATGAATTACATTTTGCGACGTACGGATCCAAACAGACACCAGCGAGGTTAATATATTTCTACAGAAATAGAAGACTGATTTTATTTCTTTATTATTTTATTATTATCAGAATTATGGCGTATATAGTAAATACAGAAATTTAGACTAAATGGACGATGTAAGTCTTAGTCTATCTCTTGGATGGTTGGCAATTCGGAGCTAATGGCAACGGCTGCGAGAAGATGGCCCGCGAAGATCGATAGCCATGACCCCGATGGCGCTCCCGAACTTTTCCCGTCGGGGATATTTAAGAATCCCCGGTTTCGGCTCATGAAGTCTCTCACTTGCAGACCATCCTCACAAAATAACGATGGCGCCCGATTAATTTCCTTTAGCTGCTCAATATCTCCGAAACGACATCGAGCGACGAGCTCCATTTGACCCCATTAGTCGAGTCGTTTATTCTGAGAATAAAAGGTAAGTGAATTTTGTTTCATAATTTCACGAATAAAAATATAAGTAATCAAAACTAGCAGCTTTATTAATTTATTAATTCTTTAATACTGGAAACAGTAGAAGCTTCCCAAGGAATACACAAAAGTCAACAAGAAAGATCAAAATGATTTTACTTTGATTCTTAATGTCAATAAACAGTCAAATTTTGTAATAAAAAAATCATTTTGACTTTCATAATCATTTTGACATTCTCTTGAGTATTCCTTGAGTTATAAAACCAGAAACTTACATTTCAATTTTAATGAGAGATGGCTCCATAAATTTTAAATTTATTTCCGCGATATCTACACCGATTATCCACGTCTAGATATCAAAAATAGAATGATTCTAACGTCGTTAAAAACAAAACTTCTTTAATGGCTTCAAACTTACTCCGTCAGTTCGAAGTTTCTTCGTCGAACGATGTGTACATATATCGTAAGATCAGGTGCAGCCCATAGAATCGACATGCAGAAATCGATAATGGGCTACGGAACAATCAGATCGGAGGGATCTAATGAATATTTATGCACATCTATCGCCTTGCAAAGCCACGACAATCCATCGATGATATACCGTGAATTTTTTAAGAATATCGTGTCTCTCACGCTACACGCCAACCCAATATAGACGACTGTCGCTCGTTGCATTCACGATAGCGCAAATGGAACATGTATTACACACGAATGTAAAGGGAAGGAAAGTTAAAGGCGCATTTAGATGAAAAACGAGTATATTCCGCTAAAGGAAAAAAAAGTGTATGTGGTATTCAAACCACTATTTCCAATACCGGACCGATGTAACTGTTCTTCGTAAAAAATAACCGAGATATGTTGCCCCTATTGAATTAGCTTACTAACTTTGCTCTTGCTAATAGCTTTCAATCATTTATAATATAAAACGAAATTCCTCGATATTGAAGCACTCTCGTGGTGTTTTATATTTATTTTATCTATGTATGTACGAAAGTATATGTTGTATTTGTAAAACTTGTACAATTTTATGATACTACTCAAGCAGAATAAAAATCAAATTTTAAATAAGAAAAATCGTATATTCAGTCAAAACCAATTTCAAGAAGAGACTTATATATATATTTTACGGATTTTGATCAGCTTTTGGTATTCTGAGGCACCAAAAAATAATCCCTATAAAGCAGTAAATTGCATCTCTGCGATTTTCGAGAAAATCATGATTTTAGGTCACGATCGTTTTCAAACCTGAGGAAATCGATAGATACAATATTTAAAAAATAAATCATTTTTTTACATATGCATATATTAGGTTTGAAAATTGATAGTTTGTGAGAAAATTAGCATTCTTTAATTTCAACCGAAGCTTTAAAACACCTCGCGATCTGTTGCTATTCGTAAAGCGATAGAAATTGACGCAGATGATACAGCATTACGGATCCTATATTCGAATTTATATGCTTATACATTCGTGTCCGCCGGAGATGTATTTTTCTAATTTTAAATAATTTCAAATAGCTCGTTTAAACGAAGAGGAAAGAGATTTGAAAACGATCTGACCTAAAATCACGATTTTCTCGAAAAATACGTAGAGGTGCAATTTACTGCTTTACAAGGATTATTTTTCGGTGCCCCAGAATAACCACGCGAAAAACTGATCAAAATCCGTAAAATATATATATGAGTCTCTCCTTGTTAATGCTTAAATATATATTTCTTGTGTGAATTTATGTACATTCTGATTCTGCATGAAATGTTTCCCAGATTTAAAACGCATTCATGAGCAGAACCAGAATAGTAACATCACTTATTAAATTGTAACACTTATATTAAAATCCTTCGACAGAATATAAGGTTCTTTTTATTTAAAATTTGATTTTATTCATATCGATCTAACAATTGTTTCATGGAATTCAAATCATCATAACATCAAAATGATGCGCTAAAATGATTCTAAAATTATTACTAAAAGTCACTTTTAAATCAATGGCTGCGTTCAGCAAAAGCAACTTTGCAACTGCTCTAAAATTCTTTAGTATGATTGGTTTATATATTTACGCGTATAATTTTTTAAATGTTTTCTTTTCCTTTCTCTTTTCTTTTTCTGATACAGACATGTTTTTATCATTTTATTCTAATTAAATTGAATTTTGCTCTATTGGACTTAATTAGAATTGCTCAACCACACACATTTGACTTTCTCCTAACAAAATAAATACACGTGTAAATATATATACGTGAACATATAGTTAACCGTTGATGTTTCCGGTCTCTCGCATACTAAAGAACCAACTGTTAACTATGTGCAAAACTTTGATTAGGAGCGAGCGTGACTACTTGAAACGGTGCAAGCGAATCTGGCACTGTGAAAGTACGAAATCGCAGAGAATATTCAATGATACTTTTGTCGAAACAAATGTTATATAAATTCAGAAGTTTGCATTAATAATTTTATATATTTAAAAAACATCACATAAAGAAATAGCAATACCATATATTGGCTTATAGATACAGAGCCCGCCGAAAGTCCCGGGCCATCTGAATAATTTCTGAATGGTTCGAGATATAGGATTGAAATTTACAAGGATACAATGGGATCGTAAAATCTATCATTGAACCTCAAAAACACCCAATTTAACATTCCCAAGGAAAGGAGACAAAATATTATAAAAATAAATTAGGCAAGCATAAAAATATCTATTTACTTTAACCATTTTCAGAATGAATCAGATTTTTGTGAAATAATGCGCAAATAATCAAATATTTACTCAACTTTGTGTTAAAAAAAAAAAGAAACAGAATTAATTCCAAGCTCATATATACATAATTCAAAGTATTCATCATCAAAATCCGTCAATCATGAGATATATTTCACCTAATTTGCATATCTAATTTTACAGAAAGGTGCAGTAATGCTCTCTTTGATAAAAAAAAGACGGTTTCGAAAAACTTTAGCTATGTAGATTATGGCATGCACAGAAAGCTGTTACGCGCTTAGCGGTAAAGTACGTGAAACGAGAGTATTAACGCATATTCGCTACGCTAGAATGCGAAATTGCGCTTACATGTCGCAGCCGTGTGTACGCATCATAATTAATGCGCGCAGATTAGGGGATTAAACTAACTGCTGTAACGGCAACTAGTAACGTTCTCAACCTAGATATGTAGCACGGTCTGACGATGACACTCAGTCGGGCGCGTTTCGCACAGATAATTTCTATATTTATCACATAATACCGGCGGAAGTTCGTCCTTAGAATAATTCATTCTCTCCTATAGCATGTCGTATAGCTACACTACCTCGCTATGCATGTGCGCGGTTTACATCAACATGAATTTATCATGCTTGTAAAATCGGAGTTGGTGCGTTAATTAACCAATAATGAGATTGTAACTTTATAATCTACGCGGAAATTTTGATTTTTCAACTCTTCAGTGCCACTTGGATATGATATACTCGACTTTCTTTTTCTGATGCTTTTCCATTGTTTATGACTTTTCTATCAATAAAAAAAATTTCTATCTATATTTACTTATTAGATATGTTCTGCTTCCTGTCATATTTCTTAATGTTTAATATTCTTTGATGAAAAAAAAAGTTTTTTACGATGTTTCATTTTTATGAAAATTATAATGATAGCATCAAAGGATTAAGCACGATTACAGAGTTTCAATTCTCTTTATTTTTCTTATTTTTTGATATATTTCTCGCGCATAATGTATAGCAAAGGTAAGTTTTACATGAGTTTTTCATTGGATTAAGATATATACCTATAAACGCAAGAAAATAAAAATTAAGATTATCGAACTGTGTATACACATCGAAGTGTACATACACATCACTACATCATAATTCTCAATTCATCCTTTATGTTTATTTATAAAGTTTAGGAAACTCCTCGTAAAACTCGATGTGTATTCGTAGATATGAATAATTTGATTGCAAATAAATTTGAATTACAAATTGAAATGAGCAGAAGTTAGTACATCAGCATGATTCCATTACATCGCGAAACTTTATACTCCCTCGTATTTAATTTGCTTTTCTTGTACTAACAAAAATCATATTTTATCGATAATTATTCAGATTAATGACTTTTTCAAATTTTGATATTTTTTGCGTCTTGACAAAAATCTTTATTGTGACTTTGTTGTCACAGTTGTGATAATTAATCGGGAAAATCCGAAAATATGTAACTTATATTTTTTAAGTTTCCTTCTCTCTCGCTTTTACTCGGCTTCATGTATACAATAGTACAAGACATATATAGATACTTCCATTCACACAAAGTGAAGCTGTGTTTGAAGTCAGCTGAGTATTTCATACTCAAATTAATGGCGTCATTACTTGCTTACTTTGGTAAAAAAAATTATCATGACATCATAAATTCATATCACTTTTAAAGTAAATTTACGAGATTCACTAAAACACACAGTCTCGATCTTGAGCAGATTATAGATAAAAACTCAGTTGAATATTGTCAGAATGTAAAAGGAACTGAGTTATGATGTCATCAATGAGAATTATCTGAAAATCCGGTGGAAAACAACTATTGACTGCTCTATTTGGATAATAAAATATACCGACACTTTCTCTTAGTATACAAACAGAGATATAATGTGCTTACACAAAAACAGACGTAATAAATTATTATTATTACACTAAGAAAAATCGTTTGGTTGGATTAAATAGTAATTCTGGTGGAAAATGGACAAATCAGAATTTTCTGGTTAAATCTATTAGAATTCTCGTTGAGATAACTAGAATCTCTGATTGATATAATTATTCTGGTAAAAATAAGAATTCTGGTAGATTTTACTAGAAATATTGTATCAAACAGAATTCCGATTATCTCAACTAGAATTCTAATCAATTTAACCAGAAAATTCTGGTTCGTCCATTTTCAATCAGAAATGTTTTTCAGTATAGTCCTTTTTAGAACTAAAATCGGCCCTTTTAAAGGGTATTATACCTATATTTGTAATGTCGGTAGATTCGAAAAACTATAATATATTAGAAATAAATAATCAAAAAATTGATAGGTTATTATTTTGATATTCATCGACATTAATTATCAATGTCAGAATCACAACAAAGATTTTTTATTAAGACTACCTCAAAAACATATCAAAATTCGAAAAAGATCCTAGTCTGAGTAATTATCTTTTTATCGTTGTAATAAGAAACACATCATAGAAAAATTGAAGAAGAAGATACATGAAACCGAGCTCTATGTTGCTCGCTTTGTTTGCATCGAAAGAGGGAATCGTTCCATGCAAAGAGGCCAAATTCTATAATCCCTCGTCGTTCATCAAAAGCGAGCCGTACAAATTCGGCTCTATTAGCGACGGATTAATCGACAGCCGTGACTGGAAATAAAGGTTTTCGGCGTTCCTTTTGACATTCACCCTTTGTTGTTTGCCTTACCGAAACTATCTGGGAAAGTGCGCGCGCGGTACCGCATACCAACGGAGCGAATGGAAGTCTCTTTGAGCGATGCGCAAAGGACGTTGGGCGCTTCAAACACCCCCGTCTCCCACCCTGAGCTTCCAGTCGTTTACACGTACGCTCCACTTTCGACTCCGGCGAATGCCGACCGACGAAATCAAACGAATCAAATGAACTGAGCAAAATCCTCGATAAAACGACAGAAATTCACTTCGTTAGAGCGAGACCTGTCTTGTCTGACCCGACTCGTCCTGTTACCACTGACACCACCTTCGCACTAAGATCTCCGCAGAGAAATTGGTTATTGACACCACGGACAATCTTTTTTTTCTTCTTCTTCTTTCCGTAGAGACGACAGAATATCTACGTGGATTATAATTTCGGTGGGTAGCTATCTCGATGATTTCCAAGGAGATATTTTTATCTGTCACTTTTTCACGAACAAACGTAGACGTGCAAGAATGTAGACATTGAAGAGCGAGAAGAGAGTAATAACAGGAAAAAAAAAGATAAAATAAATAAATTTATTTAATAGAAGATAGGAAACATTTGCATCTCGAAATAATACATACAAAGTTCTCTATCTGCGTAATTTCTGTGCAATCTATTTTATAACTTATGGGTTCTCTCAGATAAATTAAAATCGTTATTAGTTCAGTTTCGAATATCTTTCGGTATCGTTTCTAATTACTTACCTTTAAAAGTTAAACAACGTATTTTATTTGGTTAATAAAAATTAATTGAGTTATTTAAAACTTTACGAGGGTATAAAATTCTTATTTACGGAAGATTAAATAAAACGCATCAGTTTAATTTAAATGAACTCCGATGAAAGGATTAAATCACGACTAGTTATAAAACTCCAAATTAAATCAGCAGTATACCGCGTAATGCAAACTACGTGAATTTGCAGAGAGGTCGAGGTGAGAATCACGTAAGCTCGCTGCTTCTTTTCTAAATGGAACGGCAGGACGCTGAACTTCCGGTAAGAAGGTAGCGCGCTGGAGGCTGCGTGACATCGGGTAGGCGAGCTTAAAATTCAGCGGTAAAGCAGTACGGCGACGTCGTGAACAACGACGCCCATTTGCATATCAAAAGTAGGAACAAACTATTCAGAACCGGGTCAGAAATCTCTCCAGCGTGCGGCGAGATCGCCGGAAAAATATTTCCTCGCGTCACGCGTGCACACATTTTTACGCGACACTTCATGCGTGCGTGTCTGTCATACGCCGCATCAAGCATTCCCAAACTTTTCATCCTCCGACACGTCCTTTCATCCTCTAACACTGGCTAAGGAATTGTGAACTCGAGGAAAATTCGCGCATGGCTTCTTATCTCGGTGAAATTTCATGAGAAAAGAGAAAAGTTGTGGAAAGCGAGGGAAAGAGCATTTCTTGGTAAACTTCCTTTTTACATGAAAGTTATAAAATTATAGTAATTATTTAACGCACATATTAACAACCTAACGAGATATAAGAAAGGTGATGTAAAACTATCAAATGGATTTTCATCTTCGCGAGAGGAACATTAATTCGACGTAATCTTGTAATTAATTTAATTCTTCGGGACAATCCTTCTAAGCCGAGATTTCTTTTGTCTTTTTGGTAAAAAGGAACATCGAGAACGAGGGATTTGGGGAGAAAAAAGTCGGAGAAAATCTGGCGGCCCCCGCATATTCCACGAAATATAGTTGTACGTTGGAAAATCTGGTATTTCGTACATGGAAAAAGGATTTGTTG
This sequence comes from Acromyrmex echinatior, assembly GCF_024713525.1. Taxonomy (NCBI): domain Eukaryota; kingdom Metazoa; phylum Arthropoda; class Insecta; order Hymenoptera; family Formicidae; genus Acromyrmex; species Acromyrmex echinatior. The sequence goes on from NC_141864.1 coordinate 4,479,263, forward strand.
GGGATCTGAGAGCCTCACAGTTTCGTGCAATCCGAAAACGCGCGGCGCATGTTCAATGTCACGAAAGGTAATAAGTGGAAAGTCCGGAGAGGAAGATTCGGATTTCTGAAATTTTCATATTTCGAGATCGAATTACGCCCAAAAATACCTACGGCCGATTTATTCTCGCTCGCCTGACGCCAACGAACGCGCAATTGCCGATATTCTACAAGAAACGATCGAATCCCGCGGCTCGTTACGCACCCCAATGCGTGTCCGAAGATGTTTAGTCGACCATACGAAATGCGACGAAGATCCGTTCGCGGATGGCTTTGATCACCGAGCGGAAACTCGCGTGGACGTTCCGCGAGACCTAAATCGTTGTCATCATCGACTAAATTGACGACAGGGAATCCGATTATAGCATCGACAACAACGTCTAATTGAAGTTCCGCTGTTTAAGCCTTTACTCCCCGAGTACTCCATTCTCTCTCTCTCTCTCTCTCTCTCTCTCTCTCTCTCTCTCTCTCTCTCTCTCTCTCTCTCACACGCACACAGACACACTCTGTTCCTCCCTCCTTTGCGAGCATCAATGGCTGACGATGGCCCTTTGGTGCGGGCGCAATTTCAACAAGATCGAATGCAATGATAATTGCAAAACGTTTAGCTATGTTACAGACAATTAGTATATCATATGAGAAAATATAAGAGATAATGGAGAAACGAGAAACACGAAAGAAAATTGTTCGGCTTTATACAAATTATTATAATATATTATAAAATATAAAAAATGATTTTAATGCAGAAACGAAAAATTGGATTTTTACAAACAAAGTTACCTTTTATATTCATTTTCTATATTTATTCTAAAAAAATTATAGTTTAAATGTAACCTATGAAGAAGAATACATTTGATTTCTTTCAAAATAATAACTTTTTATTTTATAAACGATTTTTTAATTTTATCTGTCATTATTTATCTTACGGTACTCACATTTTATATTCCTAGTCTTTTAATTATAACAATAATGTAGTAAGAACGATATTATAAAATATATTAATTAGAACTTATACGAGCCGCATAGGTTTTTGTGCCTTTTTAACAGTTTTTGCACATACTTATTGAAAGAGAGAAGTGGAGAGAATGAAAATAGAAAGTTCTCCTCGTGGAAAAACAAGAAAGCTGACGAGCAGAAAAGCCCACAATCAGAATGCTGGATAATCTCGGCTGCGAGGGTTAAGGGTGCGATAAGAGTGATCGGCCCTATCAGCGCACTTCATCAGGAATCGATTGGCAGGTGAGAGAAGAAAAAAAGGACGGCGAGAGAAGGGAAATTATCTAACAAAGAGATCGCGCGACGAGACGCCGAGTGTTCGTACCGATCGCGATGCATATTCGATTTCCTGCACGCGACTGAACAGGAAATAGATTCGTGCATATCGAAGAAGGGAGGGAAAAAAGGGAGGTGGATAGCATGGAAAGAAATTAAGGCTGGCCAGGAGAGAACGCCGACCGATCTTTACACGCGAAAATTCGGCGATCTTTTATTACGGACGGAAATTCACACGAGATCATTCCGCGCGTATCACGTGATACGATCTACGCCACGGGAAATATAATATGAGCTTTTTAAAGCTTTTAGATCCTGGCACCAAATACCACCAATATAATAACCGCGATTCATGGTGGAAACTGATTCAATCATATTATAAATAGATCGATTGTGGACGTTGTAGTTACAATAGATTTTTTACTGATAATAACTGGTTTGTCCATATATCAAACTGATAACACTTATATCTAGTTATATATCATATATATATATCATATATGTATATATGTATATAAAAGAATTTATATATCTATTTTTATTGGGTGTGCAATTCGAGATATATCGCAAAAGTATTCCTATCTGCGATGACGACATATATCGGAATTTTTCAATAAAGTAAGTAAAATGGGGAGGAAAGAATTTTGTTTTATAAAAACGCTAATTAATATTATTACTAGCGGCAGGAAACAATAAAATTTGTGGCTATTATTTCTATTAAATTTGCAATAGTAGTGAGAAAAATATATAAAAAACATGATAAAATTATAAATACAGGAAAAATTATAGGCTGCAAAGATTCAATTCTTTTTTAAAGTTGAGATATTCTTTTTTCTTTTTTATTTTTAGTACTCAAATATATTTAAATCATCCCTCTTTAAAGATCCATTAATGATTCTCGTTAATAATATTTCCTACGTTTTAATGACGTAATAAAACATGCGTAATTTTTATTGTTACTAAAAGGATTTAAGTATTGAATGTTACCATTCGATATCAATTGTGTGTGTTTTTTTTGTACCACAAAGATTTATTTGATATTATCATTCACACTCATTATTGCGTGAAATAGTATACATAATTTCTACATAATTTCTTATTTTTATGTTAAATATTTTCAAAGAAAAGTTGTACGGTATGAAGGAAAAACATGATATATTTTCTAACGTACCTATATGTTATATACATGAAACGATTATTCATTAATTTATATCACTGCTTTGACATTTTTTTTCTGCCAATTATAAAAATCTTCTATTTTTACATAAAAGTGCACAACCGTCGATTTCGTTGTTTGTATAACGATATCGATCGAAGGTTGTACAGCAGAAATAACAGATGAAAGCCTATTATTTCTGCTGTATAACTTCCGAACAGGGCAGAGTGATAAGAGTTTTAAATGGAATCGCCGAAGTATAGTAGTAGAATCCGATATATATCAAACGCACGTAGATACGCCTTTCTTCGGCGATGTACACCTTTCGGGAGTCATTTACGGTCACCGACAAATCTCGTGTTATAACTTATACGAGCCAGGTGGTACAAATTCCGTTTACACGGCGATTCGAGGGTGTCTCTTATTTCGGCGTTTCTCTCTCCGGTGCTCGCACCCTCGTTCCCACCGATATCTCGGACGTTAAACCCCGATACACACCGTCGTCTCGTCCGATGGAGTCCGAGGTCCAAAGATTTATACGAGGGAAAAGGCACACGCTCGCGTCGAGAAACGATAAATAAATTTCAATCGCACCGCACCGAAGAAATAAGGAGCAACCGATTATCGGTTTGTCATTTCGATAGGATTTATGAAATATAAAACGTATACAAGCTCTAGGCTCTTAAATCCATCCCTTACACCTTCTGTCATTTATTTAAACTAATATTTATGGCGAAATAAAAATCCAAATTCTTTTTGTAGAAAAAATATAAACATAAGAATATAAGAAATATGGGTCAGCACAATGTTATAATTCAGTTAAATGCAACATTGAAATGTTGCATTTGCGTAAAGAATATCTACATGATAAATAATTTTAATAAAAATCGGCGCCCTTGTTAAATTGAGTTAAGATAACATTTCATTATGCAATTGTTATATGAAGTAAGTTATAGGCAAACACGAGAATATCAGAAGGCATCATCTGATTTGTATATGGTAACGATAACTTATTACTAAACAAGCATCAGGATATCGCATATCATATCGATTCCGTGATAGGACTATTGCATTCCGTTTACCTGATAGCCAATACGATCAGTTAATACCACCGTCTAACTGTGATTATCGGGACAGGCACACAATTAAATACAAACTGTTTCAAGTGCACATGTATATATGATGCTATAGTCTGTACAAGATATAATTAGGTATATTGGGTTTATTTATAATAAGCAAGAAAAATTACATGTGCATTGAATAAATATTCTGGTTGAATTATATAGGGTAACTCCGGTATATATGCCGCACCTATTAAAAACTTAATTTATTAAGTATTATTTATTATGTTTAAAGTAAACGAACTATATCAGTAAAAACTTTGTACTGTCTACTATTATAAAACAAATATTAGAAATCCAAAATATTTATATTTCGCGTATTAAAAAATGAACTTTTTTAAGTTAATTGTGTTAAATTTACTAAAATTCTAGTTGAGATAACTATAATAGAATTCTGATTATAATATAATTATTCTAATAAAAATAAGAATTCTAGTAAATTTTATTGGAAATATTGTATCAACTAGAATTCCAGTTACTTCAACCAGAATTTTAATAAAAACCAGAAAATTCTGATTCGTCCAGAAATTTCAATCAGAAATTTTTTTCAATGTGTGACAAATTTTAGTTTATAACATATACGGAAAAAACAATCATAGTTAAATTAATAAAATGTATTTAGTTAAGCAAATTTTGATGGAAGTAAACAGAATGTCTGATTATTACAATTAAATATATACGTAATATCAAAACATTTAGATATGTAATATCGATTAGTTTTATTAGTACGTAGAAATAAATCAAAGTATCTCTGGTTATTACGAGAGAAAAAGAGAACATACCGTTAGATTACTGACAAGTATGATTAAAGTACTTTAGTAGAACTAAATAGAATTTCTGGTTATCATAATTAAATAATGATATTTCAATCAAAAGTTTTGTTATTTTCATTGGATTTCATCAAATGTAATATATGCAATTTTCTCTAAACTATTTTAACCAAAATTACAAATCGTTCGTATTTTATCAAACGATCTGACTATTATATACGTATTTTAGATTAATTCAACCAATTTTCTGCTGTATAATTCTTCGACTTTAACTACAACAAAAAATTAATAAATTTTCTTTTTCTATCTCATTTTCTCTGTGCAAATATATTAAGTTCTATCGAAAGAGGAGAGGAATACGATTGTGAATATTTCTCGATAAAAAAAATAGAAAAGTTAATCTGTCTCTGGCAGATTTTCACTTAATTGCAGTCGCTACCATCAAACTCGACAATTCTAATTAGCGACGTTGTTTCCAATAATGTGCGAATGCTTCCGAAAGTACGTGCGGGCGATGGTAGAAACGGTCAAGTGACTCCGCTAAATATAACGAATGAACGGGCTTATCGGGATTCGCCTTTAATGAGTATCGATCGGTCGATATTCGCAGAGGCGCTTCTTTCCGAGAAAGCATTCCGATCCAGGGAAATTATAGAGATGAGAATACCACGAAGATAATAAAGAGCCGTGCCGCCCAGTTTTTTCCTTCTTTCGCGCACAACGTTTATTGGCATTTATAAAGAAAATTAATGAATTTGTTTTGACGTTGATCAGCGATTCCATTTCAAAGAACCCACGCGCCTATAGCTTCATTTAACGTTCATTATAATTGCATTATTTTCACAATCGACGTAACTAGTGCACCGTAAAACGATATTCGCTAATCAACTGAGATCGATTTCCCTTTCAAAAAGCTGTTAACGATTTTATATTTTATCCGGGTCAGAACAAAAGTTCGTAACTTCATTTGTATCATGTCAACGTTTTAAAAAAAAAATTGACAATTGTACCATTCGATAAAGTGAAGTTTCAGCTTTTGGACTCTGTTTTTTAATTGCGGTATACGCGCGTGATGATTTTTAACGTAGTTATGAACAATCAAAGTCAAAGTGCTCCTTTTATTTAATCAGCGATAACTCAGTGACAGAAAATCTTAGGAACATTTTTAAAAAATGAAATTTTGTAGGGAAAACTTTAAGCTTTTTCACAAGAAGTCGAAAATTTTTTAAAATTTATTTTGAACACAAGTGAAAAACCACACAAAATAAGAAGAAAAATTTTTGTCTAGCTCGTAGTTTTCTATATGTCAAAATTACTAAACTCACAGAAATGAAAAAATATAGTGACCTTTCGAAAGTAGAGATTTTAAACTTTAGGATTCTTTTTTTAAATTTAAATTTTGTTTATTTTTAACGAAATTATAGCTGCTTGAATTTTGAAGTTCGTAACTCTACGAACTTCCTATAACTTAATATAATCTAAAGAAAAAAGTTCATAAATTAATTTATATTTTAACTTTTTTTTCACGATTTATTTTTAATTATATTTACGTTTTGAATAAAAACAAAAACATATTTTTAATCATTATTTATAACATTTTAATCGGATGATTATATGGCTTAACAAGACTAAAAACTATGGCTTAACAAGACTGTGAGTTATGTATCACGTAGATTCGCGGCATTTTTGCTACATTTTCGTGATTTTTTCATACCTCCTGAAATATTTTATACTCTTATACGATAAAAAGTATAAAAAGAAAAATTTTAAAAATTTGATAAATTTTTTTCTGAGGAATAAAAAATTCCGCACATTAATCCTTTCTCTTCTAAAGGGACATACACAACCCAAACTATGTTCATAAAATTTTGACGAAGAAACAACACATTTAAATAGAATGGAGTTGTACTTTAAGAATTACTTCATAATCTTTCTAGAGTCTCAATTATTTGTCTACGTTAATTATTTTCTCTGTATAATTATTTTTCTCGCGATGTAGAAGAGAAAATTGATCGCGAGCGAACTTAACGATTGAAGTCTTAAATCATTTCGATTACGGGTTCAAGTATGTATACCGTACAGGGTATCCCGTGATTAAGTAGTTTCAGCATGCGATCAGTCAATCAGCGTTGCTAAATATTATCTATACGTGCAAGAACTCTTGCGCGTAACGCTCCTTATATCTAATGAATATTGATTCCGACGAGACCCATTTCGGAGCCAGAAGGAGGCGGCGGCAATGGCTGTGCATCGCTGCTAGAGAGGAGAAATTTCGATCCCTGGTGACCGCGTAATGGGTCAGACTCATCGTCTATCGCGTAAGTAAGATAAATGATCCCCTAATGCCCCCGCCGCGGTCCTGGAGCGCGTAACGTGCAGATGAGCCGATATAAAGCCCGCGACTTCGGCTCAAATTCTACCGCTGGGACGCGATCCGTTTTCGGCGTTAGATCGAAAGGGCACGAAAGAGAGCATGGAACACATTACGAGGTAGACGCGGAGACGGATGAAAACTGAGTCGGATTTGCATTCGGCATTATTATATTTTTCATGCAACTTAGAAGAAAAAGCTACTTGAGCAGAAATTATACGATTTTTTTTTTTTTTTAAGAAGCTTATATATCCCCTTCGATCTTTCTTCCTCTCTTTCTTCTCTCTTTTACAAATAAAAATAAATATAAATAACAAAAAGATTCAGTAAAAAATTAAAAATTAAAAATTAAAAATTATATTATAGAATATTGATTAAAAATGTATAACAGTTCCTGCAAAGAAAATTAAATTTGAAAGCATATTTAATATTTACACTTCAAATAAACTATTAGGTGTTGGAATTAATTCGTAGCGTTTTTAATGAAAGAATGTTATTTATTTCACATGAGCATTAAAAAATACATTAATGAAAGTACTTCCCATCACTTGTAAAACGCTACGAATTAATTCCAACACCTAATGTATACATACGAAAGTTGTGTGAATAAGATTATATTTTTGTTTAATAACACATTTTTGTAGTTTATTTATTTTATTCATTGTTATTTTTATTGATAAAAATGAAAATTTTAAAAATGATTAACAAGTTTACATTTTTCTTTTATAAATATTTTATAAATACTTTAAATATCCAAAATATTTTATGCAATGTGTCATTGCGACTTATTGATTAGTTACGGAGATATAGAACAAATACTTTGTTTATTTACTGGACAACTAGTTCATGTAACTTTATGTAAATTATCTTGAATGCATAATGTATTTATATTAAAAAATTGAGAATTTTATCATTTATTTTATAATATTAGGTGTTGGAATTAATTCGTAGCGTTTTTTAATGAAAGAATGTTATTTATTTCACATGAGCATTAAAAAATACATTAATGAAAGTACTTCCCATCACTTGTAAAACGCTACGAATTAATTCCAACACCTAATACATTTCCATAAGATAATTCGAGGGAAGATACCGAAAGAAGGAAGACGCCAATTTGTTTATAATTTTTTTATAAAACATGTGGCTATACTAATTATAAAAGCGTGTGATAAACAGTTGCACAGTTATCGGCAGAAATAAACATGTTCATGCCAAAGTCGATTCGTAAAGATTATATGAAATATGGAAAGATCGTGAAACATGCTCTTTGTAATATTTGATATATTAATAGCTAAGGTCTGTATTTCGATGCTTACTATAAAACCGGGCGAATGATATACGGTTTTAATCAGTGTTCCCTGGAGGTCATGTGGATGATATAATTTGTAATATTCCTAAAATAATTTGTAATATTCCTATGCGTAAAAGTTGCAATTGAATATTCCTTTTACACTTGGGAATAAGATGACAGTAAATACAAAACACAATTTTTCCTGCTTGAAGCCGTCATTAAAACGATTTTATGAATTAAAATTTTGGATGCTTTATATAATTCAAAATATTTTAAGTTAATAAAATGCTATTTAAACGAATAAAAGTATGTCCAACTTACTTCCTAAATTATTCTCTTTCATATTTCATCAATTTATGTTTTATCATGTCTTTTATGTGTTCTTATAACTTAAACCCTTAATTATAGGCTATAAATAAGTAAAATATGCAAGTTTATATTGCATCACATTATTTAATCGTTTGTGACATCTTCTCCCATAAGATGTGGCATCTTACCCGTATACATAAAGAAGATGCCACTTTTGCAGGGTAAGACGTATCAATTTTTTTTAATAATACGGAATATCAAAAGTTTAATTTATTGATTTATATGAATAAAGAAAGATTGCTAGAATATAAATAATATTTTTTTCGTTCGTTAACATTAAGAAGTTATTCAAGAATAAAAGCTTAAGTATGGCGTCCTCCCAATGTCCTTATATTTTTATTAGAGCACAGATTTAAAAAATACTACTATTTATTAAAATAATTTATGATCCAAATAATAAACCGTCACCAAATTTGTATTATTTTTAAACGTGATTTAGAATAATCTTTAATTTTTTCATAATTTTATTATCGTTTTGAAAATATGAATAAAACGTCCTTAAATTACATATGTATATTAAATTACATATTATAAATAGTTTTTCTCTAAAGGTATTTGTTATAACAAAAAATATAATCGCTTTTTTTTATACTGGCATTAGAAGGATTTCCAAAATATACGACAAACATGCCATTCGCATATCGACGACCAGTAACAGTTGCAAATAATGTGTTACAAACGCAATGATTTGGCCGAATTCCGTGGATGGAATGAACCTCGATGTGCCGGTAAATCGCCTGCAATCGCGGATTTCTCGATCGGATCGCACAAAGAGTCGTCATTAATTAAATCACCTTCCATCGGGGCTCAGATAAAGCTCCCTCGATCAGGAATCTGTAATTAACATGCCGTCTACTTCGGCGGGAAACCGATTGCGAGATCTATACAGCGATCTTTCTCGCGTTTAATTCACGAATCCTTGAGGCAACGTACGCATCCGATTTATATACCAAGATTACATTCCAAAATGTCCTCTCCGAGGAAAGCTTTACTAGAAAAATATAATACACTCTCTAAATTCTTTGGAATGGAGCTTCATTTTAAAAAGTGAAAAGCTAATTTTGAAAAAGAGTTGCTCAATTTTCAATCTTTAAAAGTGAGATTTCATTCTTCTTAGTAAGATCCACTCTAAAAGTTTTAGAAAGTAACGTATACTATATTATATCAAGTAAAATTTTCCTCAGAGAGGATATTTTGGAATGTAGCCTTAACGGATATCGATATCATCTTGCCTAAAGTAATATCGCCTCGACAGATATAAGATGTAAGCCACATAGAAAACAATAATATAATCTTAGAAATATTATTTACTTTTTGATTATTAGATTTAATAAATTAATATAATTTAGATGTTCATTATATTAAATTTTCATCAATATAACACTTTATTTCGCGAATAATGTTGTTTCGATAATATTAAATTTAATAGTAAAATAATAATCCGATTATTTTAAAATATCAACATAATTCGAAAAAATAAACAATTTATTTGTCTAGCGGAACACTGAAGTAATTTACGCTCAAAAGAACATCGCAAATATGACGATGATATAAGAATGAAAACTTACGTCACCGAAGCGTGAATTGGCAGTGATATCATTGCTGATGCCATAGCTGATGCATCGCCTACGCTTGACGTCGTCTTTTCAGAACAGCGAAATGCTACTGAGATGCAATCATGCATTTTTTCCCAAGAAACTTCCTTCTATAAAGTATCTCTCACTGTGTGTTTGATTATACAATCGAGTCACGTGTACTTCTATTGATACTTTAACGATTGAGTCTGCAGCTTCCAAGTATATACTCATTCCGTGAATACAAAGGAAATTCGTAAGTTCTGATGAGAAATGTTAAAAAGCGCGAGATTGCTAGATCTGAGATAAAAATTCTGCAGAGTTATATCAATTTATCATTTATTATAGTTTGTAACTTTCGAACAGTATTTTGATAATTAATGCTGAAATTGAAATTCTGTTAAAGTTCGCATGAGGTTAAACGAAGAATGAAGTTTGATTTGTTATCTATTTCTACCCTTGCAACATTTGATTCGCGGAAAGACCACCGTTCATCTTCAATCGCCTGTAATCTGGAAACTCTTGATGCGCTGGCATTTTTCTGGAAAACGAAAACAGATAAGAGATAACTGGTACAGTAAAATAGAATAAGTACTTATTGCATTGATGGAAAGCAATCCTCTGAAAATATTTCATAAAAGTACGATAAGAAGGAAAAAGAAAATTGCTAACGATTCGTAAATAAACTTCTAATAAATAACATATCTCCTATATAAGTTATTAAGTTAGCCAATAATTCCGTGCGCTTTTTGTTGATAAAGGGTTTTAGATTCTCTCAGGTCTTTTTATATCACGAAATGCTTTCAGTCCAAATTTTGGAAGTGCATAATCATTGACATGCATTTCCAAAGTGATATTTCAAAATATATTTAAAAAACTGTGAAAATTGGTTGTATTTTGTACGCTTGGCGTCATTTAGATAAGTATAGGTAATGCAAATGATAATTTTAAACGTATTGTATACTTTTTTTATCTTAAAAGAGGCAAAAATGTAACACATCTGTAAAAAGGTATGTAGCAAAGATGCTGCATGAAAGAACACGTGTGACAAAAATGGTTTGTGAGATTTCATTCCAGAGATTTTTTTTATCCAAGACATACCACGCTCAGTACGTCTTGGACAGAAAGAAACAGAAAGTTGAATGAGGAATTATGAAGCTGTCAGAAAGACAATAATGGATCGCTACAATACATTCTTAACTACAGTTACATTCTATTTAAAGAAAACATCTTCCGTTATAAATAAAAAACCGGAATTATTGCCCAACTCATAACATCATAAGTAATTAAGTAGTTATTAATCTTCTTAATATATTTAATTTATCTCTCTCCTTTCCCTCCCCCCTCTCTTTTTCTCTCTTTCTCTCTCTCTCTCTCTCTCTCTCTCTCTCTCTCTCTCTCTCTCTCGTCTCTTTTTTCTCCATTTTAATATTTGATTCTATCGATTCAATCATGTCAAAAGCTTCGCTATCGATTTAACGAACAAGTATTGAAATCTTAATAAGATATCGCGACCTGTATTAAATAAAATTAAGACTTTTATTTATCACAATTAAAGACTTTTATCAGATCAGCTGACTCTGTCAAGACAAACGAAGATCAAGATTCGCGTGTACGCAAAGATGTGCTTACGTATCGGCTCGTAAAGAGACAGGCAAGAACTCGTGAATACGACGTCTAACTTTTGCAGTTATAAATCTGATTTGAAACGTACGTTCGCGAAACGAAGAATGGTATGGGATCATAATGGGTGGCTTAGGAGGGTACGGGAAATCCGGAATCCGATGTCGCATTCTTATGGGCGATTGGTGCCGTCGGTAAGGCGTCTTATTAGAAAGTTTAAATGGTAAATAAAACTTTAAATTAAGGCAACTTCCCAGCGTCGCCGCGCCGCGCCGGCGAGTTCCGTCGATGAAAGAAATCGCATAATGTGAGAGATCGATTTCTCTTGGAAGAACGTCAAAGATCGCCGTAACTGAAATCGCCGAATAGAGAATTGACCTGTGAATACTGATGTTCTGGATATCACGCTCGGAAAAATTTTTCCTTCTACGATTTCTATCTACAACTTCCTTTGTACAATTTTCTTCTACAACTGATTATCAGAGACATACTTTTACAAGCAAATTTTATTCTTTATTTGTTCAGAAGGAGAACGAAGAAGGTATAAAGAATTAGGATCTTATTTCTTCAGACGCTTGTAAAGAAAAAAGGAGGGAAACCATAGCATTGTTTTCCAGCATAAATTAAGGTATGTATAAACAAATTTAATTAAGAATCTTAAAAAGGGGTCGATTTCCGTTCCAAAAGATGTCAGTAAAAAGAAAAGTATTTTTCGTAAATTTTTCTATTCCTCCTGGATACAATAATAAAAAATTCATTTAGTATTAAGGATGTTTTATACATATTTTCAAAATGATAACAAAATTATGAAAAAATTGCAGATTATTCTGAATCACGTATAAAACTAATACGACAAATTTGGTGACTATCTGGATCATAAGTTATTTTAATAAATATTAATCTTTTTTTAATCTGTGCTCTAAAAAAAATATATGGGATTGTATTATAAAATAAATAATAAAAATCTCAATTTTTTAATATAAGTACATTATGCATTCAAGGTAATTTACATAGAGTTACATTGCGCGATGCATGAACTAGTTATCCAGTAAATAAACAAAATATTTATTTTTGTTCTATATCTTTGTAACTAATCAGTGAATCGCAATGAAACATTGCATGAATTATTCTGAATATTTAAAGTATCTATAAAAGAAAAATGTAAATCTTTTAATCATTTTTAAAATTTTAACAATAAAAATAATAACAAATAAAATAAATAAACTAAAATGTGTTATTAAACAAAAATATAGTCACAGTATATTCACACAACTTTCATATGCACATAGTTTATTTAAAGTCTAAATATTAAACATACTTCCAAATTTAATCATAATATATCCTTAAAAAATGATGTTTAAATCAAACTAATGAAATTCAAGTCGAAGAAAATTTTTTTTTTTTAACCGTATATAGTAAAGATACATTTTTTCGAATCAAAGAAACTTTTCTCTCTGGGTGCGAACGTAAGGGTCAAGGATACTAGTCACTACTCGTCCCTTATTATCGCGGTCAAGGTCGGAACAAGCAGTCCGAGAACGGCGCGCGAATTATCTCTCACGTCGGCCGCAACCGCAAGCTCGCGTCCACGTGCCACATGGAGGGTCCGCCACGCGTTCCTCGTCTGGAAATTACCGCCAATTATTCGATTCACCTCGCTCGGATAGGAAGTTACAGCGATTTCGGCTGACGACACGTCGAGCATCGAATTTTCCGCCTCGTTAGCGCGCCTAGTCTTATCATCGTCGTCGTCGTCGTCGTCGGCAAAGTAACGACCGATACGCGGAAAGCACAAGTCGCGTCGCGTAACGCGGAAAAAGCGCCTAACGCGAACTAGCTCGCCAGTGGAAATTAATGGGCCAAAGAAGCGACCGCTAATCCGTGCGATCAAGCAGGCAGACCGCAAATTTTTGCGGCCGGATAATCGCGCTCAGGCAAAAAGACGACGCGCGCGAGCGCGTTTGTTCTTGAGTAACGGGCAATGGTGCTCCTCTCTAGACAGGAAAAAGAAAACAGTAAATTTCCGGAAAAAAGTATTAGAGATTAAGACCAAGTTTGCGTAAAAACGTCACTATTATATTTTTTAACTTAATTTTCTACACGACACAAATAAAATTATATCTAAGAATTCTAAATTAAAAATATTTTATAGTTTTAATCAGTGAAATAAAAATTTCGATATTATTTCTTTAAAAATCATGTTCAACTTTCTTTGCTAACCTTCTCTCCGATTAAGTTTCCGAAATGAAAAGTTCTTAAAAGTAATTTATGCTTTTTATCTAAAAAGTCTTTATCTCTTTCTTGTCCTTAGTTAAGAGACACGAAAAATTAATTATAAGTCTAAATACCAGACACACGGGGCCACAGATTTCTGCGGTAATTGCCCACGTGAAGTCACATAAAATCCATGTGCTGTTCGTAGAGTGAGTTAACAACATGTTGACTATGTATCCCTTATGTAGTCTACAGGGATAACCGAGAAATGTTGGGCAGCTTGACCAGGGCTTTTGGAATCAGTTATGCGAGCAAACAGGGTTGAATACGTTGCTTGTTTCAAGTAACATTACCTGTTGATTTATTATAGCCTCACATTAAGAAAATTGAAACTTTCAGTAGAAATACGCACTCTAATAGTAAAAAGATCTCCCTTATCTCAGCTAAAACTAATTAAGATAACCTTAATCATCTTTATAAACCGTACATTTTGCATTTATTAATTCATTAATAATTAAATGACTGATAATGAGTTCGAAACATTCTTTATATTGATATATAAAACTTTCTATTATTTAAAAAATATTCATGCAAATATTTTTAATTACATTCACTGATTTTTTTAAAAATTCAATTAAAAATATAATTTTGTTCTGTATTTTAGTATCATTCCGGATAAAAGCACATATTCGTACGAAAAAAAGACAGCTTGGACGAAATTGGCGATTGTTCTCGACAAATATCAAGTTGATTGAACAATTACGCATTTATGCAACAATAAGTTTTACCGATGCAGCTGCATTAATAATCACAATCATTGAATCGACTAAATATTTACCATGTTAAACGTGTAATTTGTTTGATTAACTGAATATTTACTTTCGGACAAAGTTTGTTTATTGGAACGTCAATTTTATCTCTGCCACGCGATCGTTCTTCTGAGAAAAGCGAAACTAACATTTGACACTTTCATATCAGATTTTCAAAATTAAACAAATATTCTGACAGCAGTTTATTAAAATCCGCAGAAAGTTTTATTTAACTTTATTATTATATTTTAGGAAAGTAGAGCACGGAGAAAAATGATTTTGCTATGAACACAAAGGGATTGCAAAATTTAATTGCCAAATATGTTTGCTGTCTATAAGCAAACAAGTTTGACAAATATTTTGTTGCAAATAATTTTTGTAGCGAATACAAAAAAGAATAAATATTTGTTACACCTGCAAATAATTGACGATCCCTATTTGCAAATAGAATTTGCCATTATGCCATAAGATTAGCGTTCATAGTAATTTTTTTCTCTCCGTGAGAAAACTTGATTGTTTTGCTTCTCTATCCTTTAATTGTAATTCCGAAAAAATAACTTCCGAGAAGAGAATCATGTAATTGCATGAAACTATATTTAATAACAATGATAATAAATTCATATTTTTTACATGAAGCTCAATGGAAGAAAGAATCATCTTCGAGATGTTTATGTCATCCTTCCTAATATTATATACATATTTAGTGGGCATTATCGATGCGTCTGAGATGCGATTTGAATTGCAAATCTGACTTTAACTCAACTACGTTTTCGCACACATTTATAATATCGCAATACCGCGAATTTCTTGTAGCTTAAAACGTAAATTTATATTTGCACGTTATTACCATACATTGGAACGTGCTCGATTAAAATGTACGAAGTATGCGATTACCAGTGATATTTTAATGTTGCTATAAAAGCCAACCGGTCTGTCCGCAAACTCGCGATAGGTTTTCGTCAAAGAAACGCATTGTCATTCGTGCGCGACCGCGTTTGATACGATCACATTCCCTGTAATAATAAAAGATATCTAATAATGTATAAGCAATCATGTCGTAATAAATTTCTACTACAACACTGTACAATTAATATTGTCACATTTTGAGCTTGCTTTTATTTTCTAAGACAGAGATCCGTAAAAGACTGTTAATGTCAGATTCAAGAATTATCATTTATCTCTGCTCTAGAGCCTTGAAATCTAAGTCCACTCGAGTTACATATTAGATTCAAATTGTGTTATCAACGAGCGATACGTAAAAATGCTAAATCTGTCGTTCGCAACGATGGCAACGCACAATGGAAACTGACTCGCTGGAGATAAAACGACTGAAAGTGAGCAACTATTGCTTGTGAATTCAGACTTGGATTTTCACTGTTGTAGATCCCATCTATTTTTATCTTAAGATACGAAACACGATAAAATAAATCTTCAGTTATACATAGAGATACTGGTATAATGAAAAAATAAATCACGATAAAATAAATCTCGGATTATACATAAAAATACCAGCAGTATAATGGAAATTGAATTATTGCTTATTTAATATTATTTACATTTCATTTATTTCGTTTGTTTATTTCATTTTGTACGATTTGATTCAAAATTTCCACCTATTGATTAATTTAATTCTACCTTAGCGAAAATTCTCTGCTTTTCTTTCCAACATAAGTCTCAAAGAAACATCTGTGACTCAACTGATTTATGCCCATTTCCACTAATCAATGTAGGTAACTTTAATCTTGGTTCAACTTATTTTCATCCTTTTCTAATTCTAGGAGTTAGACAAAGATAAAGGCTAAGCTGAGCCAAGATTAAAGTTAATCTACATTGATAGAAACGAACTTTAGAAATGCGGCCCTGCATAAAGAGAATCTCGAAATGTATCAGATAGCAGACTATCGAATCTCGACGATGCTCCTCTGTCGAGCGATAAATCGAGACTTGGCACGACACGGTGAAAAAGGCCAAGACTGTCACGAGTAAGAAAAGTTACACACAGCCTAATCCTGAACGAAGAAACTATCAAGGATTACTAAAGATTACAGGACGACAGCGATATTGAGAAAAGAAGGAACTGTGCACAAAGTACACGCGTCTTCCAAAGCCAATTGACAGATGTAAATTGAAGCAACACGTCGTGCATACGGTATGTGTCCGTTCTCCGTTGTTTTCTCCTGCAATCTCCTGGTTACCGTGCAATTTTTATCCGTTCATGTTATCAAAAAGAACGAGTTAATCGTGTAATCGCCTGATAATAGATAAGAGTCAATTAAGTTATGATTATGATATACTTCTTGCCTACTGGTTTTCTAAGTAATTCTAATCGTTACGTAGTAATTGCAGTTAAATGACGCGATTATTGATCAAATTAAAAGATTTTTTATTATATTTCTTAGCATTTGTGGCTAAGACTGCACGATTTCATAACAGAAATTAATTAATTCTTCCTTTTACAAGAATAATTTTTAATTAGAATTTATTAATTATTTATATGGCATATACGAGCAAAAGAATTTGAATTTGTTTGTAATCTATGCATTAAAAAAACTATAATTACACTACAAATTAAAATTACATATAATTAAATTACAAATTAAAAAACTCATAATTAAACTACTAAATTAAAAAGAAAACTTACTTTTCAGAAGATTTTCTTCTGAAAAATTAATTCGTAACGATAGCCATTTAAATATGAATATGAAATTTTTTAAGATCGACATTGCCAAAAATATTTATTTACACAAAAAATATTCGCGAAGAGAAATCGCCGGACATATCGCGGAAGCAACACGTCATATCAATCGGATTCTTCATTGTGTTTGCGGAAACTCGCTTGAATATTAACCAATCGGACGAGGGTCAATCCTGTGTTTCCATTTCCTGCGTTGAATCCTGATCAGCTACTATATAGTCACTCAGGAATAAATTAATCCTTTCATAATTAACGGAATGCATACGTTTTTTTAGTAATTGAGTGATAAATCTGTTTTTATACTGAACTTTTATCCTGAATTAACCACCATATAAGTGAAGGAATAATTTTACTATGATACAATTTTTTTATTTGAAACCAAAATTTTCTCGCGGACGCTTAATTTTGATAGACATTTTAATAGACTATCATTGCGGCAGATTTTATTGAAGTGAGATATATTTCGTTTCTTGTATGCTTTTCGTCAAGAAAAAACTTTTCTTATCTCACTGATCTTTTCGTTTGCACCATACGTCTGACTTCTGTTTTCTTTCTTATCTTATCGGATTATAAACGGGAGTATTGTTACTCGCAGGAAAACGCTACACGCATTCGTAGGAATGTGTTCAGGTATTTTACTCCTTTTCGTAATAAAATTATCAGTTTTTTAGGAAAAAATTCAAAATAATCTTTACGCGATTTTTAAATCTTAGTTTCAATCCTTCACTCTAAATTTCTTGAAGTGAAATCTCACTCCAAAAGAATCAAAATACAACCATCCTTAAAAAAAAGTGAAAATATTTCACTTCTTGAAAAAGAGAGACAATTTTCACTCTTTTTAAATGATATCTCACTTTTTAGGAGTGAAATTTCACTTCTTCAAAGTAAAAATTCACTTGAAAAAGAGAAAATTGTCACTCTTTTTCAAGAAGTGAAATATTTCACTTTTTTTAATGGTTGTGTTTTCACTTTTTTAGAGTGAGATTTTACTGCAAAAAATTTAGAATGTTAATACATAATTTTTCGATTATCCGTATCTCGGGTTAATTTTCATTACTTTAATAAATATACAAAATTTATTAAGTCATTGTTACATGCATGTTAACATCTTTAGAAAGTATTTGTAAATTCAGACATTTTTAAAAAACCGTATATAAAGGTTATAACTAATTATTTGTTGCTCCTAATTTTTCGAAGAAAAGAAATGTGAAAAACACGAATGATCCAACCATATGTATTAAGGGTTAATATTATATAATATATTCATTTTTCTGTATGCTTAAATACAAAGTCTTGTAAGTTTTTGCCAATCGTTTTTGTGTAGATAGAGCGAATTAAACTGAGTCACAAAATTCTCTACCATTTTACAATTTTCGCAATAGTTAACAAGAAATTAATTACTAAAAATTAGCCGGATATTGGTCTTGAATAATTTTTTATTTAGATACTATCAATTTTATAGAAAAACAGCAAGAAAAAATTGTTTATTTTCTTCTCATAGAGTTCTGAGAATTTTTTCAGAATTTTTTAGTACCGCATTTTCTCATGTTGATAAAACTAGTTGCCAATAAGAAAATGCAGTACTAGGTTGAGAAAAAAATTCTAAAAAAATTCTTACAGCTTTATAAGAAGAAAACAATTTTTGTCTCTTGCCGTTTTTCTATAAAATTAATAGTACTTGAGTAAAAAATTATTAAATATCAATATTTAGTAGGCGATATTTAGTAATTAATATCTCATTAATTATTACGGAAATTACAAAATGGTAGAGGACTTTTCAACTCAGTTTAATCCGCTCTATCTATACAAAAGCGGTTGGCAAAAACTTACGAGACACCCTGTATAATTATTCGTCGTAATTTTATAGCAACATATTGATAATAAATTACGAAAAGATTATATACAGATGTTGCTAATAATCATACTTTCTTATGAGTATATTGTTATTATATTATTATTATTATTATTATTATTGTTGTTGTTGTTATTATTATTATTCACCTTTTGTAGATCTTTAAACTCTTTTGTTTCGCACATATCAAAATCCTTAGAACGCAAAAGATAAAAGTAAGCATAATAATCTCAAGAAAAGCTTTTTGAAGAAAATTAATGAAATAATAATAAAATAAGTTTTCTACATAAAAAACATTTAAAAAACCTCCAAAACTTCGAAAGAGCTCTTCTTTGGAAGGAGCTCTTCCTTCTAAAGATATAAAATAATGCGAAAAGTTAAACTTTCTTAATAAAAAAAAGACGTGAATAAAATTTTGGAATACCTGTAAGGTGCAATATGTGACGGTCACATGAACGCGTACATGAACTCCCCAAGTTTCCGGGAGATAAAAACCATTACGTGAAGTAACTCATGTTTCGTGAGACCCGCCGACAGGTAATCCTGGAAATAAGAATTATTCAACGTTTGGACGGAAGTCTTACCGCACTCAACCACAAATGAGTTCAAAGAGCTTGCTAAATAACTAAGTTCTTTATTATTCTTTGGAGAAGATAACAAAGATGTGAAAGATATATAAAGTAACAGAATCTCCAAGTGCGTGCCATTTTTTTTTGTTACGTCTTCTTTCTTTTCTTCATATTTGATGTTTCCCTCGTCCTTCTCGGTAATACGTATATACGATCCCCAGGTTTTCTCCCCAGGTTGCTTCCTAGCAGAAAGTATTAATGCATGGGTCTACGTAGCTTAGCAGTAAAAGTCATCCGGAAAGCGAAAGATCTCGGAATTAATTCCCTGTCCACAACAATACAACACAAAGTTTGGTAATAGGGATTATTCTTCCCTTGCCGAAATATAAAAGAAGAACATTAATCCTACCTAAAGAAGAATTTTAATTAAACGATGTAAAATTGATCTTTCTAATTAAATTTGGCTTTTCGTTCGATTAACAGTTTGTGAATATCCGCAAAAGATATCTATTCCATCTCTTGAGAGAAAGATCTTTATTAAAACCTAATTTTTAGAATCTAGATGTAACATGATATATTTCTTTATCTTGAAAAATTGACATACAATTTCTTTTTAATAGAAATATTTTATAGAAATATTTTATAGAATGCAAAAAAATAATTCTTGAATTTCAGTTTAAAAAAACGGAAAGGACAATTTTACTGATGTATCAAAAAATTTAATTTATAGATATAAATCTGAAAATAATATTATTATTGAACCATCAAAATAATTATATAAGAATTTCAAGCATGATCAATGTTACAAAAAGTTTTGGCATTCTAATAGTAACAGTTTTTGAGCGTCTTAATTATTTTAATAATTCAAACAAAATTATTTTCAGATCTGCATTTAACTAAATACTTCAGCATGTCAATAGAGAAAAAGAGAGAGAGAGAGAAGACATCTCAAATGTTACATTATACCAGATAATTAATCAATTAATTATCCAACTTTTTGATCACGTAGATATTAGTTAACAAGAATAATTATCTTTCGTTAAATTCATATTAAAAAAGAAATCCTAATAATATATATGATATCTCAGTAGATATTTTTCAGCCATAATAATGTGAATATTAATAATCTATTCGTCGAATTGACATGGCAAAACCGTCCATCCTTTCTATGAACAATTACAAATTATAAAAATACTAAATCTCATTCTTTAATTGATTTCAAATGAGCTTAACAAAATTTTAAATCGAATATAGTTTACCGATATTAACTTTCGATAATCTGTTGAAAAATTTCGCTTTCAAAGAAGCCAGTTTTCAATAGAAAATTCGCAATGCGCTCGTGTTTACTGTCGAACACCTCGTTCACGTAATTGAAATTCGCAAAAAATGTAGCTCTATAGCTATTGCAATGACGATATGCACGTTTCTCCGATAAGAGTATACGCGCCGTTCGCGTCTCCTTCGCGAAAGACTGCGACCAGACACGTTTCGCTAGTTGATTTTTATCGATTCCCCGCACTTCGCAAACTGGATCGACCGTGTTAATCGACCGTCCTAGACGTGATGTAACGTAGTACACTTTCTCCGCAATCCGGTGCAGTGGTTTCGGTGACGCCCATCTGACATAGTTTACACGTCCAACAATCATGCTACATTTATTTACAGCCGATAATTGTCCCAATGATGTAAAACTAAAAATTATCCGCAGAGAGAAAAAATATAAATACAATAGTTTAAACATATTAAAAATCAAAGTTTCCAATATAAGAAAAAGCATATAATTATATAAAATATAATAAAAACATATTGTATATATATGAAATGTATTTATTACATTTATATAACGTTATATTATGTACATCAGATTATGTATTTATAATATTTCACATTAATATAATTTTACATATATTATATTTACTTATATGTGTGCAATATATCAACAAAGGTTTAATAATAGAGCATTTTGCTGAACAAATAATTTAATTCTTTTTAATTATTAATTTTACATATCTTATACTTTTAAATATACAAATACAAAATTATCATATTTTATTTGATGATCTTAACTAAATTTTAATATGATATTCCGAGATTTTTATCGAGAGAGAGAGAGAGAGAGAGAGAGAGAGATGTCTCAAATGTTACATTATATCGGATAATTAAATCAATTATCCGATTTTTTAGTATTTTTTACCATTTATTATCAGTAAATATGTTGAAAGTCCATTAATAAAAAGAGAGTCCATTAATAAAAAAACGCAGATAGATGGTAGTCCATTTTGTGGTACAATATATTGGTTTTTTTATTATATAATTTATTTTAAGCAAATTTGCAAAAGTAACGAACATTTAACTTTCACGATGTCAGATAACGAAAATAATAATCAATACATTGTATCACAAAATGGACTACCATCTATCTGCGTTTTTTTCTCTCTGTTTATTAATGGACTCTCAACACATTTACTGATATTACTGACAAGAATTTTTTTATGACTACTTTGATTTTTGATAAAAATGATTCGTAGCGTACTATACGAAATGATGAATACGGGATTAAAAATTATAATAGTAATTGTAATACCATGTACATATTTTTGGTTTAGAACGATGTTGAAATATTACGACTACATTGAAAATGACTCGATTGGAGTCGAAACGTTTGTTGTCAATTGTAATTGTTTATATGAATTTTTAATGCTAATTTAAATTAAAGTTCTTTGCTACACCAGCTTACTGGCTCTTTGCCCTTCTTTTGTACCACATTGTTTTATACGTATAGACCTTATTATTATTTATTAAGAATTATCTCTCGTTAAATTCATATTAAAAAAGAAATCCTAATAAGCATATGATATCTCAGTAGATATTTTTCAACCATAATAATATGAATATTAATAATCTATTCGTTGAATTGACATTTCGTTTATTTAGCAATAGTATGTGAAAATGTAAATAATTAAAAAGTTTCATTATCTACTAAAAATTCTTATCGTGATTATTAAATTGATATTTAATTTAATACTTCTATTTCTAGTTAAATTAAAGAGTTCATGGATTACAAATCTATGATTATAAAAAGATTAAATCGATTGAATTATAATTTATTTGTATTTCTGAAATTTAATTTTCGGAAAGCCCTTCGTCTTTAATTGTAACTTAAAATCTATATAGCCGTCAAGAAAAAATTTATTCCAAATTGACCGAAGAATCCGTAGACGCAAGACACTTTATATTTTGCATTACAACGAAAATAGTTCCTGCGACGAATACACAAATAAAAATAGCACCGATATTACGAGTCAAAAGATATGCTTCGCTGCAAAATGGAACATTACGCGCGCATGCATTCTTCTTATTGCACGGCCGTGATATATTTATAGAGTGAGATAAATAATACTTTGCGTTGCAGAAAGGAAACTACTCGGTCGATGATTGTCACGTGGCTTTCTTATATCACAATTACCAAGATAAAGAATAAGATAAGAATTAATTCGCGCCTACAAGTTTGCGATCTGACCTAGCATTATCGTCGCACAAACAAAACAGATTTTCGAATGTGTGTTACTTGTAACGATTATGTTTGCAAACTTATAAAGAGAATACAAACACAATACTTTAAAAAAGTTCAACTGTCATTTTAGAACACGATGAAAGTTTGTATATCGATTTTCGAATGTGTGGAAATTATAAAATTCAAATTATTTTCGAATTCAACGCACGATTCAATTATAATTTATTTTATAGCAATTACTGAGATTCGAGAGATCCAAAGAGATATTTAAATATTGAAAAAAATCTGGTAATAACTACCAAATATTGAATGAAATAATTTTAATCAAATATTGAATTAATATGAAAATAATTAATAAAAAATAATTTTATTTTTTTAAATATTTAGTAAATATTACCAACCATAATAATATAGTTTAGTAATATTTAATCGTTTAGTAATATTAAAAAAAATAAAATTATGTTTGGTGAGACATTAACTAAATATTTGATTGAGATTATTTCATACTCAATATAGAGTAGCTATCATCAGACTTTTTTTCAAATAAATTTGATAATAATCTTATATGAAATAATCGTATATCTATAATCTAATCTGTAATAATTATAAAATTAATTACTAAATTAATAACCCTAATATATATATATATATATATATATATATATATATATATATAATATTATTAATAGTATTGTATTATTTAAATGCGTGTCTTTATTAATGATATTGATTTTGCGAGTAAATATTTTAATGGAATTGCATATTAATTGACATCACATCGCGTGTATACACTACGTAATCATATTACTGTGAATTAACATCGAACAAGTGATTAATTAATTTATTCTGCCGATTAATGTATTAGTATTAGCTTCGATTTGCATATTTTCTTAAGGTTTGCATTAATATCTCACTTATAGGATTACACTTTTTCACACACACACACACACACACACACACACACACACACACATTTTAATTATTTTAAAATTAATCTTTTCCTAATGAGAATTTCTTTAGCTCTAGAGATAGCTGAAATCTATCTTTTCTCACAGCTTTCCAACTCTGATTTAAATACCCTTCTAGACATAACTAGTTTTATAGTCAAATTTCATTAAAATGAATTTAGTCGAAATTGTATAGAGAATAAAGGTGTATCTTTATTTTAAAGAGTAAATATAATTCTTTACTTAACTTTGTCTGTTTGAGGCTTTTTAATTCAGAATGTAAATTATCTTTTTATAATTTAATATTTTGTTTAAAAATTTTCTATAGTATTTCACGACTTCGCTTGTTAATATAAGATCTTCTGTAAAAATTTTTTAATTTTTATTTTTTGGAGCTTTAATCATATTAACCATTTAAATAGACTGACAAGATTAAATTACAGCTACCTCAATATATTTTCTTAGAAAAAAATTTAGTTTTAAATTTTTAAAGACACGTATTGCTATTTTAAACACGTATTGCTATTTCCATTTATTCCCGATCCATTTATTTTTCTATTTATTTTCGATATTAATATCTATGTAAAGTTTCCAAATTCTGCTTTAAAATAACTTTCATTTTTAATAAAAAAAAAATATTCACATATGAAGTCTTAAACATAATGAAAAGCACAGACAATAGGAACAGAAAATAATAGATTTCAACCCATCAGAAACCTATCAAAAATGTATATTCTATAGCATACACATTGGAGTTCCTGATGGATAGATTAAAAATCTTTTATTCTATGTTTTTATATTCTATCTATATTTTATTGTGTTTAAGGTTTTAAACTGCTTATACATTTTTATAGTATTTAATTTATTAAATCTTTTTTTATTTATATATTTTCTAAACCTCGTAGAGAGTGAAATCTCACTCGGAGACTGAAATTGAGTCAGTCTTGAAAAAAGAATGAAAATACTACTACTCTTGTTAAAAAGTGGCAGATTTCCACTCTTTTTAAAGTAAGATTTACTTTTATGAAATGAGATTCACTCCAAAGGAGTGAAATCTCAATTCCTTTTTTGGAGTGTAATACCAAGATAGTTGAACTTCACTCCAAAAAAGGGATTGAGATTTGACTCCGAAGGAGTGAATCTCTTAAACAAGACTAGCTCAATTTTCAATCTTTTCGAATGAGATTTCATTCCATGAGATTTAGAGAGAGTGTGTGTGTGTGTGTGTGTGTGTGTGTGTGTGTGTGTGTGTGTGTGTGTGTGTGTGTGTGTGTGTGTGTGTGTGTGTGTGTGTGTGTGTGTGTGTGTGTGTGTGTGTGTGTGTGTGTGTGTGTGTGTGTGTGTGTGTGTACAGTGAGAGCAAAAAGTATTCATACAAGGAAATTTTTTATAAAAAGTCTTATTAGTAAAAAATAAACATTAATTAGCAATTTTATACAATGAATATATTCTGTTCTGTAACATAAGCAAACGAGCTTTGTATGTATTCCTGATTTTAGAAACTAAATTTCTCGATTGTATGAATTTTTGAGGATCCAAACAATAGAATTTTTAATTTTCGCTTATTTTTCAGACGATATATTTTCTATAATTAATACTTTTTGATACTCATAATTTTAAGAAACATACAGTCTATTGTATTTTTTATGAATAAATTGTTAATTACCCAGCAAGAAATAATCGTCAATTAAACGTCGAATCGATGTTGAATTAGTGTTGAAATCATCGTATTGATATCGATACGATATCAATTCGATGACTCACTTCTGGATAATATTTACTTTTTAAAAATAAAGTTTTTTTTTTAAAATATTTTCTCTGTGCAAATACTTTTTGCACTCAAAAAAGATATATTATTTCGTTTTACAATTTTATATAAAAGGACATCCATTCTTCTAAAATCATCCCCCCTGAATAAAATTCAGGACAAATACTCAATACCCTCCGTATTATTTTACTCCCGTTCTCGTGTGTCGAGAGAATCGCGTATCTCGCGTTAATCGGCGCGAATGATCGGCGGCCGTTTATTCAACAAAATCCCCATTCACGAGCCGGTAATCCGGTTCGACGCGACGCGGCGTTCCGCAGTGCACGGCATGTTGGATCCGGCCGATCCGGCGCACCGGCTCGACCGGCCGAATGCCAAATCGGCGAACGTGCGTCGTGCCGGGACATGTGACGATGTGACCCCGCGGGATCTAACGAGCACGCGCATTGCGACGTACGTCACGCTCCCGTCGCTCCGCGCCGCGCTCTGGCACGTGGCTCGTGCGGCGTGCGGCGTGCGGCGTATCTCAGTATCATTCGTGCAACCGATAAGTGACTCAAGCGATTCGCTCACGCGTGTTTCCGCAGATCGCAAAGAGACAAGGCGAAGGCCGAGAGAGGGAACGAAGGAAAGAGCCGAACGGTGCAAGGAAGAGACAGATCGGTGAGTCCTCGAGATGTATGTACAGATCCGCCGGACTCTTTCAAGATCCTCGAATTTACGGGAGAAAGAAAAAGAAACCGTCGCGGTTTAATTTGTCACTAGTACATGTACGGAAGTCATTTTCATGCGCGCCTCGATCGCGGGATAACCACGTGCGCTCGGAATGCGCTTTACGCTCGCGCGATTGTGGCTAACGGTATCCACGATGGCGAGAAACGTAGCTTGCCGATGGCCAATTACGCGTATAGACAGCGCCGGAGGAGAGGCACGCGTAATCAGAGATAGATCGAACAGCCCCGATCCTTCCCTATCTCCCCGTCTCTTCCTACTTCCAAAGAGAGGTAGAAAGAGACGAACCAAAGGCGAAACCGATCGCTAATCGCGATAATCAAGGTAATCTGGTAGGCTACGTCGTTGGCTTTCGAAAGCGGGAAGGTAAACAGATTTGTTGTTATTTCTAATCTCCATATCTCTCGATTCGAATAACGTTTAATTGCGTCGCGATGCTAGCGATATTCATAATCCGATAATTTCTTATTTAAAAGGAAAAGAGATATCAAGATAAACTTTTTTTACGACAGCGTTACCTGCCACTAAAAGAAAGGCTCGCAATCTTCAATAGGCAACATATGGTTGATAATATCTGATCGGTAGACTGTCTGAGCGATCCAAGTGTATAAACGACGAGATTTTTTTATCCACATAAAATGCATCTTGAGTGATTAGATATCTCACGGTTGGATCATAGATCGTTCTATTCAATCGTAAGAAAAAAAAATGCACAAACAAGTGCTCTGTGTATTAAATTTCAATCGTTCGATAAATTATGTGCATGATTTTAACAATTGTCCCAAGTAATTTTCGTTATAAGAACTTGTGCTTTATTTACGTCAATTTAACCTTTGAGTTTTTGCCGTGTATCAGTAATGGTGAAATTGTATATCGGAAGGATAAACATAATAACATTCGACTTCGGTCGGCTTTGTCTTCTCGACCTTTATGTTCGTTCGATGATTTTGTAAACTGATATTGGCAAATTCTTTTATGAATACAGGAATAGATTTTAGAAATTTATCAAAATGAAATTAAACAAGTCTACAATTTAGTTGCGTTTTTTTAGTTCGTGAAAATTTTAGATTATTAGCATTTCTTTATCATTTCTTTGCCAAAAGATTATATTTTGTAACAATACAAAAGATAAATATAGTAGGCTAATGAAAGTCAGCAATGATAAACGGCGCAATTATTTAGTGAACAATCAATAATCAGATATTGGATTGATGTCTTCTTTATTTTGTAATTTATATCAAGATTTTAAATAAATTCGTATTTATAGATCGTAGACGATAATAAGAATAGAGAGAGACTTCGCTTTCCTATGAAATTGTCATTATCAGTTTAGAAAAAGATTATTACCTTTATAATTTCTTTGACAAAAGATTATATCTTGTATTGATTATATCTTATTAAGATTATTTTAAAATACAAATTCATATTTAAGGATTATAGATTGTAAGAATAGAGAGAGAGAGAGAGAGAGAGAGATTTCGCATTTCACTAAATTTTCACTATCAGTTTAAAAAAAATTAAGTAACTTATAAATCATATCGTTCTTTCTTAAAAAATGTTTATACGAAATCTATTCGCGTTACTTGAAATTCCCAAAATTTTTGTACTAAGAATGTGAAATAATTGAACTTAATAATAGAAATATTAATAACTTAGAAATAATTTGACTTAAAAAAAAAATAAAGTTAAATAATTTACTCAAAAAAATATATTAAATAAAATTTAACTCAAATTTATTTATTATTTACTAAATACGTACGTTAAATGTGGGCGATATTTACTTTGAAACTAACCGCAGAAAATGGATTTACCTACATTTTAAAAACAAAATGTTATTTAATCTATTATCTTTTGATATTCAATAGTGTAAAATGTGTTGAAAAGAGAGAAGTGAAGATGCCGAGTGTAAAAAGTGCAAGCAACGCGGACTACAATAGAAGTCGCAACGATCATAGAGTAGTAGAAAATTAACCAATCACAATCGAATATGAGAAGAATATCGATAAAGCCGGTTCTACATTAGTTGCAAGCCGAACAAATCTGAAACTTGCATTTTGAAATCAACGTTTCATATTGGCTGTCGCAATAAACTTGCAACTAACACAGAACTTAATTGATCAATTTTCTACGACTTAAGACCTTACGATCGCTACAACTTCTATTACAAACCCCACATAAGAAAATATGATTTCCGACTCACTGTTCGTTATTTAATTAAATAACTGAAACGTTCTCGTAAATCCGGTTTCGGTCCTCCTGCGTTAAAGTATCTGATGCACGACGCATTTCCATTGCGTTCTTGTTATCAATTCGCCGCGAGAGAACGGCGGAACTGCGTGCGTGAGCGCGCGCTATCTTTTGTCAGCGTCGCAAGAGATAGATGTCCACGTGGTCGTGAGAGGCAATCGTCGATTGTCATTCGCATCGCGACTACGTGAAAAAGCGTCTCATCTCTTCCCTTGACTGTTCTTCTCACCGTACAACGAGCTCTCGCTTTCGTCTTTCCGCACGCTGCACAATCCGCGTCTGCCACGTCGCGGAATCAACGTCCGTAGTCTTTAATCGTACGCCTCTCGCGTGTCGCGTTCCGCATCGTCGGTGTATGCACCCATATATCGCAGTGCCGGGATTCATCTGAACCTGAACGAAGGAGAAGAGGCGGCGAGCGTTACGTGAATCTGGGTAGGAAAATATTTCTCGCTTCCTCTTTTTTTTTTTTTTTTTTTATGTACCGCTTCCGTAATGCATCACAAACGTACTCAATCGTGTGTACAGACAAAGAGAAAGAGAGAAAAAAGTATTTCCATCGTCACATTAGAGCGATTCTCGTTATTACATGGCACTCCTTTCCTCTCCTCTCCTCTCTTCGTAATCTGCTTGTCTCGCTGCACCGACGAGATACTATTAAAGACCGACATCTTTACGAGAGTTCGCATCCTTGTGAATATTGAAGTAATTAAGAGTTAAAAATTGATAATTTTGTACTAATCTTATGATTTATTAGAGTTTCGTAGATTAGTTTTGTATTTATGCATTTAGAAGTCAATACTCGATTTTTCTTTAAAATTGTGATTTCAGTGTTATCAAAGTTTGATTATCAACAGGGATGATAACTGCAGAGAAAAAATTGTAATTTTTCTGCAATATATAGGATATTATAGCTTTATAAGTGTGCATATTTATTTATTATATAACATTTACGTAACGTCAAAAAATGAATTTCATAATGAATCATGAATTTAATAATGTATGATCCAAATATTTATGTTAATAGCAGTCTTTAATAGTATCTCGTCGGTGCTCATTGTAATGATAAAAAGATATTTCGAAAAAACTTACCGAGTCTCTTTTCAATGACAATTTTTTTATTCGATCGGAAAATAATCTTTGACAAGGGTTTCATTGAATTCACAATCAACTTGAAATTAGCTGCAAACAAGGTATTTTTAACGATATCCGCTTATAACTTAGAAAAGCGTCGATTCTTTTGATTTGTATTGAAAGAATCGATCAAACTGAAAGGAGAATTTGTAAATGAAGATATGATAGTTTTAAAGCTAAATTGTATATTTTCATTATTGTTTATCATATTAATTATACTGGACGGAAGTCCAGTATAATTAATATGATAAACAATAGCGTATTTATAATCTTTATAAGTAATTAGAAATGATTAACTTTCATAATAAAACTCGACGTATATTAATGATGATATCTCTGGAAGTTTCTACCTGAAAATCTTCGAAAATGGGAACGAAAATACACATATACGTTTCGCAAATGTATTTCGTTCAATATTCAAAATTTCAACGTGACGCTTTTATTTATAAATATTTGATTATATACATATCTTATTTTCCGTTATCCATGCGCGAAATAAACATCGACGTCAAAAGTTGAAATTATTTTTTTAAATATTTTCCATAAAATTTTGTGTTTTAATTTTATGAGATTTTAAATAGCTTTTAGAACTTTGTTTAAAAATTCGTGTAAATAATAAAAATAATTCTTACTTCACTTTATGTACATAAAAATGGATATTTATCATTGGCAGAATGTAAGGGAAAATATTTCGCGTATTTTGCTTTACCGGGCTCTTAAATAATTCTGAGATCTAATGGATGGTTTCACAAATCACGTAACGAAATACATAAGAATTTGCGGAAACGATGTGACGCGTTGGTGATCGCCAAAATGGATAAAAGACGAAATGTTTGTATCGTAATAACACGCAAGATAGTTCGAATGTCTCAATATTATTCTCGTCAATTAGGCAGTGTTTATATTTTCGTGGAATGTATCGGTCTCGAGGCCGACCAAGACGGTTATTATATAGATCATATGAAAGCGACCTTGTAGGGATTCTCTTTGAAAACTTAAATCCCCCAAATAATGTCCGCGAAATTTATCGGTAAGTTGAAAATTTCTACCTCGAATATAAATTTAATAGAAAATTAGTCATTACTAAAATAAATATAAAATTAATTATTTTAAATTTGTTGCCAATAAAAAAATTGTCTCTTCTAATCTTTTGTCTCGATAAAAGATGCTTTTTTTTTTATCAGGCATCGATATACAATCTGAAATGAACATTATCTTTTCGTATCTGTAAAAGAGATCATCATATTTGCTCCCATGCGTTTATCTGATTTCTGCGGATTAATCGAAATCGTGAGAGCCTCGGAGTCTTCCTGCCCTGAGGCTCCCCGGAGACGTAAAGACGACGCTGGAAAAAGAGGCAATCAGGCCATAGCGAGGAATACGCAGACGTTTGCACTTTTCAGGAAAGTAACTCCGTGAACGATGGTATCCTCGACAGTGACGGAAGCGAGCCCGGTGAAAAAATCATGCGGCGCGATAGGTATTGCGCCGGGAGATTATCGCCTGGTTGGCTGGGACATGGACACCACCGGCAAGAAGGTCATCGACGAGATCTGCCAAATAGCCGGGTACACTCCTAACTCCACTTACTCACAATACGTGATGCCATACAAGGACCTCAATCCAACCGCCATAAAGCGTCACAGTATGAAGGTCGTCACCAATGGCAAATTCCGAGTGCTCAGGAATAGTAAGACCAATGAGGTACGAGGCAAGATCGTAAATATCATTGCTCTGTGATTTGCTTCCCGTATGAGAGAAGGAGAATTCATTGCGCTGATCTCCAAATAATATTAAAAAAATTAAAGATCCAGATTTTCTCATTACGTTTTTTAAGTCGAAAATTATTGCAATTCTTAAATAATCTTAAGCATAATTTTTAGAGAAATTGTTTCTAAGCTTTTATATAAAAATATTTTTCTCCTTCGTGACAACAAAGAAACTAACTCAGGTGCCGAAAAAAGAAAAAATTGGTAGCTTCTTTTTCTTGAATATATAAAAAATGATTTGTGTTCTCATAGGTAATCAAATCCAAAAGCGAAGTATCGGCACTTACGGATTTCCTAAGCTGGTTGGAAACTGTCAAGGAAAACACTGCGGACGGTGTAATTCTGGTTTACCACGAGCCACGCAAGGTCATTCCCGCGATGTTGCTCGAGTCGTTGAAGAAGTACGATCTGGTAGATCGATTCAAGCAAACGGTCAAAGGATTCGCGAACGGATTCAACATCGCCGAAGAGAAGTGTGCGAACTCTATTCATATCTATTCCCTTCGTACTTTGTCACGCACATTACTGAAGAAGGTGAAGAAAATATTATATCCCATATTATACTTTTCCAATGTAATTTTAACATAATTTAATAAAATCGATATAATTATTAATTTTTCCAATTCTAAAGAAAAAAATAAAAAATAATTCTAAATAAATATTCATTTTTGACAAATTGAACAAATTATTTCTGTATAGAAAATATTTTATATATAAAATTTAAATTTAATAAACGTTTACAAAAATTAATAGCTCAAGGTAGTGTTAGAAAATCTTGTAACATTCATGTAGTCTCACAGTCTTGTAAAAATATATTAGGTGTTGGAATTAATTCGTAGCGTTTTTAATGAAAGAATGTTATTTATTTCACATGAGCATTAAAAAATACATTAATGAAAGTACTTCCCATCACTTGTAAAACGCTACGAATTAATTCCAACACCTAATATATATATATAATAGTAGTATATTTATAACTTTTCTATGATGATAAATATTTGTGAATATATTTGAAGGAAGTGAATCTGGGCAATGCGCAACATAGAGCATCGCTGGCATTACAAATAGCACAATACTTGTGCTCGTTCGATGGCGAGAAAACCGAAGATACGAACGAGAAAGAGGAGAGCGATGAAAAATCTATGAAAAAAGTGGTCGAGGCTATTCGAGAATTTGCACAGCCTGTTGATGTCGAGGAAAAGGAACACAACGGTATGTATGTTATATTGAATACCTTGCGTAATTTCGTTCATTTTAACATATTGGAATCAAGATACTCTCAGTCGAAATAAAATATTATCAATAAAGTTAACAATAAAATAATTTAATAGCGATATACAACATATAATCACTAAAAAAGTATTACAAAACATAAACAAAGATGAAGTTATTAATAAAGTATATTTGTATTATATTTTTCGACAGAGCGATAATTATGCAATTTTACTTAAAAAAAATTTATCAGATAAATTTAGGATAATTTTATGTTTTCACATCATCATCTTTAATACAGAATATACATGCATCTCTCTCTCCTATATTTACAGTGCTTCCCTCAAATGTTGAACTTTATAAATAGTTAGTTTAAACTTGACCAAATTTATCTTAACTTGAAAGCTAAGTTGGGAAGCACCGAGATGGTAAATCACTGTTACGTATAACTTTTGTTGCAGAACTGAAGATGATATTCGAGCGGCAGAACAACTTGCGGCCCATATTCAGCGCCCTATTCCGTATGAACCGACGCGAACGTCAACACGCTAGTCCCCTGCGGCGACTGTTAGCTGAAGCTGGGATTGTGTATTCGGAGCTACAGGTGAGTGTGTCGCATTGCACGTGATTAATCGCGTAATAATCAGGCCTGTTTACGCCCATACGATATCAATGATGTTTCCTCACTTTATTTGTTTTTTTTTTCCTCACTTCCGATTTAGGACGTTTGATTTGCTATCGAAATATCCGGAAATGAAATAACATTCTAAGAATTCATTCTAAGAATTTCAAATTGATAGATCGCGAAACGTTCGAATTCGTGTCACGCTCGAGTTGAAAGACTCCGATTTACGATCGAACAAACGATCTTTTTATCGAACATTCACGGAAAATCGCGTTTCAGGACGCGTGGACTAACGCGAAGAAGGACGGGCTGGAGCATTTGATGAAGGAGAAACTCCCAACAGTCGAAGAGAAAAAGATGGAGGATCTGATGATTATCCTCGAGCGTCACTTCGACCCAGAGAAGAAGCCGAAGGGCAGAGTGCCAGAGAAGAAGGGTCTCAAGTTGAAGAACGAGAAAAAGATAAGCGACGACAAGGAGAATAACAATAAGAGCGACTCGGGCCACGACAGCCCTGACAGTCCAGACACCACGATGTCTGGATCTCCGGTCAAAATTAACGGTGACAACAGCGAAATTAAGCAAGAGGAATGCGCCTTGACGCAAGAGTGTGACCAAGGCGTTTAACGATACTGTTACTTTTCGACCTCTCTTACGCGCTGCAAAACAGGAGGTACTTCGCGACCGTCCGCGTCTCTTACTGTTCATCGTTTGCCTCAATTTCGATCGAGCGAACGTGGATTCTTTTTTTGTTGCCATAATAGTCGCGGATGACGAGAAATTGATAAATAACGCGAATGACGAGCATAGATTTAGCGTGTTAAATACAACTCGCGTTTAGCCGGACTTTACAGTAAAAGCGTGTTGTGTGCTTACCTACCACTAAATCTCTGCTCCTCAGACGGAAAGAGTCGCGAAGGGATTCCCATTTATTTTCTTTTGTGGCAATTAGAATAGACGTTAGAATAAGGTTTACGACCAAGTTTCGTCCAACAGGCGATGTTGTGCGTAATCAGAGACGAGTGTTATTTGTTACAGTATTGCGTTTTTTTCTTTTTTCCCTTTTCATTTTTCCTTTTATTTTTTTTTTTTAATTTTTGTTCGCACTGGTACGCCGGCAGGATTAAAAAAAAGGACCGGTTTCCTGCGAGACACCGTCGAATTTAGCTCAAATGTACAAATAACACGTTAAGCGATGTTTAGTTTGTTACGCGCAGTTATATTTAATATCGTTTACATTTCATAGTTTTATACTCATTTTGTTTTCTCTCCTCTTCCCTCCCTTTTCTATCTCTTTTATTTATCCCGAGAATTCGTACGCTCGTTACTGTGGCGAGAGCGTCCGTTTAATAGACTGCTGCAATTGTGAAAGGCATAGGAAATATCCGCGGGTACGCGTAGTTACCGCATAAGTTCACGATGTGTACAATAGTGTGCACGATATTTTCTACTTTTTACCGTTTAAGTCGCGCATGAGGCGCATGTTAGTATTAGAGAGATATATTTTTGTATCAATAATGTAATTTCCTTTCTGCTGTGAGATCTCATTGTATGAACATTGATTAATAAAGATTCGAGTTTAGTTGTAACACTTTGAATTTCAAACATACGAACTCGAATTTATAACACCGATCTCGTACAATAAAATGCAGTATTTTTTCTAAATTAAATCTCCATGTCTGTACTTTGTGCCTCGGCTTCGGTGGTGAACCTGACCGTTTTGAGTTTTATTTATTTTATTTGAAAAAAAAAACGAATGTATAAACTCGTGATGTATTGCATATATACTGCTTCTAGTTGAAAATCAAAATGCATTGAGTATCAAACAGAGAATATATATACAGAAAGAATTGTTTACTAAAATATCTAAAAACATAACTGCATGAAAAAAAAAAGATTTTGCTAAAATATCTAAAAATGTAATTGAGGATACAGATCTGAAAATTTTGTTAACAATCAAAATAATATTGGTACTATAATATTTTTAACAAGGTTTTGCATTGATCATCATGGTTGAAATTCTTACGTAACCATTTTGATGGTCCAACAAAATTATTTTTAGCTGTAGTTAAATTTTTAAGATACTTTAACAAAACTTTCATGCAGATATAAATCTAAAAATAATGCCCATTTCCACTAATGTAGATTAACTTTAATCTCGGTTCAATTTACTCTTCGTCTTTTTCTAATTCTAAAGATTAGAAAATTGGTGTAAATGGATATTGGATCAAAATAATTATCAAAATAATTATATAAAAAAAACGCTCTGGTTGCTGGAGAGTCAAAACTTTTTGCAGCATTGCTCATTATATTTGAGCGTTCTACATAATTATCTTGATAATCCAAAATTTTTCGATACTTCAACAAAATCATTCTTTTCCTATACTTACACATCTGGCAACATAAATAAATGAGGCATTACAATTTCTCTTAATTAGACCATAATGCAGACGCACTTGAAACAATTATATAATAATTAGCATTAAAATTCGAGAGCCTCGCGACGCGTGATAAATCTCTGCGAAGAAGTAGAGAAATTTCAGGCTCGTCGAGGAGTCTGCTCGGCGGAAGATATTACACCTGGTGCTACCTGCGTAATATCGGACGTGATTTATTTCCGCGCGGAGCACGCGGCGGTTATTAATTGACGAGCGCGCGCCACGGCGCGTGAATTGCGCGGGGGCGTTCGACAAAAATACTTACGCGCCGAGTTATCGTGGACTTAAAACGCGGCTCAGTATAAAAGTTCTTAATAAGCAAAAAAGTCGCCGGTTTAACGGGACTTATAGCTGCAAGAAGGGAAAAAAAAACGGAGAAAATGGAAAGCGCTCGCGAGCTTTTCCGCATGCCTCGCGGCAGAACCTCCCGCAGTCTCTCCACAACTCTCTTTTCCTCGTACGTCGGTCCCTGGAGAAAAAACGGAAATGAATTAAATATGTGTGCGGACCGTTGCGCGCATTCGCCACGCGGATTTCCAATGCCGTATGCCAAAACGCCCCGAGGCGTGAACGGCGAAGCGCCTGCGAGGAGAATTGAAGAAATACGCTTTTTCCTTCTGGGGCGACGCGACCGGACTCGACGGGATCAGATCAGATCCGCGCGAACGCGACGCTCTCGGCTAGAAAATTGAGTTTTTCCACATGCGGCGATTAGACGGGGGATTATCGTCCTGTAACTTTGTACGGCATCCCCGATATTGTGGAATATACGTGTAACTGCGCGCTTGGAAAAACAAAAAAAACATCCCTCGTGTACAGGAAGCTCGATTTTAATTCCGGTATTCGAGTAGCAATTGAAGATATCTCGATCGATACTTCTGGCTGTGCGTACAAAACAGAGTTTACAAGATGTAAAGATTGGGTATACAGTTTTGTTAAAGTGTTTACAAATTTAGCTTCATACAGATTTGAAAATAATTTTGTTAGACCATCGAAATCGAGGAGGTAATCATTAGCTGAAATTAGTATATCCTACTGATTATATGATTTCATTTGATTTCATACAATTTCATCTGATGACAAATAATTTTCTTCGTTACGTATAAAGTCATGTGAAATAAATGATTTTATCTAATATTACATTATTTTTTGTAGTTGTATATGTAATTATCGAATTACACATCGGAATTTCATATGAATTTTATAATGATTATCAAGGACTCTGTCCCACGATTACATTAAGTGATTACTCTCTCGATCAAAA
The DNA here is from genome assembly GCF_024713525.1 of Acromyrmex echinatior. Classification (NCBI taxonomy): domain Eukaryota; kingdom Metazoa; phylum Arthropoda; class Insecta; order Hymenoptera; family Formicidae; genus Acromyrmex; species Acromyrmex echinatior. The sequence goes on from NC_141864.1 coordinate 4,516,637, forward strand.
TAGAGGTAGAAAGTTTAAGCGTTGATAGCAATGCTGCAAAAAGTTTTAATATTCCAGCAATTCAATTTAAAGTACACAGTAAAAAACATTTTTTATTTGTGTTAGAAACGTCCACTCAAATCCTTGTTAAAATTTTGTGTTGAATTTTTAACATCCGAGTTTTAATTTAATATAATATGATTGTGTTAATTGAATATTTTGTGTTAAATTAAAACTTAATATTTCTCAATTAAAATAACACAATTTACAGGTAAGTAAACAAATAAAATTACATAAAAATAATGTAGTTTTAAAACAAAAATTCTAAGAATAAATGAATAAAATATGTGTGTTGACTTAATATATTATAAATGTTAATTTTATTGAAGAAATTGTTCTGTATAACTAGTTATATATTTTGTATGTAAAAAGGTACAGATATTTTATGTTATTTTCTTTTTGTAACAGTAAATATTTATTAAATCTATATAATTGCATATGTAAAATTAAATATTACAGAGGTATCGTCTAAACTAAAAATGTAAAAATAGCATCTAATTTCAGTTAAATTTAACATGATGAATATGTCAATTTAATAAATATGTCAATTTAACAAATTTGTTTTTAAATTGTGTCAAAGTATTACGCTTCTTGTGTTAATTTTTACATAATATTTGTTTTAACATATTCATCTTATGTTAAATTAACATAAAAATTTGAGTGGACCGTTTGAGATACGTGAAATGTAATTAACACAAATTTTTTTTACTGTGTATAATTATTTTGCTCCAAACAAAATTATTTTCAGATCTATATTTTAACAAAATCGTTTTTTCCATGCAGTAATCTAGATAGCACAGAGTTCTAAAAAGAATTCAATAATATGTCATCAATTCTGAATTCATTTTCAGATGCAAAAAGAATTCTTTTACTGAAAAATTCTGAAAAGAATTCTTGTTACATCTGAAAATGAGCTCAGAATTAATGACATACGACTGAATTCTTTTTGAATTCTTTTTGAACTCTCTGTACTATTTGGATTACATTTTGTGATACGAAAAACCAATTCTCCTTAAATTATCACAGTTGTGCGAAAAATTAATTTTTCAAGGAGAAAGTCAGTTTATTTATACTTGAAAGTTTATTTATACTTGAAAGGTGTGAGAATACTATGCTACATCTAAAATTTAAACTGAAATTACGATCTAGAATAAAAATGTGTGGTTCCGTAAATTAAGATGCGATATCTAAATTTTGTAGAAAAGGACAGATATATCTATATAATACTTTTAGATAACGAGAACTTTCTGGTTAGAAATAATATATGTTTCCACGCACGCGCTTAGGAAATAAGTTGTCTGGATAAGCAATGAAAAAAACACATATTTCAAATTGTATGCATGGCTTCTGAAAATTTAATATTATGTATCCTTGGTGTTTAGTAGCGATTTACGTGTATATTACGATTTACATTATTTATTTATGTGAAAGATTTTTAGATTATTTGTATGACGTCGAAGAATTAAAAAAAAACGATGCGTTATTGCTGATACGATTGACTATTACGATATATTCTCAGAAGCAAAGTATATTTCGAAACATGGTTTATACTTTATACTGATCCTACTGCCAGCAAGATTCCATCCTTTGGTCGGAAATGCTTTCAAGAAAGAGCTCTGTCGCAACCACCGGAAATCAAGCGGTGACTCGACAAAGCGTGAAATGTCGACTTTTATCATCGCCCTTTGATGGCTGAACGAACCCGTTCAATAATGATATAATAGTGATAGCCGGAACATTTCCATCAGATACCAGAGACGAAGCGCAACGCATGGAATTCACGAAGAATCCCGTATTATAGCAGTTCTGTAAATCATATGTTGCATATTTAAGCCATAGTGGTACTACAAACTACGAATAAATTTTCATCAACTCTACCTTTATGCAGTAATCATGATAACATTATTGCGCGTTGTATATAACAGGAAATGGATAACAGCGAGTAGTTAAAACGATCATCATTAACTCTATAAATTATTATTATTATTAATTCTATAAATCGCGTTTGCAATTGTTTTAATACTGTTAGACTTATTACAATATTATTATTGCATTGTTATGAGTATTAATTTATCATTTAATTATTATTAATCGGAAATAATAAGATAAAAAGAAGCGGATAATGTATGAGAAAGAAAAAGAGAGAAAAAAAGAAAGAGGAAAGATAGTTAAAATATTTTAATTTTACTGTGCGAGGAAAAGAAAAAGAAAAAACTGAAATCAGAAGCGAATAACGGAAGTAAGTGCGAATATATCTCTTAAAATTTATCTTTAAAATAAAGCAAATTACGAGGTATAAAGATACATAACAGCATTTTTTATATACTTCTCGAACTTGTTTATTAATTTTATTTTCAGTCAATGATCATTTCTTCTACATATTTTTTTTTAACCATGCGATAAATATTTTCTAAAATTTTAGAGTGAATCTCATTCTGAAGTTTTTTTCAAGATTGGTTTACTTTTTACTTTTTAAAGTGTGAAATTCTACTCCAAAAGAATTTAGAGAGCAATCATAATTTTTCCAGATTTTCAATTCTTATCTTTAGAAAATTTTGTCTAAATATAAGAAATTTAGCAAGTTTAAATCACAATTTTCGTGCAGTGTACAAAGGCCTTGTATCTATATTTTTCGATCCATGGAATATATTGAATGAAAATAAATGACATCTCTCCGAAGTCGTGGCTCGCGGACATAAAGCGGATATGAATTTCGGACGATTAATCTCGAACATGATTACCATCGCATAATTTTGCTATTGCCCAAGCCGTAGCGATTATCGGCATAGACGTTAACGTTAATTGGAGGGTTTTAGGATTAACGCATTCATATTAATAATTGAATCTATACAGGGATTTCCGCGATAGCATCGTGGAATTAGCGAAAACCTGCACATTAACATGTGTTATACGCGAGAATGGACCATTATTAACGTTAGATCGTCTATATGCCACGCGTCATCTTCATTAACAATGACGCTAGTATAGAATTGTCAAGTCCCGCGCGATGACGTGCGGCGTGAAAGAAAATTTAAAAAATGAGCGAGATCTTTCCTCTGCCACTGACCGTGAATAATATAACCGATGGATAATTAGCATGCTACTATGTTTTTCTTACGCTCATTTATTCAGCATCATTATTGCGCAATGCTTACAACCCGCCTTCCTTCGTAATTTTGCACGCACTCGTGTGCAATTGTGCAGTCTAGGATGCAAATTTCCATTAGAAAAAATTATATCGCACGCCCGCAATTACACATGTATGTGTACTGAGTGTCTTCGACGAACGGTGGTTGTAACCGACCGATCTTATTTAACGTTAAAAATAAACGAATCTCAAAGACATTATATTTTTACATCCTTATCCTTATTACATTAATTTAACAAATTGAGAAAATGTAGCTGAGGGAAAAATAGCGTACGGAGCGAGAATACTATTTTAAGAAGAATGCCTTTGTCTTCCCATACAAAGCAACTGTAACTGCGTTAACAATTAGAATTACATGGGCTTTCAAGTATTGTCCAAGATCAAATAAACATGCTACAAATTTATTTCGATTTAAAAAAAAAACTGCAACTATAATTTAAATATAATTTATAGTTATTTTTTCGGTATCAATTGTATTTTTTAAAACTGTAAATATATTATTATTACTAACACGCAATAATAATTTTAAAACTCCTAACTATACACAAAAAATTCAGTTTACTCTTTTCTTTTAAGTAATGATTATCTTTAGCAAAGGATATTTTCTTGATAATATAATATAATCTTAAAATATACTTATTTCAGAAAAACTTGTTATCACGTAGTCAAAATAATCTTTTTAATATTTAAGAATATTATAAAATTTTATTGTAAAGGCAATTTTATATAATAAGCTAAATAAGCAAATCGAATCTATTTTAATTTAAGTAAGTAATTTAAGTAGGTGAAAGCAGCATCTTACGTATAGTTTCTACTTAAAAATTTTATTCTGAAAAAAGAAGATTAAAAAGTATTGCTCAGAAGTCTTAAAGTTTATTATACTTTTCTCTCTCATAAGAGTATAAATAGTATAAATTTACCTTTATACACATATATATATGCTATTAAAAAATATAACTCTTATAAATATAAAATTTGTTTGGACTGTTATAAACATCCTACCTATCTGCTTAAAGGTTAATAATCTTATTAATTGAAGTATTAAACATTAAACTTACTAAGCTCCAGAATATATTCTGAATAAATTTTTGATACTTGTGATGGATTTTTGATAAATTTGCGGATATATAAATTTTTTAAAATACTCGAACCAAGTAATTACTATTTAAATAACAGTACGTACTTTATTTCATCGAACAATTATAATCACACAAGCACCAGCACCTTTCTCTAATCGTAATAAGTTACCGTATTATCGGCTTAAACTTATTTTCCCGAGTGATTTTCGGAAATAATTGAGAGAGAATGAAACGCAATGAACGTCCAAGTGTTTGTAAATAAAATTTCCGGATACACCGCGTTCGTCGATATCTCGATAACGTCCCTACGGGCTTAATCCGCTCGCGTGCGAACGCGATTATCGGGCGATCGCCCTTCATCCTGTCTAATTTCTTTTCGCGGACGGCCGAGCGTGGCGAGCAAAATAGCCGCGGCTCGTATCGCGATCGCCACTGTAACAGGCGAGAAGGAAATTGCCGCGTCCGAGGGCTGCCTTAATTGATAATAACGCGCGCTCAGCGCCGAAGCTATCGGGATAATTAATGACACGCTGGCTAACCGCCGCCACGCGGTCATACCCCGCTTTCGTTACCTCGCTCCAACAGCCTAATGAAGGAGAAGAGAGATGAGACGAAACAATATAGCGATTCCCGCACCGCACCAGATAGACAGTATCTCTTTATTATGTGACTAGAAAGAAATTAGCTTATTTTATTATTTATTTAAATCTTATTTCTATTCAAACCTTCTTTACATCTTCAATTATATCTCTTTTGCGATTATCAAGAGATGTGTGTCTGTATATTTCATGGCTTTTTGTTTTATATACGTACAATTAAGAAAATAAATCGTGATTGGGTTAGTAAAGTAACGTGATATTTATTTGGGGAAAAGATTCAAATTTCTAATGAAAGATAATATAAATAGAGAGGAAATATATATATGTAACTTTTTAGTCGTTTATTGGAAAACCAGAGAATATAAACCATTATAAATTTTTAAAATTTATACATGGTCGCCTGCGGATATTTTAAAACATGGAACACCTGCATGATATGGACGATGTTATATGTGAGTGCACGAGTTAGCTCGTGAGTGATCATTTCGATTTTAAATCCAATAATTTATCGTAAGCTTTTTTAATTCTGCGAGCTAATCCATTTTTAAATAATATTGAATATTAATATCAAGCATGACATTATAATGATATGATATTCGTAAATATTTATTAAATCGCTGAACGTTACCGATATCATCGAATTTACATTTTTAATTACAGCGGAATTTTTTTCTAACGTCCTATATAAATTTTAAATTACGATAGCGCTGTAATCTCTCAGACTGATCTTAGCGCGAGTTTACAATTGTATAATGGAAGCTTGATGTGTGTGGCCGTCGAGGTATTCTCTGAAATTGCACGGTCTCAAGCTTATCTAAAATAAGATGGTTCGCTTATTTTAACGATCGAAAGGGAGCACCATAATAACAATTCATGAACGTGAAAATTGAATTCAACTCGCCACGAAATTATCGCAACCTTGTGAGAAATAGGTGAATCGAAGGAGATTTCCTGTAGAGATACACGAACTTGAAATGGCGAAAATTCGTTTCGGAGAGTTTATCATTAATATCCGTTATTCGTTCGTTATTTTTCGATCGCTACGAGGAAGAAAATGAATTGTTTATATACGCGGATAAACGCGCAGTGCACAAAACGCAGAAAGTGGACTGATCAATAAACGTATTTATTTACGCTGCAAATTGCGGTATCGAAAACGACCGTCGTTCGAACGTACAACCGCTATATGCTTTTACACTGATTAATCTAATAGTTGATAGGCACGTACGAGACTCGACATCGGCTGTGATGGAGATGACATAGCGATATGAATAAATTAAATGCTTCTCTGCAACGCATGCGAAGCAAAAGAATTATTTGTTTACGCAAATAAATAAGTAATTAATTGCTTACACAAATAATTAATTAACGAGGGATTACAGCGAGCTAAGAACTTCGTTACGGTTGTAATAAATACATTTTTTTTAAATAAAATTAGGGGACCATTTCGAATCGATGGTAAACGTAACGAAATATAATTTTAGCTTTATAAACAATAATTATACAGCCGTTTTTTATTTTGAGGCAGCCTTTTAATCTTGTTAACGAGTGCGTGACGCGATAGCTGTAGCGCAATGTAATTACTTAATTACTAATAATAAACGTCAGATTTATGTGTACTAAAAATATTAAAGGAACTTATTACATACCAAAAAAGCTTCATTTAAGTTAACGGACCGCGGAGTTGTCTTGCGTTTCGCGGTTTCGGTCGTTAGGAAGCATGGCGGGATACATCACGGTCAACGCGCGGTGCTTCGCTCTTGTCGAATTCGCGGCGGCGAGTGAATCTCACCGTGACTTCGAGACCGCGAGAAAAAGCGCGCGGATGCAGCGGCGAGGTCATCGGCGCGCGAGCGAGCCAGTTTTTGCGACGTTCCCCGCGTTCTTTTCCGCGAGGCACTCGCAGAATTCGCTCGTCTCGCCACGTCGGACTTCCGATCGACGGAGCCTTTCGCTCGCGCTCACGTGCAAGTTCATGATTAACGACGTAATTGTTAGCGCCTCGCCGGCTGTTACGTCGGCGCTGATGTAACAGCGCGTGCAGCGCGCCTTCCTAACGTCGCGGACCATAACGAACGCCGACGAATCGCGAATGACAACGAATGAAGAGGACGAAGACATTGGGGATGTATGTGACGACGGGTGCATCGAATTTTTCTCGATTATTACTCTGTCGTGTAAGAATTAATTTGAAACCGTGGATGTTATTAAACGTCGGGTTTATATGTTAACTCGGGAAGTTATCTGGAATGTTTTCATACCCCAGCGGCGATAAAATATGAATTATTGTAAAATGAATATTTTCTTCCTTTTTAGATATATTGTCTTTCATTTTTAATAACTGTTGTTTACGAACCTTTAAATGAGATTCCGTCGAAAATCTACAATAAAAAAATATTATATTAATTAAAATATTTTTGTTATATAATAAACTGTTTAACGTGTAGTTTATTTAATTATATTTACTTGGTTTCTATTTATTTATTTATTTTTTTTTTTTTCAGAAAAGTTGTGAAAATCCATATCCATTTGTTTTTAATGCCAATAAATTGGAAAACAATCAAAAATGTACAATATATTTTGTGAATAATAGTGATTTTAATTGGAATGTAGAAACAGGATCGTTTACATAAGAAGAAATGAGGTAGATAATTTCAGTTACAAATTACAATTAAAAATTTTGTATTAGATAAAGGATTTATATCAAAATTAAAACGTATGATAAATGAGTTATTTTCATTCATACTCTTTGCACTTATTTGTCATGTTAAATCATATCTTTATACAATGAATTATTATTTTAAAGAACTGCCAAAAAGTTAATTTAATTATATACATTATAATTTACACAGTTATAGAATTAGTTAGTTATAGAATAACCTATATGTTTGAATCATACCAAAATATAATAAACATTAGTATGCATGATATAGATGACAATAACAAATACTGATAAAAGTTTCGTTTCCGACAAATCCGATTCATTCGTTACATTTGTAATAGACGGAAGACATCTTCGTGTAAAAGAATCATTACTACATGCGACTTCTCTCTCTCTCTCTCTCTCTCTCTCCTCCCTCCTTTTCAAAAAGTAGTTCGTAACCGAGCGTGATGATGTGTTTCCCATCTCTTATATGTTCTTTGTTCGTATATACAAAAAATAAGAAAAAGAATAAAAAATTATTGGAAGATTTTTTAATTGTTTTTCTAAAAATTAAGAATAAAGATTATAGGAATAAAGTTGTCTATATATATATGTGTGTGTGTGTGTGTGTGTGTATGTGCGTGTATTACAATAATTTATATATTATTATAATAGACATTAATTATGTAAACAATTTTACAACATGTATTTAATAATAATTTGATAACATATATTGTTCCATAAAAATGCGAATTAAATAAGCAAAAGGTACGTTTCCTTGAAAAACTGGTTTAGAATATTCTACGATTAGTAGATTCGGGGAATCCTTTTGATGTGTAAATAGTACAACAATATATATCAGTATGCAACGAGGATAAACGATTTATTTCGGTAATAAAATAAAAAAACAGCCGTTCGCTTCCAAGTTAAACGACGGGGCAGGCATGCGAAAAATAACGGAAGGGCAATTTCTTCGTACCCGAGTGGACTGTTGCTATTATTACGTGCATTTCGAGAACGCGTGACACCGCGTGAGCATCATGCTCTATCAGTCACTCAGTCAATGACAAGTACAGTAAAGTCTGTGCGAATGTTCAGCGCCCGAGCTGTCATTCTCACTTTTTACGGTAGCACATGACGCCGATAAGCACTTAATCCACCATTCCATGTAGCGATATATCACATCTCGAGAAGAGCGACCTGTCACAACGCAAAGAGTCAATTTTCACAAAATGAGACTCCAATTACAAAAACGTAGACAACAGAAATGAAATTTTATTATGTTATTACGGCACAAATTTCAATTTAAGAAAAAAGAAACTCTTTTTGAAAAGCTTTCGACTTTCGCCTCTTCTTTTCAAGATAAGATAAGATTAATGCAAATAACTGGACAGCTATCTCTCAAATATATATATTCCATTATTTATTAACTACGGTTGCAGTGAAATTTAAATTTGATTATTCGATGAATAAAAAAACAAAATACTTGTACAGTTGAAGGATTTTTTGTACAGTTAAAGGTTGTTTTTTTTTAATTTAAACTCTATTTAAATAAAAATTCCCCCTCTCCTCAATATAATGTTTAATATCGATGGGGTAAATATTGACCTAGAATTTATCCAAGCAGAGGAAGTCAATAACCGGTTAAGCAATTCGCCTATTATGCGTGTCAGAATCGCATAATATTTCGCGACTCGCTGGTTCTACTAGTCTTCTCAGACTGAAATGCATTCGCAAGCAGAGGGAACAGAATTGTTGAAATTCTCTTACGACTATAGATCAGTCCCGTAACTTGATTTAACGTTGGCAGCAAGACACTATAATCATAAACCATAACGCGTTTCGTAAAATAAGTTTAAAAGATGAAGCGGCATAATATATCTTAGAAACGCTTTTCTTACTCGCACAACTAGAAAATCCTTTTCTAGTTATTTTTAAGCCAAATATTATTAATACCTTATTTTTTCGATCGTTTTTCTAACGCGTTATAGATATTCACATCTCGAGCGGAGTTCTGTAAAAAAAAAAATTCATAATTCACAAGTCTACTCACACTGCTCGAAATCTGTCTGCTTACAACGCAAACGAACTTAATATATTGCTTCGAAATAAAATTATATCTAACAATTTTTTTTTATTTTTTCAATGCATAAATTTATGCTGTCACGTTAAAAAAAAAAGGAGAATTACACTAATACCGGATATAAAAATAGAAGAGGAAGCTAGATAAAGTTTCGATGGAAAGAAATGGAACGTAGAAATCAAAGACCGAGCAAACGACCGAACGAGATCAAGTGCGATTAGGATGGTCGCGTGCGTGTCTTGAAGAGGCTCGACGGAAACTAGGACGTCTGGTCGCTGTTGGGTCAGATCTTCGGACCTGGTCCGAAGACAGAAGTCAGCGGTGTTCGTTCGAGACCGTCGATGGACGAGCGCACGAAGCGAGGCTGGTTGTTAGTCGAGGCACTGAGCATGCATTAACAGTACTCTGGACGGGCCGGTGCGGCGGTGGTTCTCTCTTGGTTCCCCGATTTCTGCCAGCGGCGCGGCCCCTTCTCGCCGGGAGGATGGTGTACCCGGTTGGACACATCGGGGGAAAGGAGTCCTCCGCGTGCTCCGACTTGGTACACGCGCCTTCAGTTCATCGAGGATCTTCGTCAAAATTGCATCCCTTTGCCGGCGGCGCGTCCTCCGGTTCGAAAGAGTGTCTCGAGTGTCTGGTAAACATTTCTCGAGTTAACGAGGGGAAGTGTACGACGTGAGAAAAAGAGAGAAATAGCTCGGCAAAATCATGTGGAGAATTCTGATTGCTGGATTTTGCACGGTGAGTCTGTGGCCGGTACGGGGTTAATTTCGTAAATATTTTCATTTTATGTAGAGACAAAAAAGATTTTTAACGCTGGTTATAAATTCTTATTTCCTCTTTTTCCGTGTTTCAACAAGAAAAACAAATTTAAGGAGTCTGTCGGATAAATTGTTAGATATTTTATTGAAAAGTAAAACGGAATTCTCGATTCGCCCTTAGTTATATTTTGTTAGTTTTTACGTTATTTATATTTTTTTAATTAGCTCTGTAAGGTACAAAATGAAATAGGAATAAAAATTTCCACTAAATTTGTATAATATTTGTTCTTATTATTATTTAAATACGATCTAGTAATAATTCAAAATTAATATCTACAATTTTAAATGAATAGATAATAGTATTTAAAATGAATTTGTATTATTGCTAAATTGTCATTATTATTGCTAATTTTCATAAGTAATAATGAGGAATGGTATTACACAACTTTCATTTAAACTTATATATATTAATTTTTTTTTTATATATACAGTGAGTGCAAAAAATTTCGTACAAGGAAATTTTTTATAGAAAAAAATTTTATTTGTAAAAAATAAACATTAATTAGCAATTTTATACAATCAATACATTCTGTCCTAACATAAACAAACGAGCTTTGCATGTATTTTTGATTTTAAAAGCTAAATTTCTTGACTGTATGAATACTTTTTGAGCATCCAAACAATAGAATTTTTAATTTTCGATTATTTTTCAGATGATATATTTTCTATAATTAATACATATTTTTTTATATACATATATAATTTTAAGAAACATATAGTCTATTTTATTTTTAAATAGCAAGAAATGACCAATTAAACGTCGAATCGACGTCAAATTGTTGAAATCATCGTATCAATATATCGATTCGATATCAATTCCATGACTCATTTCTGTTTGAATAATATTTACTTTTTAAAAATAAAGCTTTTTTAAAAAACATTTTCTCTGTGCGAATACTTTTTACACTCATTGTATATAAATACGAAAAATTATATAATATGCTATAATATATTAAAACTATTTCTTTATTTATTTAATGTACTCTGAAAGTGCGCATTCGTGATATTGAAGCTTCGCAAACTTCTTCTCAAGTAACAAGTTACTCGTTATTTGATTTGCACCGTTCCGCTGCTGCCTTTTCATAAATCTATCATGAGACGAAGGGTTCAGTACAAATTTTCTTTTTTAGGAACTTTCGAAAGTAAATTCAAATTTTATTTCTCAGTTTAAAGGAAATTATCCAATTTAGCTTAAAATTTTCAATTAAAACTTAACTTTTTCCCACGTCCTTTTAAACAACGTAACTTTAATTATTCTAAAGCACTGATTCTTTAATTTATCAAGGAGTAAAAAAATATACAATTTAGACTCCTGATTAAAATTTTAGTCGAGAATATTTTTATTTTAAATCTTGCAATTCTTATTTTAAATTTTGCTAAACGAAAATTAAAACACACTGTACAATCTTTATCGACATGAAGGACGATTTTTGGACGACTTTTGTGGATAAATCAGGTCAATCGTGAATGATGGACGACCAGTAGATTTCCATATCATCCGTTCGTGGTGACTTATGTTTGTCGCGCGGTGCCACGGATTTGTTTGACATTGCGTGATGACAGTTTGTCACGCTATGAATCTACGTGATGTTTAAAAAATGTTGCTTTTATCAAAGGAGACTGCCACTGATTTCTTCTATTGACTCCTGTCAACCGCAACACGTAATCCTTTTATATACATAGAAGGAAAATCACTTGGTAATATCACGTAAACTTTACTTCACAATTATCAAGGCACAAACAAGACCTGCAGTTTCTGTCGATAAAATTTGACATTAGCGAAACAGCTAGTAGAAAGGAATGTTATCATTAATTATCTATTCCATCTTCGAGCGTCTCTTTTGTCCCGTGACATTTAATTACACTCCTTGCAACTCCCAACTCATTTTTCCCTATTTATTTGCCGTCGAACTCATCGTCGTTTTTTCTTTTTTTTTTTTTTTTTACGTAGTACTGTCGCTACGACTTCGTAATATCTACCGCTAATGACAATCTTAATTAATTTCCGTTGGGGAAAGAGGCCACCATACGAGGCCTCGAAGATATTTTGTATTGAAGAAATGATCGATTTTCATTTCACTGGGACGAGCAAGCGAAACGCTCGTCCCAGATTCCTCTCGCAATGCTCTATTTTGCGAAAAACCCGACGTTCGATGTATTTCTATATTACGTCATTAAATTATGCCGTGTCGAAAATAATGCTTCGTCGATGCGCGCGTTCTCCTCACGTCGATCTACTTTTTCTCAAACCCCTGTGCGAAAGAGAAAGAAAGAAAGAGAGAGAGAGAGAGAGAGAGAGAGAGAGAGAGAGAAGGAAAGAATATATATAAACGTACGGAAATAGAAGTATGCGTCGTGGTTTCGCCGAGGATAATTAAAAATGCACCCCATTAATACATGGCATTCGAGGCGACGAAATACGATAACGGGCAATTTAAAGCGAACCGCACGATCGGCCGGCCGATACGTTTGATACATTTGAAATATTAATGGCCTTCCCAAATGACGAAATAATTGAATTGTGTCGGACATCTCCCCGCGATGGGTGTGCGGCAACTAATTTCGCCATGAAACGCGATATATCGGAATACTTTAACACACGTGCGCGCGCGAAAGTATCGAGAGGATTATGTATATCGTCATAATTCCTTCGTGTAAAACGGTTCATGCACATAATGTATCGCACGGTCATTCTTTCCAATATACCTATACCAGCATTACATGCAACATCGCGTAACAATGTGTACCTGATCGACACGATGTAAAAATTTTTATAATGGATTCGTTGAAATATATATCGCCGGGACGTTTATTTATTCTCGCGTCGTCGCGCGATCCGTAGAGGGTCCGCACGTTACCGAAAACAATTCCCCGTTGCAAAGTTTAACTGAAATTTAATTAGAATACGTTCGATTTAAAGTTTAAATTAGAGTTAAAATTAATCTGTTTATAGGCGATTAAAATTCTAATTATGCATACATAGATACGATAGAATTTTATGGCGCAAAGATGTTGTGTTTGATGATATATAAATTTTATAATTAAATGATGAGCTAATTATAGGTACCAAAAAGTGTAATATAGAACTCAAAACATAGTGTTTCTGAACGATATTTCATTCGCCTGAAGAAAGTATAAATTATCTCTTTATAGTTATTTTTTTCATTACAATAATGTATCTTTATCAATAGAAATAATATTATAATTAATTAATATTAATTAATATTAATTAATATTATAATTAATAATATTATTATAATTATAATTAATATTTTTCAAAGTAGAACACAATTAAATTAAAATGACATGAAATTAATTTCAAAGTGATTACAAAAAATCATTTTTCAATCGTGATTCATTTTAACGACATTTTGACATTATCGTGACTGAAGTTGTTCTGTTTAAATTAAAATTTTATTTCTCATGCCATAATTTTTTTATCAGAAAAAGATCGATATTTGCAAATTTTTTATACCAATGCTAAAACATAAGTAATTTTTTAAAGCTAACTCATGTATTATGAAGAAACTTTACATTTTTCTCTTGTCTCAACTATTTATTTCTTTAATAAAAACCGAACTTTTATGGTTGGATTCCGTTCTGGAAAATGATTTATCTCTCAACGAACCATTTAATTTTATTATCTTTAAATACAGTTATTTTTCGTCAGTTTCTCATTTCTATAGACTGTTTCTTTATTCTTTTCTTTTTTTGTCTCTTCCTCTTTCTCTCTTCTCTTTAGTTACTGTAAAATTTTTCGATGGTGACACATTTCGGCACACTGTTTCACGTTTTACATCTTCCAATTAACATACTTTTATCTCCCTAGAGAGGGAGATAAATTCCAGGCAGCCTTAAGGATTTATTTAGCAGATAGGTCTCGTGCGTCGAAAGATTTAACTGTACCGAATTGTAACCGAGGACACCGATGCCGCGGATGAACGAGCCACAGTGCTAAAGTGGCATTAAAAAAAAAACGGGATTTATGAAGTCATAAAGAGAAGGTTTGCGGTTCTCCTCGAATGAGACCGAAATAAAAGACCGAGGACTGTCCGACTTTACCTGGCCAATCGTAACCGCTTCGTCTCGCGTGGCAGATTTCGAGCTATATTCTATTCTTTCCCGTTACGTTTATTCTGTTCTCCATGAAAAATAAAATTCTGATCTCGTATGTACTGAGTTGAAACAAAAGTTCGTAACTCTGTGAACTTCAAAATTCGAATAACTTTGTTAAAAATAAAAAACAAAGTTTAAATTTAAGAAGAAAGTTTTAAAGCTTAAAATCTTTACTTTTGAAAAATCACATGTCGTTTGAGTTTCTGTATTATATATAAATTTTATATAAAATAATTTTTATATACAAAATTACGAGCTAGACAAAATGAGAAATCTTCTTATTATTTTGTAGATCTGTCACGTATCCAAAAACACTTACGATAATTTTCGACTTTCTAACATGAAAGTTTAAAGTTTTCTCTATCAAATCGTTTTTGAAAAATGTTCCTAAGATTTTTTGTTATCGCGGATTAAATAAAAAAAAACATTTTAACTTTGATTATAATTCATTAAAAATCGTTCAATTAAAAACAGATTAGAGCTGAAACTTTACTCTATCATGGTATATACTGCCAAATTTTTTAAAAATATGTAGAACATGATCAAATGAAGTAGCGTTACAAACTTTTGCTCCGACTAATGTACGTGTATGTCGTTTTATTAATTATATTACTTCAAAACAAAATATTATAAATATACGTGAATGTGTAATCCGATTTGGTTTAGAAATTGCCATCTTAATTCTAACGATATAATTTTTATAACAGTCTTGATTTGAATTTAAAGAATCATCTGAAAAATGTTCTCGTAATAAAATACAAATTTCTGTAAAAAAATATATTATGTGATATATAGTATAATATATAATATATAATATGTGATTATAATATATTTCTACATATTTATACATTATTCTTTCTTTATCTATTCAATTCTATTCAATTATTTTAATTATCTAACAATCTTTATAAAAATATATATATGTATACTAAAAAAAAAATTTACTAAATTTTATAATAATATTTGTTTCAATTATAGTACTAACGAAATATTTACTATAACATATTTATATTTATATAAACATATTTATATTTATTTGATTTAAGCATAATCTTTTTATTTTGAGTAAATTTAATGTAAGCAAATATTTCGTTAGTACTATTAAAATAAATATTTATTAAAATTCAGCAAATATTTTTTTCAGTGTATTTAATTTATTTGCATTAAAATTTTGTAACATCCCAGAAGAAATAAATCAAGAAAACAATCTGTGATAACGTTAATGTGCAAGAATTCGTAGTTCGTATTTTAATTTATTTGCACTATTAATTATTCGGCTTTCAGCTTAATTTGAAATCAGTCTTCCTTTCCTTGTCTTGCAAAGTTCTCAGGTTATCACAGCGACGTAATCCAGACACGCGTATCTTATTCAGTCAAAGTCCCAACGAGTCGTGCAATTTCTATCAAACCAAGTTCAGCGTCTCGATGGAAATTGTTCGTTGGAAGACGTAATACGCGCGCGCGCAATCGGACACTTGATATCTAAATATTTCGATCAAACGAGCTTGTCGTCGAAGCCATTAAGAATATTGACTACGCCCCGGCATCACGAAGAGTTTCCAAATATTAACGGACGACAATTGTCGATGGCTTTACTTACAATTAAATAACTTCTTCTCGCATTCGTGGCATTCGTTTAATAGATTTACCGAATAAGTTAAATGTACAGACTTTTATAAGAAAAGAGAAAAAAAAGAAACCGTCCTTCGTCATTTATTTTTGCAACGAAAATATACAAAGAAAATCGTCATAAAAATGAAAGAAAATTAAAAAATATCAGCAAAGTAAAATCAATTTTTTTAAATCAATTTAATTAAGCTCTGTTTTGCATAAATTAAACTAATTTACTTATTTAATTAATTTAAAAAAGTTTATAAGTTTTGACTTTAAACTGAGCTTTTAGAAAAGATAATCTTTCTTTTAAGATGTATATAAAATTGATTTTAAATGTATATAAAATTATATTATAAATTTCTAAGAAAAATGTTTAATTTATATAAAGTTTGTAAATTTTTTACATTTTCACAAAATAATCACTATCTTTTATTAAAACGTATTCTTTACGAGAGTTTAAAATTTGTAATTGATTCCCCAAAGTTGAGTTAAGTTAAAAAGAAAAAATTAATCACTTTGATTTTTTCTCAGCTGTTCTTGCATATCTCTTTTTTCATTATGGATCTTTCAACTCTTCTAAAAAAAAAGAAAAAGTGTCATTTTCATGTTCATATAATCTGCACGTTACGTTTCGTTTTTTAATGAATTTTAAATCAAAGTCGTTTTTCAATATTAGATAAACGTTACCTTAAACGAAATGAGCTTCGCAAATTTGATGAAAGTGCAAATGTAAATTTGCAACGTAAGTTTGTCTCACATTGCAAAGCACCTGTACGGATTTATTCCGGTAGTTCTAATTTTATTACCATGTATAACTGCTTTATTAAACGCTCCAAATACGATAAAAAAAGCCGTAACAGTACAAATAATCCGTTAATTAAAAGAATATAATAAGAATATTAATGATATGCCTATGGAAAAATTAATTCTGAAGAAGCATAATTCGATGCAATATACCTATAACGGTATTCATTGTACATACATTGCGCGTAGTGAAAATGAATAAATGATCAAAGACATAAGTAAGATTTATATTTATAGTCATTATTATTATATAGATATCTTATCTTTGAAGCATATCAGATTACTTAGAATGAAGACATGTAAGAAAATCCAATAATCATATTTAAATTAGAAATTATGACTGCTCAGCTAAAAAGCTCAATTAAACACATGTAACATTTGCCTTGAAGAAACTTCAAGATATCAATTAAATCAGTAATACGCGCTATCATTAAGAAAAAACTGCAAAATCGCAATTCTTGGAAAAAGATCTTAATAGAAATTGAGGAAATTCTTGGAACTGTAGATAATGCAATCTTTTTATTTATTATGTTCTGAATTCTTTGTTGATTTTCGAGACTCTTGATTTTCACTATTTGTAATTCCAAATTCTTGAAGTTGTAATTGTTAGAAATTTAAAAAGCTCTTCCTTTTGAAATTAAAATTATATTAAACTATAAATATGCCGCACGCAATTTATCAAGCATTCTTATTTCCTTTTTCTCTATTTACGTAAATAGATTATTATTTAATTGTATTACTGACTAAAATCACACTAAAAGTAATTCCAAGTAAAATGTCTTAAAACAATGTCTCAAAACCTTATGTTACAAATTAAAACATAAGATATCTTAAAGATGACATATACATATTTTTTAAATCCATAAGAATATAATGGTAAATATATAATGTCTTCAAAAGTCAAAGATGTCTCTTATAATTAAGTGGTTTCAATAAAAACATTGGCTACGTTCACTAGAAAAAGCATATTATAAATTCTTATCTTCGTAAAATCTTGTTTTAATGATAGTAATTTATCTTATTAACTTATAAAATAATGATCTATAAAATGACTTATCAACCAGTTTCAGTTCTCTTTTTGTTTTTTTTTTTCAACAAGTCTTCGAATAATTTCACATAAAAGTAGAATAAAAAAACATTATATTAGCTGCACAGCAGAAAAAGCAGCTTTGCAACTGTTGCAAAATTCTTTAATACGATTGGTTTATATATATTAGATTTAATAAGGGGGAACACAGGATCAATCATAAACTGTTGTAAAGAATTTTACAACAGTTGCAAAGCTGCTTTTTCTGCTGTGCAGCTAATATAATGTTTTTTTATTCTACTTTTATGTGAAATTATTCGAAGACTTGTTGACAAAAAAAAAACAAAAGGAGAACTGAAACTGGTTGATAAGTCATTTTATAGATCATTATTTTATAAGTTAATAAGATAAATTACTATCATTAAAACAAGATTTTACGAAGATAAGAATTTATAAGAGACATATCAATCAAGATATTCGTGGACGATTCCAATTTGTAGTTTCAAAGATTCTAACAATTCGTGAACTTAGCGACGTGTAAAGTAATTTGCACGTCTAGATCTGTGGATTTGAGGATGTACTGATGCACAAACCTAGCGATCTATGGCTTGAACTATCTGCGTCTATGAATTTAACAATCTGCCCTAGTTGTCTATGCAACCATGAATTTATGAACTTGATACTCTATATAAACTCTATATTAACAATATATAAACCTTTTTGTCTATCGTTAAATTTAAAATATTTTTTTAAACTAGGATAATTCTAATAAAATAAAATATTCTTACGTTTAATATAATTTTATAATCTCATTTTACACTTACAAGTTTATCGAAATATTAATATATGAAATATTACCTTACATTTTTAAAAATTTATTAAAAATTTATATATATTTTTTTTTATTGTTTGTTGCATTAATTAAAGGAGTCTATAACTCATTAGTTTTTAATTTAATTTCATTATCATTAAAAATTTATCAAATAGTTTAATATAAATTAAACTATTTAATAATATGTTGTGTAGAACTACTTTAATTAATTATTTTAACAGAATTTCCTTTTTCAAATAACTTTGTTTTTTTTCTTAATAGCCTTACAAGTTAAATAGAAAACGTTAAAGTTGATTTTCTAAGCAGGTACCTCGATAAGTAACACTGTGTTATTTAAAGATAGCTTTATTGATTTATCTCGACGATCAATACGTATATGAATCAAATCGATTCGCAATGCATATCTTCTAAAACGTGAAATTCTAAAACGAGATGAGAATAAATCACAATTTAAAGCTTTTAATAACACCCTTACCTTTTCACATCGTCAGCAATTTGTCGCTCCGATCGGCAATCCTTTCAATTCGTACGCATCAGAAACCAATCACGGCAAATACGCGAACGTGGTAAATGCGGATGCGCTTACGGATACCGATCTGATATCCACGATACGGTATGATTGCGAACAAGCGATCTCGAAAAATACGGCCTACCGTGACCTATACGATGAGCACGGGCAATGTACGGCAGGCGCTCATGTAATATAATGTGTATGCACATAACGAATATCTTACGCGGCCACCAGAGCGTTTCCTTACACCGTTAACCGTATCGAAGTGGGTTCTTGGTTCTGGTCGCGTGCTGGTCACCTTGTTCCTTACCAATGGTAACGTAATGCTGTTGTAAATGTCGTTGGCACCGAGGTCGTCCACGATTCACCAAACAGGTCCTATTCACGGCGATAATTAATGCGAGCGTCGTCGATGAAAGGCGAACGTCCCGAGTATCGTAACGTAGATTAATTGGACGCTTAATTATCGTTTTTTATTGTATCTCGTACTTCATAAGAAGGCCCCGGAAGTATAATAAGCGTAACTTTTCATGTTATATTTTTGCGCTTTATGCAAGGCGAACGACTAAAGCATCTCGCGCAATACATATAAAGTAGCAATAAAGAGACGATTAAAGGGAAATAATTATTCGCACATTCATATTGTTCGTGTTGGTGTGCTGGGAGTTGAAATGATGTAATTGAAACTCTTGAATAAATGCGACGGTATGTACCAATGATAGAATCGATAATTATCCAGTGTATATAAGTTGTCGTCTTTTAAGTAGCTAGCTGAAGACAAACTGCAATGGGTTTCAAACATATTTCAAAATGTCATTCCCAATTGCAAGAGCTATTCAAAGCGAATACCTTTAATTAATTTTAACTCTATAAATGCAAGAGTATTCTTATAAAATATATGAAACTTATTTGTTACTATTATAATATAAAATATATTAAACTATAATTTTTCTAATAATGTATGATATTATAAAAATTATGAGTATAATTTTTAATACCATAATTTACAATTATTAGAAATTAGTAATAAAAAATAAATGTAGATTAGAGACTAAAGACAAATATAAATTAAAGTTAAGATAATTCAACAAAACTTTCACTTTCAATAATTTACAATTTAAAAACAAATTATGTCTCGATATTTGTTTTTAATGAGATAAGTAACTCTTAGATATAAGTAGGTTTATATCTTAGATATAAGTAAGCAAATTATTTTGAATGTTTCATACGCTAATTAGCTAGTATTATTCCTGACCCGATATCTGTACCGTTTTTCATGGAAAGAAATTCAATTCAATTAGAGAGTTTATGCAATTTTGGTAAACCAGGGCAACGGGGTTTCTTCTAAGTAGAAAGTAAATCTGATTAAAATTGAAAATAATGCGCGATCCGCTATAGTGCCACGAGCGCGACTGAACGGCAGTAAATTGCTTTGAAAAAAAAAATGTTGGCTGCATAACAGTTATAGAACAATACGGTTGCTAGATTTTAGCCGCTATTTATGCGAATTCACTCTGCAATTCACGATTCTATTTACGATCCGAACGCGTTACGCGTACGTTATCGCTTTGCTCTGTACTTATCATACGGTACTATTTACTCTAGACTATCTGCTGTAACAGTTTTAGCGTCATTAAGCGAAGGCAATTAACTATTTGCAAAACGTATTAATGCGCTTCTAAAACGTCGTTTTCAGATCAAATGAACGTTGCAATGACGAATTCACGACTGCACGTATTGTCTCAACGAGACCGAGAACATGTAACTAAAGGCCAAAACAGTTTTATTCGATTAACATACAGTGCGGAACGTCCTGGTGCATGTCGTTTACAAATTTTCCCTTCCCTTTCAATTACAATGAATAGAAGATCGCACAAAGATGTTTTCTCAAAATGAATTTCTGCACAGAAAAGATTGGCTGCTGCAGCAAATTAGATAGTAAAATATGGCATAGCATTGTTAATTGATTATAACAGTCAATTTTTGGAAAAGGAATTATTGTTCTAATCTTAATACAATTTTATTTTTATGCTGCAAATGTTGCAATAAGAATGTTGCAGAAGGAATATTTTTGTCTTGTTATCATACTGAAACAAAAGATTGGTTGCTACAACAAATTAGATAATTAAATATGGCATAACATTTTTAATTGGTTGCAGCAACCAATCTTTTCTTTCAGTATGATAATAAGACAAAAATATTCCTGATTCTTATTGCAACATTTGCAGCATTAAATTAAAATTGTATTAAGATTAGAACAATAATTTCTTCTCCGAATTAAGGACTTACATATCATAATAGAATATTTTAACAGGACTCTCACTTCTTAAAATAATAATAATAAGTAATTCACAAGACTAATAAGAATCAGTGCGGGAGAGAGAGCAATATTAATATAGAATGATAACTTAACTCCAACTGTTTCGTGATGTCTTCTTTATTCAAAGTATTAAAGTAATTTTGATTCTTTTTGAAGTTTTCCTTAGCAAACAATCATAGCAGAATAACTTGATAGTCCGTCAAGAATAAGTCACTCTACAGGTTTTCAAATCTGAAGTGGACGCTTAATAAACTCGAAATATTATATTAGGTGTTGGAATTAATTCGTAGCGTTTTTAATGAAAGAATGTTATTTATTTCACATGAGCATTAAAAAATACATTAATGAAAGTACTTCCCATCACTTGTAAAACGCTACGAATTAATTCCAACACCTAATATATTAAAAATTCTTCGAATATTCTTAAATTCATTAGAGAGAATTATAAGATCTCGTCACTTTATCAAAATTAATTTAATATTTGTGGTCCGGAATATCAAACGTGTCGAATATATCTTACATATTACGTTCTCAATAAAGAAAAATTGATTTGGAAATTTTTTTTTAGGAAAAGAGTAAAATAAATTGAAAGACTAATAATATGTTTGCCTTGTTCCTTGATATTTTATTTATACAAAAAAAAATTCCGTCCATTTTTGTTACATGTAGACTCCGTAATTTGCAGTCGTTGCACGAAAATCTGGGCTTTATGGAGACAAAAACTATAATTCTAACTTTCTATAAAAATTTACAAATATTAAAATTTCAGTATCGTCTTCTAAATAATGTTGTAATTAAGGGCCATTGGCCCATTTTTTTAATTTTAATTTTTAATATTTTTCCAATAAATTTAAAAGTCTGAATTTTAAACGAAAAAATTTTTTTAAATAATCTAATTTTTCACAAATACAAAAATTTGAACCGATGGCTCTTAATTACAACATTATTTTAGAAGAGTATTGGAAATTGTATATTTTTGTGTTTTTATATACAAGATCACTATCCATGAAATCCAAATTTTTGTGTAGAGATTGCTGCTACAGATTACAAGTTTATCGAATTATACATAGAAAAAAATTTTTACCTAAATAAAATATGAAGAAACAACGTGAAATTATTATTTTTTCAATTTATTCCTTTTTATTTTTTTTTTCAATTTTATTCTCTTCCTGAAAAAAATTTCAAAATACGTCAATTTTTCAATGCCAAGAATATATGTAAGCTCTAATAAGATTGATTTATCTTGAAACAAGAGTAACATATATATATATATATATAAAACAAATTTCTGATTGCATATAGACGAAACAGAATTTTCTAGTTTTTATTAGAATTCTAATTGAGATCGAAATTCTGGTTGATGTAATATTCTGATAAAATTTACTAGAATTCTTATTTTTACCAAAATAATCATCTCAATCAGAATTCTAATTATATCAATTAAAATTCTAATAGATTTATTCACAAAATTCTGATTCGTCCATTTTCTACTAAAATTACTATTTAATCTAACCAGATTATTTTTCTCAGTGTAGTATATATAGTAATTCAAGATTGAATTATTTAGAGCATTAAAAGATTCAGCTTCAATTGTTATAGGCACTTTAATTTCTAGTATTAAAATATTCTGTTAACAATAAATATAATTATCCCTATTGGTTCTATTTTATGATAGATCGTTGATTGAATCCGAAAATTTTTTTATAAATACGAGCGAAACTCAAAAGAAAGAACGCAGTGGATCGTAAAATAAATTTCCGGATATATAACTTTAAAAAAAAAAACATTGCTTGTATATCTTGCCGTCCAGGACGACAGGCTGAGAAAATTGAACGCTACTTCAGTGTTGTTCATGAGAATCATGAGCTACAAAATGATCGCGTTGTGTGCGACAGTTTCGAGAAGAAAGGAAACTACTAAAGAAATACCTCGGGATAGGAAGCGCAAATCGTTCCCGCGCGAGCCCTGAAATTTTCCGTCGCCGCCCTCTCGTCAGATCTTGAATACCATCGTTGGCTCGCGTTTCAGGTCGCCGCTGCCGTTGCCCAGGATTACGAGGTCTCGGACATTCAGTGCAGCGGCGCGGGATCGGCGGTCGATCTCCTGACAGCGAAGATCAAAAGGCCGGTTGGCTTCAGAGGGACGCCGCTCTTCGCGGACGACAGATCGGCGAATCCTCTCGCTGATATTCACTGCCAGATCAGGCCGGACCCAAACGATCCACAGGAAGATAACTACTTCCTGAAGGTGACTGACTTCTCCCGATGCGGCATCCTCAAGAGAAACGTGAGTCATCGAGCGATCGAGCGAGTTACGCGGAACGTAATTTTTACAAGGGAGTCCCACGATGACGCTTCGACTGAGGCTCCTCCGGGGCTTGCAACTGACGTTGCACAAACGGAACAGCCTTTGCGAATAGCGATCGATCGATAGCGATTCTAATTCGCAATTGATTCCCTCTCAGGAGCTTGCTGCTATCGCAGATATGCTTTGTACATTCAATCGGATGGTATCAGGTATCGAATGCCGTTATGATATTTCGAGAAGAAATAGCTAGCGCTCACTGTAACTAGCTAGTTGGATGCGTCCAAGTTTAACTGTACTATTCGCCTAATTCCGCGCTTCGCTGCCGCAAACGTTCTATATTTGAGTCACGACGCATCTCGCGGAACGTCCTTGTAAAAATTCTGACATATCTCCTCGTAAAATATTACCTGTACTGAACTGTGTAACTCGCACAAATCTTATTAATCAATCTTGTATCCAATAAGCTATTATTATCGCAATTAATTGTATTACCAGGGATTTATTCATCTGCGAGTGTGGTTTCCGGCCTTTCCCGGCGTGGTGATGCTAGCCGATCAGGAACTAATCCTGATGTGTCGACCACCCGAGCCGACTTTGCTGAGGCACAAGGCTGCCGGTTTCGCCGGCACTTTGTAAGTCACACGCATTCCACCCGCATATACACGATATCTCTTCAAAATCTCGCGAGTAATAGATGAGCATTATTTCCACCACGTCGCATTTCGCATCCGCCGAGGATGTGTAAGGAGCGGCATTTCTGCGCGAGTTCCTGCCTCGAGGAAACGGTTATCCGCTTATTTAATTATTATACTTCATATTAATGATATAAGTATATACGTATAAGTACTTTCAAAAGAGGTCTTGTTACAATTACTCTTTATTGTTTGCTTGATCTATACTATTGAATAATATAGTATATCCTGCAAGAAGAAGTAATAATATCTAGTCCATCAATTAAAAATTAATATAACTATTACAATTCTGCATTCAACAATGCCTTCAATAATTATTAAATTATATTGTAATATAAATGTAATGATATAAATGTAATGTAAACACCGTGTTAAGTTAACAATTCAGCGCGCAGTTCGAAAGTCTCCAAATATGGTATATATGCAAGTACATATATAGTATTAGGTGTTGGAATTAATTCGTAGCGTTTTTAATGAAAGAATGTTATTTATTTCACATGAGCATTAAAAAATACATTAATGAAAGTACTTCCCATCACTTGTAAAACGCTACGAATTAATTCCAACACCTAATATATATAGTAATTCAAGACTAAATTATTTAAGCATTAAAGATCCAGCTTCGACCATTATAGATATTTAATTTCTAGTATTGATTGTGTTCTCACGTATAACGGTCTAAAATAAAGATTCTTAATATTGTTAAGTGCTAAATTACAACATTGAAGTTATATTATCCTTAGTCGTTGTTAACTAAATATCTTTTCGGGATAAAACTGAAGACAAATATATCACGTAATAACACGGAAAGAAGATTTTGCTGAAGTATCTAAAAATTTAGCTGGATCTAAAAATAATTCTCGGATCATTAAAATAATTATGTAAGAATTTCAAGCATGATGAGCAATACTGCAAAAAATTGACATTCTAGCAACTAGTTTGATCATCTTACATAATTATTTTGATGGACCAAC
The DNA here is from genome assembly GCF_024713525.1 of Acromyrmex echinatior. Classification (NCBI taxonomy): domain Eukaryota; kingdom Metazoa; phylum Arthropoda; class Insecta; order Hymenoptera; family Formicidae; genus Acromyrmex; species Acromyrmex echinatior. The sequence goes on from NC_141864.1 coordinate 4,542,247, forward strand.
AAAATTATTTTTAGATCTAGCTAAATGTTTAGGTATTACAGCAAAACTGTCCTTTCCGTAATCGTTTCAAATATAAAAAAAAAATAATGTAATACACATTTTTAATTTTTATATATATAAATGAGAGAAATTTGTGACAGAAGTAGAATAATAATGATAGCTGATATAACAGCAAGAGAGAACGCAACGTGCTGAAGCGACGACGCGCGTCTGCTTTAAAGGGTTAATCGTTTCAGTCCGCACGGCGCCAGGGTGTCTGGGGTGGTGGAGGAGACGCCTGGCCGGCTCGAATACGAGGTGGCCCTTTATCGCGAGGCGACCGGCAACGTATCCGATAATTCGCAGACGGTCGATCAGGCGGTACCGATCGGTACGAAGCTGCAGCTGCGCGCCCGCATCAGCCCGGACAGCGCCTGGGGCTACATCAAGCTGTTGGAGGTGACGGTCAGTCCTGACCCGGATCAACCCCACGCCCCTGGTAGCGTCGTGCTCGTAAAGGATGGTTGTAGAAATCGTGATTTCGCATCCATCATCCCGCATCAACCGGCGAGGTATCGCGAGCGCAAGAACGAAGTCTTTCTCGATTTCGAGGCCTTCTTGCTCAGCTCGATGAGGGAGCGCTCCACCCTCTGGATCCACTCGCAGATAAAAGCGTGCATGGAGCCGCAAGATTGTCAACCGGTAAGCGATGATGATTTTTCTTGAACACGTCGTGGAGTACGACGAGTGCCAGTGATGTCTCAGAATCATATAGATCGTCATCCGACGACATAACATAAAAATCAAAGTATTAGAGCGGTAGGCGATATTATGGGTATCCCATCTTATATAGTAACTTGATTAATCAATATTTTGAATTTTTAACAATTACATTTATCAAAGTATTGTTCAATCGATTTAAAAAAAAAATTGTGGAACATTTATTATTTTGAGCACTACTTATAAAAATGTGGCAAAACACTGCATAATGATTCGAAGAGAAATAAGAGTTGTAATGTGGCTTTCCATAAAAATAGATTTAAAAAATTGGTTTTGTTTTAAAAATATAGTATTTAGTTATAAAATTAACAAAAAGTAGAATATTACAAAACGTACATAAATATATATGTACACGTAACTCTTCCGCAGGTAGCACTAAAAATCTATATTTCGGATTCGACTCCCAACTGAGGTAATATTTTTCACAATAAATCAATTTATTTACAAACTTCCAACATATTAAAATCTCTTCAATAGATGCCTATTGAGCATCAAATTTAATTATGATATTACTACAGTAGTTTAGCCTCGCTGCGTTTCTAAGTTCGAAAAAATTAACTCAACACGCAGTTCAAATGACTACAAATATATATATATATATATATTTATAGTATATAGTATGTATATGTATGTATTGTACATATATACAAATTCAAATGGAATTTAAAAAACAGAAAGACAAAGGGCCTAAAGGGAAAGACGAGCCTAAAACAATCGTTATAAAATAAAAATTTTATAACCGTTAATAAATAAAACGTGTCATCTAGTTAAAATCTAAACTTTAATTTGCCGATAACTAACAAAACAAAACAAACGTTTCGATCCTGTTGAATCATTATCAATGTAAACAAAAACGGTGGAAATATTACATAATTAAGATATATAAAAATCAAAGTTCGCTCTCTATCATTAATAATCAAACTCGCTCAATTTAGAATAAATGTTGTAATCGAAAACCGTGTATTCCTCTTGATAATGTATGTAGATTATAGACAAACATAACTTGTTTCTTCTATTGCGTGTCAATATAATAAAATAAAAACGTCGTCTATTCTTAGGCAATGCGATGAGAATGAAATAGTCATTACTTTAAGACGCTCAAAGACAATAATTTAGTTGAAGTTATTAAATTATTATAATATTATACGCAAAATTATAATAGAATTCTGTTCTGAATTTGATTGCAAATAGATTATCTAAAGAGGGCTTTATGGAATAATTATTTTGATGTAAAAACTTTGATATAAAAAAAGACTGTCAGAAATCAACACATTTAAGGAGTTATATTAGCAAAATGTCATATTCTCTATTATTTAACTTTGCATAATTTGAAATGTTTATACAATCAAATAAAATGTTAAATAACAAAGAACACACTCAAATATACATATATATATTCGTGTGTTAGTATCCTTAATTACAAGCAGAATAAAGAGATATGTACAATTAAGTGCTAAAATGTTTCAAAAATATTTTGAAATGTTTAAAAATGCATCATAATAAAACTGACTGTGTATTGACATATTAGCGTTATGATGTAACAGTAAGCTGCTGAACAAATAATTCCATAATCACTAAAAATTCGGCAATCCCATTTGTATAGCAGAGATGAGAGGCCATAATATCTATACAACCCCGCCACAATACTACCTTCTCCTCTTTATTTTTAACCCGAAAGTAGTTACCTGATTTTTTTACACACAATCATCTGAGATGTTTTTTCATTACAATTAAAATCACTATTTCAATGGAATTACATATTTAATATATGTAAAGAATATTCATTAAAAAAAAAGAAAATATGTTAAACAATATCCATACAAAACAATATTTTACAAGAATTTACATTTTGTTCATCTGAGTCTATAAAAATACTCTAGGCGACTATTTCCGAATTAAATGTATTTTATATGATCATCATTATTTGAGAAAGAATCATTATGTTTACTTATTAAACTTGAACCTTTCTGATTATCTGTTCATTTTGTTCTAATTTTGAGACTCTTCTGAAAAATAGATATAAATTTACAACAAGGTTTCATATAATTCTGTGAGCAGAGAGAGTCCAGAATGCATTTTTATTATTATACTAACAATGTACTGACACCATTTTGTCAGTTTAGTTACTTCTTAATTATTATACAGCGGAAAAATAGAATTTTTTATTATTATTTAAATGATATGCTGCGAAAGTCTGTCTGAATTAAAATTTACAGCTGTTAACAGAACATTTCCTATAAAAGCATTAATCAGAGAATTTTACTGCATGAATAACTTATATACTTCGTACTGCATGCGTGTCTGCATGTTATATATATTAGAATTTAGAATGGAGTCATTTGGGCGAACTCAACATTCGAATGCATTAAGTACACCAGCATGTCACACAAGTAAAATTTATGACAGAAAGAAAATGTAATAATTTCAGAATATAGTATGTACGACGCGGATACAAAAATTCATTATCGCAGCAGACGCCAACGTGATATTCAAAAATATAATCGAGAGACCTGTCGTACAAGACTTTGAAATATGAAAAGTAGTATTTATGAATCTCATATAAAAATAAAATTATAGATCATAGATATATCAGCAAATCTCGAAGTCGATGAAAAAGAGATAAATTATTCAAGTATTATCTGTGTCGATAGCATGTCTCACAATCAGTCTATCATTTCAATCTCTACACTTCGACCTACATCTACATTACTCTGCCATTAATTAATCAAAATTTTTTATTTTACAATAATTATCATAGTAATCTTCCGTGACACTTATTGAAACTTTCTAACTAGATATGGCACACAAATATAAGCTATCAATTTTTTTTACTGTCTATTTATCGCGTATCTTTATTTTTTCAGGACTTCTGTCTCGATCTCTTTGAACCTTCGGGACATGGGAAGAAGAGAAAAAGATCCGTCGAAGCGAACGTAGAAGTATTAGGCGAGTTCCTGCCAAAGGTCGAGCGTTTGATCAAAAGATATAACGACTCCACACCGTACACAAAGTTCAAAGAGAATATTGAATATACAGTAATGATGCCCGATGGTAAGTTCCACATTTCTAAATGCGTTAATATAGAAATTAAATCTTGTTGACCGTGTAACCGGAATTAATCTTTCTCATGTCAACTCGAGATAAGAAAGAAGATTAATGTAACTGGTATTCTGCATCGAGATTAATCCGGTGTTTACGAAAGCTTTATCGCTTCGGATCGCGTAATTATCATTTATTATCCAAACAACACAAGTCTAAAATTGTGACATAAGACGTCCTTAAGTCGTCTTTTAGACACAAAAAAACGTCTAATGACCCGATTTTAGACACTTTTTGTTATCTAGATAATTATTACACGTGAAATTTCAATATAATAATTAATTCAAAATATTATGCAAAAATCAAAACACAATAATAAATTATTGTATTTTAAACTTTGATAAGAAAATAGAAAAAAGAATGTTAAAAAAGGATTGATTTTTGTTCAAAAGAATGTAAGTAAAAAAAATAGTGTTTTTTGATCTCTGATACGATAAAATTATTAAAAAGTTCATAGCGTTTAAAAATTGAATGCAAACATGGTATATTTATTCAAATTTAAATATTTTTGCTTAATTTTCGAAATGTCCTCCAAACGCTATAAACTTTAGTTATCAGGTTATTGAAAAATCTACAAAACTTTTTCTTTTATTTACATCTTTTTGAGCGGAAATCAGCTCCTTTTTAACATCATTTATTTTCTTTTTTTCTTCTATAACATAATATCCTCAGTCTTGCCTCTTATGTTCATTTCCACCAAGATCTAGTTCTAAAAATTAGAAAAAAATAAAGAGTAAGTTGAACCGAGATTAAATTAATCTACATCGGTAAAAACGGGCATTAGCCCGCAAAGCCTAAAATATATTATATTATCCGGCTATTTATAAAAGAATCTTGATTTACATAAAAGACGTGAAGCGATCATTGTAATTCTAACATTCACCTCATTATCGTAGATTTGTACGATAAAGTGACAGCCGGCCTCGAAGGTAGCTGCGGAAATTTCCTCTACGTAGCGACGGGATTAGGTGTACTACTGGTGTTATCAGCCTTTATTATGTGCTACTTAGCATCCCGTCTTCACAATCTATCCTCGACGATGCAACAGAACAAGTCGATCGACGAGTTGGTCAGAGACCGCACCAGGAAATATTGTGACATCACACCCGGCTATACCGGTCGTTCGACCATGCAATAGAGCGATGCGTGATTGAGAGAGATTACATATAAATCGCATTGAATACTCTTCACAGTGTACATCATGCGTACATGTATAATTAACGTAACGTTACTTTGAGATAAGGATATTTATTTGCAAAGAGAGCAACATCACGATCCACCTGATTCTCCGTTTCAAGATATAGAAGATACTTGTCCCACTTCGATGACGATATTTCTTAACGTCATTGACTGATACGACATGATATAATACGTTACGTTAGTTGCAACTTCGTCGAGGAGTGATTCATGCGAAAACTCTGAATTAATCATTCAGATAAACGAACGACATCGCCCATCGTAGAATAAAAATAGTTCTCGTAACGAAGAACGTCTGGTGACAAATGACTGTGCTTCCCGTGTAAAATAAAAATTAATTTTACGATAAGTTACAAGTGAAAATAAATTAAGAATTCGTGAAAGAATGTCACTAAAATTGGAGATAAAACATCGTTGCTTTATCTTATGATATGGTAGATTACACGATATGTCTTCGCGAGGAAGCACTTTTTAATTCTTCTACATAAATACAACCATATAGTCTCTCCATTTGTTATCCAATTTTTAACTTTTTGATTCTAGTAAAAAAAAGCCTTAGGTTTTAAAAAGAATAATTTCTACTCTATTATACGATTATATAGTCTATCACTAGATTATTTAATCAAGTCTATTATTTATAAATAATCAGACGAATGAAGAAAATTGTCAAAAATTATTAATGAATTATTTAATTTAATCGACTCTTTTCTGCGTTTCAAAGAACTTCATTCGTTTATTAATTAACATGTAACGCACTAATATTGTATATTCTCCGAATATTTCGCGCACATGTTCAACTTCTGTCCTAAGTTTCATGATATGTCGACATTGCTCAAATACGAAAAATAATCTCACTACGAGTCTCTCAAACGTGCAATGCTATCACGTGACCTGATCAAACGAGCAGATCGCTCGTGTAATAAGATAATAAGAACCTCGCCGAATAATCGAAATCGAACGGGACATTTGGGGTGGTTGCACGAATTTATCACACCTTGTAAATAAACACAAATGCGGCTCGCATTTTACAACATACCTTTTAACAGCGTAGATTTTATACATATATTACGAAAATCTATATATATATATATATATATATATATATATATATATATATATATATAATATATCGCAATTAAATATATAAAAAATATGTTGGAGGAATGTCTGCGACGAAAGTTTCGAATCAATCTGTTTCTAATAGAAGAATAAGATTTAATAGGAGAAAGAAATCTAAAAGTTTTAACGAGAAAAAGTTAATTTGTTCACTGAATTATTATTTAGTTAGAATGTTAGAGCAATAATGTATCTGATTGCATTTTTTTAACAAGTTTCCTTCTCTCTCGAAGATATTTTAAGAAAGCCCTAAAAAGAATTAAAGTTTTATATATTTAATAAAACGATCATGCAAGAGAAAGAGAGAGAGAGAGAGAGAGAGAAAGAGCAAATTAATCGCGTATTAGCTCAAGGTATGATTCTGAGGACACGGTAATCGATCCGTGAAGATAACTATAGTTACCTTCTTAACATAATAATTAATCCGTACCAAAGTTTTTTTGTTCAAAATAATTTGGTGCAATAGTATGGATCTCTGACGTTAAGATCTTCATCTATAAAAAAAAATATAATATATTATAAATATTGTACATTATTAAATTAATAAATTTTTATTGATTCATACAAATGCAAATATGAATGATAGAAATCACGTTAGGAAAGGCAATGACTTATAAGAAGGTAACTATAGTTATGCTTCTTATAAGAAGCGTAATACATATTACTTACGACTATTGTAGATGTGACGTGTACAATGACTATTTATTATAAAATAAAAGGTTAAACAACATATTCTGCGTGTTACAATCTTTTCTCGGTATCTCGACTCTTCTGTAGAAAATCATCAACTGTACAATTTTTTTCCTTTCGGTGTAATCTAGTAACTATCACTACAACTTTATCGGCATCAATACCATCGCTGTTATCAGGTCGAAGAACCTGTTTGCGTTATATAGGATGTCCCAGATTCTTCGTTTAATGGTAAATTACCCGTCGACTTGATCACAGAACCCTACTTCAGTGAAAACCTAACACACAGTCATCAGTTCTTCAGTGATTTAACATCTAACTCCAATAGCTTATCTGGAACATCCTCGAACATCTTCATATACGATAATATTACATACTGCCAAACTTCTCTCTTTATTTCCTCATAAACGCAAACAATTAAAGTTGGAGATAAACGGTAACTCTGTTTTTGTTCAGTCTATACAACATGCGCCGTAAATCTTAACTTCTTTGGCTCCGTTTATATTTTTTTGGACATACAATATATTGTAATATCTCCCATTAGAAAATCTAACATCTTAAATTACGCGTCATAATTTGCTCAATAAACAATGTTTGTTGTAAAGTTAATTAATTACTTGACCGGATATCTTACGAACCCGAAATTTGGTCGTAAGTATTGCCATCTAGTAACGTGATCTCAGTATCGTTCAGAAATAAGCGGTAGGCATTTGTAAATGCTTAGGAACTTCCGATTAATTAGACCGAATCACGAGCCTAGCTCATTTATCTGCCAATCTCGACTATTTCCTGGATAAAGGACTACGGAATACTCGCGTTCCAATATATTTTCGCTAATTAAACGCGTAAAATACTTCGAAAGTATAAAAAAAAATATACCCCATATTGCACAACAAGAATAATTTTTCTTTGAAGACCGAACATGTCACTATTTCAATAAAATTCAAACTGTATCTAATAATTGATAATTTGTTTAAAAGTACTAAAACTCCAATCGAATAAATAATAAATGTTTTGTGTATATGGAAAGAATAAAAATGATAGAATTTTAAATTCATACGAAAATTATCGCATGATGAAAGAGAGTACATTAATTCAATAACTCAAAATATTGACTCAAAATATTCAATAACTGTAAAACATTCGATCTTCGTTTCTACGTGTCTCACATGATTACTTATATGTATTATAATTGATTATTTTCGATATTTAAATCAAACAATGACATCACAATGTTCACATCACGAGAAAGAATAATTTAATTACTAGGCATATCTACATTCAAAGGCTTTATAACGCACGATGTATCTTCAAGACAATTTTTGTCTTTTAGAGATATGTCGAAATATATGTACGGTGTTCCAGGGCTATATTTCATTAGACTAGAAATATAAGTCCAAAATTAATTTACATAAGTTTCTGCTGAAAGAATCAATTAAAATTAACCTTAAAGCACAATAAAATTCAATAAATGTATTTTAAAAATCAATATTGTCATTTTCATATTTGTAATTGCTATTTTAATTGAAGAAATTGGATGAAGAGATAACACTAGCTTTTTTTTCGCAATTCAGTAATCAACAGAGTTCGAATGTTAAAACCTTTAAAGGACGGGAATTTATTTTTAAAATCTTATAACTTTTCCTTAAATAAGATTTGTTATAATTTCATTGTATGTATTCCTTGTCTCGAAATATAACACTGTTAGCGCCATTATATACATAGACGTGGATATGTATATATACTTTCTCGTTTTGTAAAGGTTAAATCAGTTGCAATGCCAATTACAATAATAGTTATACAATTATAAAATAATTATATAAAATGTACTAATTTTCCGGATTTTATGTCACATCAAATTTAGTTGACAAAATTTTTTTAAAATTTCCAAGATTTGTTATAATTTCATTGTATATATTCCTTGTCTCAAAATGTAACATTATTAGCATTATTATAGTGGATATATATAGACTTTCTCGTCCTGTAAAGGTTAAATCAGTTGCAATGCCAATTACAATAATAGTTACACAATTATAAAATAATTTTATAAAATATACTAATTTCCGGATTTTATATCACATCAAATTTAGTTGATAAAATCTCTTTAAAATTTTCAAGAAATCATTTTTCCAAAAAATGCATAAATAATTAGAAAAGATATTAATTTCCATTTGTAATTCTAAATAAAATATGAATACATCTTTTTTTATATAATGGATTCAAAATTAATAAAAACAAACCATAACTATAGAACTGATAGTCCTGACACACCTTGCATATAAAATGTTCATCTAATTTCATAATCATCGTCGTTGTATATTATTTAATCATATAACGTATTGCAACAAAGTAAAACTAACGTGGATTTCCACATCGCTAACTGCTATTTCTAGCATATATTGATTGATTATTCATTTTAACTATATAAGGCATTTCGAAATGATAAATTGAGTGTCGGTGTGACATCGTATTTACACATTGACTTTATAAAATATCTAATCATCACACATACACACTGCGAATGTTCGCAGAAAGGAAACAAACTAAACAATTATTCAATCTTGTCATTTTTCTTTGACTTGATGAAGGCTTCATAAGCGGCAAGCTCTTTTTTCTCCTTCCTTAAATTTCTATCCTCGAATTCCAACCTGCAATTAGACGCTAGATCAACACGTGATAGGAATGCTCGTAGTTGTTGGGATATGTGGATGTTATCATTAAAATAGGCTACTATTTACTACGTCTCGCGGTAAATGAGAAAAATGGAGTAAAATGGAACTCAAAAAAATACTTTGCATGATGAATAAAATTACATATCCCATCAGAAGCAGTAAATGAATGAATGACAACAAATTATAATGAGAAGTACGTAAATATGCGTTTATTGCAAATTGGATAGAAAATACAGAACTGCCAGATTTGTCCCATTAACGATTACTTAATAATTGAATAAAGAATACAAAACAACCAGATTTTATCAACATTTGTTGAAATTCTTAATAACCGTATAAAGCTCGTTCGGCCTAGGGGGATAAAAAGCAGAATATGAAAAATTAATATGTAATTGTTTTTTAACCTTTTGTCTAATTAAGATGTTTTACTTTTGCAATATCAATTTTATTACGGGTATAGATAGGAACGAAATAGAGGAATATATCAAACACATTTTGGAGCAAAAATATATAGCAACGACGGACGTCAATATATATATATATATATATATATATATATATATATATATGTTATCAAATAACATATTGTCCATTAAATAATAACGTAATCAGTTGCTGTATTATTCTCTCACAACTAATTATTGTACACTTAATTATAAATGTGAATAACAAAAACGTCAAATAAATAATTTTTGTATACATATTTTGTTTTAAATCTAAACAAATTGAAGAAATTGTTGAGACAATATGTAAAAATATATATTGATGTAATTTCATCAAGAATTTTTTAACTAAAAAATGTATATTTATATATAATTATACATAAATGTTATAAATTATTAGTCTTCTCTAGATTAAAGTATCAAAAAATTGTTCTTAGAAAGTATGATATATAGAAAGTATACATGCATAACATAACTATAAAGATAGAACATACCTGTGAAGAATGATCCTTTCAACAATTTTTTCCGTTGTCATATCGTTACCGCTATCTAACAATTTAAATTTATTTTGCTTTTTGGGCTCCGCGTATGGATCCGATCCATCCTCGCAAGGCATTATGCGTGTTTGTCCGTGACACACGACAGAAACATTGAAATGTTCCATCAGCTCTCTTGTCACTGCATACGGCGCACCAATAACAACTTCATTAACATACTGGAAATTTAAAACAAAGAATGTATGTATAATACAATGTATAAAAACTGAGATATAACTTCCTTTTTAATAGCATGACTTATCAGATTTTTTCCACTGAAAATGACGTAATTTTCTCGAAACTGCGCAGATTGCGTCTTATATTCATGCAATGAATAATCTTAAATGTTAATACTAATCTTATTGCATGTATTTTTTCATGCTATTTTGTGCAGATACTTATAAAAAATTTCAGAACCGCAAAAAGAAGACTCACCTTACACGCTAACACACTGAGAACTCGTTCGTGAAGATTCATAATAGGATGATTGCCGCATTTGTATCGATTAACGGCGGGATCGGTATGCAGACCGACAATGAGGTAGTCTCCTTCTTTCTTAGCGACTTCCAAGAAATCCAAGTGCCCTACATGGAAAAGGTCAAACGCACCCGCCACGTACACAATCTTATCGCCCGGCTGTGGACTTTTGCCGTCGCTAAATTGTATAATTTTCTGTGTAGTCGGCAAGAATTGCGAACAACCAGTCCACGGACTCCGAGCGTTTCGATCCTGACCCATGCTCTTGCTCGGTTCTCTATCGACGCTGTATTCGTTGTCACCCTGTCGAAAATGCTGTCGTGTCATCAGCAGCATACGTCCTACAAGATCAGTCGTTGAGACACCGGCTGTACGTTGGACTTCTCTGAAATAATCAAGTCCCTTCTTAATAAAAGATTATATAATTTTTAATAAATATTTGAATAAATTAATTTGTAATATCTTTCTATCTGTAATCATTTCTATCTTAATATCTTTTTAAAAAAACTACCTGTAGCGGCCGGCTGCCTTGACTAAATGGTACGTGTCCACGCCATCAGCCGTCATTGTGATATCATCGCCGTGAACACAAAAATCACAGTTATATTTATCTAATGTTTCTAATGTAGTGACGTAGGGCGCAGCTTCGACTACTTCATCTACCCATTTAATGCCACGCACCATTTTATACCTAAGAAAAAGAAAATTTGATCAGTACGTTTTAATACTCCAAAATTATAATATTTGTATTTATTTTATAATTATAATATATTTATGTTTATATGTAATCATTATTGTTATTTTATCGATTTTATTATATATTTAAATATTGTTTACAAAAATTTTTGTAAGAAAACAATTTTTAATTTCGTTTTTCTAAAAATTTCATTGTTATCGTAGCACATTCTCGTATGACTACAATCTGAAAATTGTTATATCAGTATCTTGTACAATTACAATTTATGATTAACACTGGAAAAAGTAACTTATATATAAATGCGACTGACAAGATAAGATTCTTGCTTTATAGTAATAAAATACTTTATAGTAATAAGTTACGTTCTGTTAAAACAGTTCAATTCAATTTTTTTCTGTATAGATATTGACCTAATATGTCAAGGCTCTAGCAAGACCTTCCTGTTATGTCGGTGGAGTATATATTATAGCTTTGGAATACATAAATATTTTATCATTAAATAATAATATGGAATATGGAACTCTCTCTCTCTCTCTCTCTCTCTCTCTCTCTCTCTCTCTCTCTCTCTCTCTCTCTCTCTCTCTCTCTCTCCTCCCCCTCTCTCTCGGATAAACATTTTTTCTAACGTAATGACTAAAGTATATATGCGAGAATCGGAACATTAACGTTCATTATATAACCACCGTTTCTAAGGTATAAGAGAGAAAAAATGTATTGTACAAGAAGTAGAGAATACTTGTATCCATTATACTAGTATTACGTGTTTCAAGAAAATAATATACGGAACGTGAAATCGATTAACACATAATAACCAATTCTAGAATGACAATCAAAATCGTAGTTATTATAATTTACATAATTTCCTTTAAGGAAGGAACAGATATATATACCTTTCTTGCTCAGTGAAGACGGGAGGGCCTTTGTGTTTTGTAATTTCTTCATCATTGTGAACACCTACCACCAGATAATCGCCTAAAGCTTTCGCCTGCCTCAAGGAATTTGCGTGTCCAAAATGCACCATATCATAGCTGCAATCAATTGTGTATTTAATTTGTGTAAGTAGAGAATATCATTAACAAAAATGTCAATAAAATTATTTCATCAAAAGAATTATAAAAAAAAAATCATTTAACATAATATAATATAAAAAATATGAAATTTTTTTACAAACTAATATTGTCCAAATTATTTGAGTGAAAAAAAAGATTAAATATCATTTTCATTTGTATAAGCAATCTTAGGTCAACAAAAGCAATATCTGTATAAGTCTATAAATTGTTCATGCTTTGCATTCCATGTTTAAATAATATTGAACTAAAATCTGCAAATTGTGCAAACAATCGAAAAGAAAATATATTTCTTAGGACACAGTAAAAAAAAACTAAATTTAGCATAAAAATATCTAATAGATACGATACATTAAAAATGAAAAAATACGTAATATAATCAATAATTCAACAAAGATTTCGAAAGAAGCAGTCCATTAACAGACTCCGAGTATAAAATGCTTTGGTAACTATTATATTAATCGCGTCTTTCACGATAACACTGAATACAAATCGCATGACAATATATACTGATTATACGAATGAATCTGTGTGTATACATATCCATCGCGTTCGAAATTAATATTGAACAACTATATAGAAAAATGTGCATAGGAGTTCTGAGAAGCAAATCATAAATAAAATTTATAAATAATAAAATATATCGAAATAAAAAAGATAAATATAGAAATTAAAAGATAAATATAGAAATTAATATCAAAATATTCAATATAAAATTCAGAATAAAATTAAAATCAGCATGTTTGTTACAAGCTACAATTTTGGAATTTATTTTTGCATCATTAATATTGATTTTAATTAACGTAATAATATAAAATATAAACGTAAACTGAGCAAGTCACAGCCAAGGTCTTATATTCCAAAAATCGTTACGACATCGTAAAAAAAAAATGTAATGAATCATAAACAACGATCATATTTCATGCTTATGGGCGCTTATCGCTAATTGATTATCATTCCAATGACTCGTTTGTCGGCAGTGTTACTTAATGAACAGAGATATAATTTATCTGAAATATGTAAGTTTTTTAAACAAATTATCATATATTGGAAAAGAATAAATAGATTCGGGGCCATGAACAAGAACTTCGGCGACCGACCAGCACCGACGAACCGGTCTATCATGTATCGTCCTGTCCCTGTACCATTTTATCAGAGCGCTAAACGAGGACATGCACTGCTCCGAATTGTGTTACAGTGAATTGTTTCGACCGGAGACGATTCTCTATTGCCAATCATGCGTGAAGTGCGATTTCGGAGTACGTCATATATATTTCCCCGTTGTAATTTAACTAAGAGCAATTTTGTTGAAGAATCTAAAACTGTAGCTATTGGCTACAGATCTGAAAATAATTTTGTTGGATCATCAAAATAATTTTATAGGAATCTTAAGCATGATGAGCAATGTTTTTATATTCTACCCACCAATTTGTTGCCCTAATTATTTTGATGATCTAGCAAAATTATTTCCAGGTCTGTATCTAGCTAAATTTTTAGATTCTTCAATAAAATTTCTCTTTCCTGTGTAAAACAGAAACTGGAAAATGCCTCTTTTTACTCACAATAAATTCTCTCTAATATAAATAAAATTATAAAATTATAAAATATACGAATATATGAATATGTATAGGTAAGAATGCAATTCCTAAGATAAGTAGACATTTTTAATAAGAATAAATCATTCGTTTGCAATCAGCGCGTAAAAGTTTTAACGAGAAGAAAATCGAAGAATTCTAATTCAAGAACTTGTCTCTTCCTCAAGTATATTCCTTATATATTCCCGTATATTTCCATTCAATTAATCAATAAACTACTTTGCTAAAATAGTGAGACTGAAGAATTCGCTTGCCTTTTTTCTTGTCCAATAAAACCTTTATAATATAAATATCAACTAAATAAAATAATAAAATAATAAAATAATAAATATTTCTTAAACAAGAATCTTAGAAATCTTATAATAAGAATCAATCATTCGTTTGCAATCAATGCGTGAAAGTTTAAATATATGAAGAACGCTTCAGAAACTTGTCTTTCTTGACTATATTTAATTAATTTATTTTACTAGAAAATTTATTATTACTAGGAAATTTAATGTCCATTTCTATCAATGTAGATTAATTGCAATCTTCGATTTTATTTACTTTTATCTAATTCTTAGATAAAGATACAAAGTAAATCAAACCGAGATTAAAGTTAATCTAAATTAATAGAAATGGAAACATAAGACTTTATCATATGAGAAATGGAGACTTTTATTATCTAAGAAATGGATAAGAGGAAAACGGACTTGCTTCTCTTTTTGTTCACGATAAAATCCTGATATAAAAAGTAAATAAGATTATTATAAAATATAAGTAAGAATAATTCCTATGAAAATATAATTTCTACGATAAGTAGACATCTTTAATAAGAATAAATCCTTCACTTGCGATCAAAAAAATTAACGAGAAAACTCGGGGGAATTCAAGAATTCATCTTCCTCGCATATATCTTCCTCATTCAATTCAACTAATCTACTTCATTAGAAGACTTCGAGAGAACACGCTTGTCTTTCCTCTTATTCGTGACAAAATTCCAGAATATAAACTAAATAATAGAATATAAAATATAAATGAGAATATAATTCCTATAAGAAATTTCTTAAGAAGAACAAAATCCTTCATTTGCAGTAAGAGTTAACGATAAAAATTGGAAAATTAATTCAAGAACTCGACTTCCTCGTGCACTGGAAAGATTTGCTGAATTTTTATAAATATTTGTTTAAATAATACTAATAAACATTTACTCTTACAGTAAATAAATATTTATTCAATAACAAAAATGATACTTGAATCAAATTAATGATTTTTGTATCAAACAAATACATATTTACTTGTAGTAAATATTTCATTTGTATTACTCAAATAAATATTTATTAATATTTAGTACATTTTTTCCAGTATACATTTTCCCCATTCGATTAATCTACTTCGCTAGAAAAAAAAATTGGAGAACGCGCTCTTTTCTTTTTCACAATAAAATCCTTACAATATAAATTGAATAACAGAATTATAAAAAAATATAAATAAAAACATAATTTTATACAAGATTCTATAGAAACCTGTAAAATAATAATAAATAATTAAGAATAAATCGTTTGCAATTAGTGGTCACGTGAAAGTTATTACGAGGAAGATCGAGAAAGCTAATTTCAGGAAATTCGCTTTCCTCGCAATTTTACTTACGCCACGCCGGTGGGAGGGTTGGACACGTATGACCGTGCAATAATATCGATTGATCGCGTTTCTAACGAAGCTCGTGGCGAGGATACAACGGTAATCCGCACCCCGCGCGTTGCGAAACGTCGAGAAGACACGTATTATACCGTCGTCGACCGGCTGAACGACGAGCGACGCCGCATTCAGCCGCATTGAGCGGCATCACTTCTCCGTGATTCTATTCAACGTGTATTCCCTTCGACACGACAAAAAAATCCACAAATCACACTTACCACCCATCGCACCAAACGCGGACCTCCTTGCGGTTTTCCTCCGTCATGACGGAACACAATCAAGTTTCTGATACTACTGACGATACTGACTGTCTCTTCCCACAGTTCCTACCGCGACTATCGTAACTGCCGAACTGGAGTGACTCGAACTCGGGTCTCGGAATGACGTCCGCCGGCCGTGGGTTGATCAAAGAGCGATAGAGAGGGACGAAAGGGTGGAGGGAGAGATCACAATGCGCGCGCGCACAACTTGGAGTAACCGTCAGACTCAATCAGACCTCACCACCTATCCCGAACAATCTCGAAGTGAGTCGGATCGCATGCGTTGTTTCATATATACGTTGTGTATATATATATATATATAGGTTTTTCGCGTCACGTACTCCAACATGCTCCTATTTCCTCCAACCGTAGCTCCCTACTCACTCAAACGCGCTCGTTGAAGTAAGAAGCTATGGTAGGAACATGTTGAAGCATGTTGGAGTATGCGCGAACAAGACTAATACGTGGTACTTTCAGTGGTGGGCTTTAAAATCTCGCCGCGTCCCATGACTCACAAGAATTAAAATCTCATTCTCACGCCAAGTTGACGTCATCGCCGAGTAGAGATCAGGACTGACGTAATTCGATTCAGAGGAAGCACAGCCCTTATGGAAAAATTTAACTGATGCGATAACGCGCATCTCTCCTAGTATCAATTTCGCAAACGTTAATTAGTTTCAATTCTTATCTTGCGAATTAAAAGTCTACATAATTAAGCTTTGATTAAAAAGTGATTTTATATAAAGAAAAAACGATTACCGAACATAAAAAAAACCTGTTATTTATTGATTTACAATTCTAAATTTTTTTTCTCAAGTCTCTCAAAGAAATAAATGGTTTTTATATCGGCATCTTCAAAGTTTCGTTATAGAGTTGCCCACATAATCGATTGTTGAAGATTATTTGATGAACAGATATGAAGACGTATCCCTAATAGATTTCACCTGATTTCTCCGCATTAAGTATGATATATGACGTGAAAATACATTCTTATGTTCTATTCTTGTAGATAAAAATTCTTTGTTATAAAAGCTATATCTCGGGTTGTAAGAATTAATCATAGAATGAAATCAATTTAACTCGACAACACAAAATATTTTTAATTTTGAAATATTCTGAAATGATAAATAATTCGATTATTTTAGTAAATCAATGTACAGTAATCACTGCAATGTGTCTGTCGAGTTAAAGTTTTAATTTTCATTATTCTACAAATAAACGACGAATATAGTATCATAGTTACCTGCTATTTTAGTAGTAATCTAGTCCTCTTAGAAATTGCAATTAAACCGAAAAATTGAATTTCATTTAAATATATCTTTTAGTGCTAGATGAACACGATGATTTGGCATATAATTTTTCTGTAATACTAGATGTGCATATACAGTGTCCCGAAATTCGCAAATCAAAATATCACAGCGAGTTCTCGAAAAAATAAGATATAAAAGTATTCTCTATGTCTTTCTTATTGTGATATTGATTTGGGAATTTCGAGCATCCTCTACATTAGAAACACATATAAATATGATTATGAATAGTCACACAATCATGCTTTATCTCTTCCTGATTATATATATGTGTATACATATATCTCTTTGTTACAATATTAAAAACCTCTTTGTTTTAGTTACAATATTAAAAACTTCTTTGTTCTTGTTTACTCAAAGAGATTAGGAAGAGATAGAAATAAATTCACATGATTAGTATTTATAGCAATTACCAAGCATCCATTGTAGTTAAGAAATTGTTAAGTTATCATTTTTGTTATCACTAATAATCTAGCAGATATAAAGTTTGCTAACATTACAATCTAATAGACAAAGATTTATTATATAAAATACAAAGTCATTGTAGAATTTCAAAAATATGTGAAACGTAACGAACAAAGTAATAAAATTAAATATAGGAGCAATCTTATTACTTTTCTAATCATCTTAAATTTATTTATAAACTGTGAATGTTATCTTATTTGTAATATTGAACTTTGTTACGCGACAAGGAAGAAGCAATGACACATTCTGATGATTTACAGCATCGCTATAAAAACATATATCGTAATGATGATGCGGGCAATTGGAAAGTTGAAAAGCTTGGTTATTGTGGCAAAATGGGCGATATAATCATAGACATAAGAAATGTTTTATTGTTGCACGATAAACCTCACTGAAGTAAATATTTTCACTTGAGTAAAAAACTGAATCGTATGATTCTCGATAACCAATGAATGAGGCAAGATGTCTTCCCCGGCACTTTAAAAGATTAATTATTATCGATAATGTAATAATGAAATCAGGCATCTTTAAATAGGATATTCATAGTAAATTTAATCAGCATATATGTATATATATATACGCGTGTTGTGTAACGGCATTCATGACTTAAGACGTCTGACTTATATACAACTTCATCAAAATGTCACATCGACGTTGATTGAATGCCGATTATAAATACACGTTTATACATATTCATGATTTGATACACAAAGGAATCTCTGAAAATGTGTTTATGATCAAAATAAATTGCAATTATACAAGCATAAATTAAATTTATATCGCTATTATATCAATAGATTATAGAAATAAATACGCACGTAAAAGTAAAAAATAAATACGCTCTGCGTCAAAAAAATATTATCGAAGAAAAATCACTTGGAACCAACGTTATGTTTTTAGCTTTTTATAGTGTCAGTCTTACACTATTTTATTGAATGTACAGCGGCAAGCCAATCGAATTGTAATACTATATATGATTCGGCGGCAATCATGCGATAATTGACCGCTTAAATATATTAAGGATCCTATCCTAAATATAACATATGTGACTTTGCATAATTGATAATATTATAATATTACTTAAAGCTAATGAAGAGTGTCGTGTACTGGAAAAGAAAAGGAGACGAATGCTCATGAGAATGTGTAATTTTTTTTGGAACAATTCTCTGCAATTCTGGGCTCGTCGGCTCAATCAATCGTCGACTGCCAGTTATTCCCTCTGGGACGCAGATGGGAGTATTCTGTTACAAATGAGAAAGATATATAGAGCCAGACGAAAATGTCGCCCTTATTAATTTTTTCTTATTTAGATAGTCTATCAATCTAAAATTTCTCTTTTCTTTGTTAGGTTATGTAATACCCACATTTGACCATTCGTTCAATAGCCGTTTTGTTGCCTGTAGCTGCTTCCATATCCACTATTGTTCTGGCTGTAGCTACCAGAGCCACCGCCGGAAGTTCCACTTCCAAAGCTGTTTTGAGGGAACGATTTACTGCTTCCATAGCTAGCCCCGCCTATGCCACCTATGTGAAGCGTACATCAAGCATTTACAAAACACAATAATTTCACCCATCTAACGCTATGAACGTCACAATATGGCAGCAGTGAACATAATCAAGAGTCTTAAAAACTAGGGAAGTGGAAAGAATAGAAGGGCTAAGAATACGGAGACTTGATTGTATGGTGACTTGATTCATATTTTACTGATTTAGAATAATGCGAATAACATTTTATCCATTTCAAGCGAACAGATTCAATAAAATTACACAATCAATTTTTTAAAGGCTGAGAACCCACCGCTACTGCTTCCGGACCATTTGTTGCGATCACTTGCACCAGTACCAGAAGAGCGATCGAATCTTCCTCTATCTCCTGCATCACGGCCTCCACGAGATCCTCGTGAACCACCACGGCCTCCAGATCCTCGTCCACCACCTCCACCTCCACTGCGTCCACCGTAGCGTCCTCCTAATTATTAATTAATAATAATCCCCCTAGTTAGCAATAACAAAATATTTAAAAAAATTTTTTTATAAAAATTGAATATAAATTTTTAATAGGTGTGAAATTTTAGTATAGTATCTATCTATTGTAATTTAAAAAAAAAAGGGGAAAAAGAAAAGAAAAAAGAAAACAAGACTCACTCTTATAAATGCCAGGATTTCGGGATAAATCGTATAGTTTCGGATTGACAACTTGCTTAGCCTCTTCTAAAACTTGAATTAAGTCACCAGCCTTGTGAGCATTGCCGGGCGTGAAAAAGGCGTACGCAGTTCCTGTACGCTGCGAACGACCCGTACGTCCGATACGGTGCACATAGTCCTCAGAGTTAGACGGATAGTCCAAGTTTATCACAAATTTGACATCCTCGACATCTGCGAGATACATCAAGTTATAATAACAACACACGGAAAACACTTGTTCCTTTGTGGTTCAATTAACTTATAAAGCGAATATATTCAAGCATTTTACCAGGACGTTGTATTTGCTAATGGAATTAAAGAATGCTCTCAAGTTATCATTATTGAATATTCTGTAGCAAGTTTTGAAGCATTTATAATGCTGCTGCTACGTGCCGACATTTTAAAACATATTTTGGACATGAAGGACGGACAAGAACATAAAAGTTACCTCAAATAAAATACAAAATATTGTTCCAAGGTGCAATAAAGTAGCTTTAGTTCCATTTGCAATTTGTATATAACATTCAAGTTGACCACAAAGAGCAAGTCTGCATGTAATTACCTGTTTGCGACTAGAGCTGGAAATGTAAATACATTTTTTGGAAATGTAGAGGAATCAGAGCTCAGATGGTTCTCATGGAATTCTCGCTTCACGTATTAGCGAGCTCTACATTTTTATTCTTAGTCAACATTACACCCTTCTCTCCCGCACCAAAGTATGGATCTGTGCTGGATATTTTGAAATTTGGTCCTTGTACATTGCTTCGGTGAAGAGGTTGGAACACCAAGCGGTTTGAGCACCTTGCGTTCTCCACTCAACCCCCACATGTACTCCCCCATCAAATAATTAGCATCAAGAATTACGCACCGCAATATTGTGAAGACTCCTTCCTATTTTGATGCAATAATTATTAATAATTATCGCTACTCCTCATTTGTTCGCCCTAACTTACAGAAAGTCTTTGACAAATCAAATTCATAAATAATATAAATATTATGCAAAGATTTCAGAATATGCTCTAAAAGTTGTCCACTTATACCGAGTTTTTACGTGAAATAAAAAGCGGCGTTTAAATAATATCACAAATAATGCAGAGCGCGACTTGATGCAATTTACTATCAATCCAACGAATGTATAACCGACAACAATATCTATCCTTTTTGTTCTTTTCTTTTTCGTCCTTATGCTAAACGCCCTAACATTACAATTTCCATACTTTGGACCGTCGCAGGTACAGAGTGAGAGTGTTTTTCGAGTGGCAAGGTGGCCGAGGCACAGCGTTTGGTTAGCTTGTTGCGAGGGGGCGGCGACCAGCAGTCACGCCCCGTTCAATTATATTTTCCAAAGCTAGTTGCAGAGTTCTAAGACTCCAGAGTCGCATGTGCCTCTGAAAACACATAGAACAGCACGTTAATACCAGACTGACAGGACAGGACTTGTTTCGATCTGAGAGTACAAAATCGGAAGAGATAAACCTGCTTCTAAATCGCTTACCTGATTTCCTATTCTTAAAGCTGAAATATTTTGACGTTCTTTCTATATTATTTATTCTATCGATCATATCGTTTAAAATCTATTTAATGTGAGTGTTACCGTTCAAAAATAAAATGCGTAAAAAATATCAAAAGAACGTCAAAATCCACCTACGTATACTAGTCTATGCCTATGATAAAAGAAGACTTAGAAGAAGTTAACAAAACAATTAAAACTTATTCCTTCATTAATCGTATTGCTGAAAAGACAATGGCAATGTTAATTGCTCTAGTGCGCTCTATAACGCGCACCACCGAAATTCTCAATTAATTAGTAGGCGAAAAGAAAGAATTAGCAATTAAAATTAATGAAACTGAAGATGTCAATGGCAAAATCAAATAGGATATTTAACTAGTCGTTCCTGGAATTACTTAAGAATAATAAATTATCTCCAGCCACACTGGTAAGAAGGTAATGTCAATCAGTCTGGCACATGCCGTTATCCCACGTTATTGCCACATTACAATACCACGACTTTCACAAATGTGAAATAACCATCGCAGCCTGACCCTTACATCATACCTATATATCTGCAAATTCTTACCTAAACCTCTCGCCGCCACATCAGTAGCCACAAGGATGGCAGATCTGCTATTCCGGAACTCTAAAACAACATCTCTTGTATCACAAATAATATTACAATGCCAAAAGGTAGTATAAAAGTAAATAAAGATAAATCAAGTAAATGTAAAAAAACAGTATTTAGCTCAATTTTGTTTTAACAAGTATAAAGAATTATATAAAGTATCGAGATTTTTAATATTATAAGAATTTAATGTTACAATTTTTGTACAAATGTTTATAATTAGAATTTTTCTAACTTTACTTATTTAAATAGAGTTAATTTAAAATAAAAACTTTCAAAAGTGGCATTTATATAAAAATGTCAATATTCGCTTCTCGTGTATTTAGAAAATCATAACAATAGCACTTACGATTTAATACATAATCTCTTTCTTGTTGGCTTTTGTCTCCGTGAATACCAATCGCTTGCCATCCGTATCTATTAATAGCTCTTGTTATATCATCCACTTTCCTTTTAGTTTCGACAAATATTATAGTTTTATTTTCCGGTTCGTTTGAGATTTCTTCCAATAATTTCATGAGCTTACTCTCCTTTTCGTATTCCTCACATACATCAACGATTTGCAGAATATTGTGATTGGCAGCCAATTGCAGGGAACCAATGTTGATTTGTATGTAATCCGTTAGAAACTCTTCCGCGAGATTACGTACTTCCTTTGGCCACGTCGCCGACCACATAAGAGTCTGACGATCGGGACGTATTTGTTCTACAATTTTCCTAATTTGAGGCTCGAAGCCCATATCGAGCATTCTATCGGCCTCATCAAGTACTAAATATGTACATCTACGTAGATTAGTTGTGCCGCGTTCCAAAAAGTCTATAAGACGTCCTGGCGTGGCAATGCAAATCTCTACTCCGCGCTCGAGGTCGCGCGCCTGAGGTCCTTTCGGAGCACCACCGAAGATGCATGTATTTCGCACCTGAGAAGACATGCCAAAATCTGACGCTACTTGTTGAATTTGTTGTGCCAATTCTCGAGTTGGCGCTAAGATTAATGCGATCGGCCCATCGTTCCTGCTCAGTCTGGGCTGATGATTTATGTGCACGATCGCCGGCAAGATGTATGCCAGAGTCTTTCCCGAACCCGTTTGCGCTATACCGACCATATCTCGGCCGGACAAGGCAATAGGCCAACCTTGTGCCTGGATTGCGGTTGGTTCACCAAATCCTTGTCTACGAATTTCGTTGAGGACATAGTCTGGGAAGCCACCTTCTTCGAAATAAATATTGGGACCTGGAACGTTAGCCCCCTTCACAGTGATCTCTTTATTTGAACGATATGCCTCTACAGCGTGAATACTCCGTGCCATTACGTTAGGATGTGGCTGGTAAAAGTCCTTCCTGAATTGTGGTAGAGTGCTCATATCCCATCGTGGTTTACGTAACCGTTCCCCAGGCTGCCGATTTTTAAAATTGTTGTTTCCAAAATTGCTGTCTCTGTTTCCGCTGCTGCCAAATCTATTGCCTCCTCCGCCTCCATCGCGTCCGCCGAATCTACCACCACCGCCACGTGCTCCACCGCCACCTCCTCCTCCTCGTCTATCGGAACGATCAGAGCGGTCACCATATGCCCTTTTTGCAAACAAAATAAATCATTAAACCTTAATTCTTTAAAAAGAAAAAGAAGCAAATATCGCATTATTCTAAGAACATAAATAAATTAAAGTGTCTTTTTTATTTTTGCGTCAGATTTTTCTTTTCTATCAAATATCAAATATTCCAAATTTTAAATACGTTATGTATCCATTTCACTTGTAGAGGTGGAAATAGAATCTTGCATAAAGCATAAGAAAATGAATCAATCAGTCTTTTATTTCTTCTATTTCTATAAAATAAAAGATTGATTGATTGATTGATTTTCTTATGTTTTATGCAAAGATCTGTACTTTTAAACTAAACTTTTTAAGAAGGTTCTCACGCTACTTCCTAGTCAATAAATAATTTATTCATAATATGTAAAACAATTAAAATAATAAAATGAAAAGATTACTAACAATGTACCATTATACATAATTATTGTTAATTTTATATGTAATTAAATATTTTCAAACTGACAAAATAAAAGTTGTAAGATGCTTATTTGATGTACGCATCATCCATTTGTCTGACATATATTCTAGCTTTCATCGAAGAATATAAATTTCTTGTAAACTGTAATGGTTAGTTTAAACAAAACTTTATGAGAACAAATGTTTATTTTATAATTATAATGATTTTTAAATTACCGTCTTATACAAAAATCTCAATTTAAAAGAGAATAACTACAGAATAAGATTATATCTTCAACTTATAATGTAAAATTCTATAAACTTAGAATTAAATATCTTTAAAATGTTAAGATAAAAGTCAATGAAATTTTCTAGATATTGATATTATTAACTTTTGTATTATAGACTTATATATTATAGACTTATCTTATATTTTTCATCAAACTCGAGAACCATAAAACCATGGCACATAGAAAAACTTAAGACATAAGACTTAAGCAGTAAATTGACAAATCACAGTAGAAGCAATTGCGAATCTAATATATGGATCTCCTTACTACTTAAGTCTTACATCTAAGTTTTTCATTTTTTTCTTTTCACATTGAAAGAAGAAAAAAAAAGAAAAAATGAACCAAAAAGTTCAACTAATAAGAACAGATTCAAAGGTTTACGATCTTAAGTTCCAAAAGTGTACACTATTCAGTTATAGAGAACAGACCTATTTTTTCCCTTTTACTTTAAGGATATGTATTGTGCGAGTGCTTAGCTATTTGTATACCTAGATTCTTTAGCAACATCCTATTTGTAATCAAAATATAAAAATTATCAAACATTGACAAAATGAGGTACTGCTATGAATAGCAGCAAGCAGCACGTAGGAAAAACTTGTAGGTCGAATAATATTTGTTTTTTGTATTTGAATTCTTTTATATTTTTTACCTTTCTTCTTTCCTTTTTCATCTAATTATATAACTATCTCAGTTTAAGTGCAAAAAGAAAAAAAAACAAAACACAGCAAAAATAGATATACTCTACTCAATATTGTATATTCGATAAGTTTCTCTTAATTAGCCACAGAGAATAGAAAAAATTCTCTCTCTCTTTATCTCTCTGTACCTCAGAAATTCTATTATTTCTGTTCTAAGGATTAGAAAAAGATAAAGCCTAAACTCAAGATTAAAGTTAATCTAAATTAGAAGAAATCAACCAACAGGCATCAACCAACAATGAACAGATTTATCGCACAAGGAAAATCTTGACTTAGGCTTATATAATATAATTCGCTTATTCTTCCTGATTTCCTAACAATCTATAGCTATGCATTACCAGTTAATTGCCCGTAACTTCCTGTAACTTGCACTATGACTCATTATTTCGCTTCTTTCCTCAATAAATTTTTATACAAATGAAAATCGCGAACTCGAAGATCCTTTCGCGTGCAAGCCTCGTCAAATGCAATCTTCCGCGATTTTTTTTGCCAACGTGACGCGCGTGCAAATACATGCAAGATAATCAATTAAGATTTCGAGTGGCGTAATTTCGTTCAGCTACACAATATGTTTCACGCGTATATTATTGTCTAGGCAGAATCCATTTCGAGACGTCGCGATTTCCATTACTAATTCTCACGATCACGCCGAGATCGCGACAAAGGATCTGTTCGCAAAATGGCGTACAAGGGTGCGAGCGGACAAGTAGCAGCGTTAAACGGAAAATGAGCGACGAGAGTGAAATTCGCCTCACGTCGTCTTACGCGGACTTACATTGCAACGGGTGGGAATATGTCACTGTCCTGTGTGCGATTTCCTTGGTAGTTACCGATAAGAGTCGAGAATCCGGACCGGGTGACGAGAACACGTTCACCCGTTATCAGACCAGCCAGCTGAAGGAACGAGGCAACAGTAGTGACGGGACGGGAAGGAGGAAGGGTGTCGGCGTCACAGCATCATGGCGGCCGGTAAAAAGTAGTTCCTCCTAGTAGAAACCTGCAGTCATGATCCTCGAATTTTGCGCTTCTTTTCGCAAAAAGTATTGTTCGAATTGAGACATTTAAATATTTCTACTTTGAACTTTTCTCGATATTCGATATGATGGAGAAATTAAGGAGCCGTAAAAAGGCGTTCTTCGCCGGAACTGAAAGTTAGGCCAAGTTAGACAATCTCTAGCGCCATCACATTTTAGGTATACTGCGGAACTAAATGCATCGCGCCAAATTCAAATCCATAGATGCATCTGGCTGCGACATTCATGCGATGTAAATTACTAAATTAAATTAATGTAAATTTATAAATGTGTGTAAATACTTTATTTATTAATGTAAGTTAATGTAAATTTCGTTCTATTTTTTATCACGATCCACTTAATGCTTTTTGCAGCATTAGAATCCTATTCTGTAACTCTTAACGACTGTAACGATATCGTTACATTGTAGTTGCGCACTTTTTTTACTATATACAAAACCCGCGCAATGACAATGTAATGATATTGTTACAATCATTAAGAATTGCAGAATAGACCCGCTCTTAGTATCGCATTCCCTAGTATTCATTACTTGTAATGTGTTGAGCGTCGAAATTGAACGCAGTACCGGCACATTCAATATTACATAATATTATTAAGTTTTTACATAATATTATTAATAATTAACATATCGAAGAAACGTAAAAATTTAAGAAAAAATTCTTAACAGGACCATATATTTTTTGGAAGCTAAAAAAGGACATATGAAACCATTAAAATTTTTATTTTTATAAAGAATTTTTCAAGTTTAAAACTGTGAAAAATAAAATTGTAAAACTACTTCAAATCAATACTATTTAAAAAATTAGGAAAAATCTAGTTAATTTGGGTATCTATAAATAAAATTCATTTTAGTCAGCTACATTAAATAATATTACGCGTGTTATCTACATTATTTTAGCAATATGATAATAAAAAGATCAATTATTGACTGTATTCAACATAAAAAATAACTTTACAACTGCTGTAAAATTCTTTAATATGATCGGTTTATACATTCAAATCCGTGAAGAATTAAGAACAAAAACCAAAATATTAAGAAAACTTATAACAGTTGCAAAACTGCTTTTTCTGCTGAATGAAAATCTATTCAGACAAAAAGCTATAAGCTGCAGAAAAATAGACTAATTAATACGTTAGATATTTTATTAGCCTTTCTTGCATATAAATGCATATAAATGTATATAATTTGTAGATTTATCTGAATAGATCTTATTAGTAAAGTTATTATGAAACGATATTCTTCATTTCTTTTTTCTTGTTGAACGTTCAATAGTTTATATGTATCAGAGATGCATATCTCATGCTGAGAACAGGGTAGAACTCGACTGCTTTCAAGAAAGCGAAAATTAATTTTATTAATTCTATAACACAGACTCGCACAACAAATGACACACATTAATATTTTCTTTCCTAAGAGATTCCACAGCAAGAGAAATCACAGATATTAAACAAAAACAGTTATTGTTCAATTTTCAATATCTTCAACATCACAAATAATTAAACATAATTGACTATCCAGCAGATTATCTATATAATAACGAATTCGATTGTATATATCAATAAGCACTAAGTGTGTAAATTGTACCGAGACACTGTGGGTCTCCAGATTATAAACTCATGTATACAGAAACATAAACGCTTTATCAATAAAAGATTCAACATATATTTTACTAAATAATTTATCATGTCAAATAATTTATATAATGTGACACGAAGTGTATATTTGTGGTTATTTGTAATCAACTATAAATTAAAATGAAAAGAATTATACGTATAATCCTTGTCATTTTATTTAGACAGGTTAATCAATATCTACTTATACATCCAATTAAATTCATTACAAGAAAACACGAAGAACTTTCGCAGTCCCGTTGAAAAACGAATAATACATCTATATAATCTATCAATTGCACTTTCTTCCCACAAATTCATTGACAAATTTTTATCACATTCCCATATAGTTTCCTACAATTCATCGGAAGTTACAATTAGAGAGACTGTTAGTTAATATTATAATTTTAAATATTTCGTTGAAAATTTAGTCAAATAAAATAAAATGACAATTGTGTTAATGTTATCAAGATATACAAATTAAATAACTAATAATTTTTAATGATTTTATTTTTAAAAAATATATATATAAGATACTATAGATGAAATAAATTAAACAATTCAAATTTAAAAAATTGAATTTTTCTCTTACTATATTTATAACAGTGGATAAATAACCTTTTTATAAAAATTTGTAAAACGGTTATTTATCCGCTAATATTGATAAAATATGATACGTTATAAACGTTAATAACGAGATGACGTACAATATAATCAGCGCGCGCGCGCGCGCGCGCGCGTGTGTGTGTGTGTGTGTGTGTGTGTGTGTGTGTATTCACATACTGCTTGCGGAAAAAATTCTGTAACATATCATAAAACTTATAAATAACATACTTAATTATTATAAAATAGAGCTAAAAACTGCTTAAAGAAAAAAAGAAATACTCGCTCTTTTTTTTGAATAATTGCAATATAGAAATTTCCAATATAGAAATTCTTCTGTTGTTATTAAATTTTAGTTAATATTAATTAATATATTTTAAACAACAATAACTTGCAAAATAAAAGTTACAATTGCATTAAAGTGGCGCCAAAGTTTCTTTGGTTTTCTTTGGTTTACTCAGTGCAAATTCGACATATATGCAAACGGATGGACATTATATTCAATAAACTTATAATTGTTGAGTTGCAAAGTCAATTAGTCGTTATTCACTTGATGTACGATATAAAATGTAATGTATACATGTCTATCGTATCGATATTTTTATATTATGCTGCATAACTTATATTTTCTGTATATATCCTTTTTTCATCTATTATAACTTTAACAGACTCTTATCTGCATCCTGTCGAATCTCACTATAACTAAACGTGACACATTTTATATCATTGAATTGTTACATGCTATCAATTATCTATTAAAAAACAGAATTAATATGTGCTATTAATCATCCATTAAAAACAGAATTAATAAGTTGTGCTTCTGTATGGATAACCACTTCCGTAATTATCGCCACCTCCATAATTTTGAGGCATACTTCCTTGTCCATAGCTTCTTTGCGTGCTATATCCATATGTCGTATTCTGGCTCAAAGAAGTATTCTGTTTCATATTATAATTACTATAATTACTATAATCCGTTCCCGAATAAACATTTGAAGAAGGTTGATAAGAGGTCCCGCTGCGAGCAAGGCCTCTTCCTCTTGTTGAACCGCCACCTCTTCCTCTATCATTATTACTTCTTCGGTTATTACTCCTTTCAACGCCATTAACACCAGAAGAACCGCCGAAACGTTTCACACCTTATCATATGAAATATATGAAATAATCGAGTGAACATCTAGTGATTATGATCACTATTAAATGTCCATAAAGTGAACTTTTTCTTCCCCATTCATCATATACTATTAGGGTAAGAGCAAAGTTTACTTTGCGTAAGAACTATTAGAATAAAATGTAGACAAATTTGGATAATATGGATATTCAACTCTAAGCTAAAACATACTTCTGCTGAAATTTCCCGCCTTGGCCATCTCTGCCATTTCACTGAGACGCGGATTGACATTCTGTCCCGCCTCTCGTAAAACTTCTATTAAGTCTCCGGCATGTTTCATATTGTGACTTGTGAAAAACGCATACGCAGTTCCGGTCTGTCGCCTACGTCCAGTTCGACCGATTCTGTGTATATAATCCTCCGACGAAGATGGATAATCGAAATTTATCACGTATTTCACATCATCCACATCTGTAAAGTAGTAGTCACGAAAAATATTATCAATAATATTATATTGATAATATAAAACAAATATCTTGATAAAACTAAAAAAATCTGTAATTTATATATATATATATATAATTATATATATATATATTATACATATATATATGTTATTTTATAATTTTTTTCTGAATTCAAAAACTAAATTGATATTATTCCTCATTAAATATATTATAATACTTATAATATATTAATACATGTTTATGCATATAGATATTGTTAGATATTAATAAAGAATGATTGATGTTTAAAAAAATAAAAGAAAAATATACTTCTAATAATAAGTGTTAAATAACTTAAATGCATATTGAATAAAATACATTTTGGTAAAAAATTATTGACATTAATTTCCAGATAAATTCAGTCAATAAAATAGATTTAGACACCCACCTTTTGTTTGAAAATTCCGATGTGAAATCAGCAAGAACGACCCCGTTTGCTTTTAAAGTGGGGCAATTCTGATTGCTTTCTTATGGTAATATATTGGCGGCCTAGAGATTAGACAGACACAGCGGTTGTGTCTGGTTTGGGATAGAGGCAGCAATTTAGGGTTTAAGCCTGAGTGCATTAGTTTTGATAGGCACTGTGTATGATCATTTCTTAAAGTTAAAGTTAGAGGCACTGGATAACAAATTTAGTAATTGCATTTTTTAAGTTTTTATATTGCAATTACAAATTTATATGTTTATAATTATTAATTCATATATTTGAAACTTTGTTTAAAGGAAACCCATTTCATTTTTTAATTACTACAAGTAATATTTGAACACACATACATTGTGATTGTCATATTACTTAATGCATTGATGATTGATTAGTGCATTAATGATTATAAAGTCTACTTTGCTATTCCATAATGAGAAAATTAAGACAGAAGTTAAATCGTATATAAATCTAGCTTTCCATTTAGAAATTGTTATAATATATAAGCAAAGGAAAATAAAATAGTCACTGTGTCTGCCCAATACTGGCAGTACACCGCGTTGAGTTAGGGTACTCTGTGCCTCTGAAAAAGAAAAGCAGACAGACTTAGTGGTAGCTTGTGTGCATTTTCAGAACCTTGATCTTACATGTATATCATTATCAAAATTAATAACTCTTCATTTCAACACTGAAACTAGTCATATACCAATTAAATACAGTTATAAATTAAACACTGAAGTATGTAGCAAAAACGTTTCTATGACTTTTACATAAAAATAAAAAATATAGATTTATTTATATACGACAAAAATGGGATTTAAAAAAATGGGTTTACATAAAAAAAATAATAAATCAGCAAACTGTTAAAAAAGGTTTGACACACCTGTAATCGCAGAACAAAAAATTGCAGAATGAAAAATGTAAAAAGGCATAAATCAGAAAAACGTCAATTTTACATGGCTCTACAATATAATCGAGACGAATATGATAAAAAAGTTCCAATGCATCACACACTGCTACATACACAGCTGTCGGCTGGCCTCACTCTAACAACGCATCATCCGGCTAATCCAATAAGTGTTGCCAATACCCAGTTTCACCGTGACTTTCTTAGTGTCTCGCCTACACCAAAACATTGCTGAATAGAATTTTACATACCCAAGCCTCTAGCGGCTACATCAGTTGCGACTAAAATTGGCGCTCTTCCACTGCGGAATTCTTGTAACACATGATCCCTTTCCTGCTGGTTTTTGTCACCGTGAATACACACAGCTTGCCAGCCTTCACGTCTAATATTTCTCGTGAGATCGTCCACTTTACGTTTGGTTTCCACAAATATAATAGTCTTATTCTCTTTTTCAGTATCAATCTCTTGAAGCAATCTATACAGCTTCGAGTCTTTCTCATACTCTTGACAAACGTCAATGATTTGAGTAATGTTATGATTGGCCGACAGAGTCAAAGAACCGATATTGAGATGAACATAATCTGTTAAGAAATCCTCTGCAAGTGCACGAACTTCCTTAGGCCACGTCGCCGACCACATTAGCACTTGCCTATCGGGGCGTATCTGCTCAATTATTTTTCGTATCTGAGGTTCGAATCCCATATCAAGCATACGATCGGCTTCATCGAGAACTAGATACGTACACCTAAAATTAACGAATACAAGAATATTTAAATTGTGTAAATTCATATTATTAATTTACAGATAATTTTGATTTATCACTGAATTTTTATAGATATACATACCTACATAAATTTGTAGTTCCTTTTTCTAAGAAATCTATAAGTCTACCTGGCGTAGCAATGCATATTTCAATGCCTCTCTCCAAATCGTGTGCCTGTGGTCCTTTTGGAGCTCCGCCAAAAATACACGTATTTCTTACAGCCGCAGTCTCTCCAAAGCTATTAGCTACTTCTTGAATTTGTTGAGCTAATTCTCTGGTTGGAGCTAAGATCAAGACAATTGGTCCATCACCAGTGTTTATGCGCGGTTGATGTATGATATGCACAATTGCAGGTAAAATATACTGAAAAAAGAAAATAAAATAATCTAATACAAACGCATACAAATACATCTTTAAATCATATATCCAATATATTAATTAATATTTTATTGAAACTATGTAAAGTATGTATGTAAAGCTATTTAAATAATTGGACAAATGGGAAACGAATAAAATATTCTAAAATTCTCTCATTGGTATAAATATTATACGTATTTACTATTATATTATATATCTATTTATTATTTTGTATTAAATATACTTCTAATTCTGCTTACTCCAAGTGTCTTTCCAGAGCCAGTTTGAGCGATTGCAACAAGATCTCTGCCGCTAAGTGCAATAGGCCATCCTTGAGCTTGAATTGGAGTAGGCTGTGAATACCCTTCTCTACGAATACCTTCCATCACGTAAGGTGGAAAGTTTCCCTCCTCGAAATATTGTATAGGATTAGGAATATTGTCACCCTTCACAGTTATTTCTGCATTTTCTCGAAAATGATATACTTCTTCGTTAGATCTAACTCAGAATTAAAGTCGTGAGCACATTTCATTGTTTGTCCCAACTAAATTTAATATCACTAATAGTACTAATACCTGTTCCTGACTGCGAGATGCTCTATATAAAAATCTTTGCGTATTGGTTCCAAAGTACAAAGATCCCAGTTTACTTTCCTTAGACCGCC
This sequence comes from Acromyrmex echinatior, assembly GCF_024713525.1. Classification (NCBI taxonomy): domain Eukaryota; kingdom Metazoa; phylum Arthropoda; class Insecta; order Hymenoptera; family Formicidae; genus Acromyrmex; species Acromyrmex echinatior. Next base: position 4,575,561 of record NC_141864.1, read on the forward strand.
ACCAGGTTGCTTTCCTTTCAATCCCCCTCGCAAATTATTGGAGTTTCCTCTAGGTGTGCCAAACCTGCTACCACCACGTCCATTATCGATGCCGCCTCTGCCAGTACTTATTCCTATCTTCGCAGTACCACCACGACGACCTCTACTACTCTGATCTCGGTCACGACTATACCTAGAAATTTAAGAATGATTTATAAAATTGTACATTTTCATATACAAAAATATATAATATCTTTATTTAATAAAATATAAGCTTTCCTGATAAAAATTTTAACTTCAATTCGCTTTCAGTATATACAGAATTGGACATTTAAAGTGTATATTACAAGTTGTTATTCCTGGAAATGTGTCAAATTAAAAATACGTTCAGACAAAAGTTGTACGATTTCAAGGAGAACAAATAATAATAAAATAGATTTTTTTAATCGATTTTTCAAGGTCATGCAAATTACCTCCATTTTTTTTTAATAGAATGATATATCTTTTTACATATTATTCTCCTACTAATCTGTCTACAAAAGTATTAAGAAATATGAAAAAATTAATCGTTTATGGGATTATACTTTATTCTGGCACATTTCGACATAAAATATAAAATACCTCGTATAATTATTGATTTTTAAATATACTTTGATACCTTTATGCACAGAATAATGAAATAAATTGATGATGAAAAAAACACATATAGTTGCTTTTCAAAAATGATAATTTTTGAACACACAGATAATTTTTGATTGTTCACAGCTTGTAACACTTTAAATGCTCCATTCTAATTTTGAATAATAAAAAATATTTGGGCATAAAGTAAAACATTGAATAATTTCTATAGAGAATAAATATAAAAATTTATATAGTACATATAAGGGAATAATTTCTCGTTTTAATATAAATTAAGATATTAATTTAAAAGGAACCAATCGTCAATCGGATTCGCCGATCCGAAAGTATACGCCAATCACAGGCAATTCGTTATCTGATGTTGCGCTATAGTCGCTGGTCATGTTTTTGACAAAAGAAAAGCCGACGAGCACGAAACCACGAGGATATGCGAGATTATGGGAGTCGATCGCAAGGTTAGGTTAGGTTAAAAAGATGCTCGGTATCTTTCTAACCTTTGATCTTTAAATATTCATCAAGCAGTATATCGTTTGGAAAAAATATAAACGATTTTTTGTTTGATTTCACGAAAATTCAAAATTTAAAATTATAACATAAATGTTAGTTTTTATCAATTTGACCACTTTTACTACATTGATATGCACTTGTAAATCTTTTATTTATGATTCTTTTCTTTTATTTATGATCCTGTCCTCAAAATATTTTATTTGTGTAATGTATAATAATAAGATAATTGAAAGTGCAACTAAAAATATGAATATTTTACTATTTCTAGACTTCATTTTAATTTTATTAAGTCTACTTTTATTAAGGAACAAAGTTTCAATATAAATACTTGATTAAATAAAATTATATATTTAAATTATTTTAAAACCAATTTAATAATAGAACCAATATGTTTGAGAATGCAGTTTTATGCTTTACATATAAAAAAATATAATTAATTTCATTTTTTGTGATATCAAAAAATATTAGATACATGAGGAAATTTTATCTCAATAAATATATAATTGAAAGGAGATAATCTTTTTTTTCCTCACACTTTATTTAAAATTTGCTGATTCATGTTAAAAGATTAACTATTAACATTATAATCGCTTTTAATAAACACATTATATATACACGTACTATAGTACATGCATATATAGTAAGAGATATCTGTTTTAGGTGTATGTGTATGTAGGTGAAGTAGGGAACGTAAGTTATATTATCAAGCAAGCAGTCAAGTCACTCTACTGACTACGTGCAATATAAAACTAGTAGAGTCATCGTACATTCGAAAAGACGAAGCTCAGAAAAGATGCCTGAAATAAATCCAGAAGTACTCAAAGTATTTGGCTTTTGGGGTAGCATATTGGTTCTGAAACTGCTGGCGATGGTACCGTTAACTGCAAGACAGCGAATAAGAAAAAATGTAAGTAAAATAATCATAGATAAGATAATCATATATTATATAATATATGTATTCATGTGTTATATTATGTACATTTTTTCATGTAAAAACTGTCTCTAATTAAATTGTTATAAACATAAAATTTTGTTTGTCTTGAGGCGTTTGTCACTGTCATTAAACTTGAAACAGGAAGTAATTTGAATACATTTGGATTCCTAAATAAAAATTACTTCAACATTTCTTTCATCTCTATAAACATATAATATATAAACTGTTTCCTTTAACTCGAACATTTAGAACTCTATTGCTTTTAATGATACAACAAAATACATATTTAAAAAATTATTAATTTGCAATATATTATAAAAAATTTTTTTCTCAAGATAATAAATTTTTTAAATGGAAATTATATGATTTTTTTACATATGATTCTTCTAGTTATTTTGTATATTAAAAATAGATATTAAAGTAGAATTATAAAAAATCAATAATTCAAGAGAACTTATATTTTATTCTGATAAAATATATCAAACATTTTTTATATACACACACACACACATATATATATGTATATATTATATATATCACACACACACACACACACACACACACACACACACACACACACACACACACACACACACACACACACACACACACACACACACACACACACACACATAAAACTGTATCACACTTTTATGCATAGAATAAATTATGTATGTAAAGAAAATACATAATTGTTTTTTAAAAGAGATATGTAGTTGCATATTGCAAATTGCACATTGTTTTAAAAACAACTACATTCTCTTTATACCAATTAATTTCTCTCAGTATTCTATGCATATAAGTATTAAGATACAAGTAATAAGATACAATTATCAAAAAATGAATAATTTATGAAATATTTATTTAATATTCATATCATTCATGTCAAATTGTATCAGAATAAAATATCTCGTTAATTATTATAATAATTTTTTGAACTCTAATATTTTTATACGCAGAATAATTAGAAAAATCATAGGACTTATTTAAATTATTTCATAAAAAAAAATTTTTTTAATTTCAAAAAATATGAGTTTGGAAAAAATTTGTTGTTTGTTGTAATATAATATTTAAATAATTTTGAAATAATTTTGAAATAATTTGAAATAATTTTTTTTCTTTGATTTTGTTGAAATCATTAGAAGCAACAAATATTCTAAATAAAAATTATGTGAGTTATGTCCAAATCTATTCTTAGAAGATTCTAAACGTTCGAGTTTAACAAAAAATATTTTGTATATATTTTCTTTTTTAATTAAATAAACAAGAGAATTGATGTTATCGGTTGTATTCCGATATTCACTGCCACTGTCGAAAATCTATAATGTATGGAATGCATACTACAGATTCTTAGCACTGATAGTGAATTGAGAACGCAGCCAACGTGACCTGTTTACGTCAGAATTTAGCAACTAGAATGAAATTGATTATGATCAAATGTTGTAGGCATTCGCAAATCAAGAGGATGTTATGCACTCAGGTAAAGGCAAGGTGGTTCATGATGATCCAGACGTGGAGCGTGTACGCAGAGCACACTTAAATGATTTGGAGAATATTCTCCCATGGTTCATTGTCACGTATCTCTGGCTAGGAACAGGACCTTCGCCATGGTTGGCCAAAATTCTTATTCGAACCTTTGTACTTGCTCGCGTAGCTCACACTGCATCATACGTATTTTTGCAACAACAACCTACGAGAGCGATAGCTTTCTTCGTGGCATTTGGAATTACGGGCTATGAAGCAGTTAAGACATTAATGTACTATTCCTAAGTTTTATATAAATCTTTGAAGCAATCGAATCTAAATATACATGAGATAAATGGAATAATTATACAAGCTGTATATTGAAATTCTTTTGATATTTAAGAATAAAAAATTTTTCATTGTATATCTACAGATCATATTTTATTGAATTTCTGAAAATATATTGTGCAATAAAATCAAAAAACATTGTTATATGTCTAGAAAGAAGTATGAAGCAAATGGATAGACTGATCTAGTGTTAAACATCTAAATTAAAGTCTCTTATATATTCCTCTTTATAATTTCATCTACAGAGAATATTTTACTGACTATAAAAGTACATATATATAAAAAACATTATATCAAAAAAAAATAACTAAATAAATATAGCCAGTGTTGATTAAATATCCAAATTAAAGATTTTTACATTTCTTTTTATAATTTGTCTTTATAATTTCATCCACAAAAAATATTTTATTAAATCTAAAAATATATGATACAATCATTAAATATATTGTTATCATATACAAAGAAATATAAAATAAATATTATTTTAAATACGAAGTGTTTCCAATATTATTGTTATACACGCACGCTGAAAAAAATGCGTAACTCTCTATACATATCGGTTATTTCGAAGAATATTGCTAAGATTTCGGTAATCTGAAGGCTCAGGACGCTCGCACGAAATGCAAGAGATCCGGGTTCGACTCCCGGCTGAGGAAATATTTTTCGCAATAAGTTTATTACAGTTTTTAAGATTAATTTGGAAAATTTGAAAGGATTATTAATATTTCAGATTGATTACGTTGAAAGTTCGACAACCATATCGGCACGTAATTATCATTTCTGAAATTAATTCATTTATATGAATATATATGTTAATTCAACATCTCAACACTCAGACCGTGGCACTTCGTATTTAAAGTAATATTAATAATTTAACTTAAAATCTTCTGGTCTTGTTTCCAATATTATTGTTTATAAAATAAATAGATTAGTGTTGATAAAACATCTAAATAATTAAAGACTCATATTTGTCTTTATATAATTTCATCTACTAAAAAATATTTTACTTAACCTGAAAATACATATTATATAATAGAATCAATAAACATTATCATATAAAGGAGTAAAAATAGATATGGACTGATTAAATATCTAAATTAAAAATTTATATATATATATATATATATAATATAAAGATATATGTATATATTTATATATTTTTTTTACAACTCCATTAGTATTTTATTTGTCAACAGAAATTCTTATAAAGAATTAATATTATTCAATAGCAATTTCTTGTCTCATCATTTTTCTTTTTTATATATATGTATACAGTCACATCTATGGAATATCACTAGTTTCGATCGAGACTGACAACGAGATGCAATAAAAATAAAAGCGTGATCTGTCGCGAGTGGATAACCGCGGTAAAAATTCACCACAGGCCTGTTCGATCGTGTCACGAATAGACAAGGGAGAAAAATCAATTTCCAAGCGGTCAATATTAGCCTCATTATCGATCGACGGTCGCCGAACGGGACGGAACTGCCCATCGCATACGGGGCGTTTATTCCTCTGCGAACAGTTTCGCGGATGTCCCGAACGTCCTGCAGGACGTCTCGTCGTCGGACGCGATCTATTCGTGGTTCACACAAAGTTGTCATCGCGTACTTACATCGGGAATCCTGGGTATCCTTTCCACGGACGGTTTCAGGAAGAATCCGGTCTGATTCGATCGACGTCGGCTCGTAACGTTGAAGGGCGACAGGGGGACGCAACCGCTCGATTGGACTCTCAAGGAACCGCTCTCGCCGGAACTTTGACGATCTCACGTTCCGGGACTCGGTCGACCGTGTGAGGGAATTCGTATCGCGAATTCAAGAGCGGTACCTAGGAAGTCGTGTCGCCCGCCACCGGCGATCCGGAATTAATGGGAACTTCCGCAAAGTAGTTCCGCGTTCCGGTCGTTGTCATGGCAACCAGCGGCGGAGGGATACACGAACCTTCTGTCCTCGTGGGGGAGAAGCTCCCCTCCGCTCCTTCCTCCCGCCGATCGCCGAAATCCATACTGCACGATGATCCACGATGATTCACGATGATCGTCGATCGTGAAAAAAATGGCGGCACCCGTGCCGGCAAATTCCGCTGTCGCCTTGTAATTAAAGAATCATTATGCAATACAACGTCAATGTGGTGAGATAAGAACTGAAAGGAACGACGTTGTATCACGAAAGATAACGAATGTGATGTCTGAACAAAGAATCTCAGACGTACAATCTCCGTGTTATATGACATGCTTATAAAAACCTGTGATCTTGATAAGGGAAATAATCATAATCTGAGGTAAAATATTTTACAGAAAGCATATATATTTGTAACAATGCAAGAAATAAAAGGGCTCGATAAAAATCTCTCAATATACAAATTAAATTTATTGAAGAGTTCGTAGAAAAAACAAAATCGTTGAAAATATTATAATCTCACAAAATTATTATCTTTTCAACGATTTTATTTTTTCTATGGTCTCTTCAATAAATTTAATTAAAAGAGTCAAATTACAGAGAAAAAGCGTAACATGGATTAAATAGTACAAAAAATTTAGCTAAAAAAATACACCTAAAACCACAACATTATTATGATTAATTTAATTTTAACAATGCTGACGAAAATCCCAACTTAATTTAAGAATTCGCGCGTTCAGAGTCCATCATGTCTACATCTGTTACGGTTTGTTTTTTTCTGCTGCAGAATGAGATTCGACGAAGGACTCTCGTCGCATGCAATCGTATCACACGCTTGAGACTTGACAATTACACGTTTCACGTGGAATTGCACCAAGGTCTACACTCTGGAGCCGGTCCAGTACATGTCCGAGCCGCCGCTGCCATGAACGGAAGAGGAATGATAAGGTTATCTAAGCGTAGGTTCCTCAATTCGTGTTATTATTTATCGCAATAACGGTGTTCTTGGATAACGAGACACGTATGAACGGATAAGAGCGAATTCAGTGGCAGAGAGATCGGCAGGCTGCTCCGTTCTTTCCTTCCATGATGACGGATTACGAGCAGAACGCGATGTTCGTCCGGGTGGCGTCGGCTTTCTTTTACGGCCTGTCGTCGTTCATGATAACGGTTGTCAACAAAACTATCCTCACGTCGTACGCCTTCCCATCCTTCCAAGTGCTGGGGATCGGCCAGATGTTCGCGACGATACTGGTCCTATTCTTCGCCAAGAGGCTGCGCTATGTCGAGTTCCCTAATCTGGAGGTGACGACCTTCACCAAGATATGGCCGTTGCCACTGATATACATCGGCAACATGATATTCGGCCTGGGCGGCACCAAGCAGCTAAGCCTACCGATGTTCACCGCCCTGAGGCGATTCAGTATCCTCATGACAATGATCGCCGAGTACTACATCCTCGGCATCAAGGCGCGTCTGTCCATACAGCTGAGTGTTTATACTATGATCCTAGGTGCAGTGGTAGCCGCACTCAACGACCTTGCCTTCAATCTTGAAGGCTATGTCTTTATTCTTTTGAACGATTTCTTCACCGCTGCTAATGGTGTATATATGAAGAAGAAGCTAGATTCTAAGGAATTAGGAAAATATGGACTGATGTATTATAATTCTTTGTTTATGCTCGGCCCAACGGTCCTGATGGCCTGGTGGATGGGCGATATAGATCTGGCATTAAAGTTTCCCCATTGGACAAATCCTCTGTTTATTCTGCAGTTTGTATTGTCGTGCATAATGGGTTTTATCCTATCGTACAGTACGCTCCTCTGTACACTGTATAACTCCGCGCTGACGACTACTATAATTGGATGTCTGAAAAATATATGCGTGACGTATCTCGGTATGGTGATCGGCGGAGACTATATATTTTCGTTGTTGAACTTTGTAGGATTAAATTTAAGTGTGATAGGTAGCTTAGTATATACCTGGGTAACATTTCGTAAAAGAGAGAGTCTGCAGCCAAAGTACACTTTGTTGACTGAATCTCAGGCCAGTAGGATACAAGCCATATGATTGTAAGTTTTTATAAAAACGTAATGCTGTAACTCTGTATAATATAAAGCGTTGTACAAAGAACAATTAAGAACAAATCGTTAAGATGTTCCTTTCTTATGAATGATGACAGGGTGTTGTGTATATGACAAATAGCTGGTGAATAGCTGATGAATATTTCTGTTCCTCGTATCTTAAGATGCTTTTTAATTTACCCAAATTAGAATAATATCGACAACCTGACTGTAATATGTATATACCAAAGTAAAATTGTCTTGTTACCAGATAAATATTATGTTAATTACGAAAGCAGATCAATTAGAGTACGACGTTGCCATAAAGTTAAATATATTAATCTATATATGCATTAATTTGTACATATTTGACAGATACTTTAATGGAAATAAATTTTATTTATTAACTGATAACACGGTTTCAAATCTTCTTACTTTCCTCACTCGGTTTCAGGCCGTTTCGCGACCGCCTGCGAGGCGTTCCTGGAGGACTATGCCAAGCACTATGTATCCCTATCCCCCCTGCAACGTGTGCTTCTCTCGATGGGCTCGGCGGCTATATCGTTGGCGAATCCGTCTCGAGGTGATATGATAGCGTGTTTGGGGGAAACTACCGGTAAAAACGCTCTCATGCATTGTCATCAACAAATGAAGAATACAAATGAGGGTCAACGTATACTCGCGCAAAAGCCACGCATAAATACGTCCACCGTCGACCTTTCTTACCTCAAAGACCTGCCGCCTGGGACTGTGGGCAGAACGTATTGCGATTTCTTGAATGACAATGTAAGATAAATCTTACCATCTGCACAGAAAAAAAATATTAACAATCAATGGTAGTCTAATTGAAAATAGTTTTATTAATTCAATGACATTAATGGAACAAACATGCCATGCTTTTGTTTTAATGAAATATTTCACTAATACTTTCATTGAATTAACAAGATAATTTCAATTAGACTACTATTGATAAGTATTGTTAATAACATCTTTTTTTTCCTGGAGAACAACCACAAATGTGAGTTTTATTGAACGAGCTATATAATTGCAGAATGTGTCGCCCGACGATAGACCTATAGTGCAATTTATCGATGATATTGAGCTGGCCTATGTGATGCAACGATATCGAGAAGTGCACGATATTTTTCATGCTATGCTTTTAATGCCGACGACGATGCTAGGAGAGGTAGCAGTTAAATGGGTGGAGGCTTTACAAATGCATTTGCCGATGTGCATAACTGGCGCAATATTTGGAGCTAGTCGACTACGTCCTAGGTAAACCTGTGAGCTGCTTTGTAAGATAGCCTGTAATTATCATTAATATGTCATTATTATTTTATGTATCATGTAACATTTCAGACAGAGACAATTATATTTAGATCATTATCTCTCATGGTCTACAAAAACCGGATTGAATGCGAAGTTCTTGCTAGGGATATATTTCGAGGAGCGCTGGGAACAGTCCCTCGAGGATTTTCATAAAGAAATGAATATCGTACGTCTTGTATGAATTGTGATTTAAGAGTAATTAAGTATTAATCAACTTATAAAAAATTATTTATTAGTTATTTAATTATTAATAATAATTATTATTATGTGCAAAATAAAGTTTTGGTCTCTCTGAAGTTTAACATGTTGAAACGCTTTTTGTCAATATTAAATAAATCTAAAGAAATTACTAATCCTTAAACATACACATAGACAAGATTATAGATCGGATCTGCGTTTGAAAACAATACGCATAATTGATATTACAAATTTGATTTAATTAAACGTTACATCTGTTATAAACATATATAATCTAAAATTGTACGTTTACCATAATCGTTATTATCGTCGTTGTTTCCAATAATCGTAATTGTGATTCTCATCTTTTGCTCTTTTGCTCCTTTTTTTATCGTTTTCTTAGGTGATATTATTATGCACGGAGTGTACCTTAAAATGGAAGTGCTTTAGAGATCTAATTATAACCATTTGGAACAAAATATTCATACAAAGTTACATCTTGAAACGCATCCTTTCTGAATTACTACTATTTGGCACACAAAAATTGCTCGAATACAATCTTATTCTTAAATTGGAAGAATTAATAACGCGATTCATTAAAGAGCACCCTCGTTTCAAATACATCCCGAATTATGTATTTCCGAATAAAATTGGAAATGACTTAGCTTAAGAGATACATATATATAAGAAAGGATATATATGAAGATTACTTCTATTTAAAAATCTTGCGCCACTGCGAAATTTGATTAAAGATCGAATGATCCGCCTTCTTCCTAAGATGGACAAGCTGAATCGATCAATACGAGTACATCGTGATATTATTTCGTAAAATAAGTACATATAAATAGATGAGCAAAACTGATTGTCATTCTTCGACGTAATTAAGTATTACGCTCGTTTATGCTGATTTTTTACTTATAATATTATTTCATTTCGGCTACATGCAACGAATTCTGACGATGATAAAGTTTTCAGCCGACAAAATGCGTCTAAAGCTTTGTGCAAAATCTGTAAACTTGAGCAAAATTGCAACAAGTTTCGTTGGAAAGCTTGTTCACATCGTCATTTTACTGCGTTCGGCTACCTAGACAATAGATATAGAAGAAATGGAACGATATTTTTTAACAGTAAAAACGATAATGAGTATCACATATGTATATTATATATATTTATATATATATATATATATATATGTATAAGCGTAGGAAAGATATGTAAAGTAATCAATTAGTAAATAGATGAATCTCTCTTGCTCGCGAAATCACATGTTTCTCGCAGAATACTGATTGTTACGGAAATAATCATTAAAAGATTATTCTTAGATTATTCCTCTTGACATGCGTAGAAGATTATACGAGAAACTTGCGATTATCCGCCGCATTGAATTTTTATCATTATGTTATTAGCCTACACTTACTTATATAATCAAAATTAGATAAATCTAGTTGAGCAGTAATTTTAGTGGCCAGAGAGCATCCTACATTGTCGTGTTTAGGCATTTACGACTTCTCGAATCGACTTCAATTCGCGAATTAGTTCGAGCCACCTGCGAAAGCGATCAAGAAAGAATTCAGGATGCTTCTTAGCTGATTGTAATCGATTTGGTCCGCGCCGCCGCTGCTGCTGGAGCATGGATCGTCTTTCGTATTCTCTTTCGGTAGAGATGCGTTCGCATTTGCGTACACTTAATCCAGAGTCAGCTTCTTGAGGTAGCAGTAAATCTCCTGGAAATTGGGTCGATCCTCCGCAAGTTTGCACCAACATCGCAGCATCAGCCGGTACAGATCATCTGCGCAGAACATCGGCTGCTCGAGAATTCGCGGACATTTCTTCTTACTGCCGTTGTCTAACGAGTACCATAGGCCACAGTTCTCTAACACCTGTTCTGAGGTCATGTCGGCATACGGTACGTCTTCACAGCGCGTTAACACTTCCCAAACCGTCACGCCATACGACCAAACGTCGGATGGACAGCTTCGTTTTCCCTAAACATAGAAGTATTATTCTCAATTTAATTTAAACATTATCTACAAAATTTTCAGATAAAATGACCAATATCTCAATTTTTTGAACGTTTCTTTTTTTCTCTCTCCAAACAATCCTTTAGAAAATTATATTTTATTTTCACTAAGATAAATGCTTTTTATATATTTTTATAATTCTATTTTTTATTCTACATTTACGTTACATTGTATTAAATAATGAACTTAATTCCTGCCGTTTTTTCGTCTCCAAAATTGATTTGTTTCGAAGGGAAGATGAATGAATGCCTTAATCAAAGTAATTTTCTCCATTTTCTACTACTTTTTCCCATCTTTCCGGCAATAGGGCAATCCCACAGCGGTAGAACGCGGTGTCTTTCGAGGCAATTCATTCATCCACCCATTTTTGGACTTCTTCATAACTGGAGAAGTGTGTCCGTAAGTGCGTGTTGCACCGAAAGAGATAGTAATCCGACGATGCAAAGTTTGGAGAGCATGTTGGATAAGGAAGGATTTCTCATTCAAGCTGTAGAAGTGTCTGCTTCACGCTTTTCACAACATATGGTCGAGCGTTATCATGCAACAAAATAACTTTGCATCGATTGTTGGCTATGGGTGGTCTTTTTGCATCAACTCGTTACTCAAACAGCACAATTGCCGTTGGTAGCGATCAGCTGTAACGATTTCATTTGGATGCAACAATAATACAGCACATCGTCCTAGTCCCATCCGTTAATTTAAATTTAACGACCAATTCTTGCAGCTCGACATCTTGAAATTTTTCAGCTATCCTTTCAGCTATTCTTTGTCTCTTACGTCAAAATCACCGTTTCGGAAGCATTCAAACCAAACTCTACATGTTCTTTCCGATGGGATTTCATCACCATACATTTCAGATAATAAGTGAGGCGCTTCAGCTGCGGTTTTCTTGAGATCGAAGTAGTGTAGAAGCACAGATCGGAAAAAGAGCTTATCATGATTTATTTTCAATTGGAAAATCTCTTTGGTGTCGAAAAATCTAACTTGTGAGGATTGAATCATTTTCAGCAAGTGATGATGTCTAAACTACAAAACATATGACTTCATCGTCGAAAGCGTTGGAGCCAACATCCTCTAGCAGCGAGTAGCAGGAATTAAATTCATCACCAATATTACCTTCCCTTACTTTCGCTAAGACGTTAATTATTTGTTCAAAACATAACAGATTTATTATTACCGATTTTATCTATTATGACTGATAACAAGTTATTTAAAAAGAACTGATTGTAATGGCGATATCAACGATAAATTATATTTCCTGTTTACACACTGACATTTTTTAAACATACGGAATTTTCGGATCTAATCATCGCTACTTGTTTGAAGAATTATTGCTATTGTTTTTACATTGAATTGAAGTATATTTTTCCTTTTTTATTGTTTTTAGTTTGTAATCGATTTATAATTCTGATTATGTTTATAGTTATTAGTATTATACGTTGCGAATGATTCGATCGGAATCGAATCATTATTTTACTTTCATATAGCACTACTTTTATATTTATTACCTTTTATTAATGTATATTAAATATATTAAATCTATTATTTTTGGCTCGTAGTCCTTCTCAACATTTCAATTTTCATTTAATTTTATATTATTTTATCAAAAATGAAATATATATATGAAATATATATGAATGACTGAAGATTGGATTAAATAAGATTATTTTCTTTTTTGAAATCTATTTAATTAAAAAAAAAATAATTACCGATAAGACCGCTTCCCATGCCATCCAACGTAATGGTATTTTCGCATAGCACTCATCGACATAATATTCACTGTCATATTTACTGCAGTACATGGCCTGATCGGATACTTTAATCAGCAAATCTTTACAAACAATGCAATTCCTACAAAATGTATTGACACATGTAAAATACATGTACGTAATATTATCACAAAATATATAACGAATGTATGGTTACCTGGCTGCTAGATCGCAATGCGGTACGTTCAAACTTTCAAGGTATTTCATACCTGAAGCGATTTGCGTCACCAAATTCAACGAGCACTCGTAACTGCGGAATTCATAATTTTGTGAATACTTTTGGAAAAAATAAACGAAATCTCTGATCGAATTGTTATGCAATCTTACCTTATCGGTGCAGCGTGATCGTGATTTTTTAAAAAACTTGATAGATCCCCGAGTTCTCCGTATTCGAAAATGGCACTAAAAGGCTCCTCCTCAACGATCGCGATTATCCTAGCGATATTAACATCCCGTATTTCAGCCAAGATATGCATGTCGTTCATAAAGTCTTCCCTAAAATAATACATATTCATATATAATTCAAGAGCTTTGCAGAAACTCATTAAACTGTGATATGCTTTTACCTTAAAGAGTCAACTACGCCGCGCCATAAGGATCGAACTATAACTACTTGACGATTTTGAAGAATGCCTAGATCTGGATTTTGTATGCCTTTTGCTTCGCATAAATGAACCTAAATAAGATGCACATCTTTTGTATTAAAAATTATAAAAAAAAATTAAACAGAGATGTCTAAAAAAACATCGAAGAAAGAGGATGCTTTTATAGCAATTTATGTTCAGAACAATAGTCAGAAATAGGTGAACTTAAATGAGAGAATTTAATAAGACTTCACTTTTCAAATAAAAAATTAAAAACTCCACAAAAAAAAATTAAAAGACGTTTAAAACACAAAATTAAAAGACGTTTAAAATAACTAAAGAAAAGAATTTATAGCGATTCATATAGAACAATAATTGGAAATACAAGACTCACCAAACCGAAATTTCCTTCACCGAGCTTATCGAGGATTCTCAATCTATGCCGAGAGATACGCGGAACGTCATAAGTCCCGCGTTTGTATGATACGATCGAATCCCGAATGAGTAGTGGCGTGAATAGACTCACAATGGGATGCTGATCGCGTCTCTTGATCTACAACATGCCGTAATACTGCATCGATTAATCGCATTGCATTAACGATCGCAAAATTGTTTAAATTATCGTTATTTATATATATTGCGAATCTTCTTACCGTCAAGATGTCCGTAGCCGCATAATAACTCTCATATACTCTCTGATTAATTTTTCCCGTTTGCGAATGACTCAGTTTTTTCAACATCGTTGGCACTATACATTCCACTTCATCGGTGAAATCTTCGCTAGTTTTAGTATCTAAAAATATATATATGCAAAGTTGTATTAATAATGCTAAAATATAATTTAAGTATGCATAAGAAATATTTGATTGAACACATCATTTAACAAATGTAATAATATAATGCTTGTTACTGCAAGTTTATAAATAATTTCGTTTATTCTACTAATTAATGTTCATATTATTAAATATGAAATTAATCACGACTAAATTAAAATCAATTGGTAAAGGAAAATTGGGGCAAACATAAGTTATTATTAAATACATAGAATGGAAAGAAGCAAATCAAATAAATTATTGTATTCTATTAATCATCGGACAATCATTATATTCTGATTATATATAGAGAAATATTGTTTTGTGTGTGTGTGTGTGTGTGTGTTTGTATGTGTGCGTTTGGATCTCTAATATCAAACAAAATAAAGTTTCTTAACCACTTCTGTGATTGGAGACGATCGATATTCGAACTAATTATTAAATGTCAATAACGGTCATTGATATGTGGTTCTATACATACCAAAATGTTCTGTTTTATAATTAGATCTCGCTTCACATTTGACATATGGTTGTGGGGATATTTTATTAATCTTCTCATAAATACTATGCTGCTCGCTCGAATCGCCATCGTCGAATTTGTAATCATTGTTTGACGCAATTTTGCTTTTCAACGATAGTCGAGATTGCGACAGATTGTTTACCACGATCGGTGTAGGTAATTTGATATCCTTCGTATTGATCGTAATACCAGGCGCTGGTGAGCCGCATAATAACGCGGTATGCTTTTGTAACAGAGCCACTTTGTTGCGACCTCTCTGCTTTATCAGGAAGATCGTACAACCCGAAAAAAAAACAATTATAGTCAACGCAGCACTAATTAGCCCAATATATGTTGGCGAATTGTTCACGGGAAAGGCATCTGGCGTTAAATTCGACTCGTTTAACACCAACGTTGTTTCATTCGAGACAGTTTTTGATTTTCCCATCATTGTACCTCTATGTTGAATATTAATCTTTCTCCCATCGCTAACTTCTCCTCCAATTTTGTCATCAGTTTCAATTTCTAAGTCCCCAATCTCCCCTTTAATTTCTGTATCGTCGATCTGTTTTATTCTCGCAATCTGATCCTGATTGATTATTTGGGATATATTCTCATTACTATTTGTATATATCCATGACAAATGTGCCAATGCTTCGTCAGTGTTGTTTTTTACATCTGGAACTAAATTATAAAATAATACATCTTGATATATATATATATATATATATATATATATATATATATATAGTAATAAAATATATAGTAATAGTAGCAATGAAATCAAATTGTACCTGTCTCAAACGAAATCTCGCTTAGCAACAACCATTCTGATTGAGGTTTTATGTCTATCTTGACAAATTTGCCAAGTCTTAATTGCAATGGAATAGATATCAAGGCGCTACTTTTACTTTTGCCATCCTTTTCATTACTGTTACTAGGAATCTTAGGCTCGTTAAACATTTGAAATGTTTCTGGTGTTTCGTGATATTCCTTGCCATCCAATGAAAACCAAAAGTTTACTATCGAGAACATCTAAAAATTGTTGAATTTAAAATAAGTTTATTATTACATTAAGAAACTTATATCGAATCACGCACCTCAACATTTAAATCAGGCAGATTGGCCACATGAATCGTACAATTTCTAAATTTCCGAGAAAATTGGAATTCAAAGAATAATTCTATATTATCTCGATCATGCCATCCGATCCAGTTAGTTATTCTATTGGATTCCAGGATTTCTATTTCGCTACCGACTATGCCGTCGGTTAATTGTCCTAGTCCGTTCAACATTAAATTCTCAATTTCCGTGCCATCATACGACGCATCCTCAACATTACACCTATTAGGTCCATCTGTATCAGCTTTAGGCGCGGTATAACTAGCAATGCCTTCTGTATAAACAATGAAGGTTACTTTATTTATTTCGATCCATTAGTGTTTTTTAATCCGTATTACATATATTTATAATTTATAATATTTTTAAATTTTATAATGCTACTAATTATATTGTTTTCATAAAAATTAGATGCATTTAAAACTGTATTGAGAACGATCAAAACTATAGCAAGGAATCCATATATGGCGCATTCCACATGTCAAGATCCTAAAAATAAACTACTTAAGATTTTTAAACATATTATTGAGTATGAAACATGTTAGTGAGTACATTGTATAAAATTGAAGATAAAAAAAAAATAAGTATTTTATGCTTTGTGTGTCAAAGAAAAATTTTTTAAAACGACTACCTTCAATCTCTTAGATGCAAGACATATAATACTTATATATATATATATATATATACAATATACAATATATATATATATATATATATATACATATATGTATATGTTTTCTATATAATCTTATACAATATATGCATTAATAGTTTCTATGATCATTTTAAAAAATCCCACGTAATCCATTTTAGAATGGACTTTGAAAAATGGAATGTATACAAAATGAACGTAGAATTGAAAGTAAACTGTTAATTTTTATTATAAAACTTTATATATACAGAGAGAGAGAGAGAGAGAGAGAGAGAGAGAGAGAAATGCAAATATAATAAACGTAAAATTAAATAGCATATGTATAACACTCACGATTCCAGACACAGCCATAAATCTCGACACGCATGCACACAGTGCGAGGATGCTGACTGTAAGGAACAAATCTCACTCGACTCGCTACGAATGGTAAATCTAACTTCTGTTTTTCAACTAGATATGTATTGCTATTGCCACGTAGAACCTGAAATATAAATATAATGGAGTGTCAATATAATTAAATTTTCTGCCTTCGATGAGTTTTAAAAAAATTCTTTTTTTCGACAAATTCATTTTTTATAACGACAAATCACTGACAAATCCATGAGAGGCAGGCATAGGGACTATAATCTCCCCTTCCTCCTTAAAATCTTCTTCTTTAAAAATATTTATAGCAAAATGTTTTTTAATATTTCTAAAATTAATCACAATTTTGATATTTTCCAAAAATATTTTTTAAGGAACTCGTAGATAAAAAACATATATTTCATTATATTATTCTTTTTTGTCAATATAATTTAAAATAAAACGTTTTACGAATTTAAATAATACTTTTTCAATGTAATAATTTAAATAATAATTTAATATTCTCTTTTCATATTTGACTTAAAAAAAATTCCACTTGTGCGCTAATGGCCTTCCCCTTGACAAATTTTTGGATCTGTCAATAGGACAAATTAATCTTAAAATGTTATTTTTTTTTATAACGCATTAATCTAAATTGTTATTGATTCTTAGTTAGAAAGTTAAGAAAATTAAAATTAGATTAATATATCTTTCCTAAAAGTCTGTAGAACGATATTTTATGAAATCTTTAATTACAAAATATTTCAATCTTTATAAATTAAATCTTAAGTGAATAGTTTTTAATTAATCTTTATTAATAATCGAACATACCTTGTTCCCTCTTAAATCTTTGTACTGATGCCATTTTTCATGCCGCCAATATTCCAGAAAAAATGCCTCGGCATATTCTTGACCTTGACCATTACCGAATCTTCCCTGGGTTTCGGTCCACGTGATAAGATGGTCTCTCGTTAAATCGATTTCCAGGTATTCGCGTATGGCGCTACTAATTTGAGCCTTTGGACACCAAGCACCACCGTTTTTTTCCTGTCGTATTCTACAAAAATATTCGTACGTCATTGCAATGACTACATAGTTATTATATTTTCGCGTGTTAATTTCTGTACCTCGCATTTTGAGGACCGACGGATTTCATTTCGTAACTGGAGGACGCGGTGATTGCTTCATCCGGGATTTTTCCTTCTTCCATGCCGAGTGGAAGAATACATTTTTCTAAAATTATAATTATCATTACATTTTGAATATTTCAGAATTGAAGTATAGATGCACTATGTAATTTACATATATTCTTTACATATTTAAATATCGAATATTACAAAAAACTAAATATTAACTTGGCTTTTAATTATTTCTGTAAACATATAAATAAAATAAATATAATTATATATGAACAAATAATTATAAAAAATGCATTTTACATTTATATTTACAGTTAAGATTGCTTCTTTGTCGTTATTATTAATAATATAATTATTGAAATTATCTTATTTATTATCTCATTTATATATGTGCCGTTAGTCAATCTTTGATAATTAAATAATGAGTACAAATCATAATTTTTTTCAAAAATCTAAAGATTGGAGGGAACGAGGAGGGAGGGAGGGAGGGAGAGAGAGAGAGAGAGAGAGAGAGAGAACAAATTTTGTGTCAAAGGACATCACATGAATCCCATGAGTCCAGCTTATAAAAATATCTACATATTGTAAAATAAATGTACTCGTATAAAAAGGTTAATAACGAAGCAATGAAAAGCTAAACCAACTTACCGAGAGTGTTCCCAATTATGAATCCCTTCGCGCACCAACTGAACAGTATTAGGACTTTTATCAAAAGGCGTACGGTCTCCATGATATGTTGCGATAATGCGGCGCGTACTGATACTCCGAGCACATTTATAAATCATAATACAGCTCGAGGAACTCTCTCATCCCCGTTTTTTTCACAGGGAGGAGAACACCGCGATGCGCTGTCTATATCCAGAAGAATAAACGCAATTTTACAAAACGGCAACAGCCGCGAAATATAATGCAGCTTTTCGCTCTCGCACAGGGTGGGGATGTTGATACTCGGCGTAGCTTAACCCGGCTGTTGTCTCTGCGCAACAAGTATGGAACGATCAATATGCGTTATTTCGTGGGTGGGAAAAATTCTCGTGCGTATTTCATAATTTATTTCTTTTCTTTTTTTCCACCCTTTATTTATCTTTTGCCGAACGCGGCAATTGATTTTCCATTCCAAGAAAGATCATTAGAGATTCCCGCGTTGAGTAGAAAAGAGATTTCCTCTTTGATCTTTAACATTCTACACATTGTCCTTACCGTTCGGCAGAAGCCGCTGATGCTCCGAGATCTGTCTCATAATTTTAAATGGAACACGTGCGTCGTGTTAATAATAAGCCCCTTTCTCTCGTCAAGTTTGGCGCTTTAACTGCTCCACTCGGATCGCATTTTCATGTCTCTATCGCACAATGCAAAATAACTGTGTACAGTACTCACGATACATCCTGATCCCGCACACCGCAACATTTTTGCGAGTGAGGGGTGACTGATAGTCGCGGCATTGCTCTCCACGGTCACTGTGATATCGCGGGAGGAAAGGACTTTTCAGGGTGATAACGCCGAGGGGTGTGACGTTCCGACAGCCAATGGCGATAGCGGTAGTGTTTCACTGCGCAAAATCATAAAATTCCCGATAATCGAGATATTTTTCCACAATACAAGCATCGACAAAAGCTTTCCATAAACTCCAAATGCGTCAACCTTTTTTAAAACAAAATGCACTATTAATTTAATATATTCAATTCGATATATTAATATAAACGATTTCATATAAGATAATTGTCTTTATTATTGTATCTTAGTATTTATAATTAAGCCATAAAGAAAATCAGCATAATAAGAAAAAGTATTTTTCTTTTAAGTTAAATTATTAATGTATATATGAGATACCAAAGATAATATTTTTTAACTATTAAAGTACAGTAAACATTTTTTTTAATTATAAGAAATTTATGTGAGTCCAGTAATATCGTATTTTGAGCTTGTCCCGGTTAGTGTACTCTGTATTGAAATTAAAGGCGGTATGTTATAAGTGTACATTGAAATTGTAAGTACAATTAAAATAATGGATTTATGAAATATTAACTTAAACAATTAATGTTAATGCTATTTAATATGTCATTCAAACATTATTAAGATTGGTCTATCTTTTTCTTGCGAAAAAGCATCAAATTGTTAAATTACTAGTTTATAGGTGCTTTCCAGCAAGAGACACAGATGACACAGTGAATCATTACATTCTTGTTGTTTGCTAATGTTAAACGAAGATGATATGATCACTGTGACACACTCTGTCACTTTCTGAAAAGCACCAAATGTAACTCATGATATTATTGCGAGTTATAGTTTAGTATAGTTTGCATTTCAAGACCAAAAAAATAATTTCGACGCGTAGTTTAAAGGATTATATACATAGTATATAAATTGACATATAATTATAAAAGCAGTTAGATCTAGCCAATTAGCTTAAAGGCACACTAATAAGAACAGATATCCTACATATACATGGATATTAAATATTTTAATTATAGTATTTTATCGTTAATAAAACATACATACAACTATAAATTTATACATATATATATATATATATATATGTGTGTATATAAATATGTACATATATATATATATATATTTATTTACACAAAATATATTATAATTCTAATGATTAAGGAGCAGGAAATTTATCATTATATAATGCAAAGAGGCACTCTAGAGAATATAAAAGTACTCAAATATTATTTTTATTAATAAACTTTATATCTCTGCAACATTTTTTTTATTCAATAGTCTATGTATTTATATATCATATTTTCTCATTTTCGTGTAATAATGCCGTTTTCTGTACAATTGGTAATATCTGTTTACGTGTTACCTTCACATTTCTTTGTTTGTACAAACAGAGACTATGATTCTCTTCTCGAATTTCTTTAATTAATTCTAGATTTAGAGATGGCTGAGTAGATTCAACCAACGCTTGAATTATCTGTAAATAAGATAAAAATATGTGTGTATATACTGATACAATTTCATACAACAATTACGTTAAATAATCATATTTACATCGTTCGCCAATTGATTACATAATGTTGAAAAGATTGCAATATCTCTAGATACATGTTCCTTGGTCACATCCTGCCCGATAAGTACAACGACATTGCAATTTCTTTCATTAGCAAACTGTTCAATAACTTCTTTTGCATTTTCTCGAACAAGAAAATCCTAAAATTTGTTATAAATTATACTTTAAATTAATTTAAAAAATTAATTCATAGTATCAATAAAATAATTCCAAATATCGCACTTCTACTAAAAGGGAAAATCCAACGAGAGGTATCCCATTCGTTACTTTCAAATCCTTAATCATAAGTTCTTCAAGAGTCAATTCACTGATGTCTGTTTTTGCATGCATAATCTTTTTAAATATATCAGTTCTGTCAGATGTAAGTCTACCAAGTTGCTCAAGAACATTTAGTATATCAACATCAGTAGCAGTTGCTCGACCAGCTTCATCCGACATATTATAAGTGTCAATCAATATTGGACCTGCAAAAAATATTGGATATTATATAATAAAAGTTTTGCGTTCATTAATAATCTATTATCAAAATAATATTTACCTCGCAAGAGACTCGAGAGTTGTGTATCCAGTATATCAGGATTCTTCTGTAAGACATTGCGTGCAACAAGAGTGGCACAGCTTCCAACAATTTCTATGTTTAACAGTACATTCGGCCATGACCAGGCTGGATCCAATGGCCGATGATCAATGATCATTACGATTGAAGGCTTCAACTCAAAATCCTCGTTGGCAAGTGTATGATGATCAACTAAAATCAGCTCCAGTTTCTTGTTGGCATCATTTTGTATATTTTGCAAATCAATCTGATCTCTGTCAAGAGTATAATCAAATTGCACAACGCTCAGATTGCTTTCCAGAAGCTTAGGACTTACCTGAATGTTAGCAAATTCAGTGGGATGTTATGAGACTTCAGACTATAAACTACTTCCGTCTTAATACGAAATTCTTTTTCTGGTATATTCATGACTGGTATTACGGCGACATCGGTAAGTTCACATTTGTTGATTTCACTATATTCTAACAATCCTTGGACCAGAGCACTTACAGCAGAATCCAAGTCGCATGTTGGATTCCCCAGAACGACACGAATCGTTTGATAGATTGACAACTGGGACTACGATAAAATATAAATAAATAAGATAGATTAAATGTAAAATAATAAGTATTCTGAAACTGTGTGTAAAAAGTTATTACCAATGCGGTTTTTGAGGCGTTAAGAAACATTTCCATAACTCTTTGTGTTTGTATTCAATTTCCTCTTTTTTTTTTTGGATAGTGATTCCTCGATTTCGTTTTGATAATTGTATAGTTTAGCATGCGCAGCTCAAAAATCAATAAAATTGGACTAATTCGACGCGATTTTGCACAAAACGAAAGAACCTAGTAGAACTAAGCGTCGCGAACGGAGATATTAAGCGTTAAAATTGACGACTATTGAGGTTAGGAAATCTAATACATCGATTTTGATGCAGTGCTATATACACGTACTTTGATCGGTAAGTGTTTATTAAAAAGCTACCTTTTACCTCCCAATTCAATGAAATTAGGCTTATTCAACGCGTTTTCATTCAAAATGAAAGCCTGCTTTACTCTTATTATGTATATATACGAAAAATTGTGAACTTATGTTGTACATGGTTTACAGCTTTCAGTAATTCTCCAGAAGAGCTTACTCACTTCCGATTTCAATGAAATTAGGCTCATTCGACGCGGTTTTGCGTAAAATAAAAGAATCTGGCAGAAAAAAGTCGAGGGCTGTCCTGCGAAGCGAGATATTGAGCGTTAAAATTGACAACTATTGAGGCTAGATCATCTCTGATTTCGATGAAATTAGGCTCATTCGACGCGTTTTTGCGTAAAATGAAAGAATCTGACAGAAAAAAGTTCGGAACTGTCCTGCGAATCGAGATTTTGAGCATTAAATTTGACTAAAATGTAACACGTAACACGATTATTGATCTGTCATGTAGACTGGAGTGTACAGATTAGTGTTTATTGATTTGGGACGGTTACCGTCCCGAACAAAAAAGTCCTGCCCACTTGGGACCTAACTCGCCTAACTGTTCAGAAGTTACAACCTAAGCTGTACTCAAAGGCCAGTATTCATAGTCGAGTCTTTTTTCAAGAGTCTTAAGTAATGTCTTAAATCGCCAATGCAGCTTTCTGATTGGTTCGTGACTTCTTAAGACCTGACTTCTAAGTATTTAAGATGATCTTGAATATAAGATCTGACTATGAATACCGGCCAAAGTCTTGCTATATAAATTCTTTGATAGACCAATTAGAAGAAAGAATTTTACAAACTGACCAATTAAAAAACATTTCAAAGCATTTGTAGCATCGCGTTGACCGTGTCTCTAGACAGTGTCTTAAAATCCCATGTTTTTTAAATTAAATTTCTAACCCATGATTTAGTCTGCTTTTGATATTATTCTATTTCTTCTTTTTTATTTTTCATAACGACTATCACTTTATTATAATTTTGTTACTGGAATTAAATCTTTTTTTCACCGTCGAACGTAAAATAGAACGAAATATTTTCACTATTGTCTATTCTCCACTGAATTTTCTAATTTCTATTATCAGATTTTCAAATGACAATTTTTTTTATACAGTTTATTTTCAATATTTCCTTTTTCATACTCATTGGTAGTTTATAAAAAAATATTGCTTCCAACTTTGATATTACTATTTCTTATTTACATTATGTTCTTATATTCATATTTAATTTGAATTACATTTAATTATTTTCCCTGTTTTTCAACCATGTTTTTAAATTTGTTTATTTATGTAAATCAGAAAGAAATGAAGAAACATTCATGTATAAAAAAATTTTCATTAATTTCTTAACATAGACCTTTTTTTATGTTTTTTTCGTTATAGCACCTTTTATGGTTTAGGCATCAATATTCTATTGTCATTTTGCAAAGTGTTTAAGGATGAAGCGTTCAATGAGTAAAATAATTACGTTAACAGCGAATTTTCGGATAAAAAATTTCTTTGATAAAAAATTTATAAAATAAAAAATTATATTTTCCTACAACTTTAGGTGGATAAACTTGAAAGTAAACATTCGAAAAAATTTAAACCGTAAGGACTACAAAAAGAATTCAAAGAATATTACAATAAAATTAATTGAGAATACCTCTGAAAAGTTTGCGATTTAAATCTAAAAAAATGAGTTTTAAATCTCAAAATTTAATTAATAAATCGCAACATTTGAATCGACATAAAGAAACACACAATGACACAAAAGAATATGTATGTGAATATTGCGGTAAGATTTATGTTTTTTATGGTTAATATTTTTAGTGTTTTTGATAACTTTGTATTATTTCAACAATTATCCGTTTTATGTTACCATTTTTATATTCATTTGATAATAATAATTTTCCTTAATATTAAAGACAAGCAATTTACCTCTTCGAGAACTTGGAAACAACATTATAAAGACGTACATTTTCAAGTTAAACCCTATAAATGCGGAACGTGTGATAGAGCGTTTCAATATGAATCGGAATTGGGTCGTCATGTTCTGCTTCATGCAGAGAAAAAACCTTATCAGTGTCAGTTTTGTGAAGAAGCATTTACGTGAGTATTTAAGTGAATAACAACAATTAGAAAAATTCGATATTTATTCTGAAATTAATTGATAACAAATGATAAATAATAATGTTGCTACGATCATTTTGTAGTCGAAAAGGGAATCTAGAAAGGCATACAGAGGCGAGGCATACTATTGATAAAACTTTCAAATGTATCGTGTGTAAGACATATTTCAAAACTCAACAAGATTTGCGTAATCATACAGACACGGATCATCCTGAAAGAAAGTACAAATGTAACGAATGTCCATCTACATTTACCCATCAGAGGACCTTTAACGCGCACATAAATATTATACATAAAAGCAGTAAATCACATGTTTGTAAGGTATGTGCTACAAAATTATCATTAATATCTTTTTTTATTTCTCATATGATTGTTTATATTTTTACATTTCGTTAGACATAAATGTGTTGTATTTTAGGTTTGCGGCAAAGGCTTTCGTACCAAACATCACAAGGCCAGCCACAGTTTGGTACACAGCAATAAAAAGTTTTTTGAATGTTCGGAGTGTGGCAAGGGCTTCAAACATAGAAACACATTTATTGTACATTTGCGAAAGGTCTTTCACGAGAAAACATTTAATTGATTTAAGCAAATTCTCATTTGTCTTCTTATTTCTGTTATATAATTATAACCATATATTATAACAGATAATTGCAATATACCACATTTTATATATAAAAATTATTTATTTTTAGAATCACAACAATGACACCAGTGATGACACCTGTAAGACGAATGAAGAACAAACAGTTCAACGAATTATGGCCATTCTTAATGAAGCAGTTCAACAATCTGATGAAACTGAAACATAAAACGAGTGTCAATAAAGTGTTAATTGGAGCGTAAAGGAAATGTAAGAAAGGAGTAACGGAAACGTAAATGAAACCCGAATGAAAGAAGCGAAAATTGGAACGTGGAATGTAAAGGAAGCATCGACTAAACGTTAAAGAAACATAAATAAAGTATAGATAAGTTCTTCGGCAAGCAGAATGTTCGTTGAATGTAAACGGAGCGTGACTAGGTAATCTAGAGAACATAAACGAAGCATCGTCGAGTTCTTGGATGAACGTGAATGAAATGTAATCGAGGTCCTTGGTAAGCAAATAATATTTTAAAATATATTTCACTTATTCAGTAAATATCTAAAAAAAAGTGTTATGCTTTCTTCTTGGAGTCCTAGGGGCTTACTTCAAAAAATTATTTCATTAGAACACAATTGAAAAATCTTTCAATGCTATGTCTTTTACCCTAGTCTGTACGGTTTTTTTAAATTTGAGAAGTTAGTTCTCACTAAATCTCTCTGGTTTTAAAATAAATTTTTTTATTTCTATATTCTGGAAGTGGACACAAAACGAATGCTCCGTGTACTTTTTGCGGCACATTTAGGAAGCATAAATGAAGTATCAATGAATAAAGTATTAGGAAGTGTATCAATATGCTCCATGCATTCCTTGCGAAGTGTTGAAGAGCATATGAGAAATGTTAATGAAAAAAAATATTTAAAATGTGTGGGAAATGTAACAGATGTGTTTCAGGCACACTTTACGGAGCGTTTGGCGAGAGTTCGAAGGGCACGTATGAATATTCAAAATCCCTAAAAGTCAATGAAAAGTTGATGAAGTGTTTAAGAAGCGTTAAAATTCTTTGTTCACACTTCTTCGACAAGCTACATATTTTCATCAGAGTGACAATGCGTCCAGTAAATTCTCATTGCTTAATTATTTTAATAATTTTATGTCCTTGTTGAGTTTAAGGTACACTCGCAAATTGAAAACAGAATTTTTTGAAATTGATGCTATACATATTTTACTAGAAGACGTTGTTACGCTTGTACAATTGCAATGAGATTGAGGTTACAGTACTGAGATGTAAGAAATTGAAAACCACACTTTTTATACGTGTCACCTACACAAAGTTAATGAAAATGTCACGTTTCTTTTTGTGGTGTTCAAACTAGCAGTGATATGTTAATAAAAAACGGCTATGCGAGGAAGTTGAAAGGGATATTATGAAACAAATGTCATATAATTTTTTATCATTTAATCTGAAAAAGTGTCGTGACAAGAATTCAATTTTTGTAAACATTTGTCAATGCATCATATGAATGGAAATAGCAATGAGCTACGTTAGGCTGCGTCTCATCAGTGTTCACTTTTTCCATGTGTTTGCGACTATGAATGAACAGGTGGAATCAAAAGTTTTCTCTCACTAGAGGAAGTGAAAAGTCACGTATCAAACATTCGAGGGGACTTAACTTCTGATAATATTATCGCGAATGTACTACCTTAAGTATGTTCCTTACTACCACTTATAGCACAGTAAGCATTATTGTATGTTTAATGATGATTGTGTTTAATATATGAGTGTGTTTAATATAAGGAAGAAATAATACTTACAGCGTGTGAGCGTAAAAACGAAACTTACCTTAAATGTAACTTAACCAATCGTAACCAATCGTAACCAAGAATCAATTATAGTATTAATTTACCCGGCTACGTCTTCAGAATACAGTCTAATTTTAATATTGGATGTACGTGCTATTATTTTTATATGTATGACTATATTACTCATGTATGTACTTTATATTATAAATCGAGAGACAAAATGAATTATATTAAACCAACTGATATTATAGAGCATTAATAATTTATTCTTGTCTCGATTATTGAATCATCGCTATAATTAATTAATTAATTAAATAATTTAATTTATTGCAAAGTTATATAAAAAGACTGTTAACAGAGAACTACATGTTAACAGAATAATAGATATAAAATATAATACAATACTATAGTTAACATGCAGATTATGTATACAAGTATATTATATGCAATAAAAACATAGTTTAAAAGTAAAATCAAAGTACATATGTATAGTATTTATATAACAGATAATTATTGTAAAAATTCATGGAAAATGTTTTTCATTTAAAGTAATACTTTTTGTGCTCACAAATTCTTATCAAAATTCATATCTTTATATGTATTTCGTTTTACTTGTAATATACAACAAGTAGGTAAGTATAATCATCGTTGATAGCGAATAAATAAAATAGAAATTTATTGCATTTTTGCATATTTCCAAATTTTTTATACGAGGCAAATGCTTTGATCACAACACAATTCCAGGTCTGTTAATAGTATTAATAGTATTAATAGTATTAATAATATTAATATTCTAAGTTAACGTTTAAATATATTTTTTAATTGTATATTATATAAAAAATATGTGAAACGCAATTATATTAAAATATGAATATATTGGGTCATCTAAAAAGTATCCGCGGTACTTTGTCACTAGATATATGACCATCAACACACATCTAATGACAAAAAACCGCGGATACTTTTTAGATGACCCATATATATATATATATATATATATATATATATATATATATATATATATATATTTTATGTCCCCCTACAAAACTTTTGTCTGAAACATTTTTCTCTAATGCACTGTTCAAGAGAAATTTGAGGTCGTCATTAAAAATAGGACACTTTGTATATATGTTTCTTAATATTATAAAGAGAATTTATTACATAAAATTATAAAAAATTACTTTATTATTTTGTAGGAACACATATTCAACATATTGAATGTATTGGAAAAGAATGAGAAAATATTCCAAAATATGATAAAAAATATGATTATCTTTAGATATTTGGTCAAGTACTTGTTCAAATGTGTTCATATGGAAAATAAAAGTGGAAATTTTCTTTGATAGTGTGAAAGAAAATTTATCCATCTCTAACCAATGTTCAGAATTAAAAAGGACATTAATTAAAAGAATATCATCCATTTGAATATTAATATCTGTACAGTATTTACTCAATAAGTTCTCTTTGCAATATATTAAGAAGAATATATTTTATGACACACTTCAAATGTATACATATATATATTATACTTATACATAATATACAATGAAATTAAAAAATATAAATTTGCATTAACTTGGAATATTTATTTATAGAAACCAATACATAACTTTGCAGAAATACTTATAAAATAGATATATCTATCTATAATATATCTTGAAACCCATGAATATTCATTAAATTATTATGTAATAAATGTAGCCGAACGACACTTTTTTCTTCTAGATTTATTCGATTCACAAAGTAACGCATTGATTGATATATTTTTTATCAATGAATAATTACAAATAGTATTTTTCGCGTGCGTAAACATGCATATGCTGAGATACATATGCACTCGTTCAACTCCTTCGCGACTATGTGATCAAATCTTATAATACGAATTGTGTGTAAAAGAAGCTCTTTATTATTCACAGTATTTGCTGCATTTCTTAAAATTTGA
This sequence comes from Acromyrmex echinatior, assembly GCF_024713525.1. Classification (NCBI taxonomy): domain Eukaryota; kingdom Metazoa; phylum Arthropoda; class Insecta; order Hymenoptera; family Formicidae; genus Acromyrmex; species Acromyrmex echinatior. Next base: position 4,604,799 of record NC_141864.1, read on the forward strand.
TCGTAATTTTAATTCACGGCACAACATGAACACGAACTTAACGTAACCTCACTTTAATTTCATGTACTCACCAAATGTATTGGGTGCATTCAGTACGACGATCGCTCACTGAGCACTTAGTGAGCTCTTGTATCTGATTGGTCTATATTTTTAGATTTAATGGAGTATGCCAATCAGATGCAACCGCTCACTAAAGTCTACTGCATACTGGATGACACTGTCTGTGTGTCTTCCAGTAACAAGTGATACAGTGTGTCACATGGATCTATCTGTCATTTGACTATACAGGGGAATACTCGATTGTAATTGGTCAGTTCTTACATTCTAATCCAGTTTAAACTCTCGGTGGAAACTAAGCCATTGGTAACGTTGGGATCTATGATGTAGAGAGCCATTTAATACTGCAAATGCTTCGAAAATTGATCAATTGGAAGAAAGAATTTTACTTACTGACAAATCAAAAAATGCTTCGGAACATTTGTAGCATTAAATGTCCATAGCCATAGATATAGATGTTATATACGTTGTGTGGCTGTGACAGATTTCTTAACCTGAATAATCAATTTTAATCATTTTGACTTAAATCGAGATTAATAACTTGGTTTGCAGTACAGAGTGACGCTTTTTTCAGTCAAATTCATTCGTTTCCAACAAAAACACGTCGAATGAACCTAATTTCATCGATTTCTGAGTTGACGTGGTTAAAGTAAATAATTACTCGACACGAATCAGCTGACTCTAAGAGAAGATAAACTAATTTTCATTGGAAAAGGAACAAAAAAGTGGCTCTCTTTCTTGAGAAGACTCTAGTTCGATTTTCAGACGATAACAATTTGGAACTTTGATCTTTATAAGAGAGATCGGCAAATTAACCAGGAGATATATAAGAATTATCCAAAATAAATATCGTGGAACATGCGTTCGACCAAGGGTATTGTTCAAATGGTACAAGCCTCTAAAACGTATCTTTCAAACTTTCTTAAGACCATGTCAGAGGTATGTCTGTTTTTATCTATAAATTTAAGAATATATATATTTATTATTACATTATTAGGTCAGACTAATAATTAGTTTAATCAGATAATGAGACAATACTGTTCAAGATTTGTAGATTTATAATTTTTGCTAGAGATAAAAAAGGAAAGACAGTAAGACATAATAAATATTGATATAAAATAATATCTAGAATTATAAATGATGAAAAAATTTTGAACAACACTGTTGTAAAAGATATTGGTTGTGTTATAAAATTTAAACTGCCGATACTGAAAATCTATAGTTTACATTAAGTGCACTATAGATTTTCAGTACTGGCAGTAAATTTTGGAACACAGCCATTGAATGCATTCTATTTCACATATGATACCTATAATATATTATTTTATCCTCCTTTAATATTCGATAAATATCAAGAATTAAATGATAAAATATATTTCTCATGTATGAAATCTAATACACTTATTGAGAGAGATACTGAATTACTTTATAAAAACGTATTATTTATTCTAGTTTGGAGAAAAACACAGATTTGTTGATATCCGTAATGATAATTCTTTTGGAAAGTACGCTATAGTCCAACCTTGGATAGTTTCTGAAAAAGTTACTGTACCTGCATACATACCCCAGCCATCCTACAGTCAGTCTATGATACCCAAAAAAGGGCCAACAATGCCTGAGATCAAAGATGAATATCAAATAGAATGTATGAGGCACAGTTGTAAACTTGCTAGTCGTATTCTGCGTCAAGCTGGCACATTAATTGAGGTGAATTATTTCTTACATATTATATAAAAGTCCAGATTCATGTTGCCTCGCTTATCAGCTTAAAATCTCTCACAAACAAATGTTTAGATGAAGAATATGGCGAATCTGAAGTTCTGTACTGATAATATCTGAAAGATATGCATCTTGGGGTCACAAGTTTCATAAACCGAATAAGAATGTCCATATAAATTTATCGTTCACTAAGCAATTAAAATCTGTGTAAGGATTGTTACATGTATGTTGAATATATAGTTAAGAAATAATATTTTAAGAGCAACGTATATATATATATTTTTTTTTTCTTTTTGGTTTTTGGAATGTATCCCCAGGAATTATTAATAGTTTTCAGATATACATCTATGCATTAAATATTATAATAAACTAAATATAAAACAAAATTAATATATGCTAGCCAGGTATTACAACTGATTTTCTTGACAAACAAGTACATGATATGATCATTGGTAACGGAGCTTATCCCAGTCCACTTAACTACCATGGCTTTCCCAAATCTATATGTACAAGTGTTAACAACATCGCTTGCCATGGTATTCCAGACAATAGGCCTTTACAAGAAGGTGATATACTCAATGTTGATATAACAGTGAGTAGCTTTATTTTTTTAAAGAAAATGAAATTTTTTTTTCTATTCGATAAAATGTTATAAGTTCTTTAAAAAGTTAATATTTTTTGTTTAAATAGGTATATCTTAATGGTTATCATGGCGATTGTTCAGCTATGTTTCAAGTGGGTGAAGTAGACTCGGAAGGCAAACGATTGATAACAGTCACAGAATTATGTTTAAAGTCAGCTATTGAAATATGCAAACCAAATGAGCATTTTTGTAATATTGGTAATAATATGTATATCATTAAAATCTGAACTTATCTGTATGTTATTTTCGGCACTGTAAAATCTTTCTATTTCTTTCTAGGTAATGTGATAGAAAAGACAGCAAATGAACATAATTTGAATGTAATACCCGCATTTTTGGGTCATGGTATTGGAACTTACTTTCATGGTGCTCCAGACATTTATCACTTTGGTACAAATGAAAATATTTCACTAACATTAATGCATTACACAGATAACCATCGACATATAATACTGGACGGAGCATGCGGCGAAATGTCTTTGATCTTTCGTCTTACGAACCTAGAAAGAGAAAGGTAAATGTGTGGGCGCGGAAATTTTCTTTCTACTATTGTCCTATCGATCGAACTCTCTTTCTAGGTCTGTCAAGATGGTTTCGATGCTAATGCTCCGTCCAGTAGTATATGTCGATGCAGATGACCAATAAGAAATTATCTGAGTCGTTTTTATAAAATAATTTCTACATAAAACATTCCTTGATCTCAGAATAAATTGTTATGTATTGTAAATATATCAAATCGTCACTAATATTTCGATGCTTATTTTTTCTGTTTTATAGCAAATAATTTTCCTGCGAGAATGAAAGCAGGTATGACATTTACTATCGAGCCAGCTTTGAGTCAAGGAACAATAGAGACCATAATTCTAGAAGATGGATGGACAGTTTGTACAGTCGACGATTCTAGGACAGCTCAAGTCGAACACACAATTTTAATAACAGATATTGGATGCGAAATACTAACGCTTTAGTTTCTGATTAGTATCATTTATTTATACAACAAAGGATCCATTGAATATATGTATTATTTTTAATGTATATAAAGACATATATAAATTAATTTATATGTGTTGTTTTAATTTTGAATATTATATCCATATTTTTATGTGTTAACAAAATAAAAATTAAGAATGTACAATTAACGAAAACTTTTTTTCAAATTTAATTAAAAAAGAATATATACTTTCAACCTATAATTTTTTTTATTATAACTTATTTTGAAAGAATATGAAAACATTATAATTTTACAGAATTGCGGGTCCCCAATAACTTTCTACGTCTATCGGTCCTTGTATTTCAACTCCTTTTTCTTTCGTAACAATACCCAAATGATACTAAAAGAGCGAAATAAATCATTAACAATTTAAAATTATTAATTACGTATACATGAATTTTGATAGTTTGGTAGATACCTTTGGGAAAGATCTTGCATCTCTGTAGAAAAGAACTTGATTTACTTTGTATATAAGTTGAATAGCATCTTCTTTACTCATTTGACTATTTTCTTCATATGCTTTTCTCAGAATAGGTGTTGCCATATAAGCGCCATATCCAGTCGCAATGACGGGATCTTTGTAAGCTGTTCCAAGCTTATCTACAGTTGCCAAAAATCTGAAAGGAAATCATGATTTATGTTAAATCTGAAGACACAAGTTGCTTATGTTGAAGGAATATATTGAATACTTACGGTTGTCCATCTTCCAAGCCGGCAATAACAAAATTATTCCAAAATGGATCAAAATTTGATCGTCTGTTATACATGACACGTGTCAACCAGCAATGCAGCGCTTTTGGCTTCAAACTAAATCCATCATCCAAGCATTGCTCTTCCAGACTAAAACAAAAATATTGATGTAATATAATAGTGTCTTTTAATATTTGTTGAAAAATCTAATATACTTAAAGAGAACTTTATACCCAGAAAAATCAAAAAGATGTTGGATAAAACCTTCAGTGTCAGATTGCTTGGTTCAAAAAATTGGAAACGCTATGTAGATGCTATATCCTTTTCATGTATTTTCACTCTAGCAATTTTGATCATTCATAATCTATTTTAATGCTGAAAATGTGCATCTAGTATCAGGATAAAAAGGCACTCAATCATTTGATACTCATTTTTAAAATAGACTATAATCAATATCAAAATTGACACTATAGAGAAAATTGCATGAAAACGATGTATACAAGATTTCATAATTCGATCTTAATATTTTCATGGGATAAATCTAAAGTATTATACTAAAATAAGCTGAAAAACATCATATAAACATATGTCTTCCAAAATGTTTGAAACATTAATAGTCATCCATCATCATCATCATCATCATGATAATAGTGAAATAAATGATTTTCTAATTTTTTTCATTTTTATAATATTATAATACTGGCTCCACACAGAGTATTAACTATCAGACACTAAGCGTCAAATCAAAACTATATATCATAACCACATTGACACTGTTCTTCAGTATCTCATCAAATGACATTATATTATAGAACAATTTTCAGAAACATTCATTAATTTATCTTATATAGTAAACCAAGAACAGAATATTTTAAAAATAAAGATGTGTAAAAAACTAGAATGATTACAACGACTTACATCTTCTTTTCTACATAACTCTTGATACATTGAAAATCTGCATAATCTCCAGATGCACCAAGAATGATGTTATCATTAACTTTCATAAGACGCTCTAGATTTCTATAGCGAGCGAGAGATCCATAAGATCCTAAGATATCCGCTGATATAACGACTCCGTCATTGAATTGTATACCAATGACAGATGTACCAGTCGTTATAGGAGATCTGCAAATAACAGAATGAGTTAAAGTAGAACTCATCAAGTCCTTATGCCATTTCGGAAATTTATCTAATAAAGTCTCAAGTATTTTTTCACTTCGTTAATTTCACTTCGTTAATTTGTTCCATAAGAGAGAAGATGACATGCGAGATTTACATAGAGATGTATAGGTTATATACAAAAAATTGCAAACGGATAAAAAATGTTTGTGAATTATAGTTAAAACATACTGTGATTTTTGGAATCCACCGGTGCCGTTCTGGGTGCCTGGAAAATGATAAAATGCACCAGGAGATGGCCCATTTTGCCACAGAGGTAAAAAGCTGAGATCTTTAGAAAATGCCATTATAATAACTAATCACGATAATATCAGTCAGAACAGTATGAAAGTATCGAGACGAATGCGGTATCGATATATCTCTGATATAAGTACATTTGGATCCGAGTATCGTTCGAAGTATCGATACTTTACTTAAGAATCGATAGGAGTGTCGAGCCAACCTCAAATGCTGTAATTTCCTCCTACAATTAGCAGATCGAAAAAATGGTAATTTCTCATAATTTTTTTCAAAAGAAAGACTAATATTTATCATTTTAAAACTTTTTGCATGTTTTTTGATATAATTATTGTAGAGTACATACAAATTATTATGTGAAAAAAAGAGTATTATAAATAATACTATCTAATCTAATTGAATCTAATTGAATCCAATTGAATCCAATTAAATCCAAAAAAAAGTATTCGCTATTTAAAATACGCATTCGGATAGAAAAAAATTCAATCCATTTTAATCCATTCTCATTTGCTGGGAATAAAAATATAAACATTCAGTTTGGCGCCTCGCCGTATGACTTGATTTCGTGTACATCTTAGTGGCTGTAATTATTGCCGGAAACAAAAAATAAAAAAATATTTTTAATTTTTATAGAATATATCACTTTAAATAAACCTAAAAAATTTTTAAATAAATATATATATATATATAAATTAAAATTTTATGCGACTTTGAAAAAAAAGTTACGATTTTTACTATACTGTTAGAAATGTAATGTCCTTTACATGTAAATGAAGCTCGTGGTTATGAATGAAATTAAAAGTAATGAATGATTTAACTGAAAACTAAGTTACAGTAGTTATTTAAATATAATGAATGTGTACATTAAATTTATGAAATTTAATGTACTTTTAATACAATTTTATGAAAAATACATTAAATTTTATGTACACAAATATATTTTTTAGTTGCTAGTTATATATATTATATATATAGTTACATATATAGTTATATATATATTAGTTATAAATTAAATTTAATGTAATGTCATGAAATTAAGTTCAAATTGTGTAACTTAAAAATATATTAAATTTCATAAAATTTTTATATTCGATAGATTATACAGTAATATGTAATATATATATTTTGAAATTTGTAATCATACATTTTTATTAATACAATTGTTCCTAATATCTTTATACATATTTTCCATTTCAATTTTTTTCCGATCTCTCTCTCTCTCTTTTTTACATCATATTATTAACATTACATTCTATAATTACATAATTTTACATTATGTTATTAACATTATATTTCATAATTATTTCAAATATAGTATATTTTTCATCACACATAAGGATAATTTTAACATATAATCCGCATATTATATGAAGTTTATCATAGATAACATCGTAAATTAATTATATTTTTATAAGCTAAATATCGACAAAAGGAACAATTTGCGAACGAGCGTTAAGCACGTTCTAACGCTTTTTGTCAGTAATTAATTGGCATTAATATATATTACCTATTACTAATATTATTTATATATATTATATTTATTAATGATTCATATATAAAGTTAATCAAAAGGAAAGGTAAATCATCACTATTGATAACGCAAACGCAATATTTGAGAGCAATTGCACAGACGATGAATCCGGTGATACTTGGTTTCCCTCTGATGATATTGTGTTATTTGCCAATGCTGCGTTAATGGATTTCATTAAAGGGTAATCACGTCCATCAAGCAAAGCCATATCACCGTGCAGTAATGAACATTTGCCTCGGAAATCGTCCGTATCGATACTCCATACCATAACACCCGCCAATTTCTGCCTCTTTGCATATTCCACCTAAAAGAGTACATTAGCATCAGAATTATTTAATATTGATATTTTCTTCAAATATTCAAACTTACGCAAATAAAAATAGAACTGCATAAAATGCAATTAAGTATATATACATATATATATATATATATATATATATATAAATTTTGCGAATCATTTTTTTAACAAAGTAAAATAATGTTAAAAAAGAATTTATTATACTTTACATAATTTTTAAAAAATGTTAAATATTACACGAGACTTTTGAGCAACTAGTCTTAAGTTTAGAAAAAAAGAACAGTCAAAATTTATATGAATTATTAATTATATCTTTATTATTATTAATTATAATAATATACAGGATGTATTACATTTTGTTTTAAACAGTCAAATATTTGAATAAACATGACTTTAAAAATTTGATTTAAAAAAAATTGATTTTACTTTTATTAATACGTCCTTCCAATTCTTTCTTTTCTTATAATTTTTAACTGAAAAATTGTTTTAAAGATATGGACAAATCTTTCAGATAAAAGTTGAGTTGATAAGACTTGAAAGGACATAAATAACAATAAAAGCAATTTTCAAAAAAAATCAAATTTTCGAGATCATAGGAAGATTATCACCATTTCTTAAATAATAATTTTAAATGGAATTATATGAGTTTTTACTATTATTTGCGTCATGCTGTACAACTTTTGTCTAAAACATTTTTCCATATCTTTCGTATATTTGACTGCTTAAAATAAAATGAAGTATTCTCCAACAGCACAAAAGTTGCAGCAATATTGTTGTAACAGTATATATATTTAATATAAAATATATCAATATATGTAATAGAAGAAAATTACGATACATCTCCTAAAGCGACACCCCTTATTTTTCAGAAACTAACTATTACATTTTATTAATAGTAATAAAATCATGATCTATTTAGCTAATTAAAGAAGTCAAACTCATAATTTGTATATTTATGGCTTGTTTTTATACGAATCAGCTAAAAACGAATTCTACGAATGCGAAAATGAAATTCTTACGATTTTCTTTTGCAAATTGCAATAGTTCAAATAAATAGTGACTATATTATTGATAATATTACGTCATTTTAAATGCTTGTAGTTTCCTGAATGAGTTTCATTTATGTTATTCTTTCTTAGTTTCTTCGTAATATGATTTTAAATTTAAAATTGGAGTGCAGCCACACACTTGTCTGTAAAACAGATCGTAGCTAACTTAATCTTTATAATGTTGCTTTATAGTGTCAAATAGCTGTATTGGAGCTGAAGGCAATTGTGTATGGGAAAACTCTTAAAAAATCGTTTAAACTATCGCGTTACATATTTGCATCTTGCAGAACAGCATAAAGTAAATATGCACATAATCCAATAAAAATCTTATATATATTCATTTGTACATACTTTATACACATTATTCCTATAAAAAGAAAAGAATAGGAATACATGTCATTACTGTGTCAGTTTTGGAGCCTATTTGGTCAGACGCTCATTTTTACTTATCTTATGAAAAAATTAATTATTGCAAAATTGGTAAACAATATATTATAAAAATTGTTTATACTATCTGATAGAAGACACTTTTTAATTTGTACTTATGTTTTTAAGTTTTATTTTTATTTTTTGTTTAAGAAATATTGTCTAAAAACAAAGTGATATGTTGATGTGTTAGCGATTTTCCTCTAATATATTTGTATAATTATAATTATGAATTATATGCCCGATAAAATATTTTTCATGCATGAATATGCATAAATATGTATAAACATACATAAATACATATAAATATTCATAAACATTTATAATTATATATGAAATATGTCCATACATGTTCATACATTTCTCTTTTATAAAATTATTTTTTAATGTAATAGAAATAATAATAGTAATGTGTAAACATAAAAAATAATTAAAGAAATAATTTTTGCATTGTTTGTTTTAGAAACAAACAAGTTTGGAAAAATATAAAAATTTGCTCGTACATATACATAATTTTATATGTAATTATACATAAATAATTTTTTACATTTCTTCAAACTTGATTTTTTTCTGAAACAAATAGTGCAAAAATTATCTTTTTAATTATTTTTAATGTTTTCACATTACTATTATTACTTCTATTATGCTAAAAAGTAATTTTACAAAAGAGAAAACTGATGATGTACATGTATGAACATATATTTCATATATAATTATATATGTTTATCAATATTTATGCGTGTTTATTTATGTATATTTATACATATTCATGTATGAAAAATTTTTTTATCGAGGTTTGTATATTCATTTCTAAAAACGTGTAATTAAGAAAAAAATCGATTTTCATTAAGAGATTATTTTTTAAAACTGTAGGAAAAATACCTTGGCTATCATGGCTTTGCGATTATCGTAAACTACAACACGATCTTTATTAATCGCATAAGCAGTGTTGCTTTCATCATCCCATCCAGTTGTCCAATTTTGTGGATGCAATATCAATGTCTCGCAAATCTATACAGGAAACGTACAATTTATTCATGAATAATTTATTTATAAACATTTTATATTATATATTTTGGATGTTAAAGAGTTCTTATGTGTAATATATATATATATGTATATATATATATATATATATATATATATACATATATATATATATATATTTACTATTACTATTACAAAAAAACAGTTATACAATTATTGATTGTTTGTTAAAATCATGAGATATACGAAAAAAAAAACGTAATGGAAACAATAATTAAATATGATATGAATACATTGTTACATATCAACAAATCAATGATAACCTACTTTCTATTAAGTAAACAACATTTTATTATTTTCAACTTTTATATGTGTCAAAACATCGATTTCTGTGATTCGTTTCAAAATGAACAACGTCCATATTAACGTATGTTCAATAAGTAATAAATTTGAATCTTAATTGACATTTGTTTAGTTAAGTTGTTTAAATTCCATTCTTTTAAAATTAAATTAACGACATATTAAGTAAAAGAACATTAGTGACTTATAAAAATTAAAAATAACTCAAATTTGATATAATATAACATTATGAATTTAACAGCTTAGTGTACGTGATCAAATAGCGAAATACCTCATTGAATCCCATAAAACCTTCTTCAGACGTATAAGGTCCTTTGAATCCGGTGTCCAGACTAGGTAGGCCAATCGGATTTATTTTAGACGTTTCTGGTACAGTTGTAAGAACAAAAGTTCTCCCATACATCGCTAGCCCTAAAACTAATTTCTCGGGTGGGGCTCCTTGTTGTAACAAATACGTAATAGTATGTTCCTACACGGTAAAAATTTAATTACTGTACGATTATATAATTACGCTTCACATTATGTAATATTCGCATCAATATAAAACTAAATATTAAATAAATATAAAATTAATATAAACCAACAAAAAATTTTTATCAATGGTTTTTGTCTTAAAATTTTATTCTTAAAATTTAGAAGAAAAAGAAATGAACGATGAAATATATTCTAAAAATTATAAACAAAATTATAAAGGCAAATGATTGAAGTAATAATTTGAAAATTACTTGAAGTAATAAAGGCTCAGAGTTTCAAATGAAAGAAAATGAAATGAAAATAGTTGTGATAAGCCAACGCGGTTATTGGTACGTAAAATTTTTTTTACAATTTATTCTTTTCTAATATACATAACTTAGTAGACGTTTCGATCGTTTTTTTGGTTTTCTTCAGTACAATATAATAATAAAAAATTTTAACTGTTTTAATAATGATTTCAGTAAGCTGTAACTTTAATTTATGTTTTATTCTAGTAATTTTTATGATATCAACGTCAATTCAGCAAGAGTTACACATATATGCTTCTTGTTTTTTTCTTATTATGTAATATTCTTTTAATATTTTATTTCTCTTAAAATTTTCATCTTATAAAATAAAACGATGACTCACTAATTTATTTAGAATTATGATAAGAATTGTACAAATTTAATTAGGTATTTTATTAATTTACTTTGGAATACTTTTATAATATAAGGTAACTAGACATTACTATTGATTTTTTTATTACAATATGTCTGTGCATATATGTACATTAATATTTTTACGAATATCATATTTCTTACCACATCTAATCGATCTTTGCTTCTCAGTGGTGAATTTGGAAGAACCTGTTTGTTCCATGCTCCGTGATAATCATAGGCCATCACATGAATGTAATCAAGATATTTAGAAATTTTGGGAATATCGTATGCTATATCGATAGTAGAACTGATGGCACTTATGGCTGCGGTTAACAAAAAGCGATGTTCTCTAAAAGCATCCTTCAATTCCTATTGCAAGATAAATAATGGATTAATTTTTTATGTTAACATACAAATAATAAAATATAATGTTTCTACCTGCACGAGGCTAACAAAATTCTGTTTATCATGTGGAGCACCTCCTCGACTTCCAGGAAATTCCCAATCAAGATCCAATCCGTCAAATCCATACATTCTGTTGCAAAATTTTAATTTAAAAAAAGTTATAAAATCTAATAATATAATTGACAACACAATACAGATAAAATCAATCAAAATATAGATCAAAATTCAATTTTAATTATCGGTAGATATTGTAATGTTTAATTAAATCATAGATTGTAATCATCGCATATTATAAACTTCTTTCTGTAAAAAAGGTTTTACTTAAAGAATTGACTTTCTAATGAAAAGATAACATAAAAGAAGGATTAAGATAAATACATCACAGCGAACACACTTGAGAAACTCAACAGTACTAGCGATGAAAATCCTCCTACGATCCGGTGAAGAAGCCATTAGTGAATAATTTGTGCTGCCTTCGTTCCATCCGCCAATACCGAGCGATACTTTTAAACCTTGATTACGAAGCGTTGTCATTTTTCTGTAGTTACCTCTTCCTATATTCATCCAGATATTTCCACAAATTATGTTTATAAAACTTTAGCTTAATTAATTTCAGCTTAATATAATTCGAATTATCGAATGTATTAAATTAGTTATTAATAATTTTTTGGATGGGCGACCCTATTTGAAATCACTCTTTTTTATTTTACAATATGCTTGGTTTAACAACATTTTTATGAAACTGACTTATGCACTCACTAGAGGGTAATTACTTATAAGATAATTTAATTACGTTTTATTTGAATATAAGGTCAAAAATAAAAAATTCAAAATGATGGATCCATTAAAGGCGGAGAGAATTTAAAATAATAATTTGATTATCATAAAATATTAGGTGTTGGAATTAATTCGTAGCGTTTTTTAATGAAAGAATGTTATTTATTTTACATGAGCATTAAAAAATACATTAATGAAAGTACTTCCCATCACTTGTAAAACGCTACGAATTAATTCCAACACCTAATACGAGAGTTTCAGAGAGTTTTTAATTGTAAAGTAACAACAAAATTTTCAGTTTCACTTAATTTGAAGCTTATCTATATTATATGCAAACAATTAGTAAGGTAAATGTACTATATATATATATATATATATATATTAATGGACAATTAGTAGATATAATCCAATTCGTTAGACAAAGTGGTACAAAGTTTTAAATACTAAACTTTTAATGATATGTACGCTTCTAAATAAATTTGTTTATAAAAATTTAATAACAAATTTATTTAGAATCGTACCAGTTAAAAGCTTAATATTTGAAATATTTTATACTTTGTCCAACAATTGGTTCACTAATTGTACATTTACTTTACTAATTTCTAAAATGACTTCTAAACTCTGTAACACTCTCTTTAATGAATTATTAAAGATTATTTGTTGTTTGAAATTCGATATCTTTAGGCTATAATTAAATAATATCAAGAATCTTCTAAAATTGAGTCTTTGAAAAGTTGATATTCAGATTTTTTTTTTAATTTAAATTTTAGAATTCTGAGAACACAAAATCAAATTCAGCGACTCTGCAAACTCTTAGAAAACAAGGTTTCCTTTAAGTTTCTTTGTTAGAAAGCTTCCGTCTTCAAAGAATTAATTAACAACTTTTATGGACAATTTAATGAATTATGTATTAATTATCTCTTTCCCACTCCATTTCTTTGGGTTAACATTCAATCTTTATTACAATTCGCTTAGTTTCTTTAATTATTTTGAAAAGTTTAGTTCTTAATTAGTTAACTTTCTACAATAATTCATAATTATTGTAAAATATAATTTGATATAAGTTTAATATCATATTAAGGTTGTTATTACCATCTTTTTCCATATCTGCCCAAGGATCGAGACTTCTTATCGTCCAGTCCGTAGCATTTAAACCAGCAAATGCATAAATTAAGTGGGTACAATGTTCCGAACGGAGATTTTCTAAGGAGAATGCTCCATTTCCTTGCCTATAGGCAGCCCAAGATGCAACGTAGCAAACAACGATCTTATCATGTTTCGGTCTTATGAGTCCTATAACAATATTGACATCAATATAATATAATGTAATATATTGACATTATTATATTAGGTGTTGGAATTAATTCGTAGCGTTTTTAATGAAAGAATGTTATTTATTTCACATGAGCATTAAAAAATACATTAATGAAAGTACTTCCCATCACTTGTAAAACGCTACGAATTAATTCCAACACCTAATAATTAAATTCAACAAATCAATTTTACAAACGACATTATTTTGATCCTTATTTTTCAAAAAAAATTAAATAATTTAATTTATTAATACGATTATTAATATACTTATTAATATAATTATTTTAAAGTATGAGTGTATTCATTTAGGACAGAATTAATCTGCAATAAACGTAATTATTATTGTTGCAACTAAACACAAAATTATAATTTTTGTAAGATTGCCTTTTATACGACAATCAATACGTTATATTAATAAGTATAATACAAAATCGTTAATGTGTTTTTAAATGACTATTTTAATTTAGAAAAAAATCTTTTAATCGTAGGTATTAATTTATACTCACAAATTTAAAAATTTACTTATGAAGATAATTACACTTTGTCTTTTAGAGTTTTATTGTTATTTAAAATATATTTAAATCGATTGCCAGTAAATTGCGAAAATTATATATATCCGAACACACATTCAAGAAACTAAATAAATTCTAAATAAAGAAAAATCGATACTAAATTGATTAAAAAACTCATAGATAAAGCAATAATGGAATCTATTTTCGCGACACTCTGTATATACATTCGCGAGCGAAAATGTCGCGTCCTCATTGTTCGGCGTGCCGGCTTTTACTTTCGCTTGTTAATATGTAAACGCTGGTATTATTCATATACGCTAATCGAGTATAATATTACATGACATTGTTATTGCACAAGTAAAATATACATATTAATCATAAATAGATAGACTTAGTAAAAGGTAAACTCACCGTGAACGTCGTACGTCTGTATCGTAAAAAATAAAATTGTAAGTAGAAGTGCCACGTCACTGAAGGACATCGTAGCGCGCTAAACTTCTTCGATGCGTTATATTTAATGCGTTGGATAATAATCTGGAACGTATCTCGAATTAAAAAACCATTTACAATATCATCTACTTCAAGTACAGTAAACGTCGAATCTTGTGTTTGATGCTAAATTGCGAATCGCTGATTTTTATTTCAGATTTAATGCGTCTTCCTATATCATGACTTTAATTCACTGCGTTACTTGATAAGATATACAGGTATACGATAATCGATAAAAGTTATACAAGGAATAAATTCCTAACGTTAGCGATGCTTATCAAATCGTTTTTTATATCACTCGCGATAACAGTGATAGCGAAAGTTTCGTATTCTTTTTGTATATATTGTAGTAGACACTAAATGACATTAATTGTTTTGTAACAAATGGCGTTTATTAATCATCCCGATATCGGCGATTACACAATTAATACAGTATACCGATTCGTTTGACTGCAGTCTGTAGACTGTTGGACCCCAGATATGCGCGCATCAACCAGGCCCAGATCACTTTCACTCGTAACTGTTCATTCTCGAGAGACGAAGAGAACGACCGCAAGAAGGATACACTTAGAACCTGTTGTATTATTGCCGGAAATTTGCTTTGTCCTTCGTGCGGATTCTCATTCGATTTTCTGATATAAATAACATAATATTATCTGCGCATTACTTTATGCGTGAGCATGTGCTTTATAAATAGAACAACGTACAGTCAGTACATTGTCTAAAAAAGGAAAAAGAAGAAGGCGGAGAAAAAGCAGAAGAAGGAGAAGGAGAAGGAAGGAGAGAAAAATGAAGTGAAGAAAAAATAATAAAAGAACACAAGATTTAAATAAAAAGGAAATGGGAATGCAAGAAATCAAGCAAAAGGAAATAGGAAAAAGAAAAGGGAAATTAAAAGATCAGAAAAAGGATCAGAAGAAGAAGGGACGATGGGAATATAGAAAGAGAGTAAATTTGAAAATGTAAAACGATGGCGCTTATTGCTGTGTATTGAGATACGAATATCCTCCCATTGTATTAAGATAACATATCAAAAAGAGTACAGGAAATGGAAATAGAATGTTTCCTTTTATTAACAGCAGGATATTAAACTGATAATAATATATAATGATAATAATAACATGAAAACTCTCTTTTTATTCCATTAAATAATAGATTTTAAAATAATAGCTTCTATAATAAATAATAGATTCTAAAAAAATTTTGTAAGATGGCAAGAAATAATTTTTCAAAATGATTCTTCTTATTAATAACAGAAATCTTAAATTGGTATTAATAATAGCAATAAAATTTCTCTTTTAATCACAGATTCTTAAAAAATATTTTGTTCTTCGGTAAGACAATAAAAAATAATTTTCCAAAGTGTTCCTTTTGATATAGCAGAAATTTTTAATTGGTTTTAATAATGCGAACGAAATCTTTCTTTGCGAAATAATAAAATCTGAAAAAAATATTTCTTTTTGATAAAGTGGCAAGAAATAGATTTTTAAAGTACTCCTTTTATTGATAGGAATCGTAAACTGATCTTAATAATATGAACAAAATTCTTCTTTTTTTAATTAAATAATAAATTTTGAAAAGACATTTTTTAAGATGATAAATCATTTTCTAAAATCTGCAACTAAAAATTAATCATTCTTTGTATACAAACTAATAACATTTTTAATTTATATACAAGAAAAATAAATAACTTTTTAATTAAAGTAGGATCTTGGTGAACATAATAATAATAATAATAATAATAATAATAATAATAATAATAATAATACGTTGCAGCTAAATATAAAATTGTAGCTATTGCTTGTTGTTTTATACATATACGATAATCAATACATTATATCGATAAAGTATACAGGCAGTAAGCTGCAACAAACAATTATAATATTTTGGAAAGAATATTCCGCGGCTCTATTTTGAATAATAGTTTCGTTTAACCATTGTAAATAAAAATCCACACGAGAATAAACACCCGCTGTATTCGGACGAGCACATCCTTCGCCCCAAGAGACAATACCAACTTGCGTTCCATTGCATAACAATGGTCCACCGCTGTCACCCTGAAAATTCAAAATGTTGCAGTAGAATCTGGATGTAAAAAGTAAAACTTCCGTTTAGTGTAAAAATTATTTATTAAAAGAAATGTGGACTGTTAATATGGGTCTCAATTAAATTAAAATAAAATTCTGTTATAATTAATATCATTTTTTGCAAAAAATTTTTGACTTATTCTTAATAAGTATCGAAATTGTGAAACAATTGCCGTCATGATTTTTTTAATTGGCGCGATGTTTTTACAATTGATGTTTATCTATTACGAGGTATAGCAAAGTTTTTTCGTATGATTTTCAAAGTTTTGATTTTCATTATCAAACATGGTTAAAAAGTTATAAGTAATGAGTTTATATCTTAAATTAATTCTTAAAGTATTATTCTTTTATTTTAAACAAATAAGAAAGCTTGAATAGCTGTAATTTTCCTGGGACATGATTAAATATAAATTTTATCAATGTTCTATATTGGTCTCTCTAATAAGTAGGTAATGTAAGTTTAGGAATTTTTAACGAAAAATATTACAGAGCGTTATTTTTCATTAAAAATCTTTGTAATTATCATTTTAAAATAATTTTAAGAAGTCCTTAAAAATACCTGCGAAATGGAGAAAAAATACTCATGGTAAATATTCATGAGGACAGAATCAACACAAGAGTATTGTTAGAAGAACGTATTCATGAAAAGAAATTTCTGAAATTAATCTGCTAATATCTCAAAATATTTAGAATTTTCTATAAATTCAAGCTATTTAAACTTTATAAGAACCGCAAATGGACCTGAAGAAATTAGATTTTGTAAAAATAAGAAAAGGAAACCACTTTTGCTATTAAAATTACATTAGACTTGAATATAATTAAAAACAAAAAATAAAATGAAGATCCACATTACTCCTTTTTTCTAGTTATTAATTTAATTATTATTTTTTTCCAAAAAAAGATAAGGCCTGATAAAGACGTGTTGTTGTTTAATCATTTCCAAGGAAAGATGTCCCACCTAATACGAGCATCTGAAATATCTCGCTCATTTTTGATGATATGAAAAAATGTTTCAGATGAAAGTAGAAGGGTTTCAAAGGGGACGTATTTTGGTCATGTTGTCTTTCTTCTAGGTGGAGGCGTCAAAAAGATATAAAGGTTACCTCCACTTTTTTAAGCGGAATAGTTTTTTTTTTACACAATAAGATTTCTCTAATTATTTTGTTATTACATAAAAATATTAAGGTAGTGATATCAAAAAGCCAATAGTTTACGAGATATTTTATACTTTATTTTGTCACATGTTGACATAAAATATTTAATATCTCGTAAACTATTAATTTTTTGATAATCATATCTTAATACTTTCATGAATAGAATAATGAGGTGAATCAATTGGTAAAATGAAAACACATATTTGCTTATTTAAAAAATTATCCATTTTGCATACAAATTTTTTTAAAGCAATTATGTATTTTTATTCCACCAATTGATTCATCTCATTATTCTGTTCATAAAGGTACAATTATAAAAAAATTAACAGTTTACGAGATATTTAATATTTTATATTAACATGTGACAGAATAAAATATGAAATATCTGGTAAACTTTTTGACGCTTCTACCTAGTAAAAAAAAAACAACTTGACCGAAATATATTCCCCCTTGAAACCATTCTACTTTCATCTGAAATTTTTTCGTATCACCAAAAATAAGCGAGTTATTTCAAATACTCGAGTTAGGTGGAATACCCTATATATGTACGTATATTTTTATATATATATATACATACCTATATTGTATATCTATATAAGTATATATGTATGTGTTTGTGTGTGTGTGTGTATATATATATATATATATATATAGATATACAAAATTTAATGCAAACCTGACAGGCGTCGCGACCACCTTCCAATACACCCGCGCATAATTGCTTTTCTTTGTGCACTTGCGGCATAGGACATTTGTCAGGCGAGATTAATGGAATTCGAACGTGTCGCAAATACGTACCACTTCCTTGCTAACAATGAGTCACGAGAAAATTAAAGAAATATGTTATTCATTGGTCAACTAACTTCTTGTATTTCTTCTTAAATTTTATTAAATTGTGCCATGTTTTCAAAGTAAATTATTAATTTAAATAAATTTCTTTTTTAAAGAAAAACGCGATAAGAGATTCTAAAATAAACTAATAAAGAATAGATATTAAAGAATAACTGATGAAGATTAAATATATCGGAAAAAGTTTGCTTTAAACGGAATTTAAAATTGTTCTATCATTATTTCATGATAGATCAAACCCTTTATAATGCTAGAAAAAAGAGTTTGTATATCCATTTTTTATTGGTTTTCATTCACAAAAAAAAAAGAAAAAAAAATGCAAGATATTTCTTCCATCGGAATATATTATCCTCATTTATATGCCGTATTTATTATTTAATAAAACGCTTTGTAAACTTGCTTACGTTTGAATCGGGTATATGTCGACCCCATCCAATCGCGACACACTCTTCCGTGTATTTCTGGAATATATTCGTGATTTCCAGCGGAAGCGTAGCATATTGGACGTACGCGTTTCTGTAAAGAGGTCTCTTCAGCTGTAAAAGCGGGGCATGTATGACAGTGCAAGGCCGTGGCACTCACAGTGATTACAAGGTTTGCTCTTTTTATTATCGACACAAAATTATATACACGGCATAAACAGTCACCCTGAACAATCCAATATCATTTCGCATGTCCGAGAATCGAAACTCTGCGTGCGGCAATGTCTTGTCTACCAATTCCACTTGCATGGAACCCCAACTTGGTAAATACACGTAGGTCGCGCCGGCTATCACATAGAAATGGCGTGGATTTTCCGCTGCCCACGTGCCGTCGAGAAACCGTCTTTAAACAACGACGAGTTAATTATACACCTTGGTTTTTTTTTCACCTAAACAACGGAGCGATGTGAGGAAAAGTGGAACGCGATCAGACGTGAAACGTAATGACAGAACACTTTTCTTATTGAACAATATCGTTGGGTTCAATGATTTTAGTTTGTATGTGTTGAATATATAATAATTATAGAGAGAAAATATTAAGAATTTTGGGATATGTGTAATTCACAAAATTATGAAATTTTTTTAGAGAGTATCTCTTTTTTTGTAAGCGAAGTATGAAGAAACAAAATCTACATTAATTTTGTATAACAAATAAATTAAAAAGTTAAATTTTTGATAAAATACAGACAAATGAATAACAAATAATTGAGTGTTAAATTATTTTTTACGAATCTATTCTTGTATCAACTAAAGAAAGATAGTGTAATTAAAATTTATTGCATAAAATTGGTGTTTGATTACGAAAGAGAAGGTATATCGGAAATATTTATTAAAGTCATGTTTTAATGTAATTATTAACTTTCTTCCAATTTGTCTCGTTCCCTTTAAATCACTCGTTCTTTTAATATTTTATGTAGCTGTCGTATAAACGAACGTACTGATTGCGCCCCAATTTCCTCTACGTACAATCACGAGCGGCTGAGCTGACACGTAAAACAGAAACTACGTTCACGCGAGTAGTAGTACATCTCATCGCTAGTACACAGCTAATCGATACACAGATAGATACCGCGACAGATATCATTGCCTTAGGATCTAGCGCCGCTAACCTTCTCGTTACTCGTGAAATATATACGCTAGACAGCACATCACTACTCACAATCAAAAACAAATAAGATATACATACAATTAGAGGGGATGAACGGGACGGAAGGGACGAGAAAATTCACTTTATAATTGATTAGCCAGTTATCAACAGGCAGTTATTCTTATACCTAATCGACACCGTTTGATTCACCTTCCAATCCTGTTCACCCAGGTTGTTGCTGTATAGTTGAAAGAAGGATTGCATTCAGTAGCGAAAATATAAGTCCGAATGTTCCGCGTATATTTCACATACGCGATATAAATTACCTACCAAATACATTTAGGACTTATGCATTACAGAACTGCTGTTCAGAATACATCTCTCTGTTATAATAATATTTATAATTAATGAATATTTCATAGAGAATGTGTAGATATAAATATCTCTTACAGAGAGACTCAATCTCTCGAAATATATATTACATATCTTCAAACTAGATTACTGGAAATTTAAATCTGCCGACCTGTTCGGTTAATTTCTCACAAATGGAAGCGATTTACATCTTACAAGACACATCATTACATCAAACACAAGCCTTATGCTTTTTCTCGTGTGAACACGTTACATACATCTCTGCAGTAGCAAGGAGGTTAAACACGGCCACTAATACCTCATGTAATGTGGTGTAATCCTAAAATGTCTTACCAGGGCATTTCGTTTAGTTTACAAATAGATATAATTACATTCCCGAGATTATACCGGGATGTAATTTATATTTTAGCCGACAAAGGATTTTCTTCCTCCGTGATCTTTTTTACTTTGAAACTTACTTTAAATCTAAAGAGATTTAGATCACATAGACAGCTCCGTGTTTAAGGTATTAATTATACCAAAAAATGAGAAGATTAATTCTCTCAGCTTCTTGAAAAGTTATAAGTGAAAGCGAAAGATCGTTTAATCTATCTAAAGAAAATTTAACAATATGAAAATATCTTATATGTTCTAAAAGTAAGCGACAAAAATGTATGACGATAAAAACATTAAAAAGACATTAAAAAAAAATTAATATTCGTTTAATATTTTTTTTTAACAAAAAAAAATTAATTTAAATCTTTAAGGAAAAGTAATTTAAGAATAGTATCTAAGAAAAGTCATTTAAATTTTTTCGCGTTTTCAGAGAGCTTAAACTTTATCTGAAGCTTAAGTCATTTTGTACAGCTCAAAAGGAATAAATGCTTTGTATGTTCACTTCTTTCGAAGTTCTTTCCAAATTGCAATTATAAAGCGATGCATAAGAATTAAAACAAAATAGCAATTTAAATATAAAATTCCAGTATATATTATATATTACAAAACGTATACTTTATCTAGATTTAGAAATTTTGATATAAGGCATTTTTGCGTAAAAGAAAGCGACGTTATCAAAATTAATATTATTACAACAACGCAAATGTACATAAATTTATTCCAATTCGCGTGGTAAATGTATCACAGAAAAGCATGAAAAGATAAATTCGCTGTACGATGTGGCAGTGTTTCCTAATCGTAATTGGCCGCAAAAGCCTTTAGAACGAATAACTTTTTTATGTACACACATCAACTCTTACACATATCAACAAGTAAGCAAGAGATCAACATCTTAATAGCACTAAATGAAAAAGATCACAGTTAACATTAATACAGAATCAAGCTTAAAGAGTATCGTGCGTTGCTAACATCTTCGGAGAGTCCACGTGTTCTATTCAGAAAATGTCACGTGAAATATTCTCGCTCATTTTTCACCCCATTTTATAAAGCTATCTTAATTCCGGGATGTAAATTCGGGGGAATCCCATCTTTGTTCAAACATCCCAGGAATGAAGATTGCGTGTTAGGGAGATGGGGCAACAAATATGTAGGGCGAACAAAGTGCTAAAGCCCCGGCTAGAGAGAGAGAGACTACACCACCCTCCGCGACAGACATAGCGCAAAATGCGAAACGCAGTCTTGTGACACGCACCTGACCATGCAATGGGCGGCCGACAGAACGAACCTACAGGCGACGTAAGTGCCTCCGCACAAGTGGCTATGGGGTCGGCGCTGCACCGAGACCTAAGAGGAATTGACTTTGAAAAATTCGGATTCGCCGAGTCCGAGTCGAGTCGGTTGCCACCTTAACCCTTACGCCTAGCTCGGACGAATGCCAAGCATATTCGAGACCGCCTGAATCTCAATTTCATGAGTAATTTTCTCTTATTTCTCTGGTGAAAATTGTTCTCAGAATCCTTCACATATAATTTTGCAGAATTTCTACATTATTTTATAAAATTACTTTATTATAGAAAATGTTTCAAATATTTTTACACGAATTAGAATACTTTAAAAAATGTTAAAAAAAGCCTACGTCTTTTCTAGAATTTTTTTATATCGTTTGTAAATTTTATATTATTTTTTATATTATTTGTGAATTCTGAAAATAGTCTAAGATTTTTCTTTCTATGATTTCCAAAGAAAATATAATGTGTGTAAAATATGAAGTTTAAAGTATTTTTCAGAAATCTTCATAAATTTAAAATTCTTGAAAATATTATTAGGTGTTGGAATTAATTCGTAGCGTTTTTAATGAAAGAATGTTATTTATTTCACATGAGCATTAAAAAATACATTAATGAAAGTACTTCCCATCACTTGTAAAACGCTACGAATTAATTCCAACACCTAATATAAAAATGAAAATATGAAATGAAATATGAGATTTTTATTAGAGGTTTTCATCTTTTTTATACATGTTTACTCTCAATTTGTTAAGTCGTGTTAAATCTGTAAGAAAGACGTTTCGTAAAATCTTATTCAAAGATACGTTTCAAATTATATCTGTCCTATTAAAACTTTGAATATAATAACATACAACTTTCTATACAGCATCAATTAAGATAACGCTTAACTATTTGGATTTTGGAAATTGAGATTTCTGGCTGTGTCTCGAAAGCATTCAAAGTTAGATCACAATATATATGTACTGTGGTTAGATTGACACGAGCAGTTAAAGTGCATCAGTATACCGTCAGTACATATCACACAAACGAGAAATTAGAAGTGCCGAAATTGCACGATATAATCTACAGCTTGTGTGTTTCGTTAATAAAACCGATATCTCTGATTCAAATTGGTCCTACACGTGAATACACTCAAAGCGTAAACTGCAAGATACGTCAGTTAAAACTTCATTTCATCACATCATCGTCAAACGATTTTACTCTGTACTACCGGTTAGAAATTGAAACAGTTTCATTTCACGAAAGAGCGTTAAAAGACTTTATAGGTCGTTCTCTCTGTTCGCGTTGAATCGCTAAACATTTCGCTCTGTCAACTTTCAGTGTTGATAAAACCATCCCCGACCTCGCAGAGTACACTTCGCGTTACTTCCACGTCATTGACGTCAGAGTCGTCATACTACACATCCGTGGAGGTGTGGGTGACGGTACCGATGTTCTTCGCAAAGGTGAAAGGTTAAGGGGCTTGTGTGCGTGAGAGAAATGGGCGCGTCGCACGCATACGCTAAATGGATAATTCTTGATGTTGGTGATCTCCCCGCCGACGATGCGCACCACCGGCTTATCAACCGCAGACTCCCACGGCGTCGCGGTTGTTTCGACACCGGTCACCAGGGAAATCGGGCAGAGATACGGTATTAGGACCAAAACCGCGAAGAATATCATGGCTCGCGTGCGAGCTGCTGTAAAGGCTTAGCGGGATCCTCCATTTTCTGTGCCACGCTCCGTCGACTTTTGTTTTTCTGCTAATTTATATCAGACTCGCTCTTCCTAGTCGTGCACCTTCTTACTTTTCCTCGAGCTAAATATAAATAAATTATCGTTGCGTTTTCAAGAAGCATAGCTAGCCGCTGCTAGGAGCGCCAGTGGCAATGAAATCGTAATACATCTTGTAAAAGATGAAAGTGGAATCTTATGTATGTATAATGAATGTATCGACGTGAAGTTTTCCAATGTATTGACGTAAAGTTCTCCATTGGCAAATATACTGACGTGAAGTTCTCCAATATAATTTTTTCCATCATAACCAATGTAATTTTTTTTTTTTTACATCATGATCTTCTCCATCCTTCTCCTTCCCTTACAAACTTCACAATCAATTTTGTATATTGAAGGTGCAGCTAGAAATAGCAAATCTGTATAAATTTGCAATATAATCAATTTTTTTCGAGCTTTCGACATGCTAGAGTGAACGCTGAAACGACTAAAGATAACTTTATTAAAGAGTGAGATCGTTAAAAAAGACGACTTCTTTTCTATATTAATTGTCAGTGATTGCGATTTTGCTTTCCGAGCAAAAGCATGTCGCCTAGCAGACTAAGATCTGCCTGAGATATTTTCTAATTTGCGGATATATGAAAAGGCACTTCTCAATTAAAATATCATTACTAAGCTTTCAAACTTCGCTTAGACGACCGATGCCTTATACGTCTTACAAGTACAATAAAAATTAAAAAGTAGTATATTTATTGCAAGTTTGAAAGCATGTAAGAATTTGCACGCGATTGGAATAATCTCGATTTTAGCAAATAGTCGCACAATCTGAAATATATGCATAAAAATTCATTAATCATAAATATATTCTTTACTTCTATAAAGCACTACATAGTCAATGTTTGTTCCCTAACGTTTCCACTTTCCTCTAACTATGACAATAAATTTATCGTTTAGTAATTTGCCGCTTTTTAATCTTTATATTTAATTGTAACTGAATTCGATCGCGCGTGAGTACCTCTAGTTTGTAACGTTAGCTACAGACTTACGTTCGTAAGATTCGATCTGTGAAGCTATCAAAACTTTTTTAGTTAGATTAGTCGTCTAACTGGAGACGATGATACGTTTCCCTCTGATTATCCTAATGATCAAGATTAGATTAATACTCTAAAGCCTCGGAAAGCATCGTTAGCGTTCACTCTAACGTAAACGTTCTTCGTCATAATCCTTTTAATATTCCAAAGTACCGCCAGCTCAGGTAAGTCATACTAACATACTCTTACGCTGTAGCCAATATGGCTGTTTAAAGTTGCTGGTATTTAGTACGAGTGCCGACAGCAAAGAGAGAGGGAGAGAGGATTATGATTTTTTAACGAGGAGGTGTGTCAATACACAGATAAGAGATAATCCCAAGCGTTTGGTTGTTTGGTGATAGTATCGGCATCAAGAGTTTTAAATCCTGTTAAAAACCACGTCGTATCGACGGGTAACGCGCCCAATAGTGTTCCAAAAAGTTTGGCCACAAGCACGGCCGTAATCGCTATTTCTACAGACGGTTGAGTCAGAGCTTGATCGAATCAGTTCGCCCGCAGTCTTTCGATCGACCTCAATAAGATCGAACGCACTATCTCTCGAAAATTACGAAGAGATAAGTATATAATCACAAGATCTGATTGTACATTGATTGTAGATTCAAGCAAAGAAATTGTGCTTTATTGTTTAATAATTATGTGTTATAGATCAGGTATTATTGATCAAACTCTGACTCGAGTATCTCTAGTTATCGCTAGTTTCTCGCAGTTCTCTAAATGCCTAGCCGCTGTCGCGGTGTTTTTTAAGCTTGCCTCTTTAAAATACGTTGAAGGAAGTCGTAATGTAATACTGATTGTGAGTTGTACATCCCGTTTCATCGATATCCCTCGAGTTAGTTATAGCGCGTGAAGTATAGATGAAGAATCGAAAACAAAAATGGCCTAAGTGAGCGATCTTGTGGTGTACTCGTTTATATTTATGTAATTTATTAAAATGATAATTTAAATTAGAAGACAGTCTGATACTTCAATGTGTTCATGAAATATTTCAATATACGTGCAAAGATCCGAGCACCTTATAAGTCATCGTATTTTTGACTTACGCCATTCTTGCTTTAAATTTCTCTTGAATATATTTCCTACGGAGCGCTAAGCTCCGAATTACGGTGAAATGACGGTGAATGTTTGCTATAGTATCTATGTCCTATTATACGCGGATAAGTTGTCACTTCTCTAGATTATTGTCGGAAAATTGATCTCATCGCTGTGTGTTATTACGAAACATCATGAAACGGGGCGTAATATAATATCAAATTTAAATTATAAAAAAGATAATTTTATATCTACTGCGAATTAAATAAAAACCATCTTTCTTTTTTTAATCAAGATTCTAATGGCTTGAACGATATATGGAAATATTGTAGAAAGAGCAAAATCTGTTAATGGAAAACTGCTATTAAAATCAGATATCCCCAAAGGGAAAAGTCTATTAAATCAATTCGACTGATATTAAAGTGTTTTTTATTCGAATACGAGTTTTTTTGTATAGCTTTTATAGAAATGTGCGCGCAGTAACAAGAATGTATTGCTAGCTTAAAAAACATTTTATTTCCCCAGCGGCGAGGCGAGACTAGATGAAATGTTATATTAACGCGTATCGGAAAACCATATCATTTTTTAAAATAAAATATAAATTACAGTTTGTAATGTATACATCATATGATATCTCGATAACATTTTAATATATAGATCAAATTTTTATATAGTTAACAATAAAGCTATGTACGTTTTACTTTAAACCGTAATAAACTCTGTTTTTTTTTTCAAAGATACGTTAACTAATTCAACAATACAAATATATACATATGTTCTGCTATAGAACAAAAATATCTTTGTGTAACTCGATTTTTTTTCTTTTCTAATTTAACTTTCAGATAATAATTTTCAAAATCCTATTATATGCACTCTATGATAAGTATATTCGAATAGTATTGAAGGAAGAGACATAGCTTTCCGACACACCTTGCCGAATGTTCGGACATTAAATTGTTTCTCATGATAATGGGATTGATATGTTTCGCGAGACAGACGACGCTCGTTTTATAAGCAATAATCGAAAATAGTTTGCGCACGAAGAAGCCGCGTCTATGAGTTTACAAAATTTCTGCAAAGACAATAAAACCGCTGCCCCCGTGTATTTCGATATATCGAAGGAAGACATTGTGATTGTTCGATCTTATGTTCATCGCCTTAACATCCTTACAATTAGATATGTTACAGCCGAATTATCCTAGAACAATTGACTTTTATTAAGGAATAAACTCGTGCATTGCGCTCAATATGCACAGTATTGTAGGTAGCGTGAGTTCTCGTATGAGAATCGCCGCGGAAGACGTCACATCCGGCGCTGGTATGATTTGCACTGAAACAAGTCGCACGGTACAAACATCGGGACTTTTACTTTTGTTATTGATAAATTGGTAAGAATAAAAACAAATATGAAAGCTCCCTGAGGCTTATAGAAGGCAAAAACATGTGGAAAGGTATAAAGTCCCGGAGAGCAGTCAGTTTTTCGCAGTAAAAATATATGTTTTTTTTATTTCCGATGTTTTTAAATAAAATAATCCGTATCTATCTTTATCTATCACTCTGTTTTCGACATCATACATGTATTCAGTGGTTAAAAGTTGTTACTATTAGCAAATTTGATTGGACGCACTCAGTGTGCATTGGTGTACATTAAAGCCACCGTATACAAAATAACGTAAAAAAGATATGTTTTTATGTTTATACACAAACATAGAAATCGATTAAATCCTGAAATACATTTTATTGTACTATTAGGTAAAATATGTATTTTATAATTCGAAATATTTGCATTTTATACTCAAATTAAATCGATGTACAATGGCTTTAATATGCACCAGTGCGCACTAATATTTTCGATCGAATTCGCCATATGTTATGTTCACTTCTCTACCTATATGTTATACATACGAAAAAGAGTTTAATATCTTATGAAAAAACTTACCCGACACCGTCTTTTTTTTAATATCGGCAAATTGCTCGTGATGCATGGGAAATGCAGGTATTGTTGCCTGACAGCTGATCTCAAGCTGCCCATTTTGGCCAGCGTGCAACGCGGAAACCTCCACCTTCAGTTTAGCAGTAGCGAACATCAGATTGTTTTTATGATATGTATGCGGATAGTGTGTCACTAGAGCAATATCCACCTGGTGAAATCGATAATCAGAAAATTATAATCGGGCGAATATCGAATCGAAGGGATATATTTCCAAAGCTATTTACAAATTTAATTGCTCATAATTATGTGTAAGTTCGAGTAAATTATAAAAGCATGTTTTTGTAATATGAAAATATTATTATAAAAAAATATAATTCTCTCCTTCAAGTAATTTTCAAGGAACTTTGTCAAAAATGATTATAATAAAACAACCCAAAAAGTATTTCAAAGAAATTTCTGCTTTTCAAATCGGTAGTTTAGATAACGATATGATTGATCTTTTACGAAGCTACACGGATAAGTGGACATCAATTTCAAAGTTTTTACGAACTTTACAAAGTTCCATGGCGTGAATTAAAATCGCACGTGAAAGCAGTTTATAATCTTTGCAAGAGTGAATCATTATTTTTAATTTGCATATTTATTAAGTGTTGTACGGTCTTTTTTCACCGAGTAATTTAACACAGAAGCAGAAAGCGTCTTTTTTACTTTGGCTGCTTGCAGAAGATGAACAGAATAGCGCTTGATAGCCTTTAAAAAACGAATAGAAAGGTTTAAGCTTTCTCTTTGAGATGCACTTATCATTTTTTTTTCGATATAAAAAAACTTTCCGTATGTAAATGACGCTTAAATGAGACTCCTAAAATTAAACAATTAACATATATTATCATTCACTTGGTATATCCCGAGAAACTAAAAATACTATGATCTTAACGTAATTTATCTTCTTTGTATTCGAAATAATCACGTTAGGAAAAACAACGTTCTATTGCTGCAGATCCGTCGCGTATTGTGTGGAGGTTGCACCAGTTGCACGGTCGGATTTATGGTTCTTTATATATGTTATGTATACAGCGTATATACATGACATAGGTGCACTTTAAAAAGAAAATTTGGACCCTCTTCTCTCTCTCTCTCTCTCTTTTATTCGTTTTTTACAGAATACCGAGTGCTACTTCGTCTTCCGTGAGCAATCAAAAAGCTTTGTAAAGTTCGTAACAATTTTGAGATTCGACAAAGGATCGCACAAAACATACAGAAAATGGATCCTGGCTAATTTGGCTGAATTTGTAACATGTTGTAGTTCTGATCGTCCTGATCAAAAGTCTTTATCTATTTATTCTTAAAATAAAATAAGAATAAATAGAAAAACCAGCGATTTTTTGTCAGAGTTTGATGTACCATAATTCAAAAACTGTTCATTATTTTACTTCGTGCCGATGGAGATTTTTGATCAGAACAATTTGATCAGAACTACATGTTTCGTGCGAGGTCCTTTCCATTTGTGTATCTATATGTAGCTCCATAAAAAAATCAATTAAATAGTTATCTGAACTACCGATCTATAAAGACTTCAAGTTTTAAAACGCTTTTTGGATCATCTCTATGATTATTTTTGACGCTACCATCTTTAAAAAAATGTCTATTTTTGGAGAGTAGATAGGTGATAAATTTATAATTTTTTGTGATATTAATTCTATTGGGTTAAAATGTTCAAGTATCGTAAGAATAAAAAGCGATCAAAAGTATACGTATAAATTCTTTAATAACAGTGTATCACTTGTAATTGTTAAATCGTCAAATAGATATTCTTTCTATCGAACTTGTTAAAATCAAAGTTATATTTCAATCTTTGTTGTTTTTTACCTCTTCGCCGTTTATGAACCACGTTATATAAGGAACTGGACGTGCGGGCGAGGATGAACAATTTGCCTCCAAGCTTTCGCCTACTACATATACACTCTTCTCGAACGTAATTCTAGGATTCTCAGATTGTGGAACTAAAAAATATTATTAAAAATATATCGAAGATATGCGGAGATGGCATTTAAAAATCTATGTTAATTTATGATCAGTTAAAATGTAGATCTTGACATTTATTCAATCTGAGAAACGTCAATATCTAATAACAATTTTCATATCAAATTATTGTTTCGATTAAATCAATACTGATATTTTAGCACCTAAATGAGGCTGCTCAAATTAATATAATTCAATACGATAAAACGACTAATGCCATTAGTAAGGAGATATTTCTATTCTTGTGTATAAAGTCGACAATATCACTCACATATCACTTTCATATGTACGGGATCAGCGCCAGCAGTATAAATGGGAGTTGTCATAGTGACTTCACAGGAATAAATACCGGAAGCTTCGTAACGCACATTGTGCAATTTGATTGTCGTGCCATTCTTTGAAAACTGGAAAAGATTAGCAATGTTAATAAGGATTATAACACATTGTGGTCAAGTGGACAGTACGTCGTTTTAATCAAATTACATTCCATACCTATGTAAAAGAACACAAGTAATAAATACTGCATAAACAATTCGAGTGTGCGTACAAAATTGCATGAAAATTAATTTTTCTCTCAGAGCATGATTATTTTTATATTTACAATCTCTTTTGTACTTTGTAAGCTTAGTTATTAAATAAAGAAGAGTTTCGTTTTGCACAAGAGAAAATGGAATGCCTTTGTATCGCAGTGTCTTTTTTTTAAACGAGTCATTCCTTTGCTTTTAAATATGTTGAATTTGATAATGAAGTGAGTGAAAATTATTTTTAAATGAAAGTTCAAGAGTGTACTTCTACCGACTAGCTTTACCAGGATTTATCATTTGTATTCCTTTCATCTAGTCATTTCAATTATATCGAGTGGATGCACGAGCAAGGTGAAATGCTTTGAAAATACAAAACAGAACACTTTAGATAATGTGATTCAAAGTTCTAGCATAATTGTTTTGCCACTTTTGGTCCTATTACACTTAGATATCATATCTATCGCAAATATTTCGCTTTAAGGCTCCTAAGTAGTCGCGGCGGCCATGTTGGAATCGTGATGTCAGAAACGTGGAATAACACGTTAATTTATGCTGCAAGTCATTTGTAAATAAAGACAATTTGGATAAATCTAAATGAGATTGCTTTAAAATACTTGTAAAAATAGGCAGAAACTGTCCTTTTCTTCCTTTAATAGTCGTAAAAAGCAAGTAAAATGAGCCTAATTTTAGGCAGAAACACACAGTTTGAACAGCTGTTGAAATGAATGAAATATACGCTTTTACGTATAAAATTCCAGTATAACTATGGTTTTTAGGATTTTCATAAGTACAAGACATACTTTCGCAATTAAGCAAATAATAATGAAATAGCACGCAGCACAAATTTCGTCCTCAAAACGTTTTCCATGCCTATGAGTTCAACCATTTATCGTGACGAGGTCTGTAACACACACACACATACACAAGCACGAGCCCATATACATGTCGAGAGCACATGTATGTACATAAGCTCGTGCTTATGTGTGTGGCTACCAATTTCGCCACATTTCGCCAGGGCGCCGACTGATTTTGAATCGCATGCTGACTCAGAAGTCTTAAAGTACACGATTAATCTCTATTTGGATGTGTTGAGGTGATAAACACCTAAATTATAGAAAAAAATCCTTTTCCTGTAATCAGATTAACAAGATAGAAATTTGAAAAGTTCAAGCTATTCATTATCACGATCTCTTTATCCCATTATTATCTTTTTTTTTTTAAATCATAGTATTCCTGAGGCTGGTAGTTCTATTGCATTAACTCAATTTTGTTATTAGTAGCTTAGATCTAATCATTCTTAACGCCCCATTTGTTACGCGTATCTTTACCTACATCTTTCATGACGTACTGTAATAACTTTAAGATATCTCGGAATTATATATAACGCTGTGTGGAACAGTCGCATATTCTTCGTTATCAACAACAGAATTCTAATAGTAACGATGAAATATAGTCTCATCGAGTAAGTTTTCAAAAGTTTCTATAGAAAACTAAAGTAGGAAGTGAGAAAAGGAGACGATAAAGGTATATCCTAAAAAAGGCAGATATTTATAAAAGAAGAAGAATTGTCGCGCGCGTGCAATCTCGATCGATTTTTTTCCCGCGAGGATAAAATGGATGAAAATGCCAAGTGCAGGAAAGTTCTTCAGCGCAAAGAAAGAGCGGAAAGTGTTTTCGACACTTAACAATCGTTCGTCATCAGCGGCCTGAAAACCCTCCGGCCGAATGAACGTTCTATTTCTGCCACGTGTAGCCTCATTATTAATGTGTTGACTCTACATACTGGCAAAAGCGCTCATCCTCGTATGTTAAGGTATCACATATGGATTAGTACAAGTATTGGTTTTTCATCTTATTTCTTTTTTAATAGATCACCCATCTGCTGCGCGCTCCCATCGAAAACATTCACGAAGGAAATTGCGCTGCCACGCGTTACTACTCGATGTCCTCGAGGGGATAGGGAGAGTATTTTACGTAACGGAGTATATGTATGTACGTAAATAGCTTTGCTTTGTGTCGATACATAAAAGACTGTGCCTTAGGTAAATGCGTTTAGCTTTGCTCGCTTAATCATTGGCAAAAGACAGGAGCGGACTCCGGATATTCAGCTTATACGCTATCGAGGGCGTCCTCGTTATTTTTGGATTTTTGTTTACTACGGTTTTTTCTTATAGAACGTATCACGAGATGTGCGGGATAGGTATATACAGACCAAGTTGTATTTTTACCTGTCCACGTAATAATGTCGACAGGTTAAAAAAAAAAAGAGACATTTATTATTTCCTTACATAAACAGGTGCGTGATGTAACGGTAAGTGAAGTGAAAAGCTTATAATAAAAAATAAATATTTGTTGCGAAGACACACGCATACATAAATAGATAATACTTGAGAAATTAAAAAAACGAATACTAATTTGATGCATAAACTTTGTTCGTAAAAGAAAAGATTATTATATGTTTCCAAGATTCTGAATCTTACAGTAAAATTTTGATAAAGATGAAATGAAACAATAAATATATATATGTGTAAATATTTACTTAAAACATTGAAAAACAGAAATCTAAAATTGCACTATGCATGCAACATTTTATATATATATAGGGTGTCTCTTAAGATGGGTCGGGGTCACATTGGGGGAGGAGAATGGATCAAAAGGAAATAGTATAAGAATTTTTTATTCCCTTTGATCCATTCTCCGTCCCCAATGTGGCCCCGACCCATCTTAAGAGACCACCCTGTATATGGATTTAAGACTCTGAAAAGTTGAAATATTTCTAAGTTTTATGAGATAAATATGTTGAGACATTGCATATGTTGAATTAAAATCATTTTGCAATGCAAAACGTGGAATTGATGAAATTTCAACAAAAGCAGCTACTCAATTTATTTTTTAATACACTTTCTGTCTAGACGTGCTTGACTTCCGTTACAGAGATAGAAATTCAATTAATATTCGAAGATTTAAAGATAACAATATAGACGTGGATATATATAATTGTAGATAGATTGAGATGCAAAGGTCGATGCCATCATTACTATCAGTCTCAGCCGTGTAAATTCGACACAAATTTATGTAGACGTGTTATCGAACCTGCATGTCATGTTGCGGCACGACTGCGATGCCTTTGAGATAATTATGTACATCAAAGCGAAAGTCATAGTGTATATACGTATCAGGGTAAAGCGACATTCAAAATTTATGAGCTGTCAAGAATCGAATAAACTAGGTTTAAAGTTAATTGATGAAGTCAATCGTTGTCTCTTCCTCTTATTCATTCTGTTGGAACCCAACAGTTGGGTACGCTCGATAATTCGACTAATAGTAAATATAACGAAACAACAAAAGAACAAATTAAAAAGATACAAAAAATAATTAACAGGAAATACATTTTGTGAAATCTCCTTGTTGCTCTATTTCGCTCACCTCCATTTTGGCGCCGTCGATATATACGGATTTGTCCGGGATGTACGGCGGATTCCTCTCCTTAATGTACTGAAATATCCTCTTCTCGCCCTTCATAAATTCTATTTTGTGCAGCAAGTCGTCCGCGACAGTGTGATTGCACAGCAAGATGGCTGTGCTGCCATGCGTTATATACTGCGGCGCTATCAATTGCACGTTCATGTGATCCGCCAGTGTCGCGTCTGGAAATCGTGAAATCACCGTACGTATATACTACCGTGTATATTACCTCAATTCTGGCGACCGAATGGCCATGGACATTATCTACAATGTCCAACGTGAGCGGTATTAATTCTACTATTAGATGGTACTCGTGGAAATTGCGGGGCGCGATTAAGGGATGATTTTACGAGGTTTTTTAACGAACGTGAGTCGCAAAAAAATCCGAAAATACTGAAAGTTAAAAGTTTCGAGGTATTTAATAGGAAATTGAGAGAAAATATCACATTACGTAAAATATATTGTATTTCCAAATATATTTCAACAAAAGTTAACAGGATTCTCAATTAAAAAAAAAACAATATTTAAAAAAAAAGAAAACTGAAGAATGAGAATCGGACGCGAATTTCAGTGCGTAATATAACAAAATAACAAAATTAAGTAAACGTAAGTTGATTAGACGTTTTAGCTTAATTTTCAGCCATCTTCAACAAGTTAACAAATATTTGGAGATAGCCTTATGCTCGCTTCATAAGACATAACGCAATCCATCCTGAATGTCAAAAATGAATATGTCGGTCACCGATTGATAAGCCGGATGATTAATGGATTCAAACAACAGCCAAGTGAAATAGAGAACGGGAGATTAAATTGATGCAAATAAATTGATTGCGTTACGTGGGGGGAGTGAGATTATCTACAAATATTAAGATATCTTGCTGAAGATAGTTAAAAATTAAGCCGAAATATCCCAACATTAAACTTAAAATACTTAAAATAAATTTGTTTAATAATTTACATTATGCACTGAAATCTGCGTCTGACTTTCATCAGCCTTTTTTTTAAATTACTGTTTTTCAAATATATATTTTCCTATATTTTTAGACGTATCTCTATCGATAGCATATTTAAAATCGAATTTTGTAAATTTAGTCATCCATTTAGTCATCCAGATATTCTTACCTTTCACCGTAGTTTAAAATGGATCGTCATTATATATTTATAACATTTTGTGGACTAAAAAGTACGTACTTTGCAAATAATTCAGATATTCATTTTTTAAAGTAATTCTTCTTCTAATTATTGCATTTCAAATATATTTCTTCATTTTAACATTTTATACCTGTATATATGAAAAACTTAACTTTATATTTTCGTATGTTTGTAATTTTATATTATAAAACCGATCAATTTTACGTTCCAGATATTTCCATGTTTTATCATCATTATATATTTATCGTTTGTTATACATTTATTTTGTAGACTAAAAGCTACGATATTTTGCGAGCACATTTAGATACGAAAGATTATTGTTTAATAAAGAATAAAGTGAGACTTTGAAACCGTAAAACTGCTGCTTGATGCTTCCCATATATTCTATGCCATAGTTTATGTGATATTCATTTAGAATTGAATTCGTTGGGGGTTAACTTCGAGGGGTGTCGTAACCTACAAACCTAGATAGGGTCACGTATAGGGTGTCTTTCCGTGCACGTAATTCTAAATCTCTTCTTGGGACCATATATTCTGTTGAAATAAAATTTATCTGCAATTTACTGTGAAGAATAAGGTTCATTTTTGGCTATTTATGAAATTTCTTTATAAAAATTCCTGTGTTTGAATTTTTTTTTATAATTGTCAGCTTTCTATTTTAACATTTTTCCAGCGATAAATATGAACTCCGAATTGCTCGTAGGACTTATAAAACAAAATGACATATTCCTTCTATAGAAACAAATACGCGTCTCTTGTTTACCTTATTATGTACATTCAAAGCTCTATTTTATATCAAATAAAATATAATATAATAATAACAGAGAGATTCAGAGAGAAAGAGAAGGAAAGAGAGAGAAAGATAGAGAGAGAGGAGAGCAGTTTGATATTTCGATTAAACGCTGTCAAGACCAACAATCATGTTCCATTCGATTTTCATCGAACTGACACCGACATGACAACGAGTCGACGGAGAACAGATTAATCTAGCTATTGCCAGGAATTGGAAGAACGGAGGGCCTTCGAGCGGTCGACTGTAACTACTTGTGGCAGTCCGCCCTGTTGCTGGGAGGTGTTACTGTATCGATCAGAATGAAAGCGCGCGTTACCGCCGCACGCATGGTATATTATTATTTCGAGACGTTTCGAGACAAGAGGCCTATTTTCGAGGTCGATCGTACGATGGATAATGCTAATACCACGCGATTTTCTACGCGTTTGTCCTGTAATATTTCAACGAGCGCTTAAAGCCGAACAATCAACTATGTTACGTTCTTCGTAATTAGAATCGACCGATTTTTTTGCGACATCACATTGACTGGAACAGTGGTATAATCGCAGGAAATAGATGATTGATTTTAGGATCTATATGTATCTATAAATGCATATTTTTACTTGGAGACAATATTTTTCTTTTTACATACTTTTAGTTTGACATAATAAAATGATAATTTCTTTACGATATTTCTGTTTATAAAGTAATTGATTTTTATATTAAGAATTCTCAAAGTAGCTTTTTCCTATCTATTTTTATATAAAACAAGAAAAATACTTGTATCAAATCGTTTGTATAGAAGAAATCGAATGCTTTATGTCAAAGATGAAAAATAATTAAAAACAATAAGAAATCTTTTTAAAGCTTTCCTTTCATAGGAAATAAATATAACGCTTTGATTTTTAAAAATATACGCAATAATATATTTTATTCCTTTTAATATGAATATTTTTATAAGTACTACGAGAAAGAGTTTTGAGATTGTTCAATTCGTAATATCTAAAACCGACACTTGGTTTCTCTTATGTAAATAACGTGCAATTAGGGTGAATATAATTGGATCGATAAATAGTCGAATAATTGGTTTCTGCAACAATGGCTTTTAAACTCGAGTTATGTGCGAATGAACCGAAAAAGTGATCGTATTTTTAGTCGTTAGATTAAACAGATTCAGTAACCTTTTTGATTTTAATTCGATTTTAATTTTCATTTAACGCTATATATTTTCATCTACTTATAATTAATGTAAACCAAAAAAGAATATTAATTTGCATATATTTCTTGCTCTATATTACATTAGATCCGTCAGAATTTATTTTTGAACTTTTTATATTTAATTAGAATGCAATAGAAAACAAATATTTGTTTCTATCTCGAATGTAATATGAAAAATTTCTTGATTTCTTTACGTAATAAAATATTCATAGTTCAATTTCACATTTAACATTAAAACTGTTGACAAATAAATGTTTATCAATTAATTATTATTATATATTTAATTTATCTCTTTTGACAAAAAGAGTTTTGAAAAAAAGTAAATTAATCAATTCAATCATTCATTTGTTGTAACAAAATTCATGGAATATTTCTGGATATACATCGTTATAAACTTGTTAATTTTTTAAAAATTATAAATCAGTTGAATTGTTTTGTTAGTTCTAAAAAGAATGTCTTACATTCGGTCTTGAGATGTCATATGATTATTTCATTAGCTGGATGAAGTTTTGATATGACCTAAGATTCAAGACAATCTTAAATTAAGATCAGATTATGAATACCATCAATAATTTTGCAATCTAATGTCTGTATGATTCATATAAATTTATGTATTTAATATACATTTAAATAACTTTATATGTTATTCTCTACTCTCTTTCTCTCTCTCTCTCTCTCTCTCTCTCTCTATATATATATATATATATATATATATATATATATATATATATTGAATATATTACTATCTAAATAGTTTTAATATTATTATTTTATATATATTTAAAATTTCTTGCTCCATTTATGCTCTAAAATAAAGCAAAAAAAAAATACATTCAGAGATATCATACATCTTTTCATTATCTAAAGAAAATTAATAACTTTATAATTTGCTTTGATATCATATCATTACAAAGATTTTCTCACGTTGCGAATTTGTTAATTGCATCTGTCAAACTCTAACAGTTTGAACGGGTTTCGTGAAATAGCAGAATTATTCTTGCTTTATTGTGAGATTCGGGTAATAATCGAATCGCAAACCATTGTTAAGGGCCGGCGAACGATGAAATTTCGAGAAGCCGGAATTCCGCGATTAACGATTAAGATAACGGAGGACCATTGTCGCGAGCTTTTGTCTGCTGGA
Source organism: Acromyrmex echinatior (assembly GCF_024713525.1). Classification (NCBI taxonomy): domain Eukaryota; kingdom Metazoa; phylum Arthropoda; class Insecta; order Hymenoptera; family Formicidae; genus Acromyrmex; species Acromyrmex echinatior. Next base: position 4,643,330 of record NC_141864.1, read on the forward strand.
ATTTCGGGAAGCAGCAATGTCGAGCATTTCCTTTGACATTACCTTTCACGTCGGACGAGCGTAGTTCTAGTTTCGCGGTAACTGACTCGCGTATGAAGTTCGTACAGCGAGCAAAACGTTTGACAGTGTTCTTATACATATGCACCGTGTATATTATTGTGTCATAACACATTATCGATCTGATATTAGAATAGAATTGTAAATTTAGTTGATACAAATACGCGACTTTACTTCTTTTCACGCGCGAATAAAAAAAACTACGATTTGTGCTATTGATTTTTATTTCAGTTTCATAAACGCTCTTAAATTTATAATGGATTCGCGTATTAATGACGTTATATAGCGCTATTCCAGCCCGAATAAACTAGGTCGAATTAAGTCACATTACGATGATTTATTTGATTATATGGCGTTTCGTGACAAAAACGACCTGCGATCAAAGAAAATGTCACGAAATGACCTAAAATACGCGACAAGACGAATATGTTCGGAAATGATTTGGCGGTAAAAGTTACACGGCGGCTAGATTGTTTAGAGTTTCATTTGTATCGACATATATTAACAGTGTGCGTACGTGTGCGCCTTTGTACGTGTCTAAATAAATGGAGGCCATTGAGGATTTATAGTGAATGTACATTGTAGTAATTCTACGTGGGTGGTATGAATGATAGGAGCTCATGTACACGAATTCAAGTGTTCTATTTTTATTCAATTCCATATTGAAGAAGCGTGTGAATTGTTATTCTCATGTCGGACTTCCTGCGACAAAAGTAGCAAAGTCAATACGCATACACTAAGTTTTTAGAACAATGAAAGAGTATTTATTCCGCAGAACGATTTGCGTTCTGCAGCGCGACGCTATTTATTGAAGATATAAATATCGATCATTTTGAAAGCAACATAAGTCTCGATATTATCGTTCTAAATTTTACTCCGCGTTTAAAAACGCGATATCAATGATTTGTGCTGCGAGTCTTAGACTTATGTTATTTTCGCAATGATTAATTTGAAGTAAATATATGTATTATATGTATAGTATATCGGACAAACGGTGACTTGCTAACGATGATCGCTTCACACATGCTCCGGAAAACGTCCCATGGTATGTGGCGTAGAATTATTCTCCGTCGCGGTAACACGTTATGGTGCACTGAACAATTAACCCGAGACATATGTCACACGTCATGAAGTGCAAAATGTGTAATATTGTCAGAGTACTGAATTGTATGAGGAATAATCTGCAGCCTCCGCTCTGTGGTGTCGTCAACTGAAACAATACAACAATTTCTACGAGAGAAACAGAATCGTGTCCATCTTGTATAGCGAAGGGCGTTAATTATTATTTGAAAAAAAAAAAGAAAAAAAAAAGAAAAAAAAAAGAATTACATATGTTAAATTTCTACCGTGGTAACATTCCGGAAAATTTCGGAACTCTCTGCGTCACTCGATCCCCTTCGGTGTAAAAAGATACACGGTTACTTTACGGCTAGTAGAGATAAGACCAATCCCAAGATGTTTCTTAAGTCCCCACCAATCATCCCCTTTCCCAAGCTCTTATTTACAGATGTGTTGATCAATCTGGAGTCGATTCTTTATCAACAGGCACATCCAGACGTCAATAAATGGGCAAACAAAAATAAAAAGCTTTTTTTCCCGCAAGTCATTCTAATAATGGAGAACCTTATTCTTCATTTAACGTCTCGAGCAGACGTCATTCACAGAGAAAATAAAGGCACTCATTGTCAAGACAATTTAATGCTAAAAATAAGAAAAAGATTGTCTGAGATTGCGTTCGATAAATCAAAATATCAAAATATTGTCCCTTAAAAAAATATCATAGAGCTAATCGACGGACTTGATCGATGCGTTTCAGGGATCCTTCGACGGAGGGATGCTCTCAAACGTGATCCGGGTCCGAAGGACGAGTTGACGCCCGACGACGAGCCGAATCCTGTTAGGATCGTTCGGTCGCCGGCGCGCGACCACCCCTCGTAATAACAATGAATCCTCAAAGGGGAGGATTGGGAGGAAGGGAGGATTGGGGAAATGGTATATAAGGGGTATGAGATCGCGTGGCGGCGGGAAGGGTGTCGATGTTTGTTATCGAGAGGGATAAACGGGCGCGAGCGCGAGCGAGCGCGCGGGCGCGCGCGCGCGTTCACTTACATGAAAATAATGGCAAACTATACACGAGCAGTAGGATTTTTCTCCAGTGACCGACGACCGGACGCTGCATTTTCGCTTTCTACGAGGTCGGAGAGGCGATCGCTTCTACGGCAACGTGCACGGTTAAATATCTGTTGCTCACTACGTAGCGAGGCGGAGGCGAAGGCGGAGGGCGAAGGCGTAGGCGAAGGCGAAGGCGTAGGCGAAGGCGAGGCGAGGCGAGGCGAAGGCGCAGGCGAGGCGGAGGTATACGGAAGATAGAGCGTGCGTGTCTACGTTTGTACAGAGTGTGCCTTTAAAACTACGACGCGACCTCGTGTATGCCGGGGTGTCGGCGCTACAACTGAGCCGAGGAGCAGGGCCTTTCGATCGTTCGACCGACCCGTTCCCGTTCGACCGACCTGACCCCCCACCGAACACGAACGCAGGGGAGCGTCGCGACGCGGGACGACGCGCGACGACGCGGCGCCCAAGCGCGCCGCGACGCCCGCACGAGGCGGGACTGCAGGCCGCCTTCCGGTTTATTAAGGGATGCCCGCGTGCGCTTCGCACAGAGAAAATCCGACGAGGATACGTCGCGCCGATTCTCCTTGACAAAGGGGGTCATTGACCGTCGTACGAAACGAGAGAATAAGCGGTGGAATTATCGATGCCAGGTCCATCAAGCTGTACATTTTCAATCGCCGATATTAGAGAGCAGACTTTGAGACTTTTTGAGAACGCCGAATATTCTGATTTCTTTTCATTCCATTTTTATTCCCTTTAATTATTCATAATGAATGTAATTGAAATTAAAAAGTTTAACCTTCATACGAAATTCCAGTAATCACGTCTTTAGCTCGAAAGATTATAATACCTAAGGACCTAAAAAAACTGAGAATTTTAATGAAGAGTACGGTCTGTAGTAGTAATTAGTTTCATTCTTCAATAATTATGATAGAAAACTATCCATACTTTAGGAAAAGATGGAAAAATTAAATTTTATGCATATATGTATACTTATAATGTGTAAGTATGCTGTGTATTCGATACGAATTTATTTCATGGAATCATAAATTTGTAAAGTTGTAAATTAAATAAATTCTATATCTTCTGAATTTTTATATTTTACTCCTATATTTTACTTCTATATTTTGTTTTTATATTTTATTATTATAAAGATATAAATTTTGGCGATTCTTCTAGTTATATTATAAAAAAAATTACTTCCTTATTTCGACGAAAAATCTTATTTTTGTATTCTAACGAAAGATAATGTAATATAAAACAAATCCCTTCAAAGAATAACGTGTAAATTCTTTTTAATTAATATATAATTTAATTAACATATATATTCGCACGATGCTGGAAGTGGAATATTAAATTTAGTAAGGTTTGCTTTGTAAATTAGATTATTTCATGAGAAAAAAGAAAATCAATAAAGAGTACCGAGTTGTTGAGGTTATTGTATAACTTTCACTAATATTTTTTTATTTCATTTTTTCAACTATTGCAAGAAAAGTGTCAAAGCTTAATTATGACTATTTTGACGTTTCGATTTCGCGTTTTTATGAATCAAAATGTTTTTATGAATCAAACAATACGAGATTCATTCTCAAGAGGATTTGTTGTATCACATACATTGAGCAATTATTAAAATGATTTAAGCTTAGAATAACTAGATTAATAAAAATTAATTAGAATGATATCGATATGTGAAAATTTTTTATATAGAGGGAAAACTTTTAACATCTTTTATTTTCCTGTGATCGAAAAAGGAAAAATGTAATTAAACAATTAATATCTTAACATACCTTAATTTTTGCACATAAATATACTAAATTAATGAATATTAGAATAGCATACTAAATATTTACTAAATGAAAAGAGATAATATATTGATACAAGAATTAATTTAATGTAATTACATTTTTTTATTGAAGTAAATATTTATTTATTGTTTGTAAGTAAATGTTTAGTATTAGTATTATTGAAAAAACATTAAGATTTAATAAAGCTTTTTCTCAATGTAATTGATAAAATTTTGGTAGAAATAATGGAGTATATATTTTTTTGAAACAAAATGTTTTTTTTTTAAATGCAAAATATTCAGTACGTCAAAAGCATATCAGATATACAAGCGATTAGCCAAGAACAATGAATAAGAACAATGAATAATATATATTTAGATGAAATAATTGATAAATAATATAATAAATTAAATATTAAAGCTCGGTTGAGATAAATCAACGCAATCAATTAATGCTTATTCGAGCCAACATAGGATGTGAAAATTAATTTATTTAAATCAACATAATTATAAACGCATTTCGATCCTGTTTCGGATCCTTATCAATACTGCATGTTAATTGTTAACAAAATGCAGTCATCTAAGAATAGTAATGACAGTGATGTCAGTCATTATACTTCCTGATATACTATATAATAAATTTATCGTTATATAAATTAATCATTATATAATAGAATATAAGTATATAAAATTTTTTTCTGACTTACATGATCATCGTAACATTATTAAGCATCTTAGATGAGAAAAAAATACTGAATAAGAGACTTATATCAGAAATTATAATATTTTTATCAAACAACCAATTAATAGTCTAAATTTACAGAATGATACGAAATTGTTGGACAAAGCTTATGATAACATAATTATGTTTAAATGACACACTTTATGTATTCTATATTTTATATGTTTGTACTGTATGTCTTGTATTATTGTCTCATTAGATAAAACTCGACGTCCGATGCATAAACAATTTAATAATATTGCGATGATCATGTGAGTCAGAAAAAAAATTTTATACATTTATACTCTATTATATAACGACTCAATAAATTTATTGTATATAGTATATCAGAAGTACGATAACATTACTGTTACATTACTATTCTTAGATGACTGCATTTTGTTAACAATTTACATGAAGCATTGATAAAAGGATCTGAAACAGAATCGAAACATCTCAGCGTTTATAATTATAATTTAAATAAATTATCATTCATTTTCACATTATCATCTTGTGTTGGCTTGAATAGATATTAATTGATTGATAAATAAATAATATCCACAAAAAATTAAAAATAATGTTAGCGATACAGAAACTTTTAAAATCAGTTAAAAATTGACAGATCGCAGAATCGTTATTTATTTATGTAATTAATTCCATTAATTTTGTATGATCCAAGATAACTATTAATACATTTTAATTAACCCAAGTGATTTTAATTAATTCAAGTGAAGTAATTAATCCAAAACATCAAACACCAAGTGCTATAATAAATGTTTAACTGTATTTTTAATTAATCTTTATCCTACTGTAATTTTCCTTGCCATACGTTAATTAAATTATTAATTTAAATAATTTATATTAACAAAATACTGTAAATATTTCTAATTAATTCAATCAGAATAAATTGCTTATTAACATTTTTTAACTATAAGTAATAATTAATCTAAATTATTTTATCCATAGTAAAAGTTATTGCTTGATAAGACAATCATAAATTAAATTAATTAAGTCCTTTTTATTTTATCCACTTTGAAATATTCGGAGCGGCTTTGAATTGATCGGGGTCCGCATCAATCAATCGAAAGCGCAACGGTAAGGACAGCCCATTGAACATCGTTAGTTCGCGTGGTTACATAATGTCCGCGTGGCGCTAGCATGTTAAGTGCTCAATCATATCTATAGATAAATAACATCTATCCTTTTTTGATATTTTGTTAACATTCTCACAAATCTGGCAATTCTATAGAATTAAGTTAATATATATAAGCCATTATTATGCAATCATTAATTGATAATTTTTGCAATATATAAACTTTGTTGTATGTACAATTTACAAATAGTATGAAAACAAATATCTATTTTAATATATATGTAATTTTTTTTATTAATATGCAATATTAATTTTATAATTAAAATTTTTATAAGAAAATGTTTAAAAAATTATTTTTTATTAAAATAATTTAATTATAATAACATATAATTATAATATATAAAATGGAATAGTGTATATAGGTAAATGGGATATAGAAAAAAATAAACTTACTTATATAATGTAACTTATTTCTATTTTAATATAATATTAAATATTAAAAATAATTTCTTATATATACATCATAAACATACTTAAGTTTTGTAAAATTTTGAATTTTTTTTTTTAATTTGTTTCATATATTTCTTTTCTGTATTTAATTTATTAATATATTGTCTCATATATAAAAGGATATAAAATTTAATTATTTGTGCCAATATTTTATCGCTATAACTTTTGCGCGAAAGTGATAAGTCAGGAGTAAATATTCTTTATAATCATTTCATACATGTCTGAGTGATGATAATACTTTAAAAATAAGTTTCCTAAATGTCTGATTAAATAATACATTTTTATATTAAAGTGTATGAGTCTTTTCGATTGGATCCTTCCTCTTTCAACTTTAAATTAGTCAATAAAGCTGCTGGAAAGGCACTATATTCATTGTTAGTACTGTTTGTGAATGCTGTTCTACATATATTACATTTTATGGATTTAAGAATATGTTGAGATAAATATCTCGTTACATAATAAATAACAGTCAACAATTTCTGACTGATCATGATGCAACAAACCCAACAGATTTGAATGTAATTCGTCTCCATTAGTGATATTATTTAACTTTTTTTTTCAACTTTGTTAAAGATGTTTGATTATGGCGAGAATTATTATATTCTTTTATATCCAAAAGAGTAATCATTAATTCTTCATCCTCATTATCTTTCAAAACCGTACAATTTCCATATTTTGATGGTTTAATTATACTAAAAGTACTTAAAATTTTATAAAATTATAGAAAAGTAGACATTGTTGATGATCATTTAATCCTGTCGCATGTCTTATCGTGCCAAAAAATCTCTGATACACATATTTTAAAAAGATAAAAAAGATTAAATTAGAAAAATGACTATTCGAATAATAATAATAGAAAATGTGTTAATTATTAGAATAAATATTACATAAAGTATTGCAAGAATCTGTAACAAATTTTAGATATTAAAGTAATTATAGAAATCTAAAATCCTAAATTATATACATAGATTTCATTATTTAAATTATTCTATAAAAATAAAATAGATTCGAATTTTATGGAATTCATTATTAATGTATTAATATACAAATCTTATTAATTATTATTGCTAAATAAATTTAAATATATTGTTATTAAATTTATAATCGTAATAATAAAAAGATATTATTCACACATTTTCTGTTATCGGTACAATTCAAGATAAGTGGATATTATAATTGTATTTTTTATATCCCAGCAAACAGATATAATTTCTACAGCTTGTATATGTATTTGCACATATTAAATATATTTATATATGTTATATATATCTTTTTACATATAACATATACAAATATATTTAACATATGTAAATATACATGTCTTACATCTTTTATATGGCAATTATATTTGTTGATTGTTTCCAAACTTCTAGAGAGTCTTGATTCAATCATCCTCTGTAAATACAGAACCGACACCAACACTCAATATCAAATATTTTATCAAATCTCTTGATTTGATTGTCACTCAAAGTCTATCAGCAGTTTGCTTCATTAAAAAATTATCTTCCGAGACATCATTATCACACTGTTCTTCCCAATTATTTAATTTTTTAAGAGATTCTTCTAAAATCTAATTCAAAATTGTATAATATTTTTTAATATATTAAAATATGAACTCATTATTCTCACTCTTTTTACTTAAAATTTACATCGGCAACAAAACTTTTACTACTTTGTAATGTGTACTTTCGCATCTGCAAATTTGTTCTAATTTAAGGCGTCAAATAAATCATTAATCCACTCACAAAAATTAGCTGTACTAATACACACAGTCTTTTAATTTAGGTAAAAAAATTTTATAAAATCGTAAATCACGAGCCATAGTTTACTGAAAACATACAGATAACAAAATTAGAAGAAGTATAATGCCTTTTTCGATCACAACGAATCTTAATGCTGAAGATGCTAAACAATAAGTCTATACTAAAATTTTTTTAATTTATCATTTTCTCAATAAATAATAAAGTTGTGTAATTCAATACTTTGCACGAATTATTTTATTGTTCCATGAGATAATACTAAAACATTCTTATTTGTACAGCTAATCGAACTCTCATTTTACTAACATTATTGAATATCAAATAGGTATTTTAGAATATACTCGCATCTCAGCTGGCAATGTTCATTTTTATCATGTAAAATTCGAAAATAATCCCATTCTACAAATATTTCGTTGGAACTAACCTAATAACAAAAATGACAAAAAAATATTTCTATAAAAATCATTAAAATTCTTTCAAGTTATAATTTTTTTTTTATTTTTGACTTTTGCATATTTTAATAATAGGATTATATACATACTTTTTTTATTCAAAGAAAATTTAATTTAAGCATACTTGCACGTTTTTAGAGATTGAGGTATCAATAATAAACATTTATTATGTCTCCATGTATTACAAATATCTTCAAAAGCTAAACTGCATCCAAAATTTTCAATGTCATTTGCAATATTAATTGCACCTGAACATATATTAAAGTTGTCCATTGAAAATAGTGATTCCTTTAATTGTTTTATATTTTCAATAGTATTATATATTTACATATCTGGCAGAATATGTAACAGGCTGTTTTAAAACAATTACTTCTAATGTCATATTTTCTTTTAGCACATTTCTTTCACTGCATTAAATGTATATTTATTTTCGTGATAATACATTTTGCTCTCTAATCTATTATCTGTTTCAATATTTGATACATATTCATCAAATAAATCTTCTTTTTCATCACCAATTTGAACTTTTTCTGTCCAAGAAAAGTTCAAATCAGCATTTTTTATTAAACGGGGCTTTTTGTATCGTGCAGACTAAGAAAACCACAGTAATTAATATATAAAAATCACAGTAATTATTAGGTGTTGGAATTAATTCGTAGCGTTTTTAATGAAAGAATGTTATTTATTTCACATGAGCATTAAAAAATACATTAATGAAAGTACTTCCCATCACTTGTAAAACGCTACGAATTAATTCCAACACCTAATAATTATGTTCAATCTGTTCAATTAACATGAACATTGAACTATTGAACTATTCCAGATCATAAGTGTAATTATAAAATCAATAATTTTTTTTTATTGATATAGGGTATTTGAAAAAGTCGAGGTCAAACCGGCCAAATGTCTTAATGATTATACAATGTATTAATGAGGTTGAGTAAGTGAAAAAAGTTCATATAAACTGTTATCCGTAAATACTTTATTGTGCAAGTTATAAACATTCTAAAATTTTTATCAATTGTTATAATAATTGTAATGATTGTAATAAATATCTTAAAATTGTTCCTTATCCAACAATGCAAGCTTTTCATTCATCAAATTCTTTCAAATATTTCTACTTGTATTAAAAATAACAGTAAATATATTTTGAATACTTTCTCAAAACTGATCTTCTGTTTTTATCATAATCTCAAAAACAATTGTTTTACCAATAAATAGGAGTATAGGAAAGGTTATATAAATCAGAATATGCAAACAATAATTTATTTGTATCTGAGTAAGTGATTCAATAATTAGTATAACAAATTATAGAAAACAATTTTGCTTATAAATTTTTGAACATTTATAACTTAATATAACACCTTTCTAAATATATAAACTATATGAACATTTCCATTTATTACTCGTTGACAAATTAAGTTTATCTCTGATCTTTCTGGACATACTATGATATCAAATATCTTTAATTTCAAAGCTTTAGCTAATAATAAACTATAATTTATCATCTATGGAACTTACCACATCAAAAATATTTCCTTGTTTATCTCTCATAAATAATATGATTCATAAAATATTTATGGGTAAAAAATGTTTGTGACATATAGACTGCTATGATTTAGATTAAAATTTTTTCTTCTTATTGCTATCTGCCACAATTTCTTCAGATAATTATACAGAACAGATTTAAAAATCAATGAAATTAGGTTATTCGATGTAGTTTATTCGACGCGTTTTTTTTTTGCATGTAAACCTAGTAGACCTTTGCTTCTTGAATGAACAACTTTTCACGCGAAAGTAAAAAATGAGTTTGGTTAGGGTTAGATTTTTTTAACGCGAAACGACATGGATTTACAACCTTCCACGCAAAACGAGGGCCACACCAAGAAAAAATGCGCAGTATTTCGCAGCTGATATATTTCCTAACCTAAATAATCGTCAACTTTAACGCTTAATCTCGGTTCACAAGGCAGAGCGACACTTTTTTTTTGCCAGATTCTTTCGTTTCATGCAAAAATGTGTCGAATAAGCCTAATTTTATTGATTTTGAAGCTGCGGCACCTATTCTATATAATTACCATTTCTTTATTATATATTTTATTATATATATATTTTCGTTTTTCTCATTATTAGTGTCATATTCAGAAGTACAACTTGGAGCTATACAACGTGGTATAATTTTTTAATTTTACTTTCCTGTCACGTCACTATTTATACCGAAGAAACCGAGTAAACCACGCACATCCTGCAGATACCGCATATATGAGACGATGCAGAGACAACAGCTGATCGAGAATCAGGCATTTAGTCGTCTAATGCCATCTAGTGATTCGCGAACATTTGGTGCGTTCGGGGAAACGCTATTAGTTATTTATGTCATTCTATCCTTGTTTTATGTCTGTTTTATGCTAACTCTTAGAACTCGGATCGATTTCTAGCATCGTAGACATTGAGCTTAATAAACAACGAAGATAGAATGACAGAAATAATGCCAATATAATAAAAAGCGTCATTTTAACATTGTTAAAATCTTGCAGCAATAATTCAGCGACGTTTCACAATCACCATGCAATATTGTAATATTTTAGTGAAATTATTCTGCAATGTTTTTGCAATCTTTCTGTGTTGTATGGGATTAAATGATTTGGAAGCTCTTAATTTAGAGTGAAAATTATTACCAGAATATAAAAAAAATTGTCACATTTTGAAAAACCTGAACAATTTTGGGTAGAAGTAGGTTAAAAATTGGAAATGAAATGGTATTCCCAAAATTATTCAAATTTGCTACAGCAATATTATTTCTACCTCATAGTAGTGCAACAACCAGCCCAGCAAACAAGAATGGATTGAAATGAATTGAAATGGATTCAGATTTTCAGAAATATTGATTCATGAATGTTAAAACGAATGCTTTTCAATCCTGAATGCATTTTTATTCATGTATAGAAATTGCATGGAGCATACCTCTATGCCTTTCAATCTAAAAATAATATTAGCTTTTTCTATGCACAACATACATATTGTGAATACTATTCAATTCAAAATTTTGAATAGAAAATGCATTTTTTCCAATTGCATCCAATTGAATCTAATTGAATCCAATTAAATCCAAAAAAAAGTATTTGCTTGCTTTTAAAATACGCACTTTGGATAGAAAAAAATTTCAATTCATTTTAATCCATTCTCGTTTGCTGGGTGTGTAATAAAAAGCTCTTTTATAATAAAATAATAATACTAATTATATTAAAATGTAAATTAAATTATAAATAAAATACATATTTATATACAGATTGAAATATGTATATACATGTAGGTACATATTTAAATCAATAATAAGTGTATATTTATACCTATTTTATTTCATGCTTTTTCTCTTTTTTTTAGTACATTTTTTAATTCATTTGTGACCCTAATGTATTGTACTATGATGTTACATTTTACCACTAGGTGTCAGTACGTTTTAAATTTTCGTCGCGGTTGGAGTTTATCAAATGCTCGAAAGGGTGTGATCCACTTAACGCTACAAATACTTCGTTAACCAATCAGAAGAAAGAATTTTACGAATTGACCAATCAAAGAAAGCATTTGCAGCGTAAAGTGGATTGTATCCAAAGTTGCGTCGCGACAACTACACTTGCCGCTTTGAGTAGCGCTCGCGCAAACGTCATCACATGTCACCTGGCAGTCCTGCCACATCCACTAACATCTACCTACAACTACCTGCAATCTTGCATCTGTTTTGTCGTGTGGATGTAGACTGTAGCGCGATTCTCGCGTGAAGTACGCCCGTGTCCGCTCGCGCAGCGTGATCAAGCACGATGGAGAATCACGAGGAGGACGAGCTGGAAGAGCTCCGTTCTACGATCTACACGTTCCCGCAGAACGTGCAGGAAGTGATCGAGCAGGTGAAGTTCACCACGAGTTTTTGTCTTTTTCTCATCAGGCGTTAGTGTTTTCAAGCTGTGTGTTCGTCCTGTGCAAAATAACAGCGCTGTGTTTGGATTTTTATATTTTATATTCCTATTTTTCAATAAAATGATTCTCCTTTCAATGTCTGTTTTTCCTTGAACCGTTTCCTTCCTTGACGTCTACCTGTCATTGCTGGTTTTGTGTATAATTATATCTGTAAAGTATTTATTTTATGTTTTTTTTACAAAATAAGCTTAACATTGTCGTTTTTGCTATCAGGTCTTAACTATCACTGATCCATTAGATCAACCTAACTTCAATGTAGTGGATCATATAAACACGTTATTTCCTACGGAACAGTCGCTGTCAAATATTGACGAAGTGGTGAATAAAATAGAAAATAAGATACATACTATTGATAAAGAGATACGGTCAGTTGTACGTGGTCAGACAAACGTGGGTCAAGATGGTAGAGCAGCGTTGGAAGATGCACAGAAGGTGATAAAGCAATTATTTATCCATATAAAAGACATAAAAGACAAGGCGGAACAATCTGAGGAAGCGGTTAAGGAAATTACAAGAGACATCAAACAGCTGGATTTTGCTAAAAAGAATCTTACCGCTTCGATAACAGCACTAAATCATTTGCATATGCTTGTGGAAGGAGTGGATAATTTAAAGTACATATATTGCTTTATTTTACAAAATATTATTTAAACATTGATCAAAATTATGAATCCATTATACATTTCTTCAGAATATTAACGCAAAGAAAGCAGTATGGAGAAATTATCTTACCATTGCAAGCAGTGATGGAAGTGATGCAAAATTTTAATAGCTATATGGACATACCACAAGTGAAACAATTATCTGATCAAGTAGGACACAAGTTTTATCTTTGATAACTAAAATAGATAATTCTTTTAATTATTTTTTTAATATGTTTTTTTTTAATTGATTGTTCTTTTAATATGTTTTCTTTTGTCTAAATGAAAGGTACGTCAGATTCAGGATGAATTAGCTCAGCAGATTACAGCAGATTTCAAGCAGGCCTTCTCAGGCCAGAATCCAAAACATTTCAATCAATTGACGGAAGGATGTTTAGTATTATCAGTATTACATCCTAAAGTGAAGTGTGTATTATATAGATATTTGTAGCATCTAATATGATAGGATTTTGATAATGTCTCGAATACTCCTTTTCTTTAAAGGAAAGATCTGCTAGTCTGGTTTGTAAATATCCAATTACAAGAATATGCACATTTGTTCGATGAGAATCAGGATTTCGCCTGGTTGGATAAGATAGATCGAAGATATGCGTGGATCAAGAAACATTTGCTTGATTTCGAGTCGAAGTTCGGCACAATTTTTCCTCAAGACTGGGAAATTTCTGAACGAATAGCTGTACAATTTTGCCATGTCACACGTGAAGATCTCACTAAATTAATGAACAAGAGGCGTAATGAAATAGATGTAAAATTATTGCTTTATGCGATTCAGAGAACTAGTAATTTTGAGACGCTACTGTCGAAGCGTTTTATCGGCAGCACTTTGGAGACTACCGATATTAAGACTATGCCAGTCAGTAATAAAGTTGTGGAGAAAGTCCCGGGAAATCCTTTTGAAGAAGATGAGAAGGTATCAAAGTCGTTTATATGTATGCTACATTCATCTCTGTATTATTTACTGATTTTCATTAAAAATATTTATTATTCTTTTATACGTATAGGTTGAAAACGAAAAACCAAGATCGTCTCCATTCGAAAAACTAATAGGAAGATGTTTCGAGTCATACTTGAACATTTACATAGAAAGTCTGGATCGCAATTTAGCAGATCTGATGGACAAGTTCGTGTCCGATTCTAAAACGCAACCGCCAGGTGCTAAGGAATTTGACGGCATTGAAGGCCCGAGTAGTGTCTTGAGTTCGTGTGCCGATTTGTTTGTATTTTACAAGAAGTGCATGCTACAATGTACGCAACTCAGTACTGGCTTAATCATGTTGAGCCTTGCCGAGACTTTTCAAAAATATCTACGAGAGTACGCTGTAAAGATCTTACAGAATAATTTACCCAAGTAAGTCTAAAAATCGTGCAAATCAGTTCTTCAGAAATTAGTAATTCAGAACTTATGTATCTCTCGATATATATAATATATTTCGATATATTTTAATATAACCATTATAGAGTCGGAGGCAGTGCAGGAATTGGTACCAGCATGAGTAATATTACACGTGACTTACGAGATAATCTATCAACGTCAGGCTTTATTCAAAATTTCCAAAGTTTTTTGAAGGAAGGAGAAACTGCCAGATTCAGCAAAGAAGAGCAATCTCGTATATGCTGGTAAATATATTACAAATTCTTTATTTCCACAGAACAAAGTGAATAATTATTGAAATATACAATTTTTCAGTATTTTGACAACAGCGGAATATTGTTTAGAAACGACACAGCAGTTAGAGGAGAAACTCCGTGGAAAGACAGATAAATGCTGTTCAGAAAAAATTAATTTATCTCAAGAACAGGATATCTTCCACACGTATATCTTCTCTTTTTTTTTATTTTTATATATATGTTTAAAAAAATTTTTATTGATGTATTAATTTTTGCTATTTATTTTTAGCGTGATTTCTAATTGCATTCAGTTGCTAGTTCAAGATCTGGAAGCAGCGTGTGAATCCGCATTGACTGCAATGACTAAGGTAATGACTTATGAAAAAAAAGATGCAATTATAATATAACATTAATTATACATAATTCAGATATATCATTCTATAATATAGAAATAAAATTAATATCATATTCTGCTATTTAAAACTAACGTACAATTGAGACAATATTAATATTATATAATAAAAATATAATAACTCTGTTTTACTTGTTAGGTACAATGGAGTTCTGTGGAAATCGTGGGCGATCAGAGTAATTATGTTAATACGATAATAGCACATCTTCGACAAACAATACCAACCATACGAGATAGACTATCTTCTTGTAGAAAATACTTCACACAGCTTTGTGTAAAGTTCGCCAGGTAAAATATTTATCATGTACTTATATACTTTTTGAAGTTCTCGAATACTTGATGCTTTGTTTCAGCTCTTTCATAGCAAAATTAGTACAGCAATTATTTAAATGTAAGCCATTAAATGCTGTTGGCGCAGAACAATTGTTGTTAGATGTCCATATGTTGAAAACAGCTTTACTGGATCTTCCATTGACAGGTTATCAAATACAGAGAAAAGCTCCAGTAACATACACGAAAGTAATTAAATACTTTAGAAAGTAGATTAAATTTATTAAAGTACATTTATATTTAATATATTATTTATCATACAGGTTGTAGTCAAAGGTATGGCAAACGCTGAAATGATATTGAAGATTGTAATGTCTCCAATTGAATCTCCTAGTGATTTCGTGAAACAATGCAATATACGCTTGCCTGACTTGCAATCCTCAGAATTCCAAAAAATTTTAGATATGAAGGTAATTTTTACGATAAGTAAAATTATCGTCTATTATATTTTTCATCAATAATCCAATGTAATTAATATATACATTTTAGGGATTGAAAAAGACAGATCAAGATCAATTGCTTAAGCAATTTAAACAATCT
Source organism: Acromyrmex echinatior (assembly GCF_024713525.1). Classification (NCBI taxonomy): domain Eukaryota; kingdom Metazoa; phylum Arthropoda; class Insecta; order Hymenoptera; family Formicidae; genus Acromyrmex; species Acromyrmex echinatior. Next base: position 4,659,348 of record NC_141864.1, read on the forward strand.
GAAAACACAGATGTCACAGAGACTGCGAAAAATATAATACATAATAGTCCAGAACATGAAGCTGGAAGAATTAAGAGATTAGAAAAGCTCATTAAGAAACGAATTTGAGGATATTAGATACAATATTATTGTAACTGTATATAGTTAATTTAGGAATTCTCTTTTATCTTAAAATATACATAATAAAGATTCTTTATACAAAAATGAAAGAGATATATGAATGTGGGGATACTTTTATCAAATAAATATAGTACTAAATTTATTTTATTCTTTATTTTTTTATATAATCTGATAATTTGGGCAATGATCTTAACCTTGTTTCTGCGCGAGTTCCTTTGCCTTAGCTTTTTCTAATTTTGCTATCCTTGCCGCAGATTTGCTTCCCAATAAACCACCACCCCAGTGACGCCTGATTTCATCATATCGATCATTGAAGTTCGTCTTAATGGCTTCAACGATCTTCGCGAAGTTAGCCCTATCGCCAGAATCCACCTGAAACAACGATAATATTTTAATAAAACTGAAATAAAAGAGAAGGATCAGATTTTCATAAATGTATATCAGATATATTTTAATTTCATAGTGTCTCATTGGATTGGCTCTCGAATACTCATCATAAAAATAATATAGTTTAATTAAATGCAAATTAAAACAAAAATATAATTGGATATAATTACGTACTTGAGTAAGAGCAATTGTCGAGCAGGTCTTACGTCTAACCAGACGTCCCAAACGAGCCTTGCCTTTAACAATACAGTATGGTACACCCATTTTACGACACAAGGCAGGAAGGAACAATACGATCTGTATCAATAAAGAGAAAATTGATTAGGTTGGTACATATAATTTCTTACAAATATACATATATAATAATGTAAGATGGTACTCAGTGTGTCATATATCATTCCTTGAATACAAATGTTAAAAACATTTATGTTCTCAGGTGAAGAAATTCAAGCATCATAGTTAAATAGAATAAACATTATAAATCTACTATGAATCAGACATTTAACTAACCTCAATAGGATCAACATCATGAGCTATAACAACTAGTTGAGCTTTCTTCTGCTCTACCAGTGTAGTCACCGTGTTGGTTCCACTGCGAATGACATTTGGTTTTTTCGTCGGCGTATCTTCCTTCTTTGCAATCTTTTGTTCAGCTCTCGCCATCAACCTTGCATTCTTCATGGCTGTTGATTCAGGGCGGTACTTTTCCAATACCTTGAATAACTGTGTAGCTACAATATAAGAACAATATTGTATTATATAAGAACAATATTTTTTTCATATGAATATGAATAGGATTAAAAAATCATACATGGAATATACATCTTACCGGTTTGTTTATCCAATGTTTGTGTGAACTGGTTTATCGTCGGGGGTACTTTCAACCTCTTCTGCAACACAGATCTTTGGCGTTGAATACGAATGTATTTGGGCCATCTTACAAAGCGGCTGAGATCACGAGCCGGTTGAATGTCCTGGCCTAAATTTTAATAGAATTTCACAGTAACATGTGACTGTTCTATACAGATTATAAAGTATAATATAACTCTGTTTATTCAAATTTATTGGAGAATAAAACAGTTCCAATAATCGAAAGATTTAGATAATAGAGATTAACTTGTTTTCCCTTCTACCAATACTTATTAATTCTGATAATAGGAGCTGAAATTTAGAAAACTTGAAATTGAAAATGTCCTGAGTTTTATTTTCATTTAATTTACATTAGTGGACGCAGAAAAACACACAAATGGAATGCAGATAAACAGAGTTTTACTGTATTAATCAGAAAAATTATACTGACTTACCAATGCCAAAGTTACGTGTTCGTTTCTCAAAGAGTGGATTGGTCACTTTCTTCGGTTCAATTTTTTTGACTGCCAATGGTGCGGCAGCTACCTTCTTCCCAACCTTCTTCTTAGGCTGAAATTATGAAAGAAAATAGAAATAATTATTAATTTTCACGTGCGACATAGTAGGATTTTAATACATTTCTTTGTGATATATTCATGCAATTTTAATGAAATATGTAGAACTAAATTAGAAATATTTTTATGCAAGAAATATCTTTTAAGAATCTAACGATTTAATCTCCTTTATCATGAAAATTATGCATTTATTGCTGAACGCTAATCTTTCATTTTTTACCTACGAAATTACTTTGTATAAAATTAGGTTATAAAATGTTAAATTGATGTCACGCGAACGAATCGATTTACTTGATCGTTGTAGAAATAGCATTTTTCGGCAAAAGTAAGATTTCAGAGGACTGCAATTATCACATTACATAATTATTGAATTAATTGACTGTGGAATGAAAACATATTTTTGGGCTACACGTTGGAGAACATGCTCGAAATTCGAACTAATTCAAACGTGGATATTCGACGCAGCCGACGTCGCTTAACAAAAATATTATTCCCGTACGATGATTCGATAATCTTACCTTTTTCTGAACCATTTTTCTAGCTAGAAATCCAAAGGATTTCTATAAATTTTATCGGATAAAAACGCGGTATCTCACTGAACGCGACGCAATGTACGGCGTCGACACCGTAAAGAGGGGCATCAAACCGCAGCGCCACCAAACGCCATATTGATACTCGTCAGTTCTGCAGTGTTGCCAATTTGGTGGTTTTCCCATCAGATTTGATAATTTTCGAAAATGTTTAGTAGCAAGATTTTTGGTTTAAATTTTTTATTAATTAATTTCGGCGATTTCAACAGCTAAGAATAAATCTAGGTATCAATCATGAAACTTCATCCCTAGGATTAAAAATGAAAAGTGAAAAATTTCATTAATTTCAATGGTAAAAATTTTCCCTTTTCACTTTTTCCCTTTTCACTATCCTATGGTTAAAGTTTCATGATTAATGATACCCAGAACAAATACGCGTAAACTTCGAAACATAGCGGTAGTTTTAAACCATTGCAAATACTTATTTATTTCAAAAGAATATAAAAAATTCAATATATTTTCAAAAATATTAATTTTAATAATTATTATATAATAATTATTATATTAATTTAATAATTTATGTTAAAGATAACAGGCTCTTTAGAAGAAAAAATGCAATTGCACTAAAAATATCATTGTATGTACATATCGCTTTATAACTGTATTTATATCATGTTATTATACAATTGTCTTTTATTATAGACACTTATTTATGAATAAAATTTGTTTAGAAAACTAACTCGTAATAAATATAATAAAATTTATATATCGTCAATATGTAAAATTTTTGATAAAATATAATAATATGATAATCTTATAATAATCTTATTATTGTAGCAAAGTTTATTATAAGATATATAATAATATATATTATAATTAATTTTTATCATAAATTTTATATATTAATTTTGTTTATATTTCATTGATAATTGTTCATTTCTCTTGCAAGTTAAGATTAGAAACAGGTTAAGGTTATTTCTAACCTCAATTTTAACAAAAAACGGAATAAACCAAAGCAACTGAAACAGCTGATCAAGTTGATGTCGATTTAAGTTATAAACCGTTATTAATAATATCTAAAAGAATATCAACAAATTAATTATGATGATGAAATATTCTATATTATAAAAAATTAGAAAAAGCATCAGGAAAAAAAGTGAAATTGTGTCTAAGGGATAAATATATTCCAAAACAAGAAAAATTAATTAGTTCAATTTTAATTTTAAAAGAAAAATCAATCGAAATCATTGTGCGATTGAGAAATGACATTAAAGATTCCATTTTATGGGAGAAGCTGGATATTATATGCTGGATATTATAAGCTGAACCTACTGAGTCTTAGACATAATCCTAATGGTACATGCAATGCTGCATCGACGTCCGTGTTGCCACCCGATAGTCCGATGAACGTGTTTGATAGAAATGCGAAGCTGTTGCAACGCGAACGTGCCGCCAAGAATGCTAATGTCCAGTTGTATGACTACATTAAAGATGAGGTGGGCGACAGGCTGGCAGATAGAATATTTGACATCAAACGAAAGTTTGGTAAAGTTCTCGATCTGGGATGTGGTCGTGGTCATGTGTCCAAACGGATTCTCAGTGAGTCCGTGGAGGAATTGGTGTTGGCCGACATGAGTCCGAGTCTCCTGCAACAGGTTGAGATCACAGAGGATATAAGGATCAAGAAGGAAGTCATAGATGAAGAGAACCTGTCTTTTGAGTCTAATAGTTTTGACATGGTGATCAGTTGTCTGAGTCTTCATTGGATCAACGATCTTCCTGGATGTTTCAGACGTATCAACAGTAGTTTAAAAAATGATGGAGTCTTTATGGCTGCTGTATTTGGTGGTGATACGCTTTACGAATTGAGGTAAAGACAACATTACCAGGTTTAAATTGAAGCTTCTCCAGATTCTATTTGCGTTTATTATTTGTGGCATTTATTCTGATTATATAGAAGTTCCTTGCAATTAGCTGAATTTGAAAGATATGGTGGGATCTCGCCACACATCTCGCCATTCGTGCAAATCAGAGACATTGGGTCTTTACTAACAAGAGCAAACTTTACTATGTTGACAATTGATACTGATGAGATAGTCATTGGTTACCCAAGCATGTTCGAGCTTATGTGGGACCTGAAAGGTAGATAACGTTATACAAAATTCTTTACTAAATAAATATTATATAACAGACATGTAAATATATTACGCAATTTATTATTCTAGGAATGGCTGAGAATAATGCAGCTAGAAATCGCAATTTGCATCTGTCGAGGGATACGCTAATCGCAGCCGCATCTATATATAAGCAGCTTTACGGAAAAACGAAAGAAGATAACACAACATTCGTTCCCGCTACGTTTCAGATAATATATATGTTGGGATGGAAACCAGATGAGTCTCAACCGAAGCCTCTTAGGAGGGGAACGGGACAAGTATCGCTCAAGGATTTGTATAGACTTGATCAAATCGTTAAAGAAAGTAAGAAGATAAAACTGGATGACGATGATAAATAGCCTGTATTAAATAGTTTTTATTTGATCGCGCCTTGAACAATGTAAATAATACTCTATATGTAAAAACTTAACATGTATAAATTCTTCCTTTTGAATGTTAAGCGTAAAAAATTAACTTATTCAATATTTGCATTTTGTTATGTCTGCCATTCTACACGTTGCCACTTCATGATTTCTTTTCCTCGTCCTTGTGAACTACGATACCCTTTTCTATAAGTTCTGGAATCTCTACTGCTAGCCATGGTCCCAACTAAAATAAAGAAATAACTTGGAATTAGAATTTTTTATGAAAGTATCTTGATACAAAAATTTATAAGTCTTTTAAACCTTTGGAGCTGATATGGACTCAATTTCTTTTCAATAAAAAGTGTCAATTCAATTTTCTTTATGTTACATCTGCAAATTTTGATTATTCTTATAAATAAAATATATTTATTAATTCTTTCTCATGTAAGTTATTTTAGTTTCTTGAAATTAATTAATGCCTTTTATTATAATTAATATATAAATTAAGCAGATTTTATAGACCTAATATCAGTAACTATGTTATAGATTTTGTCAAAAGCTCCGAAGGATTAATGCTTTCAGTTATTATGCATTCAATTATTAAATATATGCAATCAAGTATTTAGCTTACACCAAGAGCCATTGCATGAGCAATGCCGAACTTGGGAACATTACGAGCCCACAATGGTTTGAAATGATCAGTCAAGCATATTTTACCACCTCTATACATTTTTGCAGTTTTACCATCCAATTCTGGTAAAGCAATTTCAGGTGCTGTTGTGGGATATGTGATGGGAATCTAGAATTATCCGAGAGGGAAAAAACTGTTACTTAAATTTTTTAAATGTTGATTCATTTTTAGGTTTTAATAATTTTAACTTTTTTATTATAATAAATATTAATAAAATATTATTCAAATAGAATTTTATATTGGAAGTAGTAATATTTTTTCATTTTCTCTTTAAATAAAAAATATAATTAAAAAAAGCAAGAAGTAACGTTACTCACATCAAATTCTATCTCGAATTCATACTTCAGGAAATTCTGAATATACCAACACTTGCCAAACCACTTAGTGCCTTCCTTGTTTGATTCCAATCGGAACCAGTCATTATCCGCTTCTTTATTATTTTTGACATACTATAACAATAAAAAAGATTATATAATATGATTAAATCTATGTATTAATTGGAAGCTTTTTTTGTATTAATTGGATTGTACTTTTAGATTCAAATTATCTAGAGTTTCTAGAGGAATATAGTCTGAGAAGGGGAGAAAACTTCCAGCAGAAATAGGCAATGCAAAATAAACAATGGCTGTGTTCAGCAGAAAAAGCAACTTTGCAACTGTAAAATTCTTTAACATGATTGATCTTGCCCTTAATTCCTCACAGGATCTAAACCAATATATATAAACCAATCATATCCACGAATTTTATAACTGTTGCAAACCTGCTTTTTCTGTTAAACACAGCCATTCTGCGAACATAGTTAATAATTATAAATCTATTTATTACATAAAATATTTAGAGTGAATGTGCTGCTTAATAATGTTTCGTCATATAAATTAATTCCTAACATTTATAAATTAAAAATTAAATTAAATTATATTATTTATAAATTAAGCAACACAAAAACTATTCCATATGGAAGTGTGACATTTAAGCTTGCAAGTGAAAAAGAGTCGTATTAATTCTCTCACCTTAATTAGAGCTTGATATTCCTCTTTTAATCTCTGCACCCATAAATCCTTGTCTCTGGGGCCGGCTTTCGTTTGCAATAACGGAATATTACTCAAAGTCTTCTTCGTCGACTCGTCAACCATCTCAATGGATTAACGTTTCACGGTTTATTTTGAAGGTTATGGTGCTACTTGCTGGCGCACGATCAGTGTCGCCAACTTAAAACGTTGCACCGCGTTGCACTTCTTTAAAAGTTGTGAGATAACAACTGAGGAAAAAAATAGATAACAATTAATGTGCATCCCTCTAAACAACTACGAAGGTGCAATTTGTTTTCTCGCTTTTACAATCTCATTTTTAGATTGTTTTTACTGTGCACTTGTTCTTCAATCGATCGATTGCATTCGTAAACGGTTGCATCGGTTGCATCCCTGCGACTGCCGCTTAAACAGGCGTGTTGTACCCGGTCGAATCGTCGTTTCATTTGGTTCCATTTATGCGAAGGCTGTAACAGTGAAAGATACGAAGAAACGAACGTTCGTAAGTGGCGATGAGATGCTAATCGACCATCAGTAGCGTACTTGTGATTCGGAAAAAATTCGAACGCACGATGGCTGATTCGTCTTACGAGAAAGGGTTAACTGAACTGTCGAAGATGAAGGTGAATGTTATAAGTTAACTCCTTGTTTCGCACAACTCATTGTTTCTCGGTGATATTCTAATCAAGCTTCCTCGTGTCTAGAAAGTCGCTGCTCCCGATCACTCACTTCCGCTGTCGGTTTTAACATACGATGGTCACCGGTGGCCGATATTATTACTGGCTATAATATATAACATAAAATATACAATTACTTAGAATTGTAAGACTGATTATGTTTGTTTTAATAGTAGAAAAGCGTGACAAAGTGTCACCAGTAAACAACTGGGTACTCTCTCATTTATAGTAGATTATATTCAATTTTATCACATTGTTTTTATTATACTTCACTTGATGAAAAAAACAGAAAGTCAGTTAAAATATATTTATAAGACTATAATTGTCTTAATAATAAAGAAATAACTAAGTGTACTAATAAACAAATGGATATTTTTATTTATTGTATCTAATATTATAATTTCATTTCATTTCTCATTGTTCTTATTATAAAATAATCATATATTTATATATATAAACAGAAAGTCAGTTAAAATATGCTTGTAAGATTATTAGCAGTATTCACAATCCATTCTTATTTTAAGACCTTAATTAATAAGTCTTATGGGCTTTCTACAATAAGCCTTCATCTAAATTTTAAGTCTTATGCTGATTCTATAATGAGTCAATAGTAGTCTTATCGGTGAAGTTGACCAATAGCTAACTTGTATGACTAACACTGATTGATCAACTTCACTGATTAAGACTAAAACTTCTGTCTACAGACTCATTCTAGAATCAGCATTATTAAGCCATAAGAAATTGACCAGTTTTTTCACATTCGACTGTAATTGACTTAAGACTTAAAGCTTTCGTAATGGCTTATCATAGAAAAAAAGTTTAAATTAAAATACATTTGTAAAACTGTGATTATCTTTGATTATAGTAGAAAAGCATAATAATAAAATGTATTGGCAAATAAATAATAAAAGTACTTTTATTTATAGTAATAGCATAAATCAATTTTGTGTCTCATCATTTTTACAAAAAAATTCTCTTGGTGAATAAAAAGTTAGTTAAAATATGCTTGGCAAATGAAATCATGTTAGGTTTCTGTTTCAATTATAATATGTATAATTTTCTCTTTGCAGATCACAATTTCCATAATTTTTTTCTCATAATCTCTGTAGTTTTAATTAATTATAATAATTTTTGCAATTGAAATAGGATGAAGCATAAGCTATTTCAAAACATTTTTTTTTTAATTCTTTTAATTTCTATTACATTGTTGTATCTTTCAGGTAGCTGATCTAAGGGCTGAATTAAAACAGCGAGGACTTTCCACTACAGGCAATAAAAATGAATTGGTAGAAAGACTCCAATTAGCAATTCACGGAGGTTCTGTTTTTGCTCTATTTCAATTCTTTCTTTCAATATAAATATCTTAGGTATATTTTTGTGAAAGAATTATTTATATTTTATAGATGCTGCATTGTCTTTGGATGAAACTACGGAAGAGATTTTAGATGAAGATGAAGTACTTGGTGTAAGTAGATACTATAGATGTTACAATTATTAATAATAACAACTTATAATAATAATAAACTTACACACACACACACACACACACACACACACACACACACACACACACACATATATACTATTATATAATATTAACTTCTGTTTTAAATACATACATAATAATTTTGGATTATTTACAGGATGAAGAAATAGAAGAATTATCAAGTAAGCCAGACTCACAAGAGACTCCTGAGAAGCGAAAATTGTCTATAGATAACATAACCAACAATTCCAATGCAAAAAAGATAGTGTTAAACCGCAAATCTGTATTGGAAGAAATAAAGAATGACCAAATGGAGAAGAAGGAAAATAAAGGAGCGAAAGTGATTGAAAGTGATGACGCTCCGCCGGAGAAAAAAATTATTAAACTATCCGAGCTCAGCACGAAAGAGGTAGCTAAAAATTATATTATTCTTATCCATTAGAATTTAGATCACCAAGTAATAAAATTCATTTGCTTCAAACGCACAATGCGAACACGCTTGTTTTATATTATATTATTTATTAATACATGAATGTATTTATTTTTTAATAGAGATTGGAAATGAGAGCTAAGAAATTTGGAATGCCATTATCCGAAGCGGCAAAGAAGGAGGCTAGATTAGCTCGTTTTAACGTAAATAATCAAAATAATAAATCGGCTGCATCCATAAAGACACCCGTGGTAAGCAATGTATAGTTTACGGTACAGTTTATGTTTATCAAGATAAAATAATAATTTATAGAATTATTTTATAACAATTATCAATCAATTTTTCATAGCCTACTACATATGAAGTATTAAAGAAACGTGCAGAAAGATTTGGTACCTCAGTATCTACTTTGATGGAGAAGGTAAGCAAAAATAGAGTTAGAACTATGACATACAGTAAAACTTATATAGAGGCAGGCTTTCTACAATAAGTCATTATCTAATCTTTAAATCTTAAGCCATAAGAAATTAATCACAATCAAATGTGAGAAGAATAATCGATTATAATTGGTTAGTTTTTACGGTTTAAGACTTAAATTTAGGCAATAGTTTATTGTAAAAAACTTTTAAGCAGTAAGGAAATTAATATGTTGGATTTGCCACTGCTTACATTTTTACATAAATTAACTGTAATCTCTGTTTAATTTATTTTTCATTTTTATCTAATTCTTAGAACTAAGAAAAGATCAAAAGTACAATTTTATTATAAAATATAGTTTTATTTCATATAAAAAATACGTTACACTAAGATTAAAGTTAATCCATATTGGTAAAGACGGGCACTAGGGCGACTTCGACCAAGCTTCAATTACTTAAATTGACAATTAACTCTATCAACAAAAATTACAGAATCGCTTAACACAGTCTCTAATATACAGTTCATTATTCTTAATCTTTTTTTGATATATTGAATTCTAATAACTAATATAAATTTTATATTTGTATTAATAAAATAGTTAATTAACTTAATCAGAGTTTTGATCGCCCTTATATATATATATATATATATATATATATATATATATATACATATATAATTTTTCTATCACACTGATTTTATTTTAAATCTTTTGTTTCTTTTAGGTTGAGATGGCTGAACGATTGGAGAAAAGAAAGGCCAGATTTGGTGAAGTGAAACCTGAGAATAAACTATCTAAGAATAATTCTAAGATTAAGATTGTTAAATGATACTCGGTGTTATATACTAAATCAACGATCTAGATTACAAAAATTTAATTTAAGTCTTATTTTGAATAAACTATTATACACACGAGAAAGGAGAATAATAACTCATTGAAGATAATGTATAATACTTTTTAATATCATTATTACTTCAATATTAAAACAGTCATACTTTTTTCCTTCGTTTTTTTTTATATTACCTTATCATATGTGAATTTCTTATAAGAAAATAGGCGACAGAAATCTTAAAAATGTAGATGGATGTATTACACCAATAAACTCACATATGCAACAGTATTTTAATCGTAATTAGTTATTGATACAAAGAATGTTATTTAAAAATTTCAGGATTTTAGGATTACAAGTGTGAAAAGAGTACGCAAATGTATAATATGCATACGTGATCAAAAATTAATAAATTATATTATAATAAGGTGGGCTGTGTTTTAAATTTATTGCCAGCACTAAAAATGCTACAGTTTACGTTATGTGCATTATAGATTTTTAGTACTGGCAGTAAATTTTAGAACAGTTACAGAACAATGTATTGTTTCTCTAATCAATAAATATGATATATCCTATTTTGAAGATTTCTCTTTGACTATACTCTATTATAGTATAATCAAGTAGAACTAAAAAATGACAGATAGGAATACTTACATATCTAGTGCCTTAGTATATACAAGACATCCGGCGAGACTGCAATATTGCAATAACTCAGGAAAGTAGATGAGACTAAACTGAATTGAAAAGTCCTCTACCAATTTTTTTTTGCAATTTTCGCAATAGTTAACAAATTATTAATTACAAAAAATTGCCAAATATACATCTTTAACAACTTTTTCCTCAAATACTATCAACCTTACAGAATAACTGCAAGAGACAAGATTGTTTATTTTCTTCGTAGAACTCTTAAGAATTTTTTCAGGATTTTTTATCGACTTTTTAATACTACATTTTTTTATTGGCAACTTGGTATATTTTTACCAACTGAGAAAATATGGTATTAAAAAATTCTGAAAAAATTCTCAGAACTTTATCATAGTGCTAATCAGAGAGATAATAGTATTGTTTATTAGCATCAGAGAGCTGATATAATATACATACATATGAAATACAAAAAATAAATAATGTAGCAATGGTTTAAAACGTATATAAAAAATAATTTTATTAAGAGACAGTATTTTTTCATCTGTGCTCTAATAGAGATGTATGGAAATGTATATGTATTATATTAGATGCACAATTTTGCTTCCGCCGTTTTTTTTCTGAAATTCGAGGCTTTATCGTAAAAAACTGGTTATACATTTATGATTCAAAATATTGTCCATCGCTGGCCACTACTTTCTCCTATCTTTCGGGCAGCATACGAATTCTACGTCGAAAAAACTGGTCATCTTTTGAGACGATCCACGAATCAATCAAATTTTTTACTTCTTCATAAGACCGGAAGTGCTGGTCAGCCAGGTCGTGTGCCATTGATTGAAACAAGTGATAGTCAGAGGGAACAACGTCTGGAAAATACGGCGGGTGGAGTAAGACTTTCCATTTCAACGTTTCCAAGTATGTCTTGACCACTTTCGCAACATGGAGTCGAGCATTGTCATGCTGCAAAATCACTTTATCGTGTTTCTCGTTGTATTGCGGCCGTTTGTCTTTCAATGCTCGGCTCAAACGCATCAATTGCGTTCGATACTGATCGCCTGTGATTGTTTCAGTCGATTTTAACAGCTCATAATACACTACGCCGAGTTGGTTCCACCAAATACAGAACATGACCTTAGAGCAGTGAATATTCGATTTTGCCGTCGATGTGGAAGCATGGTCAGGAACTCCCCATGATTTTCTGCGCTTGGGGTTATCGTAATGAACCCATTTTTCATCTCCAGTCATAATGCGATGCAGAAATCTCTTCCGTCTTTGCCTTTCAAGCAGCTGTTCACAAGCAAACAAACGCCGTTCAACATCTCTCGGCTTCAACTCGTACGGCACCCAATTTCCTTGCTTCTGAATCATTCCCATGACTTTGAGGCGTTTTGAAATGGCTTATTGAGTCGCTCCTAATGATCGTGCCAATTCTTCTTGATTTTGACATGAGTCTTGATCAAGTAATGCCTCCAATTTTGCATCTTCCTTCTCTCTTCCATCGCTGTGCCCGTCTTCGATGTCAAAATCACCATTCTTGAAGCGTTGAAACCACTTATAACACGTTCTTTTACTAATAGCGGCCTCACCATAAGTACTTGAAAGCATTCTATAAGCCTCAGCCGCAGATTTCTTCATATTGAAGTAGAAAATTAAAACCTCCCGCAAATGACGAGAATTTGATTCGTTTGATTTGGCTCGAACTGACATTTTCAATCGAGAATAACCTTATGATGCAGACACAAATCGACTAATGTTTCTATGGGGTTATGTTGACAGACGCTCATATTTATTGACGTCTATGATCTATTTATTTCGACCATTTACCACTAAAGCCATCTATAGGAAAACGACGGAAGCAAAGTTGTACACCTAATAAGATAATTACAAAAATCTCATTTTTTATATAAGTATTTTAAATATTCAAACTGTATTATGTAAAGTTTTATTGCGATGTACAAATTGCGTTGTTACATTGTTCTGTAAATAAACAAAATATTTCAAGTTGAAATTCTTGATATTGTTTAAATTTTTGTATATAAAAATTTATAATTACAAACACATATAATTAATTAGCTCGGCTCATCAACTCTTCTTTTAATTTATTTTATTGTTAATAAAATATATTGTTAAATTCCCTTAAATTTACAAAACACCCAATTCTTGCAGTCAATAAAACTTAAATAATTGCAAATACTTAAAGTACTTACACAAAAAAATTTAGATTAATTTTAAAAATGTGTTTAAAAATAAAATGTTTGAAACATAACTTTCATATGTATATAGTTTATTTAAAATATAAATATTAACACATTTGTAAAAATGGATAAATAACCTTAATGTTAATACTTTTAAGCGAAATAAACATCACGTGCGTGTAAGATCGCAGAGATGAATATTTCTGAGCCAGTTTGTGAATGTAGCAATTATACGAACCAAATACTGATTTATCATCTGCAGCCTTGAAAAAGGGACATATGTATCCTCAGAAAAGTGGATTTTGCTATTTAGTTTACATCCACTCTGTCAGGGGGTAGTAGTAGCGCGACAGCATTTTGCGATTAGGTTTTGGGCCATCATATCCTCTCTCACTTTTTCTCTGGTAATACCAATTAGAGGTATGTTCGGATTCCCACGAGTGCTCTTCGGACGTCATATCATTCTTTGGTGCGTTATGATATTCATTGAAAATCTGTACTGAAAATCTATAGCATATATTATAACATATATTATATAATTTCAGCACTGGCAGTGAATGTCGGAACGTATTCCTTGGTTAACGTTCGGTAAATAATAAGGATGGAATGATATCTGAGTGCACTCGGGTAGGAATCTAACATACTTTCTCAGAGGGAAAGTCCTAGACTGTTAAAAACTCTAGAAAGATCCAGAAAGACTCATCTCTAAAAATTAAAAAATCTCACAGAGATTGGCTGCCCCCACCTTTGGCATAGGGAAGGGAAGGCTCATTTCAGTTTTAGTATAGTCTGTACAGTATAAGAGCTCATTGGAAAGATCACACTTTTTTTTGTACCGGCATGTGTTTTTCTAATAATTGTTTCTGAAAATATTTTATTTATCTCGAATTTCTGTCATAATAGAACGGCATTGAACGACATTTTTAAAAACTGCGTAGAAGCGTTTGATACGACGACATGCAATTTCTGCAAATGTCAATTTACATTGTAGCTTACCTGTGTGTGTTTTTCTTGAATGTTTATTGTGAGAAGGATGATGTTATACCGTGAGTATTTTTGGTGTTTAGTACACATTTTACTGCCAGAAATAAATTCATTGCGTGTATATTACATAAACAATACATATGCTTGCCAGTATTTTCTTCATTACTTTTAAATAAACAAAATCCATTCATTGCATATAATTACAAAAGTTTTTCTGCAAGACATAAATATATTAATTGCATTTTTATATAAACGTAAACATATGAGTATTTTTATTTTAGATTTTCTATATGAATGTATTTTTCATTTTAGATCCACTCCTGAGCTCACAGAAATACAATCATTCTTCTACATGTTTGCAAAAGAAGACTTAACTAGGTATAAATTATATTATTTTATATAAGATATAAAATTTTGAAGTTAATAAATCATTTTGAATCTTTTATATTTTAGTCCAGTGGCAGAGATAGAGAAGAATCAATCGCTTACCATATCACAATCATGTAGTTATAGAGAACCAGATAAACAAAATACTCAGGAAGCAATTTTCTACAAACGTTTGATTGCTATATTATTATCAAAGCTTAAGATGCAAGTAAGTTGCTATATATAATTGGAAGAGTCAAGTCTAAAATCATTTGTAATAGCTTGATAGACTCAATATAAAAATTTCTTATTTATATACAATGGGATAAATTTTGCTTGCAGAGAATTGATGATAGATTAGTTGGAACGCTTACTATAGAAGTGTTTTCTTCGGAACTTGAATACTTGCAGAAATTTGTGAATGGTCAAGGTTCTATCAGAGAAGTTGACAGAATTCTTATCAATGCAATAACAGGATCTGAATATTCAGCATACGATTATATGACTGAAGCATCTTATTATTTCAATTTACTTTTGAGTAAAACATCAGAGAATTTGATATATTATATATCACCTATGGAAGATTTGATGTATTATATGTCACTTATAAAAGATCACGTAAGAATAATTTAGTATATATATATATATAAAATATTAAAAGATACATTTTTGTATTTTATATATTTAATGTGGTATATGTAGTAATTATATATAGTAATGTGTGTCTAGTAATCTGATTAACATTTTAAATTGTTTCAGTGGGACATAACTATAATCTTCTTTATAGTCATAGCTAGTTTTATGATTTTGAGGAGGCAAAAATCGCCTCGAGGTTTACTCATCTTTCTCATTATTGATGTTATATTTGTAATTAGTTTTGTCATAAATTGGTGGCGACTTGTACAGGTAATTTACATATTATTTTATTATAAAAATATACTTCAAGATATATATATATACATTTATATATTGATTATATTTAAAATCTTTATAGTGTAATGAAATATTTTGAAGATTCATATGTACTTGTATTTGGAACGAAATGATAAGTGCAGATATTTTTTTATTTTAAAAGTTGTTTTATTTTACAGGAAGCAGAAATTAAATTAATGGCAGCACAAGCAAAATTTAGAGAAATGCCAATTGCTTGCCAGCCGCATAAAATGAATTTCTGGGACAAGATGTTTGAGTGGCTTTTTCGTAAGTAGTATTTATAATATATTATAAGATGTATTAGAGACATTAATGTATTATTTGTGAGTAAAAATTTATTCACAGCTACAAACAATTGTGAAAAATACTATGAAACGATTATGACGAATCCTAGACTGCAAGTGACACCGGCATTTGTATTGACTAATTTGCTCACTACGATTATTTTTCAACCTTTAACATACCTTGGCCATGTTATATCTGAATTTATAGATAATGCTACCAGTGAGTAATTTACTTATTATTGTCAATAATGTACAGAGGTTTAAATATTATTGACTTATTAACTACGTCATGCATTGTTATTTCATAGGTAAATTAAACTTTTTCTACAAATTTCCCATCATACTTGCTCTTTTCTTGAGCATCTGCATATGTATAATATTGATACCATTTTCCTGGATTGGCGGATCTATTAATTTCGGTTTTGGACCATTCTTCAAATTTGGAATGAAAGGTAGACAAAATTCCAATAAAAATCAAGGAGACCGCATTGAGCGGATTTACGAGGTATTAACTACATTTTTATTATTTTTCAAATTATTAATTTTTCTTGTTAGGTTGATTTTAAATTAGTAATATTCAGAAAAAAATATATAATACAAAATTTTTATAATATAAATACATTCAAATCTACATACATCTTTTTATTACAGGAAGTTTCACCAAAAAGGAGATTGAAAGATTCAGGAAAAATAAAACAAATTATGTTAGGACAAGATAATGGTAATGCTAAAGAAAATAGCACGATATTTGTAATTTCTAATTTCTATAAATACTGAAATTATTATTATTATTATTGCATAGATCTTGCTGGAGGCGATGCCGACATGCATCATTTAGTAAGATATAAAAAATGTCAGTGTGAAAAAAAAGCAGATGGAGATGCAGAATGTATCAAGAAAAAAGAGAAACCTTAACACCTACTAACAGTATTTTCACCGTTGCATATACAGTACTTTTCTTATGATTTTATGTTATTAACCCTTACCCTATTAGGTACAATTTGGTGCCTCATCCATACTAACGAGGGCACTAGAATCCGTCCATTTTTTTCATTTATTTAGAATGATTTAAAAAATCTCTAAAAATTCACCAACATACTTTCAATTTTCTAGAATAAATATTAGCACTTCATTTTGGAAAATAATAAAATGTAGTATAATTTATAATTACCGAAAGACTCGAAGAAACTTGCACGAATAGAAATTGCTCGGTGACTAAGGATCCCTTTTAGTAGGGTAAGGGTTAATAATCATTTATTTTTTAAATTAATAATTTTTATACTAGTTTATAAGCATATTGCGCTATTTAAAATGATAAGATTATTTTATTTATCTTGTAATAATAAGTTATTAAAATAATATATTTTATTTTAGTATATCGAAAATATTGAAATTTATATTACGATATTATAAAATGGATCTGTTTTTCATATTTTTCAAACTAATCTATTTTAGTATTTCACTTATAGGAATTGTATTATCCTTCTTAATTAATAAATAAGTGCGCTGCGAATAATTAGTACAAGAACATATTTTTAAAGTATTGTTACTTGTTGTGATAAATTTTGTATCTTAATCGTAAAATAATATTTATCGATTAGCGATTATATACGCAGCTATTACTTTGCTATAGCTTGTTTAAAGTACCTTAATAAATGATACTGATTGACTTAATATGATGCTTTATTACAACGCCTATTGCATATTTAATTGCCGAGAGTTAATAAATTGCAAATGCTGTTCGCGCAAATTGCACGGGGCGAATAAACGGTAAATGCGGCAGAAATGAAAACATTCTGTTGTTCGACTGGTAGCCCGGCGGCTGCGCTTTATGTCAACTCAGCTTAATGATCGATGAGCAAGCAAGGATTTGTCAAATTTGCTAGATGTAACGTCTGCGTTCCTTGTGTAATTTTACTCATCCTCTGTGTACTCGCGGACAAACGATCTAGTCGTAACTGAACGAAAATTACCTTATTGAAAGTATGACGTTTAGAAAATAAAAACGTTGCAAAAATCGAACAAGAAATTATAAAATTTTTTCCTATTTTTCGATTTTATTTTGAAATAATGCAATCCGTTCATTGTATCATGTCATGGAGAAATGTAGGAAATGATATAGAAATGATATAGAACTTATACCGTTAAAAAAGCGCGATGTATACTTTTCACCAACATTACATACTATTCTTGTTTTCATTTGTTTTCTTTTATGTAGAATGTAATTAAATGTCATTTACTGTACGTATAAAAAATCGTATAATGGACATGTATCATTAAAAGATTTTTAATAAAGTGCGATGTGTTCTTGAGTAAGAAAAAATACCTTTCCGATGTTTGTGCGATAATTTATTTTCTCTAGCGTTCTACGACGAGATCATCCTCATTGAATTAAAATAATATTAGACCGTAGCAAATTTGACGATGGATTGAATGTCGTTTATTTTGGGAACTTGTTAATTACCGCCGAGTAATTTGCAAGGAATACACTAATTAGTGTCGAAGGTCGTGTACACGAGCGGTTTCTTTTATCAACGAAAAACGCAGTCGAAGAACTTTGAAAAATAGAGAGAGCATCGTCCTCTGTTTTTTTCTCCTCCCAGGCAATTTTTCACGATATCGATCCTTCTTTTTACCGAAGTAAACTTTTTGCGATTTGAATTTGGGAGCACTAAAAGGTGCAATATTGCAAATGTATACCCCTTTTATAGTCATCGGATTTCAATCCGTTAATGAGTCGTGAGTGAGGTATTGCATTTCCATTGGAAGCGTGCATTTACCGAAAGTAGGAACGCATTTCGGGCTTTTCATTACACAAGATTTATTGCAAAATGTCACGTCCCCTACTTCTATTCATTTTCTCTACATACATCTATGCTAAATAAAATTGAATATATATGCAGCAAAGTAAATTAATGCATATACGTTTATAAATTATAGGATATAATTAAACGTAGGATATAAATAAATTATAAGTATTATTATGAGAATATAATTAAAGCTTGTGTTAAAGAAATGTTATATTCTCAGAAACATTCTGTTTTTCTTTTTTTCATCGGACAAATACATATATCATATGTACTGAAGGATTGCGAAAATATTATTTTTTACAAGCACAAAATTGCAAATTAACGCAAAGATTATATTGTTTCTGTACTTATTCAAGTAAGTAATAAGGCAAGATTCTCCCGATTGGGATTGTAGTCTGTTTTTTATCAAGTCTTTCCATTTATAAAATTAATTATATGCATATATAAATTAATTAACTTTAAATTTGAATTAATATAACCAATGCTAAACTAAAATTAATTTATTGTTTAAAAAGGATATGAATATATATCAGAAAATAGATATATTTAATACTGTTAAAACAATGGTAATTAAAATTTTTTAAATTATTGTTCTGGTTAATTATAAACGTAAATACTATTTTAAAATTTAGTTTTATTCTCTTTTATTAACTGAACTAATAAAATTGAAATCTAAAATTTATTTTTATTATTTAACGAAAATAGAAATATTAGATCACACAAAAACGCGTTTATTTTAAATTCAATATTGCTGAAGCGCCGGCGACTATTTTATTAATAAAAGTAGTATTTGAAATTTTTGTAATTTCTATGATATATTGTATTTTATAATTCTATCTATTTCAAAATCTGATTTTACTGTAAATTAATTTAACAAATATGATTAAAATCTGAAATTAATTTTCATTATCTATAAAAAATTCAAATTCAATTAGAAAAGAAAACGTTTCAAATATTCAATATTATAGATATTCACAAAAGCATTAGTGATTATTTCATTATTAAAATGGATGTTCAAAATTGTAGCTATCACTTCGGATTTTCTGATTGAGTTTCTATATAAATTCATGAGATATTACATGAATATTATTATTATTACATAATAATGTTATAAACATCGATCTCGCGATCTCGCATATTTGCTGGCGTTGCTTTTCAGTCCCGGTACAGGTTTATGCACCGTTCGTTCTATCAAATATTTGTTCTCGCGTTGCTGCTGGTACCACGGTGGTATTTGCCTGGAAAGGATGCACCTTTTGGTTCCCGTCGACCTGGTGAGCTCCATTACATGCCCGAAGTAATACCAAAGAGAGATGGCCGAGCCGGTGTTGTGTGTTGCGTCTAGTTTCGCCGTTTGCGAAGCGGCACCCGCTGGCGGCTGCACGAAAGTGCAGCGTGTCAGTTTAGGGGAGTTTGCGTGTTGTTCACGTGCAACTGCCAGCTAGTCCTAAGTTCCTCGTAATTTCCTCGCGAAACTCCCACGCAAAAATTGCTGGTGACGCGTCCGAGCTGTTGACTACCGCAACATGTACAAACGAAATTTTTTCGCGGTAACAGCAGTTTAAATTATAGTTTTCTCTTTCTTTTCAGTCGGCAGTTTTTCATTATTGTGATATACGTGCGCGTTGCGTGAGAAAGAAAATTTATATCTTATCCTGCATACACTTTCTCTTTTAACGCCGAGCCATTCCTTGGAATTAAATCAATTTCTAAAGAATGTTACATAAATTATATATACACATATAATGATTTGGTTACATGGATAATTCTGATTGATTCTTATTTGTTTTAAATATTTTTAAATTCTGATTTTTAATGTCAAAAAATTATTCTATGGATTCCAATTTTTTTTTAATCAATATATCTTTAAAAAAACATACAATTTGTTAAACATACAGTTCTCATTGACACTTTTTCTTAATTAAAATGATTTTCCGGGAGAAATGTTTCATATATAATTATATATAGTTACATAAAATTATATAAAATTCTATTGTATAAAATATGTCCACATAAATAATTTTTTCCAGGTTATTTTTTTAAATTAAAATGATTTATTCGCACTTTTATAATAAGTAGAAAATCATGTTATAATTCAGTAGTTATTCCTTTGTTGAATTATTTATTTATTGTAAGCAGAAAAGATCTAGAGAAATGTAGAGGAATTTCCAAATGTTATTTAAAAATTCCGCTCTTTTCATAAATTTGGAAAACAGATTTGAAATTAACGTAAAAATAAAGGAAATAAATAATACAAGGAATACCTTCTCAGATCAATTTAACATAAAAAAAAGGAAATTTTGTCGACTAGTGTTATTAATATATTTTAAAATTATTATTATTATTACCATATTTCTCTTGGTTCATCTGTCAGAAGCACGCTTGAAATAGTTCGCTGTAAGAATGAAGAGGATCGTGCGGTCAAAATATTTCGGGACACTCTATCGTTTGTGATCGCATCGCGGACATGTTCGAAAGGGTTCATGGAGCCGTGAAAGCCGTCGAGGAGAGAAAAGAAAAGGGTGAGACCGCACGTAGGTGCACGGATGCATTACATGCTCGAAGTGATACCTAAGGGCGGATGCTTGGTTCTTTAGTTTTCTCTGCACAGCCAACACCGCTGCTGTTGCTCCTTCGCATTATACGTATCTCGCTCCAAAAGTTTCCGCTTTTTCTGCTAACCACCGGTATACACCGGTGTCTTGGCTTATCTGTTGAAATGTACCTTCATGAAGAACGCAAGCGTGATAGTTCAACACGGTTTCCATTACGCAACTGACAACATTTATGGTAAACTGTGAAAAATTGAATTTGTAACGCGATAAAAACAGAACGTTCGTCTTGATCGTGATTCAATGCCAAATGAAATGTAAATTGCGTAATTGAATACCTTTAATAAGAAGTGAATAGTTTTAATAAAAAGTCTAAATTCGTTAAATGTTTCATTTACGTACAATTATTGATTATATGTGAATCATTATGAGAAGAGTGACAAAATGCTTATTTTTAATGCCATAAATTTAATTTATTTTTATTCATTAAAAACAAACTATTTTTATCTTTTGCTTTTATGCATAGGAAAATATCATTCTATAAAAAAAGTGATTATTCAATTTACTTTCTTTCTTCTAAATAACAATCATCATGAAGAATATTTTCTTGATAATAATGTTAAAATGTAGTTATTACAAATTTTGGAAAAATTTATTAATATGTACTTAAAACAAGAATTTATTTTCTTTTAAATAATTTATAAAATTGATAAAAAAATAACTTTAATTATAAAATAAATCAAATTTATTTTAATCTAATAATTTTGATTGAAGTATTAAACTACTAGGAAGATTCGGAATATATTTTAAATAAATTTGATTGTGATGAACTTATAAATTTGCAGATATACGAGTTTTTGAAATACTTAAAACAAATTATTATAATATTTGCATATAGTATGTATTTTTCTGTGTATATGATAGATAAATGAAGGAAAATGGTCAAAAGCAATAATTATATATTTAATTTATACATTTAAATTTTTTTAAAACAAGCTAAAGAAATAAATATCCAAAATAAAATAAATTTCTTTTTTTACGCAATTATATGCTCGATAATTAATAAAAAAAAATTAGAATTGATTCTACTTTTACAAGAAACAAAAATTTCAGTTTAGCAGAGATTTTGAAAATATTACATAAGTTTCTATTAAAATCAAAATTTTAAGAACTTTCATACATTACATATTATATAACAATTCTATATGTAATCATAATAAAATGACAAGTATAGTGGACAAAGAATAAAGTTATAAAGCAATAACAAAAAAAAAATTATAACTATCTTTCAAATATAAATGGAAAATGTTTAATGTGTTAAAATAACTCAGAAAATATATCAGATTGTTGAAGATACTTTAAGATGAGCTCTTATTACGTTAATACAATGCAACGATCGTGAAAATTTTGTGCGAAACTGTTGTGTTAAAACTTCTGCAACGTACGCCTGACTATATGTATAGTAAAGCAATTTTAACGTAGCTGATTTCACCGTTCTTCTGCGCAGTTCAACTTACAGTCTCCACTTTAACTGTTTAATTGCAATTTATTATTGCGATCCTGGCTATCCGGCAGAGGTACTTCGGTATTTACGTAACTCACGGGTGCTTCCTTAACTCGATTTGACGCGGCACTCGGTGCGGACGGCGCCCCTGAATGCGATCGCGCGAGTACGCTATCAAAATAACGAACCTACATCTTCGAGTGCATCAATCGCGCCCGAATGCATCTGAAGTGCAGTGGGATCCACCGCACTTCATGCATGCGTGAACATTAGCCTGGCTCACCTGCCTCCATTGACGATGGTCCCCTCTCGAATTTGCGCCCAGTCGGTCGTGGGTATAAAACCGCTGAAAACTCTAATTTGATCGATCTCGTGCCTTGTCCGTATATCTATCGTGATTGCGGTTGAAACATCGATGCGCGATACTCAAAGGGATCTTTGAGAAATCCCTCAAGTGCGTGGCATCGAATGTGATCTTTTATATGAGAAGTTTGCTTGATTGAGAAGTTTATTTTAAGGGAGAAAAGCGTAAAGGTAAAAATGAGCAAAAACGATGTTTGAGAATTTAAAGGTTTCATAGATGTTTACAGAAAAGATAATTAATAAGACATCTTTGTTAAGAGAAGCTAAGGCGAGAAATAAAAAACAAAATAATTAACATGGTTTATTGATCAAACTATGATTTGGATTCAAATAAAAAAAAAATTGGGAAATGTTCGTGGAACACTTATATAATAATTATATTCCGAAATTGACATGCAACAGCGATACATTTTCTTTTATAATTTCATGACTCATGACTTCTTAACACATATCAAAAATTGACATTATTTTTTCTGACATGCAGTTATATTATTTTTTAATATTTGGATTCACATCTGATTGGCTGTCTATTGTGCATTTTCAGGAACGTTATATTATAGATCATACTATCTTTTTTAATTATAGAATCGATTTAAAATGTAATTTAGATTAATAAATATGTATTATATTACATTAAATTTCTAATTTTCGGGTTTGGAATGTTATCCCTATTTCCTCTGACTTTTTAAGATTCAATGACTTGTAAAGTTTTTCAGTTATTTAAGCGTTTTTTAAATGAACCATTTTGTTGGT
This sequence comes from Acromyrmex echinatior, assembly GCF_024713525.1. NCBI lineage: Eukaryota > Metazoa > Arthropoda > Insecta > Hymenoptera > Formicidae > Acromyrmex > Acromyrmex echinatior. The sequence continues at coordinate 4,683,275 of NC_141864.1, forward strand.
ATTTTCAATAAAAAAACCTATATAAAATCTCATTTTTTAAAAGTAGAAATAACATGTCTAATTAGAAGAACAACGAACGAAAAGATTAGTCCTATAGGCGCATAATATTATTTAATATTAAGTAATATTTTAAGCATATTCTCTCTCTTTCTCTCTCTCTCTCAGAATATTAAATGTAACATTTCGAAAATATTTTACTAAAATTAAATAATATTAAATAATATCCTCGAAATATTAATGGATGATTATGTCCACTCCTGATAATGTTGTATTATTATTAAAAGTAACATTATTTAATGTTATTGTAATATTGTTCAAACATTAAAAAGTATTGTAATAGCATTTACTTTAATTTGTAAAACTGCTACATCTGTTCAGAATAAGTATATGTTTAAAGACTGAAAATGATTTTGGCGCGCAGTATTGGATATGTACTTAAAATTACGCAGAAACATTTTTTTTTAACACAAGATGCAACATAGACTGAAGAACTTTTTGTTACTGGATTGTGAATTCAAATTGCACTAAATTAAAAATAGTTAATATTTATAAATATTTTAATAATATATATGTCAGAAATATATATGTCAGAGATATTAAGGATATTATGTAAGTAGATATAATTTCTATAGAATACTCTTGTAATATTAAAAATTATTATATGATAATTCTCAAAATATTATAACAACTTATTTGAATTTTTTAAATATCTATATAACATTCTAGGAATATTTTGCGCTTATAAGGAGACCACTTATTTTCTGAGAGTCGATCGAAGATTGCGCGTTAATTCGTGTATCTCCTGAAAGGATAATGCTATCAGTCGTCAATCACAGCAACAAATTTGCGATACAACGTGTTCCGTTCGCGCGCATTAATTCTCTAGTGTCCTAAAAAGATAATGTTTCCATCTGATTATCACTGTCATCTCGACAACAAATTTGCGGTACGAATTCCCGTTTGCACTCGATCTTGCAGGCTTTTGCCGCCTGGTGCTCTCTCGCTGATTGCGGATTCAGTAACTCATGAAGGGGCTGTGCCGCTATCGGGAAACGTATGGCGGATGTAACGATCGGTTACCGCTACGGTAAACGTTTCACTGTTCACTGGAATTGCCGAATGTAAACTGTCTATTACCGCGTTTCGGTAGCGATCGCGAGCGCGCAAAATCGTTTCCATCGAGCGTACGTTCATCAGTACGTACGATCGAAATAAGGATAATGCACCGTATTCCCGATACTTCGATCGCATGTGCGAGCAAGTCCGCGCCTGTAATGAGATGATTGGCATTGATAATTAACAGTGAATCGTTATGCACGCCAAATGTCGCACTCGCAAATCGACAGAACACACATTTTGATTTGAAGACGACTGTTTATTTTTTTATTGATTTCGAACCATTTGCATTAATATTATAATATTATTTACACTCGTTTGACGCGTATAATATTATATTTAACCCAGGTATAGTTATCTGTAATATTCTTATATTCAGCGAGGAAATACGAATTGTGTGTTATAAAATGGAAATGGATTGTTTTCTTTTTGAACATATTTTTTTTTAAATAACTAATAATAACTACTTTTTACAAATCTATAAATGCGATTGTATCTGAAATCCGCAATAAAAAGTTATATTAAATTAATAAAGAAAAAAAATTTTACTCACATCTAAGATTCCGTTCGAGATAGAAGTAAACGTATCAAATGTGTACTGTATTTATACTAAAAAAGAGATTTGTTAAATTTTATTAATATTTGTTGGAATAGTACTAATTATTTATTAAATATAAACACACACACACACACACACACACACACACACACACACATATATATATATTTGATATAAGAACCAAATAATAATAAAAATAATAATAATAGTAATAATAATTTAAGTATCATTTTTTAGCAAACATTTATTTATTGTAAGTAAATATTTAGTTACATTTTTACACAGTAAAAAACATTTTGTATTTACGTTAAAACGAATTCTTGTTAAAATTTTTGTGTTGAATTTTCAATCTGAATATTAATTTAACATAATGTGATTGTGTTATTTGAATATTTTGTGTTAAAATTTAACGTTCCTCAGTTAAAATAATATAATTTATAGGTAAATAAAAAAATAAAAACATAAAAATAATGTAGTTTTAAAGCATACATTTTAAGAATAAATGAATAAAATGTGTGTGTCAATTTAATAGAGTACAGCGGAGTAATTTGAATAATTTCAAACATTTTAAACAATTTCACAAAAAATAATAATTTTATCGTTACTTTAAATATGTACTAGGAAATTCACATATTTAAGGAATATTTATCCAAAGTATAAAAAATTAATCTTAAAATTAACACAAAAATTTGGGACATGTGAAATGTATTTAACTTTAACACAAAATTTTATTGTGTAGTATTATTTAAACAAATATCTATAAAAATTTAATAAGTTTTTTTATTGTACCATTTATTTTGCTTTAGTACAATTTTTCGTACCTATACTATTAATTTTTGACTATAACTAACAGTACTATTGACTATTTCATTTTAATTTATAGAGTCAAACTCTCGTGTGGCAATGAATCTGTTAAGAATATATTAAATGTGTGTGTGTGTGTGTGTATATATTTTTATTAAATAATTTCAACGTTTTATATAATAATTCCGTTAAATAACTTATTATATATTTTGTTATGTATAAACATGCTTTGTATTCGCTTAACACATTTTATACCTTATATTTCTTAACAATGCGTTTGATTTTAAATGTGTATTAATTTATTTATTGTCGGCTGAAAAAGATCAAATTAGATCAAAACATCCTGTCTTTTTTATTATATCTATGAAATAAATTATTAAGTACATCTTAATCGTACTTACGTGTTTATTCCATTTAATATTTATTTGATTTATACTTACTTTTTTCAAAAAATTGTGAGTAAATCTATAATTATAATAGTATAATGTTTTAAAATGCCAATAAATCGGGAAATAATTAATAATATACAATATATTGTTAATAATAATTGTTAATAATAATATTTATATTATAGTAATTTTAATTGTATTATAAGCATAAAAATATCCCAGGTAATCATTTATGTAAAAAAAAATGAGGTGATAATATTCCCAGGTTAAACTTCGCAAGAAAGCTGTTGATAAAATTGTTGACATCACGTTCATGTAAAAGAGAAAAGGGTTTTGAGATTTTCGAAAAGTTCTTTGTTCTTATAACACGGTAAAGTGAATACTCGCTGTAGGATAGAATAATAAACTTTGAACACGCTGCGTCAAAAACATAAAATATTGAAAATATCGCAACACGTTAAAAATTTTATGGAAAATTATAAAAATATATAAGTATATAAAATTTTTCTTTTCAGATTCTTTAAACACTTCAGATATAGTTGATAGATTATGGAAGTATTAATGATCTAAAAATTACTTAGAGTAATCAATTCGAGAGGATTAAGATTCGAAAACATTAATTACGGTATCTTGGAACCTCGATCACAACTTTCAATTTTTTGGTGCCGTGAGAAGATTTACCTCAAGTTCGATCGATCCGGGGAGACAAGCTACTTAAGAGAAAGAACTATCGCCACTTGATGCTGTATCCTGCATCCTTTCAGACGCCCGTAGAAATAAGCCATGAGGGTATCGAGCAGTCGAGCGCGCCACGCGATAAGACAGAAGGGAACGACACGCTCGTCGAGAACCTCTTGGGACCAGTTGAAGTCTTAATTACTAGCATCTCACGGCGGAATGCCGTGTTATCGCGCGGTTACTTTTGCCCGCTTGCACACGTCGGGCACTGAATTACATTTTGCTTCTTTCTCGAGCGGCGCAAAGCGACGCGACTTTTCTTCCGGAGTTTCGAGACTACGAGCGACGCGCTGTCGCGTGCAATAATAGCGAGACACGCGGGTGAATTGACCACTTGTCTGTAGACATAACTAAATTTCTAACAAAAGAGTCGACTAAGAGTTGACTAAAAATTTCGTACATCCTTTTATACTGTAATTATTAATAGTATTATTTTTTGAGATTTGTTCTCTTTTCTATAAAGGTACTGTAATGTTTATAGCGCAATATCGTATTGTATCCACCATTTCTTCAAATTAACTATAAAAAGAATTATAATATTATTTAATAAATAAAATAAATATAATAAATATAATAATTACTTTATGGCATAACAAAAATACAAAATAATTAAATTATAATGATTTTAAAATTATATTGCAAGTATATATATAAAGAAATTAAATTAAAATCTTATACATAAAAATACTGCAATGTTTATCTCGCAATATTATCTTGTTTCTTCAGATTAACTACGAAATAAAAAAAATTATAATATTTCATGATGAATCAAATAAATATAATAATTACTTTGTAACATAATAAAAATACAAAATATAATTAAATTGTAATGATTTAAAAATTATAATATATTGCAACTATATAAAGAAATTAAAATAAAAATCCTACATATACATATATACGTATATGTATATTAAAATTATATTAAAATTTCAATTAAATGATGATTTCAATGCTACATATTTTTCCTAAAGATAATTTTATCTCGGTAAATTGAGTTGAGACGTTGAGTTGGGCTAATAAAGTTGACCTTAACGCCTCAGCTTCACCTTGCTTGTCGCGCAGGTGTGAACGATATATTTTCCGGAATTTGGAGTGTACTAGCACGTTAGTGCTCGGCTGTCAGCTTTTATTGCGCGATTAATTTCATCCGCTTTACGTATGGTCCACGGTCAAGAGGCGCATCACTCTTCGACCCTTGCTGTCCTGTTTCGCGCTGCAGCCGCCTTTATACTGTCCCATGTTGTATCGTTGTTTGTTGAAGTTCCGGAAGTGGATTTCGGGCTCTATAACGGATTAAAAAGATGTTGACTGAAAATGTAACATAGAAACAGTTGGTCCTTTTATATTAAAATAGAGATTATAATATACTTAACAATTTAAGAGAAGTCCTTTAAAAATAATATTAGGTGTTGGAATTAATTCGTAGCGTTTTTTAATGAAAGAATGTTATTTATTTCACATGAGCATTAAAAAATACATTAATGAAAGTACTTCCCATCACTTGTAAAACGCTACGAATTAATTCCAACACCTAATAATTTTTTTTTCACTATTTGCACTTCTAATTTATTTAATCTTGTACACAAAAATATATAATTTCGAAAGAAACGATCGGAAATATAAACATTTTTATTTTTTCTTTAATAATAGGTCGTATGAAATGCAAGGTTGAACGACAATGCAAGAAATTATAATCTTACAGTCTCTGAATTATATTATAAAGTCTTACTTCATAAATTATATTAGAAAATATAGAAATAAATTACTGCGAAATAAAAAATGTATAAAAATATATTTTAATAAATAAAAATTCTCATTTAATATTAGATATATTCCTTTCATTTACCGCCACAAGTCTGAAAAAAGCCTTGTTATAACTTTCTCCGGCTACAGAATCATACATGAATACAACATTATTCTATCTTACTGAAATCTCCGGGATCTCCGTCACCTTAGGAAGAGAACGACCCCACATAGAGGTTCGCCAGGTGTGTTGGATATCTTCGAAGAGATGTTTCGAGCGACTTAACGTAGAATAAGTCGAGAGCACGATCACTGTTTCTAACGACCCAGGCTAATGTATATCAGTCGTAAAAAAGGGTCGCGCGCGACTTTATTTAAGTCCTCGTTTCCTTCGAAACGAGAGATTTCTCGATTCCGAGAGAGTACCGCCACACCGGCTGGCTGCGATCAGTCCAACCCGAGGAAACCAACGTTTTTATGATTCCGTGATATCATCTACACTACGGAGGAAGCGGATGTGTTTTGTGAGTCCTGGCACGTGTGAAAATGCGCGAGCAGTTCTTCCAAGACACTTCGCTGTGACTCAAACTCTGTCGTTATACTCGATATTGAATGCGTGTGTCTATATGTGTGTGCTGCCAACTTTCATTTTTACAATGAGAAGAGAGCATATTAGATACAGATGAGATCCGGTTTGAGAATAAAATACGGATGATACGAGGACGCTGATTACGATGTTACGGCTCAAAGTTATAGTCTTCTGATATTCTATTAATTCCTTACGTTATCTAGAATTCTAGATAAAGATAATCGATTAATTTAAAAATATAATTGATTTTCTTATTACATCTCTCAGGATATATCGCTCATTAAAATAATTTTAGAATAAAAGAAAAAAATTATTAAATAAATATTCTTTCAAATTGTTAATATACGTGTATATGCAGAAAACAAATGTGCAAGCTCATCTTGGATAGCAAAGCGTAAGTGTTTAATAAAAATTAAATGAATTATTAATTAAGATAAAATATAAAAAAATCATGGAAGAAGACAGTAATCCATGAATTAATTGAGAGGAGTATATTAAGTCTCTAAAGATTTTTACGATCTATTTGGAAATAAAAAGTCGTATAACGACTTTACTACTCGGCAGTCTCGATATCTAGATTCAGCAGCGATTTATGTTACTTTTATCTGGCTGATATCCTCTGTTTCCTCTCGATGATATCGTTTAACTGTATTTCCCGCTGTATTTCTCTTTTCCGAATTAAATCCAACCGGTTGATTTAATATTAAGTTAAGTTGCTTTTATTCTATTTGTAGAAACAGTCCGTGTTTGTTTGCTGGATAAAACATTCTCCGAAAATATCGATGCCTATTGCAAATCGATGTTGATTCGCAATATAAGTTTTTTAAACCTGATATTTTTTATAATATAGAAAAAAATTATTGAATTATAGATGCATTAACATTTTAAAATTATCGATTAAAGTAAGACAGTTTATACATATAATTTTTAAAATAATTGTACATAAAACATTAGTATAAAATTAGTATTTTTTAAAAATAATTTATTAAATTTTACTTCGGATTGTGTTTCTCTTTTGTACATTTTTTCTGCCTACGTATTAATATTTTGAATTTATTTACTTATCGCATAAAAGTTTATTTTTAGGTTGAGTTCCAAATCTTCCGTCAGTGATGAAAATTTATAGTTTACGTTACACTATAGATTTTTTATACATACTATAGATTTTCAGTACTGGCAATCAATTTTAGAACACAGCCATAATAATTTATATTAACACAGCCATAATAATTTATATTAACACATTAATATTATGCTAGTATAATAATTTAAAAAAATGTTTCATCAAATTTTACGTTCGACTATAAATTTTTCTTTCTTGTGTATTGCTTTGCCCGTCATAAATAAAAAATAAAGTAGACGTTATCTCACGATCTGTTAAGATGACTTATTATATCTTTCATTTATCGGGACCATCTTGAACCTCGATGGTAGTAGTTACGTTACCGAAATTTAACCGCAGTGCAGTTGACGATTAAGCATCTGTACTCCGGCTTGTATAGCGTAATAACACGTACCGACATAACCGATCATTAATCCGCGAAGTATGCGTGCGCTCGCGGAAACGATCGTAGAAGCTGCTGGCGTTCCGATGGCGCGTGATTAATAGAAGCCCCGCGAGAGATTGGCTCTTAATGACTCGACAACGAAAAGACCGCCGGTGCTGTGCCGCGCTGACGGCCATTAAACGCGTTTTTAGTCACGTCGGCTTGATTTCTACTTGAGCTAATGGGCTTTTCATCGGTTTTAGGTAATTTGAGGAGAGAGAAAGAGGAACGGGATAGACAAGGAGAGAAAGAGAGGATAGACCTCCGTTTCTCTGTCATTGTATATTTCGAAGATGGTGAACACGCTTTATTTGGATGTTAGGCCACGTGCTTCGGTGGTATGACAAGTAATAAGGAAGCAGTAATAAGCGTATTTATTAAAAATTAAAGAGAACTAAACACTTACAATTTAATGATTCCCTTACGTTAATGAGCACAATTTTACTTTAAAGTAAAATTACTAAAAATATTAAGACAAGATAACTTTCTTTACCATCTTTATGTATAAGAAAATAAACTGAACATGTATAAAGAAAAATGCATTTAAGGAAAATACTTATCATCATATTTTCTAAGTGTCGTTGATGCAACGAATGAGAAAGATAATGTTTAATTATATTAATTATAATAATTCGACCACTCCTTCCTTTTCTATCTCGTCTGACCTTTTTTCTACCTTCCGATTTTATCTACAACTCTGCTGATGTAAAAATATATAAAAAGTCAAGAACAAAATTTTCATCCTTTTCAATTCTATTTTCAGTACATCCGTTAGAAAGATCTTTCGTGCGATTTTTCGCGCGCAAACAATCGAAATAACATTAATTAATTTGTGTTGAAATAAGATAAATGTCCCAATGATCGAACATTTACCTATATGTCTAAATACTTACACAAAGTTTATTATTATTAATCTCTCAAATGTTATTTTTATTACAATATTATAATTTAGTTGTATTTAAAGATTACAATTAAATTGTAATATTATATTTAAAAAGGCATTTGAGATTAATAATAATAATATAAACAAATAAAGTTTTGTGTAAATATCTGGATACAAGTATGTGTCTGATCACTGGAATGTTTCCCTTGTTTAAAAATTTAGCTAAATACAAATTTAAAAACAATTTTATTAGATCATCAAAATAATTATATAAATAACTCAATGTTATTCAGTTGTCAATTTTGTTATTATACTTTAACATAGAAAGTTAACTGTTTGTATATTACAACTGCAGATTTGCTGAATCAGTGAAGTTTTCAGCAGCGTTTTTTTCCATGAAGCTTTCTCACTAGAAAGTCGAAAATTTTTGCAAATTTTTTTTGTACACGTAACAAAGACAAAGTGAGAAAAATTGTTCATTTTGTGTTCAGCTTGTAGTTTTTTATATGTAAAAATTACCATCTTACAAAAATTCATAAAACAGTGACATTTCAAAAATAGATGTTAAGCTTTAACCCTTTTTCAAATTTAAATTTCATTCATTTTTAACGAAGCTGTTTGAATTATGAATAATAAATTTGGACCAGAACTTTTGCTAATATTTTTAAACTAGCTTAATATTTTTTAAATATAATTATTTATTTTATTTAAAATAATTATTTATTTTATTTACAAGTCCAACAAAAATTATTTTCAGATCTGATTATATTAGATCTAGCTAAATTTTTAGATATTTCAGCAAAACAGTTTCTTGTAAGAGTGGATTCAGACTTAGACAGAAAAGCAGCAGCCAATCAGATTTCGTGCTGGTAATTGCTTTCGGCTTTCTGTACTGTTTATTACCAGCGCAAGTTTTGATTGGCTGGTGCTTTTCTGCTTTCTGCTTTTCATATTAAGGTTTAAACCCACCCTGAAAGAGCCCTGCATATCGGCGTGACTGCTGAATTCTGAGGTAATACCTTCGACGTGTTTTCGGCGGATGAAGTCTCGGTACGGATTATCGCATCGATGCTAATATCGAGTACCGAATCGCGGATTCGATGGAAAGCGGCGCGGATGATATAGTGCGCGAAGCGACGCGTTTCCCATCGCCGGGGCTATGCCCCGGGGTGGCGGACCCGTGTCGTCGTGTCATCGATAATTGATGTATGTGCGAACTAACGGTCGTAATTACGACGCCGGCGATGCTCGCCGATCGCGCAGAATCTCGCGCTTCGTTTCCTCAGCTGGCAAGGCCGGCTGTCAGGACGATGCACGCGTAACGCATGTGATGCGTGCGCTAAAACCGCGCCTGTCAGGGTACCTCGGTTTTACCAGTTGTGCAGAAAAAAGCCGAAACTCATCCATCTGCGTCCATTAAAAATGAATCGGTCATATTGAAACGTGGGATCAGAGGATTAACATTGCCGAAATAATGCGGGAATCGGGCTACTCCTGACTTATGCGACTTTGGTTCCCATTATAAATTCGCATGAAAGATTTTTCGATATCTATAAGGAAAGGACGTTTTGTTAAAGTATTCAAAAGGAGGATGTTATTAAAAAATGTCAATTTTTGCTGAAAAAAGATGAAAGTAAAAGAAACAGTGTTTTCTTAATAAAAAAATCTCTAAATTTTGACTTCCTGGATACGACAAAGTTCTTAAAAAGTTCATGTTTGGGGAACACTTCAAAAATTAAGAAAAATATTGACATTTGAATAAGTATATTATTATGCTCAATTTTCGAAGTATTTCCTAAACGTTACAAATTTTTTAATAAATTTGTCGTATCTAGAAGGCTAAAATCTGCAAAAAACTCTATTCCTTCTACTTACATTCTTTTTTCAAAAATTGGCTCCCTTTTAACGTTCTTTAGCTGGATATCAGAAAATAATTTTATTGGATCAAAATAATTACGTAGGACGCTCAAACTGATTGCTAAAATCTCAAAACTTTTTGCAAGTATTTATCATGCGTTTCCTGCGTAATTATTTTGAGGGTCAAATGAAATTATTTTCAGATTTGTTTCTACGTAGATAAATTTTTAGATACTTCAGCAAATCGTTTCTTTCGTGACATTTTTTTATCATCGCCAGAAGCCAGATCCAGATCTTCCGGACACCACTCTTGAGTCTTTCTCATAAACATAATATACACTGATTGAACATTCAAGAAGTGGAGATAGATCATCATGTAAAAAAGGGCGTACTCGTTCGATCCATTTTTTCCCCTAAATTTCGGAGAATGTTCGGTCTAGATATATTATGTCTATGACCTTCCTGCAAATGAATTGGAAGGCTAATTGACGAAGAAAATACGTCGACATTAATAAGTTTGCTAAAGCAGATTACTGATAAATATTAATTTGTTAGATAAATATTAATTTGTCAATGTATTGCACATACACACGGAAAAAAAATGTTGCTGGCTACAGCTAATTCTAATTAGCTGAAATTGCATTAGCTATTATAGCTATGAAATTTGCTAATAAGAGGCAGAGGATTTACTGCTGTAATATAAGGACGTGGTAGCAAAGTATGCATGTCTATTATAAATCAATTTATTTAGCAACATGAAGTTAGTTGTCATAGTTATCGGATATGTCCGTGTAAAAGAAAATTGTCTCTACCACAGCTAAATATTATTTATTGAAACTACCAAATTGTCAGCTATACAGAAAACGTTTGCTGCAATGATCAATAGATCGACATAATAGCAAAATACTTGTCTGTTACATCGATAATATTTAGGCCTCACAGCTAATGGAAATTAGACTTCGCAGATACGACGTTAAAGTATCCGTATGTTATGACTGGAATTTAGCTACCACATGCAAATTTTTGCTGATGCAACTAATCTTTTTTTATCCGTGCATGATTGTGTCATAAAACAAAGGAAGAAAGAGAGTCTGCCTCTAAACTTTACATCAGGCCCCATGATTTTCCAGGTTCTGCTTCGACGTCGAGATTTCCCGAAGAAACTAATGACTCTCATCGGCCGTGACGGTCTGACCGAGCGGTAATTAATCGCAAGGGGGCCTAAGGGCCCGAGGATTGACTCTCTCGCGGTCCCTTCACGTCCCTCTATTCCCCTGGCAGTCCATTCTTCCACTTTATTCTCGCCGAGAATTATGCAAGCCGACCGTTTATTAGCATGCTAACGACCGCGCATTAAAATACTTTATTTGCGGGACAGTGATTGAGTGTTCTCGTACGGTGTTGGGTAGAAAGGGGGTTTGGAAGGGGGTTAGAAGGGGGAGAGAAAAAAACTCGGGGAAATTGCGGTGAGACCTTTTTTCGAGCTTTTTGAATTATGTAAGTGCCCCGGACTAATTACTCCACCGTCCGCGCTTCAGCTCGTTCGTTGTTTCGCATTCGATGCTCGAACGAAGTAGACGCGGTTGATTTGTATTTTTTTATCCTCTCTAATTTTTTTTATTTTGCCGAGGCCGTGATTGTATTTGTCCGCCGGTACAGATTGCCCTGCTTGTTGCGATCGCTCATCAAGCTTTTTGAGAGGATTTTTTTTTTTACGTAATGCGAATACAGTCGTACGAAGTGTCAAAATGATACAAACCACGAAACGTCGCTACCGAATAACGAATGGAGTGATAATTCAACGATTATCAATCCGACAAGATAGCTCGACGGAAAAGTAGAATTGTGGAGGAAAAATTTTCGATGATTTTACATGATTTTTTAATTGTGATTTTCACTTATTATTCTCCACAAATTATCTCTCAAACTGGCATTTTCTTTAAACTTATGTAAAAGAAGATGTAGGTCAGAAATTTTTCCTACCTCTTGCATATGAAGGAAAATCTACGTCAAAACTAGAAAGAAGCACTTGTAAAGTTTTCTGTAACAAAGCAGGAACAAACTATAAGAGAAGACGATGCGGTAGTACCTTTTGTCAAGAATGTTGTACAGAGTAACAAGCAAAAAAACTTTATCTTCATACATCAACCATTAAATCTTAAAAATGTGATGCTAATAGAAATTAAAAAAAATAAATTAATAACAATAATAATATTAATAAAAATAATAAATATAATAAATATAAATACATTGTTAGATTAAAAATATAAAATAAATTAAATAAGAGAAAAGATGCTAATTTTGATCAAAGCGGATATTAATGCTTTAATGTTTACATTATTAATTCTACATTATTTGCGGAAAATATTTCTGACACTTCAATATTATATTTGAATTTTCATTGTTCTCTTTAATGATTTATAATTAAATAAAGGGTAATAATACATTTTGTACATCTTTTAGTTAGATAAAGAAATAAATGCAAAATTTTTTTTATTGTACTTATGAAATAATTTGCGCTAAATATAATAATATGTATAAATAGCATTCTTTTAGCAAACTTATAAGGTTGAAGTATCCTATAAACATTCCATAGAGACTAATTCTAGGGAGACTAATAAAGAGTTAAACGTTAAGATTTACTTTGACCAAAAATAGGATTCTTTCTCTTATTTTATTAAATTTTATTGATCATTCTTTTCATTTATAACTGTATAAAAAAATAATATGAGATTATATTAGGTGTTGGAATTAATTCGTAGCGTTTTACAAGTGATGGGAAGTACTTTCATTAATGTATTTTTTAATGCTCATGTGAAATAAATAACATTCTTTCATTAAAAACGCTACGAATTAATTCCAATACCTAATAGTATAATATGAATAATGATATTAATAAAATTATGAATATTAATAAGTTATAAGTATTAAATAATATGTGTATTTAATTCCCATATGAAGTATAGACCTCTAATGAGGTTTCAGTAACAATAAATTTTTTTTTGGAATTAAGTTGTTAGCCTAATGTCCAACTCTTAACCTGGAGGATCTATATTCAGTGATATATGGAACCTACAATTTAAAATCCGAACGGCGCTGATGATCAAAGGTCTCTTAGGGCTATTGCAGACAAAATTCCGTAACTGTAATACGGAAATAACAATAACTGTAATACGTAAATTTAAGTCAATCAGGATATTGATTTAGAGCTACATAATCTAACGGAAATAGAAATAGCAGTAAACTTATCCATAAAACAAATTTCAACCGATTGAAATTCGTCTTATGGACATCTTATTCACATATAAATTTACTGCTATTTCTATTTCCGTTAGATTACGTAGATCTAAAGCAATATTCTGATTGGCTCATTGGCTTAAGTTTACATGTTTTATTATGATTATTGTTATGGAATTTTATCTATGGTAATACATTTTCTACAGATTGCGAATTAATCGCATCGAGCGACAAGCCATTCAATGCCTAGTTGCAAGTATTACCATAATACTAATTTAAAACACATAATTAAAAGATCCTTGCGATTTCTGTAAACTCCCTTATATGTAAGAGTGCATCTATGTTCTTCTTCAATCTGTAATCCGCTTCTTTTAATATTATATCGCAACTAGCAGTGTGTTACTTACACCACGAGCAGCGCGTTGGTAACAACGTCGCCAAGCGCTTGAAAATTTAATATCGCGAATGGGAAGCTGGTCGTCTCGCGATATCGACTGCATGCGTCGACGTCGTTCAAGTAGCAGGAAGAGGTCGAGCGCATCGGAAATGATCGTAAATCGCGCGTTCCAAGTGGACCAGGCGTCGGTTGGCGGTCGTCGAGAAGCTAACCGGCGACGCGGAATAAAATCCGAGAGAGAGCACGCGGCCTATAATAAGATTACAAGAGTGGAACTAACGAGGCTATCGTCACACTGGCGAAACCAGATGTCGGCGACGGTGTCCGCCGCCCAGGACGTGTCTTTTTGATGGTGGCCCTCGGACTTAGAGCCATGTGCTCCTCGTCTGCTGGTGTAGTCTGTTCCGTCTGCGATATTTATGGAAGTGAACTCGGCGTGGATCAAAAGTGCGTCTGCGGCTGTAAGACACGATTAGTCGGTTAGTCGACGTTCCTCCTCTTCTTTTTTGCTGCTCGGAGTTGTTGAGACTGAAGAGGTCTGCTGGAATATGCTCGGCACGAAGAGAATGCTGAAATGAAAAATCATTCCGACGAATAAGTACGAGAACATCGCAGCGCACGATAAAAAAATTATAAAAGTTTTCGATAAATCAATTATTATTATTAGAATGTTGTAAGTATATCTTGTGTTGAAATTATAGCTCTTCGAGAGTTAAACAAATTATACGATGCGTCATGTAACAATATTTTTTTTCAGATGAATCAAGAAAATTCAAAGATCGATAAATGATTCAGAGAGACATAAGCAAAATACGAAGAAAAAGAAAAATATTTTACTAATTAAATATAAAAGTAGATGGAGAATGATTTACCCACAATATGATTCCGTTTGCAATCTTTGTAATTCGATGAAATCACAGATGTGCTTCGTGCGATAGTAGTCGCGATGCACTGTTAAATTCATAATATTAAATTATATCCAATTTAAATTACTTTTAACCATTTCTATAGATTGTCATTGCTCCTACTCAATATGTCATATTTGACTAAAACAATGGAATTAAATAATTTAATTAAACAAAATGTATTAAATTTGACCCAAATTTAGTTTATTATTTACTAAATGCATTAATATGGGACGTTTACTTAAAACAAATTATAGAAATGAATCGATTTATATTTTGACACACATGAAAGTTAAAAATAACAAAATGTTATTTAACTCAAGAGATTACGTTACTGTTGTTCTTTTGCTACCTAACAATATAATCTCAGTGACTCAATGATGGACGTGAAATGATGAGTCCCCTTTTTTACGTGCTGTAATTTAAGAGTTAACTAGTTGACGTACCAAAGATTTTTCAGGGCGAGAGGAAGCTCAATGATTTTTCCATACGCAAATAATGCTTTGTAATTGTTTTTAAGTGGCGCGTTATATAGAGAAAAATAATTTTGCTGTTGTAGCAAACCTGTCATTGCTACTGCATATTCGACACTGATAAAATTTAGTTGACACAACCAATTTTAGAAATTATTTGTTATTAGAGTAGAATCTATTTTGTTGCTAAAATAGAAAAAAAGTGCTGCGTGTATTTGTCTTTAGAACCAAGTTAATTTGCTGTTAAAGTAATATGTTCTTAGCAAATTTTTTTGCTATTGGAATAAAGTCACTATTGCTCATACAAATTCATTATGAGCAAAAAAAATTTGTTATTGTAATCGATTTGCTGCTGGAGGTCTTACTCATTTTCGATTTTTTATCTCTATAATTTTTTACTTGTTATCGACATTTATTAAAGACAAATCTAATAACAAATTAATTTTGATTGGTTTTTCTTTATATTTTTATATTTAAATTATATTTTTATTTGTGCTTATTTGCTACTCTCGAATAATTCTATAAAGTTTTATTGCCAACAAAGTAAAATTGCTATTATATCAAAGTTATTTCGTTCATACAACCAAAATATATCATTAATTTAGCAAACATGTGCTACAATAGCAAATTTGATTCGCTCATGTAATTCAAATAAATCGGTTATAGAACAAAATTATCTTGTTAGTTCTTCAAATGTGCTTTGCTTTTGCAGCAAATTGTAATGCAACAAAACAGATTAGTTGATTATAAACAAAAATTTATTTATTCTAACAACAAACTAATTTGTAGTTTTAGCTAAATTATATCCAGCAAATAACAATCAGTATTTTTAAAGAATCTCTTTGCTCTCCATCTAGTAACTGATAGATTTTGCTACAGTAGCATAAAATCTGCTATGCTATCTAATTATTTTTCCCCTTATAGTAGTTATCAGCATCACGAATATAATACGGTGAAATAATTTTTCACGTGAACAGTGCTGTATGTGAATGTACTTTTATTTTTAGTATCTGGATGCAGGTACAGATATTCTGGAAAAAATAATACAGATACTAAAAAATAAAATACCTAAACGCACACGCACACGCACTCAGGCTCGCACGCACGCACGCACGCACACGGTAGATACTATTGTGTACAATGCATATAAATAACTCTTTAGAAAATAAGGTTCTGCGCATAATGGAGAAAATAGGAATAGAAATAAATATTAAGGTTTCAATCTATAAGAAGCTATATATTTCGCAGTGTAACTTCAACTATTTGATAAGTTGAAATCTCAATACTTATTCCTGTTCTTAATATTTGTTATTTGCTAATATTTGCTAATATTTGTTACATTATCCATAAGCCCTAATCTTAAGAACGGTCTTAAAAATTATAAAACTTAATTTTTGGAACAGTGAAATATTGTTTCAAAATTTTCTTTCAATAAATCAAAATCACAGGAAAATTATTAATAAATTTACATTTATTACATTTCTTTATTTATTTAGGTTTTAATTTATATTTATGACATTTATTATTTATTAATACTAAATAAATTAACTTTAAACATTTTTAAAGAAAAAAAGTGATAATCTCTCCATCAAGTAATGCACATGTTAGAAAAACTAGTCAAGAAAATTATAAAAATTAAATTGTAAAATTCAGTTTTTAAAAAATATTATTTACAATATTTTGTCTAATTATGATTATTTTCAACATAATAATTAAAGTGTTTACAAATGTTCTGACTAGAACAAAAATAATATGGAATAATATGGATTTTCATCGAATAGTTCCTATATACCATATGTGTTCTTCTAATATATGTATCTCTAGGAAACAGCAACAAAACTCATTTGAGTACTTTTAAATAATATACTGCATCAGTTAATGGAAAATTTAACGATTCTTAGTAATTATACACACACACACACACACACACACACAAGCGCGCGCGCGCGCACACACCGCTCACACACATATATACACACACTACAATGCATGTACAAAAGAACTTTCGAGAAAAGCTATTGAACTGGACAAAGAAACTTTGACTAGCTATCTAGGGGTAGATAGATTTATTAGATAGTACTACACATTACGAAAATGTCACAATCTAATAAAAGCATTTTAGATTTAACTCTCCATATTTTACATACTCGTGTCATTCAATTGAAGAATTCAAATAAAATTTTTTCATACATAGCTTGAATCTTATTTCTTACAGCTCTCTACAGTTATTGATTCTTGATAGAATATCATACGCTTGTTAATAGCTTTTAAACTAATCTTGTAATATTTCTCTCAAGAAATGTATTGAAAACAGAATGACCGCTTATGTAAAAAAAACGAATTTAAAGCTCAAAAATAGAATTTTAAAATGTTAATTAAGGATTACAAAATAATATTTTTTAACATTAGGAAACTTTTTTATTAATTTTTTTCCTTCTTTATAAAAATTTATACAGATGTGAATATGCAGTATATATGCTATTGTAATGCCTTGTATGATTTCAGATTATCATAAATTTTATAAATTTAAATCATTTATCATAAATTTTAATATGTGAATGCAAATCTATTATCTTAAATTTTTTAAATTAATTTTCTTCTTTATATGTACATTTAACATGCATATATATTTTACAAAATATAACAAGGAATAGATTTAAAAGTTTATCTAACATAATTCTACAAAAAATAATTTTATAAACTTTTCACATTTTTAAAAAAAATGTGGAATCGTTTTCATTCCAATATATGTTCGATCGATTTGAGTTTTTCATTTTACTCCAAGTTGAAATTGACTTGAGTATGCGTACTTTCAGCAAATACAGTGTATCAGTAAAGTACAGTTTAACGATCCTGAATAACTGTATAATATGTGTTAAAAAAAGAGTATGTTAATTGTTAATTTTTAAAAGTAAGTTTAAGATTTCACTCTTTAAAGATTACATTTTAAAGATTAGATTAGATTTTAGAGATTTCAATTTTTAAAGATTAGATTAGATTTTATTTCATAGAGAATACTTCTTTTCTCGAAAAAGGCAGCAACAGTGGTTGCGTACAGGGGAGCGTTCCTTGTATTGATGTATTCTTCTTGATCTGAAAGATTGAATGATCTAAAAGAATACACCAATAAGCGAGAGTTTACTCAATTTAAAGGTCTGTCCTTTTTCTACTCCAATTTCTGAATTGTACATTGGTGTAACAAGTTAGAGTGAAACAGACATAGTTCGTTTCACTCTAACTTATAGCACTAGTTCAGAACTCTACGAAAAAGATCACGCCTAGTGTTCGCTATACCTAACCATTTTCGTATTTTCTAATATCTATTGTCTAGTTAATCGTCTATATCCCTAGATGGCTAGTCAACGTATCCTTGTCCAGTTCAATAGTTTTTCTCGAAAGTGCTTTTATTTGTAGATTGCAGTATATATACAATTATTGAGAATCGTTAAACTGTACTTTACTGATACTGTATTTGATGAAAGTACGCATACTGAAGTCAAAGGCACATATATTCAAGTAATTTGAATTCAAATGGAAAGTCAAAGGATTCCGATAACATATATTGGAATGAACACGATTCCACATTTTTTTTTATGAAGTTTATAAAATTATTTTTTGTAGAATTATGTTAGATAAAGAACTTTTAAATCTATTTCTTGTTACATTTTGTGAAATATATATATGTACATTGTATGTATACGTACAAAGAAGGGAATTAATATAAAAAATTTAAAAGAATAGAGTTGCATTCGCATTGAAATATCACTGACGAAAATAAAAATCGGAGCGTAAATCGGATGTAATGGGAGAATAACAGAAGCGTAAATGAAACTTTTAGAAAGCGAAAATTGGAACATGAAAATGTAAAAGAAGCGTAAATACTTCTTTTACATTTCATTGTTCCAATTTTTGCCTTCTAGAAGTTTCGTGTTCACGCTTCTGTTACTCTTCCATTACATTCGATTTGATTTTTATTCTCATAATGGATATAACAAATCTGAAATCATACAGAGTATTACATTGGAATATACTGTATATTCACATCTGTATAGATTTTTATAAAAAAAAAAACAAAAAAAGAAAAAATTTTTAAGATGTCATAATATTAAAAAATATTATTTAATGATTCTTAATTAATGTTTTAAAATTCTATTTTTGAGGTTTAAGTTAAGTTTTTTTACATAAGTGGTCTACCCTCCATTCTGTTTTCAATTTATTTCTAGAGAGAAATGTTACAAGATCAATTTAAAAACTATTAATGTATATGATAATTCTGTCAAGAATTGATAATTGAATTGCGAGAAATAAAATTCATGCTATGTATGAAGAAATGTCATCTGAATTCTTCAAATGAAAATATAAAATATAAAAAGTTAAATCTAAAATACTTTTATTAGATTGTATCATATCTTAAAATTCATTTTAGTTAAATTCTTCAAAACCTGATTATAATACGCTTCTAAGAATCTTAATTTCTGAATTGTACATTAGTGTAACAAGTTAGAGTGAAACAGACATAGTTCGTTTCACTCTAACTTATAGCACTAGTTCAGAACGCTACGAAAAAGATCACGCCTATTGTTCGCTATACCTAACCATTTTCGTATTTTCTAATATCTATTGTCTAGTTAATCGTCTATGTCCCTAGATGGCTAGTCAACGTATCCTTGTCCAGTTCAATAGTTTTTCTCGAAAGTGCTTTTATTTGTAGATTGCAGTATATATACAATTATTGAGAAGCGTTAAATTGTACTTTACTGATACACTGTATTTGATGAAAGTACGCATACTGAAGTCAAAGGCACATAGATTCAAGTAACTTGAATTCAAATGAAAAGTCAAAGGAATCCGATAATATATATTGGAATGAACACGATTCCACATTTTTTTAATGAAAAGTTTATAAAATTATTTTTTGTAGAATTATGTTAGATAAAGAACTTTTAAATCTATTTCTTGTTATATTTTGTGAAATATATATATGTACAGTGTATGCATACGTACAAAGAAGGGAATTAATATAAAAAATTTAAACAATAGATTTGCATTCACATATTAAAATTTATGATAAATCTGAAATCATACAAGGCATTACAATGGCATATACTGCATATTCACATCTGTATAAATTTTTATAAAGAAGGAAAAAAATTAATAAAAAGGTGTCCTAATGTTAACAATTATTATTTTGTAATTCTTAATTAAAGTTTTGAAATTCTATTTTTGAACTTTAAATTAGTTTTGTTTACATAAGCCGTCTCATTTATTTCGTTTTCAATTAATTTTTAGAGAGAAATATTACAAGATTATTTTAAGAGCTATTAACATGCTATTCTATCTATTATGATATTCTATCAAAAATCGAATCGATAATTGAATTATGAAAAATAAAATTTAAGCTGTGTATAAAGAAATTTCATCTGAATTCTTCAAATAAATGATACGAAATTATAAAATATGAAATGTTAAATCTAAGATGCTTTTATTAGATTATATCAAATCTTAAGTTTGGTTTTAGTTGAATTCTTCGAAACCATCATAATACGCTTCAAAATTCGACTATAATACGCTTCAAAATCCGACTATAATACGCTTCAAAATCCAACTATAATACGCTTCTAAGAATCTTAATTTTATCTTAAAATTTTATTAGTTCTCTTATAATTAATTTCCAGATTAAAGTTTGAGGTTTAAAAGATTTAGTTATCTAATTAGTGACTTCTATTAGAGGTCGGAGCTAATTGTCATACGGGATTGATTGAAACAGGACATGGCAGAACAATTTTTTTTTACTGTTTTTTTGCTGATATAATATTAATTTTGTTGTGTAAAATGATTTGCACCACAAGCATTGTATACATTACAACGATTTTTTTTAAAATGATGTTGGTAAGTAAATTTTTCTTATCACCTATTTAGTATCTGACAAGTTTATGTCATTATTAATTATCCATTGTGTATTCATTGAAAATGACATGTCTTAGAAGGTCTTTGCTACAATTAATTAATTATTATCCTGATAAAGTTATGAACATAATCTCTTTTATTAAAAATGGCTATGTGGGATACATTGATTAAAATGAGACAATTAATTTTTATATCTTTAGAGAACACATTTTTAGAGAATATACTTATAAATATATTATATTTTAAATAAATATATGTTTTTTCATTTTTCATATAAAAACTACAGTACAAAAATATATTACGTTATGATTAAAGTATAACTATTTTATTTATATTAGTATCATTATACTAAATTTACTATTACATATCAGTATATTAAAATTATTATTATTTCTCAAAATATAGAACTGATATTGAAATAAAACACATATAAAAAATTATATTTTTTATATGTATTGACCATAACATATGCTGTTGCCAATCCTAGACTTGTGACAATCAATCCAGAGCACGGAGTTAATTGTCACATTTTTGCTGCTTCATTTAAAATTAAATAATTTATTTTTATAATATCATGAATTCACAAGTAATATATCTTTTAATTCCTAAAGAATGTATATTATAACGTATATAATACTTCAAATCAGGCATCCACTTTTTTTTAAAAATCATTGACTAAAAATTATGAAAATCGATCTTCCCTACTAGATAATATTACGCAAAGAAAGTTTTTCATTTAGAGACATGATAATGAGATAGATTATATAAATGATTAATAAGTATGAAAAATGAAATACAATATTAAGAATTAACCATATAATAGCTTGCCATGTTTTAAAATCTGATAAATAAATATTAGAGAATTCAATGAGCAATGAACATAGTCAAAATCTATAATATTTTACGTTTTACTGTGAGAACAGATTGATTCCGAACATTAAAATTATAATCAACAGATAGCTATTACGAAAAAGAAAGAAACAATAATGTACCAAAGATATACTATCATAAGATATACTATCATAAAGAAAGAGATTTACAAAATTAGAATAACGCCTGACGTTACAACAACTTTAGTATCATTTTAGTAAAGATAACATTATCGGATATATAATCAATTATCATGCTGCATGATAAAATTTTTTTTAATATTAAAGTTAGGTTGAAAATATGATGTAGTGTAAAAATAAGATATTTTTTATATATTTATGACTACTTAGCATCTATTAATTCTATTTAAAACAATAAAGAATCATAAACATATCTTAAAATTATTATAATTGCACTATGTTTTTTAATGAAATAAATTAAACTTATTTTATTGTGGAAATATTAATATATCAGAAAGAGTGACATAAAATTGAAATATCATATTGTCTCACGATTATCATAATTTTTAAGGTAAATATTTAGCTTTATATTAAGTCAGCTAATTTTTATTCTCTAATTTTTTGTCACTATTCATTCTTATTTATTCATCATTTAAAAGAAAAACATTTAATAAGAGGTCTTAACTTATTTTATATTGTGTTATATAATATTGTGTTCTACACACACACACACACACACACACACACACACACACACACACACACACACACACAAAAAACACTTTTAATTAAGTTGTACTTAAGTTTTATTCAAGAAGCATGTATGCTTAGCGCTTATTTTTACCTTTTTTAAAAAGATAAATTTGTACTAATATCACGCATTTTGTAAAAAGTTTTTATAAACAATTTACCTTATAATTGACTTCAAGAAGATAGATTTTTAGTGCTTGTATGAAATTTGGAGAAGACCAAAATTGCTCCCTATTGACCCTTTTTCTTTGTGAAATAATTTTTATATAATAAGTTTTAAAGGAGAGAGAGAGAGAGAGAGAAGGAGGAAGACAGACAGACAGAGAGAGAGAGAGAGAGAGAGAGAGAGAGAGAGAGAAAGAGAGAGAGAGAATTAAAGATATAATTACTTGAGTCGGTAAAAACGTCATTTGTATTTTCAAATAAATAATAATTAACATAAAATAATATAAATAATAAAATATTAACATATAAATAATAATTAACAAACACTAGCGTACAATTTGTATTCTATATATTTTAAATTTTATATATATATATATATCTCTGTTATTGCACGTGTTCGTACAATACTTTAATGACATCAAATAATTATGAGAGTGATTATAATTTTTCATAATCAACTGAGTACACTCTTCTCGAGTCAATCTTTAATCAAAAAGTATTGAATTACCTATACGATAAAATTTCATTCCATGAATTTTGCCTGATATGATTTTCGATGCAAGACTTATGTAATAAATATGATCCTTAATATCAACGACAGCTATCTTGAATTATGTTGCACATAACGAATAAATTGCGAGGAATTTCTGGAATCTGGGACACTGTGTATATACGTGACATGTAATTTTAGAACGTAACGTGGTTTACAATTTGTGTAGCAAAGATTGTTTGTACGCGGAATATTTGTTCAAGTATAGACTCTCTAGAATGAAATTAAAAGTCTATTTTTGTAATACAAATTTTATTGTGAAAAATTGTCTCCTTAAATACTTGAGAATTAATTTAATAAATAATTCTTTCTTTTTAAAAATTTTAAAAATCATTTATACATTAACAATGAGAAAAAATGAAATAGTGTGGTAACTATAAATTTTGCAACATTGTATAATTTTATAATTAATGTAATTAATTTTATAGAGTAATAGCTATTAATCTAGTATTTTCAACATTGTAAAATAGATGGCAATAATATTTGTGAACTATTAAGTGCATGATAATGAAATATAATAATATCTCAATTACATTAAATAATTACTTAAATCTCTTACTAAAAATAAGACACAATTATATTTTTTAAATTTAGACAAATCTTTATTTTTAATGAAGAGCACTGTATTAGAATAACTAATAATTATTCAAGTAACTTTAATAATCATGTGTATAGTTGGTTAATATTACTAAATTTTCTTAGTTTATTTAATTATATGGTTAATATTACTATATATTTTCTTACTATATTGTCATATTTTCTATAATAATTTATTTATTATTAATATATTGTTCTTATTAGAATTTTGTAGTACATAGTTGAAGTGCTATTTGTCTTTAAATTTCTAATTGCTACGAGTTTTTTCTCTTAATGTACATATATACAAAAACGTTATTAATTCATAATATGCCTTTATGTCTAAAATATAATTTTTTAAAATTAAATCAAATTATTTAATTAATAACGATCTGTCCGTAATTTTTCATGTTATTTATTTGTCATTTTTATATTATCTTGTACTTAAGATACTAATTAAATATTTATCCAAAAATAATTTTTAGAAGAACTAAAAGAAGCAGATATATAGTTAATATATTTTAATTGAAAAAGATTCAATGTTTTATTATGCAATAAACGTTACAAATTAAATACAGAAACATGCTCTATCGTACATTTTTTTTCAAAAAGTCATAGTTAGCCTTAAATAAATATATTATTAAATAATTAATTAAATATTTATTCAAAAAGTATGTTCGGCGGAACAGTACGTTTCTATATTTAATTCATATCGTATATTCATTGCATAAATAATGAAATATTGAGTCTTTTTAAATTAATTAATTTAAATTAATTAATTTAACAAGTCACGATTATTTTTCTAAAGGCCATAATAAGATATAATGTGTTAATACATAGTTCTACTTCTTACACGCTTTTAAAACGCGCAAATGAGCAATCATCTGTTGCATTAAAATTGACTGCGCATTAAAAACATGTCCCTGCGCATTCTCCTCGATAATGCATCATCGCATTAATGAAGAAGCGTCGTTTGCATCTTCTTTTCATAATATCCATTATCGATATACTCAATGGCAGCAGTCACATTGATTATTAACGACCTGGGATATTAATTTTCGCTACTCGAAAATCACACGAAATTTTTCAGCACAGCGCCGCCGTTTTGCCGCTTGAAGATAACTTGAAATATATTCGACGCTCCATATATAAAATACATATTCACGTAGAAATATGAACGCGCGCGTGAGCGGACTCGATTGCGTAACACCGCGTTGGAATTCACCGACAATATGTAAGTATACTGTCAGCCACCGCGAACCCGCAATAAATCCGGGAAATGCCTGTAGCCTAGAATTTCCACATAATACATCCCAGGCAACATCGCGGCGAGACATATCAGGAATATTAGGATTATATAATACGTCTCTCTCTCGTTGCGGTATCGGCACGGCCGCGCGGTCCGTATTTGCCTCGCATTCGCCATCTGCGGAATTATTTCTATCGATGTTACGAGCATAAATTTGGGAATACATTTAGGCGGCCAGTTGTGTGTGAAGGCATAATAAGATCCATATGTAATTATAGATGGAAATAATAAGTTTCGTTCGACACGTCTTTCATAGTGATAAATCAAATTATGCGAAAGTCCGTTGTGCTTTAATTTACTTGGGAAAAGAGAAATCACTAAAAAAACCTTTTTAAAAAAATATATACGCTGAGTGCATAAAAAAGACATCGAATATTAAATTCTTTTTAATAAATAACGGATATAAAATAAATGCAATTAGCCAATCTTTTATGACGTAAGAAACAATATTACATATAAGAAAGACTGAAAGTGACTAAAACGTATATACATATATTTTTTTAAAGTTTTTTTCAGGAATTTCACTGCTTTTTGTAAATTTCTGAAAACGTAATAATATAGAATTTAAATTTTCGGACAATAAAGAAATAATAATAATAATAATAATATAATAATAATAATAATAATAATAATAATAATAATAATAATAATTTGTATTTATTGAATATTAGATTAATAATTTATAAAAATAAAAAATAAAAATTAATTGCTTCCCTTTTTTCCACCTTTTCTTTCTTTTCCTTTTACTCTTATCTTCTTTTCCTTCTCTTATCACCATTTTTTCTCACCGTTTCTCATTCTCTCCTTGTCCTTACTTTCTTTCTTTTACATTCTCGTTCTCTTATAATCTTTCCCCCTGAAAATCTGAAATGACTTCTTTTTGGGACTTGATCTCCAGATCTTGACTGCAATATTATTCATGTCGCAATCGAAAGATTTCGCTAGCATTATACAGAATGTTTGGAATTTAAATGTCAAAACTTCGGCAGCGTGTAGGGGATCAATAAACTAAGAAAAAAAATTCTGAACAGTATGCTCATTTTTGCTTCGTTTTGAAGAAAATCTCAAAAAAGACGTTTTCATTTTTCTACATTCTCATTACTTATTCACATTGTATTTATTCACTTGCTTAATGTAGATGATATTGTTCAAAATCTAGAAAAATATATTAATAACAGCAAGCTCTTATTCAATTATTTAAAGATCTGTCCTTTTTCTACTCCAATTTCTGAATTGTACATTGGTGTAACAAGTTAGAGTGAAACAGACATAGTTCGTTTCACTCTAACTTATAGCACTAGTTCAGAACTCTACGAAAAAGATCACGCCTAGTGTTCGCTATACCTAACCATTTTCGTATTTTCTAATATCTATTGTCTAGTTAATCGTCTATGTCCCTAGATGGCTAGTCAACGTATCCTTGTCCAGTTCAATAGCTTTTCTCGAAAGTGCTTTTATTTGTAGATTGCAGTATATATACAATTATTGAGAATCGTTAAACTGTACTTTACTGATACACAGTATTTGATGAAAGTACGCATACTGAAGTCAAAGGGACATAGATTCAAGTAACTTGAATTCAAATGGAAAGTCAAAGGATTCCGATAACATATATTGGAATGAACACGATTCCACATTTTTTTTTATGAAAAGTTTATAAAATTATTTTTTGTAGAATTATGTTAGATAAAGAACTTTTAAATCTATTTCTTGTTATATTTTGTGAAATATATATATGTACATTGTATGTATACGTACAAAGAAGGGAATTAATATAAAAAATTTAAAAGGATAGAGTTGCATTCGCATTGAAATATCACTGACGAAAATAAAAATCGGAGCGTAAATCGGATGTAATGGGAGAATAACAGAAGCGTAAATGAAACTTTTAGAAAGCGAAAATTGGAACATGAAAATGTAAAAGAAGCGTAAATACTTCTTTTACATTTCATTGTTCCAATTTTTGCCTTCTAGAAGTTTCGTGTTCACGCTTCTGTTACTCTTCCATTACATTCGATTTACGTTTTGATTTTTATTCTCATAATGGATATAACAAATCTGAAATCATACAGAGTATTATATTGGAATATACTGTATATTCACATCTCTATAGATTTTTATAAAAAAAAAAAAAAATTTCTAAGATGTCATAATATTAAGAAATATTATTTTATAAATCTTAATTAATGTTTTAAAATTTTATTTTTAAGGTTTACAATAAGTTTTTTTTACATAACCGATCCTTCTTCCATTCTGTTTCCAATTTATTTTTAGAGAGAAATATTATAAGATTAATTTAAAAGTTATTAACATGTATATGATAATTCTGTCAAGAATCGATAATTGAACTGCGAGAAATAAAATTCTGTGTATGAAGAAATGTCATCTGAATTCTTCAAATAAATGACACGAAGATATAAAATATGAAAGGTTAAATCTAAGATATTTTTATTAGATTGTATCATATCTCAAAATTCGTTTTAGCTAAATTCTTCAAAACCTTATTATAATACGCTTCTAAGAATCTTAAATTTTATTAACTGTCTTAATTAAAATTAATTTCCACGATTGAAGTTTAAGTTTTAAAAGATTTAGTTATTTAATTATAGACTTCAGAGGTCACGAGAAATATCTTGTTCTTAATAATGTATTATTCAATAATTATTGGCACCATGATATATTTCAAGACAAAGAAATTGATCAGCTGAAGAATCTGTTATTAAAATTAAATTCGCGTATTCTCAATGAGCCTGCAAAAAGAGGAACGATCTTTGATTATCGAAATTGATTCCTCTCAAAAGAAAGAGCGACCGATCGCGTTGCTCGTCAAGGCTGCGCTCTTATGAGGATGCAATTAGTCGGCCGGTATTAGCATCAGATCTATTTTACAAACGATGGGAGAGAAGACGGACCGATGAGGAGCGGCTGGCACTAATTCACCTCCTTGCGAAGGACACGGGTCCTGGGCTGGCTTATATATCGAGGGAAACACGAGCATGGCACGTTCCGTCCCTACCGGGGACGGGGGCGTTGCTTGCTAATGCTGTTATTGAATTATTTCGAGACTTAGTTTTACGTGTGAGGGATCAAATCCTGGCTTAGTCCCCGCAGATGAAAAGAGCTCCGCCTCTTCTCCCTCTCTCTTCCTCTCGACAGTCTTAAGTACCGTTCTGTCCCCCATGAACTTGGATCACGGGAAACGAGAGAGCTTCGGCGTTTCCTCGAGTAGATTAAGACACGATTTGGATGTTCTTCCCCTCGTTGATATCTTGGAGTAGGGTCGCGTACGATCTATGATCCACTAGGAGTAGTTGGGGAAATATATAGAGACAACAACTCGACTACAAGCGAAACGGTTAGGCGGAGCTATGTTCCATTGAATTCAACTGTAATTTCTAGATATATATAATCATTAAACTAGTTATATATAATATAATCATTTGATTTTGTTTGCTTATACACGGAGAGAATTTTTTCTTGAGGCTTACCTTGAAAATATGATAGGAATAATATATTTTGAAGAATTTTATGTAAATTTTATGTAAATTTTTCTAATTTATTAATAAAACTATTAGGTGTTGGAATTAATTCGTAGCGTTTTTTAATGAAAGAATGTTATTTATTTCACATGAGCATTAAAAAATACATTAATGAAAGTACTTCCCATCACTTGTAAAACGCTACGAATTAATTCCAACACCTAATATAATAAAATATAAAATAAGTTTTTTAAGATTAATTTTACTGTAGTGCATGGTAAAAATCTTTAAAATATTATATTGTACCACAATTACCATATTTTCAGAATAAATTTTAAGAGAAACTTCTTTCCTCGTAGTAATAAAAATTAATTTAACTAATAAAACATTATTCATTCAATTAAAAAAATATATGTAATATATATATAATATTTACAAATTTTGATGAATGGCTTTTCTCATCCTCTGATATCCCATGGCTTTTTTTCATTTAACATTCAGCCAAAATATTTACGTAATATAGATAAATAACAAAACTTTGTTTTTCAATTTATTCTATATAGAATTCATTTCAATAAAAATAACAAGATACTTTTGGCAACACATATATAATACACGTAAATATTCTGTATTTTTACATTGTTAATTTTACAATTACGATAGTGATGTTATCGTATCCCAGCTGGTCGTAAAATTATGAATGGAAATTTGAATCTTCTTTTTTCCTTCCTATGCAGAACTAAGATGAAAACTTGGTAAGATGAAATCTATAGCAGCAGCGATAACGATATACCGTCAATTCACGTGGGAAAAGGTGTTAGTGACGCGACGGTTGGTGTAAACGAATTAGCGACAGTCACACAATTGAGATCATGTAAAAGCTCGGAAGAGTGAATAGAGAGAAGAAAACTGTGACATATCGGATATCACGAACCGGAGACTAAGATGTCTTTACGACTTCCTCCACGAGATCGAGTCATGATTAGGACGTTGTCGATCCGCCCTTCTTTGACATCCCCAGAGAGCCAGCCCCACGTAGCGGAGTTTGAATCAAAACGAGGAACGAGGAAAGTGTTAGAAAGGAGGGAAGCTTGTTGAAAAATGTACAAGCAGCGAAGAAATTCATGAAGAGCAAAACTCTGAGAAGGGATATCAGAAGCGGATCAAGCTTTTCTGATCGGAAGTTAATATCGGAAACAATATCCGGTGATTTCCAGCAGGAGCATAACTAAGCGGAAAAAGACATTAATTTTTGTTTTGAGATGCGAATTATTTACGAGAATAAACAATCAGTAAGCGGTGTTATATTAACATGATACATTTTATATGGAAAAGTGTTAGATTAGTAAATACAAAATACACGTAAGAATATATACATACACACACATATATATATATATATATAGTATAAAATGTATGAATACAAAACGTAGGTTTTTACAAAAGTATTAATTAATAATTATTAATTATTGATTATTAATAAACTTTCTCCAAACATGAAAGTTTGATAGAAAAGTTATTTTTGATCAAAGCGAAAATTTAATTCTTAATGTCAGCTCATGTAGATTTATAATATTCATACGTAGATTTATAAATACATATTTTTCAGTTCTACATAGAAAGAACAATTTTACTAAAATATCTAAAAATCTAGCTGGAGATAAATCTGAAAATAATTTTGTTGGGCTATCAAAATAATTAGGAAACTCATGTATAATGAGCATAATGCTGCACAAAATTTTGATATTCTAGCAATCAGCTTAAGCGCAATTATTTGTACAGTTTAATAAAATTATTTTTAGTTCTGTAATCTCTACTTATAAAGATACTTCAACTAATCGTTTTTTCCATATAAATTATACGTCGCAATTTAGCTTGTCAGACTGGAAACATCAAAAATTATATTGATCATCAATAATTGCAGAATTATTGCGAAAAGGGGATTTTCTTCGAAAATAAGCGCGACTCATTATTTATTTACTCTTTATTTATTCCATGTTACTTTATAATCATAGGGAATGAAATAAACATGGTGTTGCTTTATCCTACACAATGCGATATTTTAACAAAATTATTTTGCAGTTCTCGTTGATAATTAAAATTTAACGAATTTAAAGCTTAAATCTCATGAGTTTCTATATTGATCCGTTCTTGCGAGAAACCGAGAAGGAGCAAAAAGAGAGCGTGTCGTCGACTTATACTGGGGTAAAGGATGTAATATCCGAGACGACTCAAGGCAATGCAATAAAACATTCTGGTATATAAATATATCTGCTTAAGAAGACAACCCAAAAGTTTGAGATATTAGAAACACGTGTCTTGGATGGGGCGGTGCTTTTTTGGAGAGCGATGAAAAATTTCGTAGCTCGCACGCTTAAATACCTCATGTCTGAGTTATACATTCACATGTCGCTTTTACCGTCAAAATATTAAACTCCGGTTTCTTGTACTATGTGTGAAAATATCAAATGGGGTATCGTTAATCAAGAACAAAAAAAAACATAGCAGATGCAAATTAAAAATAAAAATTGATGGTCTTAACGATATAAGGGATCTTTTTAATCGAGAACACAAAAGTGTTCTTTCTGAACCTTCTTGAAAAGATTGATTTTAATTGTTTATACATATTTATAGTTTATTTTTCAGTTTCTCTACGATTTTTATAAATGCTAAATGTGTGTCTCTCAGAGACAATCATTTTTTTTTAAGTCGGATAAAAATTACGAAGAAAATTGAATTGTAAGACGAATTGAATTAGGTCGCGACTTTTGTTTCTTCTCGAAGAAACGTATTCTCGCCATTTGACTCCAAATAGAGATACGCATACGTCTCGCTTCATCGAGCCCGATATCAATCTTCGTGCGTTAATTAACAGGTCGAAGAGCTTAATCGATTTACGGATCCAAAATAACATTTTCAGCTAAGCGCATTTTGCCGCCACTAAATATTCATTTCAGGCCCGTATGCTCTAATGTATTTATCGGGCAATCGGGACGGGGGACGCGGGAGGGATATGATCGAGGGATATGATGAGCTCGCGTTACAATGAACGAAATGAAGGTGACGGCGCGGCTATTAAAATGATGGCATTATGCATATCGCACGTCACGTAGTTATGGGCTCGCGGGCATTATCGGCGCGCTTTTAATATACGCTGTAAAATTTCTGCGATCGTATCCTCTCTGGCGCTCGCGAGACGCTAAAAGGCATAACGGCAAATTGCGTTTCGCGATAATGACGCCGGCGATAATGACGCACTGAAAGTTTCCTCGCGAGTCTCGCTTCTCGCGCTGCACGGAAACAACGTGATGCGTCCCAGGCCGACATTGACAACGGGCACTTGTGCCAATTTTCTCGTGATTAGCGTACTCAAGAAGTGGCTGCGTAATTAGTCCGAGTCGCGCGCTCGAAACGAGATAACGCGTCGACGTCGTGGAAACAAAACTTGAGCGCAGGTACTGGCTAATCTCATTATTCGGAATTGCGTGAAATGAATAGGGAAATAGGACTCGAATAGATATGCATTCTTCCACGGTTGTAACGACTCGCGACATTTCGTATTTCGATCTTTTCGAAAGTGAAAAAAGATTTACTTGGTCTACATGAAAAGAACAATTTTGCTGAAATATTAAAAAATTTAGCTAAAACAGATCTGAAAATAATTTTTTGTAAACCTATTAAAATAATTATATGAAATGCTCAAGCTAGAATATCAAAATTTTTGGCTGCGTTGCTCATTATGCTCGAATTTCTTACATAATTATTTTGATGGTCCAAACAAAATTATTTTCAGGTTTGTATCTAGCTAAACTTTTAAATATTTTAACAAAATTATATTTTCCGTATCAAACCTTAATTTTTATTCTTGAAATTCAGAAAATGAATCTTCTCAATATTAGAGAGATGTAATTATTTACATTTATTTCGAATGGAATGAATTCATTTAATGCTGCAAATGACTGTACATTCAATTTTACAATATAAAGATAACATATATGCTGCTAAATTCCTGAAATCAAATAGCGGTCCGGACATATATTCGTTCTATGAATTAGGCAGTGGAATATTACGTAAAATAATTGTCCACGTGTAGTAATGCACAGCTTTGAGCTCGATAATTATCGCATAGTGAATTTTGGCAAGAACAACAAATTAGAGCTCTATTGCGGGTATGACAATCGATATTAATTATCGCGTAATTGCAAATCGGTTTCGCAGTTAATTAATTAATTAACCGCTTTCCGATTAGACTATATTATAGAAAGAACTGCCGCTGCTATCCGAGCACTGTCCTCTTTTCATACAGCAGCGCGTATCCGTGGGCGTCGATCTATTAATACTTTGATCGAACATTTGTGACGCATAAAATTACACGTGTGGCAAATTGCGCATGCATCGGATTGTATACGGTAGCAAAAATATTGAAGAACGTATCGTTTTTATCGGGAAAATCAAACTATAGCCGCAAGGCAAATATTTCGTCCGGTATATGAAGTCGATAATATAAAATCTCTCTATGTATCTCTCGTATGCTAGTACGATCGCAAAAGAGGATTGCAATATTAAAGGAATAGATACAAGTCGCGACCAATAACAAGATATGTGTGTATGTGTAAAGCGCCCTGGTTGGCTCAGAGATTTTACATTTTACATGTGATACTGTTATTGCTCTACTTCTAGAACTTTTTTACTTATGGTAAGATAAATATAGATAGGATATTTTTCGTTATAGAAATTTAAATAAGAAATTATCAAATCTATGAAACTGATATATTTGCAAAAATTATTACTGTGAATTATTACAGTTTAACATCTAAGCATTTTTTTTAAATTTAAATCTAACTAATTTATTAATGTATATTATTTAAAATATTATTAATTATTTCAATTTTAAATGCTACTCTTTTTTTCTTTTTTTTTTTTAATTTTGAGCACGATGGATTAACTTGAACATCAAATGTTTAAAAATTTTAAAAATTTTTAAAAGAGACGTTGAAAAAATAGCACTTTAACGTGCATCGATTTATCCGATGAACGAATGCATTGAATGAGCATCGAGTCAAGTAAATGCATACAGCAGAGCAAGTTGGCGCAGCTGCGTTGATGAATTATAATGCAATGTTGGTGCACGTTTCGTGCGTACGAAAACAACTGTGACGAATTACGTATGCGTGAAAGCACGACGGTTTTGTGAAAAGGTGAGAATTCTATTTTTGTGAATGGATCTGTTTCCTTAAGAGATACTTTGTCAGTTAAACTTTGTATGTTAAATCGACGCTGGCGGGGAAAATAGAGAGCGTCACGCGTCGTGGTGAATCAACAGAATTGTTTAGACGGAGAGAAGACAAAGTTTGCTACATTGGCTATCCTAGTGGCCTTTTCGCCGATCTCACACCTCAGTTGTACTTCCAACTTGTAAACCGACGTGAGTTCTGTGTTTAACACTTTACGAAATGGTCTATTTACATTTCTGTAAAGCTTCCAAAAATTAATCCATTTCATAGAATTCACCCATTTTGCTTTCTACTTTCGGAAATGTTCAAAATGAGAGAATGTATTCTTCAGACTCGAAAATAAAATTAAAGTAACATATATCAGTACATAAGAAATAATAATATATATATAAATAAAGAGAAATAATTTTGTTAAAATATTTAAAAATTTCAATATAGATACAGATGTGTGAGAATAATTTCGTTAGACCATCAAAATAATTATATAGGACACTCAAACTGATTGCTAGAATGTTAAACTTTATTAATAGTACTGCTCATTAATAATAATTATTTTAAGTCCAATAAAATTATTTCTAGATTTATTATATTTCAGCATTCTCTATTCGTGCGTGTAAGGATGAAAAAAAAAACATGTATATAAGAAGAAGAAAAACCTGTGTATAAGAATAAGAAGAGAATATTATTTATAAGAAATTTTCAAAGAAAACTTGATGAGTCACATATGTCCCGCAGTGCTCGCTGCCAGTGGTTAGATATGTCACACTGGTACGCAAAGGGTTGCGGCTTTCATTCCGACGCAGCATGGTGGCACGACGAAAGCCGGGGCTGATCACCGTAAAAGCACACGGAAACGCGCTTCGCAAATATTCGCTCCGACGAGCTTTTTTCCACAGGCCCAATCCTCGAATTGCACCCGACATTTCCTGCGCACTGTCCACTGAACACACACCGGGTGAACCGGAAACAAGCGCGCTGGGAATTGAAGATATCGCCACGAGCACCAGGCATTTAGGGTTTTTAGCAAATATTTTGTGTCGCCGAAAGAGAGAAAAAGACGAGAATAATGAAGGAGAGTAAATACTAGCCATGGATTATTCTAATTACACCACCGGCTCTAATCAATTCCTGATTAAGCATTATTCTTTTATTTCTAGTTTTTTCGAGGCAACGCTGAGAATATTTTATTAACAAATTCTTGTGATATAATTTTCTACTTCTTTTTTATCATATCAAATTTATAATAAAATTCATATTAAAGTACAGCATACCCAATGATTTAATTATAACTAGTCAAAGATGAAACTGAATTTCTTTTATTCCTTTTTTGTTTATTTAATATAATTTAAATCAACTATCGTAATTAAAATAAGATTGCAAGTTGAAATCTTAAGTATTAAATTTTCTTATATGAGGAGTTCATACTTTATTCCTAATATGTTATATTTAAATAGACTGCAGCTCGCATTTATTAATTGCTTCAATGATCCATTAATAATTTGCTACAAAAGTCGGTGTCATAATTAAAATATTTTCTTCATTTTTATGTACACATATATTTATTGTATATTTTTTACACATTAAATGAATTGATTTTGAGATTAAAAAATGTTGGAAAAATAAAAAATGTAACAGAAAACGATTTAATTCACTTCGAGCTTTTTATTCGAAAGTTCGAGCAACGTCCGAATGTTGAAACGTCATTATAACGATAAGGTCGGGCGTTTCAACGGATTTGGATTATCGCGGGCGGACGTGGCAGCATTAGAGTCGTTTATTCTGAGAGCATTCGAGTCGATTTTCTCGAC
This sequence comes from Acromyrmex echinatior, assembly GCF_024713525.1. Classification (NCBI taxonomy): domain Eukaryota; kingdom Metazoa; phylum Arthropoda; class Insecta; order Hymenoptera; family Formicidae; genus Acromyrmex; species Acromyrmex echinatior. The sequence continues at coordinate 4,719,123 of NC_141864.1, forward strand.
AAATCAGATCATGATGCACGGTTGCGCCGTCGCCGTCGTCGAGTTTGTACGTCAGCGAGGAATTCGCGCGGATTCTCGCGGTGATACGCAGTTGCATAACGAGTACGTGCTTTTCCGGAACTTCCGCGATTACGTATTTTTAAACGTGATGTATTTCACGCTTCAGGAAGTACGTATTTTCCGCCGCTCTCGTTCTCGCACCGCGCCGTGCGCTCGCTTTTGCTATTCTTATCTCTTGTTTCATGCCTTACTAACTTTTTACGCGGCTTGTCCGTCCCCAGTGGAACCCCCGCTAAAATATCACGTTGAAAATAACTCGCTCTCAAATTCACATTTCTCGCTGCGCGGCTGATTTCGCCGGAATATGCATGAGACGGAGGCGTCAGAGGTAAAATGGAAAAAAAGCGATGATGCGATGAAAAATTTGGCGACTCGTAAAATATTTTTCTCTCTTTTTTTTGTCACCGGTGAAATGATACGTTAGTTCCAATTGCGTTGCTTTCTGTTTTGTTGCATGAGCTTTCTTTTATAGGTATACGTGTCTAAAAACGGCGTGTCGGAATATTAATTATTGTGATTACAATGACATCAGGGTAATGGGCGTGTGAAAACTATGAAATCTGTTGCAATTCTTTACGGATGTTAGGGAAAAATTTGTGCAAGATACGTTTGCACATTACACACTTCGTTATTTATTATTCGTTACACCCGTCACGGATTTTTGCGAACATAACTATACTACGCTTATTACCATTTAAATTAGCAATTTATTGAAATAAAATCAATGCACTAACGAATTAATTAATACAATCATAATGATTTTCTAGCTTGTAAATTAGCCATTATCTAAATATATATCTTATAAAATATTGAATAAAATATCGAATTAAAAAAAATAGGCAATATTTTATTTCCTCTGTATTTTTCAAATTTATTAATTAAAAATTATTTGTCTCTCAATATAAGTCGATTCTTATCGATCAAAGAAAAAGGGTATTTATTTTCGATATCGTTTATATAATGAATAAATGGCGAAGTTAAATCTTATCTGTCCTGCCGTTTGTTTAATTTATTTATTTGTGGTATATTTTGTTTTTTATGATATAATCCACTCACGGGAGCAGCTTTCAGAGGGCAGGTATGATAAAATAAATCGTTAATAGAAAAATTCAACGTTTGTATGCGCGACAAAAAGTAAAACATGTGACGTGTGACGACCGTAACGTAATAAACGCGATATTCATTTCTGCAGGGATATTATAATAGAGATTTATAATAGGAATATAATAAAAAGGCGTGAGAGATTAAAGTGGGTTAATCCGTTGTGAAACCGGTTCCATGCGCTTCGAAATTGGCACCTCATACAGATACACAAGACCGTAAACATTTGTCCGCCGACAGCCGTGTGATTCTTTACTGCAAATGGCGCTTGGAATTTATAGGAAGGAATGTCGAGTCAGTGTTCACATTTAACGATTACAATCTGTGCGACCTGGGTGCATATAAACTATTGATTTTTCTAGAACCTCTGGTTACTATCACACAAACGATCGTGAATAGTTTCTTCTTTTTCCAATTTTTCTCCTTGTTTTTTAACTTTCCATGTATTTTATGTTGGAAGTTGTAGAATGATGAAAATAATATATACATATATATAAATTTATTAAATAAATGTAATCGTAATAAATTGTACATTCGTTTAAACTTTCCAGCTAGGTTCAATATTCATATCAATATTCGCTTATATTTAACGCATCCTGTTATTGACGATGCGATTAAATTTATACGGATGAATAAAGATAAGAAATATTATATCAACAATTTTTGTATTGCGTCGAACGCACGTTCGAATTTCCAGTATTGTTTATATCATCATACGGATATATAATGTTAATAGGTTTAATTTATTAGATATTAAATAAAAAAATGTTCCATTAGGATGTAAATCCATACCGATGTTGCTAATATGTTAATTTAACATTCAATTTAACTCATAATGATTAAATAATTTCTCGCAACTTATTAATTTTTCCTCTTTCTATTATCCCACGCTTTTGTCTACTTTTGAAAATGTTCAGAAATTTTGTTATATTATCAATAAAAATAAAGTTAGTAATTAATCTAAATTAATCTAAATTTGGTTTGTTTTGTTTGTCTGGGATATGAAAGTGCAATGTAATGTATATATAAAGTGTGTATAAATATAAAGTATAAAATGTAATTCGGAAGCCATCTTAAGCCGCAAGGCTAGGATTAAAAAATAAATAATAATAAATTAATTTTAATCTGAACAATATAAAATGATAGTTTGTTATTTCTGTCAATTTTTCTCCTTTTCTCTTTTTTTTCTTTCTCTCTTTATATTTATCTTCTTTACATATTTCATAATATAACTTTAAGTTTACTCCTCGTCAGAATGTCTCCTCAAGCTCAAGATTCAAGAATAAGACTTTACTCTTCTTGCCTCGTTTTATCCTTGTCAGAAAAGAGTAACAGAACGGAAATATCTTCTTTACCTATAAGAAGATAAATCTTGCCGTCGAAGCGGAATTGTATCGCGGACGAATTTAATAAAAATCAGTTCTATCGCGCCAACTCCACGAAAAGCGAATTCTCTCTCTCTCTCTCTCTCTCTCTCTCTCTCTCTTTCTCTCTCTCTCTCTCTCTATATATATATATCTTTTCTTTTTTTCTCTTTCTTTCAAGTACGAGTAGCAAATCTAATCTCAGAAGCACCGCGGTACTCTCTCGCGAATCGAGCGGGCAGATTATTTTAGTCGACGTCACGAGAACGTCGGGGCTTCGTCCTGTCTGTTAAAACGCGGGCAACACGTATGCTTCCTTCGGGGATGTACGTATAAACAGGCTGTTCGTTTGCGCGCCTGCAATGCTCGCCTTCTCCATCTCCGTTCGCGTTCCTTACCGTTTACGGACATGGCGGACGAGCAGAGGAGAGAAAGAGCTGTCTCGTCGTTTCGTGGCCGGTTCGCTTTTAGCGAGTTTAGGAGAAAAGTATCTAATGCGAGCTGACCCGCGAAGTACTTCGCATTTCTCTTTTCTTTTCCCTTTTCGCGGAGTTTCTTGATTACCCATGGTCTCCCTTTCCGACGGTTGTCTTCTTGTTACGGCCGACGCGCGGCGTAGCCTGACACGAATTTTTATGCCGGCTCTTAGGCTAGCAGACGTATCTGTAGTGTGAAACTGTCTATCCTCTTCGTGGACGATACGTGTGTGTAAGGACGATACGTTGGATAAGGTTACTTTGAACCTGTGAGGGTTCAAAGTAGGTAGCAGCGCATTACAGTAAAAGAAAAGTTTCTTAGAGTAGTTTAAGGCGTTTAAACAACTACTTTGAAAGTTCAATTTCAATTTCACTCGCTGTTTTCTGGTAATTATATTTAGACATTGGATTATAAAACAATTTTTTTTATATGATTCCTAAAAATTATCCTTGCAAGAATAAAATAATTTATTTAATGACATATGTATTTTTCATAAAGAAACGTCTTAAGTTTAATATGATTTTTTAATGGTAAAAATAATAATTGTTATAAAAACTATTAAAATATGATAAACATTCATTTAAATGCAGACCAGAATATTATTAAAAGCTAATACTTTTGAAGCTTCCACGGATATTTTCTTCGAAGAAGCTAGTTAGTAGTTTATGGGTTATCTCCATATTTTGATACATCGTTAAATGTCAACGTGAACATTACAGTTCACTTCAGGGCGAGAAGCAATCTGATACGGTAATGAAATGTTGGCATTTAATGATAATGTCAAGACACGGAGATGACCTGCAAAATTATTAAAAGTTACTAATTTTGTCACCGCGTTGATTCCCATCCCGCTAATCCTTTCATCCTTGTTCGTGTATGTCGCTATAAAGAAGATTATATTCTTCGAAAACTGTTTCCCAATACTTTATTCTTATTAGATTTATTAGAGGGGAAGAACTAATGTAGTTAGAGAAAGTTTTCCGAAAGAGATTTAGAAATTCTAAGCTCCTAGGAACCACGAAGCTCCACACGCATCACCGTTGTCATATCAAGCCGGCAAACAAGCCGCGAGATGATTTCAGCTTAGCTACGCAGAAATCTTTTTTACCTCCGAGCGACGTCTGAAGGAGGAAGTAGAAAAGGGCTGTTTTCCCCGATGTACTAACGATGTGCTACGATTCTATGATGTGAATGTGTGTATGTACACGCAGGACTGTTTCTAGATGCAGGAAATCTACAGATTATCTTACCAAATCGAAAAACTCGATAAAAAGAGAGAGAGAGAGAGAGAGAGAGAGAGAGAGAGAGAGAGAGAGAAAGAGAGAGAAAAAGAGAGAGAGAGAAAGAGAATTTTGTAACTTAAAAAATTGTTAAATTTCTTTCAAAGTATCTATTTAGGATCTAGACAATAAATAAATAAAAATGGATATTTTTATTTAATAAAGGAGCTTAAAGATGTTTTCAGAGAGTAAATAGAATGTCAGAGGAAATTTTTATGTAAACTATGTTTAGGAAAATATTCTAACATTTTTTAATAGAAATGATATTTAAAATTAATTTCTTTATAGATTAGATATGTTCAAACTATGATTTAAATTTTTTATTATATTATTGTGTAATTTCATTATACAAGAGACAAGATACATATATATATGCACATAACATTTTTGTCTCTGTAAAAATAAAATTGTTACTTGATATCTTCCTGTGCTTTCTTTCCTTATTATTACAAAAACATTGTAATTCATTATATATTAAATCTATTTTTTATTACATTATCTTCTTCATGATCATTTATGGATATCATTTCTCTTCCTTAATCATTATTTAAGTTTATATTTAATTTTCAATACATATAATATTAGTACTTGATATAATATGGGTCAACTAATATAAAATTTAATGAAATATGTTGAGAAGGGCTACGAGCTAAAAATAATAGATTTAATATATTTAATATATATTAACAAAAGGTAATAAATATAAAAGTAGTGCTATACATGAAAGTTATAACAAACGACGCGACCTTTCGACTCCGATCGGATCATCCTCAGTGTTAAACATATAAGACTAATGATTATAAACATATTAGTTTGAGAAAAAGAAAGCATTTTTTTCATTTATTGAGAAAAGTATTTTGAGTAAGAGATCGTATAATAAGAACATAATAAAATAATTAAAGCATATTTTATATTAATCTAAAATAGATATTTACTCTAAATTATAGATTTAGATTAAATTAATACAATTTTAGACATTCATCTTATTATTAGATTAATATAAAATATGCTTTATCAACTATTTTAATCTTGCTCTTATTATACGAGCTTATTATACGAGCTGTTACTTTTTTAAAAGGTAGAAGAAACGCTATCTCTTATTACATATTCTTACACAACAGAATAAACACAAGATACTGTGATCTTCCATAAACTAGTTTTATGCAAAAATTGTTATTACGACAGAGAAACAAATAAGAAAATAAGAAACACTTGTGACTGCGAGCTACTTCAATTTCTTCGGTTCTGTTGAAACGCCGGAACTAGATATTATCCGATGGCGATGTGGCACCCACGCGATTACCGGGAAACCAGGATCAGGACAAGCATGAAGAGATGTATCACCCCTGTAGCGACGCACGCGTGTAACGAGGCGCACGTTGTAATTGCGGAGCCGCGGACACCCGCGTCAGCAAAGCCCGAAGGGCTTGATTGCCTTCGTTGGTCAGCCCGCTCGCTCGTGCCCAGCTGGGAACAAAGCAGATGGGGATCTTTAACTGTTATTGGCCGGCGCAGTGGTAAGGGAGTGAGAAAGAGAGAGACAGGGCGAGAGACTTCTCCAGAAGTGCGGAACGATTTATCGGAGGTTACACGCATCTGGAGTGTGGAATCGTTGTGCGGAAAGCACGCGAGGGAGAACGTGCGGAGAACGACCGGGGGGGTGGATGGCCCCGAGCGGCGTGCCGTCACTTTCAATTAGATAATTGAAACGGGGGTGAGAGATAGTCGAGCGACGCTTGTTCTCGCGGCACAGTGTGGTCTGCCAACATTTTACAAAAGCCGCACGTAGGGACGATCCGGAAAGCGGGGTCGGCCTCGACAATTGCGCGTTTCGACGTGAGACTGACATTCGCACCCTTTTCCCTTCTCTTTCTCTGTTTCGAGGTTCAATTCGAACTGAAATTATAAATGAGCCAGAAAGATCTGTGACAAGAATACGTTAACATTGACATCGACCATGTACTCGCAATTATAAATGTTCCCTTAAGCTGTTCAATTAGTTAAAAGATGCTTTGTACAGCCTGCTGTAAATATTAGTATTATTTTTAATAAGATGCTTCGTATAAATACATGTATAAGAAATGATAAATGATTTTATATATAATAACTCATATATGAACAGATAATATTTAATGCTTGAATATTTAAAATAAATATATATTATATTATTCTTAATTTTGCATAAAAAAATGTTTCAAAATATTCTTGATATTAAATAAAATGCTCTACGAACAAAAATTTTTAGAATACTTATACGTATAACGAGGATTGATTAAAATATAAACAGAAATATGGATTTAAGTAAATATCACATTGTATAATTTTATTATTTTAAAATCTTGCATGTAAAAAATTAAATTGGTACTATTGATATTTTGCAACTTTTATTTATTATAAGAGAAGTTTATATTTTAATCAATTCTCGTTATACGTATAAGTATTCTAAAAATTTTTGTTCGTAGAGCATTTTATTTAATATCAAGAATATTTTGAAACATTTTTTTATGCAAAATTAAGAATAATATAATATATAACCGAAGTAAAGCTCCAAAAAATAAATCAGAAAATCAAAATAATTCAACGTGAGCCAACATAGAATTAAAAACATATTATTGTATTTTTTAATGAAATAAAAAAAAATTAAAATATTAGATTATAATTCGAAAAAAAAAAATATAAAAAATGTTTGGCAACAATGTAGAATCTGGATTAAAAATTATTTCAATAAGTAAATGTGTTTTTAATAAAATTTAATAAAATATAGACAATAATTAAAATAACTAAAATTGTATAAAATTGTATAAGTATATAAAATTGTTAAATAAATATTAAACTTATTTTTATACAGAAAATATAAATTTCTAATTCCAGTCACTTTTTACAGAGACTATAAACTTGATACATTTACAGAGACATGTCTCGTCAATTTTTTCTTAAGATCTGTTCTAGAAATGCATAATCACTCTCATAATACAATAGAGTATAATTATCGTTTTATTCATTCACTCCATTCTTACTCTTCTCAGTACTCTTCTCAGAATGGCAGATCATTGCGGAATAATATCGCAGTCAATACATGTACTTTTTCCAGTTAAGCCGTGGCAGTCATAGTACGTGTGAGTATCGCTCAGCAGTTTCAATATCTACCGCAATATTTCCGCAATAATATTCGGCGACTGTCGGACGGAAACTCATCGCGATTGCGGTGCGCGAAATGGAAGGGCGAGCAATACGTGTACGTCTGTAAGCCTCAATCGAGGCTTGCTTTCTCATCGTAGAAGCTGGCGATGAAATGAGAAGCGTCGGATTGTTTCATTATTTCTACGAGCCGTCTAAAACAAGGTCAAGGGTTGCAGCCCTGAATGAGTAGAGAAATAGGGGTGCATGTGTCAGCCCTTGTCGGAGATAACGTCGACGACAGAGGGATCAACTGGAAGAGAGTTGCAGAAATCTGATCTGTTTGAGGAAAGAAGGGAAGAGGGAAGAGATAAGGTGCTTGCCCTCGTTTGGCTCCCTTCGCGGCCTTTCCGGTTATTAAATATTAATCCGGCGAAATTACTAAAGCACCGGCAATCTTCGCTGCGTCGTTTCTTTTTCATTGCCTGCAATCTGAGGCTCGATGATATTGTGACCAGATGCACGGATATCGTGTACAGAATATACTGTTTTCGCTGGAATAAAATTTAATGTTTTTGCAATGTTCTTTGGATTATTTTGGATTGGATGTTCCGTTAATCTTTGTAATTTAAGAGATTTTTAATGATGCTGAAATAATGTTTAATCAAGTTAAGTTTCAGTTTTTAAAGTTCTTTAGAATTAGTTTAATACTTTATCTACATTATATAAAAAAAAATAGATATTTCAATTATAACTCTACAAATTGAGTTATCATTGAAATATCTAATTTCTTTATATGATGTAGTAAAGTACCAAATTTGATGTGTGCAAAATTCTAGAATAGGTTAACGATGTAGGTTTCTCATAAAATGAAAAAGAAAAAAATATTGAAAATGTAACTTTTAATATAACTTGATGATAAGGATTGGAGACGCTTTTTTAACTAACTGCATACAAATATTACCATGGATACTTCACTAAAAAATGAGATTAAAATACTTAAATTATGATTGTAATGTCCAAAAAGTAATAGGTCCACGATTATTCTGGAAAGATATTTATATAATAAATCTGCACACAAATTTAACTTTAAAAAATAATGTCACTATATTTTCCTTTGATGAAGATATAGTTCTTGATTTACTATATTTAGTATTTCATACTATTTCATTAAGATACACATAGTTCTACTTTATTTCCAAATTATATATATTTGTAATTTTGGTGAGACCTCAAATTTTCGGTGCTTTACTAAAGAACCATTTTAAAACAGTGAAGAAATTTTTTAAAAATAATTTTTATCAAAGTCGATTTAAGTGACTGTAGATTGAGTCATCAATCATTTTCAAATTAATAGAGATATAGATAAATTTTTTAATTAAATTAATGATGCACTTTTGGATTCCTCCCTTCGCGCGCCACATGTCAATGCCAATGCAAGCGCATACACAACATGTTCCATAATTTCCACAATCCATGCGCGCGCACACACACACACACACACACACACACATATACACACACATACACATACATACATAAGTACATATATGCATACGTACATATGTACATATACAAAGGTTATTACCTTAAGTCAACGAACGGTATCGTTACATCACCGTTGTACGCACACGTGCCTCTCGAATGCTCTCTCGTCAATTTCAGTTCTCGCTTCGCTTCAGTGCTTTTACATGCAGAAACAATGAAATAAATTACCACACACAGAAAATAATCTCTCTCTCTCTCTCTCTCTCTCTCTCTCTCTCTCTCTTCAGTCCAGTTCGGTCCGACCTAAAAGCGACAACCTTTACTTCTGTTTCGCGGAGAATCGCAAATTATTTGCGAAAGAAACTTTCTTCACCATCAACCCTCCATTCCGACGGATAGGATTTACGTAACAAAGCCGTGTAACTCAGTCGACTCCTGTCAGATTCCTGAGTAGTCTGTCTCTAATTGGTTCTCGCCGGAAGTTTCGCACACACTCGGCGTGCTTTATCCTTCCTTATTATCCCGCGCCACGCGGCACCACTGTTATTGCGGTACGAAGAGATACGCACGTGAATGAGAATCACGGAAGATAAAGCGAGAGTGAGAGAGAGAAAGAGAGAGGGGAGAGAGAGAGAAAGAGAGAGGGGAGAGAGAGAGAGAGAGAGAGAGGTCCACAAAGCACGAGGGATAATCGCCCGCGGGAGGAAGCTGCACACGCAAGCACGTTGATTGTCTGCGCTCGCATAATCGTCGTACGCGCAAATGGAATATTATTGCACGCAGAAGAGAAGAGGCGATGGAAGGATACACCTACATACGTGCGTGCGCAAGCTTAGAACTGAACGGCCTTACATCGCATTAAACTCGGAGATGTAGAAACTTCATGTCGAATACAGAATCAAGTTAGAGATGGATTGTCAACTGTACGAGAGGTTCGAACAATCGAACTTTTTTGATAAGTAAAAGTGAAGTATTGCTTGTGTTATTATATATATTGTGAAAGTATTGTCATTAAACTGAAACAAATAACAATAAATTGATTATGTAATGAGTGTGTTTATTGAATTTAAGTACCTAATTACTATTATCTTCACTCAGAAAAATGATCTTGCAGTTATAACGAAAATTATCTAAGTACGAAAAATAGTTAAAATAGATAAATTTCTTAGTAAGTACTGCAATATGCACTTGGATATGTGTTGCATCTAATCATGTAGATGACAGAGAATTTAGATTTGTGCTAAATAAATTCTATGCGTATGATACATAATTTTCAGATACGAAAAACAGCTATAATTCTAGTTGGAGCAGCAAAATATGTTTTTGCGTATTCATGTTTCTATAACTTCATAATTATTATTTATAATAGTTAACATAAAGCATATACAAGGAAAAAACGATTTTACTGAAGTATCTAAAAATTTAGCTATGGATACTGATCTGAAAATAATTTTATTGGATTATCAAAATAATTATATAGCATGCTCAAATTGGTTGCTAAAATATAAGTTATCTGCAGCATTGCTCATCATGCTTGAGTTTCTCACATTCTAATTATTTTGATAGTCTAACGAAATTATTTTCAAATCTATATTTAGCTAAATTTTTAGATATTTTAATAAAATTGTCCTTTTTATGTATTTGAATAATTATTAAATATTTTTATATATTATTGTTAAACCATTTTTAGGGCAATTAAACAAAATCGAAAAAAATCATTATTATATTTTTATATTAATAAAATTTTGATTACTGATACAGTTTCAAAATTCAAACACTTATAACTCGTTTGATACGGCAATTATTCGATCGTAGCATAAATTAGTCCACCAATATATACACGAATCTTTTTCCACGTTAAACATGGCTTATTAATGCGAGATATAATTTATAACTGGCTAAACACAAGTCTGATTAAGTACTTCCGCGCTGAACGGTTGACATAGCACACTATAATTTATTCTTTACGGCGCGATGTGGAAAAAAATCTGCTTAGGTCAACCATGCAGAAAAAGAACTTTGACCTCGGACGATACTTTATAACAGAGCTTTAAGTAGTTTTAAACATCATTACAAAAGTTTTAAACAGTAGAATATAAACATTAAAATGTCATTTCTCTATTAAAAAAGGTATTTGATGATAAAAATGTTAATAATTAAAAAAGCTTATATTTATTTTTAGATACGTAACTATATACAATTGATTATTTCGATGTTTGATAAGTGAATTCTAGCTGTAATAATAACCATCATGAGAGTTACCCGGTGATATTTTTAAATTTACGATTTCCAAGAATTCGAGAATATTTTCAAATTTATGATTTCCAAGTCGGTGATATTTTCGAATTTGCGATTTTTAACTCGCGTTAATCCATGTCACTAATCGAATACTCGAGAGATATGCTTTTCGTGAAAATAAGCTCTTCCAAGATTAAATCCAAAAACTGCCTTTTAAAACCGAGAAATCTCTTTCCATCTCGTGGATAAACGAGTATCGATTCATCGTCATAATAATACGTATCTAATGAACGTAAAGCAGAGGAAAGCGTTTGACTTGTTGAAGAATTTTGTTTGCCTTTGATATATTCCTTCGAGATTTTACATATAAATTGCGTTATTAATGTGAACGTTAATGAACACCTTTGATACTTTCGAGTACATAAACCGATACGTGATATGGAAACGTTGATGAGCAACGCAAAAAGTGACGGAAGGTAAAATTGTCCGAGCCCGCACATTTTGCTCTTTATATCCGCTTGCATAATGTATGAAAAATGAATATAAAATACAGTGTTAGTTTAACGTAAAGAATATTTGATACAATCAAATCAATTAATCTCAGTTTTTAGTATTTTTTTTTCCATTTGTTGCTGTAAAATGTAAAACAGCGATATCAGAGAATATGTAATGCGACTCACAACATTTAATTTTAATAAGACCGTTTGATTAACTTGGAAGCGACCTTATTTAAAATAACAAATCTAAAATAATAAACTGTATTTAACATATTAAAATATTCGTCGCTGTTTCTCCAAGAGGGTTAATTAATTTCTTAGACTTGATGACTATGTTTTGCATTTACCATTTCGTTTTGTACATCGTAACGTCAGTCTTCGCGAATGGCGAACAACAATTTCTATCCTTCGAGTTCAATAACTCGTTATCGACTAGCTGCGAGCGGAAATAATTCCGTCACTCTCCGAAATCGTCGCGCGCGAAAAAGAGCGAGCTCCGTCCTATTTTTTTCCCCCGGGCCTCGACAAGAAAATCGAGTTTCGCGAAATCGAGTGCTTACAAATTCAGTCCTTAACGAACGAAAACTGTCAACAGCAGTCTGCACTGAAATTATTTTTTCCTCCACGATTCGCTTGCCGATGGACAAATTCACTTCGACGCTCGGATTTATCGCAGTTATATTATTTTCCGACATTTGTTCGTTCTCTCTTTACGATGTTTTCAATAGTTTCGTAACCTTCTATATGTATAACATGAATATAAGAATTAAGTGTCAAATGGGTATCAATACTTTCATTAATATGTAAAATATGTGGCATGGTATTATATGCAACATGTAGAAAATGATTTTGCTGAAAAATTAAAAAATTTAGCTAGATACAGATTTGAAACTAATTTTATTAGATTATCAAAATTTTTAGGTAGGACACTCAAACTGATTGCTAGAATGTCAAAAAATTTAGATATTCTAGGAATCAGTTTTACTGTCCTACCTAAAAGTTTTGATGATCTAACAAAATGATTACAATTTTTTGACATACTAGCAATCAGTTTGTTATTCTACTTAAAAATTTTGATAGTCTAACTTTATTTTCAAATCTGTAACTAACTAAATTTTTAGATTTTTGAGCAAAATCATTCTCTCCTTGCACGGATTTCTCAATTTTTAAAAAACTTTTTCAAATTTCAATTCTTTTTAAATTTTAAATTATTTAGGATATAGGAAAAAATCTTAATGCGAATAAGTGTAATATGAATAAGTTATTCAAAAATTAAATATTCGTATGATTTAAATTTTCTTTGTCAAATTTTAAACGCGTTTTTCTCGAAATCATGTTTTTCAAAAGTCTTATCCTTTTAATCTTTATTTCCTAACAGTTTTTATTATTTTTTGATAAAATAAATTTTTAAATTGTTATTTTCTCTAATTTGTCTGGTCATTTTTTAAATATTTTATTACAGCCATTTTTATAATCTTTTTTATAAATATTTAAAGGTCGAAAATTTGCTAACAAAATAAAAACATTTTTTGTAAATGGTATAACTTTTCAATTTTTATAAAATTTTGAAATCTAGCCCGTTTGAAATTCAGGTCTTAATAAAATAATCTTAGAGTTCGTAATTATTTTTCTTATTTTCGTTTGTAGAATTCTAGAGCACTAAGACTGAAAGGGTGTTTTATCGGATGACCCGAGAACAGCCCTCCGGAAAATTCAATTTAAATGTGAGTCAAAACGGTTTTAAAAAAATATTTCTTACACATTAAATAATTAATAAATTATAATATATTAATAATAATTAATAAAATATGTCCTTTTTGTAAATAATAATTTTTTTTTCAAAATTCTCAAAAATCAATAATTTTTTAATGTCGAGAAAGTATGTAACTTCTTACAGCTGCATTCTGTTTGATGTCCAATATGAATGATATGAATTAAAAAAATTTTTTAAATTAGTATAATACTTTGCTTAATCAAAGATAATAAAAATATTATTTCATAAACTCTAAACCGAATATATAATCAATCAACTTAATATTACACTGACGTTACATTATAATTAATATTGCATCGATATTTATTATTACCTATCCCACAAAGTATATATTTATTAATATTAATATTTCGCTGAATTATTAATTCACATTAAACTATCAATTTTACCAAAAATCTAATTGATCTACAAAAAAGGATATCTCTCAAAATTTAGAGAATTTTTTGAATAAAATATTCATTTATTTCTAGTATTGTAATTTAAGTTTTTTTTTTATTGCAGATTAATACATTTATAAAAAGCAAAAGTATCTCTCAATGTTTAAAGAATTTTCCGAATTGTGTATTCGATTTTTTTTTAATACTGTAATTTGAGCTTTGTCTTTTGCACATCGATACATCGAATATTATGTATTGACTGCGCAACCGCAAGAATGCAGCGATTAATTTCGCTTACGATTTATCCGGTGAACCCTGACGAAGGCTAAATTTCTGCTCAGCTTCAACGCCGTGCTCTTTACAGATCGTTAGCATATCTTCCTTCGCCCAAGGAATATCAAAGTTACACCGGCGCGGCGCGGTGCGCCAAGATAGCTGCCCTTTTCTTTCCACCATCCGCCTGCGCCATCGTAAATTGTGTTCCTACAGCAATTCAGTCGTGAATCTTCCAGCCGAACAAGTCGCTGCCGTTTCCAATTACAGGACGGACTTTGATTCGTTGAGGCTGTCAGATATAAGCGGAGAATTGGGATCAATATTGAGATTCTTTTGAGTCGCGAGTCCGGCGCTTTGGTTCGAGGAGTGGATAGGAGAAACTTTACTGGTATCGGATAAATCTTACAGTCGCGATTTCGATAAATCTCAAAGAGGTAGCATGTTTCACGACTAATGACTTCAGGAAATTAACGTGTGTGGACACAAAAGTCTATCTCGAATGGAACTCCAGGAGTGTGCAGTGCGAGGAATTCGTTGAGATGGACATCTGAAATCCAGCTTAAAGACGTGTATTTGCCAAACTGGATGTTCTATTCGAAATTGATCTCGAGAATTAAAGTCTAGAAATGAGTTTACAGTTACACGTCCGTCCAGGTGAACTTTTACGAGTTTTTCCCGGACTGGATTCTGAATCAGAAACTGAATCAGAACTTTTGGATCTAATTTGAATCTAACAAGAACTAATGTTTAATATGGAAAAAAAGTCTTTAAAGAACTTTTTTTATAATTGCGTAATTTTTCATAGACACGACTAATCGATCTTATTATTTGCGATATATAGATGTAAAAAAACTCTTAAAGAGATATATATGAAATTGTAAGTACTTTTATCTTTAAATGTGTATAATTAGTACTTGATGTTTAAAATACATATTACAATTTTTTAAAATAATGCATTATTTCACGTCCTTTTTCATATATAGAAAAACTTTTTCTGTAATAAACCAAGCTTCATTTTTTTCGCATTTAAAATTTTAAATAGTAGATTTATTGTTGTTAAATAAATATAAAAAATATTTTTGCGTAATATAACGCAAATAGCTAATCGTACATGTATTTATTTCATTTTAATATATCCACATATCTTATTTGATATATTAATACGAAAAAAGTATTCGATTCTTATTCATTAAAAGAACCATGCGAATAAATTATTATGGAAATAAAGAAAGTGATGAAAGATCAAATATTTCGTCAACATAAAGAATATAATTACTAAAAAGTCAAAGATTTTCAGAATCTTATCTTTTACACGAAAAATATAAATTAATCTAAAGAATTGAAGCGATTAATAATAATCGCTTGATATCTTTTAAAAATACTAATAAATCTTTCTAATTTTTTTCTTTATAAATTAAGCATTTCTTGTCTGTAAATAATATAATCAACTCTACGTAATCAGATTGATTATTATAATAATATAATTAATATTTATCCTTCTTATCAGTATATTCTCTTGTGTCGAGCTTAGATTGAAGCAATTTTGAGGAGTAATATTTCTGCAAGATATTTATCGGTAGCTTACTCTGTAATAATCGATGGAAAATGTATTTGTCTCAGGCATAATCAAAATCATCAAGACAAAAATATCAATGTGATACCGACTACAATAGCTAAATATTTAATGATGAAAAAGTATATTTTTTATTAAACGATGTTTAAACTATATTTTTTATTAAACGAGCAATACGTAACACCGCCGTGAAATGGCGAGCGGTAAAGTTAAACTTCTCGAATTTAAAAAATACTTACTCAGAATAGGATAAAAGGTGTAGCATTGATCGCGTTCAGCAGAACTTATTTTACAATTGTTGGAAGTTTTCTTCGTCCTGATTGAATTATACTTTTTTAGAGAAATAGTTCTATCTTAACGAAGAAACTTTCAACAGTTGCAAAATAAATATTCAGCTGAATGCGGTTATTATAAGTATTTTCATCATAATTTTAAAGAAAGATTTCTCGGAGGCGAATATCCACAATAGTTTCATGATGAAAATAAATGAGATATGTATTACGATTTCTGTACAAAAATTAATTTAGAGATATGACATTCCTCTAAAAATTTATACAGCCTAAATGCGTTAGTATAATGGCACTTAAAATATTAGAAGCATTAAAACTTGTGTCTATCTAGTGAAATTATGTACGCGTTAGCTCGTTGTAACACGTTCTATTATTAAAGTGTCTGTCACAGCTAAATTTTTATAACCGTTTTTATTATCCTATAACATCTACAGCTAATCAAAATTGACTACATTGCTAAAGTTTTAGATACCGTAAACAGGACTTACTTTACTATCAGGGTTTAATTTTACACAACCTATTTAAAAAAGTTTCAATCATCCTCAACCTAATGATTTTCAAATAAGGAATAATATCTAACCACAATTTTCTGTTAATCTATGGTCGTTTATGGTACTACTGGTTGCTTTTTCATCTTCTGATAACATTTAAACAGTGGGGTAAAGTTGGCAAAGTAATCCCGGTTTATGAATACTTTATTCATATATTACAACTGAAATTTAACTACTGGACATAGATTCTTGCTGCTGTAACTAATCTTTATTTTATGCTCGTGTGTTCTTACAAAAAAACAGCTACGCAAGTCCAGTTACTGTTGTCTTTATTGAGAGAGTTTCTCGTCTGGAAATGAATATAAAGCGACAGTAGTTGGTGAGAAGAAAGAAACTCCTGCGAGACTCTATGGGGACGGATCGGATAAACGGGAATCGGTTGTCGCGGGAATTCATTGAGTTCCCGAGTCCACGAAGACACGACTGAAAGAAAACGAAGGAGAACGGCTAAGAAGGGAGCTTGCGTTTTCTCTATTTTATGGATGTTTCGTCAAGAATTGATTTCATTCGGCGCGAGTACATCGAGTAGTTGGTATTCCGGCATAAAGACGGATAACTTTTCGGAGTGTGGAATTTCGCAGTTCTTTATTCCATCGCCGGCAAAGTTTAGCTCGTCGTCGAATGTTTACGGAGGACTCGCGCTGAATCTCCACTGATAGATCGTGATTTCTCAACTGTGAGTCACCGACCAAGTCGGCCGACTATGGAGTAATTTTTCTTCGCGAATTCGAGTAGAATTCGATCAATCGGCATCCGGTGTAACTTTCGTATGATGTTATGTCGCGTGGTGTACTTTAAAATAGAATTGTAACGGACGTATACAGAGTTATTTGATTAGAATATCGGAATGATCGCAAAATGATATGGAAATATGGTCACCGCGCATACATATCGCGTAATCGACTGCATAGCGGCGCGTCGTTAATCATTATTAATGTAACGGGTTCATAGTAAGCGGATTTGTCCTGAGTTATTCAGTCGAAATATTGAAATAATCACGACAATATTGAAATTGAATGAAGGATAGCTATATTGCGCGAATTGCAATCGTGACGTGACGTTAATTAATGCCGATGAAATAATAATCTATCTCTGCAAAGCTTATTTTAAAATATTTATGCGTAGGATGACTAGAATAGCTCAGATATATCATTTAAATAAGTTATATATACACATATATATATATATATATATATATATACATATATATATTAGATATTAACTGCTAACAATAAATAAGATTATCTAGTTTATAATTACCTAATTTTATAAACGCAATAAATATATTAAAATTATGATAAATAAATTTAATATATTTAACAACATACAGTGATTTCTGTTGAGAAATTCTTCAAATTTTATTAAACATATATTTATGCTATGTATTTTGTATTTTTCTTAAAATATTGTATTTATTTTAGTACCGAATATATGTAT
Organism: Acromyrmex echinatior; assembly: GCF_024713525.1. Lineage (NCBI taxonomy): Eukaryota > Metazoa > Arthropoda > Insecta > Hymenoptera > Formicidae > Acromyrmex > Acromyrmex echinatior. The sequence goes on from NC_141864.1 coordinate 4,737,023, forward strand.
AGTATATTCTAAGAAATTTTTTTTATTTGGAAGAAGTATATATACGCAGTATATATTTTAAATAAAATTAATAAAAAGTAATTATGCATATTAATATCGCTCTCTCAAGGACAACTTTACAGATTTTAATGACTTTGACGTCCAACAGGTTCTAACCGTCGTTCGTTATTCATTAAAAGGTATATTAATAAAATAAGTTATATAAATAGAACATAATATTTATAATTTTGTAACGACTTTCCACGAAAAGCAAGGTCCACAACATATGTCACTGAAATCTGTTTCACTAAGGCCTTGGTATGCATAATTACCAATCAAAATAAACTAAATATATTAATTATATTATACATATATAATTAAAAATATATATTCTAAATCGTTATACATATTAAAAAAATTCTTAACATAAACAAAACCTTTAAGTAATCTTCAATTTTAACTTGAACTTCTTTTATATTTTACCTATATATTAAATAGTACATATTATTTTAATTTTTTTTTTTATTAAAAACTTTTAAAGATAGAGTGAGACAGGTAAATGTAGATAGATCACTATATTTATTCTATAGAATAGCATTTTTTCAAGTGCTGAGAGAGAGAGAGAGAGAGAGAGAGAGAGGGGGAGGGGAATTTTGCATTACATTCTATTTTATTTAATCCCGTAACATCTAAGTTATTTAATCAAACTATTGAGATATATATATATATATAGTTATAATACTATTGAAGTTCAAAATGACGCGCATCTCGCGAAACTGCAATTGCAACGCGTCGTTAATTAATATTAATGTAATAGTGATTTACGCGCGGTTCGTTTGGCAACATACGCGACGTACGTACACACACACATAGCATGGCAATTAGGGTGACTTTGTTACATTACTACGCACGTAATATGGCTCCGTGCTCATGGTACTTACCTAGGATGACTAATCTGCACTCGGAGTAGCTGCTGTTGGTCGTATATCGATGGCTTATGTCATTGTAAATTCCATATCCGTCGGGGCGGATCCACCGGCAGTAATGAACTGTTCTGTCCAGCATACGCGGAAGGATGTGGCAAGACAGAACAGGATCATTTCGAGGGCTGACAGCTATTTCCGTCTGTTCGGCCACCGGTAGGTTTCTGAAAAGCCGTTTATACCGCGTGTCTCATTGGAAGGAAATGTCTAATAACGTGTCAACGACGTGTATAATTTCGCTTCTTTCTCGTAAATCGGAAACACAAAGTGGATAAGCAAAGCGGATAAAGGAAATGCTTATCAGTTTCTATACTGTTTATCGTCGATTATATTTGTATACATAGATTATCTGTTTCTCTGCAAAAAACTGTCAAAGACACACCGGAATAATAAATATCACAATTTTAAATATTATATTTCTATTTAAATATTTAATTATCTAGATAGTATATCATATTGGAATATAAGACATTCTAAAGGTGCAACATTAAAATATATGTTTTTAGACATCGTATCATAGGATATCTTAAAGACGTTTTTGAGACATCTTATATATCTCGATTTTGACAGCTATGCTGTCTGGGTAAATATGATATTTCTTTTAGTCACTTGTCTTTTCTCTTATCGTTTAAAAGATAGACATGTAATATACATTTTAAAGATAAATCATATACGATTTATCTGTCTTTCAGATATAAATAAAATTTATATATTATATCATTATATTTCCGTAGAACAAATTTCGTTACATTTTTATTTTGTATGAAAATGATAAAAGAAAGTAAAATAATATTTATATTTTCCGAGATAATTTTCACTGTGTGACAATTAAGTACTCTGAAATTTATATAGTGTCTGTTAAAATTATAAGAAAATTTAAATTTTTAACTTAATAATTATATTAATCTTGATTATGATAATTTTAATGACTATTTTAATCTCTTAAAATCATGTTTTCATGAAATAATAAGCTTTTTCTTGCTTGTAAACATAAAAAGGCCCAAATGCATTGCGATGAGATTCATAATGCATAAAGGATGTTCACGGATCGTAAAATGCGCGGTATAAATGTATACATTATTAACACAACTTCGTTAATTGTCCCCGTTACGCCAACTATATATATGTATATATATATATATATATATATATATATATATATATATATATATATAAGCAGACATTAGCACTTTTTAAGTAACCGTTGCATTAGAGCCTGTCAAGCGTTGCGCGTTTGCAGGCTATCCCAGCAAATAACTTAGTTATCTCTTCATCTCGAGATTACTTAGTTAATTAGTTTCGCGATTATACGTTGGCTCATGAAAGAAGCGCTATTAAGCTCACTGCTGGTAACGACGTCGACGATATATTCTAGAATTCTATTTCTTTTTTTCTAGCTCGAGGGAATTAATTCTCTGGATATATAAATAATTCTGTATTGCAAATATTATGACTGTGTTTAAAAAAATACTTACGTACTTTTGTCATCTAAAGATTAAAAATTAAAAATTAAAAATTAGAGAGTCTAAATCAAAAGATAAGTAAAAAATAAATAAAGCGACAAAATCATGAAGCTCGAATTAGAGAATAGATAGTCGAAAGATAAAAAAGAATAAATAAAAATAAATAAATAATTAACTCGATCTCACTTGCATTATCAATGCATATTATGTATAAAATTATTTAATGAGAAAAACATAATATAAATATGCTGGTCAACAAAATATTAAATGGTAATGTTACTACATTTTTAGTGAAATGTATGTTAGATATTTTACCAATCAAAGTGTTTATATTGTATTTTTGGATTCAAATGTATTCATTTATGATACTTTTTATAGCTTAGGAATAAAGTCAGTACGTGTCTGCCAAACTCGTTGCATAATTCCATTGAATAACGAGCGTTTCCCAACCTGTTACTGTGACCAATGCAACCGCGCTTATCTCGCCAGCGTCAGCCGCCTCCATTGAACACATCCACTGTCCATTATCGGAATCCACAGCTGCCGAAATCTCCGCTCCTCATTTGCCGAATGCGAGTCCGTTGTATTGGTAGTGCAGAACAAACGGCGGTTTCCGTATTTTGCGCTATGGATTAAGAAGTTTGAATTTCGAAACTGGCAATACTTTAGTACGAAATTGGAGGTACATTTCATCTAACAAACAATGACAATTATATTTATATGTAATTGACATTGTTGTATATATTTCATACAACGGTTTCATAAAAAAATCTATCAAAGGACAAACAAAGACATAAATAATCATAGAAGACCAAAATAATTACTTTTATATTACGATAATAAATTATACCATTTAACAATTTTATATGATAACGAATTATCATAACTTAGTAACTTGTAATTAATTTTATTAATATGACAACACACACACATACACAAATTATCGTTTACATACAACATATGAAGATGGCGTAATAAAGGCCGAAAGGTTTATGAATTTGTATTTTAATGTACAATTTTAGAAATATATGACGTTCGCTAAGAACATCCTGCGTGTGGCTGCATGCTTCTTTTATTTATTGTTTATATAATTATCTCACTTAGATTGCTTATAAAGTAGAAAATCTCCGAACGATAAATAACATTAGTACGTAAAATAGTGTCTTATTTATAATTAATACAGTCTATACTTAAATTTTCTGGATATCTATTGTCATTATAAAATTAAATTTTTTTAACGTAGCGAAATATTCTAATCTGTCAAACTTAAAAGTTTAAATATATAAAAATTGAGATAATATCTAGTAATAAAAATGCTGCAAATAAATAAATCCTGTATAAAGCAAAATATCTGTTTTTTAAATCTCTGCGTGATTATTGCGCAAGGTAAAAGAATTTCTTACACTGCTTGCATTATGATTCTCGTTTTAGGTTTGTGTTTTATGTCTACATTTAGGTAAATTTACCGTGAACAGGTTGTCGCGCTTTACATGTACATCGTTTACGTGTTCATCGTTTTGGTTTTAACAGCTCTGTTTTTAATTCCGATATTTTTGCGAGAATCATCAGGATAGTTTACGTAAAACACGGATCCGTACGAACATTAATCGGCAATTAGCGTCATAGTATTTCATCGTCACAAACCGTAATCGACGTCTTTATGCTTTCAGATTGCTATTGAATATTCCAAAATTTTATAACCGGCATGTTCACGCTTGTCAGCAGATCTTATGTAGGCATATCCAGAGTTGGGAATATTAATTCATAAAACTAACACGTTACCGGCATTTTAAAAAGTAATGATTCATTATTATTTTGTAATGTAAAAGTAAGATATTAAATTAAAAAATTGCATTATTTAATAACTAATATTAATTGTAAAGATCAATTAAAACTTAAAATTTTAAGCTGATAGCTTTTAGCTTTTAGTTTATATAGCTTATAGTTTTTCTTTACCTATATTAAATTTATATCCAATAAATTTCCGATAACTTTCTATTAATATTGTTATTTTTTAATATATGCTTATCTTTAGGAAATTAGATTGTAATTTACAAAAGAAACAAAAGCGCAGATTTTATTAAAAATTTTAATTAAATATTGTTTTTAAATATTAATGTCGTTATTAAGAGTGCATTTTAATATTGAAAATTTATAGTTCATGTTACATATAATTTTCATTGGCAGTGATTATCGGAATGCAGCCTAAAATATAAACTCTTTAATCTTCTTGATGCTTCCATGGGTGCTTTCTATATAACTAATCTGTGCTTCGCGGGTTTTCTCCATGTCTTGGTCCATTCTTGATGTGCCAACGTTTCGTGGGCCTTGCAGTCCACTTCATCATCCTGATTCATCGCCCTGATGAAGTGGACTGCAAGGCCCACGAAACGTTGGCACATCAAGAATGGACCAAGACATGGAGAAAACCCGCGAAGCACAGATTAGTTATAAACTCTTTAAATTTCTTGTAGTGAAATATTATTTCAAAAAAATTGAAAATCTGCCACTCTTATTCAAAAGTGTACATTTTTCATTTTTTTGGAATAATATTTTATTCTACAAAATTTAAAGTACAAAATATTTTTCGATATTAAAATTTTTAAATATAAAGCGTTTCTAACCATTAAAAATAATGTAATCTATTAAATAGTTTTAAAGATAATAAGAGATTAAAATAACGACAAAAATAACGATTGAATTTTATTGTTACTGTAAAAATGTAATGACATTATTGTTACCATTACAGACAGAAAAAAGTAACGATTGTTACTGAAAAAAAAGTAATAAAAACGATAACAGCGTTACAAGTAACGCGTCACTTTCTAATTGCTGTATGTATTTTGTAATGATTCGATAATTTACTAAAATATAATTAAATGATTAATGTGTAAATATTTTCGATATTTTACTAAAATGTCGAAAAACACATTAATCATTTAATACTTTTATTCTTTAAACAAACATATGAAGCATGAAGTTTTTTAATGCTATAAGAAAACAGTCAAGTGCTATTATGTTATTAACAGTAATTAACACTGAGGATTTTTAATCCCTATATCTTCGAACTTTTCGAGGGCATCTATTGATAGTCAGGTGAACTTTTATAATGCAGCGATAGAAATAATCAAATTTGTTAAACTTGCATTGAAAATTGAAATATGTACAAATTAATATAACTACTAATAAAAACAATAGTAAATATATAGCAAAATATCTGTTTCTTTTATGTATGTAATTATTGCACTTATTATATCCTACCTTTTTCGATATCTATTGCGGACATCATATGGAATATCATGCCATTGGATCTGATAAAATCGTATGATTCCAGACAAATGTCTTTTATCTCTAATCGACAGAATAACATGGTACCGTTCTCGGCGCGAGTTGGTGTTGAAAATGACTTGATCTGAAAAAATAAAAAATTTTGTTTGTTAGGTAATTGCAATTTTATTACTGTTTCGATTCTTCTCTCAATTTGCACGAGAACTTTGATAAAGTTACAGCAATTTAACTATTTTAACTTACTTTAAGTTGCTACTTTAACCAAGAGAGAGAATTCAGATTACATATTCCAATTAATAACACATGACACTGTTATTGATTAAATTCCCGATTAGTTCTTCTTCAGATACATTATATAAACTAAAACTTTTATAAACAATTAATAATTATTTTTATAAACTTTAATACGAATTTGTAGATTTGAAATGAGATAAAAATCATGTTCAAGATATTCAACTTAAAAAAAATATGAAAAGGTTTATTTCAGATTTACAAAATATACTTCATGTTGAAATTAGTTTTTATTGGAAATGAAAATATTCTTGCGCAAGTAAGTTTTATTGAAAGTTTCAATTTTGAATTTTTTATTCGATGGATTCCAATATTCCGTATATATTATAATGAGCGAGTTATACATTTTTAAGCATAATGATAACACCTTTTATTTGATACCCCGGTTCGACTCCCGACTAAAGTAACATTTTTCGCAATAAATTTCTTTCTTTCTTTTTAATCTAATTTAGGATTATTAATATTTTAGATGTGTTGAAAGTCCGAATAGTAACGGCGCGCATATTTTTGAAATACTCACATAAACAGTTTTGTTTCCAATCTTACTATTGCTTTTACTTGATAGCATTTCTTAGTGATAAATTTGATGTTACTGTAATTACCATTGGAGTCCATTTTTGACAAATTTTCGATAGGCCTGATTAATAAATTATACACGGAAATCCCCAAATTCATTGTATATATAAGTAACTTTTAGAAAAAATTTCAATTATTATAATGAAACTAAATCAATCTCAGACTATACTTGGATTCATTTAGATTTATTCAATAAAATATATAAAGCAAAGAATGAATAGCAATGCTGCTGACGTAAATTTTTATAAATTGTAATACGTATTATAATTTTGTAATACATTATTTTTTTTTAATTTAAATATTAAAAGTATCCGCCTTCCCCCCCTCATAAAAGACAGTATTACAATGAATATTTAGAATTTTTAATTCATTACATGTATACATATGTTTTATTATATAGTATAAAATTATGTATATAATTATTTTTAAAATAAATTAAATTACATACATATATACTTTGGGAAAAATAAACGATAAGTTTTGTATTAAGACGTGAATAATTTACTATTATTAATTATATTAGCTATTATATATATAATCACAAGCATATATTCTTAATAAAGCTTTTTATATATAGATACTCTTTGTCAAAGTTTACGTATTTCATTTATATATTTTTATAATATTTTTAATTTATATTATTTTCGATTATGGTTTCGTATTAAATATAAGTATGTATTATAATAATATGTATGTATTGAATAAAATGTTTTAAATTTGATGTATTAAATCTAAATTATTAATATGTGTGTATTAAATAAAATAACTACAAATAACTACAAATATTCTAAATCTAAATAAATAATTTTCTAAATTTTCATTTGACAGTTACGTATTAATACATGTCTTTAAATATATAGTTTAATTTTATAGCAAAATCAATAAGTTTTAATAATTAATAATAAATAAAAAGAAGCACATATGTGAGTTTTTTATAATAAGTTTTATATATTTATAATCCTCGGAGAGCCAGCATACACTACCATTCATCAAAATAAATACAGCAATTTCAAAAAGCTAATTACTATTGAAGGCATTATTGTTGATAATTTCATATCGATTATAATTCGTATTAAAATTAATTATAATTATAATTAATTTGTATGAAATACTAATTGTAAATGTAGTGAAAAAATGGGATTATTAGGTTTTACACGATTTATTATGCCTATAGTTTCGCGTTTAACAAACGTACTTTTTCTTTGACGAAATCGCGTCTAATTAGTTTAATATAATACATATAATACAAATAATACAAATAATACAAATCTCATTATTATTAATGAATGTTGCGTTATGTGCTACAAGAGAAAAATCAAATCAATGTAAACTATGTTCGTAAGATACATATGTCTATGTATAATTAGAGATAAATATAATTAGAGATCAGTTAGAGGTAAATATAGTTGCTGGATATATTGTAAATTTATAGATTATTATAATTAGACATCGGATTCTTATGCAATTTCATATTTTTTTAGAAAGCAGATTGGAAAATAACATCAAAATGGAAATTTATCTTATTAAAAAACATTCTATAAATGCATATTTATTTGTGCATATTGTGCATATTTGCATATTTTGCAAAAATATCTGCATAAAAATCTGATGTCTAATTATAATTGTAGACATAATAAAATATTGTAAAATCCACATTATTTTTCTATAATTTTTACGTAACATCAGTTTGCCAAAATTCATTTCAGATAATTTTAGTATTAAAAATTAGGTAGACATTAGAATTAATGTTTAACTTAATTTAAAACTGTAACGTAAAAATGTAAACGTAAATAATATAATTGAATTTCGATTTATCCTTGCAATTATTATTAAAACATATTTTTAATTTTTTACATATTTAATTGTATATTAATTCTAAAGATTTGAAATATGTAAAAGCAAAGAAGTTGGTTCAAAAAGAGTTAACAAATGCGATTCAAAGTAAATTTAATTTAATTTAATTTAGTTTAATTATTTAGTTTAATTATTTAAATTTTTATTGATTAAATACATTTTTTAGTAGGATAATATTAAAATATTATTAATATTATTATACATTGACATTAATATAAAACTGTAGTCAGTTAAATACATATTTAATAAATGTTAGGAAATATCGTTCTTGACATCGTGTGTTGTTATTATTATTTAAATTATATATAATCTAAACTCAGGAATATATATTACTGATTAGTGTCACATATATCTTGCATGATTAAGAAACATTATTAACAGTGTATCTATTGTACTGCGCGTTCCAATAATTTGATCAGATTTTGCTTAGCGATAGCAATAGTCAAGTTCCTAATGCATATTAATTATACCTGCACCATTGGGATTCAGTTATCATGATTGTAATCATATCACATGTGTTATAGAAGTTTCCACGGCTTGTAAATGAATATGTAAGCAATATTAAAAGTATTTAGAAAAGAAAAGACAGAGAGAGAGGGAGAGAGAGAGGGAGAGAGAGAGAGAGAGAGAGAGAGAGAGAGAGAGAGAGAGAGAGAGAGAGTGGAAAAGGAAAAGAAAAGAAGGAGAAGAGAGGAAAGAAGGGAAAGAGGGAGTGAGAGGAACAGTAAAAAAAAATCTCTCATATTTAAATTACATTAAATTAATTCTTAATCTAGATTAATGTTAACATAATCCTTTCTAAGATTTATTGATTGAATTTTACGTCACAGTATTATAAATTATTATTATTATAAAATTTGTCTTCTATTATAATCGTAGGATGATTCGCTTTTTCTTCCTTTCCTTTTCCATTTATTTCTTTTGCGAAGTTTTTCTCTTGAATTAACGAGAAAGTAGCGTGCGACCTGACGTTACAAGTATCCTTTCTCTCTCTTTTTTTTCTAACATTTGTTACATCGTATTTAACGATAGCTACGTGTTCCTCGAAACAGCGATAGCTCGCGTTCAGCTTCGGCTATCTCGTTAGGCGTCTATTATAGCAAGTTGGCGTGAGTTGGTACAACTTCGGACCGGAACCTCCCGTAAACTACCGGCGAGGGGTGCACTCTCGTTAGCGACATCGAAGATTATTCGATGTATTCAGGGCCCAGCGGGTTCCGCACGTTCCACGCAAACCCGGCTTTCCAGTTAAAAGCTGAAGCCAGACGCTCTTTTTGAGAGCAAGCATTTCGGTGGGAAACGTCTGAACGCCGATTGCAATGTAGCCCCGAGCCTGATCGTTATTTTTATTTTTACGCCGCTATTTTGCGACAGTTTATCGCTACGAACCTTCGCTTGTCCACACAACCGCCGGTACACTAAATTTGGAAAAATTTAAGGGAAAAACGAACGATCATGAAAATAATCATATCTCAATTTCCAGCCGTTTTTCTTTAAAATTTATTCTACAGAACGTGATACGAAATAAAAAACAATTAAAAAAATATGTAAATTACTAATTATATTTAACAAATTGTATTAAACATCACAGATTTAATTTTCATTCTTTTTTTTTTTGAGATTTACTATTGCTTGAAACAATATATTAATCAATAACTAATCAATAATGTATATCTATTGTATCTGTATATCTATTGATCCAAAATTGTATCAGTAAACAAATGAATTACTTAATAACATTCGCCGCACTATATTTCCCAATTTATTGTTCAGTTACACATTGTAGTTACTTTCCATTCCATTGTTTATAGCTTCCAAATTGGTCTCCAATATATGTATAAAATAAGTAAGTTGTGTTATTGCAGTACACGCAATTTTAGTTTCTCTACTAAACTCGTCGCGTCAATCCTTTTAGCAGATTTAAACCATTTCTCGTCACATTGCGGGGGGGCAATTGTTCGAGTTTCGATAGCGATTTTCGACGTGCTATTTCGAAACTCGTCCATTTCGACGGAAAACGTTTGCCATTAGCGCTCTCATAGCAGTGGCATTTTGATCGTTACTTTGTTTTCCGAATGTGCGTGGATAACCATATATGTATGCGTGTGTGTATATGTGAACGTTATGGCGGCACCGACCGATTTTATCAAACCGTCGCGATAGAAGCGAAATCGACATACAGGGAGAGTCTCGCCGTAATCGCGAACGATGATCGAATCTGCTAACCGTAATGTACGCTCTCGATTTCGATCTTGCTCTTTTACTGCAAGCTGGACGCAGCTTAACGATAAGATATAAGCCGATATACTTACGTACAATGTTCGCTACCTGAGTCGCAGACCAATAGTTATATAATGGTTAGATCCTAGAAAGCGATTTTATTGTAAAAACCAAAGAATTGTAAAGGGTGTTATAAAATTCCCTCTTTCTCAAGTTAAATGTACTGAATATAATATAATGTTTTATATTTTGTTTTTAGTTAATTTAATTTGTCAGATAATTTTTAAGTTGCTTTCTTTAATTCACTTTTTATATATTTATTTTAATTTAAATCTCTTAATTTAAATAGACAAATTAAATACATAAAAGTGAAAAATTTTTTTTTATTCTCATTTCTCGCTTTTAGCTCTAATTCTTTCATATTTATTCCGATTTCATTTGGCTTTTAAATATTGTGTCGATATTTAATGTGACGACCATAATGGATTAATGTTCAATAAAATGTTCAATAAAAAGATATTGTATTAATATTGTATTGACTAATCAAATAATTGTCATCGATGAAAAAGTAAATATACATATTATTATGTATATATACATATTATTATGTATACATCTATCACACACTATATTATAATATATTTATGCCAAACAAAAAATTCTCCATTTATATAGATTAGTCACTTCAAAAGATATTTTTCAAATACAAATGAAAAATGCCATATTCAATCAAGGTGGATTTTTGTGTCAATTATTCTTTGTAAATTTATACAATTTTTATATGTATACAAAAATACATAGAGATTATTGAGATTATATGTTATGTATAGAGAATTCTTTATTTATGATTAATGAATAGTGATGAATCTGGTAAACATTGAAAGACCGTTTTTTATGATAGATAAATTTTATAAAATATTCCATAAAATAAGAATTAAATATTGATTTTACTGATGCATTTTTGTAATTTTTCGTAATTTAATTTTGGAAAAAGTTTTGCATATAAATTTTTTGAAAATCCTTTTTTCATATTGAAAGATCGCATAAAGAACTTTAGAAATCATAATTAGATTATGCAATTAAAGCGTGTATAAAAATTTGAAACTCACTACATCATTTGAATTTTTTCTTTTTAACTAATGATATGAACATTAAACGACATGCAGAGTGTAGCATGTAATTGACAATCAAATCCCCAAGAGCTTGAAAGTAGCATTCACTTTCATACAAACATTAGCTGAAAAGTTTAATGATTCTCTGTTAGTTAATTTACTCTTTTTTTATCTAAATTATGCGTATAACTAATAAAAGTAAATTCAATTATATCAATGTATTAATATTGGGAAATAATATTAAGAAATACAATATACTATTTTAGACTAAGAGTATTTATAAAATTTTGTATAATATTCGTTATATTTAAAAAATTATTTTATATAATATGTAATAGCAAAAATAAATTAAAAAATTAAAAATAATATTAACAACATACAAAAATAAATGTGAAAATTTAAATAAAAATAAATAAACTTCTTATATTAATAAATTATTGTAAACATAAAAGTTTCAAATACATAAACATAATTAAAAATTGAAATGTTTTATGACGATATAAAAAAAAATTTAATTCAATTGTAGACATTAAATTTTATTTATTCTCTAATTTCAAATGTTAAGATTAAAAATCTATAAAAAGATTTGACTAATCAAAGTAAAAAATAAACGCGTAATTATCATCAATGATAAGAGATAATATTAATATTTGGCTTACGCTAATTTCAGTTGTCTCATTGTAATGGTTTTTGACAGTTTAAAAGTTTTCATAATTTTCTTGAAATAATATTTCCAAACTTTAGATTTTACTTCCGAATTTTAATAATGTTTTAGAATTTTAAATAGAATTTTAAATATTTATCTTGCACTTTTCATTTGTTCATTTCTTCTTCTCTCTTATGCTTTTATTAGCATAAGATCTTAAGTCTTATATTACATACTGTATAAGAATCTTATAATTTTCGATGACTACAATATGATATACATCATATAATACGCATGTATATATAGTATATATTGTATATATTGTAATTCACATTGAATTATATTTAAGCATCAAAGATCCAGCTTCGACAGTTATAGATATGTATTTATAATTCTTATTAGTTGTGCTCTCAGATGTATAATCTAAAACAAGGTTCTTATTAATATTCAATGTGTTCTATATATACTTAGTATCCATCGATGTATTTCGAAGATACAGATACTCTCCTGGAATACACATAGATCATGTATTCACAACACATACAGGTTTTTGTATTGACAATTGTTACACTTCATTTTCTTTCTTTTTCGATATAACAAATAGATTATAGACGCAGAACCGATAAAACCGATCGTATGATGTTGCCCGCGGCGACCAATTCCACAAAACTTTCTCGTATTTGTAACATCCAGAAAACAAAATCAGATTCGACGGCGGTGAGGCGTAAGGATTTACCTAGTAAATGTACAGCTTGTAGAATACTTATGGATTAATATCGCTGTGTAAGTCAACGTTATCTCCATTTTCTTTAAAATCTTATCTCACAGTAAGTATATGTCGTCACTTTCCACCACCGTATATCATTACCTTTGTTAATGCAAAGCGAGCACATTTTCTTATCAATGCGGCATTCGATGTTCCCTCTAATTTAATGATATCCAGTCACGTACTCTAATTCTTCCCCCCCGATTAGTCTCGAGGGTGCACCTTAATGCGTTCCTAATCGATTTCGCCTTCAGCGTCATCACTGAAACCCAGTGTGGAGGTCACGATACTCTCTACAAGTATATCATATCGATATATTCCGATTAGCACGTCGCCCGCAGCGGTGCGCGACGAGATTCACCCGGGCACTCCTCTCGTCGATCACCGCGGTTGAAAACCGGGAACGGTTTCGGCGGAAACGGATCCGATCTCGCTTTTTGCTCGTCGAGGAAAAACGCGACGCTCGATAAATTCCGAAACAAACGAAAGGTAGGATGCAGGCTTTTGCACGGGGAGAATTGCCGCGCACAGGGATGGGGAGATCGCACGAGCGAGAAAAGGAGAGAGTGAAAGGGAAGAGAGACGGAATTGCCGAGGGTGGCCACGGCCCTACAGGGAAAGGGTGGAACCGCGGAAGAACCATAAATCTAACGATTTACCCCGTTACGCCGCGTAGCGCCTGATCAGAAGAAGCACGAAAACGATGAAGTACGTCATGCTGTCCGAATAAGCGACTTTAGGTTGCGGATTGATGGAATGATATCTATTATATCTAGGTGGCATAATAATGTATAGCATCCAAAGAGAGTTAAAATGTTATTTAAATAATACGTAATTTAAAATACAGGAGATGTCACATCTTTCGGAGTAATTTCTATTCTTCAAAACTTACGCTTATTTATCCGCGTTGATTTTCATTAGGTTGTTTTTATTATTTTCTATATTTAAAAAATGAGAGTCTATGTAATTATAAGAGCATAATCTCTAATTTCAAATAATCTTAATGTGTCTTGAATTTATTGTATTTTACAATTTTTCTTTCGCTTCTACCGTTATATTGTTTTATTTATATTTTTTCTTCTTATTTTATCTCATTCAGGATATAATACATATTTTTCCTATCAATTTCCGGAACGATAAGATTATTCGCTATATAAAAGAATACTAATCAATGTCTGTTAAGCCTATTCTACAATATGCTCTTCGTTTCCTATTTCTTGCTTTTTACCTCTTGCTTTTTCTCCCTTTTGTTTTAATAACAATTGTATTTCTTGCTACTGTTTTTTCCAAAGTTCGTTAACTTAATTTTATCTCGAGTCATAGAAAATAAAAAACCAGATAATAAGCAAAAAGACAAGATGTAAACAATAGCAAAAAAAAAACAAGAAACAGGAAACAAAAAATACATTGTAAAATAGGCTTTAGAGTTATTTTATTTAATCTGAGTTAATCAAACTTGTTTATGTATTGTTAAAAAAAATGACCTTATTTAACAAATAAATATAATAAAAATGCAAAATTTAATTGAAAATTCCGTAATGCTCGAATTATTATATATCATGAAACGGACAGATGAGCAAGTAAACAAATTATCTGTCATCTTTCATGCTAATAAATTTCTATACCAAATGTTATCTCGAGATGTATTGATATTGTTCAATGTTACGGAAAGAAATATCTTGATTTGAATTTCCTAAGTTACGTTCGATATAAACATCGATTTATCGCCATGGTTTTCAATTCATATATTCTTATGCAATATTAACTTACTAGCCGAAAATAGGGACTCATATTACATAAATTATAATGATAATATTGAACTATCAGTTCTTAATCTTCTGTATAGAAAATATTATTAGATAAACATCTCTTCCATATACTGTCAATGTCATTCACTTTATGATTCTTTTTATACAACAATAATAATAATCTATCATATATAATAAAATTATATGAAAGTCGTTATATAAAATTATATAACAAAAATTATTTTAAAATAAATAAATTGTGTGTGTTATTCTTATTTTTCTCTTGTAAAATATATCTCTTTAAATATAGTTTAATTTTGAGAATTAAAATCTTTTATTCGATTGTTATAAATTTTAAATACGTCTTATAAGACATATGTATATATACTCTTTTGCTATAAATTTGATATATTATCGGATGCTGAGGAAGCTTAATGTAGTATAAAAAGTAATTTAAGAAGAGAACGCCTGTTCGCATAAACGCCACTTTAAATTTCAACGTTTCTACGATTTATCATAGAAATGATCCACTTAGTTTACAACGAATTACAGTAGTTTATAGTCGTATCCGCTGGATTTGGCGTAACTAAAAGCGTACCAGTAAATTTTGGTAAGAGATGAAGAGTCGCGTTCTTGAATCCCTGAATTAAATGAACGATAATAAATATGAGTACCTAGAAGTTCCTCAATTTATTTCTTCAAACTGATTGTGAATTCGTGATTATATGTATATTGAGAGTTATATATACGGTCTATAAAAAGAAATAAATTCTTAGTATAGTTTCATAGAATCAATTAAATTAATTTTTTTATTTTCACATAAAAATGTGTGTAAACTAAATATATACATTCATTTACGTTTGTATGAAAAAATGTATTAATTTATAAATTCGTCTACTTATATTCTTTCTATACTTGTAAGATAGACACATTAGATTCTATGAACAGCTTCGTTGCTAGGATGCGTACGTTATTATAAATATGGAAAACACTTCTAAGTGTAAGATTTTATTACAGTAAGCTATCTCGAAATCACATTAACATCTAACATCATCGATCGTATAATACGGCTATATACGGCTACATATATCTGTAACTATCAAGATTCGCCTTTTCGATCTGTGCGAAGGAAAACGACCGGATTACGTTTTGTTCACGAGAGGGTGCCAATCCTTCGCAATGCACGACGGTCCCGAAAGGACTTCGCGGCCCCGCGAAGTCGGAAAAGCCCATTTCGATAGTCCCTTGTGCCATCAGGCAATCCCATTTGAGATTAGACGCAGGCGTGAATTGTGTTACCGCGGAGTTTGAGCGGATCAAAGGCAAATTCCTGGTTGGGATGCATACGTACGTAATTGATATGCCTGATGGGGGTTTCCAAGTCGGATAGTCAATTACCATAATCTCGTTGCGGGAAGTGAGACGAACGATAGAAGCAGAGAGTGAATACGAGAGAGCGAGAGAGATAGAGAGATATAGAGAGAACGAGATGAAGAGGGAGGAGAGACAGACAAAGAGAGAGAGAGAGGGAGGGGGAGAAAAGGATGGGCGAAAGGACCGTTATGGTGTGGTTGCACCGTTTCCGTGCATCACGATTGTATACACGGGGGATGACGGCAATTCGATTTCGCTCGAAACGAAAGAAGAATCTCCGGCCTCATATGTATACTCTGGTCCCGGCGCTTATTAAATTCCGCTGACAGAATCTCCCGCATGTGGCATATCCTGCCTGTACCGCGTTTCTCTTTCAATTAGCCGCCAGGTACTCGCGGCGTTAATCTTGCTTGGTGATTGCGTGCTACGGCTACTCGCCAAGTGAACAGGCTCATCCTGAATTTTCTACGACTGAAGAAATGTTTCACAGCCACGACGCTCGAGCGAAGCAATCCGCACGTTCGGACGGAATTGCTTAGCCTTCGGCGAAGTAAGTTATCGATTACTTGAATTGGAAATGTGGACTTGTAAATGCGCAGATGTTGTGATTATTTTAATACGATGCCAGAATTTCTGAATTATGTAATCAAATATCATGGGAACGTCGATATTTTTTAAGAATGTTTCCGAGTTCGATCCTAGGAAAACTTTTATGATAAAGGAGCCAGCATTATACGGAAAATTTCCTAATTACACGGAAAATTGAATCCCGATACGTTTAATTAGTTTTCACAAATAATATAGTTTAATGTATTGGACAAAAGATATCATAGGAGACTCAATAATGGTTAGTTCTTGAATATCATCAAAGGTGCTATGTAAGCACAAGTTTACATTGTTGATATACCGCAGCTCGAAAATTATCCACTATTGAGCCTTGTTGTCCATGACACCTTTTGTTCACCACATTATAAACTACATTACACGTGAAAACTCGTTTCACCAGGATCTAATTCTTCATGTAATTAGTGCGGGGTCTTTTTCAGTTTATGCGTTATTAAGAAATCACGAGTTAGAATATGCGATAATTCTATTCGCTAATGAAACGAATTAAATTATTAATTTCGATTCAGGTGGGTAAAAATATTATAAATAAATTATATTTATAATGTAATATAAATTACATTTATAAATAAACTATATTTATAAAACTAACATTATAAAAAAATTATATTTACGTACGAAAAATAACGATCGTCGTCTGGTTATTTTATGATCGAGTGCACTGTATTTTATAGCGCACTTCCTATACTATAACTCTCCAAACATGCGTTTGTTTCCGTCGTTCTATAAATAATCGTTGTCACCGATAGCCAACGTTGATTTACGACTAAATTGCCCGGTATTTTCTACATGGCCATTTTTTATAATCATAGAGAAAAAAAAACAGAGAGGATCACGAATCACGCTGCGTTACTATCGAAAGATCGAAAAATCATCTTTATATTCCTTTCAAGAACAATAACATATTCCTCTTTAAATAAAATATGCACATTTATAGTTACGTCCCTATCTAATATTATAAAATAAATATTTGCAGAATAAAAAATGAATAAAAATAAATAGAGTTTTAAAACTCAGCTACAATTAAAATAAAAAAGATATATAAAAGTTTATCTAAAAGAAAAAAATTATTTTTCCAAAGATGAATTAATTTCATTATTTATATGACTTTTACTTAATAATAGCAACTTCTAAATACAATGACTTGTCTTACATAAGTTTCTTTAACTTATATCCATTTTAGCCATCCGCTAACCACCGTCAAACCTTTAATTTAACATCCGTTAAGCAGAATTAAAGGTAGCTTAATGAAATTGCCCGTTAACAGCTTAAAAGCATAAATTATTTTAATCTCGTTCACTGATCATCATGCAATCCGTTCTATATTACGTTAATTGAAATATAATTCCGGCAAAAGTGGTAAGTTAATGGACGATACGCTTGAAAAAAATGTGCTCTTTTTCGCCGAGGTTCCATCGTCCATTTTCGTTCGCGCGATGCTTTCTTTCATTGATGCATGCAGTTCGATTAGTTGCGTTAAATACGAGCGGCCATTTATCAAGTAGCAAAAAGGGGGAAGAAATGCATAATAGAGACGTTACCTTCCATGCCATATGCTGTCCGTGTACAATAAGCGCACGAGCGCGGTTAAATGGTTACGGTGTGCAATATGCCGAGAAACGCGACGAATAGTCGGGAAAACGGCTCGTTCGATAGACGCAGTTTATATTTACAATGGCACAATGCACTTCTGCGCCCACGAGCATAGGGGTGTGATCGTACCGTTTGCGAGTGTCCGGCAAAAACGAACAGGTTTCGGAGGGTCGACGGCTGGAGATCAGGATTTTACGAGGGAAGGTAATTCTGCGAATCTCAATTTCACGTGATACTTCTCTCTTGAAAATACTTATAAAATTTACACACCAAACTCTTAAATCTTTTATCGAATTAAAGATGGCGTGCGATTTATTTTTTGCTTATATAAAATGTAAACATCTGTTAATTAAAAATGAATTCTCGATTAATGTAAGTATTTTTGAAATAAATATTCTTTAAATATTCTTGAATCATCACACTATATGAAAAAAGTATATTGACGTGTTTATTTTAATACTATAATTATTCTGAGATGCATTACGATATTAATTGCATTAATTATTGCAATTTCGTGCAAGTACAATATAATTTTCTGAAAATCAATTTGCCTGGAAATGTTTCTCTTCGTTTATTTTTAAGTATCATATTGCAAGCGCTAGAACATTTTTATTCGAGCAATGTTATATGTAAAAACTGTAGCTGCCATTAAATTTTCAAC
This sequence comes from Acromyrmex echinatior, assembly GCF_024713525.1. NCBI lineage: Eukaryota > Metazoa > Arthropoda > Insecta > Hymenoptera > Formicidae > Acromyrmex > Acromyrmex echinatior. Next base: position 4,756,201 of record NC_141864.1, read on the forward strand.
CCGATGATATTTTTTAAATAAAACAAATAATAAATTTGCGAGTGTGCCGTTTGCAGTGTATTTATATAACGTGTAAGTTATATACAATAATGCAGCACTGCCTGTAGATTCATAAATGTCAAGTGACATTTCAGATAGTAATCAGTGAGCATCACTATTGTGATTGGACGTTACGCAATATCATGTGAAATCCAATTCGGCGTTGTCTCGCATCAAATGAGTTACATACACATTTTATCGTAATTCCCGGCAAAACGGTGTGCTCACGGATTTTTCAATATGCAAATGCTCGAGAACGCGGCTCAACCAGGCAGAAATGCATTCCCTGAAAATGGAAAGTCGCAAGGTATTACATTGCGCGAGGTAAAAATAATGTCAACGGTTCGCGTAATTGTTACGTGTAACAAAAAAAAGAATATATTGGCTTTAGTCACGATTACGATTGCTACAATGCAGAATGAATTTGCAGGTATAATAAGATGAAAACGTTTACGGTTGGAAAATGTATCGAGTTTTAATTTGGGAAATAAATGTTAACAAATTGCACAATACTTCTATACGTTTTTATTTACTTAATATCGGAGTTGTTTTTAGTTTCGTATAGCATATATTAAAGGATTAAATAATGTAATTCTTATATTTTAATTTAACCGAAAATTGTTTATACAGTTTGTACAGTTTATAACACTTTAGATATAATTAAACAATTTCGGAACGGCATCTGATCTTACCGCATACGACAAAGAAACTGTTGTCTCTTTATACAATGTAATTACTAGTTTTAGTAGACAACAGATGTGTATTTAATAATTTAATTAAGATATTAGATGTCGCGTTAGATGTCGTTAGATATCGTTTAGCCTCCTACTGCACAATATCAAAACTTTATATTATAAATGTATAATATTTTTAATTAAAGAGAATTTATATAACATAAATATAATTAAAAACATATCCGTTAAATATGATCAATAATAAATAGATCAAGAAATATAATATGAACCTTGCAGTGAAAAATAGTAAAGTTCATAATGTAAATTAAAATTTTGATAATTATGATATTCGGGAATCACACTCCTACGTAGAGCATAATTTAAAATTGTGCGTAGGAAACATTGATTGTACCTTATGGCCATTGCGTAATTAACTAATAATGAATATGATGTAATTCATTACGAGAAATTCTAATTTTCGTTAAATGTTTTCGTGATTTTAACCATTATTTTTGCCCAGTTCACGCATATTCGTTATGATTCATGTTACCAAGTCGTTTTGTATTAATTAAACGTGTTATCAAATTAACGCGACGTTAACGAATATGTGATGATTTAATTAAATCATTTATAATTAAATATATGAGATGCGATAATGAGACGAGTCACCGAATTAAATCGATGTTATTTATAATTAAATGGTGTATGCACCCATGTATCGGTATCGTCGTGGAAAATTATGTTGAATAATAATGCGTAGAAAATGCACGCAGTAAGAATAATATGCCCGCTTAATATGCTCTATTATCAATTGGGCTATTTATTATATACATATATATTAATACATATGGTATATTGTCACAATTAATAAAAAGGCGTTAATAAGACTTAGAATAAACTGATATCGTCAACAAATAAGATAATTAGACAAATTAATGTTGTTACATACAATATGATTGATTGATAATACATTGCCCCAAATTAAAATTGTAAAATTGAAAAGTATACATTTGATGTGCAGAATTAATCTCTATATTATCATTCATGTGAACTATATAAATATATGATATTACAATTTCAGACATCTATGCGATTAGTGGTAATCCATAATCACGACATACGTGATATCACCCGTGGTTTGAAGATGGTACTTACTGCTTCATTTCCTTTGCATCATGAATAAATAGAATAAGCTCAGAATGCAATATCACGGGATAATGTTAGATACTTGTTCGACACAATGTCCACAAGAGTTAAGTCTTTTATTTAACCACGTGATAATCATATCCAGTATTAGATTATAAAATGTTAGATTAAAAATTGTCATAAAATTTAATATTTTTTAACAAATTGCAATAAATCTTTTGAAAACTTAATGATTTGTTCACATCGTTTCCTCCAACATACCTGTAAATTTTCAATCTATAGATTTTCAAAACGATATTTTCTTTTTCATGTTGCAACTTTAATTTCTGGCAATGTATTTATTTTATCTTGAAAATACGTCATAAAAAATTTAAAAATTTAAAAATCATTTTAACTATCAATTGGGAGTCACGTTCTAATTGTTCCTTTCTATTATCTTTCTACCATTTGTTACAAGTAATATATATTTACATTTAATAAATATTCACTTGCAGTAAAAAAATGTTTACTTGGAACTATTCAAGAAATTATTTAGATTTACAAAACTTTCTTTCAGTGTATTGAATACATTAAATACTAGTAATAAGTAAACATTACGTACTAAATAAATAATATGAGGAGTTCAATTTATTTGGCATCTACTGGCAAATATCCACATTATCATTATATAGCTATGATCTCATTCAAATCAAATAAAAATCGAATTTTCGATTTATCCCTTAATAAACAATGTATGAAATCAAATGTACGGACCCTTCTAATCTCTCAGACAGCAATGTCCCGCCGTGAAATAATTCACAGTGATTTTGAATGCAAATACAAGGGAGAGATCGAGAAAGAAAAAAAAACATCCGGTAAGAGGCAACGAGAGATTACTCGAGCAATGACGAACTCGTGTGCAAATTCGGAGAGCGGGAGATGCAACAAGGGATGAGCGGCTAACCGAGCTCTCTCTTTCTCGTAAGTGCTTCAGATGCTACATAAATTAATTGTGCGGCCTCGCGGCCGCATGTTGCGATCTCAAGTGGGTTCGCGAGATTAGGCAGACGGGACAGGCAGAGAATGGAGAGAGAAAGGGAGGGGGGGGGGGAGAGGCTCCGGTTTTTGTTGGATTTGCACAACAATGCCCGGATCAGTGCGGCATGTGCGAGAACTTACCGCCTGATGCTAGAGAAAGGAGAGGAAAAGAGAGAGAAAAAAGAAAAAGCTATGAGAGCTTCGAGGGATCCTTAATCCGCGGACCGCTCTCCAATTTGATACAATTTCCTGTCCTCTTTCTGTCACGACGATGGGGAACAGACGTCCGCGGTGGTGCACTGTAACCGTCTGGTTGACCTCTCCCCGGTTTGATCGGCGACCCTTTTTTTTCCTCCGCTCTCCCTCCGCCTTACGCCGTGGTTCGTTACCATGACGGTGTATTTATTGGTAATTTCCCGATGTGGAAAATCTGGTCGCCGAAATGTGTAGAAATGTAGGAGATCGAACGGACGGATTTTGTGCACTTGGAAGCGTAATTTCGAAAACGAGGGAATATTTCACCGAGTTCCCAATAAAGAGCATTTAATTATTTCACGGTACGATATATAGTGATTGTTTCTTAAATGAGAAACAATTTCTTAACGAAATTTTTGTTACTAATGCCAAAAAATTAAATACCTGTACAGAAAAAATCATTTTCGAGATATCATATTTAAAAATCCATTAATATTAAATAGGACTTAAAAAAATAGCAATAATGCTTCATTAATTAAAATATTAAAATATTATATTACAATACTATGTAACAATTATCCAGGATATTTATAGAGTAATCATAAAATGATAATAATCACTACAATCTTTCCAAAAATCATTTCCTTTTTTTCTGATACAATGTATTCTTTTCGCGAGCAGTGATACATTTTTAGGATACCTCGAGATACTGTGAGATGTTTGCAAGATTCGGAGTAAAGTATACGCTGTGCCGACATTTTTCCGACGTGCACATTTATGTTGAAGAAAAAGAAGGAAGAGGAGGGGGGGGGGAGAGGGAGAGAGAGAGAGAGAGAGAGAGAGCCGCGTCTGGCTACCGTCTTTGAATCATCTCGTCGTAGGTACTTTGACTGCGAAGTACTTGGCCAAGTATCTACATGACAAGTACGTCTGCCCTGTAACGGAAATTCTGCTCTCGGAACTTATGGAAGCGGTGGCGAAACGAAGCGTGCACTCTCCATTTCTCCTCAACCGCCACCACCCCCGGCCGCCGCCCGTCATCGCGAATATCGCGGGGAAAGTTTTGAATGTGAATAAACTTTTATTTCTTGCCCGCGGGCGAACTTTGCCGAATCGTATATCTTTGCGAAGTGTCTACTAAATACGACGTGGCTCGTCCCTTTTGTGCCGGCAACGAGCTTCGTGTCATAGGTCGCGAATATAGACCGTTTTAATTTGTGAAGCAAAGTTATACTCGAGTTTATGTACGCTCTACCCCCGGTTTGAAGTCTGATTGCTCCGAATCGCGCGTCGAGCGTGATTCTGTATAATCTTACCGCTTTGTCTCTTACGGTACACTAATATTTAGTTAAAAAGGAGTACAATCGCACGAGAATAGAAATACAAAGCTCTTCTTTCCAAAGAAGTGTATACTGCGGAATGAATATTCATTATGAAAGAGAAAATTGATTCATTAGGAAAGAAGGTATTAATTATTATACTTTACGATCATGGAAGCGCACACTATTCATTATTTCATTCAAGCTTTAATTTTAATAATGTTACTCAATTTTGCATCTTTGCTTATTTTTCTGATTAATTTTAGATTAATGTCTCTTTAAATAATTTTAATTGATATCTCTTTTAATTAAAGATAAAATTGGAAATCTAAAATTTATAAACTTTAAATTAGCGTCGTAAAATTAAATTATGTTGTGAATGTACGTGCGCTAATCATGATACATTAAATGCGAATTTGTCAGATAAAGTTGATCGTCTTAGGTTCAGAATGGGGTCAAAACGATGCCTCTGGTATAAGGGATGCCTCTCTTAAAAGGAAATTTATCGCCTTCGCGTTGCATCATAGAACTACGATAGTTTTTAACTACTTTTCGCGACAGAGCAAATCAATATGGTCCAGATAAGAGCTCGCGGAGTCCTTGTTAGGATCATCCGGGTTAAACCTCTGATTTATCGACGAGAGCTACGCGCGAAAATCCCGAAGCTCTTGGAAATCTCTCAGGATACTCCTGCTGATTTCCATTTTTATTACACTGTATCCGCGGCGTATCTACATCTCTCAAAGAATCGACGGCGCTAATTTGCAAGCAGATAACTCAGGGTTACGACCGTGAACTTCCCCAAAAGAGGACAAAAAGGAAATTCGATCTTGAATCTTTATATAGAAAAAAAAAATAGAAAGTAGGTTAGCTTTAATTATTACTTGCTTGTTGTTAAAATTCTAACATCTAAAATCCGATATTCACAGAATGCTAGAAGGACGAAAGAGATTAAAACAAACAGATAATATTTGTTAAAGAATAATTATCAATAATTGTTAGATAATAATTAACAATTATTAAAGAAAAACGAAAAATTAATAATTTTTTATAAATAAATATTTATACAATTTTATATTTTTATTCATCGTCCTTTCTATTCATTTCTGTCCATATTTTCCCTGGGAATTTTTCTCCTTTGTATCTAAAATATACAATATACATAATATATGTATATTATATCATAAAATCGTGATTGCTAATACGAAAGTGAATATTTAGTTAGCAACATTTTTAGAGATTTACGAGTCGTTGAGAAAGAGGCAAAAGCTTAAAAGGAAGCGAGAGAGACGGAGAGAGGGAAAGAGAAAGAAACGCGTGATTGCGGTGCCGTGGTGCGACCAAATCAAATTTAAAAGAATGACTCGTACACTTGTTTCACGGGTGGAACAATGGCCTTTTGAACACACTTCCCTCGAGGACCTTTCAAGGCGTTTGCTGACATTACGTTGCACTGTCGACGGCACAATGGAGAATTGTGCCGCTGCCGCTACGGCCGCTACGAAGTAGCACGTTCTCCACGGTTCGGAAGTATCGGGGAATTGAAATAGGTGGAAGACAACTGTTGCTCCTCGCAACACCTTAGAGAAGAAACTAAACCTAATTTGGCTCGTTCCCCAAATTCTCAGCCTAGCAATTTCCTGTCAGTCGTTCGACTCCGCGCGCGTTTTTTCCAATCATCTCGTATAATTATTATCGCAGACGAGGAGTATATATGGCCGATCGGTTTGTTCTTCGAATATAAACATGTACCGCAAATTGCAACAATATTGGTCAATATGTTAGATTATTTTATAAATGTAATGCCTGCTAAAGAAAAGATTACATTTATAGTTATCGACTTGATCATGTTAATACAACGATACATGTTTTCAATATGGGTACTTTTGAATGCTTTAAAAAAAAATCTAATCTTTTATGGAAAGAACAATTTTTCTAAATTATTTAAAAATTTAGCTAAATACAGATCTGAAAATAATTTTGTTAGGCCATCAAAATACTTATGTAGGATGATTCAAGCTGATTACTGTAGAATGTAAAAACTTTTTGCAGCATTATTTATGCTTGAGCTTCTTCCAGTTATTTTGATAATTTAGCAAAATTATTTTCAGATTTGTATTCAACTATACATTTTTACAGACTTCAGCAAAATCATTCTTTCCGTGATGGATCTAGCAATTCAAATTCCATAATCATTATTATATAACGAAACGTTTCATATAATGCCGTAGATATTGCTTTCATTATCCTTCCCATGATATTCCTACGCTTTGTATATATCTTTTATATATCTTGCTCATTTCCAACTTTCAACGAGATACACCGATTTAAATTCATGATATGCTGAGTATAACATTCCTAATATTATATCTTTGCTCTTATTTCCGAGTCACGCCATTTTAACATTGACTCGGTCTTCCCTTCATCGTCACGTCGTTTCTTAACGCGTTCCTTACGCTGTTTTTACAAGGCCACTGTCTCGAGGGCGCGTATCCCTGTCGTGCAACGCTAACGTTTGTTACTCGGAAGGTTGCGCCCGCGGCCGCAATTAAGCTTGCCGCCACGAAACACGATTTAGCGTGTTATTACGAATATCCCGGACTTACAGAAAAGTAACTCACACGGCACTAATTTATCGTTATTCCGCGTGCCATGCCGTTGCGACGCGACGGGGCAATCAATAACGATTAAGACCATGAGAGAGAAAGCGGACCGATTACGCTCCAAAAACTATCGATTTGGATGACCAGTGATTCCTACATCGCGAGTTAAATGTTTCGTAGTCGCACGGCACTCTAGTCATTATTTTAATTGTTGTGAGAGAGCGTTGGGTTTCTCTCTCTCTCTCTCTCTCTCTCTCTCTCTCTCTCTCTCTCTCTCTCTCTGTCTCTCTCTCCTTAATTACAGCGTCCGCTGCAGAAATTAAAGCGATTCCACTTGCCTGCTGGCGTCCACACTTAAAGAAACAACCGCTCTTCTCTTGCCGTTCGATGTCTGTTTCTCTTTTTTGCGTTGGTCCGAGCAAGGTGAGAAGCAATGGTTCGGTCAGTCTAGCGATTAGAGTACCGACGAGAGATGTACAAATTGCTAACCCGTTACCGACATTCGCAAGGTCCACGCTTACAACGGATTATTTAACGTCGATGGTACGACTGAATGATAGCAGTGACGAGCACATCAATAGATAAAAATAACAAGAATCGATCGATATGTGAACAATATAATATAAGTAAACGAAAAAAGAACTTGAAAGGATCAAAAAGTGGATCTTTACTTATTAAATTTTATGTTAGATTATATCCAATTTGAGATTTTTATTTTTATATTATCGCCATTGCTTCTGTTCAATATATATTAATTAATTTAACTAAATTTAATCGATTTGATTCAAATTTAATTTACTATTTATTAATACGTCGACATAAACGTTTACTTTTAAACTAAGCAATTCAACCACAGAATGAACTGATTTATATTTCGAAACAAATGGAAGTTAAAAATAATAAACGTTATTTTTAATTCAAGAGATTGAGTGTTGCTTCTTTTTAACAGTATTGATATCTAGGAATATTTTTAGATATACAATAAAAATCTCGCTACAACCTTGTTAATAATAAATTTTTGCTCGCAATTAAAAAACGTGTCAGATGATTTTCCCAAAGGTAAATATATTTCTTTAAATCTACTTCATTCCGAAATTCCTATATTGGATAAACATTCATCCAATTCGAAGTTATTGGACATGTGTAAGATTTACTATTAAATTAGTAAAGTAATAAGTTAAAATGAATAAATGTTATTTTTTTTGGATGCGGAGATGACAATAATCTAAAATTGGATTAAGTAGTAAATCACTTTTCTGATAGCTTATTCACTCAATTACGAGTTACAAAACTTTTTTATCTATTGTTAGCAATTTTCTATAGCTAATTAATTTCGACATTTTGCATGATATGTACGATACTCTTTACGATGTTTAATGTATCGCTCCTTTTATCTTCTATTATTAAGTTCGACATGGCATTCATCGATGCAGCATTAGATCTAAATAAAGTGAAAGATGTAACAGAATTTATAGAAAAAGTTTTAAAAACTATCTAATTATTTAAAAAATCTAATTACATTTCTATTTAAAAAATAACAATCATTAAAATTAGAGTGAAAATGTTCATATATTTTCAAAACAAATTAACAAAGTCGTGGCTTATTTCGTACTAATTAGACTGACTTTAAATTAATACAATTAACATATAATCTAAATACAATTAATAAAATAATATAAAAAATATAAAATTACAAACGTTTCGGCTTACAAAGTCTTCTTCAGTAAGCCGAAACGTTTATAATTTTATATTTTTATATTATTTTATTAACTGTATTTAGATTATTATGTAGTATTTACATTGTTATATGTTAATTATATTAATTTAAAGTCAATTTAATTATAAGCTCGAAACAAGCCACGATTTTCTTAATCATCATTAAGTTATTCTTTGAAATATTATCTTATCTCAGTTATAAATTTCGAGATTTTTTCGACCGATCAAGATTAATTTTTAATACTAATGTTATATAATAATATCAGCTATTAAAATTGTGCTTTTTTTTGCTTTTGGATCTCACGTCGTTCATCGTTTTGCAGTCGGTCGTGCAAGATAAAGGACCGCATTGATATATACGGTGCGTTTTCACCTCGACGCGCGTCGCTGCACGTACGTTGGGTGCGGATGTAATGCTTTTCACGACCGCGTGCAAAGTTTTGTTTTTGTCGAGCAGTGCGCGTCGCGGACGTGACGAGAAGGCACATAGATGTATCGGTAGCGACGACTACGTGCTGCGATTTTCAAACAAAATCGAAAGTGTAGCTTTGATATTGAAAATTTCGAGAAAATGAAATTTTTATAACTCGATTTGTATAATTCAAAATCTTAAATCATCAACAACATCTTGTATATTATTATTATCAATACTAATAAAATAATTTTGCGTATTTCACGCGAGAATATCGACGCCATCGCTACGGTTGATGCAGGGATTTAACGAAACGACGCGTCGGCGTTGGTACGTCAAAGGCCGCCACTGACGTTTCGCCTGTTGCACGAAGTGGGCGCTTTTCATTCAATTATTCGCAATTACAGTGGAGGCAGTCCACCTTCTCGCGTTCGTTACCATTTTGGTAATTGCCGTTACCGAGAAAATAGCTGCGAAATGAATCACACTTGTGCGTGCACATGAAAATACAAAAAAATTATTCTTCTTTTTATGGAAGAACCATGATTATTAAGTCTCTTTAACGAGATTTGTTCTAGGAAAAATATTCAAACAAATTATTTTTTAATGATGTTATTACGTGAATCGCAGATTAATGCCAAAAAATATTTAGCACTCTCATTGAGATTGTCAGAATAATCTCTGTATGTTTCCAATTAATGTAATCTTCACTTTATTAATCAAAATTTCTGAAATTATCTCAATATAATATTATAATATAAAACAAATTAATATTATTGAAAGAATAGAAATGATTTGAGTGCACACAGAAAGAACGAATTTGCTAAAGTATTTAAAAATTTAATTAGATATATAGTATATACCTAAAATAATTTTGTTGGACTACTAAATAATTATGTAGGATGCTCGAACTAATTATTAAAATGTTAAAAGTATACTTTTTACAGTATCATATTTAAGTTTCTACATAATTATTTATATGGTCCAATAAAGAATTATTTTCAAATCTACCCATCTACCTAAATTTTTAGATACTTTAGCAAAATCTTTTTGTGTACGTAATAAAATATAACAAATAATGAGGATCATGATATCATCATTTGCTATTTTGGAAGAATTGTTATTATAAAAGTTCATTAACGAAAAAATAATTTTGCTAAAAAAAATCTAAAATTCTGCTGGATAAAAATAATTTTGTTGGACCATTAAAATAATTATACTGGTAGATACAAAAAGTTTTGATATTTTAGAAACCACTTTGAATTTCTAAAATTTCCAGCAAAATAATTTTTCAAATTTTTATTTAGTAAAATTTTAGATCTTTCAATCAACAAAATTGTTTTTTCTGTATTTAAATGGCAAGTATAATATATTCTTTAATTTGTATAATAGAATAGGACTAAGAGAACGAAAAAGCAAGTTATTAATTGCTATCGATTTAATCATCCTTACAATATACATGAAAATTTTGATTTGATTTTATTCAATTGAGCGTTGTTTTAGGAATTTATTAATATTCTTTAATGTAACATCAAATTTGATCCTAGCGCGCCATCGCGTTCTTTAGCCTTGCGATCATGCTAGCACGAGTACTCAGCACAGCATTTTTTAATTTTTCATACAACGCTTTTAATCATTCCAGAAGCCAAGTAATAGACGAAGGCATGGAAAGATCGTTTCTCAAAAGCAAATGGATGCAGGATCTGGCGCCGCGCGACGGCCTTCAAGAACGCAATATCGTTTAACCAGTTTAGACATTATTTATTCATTTCCATAGTAGCGGATCGATGCACGTTCCGTTTTGATAGAGATTTCCTCCCGGAGAGAGAAACGGGCGAGTTGTAGGAATAAACCGGAAGATCGATCTTTTACGATCCCCCGATTTAAGCCGTTTAACATAAATTAGACTAAATTGCAGCGCCGATAAAAGCGATGTAATCATCGGAAAATTTTTGCTGTGATATAAAACGTTATTTTTACACGCATTAGCATTGCTTATCATTGTTAAACCGTAATTCCGGATAATTACTTCACGATAGTTATTGTTGTATGATATAGACGCATATAAAGTTCTTATAAAAAGATTGAAATGGAGATATACTTTATCATTGTTGTCAGTACTATTATTGTTATCACTATTATACTTTTAAACGTTCCTTAAATTTGTGTAATGTTCTGGTGCAAAAACCTGTCATTTAAAAATATCCGATGCAATAAATCTGTGCTATTATATCCTTGACGATCAATAGTAAACCTCTCATTCTCATCACTGCGATAAAAATCCATGAATATAACACTGCTGATAGACGTGTAGGAAAACGCGACGCGCAGAGTAGTGAATTAATTTGCGGAGTAATTCCGTCATCGCGATGTCGCGTGAAATCGCATGATTGACGGACATATTTCCGCGTCCCTCAACGCAATGGATTAGCTATTAAATTCGTCTGCAGAGAAGCAGTTACTAGAAAACGGATCAAATGTCGATCTATAATGAAAAAAGTTCTGATTTTTTATTTACTTTGAACTTTATATCTTATGTCTTTAAACGTAAAGACGTCGATTTTCTTATAATTGTGTGCTATTTTCAATGAACGCAATGTCCGACACGAGAAAATAGCAAAAAAGTATCATAGTTCATCGTGAATACCTGGCTAATCAAATTAATATATATATTTATTTTGATGTGCAAGTGCAAAAAAAATGTTGAATTTCGCTCTCGTTTCTTCTTTATTTCGGATGCAAGACAAGAATACACAGAAGTATATATTTTATAGTATATAAAAGCTTCGTTAATTGTGGCAGCACAGAAAAGATGGTTTTGCTGAAGTATGTAAAAATTTAGTAAGATATACAAATCTGAAAATAACGTGGACCATCAAAATATACTTAAACATTGATGGCAATGCAGCAAAAAATTTTAACATTCTAGAAACCAGTTTATTTTACAAAAATGTTTTACGTAATCATATTTTGATGGTCTAAATATGATGTTCTAAATAACTACTTATTTTCAGATTCACCATATAAATTTTTAGATATTTCAGTAAAACCGTTTTTATCGCCAATTGTGACATAAAGATAAGAGCGATATTAATCTTATTGTTTTAATCTCCACGTTTCCATCTCCACATTCATCTCCATTTCTATTAGAATTATAATGCACTAGACTTAAACAATAGTGGGGACTATCTAAAGATACGATTGTGTTTTATGCACTTTACGTGCGAAATGGCGGAGACCCGATAATCCCCCGGTTGCGCTTAAATCAAGGCCCTTTTAATCCTACCGGATACCCGAATTGGGGATTCGGATTGAATACAAATTCCGCGTTGTTACCGTCTTACATTTGTATAAGTGAAATGCTTGCTTGGTAAGTCTGCGGGTTTTGAAATCAAGTTATTTTAATAAGCGCACGTATTTCTGTAAACTTCTAAACGCGAAATGAAAATATTTGAAAAGTATATAGCGTATCAAAAATTTATTATTATACGAAATCTATCCATAAGATTACATAATCGGCATTTCAAATTTTAATATCTACACATAAAATAACAAATTGTTAGCAAAATAATAATAAAATGTTAATATAATAAAAAAAAATGTATATTGTCAAGTAAAAAAAATAAGTTATATGTTTTATCATTTGATCCAGAAATCTACATAAAATCTTTAAAGATATGCATCATCTTATGGCTTAATATTAAATATTAATCACTAATGAAACTGTATACTTCTATGTTTAAGTGCTCACGATTAAAGAAGTCAAACTGTTAAACTCTGTCTGAATTTGATAAGATACTTCATGTCAAGGTATGCGTTCCAAGTGTTCAGTATCTCGAGAATATTAGTGCGGCGACGCGTTTTCGTATCTCCACCGGGAAATTTCGTATCGTTGGTTTGCTCACTGACGCGGGTCCGACGTCTCGTGTAATTCGCAGGGCCATATATTTCACGGACGATGGGTCCGCTCTTACGTAGAACGCGGTGCGGCACTTAGACCCTCGACGATTTCAATAAATTATCAAAACAACGTCTCGGGTCCGCGTTCTCGCATTAGTGTGAGAAGGGATAAACGCAACGGACGAGCTTAAAGCGGCAATTTGCCGGTCCTCGCACCATCTGTCAAAAGGCACGACGTGTATTATCGAGCTTGGGGCCATTATACTCAAGAGAAGGAGAAACAGAGAGATCAAGAAGAAGGTGAAGAGAGATCGAGAACAAGACAGCAAGAAAGAGAGAGAGAGAGAGAGAGAGAGAGCCGCTGGTCGAACTTAGATCGCGGCTCGTCACCCTCGATCGACGAGAGGTTCCTTCTCTAATTGCTTAAAAATTACACGCCACTTTGGCCCCGATCTACCGCTCGTTTAAGATGTTGACGTTTCCGCTATCTTGCATGATTCAACCTAACTTGCGAGGTTCGGATTTTTGATCGATGAAAACTGCGTTGAATCGCAGCTGCTATCCGTTCGGTTCTAATTCTGACGTAAAACCGATATCTTCGCTGGATTCAATTTTTACTGCCAAATATATAAGAAAGTGCATAATAAAGCAATTAAGATATCTTTTTATTCATTTATCTTTTATCATTTTTTGTATATTTATAGAAATGAGAACAAAGTTAATAATGGTCTTACATCAATCGCCGATTTAATTGAAGTTAATCCTTACATAGTCACTTTTTTTCCTTTTGTTGTACCGATTACTAAATACAGTAGTGACTAACATAGTATGGATACATTCATACTTTGATGTATGTAAGTAGATAAGTGAACAGCTTTACAAAATGAATATGTTAAAAAAAGTTATTGAATATCTATATCAAGATTAAGTCAAACGTTAAAAGGTTCTATCAATATAAATACAATTGGCTTATGATTTTGTTAAGAATCTTTGCCTTATGAATATATTTTTAGCAATTTGACAGATTCTAAAATATATAAAATGACGATAAATAAAAATATTGTTGTTTGTACTTAATTTGTCAAATCGAATATCTGTTTAAAATAAAAAAAAATTTATGGTCATAATTTTGAGATTTCTACGAGCATTTTCTTCGAAGAAAATACGTAGTTTGCGAGTTATTTTCGTGTCTTGATATATGTCAATATTCTGTGAATATTACAGTTCACTTCATTAAAACAAGAGAAATAATCTGATACTGAGCCGCTTTTCTGGCAGAGATTGTTTTTATATTATTATATATTTATAATTTATATTTATAGACACATTATTTAATTAAAATAATTAAATAAATATTTAAATACAAGAAAAAGAAAACAATTTTTCTTTGCATAAAAATGTAATAAGCTAATTATGAAATATATTATTTTATAATATTTATAAAAAGATAGAACTCACTCATATTTTACAAATATAAAATTATCATCGTTCTTTAGATTTCTTAAATACAAAGAATTGTTTGTAAAATTAAAAAAAATATATATATATATATTATTGTATACATATATTATTGTATAAATCACCTTAAAAGATATGGATGTAAAAATTAAATGACTGTAATAAGATATCTAATATACCGAAAAATTCTCAGATTTACTAATTCTGCGAGATGAATTTTGGTAAATTATTTTCGACTCATAAATCTCATGAGTTGCGCCGAGCTGCTGAAGGTTGAGATATTACGGCTTTACCTGCGGTTTCTCTCTAATTGCGCAAAATTACATGCCGGCTCGTCCTTAATTATCTTCTTATTAAAGCTCCAATCATTATTATCTTTGTACTATATGTGCTCAATCGCGGGTAGTGTACTTTTAGTGTACTCGCGGTGAAATATATTCGCTAGTTATTATAAAAGTCGATCGTATTATAACATTGACTGAAAAGACTAATAGTATATTTTCCATTAATAATCTTAAATTTTCAAGTATCTAAAAATTTAAGAAAATATTTCACTGTTAAAATTTCTTTTAGACAAACTGTGTTGTATTTTATAACACTTAAGCCGATTATCATCTTTAATTTTAGACTTATTGTTAGCTAGAAACTATTGAGAAAACTATTGATCTAGAATTTCAAATTTTGAAATATCATAAATGAATTTGTTTGATTTCTAGATAAATTTATATGTATTTATAATTTATTGTTTTACGAAAAATACATATTTTTTAAAGAATATTAATTAAAGACCAATTTAAAGTTTCTAAAACTAATTAATTTGAATTTCTACTTATGAATATATTACAATCTGATATAATAAATTGATACACATACCTATATTTACTGATTATGAAGCCACGAGAAAAACTGGAAACACATCTTTAGAGAATTTAATTTTTATTTAATAAAAAAAAAGTAGCTGCAATGTTCTATATTATTTAATTCAAGGGATTCACTTGTAAAGAACAACAAGATCTTTGTATTTTCAATCAGTATTTATATATGCGCGCTTGTGAAATGATAAAATCGATAAAATGTCGGAGCAAATGGTAGAAATGTGCTGAAGATCGTGTTCGTTCGATTTCGGTCTAACATTTGCGAATTACTGAAAAGCCAAATCGCAGGAACTGCTCGGGATATATCTCCATTCGGAGCTACGGATAGAGGTCA
The DNA here is from genome assembly GCF_024713525.1 of Acromyrmex echinatior. Taxonomy (NCBI): domain Eukaryota; kingdom Metazoa; phylum Arthropoda; class Insecta; order Hymenoptera; family Formicidae; genus Acromyrmex; species Acromyrmex echinatior. The sequence goes on from NC_141864.1 coordinate 4,771,889, forward strand.
AACTTGAATTCGCCTGTATTCAAGGGACGTAATTCAAACGTCCACGAGGACCTTCATCTACACCCTTGCGCCCTTTCAACATCTGAGCTATGTGTGCGACCAAGGTATGGTGGAGGATCGACACACAACGTGCACATATATATCAGACTAGTAGAAGTAATGCGTATACGTGCTTCACGTCGCGATTCGTAGACTGCGGCGATCGATACAGCCACCAGTTTTTAACGGTTGCTATTTAAATCACGAAATTATAAGCATTATGCGAATGTAATTACTTGCGTATATCTGGATTTGATTGGCAATTAATCTTTTGGAGAAGAAAAATGTATATATGTGCGTTTTGCATTTTATTAATATGTCTAATAAATTTTAGTTTTTAATTTTTTTTTTAATATATCATTTACTAGCAATATTTTTATAGTAGCGTAAAGAAAAGAGTGTGTGTGAGAGAGCGAGCGAGAGAGAGAGAGAGAGAACAGTAATTTTAATTTCTAATATATAATTCAGAGTGTATAACATTTTTAAAAATAGAATATGCAAGTTCTCAAAATTATATATTTAAAAAATATTATTCTACTGTATCAAAAGAAAACTTTCAAGAGATACATAATTTACTTTATCACATATACATACAGAATACAGCAACAATTTTGCATTTTTTATAATTAGCAATTGTTCTTATTCGCTATAGAATAACGTATGCAAGATAAATGCTTTATGATTATCGTTAAGAATTCTAATCTCGATTAAATAGATAATCACAGAAAAAAGGTATCGTATACCATTATCACGATTACCTCGATCGATCTTATAACTGAAGCCGCTTTAGCGTGGTCTACGTCACGAGGTATACACGCGAGTCCGCCTCCGGGCGGATCGCGGACCGGCTGCGGAACGGAACGGAACGGAGCGGTCTCCACGGTCGTTTTACGGGAATTAATGAGCGGGCCTTTGCGGGCCGATATAATGGTCTCTTTCGGTAAGCCCGCCCGTTCGAGATGCGCGAGATCTAAACAAGGACAAAGAGCCGCGGGTGGTAGAACGCCGCTCGACGGGAGGCATCTCGACCGCCCGGAGCCCGCAATCTCTATCTTTCTCTTTCTCTCTCTGTTACGGATAGAAATATATATATATATATATATATATATGTATGTGTGTGGGTGTGTGTAAATGTGTGTATCTATATATGTATATGTATATGTACTCCAACCTCATCAAGGTACACTCCTCGGCCCGTCCTTCGGTGAGCCGTCGAAGGGTCGCGCCGCCTCCAGGGCGACTCGACCGATCGATCGATCCCGTAATTAAGAGATCGCGACCTACAAAAAGCTTCTAATTGTGCTCCTTCTTTCGTGTACTAAGGGGGATTTCCATTACCATCGTGGGACGAAACGAGGAGGAACGAGCCAAGAATGGAGAACGGCGTGAATAGATACTGTCAATTTACGTTACTTCTCCAGCACGTTGGTCGATTTTCTTTTTATAATACCAGCACTTTTACTCGGAAAGTTTAATATATTCGTACTTTTAGTGCTTTTATTTCTTTTGGAAAAAAAAGAGTGCCTTTCGTTATTTACATCTACGTGCCCGAGTTTCTAGTTGTAACTTCCATTTGTCTCTACGCTTAAAATTTGATTCGTTCGAATGGAGCGAACGCAATAAATTCAGCTAGGTAGTTTCTAACGAATCCTCTTATGGTTCTTTATGATTAATAGATATATTATTTTATATAGAACGTGCGCGTATGTGTGGAGCGAGGAATTACGAGATTCTGTATTGATATATCGCTTAACAATATTCGAAGTCCCATGAAGTGGTCGCGTAAAATTACCGCAGAGTTTCGAAGGATTAATTAATTACAGCGATTGGTCGAGTGTTTTCTCTCTCTCTCTCTCTCTCTCTCTCTCTCTCTCTCTCTCTCTCTCTCTAATTTATCTGGTTGCAGTACAGCCACACACACACCGGCTTTAGAGTTGCTTGAAATGTCGGCGCCATATTGCAAGAATTCACCCGGAACTCAAGCAAGGGGCGATACAGAGCGCTGTGGCGAAATTAACGATTACCCTGGGCTTAAAACGCTCCGCCGCTTTTCTATCGACGCTGCTTTCGACCAATGCACGTGTGTTACATCGTCACACGTGCATGCGTATGTGTGTGTGTGTATGTGCGTTGTGCAACACCCGTGCCTCCCCATTTCGTTCAATTATTCCAATGGCTTTTGAGGCTTCTCGCGAAACACACGTCGCTCTCGTAACGGAGATGGAATTTTATGGGATACATACAGATTCACGTACAAGTTGGCGCGAGTGTGAGTGAATCTGCACTCATATTCTCGCATGCAGGCACACGTGTGTATCTCGGATAACGTAGTCGCGTAATACGACTCGGCGCCAATATGCGTCTCGAGAGACATTAAAAACTATAAGGGAGTATAATTCCGTCTCTGACCGCAGGTGTATTTTCATTGATATCGATGTGCAGGTATAGCCAGGTGTGTTTTTCAGTGCGAAAAAAAATTGAGAGGTAAATGGACGTACGCGTACATTCGCGCTTTTATCAACCGACAACTCTCGCCATAAATCTGGGAATTACGTAAATTATACAAGTATTATTGCGCCTTGGCAAACGTCATATTGTTAATCACTTTTGTAACAAGAAAATTTTTGTCACGTATACCCATGGAAATACCCATGGAAAAGTATAGCTTTGTAAATTCTTATGTACGTTGTTCTATAACATCGGGGAATGTAATAGTTTATCGTCTGTTGCGTGCCGCGAATCGAGAGATCATATTCACCACGGTTATTGCTCTCGGTACGAACACGATAATGATCGGTAGCTTGGTATAGCCGTTTAATGTTTTTATATCTTTCGCGCAAACATGCACTTATCGATTTCAACGCGCAACAGCGTCGCGTCGCCAATCGCTATGTGTAACCTTATACGCGGTTTCCTACAAATATTAACGGTTGCGTGGCTCAGGATAAAAAATAGATCAATGGAGTTATTACAACGTGTCTTCTCTCCTTTTTGCGCCTCCACGCGGATAATCCGCGATATTAAAGAACCGATCAATCTTCTCCTTTCTGCGAGTTACGCCAACTCGCGTTTACTTATGAAGTATGCCGGAAATAATTTTAAAAATACACGATAAGAAAGTTTGAAATTGATAATACAGAAAATGGAAAAATAAATTAGAAATTATAAAGCCGCAGAGTAGAAGTTTATTCAATTTACTCCGAAGAGTCGCAGTGATTAATGATGATATCTTATTTCTCGATTTTGTTGTTCTATATTAAAAAATAGACAGTCAAAATCAACAAAGTCAAAGAATATAAAATGACAATAGACATTCAGATTGCTTAAGAAAAAAATCGCAAACTCATTTAAAAAATGTACCACTCATTTACTAGAATAACACGATAATTAAAAAATTGTCATTTCTTGCAAAAAAAAAACAAAAACTTAAAAAAAAAAAAGAAATATACTTTTATTTCTCTACAATCAAATTATTATACCAAAATTGCATTTTAAAATTAATATTGCAAAATTTTTTATTTAAAATATTGAAACTCATTTTCTAGAAAATTTTATTTCTTGAGTTACGTCGTCAAATAAATGATACTTTTATCATTTTTTCATGAATACATTTCCTGTTGGATTTTACATAACAATTTGCTCCATGCAATATGACGTGACGCTTAAGTAAAACGTGGAGTTAAAAGCTATTTGCTTTTTTCTTGCAGAAGAGTCTTTCATGAGTAACATATTAGCGCAATACGCTGCCAAGAAGAATAAACAATAGCCGCACTAATTGTTACTTATTGCCGGATAGAATAGTTACGCAAGGTAAAGATGTTGCGATAAGATACAGGAGCAAGGATGGTCTTTCTTACAAATACCGCGAATTAGTCGCGGCTTTAATGGTCCCATTATCTAAACGAATACATTATACCGCCGCAACATTTTATTTTTAACGACCTCGTAATCTAAATCCTTTATATCTCGTACCGTCTCGAGTTAATCTGGTAATTCACAAATTTTAAATGATAAACGTATTTTAATACGACGTGTGTGTGCGATCAGATAAATGAAAATTAGATATATCATGGCTTTTAATAATAATACTGCAGAGTATTTCTGCAAATCCAGATAATTTCAAAGTACCTTCCCCCACCTCTATATTTATTAGTATATTTTCCGCTCATGATTCATTATTGTCAGTAAATAATACGACGATGATTTTATATTTAGTAAAGATGTACAAAACATATATGATACATGTTGCAGAATGAGACGATTAAATGGGCTGCAAAATACAATGATTGTGCTTGAAAGAGATTATGAAGCGCAACTATACCACTCTCGTCGAGATTATCGAATATGTCGAGTGCACTTGTAAATATTTTCACAACGATGGTTGTGGAAGAGAGCGATGCTTTTAAGGAAAGGATAAGAGTGTTTTCATATTACTTTTTCGCCGGAGCCAATTTCGGTTAATGCTGACCACAGTTAATTCCATTTTCCTTGCCTGTCTATACGAAAACTACGATCCAGGAAGGAAGAGGGAATTGCTGATCAGAGTTAGTTTAACCGAAGCAACAACTGACCTCGAACGATTCTACTTAAAGCTGAGTGGCGATTACTCGAAGGCTTTTTACTCCGCAGTAAAAATTTCCGATTGTCACGAGTGAAGATTGATATACAGGATAAAAGAACCTTCAACAGTGGAAGATAGAATTTAACGTAATATCTAAAAAGAGAGATCTAAAAAAAATTTTTGATTGCATGGTTTTTAACAAAATTTGTTATTTTTACATGTATTGAAAAATAAATTTCTTTGTAATAAGATATTGTTAAAAAATCAATTTTTTTTCAATATCTTACGGAATAATTTTTTTAGTTTATGTATATTTTATTTAATTAATTAATTCTTAATTACTCAAGTTAGTACAACTGATTTTATTTATTTTATATTCTTCTAATCAGTTATTTTGTTTTTGGATTCCATATTGCAAGAAACTTATTTTAACAATTAATTATCTCTCTTTATTTTACTGTGATAGATTTTTTTTTACCAGAATCATTACTAAAATAATCTATAGTTAGATAATTTTGACATATGTAATTATTAACTTGGTACTAAAGAGGACTGAAAGAAAGGGTTGAAGGTATATTTTTTATTTTAATACATTTACTAATAATTTTACTAATAACTTTAACAATAATTTGAAATATATGATTCCGCTACGAACAATACTTGCATTTGGCTGTATGCTCCTTATTTTTTTATCTTAATTATAATTTTAGTTTATTTATAATATTTTAATTATATCCCTACGGTCAATAAACTTTATATACCTATACACTCAGTGTTATCATATATTGGCATTATTATCATTCTCAAAAAATAATTTAGGTAAGAAATTTAGTATTATAATAATCCAAATTCTACAAATAAAAACTCACGGATGTGTATATTTGGATTATTAAAATATTTTATTGATTATGTTACAAAGACTCTTGAAAAAAAAAGTTAATTAGATGAAAATTTTTGGAATTACAGCGATGTATTATCAGGTAATACTTCAAGAGTTATAGTATCGTATAATTAAAAAAACTGCACATTTTTCGCGTATTGTGCATTTCGAATATTTTATACAAGGGAGTAAGTGCATTGTAGATGCATTTAAAAATTCACACGGTTAGCTTGCCCGCGGCGAATTAATATTCCACGCTCGTCGTTCCTCATTAGCAGTAACTCGCAGCGTATGAGTGACACGGGGTGATAACGATTTGACGAGCGTGCGCGATTAATAGAATATTTGATCGTACGTATGTATAGCGCGAGATAGAATTGGCGGATTTACTGCCGTTTGTTAGGGACACCCGTTAAGGGAGGGAGATTAATGCGAGCAATTGCAGGCGAGCGCGCGTTAATTGATACTGGCCTAATCGCCATCAGATGCAGCTACCGCGGGACCATAATATAATATAGGAACAGTTCGATAATGCTGCAGTTCATCCCTCCTTCCATTCCCTTTTACCTGCCAAAAGGTAACGAAACTCGATGTTCGTTCAATTATTCGTTCACCAACGGATTAGCAGCTCACCGTGAATGCTGTTGCACGATTAAGCCCGGCTTATTGGAGCTTTTACGCGTTCAGAAGCGGCATAAATATTGAAAGTGCTCAAACAAACACCGGGCCGTGGTGGCGACGCCCGGCCGGACATTTTCGCAAATTACAGGCCGACGTGTTGATTTTATTCCATTCGGCCGCCGTGTGATTTTAGCGCGTTTTACTCTTGCGATGTAACGCGAAATATTGCCTACCAATGTTGAGCAAGGTACTTTTTTGAATATGACACACATTCTTTGGAAAAAATGTACCGAGGTACAGATACTAAAAAAATAAAATACTTCACATCTCTCTCTCTCAGGGTAGATACATGTGTACTTAAATAATTTTTCAGAAAGTGAATTTTAAGAACGCTTTTACAAATTATAATATTTTTGGATAAGCAGAATACTGTCCCAAAATTTTCTTACAATAAGCCATAATTATAGAAAAATTATTAATACATTTACATTTATTATATTTTTTTATTTATGTTTTCATTTCTATTCATGACATTTATTATTTATTCTTATATAATAAATTAATTTTGAATATTTTCACAAACGAAAAAAAGTGCGACGATTTCCATCATCAAGTAATGCAAGTTAGAAAAATTAGTCAAAAAATTGTAAAAGTTATTATAAATTATAAAATTTAATTCTTTTATAATATTATTTATAATATTTTATCTGTTTAACGTTTTCGATGAAAACTATTCCATATTCTTTTTTTTTAGTGCCGTGATTAAAAAATTTATAGACACCAATTATTAGAGGTTGAGAATAGATAAAATATTATAGATAAAAAAATTAAATTTATAATTTAATTCTTGTAATTTTTTGACTAATTTTTCTAACTTGCATTATTCGATAGAGATCGCCACACATTTTCTTTTTCAAAAATATTTTAAATTAATTTATTATTAGGTATTGGAATTAATTCGTAGTGTTTTACAAGTGATGGGAAGTACTTTCATTAATGTATTTTTTAATGCTCATGTGAAATAAATAACATTCTTTCATTAAAAAACGCTACGAATTAATTCCAACACCTAATATTATTATTATTGATTTTATTTCCATCATGTGTGATTTTGCTCTCTTGTGGAGCGTTTTACTCTCGTGACCGAGATATAACGCAAAATACCAGTGCAAGCTGCTTTATTTTTAAATGTATTTAGGTAATGATACAGGTTTTCTGTGAAAAATGTACCGAAGCAGGTACAGGTAGTAAAAAAACAAAATACCTCATTATTGTACAGATACAAGAGAAACAAAATATCTTAGATCTCTCTCTCTCTCTCTCTCTCTCTCCCTCTCCCTCCCTCTCCCTCTCTCTCTCTCTCTCTCTCTCTCTCTCTCTCTCTCTCTCTCTCTCTCTCTTTCAAGGCAGTATTATCGTACATGAATAATTTATTTAGAAAGTGAATTTTAAGAACAAAAATTATAATACTTAATTTTTGGATCAGCGGAATATTGTCTTAAAATTTTTTTGCAATACGTCACAACGCAGAAAAATTATTAATACATTTACATTTATTACATTCCTTTATTTACTTTTTTTATATATATTTATTTATATTTATATTTATTATTTATTTCTATATAATAAATTAATTTTGAATATTTACAAAGAAAAAAAATGTAGCAATTTTGATTATTAAGTAATGTAAGTTAGAAAAACTAGTCAAGAAATTATAAGAATTAAATTCTAAAATTTAATTTTTTAATAATATTATTTATAATATATAATCACGATTATTCTTAGATAATAGTAGACTTTAAGTCTACTATTTACACTAGTACACTAGTGCAATAAGTTAGAGTAAAGCAGACATAGTTTGTTTCACTCTAATTTATAGCACTAGCTCAGAACTCTACGAAAAAGATCACGCCTAGTGTTCGCTATACCTAACCATTTTCGTATTTTCTAATATCTATTGTCTAGTTAATCGTCTACATGTTCCTAGATGGCTAGTCAACGTTTCATTGCTCAGTTCAATAGCTTTTCTCGAAAGTGCTTTTATTTGTAGATTGTAGTATATATATAATTATTGAGAATCGTTAAACTGTACTTTACTGATACACTGTATTTGATGAAAGTACGCATACTGAAATCAATTGACTTGGATTCAAGTAACTTGAATTCAAATGGAAAGTCAAAGGAATCCGATAACATATGTTGGAATGAACACGATTCCACATTTTTTTTTATGAAAATTTTATAAAATTATTTTTTGTAGAATTATGTTAGATAAAGAACTTTTAAATCTATTTCTTGTTATATTTTGTGAAATATATATATGTACATTGTATGCATACGTACAAAGAAGGGAATTAATATAAAAAATTTAAACAATAGATTTGCATTCACATATTAAAATTTATGATAAATCTGAAATCATACAATGGCATATACTGCATATTCACATCTGTATAAATTTTTATAAAGAAGGAAAAAAATTAATAAAAAAGTGTCCTAATGTTAACAAATATTATTTTGTAATCCTTGTAATTAATGTTTTAAAATTCTATTTTTGAATTTTAAATTAGGTTTTTTTTACATAAGTGATCATTGTTTGTTTTCAATTCATTTTTAGAGAAAAATGTTACAAGATTAATTTAAAAGCTATTAATACGCATATGATATTCTATCAAGAATCGATAATTAAACTACGAAAAATAAAATTTAAGCTGTATATGAGGAAATTTCATTTGAATTCTTTAAATGAATGATACACAATTGTATGAAATATGAAATGTTAAATCTAAGATGCTTTTATTAAATTGTATCATATCTTAAGATTGGTTTTAGTTGAATTCTTCAAAACCTGATTATAATACGCTTCAAAATCCGACTATAATACGCTTCTAAGAATCTTAAATTTCATTAGCTCTCTTAATTAAAATTAATTTTCAGATTAAAGTTTTAAAAGATTTAGTTATCTAATTAGTGATTTCAAAAGTTGCGAGAAATTCTTTGTTCTTAATAATTTGTAACTATTGGTACTATATTGATATTATGTTTATATATATATATATATATATATATATATGTATATATATGTATATATATATATATATACATATCTATTATTTTTATATTTTCATAATGCAAATACTGTGTTGAGATAATATATTCACAGAAGTGCAATTAATGCGACCAGGACACGTCAAGATTTTTCTTCGCTGTAATTTAATTAATCATTTTAATCTCTTTTAGTCTATCTTATGTCTCTTACGTCATAAAATATTTGGCTAATTGCATTTATTTCGTATCAGTTTTTTATTAAGAAAAAAGTAAAATGCGATATCTTTTTTATGTACTTAGCGTATGTTTTTTTAGGAATTTTATTGCTTTTCATAAATTTTTGAAAAAATAATATAAAATTTAAATTTTCAAAAAATAAAGAGATAATAATAATAATTTGTATTTATTGAATATTAGGTTAATAATATATTAAAACAAAAAAATAAAAATTAATTGCTTCTTCCCTTCCTTTCCTTTCTTTCTTTCTTTTTTTCTTTCGTGCTCTCCCATCTTCTCCTGCCCTCTTTTTTTATTATTTTTTTTCGCCTTTTCTCATTCTCTCCTTACCTTCACTTTTTTTCATTTACACTTTCATTCTCCCACAATCTTTTTCATTGAAAATTTGAAATGACCTCTTTTTGGAACCTCTTCTCAATCTCCAGATCTCGATATTGACTGCATCGATGATTCATATCATTTCGCAATCGAATGATCCCGCTAGCATTATATAATAAAAGTGTTATTAGATTTTATATTGTTGTTTTAATTGCTAAGTAATTTTAATCGAAAATTTGTCGATGTCCAGGAAAAGCTAGTTGAAGCGTCGCGAATTTAGGAGCGACACGAACATCTAAATATACGCAATGATATTCACGCATTAAGTCAAGTAGTCCAGCAGTTACATATTTTTATGCATTATAGGCGCTACCGCGTCACTTGATCAATATGTTATGCATTTATGTACACGAAAAGAAAGATTTTGCTGGAGCAGTTCAAAATTTAATTAAATATAAATCTGAAAATAATTTTGTCGGACCATCAAAATAATTATATAGAATTATATTCAAATTGATTATTAGAATGTTGAAAAACATTTTCAGCAGTATTGTGATTATACTAGATATTATTTTGCTGGTCCAACAAAATTATTGTTAAATCTGTATCTAATTAAAGTTTTAAGTACTTTAGCAAAACCGTTCTTTACGTATAACGGAATAATACTAAGATTAAAAAACTGCTTAATTTTTCTCTCTCATGGCAGACATTATTGTGTACATAATTTTAGAGAGTGAGTCTTAAGAATGCTCTTAAAAATTATAATATTTATCTTTAATTAGCGGGATTTAAAAAAATTTTTTTACAATAGGTCAGTTATAGAAAAATCATTAGTACAGTTACATTTATTATATTTCTTTGTTTATATTTTTAATTATATTTATTACATTTATTATTTAGTTCTATAT